>NC_090443.1:44422923-47015423 GCF_031143425.1 Pleurodeles waltl
CATACTGGAAGATAAAAAGATCCGCCCCCCCTGGTGCTGTGGTACGCCAGAGATCTGGGCATGGGCTTGCTATGGAGCGCTTAGCTGACAAACTGGATAATTCTAGAAGGAGCTTTGGACTATATTTGAGACACCCGTTAGTAAGGTCCTCTCTATAGGTATACCGCTTACTGCCTGTGGCCCCGCGTCTTAGGGCTTTACACCTTTTTCATGTATAAAGATCAGTCCAGGTGGGGGACGATTCGAAGAAGGGGGGGGGGGGGGGGGGGGGGGGGGGGGGGGGGGGGGGGGGGGGGGGGGGGGGGGGGGGGGGGGGGGGGGGAGGGTCGAGTCATTGGGGCAGGCTGGCGCCCCCCCCCCCCCCCCCCCCCCCCCCCCCCCCCCCCCCACCCCCCTCCCCCCACCCCCCCCCCCCTCCCCCCCCCCCCCCCCCCCCCCCCCCACCCCCCCCCCACCCCCCCCCCCCCCCCCCCCCCCCCACCCCCCCCCCCCCCCCCCCCCCCCCACCCCCCCCCCCCCCCCCCCCCCCCCCCCCCCCCCCCCCCCCCCACCCCCCCCCCCCCCCCCCCCCCCCCCCCCCCCCCCCCCCCACCCCCCCCCCCCCCCCCCCCCCCCCCCCCCCCCCCAACCCCCCCCCCCACCCCCCCCCCCCCCCCCCCCCCCCCCCCCACCCCCCCCCCCCCCCCCCCCCCCCCCCCCCCCCCCCCCCCCCCCCCCCCCCCCCCCCCCCCCCCACCCCCCCCCCCCCCCCCCCCCCCCCCCCCCCCCCCCCCCCCCCCCCCCCCCCCCCCCCCCCCCCCCCCCCCCCCCCCCCCCCCCCCCCCCCCCCCCCCCCCCCCCCCCCCCCCCCCCCCCCCCCCCCCCCCCCCCCCCCCCCCCCCCCCCCCCCCCCCCCCCCCCCCCCACCCCCCCCCCCCCCCCCCCCCCCCCCCCCCCCCCCCACCCCCCCCCCACCCCCCCCCCCCCCCCCCCCCCCCCCCCCCCCCCCCCCCCCACCCCCCCCCCCCCCCCCCCCCCCCCCCCCCCCCCCCCCCCCCCCCCCCCCCCCCCCCCCCCCCCCCCCCCCCCCCCCCCCCCCCCCCCCCCCCCCCCCCCCCCCCCCCCCCCTTGTCTCGGAGCTCCAGCCTCCGATTGTATAGACTACTCTGTAGGAAATGGGACAAAGAGTTTTGTTGTTAGTATTATAGTTTTTTGTTTTTTCTATTGTTTAATTGCTTCTTGTTCTCTTTTTTTTCTATGAAGTGCACATTCAGAAGATAGCGAGATGGTGTATACTCCGGGTGAGGGGAGGTTTAGAGCTACGTTTGATTGATAACTTAGCCTTTGTTGAATATGGATATGCTTACCCTTATAGCGAGGTGGGGGGATAACGCATTTGGCATCTTGCGGGTGTATCTGTGTGGTCTGAATTGTCACTTTCATTGTTTCTTAAATGATAAATGTCAATACTTACAGTTTTACTCAAATCAGGCATTCCTAGAGACTTTTGGTGCCCGTTCGAGTATGTTAGACCAATTATTCTCTGTTAAAGGGATCCCCAAATATTCCTCCCATTTTACCTTTAGGCCCAATAGAGGTTGGCATATGTCTCCCCTGATTGCCCTATAAAGACATGTAACTGCTTTAATACTACCCGCTGATGTGGCGAGGTGGTATGGAGAGCTGGTGTTGTTGTACCAGTTTTCCAATGTGCACGAAGAGCTGTCATTATTGCTCTGGGCAATAGAAAGTGCCCCTGTGGAAGACCAAATTCTGTTTAAAATTCCTAGAATGGAAGTAGCTCGTCAGAGTAGAATAGGTTCCCCACCTTTGTCGCTCCTGCATCCGACCATTCCAAAAGTTGTTCCCAATTTTCCACCATGAGGTAGTGCCTCAAGTAAGTTAATGGGCAGATCAGGGGGAGTATGGGATCTGCAAATCCATCAGTGTCGTAGAACTTGAAACTCTTGTGTGCCATTCTCTGAGGGACGATCAGTTCTCAGGAACATCTGGGCTAACCTGGGGAGTTCGAGACGAATGGTCCTACTACCTGGTCCGACATGTGTCTACTCGCCACCCAATGTGCATGCCTCTGGAGATGAGCTGCAAAGTAGTAGGACTCAAACTCCTGAACCACCAGTCCCTGTCACTTGACGGTCGTTGTAGTTTAGAGAGGGCCACTCGCCTACAGCAGGAACCCTATAGAAATCTCGGCGTCAGGGACTCCATGTCATGAAACAGTGTCTTAGTAATCCATACGGGAAGCACTGCCAAAAAGTACCATTTTGAGTAAGGCTATCCTTCCACGCTCCCATTGATAATGGGAGCATTTGCCAGAATTCCGTGTTTGCCCTCAGGATCTAATTGCTGAGCTTATGTTTCTATCTAGAATGTCCTGCCAGCTGTGATAAACTTTTACCTCCAGGTAGGTGAGGCAGTGAGACTCCCATTTCAGTTCCCCCAGACCCACCGGTGGGTGGCCGTTTGCTCTTACAAGAAACAAGCTGGATTTCTCCCAATTCTCCTGTAGGTCTAAGTATGACCTAAACTGTTGCTGTCATGTTCTGTCCTCCTCTTACCACCCTTGCCAGATGGAATAGGGGTGCAACTCCATGTTCTGCACATTCTGGTCTGGCCAAGAAAGAGGCGACCGCTTCCAGTAGCCACTGTGCTGCTGACAAGGTAGACACCAATGCAGTCTGAGCTCTCCATAGGGAGTCCCAGAGGAAAAAGCCAAAAGGGAAAAAACCTCTTTGTTCAAGAACTCTGAAAGCTGGATACAGAGAGCACGGCTGGACACCAGGACTGTAAGGACTGGAACAACAGGAAAATGCATCAGAATTAAGCCAGAATTACTCCACAGGGAATAAGCAAGAGCGAGATCACCACCAAAAGGAAGTGTTTGCAGTGCAAGGAAGAAAGAATCTATGCTCCTTATACACAGATGAACAGGAAGTGACTAACAGGAAAAAGGGAAAATGCCATCTTGAACTGGGAACCCTTCATAAAGAAAACTGAAAATTACTCCATCTTGAAAGAGAAAAAAACACCAGTTCATGCTGGGAGGAGATTGCATTCTGGGTAGAAAGAAATAAGGCCCCAAGTCCAGAAGGAAAGAAAAAAAAAAAAAGAAGGTGAAAAACAAGACTACAGGGACCCAAAAGGTAAGCAATCACAAGTGGGCTGCGAGGGGCACCCACAACGCAACAGTGAGCCACGAGCCAAGTGCAGTGAGATCCGTGCTCAGATCCCAGCCTGCCCCACCTTGCCGCAGCCGAACGAGCGGCCCATGGCAGGTCCGATTGCCCGAGAATCAGACCGCGGACCTCCCCATGGGTCGGACATGGGACGCCACAGGCTTGAACGCCGCCCACTGCGTATCAGTAGGTCCTCCCCACCCCCCAAAGCCACAGGCTTGTCCAGAAAAAAGGTGGTGAAAACGTCAGACAAGAATGGAAGCATGAAGAGAAGAAGCATCTTCCCAGAACATTCACTAGGGGGATATCCTTTCCAGTGAATGAGGTACTGCAGACGGTTCTGAAAGAACCAGGAATCACATATTTCTTGCACCTCTTATTCGGGTTCACTACCTACCAAAAGGGGAGGGGGAATGAATGAGGTCTCTGGAAAGGATCAGCAACATAAGGTTTCAACTGGAATACATGAAATACTGGATGTATTTTCCAAGTCCGAGGCAACTGTAAGCAGAGTGATACTGATTCACCACTTGAGTTATTCTAAAAGGACCATAAAAGCAAGGCTTAAACTTGTTCAGGGATAGGGGAAGAGGCAAAAACATAGAAGAAAGACAGACTTTGGGGGTGATTCTGACCGCGGCGGACGGCGGTCGCCGCCCGCCAAGCGGTTCCCGCCGAAAGACCGCTCCGCGGTCAAAAGACCGCGGCGGTCATTCTGGCTTTCCCACTGGGCCGGCGGGCGACCGCCGAAAGTCCGCCCGCCAGCCCAGCGGGAAACACCCTTCCCACGAGGACGCCGGCTCAGAATGGAGCCGGCGGAGTGGGAAGGTGCGACGGGTGCAGTTGCACCCGTCGCGAATTTCAGTGCCTGCAAAGCAGACACTGAAATTCTTCGTGGGGCCCTCTTACGGGGGCCCCTGCAGTGCCCATGCCATTGGCATGGGCACTGCAGGGGCCCCCAGGGGCCCCGCGGCACCCCCTACCGCCATCCTGTTCCTGGCGGGAGAACCGCCAGGAACCGGATGGCGGTAGGGGGCGTCAGAATCCCCATGGCGGTGGAGCGCGCTCCGCCGCCATGGAGGATTCTCAAGGGCAGCGGGAAGTCGGCGGTACACCGCCGACTTTCCGTTTCTGGCCGCGGCTGAACCGCCGCGGTCAGAATGCCCAGCGGTGCACCGCCAGCCTGTTGGCGGTGCTACCGCCGATCTCCGCCATGGCGGTAATTACCGCCAGGGTCAGAATGACCCCCTTTGTCTTGTACTTGGTATGACGGAGCTGCACATCGTCTGATATCAGCTGTTTTCTTCATGTATTGTTTTCTGGCCAGTAGGTTGGAGTGTATAGTCCATCTGACATTATGGAGCCGACAAGAAAGTAAGGTTAATGCTGGAATGGTAGGTGACTACAGATAACTGTAGGAAGGGCCCTGGGATGGCCACCATGCATACAGAAAAAAGCAGTGACTCGTGATGCAGTGTGTACAGTACTGTTGTAAGAGAACTCTGCTAGAGGTAAGTAAGTTGACCAGATACTCAGTGTTGTGTTACAAAAGCAGCGTAGATATTGTTTGAGTCCTTGGTTTAGGCATTCTGTTTGTCCATTAGTTTGGGGGTGGAAACCAGAAGACAAGGCTACATCAATATACAAGGATTTACAAAAATGTTTCCAAAAACATGATACATATTGGGGACCTCAGTCAGAAACCACGACTTGTGGGAGACCGTGAAGGTGCAAGATCTCCTGTATAAAAATAAGGCCCAGTTCCTTAGTAGGGGGTAGTTTCTGTTGCACTGTAAAATGGGCCATCTTGGAAAAAGAATCCACAGTTACCATGATTACACGGTTTCTTTCAGAAGGTGGTAATGAACACACACAAAAAAAAAATCAGTAGGCACAGTATGCCATGGGGCTGGAGGAACAGGTATGGGTTGGAGTAGCCCTGCTGGTTTAGTATGGGATATCTTAGACTGTGCACACACAGGACAAGCAGAAAAGTAGGTCTCAGTGTCCACTTTGATTATGGGCCACTAAAAAAAGGATTGGAGAGTTAGTTCTTGAGTTGCCTTCACTCCACGATGACCAGCAATAAGTGAGTCGTGACACATCTGTAGTGCTTCTAGTTGGACTTCCTTTGTAGGAAGGAACAATGCATTTCCATGGTAATAATATTCCTTGATCTTTTGCAGTTGAGGTTTTAATGTATTCCACTCTTCCACAGAAAGAGAGGCATATTCCGGCAATACCCTGTCCAGGAAGGATTTCACTAGACCAATGATCCGATGTGGTTGTATGATATGCTGTGAAGGAAGTGTGACACCTTCTGGATAACGACGGGACATGGCATCCACCACAATCTTTTGTGACTCAGGTATAAAGGTGAGGACAAAGTCGAAATTGACTGAAGAAGGCCCACTGAGCTTGTCGACTATTAAGACATTGAAATTTGCAGTGTCTCCGGAATTTCCAATGATCAATCCTGACCTCAACTGGTTCCTTAGAGCCCATTAAAAACTGTCTCCATTCCCCACAAGCTGCCTTTAAGGGGAGCAGTTCTCATTCCAGTACAGCATAATTGAGTTCAGACTCCATCAGGATGTGGGATAAGTAGAAGACTGGATGTTCTAACCCATCATCGTCTTGTCTTTGTAAAAGAACGGCTCCTATGGCTCGGTCTGAGGGAATCAGTCTCTACTATGAACTTCTTTGTGGTGTCTGGATGCCGTAGGACAGGTGCTCGAGTAAAGGCATATTTAAGATTCTGGAAAGCTGTTTCAGCGGTCCTTGCCCCGCAATATCCACCCAGAGACTCTCTTTCTTTAGGGTCTGGGTAATGCCACTTGTTTGGTGAGTAACGTTTTCTATGAATTGTTGGTAAAAATTGGCCAAGCCCAGGAAACATGGACTCTCTGTTATAGTTGAAGGGGATAGCCAATCCAGGCTAACTCGGACTTTCTCATAGTCCATAGCAATGCCAGTCTTGCTAAAACAATCACCCAGATACTCCACCTCGGTTTTGTCGAACTCGCATTTTTCAGGTTTACAAAACAGTTGGTGTTGTCTGAGTCGTTCCAGAACTTGAGTAACATGGATTTTATGTTGTTCTGGCTGAGTGGAATAGACTAGGATTTCAACTAGGTATATCACTACAATTTGACTTAGAAGATCTGAAAACACATAGTCCATGAATCTTTGGAAAATAGATGGAGCGTTTGTCAGACCAAAGTGCATTACTCAATATTGAAAATGACCTCGGGTGTCCGAAAGGCGGTCTTCCATTAGTCTCTCTCCTTGATTCGTAGGAGGTGATAGGCTCCTCCAAGATCCAACTTGGTGAACATCTGTGCCCCTCTAACTGATTCTAGGATATCCTTAATGAGGGGCATAAAATGCTGGTCCTTCATGGTAAACTTGTTCAGCCTGCACAAATCTATGCAGGTATGCAATCTTTTGTCTTCTTAGGTACGAAGAAAAGAGGGGCCCTGGCAGGTGAGGAAGAGTGTGTTACTAGCCCACTTCGCAAATTCTCTTCTAGGTATTCCTTAAGCATCTCTTTTTTGTGTTCAGTAGGTGAGTACATTTTCCCAAAAGGAACCACAGCTCCAGGCTCTAAAGGAATAGCACAATTGTATCTTCTATGCGGTGGAAAAACTGGTCTCTCTTTGTTTTTGGAAGACATCTGCATACTCTAAGTAATGGCTTGGTACTCCTTGTAGTGTTGATGGAGCAACCCATCTCTTTCTCCAGTTATGTCATACGCCTAGGTGACCAATATGTTACTGAAGAGTAACAAGTATGTTGGCAGAACTGTGAGGACAAGGAAATGGTTCTGGTTTCCCTATCAACATACGGATTATGCTGTGTCAGCAGGGTATACCAATATGATGATGTGATTCGGTGAAGCAATCAGATCGAAGGTGAGATATTCTTGATGTTTTCTGAACTTTAGACATAAGGTTGAGGTTGTGTCAGTGACCAGTCCTGATGTAAGAGGAGTGCTGTGAACAGTATGTTGTTTCCTTGGGTATTCAAAGTATTCTTTTATCCATAGCCCATTGCTCATCAATATGCATTCCACTGGCACCACAATCCAATAAGGTGAGTACTCTTTCTTCTCTATTGTCAGTTAGCTGTAATATCATGGATAACAGGAAAAGAGACGATGAGTCTTCTTTGGAGGAACATATAGAAAGTATCTCTCATGGTCCCGTCCCCTCCTTTCCTATAGAGAACAGGAGTTTGCGTTTCTCGTCGGCCTAATGGGACGATTAGGGCAGGTATGAATCATATGGCCAAAATTGCTACAATAGCGGCACGGGCCTTTCCTTAATCTGTTTTCACATTCGGCTTCAGACAGTGGTCTACGAGCCATACCTATTTGCTTGGGTTCGCCTCCAGAAATGGTTTGAGCATCATATCGGGCTTCCTCTTGGATGGAGATGGTATTCTATAGATAATGCTAAGTTCATTAGGCCTTTCATGTCATCAGCTCAAGGAGAATGGATCAATTAATCTTTTATTTCTTCATGCAACTCCCTACGGAATAGTGACGAGGGTGCATTCCACACAAGTGGTTTCTGCTGCCAATTGACTAAACCATGTTTTGTATTACAGAATGTCCTGGTTCCCTTGCTGGATGTTCACACAGTGCTTCTTCTGCAGAGGATTCCAGTCCAGGGTGTTCGAACATTTGTTTAAAGGCAACAACAAAGGCAATACAATTGGACAATCTGGGATCATCCGCTGCTACCCGTGGAGTCGTCCAAGCCAGAGCTGGACCTGACAAGGCGCTGATTAGGTATCCCACCTTGGTCTTATCCTGAGTAAATTGAGATGGTCGAAGTGCAAAAAAGACTGTCAATGAGTCAAGAAATTCTTTTAACTTATTTGGATCCAAGGAAAAATGTGGTGTAGTAGCAGAGACAGTAGGAAAGTTTGTGGTTCTTGAAGCCAAAGCTTGTCGTAGTGCTGCATTTTCGGCATGCAGCTGTTTCACCTCTTGAACCTCTTGTTGCACAGTTTCCATTAACAACTGGGCTGTATGCACTACGTCCTCAGAGGGATCTTCCATTGTCTTTGAAACTAGACGGAGTCTTTGGCATTGCAATCTGTCACGTTCCGTCCTTCTCTTACCATCCTTCTCAGATGGAAAAGGGGTGCGACTCGTGTTCTAAACATTCTGGTCTGGCCAAGATAGGATGATCCCTTCCGGTAGCCACGGTGCTGCTGACAAGGTAGATGTCAATGCAGTCAGTGCTCTCCCGAAGGAGTCCCAGAGGAAAAACCCAAAAGGGAAACACCTCTTTGCAAAGGAACTCCAGATCTGGACACAGAGTGAGTGGCTAGACACCAGAACTGTAAGGACAGGAACAACAGGAAAATGCAGAAGAATTAAGCTGGAATAGTCCCTGGGGAATAAGCAAGCAGGCACGAGATCACCACTCACAGAAAGTATTTGCGCGAGGAAGAAAGAATCTATTATCCTTATCAGGCCTCGAACAATCATAAAAATGTTACTAGACCTACAGGTCGAGTAACTTAAATAATCTACTCGACCTAACTGTAATGTACTTGACCAGTAAATGGGTCTCAAATTGTGTGATCCTATGGAAATAGTTTACAGAGTTGCCTTTTTCTTCATTCTCACATATGATTGCACCTTCAAATATGTGAGCTCATCATTTCTGCAGAACAACAAAAGCATTTGTTTGATTAAGTAGACTAAAGTTTGCTGCACATATCACAAGAATATAGCCCACATATAGGGGACACATGACCCATGACTTGCTTTTAGTTTACTAACAGCATTGCCATCAGGGCAGGGGTGTTTCTCAGTTTATGTTTAAACGTTAACTATTAATAAATACATTACTAAAACCATGATGTGGTAGCATATTGTGATCTACACACAGTAAATTTTCAAGAAATGTCTAAAAACCTTTCCACTAACTTGCAGCTTTACTGATAAAACTACATACAGTACTAACAATCTGTGAAAATTGGGTTTCAGAAAACATATCCTTTCACATCAACACGTAAAGTATTCAGATTTGTTTTTATCCTATTAAAATATTTATTTCATCAAAAAGAAATGCAAAAAATGGGCTTTCACAACTACTAATATATATTTTGAAATGTTTGTACAGTTAACATAGTCATTTAAATGTTGTGTGTTAGGAAAACCCTGACACCCTATATCCTAATATTTTACACTCTAAACAGCAGGTCACACAGTTCACCTTGCAAAGTCATGGAACTCTGCATTCAGAAGGAAAATTAATTGTAAGACAAACTGACATTTGACCTCTGTCTGTGTGCACACAGCAAATGTGAGATAAGAACAAGATGTCACATCTTTTATTGCCCCTCTACTTTCTGAAAGAACAGAACACTTGTTCTTTGGCCAGAAGGGGCGAGTAAGACCTAAAAATAGCTCGACCTGATCAATTAGGACTTGCCCTAGCGAGTTGTCCAGTAGAATTTTCGGAGCCCTGCTTATAATCCCATTTGAGGCTATTGAAAGCCTTTTCGATGTCAACTGCACATATTGCTGCAACTTCCCAACCAAGGGGTGTAGTCTTCATCACTGCTAAAAGCCATTGGATGTTGAGTACAGTGTTTCTGCTAAGTATGAACCCTGTTTGATCGGGGTGCAAAAGTTTGGTCATAAGGGGAAGTAGCCTGGAGGCCAAGATCTTACTAAAGATCTTTCTTGTAATCGTGATTTAGCATGATAGTGGTCTGTAAGATTTACAGTTGGTTTCCCAGGTTTTAGTAGAGATACTATAAGTGCCTCTCAAGTGGAGGTTAGCACATGTCATGCAGTCTTAACCACTTCATAAAATCCTGCTAGTTGGAGGGGTCAGTTCAGTGGCAAATGTTGAATAAAACTCTACCAGAGCCCATCTGTTCCTGGTGTCTTCCCGAAAGCTAATCCCTTTATTGCCATCCTGATCTCTTATATATCAATATCACTGCCCAATCCCTCAGCTTCCTCCTATGTAAGGATTCAGAGGGGCAATGATGCAAGGAAGTCACGTAATGCCTCTGCTTCCTGGTGTGCAACACTTGTGTAATGGTTAGAATAATACCTCAAAAAACAATTGTTAATCTCTACATATTGGTAAAACCTGAGCGTTTTTGCCTGTGGTGAGTTCTACCATAGGCGAACCTCTCTTGATTGGATTTGCAAGCCAGGCCAGTGGGGAACCAGTTTCATCTTGTTCTAAATGTGCCCGTATCATAAATTGTCTATAAATGAAACAACTGAGTCTTTCTATGTGACCTGCCACTGTCGCTTTGACCTCTAGTAATGTTAGTTGTAGTTTGTGGTGTCCTGGTCTGTGCACCTCGATCCCTCTCAGTTCTTGTTCTGCCTCCTCTGCCTCTCACAGGAGAGTTTTCCTGATGCCTATTGATTCCAATATGTCCCTTCTACTGATCACGGCCTTAAAGGCATTCCCACTCTACCAAGGGAGAGGAGGCAGACCCATTATTATATGTGAAATACTGTCCGATGTGTTCCCCTATCACTTCTCGGAATAGTGGGTCTTCTAATGATTCTGGCTTGAGTTGCCAGGTGGATATGCTTGGAATAGGTCATTTCCACCTCAAGTGCATTAATACAGGGTTGTGCACGGATCGAGTAAAATAATCTATTATGCAGACTAGTCCGTGGATGTCAGGAGTGCAGAGGAATGTATCAAGATGTACATGTAGGTCATGTAAAGGGGAAAAGAAGGAATAGTCCCTCACGTGTGGGTCCAGTCTATGAAAATATCTAACAGTCCTCATTGGGATTGCCAATCTGCAATAGGTTTGGCTATTCTAAACACTGGGGAGTCCCCGAGTGGGGGATGGAAACGACCAATCCCAGGGGTCTGCTATGCCATTGAAGTCTCAACAAATGATGATTGAGTAGGTCAAGTCGGGGAGATTGTGTTCGACGAGGTCGACAAGAAGGTTCCCTGATCCACATTTGGAGCATATATACTGACTAATACTCTGTCTCGTCCCTGCAGACAGCCCGTTACCACTACGCATCCCTCCTTTGGTTTGATCAGGTCACCTGTGTGTTGGAACAGGACCCCCGATCTGACCCAGATCAGTGTGCCTCTAGCATAGGCCGAATATGGTGTAATAAGCTTGGCCACGGCATCTCTGAAGCAGTGCAGGCCCCTCCTTAACTGTAAATGGGAGGATACTTTATATTGTTCGGTCATGGTGTGCATGCCTCTTATTTTCCACAAGAGTAGTTTATAAGTCATAGATGTGACCATTCTACTTGGTGGTGGTGTCTGAGGGCATGACCCCTTTGAGTTGGAGGCTGGGTAATTAAGGATCTCAGCCGAGTGTGGTGTATTAAATATGAAAAGGAGCCGGTGTTGTATAATTTCTCCCCAATTAACTAAAAAAACAAGAACAAACATTCCAACTTCCACTTCCCAGGACAAGCAGGCATCAACCCCCCCATCGAAACCAACAAACTTTCAACAATCACTTGTGGCTGCGTGTAGCTTTAGGTTGGGGGTGATGGCGACATCCCACTCCCCGCCAAGTAACCCCTGCCCAGCAGTAAACTGTAGGGTAATTGGTGCACCCCAGAGGAAAAAGTTTGCATCAAGTTGCCCCCATCTTGACAACTTTCATCTCAGACATACGTCAATGATGTCAGTATCAGTCAGATATAATACTTGAGTCATATGAATTCACCTGATGTCCTAGGGGTCACCACAGAGAGATCAATGCTCGATCCCAGATGGGAGTGGGAAGGCAACCCGAGTCTGAAGTGTGCTCCATCTCCTCTTCCTGTGGTGAATGACGTCCAGTTCCGTTGCTGCTGACTGGCACCACTACAGCCATCACTCTCGGCGTTCCTTAAGAGCTTCGGCATCCGATGTAGCTAATATGGTATAACATTTAGACTCATGTCATGAGCCACTTCTGCAAGGGCAGTCTTCATGGGAATCGCCGATTTGGTGTCCAGTTGGGCGGATGATCAATCCAGGTCCAGACCTCTGCTGGAGTCTGGAAAAACTGCCTACCTTGCTGCATTGCCACTCGTTACTTAGCCGGGTACAACATTGCATTGGGTATACCCATCTAGTGGAGCTTCTTTTTAGCTTGTTGAAAATTAGAGCACTGGTTCTGTACTTCACTTGAGAAGACTGGAAAAATTACAATTGTGCTATTATCAATTTTGAGCTCACCCCTTTCTGGGTTTGCCTAAGAATATGGTCACAGTCTTTACAATAAAGTAGCCTGGCCACCTGGTCATGGGGGACCCCTTGGGAGGGGTGGGCACAACAAGATTCTGTACACGCTCTCAAGATCGAAAAAGGAGGAAATGTCCTCAGTGGCCACTGATTCTCAAAGCCATTGTGCTAGATAGTTCACCATGTTATTGCCCTCAATTCACTCGGGGATAACCACCACTCGTATACTGTTTCTATATGACCTGGTTTCTGCCTCCTCAGCTCTCTGTTCTAGCGTTTGGATTTTCATCATGGCGGATTATTGTGTAGTCATCTCGGTGAGCATTGGAGACATTTAGCTAAAGTCCCTTTCAGCTGTGGTGACTCGCTCCACTAGATGGTGAAAGTCATCATGTAAAATACTCCTGTCGCTCAAAAGGGTGTCAATTTTGGCCTCAAGTACCTCACATGAGGTTATGATCGCCTGCAGGATTTCCTGAAGCGTAAGGCCCCCAAGAGGCTCAGGGCCTGGGGTTCTGTTTCCCTTGCCCATCGGAGCATCCCCCACCGATACTTGTGCCTCCAGTCTCCTGGTCTTTTTTCCTGGATGTTTTCCCCCTGTTTTGAAGGAGCCAAGAGATTTTGCTGTCAGGTGTGTGATGTGTGATCCTTCTGGAGATTTGTAAGCAGTAGAAGACACACCATCGGAAGTGCTATCAGTAGTAGGAGATAGTGAAGTTGTGGTTCAGCATAGGCGACTCATAAAGTAAGGCATATATGAGAATGGAGTGTTGCGTGTTCATCTCGGTCTATAGCATCCTGCTTCCTCGGCATACATCTTGCAGCTTTTGGTAAATGTGAAGTTATGTCTGCAGATCAAAGCAGGGCATCCTCTATCACTCCATGGATCGCTGTGGGGAGGCCCTGTTAAGGAGGCATGATATTTTCCTCAGTGGTGAAGCAGCAGTTGTGTGTTTCCCTAGCCACTCCACACTAACTTTTGCTGTCTGTGTGTTTGTCTGATCTCTAATGCCTGTGTGCTTGTTCCAGTCCTCTCACCCACCTTCCACTCTCGGTGGGCTTCGATCACCCCTCTGGCTCACTCTCCATTGTTGTGTGCTTCTACCAGTCTTTCCCATCCACTCTCTGTTGTCAGTTTGCTTGATCCAGACCCTCCCGTCCACCCTCTCTTGACCGGCTCCATGACCCACCCTTCCCGACACCCTCTGCTGTCCATGCGCTTGCCCTAAACGCTCCCACCCTCTGTTGTATTGGTGCTCCCTCAACTCTTTTGTCTTTTCTCTCCCTGCACCTGCATTCTTCTCTCCCACCCTCTGCATTGCCCTGTCTCCCAATGGGCAACATGGAGGGAGGGAGATTTGGAGAGAAGTAGGCAGGTGGGAGGAAGGGAGAGGAAAGGAGAGAGGGAATGGGGGAGCACACAGATAAAAATATTAATAAAAAAAGAGCTATGGTGAGTCCAGCGATAATGCGTTTTATTTTAGATTAGAACTGGCCTCATCTAGCAATTTAAAAAAAATGATTTTGTATGTGCTGTACTATAGCCACGCTACTGTACAGCATGGCTACAAATCATTGCCAAAGCCAATACCTCTTATACGCAAGACCTATTTTTTTTGCCAATGCTTGTTTCTCGTGTGTTGATTCTGGTTTCAGCAATTTGCAGTATTTATTTCTCCACCTAGATTCTTCATAAATAAATAATGTACCCTTGAGTTAGGGGCACTACTACTACTTATTGATAAAACAGTCTGGGCGGGAGCCTGCGCTTGAGCCTGGGCTGTACTACAGACAGAATCCAGGGCCAAAAAGGACCTACGCCCAAAGCACTCTTGTATCAGAGAATGGGCATAAGACACTCGTGCAGCCCTTTCTGTGATATGGTTTTTCATAATATTCATTTTGCGCCTGTGCAATCCCAGGGCAGAACGTTGGTATTTGCATGGGGGCCTGACCATATGAGGGAACGGCTGAGCCCCTGCGGTTGTGGCTTATTACAGAAGTGAGTCAGAGTGGTCCCAAATATAGGTCCCATGGAGCAACCAGCATCCCCTTGCAGGTGGTTACAGTCATACTGTGCACTCGAACTGGGGGAATCTCAGCCCCTTCCGCAACATGCCGCCTGTCCTCAGTATTGAAAGGCAGACTGGTGGTTTCACACGGCCGGACTGCCTTTCAATGCTGTGCTTTCCCCAGAAGAGACACAAGTATAAACCTACGTTTGGAACAGTTATTTCTAGTCCTGAGCTTTTGCTCGACAAACCAATGCATTCTGGTAGATGTAGTCTTTTTTGCTTGCACTGAAATAATTGGACTATTATAGTTGAAAGCAAGGATTTGTAAAAGCAAAGAAAGCTTGACTATATATATTATCCCAGAAAGTACCATTCATGCAGTGTGGGGCTACATGAAAATTAGCCGGGTACGCTGATGTCATACCAGTCCTCGAGTAAAAAGTCATTTTATTACAACACTAAGCATGTGTACACTCGAACTTGCATGTTTTCAGCTGTCTGCCCCGGAAATGGAGCAATATGTGTAATGTTTTCCTTTTTAGGGTCGAGCCTGCGTTGCATGCGCTCGTGCGTGCGTATCGCAGCAAGACGCTTTAGGGTTTAGAAAAGGGCTCGGAGCCTTGTCGAGCTCACGTCAGTGTTTTTCATTGGTTAGTGGGCTTGCCTATTAAAATCTGCTTGCTTTCATTAGTCGAAGCCATGCATACGTCATGCCTTTTCCGGTGGCTAGCCCTCCTCGAGCGCATCGACCAAATACAGAAAACATGCGAGGCTCGCTGTTTTCTGTCCGGCTCGTGGATTACTTTTTCCTCTAATTTACTAGCGCGATTTCGCTTGGCAGAAGTTGAGCGCTTTACATAGTTAAATGCACTTTTTTGGCTTACCTACATAAATGCACTTTTGCCGATAGGTGAAAAGTCGGGTAAGGAGTTTACAACGCTATCAGCTCGAAAATGAGCAAACACGAAACTTGTTGCATTGAAAATGCTTGTTACAGCTTGCATCCTCAGAATGCTTTCTGCAGCTTACATCCTTGAATTGCTTGCTATCTTAGAACGCCGCCTTCAACTATACTCCTAAAACCCTGCATGAAAAAAACTGAACTTGGCTTAATTCCCCTTGATTCTTTTAGTTGTGATTCCTTTCTTTCTTCAGAGGGACACTTTTTACCTTCCCTCCTCCTCATGCTTTCCTTTTCTCAGTATAGCCTCCTCTCAGTCTCAAGCCTGTCTGCCTTATTCTCTTATTGAACTTCTGTGAAAGGCTGACACCTCATTTCATAGATCACAAGCTCTCCGGCTTTAAAACACTAACCCTGCAACCTAACATTACCTAATCTCCCCCAGTTTATCGATCCAACCAACCATTCACCTGAAACCACGTAGTCCCCATTAATGACCACACCTAAGTGGTATTAATATACTCCATCACTGAGTAACTGGAGTAAACGCATGCAATGTTTTTTTCTTAAGAGCACATGACTAATCGCAATAACCAACATTTAACCATTGGATTAACGACTAACCTTGGGTTTCGGAGAAGCGTGCTACTCACAATAAAGAGTTTCAACGCCTCGTAAGGGGTAGTAAGCACTATGTAAAGGAGATTACAATTGCTCTTTGGCACAAAGGTAAATCAACACTGGCTTGAATGAGATTTGTGCTGGGTACATCTCCAGTACAAATCTCAGCACGAGGAAAACCATCCAAGATTAAACTACACAAATTTTACAAAAATTACAAGTCATGTATAGTAATGTCACAAGACATTCCAAGTTTTGCTTGTTTGTGCCTAGTTTCATATTGTGCTAGAATTTCATGCAAAGCCAGGACATGTTACTTTACTGGATAATGCTTGGCAGTAAGCCAGAAGGAGCACCAGAGGAGTACCGGAGTCCCAGAGCACGAGAGGAGCACTAGAGGAGTACCAGAGGAGCTTGGAGTTGCTGCCCTGCCCTGCCATCACATGGACTAGGTGAAGCCAAGGAGATTATTAAACTAGTCAGAGGGAGCCAGAAGGAAGGCCGTCCCCCTGTGGACCTCCTGTGACCTCCAACAGCCCCCTCCTGGAAAAAGACGCTGAGTAGGAGAGCAGACCGGGTGAGACCAGGACTGACCAGGAGAGACCGGGTAAGCAGACTTCGTGGGAAGGGGGGGGGGGTCCCTGTCCACCATCCCGGCCATTGAACTCCTCTCCCTCTCCCTCTCCTGCTCCTGCCCTCGGCTCCGGCATCGGTACTCAACCGCGCCACGTCGTCTCACCCAGCCTTACCCAGCCACGGCCACAGCCACAGCAACAGCTCTAGCCATAGCCCTAGTTGGCCTTGGCCCTAGCCGGCCTTTGGCCTTGGATTTGGATTTGGACTGGGACTTGCCGTTGTTGATTGGTGGTCTCTTCTAAAGACCAAGCAAGGAAGGAAGGAAGGAACCCAGTAAGGAACCAAGGAGCCAAGGGGAGGGGTGCGGGGAGTGGTGGGTGGTGAACGGTGAGCAGTGAGCAGTGAGCAGTGAACGGTAACCGGAGGATGGTTGGGACAAGAGGAAAAACAAAGAAGGCTCGGGAGGCCAATAAGGCGTTCACTCACCTAGCGGATTCCCAAAGACCAGAGCAGGAGCAGGAGCTCAAAAGTCTACAAAGTCTAGGGTTAGACCAGAACCAGGATCAGGATCAGGATCAGGACCAGGACCAGGACCAGGACCCCAGAACCATCCAGCAATCCCAGGGGGGATTCGCAAACCTAGGTGAGGACACAGCAGAGGGTGTCCAATTCGGGTCTCCCGCCAACAAAAGCGATTCCGAGCCAGGAGAAGAGTCAGGCGGGACATTAGAAGTGGTGACACTGCCTTGCTTGCCAGCCCATACGGACTCTGACGATACAGGGGGTGCCCTACTGAATGCAGGAGAAACTGTAGGCGGAACTGTGGGGGGCCTTCTAAGTCCTCTGTGCAGGGGACATAAGTATACACCGACACACCCGGGCCCGGGTGGATCTACGGGAGTAAGGAAAACTAGACCAAAAACAAACACTATCACTAACTATTACAACCAAGTGAACTCGAACTCAGAACAGCCGCAAACGCAAAGTCCCAGAGCCAGTGACCTCCGATCACAGCCACCGGGGGAAGTGGGTGGCTACAACATGGGGGGGGTGAACTGGAGCTACCAGCGACCAGGCTCCAGGATACTCGCCCACTTCAGCAGCAACAGCAACCGGCTGGTTTATCGCAATTATTCTGCCCAACGAGTAATCCTCTTGGGGATGGTGAAGTGGAGTTAAATAACCCCCCAAAGTGGAGCAACTTTTCGGGAGAGCAAAGAAAAAGCAACGATTCACCTTATCCTGACCCCCAAACGGGACTATTGAACTCCGGGAATTTTTCACTAACATCCTCTCCACAATGTGCCCAAGCAGAATTCACAGCACTCCAAAATGTAATGGGTCCAGAAACAGACTGCTCACCATCTAAACAGACCCATAAAACCCCAGCGCCACAGCTTCACTGCGGAAGACAAATTGTTAAAACTAATTTAATGCTGGGCAGACTCAACAGTAGTTCTTTCAGTCTGGAGCTGTCCTCACTCGACAACTCCGTTATTGGCAACACAGACCCTCAACTAAACAGCATAACATCAGAAGATCTAAACTTCCTGGAAGGTAGTATAATCATAGGCCACAGAGGAAAGGAAGGTAAAAATCCAGAAGGTCAGATAACCAACGAACAAAGTGGCAATGGAGACGACCTCTCACTAGACCAACCAATTCTTAGTATCATGAAAGTTATATGTGCAACACTGGGCTCAATCGCAACAACGATCATGGCCCAGTCTCAAAAATGTGATGATCAACTTGAACTGACCAAACAACTTACATCCTCAATACAGTCTATAGATTACAGGATGGCCCTAGTAGAGGGCGTAATTAGGGAAAACCTGTTGCACCAAGCAGTGGCCGATAAAATGGACAAGTTGGATGGACAAGTTTGTGGACCACTGCTGGAAAAACTATTGGAAGTCCCAAAAGTAATCAAAGACATAATCGAAGACTGCAAACATAACCTTAAAAGCACACAGGGGTGCATTCACGAGTTAGGAAAAACAGAATCTAGTTTAATTGAAGGGCCAGCAGACAAAGAAAATATAGAAAGTCACTTCGGACCAGGACGAGAGAACTACCCAGATGTAAAAAAATCAGACACCTAAGAGGGAGAGAACAAATGGAAGTCCTGAATTTGGAAGCAAAGTCCCAAACACAGTAGAAAAAAGGCCACCGGGTAAAAGGCCTCAACTAACAGGCAGATGGAAAAACACATGGAAGAAAGCTAGAGGAAAAAAAAAAGCACCAGCAGGAAAGGCCTTAAATATGTTACAACAGATAGGCCTAATAGGAGAAATCAGGAACACAGGTGACGAGAGTGCCCAACATCAGTATAAAGATAAAAGCATTAAGTCGGAGATCTTTGAGAAACCTACTGATAAAGTGTTTAACTTTATAAATAAAAATCCCGGATTATTGTGCGACAAAAGTTGCACTCACCATTCCCATATAAACCGCATACCCACTGGCCCCAGGGGACACCAAGCATCTGGGCATGACTTAGACAAAGAAAGGTGGTCCGGAAAAGACCCTGGAACAAATCATGGGATAAACGAGGTAAATGATCCTCCAGCCAACGAACAACCCAAATGGAGCCCAGGAACATCCAAACCCAGCATTTGTATCGATAAGCACCTCCCAGCTACAAAAACTGAACATTTAGTTCAGGTACACTACTCAAACATAGTAGAAGACCACTACGGAAAATACCAGCAGCCTCCGAACCCCATTAGTGAGGGGGCAGAACAAGATAATAGCAAAGGCGAAAATAGAAGGGCAGAGACCCCAGAGTATATACGAAACGGACAAAGTATAAGAACAACCATGTGCGTGGACAACACAACAGCCCCAGTTCCCGCACCCCGGACAAAGGCAAAATATTGTTCTCAGGGCAGCCCTGGAAATTATAATCTCAGCAACCAGCCTGGGTGGATCACTGATTCGCCTGCACCATCGCGCCCAGCACTGGACCTGGAAACCAATGAAATCAAAGGAAAAAGGGACAATTGGCCTCCAAAAAGGCAACCCTACGAAGAACAAAGGAACAAAGAAGTGCAACTGGGGAGGGAAAAAGGCCAGGTAAATCGAATATCTACTAGTCGGGCAGTTACCACTCAAGACAGACAAAATGAGAACACCCAACTCCAAGGTAGACTGTCGCAGGAAGGTGGCGGGCACACTGTGATCCGGTCTGAAACAACTAAAAACCCCGAAGCCACGATCTTGTTTATGCCTGAGTACTCCTCAAGAGGAAGTCACGACATCCTGAATAGGTCTAACATCTTATGTCTTGTTAACTCCCTGCCAGCCTTACAGAATGTAACAACTAAAGATCTCCTTTCAGTAAGATTCATACCAAAAAAAGAATTAGAGAACGGGGAATTAACAGAAACAGTCTGGGCCTCACCTTGGATAGCAGAACAGATCTTAAAATGTTCAAACACGATGAAGACCTGGGGAATATCCATTGCTACTCCGCAAAAAGAACTATATCCAACAATACTTCTTGAAAAAGCTACAGACCGAAACATGATGCGTAGGCAAGAGGCAAAAGGCAATTTCGGCTCGATACTTCAGGGAGCAATTAGCTCCAAACAACAACTCCCTGAACGAATAAACTTGAGTAACATGAGGTTCTGCCTGGTAGCTAATTCCCCTAGAAACAGTAGGGGTAATTCCCCACAGTTACAGAATTGCAAAGAGCAATCATTTAAAAGCTCGTAGCAAAAAATGGATAACTCGAACATAAAAAATAAAACCAGTCCCATATTAAAAATTCTAAGCTGGAACATAGCAGGTTTAAAAAACAAAATGGAAGATAAAGACTGGGTTGAATTTATTAAAAAACAAGACATCAGCTGCTTCCAAGAAACTTGGTCTACACATGCTATTGACCTAGATGGGTTCGCCACCTTCCACTCACCTGCAATTAAGCAAAAAAAAGGAAGACCCTCGGGAGGTCTGAGTATTTGGATTAGAACTTCATTACTGAGGAACTCCGTAGTAACTCACACCGTACAAAGCAAGGGAATCCAGACGCTCGCAGTCAAATACGAGGAATGGTCACTTGAAATAGTAAATGTGTACTTCCCACCTATCAGCCGGGCTCAAGTTACGCCAGGGGTGCGGCTCCTTAAAGAACATATCCTAAACAAAAGAACCATGGATCGGAGGAACCCAGTACCAGGTCACATGAACAATCGCTCTCTCCAACCTTGTAAAACCTTTTTATTGATATGTGGTGACTTCAACACTAAACCTCATTCTATCCTCTGGGACGAACAAGTAGCAGAGGAAGATTATGCTTGGAATATCCCAACGCCTCTTATCCAACGTTGTAATGACTCCAAAAAAGGAGAATTAATCTTTGAAGCATTAATAGAAGGAGGACTTCGCACATTAAATGGGAGAACAAAGTCAGATAAAACCTTTAAATCTACCTTTCGAACTGGAAAAAGGCAAAGCATAATTGACTATATGGCAATAAACATCGAAGCCTGGCATTACGTCATCGATATGGAAATAAGGGACAGAATCGAGAGTGATCACGACCCACTGCTAATGGAGATAGTCCATCCGGACACGAGCCCAGGGAAGGCGGAGTCTCCATTCAACGGAAATAGCCTAACAATAACTATGAGACCAAACAGGAAAAACATATTAAGGTCAAATGAGGATGAACCTTATATGAGTGTTCCCAGCCAAACCTGGTTGTCATCACTTAGCACGTTCTTAAACCCATCAGATAATGACGCTATACCCCTCCTGCATAACTTTAATAATTTGCTACTGCAAACAAAAAAGGAAAAGATCAAGCATCCTCAAATCAATCCTAAAATGATGGAGGGCTGGTTCGATGAAGAGTGTTTAAAGCTAAAAAAGACCTTATCACAAGCACTGAAGAACCGGCACTTGAATGATTCCAACGAGCAACATTTTCATGGATGTAGGCAACAGTACAAAAAATTATTAAGATACAAAAGGAAGATATTTCCACATAAACTTTGGAAAACTTTACTGCAAGCAATAACGGCAGGGAACTCCAAAAAGTTTTGGGAGATAGTCAGGTGGGGATGCGAAGGCCCCCCGAAAAACCTAGAACTGAATATTAACCCTCAACTTTGGGTAAAGCACTTTACTGCCTTGTATCAGGAAGTGGCCAAGACAGAACCAGGGATGACCATTAACTCAAACATCCTCACTCAAGGGCTGGGAGGCAGAAATCAAAGATCAAGCAAAGTATTTCCTCTTCAAAAGACCCACGCAGCATCCTCAAATTGTCTTTTTAGATCGGTAAACGGAACCCAGAATGTACTAGTCTCTAACGAATTTTCCAGCACAAATTCCACGCAAGTAGCCCACGTCATTCCACGTGCAATGAAGATAATACCGGAATTCAGTGAAAAAGAGATTAAACAAGTTATCCTCCTTCAAAAGCCGCATAAGGCTGCAGGCCCAGATGGCATCCCTTCAGATGCTTACCGTAACCAGCTAACGTTATGGTTACCTGCTCTAGCCCGTCTATTCAACAGTGTTTGGCATTACGAGGTAATCCCTCCTTCTTGGAAGGAATCAATAATCGTTCCAATTCACAAAAAAGGGCCTCGGGACATGGTGAGCAATTATAGACCTATCTCACTGCTTGATAGTGTTGGAAAGATTTTTGCCAAATTGATTCAGTCGCGTCTAGACCAATGGCTAGAGGACGGAGATTTAATATCAACACACCAAGCTGGTTTTAGGAGAGGCCAAAGTACAACAGACCAACTTTTTAAGCTAAACATGATCTGTGCTAAATACGCCACCCTTAAAAACAGTCCATTATACCTGGTCTTTGTGGATCGCCAAACAGCCTTCGACAGCGTAAATCGCCAAACATTATGGCAGCTATTGTCGGACATGGGCATACAGGGAAAAATCTTAAGGCTGCTAATTCTATTGCATACAGGAAACACTGCCAGGGTCAGATATTCTACGAGAAATGATTATACGGCCAAAATTCCAATTGAGCGAGGTGTAAAACAAGGCTGCGTTTTGGCCCCAACCTTATTCAATTGTTATATAAATAAAGTAAGTCAAGTTTTGAAGGAATTAAATCTGGACGTGCCAAAACTAGCCAATGAAAGTATACCTATCTTGCTCTTTGCTGATGACGCCGTATTACTGGCAAGAACAGAGATAGCAATGCATGGTCTACTTAGGGGCTTCGAATCTTTCTGTACCTCAAGGAGCATGGTAATCAATGAGGGGAAAACAAAGTTTATGATTCTCAACCAAAAACAGACGCTGCAATCGACTTTTAGGGTAAATAATAAGCCTTTGGCCCGAGTGGCCTCCTATGATTACCTGGGCTGCAGATTAGATGAAAAACAGACATGGAAACCACAAATCTACAAAAGCAGAATTTCCTTGGCCCAACAAGCCGGAGCAGTACTCAGATTTGCAAAGGCTACAGGCAATCACTCCGTGAGCTCCGCGCTGCTTGCATACAAAACAAAAGCAAGAGCCGCAGCACTTTACAGCGCAGAGATCTGGGGATTCAGAAAGATTCCATCAATACAAGTAACCGAGAACAAATTTTTACGCCAATTACTTTGTCTAGGAAATGCTACACCAATGAACGCATTAAGAATTGATCTACAGATGAGAAAGGTTGAGGACTACATCGCTCTGGCTCCAGTAAGATACTGGATCCGTATTTGGTCAAAAGAGGCTCTCAAACCATTCAGAGACGTACTTAAGGATATCATGAAGCTGCAAAACCATCGGAAACTGCCCTGGTTCAAACATATTTCAACTATCCTGGCTGCTATCGGCCAGGATGACTTTTGGCTCCATCCTGAAAAAATCGGAAGGCCTAGTCTTGCTGTCATAAAAAAGGCATATTGGGAGCGAAAGACAGAGATTATGTGCGAGTCATTTAGCCCTTTATTCAAGCGGTATATTTTGTTTAACCAAGAGCTTAAACCAGCAATATTCATAGACAGTATTTATCCGGAGGAAAAAAGGGCTCTCTACTTTAAATTCCGTATGGGCACACTACCAGTGACAGCGGTGGTCAACAGATGGCAATCCGCTCCTCCGGGTAGTTTAGAATGTTGTCCATGTCTTCATGGTGGTCCGGAAACACTTTCCCATTTCCTTTTACTATGTCACTTTACGCTCAGACTCCGTAAATTGTACCTTCGTCCACTTTTCAGAACTTTCGGAGTTAGGAAGTGCAAGGAGGCGGAAGCGCTATGTATGCGTTCAGATGAGAAATACATTGTGACAAAGGTCTCAATTTATATCTTGGAAGCATGGAAATTACGTCTATCAATGCACCTACAGTTGGCACAGGCACAATAGCCTATGTTATCCCGTACCTATTTAGCTTGGGAAATCGGTGCAGGGTAATGTAAACTGGGTTAGGCCTCGGTCTTTTATTAAATGGCTGGAAGGCAATGCAAGGCCCCAAATGACTCGTCCCATAATAAGACATTTTAAATATTAGATTCATAATGTTTTTCTAGAATAAGTTAAGTTTTTATGTAAATTATGGTCAAATCAGGTTTTACGATAATGCATGGTAAATTGGATACATTTTGGCACATGTTAAATCAAAAATTCAAGCATAGTTCCTTTTATTGAGATGTTTTTATTTTAATGTGATTTTTATTGAGTTCGAGGGATTGATATCTATTGTGTGATTATTGTTAAGGCCGGATAGGCTAATAACAATTAAATAAATAAATGGTAAATAAATGGTAAAATGGATAATGCTTGGCATTAAAACGTATGGATTTTGTGCTTTTCAACTCAGATATGCCCCTTTTGCACTGGGAATGGAGGTTCGGGACACAAAACTATTTCAATGCTACATCTGCGCCTTTCCGCACAAATTATCCTTGCCTCACAAACGTTGACAACTCTTCTATTTGTGCCACTGTAACTTGTGGATCGGTGCTTGGCATCATAGGATCGCCCGCTAAAAAGACTAGTAAGTCAGTGCCATGAACTTCAGATGAGTGGCAGCGAGGTGGCAACCCTCGCTGTTGTCAAATACCCCAACTGGTATCACACTTTGACTCATAGGGGACCTTTCACGTGTCTCTCCACCCAGTAAACGTCTACCTCTATGTCCCCCTCAAAAACACCTTGGAGACATTCAGAGGATCCTAGTCCATGGTGCCAAGCAGCCCCGGCATGAGTGGCACTTTCAGAAAGACTGGCTTTTAAGCCAACAGTTAGTTGCAGTTTGGGCACAAACATTCCAGGATGGAAAGGGACTATTAATAAAAAGCCAGGACTAGCTGAAGTATCAAACAGACACACGGGACATAGGAGGTGAATAGAAGACTCCATGACAACAAGAAAGCATCCCGGCCATTCAGGGGCAGCCGGACCCCGAGGACCCCGCGGCAAAACCCTACTGTGGGCGGGACCTGCGGGCAGGAAGCCAGCGAAATCCAAGGGGCCAATTGGGCAATTGGCCAGCAGCATTTGAAATGTCCTGTCGGCTGAAGCCCCCCCAGTAAGCCACCAGTTTAAGAGGGCAGGAGACAGACCCCCAGGAGGAGTCAGGAGGTTTCGTCTTTATCCCACCCACATCATAAATGCGGGCGTTGCAGCCGTGGTTAGCAGAGTATTCTCAGGGGTCAGAGGCGGAGACAGCAGGAAGAGCCCCATAGCTAAGGGATGGGCCGCTCAAGTGCCTACCTGTGGGATGCCTTGCGGCAGGGGCACGGGGAGCAGGCTGTTGGTCAGCAGGGGGCGGCAGAGGGGGACACGGCACTTGCAGCACGGGTAGGTATAAAGGGCCGCCCACAGCACTTGGCAGCAAGGCGCAGCCTTGAGATCGAAGGGTGTGCTAAACCCTTGCCAAGATGGCCATGCTCTCAGGGGCTGAACTGGAATTACAACTGGCGTCAATGACTATGTTTGTGAACTGCATTGTTTAAATATGTTGTGTGAATAAACTGCGGCAGTTTTGCACCAGCAAAGAGACAAAGACTCATGTGTTGCCACAAGGGAGGGGTGGGTGCATGTTAGCTGCCTGGGAGCTCGTGGGGCACTCGCCCATCTCGGTGGCGTTTGCAGTGGGCCATGGCTGGGTCATTGTTTCATCCTTAATGCATTCTGGGTATCGCAGTCCTGGCTCATTTCCTTTACTCTAACTGAGCCAACGACTGAGACATAGTTGTCGCTAGTGAGAGGTGCAACTCTTAACATTAAAATAAAACGTCACGGGTCAGGAGGCTTCATTCCCAGTCCAGCTGTTTGCTTCCCTGTGTAAACAATGAGCCTATATTACCTACATTCCTTGTTCCATGAGCAAAAACATCTACGTTCCCTAGAAATAGCTGTAGAGCAGTCCTATATCATGTGTGGACTTTGCATTCAATCCTGGCTGTTGACCTACAGATTAAATGCATTGTGGGATTTGTAGTTATGTTTTAACATTCCTAAAATGGCCCCAAAAATCTCAGCATTCACAGAACTACCGACTAAAGCGCAAGGGCGCCTGAATGTGTTCAAAGGAGCCAAAGTCGCTTGTCACAATATGATGACCCCCCCCCCCCCCCCCCACCCGCGCCCTAAACAACTCCTGTTTTCCCCGTGTGACCGTTGCACAACTGCCAAGTGGGCACGTCATGCGTGACTCTTTCCGCCATTCCTAGTTTTGCAAAGTTCACAGTGCATTCTGGGACTTGTATGTTTTATTTTAAATCTACACCAAAACATCCTGGCACGTAAACAGCTGTTGGCTACGAAGCCCAGTGTGGCTAAACGCATTGAAGCCCGCTCAGCTCTGCCTGTACCTCGCCATACCCTTTCCCGGGCTCGGCGTGTATCCCTGTACTAAGTTTCAGTTCTCTTTCTGGTGGACATGTCGGTCTTTCCAGCATTTACCTGCTCTTTCGGTGCTTCCTTGGTGCTCTGGACAGTTGTCGCCCCGCACGTCCTGGATCTGGTCACCCCTGAAGCACAGCGCCTCCTCCTCTGCTGCCCTTTGGACGCTGCCCCACTCCTTGGCAGAAGCTGAGTTTCTATTATGAGAAAGTGAAAGTAAAACTAATGCGCTCCACTTTGAACTTCCGGGAATAAGAGGATTTCCTTATATGTTGTAACTACACTACCCAAAAGACCATCGCGTGCAACGCCTGTCAGTCATGGCTTTTGTTGCTTTCAAATGATGTCTCCAGCCTCACTAAGAAATAGTCGAACTAAGTAGAGGTGGCCTTCATTCCCCACAGATTCATTCATATATTTTCAGACAGCAACGTCTGTCGACGCGCTAAACTACACCTACATCACTCAGCAGGCTAGCACCGATCGGGAGCGGTGTACCCCCTATTTTACTTTGATGCTGCCCTCTGGACCGTCTCTCTTCAGTAGAAGGTGGAGAGGCAGAAGGCAAGGTAAACAATTTCTGTTGGAGAACGATAAGCAAAAATCTCAGTTTAAAGGTTTACTCAAATACATAAGAAACAGAATTGCATGAGCTGAGCCAACCAACTATGTCAAGAGGCATTCACATGAATACAAATACAGCAAATAACTCAGTAAAGCTCCAGTGAAAATCCGGCATAGATTTGCCTTCAAAAGGTGGGGAAGGGCCTCCTCCTCACGGAGAAACCACACTCTTTTATAGCGCTTTAGATAAAAGCGCCACACATTTACTACATCGATTCATGGTTCACATGCTCTCAGAAAATAGAAATTAAGCAAAGTAGCAACAGTTGCAACTAAATGCATCCGAAGATTTTCTCACCATTCTACTACAAGGAATTCTTGTTTCACTGCATCTGTTTTCAGCAAATGAAATGTTACCTAGTAAATTATTCGGGGACAGCCCCTCTGTCCTTGTTAAAGTATACTCTGTTTCTTAGCTACGGAATCCTTTACAGCAAAGGATAAGCAGTTTGATTCATGTGTTAAAATGCAACGTCACAGTAAAGTTGGAAAACAAGGCCTAAAGTTCGCTAAATCCTGAATTTTGCAATCCACGTGCTCAAATGCAGACCTATTTCATCATGTCACATTTTTCAAACTTTAATCAAAACGTGTTTTTAAATATCAAAGGTGCCCGGCTTTGTCAAAATGGTGGTGTGGGGTGGACTGGTGTGCCCAGCAAGGAAAATCAGTATATGAACCAAGAGGGTGCCCGGCCAAGTTTGAGAGTGTGGGGATAGTGGACAGGGACATCCGCTCAGCTGCTACTACTGTAAACGCAGTGACTTTGGTGTGACCTGTCTCTGGCTAGTACGATCAGTACTGAATATGTGCTCATGTTACCTATGCAGAATTGTATAATGCTGTGCCTCTGCGGGCGGTTGTGACCTTTTGGTTTTAAGTTGTTATACCAAACTAATAAAGTTGTTTATAAATATATATATATATATATATATATATATATATATATATATATAATGTGCTGTTGCTTTTATTTGCTGCCACAGTAAAAAAAAAACAAGAAAAAAAAACGAAAAAAACAAACTTTTGTTTATCATATGAGATTGATATTAGTAAGTGTCGAAAAAACTCTGCCACGCTCCATGGAGTTCCACGAGCAGCAGAGGGCAGTAAGTCACTCTGCTCGCCCTGATGTTTAGTGCCAGGAGTTTGACCTTCTCTATAAAATCAGCATGAATGGCACAACACGCAGCGAAAGAGGGCGCTGCTTCTTTCTGATGCTCGAGTATATTTTCTTCTCAAGCAGCAGCTTCCTCAATGCGAGCAGCTGGTTTCTCAATGGGGGCTGTAGCAACGTGCTGTGCCTACCTGCGTTGAGAAATCTCGCCAGGAGGTGGTCTAGCATGTGATTTTTCTCACTCGCGCTCACCAAACTAAAGTTGTCAAGCCGCGAAAGAGCAAAGATTCCACTCCATGTCGCTCCGCTGAGTTTTTTGGAACTCTGTGCGGAGTGGGGAAAACTCTGCAAACTCTGCCAGCGGAGCGCAATTCATCACCCACCCCTAACTGATACATACAGGACTACGAAATGCACTGTGTAGAGGTCTAACATCAAGCAATTCCACATTTTAAAAAAATCAAAGATATACAACAATACAGTATGTACATACAACACCAAATGCTTTCACCTGTTTTAACCTTTTTGGTATCTAGCCAATGAGTCTTATTTCAGACTTTTATACTCATTCCTGGCTTTCCGTTTTTCAAAGAATTACTAAACCAGAAGAAATCAACCAAACGATTATTGTGTATCCCCCTGATTATGCGCTCCTTGGTGTCCTGATCTTTAGTGTACGGTAGTATCATTGTGACGGACTCTCAAAACATACACTACGATGAGCTTCTGTTTTTATGTACATATGTTCCAGAAATGGGTTCTCCTCGTGTACTTCATTTTAGGGAACCTTCATATAAGGGCAGCAATACCCAAGGCAGGGACATAGCTTGGTCATTAAGATTGGGGCGGGTGTGAGCTTCAGATTTCTGAAAATCAGGCTGTCATATAATATTTAAATACATTACAAAACAAGCAGGGTGCATGAGAGGAGCCTAAGGGGCAGTGGAAAGGAAGAGGAATTTGGGTTGGTAGGAGTACTAAGAGAGAAAACACAATATTTTGTAAAATAACCAATATATTTGAGGACTGTGAAAACAGAGAGGGAGAGAGTGTATGTGCGTTTTTCTGTGTATGTAGACATTCCTGCTGAAATCTGACTGACATCTCACAATACCCAACTGAAAGCACCTGTACCCAACTATTTATCAAAAAATGCATTTAGTAGGGGGGTGGAACCCCCCCAAAAAACCTCCCCGAAGCTACGCCCCTGACCAAAGTGAGCTTTAAATATTAATGCTGGCCATCGGAAGAGGCATATTTGCTAAGTGAGCTTCATTTTATAAATACATGCTTGTTGGTTGCCTGTATTGACTTCGCCAGTAAGGATATAGTTGTGCAGAATCTTATAAGACTACAGTTGAGAAACGAGCAAGTCCATGGAGGGAAGTGGTAGTTCTGTAGCCTATTAGCAAACTGCATTTTACAGTACATTTTGTAGTACTACTATAGTACTAAAAACTTACTCCAAAATGATATTTGCAAAGTAACATACTCAGGTTCTGCCTCTCCTATCTTTATCTGTGTAGAAATCTCCCTCAAGGCTGTGGAGGTTCCATACATATAAGTATAGGTTTCAGTTGTAAACATGGGAGAGGCATAGGGGAGTGGCTGGAAAATGGAGAATACTTCCCACTACAGGGGAGAGGATTAAAGAGGAGTAAGGAGGGAGTTCGGTAGGGGTTAGGGAGGGACATGCACCCAGCCACAAAAGAGAACAGCCTCGCCTCCTCCATCAAGGTGCAGGAGCACCCCCCACTGCTGAAAACGCCACAAAGTACAAAAATAAAATGGTAATAAAGTTCATTTATGACCATTTTATTATTCACTGCTCCCGGCCTGAGCCAAGCTTGAAGGAGGGGTGAGACCATTGTTGCTGAAAGGCAGCACGGGGGAGTGGTGCCCACTCTAGTTTAAAGTGTGCATGTTGCTTTGGCCGGCTGTCTTGTGATGGCCAGCATGGCATGCACACTGTAAACCTCTCCACCCTGAGTTGTCTTATACAGTTGGGTGGAGAGCAGACACAGGCCCACAGTGCCTGGAGTGTCGAGCCAACTTACTGCAGCCAATCCTTGTGCTTCTCTCATGCTGCTTAACATTATCAGCACCATGAGAGCAGCACTTGGAGTGGTTGGGGAAATTGGCTCTGGACCCATGTGCGCCCGATGGTCTGAAGAACACAAAGGAAGACCGGAGGAGGTGAGACAGTGGAAAAGTACGTATTTTATTTTTAATTTTATGATCCACATACAGGCACTGTGAGAAACCAGTTCTGCCTTAAGCCTCAACTCCAGAGCTCTCAGTCGTGGTCTATTATAAACACTGTTTATCACAAGCCATCATTGAGAGCTTTGGCCTTGACCCTAAAGGCATTGTCACTGTTTCACAGTGCCTGTAAGTCATTTAAAATGATTAATCTTCTTGCCCCATCACTTATATATGTCACCACCCACCACTGAAAGAGTAAACATATCGCTATTAACAAACTGCACTTCTGAATTTACTACAACCAAAAAGGGACCCAAATAGTAGTGAATTACTCCAGCTCAGAGATGAAGTCCAACATCACACATGGGCAGTTACTGGTACTTCAACGCCCTTCCGTAGAAAATAATGGAAGTAGGGACTTGAAGTAAAACCCTATATAAAATACTGTTTAATTTAATTAACTGATAGTTATACATGCATACAACCTAATGCTAAAAATCTATAAACATAAACCATATTTATTATTTAATTAAAATATTTTAACACATTCTAAATGTAAACAGATTAAATGTTATCAAAATATTAAATTACTTTGAATTAATGCTATATTTTTATCAATTTTTAATTCATAACAAAACAATTGCTTAAGTGGGAATTTACTTCTTAATGTAAAATTCAGAAAATTAATTTTAATTAAATTTAATATATTTAAAAAAAAGATTTAATTGAACATTAAAAAAATAAGTTAATAGTGGTCCAGCATCATTTTGTTCTACATTTAAAATAAGTAAATAAAATTAATTTACAATAATATTAATCATAAAAATATTTCCACTATATTTATTCGAGATAAATAAACGTTTTTTTACTTTTCCATATAATTTATCACAGGGAGAATCCAGAGGCGGTAATAGCATGTTTTTTATGAGGGAAACATTGCAGATTTTTACTGTTCTTTACTTGGGAGTTAATTTAAATTAATTCAAAGAAGTCCCATTTGCACATGAGTTTCCCTTTTAGATTGGAATCTGAGTTATTACACTTTGGTATTTGAATGGTGGCTATGAAGCTTTGTGTCTTATCCAGGCAAATTGTTTGCATTCGGTTTTCAAGGCAACTGGAGTTGTTAGTTAGGTTTGTTCAGCAATACTGAAAAGTTGTTTGATCTATTTCTTAAGTACTTTTGTTTTGATGAATACTTCTTCCTAAAGATTCCTCACCTTTTGAATATCCAGCATAAATCCGGAACCCTTTTACCCCAGCAAAAACTGACCAATGTCTCTAGGTCGTACAACACAGCTCCTATTGTGACTTCGCCTGCCCAGGATGGGATGAAATCAGATGAAAAGGCATCATCTGCCCCATGGCATGAGTTCCTGGTTTTCAGTACCTCCTTATAAGGAGCCTGGAGCTTCCCTCTGTGCTGTGTTGATAGAATTCCTCATGTTGGACATCGACAGGTCAGTGTCTCGTCCTACGTTTTTGGAGTTTAAACCATAAGCAACCATTGCCCTACACAATGTTCTTATTAGAACCAAATGGCATCTGTATTTGATGTTGTGGGTCTGACCATGGTCCCTTGGTGCGAGATTCTTGTTCCTGAATGCACCCAAAGGCCATCAGAAAGCGGGTGGCTAAGGCCAAAGTTGTCTTTGTCCCCTTCAGGTAGGTCTCCGGACAGAGAAGACCACCTATGAGATCTTCCTATAAAAACTGCTCCTCTGCCCCATGTAGAGATTTGATGAGATTCGTCCTCGTCATCAGGGTCATTTCTGATACAGGAGAAGATAAAGCCAGAATTCCCAACTCCATCTGCTGACCCTGAGCAGGTCGAGGCCTTTCAACAAGCCATGTTGTGCATCTTTAGAATGCCCCCATTGCCCCCTGGGTCACTCCCCAAGGCTGGGCTAATTCCTGCAGGTTGCCAACTTTAGCAGTTCTGAACCCTCCACCAACCACCTATTAACCTGTGAAGGGCCTCTACGCTGCTTTAAATGGCATCACTGGTGCTGATCTCAGAGCACAGTTTAGTACAGCTTTTAGCCTCAAGGTAGCAGACATTTTTAAAGTGAAAAAATGGCCCATCCTCGTTTTGATGATAAACAATTAGTGGAGCACCTTCTTAGGGCCAAACATTCACTCGGATGATGCCTCTTTTCAGATCAGATTGCAGTGCTCTGGCTCTTCCTGACAAAGGCTTCTGCTAAACAAAGGATCAGAAGCCCAGCTACAATGCCCTTTATTTTAGATTAGCACTGGCCGCATCTAGCAATTTAAAAAAAATGATTTTGGGCATGTTATGCAGTAGCCACGCTGCTGTACAACATGTTTACAAATCATTGCCAAAGCCAACAGCTCCCATACACAAGACCTATTGTTTTTGCCAATGTTTGCTTCTAGTGTGTGGATTCTGGTTTCAGCAATTTGCAGTGTTTATTCCCCCACCTAGATGCTTCATAAATAAAAAATGTACCCATGAGTTAGGGACACTACTACTACTTATTGACAGAGCAGCCTAGGCAGTAGACTGGGGCGTACCACAGACAGAATCCAGGGCCAAGAAGGACCTACGGCCAAAGCACTCTCGTATAAGAGAATGGGCCCCAGACACTCGTGCAGCCTTTTCTGTGATATGGTTTTTCATAATATTCAATTTGCACCTGTGCAATCCCAGGGCAGAGCTTTGTCCAGTGCTTAATTTGTGCTTGTTGTTTCCGGTGCTGAGCACCAGCACTTATTTTTGAGGGCCGTGGCTTATTCTTCTGCCTCAAGCATTTGCTGTGAGGAAAAGACACATATGGGGCAGACAGAGGAAGAGAAAAACAAAAAAGTGTCACAAAGGGAGAAAGTAGAAAGCTGCTAGAGTGAATTGAAGGGGCAGGGAGTGGCTGTAAATGGATTGAAGAGGCCTGAGATGGCTTCAAGATTACGCTGCCTCGGTATTTCCGTATTCCCACATTTAATTGCAACAGCCACGGGTTTAAGAGGAGGACTTTGAGCACATGCATGTTTTTATTTACAAATTAAGCACTGGCTTTGTCATTTGCATTGGGACCTGACCATATGGATATGAGGGAACGGCTGAGCCCCTGCGGTTGTGGCTTATTACAGAAGTGAGTCAGAGTGGTCCCAAATATAGGTCCCATGGAGCAACGAGCATCCCCTTGCAGGTGGTTACAGTCATACTGTGCACTCGCACTGGGGGAATCTCAGCCCCTTCAGCAAGGTGCCGCCTGTCCTCAGTATTGAAAGACGGACTGGTGGTTTCACACGGCCGGACTGCCTTTCAATGCTGTGCTTTCCCCAGAAGGGACACGAGTATAACTCTACGTTTGGGACAGTTATTTCTAGTCCTAAGCTTTCGTTTGACAAACCAATGCATTCTGGTAGATGTAGTCTTGCTTGCTTGCACTGAAATATTTGGACTATTATAGTTGAAGGCAAGGATTTGTAAAAGCAAAGAAAGCTTGACTATATACATTATCCCAGAAAGTACCATTCATGCAGTGTGGGGCTGCATGAAAATTAGATGGGTACGCTGATGTCATACCAGTCCCCGAGTAAAAAGTCGTTTTATTACAACACTAAGCATGTGTACACTCGAACTTGCATGTTTTAAGCTGTCTGCCCTGGAAATGGAGCACTATGTATAATGTTTTCCTTTTTACAGCTTGCATCCTCTGAATTATTTCTACAGCTTACATCCTTGAATTGCTTGCAATCTCAGAGCGCCGCCTTCAACTATACTCCTAAAACCCTGCATTAAAAAACTGAACTTGGCTTAATTCCCCTTGATTCTTTTAGTTGTGATTCCTTTCTTTCTTCAGAGGGACACTTTTTACCTTCCCTCCTCCTCATGCTTTCCTTTTCTCAGTTTAGCCTCCTCTCAGTCTCGAGCCTGTCTGCCTTATTCTCTTATTGAACTTCTGTGAAAGGCTGACACCTCATTTCATAGATCACAAGCTCTCCGGCTTTAAAACACTGACCCTGCAACCTAACATTACCTAATCTCCCCCAGTTTATCGATCCAACCAACCATTCACCTGAAACCACGTAGTCCCCATTAATGACCACACCTAAGTGGTATTAATTTACTCCATCACTGAGTAACTGGAGTAAACGCATCCAATGTTTTTTTTCTAAAGAGCACATGACTAATCCCAATAACCAACATTTAACCACTGGATTAACCACTAACCTTGGATAGTGTGTTACTCACCATAAAGAGTTTCAACGCCTCGTAAGGGGTAGTAAAGCGCTATATATAGGAGATTACAATTGCTCTTTGGCACAAAGGTAAATCAACACTGGCTTGAATGAGATTTGTGCTGGGTACATCTCCAGTACAAATCTCAGTACGAGGAAAACCGTCCACGATTAAACTACACAAATTTAACAAAAATTACATGTCATGTATAGTAATTTCACAAGACATTCCAAGTGTCGCTTGTTTGTGCCTAGTTTCATATTGTGCTAGAATTTCATGCAAAGCCAGGACATGTTACTTTACTGGATAATGCTTGGCATTAAAACGTATGGATTTTGTGCTTTTCAACTCAGATATGCCCCTTTTGCACTTGAAATAGAGGTTCGGGACACAAAACTATTTCAATGCTACATCTGCGCCTTTCCGCACAAATTATCCTTGCATCACAATCGTTGACAACTCTTCTATTTTTGCCACTGTAACTTGTGGATCGGTGCTTGGCATCATAGGATCGCCCGCTAAAAAGACTAGTAAGTCAGTGCCATGAACTTCAGATGAGTGGCAGCGAGGTGGCAACCCTCGCTGTTGTCAAATACCCCAACTGGTATCACACTTTGACTCATAGGGGACCTTTCACGTGTCTCTCCACCCAGTAAACGTCTACCTCTATGTCCCCCTCAAAAACACCTTGGAGACATTCAGAGGATCCTAGTCCATGGTGCCAAGCAGCCCCGGCATGAGTGGCACCTTCAGAAAGACTGGCTTTTAAGCCAACAGTTAGTTGCAGTTTGGGCACAAACATTCCAGGATGGAAAGGGACTATTAATAAAAAGCCAGGACTAGCTGAAGTATCAAACAGACACACGGGACATAGGAGGTGAATAGAAGACTCCATGACAACAAGAAAGCATCCCGGCCAGTCAGGGGCAGCCGGACCCCGAGGACCCCGCGGCAAAACCCTACTGTGGGCGGGACCTGCGGGCAGGAAGCCAGCGAAATCCAAGGAGCCAATTGGGCAATTGGCCAGCAGCATTTGAAATGTCCTGTCGGCTGAAGCCCCACCAGTAAGCCACCAGTTTAAGAGGGCAGGAGACAGACCCCCAGGAGGAGTCAGGAGGTTTCGTCTTTATCCCACCCACATCATAAATGCGGGCGTTGCAGCCGTGGTTAGCAGAGTATTCTCAGGGGTCAGAGGCGGAGACAGCAGGAAGAGCCCCATAGCTAAGGGATGGGCCGCTCAAGTGCCTACCTGTGGGATGCCTTGCGGCAGGGGCACGGGGAGCAGGCTGTTGGTCAGCAGGGGGCGGCAGAGGGGGACACGGCACTTGCAGCACGGGTAGGTATAAAGGGCCGCCCACAGCACTTGGCAGCAAGGCGCAGCCTTGAGATCGAAGGGTGTGCTAAACCCTTGCCAAGATGGCCATGCTCTCAGGGGCTGAACTGGAATTACAACTGGCGTCAATGACTATGTTTGTGAACTGCATTGTTTAAATATGTTGTGTGAATAAACTGCGGCAGTTTTGCACCAGCAAAGAGACAAAGACTCATGTGTTGCCACAAGGGAGGGGTGGGTGCATGTTAGCTGCCTGGGAGCTCGTGGGGCACTCGCCCATCTCGGTGGCGTTTGCAGTGGGCCGTAGCTGGGTCATTATTTCATCCTTAAGGCATTCTGGGTATCGCAGTCCTGGCTCATTTCCTTTACTCTAACTCAGCCAATGACTGTGACATAGTGGTCCCTAGTGAGAGGTGCAACTCTTAACATTGAAATAAAACGTCACGGGTCAGGAGGCTTTATTCCCAGTCCAGCTGTTTGCCTCTCTGTGTACACAATGAGCCTGGGCTTTCATAGAGAATGACATGCCTACTGCCGGCTTTCTATTACCTACATTCCTTGTTCCATGAGCAAAACATCTACGTTCCCTAGAAATAGCTGTAGAGCAGTCCTATATCATGTGTGAACTTTGCATTCAATCCTGGCTGTTGACCTACAGATCGAATGCATTGTGGGATTTGTAGTTATGTTTTAACATTCCTAAAATGGCCCCAAAAATCTCAGCATTCACAGAACTACCGACTAAAGCGCCAGGGCGCCTGATTGTGTTCAAAGGAGCCAAAGCCACTTGTCACAATATGATGACCCCCCCTCCCCCCCGCCCTAAACAACTCCTGTTTTCCCCGTGTGACCGTTGCACAACTGCCAAGTGGGCACGTCATGCGTGACTCTTTCCGCCATTCCTAGTTTTGCAAAGTTCACAGTGCATTCTGGGACTTGTATGTTTTATTTTAAATCTACACCAAAACATCCTGGCACGTAAACAGCTGTTGGCTACGAAGCCCAGTGTGGCTAAGCGCCTTGGAGCCCGCTCAGCTCTGCCTGTACCTCGCCATACCCTTTCCCGGGCTCGGCGTGTATCCCTGTACTAAGTTTCAGTTCTCTTTCTGGTGGACATGTCGGTCTTTCCAGCATTTACCTGCTCTTTCGGTGCTTCCTTGGTGCTCTGGACAGTTGTCGCCCCGCACGTCCTGGATCTGGTCACCCCTGAAGCACAGCGCCTCCTCCTCTGCTGCCCTTTGGACGCTGCCCCACTCCTTGGCAGAAGCGGAGTTTTTATTATGAGAAAGTGAAAGTGAAACTAATGCGCTCCACTTTGAACTTCCGGGAATAAGAGGATTTCCTTATATGTTGTAACTACACTACCCAAAAGACCATCGCGTGCAACGCCTGTCAGTCATGGCTTTTGTTGCTTTCAAATGATGTCTCCAGCCTCACTAAGAAATAGTCGAACTAAGTAGAGGTGGCCTTCATTCCCCACAGATTCATTCATATATTTTCAGACAGCAACGTCTGTCGACGCGCTAAACTACACCTACATCACTCAGCAGGCTAGCACCGATCGGGAGCGGTGTACCCCCTATTTTACTTTGATGCTGCCCTCTGGACCGTCTCTCTTCAGTAGAACGCGGAGAGGCAGAAGGCAAGGTAAACAATTTCTGTTGGAGAATGACAGGCAAAAATCTCAGTTTAAAGGTTTACTGAAATACATAAGAAACAGAATTGCATGAGCTGAGCCAACCAACTATGTCAAGAAGCATTCACATGAATACAAATACAGCAAATAACTCAGTAAAGCTCCAGTGAAAATCCAGCATAGATTTGCCTTCAAAAGGTGGGGAAGGGGCTCCTCCATGGAGAAACCACACTCTTTTATAGCGCTTTAGATAAAAGCGCCACACATTTACTACATCGATACTTGGTTCGAGTGCTCTCAGAAAATAGAAATTAAGCAAAGTAGCAACAGTTGCAACTAAATGCATTCGAAGGTTTTCTCACTATTCTACTACAAGGAATTCTTGTTTCACTGCATCTGTTTACAGCAAATGAAATGTTACCTAGTAAATTATTCTGGGACAGCCCCTCTGTCCTTGTTAAAGTATACTCTGTTTCTTAGCTACGGAATCCTTTACAGCAAAGGATACGCAATTTGATTCATGTGTTAGAATGCAACGTCACAGTAAAGTTGGAAAACAAGGCCTAAAGTTCGCTAAACCATTAATTTTGCAATCCACGTGCTCAAATGTAGACCTATTTCATCATGTCACATTTTTCAAACTTTAATCAAAAAGTGTTTTTTAAATATCAAATGTGCAGGTGTAGTTATTTGCTGCCACAGTAAAAAAAAATGTTTTTTTGAGATTGATATTAGTAAGTGGTGAAAAAAACTCTGCCACGCTCCATGGAGTTCCACGAGCGGCAGAGGGCAGTAAGGCACCCTGCTCGCCTGGTGTTTAGTGCCTGGAGTCTGTACTGCTCTGTAAAATCAGCATGAATGGCACTTCACACAGTGAAAGAGGGCGCTGCTTCTTTCTGTCGCTCAAGTAGACTTTCTTCTCAAGCAGCAGCTTCCTCAATGCGAGCAGCTGGTTTCTCAATGCGAGCAGTAGCAACGTGCTGTGCCTACCTGCGTTGAGAATCTCACCAGGAGGTGGTCTAGCATGAGATTTTTCTCACTCGCTCTCACCAAACTAAAGTTGTCAAGCCGCGAAAGAGGAAAAACTTCGCTCAATGCCGTACTGCTGAGTTTTCTGGGACTCCGTGCTCTGTGCGGAGTGGGGAAAACTCTGCAAACTCTGCCAGTGGAGCGCAATTCATCGCCCACTCCTAACTGATACATACAGGACTACGAAATGTACAGTGTACAGGTCTAACACCCAGCAATTCCACATTTAAAAAAAATCAAAGATATACAACAATACAGTATGCACATACAACACCAAATGCTTTCACCTGTTTTAAAATTTGGGTATCTATGCAATGAGTCTTATTTCCGACTTTTAGACTGATTCCTGACTTTCCGCTTTTCAAGGAATTACTAAATGAGAGGAAATCAACCAAACGTTTATTGCAGTGTATCCCCCTGATTATGCGCTCCTTGGTGTCCTGCTCTTTAGTGTACGGTAGTATCATTGTGACTGACTCTCACAACATACACTACGATGAGCTTCTGTTTTTATGTACATATGTTCCAGAAATGGGTTCTGCTCGTGTACTTCATTTTAGGGAACCATTCATATCAGGGCAGCAATACCCAAGGCAGGGACATAGCTTGGTCATTAAGATTGGAGATGGCGTGAGCTTCAGATTTCTGAAAATCAAACTGTTATATAATGTTTAAATAGATTACAAAACAAGCAGGGTGCATGAGAGGAGCCTAAGGGGCAGTGGAAAGGGAGAGGAATTTGGGTTGGTAGGAGTACTAAGAGAGAAAACACAATATTTTGTAAAATAACCAATATATTTGAGGACTGTGAAAACAGAGAGGGAGAGAGTGTATGTGCGTTTTGTGTGTATGTAGACATTCCTGCTGAAATCTGACTGACATCTCACAATACCAGACTGATGCACTTGTACCCAATAATTTATCAAAAAATGTATTTAGTAGGGGGGCATCCTAAAAACCTCCCTCCCCGAAGCTACGCCCTTGACCAAAGTGAGCTTTAAATATTAATGTTGGCCATCGGAAGAGGCATATTTGCTAAGTGAGCTTCATTTTATAAATACATGCTTGTTGGTTGCCAGTATTGGCTTTGCCAGTAAGGATATAGTTGTGCAGAATCTTATAAGACTACAGTTGAGAAACGAGCAAGTCCATAGAGCCTATTGACAAACTGCATTTTACAGTACATTTTGTAGTACTACAAACGTACTCCAAAATTATATTTGCAAAGTAACATACTCAGGTTCTGCCTCTCCTATCGTTTTCTGTGCAGAAATCTCCCTCCAGGCTGTGGAGGTTCCATACATATAAGTATAGGTTTCAGTTGTAAACATGGGAGAGGCATAGGGGAGTGGCTGGAAAATGGAGAATACTTCCCACTAAATTATTTTTGTATTTATTGTGTCTTTTCTGTCCTGGTGTGATATATACATTCTTTTTGTGTTACATTTCAGCCCTGAAGAAGTCCTTTTGTGTAGGACGAAACACGTTGGCTGATTGCTCGTTTGTTCAAGAAAAAGCAATAATAAAAAATGAAGATTTTTAAAAGACAACGTAGTGTTACTGGACTTTACTGACTTTGCGCAGTGGTGCACTATCCATATCTCTTTGCATGTAATCCTTTCAGGATTGCCCCTGTGGTGGTAGGTGCCGTGATTTGTGCACAGGTATAGCCATAGATATTGGGCGACAATATAGTTCACAGAGTTTTAATATTTATGGTAGTCCAAGACAGGTGCATTTGTAAGGTTTAACCCACCACCAATTCAGTAGCAGTTTTTGTATTGCCTATACAAGAGCTATTGACTTTGAAAATGTGTTTTGCCTTGTTGTGGACCACTGTGGCTGCTGTTCAGCATGGCTAAAAGTTAGTGGCGTGTAGTCTCGGAGTGGAGCGGGGGAGTAAAGTGTCGTAGAGGAGATTTGTTGGAATGTCATAAAGTGGAGTAGGAGGAGTAGAGTGTCCTAGAGTTGAGTAGAGTTCAGTGGCAGAGAGTGTCATAGAGTGGAGTGTGGTGGAATAGGGTTGAGTGGACTGGAGTAGAGTGGGTTAGATTGGTTTGGGGTTGAGTGGGGTGGATTTATATGAGGTGGATAGGATTGGAGTGGGTTGGGATGAGGTGGTTGGGGTGGATTGGTTTGGGGTGGGAGATTTGGTTTGGAGTGATATGGGTGGAGTGGATTAGATTCTGTTGGGATGGTTTGGATTGGCGTGGGGTGCATTAGACTGGATTGGAGTGAGGTAGATTGGATTCACTGTATTGGAGTAGGGTGGATAGGACTGGAGTGGGGTGGATGGATTGGGGTGGATTGGACTGGATTGGAGTGGGATGGATTGGATTGGAGTGGGGTGGGCTGGAGTCGGGTGGATTAGATTGGGATAGAGCAGACGGATTGGAGTAGAGTGTGGTGTAATGGAGTGAATGGGGTAGATTGGAATGGGGTGGACTGGATTGGGGTGGATTGAAGTGGAGTAAATTGCATTGAGGTGGGGTGAACTGGAGTGTAGTGGGGTAGATTGCAGTGGAGTGGACTGAACTGTTGTGGAGTGGATTAAATTGGGGTGGATTGGAATGGGGTGGATTAGAGTGGGGTAGGCTGGCTGGATTGGAGTGCGGTGGACTGAACTGGGATGGTGTGGGCTCGATTACGGTAGAGTGGGGTGGATTGGAGTGTAGTGGGTGGATAGGAGTGGGGTGGATTGGAGTAGGGTAGATTGGAGTGGGGTGGATTGGATTGACATGGGATGGAGTGGGCTGGAGTGTTGGATTGGATTGGGGTGGGGTGGATTGGAGTCAGGTGGACTAGGGGGGTGGACTGGGGTGGATTAGAGTGAGGTGGATTGGATTAAGTGGGATGGACTGGATTGCGTGGGGTGGAATGGATTCAGTGTGGTGAATTGGACTGGGGTGGGGTGGATTGGAGTGGATTGTGGTGAACTGGACTGGAGTGGGGTAGATTGGAGTGTGTTGGATTGCACTGGAGTGGGGCCGATTGGATTGGGTGGGGCGGAGTGGATTGGACTTGTTTGAAGAGGATTAGATTGGTGTGGGGTGGATTGACTGGAGAGGGGTGAACTGAATTAAACTGGGGTAGATTAAGGTGGTTTGGAGTGGGGTGGATTGGACTGGAGTAGAGTGGATTAATGTGGATTATATTAGAGTGGGATGGACTGTGGTGGTATGGGTGGACTGGGCTGGAGTGAGGTGGATTGGATTGGAGCAGGGTGCTCTACTATGAAAGTAGAGGAGTGCTCTGTCTGCCAAAGTGAAACAAAAAAAATGACCCCCACACTTTCAGAGAAATCTCTCTCAGTTTCAGGGTCATGAGCGTTTTTTAAAGTAATAATTTATGATTTTTGCTTATACAAAAGAACAGCAACAGAAAAATAAAAGCAAGATACATTTTGAAGTACCCTCAAGTTCCAAAATAGAATATCACAATATCTATCTCCTTGTGAATATTGTAAGTAAGCATCTGTCCTTAACAGAAGTCCCTTGTTTTACCTGGGCAATTTGTAGCTGCTGTTCCTTCATAAATGACAAAGGGGTTCCTCTCCCCATGTCATTAAGGGCCATATGTAGCATTTTCTGATTTTGCGAATCGGAAATTGCGAATCGGTGCGACTCGCAATTTCCGATTCGCAAAATCGGATGCAGAACGGTGTCTCAGACACCGTCTGCGAGTCGCTATGGGGTTGCAAAGACCCACCTCATTAATATTAATGAGGCGGGTCGCATTTTGCAACCCCATGACGAGTCCCTGCACTCACAGGGATGGTGGCCTGCTGAAGACAGCAGACCTCCATGTCTGTGACTGCTTTTTAAATAAAGCAGTTTTTTTTTATTTTGCAGCCCGTTTTCCTTAAAGGAAAACGAGTTGCAAAATAAAAATATCAGAAACCATTTGGTTTCGGTTTTTCAGAGTAGGCAGTGGTCCACTGTACCACTGCCTGCTCTGAAAAACCCTTTTTGGCAACATTGACAAAGGGGAAGGGGTCCCATGGGGACCCCTTCCCTTTTGCGAATGGGTTACCACCAGTGTGACACTGGTGGTAACTGCGAATTGCTTTGCGACCGCATTCGCGGTCACAAAGCAATTTAGCATAGCGATGCGAGTCGCAAATAGGAAAGGGACACCCCTTCCTATTTGCGAGTTGCATTCACAATTTGCGAGTCGGTACCGACTCGCAAATTGTGAATGAGCATCGCAAACGGCATTTTGCATGGCGCAAACTGCGATTTTCGCAGTTTGCACCATGCAAAATGCTTGCCACATCTGGCCCATAGTCTCTCTTCGTAGATTAATATTCCTCTCGGCTTTAGGTCTCGGATGAGGAGACATCATAAGATCCTTATTTGTCAAGTAATGACTTCTTCATGTTCCCCCATAGCGCTGAGTTCTCAACAACCTTCTCATCCCTCCTAAACATTTTGAGATGTACTCCCTCAGCTAATGTCCATTTCATGGTAAACCTTATCCATACATCTATACTAGGGCTATGCAGGGCCAGCCATCGAATAGCAATACACTGTTTTGCCAATACCGATGACAGTTGCAAAACTTATATTGCACTTATTTTCAGTTTGGTGATAACACCAAATAAGCAGCTCTTTGGGGAGAGTAAGAATTGGACTCCAGCAGCCCCATGTAGCCTCTCAGATACTTTCCTCAAAAAATCTGTAACTTTGTTGCAGGTCCTTCCAAGGTGGAAGGCAGGACTAGTTTTGAGGTAATAATCTCCACAACCCTGGTGGAATGTGGGTCGCCCATCAAACTCTAATTGAGGCTTTTTGTTTCTTAAGGGATGTTATTATTGAATAAGTTATTTACCTACGGTAACGCTCTTTCAGGTAGAGGCTCTTGAAGCTCTATCTAACCACAGATTTCTCATCTTTTGAATACTTCCCAAGCATTATTCTGGCCAGGTAGTGCTGAGCGACTACGCACGGACACCGTTCTGCTCCGGACATGGATGTGTGGAGCCAATAACGGCTCCACTTCTGTGCGTTATTGTTGGTTGCTTTCAAGTCTCTTCGCCCCAGAAGCCAAATCACATCAGTTTGCAGATTCCTAAATTGGGATATTTTTAAAAGGAGAGAGATCAATTCACAGAATGGGGAGGGTCAGTGAGGAATCTGGGGTTAGTGTCTCTACCAGAAAGAGTGTTACCGAAGATAAGTAACTTGTTCTTGTCATTCTAAGTGCAGATTCTTCACCTTTTGAATAGATACCAAGGCAGTACCTATTTGGAGGGGGTACGTGAATTGGCTCAAAGAAAACACTCCTTCAGGACCAGGTGGACAAAATATCCCTCTCTGCAAACCTGACTGTCCAGACAGCAGTGTTTCGTGATTGCATGGAGAGGTGCCTACATAGCTGCTGTCAAGCTTTATTTTAGTCCACTCACCCGAAAACCTGTTTCTGCTGGAGCAAAGTGAATCCACAAGAGTGAGGGGCCTGGGAGCCCACTGGGGACCCTAAAGGTCTGCCTTTGCACATGATGCAAAAGGAGTGGGAAACAAGAGTTCTCCCCACCAAAGGACAACTAACTAAACAGGGCTTGTTTGGGCATCAGAAATGGAACTGTCTGACAAGTATGGGGGCATGCACGTGGCTCGGGGGTTCCAAAGATGTCCTCCGAAGGATATCCCTTCCAATCAATCAGGTAGAAAAGTTGACCCCCACACCCTACAGATGCCCAAGATCTGATGTACCTCAAACTTGTTGTGGTCTCTAACTTTCACAAGGAGGTGGGGGTTCAGGGTAGAAAGAAGGAATAAAGAGTTTCAGAAGAGCGGTGTAAAACCCTGGGTGTGCATGAAAGTCGTTGGGTAACTCTAGCCTCATAGCCATAGGATTTATGATCTGGATTATCTTGCAACAAGGCTGTAATTTACGTTGGCACCCTAGGTGTATATTTTTGGTGGCCAGCCACACTAAATCTCCCACAGAATAGGATGGTCTGTTTGTTGTTTCCTGGACAACTTAGCATGTTACAAGTGTTCCTTAGCATCAGCACATATTTGCTTTAGATGTGTGTTTACTGCAGTTGTTTAAAAAATAGAAGACATATTCACTGGGTTGGATCTGGGATGGTAACCGTAACTGCAATAAAAGGGAGACATGCTAAATGTGGTGCGTGAATAGTTATTATATACAAACTCAGCCAAAGGCAAAGCTTGGACCCAGTCGCTGGTTACAGTGGTCAATAAACAGCACAAATATTGCTCTATTGACTGATTGGTCCTTTCATTTTGTCCATCTGTCTGTGGATGATAGGCAGATGACAAGTGGTGATTGATTTGTAAAACCATGCAGACCCCCTGCCAAAAATGTCAGATGAAATGGGGCACCCGGTCTGAAATGATTACAGAAGGTAACTCATTGAAATGTATTACACAAGTAAAGACATCCACTAGTTATTTGGATGGCTGTTGTTTTTTGAGTGGGACAAAAGGGACCATCTAAGAGAATAAATGAACTACCACAAGTATATCTTAGGAAGGTCGGTAACAAAATCCATGCTTATGAAATGCCAGGGACCAGGTGGAACTGGAATGGGTTGTAAAAGCCCTGGCCGGGGGTGTGGGAGTATATTGGGTCTTGTTGCTTGCACAGTTGGGACAAGATTGCACATACGTCTGCACAACTCTAGTTAAGGTTTCCCACCAAAACCATCAAGAACACTTTTCCTTGGTCTCAGATTCTCCAAGATAACCTCATAAAGGTAGTGTGTGACACCAGTGGTGGACCTTTTACTTTTTGCTGTAGTTCTGGAGTTGGGGCAAATAACTGGACTTGGGATGAGTCTGCTAACCCTTCTTCTGGGCTGAGTTTCTCTAAGACTTCCCTCATTTGTCAAAGGCATTGGTTTGAGTCTCAGCTTCTTTCTGGAGATATCAGGGAAAAGTCTTTTGTGGGCAGATGTTCGAGTTGGGATGGTTTAACTATGTGTGATAATGCATCTACATTAGCCTGCTTGCTTTCAGGGCAATAGGATATAACACAGCCATGTCCATTAAAAAAAGAGATCCCACCTCATCTGACAGGGTGTTATGGCTTTGGTGGATGTAAAAAATTGGAGATTCTTGTGATCCAAACAGATGTTGCTTATGTAATAGGCCTCCAATCTTTAATGCCTCCATTCTTGAAAGGTGAGTTTGATTGCTAGTAACTCATGTTCTGATATGCTGTAGTTTTGTTCTGCAGGTAGGGGTGTTTTTTGGAGAAGAAGGCAGTTGGATGCATCTTCCCCTTTGAGTGAGAACATCACCGACCGCGTATTGGGAAGCATGTGCTTCCACAAAATAGAGATTTGGATTGGGGTGTCATAGAACAGGTGATGTGGTGAATTTCTTCTTAAGCAACTCCAATGCTTGTTGTACGTCAATGGTCCACTACCTTTCCTTAGTGTGGTGCTAGGGTTTACAAGATTGGAAAAATGATTATCTAATCATTGATAAAAATTGTTGAATTCCAAAAACGGTTGCCCATCCTTGATGCAAGTGGGCGCTTACCCAGGTAAGGATTGTCTCAACTTTTTTCTGATTCATCAGGATCCCTGCAGGAGTGATTATGAATCCCAGGAATTCTACCTGCGTAGCATGGAAAGGACATTTCTTAATTTTAGCGAAACCATTATTTTCTGTTAGCTTTTGTAAAACTTCTTTGACATGAGACTCATGTTCTGCCTAATTTTGTGAATATGTGAGGGTATTTTCGATTTAGACGATTACAAAGATGTCTAAATATTCTCGAAGAACTTTGGTGATGAAAAACTGGAATGCCGCAGAAGCAATGCAGAGACCCAAAAGGCATGACAGTATTAATATAACCCATATTTAGTTCTGAATGCCATCTTCCATGTCTTTCGTGGATAGAAATGTGATGATAGGCTCTGTGCAAATCCAGCTTGGTGTAAACTGACAAGCACCTTACTCGGTCCAGAAGGACTGGTATGAGAAGTAAGGGATAATTGTTCTTAATCATCACTTTAAGAGCCCTGTAATCGATGCAAATGTACAACTCAACATCCTTATTTGGAACAAAGAAAAGGGGAGAAGACACTAAAGAGTTGAAATAGCAAATTAATATGACAGACAAAAGCTTGTCCACATACCAAGGTGCTCTGATTCCGACTGTGATAAAACATAAATCCTGTTACAAGGCAGGGTGGCTCCAGGCAATAGGTCTATTCTGCTATCAAAACTATGAAACGGTAGCATCATAGTGGACTTTACTTTATTAAACAATCACAATAGTCTTAAAACTTTTACTTTATTGAACAATCAGCATAGTCTTGATACTGAGTTGGGAGTTAAAAGACTGAGGTCTGAGATTGCAAAATGTCATATGCCAGTGGGAGTACCCAATCTGCAGCACACTGATAACAATTCTGTAGACAGTGTTGTGAGTGTAGGGCTACAGTTCTCATTGTCCAGTTCATTCTTTGATTGTGGAGCTGCAACCAAAGTACCTCTAGAATGGCTCAAAAATAACAAGTTACTTACCTTCTGTGACACCTTATCTGGTAGAGACTCTACCCAGCTGCATATTCCTTACCTTAGAATTCCCTGGTGTCAGCTTGGAATCCTGAACTTTTGCTGAGCAATGCCATTGCGGGCGCAGTTGGGTGGCGTAGTTCAGATCCTCGTGGCGTCTTCGGTGTCATTGGAGCCATCTGTGATGTTACGGTCACCTATAAAGGCACCACCCAGGTGCACGTACGTCAGTTCCCTATCCACTAACTTCCATGCCAGAAGCACAAAGCCATGGAATGAACTGACAGCTTGTCTGTGCAAAAAACTAGGGCCCTAAAAGGGACAAACCCTGACCCTGTTTGACATGTCTGTGGAGCGGGAAGGCATGGGTGGGGTGTAAGGAATGTGCAGCTAGATAGAGTCTCTACCAGATAATGCTCTACCGAAGATAAGTAACTTGTTCATCTGAGAGACGTCTAGCTGCAGATTACTTATTTTAGAATATATACTCAAGCCATAACCTCCTGGTGGTGGGCTGCGGACAGATTTTCTTCCACTAGAAAATCCTGTGGGACCGAATGGGCAAAGTGCCCGTCTCAATGGACCAGACCCGATTGTCCAGTCAGTAATGTTTTTCGAATGTGTCAAGGACGCCCATGTCGCTGCCTGACAGATATTCAGGACTGGAGCACCTTGTGCTACCACATTGGTAGCAGCCTTGCTCCTGGTGGAATGAGCTTTCAAGCCCTCCGTAGGCTGCTTCTTGGCCAGTGCGTAGCAGATCTTAATGCAGAGAATGACCCAACACTAAATGGTTTCTGCACTGCCCGACCTTTCTTTGCTCCCACGTACCCCACAAAGAGTTGGTCATCCACATGGAACTCTTTTTTGCAGTCAAGGTAGAACAACAACGCTCTTTTTGGGTCCAATCAGTAGAGTCACTCCTCTTCTTTTGAAGAATGCGGTGGAGCAAAAAAAGTGGGCAGGGTGATGTTGTGACCCAGGTGAAGTGAGGTCACCACCTTAGCGAGGAAAGAGGCGCAAATTCTGAGTAACACCTTGTCCAGAAACATGGTGAGATACGGCGGTTTAGATGAAAGAGGATGCATCTCACTCACCCTCCTGGCAGATGTTATTGCCACTAAGAAGGCTGTCTTGATGGTAAGAAGCCAGAGGGGACAATTATGCAGTGGCTCGAAGGGAGCAAACATAAGAAATGTGAGAACCAGATTTAAGTCCCACTGAGGCATAACAAAGGGCGTAGGGGGAAACATATGTACAAGCCCTTTCAGAAATCTATGTGCAATAGGTGATTTGAATGATGAAGGCTGGTCAGGCAGCCAAAGGAACGGCGATAAGGTAGAAAGATAGCCTTTGAGAGTGCCCAAGGCAGAGCCCTGCTGGGCAAGGTATAGGACAAAGCAAAGAATGTCAGAATGAAAAGCAGAAAGAGGATCAATAGATCTTTCTGTACAATAATTTACAAAATGTTTCCAATATTAGGTATATACTGTCTTAGTGGAGGGACGGCTGGCTGCCAAAATAACTTTACAGACTTCGGGCGGAAGGTCGAAGGCAGTCAACTGTCGCCGCTCAATCTCCATGCATGAAGGCGTAGAGTTGACAGGTTCAGGTGAAGAACCTTCCCCTGCTGCTATGACAGGGGATCTTTCCAAAGGGGAAGCCTGATTGGAGGATCGATGCTTATTTTCAGAAGCTTGAAATACCAGACTCTCCTTGCCCAGTCCGGAGCCACCAGGATTACTTGGGCCCGGTCGTTCTTGATCTTCTTGAGAACTCTGGGCAGAGGTGGTTTGGGCAAGAAGGCGTACAGCAGGCCTGAGCTCCAATTGTGACAAAAAGCGTCATAGAGCAAGTGCTGCCTTGGAAACTCCAACACGCAATACTACTGACATTGCACGTTCTCTTTGGAGGCAAACAGATCTAACCAAGGCTCTCTCCACTGCTGAAAGAGTCCTTGTGCCACCTTTAAATGGAGACACCACTCGTGATCCCCTAGGCATCAACAGCTGAGTTTGTCTGCCCTGGGGTTCAGCGAACCTGCCAAGTGTTGAACCACCAGGGTTATGCCCTGCTGTTCCAGCCAAGTCCAGAGGCGCAGGGCTTCTTGACAAAGAGTCCACAACCCCACACAGCCTTGCTTGTTGCAGTACCACATTGCGGTGGTGTTGTCCGTGAACACCTACACTATCTAACCTTTGACAACAGGAAGAAATGCCTTCAATGCTAGTCGGATCGCCAGGTGCTCCAATAAATTGATATGGAGTCTGGATTCCGCCGGAGACCAGAGGCGTCTGATCTCCACCACTTCCAGATAGCCTCTCCATCCCAGCAGTGACACATCTGTCACTACTGTAAACTCTGGATCAGAGGCAGATTCCTCTTTCTTCCTGAAACAATCATAGATCGTTAACCACCACTGCAGATCTTTTGCAGTTCTCTCCGAAATCTGACCTGTGTCTGTGAATTTCCCTGATGCTGTGCCCATTAAAACTTCAGGTCCCACTACAGAGCCCTCATATGCCATCTGGCATATTTGACTAAGAGAATGCAGGAGGCCATGAGACACAACAGCCTCAGAGTCTGTCTCACCAAAATCCAGGATAGAGGCAGGAACATCAGAGTCATAAACTGAATATCCTTGACTCGCTGCTCGGGAGGATAGGCCAAAACTGCACTGTGTCCAGAATAGCTCTGATGAAAGGGAGCGTCTGAGAGGGAGTCAGGTGTGACTTCGGCACGTTTATAGTTAACCCCAGCAAATGCAGGAGGCTTGCTGTAGTCTGAAAGTGGGTGATGACTGCCAGGGGAGAAGGCGCCTTCAACAGCCAGTCGTCGAGGGAGGGAAATACTGAAACCCCTAACCTGCATTGATGAGCTCCTACCACCGCCATCACCTTGGTGAACACCTGAGGAGCGCTGGTGAGACCAAAGGGAAGCATTGTTAACTGAAAGTGCTTGTGGCCACCTTGAACCGCAGGTCTAACAGTGAGCGGGCAGGCAGGATGGGGATATGGAAATACACATAAATGCAAGTCTAACGCTACCTTCCAGTCTCCTTGGTCTAGGGCAGACAAGACTTGAGCCAGAGTGAGCATTCTGAATTTCTCCTTTTTGAGGAAGAGGTTGACGTCCTGCAAATCCAGAATAGGGTGAAGGCCCTTGTTCTTTTTGGTTATTAGAAAGTAGCAGACATAACAAACACTGCCTACTTCTGATATCGGGACCCTTTCTATGGCGCCCTTTGCCAAGGGAACAGTAACTTCCTTGCGGAGCAAAACTAAGTGATCCTCCACCAGCCGTTCTTTTGATGGACGCATTGTAGGAGAGAAGGACTGGAAGGGGAGGGAATAGCCCTTCTATATGATCTGCAGAACCCATTTGTCTGATGTTATGGACCGTCGGGGATGAAATTGAATCTTCCCTCCAACTGGACGTGCGTGGTTGTGGCGGACTTGAGCGCTGTGGAGGTGGGGGGCTGGGTGGTGGATGACTTCTGGCCAGACCCTCTGGGTCGGAAGGCACCACGACCGCACGACTGTGCAAGATGTTGGTCTGGCGGAGAATGGTGGCTGGTCTGTGGGTGTTGTGGTACCCTGCCCCTCTGAAGCCACGAAAGGGGCAAAAGACAGACTGTTGGTGAGGGGTCGCCGAGAGGCCTAAGGAGTTTGCTGTACCCTGGGAGTCCTTGAAGCGATCCAGCGCAGAGTCTGCCTTTTCCACCAAATAGGCGGGACCCACCGAAGGGCATCTCCATGAGGTTTGCCTGGACATCCCTCAAAAAGTCAGATGTACGAAGCGAGGCGTGGTGTTGAAGGTCCACCGTCGATTAAATCGCTCTACCCAGTGAGTTAGTCGTGTCCAATCCACACCTGATAGTAAACTTGGCTGCATCGCTACCATCTTTGACTGCTTGTGAGAGAGTGTCCTGCACACCCTCCAGGACCTGAGGCAGTACCTGCGCCTCTGTATCCAATAAAGTATGGGGAAAAAGTCCCAATAGGCATGAGGTGTTTACTGACCTCGATGCCAGGCTGGAGGAAGGAAACATCTTCTTCCCAAGCTGTTCTAGCCTCTTGGATTACCTATCAAGGGGAGCGGAAGGGGAGGCGCGAGGGGAAGTTGAGGCTTGGACCACCAAGCTCTCTGGGGTGGGGTGTTGTGTGAGGAAGCTAGGATCATTCAGAGCTGGGCGATGGCGGCGACTAACTGTCCTATTTATAGTAGCCTCTGTGCTAGGTTTGAACCACATCCCCTGCAGGACCTCCATGAGGGCTTCAACAAAGGGTAACATTGGTTTCGATGTGGAAACCACCGGCTGAAGCACCACTGTCAGGTTAGTCCTGACCGTCACCGTAGGCAGATCTAAGACCAAGACTTGAGCTGCCCTATGCACCACCATGGCATACAATGAACCCTCACCGTAGCCACCATAGGAGGTGAGGGCATGTCAGTATATGGCAAAGTATCCAGTCCACTGGCCTCTCCTAACTCCTCATACCAATCCATCTGTTCCAATTGAGACTCCAGAGGGTCCTGAGACCCCTCCCGTTCCCCACCAGTGCCTGGCTGATCATAGAAAGGGTCAGGCAATGATCTGGCACCTGCTGGCACCGGAAACGGCATTGTGCAATGTGGTTTCAGCTCCGGATCAAGGGTTATTAGAATGGGGCTCATGCCACCGATGGGCGCCGGGAGCATCGACGTCAGGAGCTATGCTGGAGGAGGCCAACTGTGTGGACTTGGCATTGTTCCCAATTCGATATCGGATCCAAGATACCCCATTGATGCCAAAGCCACTGGCGTGGAACCTGATGGGGCCCCTGCAGACCCTTGTGGGGTCTTAAGGCGCAGCTGTGGGGCCAGCCCGCTCAAATACGAGACGCACGGCCTCCTAAAACTCTTTGAGCTCAGCGGGGGTTGCTCTAGCTCCCAGAGAGGGGGAGGCTCTAAGTCGGCCCTGTCAATGGCTCTGTGTGACCGTGCCTGGAACATCAACGCTACCGACTCGCCTTGTCAGCCAACGGGCAACATGAAGTCGAAGTCCACTTGGACCTCTTCTCCTTCTTGTGCCTCTTGCCTGAGGACCTCGAGTGGAACTAAAAGGTCTTGGGGCTCCTGGAGTGGTCCCGCGACCTCTTCCTCAACCGGGACTGTGACCTCCTAGGAGTTGCGCCCGCCGACAATGACTGCCGGGCCACCATGAGCTTCAGGGACTGCTCCATCAAAGCTTTCGGATCCATGGCCCTGCAGTCAGAACACGACTTTTAGTCGTGGTCTCGGTCTAAACACCAGAGACATACCTTATGGGAGTCCGTCACCGACATGGCGCGGTGGCAGGCGCTGCACGGTTTAAACTCTGTTTTCCTAGATGTCATCCTTTACACATACAACAAAAATCTTCGACAAAAACTTGGGGAAAAAAGGCCTGTCAAAAAGACAGAGGATATGCGCTTTCACTGGTGCGGAAGGAAAATAACTGACGTACGGGTGCCTGGGTGGTGCCTTTATAGGTGACTGTGACGTCACAGACAGCTCCAACGACGCAAACAATGCCATGCAGATCTGTACTACGCCACCCAATGGCACGTGCAAGGGTATTGTCAGCAAACGTTCCAGATTCCAAGCTGACACCAGGAAATTCTAAGGTAAGGAATCTGCAACTAGAAGACTCCATCATATAATGGAGTGTCATTTAAATCAAAGCTAATCTTATCCATTATCACAGACTATGGTTATAGGCTCAGACTGGAAGATTATTAAACCAGATGATATTCAGACCCATCTACTGCTCTTATGAGTTCGGGTTGTTCGTTTGGCATCAAAGCCTCCCCCAAAGATTTTAGTTAGGGCAATGTTTAGAAAATTATCCATAGCTTGTGAACCACACATTGACTTTGTGTTTTGTAACTCACATTTGCTTGCTTTCTATCCACTGGCTTTATATGTTTGAGGCCATCCAGCATGTCTGTCCTTCCAGCAGGGCATAACCTGTTTACTACCTCTCTCACTGGCTCCTTGTATTCTTTCATGAATGCTCGCTCTCCAGGAACTCATTCTTTCTTTTTCATAAGACACTCCATAAGAATCCAAGTGTTTATAGCAGTCTCCCTTGTATGATAGTTCAAGAAATAGTAATTTGCCATATTTCTTTGAAAAGGTTTCCGGCCTCCTATCTTTCTGCATGTCTGATTCGACTTATCTTTGGCAATGCCTGTGAAGAACAATGTTCTGTCTACGATCTTTTTCATTTTGGTCAGTGCTCTTTACCAATAGCATAACTTAAACAATCCTCTTCCTCAATTTCACAGAACATGGTTGCTGGAAATAGAAGAGTGGGGGTGCCGTGGTACCCTCAAATTAAGCATGCTGGAGTTCTTGTCACATCTACTGTGTGTTCAAAGACAAAGGCCAAATGACAGGCTTTGTCTTTGACAAATATCTGTCTATTTTGTTTGATGGGAGCTTGGCATTTACATGTTTTCCTCTGACTGAAAAGTAAGAGAGTTTATGTGACAATCTGGGTACTGGGAGTGTGAAGGGAAAGGCTTTAGGATACCATTGTTTTCTAGCACACATAAAAATTTAAATGACTATAAATGAGCTGTACAATTGTATCAGAATTTACCAGCAGTTAGTAGGAAAGCATGAATATATCCCTTTTGGTAATTCTGAAGTGTCATGGAAACAAAGATTTGAATTCTATCAAAACAAACCAATACGCTTGGTGATGCCGATTTCCACTCATTGTTTCTGCACAGTAAAGTTTCATCAGTACAACTGTATGCCTGCACAAGCTTAGTGATCATTTCCATGGAAAATGTGCCATCATCTATAAATGTCAGAACACTACCACACTATGCTTTAGTAATACATTTGCAACAGGGTACTCCAAAATGACAACTAGCTACATACTAATCCTTAACACTCTCTAACTGAATACATTTGCTACACTTGTTTTTTGTATGACAGATGGATTTTCACAATCCCTATCACTTCAGTGATATTCCCATTATTGGCAGCACCCCCATTCTGAAAATTGTTCCAGTGCCACTGGTGATGTCAATTGCAAAATGTCAGTCATCCACGAGTCCTTGTTGGTACACTGCTCTCCAACTATCCTCTTTCTAAGCACGTCTTGAAGCAGCAGAGCACTGTAATTTAAATAGCACTTGTTCAAATATCTGGTGCGCACTTCTCAGCTTTTACTTTAGTATTGAGTATTAACACATAAGTGCTGAAAAAGACTAGTCTTCATCAATGAAGAATACATAGAGATGACTGTATTATTTGACAACAAAACATAAAGGAATTTAACAGGATCAGTTGAAATAGTGCAGGACACATTCAGAGGACTTTTCACAAGAATTTAAAACTGTTCAGTGACATCCTCAAAAGCAATAAAGAAAGTGTGTGCACAGACATTACAAATAACACTTAAAAGAACCACACATTATGCTCCTTTTACCAACAATATTTACAGTCCAAGTCTTGACAAAGCAGGGTTTTTCTTATAGCACTTGCTACCTTAGATGAACCTGTTTCTAAGTATTCCTAATGTTTACAGATAAAAGACTAAGGGTCTTATTTAGCATTTGGCAGACGGGATACTCCATCACAAACGTAATGGATATCCCGTCCGCCATATTACGATCTCCGTAGGCTATTATGGGATCGTAACATGGTGTATGGGATATCTGTCACTTTGTGACAGGGTAACACCCTCTGGCAAACTCTAAATCGGGTCCTTAAGGAATAAGGACTCTGTGAGATCTACAATTCTATGTCATTCAATAATGAAGTTACTTCCTTTGCACAGATGACTAGCTAAAGGCAGTGAGCACAAGCAGAGACAGCTTATCTTGGTTTGGTAGATGGAGAATGACTCAGATGCAGCATAGAACAGCATTGTCAAAACAGTGTCTCTTCTAGAGACTAGGAGCATAATTTAGAAGGCAGTACAGAATGAAACCACTCAAAATATATCTAAGACTCTCAGTCCACACAATGCACAGCTTTCACTCCGCCTACATCCACCTTCCACCCACCTGTCCACTGATCCCTACCCTGTTGGCAACAATTCAGCCCTCAGCTGCATCCACAGACCAGAACTTATTTTCCCTTGGGAAAATGTTTGTGAGTATCCATGGTGTACAGTATCATTAAATACCATTGGTAAAGCCGATGGGTCCCAAAAGTTAAGACATATTGACTTTACCAATGCTTGTTACCTTTGGAGACAAACAATGTATCTGTTAGGGAGAAGCTGCATGTGATATCTGACTGCAGACATTTTAGAGAGGAAGGAGGTAGTAGTTTTCTGATTGGCATTTATTTCTTAGGAAATCTTGGCTTCTACCACTTTCCTTCTTCTGTTCCCTCCTGTACTTCTGCTTGCCTTTCCAAAATACTTCTCCATCTCCCTTGCTTCAAGGCTGGCTTTCCACAACTACCATCACTCTAAACGGTGAGATTAAAAAGTTGCTTACCTGCAGTAATGATCTTTCTGGTGGATTCTCTATCTACCTGCAGATTTCCAGGAGAATGCAGAAAGGGATTTTTTAAATCAGTGTGTAGATGTCATTCATCAAACGATGAGGAAGGTGGGTCGGTGAGGAATCTGCAGGTAGGTACAGTATCCACCAGAAAGATTATAATTGCAGGTAAGTAACTTTTTCTTTCGATGGATACTTCTATCTGCAGATTCCTCACCTGTAGAAAGGACTCCACAGCCATACCCCACTTAGGGGGAGGGCTGGTGAAAGATTACACCAGCAAGTCCTGTAGAACCGACCTGGCGAAGTGACCATCTGTAATGCTATGTGTATTTGACCAGTGATTTCATTTTATGCTTAGCTTCAGGTGCTGTCACAGGGGCGGTGCACGGTTGTTTCCACACCAAGCTTGTTTTCCACACAGAACATGTTTGTGCTTTTCTCACCAGCACAGGGTTACACCGTGCTGGAACACAGCATGGGGGATGACGACGGTAGACATTATAAGAGAATTGCAGCCGGGGAATGTCTTCATCAAGGAAAAGTACAGCTCTGGCTCTGAAATGCGCATTGGGGCAGGGCTCGCGCTTGAATTTCATAACCGAAGGGAGGGGGAAGTGCTAGAATATTCCTCTTGAGTTTGTTTAAGGTATATAAGGTGGGGAAACTTGGCACTGACGAAGGAGCTTGCCTGAACGTGGACGCACAGTTCAGGGAAAAAGTCCCATGTTGGGAAGCCCTCCTGCCTCAGCCGTTTAGGGTTTCTCGGCTTAATGCTGGCAAGGATGAAGGATTCAACCCCCATGGTGATGCAGTTTAATTCTTAATTATTTAGCTTGACTATGTACATTTTCACTGCATATATTCACTGTTGATGTATTGCACATTTTCTGCCTATTGTTGTTTAACTGCTGTGAGTATTTTGCCATCTACACGTGTTTCACTGCTTTCAAGTTAAATGTTTATGTTCAGATTTTTGTGTACTTTTACTTGATATCTGGGAAGTGCCTTAATAAATTCATAACTCGGACTAAGAGTGCTGCATTCTTTGGCATTATTTCCTCTTAGTCTAAAGTAGAGTAATACACCATCCCTTCTCACTTCAGGTTTTGTAAATTTATGCAGGGAGGCCCGGGTTGCCGCTTTGCAAATATCCACAATTGGAATCCCTGTGAGAGTAGAAGTGGTAGATTTGACTCTGGTGGAATGAGTACAGATCCCTTTAGGCAGATCTTTCCTGGTCAAGGTGTAGCACGATTTAATGCAGAAAATTATCTAACAGGATGGCGTTCTCTTCTGAACCCCTGTCTCCTTTTTGACACCACAGGAGCCAATGAAAAGCTGATCATTCAATCTGTAGTCTTTAGTGCAGTAAACATAGTAATTTACCGCCCTCCTGGGATCTAGCCAGTTCAGATGCTGCTCCTCCTTTTTGGGATGAGGGGGAGGGTAAAATGTGGGGACAGTAATGAGGGGTGACTACTTTGGGAAAGAAAACAGCCCTGGTTTGCAACAACTTGTCTGGAAAAAAAGTTGGGAAAGGAGGGTGACAGCTAAGAGCTGACTCACCTAGTAGAAATGACGGCAACCAAAAAAACAGCTTTGATCATCAACAACCAAAGGGTAGAACTGTGATGGGGCTCAAACGAAGCTCCCATCCATAATGTAAGAACCAGGTTCCCATTGAGGAACCACAAAGGAAGTGGGAGGAAAATGTATAGTCAGGCCCTTGAGAAAACACATGACCACTGGTGACTTAAGTAGAGATGCCTGATCTTGCAGACAGAGGAAGGCAGAAAAGGTGGCTCAATAACCCTTTACAGTGCCAATGGTGCATTGTCTCTGAAGCAGCACTGGGGGAGATCACAATGAAGCCTGCCAGATCTCGGAAGTATTGTAGCCACTGCCTGCAGAGGCACCACCGCAGGGCCCTCATGTGCCAACGTGTTTGTGCGTGTGACTAGATAAATGCAGGACGCCAGTAGACCTAGGAACTGCAGGACTCTCATGCCTTGTTGGATGTCTGTGACCCTCAGTGAGGTGGGAAGGCACACAGACTGGTGTCCAGTACTGACCCTATGAACTGGATTATTTTGGAGGGGCTACAGGAGAGATTTGGGCTGATTGATCTAAAAGCCCAGCTCGAACAGCAAAGATGCAGAGGACTGCAGATGGCACAACACCAACTCTGGCAAACTGGCTTTGTGAAAAGCCAGTTGTTCAGGTACGGATATAGAGGGATTCCAGATCATCTGAGACGGGCTGCCACTACTGCCATCACCTTCGTGAAGATTCGAGGTGCTGATGTCGACCCAAAGGAAAGTACAGCAAATTGGTAGGGCACACAGCCTACCACAAATTGCAAATTCCGATGAGACTGCAAGATAGGAATGTGGAAGCATACATCCCAGACGCACGCACACCTCTCCTCACCTCACCTCACCTCAGGATGCTCCACTGGCTCCCCGTACACAAACGATGCCAATTTAAGGTACTGGCCCTCACCTACAAAGCCCTGCACAACCTGGGACCTGCCTGCCTCAACCACCGCCTGAACTTTCACCACACCACTAGACACCTAAGATCAGCCACCCTTACTTCACCAATACACCTCACATCCGCAGCAGCAACCATGGATGACGCACTCTCTCACACTTGGTGGCAAAAGCATGGAACACGCTCAACTTTCACCCGAGGTCCTCCCCCTCCATCCTGGAATTTAGAAGACAGCTGAGGACGTGGTTATTCGACATAGTCCTCTGAATCCTCAGACTGACCCGACAGCTAACATGGCGTATCGATATCCTAGTTGGTGATAAGTGCTCCTAACAAATCCATTGATTGATTGATTGATTGATCCTGCAAGCCCAGGGACATCATCCATTCTCCAAGCTCCAATGGTAGTAGAACTTGAGATAGGGTCATGTTTCCTTTTTGCGAAGAAGTTCAGGCTCCCGAGATCCAGGGTAGGGCAGAGACAGCTGTCCTTCTTGGGCACCAGGAAGTAACAAGCATAACAACCTTAGCCCCTTTCCTTCTCTGGTACTAACTTTACTGTCCCTTTGAGGACAGCTGCCCCCTCTTGCTGTAGAATGGTCAGATGGTCGGGAGGTGGGGCAAGATGAGGCAGGTAGGATGGGAGGCGGAACCCATAGGAAAGTAAGGAAGTAACTCTTTTCTAAGATTTGTAGGACCCATTGATCTGAAATGATGGCCTTCCAGGCTGGTAGAAAATGGGACACCCTTCCTTCCACAGGCCTCAGGTGGGGCTGAGAAAGAGAACTGCTGGGAAACAGGAGGCTGCTGAGGCTGCTGGGAAAGGGGAGGAGAAGGGTTGCAGAGTAGATCCTCAACATATGGCCCTGCCATTACCTTCTTTATTGTTTGACAAGCCGGTTCTGCGGTTGTTGTTACTGAAGGAATGACGATGGGTGTTGTTGTGGATGGAAGGAGAATCCTCAACTGAAGCCCAGAAAGTGGTGAAAACTTCTGTAGTTCTTGGTCGGCAGAGGTTGTAAGCCCAAGGAATGAGCAGTGGCTTTACATGCTTTGAACCTTTTCCATGCAGAGTCAGCCTTATCTCCAAAGAGATGCACACTGTCGAAAGGGAGGTCCATGAGATTGGCTTGGACATCAGATGAGAAGTTGGAAGTACGAAGTCAAGTATGCCATCTGAGATGGAGATGCCCTAGCTACTGAATCTGCGGTATCTAATCTTGATTTGATGAAAGGCCGTACAGCATTCTGACCATCTTCTAAAACCTCTTGAAAGTGTTCTTTCATGGTCTGTGGAACATAAAGTAAGATCATCTGCACAATGTCTCATAAGGAATGAGTATGTCGTATGAGCAAGTAATTGGCATTGAGGGACTTCTTCAGCCATCCTCCATTCTTTTTGATTCCCTGTCAGAAGGGACCGTAGGGAAAGTGCCTCCCAATTGTGTTCCTGAACAAGAAGCCTGAATAACTAGGCTTTCAGGGGAAGGATGAGTTGTCAAAAACGGTTGGTCGCCAGGAGAAGAGTGATATCTGCGAGCTGCCAGGTGATTTACTGCTGGCGAAGAGGAAGGCTTCTCATAGGCACATAGCACATGGGCTAGCAGAGCTTTGTTGAAAGGAAGAAGTCGTTCAGCTGGAGCCGCAGAAGGGAGTAAAACTTAAGTGAGGATGTTGTGTAACCATTTTAGTTATAGCTCCATGCATGTTATTTTAACCCCGCCCGTCATCGCCTGGAAGAGGCTGGGCTGGGCCACCTCCCTGAAATTGTTCCGTCAGGAAGACGAGAGTGGGTGGTGTGTCCCTGGAAGGAGGTTGCATAGGCCATTACATGACAGGAGCAAGGTCAGTGTACTCGTTTTGGAAGCCCTGCTGACAGGTAACTGATATATGGGCTTAACTTTTAGTTAATAAAAACTTGACACTAACAGTAACTTTGTTGGAAGTGACCTTGCTGCCTGGGGTGGGATACCACTTCCCAGGGCTGTTTTTCTCTTCTATTACTCTTGCGCCTCTAACAGCGCTTGTTAATTCTACAGTATGAAGAGCCGGGCTGGGCACCCCACTTATTAGAAGCAAGTGTATTGGGTGGCCTTTTAGGTTATTTTGCCATTTTTATATTTTTTTGATATTACGATGGGGAAACGTAAAGCTGTGGACACTCCTGCTCCGTCAAATGGCATTTAAAAAAAAAAAGAAAACGGACAAGCAATCAAGCGAGTTCTTCAATACATAAAAGGAATAATCCTCTAGATGACATTGACATTTTGATCGAAGAGGTTGAGGCTATTCTGAAAAGCAATCCTAACCCACCCCTGTCCGCTAAAACCAGTACATTTGAGATAAAAGTTCTGGAAATATTTAAAAAGAAGCCGCAACCACTTAAATCTCGAGTTGAGACTGTGCCAAAACGGGCATTACAAGTTCCCAGGTCAAATTCTTTGCCCATGATGACCTCAATACCTGAAAGTGACTTGGACACTGTCCCCTGTGCGAGCAGTGTCTTTCCTAGGGAGAGCGAGGTCCTCGATACTCCGTTAAGCCCAGTAATTGTGGTGACATCTAAAATTTTGTGTACAAATCGGTTTGGCCCTTTGGCGGAGGAAGAGGATTCCTCTGCTTATGTTCCAGTCAGTTTGTGCTGATGATAAAGTTTTAACTAATCCCTCTAATGACATCGACATTGATAAATTGCCACTATCCCATGAGGGAATTGATTTGGTTACTGTTCTTAGGAGGGTGGATGAAGTTAAGGGTCTGCTGCTTTTATTGATGGATACTTTAAAGGGGGGGGACAGATCCAGAGATCCGAGTGCAAGTGCCAGAGGCCAGATGGGGAGTTAAACGAGGGCAAGAGTAGCATTTTGTCTGACCCAAGGTTGAGAGCAGGCACCCGCTTTTTGGGGGCTGATATTACTCTTCCCCAAAAAAGTGTGTCTATTTCTTCTGCAGAGGGACCCCATCTTGCGCCTGCTTCTGTAAGGCGTAAGTATGGTACAACCTCTAGAAACAGGAACTTTTTGGGGCCCGAAGGCCTGTTAAAGCTCAGGTGATTGATCCAGTTAGGGACACGCGGGGAATGGTGATAATCAGGTCCCTGTTGAAGCTGTAAGTTCTTCTTCACACTCTACAAAAGCCCTTAAGCTCCCTTCTGATGTGGCAGCACAGGATATTACTGAATACCAAGCTCCTATGAAACAGGGCCATCGACTGAGCAGACAGGGTGGTAACATTTATATGGTTGAGGTGCCTAAATTACCCTCTGGTTCATTGGAAACTCGTGGTTCCCTGATAAATAAGGTCATTTACTGGTTACGTGTTCAGTGCAGTTGTCTGTCAGTTACCTGTGCTGACATTCTTGAGGTGGGCAGACATAGGTGGTTATTCCAACTTTGGAGGAGGTGGTAATCCGTCCCAAATGTGACGGATTTACCACCAGCCGTATTACGAGTTCCATAGGATATAATGGACTCGTAATACGGCTGGTGGTATATCCGTCACTTTACCGTCACTTTTGGGACGGATTACCACTTCCTCCAAAGTTGGAATAACCCCCATAGTCAACTTGGCTCAAACTTTGGCTTTATCTCAATTTGCTTTGTAGATAGGCTTTTGGTGGGTAAACTTATGGATTTCAAATTACGTACTGGCCATCTTAGGGATTTGTGAGGGGTTGGCATTAGACTTGTTCCACACGCACCTGTAGCCGGTCCATCCTTATCACCAGATGGCTTAGTTTCCACTCAAAAGTGTGTTTTAGCTACAGTAGCAAAATCCTATCACATACCTTCAGCCACTGATTGACTATATACTGACCCACATTTAATAGTGCCTCCGGAGGTCATATTGGGAGCGCCTGATTAAGATATACATTGTTGGGAGTCCCGGTGTCTTGAGTCTAGAGATAAGGCAATTTCCTCAGAATTATCTATTGTGTCCTGGAATTTAGCAGGGCTCAATAGGAAATTGGGAGATCCTGAATGGGTCAATTATTATATTAATAATCAGGATATTTGCCTTTTCCAGGAGACTTGGGCTGAGGACCAAGTATATGTAGATGGGTTTCTATCATATTGTACTGAGGCTCAACCAGCAGAGAGGGGTTTAGGTCGTGCTAAAGGTAGTCTCTTGGTACTGCTAAACAAAAGACTACAGTGTGCCCACTCTATGCTAAAAATTGATTCCTCTGATTTATTGGGAGTACAACTTACTTTTGATCGATACTTTAAGATTATTTTAATTAATGTTTACGCTCAATCTGTTTCACAGGGAATAGAGTCTCAGATCTTGGTGCAGCTGTCTGAGATTCTGGATACTCTACACCCTCTGACAAATTTAGTGATTGCTGGCGACATGAACTGTACTTTCAAACCTTCCTGTCTAAATACCGGTCTAATGGATGAATAAGATGAATTGTGGGGTATTCCACAACTAACGGACAAACAATTGTGTATTCGCTCTTGTGTTGCTTCCCAGCTGATATCCCTATGTCTTAAATACGGTCTTAGGGCTTGCAATGGCCGAACTCCCTCTGATTTGGGGATTACACCGACTTTTAAAAGTGGCTTGTCCACCAGTGTTATTGATTACATCTTAGTGGACGTCAGGCTACGGCCCACTCTAAAAAGACATGAGGGTGGACCAACGCCATGACAGTGATCACAATCCCCTGCTTCTTACCATGTATAATGACGTATTTAAGAGATCACAATATGGCCATCGTACCGTGATTCAAACACCATAGTTGGACAATAGTTCCTTTCGGGTCTGTTGGCCTAAAGTGATGTCTAACCCCTTTTTGATAAAAGGGATTTATCAGGTGTTTATTGATGGAATGGCCGTATATGAGGAATATGAAACTACTGATATTCCTATTCTCAGTATTCATGGTGATTTATTGAAGAAAATCCAGACTCTTTTCTATAAAAAAGACCAGTATTAAACATTTCGACTGTAATCCCAAATCCAACGCGTGGTTTAATAAGGACTGCTCCGAGGCAAAACTAGTGTTAAAAACAGCTATTGCGACACGTTCCCAGGGGGCAATACAATCTGCTAGATTCACCTTTAATAAGACCATATTGCAAGCAAAGAAAAGCTGGGAAGATTCAGTTTGGCATAACCTGTTCAATGCTATTAAAATCAATGATAATGTGATATTTTGGAAGTTACTATCCAATAGACAAAGAGAGGGTAAGAGCACTATGAGTAATCATATTCAACCTGAGAGCTGGGTGAGTTATTTTACTAAACTCTATGCCCTACCTTGTAATCTTTCAAATTGTGAACCCCTTTCCCCGCTGAGGGTCAGGGCAAATTTTTCTCTGGACAATTTAGGATAAGAATCCCTCACATATAAAGATCCAATTATCTTCACTATGGATGAAACTGTAGCAGCAATTAATTCCCTAAAGTCTGCCAAAGTGCCAGGACCGGATAAGATTCTGGGGGACTTATATAAATCTGAACCAATAGTAGGGTCCTGGTATATAAATATGATTTCGAATAAAATTGTTGCAGAGGGTCCAATTCCGAGCACATGGAAGAGGCTTACATAATTCCAGTTCACAAAAAGGGCAATGTGAGCTCCCCAGCAAATTACAGACCAATTAGCCTCATTGATAATCTCCCAAAAAGTTTTGCCAAACAACTTTTGGGACGGCTATTAAGCTGGATTCAAGATTATCAGGTGCTATCCACATTACAGGCGGGTTTTCGCCCTAAAATCAGTACGGCAGACCAGGTTTTCACGTTGATGCCTTTGTACTGGAAATACATAGTTCTTGCCAAGCAAAATTTATATGTTGTTTTTGTGGACTTCGATACGCTTTTGATATTGTACAGAGGGAAAAACTATGGGAAGTGTTATGTAGAATGGGTACTCCCAATAGTATAATCCATCTACTACAGCGGTTACACAACAATACTTATGCCCAGGTGAGATGGGGCAACCAGGGAGAATTAACAGAACATATCCCTATTCAGAGGGGGGGTTCGTCAGGGATGTGTTCTGGCTCCAACCTTATTTACCTTGTTTATAAATGAGGTGGAACAAGTATTGTCTAGTTGTCAGAATGATGCCCCCTCCTTAAAATCGCAGAAAATTCCTATTCTATTGTTTGCAGGTTGATTCTTTACTTATCTCTAAGACCCCTATGGGTCTTCAAATTCTTGTTGATAGGTTTAAATCATATTGTGTTGACTTTGGACTGGAATTGAATGCTAGTAAAACTAAACTAATGGTGTTCAGCCCAGGACCAACTAGGAAATGCAATGTTATTTTAGATGGGATCCCCTTAAGTAAGGTTAGTTTAATAGATTACCTGGGAGTGAGGATCTCAAATAATCGCCAATGGGAGGACCAGATTAGCAAAAGTGTGGCACTTCTCCAGCATAGGACGTGCGCTATCCTGCGTTTTTACAAAAGCTCTGCATCAGAAGTAGTATCTCCAGCAATCAAGATCTACTTGGCTAAGGCGCAGGGTGCGGCCGCCTACGGTGCCGAAGTATGGGGGTTCTACAACCGCAATAGATTGTCTGTGGGCGAAAATAATTTTGTTAGGGCTTTACTTGCGTGCCTTTGTAGCACACCATTGATCCCGGTCTACTTGGACCTTGGGTTCAATCGTGTCGCTGATCTAATAGCCCTGAGACCCTTGCTTTTCTGGGTAAGGATTTGGACTACCTCAGAGCTTAGTTTATATAGGGACTCCCTTCTTGACCTCATGAGGAGACCGAAGGCAGTATCCATTCCATTGTTCAGACATGTGTCAAAATGGTTTTGTATTTTGGGGCTTCTGGGAGAACCCACAGAATTTAGGGAAAAAACATAAATCAATTCTGAAAGCTGTTTATTGGTCGTATGTAAAAAAAATAATCTTCTCTCTTGTACATCATATGAACGGTTGACTGACCAACTTCTTGCTTTCAAGTGGTATCCCCAATTCGAACCATATCTAGATCTCATATCTGATACACTGGGGAAGAGTTTGTATGCTCGCTTCCGTTTTGGATGTTTACCATTATTGTCCTTAACAAACAGATGGGGATTGTTGTCTTCTACATCTGACCGATACCCGGCCTGTCGTAATTGTGTTGAATCTCTTGAACATTTTATGTTCTTTTGTCCAGCATACTCCGTCTCTCGGCGTAATTGGATATGCAAAATTTTCTGGAACTTGGGTATAAGACAATGTCATACTGTTTTAAGGATTTTTAAAAGTGATACTTCAACTGTTTTGATCTCTGCGGTTAGCAAGTTCCTTGTGGCTGCTTGGTATACACGTATTCGCTTTCTTAAGAACTCCAAATCCTTGTAAATATGTATCATATGCACATGAAGTGGGAGTTATTATACCTCTTATTGTAATCTTTGGTTTTTAAAATTTCTTATATTCTTAATTATTTATGTTTTTAAAATTGTTTTTTAATGATGGTTATGGTGACCGAATAAAAGCTTATGTGTTTACTACTATTACACACTAGGCCTGCAGCTGTGCACTTTAACCTAGATATATTTTATTCAGCTTTGCTTTATTATTGTCACAATAGCCATTTTTATGGTCTTGTTTTATTTCGCTCTATCAGTTTTGCCTCAGCCAGCACTCTGTTCTCAAACAAGACATTCTCGCTCACCCTGTGCTTCTTCCAAGGTTGCAGTAAGATAGGTTGCCGGTGAACGTGGTATGAGTTTAGTCTCTGACATTCATAGAAAACACACATCCTTACGTAGGGACATTTTCTCAGAATATCAACTGTTTTATTATAAAAACACGTCCCTGTCCCTTCCAAGTTAGAGGGAGATTCCAGCCAGAGATCCACAGCTGTATGCTAATTGCCGAATGCTTCGCTACAGCTGCTAACGCAGATTTCAGGCCTTTGCTCAGGTATGGGGGATGATGTCTTCCCAGGGAACCTGAAGGGCAGAATTAGAGCTTAACACACTGTGCTCTATTATAGTCTAGATAGGAATTAGTCTATTGATTCTAGTGACAACATGGTAGCGTTATTTCTAAGCTTTACTCTCCTCGTCACAATTTTAATCTTATTATGTTGTGTCGTTCTGGTTATTGCAGCACACGCTTTGTTATCTAAGATGCAGTTGCTTCGTTCAATTCTTATTGAGCCATGTACTGCCTCTGTTTGTCATTGTATACATGAGACTAATGTAACTGAGAGAAACGGATGAGACCTGAGTGACCATGGCTTCCCTGAGAAACCAGTTAGGTCTTGCGCTCGGATCATCTCTGCCCTTGGGTAGACATGAGCCACTGCTAGCTAGCCAGAGCAAAACCCAAATTGGAGTGGAAGGTATCACCTGCAGTGGGTTGGACTCAGTCTCACATGCCGCAGGCGATTCTGCCACTCGAAACCCAGTAGTCTCATTAGAATAATGGGAGCCTACGGGACATGGTGCCATTAACGTTTGGTCAGGCTCTAATTTTCGGGACCTCCTGAGTATCTCTGTCTCATTATATACGACACCTCAGTAATATATAAGGAGACATCTGTGGTATTGAGGATTTCCTCCTCAGCTAAGTAGGCTATCCTATCTGATGCTGGAGGTTGTTCAAGCTTGAACTCTAAAAGGAAACTCCCTATTTGGCGTGTCTTCTCTGAACAAATTTACCATCTACTATGGCGAATCCGCAACAGGTAGCAATTGCAGTTAATGAGACAACCCCAACTGCACATTTACTGGCAAATGGCCTAACGGCCCAGGGGGGTCCAGTCACATTTGTTGTTGACACAGATGCAGCTTATAGAACAGAACTCTTCTATTCTTGGGTCACATTTCCAGCAGTTGATGGGAATATAAACACATTTCATCACTATACACTTACAAACGTCCCTAGACAATACAAAGCATATGCATATTTAGAAATACCTTTATCTTATCAAGAACATAACAATTGGCTTGATAGCACCCTACCCCACACGATTTTACCAGTTAGGTTGGGTCCTCTAAGTAATGATGGTCCTACCTGGCCGTTATTGGCCACTTTTACATCACACCTTGCAGTAGCAAATTTAGCAGTAGCTGAAGTCCGTCGCTTGTATACTGAACTGACGGCAATATATAGACGATTAGTACAGTTTGTAATGCAAACATTTAATACAAACCCAGCACGTGCTGCTCCAGTGCAACCGCATGCAGTGACGCCAGGTATTAACCCTGCAACTGTACATTCGATCATGGGTAAAGTACCTGCCAAACGAGAGGAAACTCAGTTTTGGCTAGCTCAAAAAATAAATGCACTGAAAGCAGTATTTCCCCATACGGGACCTCAGGATAAAGATAGAATTTTAACGATGTGCTTGCCATTTGGGACGGTTCCCACAGTAGATAACTGCAATACATGGGGCACGGTGTTTGCTGCGCTCTACACTACCGCACACGGTACACCAACACTTGCCAACTCGCCGGAAGTGTTTAAACAAATTCAAGATGAATACGGGGATGCCCCAGCCCTAGATTTGGGGATGCAATTAATGGGCAATTTTGCCATGGTATCCTCAATCATTTTAAGTAACCTCAAAGGGGAAGCAGAAGCGCTAGCAGTGTGCATGCGGCTCCGGGATGTTCCTCAACAGGATCAAGAACGCGAGCTGCCAAACATTATCGCTGAGACTTATTCTAGTATTGGTCAAGATAGTCTAGGGGCCAGACCAACTAAACCACAGTTTCAGTGTAAATCTAATAAAGATTTTTCCAAGCAAGCTCCTGAGGGTAACAAGAAAAGCTGGGATAAAAAAACAACACACTCCTAAAAAGGAAAAGGGAGAATCTCAGCATACGGAGACCCCACAGAAGAGATATAGGGGGTCATTCCGACCTCGGCGGTCTTTTCAATAGACCGCCGAGGGACCGCCGTACGGAATACCGCCAGTGCTGGCGGTCTTCCGCATGGGCCGTTCTGACTGTTGGCGGCGCTCCGCCCGTTTCCGGACGAAGAGCCGCCAACAGCCATACTGGCGGCAGGCGGGGAAGTGGAGGTAGCTCCACCTCCACCGCCACGCCAACAGAACACCGCCCAGCGAATCACGACCTGTGATTCGCTGTGGCGGTGTTCTGTTGGCGTCGCGGTGTCGGCGGAGCTGCCCGTTCCCTCCCGGAGGATCACCAGGAACAGGTAAGGTGATCGTCCTCTAGGGAAGGGGGGTAGGGGGGTGTTGTGAGTTGTGTGCGTGCATGGGGGTGTGCGTGTGTGTATATTGAGGGGCGTGTGAATGCGTGCATGAATGCGGGGGTGTGTGTGTATGTGCATGAATGCGGGGTGTGTGTGTATGTGCATGAATGCGTGCATGAATGCGGGGTGTGTGAGTATGTGCATGAATGCGGGGTGTGTGTGTATGTGCATGAATGCGTGCATGAATGCGGGGTGTGTGTATGTGCATGAATGCGTGCCTGTATGTGTGTATGTGTGTGTATATGTTGGGGATCGGGGTGGGGGACGGGGGTCCTGCAACCTTTTGGGGGTGGTGGAGGGGGGTAGGGGAGGGAGTCGGGGTGGGGGTTGGGGAGACCCCTATCAGTGCCAGGGAAGGGATTCCCTGGCACTGATAGTGCTTACCGCCATGGATTGAATGGCGGTCCCCAACCGCATGAAATCCATGGCGGTAAGCCGGGGTCAGGCGGGTTGGAATACCGCCGGCGGTATGTGACGACCGCCGGGCTGGAGACCCAGGTCTCCAGCCCGGCGGTCGTTACCGCCGTAGCGGTCGGAACGGTGAAGCGGCGGCTGACCATGGCGGTAACCGCCATGGTCAGAATACATGAAAAAAGACCGCCAGCCTGTTGGCGGTCTTACCGCCGCTTCACCGCCGACCGCCAGGGTCAGAATGACCCCCATAATCTCCAAAATAGAGAGAATATAAAAACGCCTGATAGATCTCAATATGCTGATACACGCCAATCTCGTTCCTTTCAGGACTCATCGGAAAAATGCAGTGAGAGAGGTGGGCGATCAAAGCGAAGAACAGAGTACGTGAAACCGAGCTGGAATCACAACGCTCATCGGAGGTTTCCGTTAAAAAGGAAGAGAAACCTCCCCAACAAAAACCCCAATTTAAAAAGAAAAAGGTGGCAGAAGTTGCAGTTCGACACGCCAGTCAAGAAGAGGGTCCTCTTGAAGAACCGGAAGTGGGCACTAGCGCTGTTAGACAGCACAGCCGAGGTCACAATAGTTCGCCAGAGTCTTCTAGAGCATCTGGAGGTGAAAGCAACTCATGACTCTCTACAAGTAGAAACTGCAGACATGCGTGTCTCCACACCTGATAGGGTGTATAAATTAACACTGTAGTTAGGAGACATTGAACGTACAATAGACGCAATCTTTTGGGATCGTGTAGTAAATATATATGATGTTTTATTGGCCGAACAAGATTGGCCACCAGAATTTGTCCAAACCTGCCCATATGGGGGAGATGTTATTCAACCTTCTTTCTCGCCTCTTGTTCCGGAGGAACTCGCTGAATCCTACACCATCGATTGGGCGTTGGCGCATGCACCCGCGTTATATCACAACCATGTAGGATGGGATAAAGAATCCCCCTACCTCGTAATACCTATTAAAAATCAACCCCAACCTCAACCTCAATATCCAATAAAACATGATGCAAAAGCACCCGTGAGAGAAATACTCACACAACTAGAGTACCAGGGCGTAATTGAACCCTGTGTCTCCCCAATGAATAATCCTTTATTCCCAGTAGCTAAACCGGACCATTCATACAGAATAGTCCTAGATTACAGACACTTAAACAGTCATACACTCACATATGCTATACAAAACTCATATAGCACAGCACTGATGAACAACATAGTGCGTAAGAAATCCAAAACAATACTGGACATTTCCAGTGGTTTCTTCTGCCAAAATATAGCGCCTGAGAGTAGAGACTTAACAAATTTCAGCGCACTAGGCTCTCAGAAAAAAATCTGTTGTTTACCCGAGGGGTACAAGAACAGTCCAGGACTGTTCGCAGCTCGTGTGATTGCAATTTTGTACGACATTGAGCCTGAAGCATTGCCCTATGTAGATGATATCTATCTTACGGATGATGAATTACTACAACATTTAAGATGGGTAGCCCGCATTGTTGTGGGATTTGCTGAATTTGGCTACAAATTCAACTTTAAAAAAACTAAAATAGCCTTCCTCAGCATCCTGTTTTTAGGATATGAGCTATCGAGTGAAGGAAAGAGCCTAGCGCCACAATGCTTAGAAACATGCGCACAATTACAACCTCCAAAAACGATTAGAAAACTCCAATCTCTATTGGGTTTTCAAAATTTTGGCAGAACTTACATTCCAGATTATGCTTCACACATAAAACCATTATATGACTTAATACATCCTGATTTTGCAAGTAAATTTTGAACAATCAAACACACATGCATTCTCCGAGACCTGCAGACAGACATGCTTGCAGCACAACATCTACACACGACGGACAACAAAACACACTTTGTCATCAGAGTAATTGCTGCTGCCATTGGTTTCACCTACGTGACATTTAATGAGGGTGAGACAGTCACGATTGCAGCAGAACGAAATACCTCTTACCCAGGGCAAACGCATCATTGTCGTTTCTCCAATCCCAGCCCTGGAGGCTGTCTCAAAAGCCAGCGTTCCAAACGCAAAAGCATTACATCCACATTGGATACACGGGCCACGTCTCTGACAGCCACTGATGTAGATTACATTTTTGACCCAACGTTACAAACTCAAGAATTTTTGCAGTACGAACTAGACTACCCGGTTCCAGCAAATACATTGCCTATTGAACAATATCATACAGCCATGTACACCAATGGCTCTGCACAACTTGCAATTGGCACAAAACATCAATATTCCACTGCTTGCGCAGTCGTAAGCGGCTATATGGAGGACAATAAATTTTGGTCCCTACATACATTTACGCAAACCCTAGGGGATTGAACAGCACAATTAGCAGAACTAAAAGCGCCAGAATGGGGTCAGAGACTCTAAAGGCAACACCATCAAACACAGACTTCCGAGGGGGAAAGTAGCGGATCTGAAGGAAACGCTACCAAATGTCCATGTTGTGCATACACTTGGACACCAGGGCATCGGAATACACGTTGCTGAGAATACACTGGCTGCTGTTGCTGCAGTAACATGTTTAAGTATGGAACCAGACGCAGACATATGGGCTGCCGTGAAAGCTACAGCTGATGGTACGCCCTATCCAAAAACATTTCCTGCTAAATATTCCTACGGAATGGGAGGCTACCTGAACGCTGAGGTTAAAATACCAGGTGTAGGGGTGCGATATATTCCCAACAACACTTAACAATCTGCCTAGAAGGTCCCTAGGGGGTCGTACTTCATATGAGTGCCTGTTCAGAACTCAAATGTATGTTCCAGATCTTGATGGTACTAGCGTGGAGGCGGCAGAAACACCTTTTGATATGAATGAACATGTCACTGTCTTACAGGAATTACAACAGTTCCCTGACAACAACTCTTCTGCCAGTGCTGCCTCCACAGCAATTAAGGATGTACCTGTAACACCTACTGTCTGGATTCCTAGAGTGGGGGATCTAGTACGTGAAAAGGTTGCTGTGAAAAAGGTATTTGTTTCTTCTTGTTGTGCACCAGTCCCAGTCTTGGGAATACACAGTACCAGAACTGTCATTCTAACACCGTTGGCAGATGCCAAAGAAAATTGCTTTGTCTGCATCGACAATGGCAAACTACACCATGTGTCCGAACCTGCACAGCCAACCAAAAAGAACAGCCAGTAGTTCCCGAATCCCTCTCACTACTGGTCAAGAAGTTCCTCTACAAGTTGTAAGCAGCAACACTGATACCTCTCCGAGCTTGGGGAGGGTGAAAAATGATCTTGCATTGGTTCCTCTAACAACAGATAATTCAGAAATGATTGATCGATTTGATACAACTTCGACACAGACGGATGGTGCTATTTACTCGGTGCCACCACAGGAAACACCAACCTCACCGATTAACACAGCTCCAGTTTTTGCACGAACTGCTTCTGGATATTTTGTCGACATCAATGATAAAGTCTAACTGCTTCTGGATATTTTGTCGACATCAATGATAAAGTCTCAGACTCATTCGCCTCTTCAACTCCAGAACTGTCAAAAAGACATAAGATGATAAACTGGCTTAAAGTAACTTATTTCATTCTTCCATGGAACTATCTGTGACTTTCCTTGACTTTACTAGCTTTCCTGCTTTGGATTCAGTTTGTCATCACTTTCTTTTTGTTAATACATGGTCATCTTCTTCCTGAAAAATCAACAGTTGAACTGGTGGGTGAGGTACTAAAACCACATTATTCTTCGCACAAGGTCCGCAGAGACTTGTCGTTTGTGAACATTTCTGCTATTCCAAGTCCTGATGGGATTGTTTGGGATAAAGTAATATTTGATATATACGGCCCTACGGAGTTCATTCAAATACCATATGTGTTTAAACTTTCAATGAACGATATATAATAATACCCGGAGTTGTTTCTGATGATGTGGATGGGAAAGCAGTTGATTCTATGATGACCGAATCGCAGTATTATACTGTATTTGAAAACGAAGATATTTGTCAAGCTAAAGAGAATTATGGTAATATGTTTTGCTATAATTATTATGGGCACCATTTCATCCACAGAGCAAGCAACCCAAAGACTGTTTTCAATTATACACAGTGGGAACATTGTCCAACTCCCCCACAAGGAAGTTCTAAAACGTATGCTGAAAAGTTTACATATTTTTCTGGGAATGATGTTGATTATTTTAAATTGCCACCTACAGAAAACATACGCATATTATTGTTTCCCGTTTGACTATAGAAGGCTATGAATATTGGCTGCAGTCGATTGACTTAAAAAGTGTGTGGATAACTAGACATTGGCAAATAAAGGGGAAGGAATCTTTATTTAGAGCATGCCTGATACCTATTTAAATGATATTTTTAAATGAAACTGTACAACGAACAAGTTGTTTAGGCTTAGCAATGATTAAGGAATTAAACACGCCCAGTATACCTGCCCCTGCAAAATTTGACAAATGGCAAAAATATATAAATGCAACTGAAGATCAGCTCGATGAATGGGTCCAGAATGTTTCACTGACACGTCCTGGCGGGTGGTTGTTGTGGCCAATACATACCAATGGGTGTCACAAAACTTTTATCAGGGGTTTTAGAACAAGTAGGCCGGACCTGCGCTATATATCGTCCGAACATGCGGGTATAGTAACAACATACAGTGTAGGGAAACTATGCCAGCAATGGTTAAAGACTTCCTCACTAGATGCGGTTAGAGAACACCTCAGTCTCCTGTCTAATAACACCGACTTACAGGACTTCCTGTTAGGCCCCAGAAAACAACTTAGAAAACGCTTCCTATATGAAGTATATAATGAAATTTAGAAGCTTTCACAACAAGAAGCTGCTGCCCGATTAAGGCAAATAGACCAGGAAAATTTGAAAAAGGCATTAGCTGTTGGAGATAATCGGATTAATACCCTGTCTGACCAGATATACACTTTAAACAACATTGTTTCTTCTGCAATAGACATTATACAAACAGATATGTCTTCCTTATATCATGGACAGAGTCAGCTAAGGTCCATTATGCAGTTGGGTTGGACACTTCAAACACTGAAGGCGGGTCGCGTTCCCTGGCAACATATCAGCTCAAGGGAAATATTTTCTTTTAATTTAACGCAACAACAACAACTGAAGCTAAGAAACAAGCAACTTATGTTATGCTAAACATCGAGAAATTAGAAAAGTTGCCTTTCACTGTGGCTGAAATACCATCTGCTGAGTGGTTAATACACGGGGTCATTAATCTGCCTATTTCCACATTCCAATTCACCTCCTGTTTAAAACACATTCCGGTAGGCAGATATGAGAGGCTGGGAGATAGTTACGTCCATGAGGTGGGGGAGCTACCCTTCTCGTACAAATGTCTCAGTGGCAAGAAAGAGGTCTTTCTTAGCGGTAGTGAATGCAAGACTTCTGTCAACCATTCAATGGTTTGTAAACAGCTGTCCTTGCATGGGGCATGTAACGCGTCTGCAGTGAATTTGGCTTGTTATCTGAAGGGAGTTCCAGTCCCCCTGATTAGACCTACGTTCCAGGTGCTTTCAAACGGCAGCTATGTCCTCCTCAATGCTGAAGATTGTTGTGGGATGCGAGCCGGAATAGTTTATGTTGTTTCGGTCTCTAAGATTGTTACATGCTGCAGGGACGTACTTTTTCCTCCCACTAAAATAAAAGAGGTAGTGGACATTTGGCCTCATATTGCTACTTCTAATGTGAATTTTAACAAGTTGAGCAGACTCAAGGCTTTATTGTTTCAAAAACATGTGGCTCTTACTTCTGCACGCAAGACCTACGCACTTCAGGTGGCAAGTTCGTTAGCAAAGATACAGTCCCTTTTAAGTACCAACTTTCCCAGACACTTTGAAGCACTCATGGGACAGATATTTAATGCGTCCAGTACTACTGGAATCGCGAACTTCTTTAAGGCTGTTGGTTCTGGTTTCATTCACACCGTCTCCTCCATATTCGGTTTAATACCATCAGCCATTCACTCAATTTTCTCCAGTATTTTCGGAGGATTTCCAATAACTTTGGCTATAATAGCTGGTGTTTTGCTGTTGCTATTTTTTATGCGCAATGGCTGTCCCACCGCAACCAGGAGGAATGAAAGCGCTCCCATCAGCGCAGCTGTGTCGTGAACGCATGATGCAGTATTTTGGAGCAACACTCCTGGAGCAGTTCGAGTGTGACTGGTCTCTGTCATTCAGACCAGTTTTACATTGTGCGCAGCCCGTGTTTCGATGCCTCTGGTGTTCTTTTGAACATGCACTGGAAGTTTGTCTTTCTGCCCAGCGCTTGCTTTCATTGGATGCTGATCTGTTCATGTTCTTAGTGAGGGCTCATTACCAGACATGTGCGTTTGCTACGGGAAGCTACTTATGAGTTGCCCTACCTGGAAGATGTGGCTCTTCACTTCTTGCCATTTTTACGGTCTTGTTTTATTTCGCTCTATCTAACTGTTTTGCCTAGGCCAGCACTCTGTTCTCAAACAAGACATTCTTGCTCACTCTGTGCTTCTTCCAAGGTTGCAGTAAGATAAGTTGCAGGTGAACGCGGTATGAGTTTAATCTCTGACATTCATAGAAAACATACATCCTAACGTAGGGGCATTTTCTCAGAATATCAACTGTTTTATTATAAAAACACTTCCCTGTCCCTTACACGTTAGAGGGAGATTCCAGCCAGAGAACCACAACTGTATGCTGATTGCCGAATGCTTTGCTACAGCTGCTAACGCAGATTTCAGGCCTTTGCTCAGGTATGGGGGATGATGTCTTCCCAGGGGAACCTGAAGGGCAGAATTAGAGCTTAATACACTGTGCTCTATTATAGTCTAGGTAGGAATTAGTCTATTGATTCTAGTGACAACATGGTAGCGTTATTTCTATGCTTCACTCTCCTCCTCACAATTTTAATCTTATTATGTTGTGTCATACTGGTTATTGCAGCTCACGCTTTGTTATCTAAGATGCAGTTGCTTCATTAAGATCTTATTGAAACATATACTGCCTCTGTTTGTCATTGTGTACATGAGACTAATGTAACTGAGAGAAACGGATGATACCTGAGTGACCACGGCTTCCCTGAGAAACAAGTTATGTCATGCGCTCGGCTGCCCAATCATCCCTGCCCTTGGGTAGAGATGAGACAATGCTAGTTAGCCGGAGCAAAACCCAAATTGGAGTGGAAGGTATCACCTGCATTGGGTTGGACTCAGTCTCCCACGCCGCAGGTGATTCTGCCACTCGAAACCCAGTAATCTCATTATAATTATGAGAGCCTATGCGACAATGACATTAGATTTCTCTTCTGCAGAAGGGTAGTGTTAGGTCCAGCACTTCAGCAAGCTTCAACATTACTTTGTGGAGTGAGACCCCTTTCGGCGTAAGAGGTCCTGATGGGTACTCCATAGCAAGTTCGGGGAGATGTCCAGCCCACTGGCAGAGGACAATCCTTGAAAATATAGGGGTTCCTGAAAAGCAGGGTCCTTGGGATACTGCTACAATGGGTCTGAAGCTGAGCCAAAAAGTTCATGGAGACAGGCTCTGTAGGTCTTTTCTTCCAAATCATCTGGAACATTCAATGTGACCTGAGTCATGTTTCGATGTTGGGCTGCAGCGTTGGTGGATCTGTAGCCGGGGCTGAAGGTGGAGTTGGTGGCAGAATTGGCGCCATCCACAGCGTCATAAAACAAAGTGCCGGGTTGAAGTAGGATGGCGCTGACACTGGCTCTGCAGGGACGTCCTCAAAGGGCATGAAGACTGGAAAGTGTTGTGGCTTCATTGGTCCCAAAGGGGCAGCTTTGTAAAGATGGCATACACTGCATTGAGGAAACTTAAGGGGTCCTCACCCGGCGCCGGGAAGCGGCAAGGTCAGCGCTGGCATCGAAAGAGCTGTTGGAGTTGGCAATGGAGGTCGGTCCAGAGTCATTTCTGTGCAGGAAGCAGGGTTGCATGGAGGATCATCGGAAGGAATAAAGACAAGCTCTGACTCTGAGGAATGGTCTTGTAGGAGTGGGGGAACGTCGATGGGACCCATCTTTAGGCTGCATCTTGTCCTTCTTGTGTTTGCGTCTCCTCATCACGGGTAATGAAGATGGAGACTGGGAATAGTGCTGGCGATCGTCCCTGGCTCAAGCCATAAAAAGTATGGCTTCATGTTCTTTAATCGCTTTCAGATTCATTCTAAAGTAAGAAAACACAACTTGGCATCATGGTCAGATCCGAGGCACCATAACAAATGGTATGGGGCTCTGTGAAGGACATCTGCTATTCACAGTTCCTGAAAGGTTCAAACCATGACTTTTTCGGGGGTCACATTCTAAAAGGGTACTGCAATATCTATGACAGAAAGTTAGAAGGAAAGTTTTCCTCAGGAGAAAAGCTCCAGATCCTGTAGAAGGCGCAGGAAAAAGGGAACTGACATCGGTATGTCAGGGTGGGTGCTATATGGACTTGGTGGAGTCATCTAAAGGCACTTTCGGTGACAATCAAATCCAGCAGGCTCTACTGGCTACCTTGAAACTTTGAAGGTTCCAGATCCAGTCTGACACCTAGGGTTGTTCTACACGTGAGAAATCTGCAGGTAGAAGTATCCACAAATTTGCATTTTCAAACAGCATATATTTCTGAACTATTACAGACAGACAGTACAGGTGTCAGGACCAATGCAAATATAATGCAATATCACAGAACTCTTAACATCTAATACATGGATCAATTTGTGGAAGACTGAGACTATAAGTTGTGATTCACACACAACTACCCAAAGCAATGGTAAAAGCAGACAAATGCATGACATCAGACATAGCCTCATCATTCCCCAGTGGCAGTCTTCAGAGAAACAGAGACACATTCAGACACAATGTCCTTACGTTGAAGGCATCTTGATGAGGCAAAGCTTTATTATTGAGTATGTTCCAGGCCCAATGAGTTTATTACATTATTACATACAATATTGCACAGCGTCAAGACAAACATACACCAGCAAGTCTACAGGGGTTGCTGAAAAGTGTTGGCACCTGGAATAAAAGTACAAGTTTAAAAAAATGACATTTTCAATTGCATCTTTCCCTTACACTTGTACATAATCAGGACCTACAGACAGTAACATGAATACTCCAATAAAGTAATAACTGTGCATCATAGATTTTTTTTTTAGCACAATTCATTGATACACTTAATTAAAGGGGTCGGGAGCTGGTAAAGCATAGGTAAAGATCTGATGTCCAAGACCAGCACATACCCATAGGGAGGATATAATTTCACATCTTTTTTTATGTGGGTTACATTTTGGTCTCACTGTACCAACCAGATTTAAATGAAAAACCTGCTCCATTATTTAAAAAAATCTTTGAGCTAGTCCATGAGCCATCCAAACTAAAAACAAATGCTATAATTATTTACTGGTAATTCCATTACTCTGAGTAACTACTTCTTTGTTACACTCCTATCTATTTGAGGAGTTAGTCTTCTCCCACAGACTTGTATCTATTTAGTCCGTCTTCAGTCTTTATGACTGAAAGGAAAAACAGCTCCACCCCTACTACAAAGGGGCTGTCTTTTCAAACACATGTCCTGCTAATCTAAAGGTATTCCACCAACACAGCAATGTCTGCGGATTACCCTCTTTCAAAATGGGTGGACTTGAATGGCATAATTGACTGTAACAAGGAAGTAATAACTCGTAGTAACATAATTAGCAGTAAAAAAAATAGCATTACCTCCTCATTATCTTCCAGATGACAGTCCTTATTACATAAGAAATGCCAAAGTATGTTAAGGTAAACTGACACAGCTACCCTCCAGAAGTGATTTTTTAACAAAGACCAAACCCAACAGGTATTTGAATGCATTTGTATCGAAGTCTAAAAAAGTGTACCCCCAAGGATCTACTTTACAGCCACTGAAAGGTCCTTGAATTCAAAATCCTCCTTAAATATATACAACCACACGGTAATAGATAATGCTTAATAAAAGGTTGAGGGTGGTGCCAAAGTCGCAGACATGCACATTTTCAAAACTGATGCCCCATGAATCTCTGCCCAGGAAGTAGACATGCTTTTTTGTATTTACCTTGAATCGCCCTGCCAAGCCTCCCCTACCCCCAGGACAGAGGCCCCCCTTTCATATTCTAGGCTTCTCACAGGGCAGACGCTTTTTCATTGTTTCCCAGGTGCAGGAGTGGAGATGAACATCCATCCTGGAGGATTTGAGCAAAAGTCTATATTGACACCTCACAGGTCAGTATCATCTTGCAAATAGAATTTCAGGAAGTCTCAGATACAACCTTCCACCCGAGGAGTTTCGTCTTTCAGGGTTTGAATGGCAGGAGGATGGATGTTGGTATTTAATTTCTTTTAATCTTTTGTATGCTGGAACCTTCCTCTTGACTGTCTATTGCCACCTTGGGAAGGAGAGGAGTTGGACCTTCCGTTATAAGGAAACACGTTTATTATCTTTAAATGCTTTCGTAAACATAGAATCAATCTGCTCACCAGAAAGCTTCACTTCAGAGAAAGGTATCTTGAGCACTTCAGAGAAAGGTATATTTAGTAGTGCAGCATTTTCAGAGTTTATTCTGTAACCATATCTGCCTTCTGGGCCGAATGGAACTACCAGCTGCTACTGCAAATGCCCCAAGACTTGCAGAACATGTCCGACTGAAATCTAGCTTGTAGCGCCATGTTGGCTGGCATGGCAGAACAATCTTTACCCTCTTGCATGGCATCAGCTAGACCATCAAAATACTTATCAGAGACTGTACCATGCATGCAGCATATATATCCTGGGTGCAAGGACAAATTCAAAGTTGCATAAGTCGCTTGAGTGCAGATTCTGTTTTCTTGTTGACTGAATCTGAGGGTGTACATTCCTCTGGACTGACCGAGGTCTTCCCAGCTTAATTAGCCAACACAGTGCTTCATACTGTGTGAAAGGACTAAGTCAGCGTTGTTTAGCATGTACAACTTTTGCATGGATTTTAGAATATTGAGATGACCCAGATCTTTATGTTCTCTTAAAATAAGATTCTTAATCTTGTCATGCAGGGGAACAGTGGGCATTGAACATCCTGCATACTGAGAAAAAAGGGAAGATCTCTCATCCTCCACCACTTCCATTGTTGGAAAACCCAAATTATATCTGAGATGGGAGAGATTTTTTTCTTATTTCTTCCATATTTTCTTTTAGTGAAGGAACCAGGATTCTCAGGAGAGGAAGAACTGGACATTGGGAAATTATCTCTCCTCTTGTTATATCTCCTCTTTATTCACTTTCTTCCAGCTTCTAATGCCTCCTCTACAGCTGCCTCAATAAGGTGCTGAACGTCTAGCTCAACCACAGTCCTCCCACCCTGCACAGACCCAGTGGAAAATGATCTCCTAAAACTGATACGCCCTCTTCGAACCTCAATTCAAAATGCTTGTGTTTTTCTGTTCTTTTCCTTCCCATGGTGGAAAAACAAGTGAAGCAAGGAAGAGAATATTACCTGTTTCAAATAAATATATATTTTTAATATCATAGGCTGGCAAATGCTGGAACCAATCCAGAAGGCCTTCAAAAATTCAAGAAGGCTCAAAGAGATTGGTTGAGCTCCAGACCTAAGGGGCACCAAAACATTCCTGAATTGATAGCTACCAAAAGAACTTGACCGGTCCATTAAAATAACATTTTCAATTTAATAATCTACAGTATTCTCTTTTTAATAATCTCAAGACCTTAACTCTCAGGCCTTAAAAACCTTTTTCCATTCTCTCACTGTACAAATATTTTTAAAATCCATATGATCCTTAAAGAATAAATAATCTGTTTCTAAACACTATACCAGTGTGGAAGCAAATACCTGTGTGCAGTGAGGGTCCCTTTCCTCATCGGATCAGTGACCCTAAACCTCAGGATATCCAATCCGGAGCACAGTGGACCAGTACCCTCTGGGCTAGCCAGCCACAAACACTGCCTGGCGTCTCAAGCATTTGTCGACCTGCCCCGCAGTGCCTGCCTCTCTGCTTGTGCTCCTGGTCCTCTCTGCATAAAGGGCAGGCCTTCAAAAATCTTTTTGAGCCCCATATTAGAAAGGTAAGGTGGCTCTTCTAAACTTTCCATTGTTGTTTATACGATATTCCAGAGTCTGTCGGAGAGAAACAAGTTCCTTACCTTTGGTAATGCCTTATCTGGTAGGGACTCTATCTAGCTGCAGATTCCTTACCATAGAATATTCACAGACGTCAAACTAGATCCAGACATTTTTTGCACAATTCCCTTGCATGCAGGTAGGTGGCATCATTCGGCTCCGTGTGGCATTGTTTGTCTTCTGTGTCGAAAGTCACAAGCACTGTGCCTATATAGGCGCCACCCCAGCACACTCACCTCCATTCTTGACTGTTTTTCTGCACCAGATGCACAAAACCAAGCTGAGGAGGAATTACTAGTGTGCCAAAACTGAGGTCCTTAAGGATCTCTTTGTGTGAGAATACAGTTCACAAAACCGGGAGGATGGGATAGTCGATAAGGAATATGCGACTAGTCTCTACCAGACAATTGGTTACCAAACGTAAGTAACTTTTTCATCTGATAGAAACTTCCAGCCACAGATTCCTTACCTTAGAACAGATACCAGAGCAATCTTCCCCTGGAGGTGGGTGTGCAGACAGCTTTATACTAAAGTCCTGGAGGACTGAAGGGGCAAAGTGCTTATCTTGCCTGACCTGGCTGTCGAGGTAGTATTATTTGCCAAACATGTGCAGTGATGCCCACATAGCTGCCTGACAGATGTCCAGGACTGGTTGCAGCTGTAGGTCTCGTGGAGTGAGCTCTTAAGCCCTCAGCGGGCTGTTTCTTGGCCACTGCATAGCAGATTTTATTGAAAAGGATGATCCAGCAAGAGGTAGTACTCTTTTGGATTGCCTTCCTTTCTTTGCCCCTGCAAATCCAACAAAGAGTTGATTGTCCACCTGGAATTCTTTGATACGATCAAAACAGACGATAACGCTCTTTTTGGATCCAGATGGTGGTTCTGTACTCTTCTTTAGAAAGATGAGGAGGAGGAAAAAAGGTAGGTAGGGTGATGTTTTGCCTGATGTGAAAAGGTATAACCACCTTCGGCAGAAGGGATGCCCAGATTCTAAGAACCAGCTTGTTTGGGAAGAATGAAGAGTAGGGAGGTTTAAACAAAAGCACCTGCAATTCGCTAACCATCCTGGCAGATGTTATTGTAACAAGGAAAACAGTTTTTATTGTAAGGAGCCATACAGGGCAGGTGTGCATTGGCTCAAAGTGGGAACACATGAGGAAGGTGAGAACTAAATTCAAATTCTATTGGGGCATAATGAAGGACATGGGAGGAAATGTGCTGTAAACCTTCAAGGAATTCAGTCAAACAGAGGAGGTTGACCTGGCAACTGTAGGAAAGCGGGAAAGGCGGACAGTTATCCTTTTAGTGTGCTCAAGCAAAGTCTTGCTGTACTAGGGATAGACCGACAAGGATGCAGATAAAGGATCAACTGATGTACACCAAGTCACAAATGTGTCCCCTCGACAGGTGTAGATTGTTTTGGTAGAATACCAGGCTGCTAGCGTAACATCACATATATCAGAAGGCAGATCACACACCCTCAATTGTTGCCACTCAATCTCCATGCATAAAGGTGAAGAGTGGACAGGCGTGGGTGCAGCACCCTGCTCTGCTTCTGCGACAGAAGATCCGCCTGAATGGGGAGCCTGACCGGAGGGCAGATGCTCATGCTCAGGAGTTTGGGATACCACACTCTCCGTGCCCTGTACAGAGCCACTAAGATGACTTGGTCATTCTTGATGTTCTTGAGAACTCTGGACAGGAGTGGTATAGGTGAAAGGTGTTTTGAAATCCTGAGCTCCATTTGAGAGGAAATGAGTCTCAGAGCTCAGACCTTGGAAACTCCAGGGCGCAGAAATGCTGACATTGCATGTTCTCGATGGTGACGAGTAGATCTAACAGCACCTCTCCCCAATCTCGGAAGAGGCCTTCTACCTCCTCCAGATAAAGACACCATTCATGATCTGCTAGGTTTTGACGGCTGAGTTTGTTTCCTCTGACGTTCAAAAAGCCCACCAGATGGTGATCCACCAGGATTATGTCCTGACGTTCCAGCCATATCCTGAGGTGCAAAGCCTCTGGACACAGGGTCCACAACCCCACCCAGCCATGTTTGTTGCAATACCACATGACGTTGGTGTTGTCCATGAACCTGAACTAACCTTCCCTTGCTAGAAGGAAGAAAGACCTTCAATGTCTGTCAAATTGCTTTCAACTACAGCGGATTGATATCTGGACCAGGTCAGAGAGATTTCCCTGATGCTGTACCTACTGTGTCTTCAGGTCCCACTGCAGAGCCCGCATATGCCAACGGCATGTTTTACCAAAACAATGCAGGAGGCAATGAGACCCAGAAGCCTCAGTCAGTCTCACTAAAATCCAGGATAGAGACTGAAACGTTGGAATCATAGCCCAAATTTCATCAACTCGCTGTTCCGGAGGATAATCCCAAACCACTCTGTATCCAGAAGAGCTTCAAAGAAAGGGAGCAGAGAGACGGGTCAGGTGTGACACTGACATGTTGATAGTGAACCCCAGCAAATGCAGGAGATCTGCTGTCATCTGGAGAAGGGAGACGACTGCCTGGAGCGCGCTCGCCTTCAACAGCCACTCATCGAGGTAGGGGACGACTGGAATCGCCGACCTCCGCAGATATTCGGAAACCACAGTCAACGCTAACATTTTCATCCAATCTCCAAGTTCGAAATCCACGATGAGCATCTTGAATTTTTCCCTTTTTCAAGAAGCAATTGAGTGGGTGCAGATCTAATTTGTGATAGAGGCCTTCATCCTTCTTTTGCACCACCAGAAAGTAGTGGGAATAGCAACCATAACCTACTGTTGACTGTGGCATACTCTTAATGGATCCTTTGGCCAGAAGGGCCAGTACATCCTGATGCAAGAGCACAAGGTGGTCCTCTGTCAGCTGATCTGGGGACAGAGGGAGTGGTGGTGGGGTTTGTTGGAATGGGAGTGTGTAACCCCTGTTGGACAATCTGGAGCACCCATTTGTCTGTTGTAATCTCCAACCATTTGTGCAGATGGTGTTGGATTCTGCCACCAACGGGGTGCCCTTGTTGGATTGAGGGCAAACTAAAAAGACCTTGACTCTGCGGCTGCTGGGGTCAGGAGATGGGGGATGAATTGGGTGGACCTCTGACTTTCTGACCCATGAGGCTTGTGGGAGCCGCATCAGGGGCCACAAAAGGACTGAGCCTTGTTGGCTATGGTAGAAAAGGGGGAATGAGCAAGGATGCTAGTCCCCACTGTAGCCACAGGAGGGGCGTAAGCAGAATGCAGTTGTCGACCTAGCAGTGGCCCTACTATCCTTGAATCTCTCTAAGGCTGAATCCACTTTGTCTCTAAAGAGATGGGTTCCATCGAAGGGCATGTCCAAGAGCGAGGCTTGGTCATCCTCTGAAAAGTCAGTATTCCTGAACCAGACATGACATCGAAAAGTCACAGAAAAAGCAATGGCTGTGCCCAGGGAGCTGGTTGTATCTAACAAACCTTGGATTGTGAAATCTGCTGCATCTTGCCCATCAGCAATAGCTTGAGAGAGTATGGCCGGGGCCACATCCGGGACCAGAGGCACCACTTGTGCAATGGTATTCCACACAATATGGGAATTACGTCCCAAAAATCATGCAGTGTTCATGGACTGCAGTGCAAGTCTGGTGTAAGAGAAAAGTCTCCTACCAAAGTTATCCAGCCTTGAAATCCCTATCTGGTGATGTGGTAGGGAATGTGTTGGGATTAATTTGTGATGCTGAGGTATAAACCACAAGGCCTCCAGGGGTAGGATGATGGAAGAGGAAGGCTGGGACCCAGGGAGTAGGAGGATGGCTGCGAGCAATGTTCCTGTGCACAGGAGTGCCTGTGAAAGGCTTGATCCAGGTTCTGAGTGGGACATCAGTGAGGGCTTAATTGAAGGGTAGTAAGGGTTCTGATGGTGATACCCCTGGTTGAAGCACTTGGAACGGCGTCACTGGAGTGGTCCGTGGAGGATGTTTATAAGTCTCGGCTAAGGCCACACCAATAGAGTCTAAGGGGTTGACTGGTGCTGAGGCTGGACCCGCCAATGGAGTCCCAGTCGAAGACCCTCTTGAACCTGTGGGAAACGAAAGTGCTCAAGAAGGGTTTGACTGCCCACAAATGAGGATTGTGCCCTCATCAAAGTCTTGGAATTCGGCAGGGAGCGCTCTGGGCTTGAGGAAAACCAGGGAAGTGCGGAGCAGACCCAGTTTCCAACACAAGCTGCACAGGAACCACCTGCAGGCGAGGTCGGGATTTGTTGTCCCCTCACATTGTCTAAAAAATGCGAGTAACGCAGACAAGTAGAAGAACGCTTCGACTTCTTGAACTTACCTGAAGAAGTCCTTGAATGTGACAAAGATCGACGTGGGAGACTCCGAGAGCAGTCCTATAACCTCCTATGCAAAAAGGACTTGGACCGGCATGGAGATGCAAGGTGAGCAGTCAAGAACTTCATGGTCCGCAGATGGCCTTGAGGTTCATCGTCCTGAACTCTGCACATGGCGCTGAGTTGTGGTCTCTGTCCAGACACCACAGACACACCAAGTCAGGGTCCGTCACCGACATCTGTCAGTGACAAGTGCCACAAGGTTTGAACTCGGTGGGTTTCTTCGGGGCATGCTGAAAAATTATAAGAAAGGGACACGACTTCAACAAAAGGTAAAACAAAGTGAGTCAAAAAGTGATTGAGGGGAGCTCAATCCGGATTTACATTGATGGTGCGGAAAAGAAGGAACTTAGATGAGCAAGCTGGGGTGGCGCCTATGTAAGCACTGCACACGTCTATTCCGGGCAGAAGATGCCAAACGGAGCCAAACGAAGCCACATACTGGTGCGCAAGGGGATTGCTCAAAAAACTTCCAAATCGAGTCTGACACCTAGGAATATTCTAAGGTAAGGTGTCTGCGGCTAGAAGTCTCTAGATAGACAAATAAGCAGGACGTGCGCTTAAAAGAGACAGTCTCCTTTCTAGAAAAAAGTGGGTTCTTTTCACTTTTAGTCATAAACACTGAAGATGGAGTAAGGAGATTGGAGTCTGATGGAGGAGACAATCTCCTCATGAAGTAAGGAATGTAACAAGGAAGATAAAGAGGAGGTTATGCATTTATGTTGATGCGAGCATTAATAAGGTCAAATGTCAGATCAGAAAGAAAACGTATCAATGAAAAGCAGTCATAAAATGGATTACTCCTAGTTGCAGTATTTTTTAATATAGCATATGGAAATAATTATAGTAGGATATACCATAGGGTAAAGATACGTAAGTAAGCTCTGCACATATTCACAGTAGATTAGCATGGATTGTTCCCAATTTAGGGCAAGTGCAATGGCCGACAGCTATTTTGTGACCCAAAGATGCTCTTTGCACTCTCGGGCCTAATTCTACCCCTACACACTGGTCTCAACACCACATTTTTTCTTTTAAAAAAAACTCACAGAACTAAACAGGCACATTGCATAGTAGGTAGATAAATAATTGCAGGTATAAAACACACGCAAAAAATATAACACTTCAGTCTGTAAAAGAGTAATACAAAAAAACAATAAAAAATAGCATGTTTGTGGCAAGAAAAAGGCATGGTCCCCCATGAAAATGGTGGCAAGACCCACAATTGCTACTTATTTCTTTGGTGCAGTTAAAAGAATGCTATGAAAGCCAGAGGAAGGAAGGCAATGGCGCAAACATTCACGTTTTTGTGGATGGGTGTGGTCTCTTTCCAGCGCAAGGGTGGACTTGAAGAGATGGAAAACTGAGACAGAGAAAATGAGAGAACAAGAAAGGGATAGGTTTGAATCTGCTCAGCAGTTCCTGCTGGGCCTCCTTTGTCATTGTTGTAGAAGAGACTGTCTCAGTCTCTGGGCATCATGACTGGTGTAAGAAATTCTGCCTCCATACGCAGATTATATTTTTTAATACCTCCATTCCCTGGCAATTGTGCCTTTTCTGATGCTTTTAAGGGAAACGTAGGAAGCACTGATGCTGCAAGGGAAGAAACAGAGTTGGAGGGTTAGGAGGGGGTGAAAGCCTGTCTCAAATAAAGGTAAACCACTAACAAGGAATGGTGCCCCTCAAGGCTTTTGGCTTCCAGATCTCACTCGATCTGACCTGCCTTGAAAGAAGCACTTTAATACATGATCATTTTCTATCAACTGATGATTGTGCCCCACTCATGCCACCATTGTTTATGAATCCTTACGGCCAAAGCTTCGAGTATACCTAGAAATTCTCTTCATATGGGTAACTTGCTCAAAGGTGCCTAGGACACAACTTTAAAACATTGAAGGACAAATAAGACAGCAAATGTCTCTACTCCAGTTGCACAGCTAACAATGGTCTTCTGAAAGGACTTCTCCATGATACCTCCATTTAGACTTTACCACTATGTGCATGCCTCATAAAATATCTCAGATCCACCCCAACATCCACAGGTCTTGACTAGCAGTCAGGGGGGGTTGGTCCTTCTATTTCTGGATGGGGAAAACAGACAATGTCCTTGAAATGCCAACACCACCACCTCATACCATTGAGACTTAGACTAGTAGACAGCACTTCCATTTGTTTTTGTTCATAAGCATGTGCTTTGTGGGCCAGCTCCTTTGTGGAATCAGTATCAACAGAAGAGTGTTCATTGAGACTACAGATATTCAACAAGGGCACAGGGAGTTGGGCTGGAGAGGCTGGCCAGGTGCAGCTGGGAGATGGGGGAATCCTTCATTCTTATCTTAATGTTCCCGAGTGGAAAGGAGAAGCTGAGGAATTGCTGCTAAATGCTGTCTTTGTCCTCTGTCAGCTCGAACCTGCAAGTGAAGAAACAGAAGCACATGTGAATACTGGATTGGATATTCGGAAGAAAATGGCTGTGCCCTACTTGAGTCTTTGTTTCACAATGAAACCTAGATGGCAAGCTAGAATCTTTCTTCACTGTTGATGGCTTGGCTTTTGGTAAGTAAGGATAGCACATGCTGGCAGCACCACAGAGTGAGTGTGTGTGTGTGTGTGTGTGTGTATGTATGTATACTTAGGCGTGGATGCCCACTTGCCCATTTCTCACCTTTCAACACTGCAGAATGCAGCTGCTAGAGATAAAACTGCACTGGCATTTAAAGCAGACATGAGCAGGCTTCATCCCTGATTCAGAGCGCCCTAGAAAGGTCCACAGTATCACAATCAGCAATGCTCATTCGACATCCTGTCCAAATCTTTATGACTAGCTCAACATATTCACATTCAGCACCCACGTTCTATTTTGCACCACTGGGTGAGGGAATCTGTATATGATTATAATAGTAGATCTCACATATTTGTACAACCTCACTAAAAAGTTAAGGAAAAATCTGATATTCATGGAGGAGGAAGGGTTCTCCATGACCTCAGCAAAAATTCCTATTATGGAGAAGTTACTTTCCTTCTGTAATGCTATTTCTGGAGGATACAACTTCTTTCCACAGATTCCTCAACCAAGGAATATCCCCATATGCCATACCGCATCCAGAATCTTTTTCTAGTAGCACTAGCTTTTCAGTACAACCAGGTAGTGTCATGCAAATCCAGTCATTGCTCAGCCTGTCCTGAATGTGACAATACTGTCCATAATATGGCGGGGCCTTGTGTGCTGGCATCAGTTCCTTCATATATCTCTATACCTTAACAAGGTGTATGCAGATAAATCATGCAAGCTTAACAACAGCAGACAATTTGACAGCATAGCATAAGACATTTAGATACACCTTGAAGACTTAATTCTGGCACTATCTTGGAAGGGGAAATCTGCTGGAAGATACAGTATCCACCAGAAATAGAACTGCCAAAGGTAAGGAACATGTTACTTACCCAGAAGACATCTGTGGCATCTAGTGCTGTATATTCCCATGCTGTGCATACTCCTGTCCTCTAGTGTTGGGCCCGGATGTGTGCAAGTTGTTTTTCTTACGAAGAAGTCTTTTGAGTCACAAGGTTCGGTGATTCCTCCTCTTGCTGGTAATGTGCATGGGAGTCGACTCCCTTGTTAAGATTGTTCTCCCCCATGAGGCAGGTGAGATGGGAATGAGATGCGGAGCGACATACAGAGGGATGTCCATGTGAAAAAAAGGGAAAAGTGGTAAAGAATATAAAGATAACTGCAATGGCCAAACGTGTCCAGGGAGGAGGGTGGGCACCTATGAATGTACAGCGCTACATGCCACGAACAGATGTAAATCGGGTAACATTTTCCGTTGAAGGCATGTGTAGCTGTTGATACACATGCTGTGCATAGATTGAAAAGCAGTACTCCCAAAAAGTGGTGGCTGACCTGTGGGTGTTGCAGTAGATTGAAAAAGTGTACGGAGTACGCCTGGCCAGCTCTGGCCTGTTGTGGGTAAGCACATCCACACAGCAGTGTTTTGTAAAGGTGTGTGGTGCAGACCAGGCAGCTGCTTTGCATATGTCAGCTATTGGAATATTCCCCAGGAAGGCCACAGAGGCTCCTTTTTTGTGGTTGGAGTGGGCTTTAGGAGGAACAGATAAGGTTCAATTTGCTTAGGCATCTCATGTTTGGATGCATCTGGCAATGCCTGATTTGGAAAGGCCTTTCTTTTGTGAGGTTTTGAGAAAGCGACAATTAGTTGCTGATTCCTTCTGAAAGATTTTGCCCTGTCTATATAATACATGAGGGCTCTTTTGAAATCTAATTTGTGAAGAGACATTTCTGCTACCGAGTCTATCTGAGGGAAAAACACAGGGGGTTCTCTCGACCAGTTCAGGTGGAATTGAGAAACCACCTTTTGAAGCAATTTAACGTTGCTGCGTTGGACAACTTTGTCCTTATGTATTTGAAAGAAAGATTCTTTTAGGGTTAGTGTCTGAAGATCACTGACACCCTGAAGGGAAGTAATGACAACCAGAAAAGCCACCTTCTATAAGATTAACTGAAGGGGTGGAGAGGCTCAAAAGGGGGACCCATGAGTATAATGAGGAAGATATTAAAGTTCCATGATGGAGCTGGTGGGGCTTGAGGAGGGATTACCCTTTTGAGTCCCTTCATGTAAGCTGGGATACCTGGAATGCTGAAAAGGGAAAGATGTTCACTGTTCTGTAGGTAAGTGGTCACAGCGGCTAGATGGAGCTGAACAGAAGGGAATGCCAACCCACAAGTTTGTAGATTCAGCAGGTAGCAAACAATGTCCTGTACTCTAGTTGTGAGGGGGTTACTATGTTTTGAGTAATGGCTGGTAGCATGCACAGGTAGTGGGTCAAAGAGCTTCTTTCAGCATGGCCATGCATTCAGGAGGTAATTTCAGGTATCCAATTTCTAAGACTTCAGGAGCCAGATCGCAAGATTGAGAATCTTGTGGTCTGCCTGCTGTATTTCTCAATGGTTTTGCTTGAGAATGTCCAGCCTGATCGTGAGTCTCATGTACAGAACCACTGAGAATTCCAGAATTTTTGTGAACCATGGTTGGCGGGCCCACATGGGGGCCACTAAAATGAGAGTGAGGGATGTCTGGCGTAACCGCGGAACCACAAATGGAAGCAGGAGGACAGATGGAAAAAGCGTAGGCAAATATCTCTGACCAGCTCATACACAGTTCATTGCCTTTGGACTGTGGGTTTGGGAACCTGGATGCGAAGTTTGGGCATTTCCCATTTTCTATAGTTCAAATAGATATATTTGGGGAAAACCCTATCGCTGGAAGTACTGGTGGAAGACTTGCCAGTGGAGTTCCCACTTGTGGACTTGTTGCTGTATCCTGCTGAGGTGGTTGGCAAAATTGTTGTCCAACTCCGGGAGGTATTCTGCTAGTAGGTGGATTTTGTGATGGACAGCCTGCCGCCAGATGTGCTGGGCCAGAGGAGAGAGCAGTGAAGACCGAGTACCCCTGTTTTTGAAGGTGAAACATGGCTGTGGTGTTTTCCGTTTGGAAGAGGACAACTTTGTCCACCAGATGGTGAAGGAAAGCTTTAAATGAAAATTGAACTTCTAGGATTTCAAAAAAATGTATGTGAAGACCCTGGTGTTTGGGTTCCCAATGTCCTTGGATGGTCAAAGTTTGCAAATCTGCTCCCCATTGCAAAAGGGAGGCATCCGTTGTGATAGGTCTCCTGTGGAACTGGGTTAAGGAAAGGCTTTCCCTACAACACATTTTCGGTGCTCAACCACAGGAGAGAGTGACAACTGCAGCAGCTGACCAACACAAGATGTTCCCAATGACCCTCCACTGGAGACCATTGCTATGCTAAGCATTCCTGCAACAGACATGTGTAGTCTTTAGTGTGGCACTATTACAATGCAGGAGGCCATCATGCCTAGAAGGCGAGTAACTGTACTGGTTGTGACCTGTGGTTTGGTTGGAAGTGGGGAAGGGGTGTCTGAAAAGACTGTTTTCTTGCTACATTGGGGTAGCCCAGCTCTGTTTCTGAGTTGAGGATTGCTCCTAAGTAAAGCTTAATATGTAAATGGCCCCTGACAGGCATCATGTCCTTAGGGGCAGGAAGGGGACGTCAGGGTTTGATGAGTGTGTCAGGGATTGTTTTGGGGATGGACCTTTGCCTCGACCTCTGGAGTTATTACCCCTATAGGTGCCTCCTGAAAAATCTATTCCTGAGGGTGACAGGGCCTTTGGGCGATTGTACACTGTGGAGGTTTCAGAAGAAGTTTGTTTTGACCCTACACAGAAGGGAGTGCAGCGAAAAGAACCAGTAAAAGGGGGCACTGGAAGTGCACCCTTTGCTGCCTCAGTATTCTTTTAATCTTCTCAAGGACGTGGTCCATCTGGGCCCAAAAAGATGTTGGCCATCAAAATGGAGGTCCAGCTAGTTCTGCTGTAATTCAGGTTTGAAACCTGATATATGCAGCCATGCATGACATCTGAGAAGAAACTCCGAGCAGCAGTGTCAGCGGAACCAAGGGTACATTGCATGATAGTGTTTGAAATTAATTTCCTTCCCGAAACCAACTTGTATCCTCTTTTCCTGTGTTCCTCTATTAAATTCCTAGTGGCTCTGTCCTATCTGCCAAAGAGACCTACGGAATGTGGTTAGCGGACTGCGCTTCCACTCTTTACCCTGCAGCATCTAGTATTTTACTTTCTTTATCAGGCAGGGGAGCATCTCCGGTTGTTTGGCAGTTAACCCTTCTCTGCACTGTATGTTTCACAAAAGGGTCTGGGGAAGGCTGGCATCTAATGTAAAGGTGGATCTTATGGGCATGCCTTATATTTTTTATCCACTTGAGAAGTAATTACCCAAACACGGACAGGGTCCTGGAAAATATCAGCAGTGTGACGTAACATACCTTTAAGTATACAGAGGTTTTGTGTAGTGCATGAGTGGAAGAGAGGGTCTCAAATAGGAACTCCTCTTCTATTGGATCTGAATGAAGAGGAACTGTATGGGTAGGCAGGCCCCAGCTCCAGTGAGGAGCTACTGATATGTGGATGAATAATCAGGCGTTGGGGGGGGGGGAATGGGGATAGGGTCTACCGCCTCTATATCCTCATTTTACGGAAGTGGTGACCCCTGTGGAGTGTAGGAAAATGAGCCCCAATGTAGAAGTGAGGGGTAGGCGAGTCCTATGTTGTCTGTGCTGGTGACAGAGGAGCAGGTAGTGGTCTGGTGACCTTGTCTGTTTTTTTCCCTGTCTTGAGGAGATGGGGCTTCATCCAGGGCTTCCTGGAACGAAAACGACCATTTCGGTGGATGTATGGCAATTCCAGGTGGGCGGGTGATGATCAGGCCCACCTGAGGATTCATTGCCAAACGTCTCTGTAGAGAATCAACCTCTTTTTAGAGCTGATGGATGAGTGGCTTGACTGCGACTGAGTTGTGGCAAAAGTTGAGGGTCTGTGCCTACCATGGTCTGAGGGCTGTGGTGGTCTGATGGCCTTCCACTGATGTTCCTGGGCAGATGTGTGGTCTTTTGTGGAGACCTGCTCAGCCTGCAACCTGTGTTGATGAAGGGAAGGATATGTATTCATGACTTGCTATGCTGCTGGAATGTACTTGATCTCCAGGTCAGAGCTGATGCTGTCCTCTGGTGAGAACGCCTCTGTCGGTTGCAGACGCCTCAACGAGGTGTTCTTGAAACTTTACATCGCAGAGGAGGTTCATTGGTTTTTCGCTGCTCCTTCGTGACATCTCCAAGCGACGGGCCTGATGGTCATGGAGGGTCATCTTCGACCTGAAGGAGAGGCAAGCATCACAAGCGAGCTCATTCTGCTTTGGGGAAAGGCAAAGATTACAGGACCAATGGTTGTCAGTCCATGGATATTTTGGGTGTGACCACCTCCCCCTTTTTAGGTTTCTATGGGCTGGGTGAGGTGGCCTCTGAATGCCACCAGACTGCTTTGAAGGGCTGTAGGAAGTTGGCTCTGTATGTGCTATTTCAAAGTAAGGAATAGCATGCACAGAGTCCAAGGGTTCCCCTTAGAGGTAAAATAGTGGTAAAAATAGATAATACTAATGCTCTATTTTGTGGTAGTGTGGTCGAGCAGTAGGCTTATCCAAGGAGTAGTGTTAAGCATTTGTTGTACATACACACAGACAATAAATGAGGTACACACACTCAGAGACAAATCCAGCCAATAGGTTTTTGTATAGAAAAATATATTTTCTTAGTTTATTTTAAGAACCACAGGTTCAAATTCTACATGTAATATCTCATTCGAAAGGTATTGCAGGTAAGTACTTTAGGAACTTCAAATCATCAAAATTGCATGTATACTTTTCAAGTTATTGACAAATAGCTATTTCAAAAGTGGACACTTAGTGCAATTTTCACAGTTCCTGGGGGAGGTAAGTTTTTGTTAGGTTAACCAGGTAAGTAAGACACTTACAGGGCTTAGTTCTTGGTCCAAGGTAGCCCACCGTTGGGGGTTCAGAGCAACCCCAAAGTCACCACACCAGCAGCTCAGGGCCGGTCAGGTGCAGAGTTCAAAGTGGTGCCCAAAACGCATAGGCTAGAATGGAGAGAAGGGGGTGCCCCGGTTCCGGTCTGCTTGCAGGTAAGTACCCGCGTCTTCGGAGGGCAGACCAGGGGGGTTTTGTAGGGCACCGGGGGGGACACAAGCCCACACAGAAATTTCACCCTCAGCGGCGCGGGGGCGGCCGGGTGCAGTGTAGAAACAAGCGTCGGGTTCGCAATGTTAGTCTATGAGAGATCTCGGGATCTCTTCAGCGCTGCAGGCAGGCAAGGGGGGGATTCCTCGGGGAAACCTCCACTTGGACAAGGGAGAGGGACTCCTGGGGGTCACTTCTCCAGTGAAAGTCCGGTCCTTCAGGTCCTGGGGGCTGCGGGTGCAGGGTCTCTCCCAGGCGTCGGGACTTTAGGTTCAAAGAGTCGCGGTCAGGGGAAGCCTCGGGATTCCCTCTGCAGGCGGCGCTGTGGGGGCTCAGGGGGGACAGGTTTTGGTACTCACAGTATCAGAGTAGTCCTGGGGTCCCTCCTGAGGTGTCGGATCTCCACCAGCCGAGTCGGGGTCGCCGGGTGCAGTGTTGCAAGTCTCACGCTTCTTGCGGGGAGCTTGCAGGGTTCTTTAAAGCTGCTGGAAACAAAGTTGCAGCTTTTCTTGGAGCAGGTCCGCTGTCCTCGGGAGTTTCTTGTCTTTTCGAAGCAGGGGCAGTCCTCAGAGGATGTCGAGGTCGCTGGTCCCTTTGGAAGGCGTCGCTGGAGCAGGATCTTTGGAAGGCAGGAGACAGGCCGGTGAGTTTCTGGAGCCAAGGCAGTTGTCGTCTTCTGGTCTTCCGCTGCAGGGGTTTTCAGCTGGGCAGTCCTTCTTCTTGTAGTTGCAGGAATCTAATTTTCTAGGGTTCAGGGTAGCCCTTAAATACTAAATTTAAGGGCGTGTTTAGGTCTGGGGGGTTAGTAGCCAATGGCTACTAGCCCTGAGGGTGGGTACACCCTCTTTGTGCCTCCTCCCAAGGGGAGGGGGTCACAATCCTAACCCTATTGGGGGAATCCTCCATCTGCAAGATGGAGGATTTCTAAAAGTTAGAGTCACCTCAGCTCAGGACACCTTAGGGGCTGTCCTGACTGGCCAGTGACTCCTCCTTGTTATTCTCATTATTTTCTCCGGCCTTGCCGCCAAAAGTGGGGGCCGGGCCGGAGGGGGCCGGCAACTCCACTAGCTGGAGTGTCCTGCGGTGCTGTGACAAAGGGGTGAGCCTTTGAGGCTCACCGCCAGGTGTTACAGCTCCTGCCTGGGGGAGGTGTTAGCATCTCCACCCAGTGCAGGCTTTGTTACTGGCCTCAGAGTGACAAAGGCACTCTCCCCATGGGGCCAGCAACATGTCTCTAGTGTGGCAGGCTGCTGGAACTAGTCAGCCTACACAGACAGTCGGTTAAGTTTCAGGGGGCACCTCTAAGGTGCCCTCTGTGGTGTATTTTACAATAAAATGTACACTGGTATCAGTGTGCATTTATTGTGCTGAGAAGTTTGATACCAAACTTCCCAGTTTTCAGTGTAGCCATTATGGTGCTGTGGAGTTCGTGTTTGACAGACTCCCAGACCATATACTCTTATGGCTACCCTGCACTTACAATGTCTAAGGTTTTGTTTAGACACTGTAGGGGTACCATGCTCATGCACTGGTACCCTCACCTATGGTATAGTGCACCCTGCCTTAGGGCTGTAAGGCCTGCTAGAGGGGTGTCTTACCTATACTGCATAGGCAGTGAGAGGCTGGCATGGCACCCTGAGGGGAGTGCCATGTCGACTTACTCATTTTGTTCTCACTAGCACACACAAGCTGGCAAGCAGTGGGTCTGTGCTGAGTGAGGGGTCTCTAGGGTGGCATAAGACATGCTGCAGCCCTTACAGACCTTCCCTGGCATCAGGGCCCTTGGTACCAGGGGTACCAGTTACAAGGGACTTATCTGGATGCCAGGGTGTGCCAATTGTGGAATCAATGGTACATTTTAGGTGAAAGAACACTGGTGCTGGGGCCTGGTTAGCAGGGTCCCAGCACACTTCTCAGTCAAGTCAGCATCAGTATCAGGCAAAAAGTGGGGGGTAACTGCAACAGGGAGCCATTTCTTTACAAGGGCACATTTGGTGCCCTTGTTTCATAATCTAGTTTGCACCAGTTCAGGAACCCCTGGTTCCTTCTCTGGCACAAAACTATGCAAAGGACAGGGGAGTGACCATCCCCCTGTCCAGCTCCTTCCCTAGGGAGGTGCACAGAGCTCTGAGCACAGAGGTAGGTAGAGGCATCTGGGAGCAACTGACTGGTTAGGCCAGGTAGATGATGTACCTGACCCGGTCTGATAGGTGGGTCACCCCCAGAGAGTGACCAACCCCCTTTTAGGGTTACTTAAGGGCTCCTCCACGGGTGGGTCCTCCGATTAGCCGAGCAGGACTCTACAAGGAACTCTTTGCAAGACGTCTACTGCTCCTGGCCTCTTGAACCGCTGCTGGTCTGTTTTGGAACTGAAACAAGACTGTATGCATTTGGGAGGGCTCCCACTGCAACATTGTTTCTCCAGCTCCTGTGCATTCTCCAGGGTCACAAAGACCCTGTTTGCTTCCTAGAAGCAAGAAGGAATCTCCTTTGGAATGAAGGAGTCACTCCCCTGGATCCGCAGGCACCTCAAGACAACAACAACCGGCTGGTGGATCCTGCTGTTCTACAGACAACGAAAAGCTCTGCAACACAGGTGGTGTTTCTGTGGTCCTCTTTAGGTCCCTCTTCTCTTCTGATTCACTTGGGAGACTGTGGACCCCTGCTGAAGCCACTAGAACAGCAACCCTGTGCACTGCAACTGTTGCTCTTGCCAAGGCTTGTTTGCTCTTCCTCCATGGAAAGGCTGGTGCACCGCCATGGAAAGGCTGGTGGAAAGGGGGCATCGTGGGCCCCTGCACTGCCCACGATGCCCCCTTTCCACCATGCCTCTTGGCATGGGCATTGCAGGGGCCCCCATGCACATCGCTATCACGCATTCCACTGCCCGAATTACGGATAGTGGAATGCGTGACTGGTGCTGCTGCATCCACTGCACCGTCACATTGCAACCGGCTACAATGTTACGGCTCTGTTTCCTGCCGGCCCAGCCAGAAACTCAAAATAGGGCCAGTGTGGTTTAGCCCGCAATGGCTGTCTAGTAGCGATGCGGCCCGCCAAACTCATAATGAGGCCCCTGGTGTGGTTCTTTCCTGTGAACACCTACTAACTGACTTGTGGTATTGTAAGCACTTCTCCAAGGTCAGCTTTAGCTGCTCACAACCGCTACCCCTATAGAGCTCTTGCTATCTGGGCACCAAAACACTATCACTAAGGGTTGCCTAGAATCAGTATAGGGTGCCACACCATAGGTGTGCACCATGAACTGAGCCAGCCTCCTACAAGCACAGCATGTGTATCTACAGCCACACATTCCTCCAAAGAAACGTTTTCTCTTGTGGTTACTACTACTCTCTAATCACTCATCTGATGTGTTGCAAAGGAGTATCCACCAGGAGGCAGAAATCAGCAGTGCCAATCAGACAAAAGATATGCAGAACAGCTCTAGGAAAGTAGCCACCATTCTGTGCCTGAAGAGCCAGACAGTAATGCTTGGCAAAAGTGTACAAGTGCAAAGTGACCATCTGGCAAACACAAGCCAATAGGCCTTTAAACAATGTGCACCAATCCCAAACAGTGGGTAATACTTAGATGAAGCATAATCCTAATGCAAAAAGAGACCCAAAACGAAATACGTTCTTGCTTTGATGTAAGGACCCTTGTATCTCTACAAGACTGCTGGATTGGGGCGGCAGCACCTTTGATTGCAGGTGACTGAGTCACTCCCACAACAGTTAGTAGTTGTTGGTTCAACCCTTCCGGCTCTCTAGCAGCACCTCACCAAAACACAAACAGTAAAGGTGATTTCTGACAGCCTAGCGCATGGACTCTGAAATCATCTCAGTGAATTGTAGTGGAACAAGTCTTACCCTTTTCACTCGTTTTACACACATACTGGCAAGAAAGAAGATGCAGGATTTTTTTCAATACATTTATTGAAAAGTCTGCAATCTACGATAAAACGCATGAGCTGCAATGATTAGGATAATGACAAGAGACAAAATCAGGATTGTAAGAATAAGTGATGTGAATATGAACAATCCCAATATTTTGCAATAAACATGAATATACAAATTTCTCCCTATAAGCATATTATCTACCCTAAAGCTAACCTAAACCTAATCTGCCCAAGCCATGTACATGAGAAGCACCCCAACCCCTGTTACCTCAGAACAAGGTCGGCCTCCAGTCCCCAAATCAGGTGATGTAGAGATGCAAAGGCTGAGGTCTAAATGACCTTGCTCTCACAGAGTGTTTATTGTTTGTGCAGACATCCAGACGTGGGTATGTAGCTAAGTGTTGGATTGTGTGCACAAACTTGGATCGTCAACACCATAACAAAAATGCCTGACGTTCATATTCTGTGAAGTGAAACAACATGATGACAATCCAATACGTAGATTACTGATAGTGACACTTTCACAGAACGGCAACTGGTTATAACATAAAAACATTTCTTATAAAATGCGAAAACTGCAAGTACTGCTAAAATGAATAAAAGTTGAATATTAAAACAGAGCATGTTTATCTAAGTAAAAGGGTACAGGCCTGCAAGCCGAGGCTAAGCTAAACTCCTGTACCCGGGCAAACTAAAATGGATCCATGACAGCTTGATCACTGCTGTACCCTACCTTTCCGCAGAAAACCTAACAAAAATTTGACCATCCACTCAATCTGGACTCATGTTAACAATGTAATATGATTACAGTCCAGCTTGTGCACACGCTACTCCTCTGTGGAAGGGTGAGGAGTGGGAAAGAAGCAAGGAAGAGTGACAGACACACCCGTATGGAAGACCAACACCCCTTTGGCAAATAGGAGGGTCAAGAACAAACACTTCCAAGTAAAAGACCATAAACAGTGGCTGGACCCATAGGAGCGCCAGTTCCCTAACCCAAGTCCAAAGTAATCACTGCTAAAGCAAATACTGAGTCAAAAGATGAACAGAAAAGCTATCGATCTGTTCAAATACGAATTCCTTGAGGAAGGTAAACATGTATAACAGACTTTTTAAGAATTGACCTACCAGGCGTGATCTGAATAGAGGTCTGGTTGAGAAGATACAAGAGTGTAGTGGTCATAGCACGTACCCTATTACATTGGAGTCTCCAGACCCTACTGAGTGAGGGAAACTGCAAAGCACAGAACATCTGACAGTTGAGTCGTAAAAGGGTCTAAACCAGCAGCCTGGCATCAAGAGACAAACTTGTCCTTATACACAACATAAACAAACTTTGTGAATGGTTTCCAGGAAACCATAATGAGGACCCCCACTCCAATGGAAGACTGAAGACCTCTATTTGGCATTATTCAATATGAAGGCTAAACTTCCCAAGGATTGGGGTTGAGGACCCAACTACCCCGTTACAAAACAGATCTGCACTGCTTTAAAGAGGGAGAGGAGGCTGAACACTGACTTTCACTGATCCAGCATTCCAAATTCTCCTTCACCAGTCTGGGGCGATGAGAATCAGCTGCATGCCATCATCACACACTTTATGCAACCCCACTGAGATGAGGGGAATTGGAGGGAAAGCATGAAGTAGGTCTTGTTTGTTACCATCTCAGGAGGAAGGCATATCTCAGACAGCCATATGGTGGGAAAAAGCAGGGCGCAGAAGAGGGGACATTTTCTAATGCGAACCGTGGCAAAGGCCGATGAAGGGACGTCCCAACCGGGAGAAGACCAACCCTATAATTCTGGCACTAGTCATTTTCCAGAGACTGACAACTCAAAACTTCTGCACTCACATTCAATGCCTGTACCAAATGGGCTGCTACTAGACAGGCTCTGCTCAAAAGAACTCATTGTCACCAGCCTACTGCCTTCCAGCACAGGATCCAGGAGCCTCAACCCCTCTATTTCTTCAGGTAATTGATGGTGGTAGTGTGTTCTCCGAGAAGACCTGTTCTACATGCCATGAGATGGAACAAAGGAACACATTCAAAGGTAGATGGATTGCATGTACAGGGATTATTAGGCAAATGAGTATTTTGACCACATCATCCTCTTTATGCATGTTGTCTTACTCCAAGCTGTATAGGCTCGAAAGCCTACTACCAATTAAGCATATTAGGTGATGTGCATCTCTGTAATGAGAAGGGGTGTGGTCTAATGACATCAACACCCTATATCAGGTGTGCATAATTATTAGGCAACTTCCTTTCCTTTGGCAAAATGGGTCAAAAGAAGGACTTGACAGGCTCAGAAAAGTCAAAAATAGTGAGATATCTTGCAGAGGGATGCAGCACTCTTAAAATTGCAAAGCTTCTGAAGCTTGATCATCGAACAATCAAGCGTTTCATTCAAAATAGTCAACAGGGTCGCAAGAAGCGTGTGGAAAAACCAAGGCGCAAAATAACTGCCCATGAACTGAGAAAAGTCAAGCGTGCAGCTGCCACGATGCCACTTGCCACCAGTTTGGCCATATTTCAGAGCTGCAACATCACTGGAGTGCCCAAAAGCACAAGGTGTGCAATACTCAGAGACATGGCCAAGGTAAGAAAGGCTGAAAGACGACCACCACTGAACAAGACACACAAGCTGAAACGTCAAGACTGGGCCAAGAAATATCTCAAGACTGATTTTTCTAAGGTTTTATGGACTGATGAAATGAGAGTGAGTCTTGATGGGTCAGATGGATGGGCCCGTGGCTGGATTGGTAAAGGGCAGAGAGCTCCAGTCCGACTCAGACGCCAGCAAGGTGGAGGTGGAGTACTGGTTTGGGCTGGTATCATCAAAGATGAGCTTGTGGGGCCTTTTCGGGTTGATTATGGAGTCAAGCTCAACTCCCAGTCCTACTGCCAGTTCCTGGAAGACACCTTCTTCAAGCAGTGGTACAGGAAGAAGTCTGCATCCTTCAAGAAAAACATGATTTTCATGCAGGACAATGCTCCATCACACGCGTCCAAGTACTCCACAGCGTGGCTGGCAAGAAAGGGTATAAAAGAAGGATATCTAATGACATGGCCTCCTTGTTCACTTGATCTGAACCCCATTGAGAACCTGTGGTCCATCATCAAATGTGAGATTTACAAGGAGGGAAAACAGTACACCTCTCTGAACAGTGTCTGGGAGGCTGTGGTTGCTGCTGCACGCAATGTTGATGGTGAACAGATCAAAACACTAACAGAATCCATGGATGGCAGGCTTTTGAGTGTCCTTGCAAAGATAGGTGGCTATATTGGTCACTGATTTGTTTTTGAATGTCAGAAATGTATATTTGTGAATGTTGAGATGTTATATTGGTTTCACTGGTAATGATAAATAATTGAAATGGGTATATATTTTTTTTTGTTAAGTTGCCTAATAATTATGCACAGTGATAGTCACCTGCACACACAGATATCCCCCTAACATAGCTAAAACTAAAAACAAACTAAAAACTACTTCAAAAAAATATTCAGTTTTGATATTAATGAGTTTTTTGGGTTCATTGAGAACATGGTCGTTGTTCAATAATAAAATGAATCCTCAAAAATACAACTTGCCTAATAATTCTGCACTCCCTGTATTTCCACCAAAATGATGAGCATCTGTTGCTTTGTCAAAGACCAAAGACCTCATACAGTTGTCGCCTTCAGTTGGGGCCCAGGTAAACAAGTAGGCATCTATCACCACAGTGGCCTGCAACTATGGAGGGCAAAAAAGGTGGACCACAAGTTGGAAAGAGTCATTCAACACTGGATTTTCAGACAGACAGAATTATACGTCTTAACTCTAACAGAGAGAGGCCCTTTATGTTGGCACCTCTGGTACCTGAGACACCACTGGAGTGACATAATTATGTGCCAATCATAAGGCACTAGGAGGAGTTACGGGACCTCAAGAGGCTGTCAGAACTGAAAGTGCACTGAAACCTGAAGCATCTGAATCATCCTGAATGTTCACAACCCTTTGAGGGCAAGGAAAGGCCATCATGCTGATTGGGTCAGAGATCATGTCAATGAATAGCAGGCTGTGAGTCAGAGTGAGGTGCCACTTCCGCCAAATGAAAGAGAATTGCAGGCGATGGTATAAGACCCAGGTTCAAGACAAGTGGTCCATAACTAACTGAACAAAACTCATCTTCATCAGCCAGTCATCCAAGTATGGAAATATATGGACTCCCAATCATCTGAGGGAGGCTGTCACAACCTCCAGTACAATGATGAAACCCCTTGGAGGGGATGTCAGGCTAAAAAGTAGCACCACAAATTTGTAGTACTGGCATCTCACTGTGAAGTGGAGAGAATCTCTGTAGGCCATGAGGGCTGGGATGTCAAAAGAGGTGCCTGTGAGATCTAGGAAAAAATCGAATCCTGTGTACTCATGGCTATGAGGACATGAATCAAAACAGTATCAAATTTCTCATGGTGAATAAAGAGGTTCAAAAACCTCAAACCTAAAATGATCTGAAGCTCCTTACCCTCTTGGAGACCAGGAAGTAGAAGGAATAAAATTCTGTACCCCTCTCCTCCAGGGAAAAGTTTTCAAGGCCAGGACTCCCAACTCCAAACTTAAGCTAAAGTCTGGAGATCACTTACAAAGGAAGAGGCGTAGCCCTTGCAGACCAACAGAAGCACAGAGAGGTCTCTAGCAATGGAATACAATTTGACCAGAAAGTGATAGATGCTCTCCCTGCCCACAGCCTGATGGTGGAGGGACAATAAAATCAGAATGTTTTTTTTCAGCAGAGCCACTAGAAGAGGGGAGAGTCTTGATGCTACCAAAAACACTCTAAATGTGGATTAGACTTAGCTGACAACATGGTCCACTCTAAGGTGACAAAAGTGATCTTGTGTAGGTGGACAAGTTACTTACCTTCTGTAAAGCCTTATCTATTTGCAGATCCTTTACCTTAGAATTTCCCAAAGTGTCTGTCTGGATCTGGAGATTTTTCTCGAGCAATACCCCTGCTCCGCATCCGTCGGCGGCCTTATCCACGCTGGGTATGACATTGTGGGTCCTATATAGGCACCAACCTGGTGCACTGACGTCACTTTCTTTCACAACTTTCCACACCAGAAGTGGAGAGCCATGAAGAACACTGACCACTGGTCTGTCAAAAGTAGGGCCCTGAAAGGGAATCCTTGTCCCTAGAAATCAGTTCGCAGAGCGGGGAGGATGGGTGGGTCGGTAAGGAATCTGCAACTAGATATTGTCTCTATCAGGTAAAGCATTACGAAGGGAGAAACTAGTCCATCTGATAGAGGTATCGAGCTGCAGATGCCTCACCTTAGAATAGATACCCAAGCAATACCATCCCCGGAGGTGGGTATGTGAACTAAGATCATACTAAAAAGTCCTGCAGGAACCAATGGGCAAAGTGCGCACCCCTACGGACCTGAATGTCCAGGCAGTAGTGTTTGATAAACCTGTGCAGAGATGCCCATGTTACCGCCTGATAGATGTCAAGGACTGGAACTCCACATGCTAACGCAGTGGTCACAGCTTTAGTTCTGGTAGAATGAGCACGCAAACATTCAGGAGGTTGCTTCTTAGCCAGTGCGTAGCACAATTTAATGCAGAGTACGACCCATCTGGAGATGGTTCTCTTCTGCACTGCCCGACCTTTCTTCACACCCACATTACAAACAAAGAGTTGATCATCCACCCAGAACTCTTTGGTAGGATCAAGGTAGAACGCCAACGCTCTTTTCGGTCCAGCCGGTGGAGTCTCTCCTCTTCTTTAGGAGGATGCGGGGGTGTAAAACGTTGGCAAGGTGAAGGATTGACCTACCTGAAAGGGCATGACCACTTTTGGCAAAAAGGAAGCCCTAGTGCGAAGCACCACTTTGTCAGGATAGATTGAAAGGTAGTGCGGCTTAGACGACAATGCCTGCAGTTATCTCACCATGCAGGCAGATGTTATAGCCACAAGGAAGACTGTTTTTAATGTTAGACGCCTGAGAGGGTAATTGTGAAGAGGCTCAAAAGGAGTGCACATTAGGAATGTCAAAGTCAAATTTAAATCCCATTGGGGCATAATGAATAGGGATGGAGGAAACATATGGGTAAAACCCTTAAGGAACCTATTAACAATGGGAGACTTAAACAAAGAAGTTTGATTGCGCAGCCTCAAAAACGCAGAGATAGCAGATAAATAACCTTTTAGAGTGCCCATCGCAGAGCCCTGCTGGGCCAGAGAAAGGATAAACAAAACCTCAGAAGGAGGGGCAGAAATGGGGTCAACAGACTTGTCTATGCACCATGCCACAAATTTCTTCCAAAAACAGGCATATACTGCTTTGGTTGAGGGATGCCTGGCTGCCAAGATTACATTACAGACTTCAGGCAGAAGGTCATCAGCTGTCAACTGCCGCCGCTCAATCTCCATGCAAGAAGGCAGAGACTGGACAGGTTCGGGTGGAGAACTGTGCCCTGCGGCTGCGACAGAAGATCTTTCCGAAGGGGCAGTCTGATCAGAGGAATGGTGGCCACGCTCATTAGCTCAGAATACCAGACTCTTCTTGCCCGGTCCATAGCCACAAGGATTACTTGGGCCCGGTCATTATCTTCTTCAGGACTCAGGGAAGAAGTGGTATGGGCGGAAAGGCGTACAGGAGGCCTGAGTTCCACTCAAGACGAAAAGCGCAGCTGAGCGATTGCTGCCTTGGAAAATCCAATGCCTAATACTGCTGACATTGCGCGTTATCTGTGGAGGGGAACAGATCTAACCAATGCTCAGCCCACTGCTGCAAAAGACCTTGCGTCACCTTTGGACGGCGATGCTATTCGGGATCGACTAAGCATTGTCGGCTGAGTTTGTCCGATCTGTAGTTTAAAGAGCTCGCCAGATGTTGAACCACCAGGGATATGCCCTGTTATTCCAGTCACGTCCTGAGGCACGGAGCCTCTTGACAAAGGGTTCACAACCCTACCCCGCCCTGCTTGTTGCAGTATCACATGGCATGTCTATGAATACCTGCACTTCCCACCGTTTGAGAGAGGGAAGAAATGCTTTCAATGCTAGTCTGATAGCCTAGAGCTCCAACAGGTTGATGTGGAGCCCGGACTCCGCTAGAGACGAGATACCTCCGATCTCCACCTCTCCCAGGTGGCTGCCCCATCCCAAAATAAATGCATTTGTCACTATTGTCAGATCTGGTTGAGGAAGGAAGAGGGATCTGCTTCTGACCCAATCGTGGTTCGTTAGCCACCACTGCAGATCTCTTGCAGTTCCCTCTGAGATCTGGTGCATGTCGGAAAGATTCCCCTGTTGCTGCGCCCACTGGAACCTCAGGTCCCAATACAGAGCCTGCATGTGCCATCTGGCATATGTCACTAGTAGGATGCAGGAGGCCATATGGCCCAGCAGCCTCAGAGTCATTTTCCCCAAAATCCAGGATAGAGGCTGAAACATCAGTATTATAGCCTGGACTCGCCACTCAGGAGGATAAGCCTGAAACTGCACTGTGTCCCGAACAGCTCAAATGAAAGGAAGCATCTAAGTGGGAGTCAGGTGTGACTTCAGCATATTTATAGTGAACCCCAGCAAATGCAAGAGGTCCGCAATAGTCTGGAGGTGGGAGATGACAGCTTGGGGCAATCCCGCCTTCAACAGCCAGACATTGAGATAGGGGAAGACTGAAACCCCTAATCTGCGCAGTTGAGCTGGGACCACCGCCATCACCTTGGTGAACACCCGAGGGGCGCTGGTAAGGCCAAAGGGAAGCACTGTGAACTGGCAGGACGGAAATATAAAAGTAAGCATCCTGCAAGTCCAACGCTACTATCCAGTCTATTGGGTCCAGGGCAGATAGAACCCGAACCGGAGTGAACACTCTGAATTTCAGTAAGAGATTGTGGGATGAAGGTCTTGGAAAGGGTGGAGGCCCTTGTCCTTTTGGGGCACCATAAAGTAGCAGGAATAACAACCACAACATACTTCTGGCACAGGGATCCTCTGTGTAGCTCCCTTAGCCAAGAGAACTGTAACTTCCTCTTGGAGAAGTGCCATGTGATCCTCCGTCAGTCAGATCTTAGGATGGTGGCATGGATGGAGGGGTAGTCTTGAAGGGCAGGGAGTACCCCCTTCGGACTATATGCAAAAACCACCTGTCTGGCGTGATGGACTGCCAGCGAAGCAGGTGATGGCAGATTCTGCCTCCGACTGGTCCCTGGTGGGAAATCATCAGACTAGGAAGGTTTGGAGGCAGCTGGAGGGGGTCGGCAGACTGGCCAGACTGCTGACTTCCTGATCCCATGGATCCGGCCACACTGAGGCTGGGCAGCATGCGCGGCACAGTGGCTGGAGGGGAACGGGAGTGTCTGGGTGCCCTTTCCGTAGCCACGAAAGGGACAAAAAGCAGACTGAGTGGGACGAGGGGCCACAACAAGGCCCAAGGACCTGGTCGTAGCACAAGAATTCTTGATGTGCTCGAGCGCTGACTCTGCTTTCTCTCTGGACAGATGGGTGCAATCAAAGGGGATGTCCAAAAGATTAGCTTGGAGATCCCCTGAAAAGCCAGACATACTCAACCAGGCAGGGCGCATCAGGGCCACTGTCAAACCAACTGCTCTGCCTAGTGAGACGGTCATGTCCAGCACACACTGGAACGTGACCTTTGCTGTGTCTCTCCCATCAGCAACTGCTTGGAAAAGTACGGCACGGGCCTCCTCTGGGACCTTTAGTAGCACTTGCGCAATCATATCCCACAGCTCATGGGAATAACGGCCCAAAATCATGCGGTGTTCGCGAACCGCAATGCCAGGCTGGCGCACGAAAATGTGTCCAGCCTCTTGGATTCCCTATCCAGGGGTGCGGAAGGGAATGCGTCCTGGGAGGTGGAGGTCTGGATGACCAAGTGAAGGGTGTTGCGTCAGGAAACCTGGGTCAATCAGTGCAGGGTGATGGCGGCGAGCAATTGTCCTGTTCACAGGAGCCCCTGTGTTGGGTTTGGACCAGATGCCCAGTAGGACATCTGTAATAGCTTCATAAAGGGGAGCAGGGGTTGTGAGGAGGAATTTCCAGGCTGAAGCATCTCTGTCGGGATGTTAGTCCTGACTGCCACCGAAGGTAGCTCAAGGTCCAGGACCTCAGCCGCTCTCTACACCACCTCTGAATTTGAAGCTCTCTTCTCCATAGACATGGTTGGGGGAGACAGCATGCCAGTATCCTAGGGGGGATCCAGTCCACTGGCTTCACCCAGTCCGTATGTCAGTCCATAGGATCTTGGAGCTGGTATTCCAAAGGGTCCAGCGACCTCTCCCATTCCTCACCGTAACCTAACTAATAAGAATAAGGTTCAGGATCTGACACAGGTGGCAACGCCCATCTGGCTCCATGTCAGCAATGAGGATGGGGCCAGAGTCACCCGGGGGCATGGGTGGCATGGGGAGCGTCTGCATCAGGGAAGGTTGAGGTGGTATAACTGACGCCAGTCCAGATCCAGGAATGGATCCCTGGATACCCCTCGGAGCCGAGGCCAAAGCCACAGCCGCAGAACCCAAAGGGGCCCCCTACGACTCCGCTGGGCCCGAAGGCACACCAGAAGAGTTGTGCTTCCCAAAAAAGAGGTGCATGGCCTCATAAAACGCTCAGAGTTGGGCAGGGGTCACTGTGACTCCCAGAAACTTGGGGAGGCCTAGAGCGACAAAGAACGCTTGTTATTCTTCAACTTCTTCATGTTCCTCGATTTAGCTGATCGTCCTGAGAACTTGGAATGGGACAACGAAGAAGGGGGGGCTCTGCAACCGATCCCAAAACTTTCCTCTCAACTGAGAATGCAACTTATGCGGAGTTGAGCGTCAGGCCGCCATCAGCTTTAGGGACAGCTCCCTCAAAGCCTTTGGATGCATGACCCGGCACTCAGAGCACAACTTCAGGCAGTGGTCACACTCCAAACACCAAAGGTGGGTGAGGTGCAAATCCGTCACAGACATCGTCTGATGACAGAACCGTCAGGGCTTGAACCCAGTCTTGCGAAAAGACATCCTTTGAGGCACCAGGAGTATAGATACTCAGAAAACGTTGACAAACAGTCGAAAAAGACCAGTCTCTTTCTTTGGATCAGCGCTGGCTGGCATGGAAAGAAAAGAACTGATGAGCGCACTGAGGTGGCGCCTATATAGGACCCACAACATCATATCCGGCAGTGCTGATGACGGACATGGAGCTGATCGACGCAACAGTTCGCAGGGGTACTGCTCCAGAAAAGTCTCTGAATCCAAACTGATGCCTGGGGGAAATTCTAAGGTAAGGAATCTGCAACTTGATGTCTCTATCAGATATGCCTGGATGCACTCAACAGGATATTCCAGAGATGGTGGGGGGACAATACAATCAGAATATTTTTTTCAGCAGAGGAGCCACTGGAAAAGGGGCGACACTGGAGCTGTTGGTGAGCCTTTCAACCTACTGCTAGGGGGTCTGCCTCGGTTGGGGAAGTTATCTCTTCTGGAAAGGTAGCACTCTTGTGAACTAACAAAAGCAATAGTATTCTAAGTGAGGGAGTCTTGCTGGAGAGGCAAGCTTTACAGGGTGTACCATAGCACTGCCGTTCTTAAATGATGCCAATGAGGAATTGCCTTTTTTTTCACCCAGGAGCTTCTCATTATCAAATCGCATACTAATCAATGTAGTCTTTACAACTCTGAAATACCCTGTTGAGTGCATCCAGGAATAACTGCAGAAGATCACTCTTCTCACCTTAGAGTGGACCATATTGTCAGCTGAGTCTAATCCACATTTAGAGTGCTTTTGCAAGCATCATGGCTGTCCTTAACAAGTTCAAAGAAAAGATCCTTCACAAGTACCAAGAGACTAATGATATCCAGCTTCACCATTTCTCACTCAATTTGGACACACTACTCAAGAAGGCACAGGCCATTGGTGGTATGTAAAGTCAGACTGTCTGAAGCTACAAATTGGTGCCCCATGGAATTAAGGTGTTTGGAATCATGGTCTGGAGGTGTGGTAGGAAAGGCAATGAGGTTTAGTTTTGTTGAAGATGCTTCAACAACCAAGCTTTCAGAAGATGGGGTCACCCACAAGGACTTCGGGTCAGATGGCGCAGGCCCATGTTGAAGGGCAATCTGCCTATGAAGTGCGAGGCCCAACAAGGACTTTTTCCATGGACAAAGCATCAGCACGAGCAAAGCCTCTTTGAAGGACAGAAGGTGTTTCAGAACCTGACGAGACAGCTGCAGGATTTCTGTGAGGATGTTGGATTGAGTGTAGCAGTAAGAAAGGTCTCTTAAACTGCCTCTGCTGCTTTCTCCACAAAGATCTCGAACAAGCAAGCTTCTTCTGAGAGTGCGGCCAAAGAATATGGAACAGGAAACATTTCCCTCCAATGATGTATCAAAAACAGTGGCATTTTGATGGTCCAAGTAAAGCACAGCCTAAACATTATAAGAAAAAAGATGTTATCAGTCTGCCCCATTCTCCTCATTGCACCAGAACTCCATATTTGCCATATAAGGTGAATCTGAATCTGTGCCAACAACATTTCCGTGCATTCAAATATAAGGGCAGAGGGTCAGCAGGAGGCCTGTCCTCAAAGCATTCTTTTCCCTGGCTACCTGCAGAAGCTCTTTAGTTTTCAAGGTTTAAGATGGGAAAATGCAGACTTTGTGAACAACACCAAAAAAAAGGCTTAAAGCAGCCTAGATGCCAGCAAAGTAGTGTTTTGGGTGAAGGTGGCATTTGTAGAACTGGTGCCAAGGCCAAAGTCGTAAAGGTACTGAGCCTTGCAGTATCAGGGTCAGAATCGCCACAGCATCTGGTCCACCCTTGAGAGCTAAAAGGATCCCACAGGTGGGCAGGGCAGCGTTAAATAGGTGCAACATCACCTACCAAAAAGTCTCAACCTAAGAAAGATTATCAGATGTAGCCTGAAACTCTAAGTAAAGCTTCTTCAAAACTCGAACAGGCTCTGAGGAAGATGTAGCCTTTGGTTAAATGCATAACTGTCTCTCTAAAAAACCTAGAGAAGGACCACTGCCCAGACAGGAAAGATAAGGGCTTATCTTTCCTATGATGGTCATTTTCTATCAGGAGACTTGCCATAGAGAGACGAAGGGATTGTTTTTGGGTCTCCTTATTGGCCCAGGCCAGGAACAATGTGACAGCCAGCCGCTTGATGGCCTTTAGCTGCACAGAGGCACAAGAATCAGACACAAATGGATTGTGATCATATTACAGGAAACACATGGAGGGGACATCTCTATGTGGTTGGAAAGGATATCTGTTTGCAACAATGCCAACAGGGTTTAAATCATGTCACTTAGTGGTTATGTGACATTACTGAACAAGGGTTACTGAAAATGTGAAAAATTCAGTAAAAATGTAAAAACAGCTTTGAACCCTAGGGATAAAACAAATGAAAACAAAACGATACTGACACCAGGGCAGTGACAGCCATTGCACAGCATCACCATACAGCACTGTAGTGATGCTGCAAAGACAGAATTTCTCGATCCAGTATGGTGCCTAGGAATATTCATAAGTTGAGGAATCTGGAGAAAGAAGTATACATAAAAACCATCACAGCCTCACTTGGAAATCCCTTTCAGAGTTAGGGTACTGAAGAAGAAGTGATACCTTGGTACATCAGAAAAGCTCACTTGTTCCATTGATCTGTGATACAATTTCTATGCAAGCAACACAGGTTATTTGCTTTCCCGGCTAAAGATTTAACTAACGTATGAGCTTACTTCTAAACATTAGTACATGTTGTTTAAGATGCACCTTTTATTGTAAAAATATATTTTTGGAACAAACGTTCAGCAATTAATTTGCATAATATTTCAATCATTAAAACAAATCTGAAATCCAACATCACAACTGGACCACACCAGTTATTAGTCCTGCATCATCACCTTAATGCCTTTAACAAAATCAGTGTTAAAGTTTCAAATCTTAAATCTCATAAGGGAACCTACAAGATATTAGACTAGCCAATCCGATTCATGTAGTTCTGGGGGCTTAGCAGTCCTCTACGAGGGCTGGGGATGGATCTGAATATATTTGAAGATTAATGTTGAAAAAGGTATTTTATCCCTTGCTTCAAACTGGAATTACTAATCTCCTCCTCAGGCTTGGTCTACATGTTGAACCTCAGTGAACTTGGAGGGGTCTTCATCTGGAGGAGTTTGCAACTGCTCCTGTTGAGGCACATGCTGAGTAACCAGCATAGGATTGTTCTATGTGAGATTCTGTGGCATATCTTGATACTCTTGTGGCATACACTGCGGTATTCCATCTGGCGGAGGCTAGTGAACTGGAGAAGCTGGAGAACAAAACTGAGGTTAATCCCCTGATTTTATAGTATCCACTCTTCTCCTTGCATGGCTGTGAAATATATGAAGTGGAGCATGGTTTGCTGGCCTATCAGCTGGATTTTGAGGTATTAACTCATCCATTGCTAAGTTCTTTTCAGGCAGCACTAAAGAATGATGTCTTTTTGGAATGGGAGAAGAAGATCTGGCACTAGAGGAAGACCCTGAAAAATAAAAGAGCCTTGGTGTTGCAGAAAAAGCCCCCTGTCTCAAAGTCCTATGCCTTGCTGTTGAATGCTCCGACATAATAGTTTTAATTAACCATCTCTGAAAATCATCTCAGTATTGACAGCCCATGCTTTACAGTCGAGCATCTCTATGTCAAATGGTTCGACTATGTGTTCTTCAACAGAGGAAAAGGAGGAAGAGAACAGCAGTGATTATTCTCAGCATTGATGATCTGATTAGATGGCAAGTACCTTCATGCAATAAGCGAAAGTAGGTATGATGCTGTGTCTGCTATGTCGCTCTCTACGAGGACGTAGTTCTATTTTTTCTCCTACTTCTTGCTAGAAGATTCTGCAGGCCCATGAGAGTGTGATGAGATGGAGGCAGAAGCTGCTCTAGCCTGATCATATTTTCTTAAAGGTGCTGAAGGGATATCAGAAGGTGTTTGGGTTCACTGCAGCCCCTCAACCTAAACCCCCAATGTTCTATCAAAGTCCTCCTTCACGTCTTGAAACTGTGAGGACACTGTTAAATATCATGGCTGACCAAAAGACAGAGGTTGCCCAGGTGATGCTTGTAGTAGGCTGGCTCAGTTTATGGTGTACACCTATGGTTTGGAACCCTATACTGTGTCTAGACAACCCTTAGTGATAGTGAATGGGTGTCCATATAGCAAAAGCTCTCTAGGGAGTAGCTGATGTGAGCTGCTAAAGCTTATCCAGGAGGTGTGTAAAGCACAAGAAATACCACAATAGCCAGACAGTAATTCTCAAACAAGAAAGGACCACACCAGTGTGGCAAAAATAAAGGAATCTTTATTACAGCACTACGACTAGACTAGCATTGGAATATCACCCTTCGGGGATACCTACACAGAATATATACACAAAATAACCAGCAGAAATAGCATAAAATGTATGGGGCCCTGTTGGGCGGGACCATATACCAGGTAAGTGGAATGCGAAATAGTGAGACCAACCAAGGTAAGTAGGGTAGTTAGCTAGGAGCCGGGGAAAGATGAACACCAGAGTTGAGTACAGTAACTGTCACCAGCGACGAGGTGCAGAGTTGTTACCTAACCAGTCATCCCATATGCTAATATCAGAAAGTAGAGGTGGAATTTGTGAGTTTCAGGACCCTTCCCAGTGGACCCTAAGGGAACCAACAAGCAAGAAGAAGGTTAGAGAGTGTCCCCACCCAAAGATGCCCAGAAGACAGAGTATCTACACCAGGGGACCTGGATGCAAGGGGGGTGAAGGGACCCTTGATGAAGTCAGTGGAAGCCTCAGATGTCCAGCCACTGTTGCCACCCGTGAACCTGGCTGGTGGAACCCAGAGACAGATTCCAGATGTAGAAGACCTGAAAAGGGAGGGGACAGAGTCCAGCACCCTTCGAGGTGCCCAGGTTGTGCAGGTGGCAATGCCCACCCTCCTAAAGGTGAAGTTCCTGCAGGTCGGTGGAAGAAGTCCAGCTGCGGGGTCCACGAGCTGCTGAAGATCCATGGAGTTGGCTATGAGCTGTCCCTCATCTGTTGCCAGATTGCAGGAGGGTCAGTGACAAGCCAGGTTACAAATAAGCACTGGCAAATGCAAGCAAGAGCTGAAGATGGATTTGTACAGTTTTGAGGACCAGCAAGATCCAGGAGACTCTACCCTTGAGGGGGAGTCAGGGCTGGCCCTTAGCACACAGGAAGGCCAGCAGAAATCACTGGAGCCCCCCTGAGTGACCCACAGGCGATGGACACAGGGAGTCACAAGGAGGCCTCAGCAGCACAACAAAACAGAAGTCCTACTTCGCAGGAGTTGCAGGACAGGGGCTGAGCTTTGAGTTGCAGAGTGCTGGAGGCTGGGGCTTCGTGGTGCCTGAAGAGCTCCTGGAGAAAGAGTCAGCAAGCCTTGGCAAATGCAACAGTTGCGGTGCACAGGGGTTCCAGTGGCAAGAGCAGGGGCCCACAGTCTCCCAAGTTGGTTAAAAGACAAGCAGGAGCCAGAGGAGCCCACAGACTCACCACCTGTGATGCAGAGCCTTTTAATGTCCGTAGGACAGCAAACCCCACCAGTAGGTCAACATTGTCTTGAGGTGCCTGCTGATGCAGGGGAGAGATTCCTTTGTGCTTCCAGGTGCAAACAGAGTCCTTGTGATGCTGGAGGATGCACAGCCTTGGATGCTGCAGAGTTCTTGCAGGATCCAGAGAAACAAGGCTGCAATGGAAGCCTTCCAACCAGAACAGACGTGTTTTGGTTCCAAAACAGACCTGCAGCTGTTCCAGAGGCCAGGAGCAGAAGATGTCTTGCAAAGAGTTCAATGTAGATTCTTGCTCGACGAATCTGAGGACCCACCCTGGGGACAGCACTTCAGTAACCCTAAAAGGGGGTTGGTCACTCTCTGGGGTGACCTACCTATCAGCAGGGGTCCGGATGTCGTTTACCTAGCCTAACCAGTCAGATGCTCCCAGGGGCTTGCGCACATCTTGTTTCCAAGATGGCAGAATCAACTGACCACCTGGCAGAGCTCTGTGGCCCTCCCCAGAGGAGGAGCTGGACAGGGGGGTGGTCACTCCCCTTCCTTTGTGCAGTTTCACGCCAAAGCGGGAACTGGGGGTTCCTGAACTGGTGCAAACCAGATTATGCAAGGAGGGCACCAAATGTGCACTTCAAAGCAGTCTGGTGGCGCTCAGAGGCCACTCCCCTCACCCCAGCCCTTAGAAACGTAATGCACAGGGAGAGGTGGTCACACCTCTCCCTTGCAGGAAAGCCTTTGATCTGCCTTCCTCTGCTTGACCCAGGCTCACCAGCAGGAGGGCAGAACAGTATCTGGGGTAGTCAGCATCGTGGGCTGGCAGCCAGAACCCTTAAGGCTACACAGGCAGAACTGGGGGATCCTCTAAGGAACCCCCAGGGTACAGGGGAATCATGCAACTAACACTGGAAACAGTGTAATTGCATGATTTCAACATGTTTGATACCATACATGCCTAGGTTCGGAGAAGCTATTATGTAGTTGGACCACACTTGCTAACTAGTGTCCACTACATACCTTAAGATGGCTTTTCTGCACTGACATACCCCAGGGAATGGAGTCTGGGTTTTGTAGGAGTACCCTGTTAATGCAAGGGTATCCTCACACTTAGAGACATGCACCCTGCCCTTGGGCTGAAGGGCCTACCAGAGGGATGACTTATAGTCTCCAAGTGCAGTGACCAGGCTATAAGGCAAGACATATATCCTAAGTGAAAGGTGCATGCACCATTTCACGCAGTCTGCAATGGCAGGCCTGCAGACCCAGTTTGTATGGGCTCCCATGAGTGGCATAATACATGCTGCAGCCCAAGGGACACCCCTGGTGTACCAATGATCTGAGTACCTAAGTATTATATGCTAGGGCCTTACATGGTTGCATTAGTATGCCAATTGTGGGTGTAAAAAGTGTACCGGCAAGAAAAGAGCACAGACACTGCGGTCCTGGTTAGCAGGATCCCAGTGAACTACAGTTTAAACACACTGACATCAGGCAACAAGTGGAGGCAACCATGCTAGAAAGATTGCACTTTCCTCTTCTCAGTCTTCTTTCTCCCACAATTGGGACATTTCATAAATAGTGAAGGCCTTCTTTTTACAGAAAGGTGGCTTAGCCCTGTAGAGGGAGTCTTAAAACACCTTAAATAGCACAGAACAAAGTGTCTGCGGCTTAAAAAGACTAACAAACAAAAATCAATTGAACTGGAAAATACTGAGCAGTGCCCAATGCCCAGAGAACCTCTCACTGGATTGTGGAAAGATAAAACCGCACTGCCTAGCGAGTCAGTCTTATCCAGCCCACAGCAAATGGTGAATTTAGCTGTGTCTTTTCCATCAGCAATAGCTTGGGAAAGTATTGCTCAGGCCTCCTCCGAGACAGTAGGCAGCATCTGCGCAACCGAGTCCCAGAGTGAAAGAGAGTATCGCCCCAAAAGGCACAAGGTGTTCACCGACCGAAGTGCCAAGCTGGTGGAGGAAAACATCTTGTTTCCTAAGACATGAAGTTGGGGTCTCCTGGGTGGGGCAATGGTGGCAGGCAATTGTCCTATGCACAGGAGCCCCTGTGCAGGGGTTGAACCAAGCCCTGAGTGGAAAATGTCACTTACCCAGTGTACATCTGTTCGTGGCATTAGTCGCTGCAGATTCACATGCTGTGCACATCCCGCCATCTGGTGTTGGGCTCGGAGTGTTACAAGTTGTTTTTCTTCGAAGAAGTCTTTTCGAGTCACGAGACCGAGGGACTCCTCCCATTTCGACTCCATTGCGCATGGGCGTCGACTCAATCTTAGATTGTTTTCCCCGCAGAGGGTGAGGTAGGAGTTGTGTATGCTAGTAATAGTGCCCATACAATGGAGTGAATGCGTATGTACATAATGAAGTTTCAAGTAATATATTTACAAATGTACAAATGTTTAAGATCTACTTCTAAACGGCTACAGGCTCCCGGGGAGGCGGGTGGGCGCATGTGAATCTGCAGCAACTAATGCCACGAACAGATGTACACTGGGTAAGTGACATTTTCCGTTCGATGGCATGTGTAGCTGCAGATACACATGCTGTGCATAGACTAATAAGCAGTTATCTCCCCAAAAAGCGGTGGTTCAGCATGTAGGAGTTGAAGTAGTTTGAAATAATGTTCTTAGTACAGCTTGACCTACTGTTGCCTGTTGTGCAGTTAACACATCTACACAGTAGTGCTTGGTAAATGTATGAGGCGTAGACCATGTTGCTGCCTTACATATTTCGTTCATTGGAATATTTCGTAGAAAGGCCATGGTAGCACCTTTCTTTCTGGTAGAGTGTGCCTTTGGTGTAATAGGCAGTTCTCTTTTAGCTTTAAGATAGCAGGTTTGAATGCACCTAACTATCCATCTAGCAATGCCTTGTTTTGAAATAGGATTTCCTGTATGAGGTTTTTGATAGGCGATAAATAGTTGTTTTGTCTTTCGAATTAGTTTTGTTCTGTCAATGTAGTACATTAGTGCTCTTTTGATGTCTAATGTATGTAGTGCTCTTTCCGCTACAGAATCTGGCTGTGGGAAGAACACTGGTAATTCTACTGTTTGATTCAAGTGGAACGGTGAGATTACTTTTGGTAAAAATTTAGGATTGGTCCGTAGAACAACTTTATTTTTGTGTATTTGAATAAATGGTTCTTGAATGGTAAATGCTTGAATCTCACTCACTCTTCTTAGAGATGTGATGGCAATTAAAAATGCAACTTTCCACGTTAAGTATTGCATTTCACAAGAGTGCATGGGCTCAAAAGGTGGTCCCATGAGTCGTGTTAAGACAATGTTGAGGTTCCATGAAGGAAATGGTGGTGTTCTTGCTGGTATAATTCTCTTTAGGCCTTCCATAAACGCTTTTATGACTGGTATCCTAAATAATGAAGTTGAGTGCGTAATTTGCAGGTAAGCTGAAATTGCCGTAAGATGTATTTTAATGGAAGAGAAAGCTAGTTTAGATTTCTGCAAATGTAGTAAGTATCCTACTATCTCTTTTGCAGATGCGTGTAAAGGTTGAATTTGATTATTATGGCAGTAATAAACAAATCTTTTCCACTTATTTGCATAACAGTGTCTAGTGGTAGGTTTTCTAGCCTGTTTTATGACCTCCATACATTCCTGTGTGAGGTCTAAGTGCCCGAATTCTAGGATTTCAGGAGCCAAATTGCTAGATTCAGCGATGCTGGATTTGGATGTCTGATCTGTTGTTTGTGTTGTGTTAACAGATCTGGTCTGTTTGGCAGTTTGATATGAGGTACTACTGAAAGGTCTAGTAGTGTTGTGTACGAGGGTTGCCTTGCCCATGTTGGTGCTATTAGTATGAGTTTGAGTTTGTTTTGACTCAACTTGTTTACTAGATATGGAAGAAGTGGGAGAGGGGGAAAAGCGTACGCAAATATCCCTGACCAGTTCATCCATAGTGCATTGCCCTGAGACGGATGTTGTGGGTACCTGGATGCGAAGTTTTGTCATTTTGAGTTTTCTTTTGTTGCAAATAGATCTATTTGTGGCGTTCCCCACATTCTGAAGTAAGTGTTCAGTATTTGGGGGTGAATTTCCCATTCGTGGATCTGTTGGTGATCCCGAGAGAGATTGTCTGCTAACTGATTCTGAATCCCTGGAATAAATTGTGCTATTAGGCGAATGTGGTTGTGAATCGCCCAATGCCATATTTTTTGTGTTAGGAGACACAACTGTGTCGAGTGTGTTCCTCCCTGTTTGTTTAGGTAATACATTGTTGTCATGTTGTCTGTTTTGACAAGAGTGTATTTGTGGGTTATTATTGGTTGAAATGCTTTCAGAGCTAGAAACACCGCTAACAGTTCTAAGTGGTTTATATGAAACTGTTTTTGCTGAATGTCCCATTGTCCTTGGATGCTGTGCTGATTGAGGTGTGCTCCCCACCCTGTCATGGATGCATCTGTCGTTATTACGCATTGTGGCACTGGGTCTTGAAAAGGCCGCCCTTGGTTTAAATTTATACTGTTCCACCATTGAAGCGAGATGTATGTTTGGCGGTCTATCAACACTAGATCTAGAAGTTGACCCTGTGCTTGTGACCACTGTGATGCTAGGCACTGTTGTAAGGGCCGCATGTGCAACCTTGCGTTTGGGACAATGGCTATGCATGAGGACATCATGCCTAGGAGTTTCATTACTAATTTGACCTGTATCTTTTGGTTTGGATACATGGCTTGTATTACATTTTGGAATGTTTGGACTCTTTGTGGACTTGAAGTGGCAATTCCTTTTACTGTGTTGATTGTTGTGTTTGACATGGCAGAAGGTGTGACTTTGAGTAATTGATTGAGAAACCTAGTTTGTGTAGGGTTTCTATGACATAATTTGTGTGTTGTGAACACTGTTTTTGCGTGTTGGTTTTGATTAACCAATCGTCTAGGTACGGGAACACATGTATTTGCTGCCTTCTGATATGTGCATCTACTACTGCTAGACATTTTGTAAAAACTCTTGGCGCAGTTGTTATTCCGAATGGCAACACTTTGAATTGGTAATGTATCCCTTGGAATACAAACCTTAGGTACTTTCTGTGTGAAGGATGTATTGGTATATGGAAATATGCATCCTTTAGATCCAGTGTTGTCATGTAGTCGTGCTGTTTGAGCAGTGGGATTACTTCTTGTAATGTAACCATGTGAAAGTGGTCTGATTTGATGTATGTATTTAATATTCTGAGATCTAGTATAGGTCTTAGAGTTTTGTCTTTTTTGGGTATTAGAAAGTACAGTGAGTAAACTCCTGTGTTTAGTTCTTGTTTTGGTACTAACTCTATTGCCTCTTTTTGGAGCAATGCTTGAACTTCTAATCCTAGAAGATTTAAATGTTGTTTCGACATACTGTGTGTTTTCGGTGGGACTGTTGGAGGGAATTCTCGAAATTCTATGCAATAACCATACTTGATAATTGCTAGTACCCAAGTATCTGTTGTTATCTCCTCCCAATGTTTGTAAAATTGGCTTAATCTTCCCCCCACAGGTGTTATGTGATGGGGATGGGTGACTTGTGAGTCACTGCTTATTTTGAGGACTTTTGGGGCTTTGGAATTTTCCTCTACCTCTTTGGAATTGTCCCCCTCTATATTGCCCCCGAAAACTTCCCCGCTGATATTGGCTTTGGTAAGTGGGCCTTGTTTGTGATGTTGTGGTTTCTGTAGGTTGTCCTCGAAACCCTCCCCTAAAAGGTGTTTTGCGAAAGGTGCCTCTGCTCTGCGGGGAGTAGAGTGCGCCCATGGCTTTTGCCGTATCAGTGTCCTTCTTGAGTTTCTCAATAGCAGTGTCGACTTCCGGCCCAAACAACTGCTGTTCATTAAATGGCATATTTAGCACGGCTTGTTGAATTTCCGGCTTGAAACCTGACGTGCGGAGCCATGCGTGCCTTCTTATTGTTATTGCAGTATTTACTGCCCTTGCAGCCGTATCTGCTGCATCCATTGAAGACCGTATCTGATTATTAGAGATACTTTGTCCTTCTTCCACCACTTGTTGTGCTCTTTTTTGGAACTCCTTGGGTAAGTGTTCTATCAAATGTTGCATCTCATCCCAGTGAACTCTGTGATATCTTGACAAAAGCGCTTGTGAATTGGCAATGCGCCATTGGTTTGCTGCTTGTGCTGCAACCCTTTTGCCCGCAGCATCAAATTTGCGACTCTCTTTGTCTGGAGGTGGTGCGTCTCCCGAGGTATGAGAGTTTGCTCTCTTACGAGCTGCCCCGACAACTACTGAGTCTGGAGTTAACTGCCTTGTAATATAAACAGGATCTGTTGGCGGTGGCTTGTACTTTTTCTCCACTCTTGGAGTTATGGCTCGGCCTTTAACAGGATCCTGAAAGATTTGTTTTGAATGTTTTAGCATTCCTGGGAGCATAGGTAGTCTTTGGTACTGGCTATGAGTGGAGGTTAACGTGTTAAACAAGAAGTCATCCTCAATTGTTTCTGAATGCAAGGTGACGTTATGGAAAGCAGCTGCCCTTGCGATCACCTGTGTGTAAGATGTACTGTCCTCAGGAGGGGACGGCCTGGTAGGGTAGGAGTCTGGGCTGTTGTCCGATACTGGAGCATCGTAAAGGTCCCATGCATCGGGATCATCTTGACTCATGGCAGTATGAGTCGGGGAGTGCATCAGTGGAGGAGTTGCTACTGGTGATGTGTGCACTGATGGTGGTGGAGAAGGTGGTGGAGTTGTCTTCTTTGCCACCTTTGCCTGTGGCTCCTTGTCCTTTTCGTGAAAGGCAAGTTTTCTTTTTATTTTAATTGGAGGAAGAGTGGTTATCTTCCCTGTGTCTTGATGAATGTGGAGCCTCCTTTGAGTATAGTCTGGCTCTACAGCTTGAAGTTCCTCTCCAAATCTATGTTTTTTCATTTGGGAGGCCAATCCTTGTTCCTCTGTATAGGAACCTGTTTTCGGCTCCGAGGCTGGATGTTTCGGAACCGAAACTTTTTCGGAGGTCTTTTTAGGCTCCGAAGAAACCTTTGTAATTTTCGGCGTGGTGGTGTCTCGATGCCGAATTTGTTCGGTGCTGCTGTGACGGTGCCGAAATTTCTCAGAGCCGATGTCTCGGGTCCGAGATTGCTGTGTGGCGGTATCTCGACCGGAGTCGGATGACTTCGACACCAGCGTACCCTTTTTTGGTGCCTTGGCTCGGTCACCGCTTGTTTGGGTTAAGCCATGGCCTGTTGGCGGTGGCGTCCCCTGGGCTTTTGTTGACTTCTCGTGAGTCTTATGTTTCAACGTCTTACTCACGGTTTTCGGCGTTTCTTCGGCCTCGAGCTCTTCCGAGTCCGACTCTTGGATAGAGAAAGCTTCCTCTTCTTCCTCAAAACGCTCTTGTTCTGTCGGCGTCGACGCCATCTGCAGTCTTCTGGCTCTTCGGTCTCTTAACGTCTTTCTGGACCGAAACGCTCGACAGGCCTCACAAGTATCTTCCTTGTGCTCTGGAGACAAGCACAAGTTACAGACCAGATGCTGATCTGTATACGGATACTTGTTATGGCATTTTGGACAGAAGCGGAATGGGGTCCGTTCCATCAGCCTTGAATTCACACGTGGCCGGGCCGACCAGGCCCCGACGGGGGATCGAAAAAACCCCGAAGGGCCACCGGAACTCTTCTAAATTCGGTGTCGATCTGTTGTAACTAACCCGATACCGAACGCAAACAATACCGACGTTTTTTCCGAGATTCTAACTAACTTTCCGACCCGAAACACGGAGCGAAAAGGAACACGTCCGAACCCGATGGCGGAAAAAAAACAATCTAAGATGGAGTCGACGCCCATGCGCAATGGAGTCGAAATGGGAGGAGTCCCTCGGTCTCGTGACTCGAAAAGACTTCTTCGAAGAAAAACAACTTGTAACACTCCGAGCCCAACACCAGATTGCGGGATGTGCACAGCATGTGTATCTGCAGCTACACATGCCATCGAACAGGACGTCCGCTTCGTTGAAGAGGAGAAGCAGTTCAGATATGGTCACTCACGGCCTAAAACTTCTCAGTCAAGACGTTCGTCTTGACAGCCACAGACGGCAGCTGAAGAGCCAGGATCTTGGCCACCCTCCTCATCAGCATAGCAAATGAGGATCCCTCCTCCATAGCCATGGTAGAAGAAGAGACCAGGCCAGTATCTGGGAAGGTGTCCAGACCACTGGCATCCACCAGATCCTCATACCAGTGTCCTCGGTGACATCTGGGGGCTGATATTCGTCAGGGTACAGTGGCCCCTCCCAATCATCCACAAGTCCTAGCCCATAGGAATGGGGCACAGGCTCTGGCCTGGAAGGAATGTCTCCAGACAGAGCCGGAGTTGGCATCGGATGACGTCCATGTGGTTCCGTGGCAGAATCTGGAAAGAGTATGAGGACAGCACTGCTGGTGGGTGCCTGGGATGTCAGCAATACAGCCAGCACGGGGAAGGTAGCAGTGGCTCGACTGCTGCCAGTCTGGATCTGTCCATGGATCCAAGGGGCCAGACTGGCACCGGGGGAGAGCCCATATGCAGAAAACCAGCAGATGCCCCTCCCAAACCTGCAGGGCCAGAGGATGTGCCAGCAGGGACATGCCACCTAACTATGAGGTGCCTGGCATCATAAAACTCATGAATTTGGGTGGATATTGCTCCCGCTCCAGGAAACTCAGGAAGACACGGAGATGGCTCTGGTGAAGGGTCAACCGAGGAGCCAGGTCTTGAATGCCGACATTCCTGTGTCTTGTTGAATGACTTTGACAGACAGGCGAAGTCGAAGACCTCTTCACCTTCTTGTTCCTCTTATGTTTGTGAGACTTACCCGAATGCCCAGACAACTTCGACAATGAGCGCTTGGAATGGCTCAGTTACCGATCCCCGGGACCTTCCTCTAGACTGATATTGATACTGTCATGGCCTCGCGCGTCGAACAGCAAGGAGCTTGAGGGACCTCTCCCTCAAGGCCTTGGGGTGCATGGCACAATAACTTACGCAGGTCTTAGTGTCAACTGACACGCTTGAGGCACCAAAGGCAGACAAGATGTGGAAATCAGCTTTCCTCGTATACATCACTGCCACAACAAGAGACAATGGGCCTGATAACAACTTTGGAGGAGGGTGTTAATCCGTCCCAAATGTGACGGATATACCACCCGCCGTATTACGAGTCCATTATATCCTATGGAATTCGTAATACGGTGGGCAGGATATCCGTCACATTTGGGACGGATTAACACCCTCCTCCAAAGTTGTAATCAGACCCAATGTCTCAAAAGTCTTTGGCAGATGACTGGGGTAGCTCTTCTCCAGATCTGCGCTAACTGGCGTGAAAAGAAAAGAGCTGACATCAGTGCGCTGGGCTGAAACCTATATAGGCACAGTACATGTCACTTCCAGCGCGGACGCTGCTGAAGGTACCTACTGCTGAGCAGAGATAATGCTCACGGAAAAAGATTGGTATCCAGTCTGAAGCCTGGGGATAATTCTAATGTAAGGAATCTGCGGCTAGAAGTCTCTATCAGATAAGCCATTTACTAAAGACTGGGGTCCAAGCTATGGGCCATTAACCACTCAGGTCTGGTGAAAGCAAATTATGGGGGTCATTCCTAACCTGGCGGTCCGAGACCGCCAGGGTAGGGGACCACGGATGCACCGCCAACAGGCTGGCGGTGCATCCAGGCCCATTCTGACCGCGGCGGTAAAGCCGCGGTCAGAAAAGGGAAACCGGCGGTTTCCCGACGGTTTTGCCCTGGGCTGCAGAATCCTACATGGCGGCGACCCCCGGTTTTGACCGCCAGAACCAGGCTGGCGGGAACGGGTGTCGTGGGGCCCCTGGGGGCCCCTGCAGTGCCCATGCCAATGGCAGGGGCCCCCTAACAGGGCCCCACATTGATTTCCAGTGTCTGCATAGCAGACACTGGAAATCGCGACGGGTGCAACTGCACCCGTCGCACAAAAGCAACTCCGCCGGCTCCATTCGGAGCCAGCTTCATCGTTACTGTGGCTTTCCCGCTGGGCGGGCGGGCGGCCTTTTGGCGGTCGCCCGCCCGCCCAGCAGGAAAGCCAGAATGACCGCCGCGGTCTTTTGACCGCGGTACGGTCTTCTGGCGGTTCCCGCTTGGCGGGCGGCGACCGCCAAACTAGGAATCAGCCCCTATGTGTTTTAGGTAAAACTATTGTAATATCTTATTTAAGGCCATCCTTTTGAAAGGAAAGAGATGACATTCTGTAATAAAATTGCCGAAAAAGGGAGCAGGTCAGAACCATCTCTGATAGGATTATCAGAGCTCTGGGAAAAACTACACATGCCATTTGAGCATTCTAATTTCCGTGGCAATAAGGGCCACTTTTTACAATTCTTTTGTAATTTGGTGCCTTCTTGTGGCCACCTGTGCATGCACCATCAGCCTTAGAGTAGCCCCTGTCTGAAATCAGTGTGGAACTGCACCCAATGGCAACCTTTTTGTTTAACATTCTAAAATATCTTATAGAGAGAACAGATTGATAAAATGGGGAGTGAATGCTTCAGGTTTTAAGAGACGACTTTTGTAGTTCTCACTGCCAGTGTACTGAGAAACTAGTAGGAGACATTGTTTTTCCATAAAAGAACCTTCAGTGTGTGGCTCTTTGACAAATCATATTCAACTGACCAGATAAGTTCCAACCTTACACTGTGTCTTTCTCTTGTCTAGGTTTGTAGGATGTGCTTTAGCTTCATAAGAGGCAATATAAATTGAGAAATCAGAAATAAAAAAAAATGATGATGATCCTTGTGCCTCACTGATGCCTGGAACCTCTAAGCAATAGCAGGGAATAAATGATTGCATGCAGATGAATCTAGCTAGGGACCATTAGAGTGATGCATATTAGGTAGGGGATTGGGGACAAAGATTCTGTACATAAAGAAGCAATTACATAATTATGAGAGGTGCAGCGTAGAGTGAGAACTAATGGTGAGGCTCCCTGGACTGGTACTGGATACTGTAATTGGAGTTTGAAAAATAGAAGGACAATCAATCTTTATTCACTCCCAAATCATTAACAGAGAAGGCTGTTTTACCAGTTCTCATCATCAATATTTTGGATAAACTGCCAGTTACTAAATTACTGTTTCCTGGTTACGGAGAATGACTTGAAGGTCAAAACGGACATACCCCAAAAAAAAACACAAAGTTCATAGAAAAATCTAAACTAAATACCGCAGCGGCTCCTCTGCAATGGCGGAGGAGCATCGCCCCCCTGGCCAGGAGCCAGGATATAAAAAATAAAATGATAGTTTAATATAACTGTATTTTTCACCTGCTAGCTCAGCCAGCAGGGAAGGGTGGGGCTAGGTCATGGGAGGTGGGGGCGGAGGAGGAGAGAGTACACCTAAGTGCGCATGTTTGTTTGGCTGGCCGTCTCAGGCCGGCCAAACACACATGTGAACTTAGGTTTCTTCAACCCGACTGTGTACACAGCCGGGCTGGAGAAACAGCCAAGACCCCCAAGCAGTAATCCTCCCAGGATTACTGGGGAGCCTGTGCTTCTATCCCAGTGAATGCTTGGACACCAGAAGAAGAGTGCAATGAGAAAGGTAAGTGTTTTTTTTTTATGTTGTTCCTACCCCTCTCTTGACATTTGTGGCGGCCACCTCTAACTAAACGCCAATCCTAACACAACTGTATGTACTACAACAGACTCATTAATCATAAATAATTGTTTCAGCAATGACTTAGGACTGCCTATGCAAGTAAGCATGACAGAATATAGTGATTCTCCTAAAAGTTATACGATTAAAGTACATGACCACAGTGAAGCTGAGATTTAGCAACCATACAGAGCAGATCTACTGAACACTCATATTAGAATTTCTGATTCTAAAATAGTAACTGCTTACTAATTCAATATATTGGTGAGAGCAGGCAGTAAGCGAATTCAAAAAAGTATCCATACTAGGTAAACAATCACTCACTACCAATGGGTAGATTGTCAGTCCAGAATGCCCAAAATAGTGCTCCATTTAAGCATGGTTGGACTTCAAATGAATCTTGTGATCTATGTATAGATCCTTTTTACTGAGAGAATGTTACAATATACAACCAAAATATTGCCAACTGTGGCCGCTCAATCTCCACGCAAGAAGGAGGAGAGTTGACAGGTTCAGGTGGAGGACCCTCCCCAGCTGCTGTGACAAAAGATCCTCTCGAAGGGGCAGTCTGAGGATCAATGTTCGTGTTCAGAAGCTTGGGATACCAGATTCTCCCATGCCCAGTCCGGAGCCACAAGGATGACTTGGGCCCGGTCGTTCCAGATCTTCTTCAGAACTCTGGGCAGGAGTGCTTTGGGCAGAAAGGCGTACAGGAGGCTGGAGCTCCACTTGAGACGAAAATTGTCTCTGAGTAATAGTTGCCTGGAAACGCCAGTGCGTAAAAATGCAGACATTGTGCGTTCTCTGCAGAGAACAGATCTAACGAAAGCTTTCAGCACTGCTGAAAGAGGCCTTGCGCCACCTCCAGATGGAGGTACCATTTGTGATCCACTTGACATCGATGGCTGGGCTCATCCTCTCCGACGTTCAAGGAAACTGGCAGATGTTGATTCACCAGGGATATGCCCTGCTGTTCTAGCCCTGTACATAGACGTAGGGCCTCTTGACAAAGAGTTCACAACCCCATCCCGCCCTGTTTGTTGCAGTACCACATGGCGGTGGTGTTGTCCGTGAACACCTGCACCAGCCTTCCCTTGATGGAGGGTAGGATGGCTTTCAATGCCAGTCGGATCACTCTGAGCTCCAGCAAGTTGATGTGGAGTTTGATTCAGCCACAGACTAGAGTCCTCTGATCTCCACCTCTCCCAGATGGCCGCTCGATTCTAGGAGTGACACATCTGTCACTACTATGAGATCTGGTTGGGGGAAGGGAGAGGGATCTGCCTCTGACCCAACTGCAGTTCATTAACCAGCATTGCAAGTCCTTTACAAATCCCTCTGAGATCTGGACCATGTTGGTGAGATTCCCCATAAGCTGCGCCCACTGGAACTTCAGGTCTAAAAGAAGAGCCTGCATGTGCCTTTTGACATGTGTCACTAACAGGATGCAGGAGGCCACAAGGCCCAGCGTCTTCAGAGTCATTCTCATCGAAATCCAGGATAGAGGCTGAAACATCGGTATCATAGCCTGAATATCCTGGACTTGCTGGGAGGTTAAGTCCAAAACTGTGTTGTGTCCATAACAGCTCATATGAAAGGGAGCATCTGAGAGGGAGTCAGGTGTGACTTTGGCACATTGATAGTGAACCCCAGCGAATACAGGAGGTTTGCCGTAGTCTGGAGGTGGGAGAAGACAGTCTGAGGCGAGCCTCCTTCAACAGCCAGTCATCGAGATAGGGGAAGACTGGCACCGCTGAGCTCTGCAGATGAGCTGCGACCACTGCCACCTCCTTGGTGAACACCCAAAGGGAGCTGGTAAGGCCAAAAGGGAGCATGGAGAACTGAAAGTGCTCATGGCCTACCATGAACTGCAGGTAACCTCTGTGGCCAGGCAAGACAGGAATGTCGAAATACGCACCTGCAATCAGACGCTACCATCCAGACTACTGGGTTCAAGGCAGACAAGACCTGAGCCAATGTGAGCATTGGGAACTGAGGTTGAGGGTTCGCAGATCTAGGATAGGATAAAGACCTTTGCTCTTTTTGGGAATCAGAAAGTAGTGGAAATAGCAACCACTGCCTAGTTCTGATGCCGGAACCCTCTCTGTGGCTCTCTTGGCCAACAGAGGTATGACCTCCTCGCAGATCAAGGACAAATGATCCTCTGTCAGCTGGTGGTAAGATGGAGGTATAGGGGGAGGGGAGGATTCGAAGGGGAGGATAGAGATAATGGCTGATTCTCCACCAACTGGATGCCCATGGTCTTCTGGGCAAGATTAGGAGGGCTTAGGGGTTGTGGCTATGGGGGTGAGAGGGGGGGGGGGGAGATCTCTGGCTACATGACCCAAGGGGTCGGTATGTAGAGCGCCCACGCACAGGCTGGGAAGCCTGCCCGGGATGGTGGCTGGAATAGGGCATGGTTGAACGCCCCTTCCGTAGCCACAACAGGAGTAAAAGGCAGACTGGGGATGATGCAGAGCAGCTGAGAGGACCAAAGACTAGGCTGTAGTCCACAAGTCCTTAAAGCGCTCCAGTGCAGTCTGCCTGGTCTCCGAAGAGATGGTTGCCATCAAAGTGTGTGTCCATGAGGGAAAATTGGACATCCCCTGAAAAGCCAGATGCTCTCAGCCAGAAGTGGCATCTGAGCGCCACAGTTGTGAAAGATTCTCTGCCCAGAGAGACGATCATGCCTAAACCACAGCGAACTGCAGTCTCTGCTGCATCTCTCCAGTCCATGACTCAGATGGGAGAGAATGTCTCAGGCCTCCTCTGGAACCTGTGGCAGCATTTGAGCAATCGTATCCCACAAAGTGTGGGAATACCAGCCCAATAAGCATGCAGTGCTCACTGACCACAATGCAAGGCTGGTGGAAGAAAACATCTTTCTGAAGCTTTCCAGCCTCTTGGATTCCCCGTCAGGGGGTGCAGCAGGGAACGCACCATGGGAGGTAGAGGCTTCAACCACCAAGCTCTCAGGGAATGGGGTGTTGAGTGAGGAAGTTTGTGTTCCCAGGTGCGAGGCGGTGGCAGTGGGCAATTGTCCTGTACACAGGAGCTTTTGTGCTGGTTTGGACCAGGTGCTCAGTAGGACATCTGTTACTGTTTCGCTGAAAGGGAGCAGGGGTTTGAAAGAGGAAGCTCCCGGCTGTAACACTACAGTCAAGATGTTTGTCTTTACTGCCACAGTGAGCAACTCCAGGACCTCAGCCATCCTCTTCAACATCACAGCATATGTTGCTCGTACCTCCGTAGCCATGGTAGGGAGAGAAAGCATGCCAGCATCTGCAGGTGTATCCAGTCCGCTGGCATCACTCAGTTCCTCACACCAGTTCATGCTTTCCTGGCCTTTTAACTGGTATTTTAAAGGTTTCCAGTGACCCCTCCCATTCTTATCAGAGGCCTAGTCCTTCAGAATAAGACCCAGCCACCAACCCAGGACACATGGATCCTGATGGCGCCAGAATTGGTGTTAGTCGACTCCACTGCAGCGCTGTGTCAGATTTGTGGAGCCAAATGGGTCTGGTGCTGCCAGTGTGTGCCAGGAGCATCAGCATCAATGAAGGTCCCAGTAGCATGACCAGCACTGGTCCGGATCTGTGATCAGATCCACAGGGACAATTGCAGCCGGGGTTCAGTGTCACCAGCGCAGAATCTGATGGGGCCCCCACCGAGCCTGTGGGGCCTGAATGCACTCTGGAGGGGACCAGCCTGCTCAAAAACGCAGCTCATGACCTCGTAAAATTTCTTAAAAGAAGTAAAAAAAGATGTTGAAATAAACCTGTCAAAAATGACAGAGGGTAGCTCTTCTACGATTAGCACTATCTGGTGCAGAAAGTGACGTCAGCGCGCTGTAGTGGTGCCTATACAGGTGACACGGTCGTCACTTCTGGCACGGACGACGCGTGGAACCAACTGATACTGCCTACCGATGCGCAGGGGTACTGCTCATGAAAAATCTTACGGATCCAGTCTGATGCCTGGGTAATTGAAAAGGAAGGAACCTGAGGCTATAAGTCTCTAACAGATATAGAGAGTATCTTAAAGGAGGGCTCACTATATCACTGAGCACAGTCTTAGAGTAAAAACTTGAGACCCCACAAGTCAATTGTATTTATTTTTGTGGCGGTGGGGTGTGGGTATATTTGTCTACTTCAACATGTCTAAAGAGAAATAAATTGCTACTTTTTAATATTGACGTAGCTAAAAGCCATACTTTATGATAAAGACGAACTATAATTATACCGTGGATAAAATCTACTTAGTCAAATGAGACAAAATATTCTACTAGGAGGAGACTTAAATGCAAAATTTCTCACTTAGCCATTCTGAATGGTAGAACTGAAGGAGACATAATAGGAACTTTAACTGTATCGAGTAGCCCCCTTGTTCTACGCTTGACTATATAATTGCTATACATGACTTCACGATATAAAAGTGATGACAGTACCTCTTACTAAAATGAGAGATCATGCTATTTTTCAGTGTTTGCTTACATGTTTTTAAAAAAAAGCTCTGGACAGCATTGCCCTGAATAGCTTTTTGTAGGTCCCAAAAATTCTGAAGCTAATACTACACAAAAACTGATTTATTGAGAATGCAAAAATGATCGCCAAACCATACTACTTAATGCTAATGGTAAAATCTTTAGCAAAGCCAATTTAGAATATCTGCAAGATTAGATCACTGAAAACAGCATCCTGTCTTTAAAACAATCAGACTTTCATCCATGTCACTCTTGACGAGATAAATTAACAGTAGTAGACATTATACTGGACAAATGTGAAGCAAAAAAGGGAGACTATATAAAGTACATCTGTCAACTTCTCTACAGCCTTCAATATAATAGACAGACCAACACTGCAGTGTAAGTTGGTTACCTCTAAGATTCATTATGAGTTATTCTGAATTTTAATTGCTTTACATATGGACACATAGTTCTAAGTTCTCATGATCTCAGGAGTCTAACAAGAAGAATCGAGATAGCAAATGGCACCCCTTCTCTTGTCTGTTTATAGCTATCCCTTTCAAGAATATTCCAAAAGGGAAGAACATTTTCCATCGAGAAGTGGGGTCCATGTGCATACTTTATTGTATGTCTGTGTTATACCAATCATGGATGAACCCAACAATCAGTTTCCAATGGGGTCTTCAAGAATGATTAAATTATTGGGTGAAACACCCTCTGCAAAGAAATGCCATCAAGAATAAAGTCATGGTTTTTGCCTCACATCAAAAATGAGTAAAATTCAAATGGACAACAGGTTCAGCACCTATTGAAAGGGTGAAAAACTAAAACTACCTCACAAAGGTACTTTCTGATAATCTATTGTGTCATCTGCATGCGAGTCATGTGGTAAGGAAAGTGAACTCACATGGTGCAGGCCTGAGAGCCCTGTACAATACTGTACAACAAGAGGCTGTTCTGAAGACAGGGGGCACAATCTTGAAGACTCTGGTCTCAGATAGGAAAAACCTAATGATAAGCCCCAAGATTAGAAGTCTGTGTAATGCACACCTATGCACAAACACTTGGGGCTATAATACAGTAGTAGTTTTGTTTAATTAGGAAGTAGCAAATATTCTTAGAGAATTTGTTACATCTGGACTGAAACAGCCCCTGCCACTTGAATAGCCTTTTGGTAAAAATATAGGGCCTGATTACGACTTCGATGGAGGGGATTACTCCGTCCCAAATGTGACAGATATCCTGCCCGCCGAATTACAAGTCCATTATATCCAATTGAACTCATAATACAGCAGGCGGGATATCCGTCACATTTGGGATGGATTAATCCCCTCTGCCGAAGTCGTAATCAGGCCCATAGCCCATTCTTTGAATTTTGTTTAACTTGAAGAGTGGTCGCTAGGTGGAGTGGACAGGTATAATTCATGTGAAGAAATTTTGCTAAGATTCCTGGTACAGAAGCGGAGTTATATTATTTAGAAACAGTACAGGAGAAGTCGTTTAACCATTTCAAACTGCATGCAACCCTATTATGCAATGCTGATTGATCATTCAATTGATTGTTTTTCTGATGATCTTGCCTCTAAACCAACAAAAAGGGCAAGTAGTACCGAGTCAACTGGACTGTCCAGAACTGTATACATAGTAGTAATTTTATAAAGGATCTTCACCATGTATTGTTTTCACAGCCACTGCTAAAAAAACAAAGGTTTCAGTGTAATGCAGGTAAGCAGTACTAAGGGAGCTCTACAGTATATTTGTGCACCATCCACGATAATGAATTCTTATTGGGTCAATACATTTTGTCAACATTTTTTTAATTTATACTATATTTAATTTATATTATTTGATCATGGACCATTAAAATGTATTAATTGTTGTTATATTTAAAATCATACATATGAAACTGAAATGTAATTTGGACATTATAATGTTTTAGAATGATTATTGTTGACCTTCGTGGGAGTAATATATCAATAAATAAAAACGTTTTATTATTAGTACTTTGATGGTAATGGGGTAAGGCAGAAATTCAATGTATGCTTTCTTTGATCAACATTTAGTGATGAACAGCTACTGCAAAGTGATAGAACATTTAGAGCACTGGGATGTCTCCAACAAGAGCGAGAAATACTCACCATTGCGTCAGTCCCTGAGAAGGATCTGTCATTGATAAATCAACATACACCTGTGAAGAAACAGGCACAGTATCAGCCCCATTAATAGTAAAGGCAGAATCGTTACTGACAACAAGCAGGCTAAAACAGTGGTAAAGGCTTGGGCTAAGGAAGTAAGCAAGGCACAAATAAAATGTGCAAGACAGAAAGAGAGACTATAAAAGTGAAACAGAAAAATAAGTAGGTGAAAAGGAATGAAGGCCGACAATAGGAAAGGAGGGCAGAAAGACTTAAGAAAAGAAATTAAAGAGTGGGGAATGAAATGAGGAGCAGCATCGGTTAAAGGAAGTTAAAATGAGCCTTACTGCAATGATCTGAGAGGGTCACCATACAGTGAGAGGTGAGGATTCCTAGCTCAGTCAACATTCCTATCCTCTTACCTTTCCAATCCTATTGCTTTCTCTGGACATGAAGGAGGTGCTGTTGTTCTTCACAGAGAGTTCCAGCTGCCTTCTCCTTACTTCCTCTAAAGACATATCCCATTCAAACCTGCCAAAGGATGATATCAAAGAGTCAAGGACACACAGGTGTAGACTAAAAAGGGGCTCTAAAAGTTCTACCTCTGTAACCAATAGTGACCTTCTATTGTCATCCAAAGTAAAATTTGCCCACTAAAGAGTCTCAAATTTCCAACACGCCAAAAGAAAACATTCCTTTCCCTTTCATGGACTGCCAAATAATCAAACATTAGCTATCCTAACCCATGAGTCTGTGTAGCAACTGACCCAAAGGCAACCACGCTTCCCTTCCCCACACCCCTGCCCCGGAGGCCTTCCACCTGCTGTTAAGCGATCTATTGACACTCAAGGGTCTTTCAGGCTCTGTGGGACCTCAGTATGATGCCCTGCTTTATGAGAAACATGTCTCTAGTCAACCTACTTGTTAGTGCTCTGGATATGTGGTTAACAGATGTATATAGAATGTTCTGTCAAATGTGTTTTGTTGTGTTCGTTTAAGATGCCTCACAGAGGCCGGTGAAGTAGGTAGTGACATGATAGCCTACTTAATAGAATATACGTGCTATGATAATTTAATGTTCCAGCTAATGTGTTCTCTTCAGTTTTACCTAGGGTAATATTTATTATATTTTTTATGCGGCAAACGTTTGAGAATAATTCTGAATGACATATAAGTCACACATATGCTATATCAGTATGGTGTTGGGTGCATACAGGATGTTCTCCCTGGTGAGTTCTTTCTTATGTTTGCATGTAGCTTATCTTGGTGGCAAGTGTTGCTGGGAGCAATATGAACCATGGCTATCCGGTACAAAGTCAAGATAAAGGGGAGTGTAGATGGTAGGACAGTAGGAAACTCACAAGTCAATGTTTTACCGTAATCTTGTATGTGTTACTTCCTGGTTTCTTACCAGGCCAAAATGCGGGAAGTTTGGAATGAGGGTCTTTTTTTGTGATTCTCTCTTTGGTCTGCCAAGACAGACCTGAGAGAGATCTACATAAGTGGTCAGAAATATTTCAGCAACCATTCTCCAGCTGTGCTCCTTGTATTTTTCTGCCTCCTCTTCATATTTAAGAACTTCAAGTGGTAAGAATGTGATGTGTTCAAGGCAAATGCACCTTTTAAAGTTTTGTTTGCTGATCAAAAATGGTTCTTATAGTCCGCAATCATTTACAGATTATATTGGGCACTCTCATGTTTGCTCATACATACAAAACGCCTGGGCAGAAATTCACAAATCCAAGAAAGGCTACTGTTCTAAAACCAATTTATAACTTTTGAACTGATTGACCAATCTGCACCAAATATAGCCTGCTTAGGGGCTTGTGTCCTGCAGTTTTGATGCAAATTAGTTGGGCAAGAGGGAGGGTGGGCAGGATTATAAAGGTACATTGAGGACACAGCATTAAAGTGAGTACCATCTGAGTGGCATATCTGTGCCAAGCTGGTTTTGTGGTTGATGATCTCCTCTACTGCGTTCTGTTGGATGTTTGTGTGTGGCATACCTGGGTGGTGAGCACTGTTTGGTGCAATGGGATTGCTGGCTAGAAGGCAAAACTGCAGTGTTGGATGAATGTGAGTTGTTCTGTAAAATGTGTCATTGAGTATGTTACACTGTCATACAGAAACCAAGCGCACAACACATCATTTACAATTAATATGCTACTAGCCCTTTCACTAACGAAAAGGAAGATGAACAGAGAATGGAGCTACATTCAATGATACTTCATGGCTGCAACTGAATTAGAGCGGGCTGTTACAGGAAATGTAGAATATATACGTGAAAATATAATGCAACAACAGACACTGGCAGAGAGCGCTACACAGGTGTATAAAATAAAAGAACACTGCAGGCCCATATCCAATGTTGACTGGAATAAGGTCAAAAGTTCACTTGAGAGCACTGAAATAAGTAACCTGAAAAGATTGCAGTTAAAAGCTAACTTGTGTTTAGCAAACATGTAGGTATTTATGACTTTAGGCATACAGGCTCACTGTCCTTGGTGTTTCCAAATAAATTGTAAACCTCATTAGACAATGAGGTTCTGATTTTGAGTTTGGCGGGCAGAGAAGCCCGCCTGCCAAACTCCTGTGGTCGGGTAACCGCCTATGCTGCAGCACTCCTGCTGCCCCTATTACGCCCCAGTCCACAACATTGATGCCCGCTTGAGATCGAGCTGGCAGCAATGTTGCTGTGTGTCGGGTGCAACAGCACCCGTTGCGCTTTTCACTGTCTGCTAAGCAGACAGTAAAAAGCGCAATGAGACTGTCCATGGGGGCCCCTGCAGTTCCTATGCCAACTGCATGGGCAGTGCAGGGACCCCATGGGCCCACCCTGGCACCGTGTCTCCGCCAGCTTTTACATGGCAATGCAATGTTGCGGTGCGTCTGGGGCAACAGCACCCATTGCGCTTTCCTCTGTCTGCTAATCAGACAGTGAAAAGTGCGACGGGCTGTCCATGCCAACTGCATGGGCAGTGCAGGGTCCCCATGGGGCCCCCGGCACCACCAGCTTTTACATGGCGGTGCAACTGCCATGTAAAAGCCGGCGGAGAGGGGGCTCGAAATCCCCAGGGCAGCACTCCTTGCAGTGCTGTCCTGGTGGATTAAGACCGCCGACACCACCAGGCCATTGGCCGGTGAATAACCCCTAAGGTTGGCCTTTGACCTTCACAACAAACCGTGCCGTGTCACTGAACTTGCTGAGGACCTCTCCCTTCTGGATATTCCAAATCCCGACGTTCAATCACATGAGGAGGGCCCAGGATCCTCTGAAGGCACTGCTAACAACTCCCAAAACGTGAGCCTGTGGCTCTCTCAACGACGACTGCGCCTTCACAGGAAGTGATAAACGACCATGGTAATGCATCCCTTTCTCTCACCAACCCTCATTGGGAAGTCACTGTAGAGCAACACCCTGTGTTCAAATTACTAAGCGAAAGGCTCCACGACTTTGGCTCTGCCCTGGAGAAACATCCTCTCCCAGGTATTGGGAGAGGACTGGCTGAGGAGAATCTCCATGAACAATATGAAGCAAGGCTTATTTTACTCGGGTCCACTCAACTGTTTTGCTCAATGTCTTAACTAAATATGCTTCTCTAGTGAATCTGCAGCAGTTTTAGACCGATTCGCCTCTTATGAAGTATTTCAATCTGCACGATATACGCAATTCGGGACCAGATGCCCCATTAGTTAAATTTCTATTTTTTGGGCTTTTCTGTTCTTGGGTACACAGATGGTATTTGGCTACATAGAAAGGGGGAGGTATGAGACGAGACACAGTCAAGGGGGGACTTAAAGGCAGGAGGGATGGGTGGAGGGGACAGATGGAACTGGCCAGCGAGGAAGAGGGGACGAGGGGCCTTTCGGGAAAGAATATAACAAGTGTTGATGCATTAAATACACCATGGTGATCACTACACTATCCTGGAATATTAAGGGTCTCAATTCACCAACCAAGCGCCACTAATTGTGGAAATACCTTCTTGACCAGCACCATGATGGGTGACGTTGCAAGAGACCCATCTCAAACGTGATGAAGACCACAGATTAAGGCATAACACTTATCCCATGATGTATTAACCTTCTCCTTCCACCAAGCATAACAGTGTGGCATTGTTATTTTACTCCTCCCTGAAGTTCCAACTAGAGGGTTATAAAACAGATAAGGCGGGGAGGATTGTGTTGGTGAAGGGCCGTCTTAGAGGTAGATTATGTACTTTTGCCTCCATTTATGCTCCTAATTCAAACCAGGTCCCGTTTGTGCACTCATGACTGACCCTGGTGGGGGGATTCACTGAGGGTGATACCGTCTTGTTGGGGGACTTCAACCTCACTTGGAATTCGGGATCAGATAGCACCTACCCCCACAGGCAGTTTCCTCACGGCTATCAAACGGGCATTCCAGGAGCTAGGGCTCATAGACGCTTGGAGAACACTCCACCCCAACTCCTCAACTCCTGCGACTATACTTTTTTTTCACACATGCACTGCACATACTCTAGACTAGACTATGTTTTTCTTAGCCAGGCCCTCAGATGCGACCTAAGAGAAGCGACAATCTTCCCCACCACCATATCAGACCATGCACCAGTGACAGTAATGCTAGACTGGGGCGATAAACCACAATATCGGCGCTGGTTTTTCCCCAGTTCTCTGACAAGGGGTCACCTCTGTAGAGATAATCTACATAAGGGTATTAGGGAGTTTTCTCAACTAAATACCCCCACAATACAACTCCCTCTAACAACTGGGATGCACTTAAAGTGTGCATCCAAGGAAAATGCCTTTGCACTGGTCTCAACCCTTAATAAACAAAAAGAAAATGATGGTGTGGCGCTTGAATTGGAGCTACAGCAGCTTGAACAGGCCCACAAAGCCACGCCGACCCTACAGCGGACTATAACTGCCATATGGTGGAACTCAATGCCATTTATACCAACAGGGCCTAACTCACACTTCTACGCCTCATATGGACTTTCTATGTACAGGGTAATAAGGTGGGCTCTCATCTAGCTCGCCAGCTGTTGGATAAATGCGAAAAAGAATATAAGGCCATATTTTACCTTGAAACTTCAGAAATCCCCAGGACTGAATGGCCTCATGGCCCAATTCTACAAGACATTCAGCTCATACCTAGTTCCACATCTGAGCTCCCTTTTTAATCAGATAGCTGAAGTGGGCGCAAAGATACAATCAATGAGTGAAGCATTGGTCAGCCATTCCAAAACATCGGAACGATCTGTGCTCTTGCAGCTATTGTAGGCTCATTGCTCTACTTAATCTGGATGCTAAGCTTTATTCAAAGATTTTGTCTTCCAGGCTGGAAGACATGATGCCGGACCTGATCCACCCAGATCAGTCCGGCTTCATCAAGGGTAGACAGACTCACGATAACTTGTGATCGGTGCTTCACCTCCTTGAAAAAGCTATCAATTAATAGATACCGGTGGTGTTGTTGGGCCTGGATGCCAAAAAAAACATTTCATAGGGTGAACTGGCCCTCTCTATTTCACACACTGAAACGCTTAGTTTTTTGTGACCCATTTATAGCGATGATACGCGCCAGCTATGCAGCAGCCAAGTCTAGAGTCTTCATTAATGGGGTGAGCTCAGAACTTTTTCACCTATGGAGGTGGACAAAGCAGGGAGGCCCCCTCTTACCGCTCCTATTTGCCTTTAGTCTCAAACACCTGGCAGCCAAAATCAGTTCGGCATCAGCTATCAAAGGCCTTTTGTTTGGCTCGAAAATATCCCTCTTTGCGGATGACGTTCTCTTAATGCTCGCCATGCCTCACTCCACACTAACAGCCCTTCAGGAGGAATTACATTTTTTTTAGAAGGTGGCAGGCTTCTGTATCAATTTGCCAAAATCCTTCCTCCTGAATTTGACATTGTCCAACTCAGATGGAGACCCTGGTTGCCTTGAGCCACATTTCAATGGGCTAAAAAAGACATCACTTACCTCTGCATCAAAATTACGCCCAAACTGTCAGACCTTTACCGAGCCAGTTACCCCTCACTCCTACAGCAGCTGAAAACAGACCTTAAATGATGGGCTCCTATGTACCACTTGTCCCTTGGACACATACACGCTATAAAGATAGCAGTCTTACCTAAAGTCCTATATCTTTTCCAAGACCTGCCTATTGAGCTAGAATGAGACTTTTTACTGAGCCCGCATAAACTAGTGACCAGTTTTATTTGGCAAGCCTACTTGTTGTTTAGGCTGCTTCCACTTCTGAAAGACACAGGAGAGCTAGCACTCCCAGAGTTCCAACTTGATTACAAAGTGGCACAGTTACAGGTTATCTCTGGATGGTCACTTCAGGAGTCGGACAAACATTGGTTGCATATGGACAGGGCAATTGTGGGAACAGTCATTTGGGATAGAAACCCAAGGCAGAACACCCACACACGGCTTATTTAAGCACCCCCACAAAAAAACTCTTAAGATATGGGATGAGGTAAATAGGGCTGCAGAGTGGACCACTTCCCCTTCCCCATTAATGCCAATACACTACAATCTGGCCTTTCCTCCCAGCTCTGGTGCCCAGACCTTTTGATGACTGGAAAGAAGGAAGATGCCTCAAACTTTCAGATCTTTTCCACAATTGGGATATCTTAACCTCTGGACACTGCCAGTGTAACTTCCACCTTGCAGATCCAGAACGTTACTGATGTACACAACTAAAACTTCAGCCAGATGTTACAACAGCAGCTAGTAGAGAACTCACCACCCCAATTGAGAAATTTGTTAAGAGAGTGGGAACTGCCAGAGGAAACATCACACTTCTTTACTCTCTATTACTTAACACACTTCTCACCCCACAGCCATGCCACATTGCATTTTGGGTATGCACATTGGGAGAAGAAATTAGTGAAGCAGTGTGGAGAAAACTCTAGAGGGATATCCCAAAATATAATCACTCAATGTGCATGAGGGAGGCGCACTACAAGGTGCTATATGACTGGTATCTAACTGTAAAAAATATTTTCTAACAAACAACTTACTTAACTTCAGTAACGCATTATCTGGTAGAGACACTATCTAGCTGCTGATTCCTTACCTTTGAATTTGCCAGGCGTCAGACTAGATGCGGAAGATTTTTGCGTGAGCGGTACCCCCGCGTGCCATCAGGTGGCTTTGTTCAGTTCTGAGCAGTGTTATCAGTGCCAGAAGTGGCATTGTGGTCACCTATATAGGCACCACCCAGGCACGCAGAAGTCAGTTACTTTTCACGACTTTCCAAGCTAGGAGCGCAGAGCCAGGAAGTGCACTGGCATTTTATGTGTGTCCAAACTAGGGCCCTGAAAACAGATTGTCCCTAACCCTAGAAATCTGTCTGCAGAGCGGGAAGGCACAGGTGTCTGTAAGGAATCTACAGCTAGATATTCTCTCTACCAGTTAATGTGTTACCAAAGGTAAGTAACTTGTTCATCTGATAGTGACTTTTAGCTGCAGATTCCTTCACCTTTGAATAGATAACCAAGCAATACCATCCCGGCGGTGGGCTGCAGACAAATTTACTACACTAAAAAGTCCTGCAGGACCAAACAAGCAAAATCCCCGTCTCTGCAGACCAGATTGTCCAGGCAGTAGTGTTTGACAAACATGTCCTGGGATGCCCATGTTGCTGCCTGGAAAATGGCCAGGACCAGGACTCCAGTGCCAATGCTGTGGTCGCAGCCTTACCTCTGGTGGAATAGGCCTTAAGCCCTCCGGCAGCTGTTTCCTGGCTAGGGAACAGCAGATTCTTATACAGAGAATGACCCAGCAGCAAATGGATTGGTTCCATACTGCTCTACCTTTCTTAGGTCCAACATACCCCACGAAGAGTTGGTCATCTGTCCTTGAACACTCTTGTGCAATCAATGTAGAACAACAAAGCTCTTTTTGGGTCCAGACAGTGGAGTCGCTCCTCTTCTTTAAAGGGATGTAGAGGAGTGTAAAAGGTGGCCAGGGTGACAGACTGTCCCAAATTGAATCGGGTCACCACTTTCAGAAGGAAAGAGGCCCTAGTCAAATAGGGAGTCTTGGATGACAAAGCCTGCAGCTCACTCACCCTCCGGGCAGATGTTATTGCCACAAAAAAGGCTGTTCGAAGACAGCACACATGTGGTGGGTGAGAACTAAATTAAGGCCTCACTGAGGCATGATCAAGGGTGAAAGGGGAACCAAATGTACAAGCCCTTTGAGAAACCTATTTACATTAGAGGACTTAAATATAGAGAGTTGGTCAGGCAGCCACAGGAAGGAGGACAAAGCAGAGAGATAACCCGTAAGCATACCCAGAGTAGAGCCCTGCTGGGCAAGGGTAAGAATGAATAGAAGAATATCACAGAGAGAGTAGCAGAAAGAGGGTTGACAGACTTTTCTGTACGATATTTTACAAATATTTGCCATTTTCAGGCTTATAACGTCTTAGTGGAGGGATGTCTGGCTGCCAGAATAACGTTACAGACTTCAGGAGAAAGTTCAAAAGCTATCAACTGTTGCTGCTCAATCTCCATACAAGAAGGCGGAGAGTTGACAGGTTCAGATGAAGGACCATCCCTTGCTGCTGTGACAGAAGATTCTCCCGAAGGGCAGCCTGTTCGGAGGATCAATGCACATTTTCAGAAGCTCGGGATACCAGACTCTCCGTGGCCTGTCCGGTGCCACAAGAATAACTTGGGCCCGATCATTCCTGATCTTCTTGAGAACCATGGGGAGGAGTGGTTTGAGCATAAAGGCATACATGAGGCTTGAACTTTACTTGAGACGAAAAGTGCCTCCGAGCGATAGCCGCCGTAGAAACTTCAATGCGCAAAACTGCTGACATTGTGTTTTCTCTTCAGAGGCAAACAGATCTAACCAAGACTCCCCCACAGCTGCAAGAGTCCTTGTGCCACCTCCAAATGGAGAGGCCACTCGATCTCGTAGGCATCGACGGCTGAGTTTGCCCACCCTGGCATTCAGAGAACCTGCCAAGTTTTGAACCACCAGGGTTGTGCCCTGCTGTTCCAGCCATGTCCAGAGACACATGGCCTCTTGACAAAGGGTCCACGACTCCACACTGCCCTGCTTGTTGGCTTGTTGCAGTACCACATGCAGGTGGTGTTGTCCATGAACAACTCTACTACCTTCCCCTTGAGAGAGAGAAGAATTTTTTTCAATGCTGGCCGGATCGCACGGAGCTCCAGCAAGTTGATGTGGAGTCCAGATTCTGACGCAGACCAGAGTCCTCTGATCACCACCTCTCCCAGATGGTTGCCTCATTTCATGAGTGACGCATCTGTCTCTACTGTCAGATCTGGTTGGGGAGAGGAGTCTGCCCTTGACCCAATCACGGTTTGTTAACCACCACTGCAGGTCTTTTGCAGTTTTCTCTAAGATCTGGACCATATTGGAGAAATTTCCCAGATGCTACGCCCACTAGAACTTCAGTTCCCGCGGCAGTACTCGCATATGCCATCTGGCATGATTCACCTACAGAATGCAGGAGGCCATGAGGCCCAGCAGCCTCAGAGTCATTATCACTGAAATCCAGGACAGAGGTCGAAACATCTGTATCATGGCCTGAATATCCTGGACTAGCTGCTCGGGAGGATAAGCCCGAAACTGCAGTGTCCGGAACTGCTCCAATGAAAGAAAGTGTCTGGGAAGGAGTCAGGCCTGACTTTGGCACATTTTTAGTGAACCCCAGCGAATGCAAGAGGTCCGCTGCAGTCTGAAGGTGGAAGACGACAGTCTGGTGCCAGCTTGCCATCAACAGCCATTTATCGAGATAAGAGTAGATTGATACTCCTAGTCTCCATAGATGAGCTGCGACCACAGCCATCACCTTGGTGAACACCTGAGAGGCACTGCTAAGGCTAAAGGGGAGCACCATGAACTGAAAATGCTCGTGGCCTAACTTGAACCGCAGGTAACGCCTGTGGGCAGGCAAGATGGGGATGTGAAAATACACATCCTGCTAATTCTACCAGCCAGTCTCTTTGGTCTAGGCAGACAAGACCTGAGCTAAAATGAGCATCTTGAACTCTTCTTTCTTAATGAAGAGATTGACAGTTTAGAGGTCTACAATAGGGCGAAGACCCTTGTTCTTTTTGGGAATCAGAAAGTAGTGGGGATAACAACCACCTCCTACTTCTGCTATCGGCACCCTCTCTATAGCTCCCTTGGCAAAGAGAGCTGTAACTTCCTCTCTGTATAAAGATAGATGATCCTCTATCAACTGTTCTTGTACTGGCAGTATAGAGGAATGTTTAAAAGGGGCGGGAGTAGCCCCTATGAATGTTTTGCAAGACCCGTTTGTGCGAGTGGAGGAAATGATGTTGGATTCTCCCTCCAACTGGGAAACATTGGTCTTGCAGAACCAGGTTAGGAGGGCTTAGAGGCTGCAGATGCCGGGTTTGGTAGCTGACAACTTCTGGCTACCTGATTCAAAGGGTCAGAATGCACTGAATCCACATCCTCACACAGCTTGGCTAGCATAGGGATGACACAGTGGCACATAACCTCCATAGCCACGAAAGGGGCAAAAGGCAGACTGGGGACGAGGGGTCACTGAGAGATTCAAGGACTTGGCCGTAGCCTGCGAGTCCTTGAAGCGCTCTAACACAGAGTTTGCCTTCTCTTTGAAGAGATGAATCCCGTCGAAGGGCATGTCAATGAGGTTGGACTGAACGTCCCCTGAAAAGCCAGACACTCTCAGCCAGGTGTGGCGCCTCGAGGCCACTGTTGACGAAACCTTTCTGCCCAGCGAGTCAGTCATTTCCAATTCACACCTAATGGTGAACTTTGCTGCATCTCTCCATTTCTCACTACTTGAGAGAGGATGGCCCGTGCCTCCTCTGGGACTTGTGGCAGCACTTGCACAACCGTAACCTACAACATGTGGGAATTACGGCCCAAATGGCATGCAGAGTTCACCGACTACAATGCTAGGCTGGCAGTAGAATACATCTTCTTTCCCAAGGTTTCCAGCGTTTTGGATTCCCTATCCGGGGGAGCGGCAGGGAACATGCCAAGGGAAGTTGAGGACTGGACCACCAGCCTCTCAGGGGTAGGGTGTTTGCTGAGGAAACTATGGTCACCTGAGGCAGGACAATGGCGCGGGCAATTGTCATGTTCACAGGAGCCCCTGTGCTGGGCTTGGACCAGGTACCCAGCAGGACATCAGTAAGCGCTTCGCTTAAGGGGAGCAGGGGTTCTGAACAAGAAGCTCCAGGTTGAAGCACTTATGCCAAGAGTTTAGTCTTGACTGCCACCGAGGGAAGTTCGAAGTCGAGGACCTCCGCTGCCCTCTTCACCACCATTGTATATGATGTTTCCCACTCCATAGCCAACGTAAGGGGGAAAAAGCAAACCAGTATCTGGAGATGTGTCCAGTCCACTGACATCTCCAAGTTCCTCATACCAGCCCAAAGATGTACCTACCTGGTGTTCGAAAGGGTCCAGTGGTCCCTCCCATTCTTCCCCTAATCCTGGCTGCTCTGAAAAATGCTCAGGGAACATCCTAGAGCTAATGGGCCTTATCGGCATCGAGCAACACCGTTCCAACTCTGAGTCGTCAGGGATCAGAATGAGGCTGGCACTGGCAGAGCTGGGAGCATCGGTGTCAGGACGGATGCCGGAGAAGGTTGCACTGATGTTAGGAAATTAGTTCAGAAGAACAAGTTACTTTACTTTCAGGCATGCACTTTCTGGTGGTTACTCTATTTAACTGCAAATTTCTCACTTTAAGAATATCTTAAGGTGCAAGAATTTTACAAAAACGCTCCTTAATGCTGATATGTGGCATCATGTGGCTCCACACTGACTTTGTACTACTGCATTTAAGCACCAGAGCTGCATACCAATGTCAGTTTCTTAATCTTTTTCCGTACATGCCAAAAGTTGTGTAGCACTCCCAACAAACTTCAGGTGGCAGTGGGCCAAAAGCTAATTTGGAAAACTTATGTTCAGGAGTCCATTTCACAAAATGGTGAGGTGGAATGGCAGAAAGGAATCTGCAGTGAGATAGATTAACCACCATAAAGAGTGTTACCAAAGGTGAGTAATTTTTTTTCTGATGGATACTTCTAATCGCAGGTTCCTCACCTTAACAGTAGATACCAAAGCAGAATCCAAAGGTGGAGGTGAGGAGGGAGTCTGGGGAGTGGATTTAGACCAGATAGTCTTGCAGGACCGAGAGGGCAAAATGGCTTTCCTGTTGGACCTGAATGTTGAGGCAGTAGTGTTCAGTGAATGGGTTAACATCCATGTTTCAGCCTGACGCCCAGAACCACCAGATCCCTGTCAATGCCATTATGGCTAAATGAGCCCGCAGGCCTTTAGGGGGTTGCCTTTTGGCCACCACTATTTTGCAGAGGACTATCCATTTTGACAGGACCCTTTATTGCATTTCCTTTTGTGTTTTGATCCAGAGACTCCTGCAAAGAACAAACTATCCACACAACGTATTTGGTGAAGTCAATGTAAATAAAACTCAAAGCTCCTTTAGGGTCAAGCTAATAGAGTCTCTCCTGCTTTTTAAGAATGGTTAGATGGAGAAGAAATGTTGGCGAAGTGATAAACTAGCTGAAGTGAAAAGATGTCCCAACTTTGGGTAAAAATACTACTGGGATCATCAATGTTCATTTGTCTGCATAGAATGTAGTGTTGGGGGTTGCACTGACAGTGCCGACACTTTACTCATACAAAACCCCACTGGGCCAGCGATAAATAAACAATAACACATCTGAAGGTTTGGTCTGGAGAGGGTCAGTATGACAAGTGACACATCAGGCAACACATTTCTCCCAGACCTTAGCCTAGAGGGATTCTGTTGAAATACATCAGAAGCAAGGATAACATTAGCTACTGATGCAAACAGACTGAAGGTGATTGACAACTGCTGCTAAATCTCCAGGCATGGAAGTGTAGGTTGTGAAGACTCCAGATCAGGACCAGAGGCGTCTGATGTACACCTCCCTAGGAAGACCACCAAACTAGAGGCGAAGCATCTGTCACAACCGTGAAGTCTGGGTGGGGAATGGAGAGTGGCCTATTGGAGTCAGGCTGGCACCTGACTACCACCACAAAAGATCCTAAGTCATCTCCACTGAGATCTCGATAAATCAGAGAGGGTGCCCTGATGTTGGGCCCACTGAAACCTGAGGTTCTACTACAGGACCCGCATATGTTATCTGGCATTCGGGATGAAGAGGTTGTACGATGAGGCTAGGAAGTCAATTTAGTTCCACGGCCTTCTCTCCAAGACACGAGATTAAGCTTGACACATCAGGATCATATACTGAATCTCCCAGATTAGCTACAGTGGTGGAAAGTCTTGAACGCCACTGTGTCTAGGACACCCCAATCCTCTATGTGGGGCTCAGGAAGTCAAAGCCAACAGGCAAGTAAGTATACTTTGCTGCCTCCTGGCTATCTTGTATCATTTGAAACAATGAGGTTCTAAGGTGTTCTACAACGGCTGGCCATGTCCCACAATGTATGGGTCTACCTGACTAAAAGGCACACTGGATCTTAAAGCTCAACTAGCAGAAAATAATATTCTGCCTCTGAAGGCAGCAATACATCTTATATCTTTATCCCAAGGATTGGTTGGGAAGGTATTTTGAAGGACCATACTAGTCGACCTCTGTACCATCAGGCTTTCAGGCGTAGGATGCCTTCTCAGAAAATCAGGATCACAGGGGGACAATCGATGTCACCTGGCAACAAGCTAGCTGCCTTATCGGAGGGCCCAGGATGACTTGGTTCAAGTGGCCTTGAGAGTTTATTTAACAGCATTGCTGAATGGAAATAATAGCACAGAAGAGGATGGACTTGCTTAAGGGATCTCAGGTAGCAAGTCTGTCTTAGTCTAGCACCGCTGCTGCCTTTCACACAGCTACTACAAAAGAGCAATTTTCTTTTGTTGGTGGCCCCGGTGGCAAGTCTACATAAGTCTCTGGACACGTACCCAGCCCAATGGCATTCTGTAAATCCAGGTGTAGGCCAACATCAGTATATTGAAGGGGAGTAGGTTATTCACCTCATCATCATCATGAGTCATGGGGAACAATCTGCACACCTGAACCACATCATAGTTAGTTCCAAATAAGTTCCCTATCCTCTGAATGTATTGGCGTCAAGGCAAATGGTGAAAATTTGGGTCTGATGGCAACTGACTGATTGGACTTTTGTTAACTCGTATTGCATCACTGGCTCGGAGTTGGAGTCAGGTCCTGGGCAAGCGCCAGCATCTGTACAGAAAGAACTGCTGTGGACCCTGGGGCCATAGTGGAACTATGAACAGGCATCAGAACGTGTCCGGGAACAGATTGCAAGGGGTCATTTGGCATTGATGGTGGGCTTGCTGGCGGAACTAAACCTGAAGCTGTTCATGGCTCTGTGGGACCCAAAGGTGTGCCAGAGGGAGACGTAACCATCAAAAAGAGCTGCAGCATGGCTTCCTTGAAGGCAAACATTTACTGTGGGTGGACGACGGGCAGGGAATTCGAGGTGCACGGGGATTAATTGAAGGACCAGATCAGAGTCAGAGGAAGCTTGTGGGGTATGATCTCTTGATTAACCTCCTGGTATCTTCTCACCTGTTTTCTAGTAGTGGGATGGGGCCAAGTACCACTTGCCCTTCTTGCACCTAAAGCACATCTTCAACTTCAATGTATTGGAAACCTGAGCAGGAAAGGGACTTTAGGCAGGACTCACTCCTTGAATGGAATTTTGAGTGTCAACAATGTCACATAATGCTGGCAACAAATACATTTTACTCTGCCATTGCTCAAATTGGCTCACCAGGTATTTTCTTACATATTGTGAATTCTGTTATACCACCAGGTCAAAAAATGATGGGCTTCTATGCAATCACAATCTTGTCTTGACAGTCTTCGAGGCTTGATGCCATAGGTTACCCACAAGTCTTTTAGAATGTGTACGCTTATTCAGTCAGAGGGAAATAAGGAATACCCTAAAGTCATGGAACCTAGCATTGGCTGTACTGTTTTGCTGTCAAAATAGGATCTACATTATGACGCATCAGGAGAAGCTGTCTCATCTGAATAAGAGATAATTGCTCTTCCAATGGAGATGCTTTCTGTATTCTAGTCAGTGTGACTGGTGATGAATTTACCTGCTATGGAATATCTGCACTAGTTCTGAAAACTCCTATGTGTCTTTTTTGAGTATGTTTGATCTTATCAGCCTGTTGTCCAGAAAAGGACATAAGACATGCCTGGTTTCCTGGGGCAAGCAGTTACCACAGCCTTGAAGTTGGTGAAGACTTTCAGGAAAGACAAAGCTTTGAACTGGTAGAACTATGTCCAGGTAAATGGTTCATGTACCTACTGAGCTACAATCCAACTGGAACGTGGAAGCAGGCATCTGTAAGGTCTCTGATGCACAGATAAACTGTCTTGGAATTGGAAAGCATACTACTCTGAAATTCCACCACCATGAACTCAACTTCAAGGAAGAATCTGTTGGCAACTCTCAAATATAGGCTAATCTCAAGGCTCAGCTGGAGGTTTTCCTTGGAAAAGAAAATATCTTGATCATAGTCCTTTTGATGACAACCCAGGACATGCTCTATTGCCCTCTTGTCACGCACCATGATAACTTTATGATAGTACTATAAGAAGATGCAACTTAGGATGACTGCAGACATGAAGGGTTGCTATGAATGAATGGACTGAACTTCCAGTGTGTACCAATTCTAAATAATAAAGAGCATTTATAGAACCAAATTGCTGCCTATTTCTTAATTCGAATTAAACTTGGACTTTTCGGGTCGAGCTGAAATATGAATTGGAGGCGACACCTTGGCATTGAAGGGGGGCTGTACAGGAGTAGAACCCAATTCACAGTGCAGCCTCTAGATGATGACTGTGAGTGAAACTAAATAAACAAATAAATAAATAGGATAAAATGTGCTGTTCTTAACTTGTTTTTGATTTTTAAAATATTTAAGTTCTCATTTTTTTTATTTTTAAAGAAACGTTTTTGGGAATGCTGCTCGACTCACAGGAATATCCCAAAATGAAAACAAAACGCATATTCCATTCAAATATCAAATCTGGCATTCAATCAAACTGCAATTAATGACATAGGGCTTATCAGCTCAAAGGAAAATTGTTAATTAGTTAAGTTTGCATTTATCATTGACAGGAACAAAGGCCTCGGTGACCCACAAGAATCCCCAAAATTAGAAACATCCTATCTGTAGTGTGATGTTTAAGACTCTTAAGCTTCTAATTTTCTTCCATGTTGGATTTATACTTTGAATACAATGAAAGCAACTGATATTGGCCCCTGAGAATGACGCTAAAGGCCTATCCACCTTATTGACTGGAGCTGGAAAGCAAAAATAAAGTAGGTAGACTGATACATTCAATGGCACTTTTAATACCACTGTTCTAAAAGGCACACACAGGATTTTCACAATCACAGTGAGGCATTATTCCAAGCATGATTTAATGCCTGATTTAATGCCTGATACCTGAGGCAGACAGAGTTTTGCCATTCTCATTGTCTGACATGACTGCCAGAGAGTTGCTGTGGGTAAGACTTTTTGGGGAGTGAATGGAAATGGGGTACTGTGTGATTTTTCAACTGAGTCCTCGATTAGTTGTCGCAATGTGCCTGTGGAATTCTTAGACCTACTTCTCCATAAAGTGGATTACATACTTAAGACAGTTTGCTGGCATCTAAAATCTCACTGAGGCATGACACCAATTCAAATTATCTTTATGTGATCTTGATCATGATCTTCTGTCAAATGTCAGTTGCAAATTTTCCACTGGGCACATCAGAATTCTACCTTTACACCCCATTGTGAATTTCTGCATCATGAATACGTCTCATTAACTACTTTCTGATGCACACCTACCTCTGACAACAAAGAGCACACACTGAATGTAAATGTCTGTTCCCAATATAACCACTTCAACAGTCTTCAGATCTATGTGGATCCCTGTGTCCAAAGTTTTTAAGCCCACGCGGAGGGCTTCACCATTTCTGCTCTCTATAATCAATACTTACTTTTCCTTGTACTCAGGGTTCAGCGTTTTCTTCTTAACTGCTGTTTTCCTCTTGGTTACACGGTTTTTGTCTGGTTGTAAAACCATAGACACATAAGGATCAGGGAGTTCTTTGGAAGGCAACTTCAGATTCCTGAGCAAAACCGGACAAAAAAATAAAAAAGATGAAATAGAGCGAGGGATCATAGGGAACTGATTGACCATGGAAAAAAAAAAATAAGTGAAAATAAAGCAATGGGGAAGGATAGACAGGGAGTAGGACAGCATGTCTATATGTATATATACAGTCCTTTGTGGAGCTTCATGTGGCACAAAAATAGTTTTGGAAGTACAGAACACAAGTTTCTAAGGCTAGAGGTGGCTGGAGTCAGTTATCGTTACCGACGCAGTGAAGCTAATCAAAGAAGGTGATGATTCAGACTAACTCGGGAAAAAGGGAAACAGTTTTGAAAGCATCAAACATATCCTACATCACAATACTCTGGTGGATTTCCTCTATTACCCCCTTTAGAAGCATCCCCTCTAAAAAAGATACCAAGGACTAAATAATAAAACAAAGGCCCACTGACTTTCTATAGATGATTACTTGCCACCCCATGAAGTTAAGAATTGAATTGATTTAGAGAATAACTCTTCACCAACCTCTAAATTTCCTTCCGCCTTGGCCTGTCATTTAAAGGTTTTAGAGATAGTGGTGTGGAAAAAAGTTGCCATCCCTATGCAAGGCTATAACTACAACACTCCAATCAAAACAAGGGAGTTTCAAAGGGCATTCAAAACACACATGGCTTCAAACAAAAGCGCACATGGCATTGTATTAGGGGTTGAGTGCAGTTACAGATGTTTGTGTGCACAATTGCGTGTGGACTGGTGTGTCACCTGCAGGCATGAACCACGACCACCAGCTTCTTCTCAGGAAGGACGTAGATGGTAAGGTGGATTTCTCCCAGTGATGTATCCATAGCACCTGCAGTACTGCAAGAAAAGTAAAAATATTTACCATTCACACATTGTTCCCTTGAACATGAAACTTCCTACTCACTAGTTGAGATTCTCCCGAAAGTTTCTGCCAAAGGCAGAACACTATGTGGCAGCCACAAATTTCATGCACCTGCCCAACAATGTTTCCTATTCCCCTTGCCAAGCCACTTTAGCCTGTTGCTGTGCTTTCAAGAGCAAACCAATCAGCTTACTTACCAAAGCCTTTTTGCTTGCTCAATCCATCGAAGTTAAGGAAGGTGACCTCTACTGTGGCACTGCAAATACTGTATGCACCAATCAAAAGAGTAGTGCTTTTTCTGCTGTCAGAATACCCAATCAGACAGCTTGAATGTATCAGGAATACACATTCATAGGCCTGGTTTAGAAGCAAAATGATGTATTTTTTGCAGTAAAGGACGCAGAATGTTATGAACGCAATGACACAGATTAAGTTGTACTATCTCTTTAATTTATCTGCACAACAGCAGAAGAGAATATGTTGGGTTTCTCGGTCTGTGTCAGTGTCCTGTAATCACTGCTGTTATCATCTCATTCTTGTTTTGTCTCTCTCTCTCTGACGACATGGCTAGAGAACAACTCCTCTTATGATGAATGATGCCTGATGACGAAAGCTGGAAGAAACGCAATGATCAGGAGTCTCTAGACCCAGCAAGTAGAATCAAAACGAGGAGAAACTAGCAGGTTCCTACCAACTGACTCAATTTCGTTGAGAAGATGCCTTTCAGCTACAAGAGAAGACAAAATACAACAGACTGAGAATTCGGAAGCATAAGTTTCATACTGAAAATAAAACTAAGGGTGTTTTTCTTAGTGTATGCCATTTCCTTCATGATCTCTTGGTAGTTACTCCAAGAGATCTTGATAGGCTTCAATGAGATCTGTGTTTAAAGCCACAAAACATTCCCCAACATCAGCAGTAGCATAAGTGCATTAACTTTCTTTTAGTGAACCCTGTTGAATATGGAAGAGAATGCCCAATTAGATTTTTTAGAACCCCTGTGAACATGCCCCAAACAAAGAATTTTTAATACAAAACTGCTCCAAGGCTCAAATTCACCAGCCAAAACAGCAGTTTAAACAGATATTGCAAAACAGCAGTGAATAATGTATTTGTCAGTGTTTTAAGGAACAAGTGCTTTGCTTGTGTTGTTGACACATTCGAAGAGGCACAGCAATACTTTCTGCAACTAGATAAGAAAGTTAGCCAATAACCAGATAAGCGTGGCTCTTAATGCCAAAAACTTTAAACCCCACAGCTGCCCCGTGGTCTTTGTAATAGTTTTCAAAGGGTCTGCAATTTATTGTAAGCTACTAGGGCCATCAGTGCCAAAGGCTTGGTTGAGAGGGCTTCACTGGAACAGAAGCAATTCAAAGGAAGAGAAACTCAATGTTCCAGAGGTCCCAATATCTGTGTAATTGTAAATTGTTTAAAAACCCCAAACCACCAGTGTTGCACCATCACCCAGTGATATGATAGTAAACGAATGGAAAATGACTATTAACCATCCTATGAAAATACTCTCATTCTAAATACTGTAGAGCACATTTTCAATGTCCACACAGAAAGCTAAAATGAGATTCAGAGCCTTTCTAGAGCATAAGTCAAATCATTGGGATCCGTCTGAAAAAGACTGTGGTTCCATGAGACTATTTCCTAAAATAAATGGAGAACAGTCAAGCAAATGTACTGCAAGCTCCAAAGAAATCACAGAAATCAGGTCACCTGACAGGCAAAGTGGACTATCCAGTAGCAAAGGATGCAAAAACGCCTTGCTTTCCACAAGTAAAGTAGGATAATCAGGAATCAGGTGTAGCTGTACCACGAACCAAGCTAGAAAGGGTCATACCAAAAACTGCTAGACCACTAGAATTAACAAAGTGTAATCACTGACGGTCTGTGATATGTCTGGGGGAATTAAAACAAGTGAGAGGTATAGAGAGGTCCACAACACCCTGGAAAATTGAATCTGTTACCTGCTGAAGCTGGGTGGAAAAATATGATGGATATCAGCAAACCTATTGCATACATGCTAATCACAGTGTGTTCAAAATGAGAAGATTCAGACACATGCAAAAACGTTCTGGAAAACCACTAGTGTGATTTACAGTAGCACAGTTCACGCTTAAAAGTGACCTCTGCAATCGGAGCCTTTTGCCCCATTTCGTTTGTCTGATGGAAGGTCTTTATTGGCACTGTAGCAGGCAACTTAAAAGCAAACTGTAAGCCCAGCATGCATATGGTTCCCTCTTGACCCAATCCACATCTCTCACAAGTGCTTTAGGTAGAGCGAAAGAAAGAGTGCAGAGATGAGGGATAATGGATGCTATCCCCGAGATAGCCAAATGCTATATTAAAACTGAGATGGGACTCACTGCCAAAAGTTTCAGAATTCATAATTGTGAGCTACTCCAGGCTTACCCCAATATATTGTTTTGTAAGTCATAACTTTCTGGAGAAACTGTCCATTTATGATCAGAACTGAGTCCTGATGATCTGGCTGGACAATGCAAGTTCCCCTATATCCAAAAACTTTTATTCAATCTACTAAAAACTACTGAACTTTCAATATGTGTTGCTGAGTCGGTAGCTACTACCAATGAAAGTGCTACTTTTTACAGGCATGCTAACCGGAAACTCCTTACTCTGGTTTAGAGAAAATAATTTAAATTAATTAACAAACAATATCCCACAGAATTCAGAGAACAAAAGCAGAACATGACGTGGATAGGCCTACCTGAAGAACTTGGGACAAAATTTGGAATCTGGGAAAAGCAATCATAAATACTGTAAAAACATTACAACCATATCAAATGCAGTGATAAGCGAGGTAGTACTGAATAATATAGAGGTTCAATTAACGTATAATCTTTCGGGATTGGTACCAAACAGAAAATTTGATGTTTGTGAACAAAACACTTATGACTGAAAATGAGGTCATCTTAAATGATCGGATCTTGGCCTTCATATAAATTAGCATGTAATGCCATGCTTGAAGAGCTGGTCTGTTAAAAGCTTTAAATAAAGCACAACACTAAATCAAAACTTGAGGCTTATGGCTGCTGTTCTCTTTTTCTAATCTTTGTCTTTTATTGAAGTTATAGTGACAAGAACTATATTTCCATGGTGGCTGATACAGGTTTTTGAGATTGTACATAACATTGTCATAACGATGAAAAAACACTCTAATACAAATTACTGTGGCATTAATAGCCCTGTGAGGGCAAGTAATATATTTAGTATATCAAGTAGTCTTACTTGTATGCATTCATCAAAAATATCCTTGTGCATTACAGTTTTAGTCTTCAAGTAATTGGAGTGTTGTCCATCTTATTGGCACATAACACAACAATTCAATCCTTTGCTGGTAGTCAAGTAACACAGATCACGTTTTCACAAACATTTTTTCTTCTTGCCTAAAAATCAAAGGCTAGCTTTCCAGTAACAAGAAATTGCCAGAGTTTGAGAAACAACTGAGTTAGGTTAGGGAACGGGACTTTTTCTTCCACTGCTTTGCAATCAGACTCAATGTCGCCCTACCTTTTGATGGAAGAATGTCATGTGTATAATGAGGACCTGTGCATAATATGGATGTGGTTTATGAAGCTTCCCAACCAATAGAATTATACTGTGGTCTTGGGCCACTAGATAACTTGAGCCTTCTTTTATGTAGTGAAGAATTTCCTTGCAAAAGATAGCCAATTTTGGGCAATCCCACCAAATTCTAGCATGTTCCCCACACTTACTCCACATACCCAGCAGACATTCTGGGCTTTTGGGTACACATGGAGCAATTTCTCAGGCACAAGATCTCACTGGCACAGTATTTTATAGTTAACCTTCCAAAATGTGTTTGGAGATAGATCTCCACACCTCTTCCCATTCCTGTTATTTCCGTCTGGGGAGGTCTTTCCCAGGCTGTTTGGTATCGCCATCTCTGAATGTTGCCTCTTTCTCCCAGAAGTTCATTAAGAACTGAAAATGTACCCATGGAGCCTAAATGCATCCTGACAAGTTTTTCTACGGGGTTAGTTCCATGGTGGCTGCCTGTTTGTTCGGAGAATAGCAGAGACCAGAGTTGTAATTGAATATATTGGAGACAATTAGGGGGTCATTACGACCTCGGCGGTCTTTTCGCAAGACCGCCGAGGTACCGCCGTGCTGAAGACCGCCAGTGGTGGCGGTCTTCCGCTCGGGGTATTATGACCATTGGCAGCCCGCCGTACTTGTTCCGACGGAGAGCCACCAACAGCCATATTGGCGGGAGGCGGGGAAGTGGAGGTTGCTCCACCTCCACCGCCACGCCAACAGAACACCGCCCAGCGAATCACATCCTGTGCTTCACCGTGGCGGTGTTCTGTTGGCGGTGTGGTGTCGGCGGAGCTGCTCCCATGGCTCCCGTCCCCTCCCGAAGGATCGGCGGACCAGGTAAGTCGATCGTCCGTGAAGGGTGGGAGGGTGTTGTGGGGGTGCATGGGGGTGTGCGTGTGTGTATGTAGAGGGGGTGTGTGAGTGCGTGTATGTCTGTGGGTATGTCTGTATGGATGTGTGCGTGTATGTTTGAATGTGGGTGTGCGTGTATGACTGTGTGTGGATGTAGGCATGTATGTCGGCGTGTGTGCGTGTAAGTATGTAGGTGGTGCCTGCGTGCGTGTCGTGTGGGTATGGGTGAAGTGATGTTGGGGGTCGGGGTGGGGAGGGGGGCCCTGCCACCTTTGAGGGGTGGCAGAGGTGGTGGGGGGGGTAGGGGAGGGAGTAGGGGTGGGGGTGGGGGAGACCCCTATCAGTGCCAGGGAAGGAATTCCCTGGCACTGATAGTGCTTATCGCCATGGTTTTCATGGCGGTTCAGACCGCTGGAAAACCGCGGCGGTAAGCCGGGTCAAAATACCGCCGGCGGTATAGTGATGGACGTCGGGCTGGAGACCCAGGTCCCCAGCCCGGCGGTCGTCTCCGCCCTGGCGGGCAGAACGGAGAAGCAGCGGATGACCATGGCGGTAACCGCCATGGTCATAATACAAAAAAAAAGACCGCCAGCCTGTATCTGATTCTCTGGTGGGTTATTGACCAGTTACTGGAGGTGGACTGCATAGTAATATTACACAACATTAAGACATGCTAAGCTTCCTTTCTCTCTAAAAATCATCACAATTTTTGTTTATACATGCCCTATCTCCTACCCACATGAAGTTGATTATTCTCTTTTGCAATTTTTCTATGTCCCCCAGCAGAAAGGTACTGGCATTGATTAAAAGATGTACACTAATCTTTAAAGTACATTTATCTTCAAAATGTTATTCTTCCCTAGTCAGGAAATGTATAATTTATTCCACTTTCTTCGGTGTTCGAGAATTTAGTTTCTTAAAGTTGGCCAGTTTTTTAACAAGCTCTTTTGCTAGGTTGCTAGTAATGAGTCTGGAGATTTTTTTAAATTTCTCTAGTACAGTAACCACTGAAGAAACATATCTTATGCTTGTCTGGTCCAAATGGGATCCCACTTATTTCCTCAGCCCCTCATATCCTAGCTGATGGCTCTACTGCCGAGGCAAAAGGAGCAGAAACGGGGGCACTTTTACCTGTACCCAAGTGTAATACAGATTGCTCTGTGTGCTTGAGCTGACTCTAAACCTGCAAGTGGGGGCTTTGTATCCAGATAGGATCCATCTTTTCATATTGAGCCCCAATAAAGTTCGGACCTGTATCTCCTTAAGGAATGACCAGGTGACATGGCCAAATACATACTTGGCATCTAAACTGAATAAGACCACCGTGCTATTCTTTTTTGGTCACTTTTTCGATCAGGTGTATTATTTGGCAAATGTTATCGGACCCTTTCCTTTCCTCTTCAACACCCACTAGATAGGTATCCAGAAAATTCATCCAGTCTTCCAGGCTTTATATCTGGGTTGAGCAGGAATTTAGGCTGATAAGATGCACAATCTACTGAATATCTGAGTGGCGTCAGGATCAATGTGATATCAGCTTCTTTCATGATGGGGGGTAAGTGCTGTTTGTGGCAAAGTGGTTGAAAAGGTCTGTCAGTGTTTTTTTTTTTTGCTGCGACAGAAACAGCTTATGAAACCATACTGGTATTCCATTTGCACTCAGACTTTTACTTAATGGCACTAATATTACTGCTTTGATTATCTCAGCTTTGTCTGTTCAATCATTCTACCCAGGTGGCGAGGGGGTGGGTGGGTGGGTGGGGGAGGGGGTTGGTAAAGGGACTGAGTCGGAATAGGACTATGGGCCTGACTTAAGAGTTTGGAAGATGGGATACTCTATCACAAACATGACAGATATCCTGTATTGCGTGTGGCACAGGATGTAAGTAACTTGTAATACGGAGGATGGGATATTCATCATGTTCATGACAGAGTATGCCATCTATCAAACTTTGAATCAAGTACCGACTTCGTCAGAAGTTTTAAAGGCATCTCTTTTGTCACTTTCTTTCACTGCCCATGTCCCATCCTACCTTTTAATACTGCTCATATGCTTTTTCGCTCATTGAGTGCTTTTAGTTTTTAAAGTTTGTCTGAGAGCCCCTGTTTTGTTTCCCTGCTTGCAGAAACACTGTCCCAGTCTTAGCAGTTCTAAACAGCTCCATTTGTTCTTATGAGGTTTAGTTGGCCTCTTGGTCCTTTTATTTTGCACCATGTAACTATGGTGGAGTGCTGTTTATCTTGAGCTTCTGCCTGTTAGAGTTCTGCTGTCATTTTGACTTATTGGCATTTTGCTTCCCGGCCTGTCTTTTTGCTTTTGCAATCACTGTCTCCCTGATTATTGCTTTGAATTCGTCCCATCTTATGTCTAGAGGGGTATTGTCTGCCCCATTTTTGGAAAATAGTTCCTGAATCATTTCAGATCCGTTCACTGAATCTTTAAAAAGAGTAGGGTTCATTCTCCAACCAGTGCTATTGTGTGGCTCCACCCTATTGTTCTATGTCATCTCTACATGAGGTGGTCAAAGACTTAAATGTCTGAGAGTTCTACATGTTGAATGGTATCAAGTAGCCCTGTGTTACAAATAAAAGGTCTATGCTAGAATATGATTTATGTACATAAGAGTAAAAGGAGAAGATCTAGGCGTGAAGATTGATGACTGTAAAGGAATAAAAAAAGAAAAAATTAATAACTGAAGCCTCTCCACGCATTGAACAAAGGTTCCCATGCCAGTTTCTGAGTTTCGTGATCTACATGATCATGGTTCTCAGACCACTATAATGCCCATCCCATCATAAACACCATTCTGTCATTCAGTTTGTCTAGTTTTGAGAACAGGAAACTGTCTTGTAAAGAGTAAGGGGCATATATATTTAGGATGGTCAGGCTTGTGATACTCAAGTCGTATCTGAATGCAGAGATAATGCCCATCCTTGTCTTTCACAACATCAAATCCCTCTCCCTTGTAAGTGTGTTTAAAAAGGATAGCAACACTGACTGTTTGTTTGTGTACTGAAGCCCAGAATTGTCATGGGTATGATTTAAGCCTCATTCAGTACCAGGAGATATGTTTCTTGTAAAATATAATGTCTGGGTCCTGTTGGGAGATATTCGGGCAGATGTACATTGATGTAATTTTGCATTTCCTAAATAGCAACTTCATAGAAATCGCTATTTAGGAAATGCAAAATGCAATTTACCAAGATACTGATTTCCTAATAGCAATTCCTACCTTGTAGGAATCGCTATTAGGAAATTTCAAATAAGAAATCCCATGCCATTTGTGACAATGGGCCGGTTTTGACTTAACCAAATAGCGATTTCCTATTAGGAAATTGCTATTTGAGAAATGCAAAACCAAGGATGGCTGTGGCCAAAAGCCCCCCCCGAAATGCATTCCAAAAATAGTGGTGCACATGTAGAACACACATACCCCCAAGAGGCATACGTGTGCTCTATTGCACTTTAAAAAAAGCATTTTGGTGTACTTTTAAAACAATTGCACAGGTTACCATTGATTTGAAGTCAATGGTAACTGCATTTCCTAAATGCCCAATTCGCATTTAGTAAATGCTTTGTACATCAATCCCTTTTAGCGATTTCCTATTCTGAGAATCGTAACTTGAGATTTCTACTCGGTAGAAATCACAATTTGTGATTCCCTAAAGGGCTTTGTACATCTGATAAGCCCATTTTGCATTTCTTAATGGCCTGAAACTGCAATTCGGTCTGTTAAGAAATGTAAAATGGATTTGAACGTCTGGCCCATAGTACCATACTTTGCACCACTTAGTGGGGGCATTAAATCCCTTAACTTTTAGAAACAATAGCTTGAATGGTGGTGTAAGAAGATGAATTCATATATAGTGTTTGCTGTGTATACATCATTGCACTCCGTTTTATGTCTTTTAGTGCTCTCCTCGTTTCCAGTTGTTTTACAGAACGTCCCACATGTCCCCTGCTCAAATGTGCTAAACTTAAAACGTCTTCCCCTTTTATTAACAATATCTTTTAACATAAATTACAGAACAAGTCACAAAGTCCTTGTACTTAAATCGAACTTCTCGCTCTCACATTCCCTTTCAGCCTCTGATATAATTTTAAATTGCATTACTCTCTCATCGAATACCCCCACCCAATTACAATTTGCAGTGACTAAATGGCTGAAATTGTAACCTTCACAGGAAACTGTCACTCAGAAGTGCTACATATGTAATAGGCGCTACCAAAGATATTTTTAGTCCCTCCATCAAATTCGCATTTGAGTTTCCAGTCTCCTCCGTGTTGATGTGTCCCTTTCCTAGTGTGAGGCCAATGTGTTGCCCTTCGCCCTTCTTGAGATGAATTCTCACGGTCTGCATTTGTTTGCTTCTCCATCAATTTATGCAGCATCAGTATTAAGCTACTTTTCACGTCTTCAATTATTCTCTGCTTGCTGTTCCATTAACATTGTAAGTCAGTCAGGAATGTCCACTGATATTTGCCCTGCCTTTTGATTAAGATCTCAGTGAGTTTTTTAAACTCGTTTTTCCTTTGCAGGGTGACATTCAAGAGGCCCTTATAAAAGTGATTTTACTACCTCTGAAGTTGCTAAAGGTAATTTCCCAGGCTTGGGAGATAATTGTTTCTTTTATATTGTGGTATACAAGAAAGTGATGGAAGAGATACTTGAATCAATCAGAGCCACTGGTAATTGCTTGAGCCACGTGCCAGTCCTTTGTTATTTAGCACACTATGCCACCAGAGTTTGGACCCAGCAATTTGCAAATCAGGTATAACCCTTCTCCAATGAGAACAGTGCTGCTCGGTCTCGGATTGCTTGTGTTCTGGTTCAAGGAGGACGTGGCCTGGAGGTTTGGGCTCAACTGTTTACAATGGAGCAAGGTAAAGCCTAATTTGCATATGTCTGGGTCCAAACTGAGTTGGTATGGTGTGCAAAGAAACAATGGATGTGGGTGGGTCTCGAGTAATTACCAATGGCTGAGATTAATTCAAACATTTCATCCATCATTTTTTTGTATACTTCAGTGTGACGCTTTAAGTGGGATGGGTAAGCCAAGAAGTGGGTCCTGTGCACAATGTGCTACTGGAAACTAGCTATATCTGACAGATGAGCCCCTATAAGGGTGAAATTAGTCTTGGGCTGCTTGTGTTTTGTTCAGAGAGGATCTGGCTTGACAGTTGAGGGTGGACTGTTTCCACTAGAGCAGGGAAAAGACTGATTTGCTTATAATTGGGTCCAACTGAGGTGGCATGTTGTGCAAAATAACGATGGACTGGGATGCGGCCCAAGTAATTGCCAGTGGCTCAGAGTAATTCAAGCATTTCATCCATCATTTTTTAAATATAATTCGGTCTTCTATATAGAGTTCAGCCATTTTTGCACCAATGTCCCTAGGTTTGACCCCAGGTTTTCAATATCATTTTCCAAATACGTGTGCTATAATGATGGCTGAGTCTAATGTTCCATTAGCTTGTAGTATGGATATCAGGAGGTATTTCAAGTAGGCATCGGTATCATCACCTTCTATTTCCTCCTTGAGATCGCAAATAAGAATATTCTTGCATTGGTCTTTCAATGCTTGCTTCTGCAGTTGAATGGAGGTAACAGTCTTGTGAATTGTCTTATTTATCATGTCCTTTGAGTAATGTCTGCTTTCCACTGATGAAAGTGTTTGGTTCACTAACTACATATTGGTCAGAATATCTTTCATGCCTGGTCTCAGTTCCCCTCTCAACATGTTTAAACACTATAAATTAGCAGGAAAGTCAACAAGGCAGTTCTTTAAAAGCTCTTTAGAAGGAGCAGGAGTCACAGTTTACATTGTTCTTGTTCCATTTGGTTATGTAACTGACTGAGGATCAATGGTATGCATGTAGCAATCTAGGGTGCCATTTGTGCTGTGTTTAGTTTGCCTTGATTTGTATAAGCTTAAATGTAAGCTATAGACGCCTCAGTGGAAGCAGCTTTATCACACTCTCATCCAGCCCACCCCAGACATGGAAATTGCGCAAAATCAGTCTGGTCTCTCTCTCTCAGCTTGTCATGATTTTGTGTGTCCTTTGCTACTTAGGTGCGGTCAGCGGGCTTTATTTCCACATGTGTGTGGAAGGATCTTTTGTTTATTTTAATTTAAAAAAGGGACACAGAGAAGTCAATTTTAACTTTTAACGAACAGATGGTGATTCTTATCTTGTGCAAGTAAGAGAAAGGTTCAAAGAGCCCCTGTTTCTTCTCCATGTCTGATTAATGTATGCCACCAGTGCACTTGCGAGGTGTTTCAGGTGACTGTGGGGCAATCAGCTAAATGTCCCGAGTAGTACTAGGCTTACTGACCACAGCTTTTTGAAGGTGCATTGTTAAACGGCTTCTGGGATTTCTCAGGGAAGTGCCTAAGGAGCTATGAAGTGAGCGAGGCCCCGAATCAAGAAGGTATCAGCGGTTCTTTCTTTGCTCGCTCTCCTGCAGAACCTGTCAGTTCAACCGATGCTTGATGAGTGCAGGCCAGGCGGTGACCTTGCAAATCCGGGGTGGAGTCTGGAACGTGAGCTCCGACGGCGGTTCCAGGTGGTATCTGAGTCAGAGAGCTGCTGTGTCCACCATCTTAGAGAGTGGATGGCAGCCTCAAGTGTAGGTAAAAAAACAGCCCTCTGCAATGTGATTTCATGCTTTTGTGGTGCAGTCCAGTCTTCCCGCAGCATAATTGTCCTGTTGCACTGGGTCATCCCATGGCGATTGATTAAGTAGCAGTAGTGGACTGCGGGGTTACAAAAACATGCACTGTACCTTAGTGCAGCCCCAGCGTGACTAGAAGTCAATGCTGTGCTTTTTCTTCTACAATTTGAAGAAGAGTTTACTGTTATATTATTTTTGTGGTGTGGAGTGAGAGGATGTGTCAATGTCCAACCCCTAGGATGAATTTTATTTTGTATTACTTGATTGGATGTTTGATTAATAGTTTGCAGCAATAGCTCTTGTCAGGGGTGGATTGTAGAGGTGGGGTAAAGGAATATGACACATTGATTCTGGTGCTTTTAGCTCTTGTTCTTTCAACTTTTTGGGAATTGACTGCCCAACCAGGAAAATACCAACCCTTCTTGGGAATAACCCTATCATTTGAACTTCTTGGTTTTGAGCATGCAAAAGTGACTTTCCTTGCGAATGAGAACACCCCTTACCTACCAGTCCCACCCAGCTCCTAAATGTTTACGTGAACATGCAACCTCAAACTATGCAATGCGCTTCAACGAGATGGCTGAGTGTTTTGAAATGAGAATGAAAAGGCAAACCCCAAATCACTGTGAAGGTGATTTTTCCACACCATATAATACTGTTCTCCCTCCTCCAGAATGGTTGAGATACAGACTCACGGTCTAGCCTTGTGGTCCAAAAAATGAAACAAGCATTAGCACTGCCAACAGGTGTGGCTTTAAAGGAATGTTGTGAAGTAATGGGAAGCATTACAAGTAAATAGCAAGGGAATAGGTATGTACTTTTGTGGAAGCAAAGAACTGTAGAATAATATTGATGTAGGGTAAAAAGTCAGGTGACAGTTGCACTGTCAAGCCAGAGCTAAAACATCCATGTAGGTTAATGACCGACCTCGTCCCATTTGTGCTGCTGCCAGAGAAAAACAATATAAATTATCTAGTTATCTAAGACTCTTTATTAGCATTCTATTGTTATGTGTGTGCCCCTGAAAGTTCAAGCTTAGTCTTTTTTTTTAAAACTCTTTATTTATTATGAATACATTTTCTGTCAGCCTCAGAGGGTTTCGATATGTCTCAACATGGATTTCGGAAGTCCCATAGCACGGAATCTGCCCTCATCTCCTCATCAGATACTATTCAGAGGTTGGTTGATGAGGGACAGGGTGTTGTCTTGGTCCTATTAGACCTTTCTGCGGCGTTCAATACCATTGCCCCCCACACTCTGTTAGAACGTCTACATCATGTGGGTATTAGGGACCAGGCTCTGAAGCTTCTAGAGTCCTTTCTTACTGACAGGTGGTCTACGGTAAGCTGCGGAGACTTCAGGTCCCCGGCCTACCTTCTGCCCTGTGGGGTCCCTCAAGGGTCTTCACTTAGCCCCACTTTGTTTAATGTCTATGTGGCCCCTCTGGCAGAACTAATACGTTCTTTTGGCTTCACCCCTACCTCATATGCAGATGATACGCAGATTATTATTCCTATCAACAAAGATGTGGAGATAGTCGTGGCTCGGTTTAATGGCTGCATGTCGGCGGTAAGCAGTTGGATGAAGGCCAATTGGCTCAAATTGAACTGTGATAAGACAGAAGTTCTCTGTTTTGGGATAGGTAGGGCACTATGGTCCCCTAATTGGTGGCCTAAAGAGTGTGGCACTTTGCCCCTACCGGGTTCCACATCTAGGAATCTAGGATTTCTCTTCGACGACCATTTATCTTTCCAACCTCAGGTCAATCTGACCATAAAAACCTGCATGTGGACTTTGAGGAAACTGAAGAAAATTTTCCCCTTTCTATCAAAAGAATGGAGAGTTACTGCCACTCTGGCTTTGGTCGGGTCCAGACTGGACTATGGTAACACCCTCTTGATTAACCTGGACAAAAAATCTCTTTAAAAACTGCAGCTGATACAGAACACAGCTGCTAGATTAATACTGAATCTGCCACGATCTGCCTCCGCTAAGGAAAGCCTTAGAAATCTTCATTGGCTTCCTATAGCCCAATGGATATCCTTTAAGGCTCTCGGTATCCCTCATAAAGCCACGCACGGGATTGGGCCCAAGTATCTGACTACTAAACTTCAATGGTACCGATCTACACAGTTGTTGCGATCGGCCAATACCTTTCTTATCCAGGTTCCCCGCACTAAGAAGGTGAAGTGGGGGGATAAAGCCTTTACTATAGCGGCCGCTAGGGCTTGGAATTCTCTCCCGTTGGATCTCAGAAAAGAGCAGAACTATCTTATCTTTAGGAAACGGGTTAAGACCTGGCTGTTTCCTCGATAGTCGTCTACTTCTCTTTCACTGACATTGCTGCCTCTCCTTAGTCAGCGCTTCGATGCCCCCGGCCCGGAATGCGCTCTACAAATACCTCCATACATACATACATACAGGCACACATTGTCAGCAAGCCCTGAGGCAGTACGAAAGTTGACAGTAGTTTGGGTGGTACTGCTATCAGGGGCAGTCAACAATATAATATGCCATTAATCCTTCGACTATCTGCCCCTTCTTAAAGAAGCCATTGTCATTCCTTTATTTGCAACAACAAAACTGGCAAAGAACTACTCAACCCCTTCTCACCCTCAAGCACACCTAGGGACTTCCTTCTATTGTAAATAACAGCGGCACTGAGAGCTGTGCAGGAAAAAATTGAACGCCAATGAAAAGATTTAATTGTCGTTTTATTTTTTCCGAGCAGCGAGTACCAGCCCAGAGACATGCTGGGTGTGGCCTCTACTGCCGGCAGCAGAGAACTGCCTCTGCTTCCCACAGCAGAAGACTGGAGCAGTGCCTGGACTGGATGGTCCAAAGTGCGCATGTCACTTTGAAAATCTCCACTCAGCTCTGTCAAGACAGCTGGGTGGAGACCAGGCACAGGCCTCCCGGGCCTGAAGGAGCGTCCAGCCAGGATGCACCATCCAATCCAGGTGCTTCTCTCATGCTGGTTAACAGCATGAGAGCAGTGCCTGGATTAGTTAGGGGAGCTCTTCCTCTGTCGGAGAACAGAAGAACATGGAGGAGGGCACGCAGCCCGTGGGTAAGTGCCTTTAAAAAAAAAAAAGTGTAATGCATGTATGTAAGTGTGTAGTGCATGTATCTGTAGTGGTTGTGTTTATTTTATAGTTAGTGTTATTTGGGCTTTTGGCGGGAGGGTAGCAAGGAGACTGCTGCCATCCAATGCCTCAAAGTACACCTCCACGAGGCAATCTGTGAGGACATTGGCATATGTCTGGTAGAACTATGTGGGGGTGGCGAGTAATCAGGGGTGATGTTGCTTACCCAGAGTCTTCCCCACAGCCAGGCCCTTGATCAGGACCAGTACGTCCTCTCATGTAGGAACTGCCTCCAGTCCCGCTTTATCTGCCGCAGTAAGTGTCGGCAGTTGCAGGTCTGCCAAAAAGCCCTTGTTCCATACCTGTTTAATAGTAGATAGTCTTGTATAGAGGGTTGTCAGGTATGTCGATAGTTCTCTATTTGTACTCGCTTGTGTCACCACAGTCGTTCCATCAGCTTTATTGAGGGAAAAAATCTCTGTGTGCCGGACTTCCTGTTTGAGTAGCCAAGCGAGCATTCGACCCGACTTGTCTCCTCTGCATGTAGTCTCTGCCTATAATCATGTATATTGTGCTTATCAAGAGCATCCCATAAATCAGCAATCTCATAGGTTATCGCAAGGAGAGGCGCACATATGGGCTCATCTGCCCCACTGTGGAACTGCAGTTCCACATGACTTGCCTCCTTCCTCTTTAATTCACTTGTCAGGTACTTTTTGATGCCACAGGTTTTCAACAAACTCTCCCCTCACCACTGCCTTTAGCACCTCCCACTCATTTGTCCACATCTGCGTCGATCCTCACTTTTGCCTCAGGTAGTCCTCCAGTGTCTCTCTTATGGCCATTCAAAAGGGCTGATGCATCAGCACACCAGGAAGCAGTCTCCACAAAGGACCCGTCCCCCCCCACTTCCCCTCCGCCCGAAGTCCCAACTGCGTCCCACATGCGTTAGCAGTAACGGTGCATGATCTAAAAGGAATCTATTTAAGTATTGTGCTGTTTGCATCCATGGGCCCAGAGTATGGGTCACCAATATGTACTCCAGCCTGCTGTGTGTGTTGTGGGTAGCAGAGTAACACAAGTAGTGCATTCAGGTGGGATATTATGTGGAAATTTGTCTGTAAAGTTCAGTCTGGCCACTACCTCAGTCAGCCCTGGTTTAGTGCTTTGTTTAGGGGGATTCCTGTCCAGAATGCTCAAAATGAGTGGGACATCTATGTATGGGAGCAGTGGCTCCAACAGGTACTAGTAGAATGATTTATTATCTACATTGGGCATGTATGAGTTCAGGAAACATACCTCCTCGCTGTCCAATGAATCATAAAGTAGCACATATCGGCCGTCCAGATGTACATACCACTGCTGGAAGGGTACACCTGGGACCAGCCGTTTGAGCACTCCTCTGGCAGAGGAGCAGTACATAGAGGAGTACATCTGACCCCTCCATTTTTTCTCAGTTTATGTGCCTCTTCCTCAGTCAGGTGTGACTCCTGCAGCAGGGCAACATGTATGCTAGCCAACTGAGATACGTCTCTAACCTACAGCGTTTTGTATACGCGTTGAGGCCCCTGACATTCCAGGTTGCTATGTGTAGCGCATTAGTTCTGTCATTAGCCATTGTCTGGTGGCAACTGGTGCTCCTTCTGTCCTTCCCTGTCCCTGTGTGGCATCACGTGGGGATCCAGTCGGCCCGTGTTTAGGTGGCACCCCTTGTGCCCTCAGGTGAGTTCCCTGTAGTGTGCCATCATCTCCCACCCTACTCGTCCCTCCCCTGAGTTAAACACCCAATAAGGAAATTAAATGGTGTTTTCCTGTATTACCATCAAATGTGTGGGCTCTATAACATTTAAATGGCAGTTACCGTACTGCCCAGCAAGGGCCACCCAACTAACAAACTCTTGAATAGCAGGTTGTTTTGTTACCTTTGCACCAGATGCAAGGCACCTCCCACTTCTCTACCATTTAAGACCCAGCACGGCGTGACCACCCACCTTCTGGGTTCAGCAATCTCCCACTGCACATAGCACCAGCAAGCTGCTCCGCCGCTACATGTTTCGTGTGTTGCCGCCCCCCATTATCAGTTAACATATGCCAAGTGTTCAACCTCACCTACCGTTCCAGCGCTGCATACTGAGCTCTGTAACATAGGTTGTGCTTAGCCCTCACCTCCGTCTAGTGGGTATCTGCACCGTGTGACCTATACAAAAACTAATCTATTTGGTACAGACCTCCCCCAGATCAGCAACAACATGCCGGCACTCCATCTGTGTGACCCCTACTCAGTTCTCCAGGGTATCCTGCTCAGTCCTGTCCGTACTCGCCGAAACTTCTAAAGTGGGCAGCTCCGTCTCTGCTGTGGTCAGCAGTGCCAACGTGAAATCCTGCTGCACCTCCACAGGCTACGTTGCTCATTCAGCCATCATGCTCCATCTGCACCTCTGGATGGGAGTCGCCTGTTTCCAGGACCTCGTTTATGGCTTGCTCTCCTTTTCGTCACATTGGCTGTTGCTTTTGATCCAGTCCCACACCTCCTCAATCCTTCAAAGAAGTGACCATGACCTTTGTGTACTACTCGCAGCTTTGCGGGGAAGAGCAGCATATATCTGATATTTAGCTGCCTCAATTTCAGTTTGACTGCCAAGTAGGGTTCTCGTTCATGCTGCATACTCCTTGTATAGTCAGGGAAAATACATATGAGCTGCTCTTCAAAGCGGGCCTCCCACTGCACTTGGCCCCATTCCAATATGGCATCCCTGGAGTTTAGGTTTCATGCAATCATGACTCTGGGTGGATCCGCACGAGAGGGCTGGGGTGTTAGGGCTCAGTGGGCTCTCTTAATGATGAACAAGGAGTATAACTCATCTGGTCAGAGTAGGGCCTTGAGCCATTTTTCCAAGAAGTGACCCGGGGACACCACCTCTGTGCCCTCCGGAAAGCCCTCGGATCTAAGGCTGCATCTCCTCGCCCTGCCTTCTGCATCCTTCATGCAGGCATAAAGATATGCAGCTTTATCTGTGAGAGTGTGTACCATTGTGCTGAGCTCCTCCAATTCTGCTGTGATCCCCTTCACAGTACTCTCCATCTTGAGCATGCGTTCATTCACTTTTTGAAGGCCCGCCCTTAGCAGGGTCACATCTATGGACACTGCATCCATTTTTTGCTTTTGAGTCTGTTGCAGTTGCGCAACAGCTTTAGGATCTGTCCATGTGAGTCAATCATTGGATACTGGGGACTGTGCTATGCCCTCCCTGGGATCCGCCTGCCCTGGGGTGCTGGTCTGCTGTCTATCTTAGTTAGTTGACTCTCACACGGGGCTCTGTCATGGCCCATATTCAGCATAAGTCCCAGGGGACTTTGTTCCTCCAGGGGTACCCAGGCACCAGTCTCAGTTCCAGAAAGTGCAGGAGAAAAGGGTGCTCCCTGCTGCCAGCTCGCAATCTCCTGCTGCATGTCGACTGGGCACACTCCAGCACCGCTAACGGCCCCAGCAGCTCAGTTGCCAGGCCAGGCTGCGTTTCGACTCCAGCTCCATGCTTTGCTCCTGTGCTCCCCCATGGGTGTCCGTGGGGTCAGGAATTTTCTCCAACACAGGGGGAAGTCGATCCACCACAACTGCGCGGCGCTGCTGAGGATTATACAGGATTTAGTAGAGCAGCCAGCGGAGCCCATGCTTAGTGCGTCCATTTAGCCATCCTGCGTGGCCACGCCCCCCTCATGTTTAGATAGTTGGATAATAAACAGCTGCTAGGAGGCAAGCCCGTTTTTGTGGAAACACACAACTTGTGCCCAATCAAAAACATGTACTCTTGGCTCTCAACATGTAGGTGGAGCCAAAGCACCATTTAGGTGTGTTTCACATAACTGTCTGGTGACAGCTGCGTTGTCAAGCCAGACCATAAAAATGATGGTGGAATGTCAGCCAGAGTGGAGAGTTAGGTGTGCATTGACCAACGGTCTAATGTGAGTCAGGCTGAGTCAAAGGTTTCAGTGGAGCCAATGTAGGCTACACCATTGTAAACAAGGTATTTCCCCGAACTTTAAACAGAGTGGGAGAGCCACAGGTTTGGTGGACAGGGTACTCTGCCACATTTAGGTGGCGTACCCAGTCTGCAAAACTCTAAATAAGCCCCATGGCATCCATTATAAATAGTGCTATCAAAGGTGAGTAACTTGTCTTTTAATGGGTACTTCCACAGACTCCACCTATGAATGAGCCCCAAATCAAGACACCCTGAAAGTGGGATTAAAAAGTGCAGATTAGCCAAAGAAATGTAACACAGACCTGGCAACCTATCCATCATTTCATGCATGAGCTGTGAGAAAAGTATGTATGGTAAAACTAGTGGTCACAGCTTTAGGTCTGGTGGAATGAGATTGTAATCCCTCAGTAGTTGCTTCCTGGCCACTGAGTAGCAGATCTTTATTCAGAACACGACTCATCTAGAGATGGTCCACTTCTGAATAGCCTCTCCTTTCCTCACTCCAACACACCCCAGAAAGAGTTGGTTGTCCACTTAGAACTCTTGTGTACATTCAAGGTAGAACGACCACGTTCTATTTGGGTCCAGACCGCAGAGTCCCAAGTAGCCTGAGAGGGGAATTATGAAGCAGCTGAAAACGGAGCACACATTAGAAATGTCAAGACAAGATGTAGGTCCCACTGAGGCATAATAAAGGGCGAAGGAGGGAACATATGTTGAAGACCTTTCAAGAATCTATTTCCAACAGGAGATTTGAAGAGGGATGGCTGATCAGCCAGCTACAAAAAAGCAGAGACAGCACAGAGATAGCCTTTCAGAGTGCCAGGGCAGTGCCCTGATGGGCAAGAGAAAGAATAAAAAGAAGAACATGAGAAAGGGGTGCAGAAAGGAGATCAATTTGCTTTTCCCAAAATCATGCCACTATTTTATTTCCAACAGCAGGCATATATCTTCTTGCTGGAGGGACGTCTTGCTGCCAAAATAATGTCACAGACTTTGGGAGGAAGGTCAGAGGTTGTCAACTGCCGCCGTTCAATTTCCATGCAAGAAGGCATAAAGAGGACAGATTTGGGTGGAGGACTCTTCCCTACTTCTGACACAGAAGATCCTCCCTCAGTCTGGTCAGAGACTCAATGGTCATTGGTCATGCTCAACAGCTCAGGATACCAAACTGTCCGCACCCAGTCCGGAGCTCAAAGGATGACTTGGGCCCATTCCTGATCTTCTGAGAACTCTGGACAGGAGTGGTATGGGTAGAAAGGCATACAGAAGGCCTCAGCTCCACTCAGCACAAAAAGCATCTCCGAGTGGGAGCCGCCTTGGAAACTCCAGCACAGTACACTGTTGACATTGAGTGGCAAGCAGATCTGACCAAGGCTCTCCCCACTCTTGAAAGAGACCTTGCACCACTTCTGGGTGGAGGCATCATTTGTGATCCTCTAGGTATCTTTGACTGAGTTCATCCACTCTGGTGTTCAGAGAGCCTGCCGTGTGATGAACCACCAGGGAAATGCCCTGATGTCCCAGCCATGTCGAGAGACCCAGGGCTTCTTGACAAAGGGTCCATGACCCCACCCACTATGTTTGTTGCAGTACCACATGGCAGTGGTGTTGTTCACGAACACCTGCACTAGCCTACCCTTGATGGAGGATAAAGCTTTCAATGCCAATCGGAGCACATAGAGCTCCAAAAGTTTGACGTGAAGACCAGTTTCCTCTGATCTCCACCTCTCCCAGAAGTAACACACTTTTCATTAGTGTGGGTTCTGGTTGGGGAAGGGATAGGGCTTTGCCACCGACCCAATCGTGGTTCGTCAGCCACCACTGCAGAACTTTTGCTGTTACCTCTGAGATCTGGACCACGTTGAAGAGACTCCTCTGATGCTGAGCATACTGGAACTTCAGTTCCTTCAGCAGAGCCCGCATATGCCTGTGGGCGGGCCTCACCAGCAGGATGCAGGAGGCCATGAGTGTCAGCAGCCTCGGAGTCTGTGTCACCGAAATCCAGGATATTGGCTGAAACATCAGTACGGATAAGTTACTTACCTGTAAATCCTAGTTCTCTTCCAGGGGTATCCTCATCAAAGTCATAAACATTGAATATTCCCGCCCTTGTGCGGGGACCCCGGAGCATATATAAAATATATACACATTATACATGTGTAACAAACAGTCATGCAGGCTATCATGTTAAAAACAGGCTAAAATGCTTTATTTCTATGAAGTTTTTTTTTTTTTTTTTTTAAATACTACAATAGAGCATAAATAAGTACCCAAGCTCCTAAAACTAGGCTTGGGGAAGTAAGCAGTAGCAAACTCTAGTGAAAAAATAGAGAAAACTGCATTGAAAAACAATGAAGCATTCTTAGCCAATAGGCTGCATGTAGGTTAACACATGAGAACCATAAAAACTTTGGCACTGTGCCTTTAAGACCCTGAGCACCTCCAGTATCCCACCATGCCTCAGGGGTGAAGGAAAGGTGACAGTTGGTTCACAGTTAGGTCAGTTCTTTTTACGGTGACAATTTGTATAATTGAATCAAAATACTGTCTGTCCTGCACTTCCAGTAGACGTGTGTCCGGGGAGGAGGGTGGGTTGTTTATGACTTTGATGAGGATACCCCTGGAAGAGAACTAGGATTTACAGGTAAGTAACTTATCCTTCTCTTCCAGGGGATCCTCATCAATAGTCATAAACATTGAATAGATTAGCAAGCCCATCCCTAAACCCAGCGGACTGTCCGATAGAAGTGCAGGAATAGACATGACTTACGCAAATAAATTCCTTAGAGAGGCCTGCCCCACTTGGGCATCCGCTCTTGCATCTGAGTCTAAACAATAATGTCTTGTAAAAGTATGTACAGACTTCCATGTAGCAGCCTTACAAATCTCAGATATAGGAACATTGTTCAGGAGAGCAGCTGTAGCCGCTTTTCCCCTTGTGGAATGCGCTCTAGGCCGGGCTAGCAATTGTTTATTAGCTAGCTGGTAAGTATTAACAATACAAGAGACTATCCATCTTGATATTGTTCGCTTAGATGCTGCTTCTCCTGTCCTTAAATGACCATAGTTCACAAACAAGCGGTTAGAATTTCTAATCGATTTTGTCTTGTCCAGATAAAATTTCAGCACTCTTTTCAAGTCTAATGAGTGCAATGCTTTCTCAGCCGGAGTTTCCGGATTGGGAAAGAACGTCGGTAAAGTTATGGTCTGATTAATATGGAACTCTGACACCACCTTCGGAAGGAAAGATGGGTGAGTTCGCAGAACTACTCTATTGTCATGAAAAACCGTGTACGGTTCTTTTGCAGACAAGGCCTGGATCTCACTGACCCTCCTCGCTGAAGTAATGGCCACCAGAAAAGCCGTTTTCCACGTAAGGTGTTGTAAGGAAGCCTTATGGATAGGCTCGAAAGGAGGGCCCATAAGTTTTGCTAGGACTATGTTCAATTCCCACGGAGGAGAAGGCCTCCGAATTGGCGGAAAAACTTTCTTCAAACCTTCTAAGAAATCCTTGACTACAGGTTTCGTAAAGAAGGATTCCTGAGAAGGTGACTTGCGATAGGCAGTAATAGCAGACAAATGTACCTTAATAGATGATACCTGCAGACCGGATTTCGCTAGGTGAAGCAAATAGGACAGTATGACGTCCTCCTGCGCCCGTATGGGATTATGGCCTTGCTGACAGCACCATATGTAGAATCTCTTCCACTTAAAAGCGTAGGAACGCCGCGTGGAAGGCCGTTTGGACTCTTTCAAAATGTTCATGCACTCCTGCGAGAGTCCTAGGTGCCCATACTGCAGGAATTCAGGAGCCATGCTGTTAAGCTCAGAGAGGGTAGGTTGGGATGCAGAATCCTGCCCTCCATTCTGCTCAGAAGATCCGGTCTGCACGGCAACCTCCTGTGAGGTTTTTCCGACAGGTTGAGGAGATCCGTGTACCAGAATTGCCGAGGCCATTGTGGCGCTATAAGAATCATTCTGGTCCTGGATCCGTAAAGTTTGCTGATCACTGCCGGAATGAGGGGAATCGGAGGAAAAGCGTAAAGAAATGTCCCTGACCAGTCGATCAACAGGGCATTCCCTCGAGATCCTGGACGGTAGAACCTGGATGCGAAGTCTGGGCATTTCCTGTTTACATCGTCTGCGAAGAGGTCCAGTTGAGGCCGACCCCATTGCGCGAAGATGTATTCTGCGACTTCGTCGTGCAGGACCCAATCGTGAACGTCCTCCAGGTGTCTGCTTAGAAAGTCTGCTTCTACGTTCTGCTGACCTGGCAGGTGAACTGCTGTGATTGACATTCCTCTGGCCAGGAGCCAATGCCATATCGCTTGGGACTCTCGTGAAAGGGGTAGGGATCTCGTTCCCCCTTGTTTGTTCAAGTAATACATCGTGGTTGTATTGTCCGTCTGTATCAATAGAGTTTTCCCCTGAATTAGCGGTGTGAAAGACTTGAGAGCCAGATGGACCGCTCTGAGTTCTAGCAGATTGATGTGGTACTGCTTCTCCTTGTCTGACCACAGACCCTGCGCTTGAAAAGGACCCAGATGAGCCCCCCATCCCTGAAGAGACGCATCCGTTACCAGAGTGTCGGATGGAAGTACCTGGTGAAACGGAGCGCCCACTGACAGGTGAGGTCTGTGCATCCACCATCTCAATGACTGCAGTGCTACCTCCGGTAGCTGCATTGTGTCTTCCCAGCGACCTGTTCTTTGGCTCCAATTGGCCTCCAATGCCTCTTGGAGGGGTCTCATGTGGAGTCTGGCATTTGGGACAATAAAGATGCACGATGCCATGGAGCCCAGTAGTGATGTCACTTGACGTGCCGTAGGTGCGCTGGCTCTCAACAGGTCCTGGCACTTCATGTTTATTGAGGACAGTCGTTCCTCCGAAGGATACACTTTTTGTAGTTTTGTGTTTATGATAGCTCCTAGGTAGTGAAGACTCTGCGTTGGAGTCAAGGTTGACTTCTGGTAATTGACCTGAAGACCTAGAGCTTCGCAAACTCCTAGTACAATGTCCCGATGGCTTCTCGCCTGCTCCGGAGAAGAAGCCTTTAGTAGCCAGTCGTCTAGGTATGGATATATGTATATCCTTTGTCTTCGTAGATGCGCTGCCACCACTGCCATACATTTCGAGAAAACTCTTGGAGCAGATTTCAGGCCAAAGGGTAGAACCCTGAACTGGTAATGCTGTAACGCTACTCGAAAGCGCAGGAATTTTCGATGCTTTGGAGCTATTGGGATGTGGAAATACGCATCCTGCAGGTCGATGGAGCACATCCAGTCTCCCTGATGCAGTTGAGGGAAAATTTGATGAAGCGCTAGCATTCTGAACTTCTGTTTTCTTATGTATTTGTTCAGCAGTCTTAGATCCAGGATTGGCCTGAAAACGCCCTCTTGACCCTTCTTTGTTACTAGAAAGTAACGGGAGTAGACCCCCTTTCCTCTGTGGGCAGGTGGAACCCTTTCTATGGCATTCTTTCTTAGGAGGGTGAGAGCCTCCTTGCGTAGCAAGGTGAGATGAGCCGGATTGTGTTTGGTTGGTGGCAAGTGTGGTGGAGGCTGCTTGAAAAGAAGAGAATAGCCATGTTCGACAATATTGAGCACCCATTTGTCTCTTGTGATAGAGTGCCACTCGTGAAGATGAGCAATAATACTTCCCCCCACCGGAGTGGTGTACAGTGTCGAGGGAAGCGAGACTTCATTGTTTAGTGGGTGCTTTTGGAGTGGACTGTTGAGGTCTGCTTGACCCTCGCTCCCTTGTGTTTCTTCGCTGAAACAGAGGGCGCCCCTGTCGTTGCTGAGACCTTTGCGACCAATGAGGGGTTTGAACCCTCTGTTGGAAAGGGCGTCTATCGTACGGTCTGTACCTCCGCCTGAAATCTTTCCTTCTTTCGAGGCCTACCGCCTTCATGGTATCCACCTCGGTCTTCATGCGGGCCATCTCTTCGTCTGCATGGGCACCGAATAGAGAATTCCCGGCAAATGGGAGATTCAGGATACGTTGTTGTGCCTCCTGTTTCAAGCCAGTGAGCCTCAGCCAGGAAGATCTCCTCGCACAGATACCATGTGCGTACCCATGAGCCGCCAAATCCGCCCCATCCGCTGCCGCGCTGATAACTTGGTTAGATACCAGGCATCCTTCCTGTAGAATCTCTTGGAAATCTTGCCTGTCTTCTCTGGGCAGTTTTTCCGTAAATCTACTGAGGGAATCCCACAGAGAACGATCGTACCTGCCCAGGAGCGCAGACGCACTAGAGACCTTCATTGCTGAAGCCGCTGTCCCGCACATCTTTCTTCCCAGAGAGTCTAAATGCCTGCTCTCTTTATCCGGGGGTACTGTGGATGAAGATGCCACCGAGTGGGTCTTTCGGGCGGCAGCTATGATCACTGAGTCTGGTGGCGGATCCTTCCTAAGGAATAAAGGGTCTTGCTCTGGAGCCTTGTACTTTTTAAGAATCCGAGCCGGGGCAGACTTAAGCGAGGCTGGGGCCAGAAAAGTGTCCATGGTCGGCTGCAACAAACCAGGCACTAGAGGCAGCAACTTTTTCGACGCTGACCTCTGTTGTAGTGTCTCAAATATGATTGATGAGGAGGTAGATGGTTCTGGAACCTCTATATTGAGTTTCTGTGCTCCTCTTAGTAACACCTCGTTGAAAGTGTTTATGTCATCCACTGGTGAGACTCTAGCAGGTGGTGAATCTGTAAGAGTAGGTGAGTAACGCCTGACAGAAGAACCTGATGAAGACCAAGAGGGTGATCTTCTTGAGCGCGACCTGGATCTCCGTTGAGAGCGAGATCTGCTGCGGGACGCTGTAGCCGAGCGCCTAGTCCTCGCGGTCGGCTGTCGAGGAGCTGAACGAGCCCGTTCTGCCCCGGCTGTCGGCGATGGCGTTCTTGGCGGGGAGGCAGTGGGTGAATACATTCGCGAATATTGCGAATCTGGGGAGGCCGCTGGTCTGTTGAGGCTCTCCAGCCATCTCGGAGATAGGTTGATGGGCGAGACATGCCCAGGAGATGCTCTTGACCGAGAAGAGTCGCTCTGTATGGAGACCACTGGAGACTGAGCCTTGTCTGGCGAGGGGCGATGTTCTGCTCCCTGTTGGACAGGTAAGACCTGCTTCGACGTCGATGGCTGTTTCGACGTCGAAGGACGCCCAGTCGGTTGGTCCTGCCTCGACGTTGATTGCCTCGACGTTGAGTGCCTTGACGTCGAACGGCGTTCCTTGGACCTCGACCTGCTCGCCGTCGTGTGCCTCGACGTGGAGCGATGGGAGGTTGACGGCGGATGTTTGCCGTGCCGTCGTGGAGATCTCGACGTCGTGTGTCCTGACGTCGGGGGGCGCACAGCCTTTGACGGCGACCGGGCATGCCGGCGGTGGCTCGACGTCGATCGGCGGGCTGCCGTCGACGGAGACCTGCCCCTACTCTGATGTCCCCTCGACGCCGTTCCCTTCGACGTCGGGTGCGTCGCCGTCGACGGCGATCTATGCCGGTGGGACGGTGGTAGCGACGACGTCGACGGTGAACAAGCAGGTATTTTCCTACCTGTCGACGTCGACCGGGCCATTCTCTCCTGAGAATGGCCTTCTGGATGCCTGGGGAGCGAGGAGGACGATGTTCTTTTCCTCTCCTGAAGCCCATGAAGTCGGATCTTCTCTCTGTCTTTTAGAGTCCTCCTAGACATGTTCTTACAGTACTGACAAGTGTCAGGGCAGTGACTCTGAGGCAGGCACACTATGCACAGAGAGTGGGGATCTGACTGGGCCTTCTTCTTCCCACAAGCAGGGCATTTGACAAAAAGAGAAGGCATTTTTCTGTCAGAAAAAACCTTCCCAGCTCAGACAAAGATGTTATTTGTCGAGTGAAAAATGAAAAAACGCTTTTTTAAAGAATTTTTCTGAGGAAAACTCAGAAAAACTGAGAGCTCAATGCTCCAGGATCCTCTCAGAAGGAGCCGGAAAAAAGAACTGACCTAACTGTGAACCAACTGTCACCTTTCCTTCACCCCTGAGGCATGGTGGGATACTGGAGGTGCTCAGGGTCTTAAAGGCACAGTGCCAAAGTTTTTATGGTTCTCCTGTGTTAACCTACATGCAGCCTATTGGCTAAGAATGCTTCATTGTTTTTCAATGCAGTTTTCTCTATTTTTTCACTAGAGTTTGCTACTGCTTACTTCCCCAAGCCTAGTTTTAGGAGCTTGGGTACTTATTTATGCTCTATTGTAGTATTTAAAAAAAAAAAAAAAAAAACTTCATAGAAATAAAGCATTTTAGCCTGTTTTTAACATGATAGCCTGCATGACTGTTTGTTACACATGTATAATGTGTATATATTTTATATATGCTCCGGGGTCCCCGCACAAGGGCGGGAATATTCAATGTTTATGACTATTGATGAGGATCCCCTGGAAGAGAATGATCTTACCTGAATACCTTGGACTCCCCGTTCGGGAAGATAAGCCAGAAAATGCACCATGTCCAGAACAGCTCAGATGAATGGAGCATCTGAGAGGGACTCAGGTGTGACTATGGCACGTTGATAGTGGACCTCAGCGAGTGCAAGAGATCTGCTGTAGTCTGGAGGTGAGAAATGACAGCCTGTGGCTGGCCCGTCTTGAACAGCCAGTCTTGAGATAGGGGTGACTGGCACCCTTGATCTTTGCAGATGAGCTGCAACGACCGCCATTACCTAGGTAAACACCTGAGGGGAGCTGGTAAGGCCAAAGAGAAGCACGGAGAACTGAATGTGCGTGTGGCCTACCGTGAACCGCAGGTAGCGCCTGTGGCCAGGCAGGACGGGGATGTGAAAGTATGGATCCTGGAAGTCCAACGCAACCATCCAATCTCCTGAGTCCAGGGCAGACAGGACCTGAGCTAGTGTGAGCATTCTTAACTTCTCTATTCGCTGGAAGAAGATGAGAGAGCACAGGTCAAGGCTAGGATGAAGACCTCTGTCCTTTTTTGGCACCAAGAGCAGCGGGAATAGCAACCACAACCCACTTCTGGTGTCAGCACCTTTTCGATGGCTCCCTTCATAAAGAGACCTGCAACTTCCTGGCAGAGAAGGGATAGATGATTTGTTGTAAGTTGGTGTCATGGAGGGTGTGGTGGGTAGTCACAAAAGGGAGGAAGTAAAGCGAAGGTTCCCAAACTTTTTCGACCCACCGCTCCCTTGACCTTTGGCCGTGGCTCCCTATTATGTTACTTTTTATTGGCGGTTGGGGGGATGTAAGCCTGGCCTCAGAAGTACTTCCATTGTTCTCCTTGAAAATAACTGGGATGAAGCTGATTAAGTTATTATAATCACAGATATAACAAAATAAAAATACAACAGGTTTCCTCTGGCGCCCCTTCTTTGAGAAGCACTTTGCACTCAAGTTTGAGTATGAAGATAAACTTTTCAGTGATGTGACTGGTGTGCTTTGCATGAGGCATCAGAGGAACTTACTCACTTAAACAATCGAAACAGGAAGCTCACACTGTTATGTTACAAACACATTTGCACGCACTGTATATTCATTAGGAATTTATGATTTTTATGTTGTTATTTATCTTGTGGATGCTCTTTATAATTTTTTTCCCTTTCTGCTGACCACATACCTCGTTGGCTGTTCTGTAGCAAGTGTATTTGTTTGCTCTGCTGACAAAAGCTGTTGTTATTTCTGTGGCTAGCAAATGCAGTAACTGAGGGTTTTGCGTTGGATACCTCATAAATGCTGACCTCCAGAGGTGTGTGTAAATACTACTGGTCCTTGAAGTTTCTTTATCAGGACTGCCAACACTTCTTGGTGATGCTGAATGTGTTTGCTATGCGTACCCTTTCATTGCACACCTCCCTAACTGCTGCCTGTACAATAGGGTGTGAATGGTGTAGCTTGCTGTGTTTGTTAAAAGGTTTTTGAGGACTAACACCATTTTATGAGGCAATGTTAGGCTTGTAAAATGAGTAAGCAATGGTATTACTTAGAGCACATAAATTCACTGTTCAAGAAGTTTACTTACAATCCTTTCATGTCTTCTTCTACTCTAGTTTTGCACAGACGTAGGATAACAGCATTAAATTGGGACCTTTCCCTTTTGTTTACAGTTCTCGTCCTCAGTGTGGTCTGTGGTTAGTGTTTGGTACAGTGTGTGCTAGGCCGGGTGGGACCACTGCATCATTTTGATAAGGAACACAGCAACAGCACACTAGTGGGAGACTGGAGATTAACTGTCCCAGACCCCCCAATATATTATTTGCCTTTGGCACAAAAGAACTAATAAAGGTGTCAGCTGATTGTCTTTACTGAATAAATGGTGAAATAACGGTCTGTGGTGTCACTGTGTGAAGCGGTTTAAGCATTTTTCAGGCACAACTGTGTTTTATACCTTCACCATAGAAGAAGGATGTTTACAGGATTGTTCATGAAGGAAGTTGCTCACTAGATGGCAGTGTAAGTAATTATTTGTACAGCAATTCTTTTTAAACACAGTATGAATCATAAAATCAGCCTGTGAAGTATATGCAAAAATGCTATTAATAAAATGCCTTCCTGATAACTTAAAAAGCATACATGAGTTTGCTACTTGCCTAAAAACGATCTGGAAAATGACTGCATTTTCACGATTATTAAGTGCAACACTGTATGTTACTGCTGAATAAAATGCATTATTTTAAACATTTATTGTATGTGGTACAGATTTGTTGTTTTTCTAAGACGGCCACAAAGCCAGGCAACCTGCAAATACAAATTCTTGCTCGGACTGCAATAAGGTTACAGCTTCAACCGGGGAATGACAATTGATTTACGTGGCACTGGCCTCGCCACCAAATTAGATTTATTGTAGAGAATGCAATACAAACTCAGCCTTTTAAATCCTGGGCGTGTTCTTGGTGCCAATCTGTTTGTGGGACCCCTGGCTAGCTTTGATGGTGCACCGGGGTGCTGCAAAGCACAGATTGGGAACTGCTGGAGTAGCCTCTTCAGACGATCTGCAAAATCCACCTGTCTAATGTTTTGGACCACCAGTGGGGCAGGTGATGGCAAATCCTGCCGCTAGCTAGGTGCCCATGATGGAAAAAGGGCAAATTAGGATGGTTTTAGGCTATTGCTGCCGAGGGAGTGGTAGACTGGCCTGAGGTTTCTTTGTGGACAGGGCTGCTGTCCTTGGGAGATCTTGGTCTTCAGGGAAAACAGGCAGGCAGTATTCTGGGGGTTTGTAGAGATCGCTGGTCCTGCAGGATGAGTCGTCTTCCTGTGGCGGCAATCTTGAAGCTGCAGACAGGCTGGTAGGGCTTGGGCCAAGTCAGTTGTCATCTGGAGTCTTCATTACTGGTGCAGCTCTTCAGTCCTTCTTCTTTAGGACGCCAGGAATCTGAAGAGGAAAGTTCAGGGGTGCCCCTAAATACTAGATTTATGGGCGTTACAGGAGTCAGAGGGCAGTAGCCATGGCTAATCATCCCGACGGTGGCTACACCCTTTCGGTGCCCTCTCCCTTTGGGGAGGGGGCACATACATAACCCTATTGGCTATCACCCTCCAAAACAAGATGGAGGATTCTGCCAGGAGGGGGTTCACCTCAGCTTTGGGCACCCTAGGGGTGGTCCCAGCTGGGATGGGCAGTCCTCCTGGTGTTTACTAATTTCCCCCTGGACCTGCCACCAAAAGTGGGGCTTGGTCCGGGGGACGGGCATTTCCACTAGCTGGAGTGTCCTAAGGCAGCAGAACAAAAGGCAGGAGCCTTTGAGGCTCACCCGAAGTATTGCCGTTCCTGCAGGGGAGAGGTGTAAAGCACCTCCATCGAGAGCAGGCTTTGTCCCGGACTTCTCCGAGCACAAAGGCTCTCACCCGATTTTGTCAGAAATTCTTCTGGTAGTGGCAGGCTGGCATAGACTGGTCAACCTCACACTAGAGAGTTTAGTGGATCTCAGGGGAATTTCTAAGATGCCCTCTGTGTATATTTTACATTAAATCCAACACTGACACCAAGGTGGATTTATTGAGCTGAGAAGTTTGATACCAAACTTCCCAGTCTTCAGTGAAGCCATCATGAAGCTATGGAGTTCGTAATGAAACTCCCAGCCCATGTACTCAATATGGCTACACTGCACTTACAGGGTCTAAGAATGGACTTGACACTGGAGGGGCAGATTGCTCATGCAGCTATGCCCTCACCTGTGGTAAAGGAAAAGCCTTTAGACAGGTTCTGAATAGCAACGCTGGTGAGAAGGTCAAACTGTGTCTTGGAAAGAGATACAACTTTTGGGCACTTATCCTAACGCCCAAGAAAAGAAGTAGGGTTAGGGTGCACTGAAGATGATCCATGAAGAGCACAGGGGATCTCACATTCAAAATCAGTCATTCAAGTACAGGAATACATAGGACTCCTCAGTTTTGCAGTGAAGCAACCTCCTCAGCCAGCACCCTGCTAAATACCCATGGTGCAATAATTGACGTAAATGCTGAAGCACAAATTGATAATGCTGACATGGCTCTGTAAATCTCAGGTAATGCCTGTGAGCAGGAAAGATTTTCAGAGGAAGCTAGACGTCCTGGAGATTCAAGGAGACCAACCAATTCACTGCATTGAGGGCCAACAAAACCTGAGTCAAGAACAATATTTTTCCATTTTCCTGATGAATGAACAAATTCAAGAGATTAAGGTCTTGGGTGGGTCCCTTCATCTCCATCCTTTATTGGAATTTAGAAGTAAACGGAGTAGAATCACCTGCCTATACTTCCAAGAGCATCCCTTCTAAGGACGATTTGATCAGCAGAAAAAGATACTCTGCCTCTAAGATTGATGCAGGGCCAGAGCATACCCAAGAGTTGGTTTGCTTGTCCTCTCACCCTAGACCTCAACATCAAGGGAAGTTGTTAGATAGGTTCTCCATAAAGTCTGCCTCTCATGAATAACAGCACCAACCGAAAGTCTGTCACCTGGAATTTCGCTATGTCGCAAATTAACTCCATCTGCTTGCCCACCTTGTGTAGTTCCCCTTGGAATATAGTTCAAAGTCAGAAGAACCCAGGCCTCCTTCAGTCACCAGAAGTCTTAACTTAGAAAATGTGACCAAATGCATGCCACTGTCCCAAATCAAGTCCAGTAAAAATGAGTCCAGCTTGCTGAGGAATGATGTAGGAATTTTTACTGATACATTACCAAATAATACGGTAGTCTAGTTAACATAATCATTTTTGTTGGTGCTATCTTGTCTATAACACACAAGAGCAGAGTTTGTTTTAGAAATCAATGCTCCCTTTCTAAGACCGTAACACTGCATCTAAAATACCAGCCCTCATATCATCTTCAGAATGATAGAAGCACATCCGCAGGTATCTAAACATATGTGGTTTCCAAGAAATATCTAGGCGAGGCTGCCTCAGGACACCACAATCCATATGCAGACGAACTGCTCACAGATAATTTTAAGAATGGATTTCCTGAAATCAGGGTGACTACTAACTACCATTTCTGCCAGTTCCCGCAGTGTGGACATAGCAGCCCAGGAGGCATGTGGCATTCACGGTCCAGAGAGCTAGGTTATTAGACAAAAACTTCCCAACTCTACTTTTAGACTGTCGAGAGGGTCTGTAGGAAAGGCATTTGGGTTCAACTTACTAGATGAAGCTTTGACGGCTAGATTCTCTCTCGACGGGGGTATGATTGAAAAACGTTTGGGTCACAAGGTGCAGGCCAGTGACATCAACCAACTTACCCATAGTTTACCAGGCTTAGGAAGAGATTCTCCCAGGCAACTAATATGGACTCCAATAGTTCCTCACTGGAAGGTAACAGAGGAGGGTTTAAATATTTCTGTCAAAATGTTAAAATTGGCTTTACCAGTGAGCAAAGTTAATTCCACGTCCGCTGTTTTTTCTACTATGAATGTAGAGACTCCTGCTGAAGGAGGCCCAGAATGGCAAGTGATGTCTCCTGGAGGTGTATCTACACAATCTGCATTTTGTAAGCTCAGGAAAAGATGGCTATCTGTATTGTAAGAAGGGGGGCGGTGATCAGCCTTAGAGTCATCACCTTCTGTGGAGCTATACTCTTTGTCAGGCAAGACTACAAAATCAGAATCAGAAACCAAAAGAGCTTCCATTCGGGTGAAGGTTTGGACCCTATGGAGGTGTTCAGTAAAGGATATGTTGCTGAAACAGGCACAAACCTTTTCTTCATCCACTCGAATATCAGCCAACTCTGAGACCAGAGAGGCACCAGAATTAGCACAGAGGGTGGATATTGCCTCAATGAATGACAGACCACTGGGCATAGAGACTGGTTCCTTTGAAGGTGTAGGTGCCTGTGATGGAGTGTAGAATGGTTTTCAGGTAGGAGCCCCTGGAACTGCCAACCCTACAGAAGTGGGCCCTCCTTTGGGGGATTGCCCAAAAGGTAAAAGGTCATTTTTAAAAGATCTATCATGGCCTGGTGGAGGGCCTCAACTTGAGCATGATTGGGATGGAGTGGGAAACTATCTTTAACTACTCCAAGATTGAAATAGTCTCCAAAAGAGACCAGTGGAACGGTGTTGAGCCTCCTGTCAGGGGAACATTTTCTTGCTGCTGAAGAGGATTTATCTTCTACATGACGTTTTTGTTGTGAGAAGAATATCCTGGGAACATGTTTGTAGTCATGAGACATACCTGAATGGGGGAGGGACCCTTTGGGTGTGCCTGTGCAGGCCTTAGACAGAAACAGTTTGACCTCCTTGTCTCTGATGTGGGTGCATCAATTAAATAGATTCACAGACTTGGGGAGTCTGGTTCAGATCTGGGACACCACATCCAGCTGTAGTACAGAGGCAAGTAGAGACATCTTCTTTCTGCATTTGCGATATATTTAAAATCTGGAAAATTTAGGAAGAGTCATTTGATCTAGGCACTATCAAAGCTGAGGAATGATTTCAGTGAAACACAGAGAGGAGCTCTGGACCTAAGAAGATAAGGCACAGGAAAATAGTAACTGACTTTAGCACATTAAGCGGTGCCTCATATGCCCCAGTGTCATCACATCCTGAGCTGAATGAAACCATGTGGCACCACCTGGTGGCACTGGAGAGCTATTGCAGCAGAACAGGTTTCCAGATGTAGTCTAGCACAGGAAGGCTATTCATGAGGTAAGGAATCTGCGGGAGGAATTATCCATCAGAACTTCATGGCTAAAAGCTTCATCTAATCTGGGATAAGCATCCAATGGCTAATGTCTGCACTGATGCAGCCTTTGCTCTGATGCAAAGTATACAAAACCTTGGGGGAATGTGAAATCCACTAATGGTTTAAAATTTTAGGATACAAGAAACAATCGCAATATATATACAGAAACTATGAAAGGATTTGTTTTTTTTGTCCAGAAAGAATGCCAGAACTCAGGCAACATCAAGTTTGTCCAATGTTTCCTTAGCACAGAAACCATGAGGTCTTAGTAGGTAATCAGGAGGAATTATTTCCTAGTTAAAGTGAAAGAAAGGAGCGGTCCAACATGCACCCTTGTTCTTGTGAAAAAATGTAAGGCCTCCATGAGGAAAGAATCACTCACAGATTTTTCTGTTGACACCAATTGATACCAAAGAATCTCCATGTCACTCAAACAGTTTTTATATTAGAAAGGCTAAGACCAGATTCAGCTCCCTCTGAAGAGTAAGATATTCAGTTTGAGGGTGGAGATGTCAGAGTACCCCAAAGGAATGGTAGAAAGCCAAATCTCCTGCTTTACTCTGATGAGTAGTGAATAATTCAGGGAAGCTATGAGATGGCTTAAGTTTCTAGCCATAGCCAACTAGCAGACCTAAGCTATGTGACCTTTGTATCACTTGTTGATGAATTGCTTTCTAGTAGTGCACTTGATGGTGGATTTTCTTCATAGATATTCAAAATGCTCATTAGTTAACTTCTCCTGAACCAGAACTTGAGTGCAGAAACGAAAGTGTGCTGTGAAGAATCAATTCTGTTGCTAGGTAGGAGAGCTGGAATCTGGGAAAGCGTAATGCCTCATTGGAACTATATGCATGAATTTGGAATTTGAAGATCCCTTGAACTTTAGAAGTGTTAGAAATAACGGTTGAGGCAAAGAAACCTCATTGACCAGTTAGGAAAAAAGACTAATTCAAGGACAATCTCTTGACATAGTAGTACATTGTGTTACAAAAGGTACATTAACAGACAGAAACAAATCTGGAAGACATTAATTTATTTAGGTAATTAGTAAAAAGTTGTTGCCATCCTCCAATAACTCTGTTGTGCTTTTTGGACATCAATATGCAATATAAAATGCACATTAGGCAGTGGGTTCTTGAATGTCCAGCAGGATGAGATGAAAATGGCCAATCTTTTATCACAAAACCTGTAAGAATGAATTCAGGCAACTGATTTGTTCAAGAGTTCAGTTTCAAGAGGTTTCCTGAAACTGGCCATCGTTAAGTTCAGTTCTGACTTGTGGGTTCCAGGATGTTCAACAGTTTGGGTCCCAAAGCTTTCTAGGGATCGACAGTAATGCTTTAGATGCTTCTCTGATCATTGTAGGATTGGGGCAGAAAGAATATTTCTGATGGGAATGCAAAGTGGGGACAATCTTTGTAGACACAATGTTGGACATTTGTTGCAGAAGGCTTTGTGGAAAATGCAATTTGATCCTAGTATCCACTAGGAGGCAGTGCAGTGCTTTCACTGCTCGTTTGGCATGGTCAAGCTTTCTGCAAGTTCAGGCACCTCATGACAGCTTGGTTCTGGTGTCTTTGAATGTTAATAAGCAACTTCTCTTGGAGGCCTGTATAGGTCACGTTATAATAGTCTCTCAGCCCCAAAACCAGTCATCTTATTAGCCAATTCAACAGGCGATGTGAAAAAGATTTATTCGGAGAAAGGGCAGTTGGGTGGGTGAATTAGAGGTTCCCCATTTTTTGGCTTTAAGGGAAGCGAATACAGTGAATGATATGTGAGCATGCCAATTAAGAGAGAGTGGTGAAGTGCTGACCTCTCAGGTCTACATTTTCTTTTCTTTTTTACAGTTGAGGCACAGAAAACTTTCTTTCATCCAAGGTGGGATGTAGGTTCTGCAAACACAGAGAGTTATTTTCCACATAGATACAGATTTGCGGGTAGCGTGGGCACATCAGGAAGAAATTTATAACAATACTCCTGCAGGCTGATAGATGACACAGTGTGGTTGCCTGGTAACCCCCTACTGCCCTGGAAGGGGCCATGTGGAGCAAGATATAAAAAAGGACCTCTGAGCACTGAGGTCTGTTTCCAAAGCGGAGGAATCTGCAAGTTAGATAAAGTAAGCACTAGAAAGAGTTTAACTGAAGGCTAAATTCAAATTTAAAGTAAAAAAATACTTTATTTGGTTAATAAATTCTTAAATACAAAAAAACTTTTAAAAAAATGTCAAATTCACGAATGACTTCCACATCTCAGATGTTTTTTCCTACAACTTTGGGCACCTGACAAAAATCTGGCCCCACTGAAACAAACGTGAGGACTCGCCAGCATTTGGAGATAGATATGGGTTGGTCATACTTGCCAAAATCCCTTACCTTTGAATGATGGAATGGTGTCACAGGGCACTTCCAAGATCACTAAACATAACAAAATGCATCGTGTCTTGGGGTAAAAAACTGCCACATGAACAAGGCCTCTGGTCCTCCACGTTATGTTTACTCTAAGGCTCCGCAAAGAGCCAATGCAATAAATGTAATCTAAAGCATGTTAAGAGGTAGCGATGATAGGGAATAGTAACTACTTTCAGATAAGGCTCCAAAAAAGTACCAGTTATCAAAAGGAGGTGGGCCCGAACAGAGGGTTTCAGAAGTTCTCTTACTTCTATGTCAACTTTGGCTCTTAACATTTAATGTTTTTTAATCCAGAATAAATCTTTCTTCATAATAATTTCTGGTGTTCTATATATGGCCGAACACCCCAGTCTCTCTAGGGAGTCTTTAATATAATGAAGCCAAGGGACAGTGTGGCCTTTGTTCAAGAAGAGACAATCTCTGATAATTGCCTGATTCAACCCTAACTTCAAGTTTAACTAGATTTTACACAATCTGACAAAAGGAGCAAGGGACAGCCTATCGGAGATATACTCCAGCCCCAATTCTTCCTGCATTATTGCAGTGTCTCCCAAATGTGGGATTCACAACAGTCTTCTAAGGAACTATTTTCCACTCGCTAAATCTTGCCACTGTCCTTGTAGCCCCATAAATCACTCCCAAAGCCAGTGATGGATAGGCACTTTGCTTGGTAAACTTTAACCAACACCTGTATGGACTTTGCCCGGAGTCATTTTGAAAACAATCAAAGACACAGGCTTCTTTTGAGTGTTTTTGTGGGACCCACGAACCCTCTCATCAAAAGTAACTACCAAGTACAGGAAGGTAAAAAGTCTAGTCAGTTCCTGCCAGTCTCCAAATATCTTTTTCTGGGGTTTATTTTTTAAAGCCAATAGCCATGGTGTGGGATCTGGTGTAGTTTACCCTCATATCAAGGGAAGCCATGAACTCTGAAAAGGAGTTAAGCAGTTGCTGGAGGCCCACCGCTGTTCAAGATTTCAAGACAGAATCAACAGTGTATAAAAGGGCTGGAATAAGCTGAGACCCAACCCAAGGTATATCCTTAGACACCGTACACACGGAGGGGCCTAGATTATTAATATATAATGTAAATAGTAATGGAGCAGGAATACAACCTTGCCTGACCCCTTTGTGCACCCTCACTGGCGATGACAGGGCCCCATTATGGTTATATCTGGCTACAGCTGTAAGGTCCTGGTGAGGATCACAAAGAAAAGTAACAATATTTCGATCACATCCTAAATCAATCAACATGGATCATAATTTAGCTCTACAGACACTATCAAAGGCTGAGGACAAGTCTATAAAGGCTAAATGTATCTGTCCTCTTCTGACCACGGTATATTTGCCAATTATCAAATGACTGTTAAGGCACTGATTGAGTGTTCATTTCCCCCTTTCTAAAACCACACTGAAGACAGGAGATTATGTTGTTTTGTTCTAACCAGGCATACAATCTAGCCAAGATCGCCCTGCCTAACACCTTAGCTGTTGAATCTATAAGAGGGTTAGGTCTAAAACACCGAGCATCTGACCTATCTCCATTTTTAAACACCAGAATAATTACAGACCTTTGCCATGAAGTAAGGGGACCCTTCCTCCAGGCGGCATTAAACATGTGAGCTAAAACTTTTGCCTATACCAAGGGATTGTGTTTGAATAAATCTGCTGGCACCCCGTCTGGTCCTGGCACCTTATTCTTTGCCATGGTTTGTATAGCCACCGCTACTTCTTCCTCAGTGAAACAGATAGAATGATCCCTCCCTCACAAAGCCTTTTGGCGGATTGAAGGGATCGCCACTAAACTACCAAAGATCCCTGAGAGATGCTTAACCTACACCTCCGGGGACATTGCACAGGTTACTATGCTGTTAACTACACCCGAAAAAAAGGCGATTAATAATTTGTCAGAACTTCCCATTGTTACTAAGTATGCAAGGATCCAAGAGTTTCTTCCATGCTCTTTCTTTCATTTGTCTTTTCCAAGCTAACATGGCCTGCTTATTGTCCTTTCTTCTTACAATCCCGGCGCTATCTCTAGGGAATCTATTTACTGCTATTAGTAGATTTTGATGGGCCTTGGAACAGCTGTAATCATACTACCTCTCCCCACCTCTTACTGCCAGTCTGTTGGCAAGCTGTTGGCTAATCCTAATAAAAGCAGTCAGAGTTCATCATTCGCGGAGTCCATCATACATAAATGAATATCGTGGCCACACGTTGCATATAGGTTGTTAAAAAAAAATAATAATAAAAAAAAGAGTCAAGTGGGACCTCACTCCATCTTAATCTGCGTCCCTGATCTTGTGGTGCAATTTCATTATTACTAGGGCCAGTAGTTATACTGAGATCAGATGACCTGTCCCACTACAGAGATAAACTAAGTGGGTTATGGTCACTTAACTCTTACCAGTGAACCTTAAAGCTACACACGAACTGAGCTAAGTATGCTGAGAGGAACATATAATCAATCACAGTATTAGCACCTCTACCCTCAAAAGTGGGAATAATTTCTCCTTCCAAGCCATTTCTAGTAGACTCCAAGTTAAAATCTACAAGAACTTCATTAAGCGTGCTTCGGTCAACAGAGTGCTCAAAATGAGCACCCCAGCTCTGCTTTATATCGAAGTAGGTCTCAGAATTGTAACAACTCAAAAGGCACAGATGCAAGTTAAAATCACCCAATAAAATAACTGAATACGGTAATTAAAATTTCAGATCAAATGCTTGTAGAAAGGATCTTAAGGCCGCAAATGGTCAGTGGCAGTTTCCTTCCCAAAAGAGTTACAAAAATGTAATAACAAAATACTCAGTAAACTCCCAAAATCTAACTGAACAACCAGTAGATTACTATGACCGTAAGGACAAAGATATTAAAGTGAGCAAACCGCCCTTTGCTCTACCTATGGAAGAAGGTTTAGCTGGAGAACAAAAATGAAATATATGCCATCCAGGTAAAGGAACATGTTACTTACCCAGTAGACAACTGTTTGTGGCATGTCATGCTGTAGATTCACAATCTTTGCAAAAGGCTGTCATCTACTATTGGGCTCGGAGCGTTGCAAGTTTTCCTCAAGTCACGAGACAGAGTGGCTCCTCCTCTCGGTGATACCGAACATGGGCATGGAGTCCTTTGTTAGACTGTTTTCCCGCCAGCGGGTGAGGATATGGAAAATGTCACTTACCCAGTGTACATCTGTTCGTGGCATGTTCCGCTGCAGATTCACATGCTATGCATAGTCTGCCATCTAGTGTTGGGCTCGGAGTGTTACAAGTTGTTTTTCTTCGAAGAAGTGTTTTCAGGCACGGGATCGAGTGACTCCTCCTCTTCGGCTCCATTGCGCATGGGCATCGACTCCATGTTTGATTGTTTTCCCGCAGAGGGTAAGGTAGGAGTGATAGAGTATAAAGAAAAGAGATGTCCATGCAGATGGAATATATATATATGTACAAGTGAATGTTGAACTTAAACAGCTACAGGCTCCCGGGGAGGTGGGAGGGTGCATGTGAATCTGCAGCGGAACATGCCACGAACAGATGTGCACTGGGTAAGTGACATTTTCCGTTCGATGGCATGTGTAGCTTCAGATACACATGCTATGCATAGACTACAAAGCAGTATTTCCTCCCATAAAAGCGGTGGTTAGCCTTTAGGAGTTGAAGTTGTTTGAAATAATGTTCTTAGTACAGCTTGGCCCACTGTGGCTTGCTGCGCTGCTAATACATCTACACAGTAATGTTTGGTGTTGACCAAGTAGCCGCTTTACAAATTTCAGCCATTGGTATATTTCCTAAGAAAGCCATTGTAGCCCCTTTTTTCCTCGTGGAATGTGCTTTAGGTGCAACTAAGAGCTGTCTTTTAGCCTTAAGGTAACATGTTTGGAAGCATTTTACTATCCACCTTGCTAAACCTTGTTTTGAAATGGGGTTACCAGTATGTGGTTTTTGGAACACCACAAATAACTGTTTAGTTTTTTTTAATGATTTTGTTCTATCTATGTAATACATTAGGGCTCTTTTAATATCTAATGTATGCATGGCTCTTTCTGCCACAGAATCTGGCTGTGGGAAGAAGACTGGTAGTTCCACTGTTTGATTGATATGAAACGGTGATACAACCTTTGGGAGAAATTTAGGGTTACTTCGAAGTACAACTTTATGTTTGTGTACTTGTATGAACGGTTCTTGAATTGAATTGTGAAAGCTTGGATTTCACTAACTCTTCGCAATGAAGTAATTGCGACTAGGAAGGCAACTCTCCATGTTAGGTACTGAATCTGACATGAGTGTATAGGTTCAAATGGTGGGCCCATAAGTCGTGTGAGCACTATGTTTAGATTCCACCAAGGCACTGGAGGCGTTCTAGGTGAGATGATGCGTTTTAACCCTTCCATGAAGGCTTTGATAACAGGAACTCTAAATAAAGAGCTGTGCTGTATATTTTGCAAGTACGCGGAGATTGCAGTGAGATGTATTTTTATGGATGAGAAAGCTAAGTTTGCTTTTTGCAAACAAAGCAAATAACATACAATGTCTTGTATTGATGCAGAAAGAGGGGTAATTTGTTTAGATTGACAGTAATGCACAAATCTTTTCCATTTGTTGGCATAGCACTGCCTGGTAGTGGGTTTTCTTGCTTGTTTAATTACTTCCATACATTCAGTTGGTAGTTGTAGATACCCAAACTCTATGACCTCAGGAGCCAAATCGTTAGATTGAGTATTTTGGGATTTGGATGCCTGATCTGCTGTTTGTTTCGTGTTAACAGATCTGGTCTGTTTGGGAGTTTGATATGTGGTATTACTGACAGGTCTAATAGTGTTGTGTGCCAAGGTTGACGTGCCCACGTTGGCGCTATGAGTATCAGTTTGAGCGTGTTTTAACGCAGTTTGTTGACTAGAAATGGAATGAGCGGGAGAGGGGGAAAAGCGTAACAAAATATCCCTGACCAATTCATCCATAGAGCATTGCCCTTGGATAGGGGATATGGGTACCTGGATGCGAAGTTTTGGCATTTTGTGTTTTTGCTGGTGGCGAATAGATCTATGTCTGGTGTTCCCCAATGTTGAAAGTATAGTTGAAGCACTTGAGGGTGAATCTCCCACTCGTGTGTTTGTTGATGATCTCTGCTGAGAACATCTGCCAATTGGTTGTGTATCCCTGGAATGTATTGTGCTACAAGGTGAATTTTGTTGTGGATTGCCCAATGCCAATTTTTTTGGGCTAGGAGGGAGAGTTGGGATGAATGGGTCCCTCCTTGTTTGTTTAGGTAATACATTGTTGTCATGTTGTCTGTTTTGATAAGGATATTCTTGTGAGTAAGAAGAGGCTGAAAAGCTTTGAGTGCTAGGAATACAGCTAGCAACTCTAAGTGATTTATGTGTAACTGTTGGTGTTTGGCGTCCCATTGTCCTTGAATGTTGTGATTGTTGAGGTGTGCCCCCCAGCCAATCATTGATGCATCTGTTGTAAGTATGGTCTGAGGCACGGGGTCTTGAAATGGCCGCCCTTTGTTTAGGTTTGTGGAATTCCACCACTGAAGGGACATGTATGTTTGGCGGTCTATCAAAACTAGATCTTGAAGTTGACCCTGTGCCTGTGACCATTGTTGTGCAAGGCACTGTTGTAAAGGCCACATGTTTAGTCTTGCATGTGGGACAATGGCGATACAGGATGCCATCATGCCCAATAGTTTAATGACAAATTTGACAGTGTGCTGTTGGGCTGGCTGTATTTGTGGCAATATATTGGGAAATGCTTCTATTCTTTGTGGACTTGGGCTTGCAAGTGCTGTTTGCGTATTTAGTGTTGCCCCTAAATACTGTTGAGTTTGCGCAGGTTGTAGGTGTGATTTTTGGTAGTTTATGGAGAACCCTAGGTTGTGTAGGGTTTGTATTACATAATGCGTATGGTCTTGACACTGTGTATGACTGTTTGATTTTATTAGCCAATCGTCCAGATATGGAAAGACATGAATGTGTTGCCTTCTTAGGTAGGCTGCAACTACCGCCAGGCATTTTGTGAATACTCTGGGAGCTGTTGTTATTACAAAGGGTAACACTTTCAACTGATAATGCTTTCCTTGAATGACAAACCTGAGATATTTTCTGTGCAGTAGATGGATGGGTATGTGAAAATATGCATCTTTGAGGTCTAATGTTCCCATGAAATCGTGCTGTTGAAGTAGTGGGACAACATCCTGTAGTGTTACCATGTGAGAATGTTCTGACAGGATGTAAAGATTGAGGGTTCTGAGATCTAATATAGGCCTTAAGGTTCCATCCTTTTTGGGAATGAGGAAATACAGTGAGTAAACTCCTGTTCCTATATGATTTTGTGGTACTGGCTCTATTGCTTGTTTGAGTAATAGAGATTTTACTTCCTCTTGCAACAGGGCGGTATGTTGTGTGGAGAGTGTGTGGTTTTGGTGGAATATCGGGTGGAGTTTGTGTCAATTCTATGCATTAGCCATTGCAGATAACTGATAATACCCAGCTGTCTGTGGTAATGGGTAGCCTATTGTTGTGGAACCTTTGCAGTCTTCCCCCCACAGGTGAGGTGTGACTTGGGAAGGGATGTGTTAAGTCACTGCTTTGTTGGTTGTGAGGCTTGTTTTGCTGTCTGATATTTTCCCTGCCTCTGGGGTACTGGCCTCTGTAAGTACTTTTGAAACCACCTCATTGATATTGAGGTTGGTGGAAGCCTCGGCTGTTTGGGTTCTAAATCCACCTCTGTACTGGGGTTTATGAAAGGATCCCCTGTATTGCGTGGTATACAAGGCACCCATGGCTATAGCTCTGTCCGAATCTTTTTTCATTTTTTCAATCGCCGTGTCTACCTCAGAGCCAAAAAGCTGTTTTTGGTTAAACAACATATTGAGGACAGCCTGTTGTATTTCAGGCTTAAATCCTGAAGACCTAAGCCATGCGTGACTTCTTATGGTGACAGCAGTGTTGACGGTTCTAGATGCTGTATCTGCAGAGTCTAGGGCTGACCTGATCTGATTGTTTGTGATGGCTTGCCCTTCCTCAACTATTTGTTGTGCCCTCTTCTGTTGTTCCTTGGGGATATGTATTATGTCTTTCATCTCATCCCACTGGGCCCTATCGTATCTAGCCAACAAAGCCTGAGAGTTGGCTATCCTCCACTGGTTGGCAGTCTGAGATGCCACATTGTTCCCCGCAGCATCAAACTTCCTACTCTCCTTGTCTGGTGGGGGCGCATCCCCTAATGACTGTGAGTTTGCTCTTTTTCTGGCTGCGCTTACTACTACGGAGTCTGGAGGCAACTGTTGTGTGATAAAGACAGGATCAGAGGGAGGTGGCTTATATTTTTTTCTCCACCCTAGGAGTAAATATTCTAGTATTTACTGGCTCCTTGAATATTTGGTCAGCATGTTTTAACATGCCGGGGAGCATGGGAAGCGACTGATAAGTGGCATGTGTAGAGGAGAGTGTATTACAAAGGAAGTCATCCTCTAACGGCTCTGTATGCATGGCGACATTGTGATAGGATGCCGCCCTAGCTATAGCCTGAGTGTAGCCTGTACTATCCTCTGGTGGTGAGGGCTTAGAGGGATAGCAATCTGGGTTGTTGTCTGGAATGGGGTCTGGATCATAAAGATCCCATGAATCCACATTGTCCTGCTGCGAATCGAATGAGTGTGCTGGTGATTGCATAGGTGTAGGACTAGTAGGGCTCGAGTTCGATGGCTTGGGTGGCGTGGCTTTTTTCAGTGCCGAAGCTGTGGGTTGGTCACTGATGGTCTTTTTCCAGGTCCAGCCATGGCCTTCCGGAGGTGGAGTCCCCAAGGTCTTATGTTTGGGCTTGGCTTGGACAGGGGCAGGCGTACTCACGTGCTGTCCTGCCGTGACCAGTCTGTCCTCCTCGGATTCCTGGTCGGAGTCGGACCCTCGAACGGAGAAAGCTGTCTGCATGATCTCCTCCTCTTCAACATCGAGACGTTCGGTGCTCTTGGATGCCATCTCGAGTCTCCGTGCTCTTCTGTCTTGGAGCGTTTTCTTGGAGTGGAAGGATCTGCAGGCCTCGCAATTTTCTTCCTGATGGTCTGGGGAAAGGCAGAGATTACAGACGAGATGTTGGTCTGTGTAGGGAAATTTTGCGTGGCACAGAGGACAAAAGCTGAATGGGGTCCTGTAAAGAAATGGCTCCCTGTTGCAGTTACCCCCCACTTTTTGCCTGATACTGATGCTGACTTGACTGAGAAGTGTGCTGGGACCCTGCTAACCAGGCCCCAGCACCAGTGTTCTTTCACCTAAAATGTACCATTGTTTCCACAATTGGCACACCCTGGCATCCAGATAAGTCTCTTGTAACTGGTACCTCTGGTACCAAGGGCCCTGATGCCAGGGAAGGTCTCTAAGGGCTGCAGCATGTATTATGCCACCCTAGAGACCCCTCACTCAGCACAGACACACTGCTTACAAGCCTGTGTGTGCTAGTGAGAACAAAATGAGTAAGTCGACATGGCACTCCCCTCAGGGTGCCATGCCAGCCTCTCACTGCCTATGCAGTATAGGTAAGACACCCCTCTAGCTGGCCTTACAGCCCCAAGGCAGGGTGCACTATACCATAGGTGAGGGTACCAGTGCATGAGCACTGTACCCCTACAGTGTCTAAGCAAAACCTTAGACATTGTAAGTGCAGGGTAGCCATAAGAGTATATGGTCTGGGAGTCTGTTTTACACGAACTCCACAGCACCATAATGGCTACACTGAAAACTGGGAAGTTTGGTATCAAACTTCTCAGCACAATAAATGCACACTGATGCCAGTGTGCATTTTATTGTAAAATACACCACAGAGGGCACCTTAGAGGTGCCCCCTGAAACTTAACCAACTATCTGTGTAGGCTGACTGGTTCCAGCAGCCTGCCACACTAGAGACATGTTGCTGGCCCCATGGGGAGAGTGCCTTTGTCACTCTGAGGCCAGTAACAAAGCCTGCACTGGGTGGAGATGCTAACACCTCCCCCAGGCAGGAGCTGTAACACCTGGCGGTGAGCCTCAAAGGCTCAGCCCTTTGTCACAGCCCAGCAGGGCACTCCAGCTTAGTGGAGTTGCCCGCCCCCTCTGGCCACGGCCCCCACTTTTGGCGGCAAGGCTGGAGGGAACAAAGAAAGCTACAAGGAGGAGTCACTGGCCAGTCAGGACAGCCCCTAAGGTGTCCTGAGCTGAGGTGACTCTAACTTTTAGAAATCCTCCATCTTGCAGATGGAGGATTCCCCCAATAGGATTAGGGATGTGACCCCCTCCCCTTGGGAGGAGGCACAAAGAGGGTGTACCCACCCTCAGGGCTAGTAGCCATTGGCTACTAACCCCCCAGACCTAAACACGCCCTTAAATTTAGTATTTAAGGGCTTCCCTGAACCTAAGATTTTAGATTCCTGCAACAACAAGAAGAAGGACTGCCCAGCTGAAAACCCCTGCAGAGGAAGACCAGAAGACAACAACTGCCTTGGCTCCAGAAACTCACCGGCCTGTCTTCTGCCTTCCAAAGAACTCTGCTCCAGCGACGCCTTCCAAAGGGACCAGCGACCTCTGAATCCTCTGAGGACTGCCCTGCTTCGACGACGACAAGAAACTCCCGAGGACAGCGGACCTGCTCCAAAAAGACTGCAACTTTGTTTCAAGAAGCAGCTTTAAAGAACCCTGCAACTCCCCGCAAGAAGCGTGAGACTTGCAACACTGCACCCGGCGACCCCGACTCGGCTGGTGGAGAACCAACACCTCAGGGAGGACCCCCGGACTACTCTACGACTGTGAGTACCAAAACCTGTCCCCCCTGAGCCCCCACAGCGCCTCCTGCAGAGGGAATCCCGAGGCTTCCCCTGACCGCGACTCTCTGAAACCTAAGTCCCGATGCCTGGAAAAGACCCTGCACCGCAGCCCCCAGGACCTGAAGGACCGGACTTTCACTGCAGAAGTGACCCCCAGGAGTCCCTCTCCCCTGCCCAAGTGGAGGTTTCCCCGAGGAAGCCCCCCCTTGCCTGCCTGCAGCGCTGAAGAGATCCCTTGATCTCTCATTGACTTACATTGCGAACCCGACGCTTGTTCTAACACTGCACCCGGCCGCCCCCGCGCCGCTGAGGGTAAAATTTCTGTGTGGGCTTGTGTCCCCCCCAGTGCCCTACAAAACCCCCCTGGTCTGCCCTCCGAAGACGCGGGTACTTACCTGCAAGCAGACCGGAACCGGGGCACCCCCTTCTCTCCATTGAAGCCTATGCGTTTTGGGCACCACTTTGAACTCTGCACCTGACCGGCCCTGAGCTGCTGGTGTGGTGACTTTGGGGTTGCTCTGAACCCCCAACGGTGGGCTACCTTGGACCAAGAACTGAACCCTGTAAGTGTCTTACTTACCTGGTAAAACTAACAAAAACTTACCTCCCCCAGGAACTGTGAAAATTGCACTAAGTGTCCACTTTTAAAATAGCTATTTGTGAATAACTTGAAAAGTATACATGCAATTGAAATGATTCAAAGTTCCTAATGTACTTACCTGCAATACCTTTCAAACAAGAGATTACATGTTAAATTTGAACCTGTGGTTCTTAAAATAAACTAAGAAAATATATTTTTCTATACAAAACCTATTGGCTGGATTTGTCTCTGAGTGTGTGTACCTCATTTATTGTCTATGTGTATGTACAACAAATGCTTAACACTACTCCTTGGATAAGCCTACTGCTCGACCACACTACCACAAAATAGAGCATTAGTATTATCTATTGTTACCACTATTTTACCTCTAAGGGGAACCCTTGGACTCTGTGCATGCTATTCCTTACTTTGAAATAGCACATACAGAGGCAACTTCCTACAGGTCCGGTCCAGGAGGTTTCTACACATTTGGCCCGACCAGGCCCGAGTTGGGCCCGCGTGCCCCGAAGGGCGAGTAGAGATGTTTAACCCGACGGTATCGAAGTGTCGATAGAGGATGGTGCGCGATGGAAACAATACCGACGAGAATTAGAGAGTTTTGAAACTTTTCCGACTCGAACTATCAGAGCGAAAGGAAACGCGTCCGAACCCGATGGCGGAAAGAAAACAATCTAACATGGGGTCGATGCCCATGCGCAATGGAGCCGAAGAGTAGGAGTCACTCGATCCTGTGACTCGAAAACACTTCTTTGAAGAAAAACAACTTGTAACACTCCGAGCCCAACACTAGATGGCAGACTGCATAGCATAGCCAAATTGCAAGGTTGTGTATGCTGGGATTTGGATGTTTGATTTGACCTCTCCTTTGAGTCAACAGGTCTGGTCTGTTTGGTAGTTTGAGATGTGGTACTACAGATAGGTCCAGTAGTGTTGTATACCAATGTTGACGTGCTACGTGGGTGCTATGAGTACTCTGGTGAATGAGGTTTGTTTCATCTTTTTGATTAGAAATGGAATTAGTGGGAGAGGTGGAAAAGCGTAAGCAAATATCCCTGCGCAATTCATCCATAGAGAATTGCCCTTGAATTGAGGGTACCTGGATGCGAAGCTTTGGCATTTTGCGTTTTCTTTTGTGGCAAAAAGGTCTATTTCTTGTGTGCCCCACATTTGGAAGTACTGCTGAATCACCTGTGGGTGAATCTTCCATTTGTGTACTTGTTGTTGCGTTCTGCTTAAGAGGTCCACTAGTTGATTGTGTATCCCTTGAATATATTCTGCCATAAATTGAATGCGATTGTGAATTGCCCATTTCCAAACAGTTTGTGCTAGAAGGGACAATTGTGATGAATGTGTCCCCCCCTGTTTTTGCAGATAATGCATTGTGGTCATTTTGTCTGTCCTTATTAATACTATCGTGTGTGTGATTTGTGTCTGAAAAGCTTTGAGTGCTAAGAATACTGCTAGTAACTCTAAGTGGTTTATGTGATAAGTTTGTTGGATTGAGTTGTTGAGATGAGCTCCCCCAACCCATCATTGATGCATCTGTGTTAATTAAGGTATGAGGCACTGGGTCCTGAAAGGGCCGCCCTTTTGATAGGTTGATGGAATTCCACCATTGCAGAGAGCGGTGAGTCTGGCGGTCCAACAACACTAGATCCTGAATTTGACCCTGTGCCTGAGACCATTGTTGAGAAAGACACTGCTGTGGTGGTTGCATGTGTAGTCTTGCATTGGGTACTATTGGTATGCATGAAGCCATTGTTACGATATGAGATCGTGAAATGCTTGAATCCTGACTGGGTTTGGGTATGCTAATCCTGATTAGTGTTCAGAATTGCTCCCAGCCCAGATACAGTTGTATCTGGGATGGCTGCAGGTGAGATTTGTGGAAACTGATTGTGAATCCTAGATTGTGTAGGATGTTTATGTTATATTGAATATGTTGTTAACAAATTTGAATTGTACTGGCCTTTATAAGCCAGTCATCCAGATATGGGAAGACATGTATATGGTGTCTTCAGAGCAATGCTGCAACCACAACTAAGCATTTGGTGAATACACTTGCTGCTGTTGTTACCTCGAATGGTAGCACCTTGAATTGGTAGTGCTTTCCTGCTGTAACAAATCTTAGATTCTTTCAATGTGCTGGATGGATGCAAATGTAGAAATAAGCATTCTTGAAGTCTGATGCTTTCATGTAATCCTTTTTTGCAGTAGTATGAGGAAGTATAGTGAACATACTCTGGATCCTTGTTGGGATATAGGCACTATCTCTATGGTTTCTTTGAGTAGTAGTGATTGTACCTCCTTTTTTAATAAAGTTAGATGTTCCAGAGTAAGTCTGTGTGAACGAGGGGTAATATTTCGTGAAATAGAGATGAGTTCTAGGCAAAAGCCATGTTGGATAATTGATAGAACCCATTGATCTGTGGTGATGTTGTACCTTTGTGGGTACAAGTTTGCCAGTCTTCCTCCCACAGGAGATGTATGCTCTGTGGGGATTTGTAAGAAGTCACTGCTTTGTTGAGGTAGAGGAACCTCTGGGAGCGGCTCTTCCTCTACAACTAGGTCCTTTATAAGAGATCTGAATGAAACTCTGTTATAGAATTGTGGCCCTTGTTTTTGTCGTGAGGTGGATGGTTCTGTGGTTGAAACCATCTCTAAATTGTGGCCAACGAAAAGTGCCTCTAGTGTGTGTATTGTATAATGCACCCATAGTTTAGCTGTTTCTGATTATTTTTGAAGTTCATCTATTGTGGTATCAACTTCTGGCCAAAATAAATGTTGTTTATCGAAAGGCATATTTAATATAGCTTGCTGTACTTCTGGCTTAAATCCTGAAGTGCTTAGGCATGCATGTCTCCTAATGATTATGCTGGTGTTGTCTCCCCTTTCAGGTGTATCAGCTGCTTCAGTAGCACATCTGATTGCGTAATTAGAGAAAGCCTGCCCTTCTGCAACTATTTATTACCCCCTTTTTTGATGTTCCTTTGGAATATATTGTAACAAGTCTTCCATCTGGTCCCAATGAGCTCTATCAAATCTTGCTAGGAAAGCTTGTGAATGTGCAATCCTCCAGTGGCTGGTGGCTTGAGTAGCCAATCTTTTGCCTGCTGCATCAAATGTTCGACTTTCTTTGTCTGGAGGAAGAGCATTTCCTGTAGACGGGCTTTTGGCTCGCTATCTTGCTGCACTTACCAAAATAGAGTCAGGTGGTAATTGTGCCCTCATAAAAACTGGATTGGAGGCTGCATGTCTGTATTTTATTTTAAATCAACCCTGGGAGTAATTATCCTTTCTTTTACAGGCTCTTTAAACATGTCTTCAGCATGTCTAAGCATGCCCGGAAGCATAGGGAGACACTGCTACTCTTGGTGAGTGGATGTTAAAGTATTAAACAGAAAAATCATCCTCAACAGGATCTGTATGTAACTGTACATTATGATACGCAGCTGCCCTGACTAGAACCTGATTATAGGCAGTGGTATCTTCAGGGGGAGATGGCCTTGCTGGGTATACATCTGGGTCAATAGGGAGAATGGGATCCTTGTCATATATATCCCATGGGTCTACCACTTCTTGAGGAGCAGTTAAATCATCCCTATGTGGTGATGTAGATGAGGCCTGTGGAGAGAACTGTTGAATGTGTAGGTGAAGGTGGTGGTGGGGTAGAAGGGAGGGAAGGAGAATGTGGTGGTGAAGGCTGAGGTTGTTGCGTCACCTTTTGTTTAAGGACTTTGAAAGGTTGAGGCCCAGTGTCCAAAGTCTCTTGAAAAGTCAGTTTTCTTTTAATTCTTGGAGGAGGAGAGGCTATGGTCCTTCCTGTTTCTTTGTGTATATGAATTTTTCGCTAGTTAGTGTCCATAATCTCTAAAATAGGTTGTGTTTCCAATGACTCCTCAGTAGCTGGAAAGTGTTTACTACTGGCAGCTTTCGATTTCGAAGGTTTGGATATGGAATGCTTGGCTCAAACTGAAAATGTCGACTCTGAAGTGTTGTTAATTTTTTCGGCTTTGAGGTAGAAAATCAGATTTTCGGCTTGGTACCAAAACAGATGTGGCAGGCTGTTTGGTATATGCCAAAAGCACTTTGGTCTATTTTTGAGGTGCCGAACCCGAGGGTTGGTTGTCCAAAGGTAATTTTCGGGTGCGACCATGGCCTGAAGGCAGTGGATGACCGAAGACCGATGCAGCAGTATTTTTAATAGTCTTTGTTTGGTGTGATGGGACTGGTGTACTCACATACTGCGCTGGTGGTATGGATTGGATGTCGACATTGGAGTCTCAATCCGAATTTGCAATGGAAACGGCACTTCTTCTTGCACGTGTTCATCTCCGAAGATGTCTGTTGTGTGCTCTGACGACATGGACACCATCTCCATTCGACGCACCCTTCGGTCCCCAAGAGTCTTTTTGGATCAAAATGATCTACAAGTGTCACAGTTTTCTTCTCTGTATTCCGGAGACAGGCAGAGATTACACACCAAATGCTGATCGGTGTAGGGAAATTTGGCGTGACACTGAGGACAGAACTGAAACAGAGTCCGTCCCATCAGCATACCATTCTTCGACTACGATATTTCAAAGTAGGCCACGAAAGGGCAAGGTAGACCCTAAGAGCGAGGTAGCCCCTAAGGGCGAGGTCGCTTCTAAGGTCTCATAATCAACCCGACAACTGCTATAGGATCGACTATAAGAGTGGAAAAACGTGAACAAAACTATACCGATGTTTATAGAAAGTTAGATGAAAGTTCAGAAGATACTGAACCAAGATGTACCAGAGCGAGAGGGAACACGTCCGAACTTGACGGCGTGTGAATCTGCAGCGACTAATGCCACGAACAGATGTACACTGGGTAAGTGACATTTTCCGTTCGATGGCATGTGTAGCTGCAGATACACATGCTGTGCATAGACTAGTAAGCAGTCACCTCCCCTGGTTCAGCCTGTAGGAGTTGAAGTAGTTTGAAATAATGTTCTTAGTACAGCTTGACCTACTGTTGCCTGTTGTGCAGTTAACACATCTACACAGTAGTGCTTGGTAAATGTATGAGGTGTAGACCATGTTGCTGCCTTACATATTTCGTTCATTGGAATATTTCCTAGAAAGGCCATGGTAGCACCTTTCTTACTGGTTGAGTGTGCCTTTGGTGTAATAGGCAGCTCTCTTTTAGCTTTGAGATAGCAAGTTTGAATGCACTTAACTATCCATCTAGCAATGCCTTGTTTTGAAATTGGATTTCCTGTATGAGGTTTTTGAAAGGCAATAAATAGTTGTTTTGTCTTTCGAATTAGTTTGGTTCTGTCAATGTAATACATTAGTGCTCTTTTGATGTCTAATGTATGTAGTGCTCTTTCAGCTACAGAATCTGGCTGTGGGAAGAACACTGGTAATTCTACTGTTTGATTCAAGTGGAACAGTGAGTTTTGGTAAAAATTTAGGATTTGTCCGTAGGACTACTTTATTTTTGTGTATTTGAATAAATGGTTCTTGAATGGTAAATGCTTGAATTTCACTCACTCTTCTTAGAGATGTGATGGCAATTAAAAATGCAACTTTCCACGTTAAGTATTGCATTTCACAAGAGTGCATGGGCTCAAATGGTGGACCCATGAGTCGTGTTAAGACAATGTTGAGGTTCCATGAAGGAACTGGTGGTGTTCTTGGTGGTATAATTCTTTTTAGGCCTTCCATAAATGCTTTTATGACTGGTATCCTAAATAATGAAGTTGAGTGCGTAATTTGCAGGTAAGCTGAAATTGCAGTAAGATGTATTTTTATGGAAGAGAAAGCTAGTTTTGACTTTTGCAAATGTAGTAAGTATCCTACTATATCTTTTGCAGATGCGTGTAAGGGTTGAATTAGATTATTATGGCAGTAATAAACAAATCTTTTTCACTTATTTGCATAGCAGTGTCTAGTGGTAGGCTTCCTAGCCTGTCTTATGACCTCCATACATTCCTGTGTGAGGTGTAAGTGCCAGAATTCTAGGATTTCAGGAGCCAAATTGCTAGATTCAGCGATGCTGGATTTGGATGTCTGATCTGTTGTTTGTGTTGTGTTAACAGATCTGGTTTGTTTGGTAGTTTGACATGAGGTACTACTGAAAGGTCCAGTAGTGTTGTGTACCAAGGTTGTCTTGCCCATGTTGGTGCTATTAGTATGAGTTTGAGTTTGTTTTGACTCAACTTGTGTACTAGATATGGAAGGAGTGGGAGAGGGGGAAAAGCGTACGCAAATATCCCTGACCAGTTCATCCATAGCGCATTGCCCTGAGACTGATGTTGTGGGTACCTGGATGAGAAGTTTTGGCATTTTGAGTTTTCCTTTGTTGCAAATAGATCTATTTGTGGTGTTCCCCAAAATTTGGAAGTAAGTGTTTAGTATTTGGGGGTGAATTTCCCATTCGTGGATCTGTTGGTGATCCAGAGAGAGATTGTCTGCTAACTGATTCTGAATCCCTGGAATAAATTGTGCTATTAGGCGAATGTGGTTGTGAATCGCCCAATGCCATATTTTTTGTGTCAGGAGACACAACTGTGTCGAGTGTGTTCCTCCCTGTTTGTTTAGGTAATACATTGTTGTCATGTTGTCTGTTTTGACAAGAATGTATTTGTGGGTTATTATGGGTTGAAATGCTTTCAGCGCTAGGAATACCGCTAACAGTTCTAAGTGATTTATATGAAACTGTCTTTGCTGTAAGTCCCATTGTCCTTGGATGCTGTGCTGATTGAGGTGTGCTCCCCACCCTGTCATGGATGCATCTGTCGTTATCACGTATTGTGGCACTGGGTTTTGAAAAGGCCGCCCTTGGTTTAAATTTATACTGTTCCACCATTGAAGCGAGATGTATGTTTGGCGGTCTATCAACACCAGATCTACAAGTTGACCCTGTGCTTGTGACCATTGTGATGCTAGGCACTGTTGTAAGGGCCGCATGTGCAGCCTTGCATTTGGGACAATGGCTATGCATGAAGACATCATGCCTAGCAGTTTCATTACCATTTTGACCTGTATCTTTTGTTTTGGATACATGGCTTGTATTACATTGTGAAATGTTTGAACTCTTTGTGGACTTGGAGTGGCAATCCCTTTTACTGTGTTGATTGTTGCCCCTAGGTATTGCTGTGTTTGACACGGCAGAAGGTGTGACTTTGGGTAGTTGATTGAGAAACCTAGTTTGTGTAGGGTTTCTATGACATATCTTGTGTGTTGTGAACACTGTATTTGCGTGTTGGTTTTGATTAACCAATCGTCTAGGTACGGGAACACATGTATTTGCTGCCTTCTGATATGTGTTTTGCTGACATTTAAGAACTTATAGCTACCATTATGCAAAGTATTTCTAGAGCAAAATGTTCCCATATGACCAGGTATATTAGGAACAGACCAAGAATAGACACCAATACCACGTACAGTAACACAGTTGAGATAAATAATATGCTGATGTGTCACACGCTTGGAATAACTCAGCTCCCATAGTACATATCTCACATCCTGAGGTAAACAAAATGGTCAATTGTTCTCAATTGTCTAAAGAACAGAGTAGGAGGGAGAGGTGTTAAAAGCTCACCATTAACCTTTTTGTGTGTTACATACAAATCTTAAAGAATCACAAATATATTCCCATCCTAAATATAGGGAAGAAGTGGACAGCTGGAAAGAAGAGCTTGAATATTACAGAATTACATGACAGGGCAGAGACGAAATTATGTACAGTTACTTGTAAAAGCAAATTCAAGGACAAGGTACAGAGAAGGAAATCAGAGATAGGGAAGAAAGAAGGAAGAACGGATAACTGAAATTAATGAGGAACGGAAGGAAATACAATCCACATTCTTTATCCACCCTGAAAAACACCATCTGCATCATTTTTTATTTTACTTTTTTGCCTTAAGGTAAAAAATATGTACTGTTGGAAAGTCAAGCCCTTAGATGTGTCTGTTACTTTTGGTATAAACCAAAGCTTCTCAAAAGTAACCTGATAGCATTTCCTGATTTACTCAAAATCCCAGTTTGTGGAAAGCTAACTGAAGCTTTGCTTGGCAGTTCTCTGATCTTTCACCAGCCAGCCATGCTGGTAATGGAAAAGTGACTTTTCTTGGTGGAAGATGGGTCGGTGCAAATGAGAGAACTTTTACAAAAATTCAGAAAGCAGTATTTAGGTCAAAGGGTGAGAAACAAAAGAACTCTATTAAGAACAAAAAGCAAAACTTTTTTTATATGCTTGAACATCGGGTTTTGAAAATATTAACAATAGGTGTGGATTTAATGCCTGATGATGTTTGTAAGAAAGTCCTAAATATATGTATTTTCTAAATACTTTTTGTTTTTACTTTTTGTACTTAATGAAGTGTCATTTTATTTATGGTTTATGTCTAGTATATTTTTGTGAGTATATTGTTTATGAGTTATCTGTTATTATATTTAATAAATGGCATAATTTTGTATATTGTCGGTTGTGTTGGTTTTTTGCACAGTTTGCACTCAAGTCTGTCCTTAATTTTGCCCAAGGTATTTTTTTTTTTTTTTTTTAGGTCAAAGGGGTAAATATCTGCATTGAAAATGACCTCCTATCATAGCAAACACTATTTCCTGCCAATGCTCTTCCCTGATTGGTATACTAACGCAGGCCTCTTGGAGAGCTACTTGACATCCTTTTATCTATATGACCTCAAAGATGTGAGCTTACCATGTTATGTAAAAAGATTCACAAAGTTCTGGTCATGAAGATATACAATTGAACTGAAGCCCCTGGTCATCTTGGGTACAAGAATGCACATGATAAAATTCCAGACATCTCTCTGTATCTAGACCCAGTTTGATGGTTCCCAAAAGAAGTTTAGAAATTTCTTCCAGGTGGTCTAGGGAGAATTTTGAAATTGTGGAGGATATGAAGGAAGTTATGAGCATAGACTAGTTTGATGATGTTCAGCATATATATGCTCTAAAAGGAGGAAGTAGCTCCTGCAGGGTAGAGCTTCATTCTCAGGTTACAGGCTTCCTGCAGTCTTTGCTGAATTCACCACAATCTCCTTCCCATTAGTACCAAGTGCAAACACAAACTCTAAAATATATAAAACCAAAATCTTGATGTTATAAAAATGTCTCCTGCATTCAATCCCTATAGCCATCCAAACTCACTTCCCACACATTTTAGGACTAGTGCCTTATTTAGAGTTTGGCAGAGCAGGATAGCCACCAAAAAGGGGTGGATGTCTCTTTTGCCATATCTAGAATACCACTGACATTAACACACTCTTTATACATCAGACAGGACATCTGCTACTTTTTGGCAGATGTTTTGCATTCGTCCAACACGAATTAATGGTCCAAGTTATTTTACTTCAGTTCTCCCTTACTTTGGGGCAAGTAGTAAAAAGAGGGATTACATGCAGGTGAAATACTTTGTACGGAGCTAGTTGTGTAAGGTATAGAGTTTGGTAGTCTACATTTTGGGTTCTGTGTATGTGCAGTCATATATTTATGCATGCAAGCCTTCCAGTATCATGTAAATGGTGCTGTTTTCAACATCCCAGTGCCATAGAAAGCTAGCTGCTATAAGACAAGGGTGGGTAGAGGTCAAACATGATTTAATCTAATGCATTAAGAAATTCGTTTTAAATGTTAGGTTTCTTGTTGCAAGACTCCTTTTATTATGGCCACCCAGCAGGCCAATCCTGAGCACATGGAATCTAACAACCTGGTCATGTCGTACTATGCAGGTCCGATAACATTATCGGGCATCATTGATTGACTGACTCAATCATAGCTCCTTTCCTTCTTCTCAGATACTCAGAATTACACACTGCACTCAAGGGTGCCTCTTCCCCTACCTATTTGTGGTGGTGTTTCGCTGCCGCACTTCCTGGTTCGGTAACTCTTTCTCACGAGGCTGCAGAACGGAATCCAAGTTTAGTGCGCCCACTTCAGGCATAAGGTGATTTGAAGACAAGATCTGCAAGGAAAAGAGGGTTTAGAGCATTGATTAGGAGGGTATGTTCAAAAAGCCATAAAGGGCCAAGTAACGCCACATGGCTTGGTCCTACAGAACCATCCAAGATCCACGCAGTCTGACTCAAACACCATTCTGGTTTCACCTTACAGAAACAATATGACCCAGTAATGTCACACAGTTCATCGGTCAGTACTCCCACAAAGCTTCACCTTAGACAAACACTACTACAAATTAGTGTTACAAAAGCCTTCGCACATACACACATCCTGGACATAAATGGCTAAACAGACCAAGATTACATTGTATGGGTACACTGCTGTGTTATAGCTGTTACCAGGGTTCCTAGTCTGAAGACAGCAAAAAATTCAAGCATTTGAATCCATGAAAAATTCAATGCTGGTGAAATACATTTTCAATTTACAGGACCAACCTGACCCAGTACTGTCACAGAGTCTTGCCTTAACCAACATTCTTGCGTCAATACTGTTCAAAACAGAATCTTAGAAAATCACTGCAACAGAGCACTACAAGGCCTCACTTTATATAATCATCCTAGCTATGCACAGTCACACAGGGGCGACTCCTCTGCTAGTGCGGTGGAGCATCGCCCCTCCGCCAGCAGCAGCAACATTTTTATAGTAAAAACATAATAAACTCTCTTTATTATGTTTTTACTATAAAACGGGCTGAGCCACAGGTGTGATGGAGACAGTGTGCATGTATGTTTGGCTGGCCGTCTTGGGCTGACCAAACGAACGAGTTACTTACCTTCGGTAACGACTTTTCTGGTGGATACATTAGCTACCTGTGGATTCCTCACCTAATGAATACTCCCATGGCGCCAGCATTCGACGGAAATCTTCTTCCTAGTCTCTGCACGTCGACGAGGACGTCACTCTAGCCCACGCGACGCCGTCTGACGTCATACAGGCAATAAGAGGTCCTCGACGACGTGCCGACGTCAGTACCAACATTTTTTACGTGCATGAGAACAACCACCCAATGCAATGAAAGAGCAAGGCAACATCCCATAACCTTGTAAAATACACAATATTGCAATGAATAGCTGTAAATTTTATATAACGAACAAATATATGCAAATCATGTATGTACACAAAGATATATACATATATATATATATATACAGATAATATAAACACGTATCCATATATACAACGTCTATTGCAACCTTGAAGACCAAGAGGAGCGCACTCAAGGATTACTTGGTAAGACCAGAAAGGCAACGGGGAGGCGGGTGGGACCGTGAGGAATCCACAGGTAGCTAATGTATCCACCAGAAAAGTCATTACCGAAGGTAAGTAACTCGTTCTTCTGATGGATACAACTACCTGTGGATTCCTCACCTAATGAATAGAGTCCCAAAGCAGTACCACGCCCGGTGGCGGGTGCCTAAATGGTCAAACCAAGAAATCCTGCAGCACTGACCGTGCAAAATGGCCGTCCCTTCTGACCTCAGAGTCCAAACAGTAATGTTTCGCAAAAGTGTGAAGGGACGACCAAGTTGCGGCCTTGCAGATGTCAACCACAGGAACACCCCTGGCCAAGGCCGAAGTGGCCGACTTAGCTCTGGTGGAATGAGCTCTAATGCCCTCAGGAGGGTCCTTCTTTGCCAAAGAGTAACAGATTTTAATGCAAAGAACCACCCACCTGGAGAGTGTTCTCTTGTGGACTGCCTTTCCTCTCCTCTTGCCCACGTACCCGATGAACAGCTGATCCTCCAGCCTGAAATCCTTTGTTCTATCAATAAAGAAGCTCAACGCCCTCTTTGGGTCCAGACGGTGCAGTCTTTCTTCCTCTTTAGAAGGATGAGGCGGAGGATAGAACGTGGACAAAGTAATTGTCTGAGCCAAATGGAAGGGTGAAACAACCTTCGGGAGGAAAGCAGCCTTGGTCCTCAACACCACCTTATCCCCATAAAAAGTTGTATAAGGGGGCTTTACCGATAAGGCCTGCAACTCACTCACTCTCCTTGCAGATGTTATAGCTACCAGGAAAACTGTTTTTATAACCAAATACCTTAAGGGGCAAGAATGCATAGGCTCAAAAGGGGACCCCATAAGGAAAGTCAGGACCAAGGACAAATCCCATTGCGGCATAACGAATGGTTTTGGAGGATATTTATTTAGAAGACCTTTCAAGAATCTGATAACAATAGGGGATTTAAATAACGATGGTTGGTCTGGAAGACAAATGAAGGCTGACAAGGCCGACAAATAACCCTTAATGGTAGCCACTGCACAACCTTTCTGCGCTAGAGAGAGAGCAAAAGACAAAACGTCCGATAGATGAGCATGTAAGGGATCAATCTGCCTCCCTCCACACCACGCAACAAATTTAGACCACCTATTAGCGTAGATAGATTTAGTGGAGTGTCGCCTGGCCGCTAATATAACATCCACTACATCAGGTGGGAGAGAGAAGGAACTCAGGTTGCCCCGTTCAATCTCCAGGCATGTAGGTGCAGACTCTGGAGGTTGGGGTGTAAAACCTGCCCCTGAGACTGCGAGAGGAGGTCTGCCCTGAAAGGGAGACGGAGCGGAGGGCACATTGAGAGTTGGAGAAGGTCGGAGTACCACACCCTCCTTGGCCAATCCGGAGCTATTAAGATGACTAGCGCCCGGTCTTGGCGAATCTTCCTCAATACTCGAGGAATCAAGGGTATGGGAGGAAACGCGTAAAGCAACTGGCCGTACCAGGTTATTTGAAACGTGTCCCCTAACGCTCCCTGCATCGGATACTGGAGGCTGCAGAATAACGGACAATGCGCGTTCTCCAGAGTGGCAAACAGATCTACCCGAGGAAACCCCCACCTTTGGAAGATCAAACGGGCTTGATCTGGATGGAGACGCCACTCGTGGTCTGCCGAGAATTGGCGACTGAGACCGTCCGCACGTACATTCAAGACCCCGGCCAGATGATTTGCTACCAAGCAAATCTGATGGTCCTTTGCCCAGGACCATAGTCGAAGAGCTTCTCTGCAGAGAAGGTACGACCCTACTCCTCCCTGTTTGTTTATGTACCACATCGTGGTAGTATTGTCCGTCAGGACCTGTACCGACTGACCACGAAGGGAAGGGAGGAAGGCCTTGAGAGCCAGACGTACAGCCCGTAACTCTAACAGATTGATATGAAACATCTGCTCCTCTGGAGACCAAAGGCCTTTGATCTCCAGATCCCCCAGATGAGCTCCCCACCCTAGAGTGGAAGCATCCGTTATGACCGTGGCCACTGGTGGCGACTGCGCGAACGGCTTTCCTTGTGAAAGATTGTTGCTCGCAATCCACCACTTCAAGTCCACAGCAGCATCTCTGGAGATCTTGACAGCACCTTCTAGATCTCCTTTGTGTTGAGACCACTGCCTTCGGAGGCACCACTGAAGAGCCCTCATGTGCCAGCGAGCATGCGTGACCAACAGAATGCAGGAGGCAAACAGACCGAGCAGACGAAGGACCTTGAGGACTGGAACTACCGCTCCATTTCGAAACATTGGAACCAATTCCTGAATATCTTGAATCCGCTGAGGCGGAGGAAAGGCTCTACTCAATGTTGTATCCAGTACTGCCCCTATGAACAGGAGGCGCTGAGAGGGCTCCAGGTGAGATTTGGGCTCGTTCACCTGAAAAACCCAGGTCGAACAACAACTGAGTCGTTGACTGCAGATGATGCGACACAAGCTCCGGCGACTTGGCTTTGATCAACCAGTCGTCCAAGTAAGGGAATACTGCTATCCCTTTCCTTCTGAGCTCTGCCGCAACCACCGACATCACCTTCGTGAAGACTCGAGGTGCTGAAGTAAGACCAAACGGAAGGACCGCAAACTGATAGTGCTGCGATCCCACCATAAACCGGAGATACTTCCTGTGTGACTTGAGTATCGGGATATGAAAGTAAGCATCCTGCAAGTCGACAGACACCATCCAATCTTCCTTGTTCAACGCCAAAAGCACCTGAGCTAGGGTCAGCATCTTGAACTTTTCCTGTTTGAGGAACCAATTCAAGATCCTCAGGTCCAGGATTGGTCTCAACCGACCATCCTTCTTGGGAATCAGGAAATACCTTGAGTAACAACCTCGACCCCTTTCCTGCTCTGGGACCAACTCTACCGCGCCCTTTGAAAGGAGGACTTGTACCTCCTGTTCTAGCAACAGGAGGTGTTCTTCTGAACAATAAGATGGGCGGGGCGGGATGAGGGGCGGGAACTCCCGAAAGGGAAGGGTGTAGCCTTTTCCCACAATACTGAGAACCCAAGTGTCCGTTGTAATAGTCTTCCACTTGCGGAGAAAATGCTGTAATCTTCCCCCTACAGGAGAGGAGTGAGTGGGAAATGGTGGAAGCCTAAGGCTGCTTTCCCTGCTGCACCCCTCCAGAGGACGAGGAAGAGGCAGAGTGCTGCTGAGAGGCTCCTGTGGTGCGGGCCCTCCCTCTCCCTCTAAAAGATCTATAGGGATGGGAAGAGGCAGGTTGCTGGAATCTCCCCCGAAAGGAAGAGGAGGAAGAGCCACGCCCAAATCCCCGAAACCTCCTGAAAATCCTGGAAGAGGCAGAGGAAGAAGGAGCTTGGAGTCCTAGCGATTTGGCTGTGGCCCTGCTCTCCTTAAAACGTTCCAAGGCCGAATCTGCCTTGGCGCCAAACAGCTTGTCCCCATCAAAAGGGAGATCCAATAGGGTTGACTGCACATCTGCAGAAAACCCCGAATTACGGAGCCAGGCCTGTCTCCTTGCCACCACAGTCGTGCCCATTGCTCTGGCCACCGAGTCGGTCGTATCCAGCCCAGACTGAATAATCTGGGTCGCAGCAGCCTGGGCATCTGAAACAACATCCAAAAGACCCTGGGGAAGCTCCGTAAATGATGAGGAAATGTCATCCATAAGAGCATGAATATATCTCCCCAGGATACAAGTTGCGTTGGTGGCCTTCAACGCCAGACTGCAGGACGAAAAGATTTTCTTGGACTGCGCATCCAGTTTCTTCGAGTCTCTGTCCCCAGGCACCGTCGGGAAAGAACCAGGCACTGATTTGGATGAACAGGAGGCCTGCACCACCAAGCTCGGTGTAGGGTGCCTAGAAAGAAAGCCAGGGTCAGTTGGTGCAGCTCGATACCTCCTGGCTACGGCTCTATGAACCGCTGGGGAAGATACTGGTCTCTTTCACACCTCTAGCACCGGATCCAGCAAAGCGTCATTAAAGGGCAATAGAGGCTCTGCCGCAGCTGAGGCCGGATGAAGCACCTCTGTCAGAAGGTTCTGTTTTGTCTCTGCCACCGGCAAAGGCAGGTCCAGAAAACTAGCTGCCTTCCGTACCACTGCGTGAAAGGAAGCAGCCTCCTCCGTGTATTCCCCTGGAGACGAAAGATCCCACTCAGGGGAAGTGTCCAGCCCACTGTCTGTATCTAGACCATGCAGTCCATCACCCGAGTCCTCTAGTTCTCCTTCTTCCAGGACTCGTTGGTACTCCTGCTCCTCTAATAAACGGAGAGCACGTCTCCTCGAATGAAGCCTCTGCTCGATACGCGGAGTCGACAATGCCTCCGCCTCCGCCGAAGATCGGCGCCGATGAAAGAGCACTCGGAGTGGATGGATCCACCGGAGTCACAGGACGAAATCCTGACGTCGACGGGATGGAAATCTCCGGGGCCAATCTCTCCGAAGCCACCGGAGCGGCCACTGGCGCCGACACCGGCGCCGAGCCCACGTTCCCAAAAGGGAGAAAGGGCATAAAGGGTGCCGGCCGTAGAGGCGCAGGATCACCCAATGAAAAGGCCAAAGGGCCAGCCGGAGCACCCCCTGGAGCCATCTGTTGGAAGATGGTATACATTGCATTTAGGAATGCGGTACTATCGGCTCCAGGGGTGGGAAAAGCCAGATACTGGGGTGCCTGTATCGAAGGCGACCCCGACCTCGACGTCTGCAACGCCAGGGACAACACCAGAGGCTGCACCACTTCAATCACCGACGCCTGTCCAGGTGAAGTCGGTGACGCCGGAGAGGGCAACGGCGTCGATGGATGCGGCGTGACCGTGGGACTGACCTCCCAAGTCCTCTGGCGCCGATCCGAAGACCTGGAACGAGTCTCCTTGCTCGAATGGCGCCGTGATTCTCTACGGCGCCGGGAGTCTCGATGACGCCGATGCCTTGGCGAAGAAGACTTCTTATGATGTTTTTCTTTCTTCGACTTCGCCATAAACAACTTCGCCTCACGTTCCTTGAGGGCCTTTGGATTCATGTGCTGGCAAGAATCGCAAGTCGAGACGTCGTGGTCGGAGCTTAAACACCAAAGACAGTCGGAGTGAGGATCCGTAACTGACATCTTGCCCCCACACTCACGACAAGGCTTAAAACCCGACTTTCTCTGCGACATTATTACTGCAGCGAAGGACTACGCAGCAAAAAATACACTGTAACCACGAAAGTAACAGTTGCTCCCTCGAAGATAACCGTTTCGAATGCACGGAAAAAAGGGAACTGATGTCGGCACGTCGTCGAGGACCTCTTATTGCCTGTATGACGTCAGACGTCGTCGCGTGGGCTAGAGTGACGTCCTCGTCGACGTGCAGAGACTAGGAAGAAGATTTCCGTCGAATGCTGGCGCCATGGGAGTATTCATTAGGTGAGGAATCCACAGGTAGTTGTATCCATCAGAAACACATGCGCACTGTGCTCTCTCCAGTCTGGCACTGTGTTTCCGGGCTGGACAGAGCAGGCACAGGCTCCCAGTCTCCCTGGGAGCACCCTGACTGGAAGCTTCCAGCCAATCATAATGCTGCTCTGAGCAGCGTCAGGATTGGCAGCAGGGCAGGCTGGGAGCCTGTGCTTGCTGAGGAGACAGAGGAGCGGATGGATCAGTGAGGAAAAAAAGTTTTTTTTTTTTTTTTAAATCATTAAATAATTTTGTGGGCCCCCCACCACGTCTGCCACATGCCCGCGCCGCCCCACCCCTTTTCCCTCTTGTGAGCCGCGCCTTCATTCATACAGACCAGCATTACTGTCTTACAGAACTATAGGGACACAGTGTTGTCACACACCCATGGCTCACAAAAGTATGCAAGACCCAGTAGAGGATTTCTGGATCTCTCCATCACCAGCTTCCCTCGCAAGTATTCCCATGAAAACTCAAAAGCTCAAAAGTCATGCCACTTCTAAAATAACCAAATCCCAAGCCCGATATCTTGTTCAAACAGAATGGTCTTGCAACCTCTGGCACACCACCCTACTGTCTGTACATCTGTAGACCAGAGGCCTACTAATTGATTTTATGTTGGTTCCACCCATGGCACTGCACTAGTTAACATCAGAGAAAAGCTGCACAGCATCTGTGACACAGGGTAAGAATGCACTTCAAAACTACTGGTCTTCTATGAAGTATTCAATGCCAGTGCCTAACAGGTGCTGCGTAACTGTCAGGCAACAATCTCCTGAGTGAGTTGGACATATCTAGCATGTATCACATCCTTACTAACTACAGTTAAATCAGGTCAAGCTAGATCCATACCTCTATAAAGTCAATGCAATCATGCCCTCCTGCTCCTGCCTCTTGTCTAACCACTTCAGCATTTTCATGGCCCTGTGGCTGATAGATTGAAAAATCCCCCCGCACTGGAGTTTTACTTTTTTTAATTGCTCCTAATTAGGTATTTTAAAATAAACTGAGGCAATCATCAATGCTGTATTGCATATTTTGTCACAATAGAGATTCCTTTTTTAATGCAGGCTAACGGTCAGGAGGACAAGGTAGTACTAACATTAAGAACAATGTCAAAACTGAAATAAACATCATCGCCTGGGGGAACTGGTCCACATTTGTGGTTGCATCATAATGGTCTAATTTACTTGACCGAATCTCTGTGTGTCCGTCTTTTGGTGAAATATTAGTTAAGATGATTGGTGTATCAGGTCAAATAATGTTTAAACATGTTTGGTGGTACTCTGACCAACTTTATGTTATCATATCAGCAGATATGGGTGTGTCAATAGAGGGTAGGGAGGTTCCATTTGATGGTGATGATTAATTTTTCAAGGATCATCATTAAGTCAATAAATATACTGTCAGATTTGTCAGCCTAAGGCCTGGTCAACAACCCCAAAAGACAAGCTTTAGGGGTCTGGATGTATTGCAGATGGTACTTCGATCTACTACAAGCTGGAAGATGGATTGGGGCTCAATAAAGGCAATAATTTGAAAGATGTACAGATTTGTAAACAAAAAAACCAAACCTGATTCAGTCAAAAAAGATCTTGCTTATGGGTCCTTTAGACCTGCCACCTTTCCCACTGTTGTCATCAAACTTAATGTGTACTTTCCTTGTCCTATAAAACAGTGCAGAAGCACGGCATCATCTTTGACTCAGTGCTCTCCGTCACTCCTCACATAGGTGCAACCATCAAATGTGCAATCTACCAGTTTTAACAAGTTTGTTCCTTCTTACAGTTTCCTCATAAAATGCCCAAGTGCTTGCCATCTATATTGGATTTCCCGAAAACTACATGTCCCAGCTTGAAAATATATAGAGTGAAGCAGTCTACATCATTTTTAAGATAAAATGGCAATGCTACTTTGTTCTGGCCTTGAAGGCCTTCCACTGACTTTGGCTCAACAGAGAGCACAACTCAAAACATTGTACCATACTCTCAAGAATCTACATGGCTGCAAAAAATAGCTACACACCCAAGACTTTTGAACTCTGCAACCCAGCTAGGTGCTTGAAGTTGAACAATCAGAGTTGATGACCATCTTATCCAGCCAGCCAGCCAGAACATTTGCTGAAAAATTCTTGAATGACCAAGGGTTTAGAATTGGGGATAATGTTTTAGCACATCTCAGATTTGAGGAAGATTTAAAATTCCAGAGAGAAGTGAAGACATATCTATTATGCCCATGTAATGACTATGAAAGGAAAGTATCTATCTTCTCAGCGCAGTGTTCAAGAAATGTTTGGCCCATCCTTGCGTCTCTCTCTCTCTCTCTCTCTCTCATACCCCCAATACCAATGTTACTTTCCCTGTCCAGTTCGCACTGAAGGATCACTAATGGCTAGCCATGGTTCCTTTCTGGAAAGACTCTACTATTAGTTCAGCTTACTGGGGACGTTGTAATGAATCTTGAAATGGCTTCTTCAACAATTCTACATGAAGAACCGAGCCTTTTGCACTTTTACTACCTGTATCATAAAGCCTTCAAGCACTCTGGGTGGCTTAATAGTATTGTGTAGGTACTTACACAACTTAAAAGACACATCAGTGGCTCACTCACTCCTTTAAAAGTCAAACGTACACAATCTTCTTCGCACGAAAATGTGACAGTCTTTTCTAAACACACATTCTTGAGTATGGCTGCATAGCTCAGCCTAACAAAGCCCTCCAGGCACAACAATAAATCAGCCTAGTCCTGCAGAAAACAGATGAAACTATGCCATGCAAACTCGCTAAATACCTCTGTCTCACAGAATCGCCGTGGCCCACCAGTACACCCAGGCCAGGACCAACATACAGTCTTACCGTACAGAACAATCTTGGTCCAGAATTCACCCATGAACCACCTCACCAGTACAGCCAAGGAAAGGGCTGCAGAGTCTCACATCACAGAACCATCATGGTCTATATTTCAACCTAGCCTCGCTTCATAGCACAGTCAGGATCAGTTTGGCCAGAGAGTATAACCTTATAGAATTATCCTGAACAAGCAAAGCCATCACATCTTTCCTTGCTTAACCATTCTGGCTGACAGTGATGCTCTGCTTTACAGCGGAATGCCAACCTGAAACACTTTCCCAGTGGCAGCACACAGTACCACTGGAGACACTGCTCTCTTAAATGGTCAATTAATATTTACAGTCATCTTAAATTTTATTTTATTTTTGGTTTATTGTAATGTTTGCTGAATAAACACACAAAGTAAAAGAAAAAGTAAAAGTAAATTGTCACCCCTAGTTGGGACATCACCTCGCTCATAAGCCCCTTCTCTACAGCATCCAATTGCCCAAAAGCGCTACTCAAGACACTAACTATTGTGTGAAGGAAAAGCAGCAGCTTGTACTGGACTATTTCCTTTGCATTTGCACTAAAAAAGTGAAATTTGCTGGGAACATACATATAAATATAAGCAGCCTATCTGAGGTCCAATACCGCCTCAACAATTGAGTTCATAATGGCTTGAGCAGTGGGTTTCTGTGAGGCACTTGTGCACGAGACTCAGCTTTGTTTAAGCAGTTTCTTTTCTGCCACAAACAGGCTTATAAGGGCAAGATCAGTAAAGGTACCTGGTTGCAATAACGTTATCTGTATGCTTTGGGACCTAGATAAGAGCCAAGCTGGGTCGTTGAATGACTAGGAAAGATATGCCATGCTGCACTTGTTTGGTTTTGGCTGTTCTCTTTTGTCTTCCTCCAGGAGACTTGACAACCTGAGAGTCAGCTAGAGGTGCTCTATGATTTTAGCGAAGTTCACCCGTAGAGCCAAAGGATCCGCTGCTATTGGGATGCTCCAAAGTGTGTCTCACAAACAGCTGAGTATGGCTAATGCCACTTATATAAGCAAAAGGGTGATAGATGGTTGGTGGTGTTTGTGAGCCTTTTTACCTGTAAGGTGCATGTTAAATGTATGCTGTATGCCTGCAGATACGGGGTAAAGAATGAATGGTGTCTTATGGTGGACAGTGAGTGACAGGGCAAAATGGTAGTTACTCTGTCGATTGTCTTAATTCTCCCCCTAGGAATGTGACACAATCTGTGCAAACTCCCTTCGACTCTGCCCAGAAACAATGTAGAGGTCTGGTGGGCTAGCATATATTTGCTCCCTACCAAGCAGTTTCAGCTTTCCACAGTACCTAAGCACCCTGCCCCCTCGGATATTGGTTTGGTGGGTGTTGCCTAAAAAGTTGTAAACACTGTCTGAAAGTATGCAACATCGAACAAAGCAAATACAAATCACTTTACCTGTTTATACCAGCCTGTTCACATGCCTGGTAAAAAAGCTAGGAAATTGGATAACATTGTGATTGGTTGAGGGTTCAAGTTTTAAAAGCAAGGTTGTGTCCAGTCCCTTGCTTCCAATAGTGCATCCAAAGCAAATAAATACTGACTTCATCAAGCCAGTAGGTGGATTGAAACAGTGGAACCTACTGATTTTAATGTGTTACTCAGGACCAGAAATATGCCTAGCACTCTGGATAATTCGAAATGTGCAACAGGAGATAATGCTCCGTGGACAGAAAGCAGTGGGCCCCTAACTGGAAAGACAAAGCACATCTGACTGAGACCTGTGTAGTAGCTGTTTCTAGGGACTGAGCCATAAGGAGCATGCAGGCCAGCTTGTGATAACTCACTTAAGAAGCAATAAGAGGGAAATGACTTGCAGAGAAGCATTCCAGAACTGCAAGTGTGGTCAGCCTATATCGTCTATGAATTGGACAGTACCATCCTTCACTTTGTACTAATCCCCTCAGGCTGACTTTAACATGGGTGGAACACTGAGGTAGGCTCCCATTGGTTGTGACTGGTCAATAATGTTCTACAACCATTCAAATTATCTCACTAGCCCTCATAGTTCACATGCTAATAACGTTTAAAGTCCCACTCTAAACCCATATTCAAGGTCCTTGGCGCAAAAATGGTGACTCTGAGGGTCCAATTAATGTTTTCTGTCCAGTGGGTGGCCCTCAAAACCATAAATTTTGATAGTGATGGGCCGTTATTGAGACGTGGGATCATTATTATCTCATCTCTGTAAGACATACTCTGAGTGCTAGTACAACTCCAGCTGCAGTAGTTCTCCTGTGCTGAACTCAAACAGTACGCTGAACCTCAGCTGATCTACAAAACCTTCCACCCACCCAAACCCGGTCCAACTATGGAAAATGGCTCCTGGATTCCTGCTAGCCCAGTTAACTGGACGTTCAAAGGCCAAATGTGAGTTGGCCAAGCAGTACCCTTGTGAGGCATTAGTGCCTTCAGATGATTCCAAGTGACCATTTTTCTTGCAAACTGGATTACTAGGTGCAGAAAAACTCACACTGGGTCCGATTTTACCACATGCGAAATTGCATGGAGTAAAATTGCAGGCAGATCTGAAAATAGGCACGTCTCAGCTCCCACCCAACCCCCACTAACAACAATGGGGGGGGGGATCAAAAAACACACCCCCAGCTGATCGAAAGCCTGCCCACCCACTACCCCACATTAGCCCCTCTTCTACTTAACACGTGGTAAATGGGAGCAGAAAGTCCACAGTATCAGGAATACTCATGTAGAAAATGATCTAGTATTCATGAGTCGGCCTGTTTTACCTCCATTCTGGGTACCCAAACTTGTAACTGCATAGTACAGTAGTGCATGTGTAATTGCGGATTCCTGCCATAATAATTTTGGCATTACTGCACTATTCAACCCATAATAAGGTATTTGTAAACTATACTCTTAGCACCCAACCTTCCACTTTGAATATGTGGGGGGCAACCATTCATTTTTGGTGGGATGCCTGAAAAACTGCACCATTTTACTGGATTCTCAGCCACATTGACTCAAATCCAACGAGTTGTCCTGTTTCGCAGTAAATCAGTTACCAAAGTCTAACTTCAGTTTTCCTCCACTGTACTTTTTCTATACTCACATGCATGAATCACTCCCCATAAAATAGCAGTAACTGTTAAAATGGCTGTAGGGCTCAATAACAGTATTTGTTTAGTAGCACAGGCACCAACTCATTTGAAACAACCCTATCTTCAGCCAATAAAATGGAAACGTTGAGCTGTTTTTCCAATCTAGAGGTTATTGTAGCTCAGATTTCATAGCATAGATTAAAGAGTATATATCATAGCAGTCAGCTTCCAATCAAGGTAAAGGGTTGTATGAGACTATATAAAAGATATCAACACTAGAGTTGCTGGTAAGAAATGAATTTGGCTCCAGCACTGGATCTTTCATATAGTCACATGTTACAGATAACATTTAAGTTAACATTTAAGTGGTAAGCAGGTTCACCCTACTGAAACAGATTGTATAGAAGTGCTTGTTCCACTGTTGGATGGGCTGCTCCTGTCACATCCAGGCAGTAATGCTTTAGAAGGCATGCTTGCTTGTCCACATGGCTGCACTGCAAATTTCACATAGACACTCCAGGATACAGAGCAGCTGTTTTGTAAAAACAAATATGGTAGCAGTTGTGCAACAGATGTTGCTCCTCCCCTTAAGTAGACAGTGTAATTATAGCTAGGTAAACGTAAAAGTGCTCTACAGGTGAAAGCATTATACTACCAACTTAGTGCTAGAGGTTGTGAGAAATACTCCCACATAAATATCAACAAAACAGCACCCAGAGCAGAACCATGCCAATCATCTGTCGATGAAAGAGAAACCAGTAAATTCAGTCCAGACTTCAGAAACAGTGGACAAATATGATCTTTAATCTATAATGGACAGGCAGCCGACACCGGTTTAATCTTTGACGACTTTTTCAAGGCTGCAGAGATCAAATATTATATGGCAAGTATAAACAAAAAGATCCCAAAACTAAAATAGCAGGATAGACCCGGAAACCAAAACCGTAAATGTATAGCACTTGTGTAAGCTTAAGAGAAATATCCACCACAGAGAGGGATCTATTGTGAATCAAAATTCAAGGTAACCAGAGATATATTGTCATGTGTAACACACCCTTGTACACACAGTATTCACATAGAGAAAACAATGCAAGCCGATACCAACACCACTTGTGAAAACGAATTGCGAAAAAGAGCAGTTTTTTTTTTTAAGGAGAGCGGAAAAGAACAAAAAAAATACAAGGATATAAAGCTAAAATTAGCTAAAATAATAGTTGTTGACTGGAACTTGACATAGTAATCAAATGAGCTATAGTAGTTCGATTAGTCATAGCAAAAGAAACCGTCAAGAGGCACTTGAGCCAAGTTATAGGCTACTGTTCGTATTTCAAATATATCTGGAAACGGTCAAAACCAAGAAAAAATGTAAGGTAATGAGATCGAGTAGGGTAGTAAAATGTAATGGAATCCCAATCAAGAGTTGGGGAACACACTGCTGCATTGCATACCTGCAAACACGCTATGGTGCGTCAGGACGGGGTTCAGATGAATAAACAGAACAGAGAGACCATGATAAGTACTGTATATGCATCGTGTTTGATTCGTGTTCAGACGGAAGCCCAGTGACGCGGAAGCAACAGAAGCCCAGTGATGCAGAAGCGACTGAAGCTCTCGTGGGATCTCTCACCCCGCGGGTGGGATCGGATCGGCAGTGGCTGCGGGACCTTGAGCTTTCCTACGTTCTTCCCCAGCCTCTTCAGCCGAGCAGGTGCTTGAGTTGGGGGCACCGCCGAGAGAGCCGGAGCCGAGAAGAGCAGTGGAGCTGCGGAGCCGCTGATGGTAGAGTCATCGATGTTAACAGCGGCAAGCGGCAGGCCCGGAGGTAGAGTGAGGTGCTGTGCGTTTAGGAGTGACGCCACCCAGGACAACGTGTCGGGTGGCTGGAGGCTGGTGACTTGGCTGTGGGCTGGTGGCTAGGCTTGGCAGCCAGTTGCGTTGCGGTTGGTGGGCAGTGGGTTCTTAAGCCTTGGGCACAAGAACCCCCCCTTTTCATAGCTCAGCATAGCTCCGCACAGCCAGTCTTCACTTTTCGTCCTCGCTACACCCATATCAGACATAAGGCTAGAAGAAAATGCTGGTGCGGACTGGTAAGGTCCTTTGGGAATTCTATGCAATGCTGTGATCCTACCAGTAGAGACAGTTAAGGTAAAACGGCGGAAAAGGTACAGAACAAAAAGGCAATTATAGATGATAAAGACTACAAAAGGCAATAAAACGTATTGGGAGTGCCTGGCCTCGCAACAAAAGTTATTGGGAGCACCTGGCCTGAGGAGGAAGACGACGACAGCACAGTTTTGTCGTACTCCTGTATTCCTGTCGTACCTCTGTTGAGTTATTGGGGAGTGGAGAATTGAGGGTGGAGAAGGCGGAAGTTTACAATTACTTCCATCAAACTCCCTAAACTAATCTCTTCCCGCATTCTAGCCCCCCCCATGCTACCTGCTTATTGACAAAAAAAATTGACGCTCCACCCGTCTACCTGACCTTTAGCTCATATTGCTTTAACCTAGGGCTCCTACTCTGGTCTTCTGGTCTATTCTAGAATTTTGCAAGTTGGGAAATTAAGGTGATGAATAAGAGTTGATAAAGCTGATAAAGAGCCTGAGAGACCTGAAAACAGGGGTCAAGAGGTAAAGTTCAGAGCTGTGGGCCAGTTCCCCAAGGTAATTCCTCCCCTGGATATGACGGCCAAACGTCTCCGAATGGGTAGAGCTTTCCTTAACCAGGCATGTAAAAAGACTAAATCGAATCCCCTTAACCAGGCGTGTAAAAAGACTAAATTGAATCCCCTAAGAAACAAGAGCATTTCTTACTTGAATACCAAAAACTCTTGCACTATGCTTCCCTTTTTTCAAAATGAGCTACTTGATGAGCTACCATCCAAGGAGGAAGTTTACGCAAACTCTAATGTTCTTGTTAACTCTGGAAAGGGTGTCGCTCTAATTCCCCCAATCAGTAAGTCGCCTATCGTTGGGGGGAATTTGGAGAACATTAACATTCCTCCTACTAACATGGGAGTCCCCCTGATATAGGGGATTTTACCTTGCTGGACACTGAGGTGAAAGGAGCGCAAGATGTAAAGAGCCTTTCCTTTTGTTGTGTGCCCCATCCTTCGACGGAAGAGATAATTTTCCCAGCCTAAGGCTCATTAGCAGTACACCTTTGGACACCACTTTGTCTCCAGTATTTTCCTCATTGACCCCCAATTTTATGCTTCCCGGGAATTCCACAAGTGTACCTTCGGATCAACACACAGTAATTTCGGAGTCCATTGAATGGTTAGACAGAATTTTATCTTCTATCTTAGCGCTTTTATAAAAATCAATAAATAGCTTTGATCATTCTCAAGACACTCTCTTGGCTATATTGAAAGCTCTGACAGGTCAAAACAATGATGGTCCTACCCTGACTGAGAAAGTCCCAATGCCTACTAAAGGAAGTCTTCAATAAATCGGGGTGCAGCAGTCCTAGTATACCAATGTGTACCTTGGATGCAAGTTTGAATGTGAACTTAACCAAATATTCAGATCGTACTAATAAGGGAACCCAGGCTGGTAAACTACAAGTGTCCCTTAAACCTTTGATCTGCGAGGAAACCTTTCAATCAGAAAGTTTTGACTATTGTTTGGAAAATGTATTTTGATCTTCACTTCCTCAGTCGAATAGCTTGGTGCCAGTAAACCCAGAGTTAAAGTCAACTTCCCCAGTGGTCCCTTTCCCCATCTTTTTACTGCAGTCTAAGATACCTCTCAATTCCTCGATTGCTGAGAACAATGGGAATTAACCTATTAAGCAAGCTGACAACGAAAGGAATATGGGAAAGTCATTAAGAGGGAAAAAGTTGGGAAGAAAGGTTAAACAGTGAATTTCCCCCCCTCAAAAAAAAAAACAAGAAAGGTAAAGTTCGAACTCCAGATACCTACAGGAATCCCCTCTCCTAAGGAAGACAATAATAAGGTCCCAAGGAAGGATAGGTCTAAATACTTGGAAGACATAGGATCTTCCCCGTCCAGGAAAGAACTTGATTTAGTTCCCCTTTGGGGCCCTCCTTTGGACAATTCGGATGACCTACCTATTGTAAAGAGGGTTCCATCCTCCCTAAATCCACATGCCGATTCATTTTGTAATGCGAAAACAAACTCAGTGACCTCCTACTTAAATTCTGACCCCTTAGGTGGTGGGGATGTTAATTGTGAGATGGAGAACCTCTCCTGGCAATCTGAGACGACGTTATGTCTTGAGTTTTTTTGTTTTATTTGATTTGAATTTACTTCTTAACCGCTCTCTTTTAATATCTTGCTTTAGAGATATACCTGAGTTAAAACTAATTGAAAATAGTGATATCTCTAGTGTATTCCTAATGCAAGGTCACAGTTTTGTAAAGACAAAAGTCTGATTTTATTCTAACACAATTGTAAATCTGATCTTAGTCAACTGTGAACAATTGCAGCGTAGAGGTATAAACGTGGTTCCAGTTAGGAGAAAGGACTCTCATTTGTTCAGAATGCAATCCCCCACTGTTCCATGTGTGAACGGAAGTAATATCTTTCATGGGCGAGAGTCTTCCGCTTCCTCCCTGGAAAATGTTAAGGTCCCTCTTCTCCATGGAGGAAGAGTGGTGAAGCTTGTTGAAGATGTCCCGTGTTCTCACTGGAGTCCTAAGCAAGACAACTGGAGTTGGTTGGCGGGGGCTTTAAATAGTACTCTGGCGAACGGGAAATCACCATAACATAGTTTTTAACCATACATTTTATGTGGTCTCTTGGAATGCTGCGAGAATAGAGAATCAAACGGGTAAATTAGATTACATCTACTCTCTTCATGCGGATCTAATCTGCATCCAAGAGACCTGCAGTGTAACCAATCTCTCTTGCCCGAGTCCTTTGTCAAAAGGCACAGCCGTCCAGGAATGGGCATGCAAAAGGGGGTACCGCTATGCTTTTAAGTGATAAGAACAAATGGGAGTTTGAAAATATTTCTGTCTCACAGAATTCATATCAGATAATTAGAGTTAATCCAACAATGGAGGATAGTAGGAAAATGCCTGTGTTAGTGGTAAATGCTTATATTCCCCCTGATAAGTAGCATGATACGATGTTACTGCATATGCTTAAGTGTATTTCCTCTTTTTGCTTAAATTCACATTAAAGTGTATATGAAGTATTGATATCAGGGGATTTAAATTGTAAAATCTTTAATCTGTCTCTTTCTATTTTCTGTGATATAGAGAGGGAATCTGTGCTCAACATTCCTCCTATCCTATTTCCTTTAAGAATTAGGATGATAAACGGGGTATATTTTATTAAAAGGTTTGAGTACATTTTAAAGGGTCGATTTCACTCGGACTCCCCAGCAGCCTTTACCCACAAATCTCGACTGAGTAATTCCAGCATTTTCTATTTTCTAGCCTCCTACTCCCTAGCACAAGTAGTGGAGGACATGACAATCATCGATACTCCATTTAGTGACCATAAGATCCTGAGCCTTACGCTAAAACTCCAACTGTCCTCAATAGAGACATGGAATTTCAAGGGCCATAATATTAACTTCAATGGGAAAACAGGTAGAATCCATTGGTCACCTTTGAAAACTTTATTTGTGAAAGAAATGCTTGAAATGGCTATGAGAAATATTGATGACTGGAATGAAGATGAGCTAAACTGCTTTTCTGACTTTATGGGAAACATAATTCGGAGAGACCAGGTGTAGGAAGTTGGCTCTGTATGTACTATTTCAAAGTAAGAAATAGCATGCACAGAGTCCAAGGGTTCCCCTTAGAGGTAAGATAGGGGCAAAAAGAGATAATTCTAATGCTCTATTTTGTGGTAGTGTGGTCGAGCAGTAGGCTTATCAGAGGGTAGTGTTAAGCATTTGTTGTACACACACAGGCAATAAATGAGGAACACACACTCAAAGACAATTCCAGGCCAATAGGTTTTTATATAGAAAAATATATTTTCTTAGTTTATTTTAAGAACCACAGGTTCAAGATTTACAAACAATACTTTAAATGAAAGGTATTTCACTCAGGTATCTTAGGAACTTTGAATTATCACAATAGCATGTACAGTTGTGGCAAAAATGGCAATAAGCTATTTTAAAAGTGGACACAGTGCAAAAATCAACAGTTCCTGGGGGAGGCAAGTATTTGTTAGGTTCACAGGTAAGTAAAACACTTACAGGGTTCAAAGTTGGGTCCAAGGTAGTCCACCGTTGGGGGTACAAGGCAACCCCAAAGTTACCACACCAGCAGCTCAGGATCGGTCAGGTGCAGAGGTCAAAGTGGTGCCCAAAACACATAGGCTTCAATGGAAATAGGGGTGCCTCGGTTCCAGTCTGCCAGCAGGTAAGTACTCGCGACTTCGGAGGGCAGACCAGGGGGGTTTTGTAGAGCACCGGGGGGGGGACATAAGCAGGCACAGAAAGTACACCCTCAGCGGCACAGGGGCGGCCGGGTGCAGAGTGCAAACATGCGTCAGGTTTTCAATAGGAATCAATGGGGAGACCCGGGGGTCTCTTCAACGATGCAGGCCGGCACAGAGGGGTCTCCTCAGGGTAGCCACCACCTGGGCTAGGCAGGGGGTCGCCTGGGGGTCCCTCCTGCACTGGAGTTCGGTTCCTTCAGGTCCTGGGGGCTGCGGGTGCAGTGTGGTGTGGTTTCCAGGCATCGGGTTCCTTGAAGCAGGCAGTCGCGGTCAGGGGGAGCCTCTAGATTTCCTCTGCAGGCGTCGCTGTGGGGGCCCAGGGGGGTCGACTCTGGCTACTCACGGGCTCTCAGTCACCGGGGAGTCCTCCCTGTACAGTTAGTTTTCCGCAGGTCGAGCTGAGGGCGTCGGGTGCAGAGTGGAAAGTCTCACGCTTCCGGCGGGAAACATGTGGTCTTTAAAAGTTGCTTCTTTGTTGCAAAGTTGCAGTCTTGTTGAACAGGCCCGCTGTTCTTGTGAGCTTCTTGGTCCTTTTAGATGCAGGGTAGTCATCTGAGGCTTCAGAGGTCGCTGGACCCTGGGGGATGCGTCACTGTTGCAGTTTTTCTCGAAGTGGGGAGACAGGCAGGTAGGGATGGGGCCAAAGCAGTTGTTGTCTCCGTCTTCTCTGCAGGGCTTCAGGTCAGCAGTCCTTCTTCGTCCTCAGGTTTCAGGAATCTATCTTCCTCGGTTCTGGGAGCCCCTAAATACTCAATTTAGGGGTGTGTTTAGGTCTGGGAGGATAGTAGCCAATGGCTACTACCCCTGAGGGTGGCTATGCCCTCTTTGTGCCTCCTCCCTGTGGGGAGGGGGGCACATCCCTAATCCTATTGGGGGAATCCTCCATCTGCAAGATGGAGGATTTCTAAAAGTCAGAGTCACCTCAGCTCAGAACACCTTAGGGGTTGTCCTGACTGACCAGTGGCTCCTCCTGGTTTTTCTCATTATCTCCTCCAGCCTTGCTGCCAAAAGTGGGGGCAGTGGCCGGAGGGGCGGGCATCTCCACTAGCTGGGATGCCCTGTGGCGCTGTAACAAAGGGGGTGGGCCCTTGAGGCTCACCGCCAGGTGTTACAGTGCCTGTAGGGGGAGGTGAGAAGCACCTCCACCCAGTACAGGCTTTGTTACTGGCCACAGATTGACAAAGGCACTCTCCTCAGGTGGCCAGCAACATGTCTGGTGTGTGCAGGCTGGCAAAAACTAGTCAGCCCACACTGGAAGTCGGGTATGTTTTCAGGGGGCATCTCTAAGATGCCCTCTGGGTGTATTTCACAATAAAATGTACACTGGCATCAGTGTGCATTTATTGTGCTGAGAAGTTTGAAACCAAACTTCACAGTTTTCAGTGTAGCCATTATGGTGCTGTGGAGTTCGTGTTTGACAGACTCCCAGACCATATACTTTTATGGCTACCCTGCACTTACGTCTAAGGTTTTACTTAGACACTGTAGGGGCATAGTGCTCATGCACATATGCCCTCACCTGTGGTATAGTACACCCTGCCTTAGGGCTGTAAGGCCTGCTAGAGGGGTGACTTACCTATGCCACAGGCAGTGTGAGGTTGGCATGGCACCCTGAGGGGAGTGCCATATCGACTTAGTCATTTTCTCCTCACCAGCTCACACAAGCTGGCAAGCAGTGTGTCTGTGCTGAGTGAGGGGTCCCTAGGGTGGCATAAGACATGCTGCAGCCCTTAGGGACCTTCCCTGGCATCAGGGCCCTTGGTACCAGGGGTACCAGTTACAAGGGACTTACCTGGGTGCCAGGGTTGTGCCAATTGTGGAGCCAAAGGTACAGTTTAGGGAAAGAACACTGGTGCTGGGGCCTGGTTAGCAGGCCTCAGCACACTTTCAAATCATAACTTGGCATCAGCAAAGGCAAAAAGTCAGGGGGTATCCATGCCACGGAGGCATTTCCTTACACCAGGTAAAACATATTCAACCTCCACAAAAGAAATTAAGGCTTTTTCTTCTTCTATTGAATAGGGAAATCAATAAATTGGTTAGATGGCAGCATGGGTGGAAATCTGAAGAGAGGGGTAGAAGAATTTCCCTACTTAAGAGGAGGAGAGTGCGGATGAAGTTGGGAATAAGGAGTATTTTTGTCACTCATCTCCGAAGGCTGTGGGCCACGTAAATCTCCCTCAGCCCTTCCGATAGCTGAGGCAGAATGGAGGGACTATATCCTCTCCCTGTATGTGGAAAACGAGGAAGTCGACTCAGGTGAATTGGGCCTCAAGATTGGTAGATGGTTGGAGCCTGATGCTTTCGGTGCCCCTTAAATTACAGAGATTGAGGGGTTTATAAGGTCGATGCGGGCCTCTGGAGCAATAAGAGATAAATCTCAGTTCTTTAGAAAATTCAACCTTGCTATGCAATTGCTTCAGTTAGATGTTGATGCGTGTTTATCTCAACACCCCTTGTCGTTTAAAAAGAGCCTAAAAGAGGCTATAAGGGGTAAACGTTTTTTATTGGATATGGCGTTTTGTCGCCAAAAGAGGAGGCTTAGGCCATTAACTAATTTGGTGATTTTTAAATACCCTCAACCTTATTTATCGTGGAATTTACCACATGGAGTACGACACTTTCTCATCCTGTTGAGATTTGATAGATTACCCCTTAAAGATTTAACCTCCAAGCGGGATGGATCCTCGAATATTTGCGATCTTTGCCAGTTGGAGGTACAGAATTTTAAGCATGTGGTATTCGTTTGTCCCACCTTAGTTGAATTAAGGAAAAAATGGCTGAAACCGCTTTTTGTGAATTTTAATATGCGTTCAGCAGGTGAGGTATTGAAATTTATGTATAAACCTCCGAAATAAATATTTTCTTTTAGGATTTTAAAATTTTTCAAGTCTTTTTTAAATCTTTATTAATTTGATTATCTTTTGGTGGACGTAACAGATGCCACATTCCTAATGCACTATTTTACCTCACAGGCTGGGACGTGCTGTTCTGGCCCCTCCCAGAATCTATTTGCTTAGGATTATGCACTAAACTCTTCGTAGATTGGTACTGAATTGCTTTTGTATAATGTTGCTGGGTTTTAACCTATCTTTTTATATCACAATGTAACGCATCAGATAATATTTGTGTAATTGGTTAGAGGGGGTTGAGAACTAAAGTGATCAAACTGTAGTTTTCTCTGCAATTGTCATTTCCTTCATGTAAATATCGCACGGTATTCCAAGTTACAAGTGATGGGTACAGACCTGAAAATATTGTATTTTAAAGATAACCCCGGTTTATATTTTTCATTGATTTTATGTATATTAAGTGTAGTATTCAAGATAGTCTGTACATATTTCTTATGGACTTCATTTCTATTCTTATTTTTATTTCTTATGTTGATGATGTGTGTACATGTGGACCTCTTTGGAGTACCAAATCGTGAAATAAAATAAATTGAAATTGAATTGATAAGTACTCCTGTTGCCCTGGTAGGAGGAGTGAGAGAGTGTGGCACCCCAATGTAAGGGATGCCACAAACAAGTAAACACACTATCATCTCAAAGAAACATATACTTATACGGCATATCTGACTTACCTAGAAACATTGTATCAGGGAAAAATCAGTGCGCACTCTGAGAAGCATGCCGCCTCCCCCAGCTATTAAAAAGCCTAAGTCACTGAAGTAGAAAGCAGACAGGTGAACAACAGAGCGGAGCAGAGAGGGCTTGGGGGGAAAACATGCGCCATCTTAGGTTTTGTTATCTAAACAGCAGGAATGTGGTACCTATTAAAACCAGTAGTTTACAGAACGATAAATGCAAAATCCCAACAAAGGTTATAGACAACAACCTATATAGGCAAAGTTGCCAATGACATAACAAAAGTGAGTAAATATCATAAAGGAGAACGGAATCGAAGTCATAGGTTAGACCGTCAAACGGCCTGTGTGGAGATAAATGCAAAAGGCAGCGCGAAGCACCAAAATCAAATTAAAATTGTTAAATTTTGTTCCCAGAATGTCAAGGGGATTGCAGCATCTTGATAAAATATATTAATATAAAGAAGAAGTCATAGTAAACAGACCAAATCCCAGTTGTGACCGGTATGATGTGAAAGGGTCAACGACAGCCCAGAAGTAAGAACAAAGGGAAACCGGAACAGACAGGTAGAAGCCCCATGGACATGTGACATTAATACGTAATCGTGAATACAGCAAAAAAGACCCAGAGGGAGCCATGCATAGAAGGAGAAAAGCCATTTTGAGTAGTACCAACATACAGAACTTTGTAAGTGCAAATAAATAACTGTTGTATGAGACAGAGGGGATAAGATAATATAATATCCATAGAACCTGGAACCCAAAAATTATTAGAATGTAAATATGATTTTCATATATACATGTCCATTGTGAGGTTACATATAAATTCATGTTATGATAGATGGAACAGTATTAGCGATTATCCAAGATGTGCAGTTCACGCTCTACATTAATCCCCGGTCCACAGCTCTTATTGTGCTCGCTACATAGATCTATATCCACATATACACACAATGCAGTAAATCACAACTTAGAGTTACAGTTGCTAAAACATTAATGGCGTGTGTTACAATATGACAATATATCTCTGGTTTCCTTGAATTTTGTTTCACCATACGTCACTCTCCGCGGTGGCTACTTCTCTTAAACTCGCACAAGTGCGTTTACGGTTTTGGTTTCTGGGTCTATCCTGCTATTTTAGTTTTGGGATCTTTTTGTTTATACTTGCCATATAATATTCTATTATATCTACAGCCTTGAAAAAGTCGTCAAAGGGGAAATGTGTCAGCTGCCTATTCATTATGGTTTAAAGTTTGTATTCGTCCACTGTTTCTGAAGTCTGGACTGGATTTACTAGTTTCTCTTTCACTGATGATTGAGATGGTTCTGCTCTGGTAGCTGTTTTGTTGTTAACCGTGCAGCTGCTGTTGCCATGCTTCTGGTGAAGCACGCCTTCCCTCTGCCTTGCAGCAGATGCCTTGCCATGTTGTGTCAAAAGGTGATGGAGGCAGACAGCTAATGTGGGATGCTTTGTTTAGACAACTTCTTGTTCCTGGATAGATGAATGAGACAAGTAAATGATCTGAAGAAAGTAAGACCCTGGTTTTGTCCATGTAGCATCAGATGCACCTGCAGATATCCAGTGAGTGCAATGCTCTCTCAAAAGAAGTGGATGGATTAGGGAAGAAAACATTGAAAGAAGACAGGTTAATTCAAGTCTGTATGGACATTTGGCATGAATCTTGTCTTAGGCCATAAAATCATCTTGCCTTTGGTAAATCGAACATGACTCCTTCATGGAGAGTTCCTGTAACTGTCCGACTCTCCTTGCTTAGGCCACAGCAAGCAGAAGTGCCGTCTTCCACAAAAGAAATTTGAACTGCGCTCTATGAATGGGTTTGAAAGGAGGCAGCAAGAGTTGGATCAACAGAGTATGTAGCTCCCACAGAACTGGAGGACACCTCATCCACGGAAAGGCCCTATAGAGCCCTTTCATGAATTGTTTTATAATTTTCTCTTAGAATAAAGATGTGGAAGAGTCTTCCATCCTCTGGAATCTGGAAACAGAGGTTAAGTGAACCTTAGACGATGAATATCAGAGGCTTCTCTTAGCTAGCTGTAAGTGTTGTACCACTTCATGAGGCTACAAGGAAGCTGGGTTAAAGCCATTATATTTGCAGTACATACAGAATCTTTCAAATGTAATGTTGTACATCTTAAGGGGGGGGGGGCGGGGGGAGACAGCTTTTGTGTGTGTGTGCTAAAATGGCTCTGCAGTCTGAAGCGATATTCAGATGGCCATACTGCATGTGATCAGGAACCATGAGGTTTTGATGGCAAATCTTTCCACTGAGTCTGGAGAGGAGCACAGGGTGGTTCTTCAAACAGATTGGTGGGTATGCGTAGTCTCAGTAGGTTGTTGTACCAAAACTAGTGAGGCCATGCTAGGTCAAACAGAATCAAGAAACAGCAATCTATCTACATCTTCCTCAGCACTCTGGGAACGAGAGGAAACAGAGGAAAGACATAAGCAAAGGCGCTCAACCAGCTCTTCAAAAAGGAACTGCCCTCAGACCCTCGATAATGGAACCTTCTGAAATAGTACTGGCATTTCCTGTTCTTCACAGTGGTGAACAGGTCTAGAGTTGGCTGGTCTTGTTCCTTTTAGAAGAAGGAGGAGAACATCTCGCTGTAGCTCCTGAAAGTGCAGGTAATCATTTCTGGGCAGATGACTGGGTAGTGTCTGTATGAATTCCAGAGTGTGACCATGCTGGTCTTTTTGAAGCAACCAGCACTCTGTAGTCACTTCTTCCCAAGCAGGGACAAAAACAGTAATTCTTTCCTTGACCGGGAGCACTCATTAGGTGGGGGAAGTCCACTAAAAGTCAAGCTCTTTTCTGGTTGTCATAGGAGTGTGCTTGGGATGCTCCCTATTTCTTTGCTGATATTCTGCCATAGCCTTGTGCTGACCACTGTCTAAAGAGTAGCTTTAATCGTACCCTAACTGTCTTTAATGGTAATAGGGTCTTCCCTGGGCTCTGTACAGAGAGAGGCCTCCTCTGTAGGCTTAAGATCTTCTTGATCTATAAATAAAGTGAAGGTGAGGAGACAGCACTGTAAAGCAGGGAGCATGCCTGTCCATACTGATGTTCTGCAGGTTGTCATCTACATGTTTCCAAATAAAGCTTAGTCATCAAAAGGCATATACAAAATATTTGCCTGGACTTCTGGAGAAAGGGAAGCTGCTGAATCTGTGAGCCTGCATTGAAAACATCCATCGCTAGGTTGATGATGATGGACAGCACATTTGTGGCTACTTTGAAAATGGCTTTTGGCTCTTCGCTTCTACCCTCAGCGATGACACTGATAAAAGTTTAAGAGAGGACCATCTGCAGCCCAGGGAGGCTGAAGTAAAGATTGAGAAATAAACAATTTAAGGTCAAGCACAGGTTAGAGCAGAGCAATTCTCACACACTACCTCATACACAAAGTGCAGGCAACATCTGAGAAATGGTGGTGTCTAGGAGAAGTAGGACAGCTCAGCACTTTCACCTCATTGGCTGAGGTTTGAGTTGTTTCAAATGAGGTGGATGTGCTACTAAAGAAACACTGTTGTTGAGGCCTATGCCCATTTTAACACTGTTTGCTATTATTCTAAAGTTATCTGGGATTCCCAGCCTGACAACAGGTAAGGATTCATGCATGTGAATATATGAAAGGTCCAGTTTTGGAGAATTATGGGAACGGAGTAACTAGGATAGAGAGCTGAAATATCATAGCCAACTTGATACTTGGTAGCCATTCTGTTTGTATCTCTGCCTTACTGACATAGTGGAGAGTAAACCAGACAGCTCAAAATCTACAGCAGATGATATTCTTCCAAGATGGCACTAATCTGGACCAGGCAACTTATAACCCTCTTTTTGAAATCTAAGAGGTCACAAGGGAATTTGGCATACATAAAATATATGTATTTTAGAGCTAAGGGAATCAGTGAGCTTAAACCCCCCCTTATTTCCTGCAAGATGTCCACCACTATCTTGCTGATGCCATGGCTCTGAGTACTTCCCTTCTTCTTCCATGATTTTTTGGTGTCTACGGAATGGAAAGGAAAAACCTGTAACACAATACCTCAAGAACTCTAGGCAACACAGACCTCACTTTAAAAAGGTTTTAAAAATGTTCTCATCTACCTCAGCACTGGACCAGTACTCTGCAACCAGTGTGGAATCGGTCTAGAGTAGTCCAGAAACCATCAACAGGGTACACAGATGTCTAGGAGCAACACAGATGCAATTTTGAAAAAGCAAATAAACCATCCTGAGGCATGTCCTGAAAAAGTATGAGGGTAATACTACTGCCAATCTGGAATAGCACTGAAGCCATCTGGGAGATGACACAGATAATGTCTAAAACTGGCCTGGGGTAGTTTTAGAGAAGTGCAGGACTGGTCAGGGAGCTATACAGAAACAGTCATTTAGAAGTATGGGAGCAGGCTCTGAACTGTACAGGAGTAGTACTACATCCATTTTTAAACAGGGTAGGTGTGCATGGTACTGAGGTGGTCCTGGGTCAATACAGCATCAGTACTGAACAGTCCTGAAATTGTACATGTATTTATAAGCATAGCAGTTGACCTGCAGCACACAGAGTGATGTACTGGAGCAAACACTGAGTTGTCAAAGAAGTACAGTAGTATAAAGACAGCCCACACAGGCATATCTAACAAGAGTTACTATAGAGGAGCCTTGAAGAAGTACTGGAGTACTAGCAGGGAGGACCTTGAAATATACCACAGCACTCATAAAACCATACTGAAGGAATACAGGAGCACTGTAATCATTATGGGTGTTGATGGCAGCCTAAACAAATCCACAGAAGCATTACCCAGCATCTACTCAACCTCAAAGTGAAAGTAACAGTTTCGTATGAAGAGTGGCACCTATACCAAGCACCAATAAGAAAATGAGTTACTGACCTGTAACTGCAGTTCTCCAGTATAGGTATCTTTCAAAGATTCAAATGCTTGAATTATCCCCGTTGTCGAAGTGTAAGTCCCACGGTACCTTAAAATAGCAGTACAGAGAAACTTTCCATAGAAAACAATGCCAAAGTGTATGCACTTTACAGCTTATCTGCTTCGTTAGAATAGACCCAAAGTCCAGCCAATCAGGTGACACCACCCTCTAGAACCCTCACCACAGAAGCTTCAGTCTTTCAGATTTTCCAGCACAAGTGGAAGAAATCTAAAGGAGACGAAGGGGAGCATCTATGGGGAGGAGGGTGGGTTGTATCTGAATCTATGAAAGATACCAATACTGGAGAACTGCAGTTACAGGTAAGTACCTCATTTTCTTCTCCAGTATTGGATCTGTCATAGATTCACATGCTTGAATCAGAACAGCAAGCAGTTTGAAAATATTATGTATTTATGCTCATTCTATATTGTGGATGGTGGGTAAGAATGATAACATAAAAACAGCAAAAGCAATGATGACTAGAGAAATAATAATAACAACAATAATAAAGTGAATTATAATAACAATGATAAAATAACAATAATAATAATTATAATAATGATAATAAGAATACGCAAGTATACATTGATTATGCTTGGCACCCATTACATAATCAATAGAGAGAGAACGAAAACAGAGGTTCACCTTACTGAAAGAGATGTCGTAACACAGCCTGCCCGACTGCTGCGTTGCTGTGATATGATGAGTCTAAACAATAGTGCTGAGTGAAAGTGTGTACACTCTTCCACGTTGCAACATGACAAATTTGTTCCACTGGAACTCCTGCAAACAGTGCATCTGAAGTGGACACACCTCTTGCTGAGTGTGCTTTCATTTTGGAGGAAACAGGTTTTCCAAAAGTAGAATGACAAAACTGACTTGTTGCCGAAATCCATCTTGCATTGGCTGCTTTTGTAACAGCAGCGCCTTTACGTAACTGTGCTTATGCGACAAACAGCTGCTCTGATCTTTGAAAGGGTTTGGTACAATGTAAATAAAATTTGAGACATCTTCTTGTGTCTAAAGTATGCACAGATTGCTCTGCTGGTGTGGTTGGATTTGGGAAGAATGTCCATAACACCACAGATTTGTTAAAATGAAATTGTGAAGGTACCTTTGGAATAAACTTTGGATTAGTTCTTAGTATCACACCTTCACCTGTAAATTTGAGGAAAGGATCTCGGGTTGTGAATGCCTGAATCTCACTCACCCTTCTAGTGGATGTTAAAGCCAACAATGTGGCTACTTTCCAGGTAAGGAATTTCAAGTTCAGTTTGTGAATTTGCTTAAATGGCGGTTTTATTAATTGAGCAATGACTATGTTTACATCCCATTCCGGAGGTGAACGGATTGCAGGGAAAACATGGAATGTGTTTTTCTTGAACTGTTTGATTATCCTTGTTGTGCAAAGCAATATATTCTGGGAAGAGCATCCTTATCTGAAAATAGCTGCAAAGTGTACTCTCACAGACGTATGCATCAAACCCAAGGGAGGAAGGGCGAGGAGATAGGTTAATATCTGCTCCGCTGATGCTTTCAGCAGTTGTACGTTTTGCTTCTGATACCATAAACAAAATCTCTTCCATTTTAATCTGTAAGATTTGTTGGTTGAATTTGCCCTTGCAAGGATATCCCTGAAATAAGGGGAATGTATATACCTTTGAATTCATGGAATTCAAAAGTCATGCATATAATTGAAGACAGCCCGGATCTAGGGGAAGAACTTGGCCCTGGTTCCTCTTCAGCAGAGTCCATTTGTTGAGGAGGTGAATTGGTTCGGTCTCAGACAAGAAAAGAAGCTCCATGAACCAGTGTTGCCTTGGCCACCTGGTCGCTATCAGAATTAAACAGCTCTTCTCTACTTTCAACGTTCTGATCACTCTTGGCATCATGGGGATGTGGGCGTCTACAAATATCCATGACCATCGGATCGAAGAGGCATTCCCCCATGATCTAGGGAGTGGGTGCCAACTGGTGTAAAACAGGCATTTGGTTTTCTCGTTTGTAGCAAAGAGATCTAATTCCGGTTTGTCCCAAAGGCAAAAAACATTGTTGAGTTCTACTTGATCCAACTCCCATTCGTGGCAACTTTCTGTGGATCTGCTGAGTGTGTCTGCAAATATGTTGCTTGCCCCTGACATGTGTTCGGCCTTCAGAGAGATGTTGTGCACCGTCAGCCAGTACTATAGGTGCTCTGCTTCTTTAGAGAGCGCTTGCAACCTTGTGCCTCCTTGTTTGTTTATATAATGCATGCTGGTCGTGTTGTTAGTTCGCACCAGCACAGCAGGTACTTGTTTCGAGGAAGAAAGGTCTGGAGAGTGTGAAAGATGGCCTAGAGCTCAAAACGATTTATATTCATCGACTTTTGTGAGATGGACCATTTGCCCTGATATTGTAGGTCTTGAAGATGACCACCCCAGCCTTCCAGGGAGGCATCTATTGTGATGATGAACTCACGTATCAGTGGCAGAAAGAAATGGCCCTTGGAGATGTGAGGGATGGGAGTCCACTATTCCAAGGTCTGGATCATCCTTGGAGTTATCGTTATGTAGTCTGCGAAAGAGCCTTTTATTTGTAACCACTGTATTTGAAGTTCCTCTTGTAAAGGGCGCATTTTGAGGCGTGCTAAGGGAACGGGGTTGATTGCAAAATACATCATTCCTAGTAAAAACTTGAATCGACGTACTGAAACTGACATTCTTTTGGATATTGTTAGAGCTAACTGAGTTAATGTGTTACCTTTCTAGAGTGAGAAAAGCCTTGCCTTGTTTTGTATTCAGGATAGATCCTAGAAAGGTTATCTCTTGTTGAGGGGCAGTATTTGATTTCTGTAGGTTTAAAATTAGCCCCAAGTTGTGGAACAGAATTGTACAATCTCTTGTGGCTTTGGCTGCTAGAGCAGGTGGCTGTGCTTTTAGCAACCAATCGAGTAGATATGGGAATATTTTGAGACCGCTTGTTCTGAGGGTTGCTGCTCCTGGGGCTAGGCACTTTGTGAAAATGCATGGCACTGATTTGAGGCCAAATGGGAGGACCTTGAATTGGTAATGGGTGCCAGCTATGGTGAAACAGAGAAATTTGTGATGTTTCAGGTGTTCGGGAATGTGGAAATATGCATCCAGTAGGTCGAGAGTGGTCATAAAATCCCCATGGTTTAGGAGATGCAGGATGTCCATGAGAGCGACCATGTGGAATGATTGCTTTTTGAGGTATTGTTTGAGCTTTCTTAGGTCCAAAATGAGCCTCCATTCTCCTGTTTTTTTTTTTTTTATTAGGAAAAAAACGAGAACAGAAACCCGGGCCTCTATGGTTGGATGGTACTATGGTTGGATGGTACTACCTCTATCGCTACTTTTGTTATCAGAACTTGGGCATCTTTTTGTAACAGGTGAAGATGAGGTGGGAGTGTCCCTTTTGGTGGCATGTTTGGTGGTTTATGAGTAAATTCCAGCGTATGATCATGAGTTATCACGTCTAATATCCATGTGTCTGTTGTTATTTCCCGCCATTGTAAAAGATGCTTGGAAATCCTTGAGGTCACTGTCTGAGATTTGGTAGCAGCTGGCACCGGACTGGAATTTTTATTTGCGGACAGTGTCTCTGGAATGAGAGGGGTGTCTTCTCTTTCCTGCCTGCTTGTTGTAGGCCACTGATGGTGGGGCACGGTGTGGCTGTTGCTGGTATGAAGGTTTGAGGTGGGGCTGATAAAGTGATGGTAGTTGCCTCTGAATGAGGAAAGACCTCTGTCTCGAGTTCCTCGAAAGGGGAACCTGCGAAAGTGTAGGGTGCCCAAGGACTTGGCAGTGTCTGTGTCAGTTTTGATGGCGAGTAAGGCATCGTCAATATGTTTTCCGAAAAGTCTCTCTCCATCATATGGCATGCCAAGTAACTTGGATTGCACTTCAGGTCTAAACGACATTGCATTTAGCCATCCCTGTGCAAGACAGCAGCGCCTGCCAGCTGCCGGATACCAGTGGAGGCAACATCTATTGCACAATCTATCATTTCTGAGGATGTGCACTCCCCTTCCTGTAATATCTTGAGTGCTTCCGATTTTCTGTCCTCTGGAATCAGGTCTAGCAGGGAACCCATGCCTGACCACATTTGTCTGTCGTGGCAACCTAGGATGCCTAATGAATTTGGCGCTTGAATCGTTATGGCAGAGATGCTGGAGAAATGCTTGCTGATGTTATCTAAGCGCCTGCCCTCCTTGTCTGGTGGAGTGGTGACTGGAAAAGAAGGATTTTTGCATCCCCTCTGCTCTGCTTGTGAAACAACAAAGTGAGCTTTAGGGTGTCCTGTGAGACAGGCAGAGGAATCTTCAGGGGCCTTGTATCTTTTATCCATTCTCAGCACGACCGCGGCCACGGTTGCTGGAGTCTTCACAAGTTTAAGGCCCTCTTCCCAGATGTGGTCTATTATTGGTATGGCCCGAATAGAGTTCCTGGCTTGTTCCTCGAAGTCGTATAAGAAGCATTCAGAATGCTTTATGGTGATGGGCAAGTCAAATTTTGTTGCTGATCACTCCATCAAATTGTGGAACCCCCCGATGTCTTCAGGAGGGGAATCTGAGGGATGTGGCAGTAAAGGAGAAGGCGTTGGGAGAAGATATTCATTCCATTCATCGGGAGGCAGATGGGTGTCTTGTAATTCGCCCTCTTATCTATCATCATCAGATGACCACAGGTCATCCCTAGGTGGTGCTGCTATTGTCGATGATGGTGTCATTCTTGGTGTAAATAGTGGCAGAAGAGGCCTTGGTGTTTCTGGAATTGGAGGTGGAGGAGGTGGTGGTGTAGTGTCCGATGCGTCAGGTAAACGCTTGCGGTAGTCTTGCTACATAGCCTGCAGATCTCGGAATAACTGTGATGGTTGTTGCAGCTCATCCCTTGGGTGTTCTTCACAGGTGTGGTAAGGAGGATACCTATGTGTAGGTTGAGGTGTATAATATTCCACATAATAGGAATCATCTCCCTCCTCATAATCATCGTCTTGGTATTTGACCTGTAGCTCAGAAGGGCTATGAGCTGGGCCAAACGGACCATCATCATTAGAGTCTTCTAGATCAAATAGAGTACTTGGAGGGTATGGCAAGACTTTACTTGGAGATGTGTCTTGTGGTCTTAGAAAGGTTTTGGTGACCTTTACATATTCTGATGGTGCAGCCAACGTTGTTGTCGACAAGGGAATGGAAGACGTTGACAGAGGAAGCATCATCTTCGATGATGCTGCAATCGCAGCCAAAAATGAAGACGATGATGGTGTTGTCAACGAGACGTTGCCCTTGATGATGGTGCCGTCAACAGTCGTCTTGTCATCTATGGTCTCGCCGACAAGTAACTGTCGACAATGGAGCCGTCTTCGTCGATGGTGTGGTCTTCGTCGACGCAGAAATATTTGTCAATGGTATGTTAGTGTCGACAGCAGTTGTTATCGTCGTACCCACTGCAGAAGGCCTCGTCGATGACATAGTTGCTACCATCATTGTCGACAGCATCATCAACGGTTAAATTCTTGTCAATGGTATGGAAGTCTGTGATAAAAGCCTCACAGATAGAGTTGGAGAAGGACGAGGACGTTGTTGAGGAGAATTTAGTGGATTTCTCCTTTTTTTCTCACTGTCTGATAGTCCATAATGGTGAGATGTTTGTAACCACAAAAGAAGTCTCGCTTCTGTATCTCCCAGGGTCTTGGTAGAGAAAGTTCTGCATAGCTTACAATCTTTGGGCTTGTGGTCGGGATGGAGGCAGTAAAGGCAGCTTTTATGAGGATCATCCCCATGTTACCTCTTCCTCCCCCAGGTCTTGCAGGATCCGAAGAATCCCTTTATTTTATGTATCTGACATCTTGATGCTTTTTTAGAAGCTGAAGTAAGGAAAGCTGAGCAGAGTTCAGGGAAACTCCCTTCACACGACATGTGGTAGAAAATCTGAGAGACTGGAGCTTCTGTGCTGAGGGGTCGAGTGTGCTGAGGGTTCTAGAGGGTGCTGTGGGTTTTAGAGGGTGTTGCCTGATTGGCTGGACATTGGGTCTTTTCTAACGAAGCAGATAAGCTGTAAAGTGAATACACTTTGGCATTGTTTTCTATGTAAAGTTTCTCTATCATGCTATTTTCATGTACCGTGGGCCACCCACTTCAACAACGGGGATGATTCAAGCATGTGAATTTATGAGAGATCCAATACTGGAGACGAAACATGTTACTTATGGATAACTGTTCTACTTGGTGTCTGTCATAGATTGAATTTCTGTGCATAACCTTGCCATTCAGAATAGTTTTTTTGAAAGGGATGGACAAAATGTATTTCTGAGAGGTGATGCCTACCTCAAAATCATGCTGCAAAATTATGAAGCAGACCTGAAGAGAACAGATTCTATAATACAGAGGAAACATGAGACTGCTGCCCATAGCACTTGCCAAACAAGGTGTTATGCCTGCTGCCAGGCCCCTCTCAATTCTGAAGGGCCTTTTTTTATTTAAAGATGATGTCCAGTGTTTTCATGTGTAATGCATCTCTTAGCCACCCTTAAGGGAGTAAGGGAGACTAGACAGAGGATGCAGCTACAGAGAGGCAGGCAATACTCAGCAAGCGCCAGTGGAACAGGTTACAGATTAAGGCTTTATCATGCCATGCAGGCTTGTGAGATAGACTTAGGTGCCAAAAAGCATCAGCCTAGTTGGTGCTAATGGTCCGTAGTGTAGGTGTGGGTGTAGGGATTTCTCTTGAGTCGGATGAAATACCCCCACAAAGGGCCATGCAAGAGTACCATCATTACAGCATACGAAAAAAGGAAGATCTAGCGAAAGAGCAAGGGGGAAACAATGTGAGGTATAAAGACAAACAATTACACTACATTTCTAACGCTGGGATTGGATGGGAACCACAATAGTAAAGGCAATATCATCCAATTTCAGGTTTCATAAAGTTATTATTTAAAAGCTTTGCAATTAAAAGACTCTGATCAAGACCAAAGTACTGGTTACTCACCTTAAGCTGGGCTCTCAGCAGAACCTGGCTCTCGGGGCTTGAATTCTCTAAGTGGACCCAGTGATCCAGTGTCAGACCCTCCACCTTTAGAATATCTGAAAGAGGCAGCGACAGGGAACCCAGTGAATGGGTATCATCTTTCACCTAAAGAGGAAGAAAAGGAGACTGAGAAATGGAGAAAGAAACTGTACAAGAAAGTGGAAGCAATAGTGAAAGGGAAGCTAGAGAGATTCCAATACACCAGGTGAAAATGTGGAAGGGCTACACACTAGGAATCTCTCATATAGGATAAAAAAACAGGAATCTCTTGAAGAGTGATACACCAGAAGGATCCCAGATAAGGCTTCAAGAGCGTGTAAGGCTACACACCAAAAGCACCCTGGAAAGGGCAACACACCAGGAGAGCCTCAGCTAGAAACCCAGGGTACCCCAGGCAAGGCTAAACATCAGGAGAACTTGGGAGAGGGCTCCCCATACTTTGATCTCTCCAGACCTAGTTGCATGTTTAGTGTAGACACTACAATGGAAATTAACCTATTCCGAAATCACATTAGCTCAGCATTTTGATTAGCAAGCAAATGAACATCTCTTTTATTTAATTTTAAATTGTTACTGATTGTGGGACATTCCTTCAGTTTTGCCTCTTGATAAAACAGTGTAGTTACCCTACAAAATTTAACACTTCAGTAGTGATTCAATTGTTTTTAAGAATGTGTTCTATTGCTGTCATAGCCTGAACATATGTTTAACTGTATCTCTATATGGACAAAGGGGCATTACAGACATTGAAAAAGTATAAACATTGCACAACAAATTATTAAGCTGAGCAACTTAAATTCTGATAAGAGGCTCCATCAGTGAGGATTCAGGTTTAAAAAAATTACATTCATACTACCTCTGCTACTCTGGGTTATTGCTCTTACTCCTTCAAATTTGTTCGAGAACACATTCACCACTGGCAGGATCGGAAAAGCTCCTCCAAAAGGAGCTATCACTTAATTTTGTTTTTACAAGTTCACCAAGAGCAAACATTCCCTTCTTGCTCCTGCTGTCTCTCATTTCCACTGGTTGCAACCTGGGTTGGCAGCCCAAAACATATTTTGAGGGAGACACCATATATGCCAAAGAGGCTGTTCAGACCTTACTAGGCAACGGGTGTATCTTTTACAAAGATGCATAGAGGGAGTTTTCATAGCAAAAATAATGTGGGGTATCAAAGTAGCTGCCACAAAAATGTCAGCAATAGATATCACTAAGGCTCCAATTTGCACTGGTAGAATGATTATGAAGTCTTGGATGAGACTGGACCCCTCTTGTGTCACAGGTTTGGATATGTACAACATTATTCACCTAGAAAAGGTGATATTAGGCACTTTGCTTCGTAGGGTAAAACCACCACAAGTGTTGAAAAGATAGTCCAATTTACTAAAGGTGTTCTTTCTTTCCAACAAGAACATAAAAGACGAAGGGCCTTACTTGGAGTTTGTTGCATGGGATACTCTGTCAGAAACATGAAAGATATTCCATCTGCTGTATTACGTTGTAGCATATGATACTGGTAATACATTGGATGGGATATCGCTACGTTTAGTTGCGGGACCACATTAACTAGTTCCTGGTCAATACGTCATTCCTCAGTAACACTTTGGGCCTCATTTTGAGTTTGGTGGGCGGCTAAGGCCACCCATCAAACTCTTTAGGACAGAAAACCGCCACTCCGGTTTTCCACCCTCCAGCCCTATTATGAGTTTTCTGCTGGGACAGCAGGCGGAAACAGCGTTTACGCCCGCTGGCCCAGCGGAAAACTCACCACAACATTGACACTGATTTGTAATCGAGCCAGCGGCAATGTTGCTGTGCGTCAGGTGCGACAGCACCCGTTGCGATTTTCACTGCCTTTAATTCGGGCAGTGAAAAGCACGACAGAGCTGTCCGTGCTTCCAGTCTCCGCCAGGCTTTGCATGGCGGTGGAACTGCCATGCAAAGGCCTGCAGAGAGGGGATTCAATCCCCAGGGCAGCACTGCTTGCAAGCCAGCGGTCGGACCGTGGCAGCTCCGCCAGGGTCATAATATGGAGGCCGGGCCGCTGCTCTGGCGGCAGTCCGACCGTCATCGCGAGTCTGGCGGTCCCAGCATCACCACTCATAATGAGGCCCTTTGTCTTTAGGGAAAACTACATATGTAACTTTTGAAGTCGGAGCTTAACGCTCACTATTCTTTGTTGCCAAGAAGGCTGTTTTCTAGGGTGAAAGGACAATTTTACAAGATACCACATGTTTGTGCACTAAAGTACAAAGAACTAAAGCGTGATACCTTTGTTGTACAGGTTCCTTAATGTGAGGATGTAAATGGAGGAGCCCCACAAAGTGCCACTAAAGTGCTTAATTCTGTAAAGATAAGAGATCCAATGGCCTATTAAAGATGACAATAGCTGAGTGAACAAGGCTTTCTGGGACCATTAGATGTCCCATGAAAGTTGACACCATCTTGGAAGGCCAGGCAAAATGTTTAGACAAACAAAAAGCCGTTTAGTTCTTGTACTGATCATTAGTTTAGTCTTTCCTGACAGCATACAACAGCAATATTTGTTTCTGTTAAGTCCGTGTATATGCTTCTTAAGAAATTGGGACCTGAGGTACAAAGGATTTGTATTGTTGAAAACAATCCAATTAGGAGTCTGTGACAGCAAAAATGCTTTTTTAAAGTATTAATACCATTTTAGTAGTCTGTAAACGTTTACCAAAGCCTGAAATCGGACACTGACTCAATATAGTATTTGGAAGGGGGTGTTGTGGGCATCCTTTTCAAATAATGACTCCTGATATGTATCAATGCTTTAAAACACAAATCTTGATGGCCACCATTCGGAGTGAGCATCAGTTTGCAGCCTACCTCGTTAACCGGTTCTGTGCCTTGGACGAGATGATCTCGTCCAAGGCTACAGTTCCCCTGTGCCTTGGACGAGATCATCTCGTCCATGGCACAGGGGAACTTGGGGGCGCGCTTCCCTTTGAAGTCCCTCCGAGGGTTTCAAAAGCCGGATTGCTTGCAATCCGGCTTTTGAAACCCCACTAGACACCAGGGATTTTTTTTTTTTTAATTGAAACTGACAAAAGGGAGCGACCCCTTGGGCAAGGGTCGCTCCCAGGGGGGGCATTTTTTTGAGAAGGCCTTTTCTGCCCCCTCGGGAGCAGAAACCTCTAGGCACCAGGGACCATTTTTTATTTTTTTTTATTTTTTATGTTTCATTTCTTTTTTTTTGGGTGGGGAGCAACCCCTTAGGCAAGGGTCGCTCCCCTTGGGGGAAAATTATATTTTGGCCATTTCTGCCCCCCTTGGGGGCAGATTGGCCTATTTTGATGAGGCCAATCTGCCCCCAAGGGGGGTAGAAACCACTAGACACCAGGGAGTTTTTTCTTTACATGAATTTCACGCAAAGGGAGTGACCCCTTAGGCAAGGGTCGCTCCCTGGGGGGGAGGGCAATTTATTTTAGGCCATTTCTGCCCCCCCCTGGGGGCAGTTCGGCCTATTATTAGGCCGAACTGCCCCCGGGGGGGGCAGAACCCTCAGGGCACCAGGGCAAATTTTTTGTTTTTTTTGTTTGTTTGTTTTTTTCGAGATGGGGAGCGACCCATCAGGCAAGGGTCGCCCCCCTGGGGAACAAATTGTATTTAGGCCATTTCTGCCCCCCTGGGGGCAGATTGGCCGATTTTAGGTCAATCTGCCCCCAAGGGGGCAGAAACCACTAGGCGCCTGGGATTTGTTTTTTGGCGCCAATGTCACGCAGGGGGAGCGACCCCGTAGGCAAGGGTCGCTCCCGGGGGCGGGGGTGGGGGCTGGGCAAATTTATTTTAGGCCATTTCTGCCCCCCCTGGGGACAGTTCGGCCTATTATTAGGCCGAACTGCCCCCAGGGAGGGGGGGGGGGGGGGCAGAACCCTCAGGGCAAATTATTATTATTATTTTTTTTTTGTTTGTTTGTTTTTTTCGAGATGGGGAGCGACCCATCAGGCAAGGGTCGCTCCCCTGGGGGGCAAATTGTATTTAGGCCATTTCTGCCCCCCTGGGGGCAGATTGGCTGATTTTAGGTCAATCTGCCCCCAAGGGGGCAGAAACCACTAGGCGCCTGGGATTTGTTTTTTGGCGCCAATGTCACGCAGGGGGAGCGACCCCGTAGGCAAGGGTCGCTCCCGGGGGGGGGGGAGGGGTCTGGGGGGGGGCAAATTTATTTTAGGCCATTTCTGCCCCCCCTGGGGGCTGATCGGCCTATTATTAGGCCGATCTGCCCCCAGGGGGGGCAAAAACCTCTAGGCGCCAGGGCAATTTTTTTTTTTGTGTTTTATTTTTTTTTGTTCTTTCTTTTTTTAGAGATGGGGAGCGACCCATCAGGCAATGGTCGCTCCCCTGGGGGGCAAATTGTATTTAGGCCATTTCTGCCCCCCTGGGGGCAGATTGGCCGATTTTAGGTCAATCTGCCCCCAAGGGGGCAGAAACCACTAGACGCCTGGGATTTTTTTTTTGGCGCCAATGTCACGCAGGGGGAGCGACCCCGTAGGCAAGGGTCGCTCCCGGGGGCGGGGGTGGGGGCTGGGGGGGGCAAATTTATTTTAGGCCATTTCTGCCCCCCCCTGGGGGCAGTTCGGCCTATTATTAGGCCGAACTGCCCCCAGGGGGGGGGCAGAACCCTCAGGGCACCAGGGCAAATTTTTTGTTATGTTTTTTTTTTGTTTGTTTGTTTTTTTCGAGATGGGGAGCGACCCATCAGGCAAGGGTCGCCCCCCTGGGGGGCAAATTGTATTTAGGCCATTTCTGCCCCCCTGGGGGCAGATTGGCCGATTTTAGGTCAATCTGCCCCCAAGGGGGCAGAAACCACTAGACGCCTGGGATTTGTTTTTTGGCGCCAATGTCACGCAGGGGGAGCGACCCCGTAGGCAAGGGTCGCTCCCGGGGGCGGGGGTGGGGGCTGGGGGGGGCAAATTTATTTTAGGCCATTTCTGCCCCCCCCTGGGGGCAGTTCGGCCTATTATTAGGCCGAACTGCCCCCAGGGGGGGGCAGAACCCTCAGGGCACCAGGGCAAATTTTTTTGTTGTGTTTTTTTTTTTGTTTGTTTGTTTTTTTCAAGATGGGGAGCGACCCATCAGGCAAGGGTCGCCCCCCTGGGGGGCAAATTGTATTTAGGCCATTTCTGCCCCCCTGGGGGCAGATTGGCCGATTTTAGGTCAATCTGCCCCCAAGGGGGCAGAAACCACTAGACGCCTGGGATTTGTTTTTTGGCGCCAATGTCACGCAGGGGGAGCGACCCCGTAGGCAAGGGTCGCTCCCGGGGGCGGGGGTGGGGGCTGGGGGGGGCAAATTTATTTTAGGCCATTTCTGCCCCCCCCTGGGGGCAGTTCGGCCTATTATTAGGCCGAACTGCCCCCAGGGGGGGGCAGAACCCTCAGGGCACCAGGGCAAATTTTTTTGTTGTGTTTTTTTTTTTGTTTGTTTGTTTTTTTCGAGATGGGGAGCGACCCATCAGGCAAGGGTCGCTCCCCTGGGGGGCAAATTGTATTTAGGCCATTTCTGCCCCCCTTGGGGGCAGATTGGCCGATTTTAGGTCAATCTGCCCCCAAGGGGGCAGAAACCACTAGGCACCTGGGATTTGTTTTTTGGCGCCAATGTCATGCAGGGGGAGCGACCCCGTAGGCAGGGGTTGTTCCCGGGCAGGGGCAGGGGGGGCTTGGGGGGGGTCAAATTTATTTTAGGGCATTTCTGCCCCCCCCCCCCCCCCCCCCTCCCGGGGCCGGCTGAGCTAGAGGCCAAACTCCACAGGTAGGCACTTTGCAAAAAACACCTCAGTTTTCTGTGAAAAAATATGTTCTGTCCACGTTGTGTTTTGGGCCATTTCCTTTCGTGGGCGCTAGGCCTACCCACAGAAGTGAGGTACCATTTTTATCGAGAGACTTAGGGGAATGCTGGGTGGAAGGAAATTTGTGGCTCCTCTCAGATTCCAGAACTTTCTGCCACAGAAATGTGAGGAACATGTGTTTTTTTAGCCAAATTTTGAGGTTTGCAAAGGATTCTGGGTAACAGAACCTGGTCCGAGCCCCGCAAGTCACCCCATCTTGGATTCCCCTAGGTCTCTAGTTTTCAGAAATGCACAGGTTTGGTAGGTTTCCCTAGGTGCCGGCTGAGCTAGAGGCCAAAATCTACAGGTAGGCACTTCGCAAAAAACACCTCTGTTTTCTTCCAAAATTTTTGATGTGTCCACGTTGCGCTTTGGGGTGTTTCCTGTCGCGGGCGCTAGGCCTACCCACGCAAGTGAGGTATCATTTTTATCGGGAGACTTGGGGGAACGCTAAGTGGAAGGAAATTTGTGGCTCCTCTGAGATTCCAGAACTTTCTGCCACAGAAATGTGAGGAACATGTGTTTTTTTAGCCAAATTTTGAGGTTTGCAAAGGATTCTGGGTAACAGAACCTGGTCCGAGCCCCGCAAGTCACCCCTCCTTGGATTCCCCTAGGTCTGTAGTTTTCAGAAATGCACAGGTTTGGTAGGTTTCCCTAGGTGCCGGCTGAGCTAGAGGCCAAAATCTACAGGTAGGCACTTCGCAAAAAACACCTCTGTTTTCTTCCAAAATTTTGGATGTGTCCACGTTGCGCTTTGGGGTGTTTCCTGTCGCCGGCGCTAGGCCTACCCACACAAGTGAGGTATCATTTTTATCGGGAGACTTGGGGGAACGCTGGGTGGAAGGAAATTTGTGGCTCCTCTCAGATTCCAGAACTTTCTGCCACAGAAATGTGAGGAACATGTGTTTTTTTAGCCAAATTTTGAAGTTTGCAAAGGATTCTGGGTAACAGAACCTGGTCCGAGCCCCGCAAGTCACCCCTCCTTGGATTCCCCTAGGTCTGTAGTTTTCAGAAATGCACAGGTTTGGTAGGTTTCCCTAGGTGCCAGCTGAGCTAGAGGCCAAAATCTACAGGTAGACACTTCGCAAAAAACACCTCTGTTTTCTTTCAAATAAATGGGATGTGTCCACGTTGCGTTTTGGGGCGTTTCCTGTGGCGGGCGCTAGGCCTACCCACACAAGTGAGGTATCATTTTTATCGGGAGACTTGGGGGAACATAGATTAGCAAAACAAGTGCTATTGCCCCTTGTCTTTCTCTACATTTTTTCCTTCCAAATATAGGAGAGTGTGTAAAAAAGACATCTATTTGAGAAATTCCCTATAATTCACATACTAGTATGGTCACCCCGGAATTCAGAGATGTGCAAATAACCACTGCTCCTCAGCACCTTATCTTGTGCCCTTTTTAGAAATGCAAAGGTTTTCTTGATAGCAATTTTTTACTCTTTATATTTCAGCAAATGAATTGCTGTATACCCGGTATAGAATGAAAATGCACTGCAGGGTGCAGCTCATTTATTGGCTCTGGGTTCCTCGGGTTCTTGATGAACCTACAAGCCCTATATATCCCCGCAACCAGAGGAGTCCAGCAGACGTAACAGTATATTGCTTTCCATAATCTGACATTGCAGGGAAAAGTTACAGAGTAAAACGTAGAGAAAAATTGATGTTTTTTTCACCTCAATTTCAATATTTTTCTTTTTCAGCTGTTATTTTCTGTAGGAAACCCTTGTAGGATCTACACAAATGACCCCTTGCTGAATTCAGAATTTTGTCTACTTTTCAGAAATGGTTAGGTTTTCTGGGATCCAGCATTGGTTTCATGCCCATTCCTGTCACTGACTGGAAGGAGGCTGAAAGCACAAAAAATTGCAAAAATGGGGTATGCCCCAGTAAAATGCCAAAATTGTGTTGAAAAATTGGGTTTTCTGATTCAAGTCTGCCTGTTCCTGAAAGCTAGGAAGCTGCTGCGTTTAGCACTGCAAACCCTTTGTTGATGACATTTTCAGGGGGAAATCCACAAGCCTTCTTCTGCAGCCACTTTTTCCAATTTTTTTTTTAAAAAACGAAATTTTCACTGTATTTTGGCCAATTTCTTGGCCTCCTTCAAGGGAACCCACAAAGTCTGGGTACCTCTAGAATCCCTAGGATGTTGGAAAAAAAGGACGCAAATTTGGCTTGGTTAGCTTATGTGGACAAAAAGTTATGAGGGCCTAAGCGCGAACTGCCCCAAATAGGCAAAAAAAGGCCTGGCACAGGAGGGGGAAAAGGCCTGGCAGCAAAGGGGTTAATGTACATAAAGTCAGATTACAACCTACTCAAAACTGGAATTTGAAGAACCTACCTATTATTATATTCAATTTGTAAAATTCCTTACTGGTCTCAATTTGGAACCAGTTCTTTATGACCAGTAATTTGCACATCTGGCCCTAGGCTCTCAAAGTTCAGTAAAAGTACGAATGGTCGAGCCTCTGTACTTTCTGCTGACCTGAGAAGTAGGGATCCTGAGCAAGTGCCAGTAGTAGAACAGAACCTGGTTTGCTGATCATTAGGTTGTTGTCACGCAAGCACCACTGCAGCTCAGGTCCAGTCTCCTCTAAAACTTGAATGACATCTGACAGATTTCCCTGGTGCTGGGCCCAATGAAACTTCAGATCCCATTGAAGAGTCTGCAGCATATGCCAGTGAGAAAAGTGGAAAAGCATGAATCATGATGCCAACAAATCTCATAGTAGTTCTCAATGAGATCCAGGCCCAGTGTCGAAAGATCAGGGGCATAGCCTGAATGTCCTGGACTCGTGGCAGAGCAGGAAAATACCTAAACAGTACCATGTTTAAGACAGCTCCTATAAAAGACATTTTTTGAGAAGGAGCTAGCTGTGATTTTAGCTACTTTACGGAGAACCCAAACAATGTCAGAAGGTTTGCCGTCATCTGGAGGTGGCCTACGATTGACTGTTGAGAGCCCGCATTCAACAGCCAGTCCTCCAGGTAGGCGAAAACTGGTATCACCAACCTCCAAAGACAAGCAGCAACCACCGCCATCACTCTGGAGAACACCCCAGGGACGCTGGTAAGGCCAAAGGGGAGCACGGTAAACTGAAAATGCTCCTGACTAACCCTTAGCTGCAGGTAACAACAGTGGGAATGCAGAATGAGTTTGTGAACAAATGCGTGCTGCAGGTCCAGGGCTATCAACCAGTCACCGGTATCCAGGGCAGACAGAACCTGGGCTTGTGTGAGTATTTAAAAGTTGTACTTGCCCAGGAAATCTAGAGGGGCCCAGATCTAGAATTTGACAAATGCCTCCATCCTTCTTCTGCATGAGGAAATAGCTGGAGTAACATCCAGTCACTATTTTCGCATCTAAGAACTCTTAATGGCACCTTCGGACAGCAACACATGCACCTTGTGATGTAAGATGGATAGGTGCTCCTCTGAATCACTCAACAATTTATAAAACGCAACAGCTACTCCTCAGAGTGTACCTGCACTAATGTCAGCTTACTCCTGTCATCATTCCTGATCCCAATCTGGTGCAGGAGACTCAAAGATCATGATTTCTGTTTTTCCAGGGTTACACTGAAGATTGCTGGTCCCCATTGCTTAAAACAGCAGCCAAACAGTTTTTAAAGGCAGGACTCTGTGGTATCATTTTCCATTGAAAGAAGTAGCTGAGTATCATCAGCATAAGATATAATATAGACCCCAAAGGATCCCACTTATGAAGCTACAGGAGCCATATAGATTTTGATGAGAGTAGATCTCAAAGCTGAGCCCTGTGGCACGCTGCATTTAAGTGTTTCTGGCACTGAGGAACATGAGGCTGGTCTACCTGCTTGGCTGGGATTCTCCAGAAATGAGCAGAACCACACCAGAGCAGCGCCCACCACACCAATGTCCATTCGATGCTGTAACAGGAGGGTGTTGGGGAACAGTATCAAATGCTGCTGATAGATCCAACAGGATTGGGGTGATCTGTGTACCCTGATTCAGTGTCACTTTAATAGAGTCTGCCACTTCAACCAGTGCAGTCTCTATTCAGTGTTGTGGTTTAAACCCAGATTGCTAAGGGTGAAGAGGTTTATGCTGTTCTAAGTAAGAGGACAGCTGTGCCTAAAATTTGCCAATTGTGTTCTGTTAGCCTATGGCTTTTTTTAAATGGGGAATCCGTCTAGCTACCTTCCAGCAAAACGGGACCCTAGCTAATTGAATTTAACAATTGAGTAAATCATTAAAATGGGGTTAATGGATTTCACCAGAGCAGCCAGAATCTGGGGAGGACAGGGGTCCTCTGGTGAGCCCTACTTGCATATTAAAATAGCTTGTTCAGACTCCTAGCGAGAGATCTGAGAGAATTCACACAGCTTATCTGTGATGACCCGCACGCTGCCTGTAGATACAGCCTTTAAGTCATATACAGCCCTGGGGAATGAATTCAGATTCACACGGTATGGGCTGGCTGCCCACCTGCCTGTTCACTGTTGGGCAAGAGCATGATTTAGATCAAGTGCTCATATGAGTGTCAGTTAAGACTTTGTTGAACCGTAGTAAGAGCTCAGAAGAAGCTAGCCCAGGCTGTATAATTTTAGTAAGCACATTTGTTTTAACCTCAACAGAAGGAAGTTGTATATCCAGAACCTCAGCAGCATGTCTGATGACTGCAACCAAAGAAGCACTCTCTTCCATCCATTGGGGAGAAATCAACCCTATATCAGGGAAGCATCAAGCCCACTGGCCTTTGTAAATCCATATATAAACTATCATCATCAATGTGTGACGGTAAATCAAATCCATCATGTCCATTGTCATCTCTTAGTGGCCGCATGTTCTGGACAGAGTCAAAAGCAAAAGGCTCGTGGAGCAGCTGAAAAAACTGTGATAGAGGGAGCATTTTGTCTGAACCAGACTGTATGGCAACCAGGTGCTCTAGAGAGGATTCAGAGCATGGCCTTAGTTGGGGTCGAAATGGACTTGGTTTGAGTTCAAATACCCCACTTGGCAGAGGAACCGCCTCTGGCCACGTTGGGAGCAGCATCAATGAAGAAGGGACTGTCACAGGCCCTGGAGCTGGAACAGAAGTCAGCACCGGAGTTGGTGTGGAATCTGAGGAGGGTTCCAAGGGCTTACACACCACAGAGGACTCATGTGCTGCCAGTTACACGACTGGTCGCCCCTCCATATACTTGGGGCCTTAAGGCATACCACAGGGAGCCAGAAGAGTGCCAAACATATAGCTTCACCGAGTGCATAGGAACAAGGGGTGCATTGGGATCAACTGAGGGATCAGCTCCTAAACTGGAGACTGGGAGTGAGACCGAGTGGCACCCTGATGTCCTCTCATCTTATTGTGTATTTTCTGTAGTTACTGAACAATACCAGTGTGTGCGCCTAAAACAAAAAAAAAACAAAAAAAGTTCAAAACATTTGAGAAGGTAGTTGATAAGGAGGTCCAAACAAAAAGTTAAGGGATATTGTAGCTTATTTGGCATTTACTAGGCAGAATTAGTTATACAGAAGGACAAGCACAAAACCTATCTGACATTCTTGGATCCTTAAGGAACACCCCTAGGATAATCCTCCTACATCCATAAGGTCAACAATAGACAGCTGATGGGCAGGATGCACTTGCTCTCTCCAGGCAGGTACACCACTGAGCCTGGTTTTTGCCAGGCAGATGTCCAAACCTTTCAAGTCACTGGCCTCCTATCATTTGAGGATCTTCTCTTAGAAGACTAAGGGCCTGATTTAAGTTTTGGCAGATGGTCTGCCATGGTGCCACATTTAGAGATGATCGTTGGCCCAGATGTCACAGAAGTGTCTTCCAAGGTACAAAAAGTTTAGTAGACCGACAGTTACTTCACATTCTAATGGTTCACAAATGAAGATGGGGCATTTGATCATTTAGCTCATTGTGGGGGTTATTCTAACTTTGGAGGAGTGTTAATCCGTCCCAAAAGTGACGGTAAAGTGACGGATATACCACCAGCCGTATTACGAGTTCCATAGGATATAATGGACTCGTAATACGGCTGGTGGTACATCCGTCACTTTTCCGTCACTTTTGGGACGGATTAACACCTCCTCCAAAGTTAGAATAACCCCCTGTGTTCTTAACTTTGCAATTCCCTACCTTTGTTGCTTAGAACGAAAACTAATTTTCTGTACTTTAGGAAAAAACTATAACCTTTTTTATTTGGGAAAGACTCAAAAGACCCTTTGGCTTAACTCCTATGTGATTAGCTGTTAGGCATTCTCTCAGACTCTCAAATGTTGGAATCTTTGCACTGTCTAAATGCCTCACATTTTATAGCTAAATAGGCAGATAAGTGGAATACCACCTAATCAGCAAACATGATCTCACATGTCTCAACTTAAGTTTAATTCCAAGGATTATTTTACTTGCTTAGTGTGTCAGTTTTTTTCATCTTTATTCTTGACAAGTGATGTGATGTAAACATATCCTGTGTTTGATAGCCCACATCCACAACTCTTTTGCTTCTTTGTGATGATGTGTGTCTCCCTACAGTAAGAAAATGATATAAACTGTGCAGTGTATATAGTTCTTTTGGCTTACCTGTATCTCAAGTGTTTCACTGTAAGGGTTCTTGCTAAGGAAGGCAACGACTTCATCCCAAATGGGGGAGATGGTTTGAGGGCAGATCTGAAATAAAGGCAACATTATCCTACAGGATGGGGAACAGTCTTACCACCATGCACAATGTTATTCAATTTAGTCCCTGGTGCACCCCCCCCACCCTCCAAGCTGCAGCTGAACAGAAGTAGGCTTGGAAAAAATCTATCCCCTTTCACACCCAACAATTAAGCAGAGGAGGGCCAGAGTCATGTGTATTTCACGCAGAGCCACCCCCAAATCCACCAGCCCTTTAGAGGCAAAACTTGTCTGGAAATTAGGTAATTGTTTATAGGCCAGACTGTTTGTGCAGATCACAGGCTGTGCACTAAAACATCATCAGGTTGATGCCATAAGGTGATATGCCAGAACTCTGGTATGGATTCAAAGTCATTAGCATACCTTGGTCTTGAATTTTTGCTTCATCAGAGACAACTCTGCACATGGGCTCGGAGGTTTCTTCTCCTTGCGCATCTGAATTGCAAATTAAATAAAACATTGAGTGAATAAAACACTGATTGTTGTACAAAACCAGGTGGGGGTTTGTGAAGAAAGTGTAAGAATGAGAATAAGAGGGAAAAACGAAGTTGGTAGGACAGTCTGAAATGGTATGCATTAAAAGGAGTAAGAGAAATAGACAATCAGGCACACATATATAGTGGAATTTAGAGGTGCAGACAGGAAAGTAAAACACCCCAACTTTGATAGTGTGGTCACTGCTGATTATTTCCATGTTTTCAATTTGATGCAGGATAACAAGGTGTGCACATTTGGCTGCAGATAGCAAGGCACAGGTGACACTCCTATTAACTCCTTTTCCTGGTCTCTCTCCACAACTACCAACTTAGTATCTCCGATACTCACACTACTGTCGTGATCCTTGTCTTCCACACTGTCAATATCCTTCCTCGTGGCATTTTGCACAATTTCTGGGACTCTTTAAGTCCCCTATCAGTATTCTAATTCTATCTGTGAATCTTTCCATGGATCTCTGTGCAATTCCCAATAACCAAGCTCCCTGCCCTGTCACGCTTCCCAAACTCCACATATTCATGTCAGTTTCTTCTGCCCTCCACCTTTAACATTATCCCCTTCAGGTCTCTACCCTGACCACTCAAGTCCTCCGACAGCAGGCCCAAAACCTGGTTATATTCTTTCAAACTCCTAAATTCTGTCAGAATCCCTGATCCCACATTCTTTGTGCTTTCTTCACTTTCCTTTCACTTAAATTTCCTTCAGCCATTATGCGTTGATCTGACCGCATACAGACAGCCACAACACAAATAAGATGCAGAGACACCCAAGATCAAGAGAAAATATTAATCTGTTACAATAATGAGCTATGAGGAATAGCGCATATATGTCTACAGGTTTCTGCATTTGGTGTTAGCATTCCAAATAGTTGTAAAAAATATTTTAAGAACAACCTGTGTGAAAAACTTTGTGGAAACTCAAAACAAAACTAGACAAAGCCATCAAATAAAACCACAATAGATATTTGAGACCTAATCTAGCAAGAGTTTACTCTGCTTGAAAAATGAAGCAGTATCAGTGGCACGACTCTAGGAAACTATGGAACAGCAAAACACAAATGTCAGACGTTGTCATGCTTTAAAGAGAAAAAGGTTATCACTTGTGAACTGTGAAAAAACATGAGATCTGTTTATGGTTTTATATGTAGTGTAATAAGGCACATACTACATCCAGATGATCCCAGAATACTTTACATTAGGCCGAGTGCCTCACCTGGTAGGGACTGTGTAGAAGTGACAGCAGCGGCCCTGTGAATTATGAGCATGCAAATACATATTGCAACAATATATAACAATTAACACCACTTTGATGTAGAATTCTAAAAGAGTTTTACGGTTATCATGCCAGTTGTCGATGAACGTTGCCCACATATGGTTTTCTATTCGATCTGTTATGACATCTGACTAACAGACATTTGCTATACACAGAGCTAAGAGGGATACCTAGTCTAATAAGTGACCAGGATTTGCAGATAAGCACATGTATAAGCAATTACGTATGCCACTGATGATGCGACATTCATAAATGTAGGAGTAGCAAAACGTGCTGGCATCTTGTATACAGAAGAAAAGCAAAAAAATTTAATAAACGCATCTAACAGTTATCATTAGCTGATTTGATGCTCAATGAAGTCTGAGGAAGCACACTTAGTAGACCTGGAAACAACCTGTCTTATAGAATGTATTACAACAATGTTTCTAAGAGGTAACTGTTTTAAGTTAGAAACCATACAGTATGGTATATTTCAGTGGTTCTTACCATGTTTTGTGGACCCCTGGGAGTCTGCAACACCTACTCAGGCAGTCCCAGAATATTTACAAAATTAGATAATAGTAACAGATTAATAAACTGTATATACATAAAAATGTACAACTGAAAATGAAATGTCTAAGGAAGATGCAATGTGGGCGCCAAATTGGGTAGATAAGTAAAAGAGAATTAGTAAAAAGTAGGCAAAAGTAGGATGTAAATCTGGAAAACATTACATGCAGTTATGAGTTATGAATGTTGTGGGAAAAGCAATGGTGTTACGAAGGCCCAAACAGTAATGAGGTAGTAAGAAAGTAAAACCAACAGATTATTTGTCTAGTGTGAACTGGATGTTAACTTATAAGTGTGCAGTACGAGAAAGACCTATCAAGATGAAATAGAAAAAATATAGTGTGGCAGTGCCAAGAATCGTGTTAAAGAAAAAGTGTCATATTATTTTAGCAACAAATTGAAGTATTAAAATGACCAACCCAAGGAAGAAAGTCATGATGGGGCCCTCACTGTTTATAATATGAGTGACTGAAGATAATGTAATCAGAAGTGAAGTATGGGAAACTCAAATGCGAAAGAATACAACCTAGAGTAGGAACTTGTATGTTATAGACTAAAGTAAATCATACATCAGCATGCCACATCATGTCTTGGAATACCACAGCATTAAATATGGTTGTTGGTAAAATGTCATTCAAATACACTGGGGTGAACATAAATGTATGCATAAATAAACAGTAGGATCCTAATTAAATGAAACTTTATGTTGGAAAGTCGATTGAAATGTAAGCAGTGGGTGACAGAAAAACACGGACTAAGCAAGTAACATTGTGTTAAAATGTGTCACTGATTCATGAAATGACAGCTTTGAGACATATTTAAAAAAACAGTTGAAAATGTTACTTTACAGGAAATAATATAGTTCCCTATTTTGACTGAGCCCACAGTCCACACAACCCAATTTGGATATCCATTTAGCCTTCGGCTGTCTCAGTCTTAACTTTCTATGACCACCCCTGGGATGAGAAAGGACAATCCGAACACAATGGAATCATAAATGAGACAGTTGTTGTAATTTGTGTTGCACTCTTAAGTGTCTAGCTAAGGGATATCTTGTATCAGCTTTCCTGATCACTCTTATGTGTTCCAGCATCTTTTCTCTTAATGGGCATATTGTGCTTCTCACACGTATGCGCAGATGTACGTATATAATAATGCAGACACAACATCTGGTTTTGCAATGGATGAAATTACAAATATTGTAAATATGGGATATATTTCACTGGAAATCCTGGCAATGGTTGCTAGAGTACTGAAATATACTACTATTGCCACATTTGTAAAAACCTAAAACCTAAAATCTTCAAGTGTAGCTGCCCTTTCTTTGTCTAATGGTTTATGAAACTGGTACAGAAATTGTTTCTCAGTGTTGGTCAGATTTTGTGAATTATATTAGGCCTGTCACGAATTTCCCCTTTATATTCTATCTGCTTTGAGAATAACACAGCGCTGAAGGAGAAGGTTGTAGATGTCCTTACTATTACTGTGCGGTGTTAAGGCATTATGTTGTTATCTTTTTAGCCATGCTGTGTGTGCTCTTAGAGGGGCAATCTCCTGTTAATTGTTTGTTATTTCTGAGAACTGCAATGACAATTGCTGCATATCACAGACAAGACTTAGACACTTGCTGGCCACACTTCAGTTTCAAAAGCTGCATTCTGCTGGATTACTACAGTTTCCCTGGCTTTATGGAATGGTGTTGACATCCTCACCCTTGACAAGCCATTATGCTGCCGTCAGGATTCATCAGCTAAGCTCTTCAGGGCATCCACTGATTTTTTGCTGTTTTCGTAAATAAGGTGCTCAGACTTGAACTATCCTTTACTTGTGATGACCTGTCATTATTAAATGGGTTGAAAATTCCATCTATGGCTTCAGCTATCAAGACAAAAGTCTCTTTTTGCTTCGAATATTTTCATCCCTTTTTCTCTTTACAATTTACTCAGTCTGACGTTGCTCATTTCTTTGCTATTGAATTTTGGGCAACATCATGTACACTTTAGGCCCATTTGATCACCTATAGCACTGAGCATCTTTTTATGATTTTATGATAATGTTCACACATATGTGTTTCCTGCATACATTTCAATTACTTTGCAATTACTTACTAATAGTGAATCGAACATGACGTTTTGTTCTCGTTTTTATCATCAGTTCATTTTATAGTTCACTACTTACACTATGCGCTATATTTTAATCACTCTCTCATTACCTTTGAAAGGTTACCTCATGGAAACATTGTTATAATATTTTTTTTCTAGGAAATATCACACATTATTTTACATCAATATTTACATTGTAAAACTGAAAATTAACATGTAGTTGGAGATTTGCATCGTTTAACTCCAAACTGTAAGAATTAGAAGATCAAGTAGGAGTCCAAATCTATTTCTGTGATTCAATATATGTTCTAAGTTCACTATTGTACCAGATTTGGAGGCAATTTATGAGTCAGATAATGTATTCAATCATTTCTTGAAGAACTTGTATGAGGAAGCCATCCTTAGTTCAATAGGGAGTTGCACATAGCCACCAGATACCACAGGTCACAAAACCTTTTCCATGACATTTGATATACATGTTATATAATTTATTCTACCAGTTGCCACAAGAAATACTTCCATCTGCAGATGGACAGTATCCATTAAATGTGCAACTCTAGTAATATTCCATTCCACTATTCTGCAAAACGAACAAAAACCTTTGGTAACGCATTATCTGATATAGACTACATCTATCTGCAGATTCCTTACTCCATCCATGCCTCCCCACTCTGTTGAGCGATTTCTAGGGTTAGGTTTAACCTCTTTCAGGGCCCTAGTTTGTACACACAATTTGTCAGTTCACTTCGTGGCTCTGCGCTCCTGGCATGGAAAGTCATGAGAAGTTACTGACATCCGCGTTACTGACATTTGCGTGCCGGCTGTATAGGTGATTGCGACATCACATTCGGAGCCAACAACACACTGAACTGAACGAAGCCACCTGATGGTGTGCAGGGGTACTGCTCACGCAAAAGTTTCTGGGTCAAGTCTGATGGCTTCGAAATTTAACGGTAAGGAATCTGCCAGATAAAGCGTTACTGAAGGCAGGTGACTTGTTCATCTATCAGAGACTTCTAGCTGCAGATTCCTTACCTCTGAATAGATACCCAAGCCATATCCTCCTGGCAGTGGGCCGCGGGCAAATTTTCTACACTAGAAAGTCCTGCAGGACCAAGTGGGCGAAATGCCCATCCCTGTCAACCTGACTATCCAAGCAGTAGTGTGTGGCGTACGTGTACAGGGATGCCCATTTTGCTGCCTAGCAGATGTCCAGGACTGGGACTCCACGAGCTAATGCCAAATTTGCAGCTTTCCCTCTGGTGAAATGGGCCCTTAAGCCCTCAGGAGGCTGTGTTTTAGCCAGGGCACGCAGATCTTGATACAGAGAACGACCCAGTGCGAAATGGTTAGTTTCTGTACTGCCTGACCTTTTTTAGCTCCTGCATAGTCCACAAAGAGTTGGTTGTCTACCCAGAATTCTTTTCTGCGGTCAAGGTAGAACAACAACGCTCTTTTTGGGTCCAGATGGTGGAGTCAATGCTCTTCTTTAGAGGGATGTGAAGGAGCATAAAAGGTGGGCAGGGTGACAGAATGTCCCAGATGGAATGGGGTCACCACTTTCAGGAAAAAAGAGGCCCAGGTGAAAAGCACCACTTTCTCAGGGGACACAATAAGATAGGGAGGCTTGGATGATAAAGCCTGCAGCTCACTCACCCTCCAGGCAGACGTTACTGCCACTAGAAAAGTTGCCTTGATGGTAAGCAGCTTGAGGGGACAATTGTGCAATGGCTCGAAGGGAACAAACATTAGGTATGTAAGAACTAAATTAAGATCCCACTGAGGAATTATAAAGGGAGTAGGGGGGGAAACATAAATAAAATCCCTTTGAGAAACCTATTCACAATAGGGGACTTAAATAAAGAGGGTTGGTCAGGCAGCCACAGGAAGGTGGACAGAGCAGAGAAATAACCTTTAAGAGTGTCCAGAGCAGAGCCCTGCTGGACAATGGTAAGAATGAAGAGAAGCATATCAGATAGAGAGGGGAAAAAAGGATTGATAAACTTTTCTGTACATTATTTTACAAAAAAAATTCCAATCGCCAGTCGTATGCCGTTTTAGTGGAGGAATGCCTGGCTGCCAAGATAACATTACAGACTTCGGGAGAAAGGTCAAAAGCTATTAACTGTCGCCACTCAATCTCCACTCAACGAGTCAGGGAGTTGACAGGTTCGGGTGCAGAACCTTCCCTTGCTTCGGTGACAGAAGATCCTCCCAAAGGGGCAGCAAAATCGGAGGACTGATGCTCATTTTCAGAAGCTTGGGATACTAGACTCTCCGTGCCCAGTCTAGAGCCACAGGGATAACTTGGGGCCGGTTGTTCCTGATCTTCTTGAAAACACTGGGCAGAAGTGGTATGGGGGGAAAGGCATACAAGAGGCCTGAACTCTGCTGGAGATGAAAAGCGCCTCCAAGCGAGCGATAGCCACCTTGGAAACTCCAACACGCAAAACCGCTGACAATGCATGTTCTCTTCGGAGGTGAACAGATCTAACCAAGGCTCTCCCCACTGCTGAACGAGTCCTTGTGTCTCCTCCGAATGGAACACCACTTGTGACCTCTTAAGCATCAACAGCTGAGTTTGTCTGCCCTGGTGTTCAGAGAACCTGCCAGGTGTTGAACCACGAGGGATATGCCCTGCTGTTCTAGCCATGTGCAGAGATGCAGGGCCTCTTGACAAAGTGTCCACGGCCCCAACCCGCTTGTTGCAATACCACATGGTGGGGGTGTTGTCCGTGAACACTTGCACTAACTTGCCCTTGACCGAGCAAAGAAATGCTTTCAATAGTAACCGGATCACATGGAGCTTCAGCAAGTTAATGTGGAGTCCGGATTCTGACAGGGATCAGAGTCCTCTGATTTCCGCCTCTCTGGCTTTCAATGGGCTGGTGCAGTAGCACGCCCCTTCCATAGTCACAAAACAGGTAAAAGGCCCCGGGCCGTAGCTTGCAAATCCTGTGCTGAGTCTGCCTTCTCTCCAAATAGGCAAGTCCCGTAGAAGGGCATGTTAATGAGGTTAGCTGGGATATCCCCCCAAAAAACAACAGCTGTCCTCAGCCAGCTGTTGCACCTCAAAGCCCCTGTCAATGAAACCGCTCTGCCCAGCGAGTTAGTTGTGTCCAATTGACAACTGATGGCAAACTTTGTTGCATCCCTCCCTTCTTTCACTGCTTGAAAGAGGTTGGCCCAGGCCTCCTCCGGGACTGGTGGCAGCACTTGTGCAACCGTATCCCACAGTGTATGGGAATAATGGTCCAAAAGGTATGAGGTGTTCACCGACCACAATGCTAGGCTGGTGGAAGAAAACTTTTTTTTGCCTAAGGTGTCCAGCCTTTTGGATTCCCTATCCAAGGGGGCAGCAGGAAACGCGCCATGGGAAGTTGAGGTTTGGACTACCAAGCTCTCAGGGGTTGAATGTTGGGGGAGGAAACTAGGATCACCCGGGGGCAGGGCTACGGAGGTGGGCAATAGTTCTACCTACAGGAGCCCCTGTGCTACACTTGGAGGAAGATCCTAGCAGGATAGCAGTCACTGCTTCATTAAAGTGCAACAGGGGTTTGGATGAGAAAGCCCTAGGATGAAGCACTTCTGTCAAGAGGTTAGTCTTTAACTGCCACTGAGAGAAGCTCGAGGTCAAGGACCTCCGCTGCCCTCTTCACCACCATTGCATAAGATGCCCCCTTTTCTGTGGCCATGGTGGGGGGAGAGAGCAAGCCAGTATCTGGAGATGTGTCCAGTCCACTGACATCTCCTAGTTCCTCATACCAGTCCAAAGTTTCACTAGAGGTGTGTAACTGGTATTCTAAAGGGTCCAGTGATCCCTCCCACTCTTCCCCCATGACTGGTTGTTCCAAACAATGCTCAAGCAATGACTTAGGGCCACTGGGCCCTTCCGGAGCTGGGATTGGCTGGTATGCGAATGGGGCTGGCACTGACAGGGGGCGCTGGGAGCATCGGTGCCAGGATCGTTGCCGGAGAAGGTCACGTTGTCACAACCGGCGATGATCCAGATTGGAGATCGGGTCCGTGAGACCCCATAGGAGCCAAAGCCGGAGCCGTTGTTGCAAAACCTGATAGGGCCTTCTCTGACCCCGCGGGTCCCAGAGGGGTCAATCTGCTTGAATACTCAGCAGAAGGACTTGTAAAAATCCTTTATTTGAGTGGGGGTCGCTTCCGGAAATGGGGAGAGGTGTGGAGTTGGACCTGGCAACAGCTCCGGAGAAACGTGCCTGGAAAGCCAATGTTCCCCAACCGTTGCATCGGCCAACAGACAAGGTAAAGTTAAGTCCGTTTAGACATTTTGTTTGTGTTGTGCCTCTTCCCTGAGTGTCCTAAGGACCTCGAGTTGAGGAAGGGGACTAGTGGATCCTGGAGCAGTCTCGTGACCTTGTTCCCGATCGGGACTGAGACCTCCTAGGAGTCGCACTAACGGGTATCGACTGCCGGGCTGCAAGCAGCTTTAGAGACCGCTCCGTCAAAGCTTTCGGCTCCATGGCCTGGCTGTCCGAGCAAGACTGAGTCATGGTCGTGCTCGAGAAATCATAAGCATACTAGGTGCACATCTGTTACCAACATGGTGCGGCGACAGGTGCCACGCGGCTTATATCCTACCTTCCTAGATGACATCTTGACCCACATCCCAAAAAATATTCAACATAATGTCAAAATGAGACTGGGGTAGCTCTTCTCTGGATCAGAGCTAACTGGCATGGAGAGAAAACAACTGACGTCTGCACACATGGGTGGCACCTAAACAGGTGTCCGCGACTTCACTTCCGGCGCCAACGATGCTGACGCATGGAACCGAACACAGCCAACCAATGGTGTGCAGGGGTACTGCTCACGCAAACGTTATCAGATCCAGTTTGACACCTGAAAAATTCAAAGGTAGGGAATCTGGAGCTAGAAGTCTCAATCAGCTCAATGGTTTAAGACTTAATCATTCGGTTAGTTAGTTTACCTCAAGTTTAAACATCCACAAGCGCAAAACATTTTTCATCACCAAATTGATAGTTTTGAATCGCTATAGATGTTAAATATATAAAGGCACAATGGTCTTATTTCTCCATTAACTACATGCATTACCGTACAATTAATTGTAAGATGGTCACATAAGTAATATGGTCTCTCATGTCTACCATCGAAAACACAGTGCTTTGTGAATCTCTCACTGTGTGACTCTCAGTCAATGTTGTTCATCTGTATCAGCTAACATCTTATGCCTTGCTTAAAGGTTCAGTAGCTGTTCTCTTACCAAATAAAGCAGAGACCACCTTTCTGTCTGATGTGTCATTGGCAAAGCTTAGTGGGCTTGTCTTCCAAGATTTGCAGAGTCACAAGCAACGACCATATTACTGTGTGAGAGTAAACAATTGATGCTGTATTTTTGTCATCGCTGGATGATCAGGTAAATTAGATACACCCTCACCCACAATAAGTGTGCCTGACAATGCCCTGCAAAAGAGCTACACCTTTACAAACTAATCTTGTTTAGTTCTCTCTCTTGTCATCTTACTTTTTTTTAAAACAAGCCTGTAATGCCCTCATTTTTCCAAGAGGGCTCTTCGACCAAGGCCATCACCCAAACTCCTCATCCCCAGCAGTCATTATTCCTCCTGCATTCAGGGGTCTCCAGGAGCTGCTTATTTTATCAACTTGTCCAGGTTCCTCTTCTCTCTGATCCACCCTCGGGCTCCTCATTTTAAGAGTCCTGATGATGATCCCACATTGCGTCAGGGGATCGAAACAACATTGACTTAAAATAAGGACCCTATATGTGTTGTTTTCCTTGCATTAAATGGGTTGTGTTGTTGTTTACCTGATACATATACTGATCACTTTATTCACATGTGTATTGCCCTAAAGAAAGTACCAAGCATGTTTTTAGTCACTGGGGCCTGTTGTACATTATGTCTTGTATGCTTTTCATTAAATGAAGAGACTGATTATCAGCAGAACAGAGGGAGGGTTGGTTTTGTAAATTAGGGACCACTGTGTGTATAACATACTTGACAACTTCAGGTCCCTAGTGATACTTGGGTTTTCTCTTATTCCTTTTTACTATATCTTCACAGCTTCAGCATCATTTAAAGAGTTAAATAGTCTACCTCGTGGACATCTGCTATAACCCCTCAGGTTCAAACAATGTGGAAGAGAACTGAATGCTCTCAAAGACGTAGACATTGGGGCATGTTTCAACAGCAAGTCGTGCTTCAGTGTTTAACCATGCCCTCATTTCTCCTATGGATGCCGAACCTTATTTGCTGCCAAATGTATTTAGAATTCAACATGCCCCAATTGTATGCATGTGCAAATTTAGATTGATAAGTTCTTTTAGGAGCCTATAGAGCAGGTCTTGGAAAAGACTGCTGCTTTGTAACTAAATTCTTCTGTGGCCTGTGGAGGTAAAACTGAATGGGAAGTACCTGATATGGTCAGAATGAAAATGTCACTTACCCAGTGTACATCTGTTCGTGGCATTAGTCGCTGCAGATTCACATGTTTGGCACAGTCCGCTGCCTGGTGTTGGGCTCGGAGTATTACAAGTTGTTTTTCTTCGAAGAAGTCTTTTTGGTCACGGGACCGAAGGACTCCTCCCTCCTCGGCTCCATTGCGCATGGGCGTCGACTCCATCTTAGATTGTTTTCCCCGCAGAGGGTGAGGATGGAGTTGTTTGGTATAAATAGTGCCCATGCAATGGAGTGAATATGTATGTACGTTAAGAGTTTCTAATAATTATTTACAAATGTTCAGATGTTTAAGATTTATGATCTACTTCTAAACGGCTACAGGCTTCCCGGGGAGGTGGGAGGGTACATGTGAATCTGCAGCGACTAATGCCACGAACAGATGTACACTGGGTAAGTGACATTTTCAGTTCGATGGCATATGTTGCTGCAGATACACATGTTTGGCATAGACTATAAAGCAGTTACCTCCCCTAAAAGCGGTGGTTTAGCCTGTAGGAGTTGAAGTAGTTTGGAATAATGTTCTTAGTACAGCTTGGCCCACTGTAGCTTGTTGTGCATTTAGTACGTCTACACAGTAGTGTTTAGTAAACGTATGAGGCGTAGACCAGGTTGCAGCCTTACATATTTCGCTCATAGGAATGTTTCCTAGAAAGGCCATTGTAGCACCTTTCTTTCTGGTTGAGTGTGCCTTTGGTGTAATAGGCAATTCTCTTTTGGCTTTAAGATAGCATGTTTGAATGCATCTGACTATCCATCTAGCAATGCCTTGTTTAGAGATTGGATTTCCTATGTGTGGTTTTTGAAAAGCTATGAACAGTTGTTTTGTTTTCCTGATTAGCTTTGTTCTGTCAATGTAATACATTAGTGCTCTTTTGATGTCTAATGTATGTAGTGCCCTTTCAGCCACAGAATTTGGTTGTGGGAAGAACACTGGCAATTCTACTGTTTGATTTAAATGGAATGGTGAGATTACTTTTGGCAGAAATTTTGGATTTGTTCTTAGAACTATTTTATTGTTGTGTATTTGAATAAATGGTTCTTGTATGGTAAATGCCTGTATTTCACTTACTCTTCTGAGGGATGTGATTGCAATGAGAAATGCGACCTTCCAGGTTAGATATTGCATTTCACAGGAATGCATGGGTTCGAAAGGTGGACCCATGAGTCTTGTTAAGACGATGTTAAGATTCCATGAAGGAACTGGTGGTGTTCTTGGTGGTATAATTCTTTTTAGCCCTTCCATGAATGCTTTAATAACTGGTATTCTAAATAGAGACGATGAATGAGTAGTTTGTAGGTAAGCAGATATTGCTGCGAGGTGTATTTTTATAGATGAAAAAGCGAGATTTGCTTTTTGCAAATGTAGTAAGTATCCTACTATGTCTTTAGTAGAGGCATGTAATGGTTGTATTTGATTGGCATGGCAGTAGTAAACAAATCTTTTCCACTTAGATGCATAGCAGTGTCTAGTGGAAGGTTTTCTAGCTTGTTTTATGACCTCCATGCATTCTTGTGTGAGGTCTAAGTGTCCGAATTCTAGGATTTCAGGAGCCAAATTGCCAGATTCAATGATGCTGGGTTTGGATGCCTGATCTGTTGTTTGTGTTGTGTTAACAGATCTGGCCTGTTGGGTAGTTTGACATGCGGTACTAGTGAAAGGTCTAGTAGAGTTGTATACCAAGGTTGTCTTGCCCATGTGGGTGCTATCAGTATGAGTTTGAGTTGGTTTTGACTCAACTTGTTTACTAGATATGGAAGGAGAGGGAGAGGGGGAAAAGCGTACGCAAATATCCCTGACCAACTCATCCATAGAGCATTGCCTTGTGATTCGCGGTGTGGGTACCTGGATGCAAAGTTTTGGCATTTTGAGTTTTCTTTTGTTGCGAACAAATCTATCTGGGGTGTTCCCCAAATTTGAAAGTACTTGTTCAGAACTTGGGGGTGAATTTCCCATTCGTGGACTTGTTGGTGGTCTCGCGAAAGGTTGTCTGCTAGTTGGTTTTGTATTCCTGGAATAAATTGTGCTATTAGGCGAATGTTGTTGTGAATCGCCCACTGCCAAATTCTTTGTGTTAGGAGGCACAATTGTGTTGAGTGTGTTCCTCCTTGTTTGTTTAAATAATACATTGTTGTCATGTTGTCTGTTTTGACAAGAATGTATTTGTGTGTTATTATGGGTTGGAAGGCTTTTAACGCTAGAAATACTGCTAACAGTTCTAGGTAATTGATATGAAATTTTGTTTCGTGTATATCCCATTGTCCTTGAATGCTGTGGTGATTGAGGTGTGCTCCCCACCCTGTCATGGAAGCATCTGTTGTTATAACGTATTGAGGCACTGGGTCCTGAAATGTCCGCCCTTTGTTTAAATTTTTGCTGTTCCACCATAGAAGCAAGAGGTATGTTTGGCGGTCTACCAACACCAGATTTTGAAGTTGACCCTGTGCCTGTGACCATTGTGATGCTAGACACTGTTGTAAGGGTCGCATGTGTAGTCTTGCGTTTGGGACAATGGCTATGCATGATGACATCATGCCTAGAAGTTTTAGCACATGTTTTGCTTGTATCTTTTGGTTTGGAAACATAGCACTTATTACCTTGTGGAATGCCTGCACTCTTTGTGGACTTGGAGTGGCAATTCCTTTTGATGAGTTGATGGTTGCTCCTAGATATTGTTGTGTTTGACACGGTTCTAGGTGTGATTTTGTATAGTTGATGGAAAACCCCAGTTTGTGAAGGGTTTGTATGACAAATGTGGTGTTGTTTGCGCATTTTTTTACTGTGTTGGTCTTGATTAGCCAATCGTCTAGGTAAGGGAACACATGTATCTGTTGTCTCCTGATGTGTGCTGCTACTACTGCTAGACATTTTGTGAACACTCTTGGTGCAGTTGTTATTCCGAATGGCAACACCTTGAATTGGTAATGTATTCCTTTGAATACGAACCGTAGGTACTTTCTGTGAGAAGGGTGTATTGGTATATGAAAGTACGCATCCTTTAGGTCTAATGTGGTCATGTAATCTTGCTGTTTGAGCAGTGGAATGATGTCTTGTAGTGTGACCATGTGAAAATGGTCCGATATGATGTAGGTATTTAGTGTCCTGAGATCTAATATTGGTCTTAATGTTTTGTCTTTTTTTGGAATTAGAAAGTACAGGGAGTAAACTCCTGTGTTTTTTTGTTGTACTGGTACTAACTCTATTGCATCCTTTTGCAGTAGTGCTTGAACTTCTAGTCCTAAAAGTTCTAAATGTTGTGGTGACATTTTGCGTGTTTTGGGGGGGATGTTTGGTGGGAAGTTGTGGAATTCTATGCAATAGCCATGTTGGATTATTGCTAATACCCAATTGTCTGTTGTAATCTGTTGCCAAGATTGGTAGAATTGGCTTAGTCTTCCCCCCACTGGTGTTGAGTGAAGGGGTTGCGTGACTTGAAAGTCACTGTTTAGGTGGAGGTGTTTTTGGAGTCTGGAATCTTCCCCTACTCCTTGGGAATTGACCCCCCCGATATCCCCTGAAACCTCCCCTTTGGAAGGAACCCTGATATGGTGTGGTTCTTGTTTGTTGGCTGGTGGTGTCTGTGGGTTGGCCACGAAACCCCCCTCTAAATGGAGTTTTTCTGAAAGAGCCTCTGCTCTGCGGGGAGTAGAGTGCGCCCATGGCCTTGGCCGTGTCTGTGTCCTTTTTAAGTTTTTCAATGGCTGTATCCACTTCAGAGCCAAAAAGTTGTTTCTCGTTGAAGGGCATATTAAGGACAGCCTGCTGGATTTCAGGTTTGAAGCCTGAAGTGCGTAGCCAAGCGTGTCTCCTTATGGTGACAGCAGTGTTGACTGTTCTTGCTGCAGTATCGGCTGCGTCTAGTGAAGAGCGGATTTGATTGTTTGAGATCGTTTGTCCCTCTTCCACTATTTGCTGCGCCCTTTTTTGGTATTCCTGGGGAAGATGGTCTACGAGAAGTTGCATCTCGTCCCAGTGTGCTCGGTCATATCTGGCCAGCAGCGCTTGTGAATTTGCGATGCGCCACTGGTTGGCTGCCTGTGATGCTACTCTTTTCCCTGCCGCATCAAATTTTCGGCTTTCTTTGTCCGGAGGTGGGGCGTCGCCAGATGTATGTGAATTTGCTCTCTTGCGAGCTGCCCCTACTACCACGGAGTCAGGTGGTAACTGCGAAGTAATAAACACTGGGTCTGTGGGTGGTGGTTTGTATTTCTTATCCACCCTTGGGGTGATGGCTCTTGATTTTACGGGCTCTTCAAAAATTTGTTTTGCGTGCCGTAACATCCCTGGTAGCATTGGGAGACATTGATATTGGCTGTGTGTAGCCGAGAGGGTGTTAAATAAAAAATCATCCTCTATAGGATCGGAATGCAGTTGGACATTGTGGAATTCTGCTGCCCTAGCCACCAGTTGCGAGTATGAGGTACTGTCCTCTGGCGGTGACGGCTTTGTGGGGTATGACTCGGGATCATTGTCCGGCACTGGGGTGTCATACAGGTCCCAAGCGTCTTGATCCTGATCGTCATGACTTATGGTAGTTTGCGCTGGTGAGTGCATTTGTGGCGGTGTTTGTGCCGGCGATGCCTGTGGTGGAGAGGGCGGAGGCGTGACTTTTTTAACCACTTTGGCTTGTGGTTGTGCGTCATCCTTTGGAAGTTCGATCCTTCTTTTCCTCATGATTGGGGGAAGGGTTGATATCTTCCCTGTGTCGTGCTGGATGTACAGTCTCTTTTGTGTGTAGTCCGATTCTACACTTTGGAGCTCTTGTCCAAATCTGTGCATTTGGCCACTTATTCCTTGTTCCTCTGAGTAGGATGAAGGTGTGGTATTTTTCGGCGCCGAGAGAGAATCTTTTTTCGGTTTCGGCACCGACAGAATTTTTGTTCCTTTCGGCATGGATTCTCGGTGCCGATGTTTTTCGGTGCCGGTATCTTGTTTTTGTCTCTCGGAGCCGCTTTCTCGGCTCCGAGGTTGCTCCATGGCGGTCCCTCGACCGGAGTCGGGTGTCTTCGCTATGGGCGTGCCCTTTTTCGGCGCCTTCGACGGGTCGCCTGTTTTATGGGTCGAGCCATGGCCTGTTGGCAGTGGCGTCCCCTGGGCTTTCGGTTTGTCGATGGATTTACTTTTTGACGTCTTACTCACAGTTTGTTGCTGTTGTTCGACGTCGGAGTCTCCGGATTCTGATTCCGGAACCGAGAATGTTTCCTCTTCCTCGTCGAAACGTTGTTTTGTCGACGTGGACGCCATTTGTTGACGCCTGGCTCTTCGGTCCCGGAGTGTTTTTCTGGACCGGAAGGCTCGACAGGCTTCACAGGTATCCTCCTTGTGCTCGGGGGACAAGCACAAGTTACAGACCAAGTGCTGATCTGTATAAGGATACTTACTGTGACATTTTGGGCAGAAACGAAACGGGGTCCGTTCCATCGGCTTCGATGTCGCACGCGGTCGGGCCGACCAGGCCCCGGTGGGGGATCGAAACTACCCCAAAGTCTTCCGATGATCGGTGTCGATGTACCTAACTATCCCGATACCGAACGGAACAATACCGACGCTTTCTTCCGAGATTCTGACTAACTTTCCGAACCGAAACACGGAGCGAAAAGGAATACGTCCGAACCCGACAGCGGAAAAAAACAATCTAAGATGGAGTCGACGCCCATGCGCAATGGAGCCGAGGAGGGAGGAGTCCTTCGGTCCCGTGACCAAAAAGACTTCTTCGAAGAAAAACAACTTGTAATACTCCGAGCCCAACACCAGGCAGCGGACTGTGCCAAACATGTGTATCTGCAGCAACATATGCCATCGAACCTGTGGTTATGTAGTGAGCTTCACTGATGGCAAGATTCTGGTAATTTTTTGAGACAATGAATTTAAAGAATGATCTCTCGATTTGGCAGTCACCTTGGTGACTCATTTTCAGCATGGTATATCTGAACTGAAGACAAAAATATGTAGCAAAGTTTAAGGACCTCAAAGCAAGCATCACCTGATATTCTATTACCAGCTAACCCTTTTGCCATCAGACTGCAAGCTGCTCTTGACTTAAGGGTTTGCAGCAGATGTCATGGACTAATGTTCATCATGGTCCAATGGCAAACAATGTACAAAGTCCATCTTCCACGTGAATGTACTGCCAAAACTATAGAGGGTTCAAATTATGCTCAATCCTAAACCTAAACGGATGTCCTATCCTGAGCGCAACATACAGGAGGAATAACTTTATTCATCTGCATGAATAATTAAAACCATTGCAACAGTATTTACAACATAAAAGATAAGAAACGTAATGATCAAATGTGCAACATAGGCGGCAATAAAAAAGCTCAAGTTTCTTGCACCTGACATCGCTAACAGATAAGACGTGAGTGAATAAAGCAACACGTTATGGTTCAAACAACCAACCAATCATCAATAAAACCAGCAGTTAATAACTAACATTGTTTAAAACAAAATATATCCTCCTCGATTGCCGAGGTTAGAGTTCATTATGTCACCTTACACAGCCTAATAGAATAAAATTCAGTGAAAAACATACCCTACTTTTAGGAAATGTCAGTTTAGAGAATTGTCAGCAAATTCATAGCAACCCCTAACTATTGGAAGTGGCAGTCAATAGGCTACTGGGCGAATGTAAGATACAGCACGCTATTATATTAGTTCTGCATAAAAAAAGCCAGCATCATGGGTTTTTTGTCAACAAGCTCCTAGTTGCCCTCATAATTAGATAATGGTATTTGATGTGCAAAATAAGCAACAGTATTTCAGTTATAAATCCCTTTTGGGCACTGATAATAACCTATCATGCTCTAGGTGGAGTTAAGCTTATTATAGACAATAAAATTAACAGTAAGTAGTTAACGGCTTGTATATCTCCAGACCTAATCGTAGGAGACCCCTTTGAAATAAAGTGCAGAGGAGATTACCTGCCAGGTGGCCAATAACTGGAAAATAAACAATAAAATCAACAACAAAAATGCCCAGAAGCCCTAGTGCTGTTAGTTTGTTGCAATCTGTGCATGAACCACCTCCCTGACCACCTCTGGTTGCCTATTATATCTCTCGATTGGGACCTTGATGTTTAATTTCTTTTCAGCTGTGGTGAGGAATCTTACAAGGTGTCAGTTTAACAACACGTCTTTGCATTTGAAGCCCTCTTTTACTGCTTGTCTAAATGTATGGATGCCTTTCTGATTGAAGAGGGGTCGCATTAGTTCTTTGCATTCACACATGAGCTTTTTGCATTTACATAACAGATGGATTTTATCTTCTATCTCCTCCCCACACAGACAACAGCAAAATATTACCAATGGGCACTTCCAAGGTGCTAGATTGGCCAAGTAGGGGAGGATCCCGAGTCAGTACCATAGATATTTCTCCTTGGTGGTTTTAGTGAAACCCATAGCTACGTAAGGCTGAGATACAGCCTTGGTGTAGCTGTGCAGGGTGAACCATCCGTGCGCCCTCCACAGTGATTCTTTATCCTCTGCTTAGGAAACTCATTTGAGTTTTTTTTTTAACTAGTCGCTTGAAGCTATCATGTGTCCCTGATGCCTCCCAGAGACCCAGCAGAACTAATTGATCTATTGAGTTTTGAAAATATGACCTTGCTACACTTTTCTCCTTACTTAATAGCTCAGACCAAAAGTGAGTGAGTGTTTAGGGTCCCTGGCTCAGCTCTCTTGATCTTGTACCAGCACTTAATGTAGGAGCCTCTGCAGGCCAGCCCTTGCTTCCGCATACCAAATTCTAGTCTTATTTGGGCCGGTGACATGTAACAGGGTAGGCTGAAAATTATTTGTAGCGCACCTGTTATTATACCATCTAAAGGGGTCGCGTCTCTCTCCCTCGTTGTGTCACTACCATAGGTGAATGCTGAAATAAGTTTCCCCTGAATCACTTGGATCAGTGGAGAGAAGCTTGGACCAGAGATCTTGTTCTTTAGGTTTCTTAGTGCTACTGCTGTTGCTATAGCTCTCCTTTTCAGCACTTCCAACTGGGCAGTGAATGTTCCTTTGACATCTATTAGGACGCCTAGGTATTTGTATTCGTGGACGGTTTCACGATTTTGTTTCGCAAGGTATCAGGACCGAGCTCCTGACGTTTTCCTTTGGTTCAGATGCATAACTTTGGTCTTGTCTAGATTTATGTTGAAGTCGTTCTCAGACAAATAACCTTGTGTTATATCTAAAAAGTACTGAAGGCCAACCGGAGTCTGACTGATGAGTGCTAAATCATCAGCATACAGCAGATTAGACAGGACAAGACCACCCATCTTTGGGGTGTGAGTTGCACTTATCCAGCCTGGGCGATAGATCTGTCATAAAAAGATTAAACAGAGTTGGCAGCTAGAATGCAACCCTGTTTCAGCCCTTTTGTCAGCCACTTTGTAGTTGCAGTTGGGATTCTTGTAGACAGATAGGCTCCTGTTCCAACCTTCAATTGTACCCGGGTATCCGTGTGAAAGAGAATTAATTGGTTCAGGAGGGGTGCGGAGATCTCCCATTTCACAAGTTTGTCTCACAGTTTGCCTCTATCAATGCAGTCAAAAGCTGACCTGTAATCGATAAAACATAGATTATGTGGCAATCTAGTTGCTATCGTGGCGACAGTCAATAAAGAGTTAAAATATTCATCACAGCTCCCATGTGCTTACTGAAGCCTTGTTTGATTGAGAGGGATTACTCACTTTTCCACTGCCCAGGATGACAGCTCCTCTAAAATAGGACCAGAGTAGTATTTGGCATCATTGTCTATCAGGGCTATCAATCTATAGTTTTTTGCCTCGTTCTTGTCACCATCTTTATAGAGTGGAGATAGAACTGAGCCCCTCCAAAAGGGTAGGATTGTCTTTGTAAAATGTGCTCAAAAACTGGTTTCTGTAATTTCACCCATTAGTCTCGATTTATTTTTAACAGGACCTTGGGGATCCCATTTGGGAATGGCGCCCCCTCCCTTCTGCCCTTGGTAATCCACTTGTTGATTTGTTTGGCAGAGATTGTAATTTAGCAAGTTACCTCGTCATTACACATATCAAGAGCTACCTCTGCCAGAGTGGCCTGATTTAGCTTCCAAGTTTGATTTACAATCATGATTACTTTTAAAATGATCCCAGAGGAACCTTGCCTAAGCCTCTTCCGTCAGGTGTGAGCTGACTCCGTGTACTGTCAGTTTTTGTAGCATGTTGATTGTGCGTCAGAATCGCCTGCTGTTGTTGCTCTGTATGTCATAAAGAAGTCATAAAGAAGTCTGGCCCATAACTTCCCTTCTGACTCTCTTTTTAATAGCCAGGCTAGCTTTTTGTTGGCTGTTTTTAATTGCCTCAGCTCCTTTGTACGTTATCATCTGGGTCGTGTTGTTGAAGCTTCTGAAGGGTTTTGCTTATTGCGTTTTTAAGGACAGTAATTGGCGCATCCTGTGTGCTAGAGGCACTCCTACGCGGAGGTTCTACTTTTGTCATTGATCTGGAGTCTTCTTTTACTGAGTAAGCTGCCCCTAGAGCTTTAGTGAAGCTTTCCCAGCAGGCTATGGCATCTACAACCCTTCATTTGATTATCTTGCAAGAATGTGTTTGCGAGGGCCAGCAGATTTTCAGGGTGGTGAGTTTTGCATTTAATCCTTTTATTGTTTACTGGGTGTATGGAGCGGGCCCCTCCACCACCTGGGTTGGCATTTTTACCTGGGCAGTCATTGTAGGTGAGCACTTATCTTTTGCCCCAGGTGATAATACACAATTTTGCAGAACAGAGGGAGGGTTACAAATGTGTAGTCTATTGTTGTACTAGTTAATGCTGTATGGTACGTGGCGGCTGAGGGGCAGTTTCCCACACACCGACCATTTAGTGCCCGGAGGCTAAGATCTTCAAGGTGCCCCAGAAGTTTCTTGGCTAGCTTAGTTTGCCTTCTCCAGTTGTTCCCAACCTGTTGAGGGATATGTCATAAAGAAGTTTGACAACCCAGAATGTCATCCTCCTCTGTTGTACCCTGCACGTCCAGGCTGAAATAACCAGTAATTATGAAGTTCGATGTTTGCTCCTCTGTAAGTAACCTGGTGAGTTCTCCTCCCAAGCAGTTGACAACCTTGGCCTTATCTCGCAGGTGAAGATATACATTTATTACCATCAGCTGAATGTCTTCTTTGACGCTTCCAATTGTCACTCGGAGAGCCTGTATTGCGTTGGACTGAACTATGTTAGAGTCCAGCTCCTTGACTGTATAAACGATTGTGGGAGAGGTATATATTTCAAATACTCCTTTGAGGTGCCCATATTTGGCACCTTTAGTTGCTGGATGATGGTATAACTTAAAGTCTTATAGATGAAATGGTTGTTGTAACCAAGTTCTTACAACAGAACTAGGTCAAAGGATTGCAGATATAGCAACAGTTGAGGGGCCAATGTTTTGTTCTCCAGTCCATTTATATTCCAGGATATCCTGATCACCCCGTGCAGATTTTTTGATGCCACAGCTAAAAACTGTAAAACGCATGCAAAACACATGCATCTTCAAGGAATCTGATGACGCCATAAAGCCAGAGAGAATGTAAGGGGTTCCTTCAGATAACATCAGGCTCTAATGATCAGAGTGTTATTACAGAAACTCCCCAAAGGAGCAGCCCTCTAGAGGTTGTTTTTCAAAACTTTCAAAAACTATTGCAGACGAAATGACCCAATCACTGGGGTATCCATTTTGACAAAACTGAACAAAGCATGAATGCACCAGAGAAGAACAGATAAGCAAGTCTGAAATAAGCATGAGTCAAAAGACACAGACAGGATACAAAGAGAACATGTGAAACAAGAAAAAAGGGCAAATAAAAAAAGAGAACGATACACGAGAATATTGCTGTAAGTGCCTCTGCTCAGTCACAGCAAAATGCCCTGCATCACTTACATGAGTGCTGGTGCGTCTGCACAAACCCAGTACACTGTCTCAAATCGCTTACATGAGCATCTGTGCCCGGTGATAGGAAACACAGTAAATACACACAAGAAAAACATAACAGAGAAGAACTGCTAAGTAGGACTAACATATACAAGAGTGGAAAAAGCACCCTTGTGGGAGGACGGGAAACAAAAGACAAAAGGGAAAACAAACAAAAACAGGGAAGTAGCTTTGGGGCGGGCAGGTGTTTGAGGCTTGGTAGTTGGGTCTGTGGGCCCTTAGTCGGACCTGCTAGCTCTGTGTCATATTTGCTAGTTGTGAGCAAAGAATAAAAGACAAAACAATGACCTTTTATGTAAATGAGAGAGAGAGAGAGATCTCATCTGGAGGCTGAATTGTAAAAATCTGAAATCAGATAAACAAATATTTCATTCTCCAGAGCCTCCTTTCTCTTTATTATCACATTCGAGTGCACTTTTAAATACTTCAGTTCAGGATGTCCACTGTACAAACACCTCTTTTATTTAATTTAATAGACTGTAATGCTGCTCCATGTATAATAAGATAATACGAGTCTAGGCCACATTTACAGTTTACGTAACTACTGGCATGTCTCTTAGTTTGCTAATGGGATATTCGTTGGGAGGCTGAGCAGTGAACATTAAAAAAAACTATCACTTTTAATAATTGCCTATCTACGCAGTGACATAATTCCATGTACCAAGGTGAAACACTTCTGTGTGTTAAAGAAATACACTTTGTTTGTATTTTGAAGAGATTATATCAAACTTTACATCATTGTTGTTGCACAATATACATGCCAAAGGTGTTCGTAGCTCGGCTCTTGCACAAACTCTTCAAGCCAAGTCAGACCGATGGCTGGCACGTTGTTTTAATTTGTCTGCGCACCCTCCTCTAGCTGTAACTGGGGATTAGTACACAGGGCCGTCAAACACTTGATAAAATGATTTGTAATCGTGAGGGCTAGAAACATGGAGCTCTGCCCACATGCACGATAACTCTCCCATCAATGCTTCTTGTAGCAGGGATGAAGAAAATACATTTAAATTAAGTGATCCCAAGGCAAAGACTCCAGGAAGCTGTGTTACACATGACCGTAGTCATGAGTTCCCATGAAGAACTATCAGGACAGGTGGGAGGAGCAGGGGGGTAGTACCTTGAGAGAGGGTATTTGGGGTGTGACACCCTACAAATGCATTCTTGGTTAGTTGGTTGAGTCTGGAGGCCCTGAGCTGGGGCTGCAATGTCTGTGCTGTACCGGTTCTTTTTACAGTTCTCATTTCACAGAGAGGTCTAACTTGTTCATTTTTTGGTCTGGGGTCTTAAATACATATATACTGACCAGTTTACCAAACAAAGTAGTAAATCTGCACCTACAGAAGTACTCCTTTAGGTGAGTGTAGATTTACTACACTATTTTTTGGAGTTCATAAACACTTGCAGTAGTTTGCTTGGAAAGCTGTGTCAGTCTCAACTTTCCAGTCGTGCTACTGGCAATCAAACACCCAAAGGGTGATGGAATTAATGCGACAATCACTTGGAGTAGCATTCCATCCCATCATTGTTTGCCATTGTGTCACTCTAGACAGAGGCCCAACTCATGCAAATCAGTCCTAACCATGTTCCTCGTGGAAAAAGTCCATCTGGAACCTTGGTCATCTCACCCCTCCACCCCACTGCTTTTTTTCGTTGAGAAATTGGAGATTCACAACACTTCCAAATTTCACTGACTAAGCTATGCCCTTGAAAGAAAATATATAACCAAGAGAAAAAGACAATAAAGAATACACTGATGCAATACTAAGAAAAGGACGCACATGAGAGATAGAGAGACAGATAAGAAAGACACTGGAGAGACATATGAGCACAAATGTTGGATTAGAGGGAGAAAGGAAAAGAAATGTAAGAAAAAGCTGAAACAAAGAGTAAGAGAAAAGATAGGGTGATGTTGGTTGGTTCACTTACAGGTAGGGCCACTGCCCTCTCCAGGTACACAGCCAGGATGGCAGAGGAGAGCTCCTCGTTGTCCTTCGGTTGCATTAAACTATTAACCAACAGAACCTGGAAAACAAATGTTTGTTTAATGTGAAAGGCTTTCCCGTCAACAAATATGGCAATTCATTTTCTCAGCAAACGTGACAACCACCATCATATCGCCAAAGTCAATGAAAACTTAAACAAATTCCCAAAACAGAAATTGCGAAGACAATAACATTCACATACTAACTGGTCAATGTGTTGCTACAACAAACATGCTTGCTGAAACCTCAACTACTATAAACTGTCTAACATCCATTCAACAAACACGGCTGCCAAGACCTTCTCTCTGAAACCTCACATTGTTTCACAATTCCTAGACATATAAGCATGAAACCTCCCCAAACAGAGGCAACTATTTCACAGTTCTTTAACTAATATGGCCCCCTAACTTTTCCACTCACACACACGTTGCTTCCATAATCAGAGGCACGTATTCTAAATCTTGATTCAAACACATCAAGCTATTCCACGCTCTTAAACAAACCTTGCTGCGAATGCCTCAGCTCAAGTACTGCAAACTGCCATGCATCACTTCAACAAACATGGGTGCTGGTAGCTCCACCCAAAATCAGAAAACTGTCTCAAATTGCTTAAATCAACATGGACACCCCATGATCCAAAACTCAGTAAATACCTCCGTATCGCCTCAAAACCTGAACACTTACACTTTCCCACATCGTTAAACTTCACAAACATGGCTAATAATGACCAGACATACCAAATAGACTACAACCACAATAAAATAAAACCAGACCTCATCTGTTAAATTGACATTGACTCCTATAAAGCACAGCGCACTCAACCACTGCTTCAATTGACATCACTGGCAGCGCTTCCACTCACACAGAGAAGACTTCATGCATCACCTCAACAAACAAGGCCCCTAGCTCTCAAAAACATCACAGTGTACCACATCTATTTACCACACATGCTCCCTACGATTCAAGAGAGCAAACTGTCCAATCTTTGTCAAACACGTTCATTGTCAGACACAGAGATTCAAGTGGTCGAAATACCGTTAATAAAAGATCGAATGGCACCGATGTGCAGGAACTAGAGTCCCATGTTCGCAAACACGATTATCATGATTCAACTTCATCACTCTCTCCCACATTCTTTGAATAAACATGGCTGACAGAACTGTCAAGTGAATGCAGCAAGCAAACCTATATAAGTTTAACATGGTAGCCCTGCCTTTCTAGCTCACCTAAAGGTACCTGAGGCAGAGAGGATCTTGCCTCTAGGGCAAAGGGGGCATTTCTGCCTCAAGCCCGAGCCTCTGGAAGACAGAAGGGGCTGGAGCACGCTCACACTTGGGAACCCAGAAGTAAAGAGGTCGCTGTATATGCTACGTCACAGTGTCCTTTATATACAATCTAGCTAAAACGGATAGAGAGTAAAACAGGACAACACTAAAGCACGCGAAGGGTTTTAATATATCTCACTGATAATGGGTGCCTTCAGTGCTACAGTTATTGGCTCGTGCGTGCTAGTACAAAGTGGAAATCAGACTTGGCTTATCGAAAAGGCCGCGGCCTAGATTGAATTGCTAGGTCACGGACCCCTGCAGGGTATATAAGAAAAGGCAGACCCGTTCCAGCCATTCTGGACCTCTTTAGTGAACTGAAACTTCAGTCTCTCGCAGGACAAGTTCGCAGAGCCATTTCCATATGGTTGTCCCTGCTTGTAATGGCATATTGAGCACAAAAACAATGCAATGGAATTCTGTCCCGACAACAAGAAGAGTTAGGATGGTTGGGGCGAGCTAGATAACACGGACAACAGAAGGAAAAAGGGTGGGTGTAGACAAGCAACAACACTGGCAACAATGGAAGGAGGGAGGGTAAGTATGGGCAAACAACACAGGCAACAACACAGAGGGAGAGTTGGTGAGGGTTACAGGTCGACATGCATTAAAAAACGTATGGGAACTGTTATGCTGCATGCAAAGGGGCGGGGACAGTGAGCAGGGGGTGAGGTCAAAGGTGAGGCTAAAAAAACAAAATATTGTGTACGTTTTTGGTCTTTCACTGTCAGGTAGCTACATATAAAATAACATGCAGCTTAAATGAAAAAATAAAATAAAAAACGTTGTTACTCACTGGGAAATGCTTTATAGTATGTTATGAAACCTCTATTATTAATGCGCTGCAGAGGTCTGTGTGTAACCGGAGGGCCGCAGAATCTTGGTTGGAGCAGTGGAGAATAGTGACTTGTGTGTTTTTAGTGTTAGGGGGTCAGAGTCTGTGTGAATATGTGAGTCATACTTTTAAACTTGCATTACACACAGTATAATGTACACTGCTATAAAATGCTCAAAAAGGTATAAGATAAAATGGTGCTTCCAAAATCTAGATTTTGGAAATACCCAGACTGAAAGTAATTCAATTTCTTTGACAAAACTGTTCCTTCAACACCTCGTCAGGGATAGTAAAGTTTATGTAAATACAATTTCAGTTAAAAGCATGCACGTCACAGCTCAGTTCATTCTTTGCACTATCACTTAAAAAAGAAATCTTTGTCACCGCAAATCTTTGAGTGATTCAATCAATTAAAGTCAGTACCGGTTTCCAAGTATCCTTTACATTTGCAGATTACCCTATACATTTGCAGGTTAACTCGTTACGCACATTTGCATTTCTTTCAGGAAAGCAGGCACCCTGGCAGAAAGGTTTGTTTAGCTGCCTGTCAGCTTCGATTTCAATACACAGGAGACTCACTGCATGACACTTCAGGTGAAGCATTTAAAATACTGGAAATAAATGTATCGTTGTCTTTTTTACCAGACATAGGGGAACGGTTTCTGATAAATCAGGAAAGTAGGGGGCACACCGTGCCCCTCCAATCCCACCCACTTCAACCACTGAACAGATGATATAGAGGCTTGGAGGGGGAGAAGTACATAAAGGAGATAACTGAAAAAGGATGTCCCGTAGTAGAGTGCTTAAACACAAAGACAAAAGTAGCACCTAATAGAAAATGAGCAGTGGGATGATACAAGTAATGTGTCCATGCTACAGTGGAGTGACAAACACACCAAGAGGAAGGAAGCCTACAGCAGCTGACCAACAAAAAACAAGCAAATGAGAGTAACAATGAAACCAACCAATGGTAAGCAATGGGCAGGCTCTAAGCCCACTCGCAGAAAACACAAGTTCTTGAAGAATTAGCACTTGACTGTCTAGGAAATACCTAAAAATTGTGTGATTCTGACCACATCATTTAATTTACTCATGCTTCAAATTTTAAACATGTGCTGAAGCTCTGACAGCTCTGCAAACAGCTCAGAAAATGAGGGGGATACACTCTAGTACCGTGACCAAGCAGCTATCATTTAACCAGATCCTGGCCAGCCTCAGTAAAACATGCAAACTGTCCTAGTGCAATTTGCCAACACCAGGGGCACATTCAGAAGTACCAGCACTTCATGTGCTTTGCATCCAGAACAGGAATCGGCAGGAAGTGAGAGACGTCTATTATTTTCAGTTCCAGCTGGGCCCTCCACAAATGCCTCACCTAAAGGGCCATCAGAAAACCTTTTTTTCAATGTGATTGAGCTTAACATCTTGATATTAGCCAATGCCATCGAAGGAACATCAACATTTAGCTTGTCAGTTCACAAGTGCTTGAGCAAGGCTATGATTTGGGGGCAGATGTTTGAGTTTTCCAAGGTCTATGTGCCTGACATATGTATGTTCTGAAAGGTCTACTATATCTGTCTATAAGGGTAACTACACTAATAACCATTTATGCTGCACTTACTATGAAGTCTTTATTATAACCGAAAGGACACTTTTTAACCACCTTACAACTAAGAAGGATTGAGGAAAAAACTGTAAGGTTGTACACTTATGCCTTGCAGGGGTATGCTAGTCCTTGGCGCTGCTTCATAACTCACTAAGCTATATTACTAGGATAAGAACATGTGACCTGCAGCTAACATGAGTATCTCTGCAACAAAAGCAATAACTCACTGAGCCTTCTACATAAAATATACGGACCTCCATCTTACACATAATGCTTTGCAGTAGTGACATTATCATGCTAATTGTATTTATATAGTGCTTACTACCCCTGATGAGGTGTTGAAGTGCTTTTCAATGAGTAGCACGCTTCTCCGGAACCCAAAAGGGATTGTTCGGGGATTAGTATAGAGAAATGTGAGTAAATCTGAGTGGTGGACAAGCAAGTCTTTTATCTGGATTGAATAGAATAATGGAGGGATCGACGAAAGATGGGTCTAGAAAGTGTTATTTGGGATATCATACTAGTTAGGTGAAGTTTGGGATGAGTCAAAGGAGGGTTACATGAAGGAAGAATTTATAAATGGTTATTTGGAAGATCAAAGTAGTAAAATGAGGACTGGGTGAGCCAAAGAGGGATAGAAGAGGGGAGAGTCTAGAAAGTGTTATTTTGGAGATAACAGTAGTAGAATGACGTTTGGGATAAGTCAGAGAGTGGAAGTAGAGGGTAAACCGAGAGAGGTATACATAGAGTAGTGCACTGAAGAGATTCAAAGTTTTTTTTTTCTTTTATAGTAGGAGTATAGTAATAAATATACAGATACATAACTACATAAAAAGGGTATACGTGTATAAAGAAGATAATATATCGAGATATAAAGTTGTATAGACTCAGACTTTCAAGTGTTGCTGCACGTGAAGCTAATTTATTTGTGCATTTTAATATTTTTTATATTTTATATTTTTCTCAATATTCCAATAGTGAAGCACCGTTAAAGTAGTTATAATAACATTTACATACTGTGATAAATATGACAGAGACCTGTAAGCATCTAATCAAATAACATAGGAAAACTATCTAAGTGATCTATATACATGTTGAACATAAAAATATACTTAACTATAAGCAATATGGAAAATGTCACTTACCCAGTGTACATCTGTTCGTGGCATTAGTCGCTGCAGATTCACATGCTGTGCACAGTCCGCCGTCTGGTATTGGGCTCGGAGTGTTACAAGGAATGGTTTCTTACCTGTAACTCCAGTTCTCTCGTAGGGGTATTTCCATGATAGTCATAAGCACTGAATAGTTCCGCGCGCCTGCGGGGACCCCGGAGCACTGTTGTGTAGTATATTCTTAAGTGCAATCATCAGCTCCTTGACAAAAAAGGTCTGTGAAAAACACTTAAGAATAACAATGTGCAGCCTATGTGAACAGCTACACAGGCCAAATTGTTAGAAGAAAAAACAGTTGTAGTGTAAATTTCACGTTTAAACCTCTATTTATTCTATAAATACATAAATAAATACATTCTCATATTTTATTTACACCTCTCATGAGAATAAAACAATGTAGGGCAGTGTAGCCCATAGGCTGCCATTATACAGAATGAAAATAGAGCTGTGCCTTTAAGAAAGTAAAGTCTTCCTGTTTCCCATCATGCACAGCAAAAGGCAGTTGCCTCAGTTCTTTTTTGGAGGCTATTAACCTGACATGAAGAAAAAACAAAACATTTGTTGGAGTACCAACCTCCATAATATTCATGTTCTATGTCAACTCCACCGGGGAGGAGGGAGGGTTGCTTATGACTATCATGGAAATACCCCTACGAGAGAACTGGAGTTACAGGTAAGAAACCATTCCTTCTCTCGTAGGGGATTTCCATGTATAGTCATAAGCACTGAATAGAGTAGCAAGCCCATCCCCATAACCGCGGTGGAGTAGATATAAGAATACTGAGAAAAACATGAATCATGCAAACAAATTCTTGAGCAAAGCCTGCCCAACCTGAGCATCTGCCCTAGCGTCTGTATCAAGGCAGTAATGCTTAGTAAAGGTATGGAACGACCTCCAAGTGGCAGCCTTGCATATTTCTGCCAAAGGGACATTTCTCATCAAGGCTACAGTAGCTGCTTTCCCTCTGGTAGAGTGGGCTTTTGGCCTACCACCAAGGGATTTGTTTGCTAACTGATAACATAACATTATACATGAAACAATCCATCTGGATAACGATTGTTTAGATGTGCCCAAACCTGTTCTGATTGGGCCATAGTTAATAAAAAGCTGTTGTGATTTTCGAAAGCTTTTTGTCCTGTCCAGGTAAAATTTCAAGACTCTCTTTACATCCAGAGAGTGCAGAGTTCTCTCAGCAGGGGTAGCTGGATTCTGAAAGAAAGTCGGTAATGAAATTGTTTGGTTCACATGGAAGTCGGAGACTACCTTAGGTAAAAAGTTTGGATGAGTTCTCATTACCACTTTCGCAGAATGAAAAACCGTGTAGGGTTCCTGAGCGCAAAGGGCCTGGATTTCGCTGACCCTACGCGCTGAAGTGATTGCCACCAGAAAAGCAGCTTTCCATGTGAGATGCTGCAGCGATGCCTTATGTATCGGCTCGAATGGCGGCAGCATCAGACGTGATAAGACAACGTTCAGTTCCCATGGAGGAGAAGGCTTTCTAATGGGAGGAAAAACCTTCTTTAAACCTTCTAGGAAATCCTTAATAATCGGAATCCGAAAAAAGGAAGTTTGTGAAGGACTCTTTCTGTATGCCGTTATCGCCGCCAAGTGAACTTTTATTGACGACAGTTGTAAGCCCGATTTTGCCAAACTTAACAAGTATGGCAGGATAGATTGTTCCCCACAGGAAACCGGGTCAATGTTGTTGTGTAAACACCAAATGCAGAATCTCTTCCACTTGCTTGCATAGGCTGATCGTGTGGAAGGGCGCTTTGCTTCCTTCAGAATTTCCATACAGTCCTGAGGTAGGTTCAAGTGTCCATATTGCACTAGCTCAGGAGCCATGCTGCCAAACTCAACGATGAGGGGTTGGGATGAGATATCTGCCCTCTGAACTTCGTGAGAAGGTCCGGACGATATGGTAGCCTGATGTGTGGTTTGAGTGACCGGTGAAGAAGGTCTGGGAACCACCACTGGCGTGGCCACTCCGGAGCAATTAGGATCATTTTGGTCTGAACATTGGACAGCTTCTGGAGGACCGCCGGAATCAGGGGAAGCGGTGGAAAGGCGTAAAGAAATGCTCCTGACCAGCTTATCCACAGGGCATTCCCCAGTGTCCCTGGATGGTAATATCTGGAGGCGAAGTTTTGGCATTTTTTGTTTTCTGGGGTTGCGAATAGGTCTGTAGAGGGGGTACCCCAGAGTGCGAAAATGGAATGAACGACGTCGTCGTGTAGTACCCATTCGTGGTTCTCGTCCATTACCCGACTGAGGGCATCCGCTTGAACATTCTGGATGCCGGGCAGGTGAGTTGCCACTAGTGACAGGTTCCTGGCTAGAAGCCAATGCCAGATTGTCTGAGCCTCTCTGGATAAAATTCTGGACCTGGTGCCTCCTTGTTTGTTCACGTAGTACATAGTGGCCACGTTGTCTGTCTGGAGAAGGAGAGTTTCCGTTCTCAGAGAGGGAAGGAAGGCTTTGAGCGCAAGGTGGACTGCGCGAAGTTCCAGCAGGTTGATGTGATAGAGACTCTCTCTCTGTGACCACTCGCCTTGGACTCGAAGATGTTCCATGTGCGCCCCCCATCCGATCAGTGACGCATCTGTTACGATAGTTTGAGATGGGGGCCGTTGTTGGAACGGAATCCCCACCAAGAGATTGCTGGGTAAACACCACCACTTGAGGGATTGTAGGGTGTGAGGAGAAAGAAGGACTTTGTTCTCCCAATCGTCCCTCAGTTGACACCACTGATCTTCCAGGTTTTCCTGCAATGGTCTCATATGGAGGCGAGCATTGGGAACCAGATGGATACAAGACGCCATCGAGCCCAGTAGAGAAGCTATTATTCTTGCAGTGGCTTGAGGTCTTTCCTGCAGTTGTTTGCACTTCTGGAGAATCGATAACCGTCGTTCCTCCGAAGGAAACACCTTTCCTAGCCTGGTATCTACAATGGCCCCTAAGTAATGCAACCTCTGAACAGGTGTTGCTGTAGATTTCAGGAGATTGACTTGAAGACCAAGTTTTTGCAGCAGTTGTAGAGTCCATTCGAAATGTTGCTGTGTCTCGAGACAACTGGAGGCCTTTATGAGCCAATCGTCTAGATAGGGGTAGACGAATATTCGCTGTTTCCTCAAGTGGGCGGCTACTACCGCCATGCATTTGGAAAAAGTTATTGGCGCTGATTTTAGGCCGAAAGGTAGAACCGCAAATTGGTAATGGCGTTTCCCGACGGTGAACCTTAGGAATTTTCGATGTTTCTTGGTTACTGGGATATGAAAGTAAGCGTCGCAAAGATCGATCGCACATAGCCAGTCGCCCTGACGTAGATGTGGATAAATTTGGTGTAAGGCTAACATCCTGAATTTTTCTTTGCGAATCCATTTGTTTGCTGTCCTCAGATCTAAGATGGGACGAAACTCTTGTTTGTCTTTTTTCGGTACAAGGAAATATCTCGAATAAATCCCCTTCCCTTGTTGGCTGATGGGAACGGGTTCTATGGCTCTTTTTTGCAATAGGATATTGACCTCTAACTGTAGAGCTTCGAGATGGCGGTTGGCTGTTTTGGGTGGAACAGATGGTGGAGAACTGGTGAATCTGAGAGCGTAACCATGTCTCACAATATTCAATACCCAGGCGTCTGTTGTGATGCGTAGCCCCTCGTCCAGATGATTTGAGATACTTCCCCCTACCGGAGTGGATAACGGAGGAGGGGGAAGCAAAGATTCAGGGCTTAGACGTGGGAGCCTGTCGAGTTGCCTGAGTTTGAGGTGTTGAACGACCCCTTGTCGACCTTCGCTGAGTAGAGAAACCCCTTTGATACTGCTGTTGTTGCTGCTGCTGGGGGCGCGAAGACATCCAGTGTGGCGACTGATACCGGTGGGTGAAAAGTCGTCGTTGATATGGCCGGAAAACCTTTCTTTGTTCTTTCGGTCTTTCCATGCCTACCGCTTTCAAGGTATCTAGATCAGCTTTCATTCTAGCCATCTCGTCATCGGCATGAGAACCGAACAAGGTGGAGCCCGAGAAAGGCAGGTTTTGTATTCTCTGCTGCGCTTCAGGTTTGAGTGATGTAAGTCTCAACCATGCATGCCTTCTGAGCGCTATCCCGTGTGCATAATTGTGTGCGGATAGCACCGAAGAGTCAGCTGCAGCACTTATAATTTGGTTAGACACCATGGCTCCCTCACCCACGACCTCCAGGAAATCTTCCCTTTTATCCTTAGGAAGATGTTCCGCAAACTGCATCAAAGAGTCCCAGAGGGCACGATCGTACCGCCCTAATAACGCAGTAGCGCTGGCTGCCTTCATCGTGACGGCTGCAGTAGAGCATACTTTTCGTCCTGCAGCATCTATCTTTCTGCTCTCTTTATCTGGAGGTGAAGAAGAAGATGGTGAGGTTGAATGCAGTTTCTTTGCCGCTACTATGACCACCGAATCAGGAACTGGGTCCGACCTCAAGAATAGAGGATCTTGTTCTGGTGGACGATATTTTTTAATAAGTCGGGAAGGAGCAGACTTTGTTGCGGCCGGTGCAAGGAAAATATCCATTGCTGGTTCAAGGAGACCTGGAACCAGTGGAAGCAAAGGTCTGGAAGATGTCCTGTGATGCAAGGTCTCGAAGATCACTGACGTCGATGGGGCAGGTACCGCCAGCGGGATGTTCAGCTTGGTTGCCCCTCGTACTAAGACCTCCTGGAACGTATTCACATCATCTATGGGGGACACTCTCGGGGACGGTGAGTCCGATAGGGTTGGAGAGTAGTCCCGTGTAGACGAAGAAGAACGCCTGTGATGTGAATGCTGAGATCTCTGTGGGTCATGACGGTGCCGAGAGGAAGAAGAGCGTCTAGAGGAATGTCCCGAACGTCTTACAAACCGCGTTGGAGTCCTCAAAACAGACTCTGAAGGCGGAGCCGGAAGAGGCGCCGTAGGTGTTACCGGCGTCTGTGGCAATGGTGATTGTCGAGGAGAGAGTTGTGGAGACGCTGGAAGGAGGATGAGTGAAGCCGAGGATTCTGAGGTTGTATAAACCATCCTAGGTCTTTTTGATTGTCTCGACGTCGACACACTCCTCGACGTCGAAGTACGGTGACGGCGAGTGCCCTTCGCCGTCGATTCTTCTCGCCGTTGAGAATCTCTCGACGACGACCCTCGACGTCGCCGTGATGACGGTGAACGTCTACGACATCGAGCACCCCTCGACGTTGATCGATCTCGCCGTTTCGACGGCGAACCGGATTCAGATCTCCTCGACGTGGAACGTCCTCGCCGTGTCGACGGTGACCCAGATCTCGACGGCGAAAGTCCACGCCGTCTCGACGGCGAAATCGTCGTCGACGGCGAGCGATGTCTCTTTCTCGCCGGCGAACCACTCCTCGACGGCGAGCATGTTGGCGCCGTTCCTTGCCTCGACGTCGACGCCCTCGACGTCGTCGGAGACCTGTGCCGTTTTTGAGCCGGTCTGGTCGGAGTTATAGAGGAACCAGTGTGAGCCCTGGTAGAAGACTGACCTTCTCCTCGCTCTGTGGTAGAATGACCACTTTTCCTCCTGTCCTCTTTCGCCTGGAGTCGGATCTTCTCCCTGTCACGAAGGGTCCTTCTGGAGAAGGTTTTGCAGATGTCACACGACTCCGGTTTGTGGCTGGATGGAAGGCAAATTATGCAGACCCGATGTGGATCTGTTTTGGCCTTTTTTCTGCCACAAGAAGGACATTTGTCAAACAGTGAAGGCATTTCTGAAGTAGAAAAACCTCAAAATTCTGTCAGAATCTAACAGAAAAAAGCAGAAAATTATCACTCAATGTTAAAAACGTCGAGTGAAAATGAAATTCAAAAGATTTTAAATGAATTTCTGTCACAAAAGGATTTTGTGAGGTAGAGCTCAATGCTTCAGGGTCCTGTCAGAAAGGAGCCGGAAAAAAGAACTGAGGCAACTGCCTTTTGCTGTGCATGATGGGAAACAGGAAGACTTTACTTTCTTAAAGGCACAGCTCTATTTTCATTCTGTATAATGGCAGCCTATGGGCTACACTGCCCTACATTGTTTTATTCTCATGAGAGGTGTAAATAAAATATGAGAATGTATTTATTTATGTATTTATAGAATAAATAGAGGTTTAAACGTGAAATTTACACTACAACTGTTTTTTCTTCTAACAATTTGGCCTGTGTAGCTGTTCACATAGGCTGCACATTGTTATTCTTAAGTGTTTTTCACAGACCTTTTTTGTCAAGGAGCTGATGATTGCACTTAAGAATATACTACACAACAGTGCTCCGGGGTCCCCGCAGGCGCGCGGAACTATTCAGTGCTTATGACTATACATGGAAATCCCCTACGAGAGAAGTTGTTTTTCTTCGAAGAAGTCTTTTCGAGTCACGAGACCGAGGGACTCCTCCCATTTCGATTCCATTGCGCATGGGCGTCGACTCCATCTTAGATTGTTTTCCCCGCAGAGGGTGAGGTAGGAGTTGTGTATGTTGGTAATAGTGCCCATGGAATGGAATGAATACGTATGTACATAATAAAGGTTAAAGTAATATATTTACAAATGTACAAATGTTCAAGATCTACTTCTAAACGGCTACAGGCTCCCGGGGATGCGGGTGGGCGCGTGTGAATCTGCAGCGACTAATGCCACGAACAGATGTACACTGGGTAAGTGACATTTTCCGTTTGATGGCATGTGTAGCTGCAGATACACATGCTGTGCATAGACTAGTAAGCAGTTATCTCCCCAAAAGCGGTGGTTCAGCCTGTAGGAGTTGAAGTTGTTTGAAACAATGTTCGTAGTACCGCTTGACCTACTGTGGCTTGTTGTGAAGTTAACACATCTACACAGTAGTGCTTGGTAAATGTATGAGGCGTAGACCATGTTGCTGCCTTACATATTTCGTTCATTGGAATATTTCCTAGAAAGGCCATGGTAGCACCTTTCTTTCTGGTTGAGTGTGCCTTTGGTGTAATAGGCAGCTCTCTTTTAGCTTTAAGATAGCAGGTTTGAATGCACTTAACTATCCATCTAGCAATGCCTTGTTTTGAAATTGGATTTCCTGTATGAGGTTTTTGAAAGGCAATAAATAGTTGATTTGTTTTTCAAATTAGTTTTGTTCTGTCAATGTAGTACATTAGTGTTCTTTTGATGTCTAATGTATGTAGTACTCTTTCAGCTACAGAATCTGGCTGTGGGAAGAACACTGGTAATTCTACCGTTTGATTCAAGTGGAACGGTGAGATTACTTTTGGTAAAAATTTTGGATTTGTCCGTAGAACTACTTTATTTTTGTGTATTTGAATAAATGGTTCTTGTATGGTAAATGCTTGAATTTCACTCACTCTTCTTAGAGATGTGATGGCAATTAAAAATGCAACTTTCCACTTTAAGTATTGCATTTCACAAGAGTGCATGGGCTCAAAAGGTGGACCCATGAGTCGTGTAAAGACAATGTTGAGGTTCCATGAAGGAACTGGTGGTGTTCTTGGTGGTATAATTCTCTTTAGGCCTTCCATAAATGCTTTTATGACTGGTATCCTAAATAATGAAGTTGAGTGCGTAATTTGCAGGTAAGCTGAAATTGCAGTAAGATGTATTTTTATGGAAGAGAAAGCTAGTTTTGACTTTTGCAAATGTAGTAAGTATCCTACTATATCTTTTGCAGATGCGTGTAAGGGTTGAATTTGATTATTATGGCAGTAATAAACAAATCTTTTCCACTTATTTGCATAGCAGTGTCTAGTAGTAGGCTTCCTAGCTTGTCTTATGACCTCCATACATTCTTGTGTGAGGTCTAAGTGTCCGAATTCTAGGATTTCAGGAGCCAAATTGCTAGATTCAGCGATGCTGGATTTGGATGTATGATTTGTCGTTTGTGTTGTGTTAACAGATCTGGTCTGTTTGGTAGTTTGACATGAGGTACTACTGAAAGGTCTAGTAGTGTTGTGTACCAAGGTTGTCTTGCCCATGTTGGTGCTATTAGTATGAGTTTGAGTTTGTTTTGACTCAACTTGTTTACTAGATATGGAAGGAGTGGGAGAGGGGGAAAAGCGTACGCAAATATCCCTGACCAGTTCATCCATAGCGCATTGCCCTGAGACTGATGTTGTGGGTACCTGGATGTGAAGTTTTGGCATTTTGAGTTTTCCTTAGTTGCAAATAGATCTATTTGTGGTGTTCCCCAAATTCGGAAGTAAGTGTTCAGTATTTGGGGGTGAATCTCCCATTCGTGGATCTGTTGGTGATCCCGAGAGAGATTGTCTGCTAACTGATTCTGAATTCCTGGAATAAATTGTGCTATTAGGCGAATGTGGTTGTGAATCGCCCAATGCCATATTTTCTGTGTCAGGAGACACAACTGTGTCGAGTGTGTCCCGCCCTGTTTGTTTAGGTAATACATTGTTGTCATGTTGTCTGTTTTGACAAGAATGTATTTGTGGGTTATTATGGGTTGAAATGCTTTCAGCGCTAGAAATACCGCTAACAGTTCTAAGTGATTGATGTGAAACTGTCTTTGCTGTATGTCCCATTGTCCTTGGATGCTGTGCTGATTGAGGTGTGCTCCCCACCCTGACATGGATGCATCTGTCGTTATCACGTATTGTGGCACTGGGTCTTGGAAAGGCCGCCCTTGGTTTAAATTTATACTGTTCCACCATTGAAGCGAGATGTATGTTTGGCGGTCTATCAACACCAGATCTAGAAGCTGACCCTGTGCTTGTGACCATTGCGATGCTAGGCACTGTTGTAAGGGCCGCATGTGCAACCTTGCATTTGGGACAATGGCTATGCATGAAGACATCATGCCTAGTAGTTTCATTACTATTTTGACCTGTATCCTTTGTTTTGGATACATGGCCTGTATGACATTGTGAAATGTTTGAACTCTTTGTGGACTTGGAGTGGCAATCCCTTTTGCTGTGTTGATTGTTGCTCCCAAGTATTGCTGTGTTTGACACGGCAGAAGGTGTGACTTTGCATAGTTGATTGAGAAACCTAGTTTGTGTAGGATTTCTATGACATATTTTGTGTGTTGTGAACACCGTCTTAGCGTGTTGGTTTTGATTAACCAATCGTCCAGGTACGGGAACACATGTATTTGCTGCCTTCTGATATGTGCAGCTACTACTGCCAGGCATTTTGTAAAAACTCTTGGCGCAGTTGTTATTCCGAATGGCAACACTTTGAATTGGTAATGTATTCCTTGGAATACAAACCTTAGGTACTTTCTGTGTGAAGGATGTATTGGTATATGGAAATATGCATCCTTTAAGTCTAGTGTTGTCATGTAGTCTTGTTGTTTGAGCAGTGGGATTACGTCTTGTAAAGTAACCATGTGAAAGTGGTCTGATTTGATGTATTTAATGTTCTGAGATCTAGTATAGGTCTGAGAGCTTTGTCTTTTTTGGGTATCAGAAAGTACAGTGAGTAAACTCCTGTGTTTAATTGTTGTTTTGGTACTAATTCTATTGCTTCTTTCTGTAGCAATGCTTGAACTTCTAGTCCTAGAAGATCTATATGTTGTTTTGACATACTGTGTGTTTTCGGTGGGACGTTTGGAGGGAATTTGAGAAATTCTATGCAATAACCATGCTGGATAATTGCTAAGACCCAAGTGTCTGTTGTTATTTCCTCCCAATGTGTGTAAAACTTGGTTAGTCTCCCCCCCACAGGTGTTATGTGTTGGGGATTTGTGACCTTGAAGTCACTGTTTGTTTGGAGGAGTTTTGGGACTTTGGAATTTTCCTCTATTTTTTTTAAATTGTCCTCCGCTATATTGTCCCCGAAAACCTCCCCGCTGATACTGGCTCTGGTAAGTGGGCTTTGTTTGTGAGGTTGTGGCTTCTGTGGTCTGCCCTCAAAACCCCCCTCGAAATTGTGTCTTTCGAAATGTGCCTCTGCTCTGCGGGGAGTAGAGTGCGCCCATGGCTTTGGCCGTCTCAGTGTCTTTCTTAAGTTTTTCTATCGCAGTGTCCACCTCCGGCCCAAACAACTGCTGTCCGTTGAATGGCATATTTAGCACAGCTTGCTGTATCTCTGGTTTAAATCCTGATGTACGCAGCCATGCATGTCTCCTTATTGTTACTGCTGTGTTGACAATTCTAGCAGCTGTGTCTGAAGCATCCATTGCTGACCGTATCTGATTATTAGAGATACTCTGTCCCTCTTCTACCACTTGCTGCGCTCTTTTTTGGAACTCTTTTGGTAAATGTTCAATAAAGTGTTGCATCTCATCCCAATGGGCCCTATCATATCTGGCTAACAAAGCTTGGGAATTTGCAATGCGCCACTGGTTTGCTGCCTGTGCCGCCACTCTTTTGCCTGCAGCATCGAATTTTCTACTTTCTTTATCTGGATGTGGTGCATCTCCTGAAGAATGTGAGTTGGCTCTTTTGCGCGCTGCTCCCACTACAACAGAGTCTGGTGTTAGCTGTTGTGTGATGTACACTGGGTCTGTTGGTGGCGGTTTATATTTTTTATCTACTCTTGGAGTAATGGCTCTCCCCTTGACAGGCTCTTCAAACACTTGTTTGGAGTGTTTGAGCATTCCGGGTAACATCGGAAGACTTTGATATTGATTGTGTGTAGACGACAGTGTATTAAAAAGAAAGTCGTCTTCAATGGGTTCTGAATGAAGGCTGACATTGTGAAATGCTGCAGCTCTCTATACCACTTGAGCGTAGCCTGTACTATCCTCTGGTGGCGATGGTCTTGCTGGATAGCATTCAGGGCTATTATCTGACACTGGTGCGTCATAAAGGTCCAATGCGTCAGGGTCAACTTGACTCATTCCCGTATGAGTTGGGGATTGCATCATTGGTGGGGTGGCTACAGGTGATGGTGGCGGAGAGTGATGTGGGGATGGGGGTGGTGTTACTTGTTTAGCCACCTTTACGTGTGGCTGTTTGTCCTTGTCTTGGAAGGCAAGTTTACGTTTCATTTTGATTGGAGGAAGAGTGCTGATCTTCCCCGTATCTTTTTTAATAAAGAGCCGCCTTTGTGTGTGGCTGGCTCTATTGTCTCTAATTCTTGTTCAAATCTGTGTGTCTCCATTTGTGAGGACAGTCCTTGTTCCTCTGAAAAGGAACTTCTTTTCGGTTCCGAGGCTGGATGTTTCGGTACCGAAACCTTTTCGGCTGCCTTTTTCGGCTCGGACGAAACCTTTTTTACTTTCGGCGTCGTGCCTTCTCGATGCCGACCCATTTCGGTGCCGCTGTCTCGATGCCGAATCTTCTCGGAGCCACTATCTCGGGCCCGAGATTGCTGTGTGCCGGTATCTCGACCGGGGTCGGATGACTTCGACACCAGCTCGCCCTTTTTCGGTGCCGATGGACGGTCACCTATTTTTCGGGTTAAGCCATGGCCTGTTGGCGGTGGCGTCCCCTGGGCTTTAGCGGTCTTCTCGTGAGTTCTCTGCTTTGACGTCTTACTCACGGTTTTCGGCGTTTCTTCGGGATCGATCTCCTCCGAGTCCGATTCCTGGGTGGAGAATGTTTCTTCCTCCTCCTCGAAACGCCCTTGTCCTGTCGGCGCCGACGCCATTTGCAGTCTTCTGGTCCTTTGGTCCCTGAGTGTCTTCCTGGACCGAAACGCTCGACAGGCCTCACAAGTATCCTCTTTGTGTTCTGGTGACAAACACAAGTTACAGACCAGGTGTTGATCTGTATATGGATACTTGTTAGGGCATTTTGGACAGAAGCGGAATGGGGTCCGTTCCATCAGCCTTGAAGAGACACGTGGCCGGGCCGACCAGGCCCTGACGGGGATCGAAAAAAAAACCAAAGGGCCACCGGAGCTCTTCTTAATTCAGTGTCGATCTGTTGTAACTAACCCGATACAGAACGCAAACAATACCGACGATTTTTCCGAGATTCTAACTAACTTTCCGACCCGAAACCCGGAGCGAAAATGAACACGTCCGAACCAGATGGCGGAAAAAAAACAATCTAAGATGGAGTCGACGCCCATGCGCAATGGAGTCGAAATGGGAGGAGTCCCTCGGTCTTGTGACTCGAAAAGACTTCTTCGAAGAAAAACAACTTGTAACACTCCGAGCCCAACACCAGATGGTGGGATGTACACAGCATGTGTATCTGCAGCTACACATGCCATCGAACATATATATATATATATATATGGAAAATGTCACTTACCCAGTGTACATCTGTTCGTGGCATGAGTCGCTGCAGATTCACATGCTGTGCACAGTCCGCCGTCTGGTGTTGGGCTCGGGGTGTTACAAGTTGTTTTTCTTCGAAGAAGTCTTTTCGAGTCACGAGACCGAAGGACTCCTCCCATTTCGATTCCATTGCGCATGGGCGTCGACTCCATCTTAGATTGTTTTCCCCACAGAGGGTGAGGTAGGAGTTGTGTATGTTAGTAATAGTGCCCATGCAATGGAATGAATACGTATGTACATAATAAAGGTTAAAGTAATATATTTACAAATGTACAAATGTTCAAGATCTACTTCTAAGCGGCTACAGGCTCCCGGGGAGGCGGGTGGGCGCATGTGAATCTGCAGCGACTCATGCCACGAACAGATGTACACTGGGTAAGTGACATTTTCCGTTCGATGGCATGTGTAGCTGCAGATACACATGCTGTGCATAGACTAGTAAGCAGTTATCTCCCCAAAAGCGGTGGTTCAGCCTGTAGGAGTTGAAGTAGTTTTAAATAATGTTCTTAGTACAGCCTGACCTACTGTGGCTTGTTGTGCAGTTAACACATCTACACAGTAGTGCTTGGTAAATGTATGAGGCGTAGACCATGTTGCTGCCTTACATATTTCGTTCATTGGAATATTTCCTAGAAAGGCCATGGTAGCCCCTTTCTTTCTGGTTGAGTGTGCCTTTGGTGTAATAGGCAGCTCTCTCTTTGCTTTAAGATAGCAGGTTTGAATACACTTAACTATCCATCTAGCAATGCCTTGTTTTGAAATTGGATTTCCTGTATGAGGTTTTTGAAAGGCAATAAATAGTTGTTTTGTTTTTCTAATTAGTTTTGTTCTGTCAATGTAGTACATTAGTGCTCTTTTGATGTCTAATGTATGTAGTGCTCTTTCAGCTACAGAATCTGGTTGTGGGAAGAACACTGGTAATTCTACTGTTTGATTTAAGTGGAACGGTGAGATAACCTTTGGTAAAAATTTAGGATTTGTTCTTAGAAATACTTTATTTTTATGTATCTGAATAAATGGTTCTTGTATGGTAAATGCTTGAATCTCGCTCACTCTTCTTAGAGATGTGATGGCAATCAAAAATGCAACTTTCCACGTTAAGTATTGCATTTCACAAGAATGCATGGGCTCGAAAGGTGGACCCATGAGTCTTGTTAAGACAATGTTGAGGTTCCATGAAGGAACAGGTGGTGTTCTTGGTGGTATGATTCTCTTTAAGCCTTCCATAAACGCATTAATGACTGGTATTCTAAATAGTGAAGTTGAATGAGTAATTTGTAGGTAAGCTGATATTGCGGTGAGATGTATCTTTATGGAAGAGAAAGCTAGATTTGATTTTTGCAAATGTAGTAAATATCCTACTATATCTTTTGGAGATGCGTGTAATGGCTGAATTTGATTATTCTGGCAGTAATACACGAATCTTTTCCACTTGTTTGCGTAGCAGTGTCTAGTGGTAGGTTTCCTAGCTTGTTTTATGACCTCCATACATTCTTGTGTGAGGTACAAGTGTCCGAATTCTAGGATTTCAGGAGCCAAATTGCTAGATTCAAAGATGCTGGGTTTGGATGTCTGATCTGTTGTTTGTGTTGTGTTAACAGATCTGGTTTGTTGGGTAGTTTGACATGAGGTACTACTGACAGGTCTAGTAGTGTTGTGTACCAAGGTTGCCTTGCCCACGTTGGTGCTATTAGTATGAGTTTGAGTTTGTTTTGACTCAACCTGTTTACTACATATGGAAGGAGAGGGAGAGGGAGAGGGGGAAAAGCGTATGCAAAGATCCCTGACCAGTTTATCCATAGAGCATTGCCTTGGGATTGATCTTGTGGGTACCTGGATGCGAAGTTTTGGCATTTTGAGTTTTCCTTTGTTGCAAATAGATCTATTTGAGGTGTCCCCCAAATTTGAAAGTAATTGTTTAGTATTTGGGGGTGAATTTCCCATTCGTGGGTTTGTTGGTGATCTCGAGAGAGATTGTCTGCCAACTGGTTCTGAATTCCTGGAATAAATTGTGCTATTAGGCGAATGTGGTTGTGAATCGCCCAATGCCATATTTTCTGTGTTAGGAGGCACAACTGTGTCGAGTGTGTCCCTCCTTGTTTGTTTAGATAATACATTGTTGTCATGTTGTCTGTTTTGACAAGAATGTATTTTTGGGTTATTATGGGTTGAAATGCTTTCAGCGCTAGAAATACTGCTAACATTTCCAAGTGATTTATGTGAAACTGTCTCTGATGTATGTCCCATTGTCCTTGGATGCTGTGTTGATTGAGGTGTGCTCCCCATGCTGTCATGGAAGCATCTGTTGTTATGACGTATTGTGGCACTGGGTCTTGGAAAGGCCGCCCTCGGTTTAAATTTGTACTGTTCCACCATAGAAGCGAGATGTATGTTTGGCGGTCTATCAACACCAGATCTAGAAGTTGACCCTGTGCTTGTGACCATTGTGATGCTAGGCACTGTTGTAAGGGCCGCATGTGCAATCTTGCGTTTGGGACAATGGCTATGCATGAAGACATCATGCCTAGTAGTTTCATTACCATTCTGACTTGTATCTTTTGTGTTGGATACATGGCCTGTATTACTTTGTGAAAAGTTTGAACCCGTTGTGGACTTGGAGTGGCAATCCCTTTTGCTGTGTTGATTGTCGCTCCTAAGTATTGCTGCGTTTGACACGGCAAAAGGTGTGACTTCGCGTAGTTGATGGAGAAACCTAGCCTGTGAAGGGTTTGTATGACATATTTTGTGTGCTGTGAACACTGTTTTAGCGTGTTGGTTTTGATTAACCAGTCGTCTAAGTACGGGAACACATGTATTTGCTGCCTTCTGATATGTGCAGCTACTACTGCCAGGCATTTTGTAAAAACTCTTGGCGCAGTTGTTATTCCGAATGGCAACACTTTGAATTGGTAATGTATTCCTTGGAATACGAACCTTAGGTATTTCCTGTGTGAAGGATGTATTGGTATATGGAAATACGCATCTTTTAGATCTAATGTTGTCATGTAGTCTTGCTGTTTGAGCAGTGGGATTACGTCTTGTAAGGTGACCATGTGAAAGTGGTCTGATTTTATGTAGGTATTTAGTGTTCTGAGATCTAGTATTGGTCTCAGAGTTTTGTCCTTTTTGGGTATTAGAAAGTACAGTAAGTAAACTCCTGTGTTTTTTTGTTGAATTGGTACTAATTCTATTGCGTCCTTTTGTAGCAATGCTTGAACTTCTAGTCCTAGAAGATCTATACGTTGTTTTGACATATTGTGTGTTTTCGGTGGGACGTTTGGAGGGAATTGGCGAAATTCTATGCAATAACCATGCTGGATAATTGCTAAGACCCAAGTGTCTGTTGTTATTTCCTCCCAAAGTTTGTATAATTGGCTTAGTCTTCCCCCCACAGGTGTTATGTGATGGGGGTGTGTGACTTGTGAATCACTGCTTATTTTGAGGGGTTTTGGGGCCTTGGAATTTTCCTCGATTTTTTGGGAATTGGCCCCCTCTAAATTGCTCCCGAAAACCTCCCCTCTGATATTGACCCTGGTAGGTAGGCCTTGTTTGTGAGGTTGTGGTTTCTGTGGGTTGACCTCGAAACCCTCCCCTAAAAGGTGTTTTCCGAAATGTGCCTCTGCTCTGCGGGGAGTAGAGTGCGCCCATGGCTTTGGCTGTATCGGTGTCCTTCTTGAGTTTTTCGATGGCAGTGTCTACCTCCGGCCCAAACAATTGCTGTTCATTAAACGGCATATTGAGCACAGCCTGCTGGATTTCCGGTTTGAACCCAGAAGTGCGCAGCCATGCGTGCCTTCGTATTGTGACTGCAGTGTTTATTGTCATTGCAGCTGTATCTGCTGCATCCATGGAAGACCGTATCTGATTATTTGAGATACTTTGTCCCTCTTCCACCACCTGTTGCGCTCTTTTTTGGAACTCCTTGGGTAAGTGTTCGATGAAATGTTGCATTTCATCCCAATGAGCTTTGTCGTATCTTGCCAAAAGTGCTTGTGAATTGGAAATACGCCACTGATTTGCTGCTTGTGCTGCAACCCTTTTTCCCGCAGCATCAAATTTGCGGCTCTCCTTGTCTGGAGGTGGTGCGTCGCCTGAGGTATGAGAGTTGGCTCTCTTACGAGCTGCCCCCACAACTACTGAGTCTGGTGTTAGTTGTGTTGTAATATATATTGGATCTGTGGGCGGTGGCTTATATTTTTTCTCCACCCTTGGAGTTATGGCTCTGCCTTTAACTGGATCCTGAAATATTTGCTTTGAATGTCTTAGCATTCCTGGGAGCATGGGAAGGCTTTGATACTGGCTATGGGTGGAGGATAGGGTGTTAAAGAGAAAGTCATCCTCAATTGGTTCCGAATGTAAGGAGACATTGTGAAACTCGGCTGCCCTTGCGACCACCTGTGTATAGGATGTACTGTCCTCAGGTGGTGACGGTTTTGTAGGATAAGAGTCTGGGCTATTGTCAGGCACTGGAGCATCGTAGAGGTCCCATGCATCGGGATCATCCTGACTCATTGTGGTATGAGCTGGTGAGTGCATTAGTGGTGGAGTTGTCGCTGGTGATGCATGTGCTGATGGTGGTGGAGAAGGTGGTGGGGTTGTTTTCTTTGCCACCTTTGCCTGTGGTTGCTTGTCCCCTTGTTGAAAGGCAAGTTTCCTTTTAATCTTGATTGGGGGAATAGTGGTTATCTTCCCTGTGTCTTCATGAATATGAAGCCTTCTCTGCGTGTAGTCAGGCTCTACAGCTTGAAGCTCCTCTCCAAATCTATGTAATTGGGTGGTTAACCCTTGTTCCTCTGTATAGGAACTAGTTTTCGGCTCCGAGGCTGGATGTTTCGGGACCGAAACCTTTTCGGAAGTCTTTTTTGGCTCCGAAGAAATTTTCTTTTGTTTCGGCGCGGTGTCTCGGTGCCGAATCTCTTCGGTGCCGCTGTCTCTGTGCCGAAGTTTCTCGGAGCCGCTGTCTCGGCTCCGAGGTTGCTGTGTGGCGGTATCACGACCGGAGTCGGATGACTTCGACACCAGCATGCCCTTTTTTGGTGCCTTGGGTCGGTCACCTAGTTTTTGGGTTAAGCCATGGCCTGTTGGCGGTGGCGTCCCCTGGGCTTTTGTGGACTTTTCGTGAGTCCTTATTTTCGACGTCTTACTCACGGTTGTTGTTTCTTCGGCGTCGAGTTCTTCTGAATCCGACTCGTGGATGGAGAAAACTTCTTCTTCCTCCTCGAACCGTTGTTGACCTGTCGGCGTGGATACCATTTATAATCTCCTGGCTCTTCGGTCTCTCAGCGTCTTCCTCGACCGAAACGCTCGACAGGCTTCACACGTATCCTCCTTGTGCTCGGGGGACAAGCACAAGTTACAGACCAGATGCTGATCCGTATACGGATATTTGTTATGGCATTTTGGACAGAAGCGGAACGGGGTCCGTTCCATCAGTCTTGAAGTCGCACGAGGTCGGGCCGACCAGGCCCAGACGGGGGATCGAAATTACCCCGAAGGGCCACCGGAGCTCTTCAAAATTCGATGTCGATTTGTTCTAACTAACCCGATACCGAACGCAACAATACCAACGTTTTTTTCCGAGATTCTAACTAACTTTCCGACCCGAAACACGGAGCGAAAAGGAACACATCCGAACCCGATGGCGGAAAAAAAACAATCTAAGATGGAGTCGACGCCCATGCGCAATGGAATCGAAATGGGAGGAGTCCCTCGGTCTCGTGACTCGAAAAGACTTCTTCGAAGAAAAACAACTTGTAACACTCCGAGCCCAACACCAGACGGCGGACTGTGCACAGCATGTGTATCTGCAGCTACACATGCCATCGAATATATATATATATATACACATACACACACATTTGTTAAGCAGACCTAAAGAATATCTATATATTTTTGTGAGGAATTCAGTAGGTCAGAACATAAATACTATTCCATTTGTCTTTGTTGTCAATTTCTTTGGGCCAGAATTTAAAAAACATAAATGTTTAAACTGACTGTCAGACTTTACTTTTCATGTCACCATCCCTAGTGACTCCAACCTTTTTTGTCAGCCACCCACTGAGTCCCAATGTGTGGGATTCCAATTAAGTATTTTTTCCATTAACAGCACTGACTCCAAAGCCATGCTAATTACAACTGTGATACAAACCTTTGTAATAAAAACAACATAAAATATATGCAAATACAAACTTAAAACCCCATTATATGTACATATTTCCAAATAAGCTCCTAAATCTTCTTTGATTTACAGGCTCTGTTTCTCCCCGACTAGGTTTGCCTAGTATAAATACCAACACACATCTATGCATACATGAAAAGTCCAATATGGACTAACCAATGAATCTTTGAAAAAGTTATGAGCATGTATGTACATATCTATAAGTATTTTTTCAGCGCCAACCCAGTTGGAAAGCAACAGAATGCCTACCAGTGGGTGCGAACTCAGAGGTACAATTCGAGATCATTTACACACGCAAGGAAACGTGTGGAAGGCGGTACTGCTCTCCATTAAAGCAAAGGCAGCCACTTTTGGTATTGGTTCCAACGGCGTTTCAAAACAAGACTAATCTTCATCAACAGCAAACATTTCTTGCTTTGGAGTATTTGGTTAGATTTTGTGTGGTCTAAAACACTGACTGCAACTTGGGCCCAGTCACGGCAGTGCTACATAAAAGGTGTAGCACTGTTCCCTCTGTATTTGAAATGTCTGAGGAATGCACTCTGAACAAACCTGACGCTGAGAGTCTTGGTGGTCATACGGAAGACAAAAAGGACATATATTTTGCATATTCAGCACAATGTTTTGTCCAGTGCTGATTCCAAAAAAATGCCAAACCGAAACACAATCTGGACAAGTACTAGCCTTGTGATCTGTACATTTGAATCGTGAAATAAAAAACTATCAATGTGAAAGGCTTTGATCACCGACTTTCTATGTTCCCTATGGCTTTTGAGCTTCTAAATTTGATGGTATGGAATACCATCTTAAGATTGCATCTTCCATGCGGGGGACTGTGATGATTCTAGAAGATAGAGCATTTGCACTGACTGTGGAAGTAGCCGGTTGTGTTTGAGCATGGTCTGTGCATCCGCGCATATTCGGCCACCACTGTATTGTTGCCAGCCTGCCTACTTTGATATTTCCACACAGCCAATAATAGTTGAGGCCAGACTCAGCTTAGCACCCACAGACCTCTAAACTCGCTGTGTTTGTGGCATTCTTACTAGCAGTGGTGCAGAATGGCGGAGGCACAGAGCAGAATGAGAGGCTCACTGAAGACCAGGGTGCCACTTTGTGACGCTTGCATTTGCAGCCCTCCCGGAGCCATTGTTGACATTTGCACATTGCATTCTGCACGCACTGTAGAGTGGAGCAGTGTGCGAGTATTATCTTCCATCTCCACTGTGAAGACAGAAAGAAAAAAACTGTGGTCTTATTACTGCACCATCTTGTATTTGCTGGTACTTGCAATTCCAAAGCATAATATATACTTTTAAAGTATGTTTCTGACAACAAGAATAACAACTTCCCAATAAAGAGATCCGCGCAGTAAGTGCAACAGAGGGGCCAAACTAATAACAGCTTCAGCATTGGTGGTTCCTTGCATCCCTGACTATCTTCTGTCCCACTGTTGATATTTTAGGTGTTTTAGATTCTACTAATGACACAGAGGTGCATATTACGACGTTACCTCTTTACTGACATCTTTAACAGCAAAGTAAACTAACATTCATCCAAAATGGATGACAAAGTAATCAAACAAGTCCGCTAGCACTTTAGTATGACATCAGTGATGTCAATCCACTGTGTCTAAGCCATGTGCAGGCCACCCTTCAATAATCCTGACATGTTGCAACTTCTACTCTCCTCTGTGGCCAGAATTAGCAGAACCTGTAACGTTAAAGCTTAAAAAGCATATTGATTAATCAAGATTTATTAACATGAATGAATACAAACCAATAGACATGAGGTCTTATCATGAATGTCACTGACAACCAACAAACTGATATTTAGAATGTTTACACAGTTCCATGGGTACAACCAAGAGAAGAAAGGAAAGATGCAGGCACACAAAGGGAAGATAGAGGGTATGTTTAATACATCTCTCTACTGAATAGGACATAGAAAAACGACTCCTCTATGATTCTCCAAGATAGGTCCTTTCAAACGTTTTTCTCTTCCAACAACTGTCAGTATCCTCAAAATGATTTTCAATTTCGGAAATACTACAATTGTAGGAAGTTGGCTCTCCAGAAATGTTCTCCATAAACTCCTGACCTCCAAGTTCGGGCCCTTGTTGGTGGTCAGCTAATCTTATAAAGGTTGGAGAAGGAACCACCAGAACATTAGTTCTTAACTTAATAGGAACTCACACAACATTCATAATCACTCTCACAAGCCTGTATGCATTTGGAACTCCTTTAACCTGCAATATTCGTTGACAATAATTTTCTTATTGAGTTGAACAATTTTGTAAGGGCAGAAGAATTTGGATCTCCCCTTATTTATGTGGCTGGGTTGGTGAAACATGACAGCCACCCACAGCAAAACTGACCACTTTGACTTTGTTAGTATGATCAAGGGTTTCTTAATGTAAATCAGTTGATACTCTACATACCTCCTGACCTCAAAAAGGTTGGGTTTGGAAACATGGGATATGCACTAAGACAGGTTACACCCTTTAGCCACCGTGGACATACTTCAAAGGTAGAGTGTCACCTTTTCAATGAGAATAATAGACTGGTACACATTTCACTATTAGGGGATATTATGTAAGCCTACAACCTCTCACGGATGGCTACAGAATAGGGATTGCAACTGTGGCGGGCTATGTGTATACTGCCCTTAACATACGAATTGAAGTGCCCAATCTGCATATTGCATTGTGGGTCATAAAGGGCAGTCCTTCACTGGTTACACCATGAAAATAGAGATAACCCATATTCATGGTATAGCAGGTTGCACCTGGTAACTGCAACAATCGTCGCAGGGAAGCCTTCCCTGCTACTTTGTTGAGAAATTTTACTGATTCAGAAGTGGTTTCCCTCTCCATAAACATGATCTCTGACCATTTGGAATGATAACTGATGAGGACCAGAGCATACTGCATGTGAGAGGAAAGTTTGTGTAAGGCTCCAGCAACATCAAACCCCAACTTTTGCCATGCAAATTGGTTGTAAGTTGGTACATGATGTCTTCTGATTTTGATCGCGGGGGATGCAAACCTGACACTCTCCGATATAACGGTAGGCATCCATGTCCAGTCTGGGCCACCAGAAATGCATTCTGCACAAACCCTTGAGTGCCGACTTCCCATGTGTCTCTTGTGGCAAGAAATAAAAGTCTAAGAAAACAGCCTTGGGAGAGACAATACATTGTTACGAAAGACAAATCCATTGACTATACTTAATTCTGCACAAAGGAATGCACTGGACCACTCAGAGATTTAAGGGGAGTGGAAAGGGGCAACCTTCCATCAAGTTTCTTCACAAATCCCAACTCACCATCTTCCGTCCACCACAATTCATCATCTACATCACTTAAATTTGCCACCACACCCATCTCCTTATCCCTCTTGCCCTTTTCTTTTCCATTGTGATGTGGCATGTGAGATAAAAAGTCTGCTGCTTGATTATTTCCTCCAGGGACATAATGAACTTTGAAACAGTACTCCTGTTATTTCAAAGCTCAGTTCAGCAATCAATGCAGTCGACATTAAGCCTCCACCTGGGGACAAAATGTGGACAAGGGGTTTATGGTCAGTCTGTACCTTTCCCCAGATGAAATTGCAGAAAAGACTGATGGCCCAAACACAAGGCAAATGCTCCTTCTCCATGACAGCATATCTCCTATGTCAAATTAAGGGTAATGGAGGCAAAGGCTTCTACCCATTCTTCACTCCCATTTTTCTGGCCAGACAAGACAGCTCCTGAGCAGTATGAACTGGCATCCACTCAGATGGTGCACTGTCTTTCAAGACAGTTTAAAATCAACCCTCAAGTTAAAGTTAGATGTCTCTTGTATGAAGTCCAAGAACATTCTTCCATACTACAAGCACTAATACGTAGTTGAAGTGATATTTCCATCTCTTAGGGCGAAAGTAAAAGACAAACATAGCCAATGTGTTTCGTACTGAAAGCATCAGGACTTCTTCAGGGCAAATTGTTATGATCAAATTCAGGTATTCCTATAGTTCATTGGTTCTTATTCTTGACTTGATCATCTGCCTTCCTTAAGGATGCAGAAATGTAATTTAGGAAATCCTGAAGGAATTTAAAGTCAAGAATGAGAGTGGAGAGGTAAATCTGCTGTCTTTGGACCTCTCTAGAGCCAAGTCTGCATTTTCCCTGAAAAGTCTGGACACATCAAAAGGCATGTTCTAAGGGTGCCAGTACATCACCCAAACATGCAGCAGATATCATCCATGTGTACCTTCTCAAGACCACATTGGTGCCACCAGCCCTGTCAATGCATTCTGTAGTAACCATGGCAGCCTGAATCACAAACATTGTTGCACCCTGCCCATCATGTATTGCTTGTGTCAAAGATCTTCTGACACTGCTGGCAACATTTCACTAGCCATGTTCCAGAGAGTATGTGTGTATGTGCCCAGCAGGTATATGGTTGAAAAACATCGGGTCAAACTTGATAAAAACATTCTATTGCTGAATTTCCATTTGTGCTCCATCTCTGGGGATATGATCAGGGCTAGCCGTACTAGAGGAAGCCCGGGTAATGAGGCTCTAAGATGTATGGTGTTTTAAACTCTGGTCACCAGGTGCAGGTCTATCTTGCCTGGCTACTGGTCTGCTAGCTCGTGGGCAAGAAAACGGTTTTGACCATGTAGCCAATAAAGTGTCAGTAAGGGCCTCTTTAAACGTCTTTCCAGTGCAAAGTTGTGTACTGATTAGAATGGATGTCACAACGCATACTATGTTTGTTTGAGATATGATATACATAGTGACAGGATGAGTTGTATGGGAGATTGGTCATGCTGTTATGTGGGTATCTGTGCTCACCTAGTTTTTATGCTCTTTAATGTGCCTTGTTTTCTGGAAAAAGTAAGATGTGTTATGTCCTGTCCCATTTTTACTGTACTATTGCTGTGATATCATTACTTAGTCACTGGAATGTACGATGCCTGAGAGCCAGAATGTATGATGCCTGGTGAAGTCTGTGTACGTAGTAAGGCTTAGTGAAGATATTGTTTTACTTGTACCAGCCAATAAATCTGTTGAATACATTTCACAATTTCTAAACCATGTACTTAACAGGCTCTCAACCTGGGTTCTTCTCTTTCGAAGCCACACAAGCTCTTCCTCACCTGGTCTAGGCTGTCCGAGCTAACACTTGTAGTCAGGACCTCGATTCGAAGGTGCACCCTTCCCGATCGTACATCTTCTAGGGGGATCCACTAGAACAAAAGTAAGAGTGAGAAATCATCAAGGGCAGTGGTGGGATGGATGGAGGATGGGTGCACAGTGGGGAAAAGGGGAGAAGAGAGAAATGGATGGGACAAGAGGATTAACAGACAATGGGCAGCAAAATGAAGTGCTGTAATTAAGTAAACAGGCAAACCTATGCAGATGTAAATGTAAAGAGGAAGAGAAGTCAAGTCGGAGGACAGTAGAAGATCAAGAAGAAATAAAGGAAAGAAACACAACTGGAAGGGTTACAAGTTCTCCATTTCCCTAGCTAAATCCCTTTCTTAAAACCATCAATGTCACCCACAGTGGTTATCCCATCTGATTCTCATAGACAGTAGATATAGAAATACAATTACAAATACTGAAGAAAAAGTGAAACAACTATTAGAACACTACCTAGTCTGTTTTTTATGTACTAATTAACAAGCCATCTGAAACTCTTCTGCTCCAGTCTTTAACCACCAAACCATATTGTCTACTGCATGCTTGTATAAGATATTGAATATTGAGCATCTACTGATGCAGCAGTGACAACTAATGTCCAATCAAAGAATGGTATCAACTGAAGTCCTGAATGCTGCAGACACAAACTCAGCAATGACACCAACCTCAGCAAAACAGCCAGTACCATACTTAATTTAGTATGCTACTGGCTGTTGTCCTGCAAGGGACAGATGCCAGATCAGCAGTCATCAGTCATGGCGTGGTATTGGCTATGGTGGATATGGAGGAAGCATGCTGGTGAAGCAGTGACACCCAGTTGCCAGTTAAAGGAAGGCCTGGGATTGTGTTCATACAGATACAGACAGTGACATCAAATTTCACAACCCACTAAATATAATACATAGAGGTGACTACTCTGCAATATGTTTATATAGTGACAGGCATGTCTGTCAAGCATTCAAGAATCAAATCCAGTCCCTGCTGCAATGTTTGAAATTTAATAGATGCCTCATCTGTGTAAAGCCATTAACAAAGGAAACGTGCGGGGGTGAAGAAAAGAAACGTTGTTGTTGCTGGACTGATCTTCGGAGTAGAAAAGTCAGAAGTGGTGAAATCCAACATAGCCTGGACATATGAAAAACAAACAACAGGAAAAAAAAAAATACTCTGTAAAACTGAAAATAAAGGAAAAAAGAAAAATCATGGAATGTCTTACCTCATCCATAAATTTGCTTTTGAGGACCTTCTCAAGGCTTATCTTAAACCTACAAAGCACGATGAGATAAAAAAAATCTCAAAAGGATTCAGGAAAATTCAAAACCCTTCAATAAGACAAGAGCAATCAAGATGGACCCATCTGTCCCTTTCATGGTCCTCCTTGGTAGTACTAAACCTAAGGTGGATAGAATGTGGAACATATAAAAGGCAGTCTCTTCATCTGAAGTGCATGAAAGTAGTTAATTTATTCTTTTATTCTTTTATAACTTGCCTCATATTTTTTTGGCATGAGATCCCATCTATTCCAAAAGTAATTTGAACAGGATAATGTTTTAAGGTAAACAAACATGGCAGCTATTTTAGAATCTCCATTACAGCACAACCCCCCTTGAAGCTATCAACCCTTTCTAAAGTCCCTCTTCGACTGCCTAAGGCATGAAAGGTATATGCCAATCATACATGGAAGATACTTTGCTGCCTGAGTAATAACAAATTGCTTTAGTTTACAAAAATAAGCTATGCATAAACCAAAAGATGGAAATTGTAAAAGTTATGCCAGCTTCAGTAATGGACTTTCAATATTGCTAAAAATTCTAAAGGCATTGAATGCATGTCTTCCACCATCCACCCAATGTCCCACACAAAATGGTTCCAGTACAGACCTTCCAAGAAAATCATCTTTGTCAACATCCTTATCGAAAACCTCCACAGCCACATCCTGACCTGGAATGTCATCCACAAGGACCTGAAAGTAGATCAGAATTACACAAAATGACTTACACAGGACGACAAATTAGCATATTGTGTTGAAGTCTGAAAATCGTAGTGGTACATTACATTTCTGCTATCTCAGTTATTCTCACTAATGCATTCTATTTACAAATGCCTCAGGTCTTCTCAGTCTTGCTGGCTTGACAGGCTAAATTCTTTGGAAGGTGATTGTGTTTAGAAGGATAAGTTACTTACCTGTAAATCCTAGTTCTCTTCCCGGGGTATCCTCATCAAAGTCATAAACATTGAATATCCCCGCCCTTGTGCGGGGACCCCGGAGCATATATAAAATACACACATATTAAACATGTGTAAAACAGCAATACAGGCTATAATCATAAACAGGCTAAAATGCTTTATTTCTATGAATTTTCTTTTTTTTTTTTCATTATAAAATTACAATAGAGAATAAATATCTACCCAAGCCCCCAAAACTGGGCTTAGGGAAGTAAGCAGTAGCAATCACTAGAGAAAAAGAGAAAAAACTACATTGAAAAACAATGGAGCATTCTTAGCCAATAGACTGCATGCAGGTTAACACAGGAGAACCATAAAAACGTTGGCACCGTGCCTTTAAGACCCTGAGCACCTCCAGTATCCCACCATGCCTCAGGGGTGAAGGAAAGGTGACAGTTGGTTCACAGTTAGGTCAGTACTTTTTTATAGTGACAATCTGTGTAACTGATTCGAAAGACAGTCTGTCCTGCACTTCTAGGAAACATGCGTCCGGGGAGAAGGGTGGGTTGTTTATGACTTTGATGAGGATACCCCTGGAAGAGAACTAGGATTTACAGGTAAGTAACTTATCCTTCTCTTCCAGGGGATCCTCATCAATAGTCATAAACATTGAATAGATTAGCAAGCCCATCCCTAAACTCTGCGGACTGTCTAATAGAAGTGCAGGAATAGATACGTATTATGCAAATAAATTTCTCAGAGATGCCTGCCCCACTTGGGCATCTGCTCTTGCATCTGAGTCTAAACAGTAATGTCTAGTAAATGTATGTACAGACTTCCATGTAGCAGCCTTACAAATCTCAGATATTGGAACATTGTTAAGGAGGGCAGCAGTAGCCGCTTTTCCCCTTGTGGAATGCACTTTAGGCCTAGCTAGTAATTGTTTATTAGCCAGCTGGTAAGTATTAACAATACAAGAAACTATCCATCTTGATATCGTTCGTTTAGATGCTGCCTCTCCTGTCCTCAAATGACCATAATTTACAAACAAGCGGTTGGAATGTCTAATCGATTTTGTTTTATCCAAATAAAATTTCAGCACTCTTTTCAAGTCTAAGGAGTGCAAAGCTTTCTCTGCCGGAGTCTCCGGAAAGAAAGTCGGTAAAGATATAGTCTGATTGATGTGGAATTCTGACACCACCTTCGGAAGGAAAGATGGGTGAGTTCGCAGAACCACTCTATTGTCGTGAAAAACCGTGTACAGTTCTTTGGAAGACAAAGCCTGAATTTCGCTGACCCTCCTCGCGGAAGTAATGGCCACCAAAAAAGCCGTCTTCCACGTAAGGTGTTGTAAAGAGGCCTTGTGTATAGGTTCGAAAGGAGGGCCCATAAGTTTTGACAATACTATGTTCAGTTCCCATGAAGGAGATGGTCTCCGAATGGGCGGAAAAACTTTTTTCAAACCTTCTAAGAAATCCTTGACTACTGGTTTCGTAAAGAAGGATTCCTGAGAAGGTGACTTACGATAGGCTGTAATGGCAGACAAATGTACCTTAATAGATGATACCTGCAGACCGGACTTTGCCAGATGAAGTAAATAAGACAGTATGACATCCTCCTGAGCCCGTATGGGATTCTGACCTTGTTGACAGCACCATATGTAGAACCTCTTCCACTTAAAAGTGTAAGAACGCCGCGTGGAAGGTCGTTTGGAGTCTTTCAAGATGTTCATGCACTCCTGCGAGAGCCCTAGGTGCCCATACTGCAGGAATTCAGGAGCCATGCTGTTAAGCTCAGAGAGAGTAGGGTGGGATGTAGAATCATGCCCTCCATCCTGCTCAGAAGATCTGGTCTGCACGGCAGCCTCCTGTGAGGTTTATCCGATAGGTTGAGGAGATCTGTGTACCAGAATTGACGGGGCCATTGTGGCGCTATGAGAATCATTCTGGTTCTGGATGTGTAAAGTTTGTTGATCACTGCCGGTATGAGGAGAATCGGTGGAAAGGCGTAGAGAAATATCCCTGACCAGTCGATCAACAGGGCATTCCCTCGAGATCCCGGACGGTAGAACCTGGATGCAAAGTCTGGGCATTTCTTGTTTACTTCTTCTGCGAAGAGATCCAATTGAGGTCGACCCCATTGAGTAAAGATGTCTTCGACGACTTCGCCGTGTAGGACCCAATCGTGTGCGTCCTCTAGGTGTCTGCTCAGGAAATCTGCTTCCACGTTTTGTTGACCTGGCAGGTGAACCGCTGTAAGTGACATTCCTCTGGCCAGGAGCCAATGCCATATCATTTGGGACTCTCGAGATAGGGGTAGGGATCTCGTTCCCCCCTGTTTGTTCAAATAATACATCATGGTTGTATTGTCCGTTTGTATTAGGAGAGATTTCCCCTGAATCAATGGAGTGAAAGACTTGAGAGCCAGATGGACCGCTCTGAGTTCCAGCAGATTGATGTGGTACTTCTTTTCCCTGTCGGACCACAGGCCCTGAGCTTGAAGGGGACCCAGATGAGCCCCCCATCCCTGAAGAGATGCATCCGTTACCAGAGTGTCGGATGGAACTACCTGGTGAAACGGAGCACCTACTGACAGGTGAGGACTGTGTATCCACCATTTCAATGACTGAAGTGCCGCTGCCGGTAGTCGCACTCTGTCCTCCCAGCGACCTGTCCTTTGGCTCCAGTTGCTCTCCAATGCCTCTTGTAGGGGCCTCATGTGCAGCCTGGCATTTGGGACAATGAAAATGCATGATGCCATGGAGCCCAGCAGCGATGTCACCTGACGTGCCGTAGGTGCGTTGGCTTTTAACAGGTCTTGACACTTCCTGTCTATTGATAATAGTGGTTCCTCCGAAGGATACACTCTTTGGAGCTCTGTGTTTAGTATAGCTCCCAGGTAGTGAAGGTTCTGTGTTGGAATCAAGGTTGACTTTTGGTAATTGACCTGAAGACCTAGAGACTCGAAAACCCTGAGCACAATGTCCCGATGGCTTCTCGCCTGATCCGGAGAGGAAGCCTTCAGTAACCAGTCGTCTAGGTATGGGTAGATGAAGATCTTTTGTTTTCGAAGATGTGCCGCTACCACCGCCACACATTTCGAGAAGACGCGGGGGCAGATTTCAGGCCGAATGGTAGAACTCTGAACTGATAGTGCTGTGATGCTATTTGGAAGCGCAAGAATTTCCGATGCTTGGGAGCTATTGGGATGTGAAAATATGCATCCTGCAGGTCGATGGAGCACATCCAGTTTCCCTGATGTAGTAGAGGGAAAATCTGGTTAAGCGCTAGCATCCTGAACTTCTGTTTTCTTATGTATTTGTTCAGCAGCCGTAAGTCCAGAATTGGTCTGAAAACGCCCTCTCGGCCCTTTTTCGCCACCAGAAAATAACGGGAGTAAACCCCCTTTCCTCTGTGCACAGGTGGAACCTTTTCTATTGCTTTCTTTTGTAAGAGGGCGAGAGCCTCTTTGCGCAGCAGGATGAGATGGATTGCATTTGGCTGGTGGCAAGTGTGGTGGAGGCAGTCTGAAAAGAAGAGAGTAGCCATTTTCGACAATGTTGAGCACCCATTTGTCTTTTGTGATAGAGTGCCACTCGTGAAGATAAGCTGTAATACTTCCCCCCCACCGGAGTGGTGTACAGTGTTGAGGGAAGCGAGATCTCATTGCTTGGCCGGCGCTTTCGGTGTGGACTGCTGAGGTCTACTTGACCCTCGCTCCCTAGTGTTCCTTCGAGCCTGAAAAAGAGGGCGTCCCTGCCGTTGTTGTGGCCTTTGGGACCAGTGAGGGGTTTGAACCCTCTGCTGGAAAGGGCGCCTGTCATATGGCCTATACCTCCGCCTGAAATCTTTCTTCCTTTCCAGGCCTACTGCCCTCATGGTGTCCACCTCGGTCTTCATGCGGGCCATTTCTTCATCTGCATGGGTACCGAACAGCGAGTCCCCGCTGAATGGGAGATTCAGGATGCACTGTTGTGCTTCCTGCTTTAAACCAGTCAGTCTCAGTCAGGAAGACCTCCTTGCACAGATTCCATGTGCGTACCCATGTGCAGCTAGATCCGCCCCATCTGCCGCCGCGCTGATGACCTGGTTGGATACCAGGCATCCCTCTTGCAGGATCTCTTGAAAATCCTGTCTGTCTTCTCTGGGCAATTTTTCTGTGAATCTGTTGAGGGAGTCCCACAGAGAACGGTCATACCTGCCCAGGAGTGCAGAAGCACTGGAGACTTTCATTGCAGATGCCGCCGTACCGCACATCTTTCTCCCCAGAGAGTCTAGATGCCTGCTCTCTTTATCCGGGGGGACCGTGGAGGATGATGCCACCGAGTGGGTTTTTCGGGCTGCGGCCAATATTACAGAGTCCGGTGGCGGATCCTTTCTTAGGAATAAAGGGTCCTGTTCGGGAGCCTTATATTTTTTCAGAATCCTAGCCGGGGCAGACTTGAGTGTGGCTGGGGCCAGAAAAGTGTCCATGGTTGGCTGCAACAAACCAGGCACTAGAGGCAGTAGCTTTTTCGACACTGATCTATGCTGCAGAGTCTCAAAGATGACTGACGAGGAGGTAGATGGCTCTGGAACCTCTATGCTTAATTTCTGCGCTCCCCTTAACAGCACCTCGTTAAACGTGGTAATGTCATCCACCTGTGAGACCCTAGCAGGTGGAGAATCTGTTAGGGTGGGGGAGTAACGCCCGACAGATGATCCTCACGACGACCAAGAGGGTGATCTTCTTCGTGATCGTGACCTCGATCGCCGTTGGGAACGAGACCTGCTGCGAGACGCTGTAACAGAGCGCCCAGGCCTCGCGGTCGGTTGACGAGGAGCAGAACGAGCCCGTCCTGCCCGCGCTGTTGGTGATGGTGTTCTTGGAAGGGAGGCAGTAGGCAAGTACATTCGTGAATACTGCGAATCTGGGGAGGCCGCTGGTCTATTAAGGCTCTCTAACCATCTTGGAGATAAGTTGATGGTTGAAACATGCCCCGATGATGCCGCTCTCGAACGAGATTAATCGCTCCGTATGGAGACCACTGGAGATGGTGCGGCCATGTCTGTTGGAGGGAGGCGATGTTCTACTCCCTGCGGGACAGGTAAAACCTGTGTCGACGTCGACAGCGTAGAAGGGCGCCCCACCTGTTGCTCTTGCCTCGACGTTGAGTGCCTCGACGTCGAACGGCGATCTTTGGACCTCGACCTACCCGCCGTCGTGTGCCTCGACGTGGATCGGTGGGAGGCCGACGGCGGATGTCGCTCATGCCGTCGTGGCAATTTCGACGTCGTGTCTCTTGACGTCGGGGGCGTATGGCCTTTGGCGGCGACCGGGCGCGATGGCTCGACGTCGATTGGCGGGCTGCCGTCGACGGAGATATGCCCCTGCCATGGTGTTCCCTCGACGCCATATGCTTCGACGTCGGGTGGGTCGCCGTCGACGGCGATCTATGCCGGTGAGACGGTGGCAGCGACAACGTCGACGGGGAACAAACAGGTACTTTCCTACCTGCTGACGTCGACCTAGCCATTCTCTGCTAAGAATGGCCTGTTGGTTGCCTGGGAAGTGAAGAGGACGATGTTTTCTGCCTCTCATGAAGCCCATGTAGTCTGATCTTTTCTCTGTCCTTCAGAGTCCTCTTCGACATATTCTTGCAGTGCTTACAAGTGTCAGGGCAGTGACTCTGAGGCAGGCACACAATACAAAGAGAGTGTGGGTCTGACTGGGCCTTCTTCTTCCCACAAGAAGGGCATTTGACAAAAAGTGAAGGCATTTCTGTCAGAAAAAAACTGCCAAGCTCAGACAAAGATGTTATCTGTCGAATGAAACAGGAAAAAATGCTGTTTTAAAGGATTTTTCTGAGAAAAACTCAGAAAAACTGAGAGCTCAATGCTCCAGGATCCTCTCAGAAGAAGCCGGAAAAAAGAACTGACCTAACTGTGAACCAACTGTCACCTTTCCTTCACCCCTGAGGCATGGTGGGATACTGGAGGTGCTCAGGGTCTTAAAGGCACGGTGCCAAAGTTTTTATGGTTCTCCTGTGTTAACCTGCATGCAGCCTATTGGCTAAGAATGCTCCATTGTTTTTCAATGTAGTTTTTTCTCTTTTTCTCTAGTGATTGCTACTGCTTACTTCCCTAAGCCCAGTTTTGGGGGCTTGGGTAGATATTTATTCTCTATTGTAATTTTATAATGAAAAAAAAAAAAAATACTTCATAGAAATAAAGCATTTTAGCCTGTTTATGATTATAGCCTGCATTGCTGTTTTACACATGTTTAATATGTGTGTATTTTATATATGCTCCGGGGTCCCCGCACAAGGGTGGGAATATTCAATGTTTATGACTATTGATGAGGATCCCCTGGAAGAGAACTGTTTGGTACACCGGCAAAGGGACACCCTTGGAAGATAGAGCATCAGTAACAGTAGATGGTAGTAATCAGAAAAGTTCACCTCTTTGCCTCTTTGCTGTCACAATGCCTTTTAGAGTTAGCATTTCTAGACACTAAACATGGCGAGCACAAGTACAGAGATGGGATTTTCCTCTTCCAGTTTCCTCTATATCAGATGTTTCATTTGATACTCCTTTTAGGGTGGAATCTTTATAAGACTAACTGAAATGTTTTCTAATGTGCCCTGGGGGAAGGGCTAGTACTAAACCCTTAAGAACCAGTACCTTGTCACTTCAGTAAACAGCGTAAGGTCACCTCTCGTCTCAGACCTCGTTATGCACAGCATGTGAATCAATAACAGATTCACAAAGCAAAATGTTACATCCACCCATTGGTTTTGGCAGTTTGGAGAAGGCAGGAATCAGGGACTGGCTACGTGAAAGCTAGACAACTGCTTGAGAAAATCTCAATCAAGGAGAACCCAGGAAGGGATTCAGTCTAGGAAGAGGACAATAAATCAAACCACTTTCACATTCACAACACTGTGACTTAGTACACATCTCAGGAGAGGTGTGGTTGCCCTTCCACTCCTTTCATGGGAAGAATGTGGTAATAAAGGTCTAGACCAGGCCCTGAAATAAACCCTTGTTCAATGATACATCTTTAGCTCAAATAAAGTTAATTTGAATCATTTGCTAAAGTAAAGGCAGATTTTGTTTACCTAGAAACAAGGCATCAGATTGTAACATCACTCAGATTGTGACAACACCTGATACTAGATAGTGTCATAGCATAGGGAAACCAGACATTTACAGTCACATAATTTTTTTTAAAAAACTGAGGTCAGACTAACATAATTTCAGAGAGGAATCTCAGAATCGGACATCAATCACACATACTGTCAATAACAGATTGAATTGACTCAAAGAACCTGAGATGAGACAGGAATTACTGCAGGAATAGGATGTCAGACTCCAAAATTACTTTAGGAACTTCATATTAGGCTGTGACATCACCCCAAGAAGCTATCAAATGGTCATTCAAAATACTCCAAGATCCAGATATCAGAACATAGTGTATCACTTCCAGAAAATAACAACAGGCAGATACATAACTGCTAGACACACCAGTCAAATTAATCTTACTTAAGACAAATTATGTCAGATATCAATAACACTCTAAGAACCGAAGGTCAGACTGTAACATCACTCCTGATGGCAGACTGTTGCATTTTTCCAGGACCTGGAAATCAGACTGTAATAACATTCTGTGAACCTATCAACAGCCCCCAGAACAACAAGATAAAGGTGCTCCTACCTCGTACATCTCATTCCATCGGGGGTTCAAATTCTCCTTGATCACACGGCTACGAAATTTCTTTCCTCCGACTTGGATCACAGCATATGGGTCTGAGGCACCCTTCATCAACCCCTTCATGAAGTTATCCTTGGCAATAAGATTCTCTGCTTCCACCAGGTGGATCCGGAGGGCATTCTGTGCAGAGGACAGCAGAAGAATGTGAAGGTGTTGCTCTTCCCTGTCACACTTGGAGCGTCTTCTCTAATCTCACACTAATTGTTTGCTCTGAAGTTCCACTCTTCTAGGGATACCAGAGTGGGTGAAAAGGTATCATCAAAATATGCAAAATCACAGGCCATACATAATGAACCACAGAGATTCAATGGTTTTTAAGGTTAAGGAGCTGGGGAAGGAATTTCAGCAGAGCTTAAAAGGAAGCGATTTCAAACAAAGGGGATTTTTTTAGGCAACAGAGATTCTGATGTTCAGTGCAGAGGACAGATTCACAGACACAGGGAGAGAACCATTAAAGTGTTTGGCAGTTAAGAAAAAGAGCTTGTCACCAGTCGCCATTATACAGGCTAGCACAAGTATGCAGATAATGCTCGGTCAGAACTGAAACAAAGAGTCAGAGGAGGGTCAATAAGTCATGGCTTGCCTATTGTACAACTGGAAATGGAAGTCTTAGCAAAACCTGTGCCTTAATGCAACCCATATGAAAATCCTGCTTTGTTCCATTCAGCTCTCTAACATCCTTGTCCCTTACCACCTAGCCAATAGGTGAGATACCACTGTTTGACTCCAATGTGAACATCATACCAGACGTCAGTTCAGTCTCCAAAAGCATTTCACATATCTGCAACAACTGCTGTGGCAGAAATCCTCTAATTTCCAACTCTACTCTGACTGGATTGCATTGGTTCTTGCTAATGCTTCTTCACTACTGGATTGTTGCAACATCATCTTAATGGTAATCCTGGACACGACCATCAGCAAGGTCCGATGGACCCAGAAACATAAGGACTCGATCATACTGTACTTGACTGCCTTATACTGGCTACATATCAAAGAAACATCCCATTTCAGAAGATTCTTGCATATTTCACTTCATCAAAAGGCAGTGGACTACACCACCAAGACATACCACCAACCAACACAAGCTTTCCAGAACTATCTTGTCATGCAATCAGCTGCACAGAAACCATTTGACCAAAGATTATTCTACACACAATGCTCTTTCCCCTTGAAATCTATCCTGTTTCCAAAGAAACCTTCCAGAGATTCTGCAGAGAGCTGAAGATTCATCTTAGCCTACAGATGACATAATACTCCTAAACATGTCCCTCGGTGACCACCTCTTTGTGCAGCACCCCTAACCCTTTATTGAAAATGCTTTGAATAATCTGCAAAACTGCCTAAATGGCACATAAAAAAACTCCAGTAAAATTAAAGTGAGAAGTTAATCGCATCAGAAAAAGATCTAAAGCAGCAAGGACACACCCTTACAGGGACAGGTCCAGTCTGAACACAAAGTTGTGCGCTGCAAACAGAGTAAAAAAAAGACTATAGCAAAGTGACATCCCAGGTAAGCAGCAATGATCAGCATTATGCTCGACAAAGAGTAAACACACTGGCGCAGTCATCAAATGCACTGAATGCATTAAGGGAAGTGGTCAGTCTCAGGTCAGATCCACTATGCATTGCTCTACATACTTTAAATGCTCTCCAGCAGCAGCAGTACTAGTACCTCAGTTCCAAATCTGATATTGGAGCTTGTTATGGAGGGTAAAGGCTTCTCCTCTTTGTTGATGGTAGTGAATGAAATGGGCTGCTCCTTTTCTGGTGTCCCTCTGGCAGATCTGGGTGAAGGGCTCACTACCTTATCCAAGGCATCTTGAAACAGAATCTGCACAACAAGATAATAACAGTTACAACAACAGCCATGAGGTACATTGATGCCTGACACCACTAGAGGTGAAGCCCTATAACTTTACATGGGGAAGGAGATGCAGGGAGCTGCCATGGGCAGAAGTATCCCGATCCAAGATCGGTGTAACTATGTAGGGTCTGACAGAGTGATCGGCTGATGCAGAGAATAGCACAAAAATACCTCTATCAACAGGTCACTGCATGGGCACAAGAGGCGAGATCTTGTTTACTTGTGCCTCTGTCAATGACAGAGTATCTGGCTAAAATCCAATGAACGGGTTTCTGAGCTCGAAGGAGGTTAGCCCCATCAGTCCTATTCACCAAATAGCATTTATATGACAAAAAAAGAGATTTCCCAATGTACATTTAGACTGCACATGAAGCCCCACTTGTAAAGGGACTATTACTGGACAAGAAATAGCACGTTAATTCTTAAAAAGATTTTTTTAAATTTGTATAATCCAACTGACAGGAAAGCAAAAGTGCCTCTCCTCAAGACATTTTGAAGGTGCAGTGGAGGGAACCTGAGAAGTGACCTGTTCTTCGGCCTCCAGCCAGAGCACGATGCAATGCCTCAACGACTGGTAGATGTGGCACTGCAGATCATACACAATGTACTTTGATATGGTTCAATAGGATTCAAAAAACAGCTTTCTCCCATTTTCTGGGTTTTACAAAATAAAGCTCTGTAAGGCTTGCTGGGGGTATATTTGGCTTTGGATCTGTGAAGAGCTTTCACACTCACACGCAGGACAAGCTTCATGTAGATACGGCTGCCTGAACCGGACTTCTCCAGCTGGAAGGCCTGATCTAGTGTCATGTTTTCAGCGCTTAGCAGACGACTAAGTGGTATCTTCAGGGAGCCTAGAGTGACTTCACGATCCTCATCTTTCACCTGTAGATGGGAAAAATAAAGAAGATTAGCCGGGTGAAGTGCCTCTTCTGGATGATGGTGCTAGGTATAAAGAAGTAACACCATAGTCAGAAAGCAAACCTGGATATCCAAATCCTGGCTCTGTGGATCACTGACGAAGAAGCCAAATGGCTGCTCCCAGACAGGGCTAACTGTGTCCTGGACATTCTGTGGGTGCGAAGAAAGATTGAGTAAGTGCATGCACAGGGTATGTGGCAAAAGGAAGCAAATGAATTTCCTGTTCTCTGGACCAGAGATACCACAAAGTCAGGACTCTTACAATATTATAGATCCCCACAGCTAGCATTCATATGCTATTTGCTGAAGCTACCCCAAAACTAGAACTCACACTTGTCCCAAAATCACTTTCACCAAGCGCATTCACATAATTACCAGCAGATCGCCACATACATCATTCATAGATCACAGCAGGATAATCTGCGTCATTGTGTGGGCATCATTTTTCTTTGCTAGAAACTACAAGTATGTGGACTCTGCACACTGAGAAATCACTAACCAGATTTTCAATTAATAAGCTTCCCTTAAATTGTGAAGAGAAATTTTAAGACTTGTTATAAGAGTGATCGTAATTGTATGTAAATGTACTTTATTTAGTTTATCAGGCACACAGCTTGCCTGTTTGTTGCATGAAAGAGCTGCAGAAGAGCCAAGCCGGATTCCCATTGCACTGGCTCATAGGGGCCTGCAGCCTAAAGCTGGCATAGTGTGGGTGGTGTGGGGGTGGGGGGGGGTCAACATCACATCCTTAGAAGGCACTTAGATGAAACAGCAAAGGAATGCGCAAGAGGAATGCTAGGCCTGCTACTACAGTGAAGCTTTAAAGAACAAGGGATAGCAGAATCGGGAGAATTGTGGTTCAGATGGTCCAGGCCTGCTTTTTTAGGGAGGCTTAGGATCATAGTTCATGGATGGGTCACCAAAACAACTTTGGCGGAACCAGCGTTGTTTCCATGGGAGGGATGGAATGTGAATGGCTTTCTCGGGGGCATTCCATTTTTTACTGTTAACAGTTGTGAAATTCTGAAAGTTCCAAACAGACCACTCACTCTACAAAATTTTAGAATTTAGTCATAAACCTCTAGTAAATAAGGCAGTGGCAGAAGGAAAAGGATCAAAGGAGGAACATCTCCCCATCTCTGCTGGGTTTGTTATGTGTTATACCTGATAGTGTCTGAAATAAAAGCTTTTAATTTGCACTGACACACTTCATGTGGTAAAGTCTACTGCCTACCACAAGTAGGAAAAGACTTGGACAAAAGCCAAAAGGTAGCAGATGGAGGTAATTTGTGGTCTGTTAGCCACCAAAGTCAAGCCATGTGAGTGCTCCCAAGACAGAGAACACAACGGTAGTCTGAACACTTTGGTAGCACAGCCAGAATACAAATGTATGTGGTGCATAATGTGGAAGCAGAGGGGAGACATCCAGTACAGTTTGAGAAAAATATAACTGCTAACACAAAAAAGTGTGTTTCTAACAGAGCAAGAGAGTGAACTGATCTCCTGGTGGCCCTCAGGGACTCCTGTTATGCAGAACTGTTCCCCAGTTATAGCTGGTTTGGCTATAATTCTTTGGGAAAATTCAGTTGAAACTTGGAAGTGAGTGACAAAGTAACTTCCACTCTAAACCAGTGTAAGGAAATACCTCCTTGGCATGGTTACCCCCTGACCTTTTGCCTTTGCTGATGCTAAGTTTTGATTGAAAGTGTGCTGGGACCCTGCTAACCAGGCCCCAGCACCAGTGTTCTTTCCCTAAGCTGTACCTTTGCTTCCACAATTGGCACAGCCCTGGCACTCAGATAAATCCCTTGTAACTGGTACCCCTGGTACCAAGGGCCCTGATGCCAGGGAAGGGCTGCAGCATGTCGGATGTCACCCTGGGGACCCCTCACTCAGCACATGCACTCTGTTTCACAGCTTGTGTGTGCTGGTGGGGAGAAAATGACTACGTCGACATGGCACTCCCCTTAGAGTGCCATGCCAACCTCACACTGCCTGTGGCATAGGTAAGTCACCCCTCTAGCAGGCCTTACAGCCCTAAGGCAGGGTGCACTATACCACAGGTGAGGGACTATGTGCCTGAGCACTATGCCCCTACAGTGTCTAAGCAAAACCTTAGACATTGTAAGTGCAGGGTAGCCATAAGAGTAAATGGTCTGGGAGTTTGTCAAACACAAACTCCACAGTTCCATAATAGCTACACTGAAATCTGCACAATAAATGCACAATAAATGCACACTGATGCCAGTGTGGAATTTATTGTAAAATGCACACAGAGGGCATCTTAGAGATGCCCCCTGGATACCAATCCGACTCCTAGTGTTAGGCTGACCAGTCTCTGCCAGCCTGCCACAAGCAAACGAGTTGCTGGCCACATGGGGAGAGTGCCTTTGTCACTCTGTGGCCAGGAACAAAGTCTGTACTGGGTGGAGGTGCTTCTCACCTCCCCCGCAGGAACTGTAACACCCGGCGGTGAGCCTACAGCGCCCCAGGGCATCCAAGCCAGTGGGGATGCCCGCCCCTCCGGCCACTGCCCCCACTTTTGGTGGCAAGGCTGGAGGAGATAATTAGAAAAACAAGGAGGAGTCACCCACCAGTCAGGGCAGCCCCTAAGGTGCCCTGAGCTGAGGTGACCCCTGCCTTTAGAAATCCTCCATCTTAAGTTTGGAGGATTCCCCCAATAGGATTAGAGAGGTGCCCCCCTGCCCTCAGGGAGGAGGAACAAAGAGGGTGTAGCCACCCTCCAGGACAGTACACGTCGCCGTGATGACGCACGATGCCTACGACGCCTGCTGTGTCGACCGACGCCACCTACTGACGCGCAAGGGTATTGCTCGAAGAAAAAATCTCCGGATCCAGTCTGTCGCCTGGGGGGAAAATTCTAAGGTAAGGAATTTTCTAAGGTAAGGAATCTGCAACTAGAAGTCTCTATCAGATCATTACTTACCTCCCCCAGGAACTGTTCATTTTTGCTTCAAGTGTCTACTTTTAAACTAGCTTATTGCCATTTTAACAAAAACTGTATATGATATTGCTCTAATTCAAAGTTCCTAATTTACCTGGGTGGAGTACCTTGCATTTTATGTATTTACCTCAAATCTTGAACTTGTGGTTCTAAAAATAAATTAAGAAAATATATTTTTCTATATAAAAACTATTGGCCTGGAGTAAAGTCTTTGAGTGTGTGTTCCTCATTTACTGCCTGTCTGTGTACAACACATGCTTAACACTACCCTCTGATAAGCCTACTGCTCGACCACACTACCACAAAATAGAGCATTAGAATTATCTAATTTTGCCACTATCTTACCTCTAAGGGGAATCTTTGGACTCTGTGCACACTGTTTCTTACTTTGAAATAGTATATACAGAGCCAACTTCCTATAACCGGTATTTAAAAGGAGAGCTATCCAGTGACTTTGAAGTTATTATCAAGGGCAGAACTTACACCAAGGCGAAGGCACTGTCACCTGGCGTAGGTATCCTTGTATAGACCAGAAGAGACTTGGGGCCTGATTTAGATCTTGGCAGATGGAATACTCTGTCACAAATCTCCATAGGATATAACAGGGTTGTGATACAGTGGACGGAATATCCATCACGTTTGTGACGGAATATTCCATCTGCTGAGATCTAAATCAGGCCCTCTATCTGCTTTGCAGACATAAGGCCAGAGACAACTCTGAAGAAACTCTCTGACAGTTGGAAGCTGTGAGTTGTGCTTGCACAAAGTGACTGACTCTCATCAAACTCCTCTGCATGACTGAAGGAAAGAGGCAGCCTGGAGCTGGAAGTAATGCTGTGCTATTGGACTGGAAGGAAGTCTCCAGCAGTTATATGTGAGTAACAAACAAGTTACTTACCGTCAGTCTGGTAGAGGCACTATCTAACCACAGATTTCTCACCTTTTGAATGTTCCCCAGGTGTCAAGAATCGGAATAAAAATGTTTGAGCAGTACCTCAGTTTGCCAGTAGGTGGCACCATATGGCTCTACATCAGCACCGTTCCACTCTGGAAATTACATGTGAAGCCTTTATTAACACCATTCTTGTGTGCTGACGTCAGTTGCTTTTAAACCTGTCCTCTCCCTCAGATGTAGCCAAAGATTCGGATATTAAAGGGTAGAGCTCAAAGAGGACGATGGTGAGGTCTGTGAGAAATCTGCGATTAGATAGAATATCTAGCAGAAAGAGTGTTACATAGGGTAAGTTACTTTTCCTTCTGACAGAGACGTCTAACCAGGGCTTCCTCACCTTCTGAATAGATACTGTTGCAGTACCTATAAGGAGGTGGGTCTGTGAATTGGCTCAAACCAAGGAGTCCTGTAGGAGCAAGTGGGCGAAATGTCCCTCTCGGCCAACCTAGCTGTCCAGACAGTAGTGCTTCATGAACATATAGAGTGACGCCCATGTACCTGTGCCCAGGACAGGAACTCAAAATGCCAACACAATTTTGGCCCTGGTAGAATGGGCTCGTAATACATCTAGAGGTTGCTTTGTGGCAAATGCCTAACAGATCCTAATGTAGAGCATGATCCAGCAGGAGATGGTGCACTTTTGCACATCCTTGCCTTTTCTCATCCTGGCGAACCTCACAAAGAGCTGATCGTTCACCCAGTGTTCTCTGGTATAATTTATGTAAAAGCTCAGTACTCTTTATGGGTCCAAGCAATGGAGTATCTCTCCTGCTTAGAGGGGTGAGGTGGAGCACAGAACGCCAGCAGGGTGACGGTCTGACCTACGTTTAATGGTGTCACAACTTTTGGCAAGAAGGATGCCTGCATCCACAGAATCAGTTTGTCTGGGAAGATAGTGGCATATAGTGGGTTAACACAGAGAGCTTGAAGCTCACTCACTCGGCAAGATGATGATGAACACCACCTTGAGAGTGAGGAGCACTAAGTGACAACCATGAATTTGCTCAAAGAAAGTACACATAAAATATGTGTGGACCAAGTTAAGGTCCCACTGTGGCATGACAAAGGAAGAGGAAGAAAACAAAGTGCCAACAGGTTCACCTCAGTGTTTTCAAATTTTGCCTTGGGTGCCCTCACATACAAATGTACCCATACGCTCACACTCGCTCGCTCACAAATGCGGTTACACACAATGACACTTTCACAATCACCGACCCTCACTCAAAACAACTGGTGTCCAAGGGCTCTGATCTGAACTCCTGGGCTACAGGTGTTCTGCTTTAATAGTGCAGCAGGTGCAGTTGAACCAAGGCCATGGTTGCACCTGCTGCACCACTGATAGACCCTGACTCCCAATCCCTCTGACAAATTCCCCCTCATTCATTTTAACTCACTTGCACTGTTTTAATCATCTCCTTATTCATATATACTCTCTCACTCATTGATTCTCACTCTTTCATTCGCATTGATACTCTCAAACACATTATACCAGGGGCCTTCAAACTGGGGGGCGTACCCGACTAGGCGGGCCTCAAGTGATCCCAAGGAGAGCGCCAGGCTCTGGCCAAAAGAAGCATTATGCTAATAACAGGGCCATCACTAACATGTTTTGTCATTTATGCCCAAGCTGGGAGTATGTGTCAAAAGGGAAGGGACTCCCAATACTCTTCAAAATACCCACTCTCATTTCTAATAATCACACTGTGGATTTCTGTACACGTTAGTAAGGCCTGCCTGACCAGAACAGTATGTTTGCCATCATGCATTTGACTGCATTTTTAAAACAGTAACAGAGCTTAACTGCAATGCTTAAACAAGTGTATACATATTTAAACATTGTCAATTTATTAGAACAATTGTGAAAAATTCAGAGGGGTGGCTGATGTTTTTTTTTTTTGCGGCGGTGGAGGTGCAGCATTAAAAAGTCTGAAGACCACTGCACTGGACTAACGCACACCCTCACTCAATCTCATTCTCTCTCAATCATCCACAAACACACTTTCACTCACATGTACACAGAGAAACAACTCTGATTTCTGGCACTAAACACACAGCAGCTGGGCCAGGTTCCCATGGAAGACCCACCGCAAGCCATCTCCTAGACTGGAAGCACAGCCCTATCAGGAGCTGGGACAATGCTTGGGATCCTGCCTCTGTGGCTCTGTGTGGCTCCTCATTGGCCTCAGGGATGCACTTACCTGAGCCCTGACAGGAACATTTTAGCAGATATACTATGCTACTGGAGGCATGGACAGACAGTATGTCCCCCTAAATAAAATGTATTGTGCCTGTGTTAGGGGGATCCTAGTTGAACTACGTCCCTCACATGTGCAATCCAGACATCCATCTTCAGAGTGCTTTGGTTTCAAACAACTCTTTGCTGCTGGATCGCCGTTCAGCACCCTCAGCCCCCTACTCCGCCTCCTGTCACCAGGAGACTGCTGGAGAGGCTGAGAAGGCAGACCTGCACACTGCAGAATAAAAGTAAATACAAAAGTCGTCTTTGCATGAACACTGGCAAATTAAATTATTATAAATGTATTATTTTAATTTAGCAGTGGTTCCCTGGGCTCACAGGTGGCAGGACTACGTTCTCGAACCAATGAAAAGGAGCCACCCCTGTGGGCTGGTTGTAAAACTGAAAAAAGGCAGAAAGAACCAAAAGGTTTTCTCAACTGTGCCTAAAGCAAAGTCTTACTGTGCAAGGAACAAAACAAATGACAGAACATCAGATCATTTATCCTTGAGGGGGTCAATCTGGCATGTGCTGTACCAAACCACAAATTTGTCGCAATGGCAGGCGTATACTGTTTTAGTTGAGGAACGCTGCTAGGATGACATCAATCACCTCCGGGAAAGGTGTTCAACTTTTGCTGCTCAATCTCCATGCATGAAGGTGGAGATTGAGACGGCCTGGGTGTAGAACCCATGCCTGTTCCTGCGACAGCAGGTTGTCCCACAGGGACAATCTGATCAGAGGACAGATTTTCAAGCCCAAGAGATCTGAATAGCATCTTTCCAGGCCCAATCTGGTGCAATAGGATGACTTGGTCCAGGTTGTTCCTGATCGACTTTAGAACTCGGGACAGGAGTGGTATCGGCAGGAACGTGTACATGGGTACCATGTTTCACATGAGACAGTACGCGTTCCCTAACAAAAGGCGCCTAGGAAACTCCCAATGAGCAGAACTGCTGATATTGAGCATTCTTGACAGTGGCAAGCAGATCACAATAAGATTCTCTCCCTTCACTGAAGAGAAGTTACCGCCACCTCTGTGTGGAACTGCCACTCGTGATCCACTAGGCATAGATGGCTGAGCTTGTCCACCCTGGCATTCAAGGATACTGCCAGGTGGTTCATCACCAGGAAGATCCCTTGATGGTGCAACCATTTCCAGAAGAGAAGCCCTTCATAGCACAAGATCCAGGACCCCACACTGCTGTACTTGTTACAATACCACATAGCGGTAGCGTTGCGCATAAGCACCTGCACCAGCCTCGCTTTAATGGACAGAAGGGAGGCTTTCAACACCAAGTGGATAGCCCTCAGCTTCAGTAGTGTGATATAGAGCCAGGCCTCCAACGGAGACCAGAGGCCTTTGATATCCATCCCTCACAGGTGGCCGACCCAACCCAAATGGGACATACTGGTCATCACTGTGAAATCTGGGGGGGTAGGGAGAAGGGTCCCCCGCTGACCCCAGACGGCCCTCCTCTAACCACAACTACAAATCTTTCACACTCTCCTCCGAGATCTTGTAATGGGAGAGGTGCCCTTAAAATAGTGCCCGCTGAGACTTCAGATCCCACTGCAGAGCCTACATATGCCACCTGGTGTGCTTGACCTGCAGGATGCCGGAGGCCATCAGTCCCAATAGCATTGGAGTTTACCTCACTAAAACCCAGGACAGTGGTTGAAAGATATGGATCATAGCCTGATTGTTGTTGACTCTCCTTTCTGGGCGAACAGCACAAACCCAAACCATGTCCAGAATAGCTTCTATGAAGGGAAGCGTCTAAGAAGGAGTCAGTTGAGGCTTCAGCACACTCACAGTGAATCGCAAAGATGTCAGAAACTTCACCATAGCCTGGAGATGAGTGACAACTACCTGGGGCAAACCTGCCTTCGACAGCCAATCCTCAAGGTAGGGGAAGACTGGGACACCTGACCATCTGAAGATGTGCTGCTACCACCACCATCACTTTTGTGAACACCTATGGGGCCCTGATGAGACCACGTGAGCACAGCAAACTGAAAATGCTTCTACCCACCATGAACTCCAGGTAGGCCTGATGGGCCTGCAGGACAGGGATATGGAAATAGGTGCCTTGCAGCTCTAACACCACCATCCAGTCTCCAGGGTTGAGCAGTCAAAAACTGGACCAATGTGAGCATCTTGAATTCTTCATTCAGAAGGAAGGCGTTGAGAGGGCGCACGTCTAAAATAAAATGAAAGCCTCCATCCCTTTGTGTTTGAAAGTAGCTGGAATAACATCCATGCCCCACTTCTGGCAGGGGCACCCTCTCAATAGCCTTTTTGCCAAAAGGGCTTGCACTTCCTGCTGTAAGACGGACATATGGTCCTCTGTTGATCACTCTGAGAAAGGTGAAAGATGCTGCAGATTAGCAATGAAGGAGAAATGTACCCCTTCCTGACCATCTGCAGGACCCACCTCTCTGATGAGATGGCCTGCCAACCTGGCAAAAATCGCTGGATCCTGCCTCCAACTATCCTGCTCCAATGGTGCACCAAAGGGGTTTGGTAGGTGGGGCTGTCAAGGGTTGGGGGGCAGTAGACCAAGTGGCTCACTGACCCAGACCACAGGGACGATAGACACTGCGGCCGCAAACTGCTGTGCACCTTGCTGATACTCAACTGGCTGATGGTATGGAGATGTGAAAAGGATGGGGAGGATGATGTGGCTTGTGAAGAGGTGCAGATAAGCCAAGGGAGAGAAATGTGGCCCTGCTCTCTTTGACCCACAAGAGCAGAATGTGCCTTGTCCCAAAACAGGCAAATCCAGTCAAAGGGAATGTCCATAAGAGACGAGTGAACATCGACTGAAAAAGCAGTGGCCCGCAGCCAGGCATTACGGCAAAATGCGATACTGGTGGCCCACCAATGGAATGGGTGATGTTCAAACAACTACGAATTGTGAACTTGGCCACATTATGATCGGCGTGGATGGACTGGGGAAAAACAGATCGGAGGTCTTCTAGATTACCATGGAGGTCTTGGGCCACTGCATCCCAAAGAGCGTGGGAATAACGGCCCAGGAGGCAGCTGGCATTCATGGACTTAGGGGCAAAGCTGGTGGAAGAAAATACCTTTGTCCCAAAGTTCTCCACATGCTTCGAATCCCTATCGGGGTTAGTTAGGAGGGTATTTGGGAGACAGAGGCACCATTAGGCTTGGGGCTTGAAGGTGCGCCAGAGGGAGTTAGTAAGGATCTGAAAAGTCGCAGAATGGCCTAGTGAAACTCTTCAATCTGCTTCAGTGTCACAGACAGCCCCGAAAACTTGGGTTGCACTGGGAGATAGGGTCCGACATCGATCAACTTCAGGAGCCAGATCCAGTGGCATGGTGATGCCTTCTTGTGCTTCTCAGGACTATAAGAGTGGCAGGAAGGGGCTGAGTCTTGCTTGGATTTTTTGTGTTTTTCCTTTGACTTACCTGAAAACTTTGTACGTGACGGGAGAAACTCCTGCAACATATGTACTGTGAATGGGACCTGGGCCAACCCTTCGAATTAGACTTGTCTCGTTGTGGAGGCTTCTAGTGCTTGGTCTTCTAAAGGTTTGCCTCACGGTTCTGTATGGCCTTCAGCTTCATGGATGCACATTCACTGCACAACTTAGAGTCGTGGCTCGAACCCAGGCAAACCAGATGAGGACATTTGCTTGTGACAGACCTTACAGGGTTTTAATCCTGTCATTTTGGAAGATGACATTTCCTTTGCACACTTAAACATTTTTAGGTTGAAAGCTGTCTCAAAGAGATGAGAGGTTACTCTGGATGATGGAGTGGAAATAAAGGAATTGACATCAGAACACAGGAGTGGTGCCTATATAGGTCCTACACGACATTTCTGGAACAGAATGGCATCAATGAGGAGTTGCACAGCGCCACCTACTGTAGAGCAGAGGTACTGCTCAAAAGTTTCCAGATCCAGTCTTAACACCTGGGGAATATGTAAATGGTAGGGAATATGCAATTATAAGTCTCTATCAGAAAGGCACTTTTTGTGAGAGTCCTTGCAGAACAGAGAAGTGTAGAATGGTTCATCTTTGCAGTGACTGGTCCAAATATTGTCGTTTTCGGCTTATGTAAGTCTTAAAATAGTTTTTACTTTAACTAAATTGGTTTGGGAGCCTTATGGACTGATTTATTGACTCAAGTGTTGTGTTGGTACAGATGATCCCTAACATGCATTCTCTGATGGAGCCTTCCATTGCAGTTTCACGCCACTAAGGTGTAGATCAGGCTGTTTTGGAGAAACAGTGCTTCCCCGGCAAGGAACTTATTCTGCATGGTAGTGGAAGAATTCACCCCATTGGGCAACTTGGTTTCCGAGAGTCATTCACTACAAGCCTTTCAGGACCAGCACTAACATCAATACTAACAGGTCTCCATGGCCATCATTTATAAATCATTCACTATAGCGATCCTACTCCTACCTTCTTTAAATGTCCTTCATTCCCAGCAGATCAAAAGCGCAAGCAGAATAACAACATTCACTAAAGCTGCCCTGCTGCCAGCTCTCCAGCTCCCATTTCTGTAGCTCCTCTTTTGCTGGTTCTCCTACATGATTATCAACTGCTCTCACAGTGGTGTTCCAACAGCTATGTATGATCTCACAACCAATGCTGCAAAGGCCAGCTGTGCTCTGGCAAATGCATGTCCCTGTTTGTACAGGCATTCAGAAGTTTACCTTGCTCTCTTTTGTCACGTCGTGAACAGAAAACTGTACCATGGGGTTCGGATTCTTTCCCAACTTCTTGGCCTGAAAGCAAAAGACCAAGAGGGTGTGAGGAAAGCTCACCTGATGAGAAAAAATAAAATTACTGATAAGCAACTGTGCTTCAGCACCCTTGGTATCCTTTGTAGATTACCGTATTCTGGTGAATTCCACCCTGCCCACTTTAAAAGGCCTTTGCCTTGATATACTGTAATCAAGCATGTGATGCTTTGTAGGATGGCAACAATAGGGAACATAGCATTTCCCTGAACATTTCTTGAGCTGCCTCATACAATATCAATGCAATGTACTCACTGGAAGGTCTTCTGCCTTGTGAAGGTAAATAGCCAAGAAGGATGATGAAGGCTCCTCACGGGTCTTGGCAGTGATTTCCTTATTCCTGAGGAGTACCTGTGAAAGCATTAAGCAGAGGGCAGGAAATAATGAGATGAACCAATACATCCCTGCACCTCTAAGGTGAAGAAGGGCTGCCCCTCATTTGCAGAGCTTTCCACTTATAGACTGGAGATTCAACACTAACACAGGTTTGACGACCAAAAGGCATTAACCACTTATTACGTGTACGGTGGACCATGTGCATATCATGTGCTAGGCCCCTGTCCTTCACAATATGAAATAGCCAGTGTACTGACCTCAGCAAAGGTTGTGGTGTGATTTTCATGGGAGAGGGTTCTTTCCTCACTTCATCGCTCTATAAACATTTCTACGTGCCATAAGAATTATGACAACTCATTTTATAGGGTTTAGTACCTCACTAATAACATACTAAGGCCCTCATTACGACCAATGCGGCCGCACCCCTGCCGCGGCCATTTGGAGATCCCCGCTGGGCCGGCGGGGATCTCGCCCGCAACACAGGAGCCGGCTCCAAATGGAGCCGGCAGTGTTGCGGCCGTGTGATGGGTGCAGTTGCACCCGTTGCAATTTTCACTGTCTGCATAGCAGACAGTGAAAAGCTGCACCGCCAGCCGTTTCCTGGCGGTTCAAACCACCAGGAAAAGGCTAGCAGTAGGGGAACTCGTAATCCCCTGGGCAGCGCTGCTGGCGGATTACAACCGCCGGGGCCATTGTGGCGGGAAACCGCCGGGCCCGGCGGTGCGACCGCAGCACTTCCTCTGCAGTCGTAATGCCTTGGGAAGCACCGCCAGCCTGTTAGCGGTGCTTCCTCCGAAACAGCCCTGGCGGTCTTGGACCGCCAGGGCTGTAATGAGGGCCTAACTGTCTTAAGGTACGTACAACCTATACAACACATATCTAATTGATTGTATACATACTGTCATAACAATACAACAGTGCTAAAGTATATTCTAACAGAAAGCTACTTATGTAATTTATACTCTGCCACAATAAGGTGTGTGATTTACTAATGGCTGCTATGCTGTGTTCCTGTAAGAAGGCTCTATGGTAAGTGATTGTCAGGAAATCCTGCACAGGAACAAATCGACTAAGCAACTGAGCATAGTAAGAGGTTGCATAGCTCTGCAGATCTGAGAATAAGTGGATTCTCACTAAAAAACACTAGAAAGCTTTGTATTCTTTCTTTATTGACTGTGATTTTCTTTGCCTTTGCTACTATTTGTATTATAACAATGACTATTTTAATTCACATTTTCTACAACTGGTTAGGACACAATAAATCCCCGTTATACTTTTCTATTGTTTGTGTGCTAATCTGGGAGGTCTGAAATTGGGTAGTGTTGTATTATATTCAGGACTATTTAAATCCATATTTTCTACAACGGGTTAGAACATAATAAATCCCTGTTATTTCCCTTTTCTATTGTTTGTGTGCTGATCTGGGAGGCCTGAAATTGGGTGGGCTTCTCTTTTTCCCTTTAAATTCTTTGGCAGGTCTGTTGCATTCCAAGCAAATGTTATTTCCGATGAATACAGTAGCACCTGCAGCTTTCTTCATGAAACCCCCTTCTCAGGTACAAAACTTTCCACAGCTGCATACATCAAGGACATAGGGTGGTGCATCATGACATCACAGACAAAGCCACACAACTTCGCTTGAAGTGAAGTATCAGCTAGATGAAAGGCACTCGGCGAATGGTTACTCTGTTCCAGTTCCAAGACTTTTCCATGCCCCCCTCAAGGCAAAGGATGTAGTCAGCAATACAAATGAAAATAAGAAATAAAAAAAATCTCTTCAAGAGGAGAGAAGTGACATCTGCAGGAGCTCATGTACCCCTCAGAAAGAACATTAGCAAACACAAGTAACTCATTCTAAAGGGTAATTTCATACCTTTCGTGATTAAACCGTTGCCAAAGCGAAATCCAAAAAGGAGGGATGAGGAGCAATAAAGATGATATTACAAAAAAAAAAAAAGAGGGATTACAAAAAACAGATTTTACTTCTGAAACCTTTCTGTACAACTTAAATAAAATGTTAAGGCATCTCTTAACATCCAAGGAATGCAGAGATCTTTTAACAGTAGACATTGGATTTGAGAAAAAAGTTGGCAATACTATGACTTTATTTAACTGGAAAGGCAATGTGACTTTTGGCATGAATTGAGGATTTGTTATAAGAATTACCTATCTCTAAAGAAACGAAAGTAAGGATCTTTGCCTGACAAGGCCTGCATTTCACCACATCGATGGGCACGCGTTGCAGCCAACAGGAAGGATGTCTGGGACCCCTTCCCGTCTGCGAATGGGTTAGCACCAGTTTGAAACTGGTGCTAACTGCAATTGTTTTGCAACCGCATTCGCAGTCACAAAACAATCATACATGGGACTGCGACTCGCAATTAGGCAGGGAACACCCCTTCCTACTTGCGACTCGCAAACCCTTTTTGCGATTCAGTAAATAGATTACCGAATTGCAAAAATGGGTCTGTACATCCCAAATTGCATTTTTCAAGTCGCAAACAGCCCGATTCGCTGTTTGCGACTTGAAAAATGCTTCGTACATGTGGCCCTTCATTCTTTCTCTACTAGATACAAAGGATTAGGAAGAAAATAGTGGGGAAACATCTTTAATGGGTCCAGGCTTTTGAATTGAGCCCATAAGAAAATAGTTTTCCATTTCATTATAAAACTTATGAGTAGATGGTTCAGTCACTGATTGCAATTCTTTGAGGCACTCCTCGAAATTTCTAAAGCACCAAATTCTAAGAGACTGATTAAGGGCTTTGCAGACAGAGTAAAAGCAGACAAGGTTGTGGAGGACTTTATGTCTGCTACCCTGCCTCTAATTTGCATGTCAAACTGATAGATGTCCGCAGGTCCCAGAGACATCTCTGTACATTGGCAGGAAATCGCTGTTATTGAAATTCCAGTCTATGTTCGAAATGTTTGATGGATGGTACCTTAAAAAAAGACAGCATGCAGTCAAACTTTTTCTCAGGGGCACTTTATTTTCTGTCCTCAGAAAACGTTACTCTGTTGGCGTAAACCTGGTGGCTGACCTTCCAATCCATTGAGAACAATTCCTCTTTGGTTCTTGGACAAAATGATCTGCTTGTGAATAGAAGACACTTGCAATTCTGATGTGTCACAAACATCACCCAATCTAGTGTGCCATATGGACTGAAGATGAGAAGCAACTGTCTATCGTCTGATTCCACCTCACGAGTCACGGTAATTTGATGAGGGAGAACATTTGCACTGGCATTCTACTGTCCTGGTACATGCTCGACATTAAGGTCTATCTTGTTTTCTATGGCCCATAATCAACTGAACATCTAGAAATAGGAAGAGAGATCTTGTACCCTTTTGCTTGCACTTGTCATATATAGTTGTATTGTTGTCTGCTCGAATCAACACTTGAGTCATTTACCCAGAAAAGAAAGACCTTGATGGCCAATCTCATTGTCCTGAATTCCAAAAAGCTGATATGAAGTTTGGATTCCAAGAGAGACCATTTTCCACTGACACAGATGCGAAGTGTGCTCCCTAACCCATTTGTTAAGCATCAGTTGTCAGGATTAGTTGGGGTCTTGTGAAAGCCAGTGATTGTCCACCTAACATGTTATCCCTCTGTAGCCCCAAGAGTATTTCATTATTCTGGTTACAGATATTATTTATCACAAATGGTCTCATTTTTAGAATGCTTACAATCAAAAGTATGCATGTCAACCTGCATCCTAGCAGCATTTTCAATCTCCTGTCTGTCACCAATATTTGTAACTAGATATTAGATTCTATTTGTTGAAGTTTTCAAAAGTCTCTCTGCTGCAAACACTTTCATAGTGCAAGTGCTGATGTTTGCCTCAAGAAATACTAAGAAATTCAATTGAGCTAACTTTTTTTCTTGCAATTGCTGAGAGTCCTAGAGAAGAAAGTAGGGATATTGTTTTTGTGATGCTGCAGAAGCCTGAATGCAACAGAGATCCTTGGTTATGCAACGGTCCACAGATGGATAGATGGACAAGCCTTGGGATTGTAACTAGGCTGCTACTGGAGCCATGCACATGGTGAATATTTCAAGCCAAACAGGAGCACTCTGAACTGATAATGCAGACCGCCTACTCTAAAATACAGACATTTCCTATGATTTGAGTGAACCGGTACGCCAAAAATCACCCTTCTGGTTGAAAGGGAGGATGTCTTGGAACATGACCATGCAGAATCTTTGTTTCTTTAAATATTTCCTTAGTTTTCCTACGTCTAAAATGTGGCATCAGTCTCCTGATATTTTAAAACTAAAATACCTAACACTTCTGATTCTGTAGAACAAACTCTATTGCTTTTTTGCTGAACAACGTTGCTATTTCTTCCTTAAATCCTTGAAGATGATTGTGTATCTCCTTTTTAGGAGAGTGATCTGGAGGAATTTGGACAAACTGTGAAGTAGGTCCCATTTTTACAATGTCCAACTCCCTTTTTTCCAAAGTTATACTGCACCACACCCATTAGAAAAATGTAATCCCTTTACCCCACAGCCAGGGTGGCTGGTCAGGGAACAGGTTGCTGAGCCAGGTCTTATGCTAATACATTTTAATATCTTGGTGGAGAGAATGACCTCCTTTACGCTTTTGGGTAACCAATTGGATTGCCTCCTTTGCCGTCTATTCAACTATACATAATCCTGTGAGGTGACCTATTGTTGTAACAATAACTTTCATACTGGTTACGGTTACTGAAATGCCTTCTATTTCCTGACACTTACCTCGTGTATAATACTTCAAATGATTTAGCAGTATCCATATCTGTTTTAATCCTTTGAGAAGCATCATCAGCCTTTTTGCCACAAACCTTATTATCATCAAATAGCACATCAATTACATAAGCCTGAACTTCAAGCCTGAATGAGATACTTTTCACCTAATCATTGCATCTCATGAAAGTTGCATTGTCTATTTGTCTAAAGGTTATTGTAGAGTTCATTGGCGCCTCAATAAGGGCTGACTATGTAACTTCTTTCTTCATCTTTTAATATAGCATTGGCACTTGTTTTCTTCTAATAATGTTTCCATACAAGAAGTGATTTCATGGCACAGTTGACAACCATACATTGAAAGAAATTGCTGATGTTCTTGCAGTTTTAGCCGAGCTAGTACTCTGACTCATCTGCCTATGATATCCCATTTCCTGCCCTTCTTAACTCTAGGTGCTGTGCACAAAGTAGCAAGATTATCGGACCTTCTTTGTGAAGTAGCGGAAATTACTGAATTGGTCTTCACTTGGTTCATGAAACAAGCTGGAGAATTATCAGGAGCTGTTGGTATTGTGTTTTTAGATCATTTAACATTTTCCTTAAAGTAGAATATTAAAATCAAATTTTTCTGAAACAGACATAGAAAGACTACAGACCGGATTTAGTACTCGGCAGACAGGTTACACCATCACACCAGTGATGAATATCACTTCTGCTAAATCAAAATCCCATTATCTTCTATGGTATTTAGATTTCAGTGGACAGGCTATCCATCACCATTGTGAAGAGTAACTGGTCCACCAAGTTTTAAATCAGGCACTAAAGCTGTTTGACACCTTTTTAATAAGACCATGAAATCTCACAATATCATCAGGCTGCGCATCTTTTGTGTCTGGCTTAGTGACTTAAATCATCGGGGACAACATCGCTATCCCATTCTGAGATCTTGGAGTGACCTTGACGATCATCATCGTCTCCATTATCCTGAGGGTATTAACTGGCAGAATCTGCATTCATTTCACCACCACTTAGTTCCTCTATTCCATGAGGTCTAGGAGACTCTGGAGGTGGAGATGAAGGTATTGGTGGTGGCTGAGTGGGCTCCTCAGAGGGTACAGGCCAAGTTTCTCCAATGAGTTACTGGTAGCTCTCCAGCTACCGGTAATTCGCTTTCCTGTGCACAGCCAAGCCTACTAAATTAGAAGTTTTTGCTTTGTTTAATTAATATATGTATAAAAAAATTGAAATGCCTTCATTTGAAACAAAAATGTGTATTTTCAACAACTCCGATGCTGATGTTTAGAGAAAAATGGCTGCATTTCCTAGATATAGTGGAAGCTGACGTTTGAGGGACTTATAACTTATATCACATTGATGCCAAGGGCACTGCAGCTGTCAAGTCTTAGGCATGTGAAGGCATTCCAAATTGATAAAGCCCTTTTTATATTACAACTGGCAAACCTGTCTAATGCACTGAGGTGATGAGTGCTGGTAACCTTTCAAAGGGTGGCCACTAATGCAATCTTGTCTGATGTGCTCACTATTATGACACTAGTTCTTTCTACAGAAAAGGTTGGAGACACTTGGTACAGGTGAATTAACGCTTGGATTGTCTATTGGGGCTGCTGAAAGACATTGAGGAGGTAGTGACACTGAAGCTGGCGCTGAATGCAACACAAAGGATTGGTAACCAGAAGAATTAGTAATTGTAAGTCTGTTTTACAAATCATATATCATACTTTGTAGAAAAGTAAGCATTTCAAGTTGCACAGTTACCGTTGATGGAACCTCAAAGTAGCTATTATCCCTGTTGTTGACAATGGCTGAGTCACCATCAGCTTACTCATTATCGGAATTCAGAGTGGCACAGCCACCTTTCAGTCCCTTGGAGTAAGGGTGAGTGAAGCCTCTTGTTCATAATCCTCACTGGAAAAGAAAGCCAATGTGTAAGAATGAGGCTGGTCTTCCTGGGAATTTCTTAAATCTTCATCATTTATTCCCAAAGAGGGATAGCACAAAATCCTTTCTAGATGAGAAGGCATAGAAGTCACCAGTAATGACTGAAGAGGAGCAGTGCATTAAATAGGTAATGCAGTAAAGGCTAAAGAGATAGTAGCAACTGACTGGGAAGCCTGACACAAAAGATTGAGTTGCTGAGGCGACAGACAAAATTGAAAATGTATCTGTCACAACAAGACTAGATTAGCCATAGACGAGGGGGCTTATGATGTCATCCTCAGCAGGGCCATAGCTGAAAACCCAGATCAGTAACTGATGGTTGAGTTGAATTTTTTAGTTTGGTTCACATCGACGGTTTAACAAAGAATGATATAGTTGAATCTTATGCGGCTGAAGCACACAAGGTAGTTGTCGTGTGAGCAGTCTGGTTTGGCGACGACTGCAGCAGTTTCTCAAGAGCTAGCACTTGCAGATAACAGAGACACTAAAGGCGAAAATGCAGATGATACTGTGGACACCATCTTCTTTGATTTGTTCTTCTTATTGCTGTTTTTGGAGGAGGCATAATTTGGACTCTCCGACTTGAATTTTTGATTCCGAAATGCATTGCCTTTTTCAGACCTGCTGTATACAGCTCAGTGAATTTAGGAGAGCAATATGTGATTAGTGAGGCTCCTCTTTATTTATACCGCTCCTCTCCTTTTTCTTCTGCCTTACATCCTGCTTTTACAGGAGACCAGAGGTCTGAACTTTCAAGAAAGGCTCAGCGGGTGGCAGCTCCAGGGGAAAACAAAATTCTCTGAAGACTTTTTTTTAATATGGTGAAATTCTAATGGCCCTTTTTCCTCTACTGTACAGGACTAGCTGGTAACGACCTGCCTAGTTCTTCATGCATGACCATGCAAAGTGCAACAAAGAAGAGACATCTGCAACCTGAGGCTTCCAGGAAAGACTTGTGGGCACAAGTGAATCTACAGCACTGCATGACTTGAACAGATGCTTACAAGGTAAGTAACATCTTCCTAATGTGGCATGTGCAGCTGTAGGTACACATGCTGTGCACAGACTCTAAAGCATTTCTCTGCTAAACTGTAGCTGGCCAGAGGATGTTGCAGAGGACTGGCGTGCTAAGACATCCACACATTAATGACTAGTGAAAGTGTGTGGGGTGGACCAATTAGCTGCCTTATATATGCCAGATATCAGGTTGTTACTTAGGTATGCCATAGTCCCCCTTTTTGCAGGTAGAGGGTGGACTAGGCAGCACATGCAATGCCTCCTGGCATTAGCATAACAGGTCTGAATGCCTTTGACAGACCACTGAGTTATGTCTGCCTTTGAGAGAGCATGGCCTTTGTGTGGTTTTGAGAAAGAGAAAAAAGCTGCTGAGTTCTGCAGGAAGTGTTTGTCCTGTCAATGTAATAGATGAGGGTCCTCTTGTCGCCTAGCGTGTGAAGAGTCCTCTTTGCTGCAGCATATGGAACTGGGAAGAACACTGGGAGTTCACACTTTGATTGCGGTGAAAAGAAGATACCACTTTTTGGAGGAATTTTGGATTTTCTATGGACAATTCTATTATTGTGAACCTGAACGAAGCTCATGCACTCACCTGAGAGAGGTTATGGCTGTTAGGAAGGTCACCTTCTTACAGGAGAGATACTGAAGGTGGCACGAATGAAGGGGTTTGAAAGGTGGCCCATAAATCATGTGAAAACAATACTGAGGTTCCATACAGGGGCAGGTGGTACCCTGGGGTGAAATTACCCATTTAAGTCCTTTCATGAAGACTTGATGACTGGGATCCTGAACAGTGAAGTACGTTCCCTATTCTGAAGGAAGGTAGCTACTCCAGTTAAGTGAGGTCAGATAGACATGTAGGTGAGACCTGACGTCTGCAAATGAAACAGGTAGCAGACTACGTCTTAGGCTGACGGTTTGAGGGGATGTGGGAAGACAGTTTTAGACAAATCTCTTCCATATGGCTGCAGATCAGGCCCACAATGTGGTTCTGCGGGACTCCTTGAGAATGGTCATACACTCAAGAGGCAGACTGAGGTAGCCAAATTCTAGAACTTCCGGAGCCAAATTGTGAGATTGAGCTGCTTGGGGTTGGGATGCATGACTGTGCCCTGGTTCTTGGTAAGGAGGTCTGGCCAGTTGGGCAGTTTCTAGTGGGGCAGCAGGGGCAGGTCAAGAACAGTAGTGAGCCAGGTTTGCCTGGCCCACGTGGCAGTGACCAGGATGAGAGTGAGGGATGTTTGCTGAAGCCTCCAAACCACAAATTGAAGGACTAGTAGAGGTGGAAAAGCATAGGCAAATATCCCTCGCCAGTTTATCCATAATGCATTGCCCATTGACTGTGGGTATGGGAACCTGGAGGCAAAGCTACAGCAATTGGCATTTTCTGAAGTGGAAAAGACACCTACGTTAGGAAACTGCCAACAATGGATGTACGGGAGCAGGACCTGCGGGTGGAGTTCCCACTCATGGACTTGTTGCATCCTACTGAGCAGTTCTGAAAGGTTGTTTTTCAGTCCAGCAAGTACTCCATCAGTAGATGGACTCTTTGGTGAGGTGCCCACCTCCACATGCCCTGACACAATGCGGAAACTGTTCTGAGTATGTGCAACCCTGTTTCTGGATGTAATACACAACGGTCATGTTATCTGTGCAGATGAAGATCACCTTGTATTGAATGTGGAAGAAGAAAGCGTTGAGTGCTAACTGGATAGCCAGTAGCTCCAGGTAGTTGATGTGGAACACCAGTTGGTTGTGCCCACATGCTCTGAACAGTTAAGTCTTGTAAATGTGCCCCCCACCTGGTAAGAGAAGCATCTGTCATGCTTGTCACTTACAATACTGGCTTGAGAAAGAGCCAGATCTGCAACAGATTGTTGCTATTCCACTATTGCAGAGAGGGATGAATGCTGGCCCAAATTAACAGCAGATCTTCACAATGACCCTCCACTTGTGGCCAATGTGCATCTAGGCATTCCTGCATAGGAAGCATGTGTAATCTGACATGGGAAACTATGGCAACACAGCAAGCCATCATGCTGATGAGACGCATGAACATCCTGATCGTTATTTGGCATTCTGCCTGAAAAAGGGACAATAACAACTGGAAAGCTTGGATCTGTGCTTAGCTGGGACAGGCTTTATTGGTGCCTGAGTTGAAGACTGACCCTAAAAAGAGCTGAACCTAAAGAGGCTGATGGTGGGACTTCAACATGTTGATGGTGAACCCTAGGTTGTACAAGAGGTCTATGGCAGTCTGTGTATGAGCCAAGCACTGTTGTTCGTTTGCGCTCTTAATCAGCCAGTCATCCAAGTAAAGGAAGACTTGATATGAGCAGCTACCACGGCAAGACACTTTTTGAACACCCTGGGGCCATGATGACCCCAAAGGGCAGCCCTTTGAACTGAAAATGCTGGCCACTTACCACAAATTGGAGTAATGGGGATGTGGAGGGTGGATTATGATGTGAAAGCAGGCATTCTTCAGGTCAAGTGAGTTCATAAAGTTGCCTTGCATTAGTAGAGGGATGACATCCTGGGGCATCATCATGTGGAAGTGCTCTAAGAGGACGTATTGGTTGAGGGGCCTGAGGTTGAGTACAGGATGCAGCGACCTGTCCTTCTTGGGGGGAACGAAGTATAGGGAGTACAATCTTTGCTGCGTTGGTAGGGCAGCACACGCTCTTTGGACCCCTTGCGAATGAGCGCCACTACTTACTCTTCAAAGGGGAGCTGATGTTCTGTGGACAGGGGGTGTCTGCATAGAGGGGTGTTTTGTGGGATTGCAGTGAGCTCCAAGCAGAAACCCTGCTCTATAAATAGGAGAAACCACTGATCTCAGGAGATCTTGCCAGTGTTTCAGAAACCCCTGTAGTCTTCTCCCGACAAGAGTAGTGTGATCAGGGGGAAGGGAAAGAGAGTCACTGTTTGGCAGAGGCTCCCTTAGTCATGCAGCCTTTTACTCTGCACAAGGAGTTATCCCTGTTGCTCCCCCTTGAATAGCCATGTAAAGGAGTCTACTGTTGCTGCGGCTTCTGAAAAGAGGTAGTGGCTTCAGAGGGGGTGGTCTTAGCCTCCCCTCTGTACCGGAGCCTTTGCAAGGTACTTCTTTAACTTCCAGAGTATCTGGTCAACCTACGGGCCAAAGAGGTGTTCCCCAGCAGATGCTGCTGTACTTCTGGCTTGAAGCCAGAGACAAGCAGCCAGGCATGGCGGCAAATAAGGAGGCTAGAGTTGATATTCTGTGCTGCAGTGTTCCAGCACCCAGGACACACTGAATTGTGGTGTTGGAGATGATCTTCCCCTCAGAAACAAGTTCTTGGCCACGTTTTCTGTACAGGTCTGGGAGGTGTAAGAAGAGTGCCTCCATTTCATTCTAGTCTGCCCAATCATTTCAGGAGAGCGGGCTAATGGAATTGGCAAAGCGCTAATGAGTCGCTGATTGTGCTGAGACCCTCATAACAGCCGCATCGATCTTCCTGCTCTCCTGGTCTTTTGGGAGTATTGTCATTGGTAGTCCGGAGGGAGTTGTCCTCTGATGGATGGGGTGGTCTAAGGGGGAGAGTTTGTACTTTTTATTCACCCTGGGTTTAACCACCCTGGCTTTATCTGGCTCCTTGAATACTTCAGCAGCAGTTTTTAGCATTCCCTTGAGCATAGGGAGTAACTGTAGAGAATGCTGGGTGGAGGAGAGCGTCTCTTTGATAAAATCCTCATTCTCTTGGACCATATGCATCCTCACCTTATGAAAGTAAGCAGCTGAAGCAGGACCTCGGGTAAAAGGAAGATTCATTTGGCAGGGATGGTTTGGCAGGATAAAGGTTTGAGTCAGTGTCATCGGGTGGGTCGACATCACAGTCATCCCACGGGTCATCATGGGAATGAAAGTCAATTGTCACCTCATTGGGATCCAGGGGGTAACTTGGGCTACCCCCCACCCAAGGCATGGGGAACCCTCTTGTGATTCAGGTGGAAACACACCCAGTGTTTGAGCTGAGGCAAGGAGAGGAGGAGGGGTAAAGGTGGGAAGAGAAGGAGAGGAGGGAGTCGGAAGATGGTGTCTAGGACGTAGAGGGCTAGTGCTCCTATCCTTGTACTTTCTGGTCTTGACTGGTGGTTCAGATTCCAGCGCAACAGCCTCCTCAAACGTCAACTTTCTTTTGTGATGGTTATGTGCCTGAGCCTTTGGTGGAGGCTTGGTGAGGATGCTTCCAGTTTGTGGGTGAAGGGGAATCCTATTCTACCTGGCATTGAGCTCCTCCTGTAAATGCTGCAGGATGGGCTGGTCCTGGGATGCAGTGAAGAACTGGGCACTGGACATTTCAGCACCAAGGAAGGTTTCAGACTCAGTGGTGCAGAGGGGGGTTTAGATGTCAATGAAGTCTTCGGAGCAGAAGATAGCCACAAGCATATCTTCGAAGGCAGTGCCAAAGGAGCTGTCAGTGTCAAAGGCGTTGTCATTATGAGGAGCAGAATCTTCTGTGGCTGACTCTGAGGGAGCGTGTCTCGGACTCAGATCCAAGGCCTATTTTAGGTGGCTACTGTGTCCCTCAGGCAGTGGTAGACCGAAGCCTGATGTTGGGCTTCAGGGCTCGACGTCAGACCACCCCTGTTCACTGATGGGACAGAAGTTGGAAGAGGGATGTGTACTCATGGTCAAAGAGTTCTAGACTTTGAGGACCTGTGGTTCTTCTGTCTCAGACTCCAAGGTGGAGCTTAGCTAGGTCTGAAATGAAGGAGCTGCTCGCCCAAGGGGCCTGGCTTCATGTCCTCCTTGATGTCCCCATCCTGGACAAGGTCTGGGGTCTCATCTCCCTGTGGCTTCAGCATGGCTCATTGTGCAAGGTATCAATAGTGGAGGTGTCAAAAACCTGGTCGCAGAGCCCTACAAAGGTGGCAAAACACCGAAGAGTGCTTCAAATACAAATTGTTTTCACCAACAGGAATGCAGAATCCTAAAAATGCCCAAAGAAGAACACCACGAAGCATCAACCTAGAGCTTTGTCAGAGACACAGCCAAACCTGATGGCGGAGAAAAAACAATCTAACAATAAACCTGATGTGCATTACTAGTAACAGGAGGAGTCAATATATCTTGTGATTCAAGACTTTTTCAAAGAAAAACAGGTTACACATGTCCGAGCCCAACACTAGATAGGAGAAGTATGCACTGCATGTGTGTCTGCAGCTATACATGCCACAAACACACTTTAAAAAAATCCTTTGGAACAGATGAAAACATATTAAAATAGAATAATAAAAATAAAACTCGAAAAGTGTATTATTTCAGAATTGTGTAAAACTCAAGCCTAAATATGGAAATATTGTTCTCATGCAGTAGAAAAAAATACTGCAAAGTGCCTTTTTGGGACTTATTTTAGGAGCCAACCGCCTCTAAAAGTTAAAGAAACAGTAATGTTTCTTAGTGGACAGCTGAATGTTATTTTCCTTACTGTATGTAATTTGAATTGAGAGCCTTTAAAAGAAAAAGTATTCACCATTTTTTTTTTTTTTTTAAAAAGGCGCTTCTACCAAGGCCTGGAGATTAGGAGTGTTCTAAATTGTTTGAACCATAGGAGGGCCCATTAATTGAGAATTCAAGGAGAGACTACAAGCGAGGCCAGGGATGCAGACATGAAGGTGAAATCAGATGATGACACAGCGAGTCTGAGATCATCTAAGAGCAGTGACAGTACCCAGGTGATAAGTAGCAACCATATCAGGCCCCGCAAAAGGGGGCTTGTTAAATTTGCACCATTTCAAATTTTTGAAGTACAGTCATTATATATTCTAACAAGTAAATGGATAAAATGCTGTAAAAGTAGCTGTTCTGCTCATCCTCTTGAGCTAAACTTTGGATGCACTTCAAATCTGCTTGGCTTGGAAACAATTTTACAAGCCTAACAGAATTTACTCCTCTCTTCAATCTACCCTAAAGCTTTCTTGGTGTTAAGGAGGAGGCACCTTTTCATGTAGGTGTTCACTCAATACAGAGGTATTTATTCCTTGAGAGATCTTAATACATAATACAGTAAAGGAGCGTTCTCCAACCCTTCAATGCCCCTGATCCTTTGAAACTCTGGTATACCTCTTCCAATTTGGATGTGTTGGACATCAGTGACAACCACTCTAGGCGGAAGCGGATCTTCCCAGATGTTGCTTTTTCAAGCGTGTACCACTACAAGAGAAGAGGGGACATATGAAGTACACATTATGAAATATTGTGACAGACAGTGAGCCTACGTAAGTCAATGGGTCTGTAAATATCTGTCCAAGTTCAGTTCATTAAGCCATGTTCATTCCCTTTCATTACCCTCCTTATCCAGCTGGTCTCCATATCCCTTTCACAGCAATGCATTCACACTGCACCCGAGAAGCCTGTTCTCTTCTCACCTGGTCTATAACACGTTCCTTTTTCACTTCTCCAAGATCAAGTTTCATCCTGGAAAGTGGGAGGGAAGGATAGAGTAGATGTAAGACTACAAATTTGAATTGAAGTTGTGATGCCACTGAATGGGAGGACAGGGAGTCTGTTCATACACGAAGAAGCCATAAGAATATTTTCCCACCTTCCCCACCAAATTCACACGTCTCAAAATACAGCCAAGCTAAAAGAAAATTGTACTTGCCTGCCCATGAAGTCATCCTTGTCGGGGTCCTTGTCAAACACTTCAACCTCCAGCTCCTGCCCAGGGACCTCATGAACAATAGCCTGTCAAGAGCAGAGGACAGCAGTCAATGATTATCTTCACCAAACAACATGTTCTCTAAGTGAACTTTGACCTCCTCCAATAAAGGGCCTTCATTGTTGTCTCAAACTGACCTAAACCAGCAAAAGGATGCATTGGTTGTCACTAATGTCCCACTTACCTCACCCATTAGCTCAGGAAAGCTACACTGATATCCCTACACCGTCATATTGGATGCACAGCTGCTGCAAGGGTATACAGAACCGATTTCTTGTCTTTTCCTCCATGAACATCTGTGATTTCTCACCTCGTACATCTCCATCCACTTGGGATTAACCTCATTGTCGACGGTTTTGCTGGTGAAGACCTGTGTGCCCACGCGGACTACAGCATATGGGTCCGACTTCCCAGATGCAAACCCCTTTACTTTCAGATCCTGCTTTGGAAGGTTTGAGGCCTCCAACAAATGAATTCGGACAATGCCCTGTAGACAGGGGAGAGAAGAAACAATGACTACAAACTCAGACGTGCCCCCATCAGCTACCACTGCTTATAATGTTAATTCACTTTGTGCAGAGACAGCAGTAAGATAGGACATACCCTTGGCAGTGGACAGCGCAATTCTGCCAGTGGAAGATCATTGACCAAGGCAACAGTGAGACGGTTGGGCAGCACCATTGTCCAAGCTATGATGTCCAAGACCATTGTGTCTGACATGACGCTATGGAAACAAAGGATGAAAGTCAGCAACTTCAAAGGCTTAAGCAGTGATCCCAATGCTTTTCTTTTGATCCCTCAGGAAAATCAACCATAAGCATGCACTATCTAGATGTCATGACCAGGGCTCCAGTGACCTCTTTCAGGCTATGCAACCCATCGATTTCCCCTCTTCCTCTACAAGTCACTGACCTTGAGGTCATGTGCACAAGTGGCAAGTTTAATGGCATCACCAGGCACCAGTGAACAGAGTCTCAAGCCCCCTCCTACTGGATTTATTAGTGCCTGCAGACATTCAACATGTGCTCCTGAACTCTGTCTCTGGTCTCACATAAACAGCTCCAGAGCAGTTTCTAGCAGCTGCCCTCCTTGGAGGATGCCAATCCCTATGCACCAATCTCAAATTATCCACTGTGTCTATGCATGCGTACACATGTGCAGCAAATTACAGTAAATTGGAGCAGCTGGTTTGCCACCAGGCATGATCACCATACTGTACATGTGCCAAAGACCATTCAATTGTACGTACCATACTCAATAGTGCAGCATAAACCCCAACCAACCCTGTCATTGTCCACTGGATTGGAGGAGCAGCACCTCCCGTAGAGGTCACAACAGTACATAGTGCTGTAACCTCTGGGGGAGAGGCAGGTAGCACACCACAGCGGCTCAGTTTATTACTGCAACATGCACCATCCATCAACTCAGCCCATATGCCAGTGTGTCATAATGTTTTGACACAGCAGCCATCTTAGGAGTTACCTCATTGTATTGACATTGACTGGTGCTGCTGGCACATGTGGCATGACACACTATTGATGTTTTTTCATCAACAACTGGTACTGCAGTTTTTGGAGCTTCTGGTGCCACAATAGAAACCACTGGAGAAATGGACCGCAGTAGGGCTACTTTCTTGTGGGCCAGTGGGCAATAAGAATGCTCCTCCACTGTAGTTCATGTGGGAACTGGTTTTGGAGGTAGGGGTGGGGATGAATTTGGAGGTCGGTCGACCCCAATTACTGAAAAACTGAAGACTTTTAAGTTTCGTGGCCAAGAGTCCCTTGTCGTTAATATAAACTGAGCATCAAATACACCCCTTTTGCATTTGACCCTCACAGTAGCATGAGGAAACTTTTCTCCATAGCTCTCCCACATCGAAGAGGATATCACAATGCCATGGCTTCGCACGCAATACTGTCTGACATCACAGGAGCCATAAGAAGTCCTCATGGGGGTACTGACATTAGCTTCCACCCATCTTTTTACATGCATTCAAGGCAAATGGGTGAAACCAACATCACAAAAGCAACAACATGCCACAAAACAGATGTGTATGTGTGTGTGTGTGTGTATATATATATATATGATAGATATGTATATCGAACACTTCAGGTTAGCGTGCCGGTCCTGCTCCTAATATATAGTATATATACATACACACACACACACATACCAGATTTTATTTTTGGTATATGCACACAAGTAACAGAGAAGCTGGTGTTTCAGTGAGGAATCCACAGGTAGATACTGTATCCATCACAAAATAGCATTACCAAGGGTAAGTAATTACTCTTTCGATTGATACATCTAGCTGTGGATTCCTCACCTTTTGAATGGAATCCCTAAGCAGTCACGCACTCTGAGGTGGGTACCTATCTGCTTATACCAAAAAATCTTGCAGAACAGAACAAGCAAAGTGACCGTCCCTCCTCACCTCGGAGTCTAAGCAATAGAGCTTTGGAGGCCCAAGTTGCCGCTTTACAAATGTCAATCACTGGGACACCCTAGCTAAGGCAGAAGTGGAAGACTTAGCTTGAGTGAAATGAGCTCTTATACCTTCTGGAGGCTCCTTGTCAGCCACGGCAGAGCAGATCTTTATGTACACAATGATCCACCTGGACAATGTCCTCTTATGCACAGCCTTGCCTTTAATTTTACCTATGTATCCAACAAACAGCTGATCGTCCAGCCGGAGATCACGTGTCCTGTCAATATCTAAGCTTACAACCCTTTTTGGGTCCGAGAGATGGCGCCTTTCCTCCTCCTTAGAAGGATGGGGAGGAGGATATTAAGTAGGTAGGGTGATAGACTGGCCCAAGTGGAAAGGAGTCACCACCTTTAGCAGAAAGCAGCCCTCGTTCTCATCACCAACTTATCTGCATAGAAAGTGGTGAAAGGAGGTTTAACACTAAGGGCCTGCAATTCACTGACTCGCCTGGAAGACGTTATTGCCACCAGGAAAACCATCTTAAAAGTAAGTAATCTCAAAGGACAACTGTGTAATGGTTCAAAAGGAGAACCCATTAAAAAAATAACAACTAAATTAAGATTCCTCTGAGCCATTATAAATAGAGTTGGAGGATATCTATTGGTAAGTCTCTTTAAGGACCTTAACACTATAGGGGACTTAAAAAAGGAAAGGCTGGTCAGGCAAACAAAGGAATGCCGAAAGGGCAGCCAAATATCCCTTACCTGTTGCAAATGTACAACCTTGTTGCATGAAGGAAAGCACAAAACGCAAAATGTCATGTAAATGGGCTTTTAAGGGGTCAAAAGAACTTTCTTCACACCACTTAACAAATGTAGCCCATCTGCCAGCATGGACCGTTTTGGTGGAGTGTCACCTGGCAGATTAGATTACATCCACCACGTTAGGGGGAGAAAAAAGGACTCAAGTTGCCCCGATCAATCTTCAGGCATAGAGGTGCAGGCTCTGGAGATGGGGGTGTAGAACCTGCCCCTGCGACTGCGAGAGGAGGTCTTCCCTGTGAGGGAGAAAGAGAGGAGGGCACAGTGAGAGTTGAAGGAGGTATGTGCACCACACCCTCCTTGGCCAATCCGGGGCTATTAATCTTTTTAGCCAACCCTTGGGCTCGGTCTTCGCAAATCTTCCTCAGAGCCTGAGGAATCAAGGGTCCGGGTGAAACACATAAAGCTGCATACTCCCTGCAGCAGATACTGGACGACGGTCAGTGTGCGTTCTCGTGAGTAGCAAAAACATCTATCTGAAGGGTACCATGTTATCCAGAAGATGTGAAGCACCACGTCCAGATGGAGATGCCACTCATAATCGGCCGAAAACTGCTGACTGAGACTGTCCGCAAGTAAGTTCAAAACTCCAGCCAAGTGATTTGCTATGATGTAAATCTGATGGTCCTAAGCCGAGGACCAAAGTCATAGAGCTTCTCTGCAGAGAAGGTACTACCCTATTCAATCCCTGTTTATTGACGTGCCACACTGCAGCAGTGTTGTCCATCAAGACTTGTACCGACAGACTACAAATGGAGGGGAGAAAGGTCTTGAGAGCCGGACGTATTACTTGCAATTCCAACAGATTGATGTGCAACAACCATTGCTCTGAAGAACAAAGTCCTTTGATCTCCAGATCCCCCCCAGATGTGCTACCCACCCTAGAGTGGAGGCATCCATTATCACCGTGGCCACCGCAGGTAGAGGACAAAAACAGCTTTCCTTTAGATAGATCGCCGTCCACACCCCACCATTGAAGATTTGCTGCAATGTCTCTGAAAATTCTGAACGACTCTCTGAGGTTTCTGTTGTGTTAAAACCACAGCTTGCAGAGGCACCACTGAAGGGCCCTCATATGCCACCGTGCATGGGTGACCAACAGAATGCAAGAAGCCATCAGACCGGGCAAGTGTGAGACCTTCAGAACTGAAACCATTGCTCCATCCTGAAACACCAGAGTCAGAACCTGAATGTCTTGAATCCTCGGAGGGGGAGGTTAGGCACGATTCACTGTGGTGTCCAGTACTGCCGTATGAACAGGGTGCACTGAAATGGTGCTAGGTAAGATTTGGGCATGCTTATATAAAAGCTCAGGTTGTACAACTGAGTTGTCAACTGCAAGTGATGCAACACCAACTCTGTAGACTTGGCTTTAATCACCCAGTCGTCCAGATAAGGGAATACTGGTATTTCCCACGTTCTCAGATGTTCTGCAACCACTGTTATCACCTTTGTGAAGACTCAAAGTATGGACATAAGACCAAACGGAAGGACCGCAAACTGGCAATGTGATCCCACAGTGAATCTGAGATACTTCCTGTGCGAGTGCAAAAAGGGGATGTGAAAATATGCATTCTGCAAATCGATTGAAACCATCTAGTCTTCCTTGTCCATTGCAGGAAGCACCTGTGTCAGGGTCTGAATATTTTGTGTTTGAGGAACCAATTCAATCTCCTGAGGTCTAGGATCGGATGCAAACAACCGTCCCGTTTTGGGGATCAGGAAATATCGGGATTAACATCCCTGACCCCGTTCGGGAAACAACTCCACCTTTTAAAAGTAGTATTTGGATCTCCTGTTGAGGTAACAGAAGATGTTCCTCAGAACAAAAACTTTGTTGAGAAGGGAAAGGAGGGGGAAACTCCTGGAAGGGTAGGGAGTATCCATTTTTCATAATACTCAACACCCACAGGTCCGACATTATGGACCTCCACTGAAGTAGAAAATAGATTAACTGTCCTCCCACTAGTAAAGCATGCTCCAGGATGGCAAAACTAGGGCTGCTTTCCTGCAATAGTAGCTGAGGGGGGGGGTAGGGAGAAAGGCTGATGTGCAGCTCATCTCTGTCTCCCTTTGCCACGCCATCTGTAGGACTTGTAAAGAGGATTGGATGACTGTTGCTGCCGGAACCGTTGCCTGCCACAAAAGAAATAGTTCTGGCCAAACCCCCGGAACTTATGAAATGGACTGTAGTCCTTAGACTGGAACTGAAGGAGTAAAGACCTCCCTGTTGCCTTGCTTTTCCTTGAACCTCTCCAAGGCAGAATCAGCCTTGGTGCCAACAAATCTTGCACCATCGAAAGGCAAATCTATTAGGGCGGCTTGCACATCAGGCGAAAATCCTGATCCTTTGAACCATGAGTGTTTTCTCGTAGCGACTGAGGTTCCCAATGCCCTAGCCAAATCAGCCGTATCCAGGTCCGACTGGATGACTTGTCTCGCTGCCGCCTGGCTATCATTCAAATGTTTTGCAAACTGCCTCTGAATATCCTCAGGCAGCTTTGGAACTACAGCCCTGGCAGAATCCATCAAAATATGAATATAGCGGCCCAAAAGAGACATGGCCTTGACAGATTTCAAAGCCATACTCCCAAAGAAAAAACCTTCTTTGCAGACTGCTCCCTTTTTTTCGACTCGCTGTCAGCTGGAGCAGTTTGGAAGGGCCCTGGAGTAGATTTATAAGAGTAGGAGGCTTGTACTACCAAACTTTCAGGTGCTGGATGACTGCTTAAAAACATAGGATCTCCTGGTGCAGTCTTGTATCTTCTGGCAATAGGTCGAGACACTGCCGGAGTAGACTTGGGTTTCTGTCAAATGTCTAACACAGGTTCAGTCAAAGCCTCATTAAAAGGTAAAGGTGGTTCTGACACCGAAGAAGCAAAATGAAGTATTTCTTTCAGTACAGTAGGCTTTAGTTCTGATGTAGGAGGTAGCAACTTCAGCATGTCAGCAGACTTTCTTACCACCACATGATATGTTGTGACCTCAGAAGGAGACATGCTTTTTGGTGACAATAATTCCCATTCTGGGGAAGTGTCCAGACCACTAGCCAAATCCAGTCCTTCAAAGTCAGAATAATGCGACAGATTTTTGCCTTCCTCCAGATCAGGATCGTGCTGTGAATAGAAATACTGTTCTTCCTCCAGAAGCCATTGAACTTCTCTATGGGATCTATGTCTCAACTCCAGCAGTGGCGCAGTAGAAGACAGAATCAGCGCTGGCTCAGGATCAGGAGGTACAGGTGAAGTTGATGGTCTTACTGGAGTCGAAGGCGACACCGGGCAAGCCACAGGGAATGCAGCAGGAGAGCCTTCAGTCGACCTTAGGTGAGGAGACACCGACATCGGAGAGACATCTCTTGAAGATCATGTTGGGAACTGTGACGCTACTTCTTTTTGTGCTTCCTCTTGGATGACTTTGAGGAGCGGCGACTCCAAGCGAGGTCGAGACTTTTAACAACTTCTCTTCTCCTTCCATGACTTGGCCATGAACAGCTTCTCTTCTCTTTCTTTCAAGGCTTTCAGGTTCATCTTCTGGCACGAGGCACGGGCATTGAGGTCGTGGTCCTAGATGACACACCATAGATAGTCGTCATGAGGGTTCCTGATCGACATCTGGTCTTCAAACTCTCCACAAGTCTTGAATCCAGACTTCCTTGGTGAAGAAACTGTCGCAGAAAAGCAGACTCCACTGATTTTGTACCCTGAAAAACTGTAGCTACCTAAGAGACAGAGGAAAAAAAGTGTTATGCGTCAACGGCATGTAAAAAAGGGAACTGACATCAGTATGCCGTTGAGGACTTCTTATGGTTCCTGTGACATCAGAAGGTGTTGCGTGTGGAGCCATGGCATTGTGACATCCTCATCAACATTGGAGAGCTATGGAGAAAAGTTTCTGTGGAATGCTGGCACATTGGGATATTCAAAAGATGAGGAATCCACAAGTAGATGCACCCATGAGAAAACATACTTTAATTCAAACACAAATAAATACTAAGCATATAATTATAAATGTACACAATGAAAACCAGACCCTAGTGCCCTTTCGGAACAAATGATTTGTATAACGTCTCTCAGTGTTCAACAATGAAAATACCTTACCTACAGTGTTTGTCATGGAGTCCTCAAGGAAAACCCAATTTCTACTCTATTTGTCAAAGAGTCCACATTACAAAACCCCTACGCATTGCATTTGTCAGAGTCCATAAAATAATACTCCCTCGTATTTTGCTGGAGTCCACAACGGTAAACGCCTTCTTATTGCATTTGTCACAAGGTTAACCCTAGCCCAGCAAGGCAAGATGGCTACAGGGGCATCACTTCCTGTTCCAGACACCAAATCGTGTTCAATTAATTATGTGTGGAGCTCTAAGTGCGAGATCGGGAACAGCTGTAGGAGAGGCTTAATCACCTGAGATGTGAATGAGCCGATGGGGTCAGAAATTCACAGTGGTGCAGACTCTGTTAGAGGGGAGAGATGAGAGGCCTCCATACCCCACTTTCCTCCTGTCAGCACTGGTGCTAGGGGCAGAGAACAGATATGGAGAGGGAACAGCAAAGAGAAAGCAGGGTGGCTGGCAATTTCGAGAGATGTGAAAAAAAACAAGTCCGAGCTATGCCACCACAAGGGTCTGTAACTAAGATGGGGCTGGAGCACGGCCTCACTGGAGAGAGGCGGTATGGCCTCCAGTGGAGGCTTGACACTGAGGACAGAGGAGGCTGCTGTGAGGAACTGAGTGGCGTCCCAGGAGGAGACACATAAGAGTGGGGGCTGTCCCAGAGGTGTGTTGCACATGTACCACTGACAGGCCAATGGGGTGGGTCAGGTCAAGAAGAAAGAGTGATAGCTCTAAGATGCCCTGGTATGTGGCATCTGGAAGTGTTTGGATGACCCTTCACCCAGTGGAAGATGACCAGTTAATGCCTCATTCTCCGCTGAGAGGGTAAGCCAGTCCTTTCACCCAGGAATGCATAGCTGGAATAAAAACATTAAGCTAGGGAACCTTGAAGACAAGCAGCAGACCACTGGCCCTGGAGTGAGGAAAATATATGCAAATACCATACAGAATCCCCTCCAAACCCCTTCACTCCACCCAACACCCTCTAATTGTGATTGTGACACAAAATGAGGGTGTGAGATGATGCATGAAGACCAAACAAGATCCTATCACTGCTGCCTACAGAATGAGAAAAGTCTGGCCTACTTCTTTGATCCAGAAGAACAGACTGACTAAATGTGCCTTCAACGAGAAATAACCAGCACAATGCCTGAAGCTTCCTTCCACAAGAAGTGGGTCCTGAGTGTTCCCTCCAGACAAGTGACTCTGACCCATTACTGAAGAATAAAAGAATCAAAACCACGTTGGAACACAAAATAGACACTGATCCCTCGACTTGCAAACAGACCTAAAGAAAGTTTCTGAGATTATTGGGACAGTGGAAAGCAACATCCACAGGAGCCACTTCTATGAAGGAGATTCGTCTCCTGAATAAAGATGTCGAGCAACTTGTAACTTATAGTGAAAATGAGGAACACTGCTCTCATATATACAACATTTGCCTAGCTAGAGTGCCAAAACTGTCCCTATCGATTGAACTATGGGAGAAAATCTTCATCCTGGAAGTGCTGCAACCGAGGGGATTATTGGAAATATTTTCAGTAAACGAAGCCCACTGGGCCCCAGTTCACCTATGGCAATTTATAGTTTAACCCAGGACAATCATCGCCCAAATCCTCGATTTCAGGGACAGGGATGCAACATGACAAGCAGCAGGATCAAAGAGGCAATTAAGGTATGAAAACAGGTATATGCTTTTCCTAAATTTCACTCAGGTGATTCTACATCAATGAAGAATATTTGACATGGTTATACTTGAATTACGAAACGACTACATTTTGATGTATGCAGCTCGGTTCAGAATCCTAGCTAAGGTGAAATCCTGGCATTTCACATAGCTGGATGAGATGTGAGATTGGCTAGAGGGTTGGAGGCCATTTAGGATCACAAAATTACATGTCTATCTGAGGTGGAGAAGCAGAGATAGGAGCATCTGGGTGGCAAGCCGTAGAAGGGAACCCAGAAATAAAGAGGGAACACTATGAAGGACTCACTTAGAGAAGGAGAGACACCTGATTATGGGTGATGTAATGCCAGAGGGGGCTACTCCACAATAGACACCCAAGCGCAGATAATCATGATGGTCCACATGCAAAGTGTGCTTTGAAAGAACAGCCAGGACAAAGACAACATACACCCTAGAACAGAGATCTTCAAACTGGGGGGCGGGCCCTCCTAGGGGGGCCTGAAGTGATCCCAGGGAGGGCCCCAGACTCTGGACAAAATAAATATTATACAGATAACAGGCCTTTGTTTTAAGCAGAAGCATGTTATTGCAGTTTTAGAAAGGTAACAGTCCTTAACTGCAATGTTTAAATAGGTTTAGACATAGGGGGGGCCCAATGATTTTTATTTTTCAACTGGGGGGGGCGCGGCATTAAAACGTTTGGAGACCTCTGCCCTAGAAGGTGGGACGGACAAGTTGATAACACAATGTCTGGGTAGGTGAAAAGAGGGAATGATATGGATGATTCTCCCGCGCTAGGCTTTGACCCGAATAAGGGCTCCTGTAATTCCTGAGGAAAACAGTTTAATAGGCTATGGCCAATATGGATTGAGCAACTGATAGACCTCCTCTGCATACAACATAAAAAGGAGTCTTTCTCACACTCCTGTAAAAGAGACATTGTTTTCTTAGGACAGTTAGGCATGCTGTGAATTGAGGTGGTGGGTAATTCAGAAACAACAGTGTATGCACAGTAGTGGTGTTGGAGGGCGGTGGGAACAGTTGAGGTACATGACTTAACAACACTGCTCGGAAACAAGACTCTAGGAGATGTTACAATACCTTGCATGAATAACTCAATTATAAACGTTGTTAAACAGTGATATAAAAGAAACTAGGATGGATTCCTTTAAGTGCATCTCTTGGAATATCAATGGGATGGGGAAAAATAATAAAAGAGTAGTAGTGGCCAACAAGATCCACAGACATTGACAAGATATAGTGTTCTTCGAGGAGCCCATCTTTTGGGCACAAAAAGCCAGGCTCTTAGTAGCGAGATGTATAAATCCCTGTTACATGTCAGATTTAAAAATGTCTAAAGGGGTGTAACTAATCTAGGTAAACACAATGATACTAATCATAATAGACAACACCTGGGCCAACCTGTAAATAATGCATGGTGACAGTGATTGGGCATGGAGTAGGGAACAGATTACTCTGAAATCTGTGTTCCTACAGCCAATACTACAAGCCGATACCCTGGACAGACTTAGATCTCAAATACTACAAATGACAAGTGGCACAGTAATCCTGGGAGGAGTCTTAAATATGAGGATGACAGCACAGCTAGATAGAGCGGGGGTGGGGAAGGGATTACTCTCTAGCATTACAAATCAAAGGAGGTTTGCCAATGGCATAAATCTGACTGACATATGTCGGTAGAGACGCCCAGCAAAGCAACAATTTCCTATTACTCCGCAGCATGCCCTTCTTCCTAAAGAATAGACTGCACAGAAAGGTACTTCAGAGGTATCCAGATATCAGAGGTTTAGGTAGAGGGATATTGGACTATTCCCTTTTGTGGATGGAATCTGGTGACAGACGAAGGAACTGTCCCATGGAATTAAAGCTAGATTATTGGAAGTTGAAAGACAAAGCCATGATAGACAGATGAGAGGTACTCCAGAGAAATATTTTGAAAGCAATGTGGGGCCAGTACAATCAACAATAGCCCCCTTGGAATCTTATAAAACCATAATTAGGGTCCAAGCTCTGTCAGGGACAGTTTGGAAGAAATAGGAAAGGGAAAAAAAAGTTAGGAGGCTGAAAAGACTTTACTGTGGCTAGAAAAACAATACCTGGTAAGTAGGGACCCTCAAGTGAATAAACAGTTCCAATTTAAAAAACTAGACTGCGCCTCCCTGTCCAACAATCAGACCAGAAACCAGTATATAACTGCATAATCGGATCTTTACCACATATGATATAAAGGAGGAAAACTTACAGCATGGCTCGAGTAGGTGATAGGAGGTTCAGGGGTGGATAACAACAGTAAAGGGTGGACAGGGAGCCATAATGGTACGAAATCAGAAGATAGGACAGGAATTTGCTAACCAACTGTCACACTACTCCACAAGATTCAAGGTGGCAGAATCTGACTTTATAGACTTTTTGTAGGATCTGCTGAACACCGCTCTCCCTTCAGCAGATAAAAATATTCTAGAGACACCATTCAGACACCAGATGAGCAGACAGAGGGGTTCCTGGCCCAAATGAGTTTTGGTCAGAATTCTTTAAGGGTGTACCTGGTAAATTAATGGACAACCTTCATCATATGTTTAAGGAGAATAGAAAAGAAGATAGCCTGCCTTACAGTCTGAGGATGGTGACAAGTCTATTTAATCCACAAAGGGCCTGATTATAATCGGTAGGTGTATTCTGATCCACGTGTCATAACCTGTTTACGCACGGTTTGGAATTACAAGTTAAGAGGTATTTAACGTATTCAATAATTATCTGACGCGTTAAATACCTCAAGGCTCATTAAATTTCAGCAGGTAAAACCTGCCGAAATTTGACAGTGGAAAAGCAGATCATCCAGATTTTGGTGCGTTAAACACTAAAATCTGCATGCTATTCCCTATAAAGTTGCAATAGGTGCTATTTAACGCACCCAATAAATAACATACCCTGTGGTATCGTTATTTATCAGGTGTGCTAAATAGCACCTATACTTGTAATCAGGGCCAAAGAGGTAAAGCCAGGCATGAACTGAGTTTTATACGCCGATCTCGCTAATGAATTTAGAAACCAAAATGCTAGCTAAGATTATGTCAAACTCCCTCCACGGTGCAATAGGCTCACTGGTGCATGCAGATTAATCCGTTTTCAAGCCACATAAGAGTGCTAGGCACAACCTATGGAACATGGAACACACACAAACGGTAATAGAAGCCTTGGTGCTAGATACAGCTAAGACCATTGACTAGATGGAGATATGCTGTCAGTACTAAAGTGAATGAGATATGGCCCGCAATTTTTATCCTGGATGAGGTTACTATACTCCAGTCTTATGACCGGGGGCTCATAGGAGAATTTCAATTGGACAAAGGAACAAGACAAGGATGTCCTCTTTCACCACTGATCCCTGCTCTCATATTGGAGAAGTTGACATGGTGGAGCTGGCAAGTTGCCCTGCTTGAAGGGCTATAATGGCACCACCACTGAGACAAGAGACTACCTCTATAGGCAGGTGACATATTTGTGTATGTCACCAAAATAGCTATCACTTTTGACAGATTGCTGCATATTGTTTGCATACTTGGAGGGTATTGTGACTTCTGTATAAATTGGCATAAGTCAGTGTTGTATCCCCTCTGGACTTGGGTCCACATGCAAGAATACTTCTTCAGTTTTAAAATAGTGCTAGAGGGGTTTAAATAATTGGAGAACCATTTCATGAGGGATATGAGTGAGTTCCACAAGCATCATTTGTATGTCGCTCTAAATAAGTTCCAGAGTGATGTCTGATACTAAATGTCATCAACCCCTCCGGCTCACAGGAAAAGTTACACACAATGACATGAGCAGTCTATGATGGTGGAAGCGCAATTCCCGATCAACAATATTACTCTAAGTCATCCCAATTAGTGGTGGTAAATAACTGGGCTTTCATACACCAACAAGAACCACTAACCCAAATTTATAGGCATGAGAGGAGGACCTTGGACACCCTGCAGCACTCTCTGAGACCAGGCAGGTTAAACAAATGTAGATCCACACTGCCACAGTTGTTGGGGTGTGGGAACAATTGGACAAGAAAACTGGGACGGAATGTCAAATGTATGGGACTCTTTCCATTATCAAGACTGAGGTGATCTGAAAGAACTAGAATAGCTGCAGGGGTTTTGCAGCTTGGACATGATTGGGATATCCACCTTGGGAGATGTACAGGGACTAGTATGCCTAAAAACATTTGACCAGGTCATAGATGAACTCAGTATGCCAGGCAAGGAAATGTTCAGATACCTGAGTTTTCAACAAGCACAATTGGTCCATAAAGAAGAAAATTTCCAGATTCCTGGTGGTACTCTCTTGCAGCATAGGTGCTGTCTGCAGCACTGTCGAGAAATGTGGTCACTTTTACATGTAATCCCCTACTTCATAAAACCTTGGGGATACTGAGTAGTTTAGGAACTAAGGGCCTTATTTAGAGTTTGGCAGACTGGATACTCATTCACAAGTGTGGCGGGTGTCCTATGTGTCGTACCATAAGTACATTATAACCTATGGCAATTCTAATTAGGCAGAGGGATATCTGTCACATCTTGACAAGAGTATCCCGTCTGCAAAACTCTATATAAGGCCTTAAATGTGACATGGAGAATATAGAATGAGAAAAGGCATCGCAAACTCAAAATTATATATGGTATATTACACCTGTAGTAGAATAAAGCTAGTAAGGAAGCCAGACTCAGAAATCAGTCTTAGAAGATGTGATGTGGGTGACTTCCTTCACACTATACGTCTCTGTACACAACTGAGGTGACTTTTCAGAAGAGTGTTGGAGGTTGTCTGAATTTAATACTGAGTAGAACACAGCCATTTGAGGCACACCTGATGTTGCTTGGGATACCAGATCACACCACCGACCAAAAAACACTGGATGAACTAGGGCTGAAGGTTGGCAGAAAAGGTACAGTTTAGCTGCTGGGTAGCTCTAAGGTTCTGCCTTTAAACACTGGCATGCTAACATTGACAGGTGCATGCATGTTGAGAAGAACAAGTTACTTATCTTCAGTAACATTCTTTCTGGTGGATGCTCTATCTAACCATAGATTCCACAGCTTTAGAATAATCGCCTGCACCACACTGAAAGTGGATTTCTTAAAGCAAATGCTGCTGCTGCTCGCCGACAGATGGCACTGACTGAATTCACAACGAACTAGCGCTGCTCTGAAAGTGACAGAGCGGAGTGGTATATAGGTGCAAATCCTCCAAAGAACTCAGACTCTTTAATGACCTCTTCTACACCCTCTAACATGGATCAATCATCACAAACTGAAGGTAACAGTGTACCAAAATATAACTTTAGACTTTGAGATATGCAGATGTATACTCCACAGAGAGGGGAGGCGGGAGGGCAGTGAAGAATATATGTTTTTTTAGAGTATCCATTAGAAAGAGCATTACCAAAGGTAAGTAAGGTGTTCTTCTGATGGATACTTCTAACCACTGATTCCTCACCTTACGATAGATATCAAACCAGTACCTCCCAAAAATGTAAACTTTCTGAGGAGTGAACTCAGAGCAAAAAGTCCTGCATAATTGACTGGACAAAATGGCTTTCTCTGCAGACATGACTATCATGACCATTAAGGCAGTAGTTCTCTGTGAATGTGCGCATGGACACCCATGAGGCACGTTAACGTATGCCCAGGACAGGAACACGCCTCACTAGTGCCATCATAGCAGCCTTAGCCCCAGTGGAATGGGCCGATAGACCCTCAGTAGGCTCCTTCACGGCTACAGCACAGCATGTTTCAATGTACAGCAATCTCCAATGTGATAGATCTATTCTGTACTGCCTTCACCTTCTCAGCATTGGCAAACCACATGAATAGCTAATTCTCTGCACAGTACTCCATGTTATCGACACAGAGGTCCATGCACTAAATATAATGTTCATGTTAGGATCAAGCTGGTGGAACCTCTCCTCCTCTTTGGAGGGGTCTGGAAGAGAGAAAAAAACAAGACTGATGATGGATTGGCCCACGTGGAAGGGAGGTTCAACTGTAGGCAGAAACACAGCTCAATTCAGCACAAATCTGTCAGGAAAGAAGGTAATGTATGGAAGCAGCACAAACAGCACCTGCAATTCGTTGACATGACGCAAAGAAGGGGAAGCAATAACAAATACTGTTGATGTTAAGGAGCTGTAGGGAAGAACAATACATAGGCTTAAAAAGCCTACACACTAGAAAAGTGATGACCCAAGTAAAGTTTCATTGAGGCAAGATGAAAGACATTTGTAGAAACATGTGACTCAAACCTTTCAGGAACCACATCATAACAGGTCTGAAAAGAGAGGGTTGATCAGCAAGCATAAAAAGGCCAAAGGGGCCAGCATATAACCTTTAACTTCACCCTCTCCAAAGCCGTGCTGGACGTGAGACGAAACAAACAATAAAATGTCTGACAACCTGCCCTGGCAAGGGATGAAGATGACATTCACTACACCAGCCCACAAACTTTTCCCAACATCCTGAATAGATGATTTGGCCGAGGAAGTCTGGCCACGAGAATCCCATCCACCACTTCAGATGGAAAATCATACCTATTCAGTTGTGGCTGCTTAATCTCCACGCATTGAAATGTAAGATTGTGCCGATTTCGGTACAAGGCCCTGCCCTGTTGCTGAGAGAGGAAGTCCTCTCGATTTGGTAATGAGGATGGTGAGCAAGTGCTCAGGTTTAAGAGATTGGCATTATCACACTCTCCTGGCCTAATCCAGGGATGTCACGATGACTTGAGCCTGGTCTGTCCTAACCTTCCTCAGAAACTAAGGTAGGAGAGGTAGGGTCTATACTGCATGGTCTCGCCAGTGCCGAAAATATCCAGTCAGGGCTTACCCCACTGGTCGAGGATGTCCTGTGCCACCCCAAGATAAGGACACTGTTTGTGATCCACTAGTCAACGTCTGCTTAGTTTGTCAGCTCTGGTGTTCAGCCACCCCACCAGGTTGTTGCCAACCAGGAAGATCCAGTGTTGATCCAGTCACTTCCAAAGGCATAGTGCCCCCTGGCAAAGGATCTATAGGATCACACAACTGTGCTTGTTGAAGTACCAGCAGGCGGTTGTGTTGTCCTTGAAGACATGCACAAGCTTTCACTTGATGGACAGTACAAACTTTTCCAGGCCAGCCAACTGGTACAAAGAACCAACAGGCTTGTGTGGAGCAGATGCTCTGCTGGGGACCTCAGGTGCCTGATCTGTACCTCTCACAGATGAACTCCACAACTCATAAAAATGCATCCCTCACTACAGTTAGCTTTGGGTGGGGTAGGGAGAGCAGCCTGCCGCAAGACAGGCTGGTAACAATCTGCCATCACTGAAGGTCCAGAGTTGTCATCTCCAATATTCAGGTGCTGTCTGACAGAAAACCCTGGTGCTTCACCCACTAGAAAGTGAGGTTCCACTACAAGATCCACATGTGCCACATGCCACAAGGGACAAGGAAGATGCATAAGGCTAGATGCCCAAGAAGCATATTACCTCTCCGAGCCCCAGGATGAGCCTGAAACATATGGATCACATTGTCAATGTCATGGACTTGCTGCTGGGGTGGTAAAGCCTTGAATGCCATTGCGCTCAGAACAGCCACTACAAAGGGGATCCTCTACAAAGGTAGGACTTCTAATTGCTAAAAGAAAACCCCAGGGATTACAGAAGGGTGACCATCAACTGAAGGTGGTTTGTGAATGACAGCCAAGAGACAGTCTTGAGCAGCCAGTCATTGAGGTACAAGAATAAGTATATGCACAATCCTTGAAGATGACTTGCAGTCACCACTATCACCTTCATAAACACCTAAGGAGCTGAGGTGAGGTAGACGGGTAAGACAGCAAACCAGAATTGTTCCAGCTCCTCCATGAGCCACAGGTTGCGACGGTGGAACTGTAGAACGAGTACATGAAAGTAAGCGTCATGCAACTATAAAGATACCAACAAAACTTCTCGGTCCGAGGCAGAAAGAACCTAATCCATGGTGAGCATTTTTATCTTTAACAGGGCATTAAGATGCAATAGATGCAGAATGAGCTTTAGTCATCCATTCTTCTTGGTCACCAGGAAGTAGAAGGAGCAACACCCCTTGCCTCTCTCCCGCTCTGGCACCTTCTCAGTGACTCCTCTGGCCAGGAGTGATTTAACCCCCTGAAGAAGTATAGCTACATAGTCTGCCAAAATTTGAGATGGTAAGGAGGGAAGACTGGAAAGGGATGAAATGTATTGCATGGCCTCTGATCAATTTGCAGTACCTACCAATCTGAAGTGATAGATTTCCAGGTAGGGTGGAATAGTTAGATCCTGCCCTCTACTGAGTGTGGTTCTATGAGAGGACATCATAGCAGCTTGGCAGGTGCTGTGGCTGGGGAGGGGGAGGCAGACGATTGCTATCCTTAGCGATGTGTACAGCCTCAGCCACCATTGTGCCTCCTGGAGCTATGAAACGTCTGAGCTGGCTACTGAACTAGTTGTGAGGGGTGACTATATGCCTGGCCCTGTGAATCACACCTGAATTTCCTATACTGCTGGTGGAATTGGAAGTAGAGCAAGAGAGACCCTAAAGATGGAGCTGTCACATGGTTCTTGCAATTTTCCACTCCCAAGTTGGCTTCCTCCTTTAAGATCCTTGATTATTTAAAGGGCATGTCCACCAGGGACTCTTGGACATCTTTCAAAAGGCCAGTAACACACATCTAAATGTGATGCCTAATCATCACCACACTTGTGCCCCTGGCGTGGCCCTCACAACCTTTGTGTCAAGGCTGGCTCATAATATATATTTTGATTCCTTTTGCACATCCTGATTTGTTTGGGAAAAGAGTGTTATGAGTTCCTCTGGGATAGTCGTCAAGAGCTCACTGGCCATGAGTTGGAGTTTGCCTCTACTGTAGGCACTTGTAAATCAAGGCCTTCTGCTAACCTAAGGATTACTACCGCAAGAGATGCACTGTCCTCAGTAGGTAGAATTTGTGGAGACTCCAACTCTCAAGAAAGGAGTCAAACCCACTAGCATTCTTTAAGTCTAGGTACAGTCCAGCATCAGTGTGGTGAAGGGGGAATAAGTTGTCCCCTCTTCATCATCGTCTTTATTGTGAGGTATAGGATCATGCCCTTCAACTGCGTTTGAATAAGAGAGCCAAACAGGGCATCCAGCCTTCTATCTAGTCTTCTAAAATATAGCCTTTGTGGAAGGGTTGAGGGAACACTTTACATTCTTGATGGTTGAACTTTGCTAATTTCGTAGAGCGACATGGGTCTAGTGTGGGCTGATGTCTGCTCCAGGTGAGAAATCAGAGAGAGGGCCATGTCCAGCACAGGGGCTGTAGGAGCAGTGACCTGTGTAGCCCTTAAGGCCATAATGAAGGTATAAGCCGGAGGTGACCGGGGTCAGGAAGGAAGACCAGTGGGGTCAGTCAGCACCAGGAAAGGACTCACCAGAGAAAGTGTAACTGGGGACCCTGTGACTCACTGGGACCCGAAGGTGTTCAAGAGGGAGGTGCACCCAACTGATGAGCCCCATATAAGGTGGAACCAATCGTGGATTTCTTGTGTTCCAGGTCAGGGAAGACCTAGCCTGGAAGTGTGGACTGGACTGTTCCTACTAGAACAGAGTCAAGATTTGCATATGCCAAGGTGTGCAAAATAACGATGGACTGCAATGCAGCCCAAGAAATTACTAGCAGTTGAGATTCTTTCAAGCATTCCATCCATCATTTGTTTTGGATACTTCTGTATGATTCCTTAAGTGCAACAAGTATACCCAGATGTGGGTTCCATGCTCACTGTGCCATTGGAACTAAGCTGCACCTGACTGACAAGGCCCAATCAGGGCAAAATCTGTTTTGAGATGTTTGTGTTCCATTTTAGGGAGCTCTGGTAGGTTGGGATGGACTGTTCCCATTGGAGCAGGGTCTAGACTGATTTGCATGTGGCTGGGTCCAAACTGAGATGGCATGATGTACGAAATAATGGGCTGGGATTAGGTCCTGAGTAATTATTAGTGGGTGAGATTAATTCAAGCATTCAAGCCATCAATGTTTTGTATACTTCAAGAGGGAGGTGACATAATTTTGAAGAATTGCTTCCTTAAGAGCCTCAGTCTGTTGCAAGGTCAATTATGGCCTAGGAATCTAGAGTGCGCTGGGGCCAACCTCGGATTGGGCTCCGAGTCAGTAGACACCAGCGGTGTGAGCGCTTGGATTGCTGGCTACATGGCTTTTTTTCTGATTTTGGTGAAAAAAAGTTGGAAGAATCCCATTTTAGCTTCTTGCACAAGTGGTGAACCTTAGACTTGGACTTAGCCCCAGGACTTCCACCAGGATTGTGATTTGGAGCAGCCCTGAGATTTGGAGCGGGAAAGGCACAGTGACTTTGAGCTGGATCAGGAATAATGCTTCTTTTGTTCTGCAACACAGAGTTTAGTTCCCCACTCCCTGATCGTCTTTGAATGCATAAGAGCACACTTTTCACATGATTTTTTTGAGCTGCGGCCAGAATGGGAAAACCATACATAGGCATACATCGCATAAATCCGTGACTGATATCTGCTTCCTAAAGTTACGCCAAGTCTTAAAATCAGTCGTCTTAAGGGTCAAGGCGGAGACATTTTCCCTGGCACAATGTCCTTTGTTGAAATTTGGATTGTGGCAGTAGAACCATCACAAGTTGGGAGCTGAGCTACACATATGTGTCTCTTTCCCTTCGTTTGTGCACAGCAACAACCTCTTCAAGAAATCCCGATCCAGTCTGGCCCCCGTAAGTATTCTAAAGGTGAGAAATCTGTAGTTAGACAAAGCCATCAGAAATGGCTAAACAAGGGGAGAAGCTGGCTCGAGAAACTTAAAAAGTTCTGGGGTGCATGGATGAAGTATAGAGGGGATACAAGTAATGGGGCAGCTGACGTGTCTATGGTAACAACCAATACATGATGAATGCAGACCACGTTTAGAGTTAATGAATGGACTTTCTCTGACTGTAATACCAAATGATAGCAAGGAGCTGGTAACACTTCTTGATGATCTTGTAGAATCTCAGAATCAGCATTATCAACAGCCATCAGATGAACTCTTTCACAGTTACTCACATGCTCTGAGTTACTGTTTACTTTGTCTTGGATTCAATTAAAATAATTATAACTTTTTAAAATCTTTCACCATGCTTCTGAATGTTTGTTTTCCAGTGTAATTTATTAAATTTGAGCACTGAATAATATTTATTGTTGTGCATGTACATATATTCTACATGAGGCCAATTTGATGTATCAGGACAGGGTATGGATTGACTGGTGTAACAGAAAACAATGAGGTTAAAATTGAAAAGTGTACATAAGTTGTTGCCTGGAAAGCAAGAACAGCAAGGACGAACAGACATCTTAATACTGTACAGAACAAACTACCTACAAGGAATCAGCAATGAGGGTTGAAAAACAGTGACTGGGAGATACAGAGGTTGATATTGGTAGAGCTAGCCAATGCCAACTGACTGAGCTTAAGTTATGCACAGGGATACAGCGGTCCTCGACAAAACAAATTGTCCCCATAATGGCTGCTTGGGCTGCTCTCAGATGAAGTGTTCCTAAATGTATTACAAAATTCAGACTCTATTAACTCACATTGCAGAGGTATAAGTTCACCTACGTTGTTTTTAAAACACATCAAATAATCAGGCTCTTCACAACTAGTGGCAAACACTCATGCTTTGTTATCTAAGACATAATCATACTCTATTCTAGCACTTTTAAAAAACATCACCACCATTCTACAGCAAATCCGGTTTATACAATAAAGTCTTGGCACTGACTATGTTTTTTTTTGGGGGGTGGGGCTGTTTCTACCTTACTCAAGCCCTTGTTTCTTCTAAATTATTCTTACTCAAGATTTGGGTTGATGTTTTGAGCTAGAGTCATCTATTCCCCACCAACAACACACCAGCACCCCTCTGCATAACAAAAGTAACAGTACTTTACATGTTATGCTATTTGGTGCATTATGGTAAATCCAGTTATTATTTCTAAGACAAAAGAAAATAGTTAGCTGCAAGCAATGCTCATTTTACGTAGTCTTTGATCATCCAGTTTATATTCTTTACCAACACAAGGACCTGCGGATGGTGGAAAGAAACCCTTTAGAGTCTTTTATCCTGGATAGTGTAAAATGAGTTCCATGATCAGATCAGAAACAAGTTTCAATGACACACTCTTCTTCACATAAAACATCCTGCAAACACTAAAGAACCTACTGCAAGATATGGTCTTCCAAAAACCTTGTACTGTACAGATTTCGGTATTTATTCCACCAAAACAATTCAAGGCAAAGGCTCGAGCACCTCAAAAGATCCCATAGGGACTCTTGTTTACAGGGTTCCCTTGGGCCATTCTTTAGGACACAAGAGCAAAGAGCGATTTTGCAATGTTTATCTAGAAACTGTATTCTTGCAGACCATAATTCTACTGTAGTTTGTTTACTCAGGGACATGCCAAGGTCTCCCTGTTGCAGTATTTAGAATCACTCTTCAGATATCATTGAGAAGCACAAAACTAACAAGTCACAGCAATGACTCATAAGCTGTTTTCCAATGTGAATGTATTTCCTTGACCAAGCTATTTCCATAGAACTGAAAAGTTCATAAATTGCTTAATAAATGCATCTTCTTCATCAGCTCACTCAGACCCTGCCTCACTAAACCACCAGTGCCATCTAAAACAGATTTTCATTGTTCTTAAGTACTAATTTATCCTCAGAGGGTAGCAAGGTTGAGTCACTAAGGCTTACTCAAAGAGGTAGTAAGATCAGAAACTGTTCGCACATCATATAATGGACAATAATTTCAAGGATCAAACAGTTCTTAACTTTACAGAGAAATAACTTAATTTACAGGCAAGTAAAATATTTAGCACTAGAAATACAGATTAGCAGTTGAACCCAAAGGTGCCTGACACTGTCTGGGTCAGAATTAAGATCTCAAGCGTCTAAGCAATATCATTTTGTCTTGCATTGACGTGCTCTAGGTTTGCCTGAGGAACTTTGCAATGTGTCGTCAGCCACAACTTAAGTCAGATCTTCTGTAATTTGGTTTGCAATGATTGAGTTTTGCTGACACTGAGGACTGTGCTAAGGAATGCAGCCCTGTGCACCTGCCATAAAATTAGAAGATGTCCAAATGCTGTCCAGTGGACCGACCACCCAAAGTACTGAAGAGTCAACGTTTAAAGTATGGAGTTTCCCGGTTGTGCCATGGTGGTTCGGGTGGTTGACTAGTTGGTGAGGACAGTGGCTTGACAGGGTGTCTGTGCAGCCTATTTGTCTCTTTACATACTGGTAAGGGTGGGGGTAGGGGTTCTACCTCGGGATCTATCAGCTGCGATACAGATCTTCCAGTGGTGGCATACCCAGGATACAGGGGGGGTACCCATTGTGGGTGCTGAAAAGTCCAGTAGCGACTGGACTTCTAACCTGTGCCGGGGAACCCCAACTGGGGCTCTAACCATGGATATCCTAGAACCGCAAACACTAAGAAGAAAATTACAACAGTTTTAGAATGCTCTATGTGATGGGTCGGGACCCATGCTGAGGAATGAAGTCAAGGCTCCTCAGGTTACCACAAGATGTACAGGTACCCCTATGGCAGAGAGAGGTTATGGAAATGCAGCATGATCACATTTTTCAATAGCCAAAGGTGACATAACCTCTCCTGGACCCAAATGATGTTGTGCTTGGTTCTGTTTCTTCTGGGCAGTTGGATGGAGTGACCTCTTGTATCCAGGGCAGAGTCAGTCCATTAAGTCTGTCCCATACAGGTATTTCCAGTAGAGCAGCTTGGCTTTGGAGGGCTGTGCCTCCAAACCCTCTTGGCAATTGGAGTCCAATCTTCAGCATGCAAGTGGTCTTTCTTTGTCCACACTTCCAGCAGGTTGGCTCAATAAATACTTCACAGTACTAGGCCAAGGCTTGAAGCGAAGTGGCAATGATGGCAGCAGTCCCACTCTATTCTCTTCCATTTTCTCTCTCTTAGTTGGTATTCAACAAGAAATGCTGAATTATTTACTCGTCAAGGAGCCTAGTATTTTGCTTCCAGCGGTGATCAGGCCTAGCCAACCAGGTGATCTACAACTTTCAAATTTTCAGGGGCCCTTCAATTCTTGGGGTAGCATGACCACAGCTTGACCACCTTATGCCCAGATCATGTAGCCAGCTCCCCCTCCTGAGATTGTTTTTTGGTTTGTTCAGGTAGTAGGTGGAATAACTCCCATAAGGGAGCCAATTTGTAAATAAAGGTTGATCTCCAGAAGAAAGAGTAGCAAAGGTAGGTTTTAATATGGCAGAGGAACTGCAGTGATATCAAAGGAGCATGGTTGGCTACCTTCCCCACTGACAACTAATTTGGGGGAGAAGGAGGGGAGATGTGTACATGCATGCTCTTGTGCCCAGAGATGGACCCTACCAGCCTTGCCCAAAGACAGCCATCAGTTTCAGTAGCTTAAGCATGTGAAGTCCTTTGACATCTTCTAGACTTGTGGTATTTCCAGGACAACAGTCTACAACAGAGATAATTTTTATTAACCAGAAAGCCAGTTAAAGCAGATGGTGCAGACAACCCAATCCCAATCAGGCCTTCTTTCGAGAAGTCCCATTCTCATCTGCAACCAACATGAAGGCTTAATACTTCTTGGAAGGAAACATGTACACCTGCACCTTGTCACTGTGGAACTTTAGGTAGGATTCTTCAGATGAAAAAGCCTGCATTTCATTGACTCTTCTGGCTGACAGTTAACAGGTAGGCAGCATTGAATGCCTGGTATTTAAAATTACAGGAGTTTTGGGTTTGAACTGAGCCAAAATTTTCCCATTAAAAGACAATGCTGAATTCCCAGACCAGAACAGTAGGTCTGGTTACAGAACATTTTCAGAGTATAAGTAAGAAACTATTAAAGGCAGAATGTGAAATAAGGTTTCTTGATCCAGTTTGTTCCAACAGCATGGCATTACTGACAGGTGGACTCTGTGGATTGCAGGTAAGTAGATTTAGTTATTTACTTTGGTACATTACACAGACTTTCTTCGGTTTTATGCAGCATGCTGTGATTGCTGAACCAGTTCTAAACATAGTCAAGATACTCACGCAGTCTTACAGTAAATGTAAATGGGAATATTTTAAGACTTCAGGAGCCACGATATCAGATTTACAGAACTGGGTTCTTCTGGTGGTAAATCTAACCCTGGTTCTAGAAAAGCAGTCAAAGATAAACTTAAACAGGTAGCCAGTTGCAAATAGACATCTGTAGTACATCTCGTACCCACGCCCGACAGTCGAATCAGTTGTCTGAAAAAGACAGATGCAATGCACCAGCGCAATGTCACAATCGATAAAAGGACTCCAAAGCAACAAATTGTAGTCATGTCCACAACACTGATGAATACACATCAAAGCAACAGATTCAGAATATTGGATAGGAGAACTCAATATATTACCCACAGCACTGTACAAAACATCTTGATACAAGAAACTGCTAAGCGTAGCACAATGGACAAAAAACCACAATGAGAAATCACACTTCCGCCCAGAGGACTGAACATATCATACAACATCCAGTGCCCTGTACTGGACACCAGACACACATCACCTATATACTAAGTGTTGGAGAAGACTGACCAATATAATCATCACCAGAAGTCAAGTTCAAACCCATCAAGTTGAACAAGACAAAACAAACTAAAGATTTACTCAACAGTCCGATGCCTTCACTGCAAATCCTACAACATGCATTCACACACTGAACCAGAGCCTTGGGGTAAGACATACAATACACATTTTCACTCCAATCACAAAACAGTACACACCAAAGGACAGGTGATACCAATGTGCAGAGACATGTCAGATGCAGCTCAACGCTAAAAATTACTTCTGCATAGACAGCCTCAGAAAATATATCCAACACAACAAATAGTATGGAGACCCAGAACTTTGGACAAGAGTTTTTAGTGAGACACCTAAAACAGTAATTCATGCTCATGGTGCAGATTTAAACAGAATCACTTTGAATAACAGCTGCAAGAGAGTCAATCAACAAGACACCATGGCACTATGGATACAACACTAAATGTCATGGATCACACTCATATCCATAACTCTGTCTGAAACACGCAATGGAGATCATACCCGTGCCAAGTGCCCTGGAATCAAAGAGACTAAAACCACAGCTTACAATAAGGCACAGAAACCTGGACGGGACCCAACGTTCCACACTGCACCATATCTAGGACCTTGTGTATGAGACCAAATAAACTGGATAATACCTGCATCGTCTGTTATAGATAAGGCACACTGCACCTACCCCCTGAAGAAACACCACCAATTCCAACTGTACATAGTGGATAAGAGAATCTTCAAAGATAGAAGGTGACACATGATGCTTTTAAGGGCAATGAGTTTAGAGGAAAACTGTACTGTCCAGAAGCCTCAAGATGTGTTCACATGCCAAGCTATACTGTGGTGATAACATGATGGTAACATAGAAGGGCACTGGGGAAGAAGGCAGTCATGGCAGCTTACTTGAGTCCTGGGATGTCCAGCAAATTTGTAAGCCCAGTCCAATTCAGATCCAATGTCTAGAAGAGAAAAGCAATAAAAGCAAACCTTAAGCTCAGAACTACATACAGAAAAGTGCAGTATAGAGGCAGTCCAACATCGAAAGTTGTAAACTCTATTCCTCTTCATGCAGACCCTCCACTCCCTTCCCCTCCCTGTGGCCTTAAACTGTGGATCTTTATCAGATATTCAATACAACAGGTTGGTCAGTGCAACTTCAAAAGAAAACATTACTTACCTGTAAAATATACTCCTCTTGGATATCTTCCTTGGATTCATACCCTCTCATATGATTGAAAAAATCCATAACACTACTAAAATGTTATCAATTATTTTATATGCAAGCTTTATTCCATTTATATAGTGCGTTTACATGTCCATATGTGTGCCTAGGAGAACTACCGGGGTATGAATAGGACACTTTCACATTTAATGATTTTTGAGAGCATAAATAAACAAGCATTTGCAATGCACTGGGGTCTCGCATTTGTCGGAGTTACAGCTGTTCACAGTTGTAAACTCCCAACCGGATTTTTCTTGCATAAAAAAAAAAAAAAAAAAAAAAAAAGAACAGCACGATCGCGCTGCTACAGTTCAGTTATAGTACGGATCAGCAAAAGTGCAATCAACTGAGTAACAAGGTTGATAGTATGCGAAGCGCTGGACTTCTGCCCAGCGAGATCGCGCTGTGAAAACAGAGAAAAAGTAGTCCACAAACCTAGCGAGCCTCACATGTTTTCTGTACTTGGTCGCTGCGCTCGAGGAGGGCTCACCACCGGAAAAGGCATGACGTATGCGTGCCTTCCACTAATCAAAAGAAGCGGATTCTAACAGGCAAGCCAACTTGCCACTGAAAGACACTGACGTGACGTCGACAGGGCTCTGAGCTCTTTTCTAATCCCGAAAGCGTCTCGCTAGCGATATGCGTGCGCGAGCGCATGCGACGCAGGCTCCACCCTAAAAACTACAAAGTGAAAAGAGCCACAGAGGAATCTGTAGATTTTTCAAATAAAATGCCACAGACTGTGACTTAGCTTTACTTGTCTTCCAGTCCACCTCAGCTAGATTGCATTTCTTAAACGATAACAACTACCACATCCTCCTTTTGCCATCAACACAAACATTAACCCATATCAAGACTGGGCAGTACCTACCAATTTAAAATCATTGATATTTACAAAACATAGACACCAGTGCAATAAAGTGTGCAACATTCTTCGCTACATAAGACTATTAAAATTTTACTTTATAAGGAATACCTCATTCCCTCTGCTACCTATCAGAGCTAAACAGTTCACATTCCACTAGCAGTGGATACCCGTACATATATTTTGAAACAGTCCTTAGCTACACATATACAACTATGCCTTTTCTGGTTGTCACAATATAGCAGTTCCAAAATTACTATTATTGTTTTCACTTGTTCTTGAGAAAGTAAGTAAACAATCAAAAGCTGCTGTCAGGTCAAATAATCAGGAGACAGGAGTTGCCAGAGTCTAGGATGCAAAGAACATCACTGGCTACCAGAGGTAATGCTGTTTTGATGCTGCACCCTTGATTGAAACTGAATTGGAATGTACCTACAAGATTGTTGTTTTTTGATGTGTTGGGTGAGTTGCTCCGCTACACATATTTTGATGATTTTTGCAAGAAAAGGCAGGTTGGTGACAGAGCAAAAGTTGTTGAGGTCATTCACAACTGCAGAGGGTTTTTTCAGAAATGGGGTGACATGACCAGTTTTTTAGGAAGTCAGGGTATGATCCTTCGCTGATAGAGATTCACCTGTATTGCTCAGTAAGGGAGCATGTGGTTTAAAAGTCTCTGACAATGTTACGCACAATGAACAGGTTACTTACCTTCTGTAACGATTTATCTGGTAGAGACATATTCTAGTTGCAGAAACCTTACCTTAGAATTTCCCCAGGCGTCTATCTGGATCCAGAGATTTTTTCTTCGAGCAGTACCCCTGCCTGCCGTCAGGTGGTGTCGGTTGACTCCGCGCTTGTCGTTGGCACTGTGGTCGCCGGATTTGACGTCATAAGTCGTACAAATGTGCCACCCCGTCGTGCTTTCACGACCTTCCATGCCAGAAGCGCGGAGTCATGAAGAACACGGACACTGGTGCATCAGAACTAGGGCCCTGACAGTGAAGTCCCTAGAAATCAGTTTGCAAAGCGGGGAGGATGGGTCGATTGGTAAGAAATCTGCAGCTAGAATATGTCTCTACCAGATAAATCGTTACCGAAGGTAAGTAACTTGTTCATCTGATAGAGACTTCTAGTTGCAGATTTCTTACCTTAGAATAGATACATAAGCAATACCACCCCCACAGGTGGGTCTGCGAACCAAGATCATACTAGGAAGTCCTGCATGACCGAATGCCCAAAGTAGCCGTCCCTGCGGACTTGACTGTCCAGTCAGTAGTGTTTACTCAACGTGTACAAGGACACCCATGTTGCTGCCTGGCAGATATCCAGGACTGGAACTCTACCACGGTAACAACTGCAACCACTGTGTTAGCATGCAGAGTGAGCACACAAACCCTCAGGGGGTTGCTTCTTAGCCAAAGCGTAGCACATTTTAATGCAGAGAACAACCCATCTTGAAATAGTTCTTTTCTGCACTACCCAACCTTTCTTCATGCCCACATAGCGTTGATCATCCACCTGGAGCTCTTGAGAACGATTGAGGTACAACGCCAACACTCTTTTTAGTCCAGGCGGTGGAGTCTCTCCTCTCCCTTAGAGGGATGTGGGGATGCGTAAAAAGTAGGCAAGGTGATGGATTGGCCTACATGAAAGGGCATGACCACTTTAGAGCGTAAAGAAGCACTAATACCAAGCACCACCTTGGCAGGGTGAATGAAGAGGAAAGGTGGCTTAGAAAAAAGAGCCAGCAACTCACTCACTCTGCAGGCAGAGGTGATAACCACTAGGAAGGTTGTTTTCAGAGTAAGCAGGCAAAGTGGACAATTGTAAAGTGTCTCAAAGGGAGCGCACATCAGATAAGTAAGAACCAAGTTCAAATCCCATTAGGGCATTATGAACGGGGAAGGATAACATAGATGTGTAAGACCCTTAAGGTTGGTCAGGTAATCAGAGGAAAGGAGAGATGGCAGACAAATAACCCTCGAGGGTACCCAGAGCAGAGCCTTGCTGGGCCAAATAAAGAACAAACTGAAGAACCTCAGAGAGAGAGGCAGAGAGGGGGGTCGACAGACCTGTCTGTACACCATGCCCCAAATTTGTTCCGACAGGTATATACCGTTTTGGTGGAGGGATGCCTGGCTGCCAAGATAACATCACAAACTTTGATGAAAGGTTAAAAGCTGTCAACTGTTGCTGCTCAATCTGCAGGCAAGAAGGCGAAGACTGGACAGGTTTGGGTGGAGAACTGTCCCCTGCTGCTGCGACAGAAGACCCACCCGAAGGGGATGTCTGATCAGAGGATCGATGGCCATTCTCAGGATACCAGACTCTTCTTGCCTAGTAAAGAATGACTTTGGCCCGGTTGCTCTTGATCTTGTTGAGACCTCTGGGAAGAAGTGGTATTGGCAGAAATGCAGAATGGAGGGATGAGTTCCACTCGAGACAAAAAGCGTTGCAGAGCAAGTGCTGCCTTAGAAACTCCAACGCACAAAGCAGCTGATACTGCGCGTTCCCAGTGGAGGCAAACAGATCTAACCAAGGCTATCCCCACTGATGAAAGAGACCTTGCGCCACCTCTGGATGGAGATGTAATTCATGATCGACCAGGCATTGATGGCTGAGTTTGTCCACTCTGTTGTTCAGAGAGCCCGCCATATGTTGAACCACCAGGGATTTGCCCTGCTGTTCCTGCCATGTCCAGAGGCAGAGAGCCTCCAAACGAGGGGTCCACGACGCCACTCCACACTGCTCCTTGCAGTACCACATGTTGGTAGTGTTGTCCGTGAACACCTGCACCACATTCCCTTTGGGAGAGGGTAGGAATGCTTTCAATGCCAGTAGGATCACCCTGAGTTCCAGCAGGTTGATTTGGAACTCGGACTCCGCCGGAGACCAATGCCTCTGATCTCTGCCTCTCCCATGTGACCGCCCCATCCCAATAGCGACGCATCTGTCACTATGGTGAGATCTGGTTGGGGAAAGGAGAGGGATCCGCCCATGACCCAATTGCGGTTCAAAAGCCACCACTGCAGATCTTGTGCAGTCCCCTCCGAGATCTGGACCATGTCAGAGAGATTTCCCTGATGCTGTGCCCAATGGAGCTTCAGGTCCCACATATGCCATCTAGCATGAGTCACCAGCAGGATGCAGGAGGCTATGAGGCCGAGCAGCCTCAGAGTCATTCTCACCCAAATCCAGGATAGAGGTCGAAACATCGGTATCATATGCTGAATATCCTGGACTCGCCACTCTGGAGCGTAGTCCCGAAACTGAACTGTGTCCAGAACAGCTCAGATGAAAGGGAGCGCCTGAGAGGGAGTAAGGTGTGAGTTCGGCACGTTTATAGTGAACCCCAGCGAATGCAGGGGGTTTGCCGTACTCTGGAGGTGGGAGAAGACAGCCTGGGGTGAGCTCGCCTTTAACAGCCAGTCGTCAAGGTAGGGGAAGACTGAAACCCCTCACCTGTGCAGATGAGCTGCGACCACCATCACTTTGGTGAACACCCGAGGGACGCTGGTAAGGCCAAAGGAGAGCACGGTAAATTGAAAATACTTGTGAACTACCACGAACCGCAAGTAACGTCTGGGTGCAGGCAGGACGGGAATATGGAAATAAGTGTCTTGTAAGTTCAATGCTACCAACCAGTCTCCAGGGTCCAGGGTCCAGGGCAGATAGCACCTGAGCCCGAGTGAGCACTTTGAACTTCTTCCTGAGGAAGAGATTGAGAGACCGGAAGTCGAGGATAGGGCAAAGGCCGTTGTTCTTTTTGAGCACCAGAAAGTAACGAGAATAACAACCACAACCTACTCCTAGCGCAGAGACCTTCTCTATGGCTCCCTTGGCCAAGAGAGCCGTAACCTCCTCGTGGAGACGTGGCAGGTGATCTTTCATCTTTCGACCATAGGATGGTGGCATGGAGAAAGGAGAAGTCTCGAAGGGGAGGAAATTGCCCCTTTGGACTATCTGCAAAACCCACCTGTTTGACATGATGGTGGTCTAGTGAGGCAGGTGATGTTGAATCCTGCGGCCGACTGGTCCCTAGTGAGGAAGTGCCACATCAGGAAGGCTTGCAGGCAGCAGCAGAGGAGGGTGCGGTGGACTGGCTGGAAGCTGGCTCTCGGATCCAGGCGTATGCTGGATTCTACATCCTCTGTCACGCAGAGGCTGTGCAGCATGCACGCCACAGAGGCGTGCAGGCACCTCTTCCGTAGCCACGAAAGGGATGAAAAGCACACTGAGGGGGGTGAGGACCAGCCACGAGGCCAAGGGACCGCAGAGTAGTCAGAGACTACTTAAAGGGCTCAAGCACAGAGTCTGCTTTGTCCTCAAAGAGACGCGTGCCATCAAAGAGGATGTCCAGAGTAGATAGGACATCCCCTGAAATCAAGATGTATGTAACCAGGCGTGGCGTCTCAAAGCCACCATCGAAGCAACCAATCTGCCCTGAGAGTCGGTCGTATCCAGCCCACATCTGATGGTGAACTTTGCTGCAACTCTCCCATTAGCACCAGCTTGGGACCTGTGGCAGCACTTGCGCGACTGTGTACCATAAAGTATGGGTGCAACGGCCCAAAAGGCATACGGTGTTCACCGACCGCAATGGCAGGCTGGAGGAAGAGAACAACTTCTTCCTAAGATGGTTCAACCTCTTTGATTCCCTATTCGGGGGAGTGCAAGGGAACGCGCCATAGCAGGTTGAGGCCTGGATGAACAAGCTCTGGGGTATGGTGTTAGGTCATGAAAGCCGGATCATTAGGCACAGGCCTATGGTGGTGGGCTATGTCCTATTAACAGGGGCCCCTGTGCTGGGCTTGGACCAGGTTGCCAGCAGGACATAAAGAGGTTCTGATGTAGAAGCCCCAGGTTGAAACATCTCAGTCAAGAGGTTAGTCCTGACAGCCACTGAAGGCAGCTCAAGGCCCAAGACCTCGGCTGCTCTTCTCAACACCATGGAGTATGAAGCTCCCTCCTCCGTAGCCACGGTAGGAGGAGAAAGCATACCAGTGTTAAGTGAGGCATTCAACCCGCTGGCTTCGCCCAGTTCCTGAGCTCAGTCAATAGGATCTTCCAGCTGGTATTCCAGCGACACCTCCATACCCTCGCCAAATTCAGACCCATAAGAATAAGTGTTGAAATAAAGTCTAGGGATCAAAGGCCCTGCCGTTAACTGAATCGGCGTCAAGCAATGTAGTTCCGGCTCCGTGTTGGAGTTGGCGATGAGTATAGGTTCAACGCCACCCACGGATCTGGGCTTCGTTGGGAGCGATGATGCCTGAACTGACATCGGAGAAGGTCGAGGTATGACAGATGCCGATTTGGATCTGGAAGCGGATCCTTGGGTGCCCCTCGGAGCAGAGGCCAAAGCTGCTGGCGCTGAACACGAAGTGGCCCCTGCCAACCCTATGGGATCCGAGGGCTCTCCCAACAGGGCTGGCCTGCCCAAAAATGAGGCACATGGCCTCATAAAACTCTGAATTGGGAAGGGGTGGCTCCGGCTCCTGGAGAGTCAGGGAGGCTCAGAGACGACCCAGAAGTAGGCTCCGAAGATGAAGGCCTAGAGAGAGGACGTTCCTTGTCCCGCATCGCCCGATCAATGGGGTGAAGTCGAAGAGCGCTTGCGCTTCTTCGACTTCTTATTCTTACCCTAATGTCCGGAAGATTTGGAATGGGTCGAAGAGGAGTGGTGTCTGCACGAGCAGTCACAGGACCTTCCTCTCGACAGAGACTGGGAGCGAGGCAGAGCCAGACGGCGAGCACCTTTAGGGACCACTCCCTCAAAGCCTTCGGGTTCATGGCCTGGCAGTCGGAGCACAACTCTGAGTCATGGTTGAGCTCCAAGCACCACAAACACACCAAGTGCGGATCCGTAACCGACATCATGTGATGGCAGGAGTCGCAGGGCTTGAAGCTGGTCTTCTTGGACATCCTCGACACACAAGAAAAGTCCCAAAAAACTTTGAAAAAAAGTAAAAAATCCAGTCAAAGCGACTGAGGGTAGCTTTTCTCCAGATCAGCACGTAGGCTGGCGCAGAAAGAAAATAACTCACGCCAGCGCGCCAGGGTGGCACTTATGTACGGCCTGCAAAATCATATCTGGCGACCATGACGCCAACGATGGAAGCGGGGTCACCCAACGCCACCTGGCGACGTGCAGGGGTACTGCTCGAAGAAAACAAATCTCTGGATCTAGACTGACGCCTGGGGAAATTCTAATGTAAGGAATCTGAAACTAGAAGTCTCTATCAGATAGGGACTACAAAGTGATTTTAAGGTTTGATTTTAATGATGCTTTTAAGAAAGGCTTCCTCCTCAATTATGGTGTTCTTGGCTTTGCAAACTGTGGTGTCAGTAAACAAGTAATGGACTTTTTGTGTGTGTTGGTTTATGACTGTGCTGTATCAGATTAGTTGCGAAGAGAAAGGTGGCCAGCTGGTTAACTGCAGAATTTTCTATGTTACCCCATTAAGGAGTAAAATCTTCTAAAAATATAAACTTGCAGTTTCGGGTTGACTGGAAGAAATATTCCTCTATAAAGGGTGAGTGAGTTGACATCAGTTGGGTGATCGATGTCATTAAGTCTGAAAGGGGTGTTGTTTTGCAGGGCTAGCATTGGAGTGTGGGAAAAGGGCCATTGGGAAGATCCTTGCATTGCAGGGTGTCGCTGAAGATGGCAGAGCGCATCCCCGGACTCAAACTCCTTTGTCCTTTTTGATGCCTGGGTAGTTATGGAGGAAGAAGAAGGTCAAATATTGGATGTGCCATTGAACCAGGTCTATGTGAGAAGTAGTAGGTCTATGTTATAATATGGACTAGAGTCCAAAATTTCAAGCTTGTTTTTCTTTGCTGATCTGCATCTATGGTGCATACATCGAACGGCTGATGTGAATAATTTGGTCTAAGGGGTCTTTGGGCTTTTGGTTGCAATAGGAAGGGATGTTTCTGTTGGCCAGTGCCTGCTTTTGGAGAAACCGGTGTTTGGACTGAGTCAGGGGAATAACTTGTATTCGGTATTGGTTTGAGTTGTCTGGAGTAGTGACTTTGGAGAGATGGTGGGGGTAATCTCTTGGGGCAAGGAAGGCAGGCCTAAAAAAAATCATACAAATGTTACTATACCTGCAGGTCTAGTGACTTAAATAATCTATTCAACCTAATTATAATGCTCTTGACCCATAAACTGGTTTCAAATTATGTGATCCTGGGCAAATATTTTAACTTACTGAGCTGCTAGTTTCTTCTTTATCACATGGGAGAATACCTTCAAATATGCGAGTTCAGCATGCCTGCTGTACGAAAACACTGTTGTTTGATTTAATATACTAAATGTTTGCTCCATGTATAATACAAATCTAGCCACATATAGGATACACATGACTGCTGACTTGCCTCTTAGTTGATTATTCGCATTGTCATCAGGGCGAGGCAGGAATGTTTCTCAAATCATGTTTAAAACCTATCACTTTTAATAAATACATACCTAAAGCATGAAGTGGTAGCACACGTATTTGAAATCAGCAGATTTCCATTGAAATGGCCACAACATTGCCCACTGACTTGTGAGTTTACTTTTAAAACTATATAATGTATGTTTGAAAATCGAGTTTTTGCAAATATTTGCCATTTGCACATCACCAAGTAAAGTGTTCTGATTTGTTTTAGCCCTATTTAAATCTTTGCTTGCATCTCACTTCTGAATTACAAAAAGAAATGTTCTTTCGTAGTTGCTGATATATTTAGAGATACTTGTATTCATTTACAAGTTGTTTAAATGTTGAGTGTTAGGAAAAAAACTGACATCTTACAGCCTTTTGTTTCACAATGATTGTCAGACAGGTCACTTGACAAAAACCTCTCACTGTAGAAAGGGAAAGAAATGTAAACACCAGTTTCCAGAATAAGATAATAAACAATTAGCAAAATGACAAACTGACATTTGACTGCTGTCCTTGAACAGACAGCAAACGTGTCAAGATAAAAACAAGATGTAAAGGCATCTTTATTGCTCGTTCACTTACTAAATGAACAGAACACCTGTTCCTTCCAGCTTAAGTTCACTCACCAGAATGGATGAGGAGGTGCTAAAACTAGCTTGACCTGATAAAATCTGACTTGCAAGTGAGCGAGTAGATTTTTCAAGGCCTGGAAGGTGACTGCTCCTTCATATTGAGTGTCTGGGGTAAAATGTCTTCTGCTGGGGGGAGTAGTCAGTCGAATACTGTATAGAACCTAGAGCTTAAGTGGCATATATAGTGACAATGACATCAAGTTGGTGAGTATCGAAGGGAGATTATCACATTTGTGTTCTAGGAACTGCAGAGAAAAGGAGTGTGGTATGATGTGATAATCATTTAGTGCTTTTGTTGTTGTTGGATGGGTGTCATGGGTAGTACTCATGGTTTCCATTGGTGAGGTGGTATGTACTTTCCCATAGGAGTAGTGTGGTATTGCGTGGGAGCTGTCAGTGAGTTGTGGAGGAGAAACAATGGAGTGGAGTACGTTGGATGGGCTTTCCGTGCATGGGGTGGGATCTGGCCGACGTGGGAAGAGTTTGGTGGTTCAAGAGAGTGGGAGCCATGGAGTGGAAGAGGGTATGGTTGGCTTTGAAGGAAGTCAATATACAAGGAGAGTTCTTCCTGTATGGTTGATCAAGGAAGGGAGGAATGCAAGGTGGTGTGGGAGAGTATCAGATCAACCGTCGAGAAGACTATGCTCTGCCTTCCTTTTACTTGCCCATACTCCCTACATCTACCGAAGCAGAAGTGGAGGACGCTCCTTCTCTCACATCACAGCAAAAACCTGGAACAGCCTCCCCACACACCTCTGGACCATCACCTCAATTCCGAAATTCCGAATGGCCTTCAAGACCTGGCTATTCAAATAAGCCTCCAGGACCTGCAAATGCCTGGATACCCTATCAGGTGATTAGCCGCACTTTATAAATCCTGATTGATTAATATAAATCCTGATTGAATGGGTCAGAGTGTGTTGTGGCAGGTGAGGTTTGTCAGGTGTGTGTGTGTGTATGTGCGTGCGAACTGGTAATGTGTTAAGGAGAGTAGAGTAGTCCAGTAGGGATTTCAATGTGAAGAGAGAATACTTTGTGATATGATAGAGTTGGGAAGGAGTGGCAGTTTTTGCAAGTCGAAAGGGTAACGGCAGAGGGGGAGTAGTGAGAGGGGACACGAGTGTGTAGAGAGTAAGGAGAGCAGAGAGGTCCCTGAGGGATTTCATAAAGGAGGATGCTTCATAATGTGATCATGATGGGGAGGAGTGGCAGTTGTTGTGAGTTGAAAGCATATGGGCAGGAGAGAAGTGAGAGGGGGCGAGGGGACTAAAGTCAGAGTGGTTGGGGGGTGTGAGCAGCGTCAGGTGAGGTTGGTCAAATGAATGTGAAGGAGCTAGTGGGGTTTGTGGCAGGCATGTGGTGGATGTGCAGAGTGATTATTGTATGATAGAACAAGGTGGGGAGGATTGGTATTTGCTGTGGGAAAGTGTCAGATCATGAGTTTGTGAGTATTGTAAGAGGAAGGGTTGGTTGGTCAAGAAAGTAAGAATCTGCATGGTGTATGGGAGTTGGAGTTGTACCACAGAGCTCTCGGTGTTTGTGGGCGGGGCTCCTTGTATGTGTGATGTGGGGGTGGTGAGGGAGGTAGGTGGGTGTGGGACAGAATGAGATCATAGAAAGGATAGGACAGTGTGTGTACAGGATGGCAGGATGGGCAGACGGTGGGTTGGGGGGCGGGGGGGAGTCCCAGTTGGGTGTGAAGTCTTGGAGATATACCAGGATGGTTCTTGGGGTGGGATAATAGTACAGGCTCAAAGAGGTGGTAGGCTGACAGGAAGTACCCTGTTTGGAAAAACAGGTGGGGCAGAGATTATACGGGGTTGGAGGAGTGTTTGGGATGGTGATTAGGTAATGTATGTGGTATCAGTCAGCATGTTAGGAGAAGAGACTGGAGAGGCAGGTTGGCCTCATGGTAAAGCAATTGGAAGGGAATAGTTGGTCATATAATTAGAAGCAGGGGTCATTGGACTGAATCATAATATTATCATTATTGTATAGGGACATAGTGATATATCCATTGAAGAAGAGTAGGGGGCAATTTTGAGTTTGCAGCCATGTGGGATGTTACATGTTGGTGTGGCATTTAGTGTATTGTGGAAGATGTGAATTTAGGAGAAGAAAATTAAGTTGGTTTTGACCTTCCTGTGTCGGCTGTTGTGGTACTGATCAGCAAACAGGGTGGCTGGAAAGTTTCCAAGGGTATTGTGTCTGTACTTTTCTAGGGATGCTTTTTTAGAGATTCTGATGCTATATAATCCTATATGAGTTTGGTTCCGCTTTCTCCAGCTCAGTTGGCATTGTTGACAGATTTTGGGGTTGTGAGGTGAAAGTAAGAAGGAAAAGTGACTTGAGTGTTCCCTTTTGGATTTAAAGTCACTTTGGATCACACTGACTAGCATCAAACTATTTATAAGCAGGCACTTAGTTCAGAGTGAGGACGGCTGTCTAGGGGTCTGCACATTTGGGTGGGCTTTTTTTCACTATCCAGTGAGTCTGACAAATTTACGTCCGTTCCTTTAAAGTAGCATTCACGTCTGCCTTACTGCTAAGTTATTATCATAACTTCTTTGGAATCATCATATCTCCCCATCTGGGTCATTTAACCAAATGTAATGGTCACATTCGGGCCAAAATAGTGCAGGGGCTCCCAGTGGATGCTCAATTGTGAAAATTAGAAAAAAACAGAGATTTCAATGCTAAGCTGGCTAGTGGTCTCGACCAATTACTGTGTGAACTAGAACACAAGGCAGAAGACTGCCTTATAAACCTGCCAGGCGAACACTGCAATGGTTAAACAAGGGGAATTTCTCCTGGATTTTATGGCTTACAATGGTATGGTTAACTAACTAGGGTGCATTAATACAGATAGGCCAAGGAAGTCCATTTTTGAGAGAGGATGTGCAGTTTCGGTCACTAACCATTTAATTCCTTGCCCGAAGTAGTTCAATCTTTTAAAGAGTTTTCACAGATATAACAGTGATAACAATGTTCATGCAATTGTCAGGGATATGCCCCTCCCCAATCACAAGATGTCACTGACATGAACAGGCCTCTGGGTGGAGGTGGTCTTTAATCATCTCAGAAGTCACCAACAGTAAGATGTAAGACTCGTATGATTAATCACCCAAGTGGGGAGGAGTTGTCTACGAAACTATTCTCTTGAGACTAGGAAAAGGCTGTGACAAAGCGACTTAAACAGTGAGGAGCACACAAAGAGGCAAATACAAACTTCTATGAGGTACCCTATGATACATTGGAGATAGCCTGCAACTCACAGTATTCAAGACCCTTCTGAAGTTGGTGTCAGGTACAGAGCAATATTGGCCTCAGGTACTATGTTTACGCAGTTATTCCATAGGATAAATGAGAAGAATATTCCTCAAAGCTATGCAGCTTCAGTGAAATATAATAACACTACATAACCTGTATAGTGTCTTTTTATAGTGTATTTTTAAAGCACACATTCTCAATAAGGAGCAAGTTGCGGCTGAATAACACATTTTTATCATTATAAAACTAGACAGTAATGGATTTGAGCCCGAGACCATGAAGGAACTGAACCTGTGATCTTGAAATTAAATACAGGTTTCTGAGTAGGTGCGTTGGACCCGACTGTTCTGCCTTAGGGGCCTAGCTCTAACAACTGGGAAGATACACCTCTCTGAGTCAAATGAATATGAAATTGGTGACAGCCCCTCAAAAAAAAAGCCCTCGTCTGGACGTACTACACATAGAACTGTATAAGGTAATTATTGAACTTTGGGCCCAATATCTGGCGAAGGTTTTAAATGTCTTTTGTAATCAGTCAACATTCGGAGAGCCATGGAGCCTATTGATAATAGTTCATATTTTTCAAAAAGGAAACTGTGCTGAGACCAGTTGTTACTGTCCTATTTCTGTTCTTCACTCTTCAATAAAACTGCTGGGGAAGAATTTTCTGGGCACACTGAGAGTCTGGCCTACAGAATATCTGATGAGTATTATGACTACCAAGAGAGTGAAGGCACTCCGGAACACTGCACATCAATAAATATGTAATGCTGGTGGAACTAGCCACTCACTTGCTTTAAAACACCTGTTCTATGATTTTGACAGGAGGTACTGGTTCACATTCTGGGGGATAATATCTTCAGTGGGTTATTTCTAGAGCTGGTACACCTTCTGAAACAAATTCACAAGTGTATGAAAGCTTAAAGTGTGAGCGATATGGATAATAATGTCCATTTAGCTCAGAACATAGGGTTCACAAAGGTTCTTTTAATCCCCCCTTTTTTAATTTAATCTGTTAATCAACTGACTGAACAACGATCTGGGAAAAGTACTCAATGATCTGCCTTTGGTAGATGATAGACCCCTGACAGTTCTATTGTACATGGATGATAAGATCTTAAAGTTACACTCAGCTACTCATTTGGAAATATTAGTTACCATGTTCGTTGTATTTATAAACAATCTTAGTTTGGACAAAAATGTAACAAAGTCAAAGATTATGTCTATAGGCCCTACCATCAAAGAAATTAAGACAGTTAGTGTGAATGTTTCACTATAATGGGTAACCTGACTTCCAAAGCTAGGCATCAACTTTGATGAAAAAGTAAATAGTAACCATTCAACTGCACAACTGCTAAGATTAGGTGACTATTTTAATTTTGCTAGTAAACATAGTGACACCCATTTTCCATCTATGATAAAGACCCTTTGCACAAAAGAACAAGTTACTTACCTTTGGTAACGCTTTTTCTGGTGCCTGTTTGACTATACCAAGGAGTCCTGCAGCACAAAATGTGCAAAATGGCCATCCCTCCTCATTTCTGAGTCCAAGCAATAATGTTTTGCGAAAGTGTGGAGGGAACCGGAAGTTGCTGCCTTGCAACTGTCAACAACAGATACACCTCTAGCCAAAGCAGAAGTAAAAGACTTAGCTCTGGTCAAATAAGCTCTAATGCCCTCAGGAGGATCCTTCTTTGCCAGAGAATAACATATTGCAAAGAATGACCTGCCATGACAGTGCTCTTTTGTGGACGTCTTTGTCCTTCATTTTGCCCACGTAGCCAATGAAAAGCTGATCATTCATCCTAAAGTCTTTCCCCTGTCCACACAGAAGCTCATTGCTCTCTTCGGATCCAGATGTTGCATCCTTTTCTCCTCCGTAGAAGGATGGGGAGGAGGGTAAAAGGACGGAAAGGTGATGGACTGCCCTAAATGGAAAGGAAAGTCACCCTGGTTCTCAAAACCACCTTGTTAGCATGGAAAGTGGTAAAAGGGGGTTTCACACTTAGAGCTTGCAACTCACTAACATGTCTAGCGAACATGATCGCTATAAGGAAAACAGTCTTAAATCTAAGGAACCTCAACGGACAACTATGCAATGGTTCAAACGGTGAACCCATTAAGTATATTAAAACTAAATTTAAATCCAACTGAGGCTTTATCAATGGAGTGGGAGGAAACCTATTAGTCAAACCCTTAAGAAACCTTAGTACTATGGGGGACTTAAACAAAGAGGGTTGATCAGGTAAACAAATAAAAGCCGACAGCGCAGCCAGTTAATCCTTCACTGTCGCAGCTACACTGCCTTGTTGTACCAAGGAGAGAGCAAATTGTAAAACATTGATCTTAAAGGATTAAAGGATCAATGTGTCTCTCCTCACACCATTTAACAAATTTGGCCCATCTACCAGCATGGACAGTTTTGGTGAAGGGTCTCCTGGCCAAAAATATAACATCCACTACTTCTAGGGGGAGAGACAAATATTTCAGATTGCCTCGTTCAATCTCCAGGCATGTAGGTGCAGGTTTTGGAGGTAGGGGTGTAGAACCTGGCCCTGCAACCTCAAAAGGAGATCTGCCCTGTGAGGGAGACGGAGCGGAGGGCACAGCGAGAGCTGAAGAAGGTCTGTGTACCACGCCCTTCTTGAGCCATCTGGGGCTATTATTATGACTTGGGCCCGGTCTTGGCAAATCTTCCTCAGAACCTGAGGAATCAAGGAAATTGGAGGAAACGTGTAAAGCAGCCGGTTGCTCCAGCTCAACTGAAACGTGTCCCTCAATGCTCCCTGCATCAGATACTGGAGGCTGCAGAACGACGGGCCGTGTGCGTTCTTGTGAGTGGCAAACAGATCTATCCGAGGTGTCACCCATAACTGGAAGAGTGAAGAACCACCTCAGCTGAGACTGTCCGCACTTACGTTGAGACCTCGGGCCAAATGGTTTGTTACTATGCAAATCTGATGGTCCTGAGCCCAGGACCAGAGTCGCAGAGCCTCTCTGCAGAGATAGTACGACCCTACACCTCCCTGTCTGTTGATGTACCACATCACAGTCATGTTGTCTGTCAAGACTTGAACTGACTGACTGCAAATGGAAGAGAAGAAGACCTTGAGAGTCAGGCGTATCGTATCACCCGTAGCTCCAACAGATTGATGTGAAACATCTGTTCTACTGGAGACCAAAGACTTTTAATCTCCAGATCCCCCACATGCACTTCCCACCCTAGAGTGGAAGCATCTGTTATGACTGTGGTCACCGGAGGTGAAAGACAGCACACCCTCCCCTGCGATAGGCTGCCGTCCACACTCCACCAATGAAGATCCGCAGCAGTGCCTATAGAGACTGTAATGCATTCCTTGAGATCCCCATTGTGTTGAAACCACTGCTTGCGAAGGCACCCCTGGAAAGCCCTCATGGGCCAACATGCATGAGTGACCAATAGAATACAGGAAGCAAACAGACAGAGCAGGCAAAAGACCTTTAGGACCGTAACAACCGCTCCATCCAGAAACATTGGAATCATAGCCAGTGTGTGCCGAATCCTCTGAGGAGGAGGGTAGGCATGATTCAATGTTGTGTCCAGTACTGCCCCTATGAACAGAAGGCGCTGAGAGGGCTCCAGGTGAGATTTGGGCATGTTCAACAAAAAACCCAGGTGGAACAACAACTGGGTTGTCACTTGCAAATGGTGCAGTACTAACTCTGGGGACTTGGCTTTGAACAACCAATCGTCCAGGAAAGGGAATACCGACCATTGCCATCACCTTTGTGAAGACTCAGGGTGCGGAAGAAAGACCAAAAAGAAGGACCGCAAACCGGTAGTGACATTTTCCACTCAATGCATGTGCAGCTGCAGATACACATGCTGTGTATAGACTAAAAAGCAGTTCTCCTCCCAAATAAGCGGTGGTTAACCCGTAGGAGTTGAAGTAGTTTGAAATGGTGTTTTTAGCACTGCTTGGCCAACATCGGCTTGTTGTCTAGATAACACATCCACACAGTAATGTTTAGTGAATGTGTATGGTGTGGACCATGTGGCTGCTTACATATATCTGCCATTGGTATATTTCCTAAGAATGCCATGGAGGCACTCTTTTTTTCAAGTGGAATGTGCTTTTGGAGTTACTAATAGCTGCCTTTTCGCTTTGAGGTAGCATGTTTGAATAAATCTTTACAATCCATCTAGCTAATCCTTGTTCTGAAATGGGATTACTTTTATGAGGTTGTTGGAAAGCAACAAAAAGTTGTTTAGTTTTCCTAAAGTCCTTTGTTCTGTCAACATAATACATTAGAGCTCTTTTGAGATCAAGAGTGTGGAGAGCTCTTTCAGCAGTAGAGTCTGGCTGTGGAAAGAAGACTGGCAATTCTACTGACTGATTAATGTGAAAAGGTCAAACCACTTTAGGCAACAAATGTGGATTTGTCCTAAGTACTACTTTGTGTTTGTGTACCTGGAAAAAAGGTTCTTCTAGAGTAAATGCATGGATTTCACTTACTCTTCAAGGAAGTAATTGCTACCAAGAAAGCAACCTTCCATGTTAGAAACTGAATAGTGCAAGAGTGCATAGGTTCAAATGGGGAGCCATAAGTCTTGTGAGCACAATATTAAGATTCCATGCAGGAGCTGGTGGAACTCTAGGTGGAATAATGCGTGAAAGGCCTTCCTTAAATGCTTTTTGTTGGAAATGGCCCTTTTTGCAGGGTCATCCCCAATCTTTTTGCCACCTTCCTCCTATTTTTTCGGACCTGTTTTTGTTGGCTTTAGGACTCTGGGCACTTTACCACTGCTAACCAGTGCTAAAGTGCATATGCTCTCTGTGTAAAGTGTACTGTTGATTGGTTTATCCATGATTGGCATATCTGTTTTACTGGTAAGTCCCTAGTAAAGTGCACCAGAGGTGCCCAGGGCCTGTAAATCAAATGCTACTAGTGGGCCTGCAGCACTGGTTGTGCCACCCACATTAGTAGCCCTGTAAACATGGCTCAGACCTGCCACTGCAGTGTCTCTGTGTGCAGTTTTAAACTGCCAATTCGACTTGGCAAGTGTACCCACTTGCCAGGCCTAAGCCTTCGCTTCTACTACATGTCAGGCACCCCTACGTTAGGCCCTAGGTAGCTCCAGGGGCAGGGTACAGTGTATGTTTAAGGTAGGACATATAGTAGTGTGCTTTTTATATGTCCTAACAGTGAAATACTGCCATCGGTTTTCACTGTGCAAAGCCTATCTCTCTCATAGATTAACATGGGGGCTGCCTTTAAATATCCTTAAAGCGCAGATTAAAATGTGGAGTTTAGGGTCTCTGAACTCACAATTTAAAAATATATATTTTACTGAAGTTGGTTTTTAAATTGTCTGTTTGAAAATGCCACTTTTAGAAAGTAGGCATTCTCTTGCTTAAACCATTCTGTGACTCTGCCTGTTTGTGGATTGTCTGTCTGGGTCAGTTTGACAGGTGGGCTGTTTTGCACATCTCTAGACAGTGACACAAAAGAGGGCGTGGGTGTAGCCTGCATATCTTGATGAGCCATCTGAGCTAGAGAGGAGGGAGGAGTGGTCGTTCACACCTGAAAGGACTGTGCCTGCCCTCACACAATGCAGTCTCCAACCCCCTGGTGTGCGTCTGGGGCCTGGCCTGGACAAGGAAGGATCTTACAAACACTTGAGACTTTGCTTTGAAGTTTGCCAACTTCAAAGGCAGAACTTGGTATAAGAAGAATACCCAAAATCCCAGACTTTTAGAATCTTTCTGGATTCAAGAGGAACCTCTGCCCAGGAGAAGAGCTGAACAGCTGAAGGAGGAGTACTGTCCCTTTGCTGTGTTGCTTTGCTGGACTGGCCTGCAGTTGCTGCTTCTGCCTGAAAAGAGTGCAAAGGGTGAACTTTGCTGTGTGTCCTGCTTGAGAAAATTCTCCAAGGGCTTGGAGTAGAGCTTGCCTCCTATTGGAAGTCTCAGGCACACCAAAGACTTCAGTTTCCTCGACCTGCAGCACTGGGAACTGTGTGTTTTGTGCTGTTCAAGAGGAGAAACCACTGCGACGCCGCCAACGACGCCACTGGCCTGCACCGTGACCTGCCGACGCCGCACAGAGTCGCATTGCCCCGCTTCGCACTGCGACCCTGTCATCGGACGACTTTACCAAGCCGCTGCTCGCAATGTGACCTGTGGGTCCTGCATTCCGGCATCGCCTGCTCACACCACAGCCTGGGCATCCCCGACAACGCTGCTCGTGCTGACACCTAAGCATCCTGCCTGCACTGTGGCCTGTGGATACCACTCGTAAGGTACACAAAGCACTGTCACGTCCCGCACTGCAGCCCCAGTCCACCGGCGCCAGCACCATCAACTCCGGTGTCATCACCAGGCATCCTGCCTGCACCGTGGCCTATGGATACTGTTAGTGAGGGTCACGAAACGCTGTCCCGTCCCACACCGCTGGCTTGGGCCTACCGATGACAGCGCTTTAGCAATGACGACGACGCTGCCTGCACTGCACGTCGCACTGCCCCGCTTCCCACCGCAGCTCTGGTCTCACCGACGCCACTGGACGCCGTCACTGAGCCGCTGCCTGCACCGTGACCTGTGGGCACCGCACGTCCCATTGTCCTGCTTCGCACCGCAGCCCCGACGCCGGCGCACCTGACTTTATCAGCCTGGAGTTCGATCCACAACGCGTGTGACCTCAGGGGCCCGACGACTCCTGCACCGACTCCAGAACTTGTGGGCACCGCACGTCGCATCGTCCCTCTTTGCACCGCACCCCCGACGCCATCCACGCCAGCGCACCTGATTTCATCAGCCCTGAGTTCGATCCCCGAGGTGCATGACTTCCAAGGGCTTGACGATTCCTGCACCGACTCAAGAACCGACGCCAGCGACGCCGCTCTCCGGAGCTCACCACGAGGATCACAATGCCCTGCAAATCCAAGGTACTGTTTGCGGGTCTTCCTGACACCTTAGCTGCCCCGCAAAGCCGCGGCCGGCCTAAACTGTTGGTTTTGCTGATCACGACGCCGTGATTGCCCCAGGTGGAGCTATAGACGTCAAGGAACTGCATTTTTGAGTAAATCTTGCAGAATTCATATTTTCATTACTGTATGTTGGATTTGTATTGTATTTGGTCTTGTTTTATATAGACAAATATTGGCTATTTTTCTAAAACTGGTGTGGTGTCCTTTTGCAGTGTTTTCACTTATTACTGTGTGTTATGTGCAAATGCTTTACAAATTGCTTTTGTGATAAGCCTGACTGCTCGTGCCAAGCTACCAAGGGGGTGAGCAGGAGTTATCTGAGCGGGTATCTCCCTCATCCTGACTAGAGTGAGGGTCCCTACTTGGACAGGGTGCAAACCGACTGCCAACTAGAGACCCCATTTCTAACATTTTTATAACAGGAACTCTAAACAGAGAGGTATGTTGTCTGTTTTGTAGGTAGGCTGATATTGCTGTTAAATTAATTTTAATAGAGGAATAGGCAAGATTTGCTTTTTGTAAATAAAGCAAATAACACACAATATCCTGAACTGATGTTTCAAGTGGATCAATATTTTTAGGTTGACAGTAGTATACAAAACGTTTCCATTTATTTGCATAGCACTGTCTGGTTGTTAGTTTACATGCCTGTTTTAGAATGTCCATACAATCTAATGGAAGCTGTAGGTATCCAAATTCCATGACCTCAAGAGCCGAATCGCCAAGTTGAGCACACTGGGATTGGGATGCCTGATTTGACCCTTGTTCTAAGTTAACAGGTCTGGTCTGTTTGGAAGCTTGTGATGTGGTACTACTGACAGATCTTGCAGTGTTGTGTACCAGTGTTGATATGCCCACGTGGGAGCTATGAGTATCATGGTGAGGGAATTGTGACACATTTTGTTGACCAGAAATGGAATTAACGGGAGAGGGGGAAAAGCGTAAGCAAACATCCCTGACCAGTTAATCCATAGAGCATTGTCCTTGGACTGAGGGTGTGGGTATCTGGATGTGAAGTTTTGGCATTTTGCATTTTGCATTTTCACTTGTTGTGAAGAGGTCTATGTTTGGTGTTCCCCACATTTGAAAGTTATATTGAATTACTTGTGGGTAAATCTCCCATTCGTGTATTTGTTGCTGCGGCCTGCTTAGAAGGTCCGCTAGCAGGGTTGTGTATCCCTGGGATGTATTCTGCTAGCAGGTGAATGCGATTGTAAATTGCCCATTTCCATTATGTTTGAGCTACAAGGGACAATTGGGATGAATGTGTCCCCCACCTGTTTTTTCAGATAATAAATTGTTGTCATGTTGTCTGTTCTTATTAAGATTATTTTGTGTAGGATCTGTGGTTGAAATGCCTTGATGGCTAAGAACACCACTAATAATTCCAAGTGGTTTATGTGATAAGTTTGTTGGATTGAGTCCCATTCCCTTTGTATTGTAAGATTGTTGAGATGTCAACCTATCATTGACGCATATGTTGTGATTATGGTCTGTGGCACAGGGTCTTGAAATGGCCGTCCCTTTGCTAAGTTGTTGTAATTCCCCCATTGCAGAGTTTTGTAGGTTTGGCAGTCAAACAACCCTAGATCCTGTAGCCGACCCTGAGTCTGAGACCACTGTTGCGAGAGACACTGTTGCAGTGGTCTCATGTTTAGACATGCATTTGGTACTATTGCTCTGCATGATGCCATCATTCCCAATAGTTTCATGACAAATCTTACTGTGTAGGTTTGATTGGCCTGCATTCGGGATATTAGGGAGTGAAAGGCTAGTATCAGTTGTGGATTTGGGTAGGCTAATGCTGATTGAGTATTCAGAATTGCACCTAGATACGGTTGAATTTGTGCTGGATGAAGATGAGATTTCTGGTAATTGATTGTGAACCCTAATGTGTATAGTGTATATTGTGTATTGTGTGTGTTACTGGCATTTTAGAATGGTGCTGGATTTTATTAACCAGTCGTCTAGATAAGGGAAGACATGTATGTGTTGTCTTCTGAAGTATGCTGCTACTATAGCTAGGCATTTTGTGAACACTCTGGGTGCTGTTGTTACCTCAAAGGGTAGTACCTTGAATTGTTAGTGATTGCCTACGATTACGAACCTTAGATACTTGGGTTGAGCTGGGTGTATGGGAATGTGGAAGTAAGCGCCTTTTAGATCTAACGCTGTCATGTAATCTTGTTTTTGTAGTAAGGGAATGGCATCCTGTAGAGTGACCATGTGAAAATTTTCTGAAAGGATATATAGATTTAAGGCCTGAGATCGAGAATGGGTCTGAGAGTACCATCCTTCTTTGGTATACGGAAGTATAGGGAGTATACCCCTGTTCCTTACTGTGAGATGGGAACGGTTTCTATTGCCTCGTTGAGTAATAGGGATTGTACCTCTCGTTTTAGTAGAATAGTATGTTCTGGACAGAGTCTGTGAGAACGAGGTGGAATATTTGGTGGAGCGGTGATGAGTTCTAGGCAATGACCATTGCGGATAATTGAGAGTACTCACTGATTTGTGATGACGTTTTGCCAGTGAGAGTGGAATTGTTGCAGTCTTCCTCCCACAGGAGACATATGGGATTGTGGGATGTTTGGGAAGTCATTGTTTAGTGGGTGTGGAGGCACCTTTTGAGGCTGCAAATTTACATCTGGCTCTGAAATTGTGTCCTCTGTAAGAGCCTCTGAATGACCCCCTTGGGTAATACTGCTATGATTGCTTTGGATGGCAGGTGGAAGTCTCTGTAGTTTGGGTTTTAAACTCCCCACCCCAAATTGAGGTTTCCGAAAGGAACGCCAAAATGGTGTGGTATAAAGGGCTCCTGTGGCTTTTGCTGTGTCGGAGCCTTTCTTGAGTTTTTCTATGGTTGTGTCCACCTCCGGTCCGAAAAGTTGCTGTTTGTTAGACGGCATATTCAGAACCACCTGTTGTATCTCTGGTTTAAAACCAGAGGACCTCAACCATGCATGTCGTCTAATCGTGCTGCTGGTATTAATTCCTCTAGATGCAGTGTCAGCTGCATCTAGAGCAGACCTAATTTGGTTATTTGTTATGGCCTGAAGTTCTTCCACAATTTGCTGTGCCTGCTTTTGGTGTTCTTTGGGTAGGTATTGCAAGAATTCTTGCGTCTCGTGCCCATGTGCCATATCATACCTTGCTAAAAGGGCATGGGAATTGGCATTACACCACTGGTTGGCTCCTTGTGTTGCCACCCTTTTGCCCAGAGCATCAAATTTACGGCTTTCTTTGTCAGGAGATGGGGTATCCCCCAGAAGACTGACTACTGGCGCGCTTCCTGGCTGCACTGACCACAATCTGGTGGTAATTGTTTTGTGATGTAAATTGGGTATGTTGGTGCAGGCTTATATTTATTGTCAATCCTCGGTGTTAGAACCCTAGCTTTAACTGGTTCTTTGAATATTTCTTCTGCATGATTAAGCATACCAGGAAGCATTGGTAAACACTGATATTGCTTATGAGTTGAGAATAAGGTATTAAAAAGGAAATCCTCCTCTAAAGGTTCTGCATGCATTTGTACTCCATGGTATGCAGCTACCCTGGATATAACTTTGTTATATGCTGTACTATCCTCTGGTGGAGATGGTCTGGTAGAGTAGAGATCCGGATCGTTAGATGGGATACGATCGGAATCATACATGTTCCATGGGTCTACAGTGTAACTGGAATCACCCTTTTCTTCTTGTGAGGAAGTGTGAGAGGGTGAAGGTGGTGGTGGAGTGAGAGGTTGTGGTGAAAAAGAAAGTTGTGGTGACTGTGGTGGAGAAAGCTCAAGAGGTTTCAGTTTTTCTTTCTGCTTGTAAATTTTTGCTGGGGGTGGGGGCAGTATCAAGAGTCTCCTGAAATGCTAACTTTCTTTTAGTCTGTGGAGGCAGAGAAGTAATATTTTTTCCAGTCTTTTTCTCAATTTGGATTGTCCTTTGCTTGCTGTCCATAACTGCTAAAATAGGTTCAATGTCCGATTCCTCCATTTGATGTTCAGAGGTATGTTTTGTGCCCTTAGAGGAATGTTCAGTAAATGTTTTGGGTACCTGTCTCATTCGAGCAGAAAGCCCTGTCTCCAATGTATACATTGTCTTTTTCGGCTCCAAAGTTGGACTGAGATGTTTCGGGTCCAAAGCTGGTAGCCGAGGCTTCGGCTCCGAAGTGGAGCGTAATCTTTTCGGATCCGATGATGTTGGGTGTCAACTTGGTTCAGAGGTTGAGGCTTGTATTTTCTGGCACGACCCGACACCGAAATAGGCGTGGTAAATTATTGATGGAGTGTTTTGGCCTTTTTCAGCGCCGAACCCATGGGTCGGTCGGCGATTATTTTTTTCCGGGTGGAACCATGGCTTGACAGCAGTGATGCATCCAAGGCCTTGCCTGATTTTTTAAAAGCTGGTGTTGGGGCAGGTGTACTCACGCAATGCACCGCTGCTATTGGCTGGCTATCACCATCTGAACTCTGGTCAGAGTCTGGGATCAAAACTGCAGTTTGTGCCTGCTCCTCTTTGAGGGTGTCGGTGGTGGACTCTGTATGTTTGGTCGCCGTCTCCAGTCTTCGTGCCCTTCGATCGCATAATGTTTTCTTCGATCGAAAAGACAGACACGCCTCACAGGTTTCTCCTCAATGTTCCGGAGAAAGACAGAGATTAAAGACCAAGTGCTGGTCGTGAGAGGAAATTTTGAGTGGCACAGAGGACAGAATTGGAATGGGGTCCGATCCATTAGGCTATGATGCGGTAGGGCCAACGAGGCCCAAAGTGGGCATGAGCGCCCTAAATGGTGTTTTCGGAATCCCGACGGTACTATTGGATCGAGTGTAGAAGAAACCACGTTCGAAACAATACTGACAGTATGAGAAAAGTTTGAGAGAATAGAGAATTTACAAACCAAAAGTCCCAGAGCGAGAGGGAATACATCCAAACCCGACGGTGGAAAGAAAACAATCTTACAAAGGAGTCGATGCCATGCGCACTATCACCGAGAGGAGGAGTCGCTCGATCCCGTGACTGGAAAACAACTTGTAACACTCGGAGCTCAACACTAGATGGCAAGATTTGCACAGCATGTGTATCTGCAGCTACATAGGCCATTGAACACATATATGTGTATATATATATATATATGTGTGTATATGTATATATATATATATATATATATGTGTGTATATGTATATATATATATATATATATATATATATATATATATATATATATATATATATATATCTGTCTGTCAGTCTCGGAGTTTCTTCATCAACATATTGATCCATCACAATTTCCTGTTTTGGAAGATCATGGGTACACTGAACAAAACGGATGGATGTACTGAAATAAAGTCTTGTTCTCTGGGAGCCCTAAAGACACTGAATGCCACTAGTCTTTAGGCCCGATACATATGCCCTACAGGAGATCACTGCCTTTGACACCCCAACCAGCCACAATTTTACAGACAAGGTTTTCAAGAACTTCTGAAGGATGACATAGCAACCACGTAATAAGTTATGCAAAATTGAGTAGGCAGTGTTGATGTTGTTGCTAGGCTCAAAGGGTCTAGCATAGCTCTCTTAAGGCAGGCCAAGAGGAAGGTCACTGCCTTTTATGGGAACATACAGGCCCAGCATCTTGATATGCCTGAGGGCCTGATGTATATGTTGGTGTGAGAGGAACTCCGTCACAAAGGCAACAGAGTTCGTTCCCAGCTAACACAGTGGTCCGGCCATCTGATCTATATGCAGGTGGACCTTAAGTTGGTCACGGTGGAGACTACTCTGTCTCTGCTGTGGCCAAACTTCTCAGACAGCCCTGGGGAGTAAGGGCTTTTGGAGAAATAGCTACACGTACGCTCGCCCAATTTAGAATAACGGACATGTAGTCATTTTTTCCTGTTTCTTACTGCCAGGTAAAACCTGGGAGTACTGAACAGTAAAACCATTATAATGCTCCTCCCACCATGGGAAAAGACTCCCACAGTGAGGGAAGCAGTATATTTTTTCTTTCCAAACAAAAAAAAAAAAAAAAAAGTTCAGTGGTTTCTGGAAATGTTTTGAAAAATAACTGCCTGCTTGGCTGTCATTTGTAAATTGGGGGGGTTGCCTCTCCGCCACGTGGATGGAGTAAATTACTCTATCCCAATGGCGTAATGGAGGGCCGTCCTCCGCCCTAAAACAAATCAGTCCCCGAGCCATCCCTCCAGAAGCTTAAAAAAAGGCATGCTTTGTCTCTCCTCCCAAGTGGTTTCACCAACAGATTCTCAGGTTCAGATGTTATAGTCTTCAATTTGACAAATAGCACCACAGTCACAATAGCGTCAGCAACAGTCCTTTATCATTGTTGATGCATTTGTTAAACTCTTTGTTCAGATTAGAACAAACCACAGACCAATATTTTCACCACTAAATGGAACAGGAAATGCAGGCAATTACATTCTCTAGAGTTTTCCCAGATAACACTCATTAGGGGATGCACTGTACCTGCCCTTGGCATATCCACTTGATCACATTAGTCCACCAATAAATCTTCTACAAAGAGTCATCAAAAAAAGCTTGCACGGTTCGGTTTGCTCCAGATTAGGCATTTTATGTGTAACTGTCAGAATATCAGCGTTTAGGAGTTTCCCTTGGGTACTGCTGTGAAGGGACAGGACTGGAAAATGCTTTGGCAAATGAAGAGGGCTCCAAGCATAAGAGACAATGTCCTGTGGTTCCATTCATCATGTTTTCTTTCACTGTGAGATGATTAATTTTCTATAGCCGGTTTTCTATAGCTGGTGGTTCTATTTTCAAAAGTCCTTTTCAGACTGCTTGGGACACAGCCTTTGTGTAGTGATACCCTTCAAGCAAGGTAGCCTCCGGCCTGAAGCACCCACAACAGAGGCAGAATGAGGTGTGAGATTTTGCATTGGCACACATTAGCCCAATTGAAAATGTTACCAAGGACGAGAAAAGGCCTCGCTTAGGGGGCCGACTTCACCTTGTACAACAGAATCTGTGCAGTTGCACCCTCATCTCTAACATCCACCAAAGGGTAAAGATCCAGGAAGTCTAATCAGCAGCCACTTGCTAACAGTCTTACTTGAACTTCAGTGGCTGGATTCACACCCTCCAGCCACTGGAATTCTGACAATGCACTTCCACTGTTTGGAAATGATAACCTCACCCTCTATCTTGTAAGTCTTTACAATTAATACTGTGATTAAACTTGAGGAGACATCCACTTCAGCATTTGCAGAATCTCCTTTTAAGGTTTATGCCCAGCCATTATCCGAAGTTGACAATCCCTGAACTGATCAGCTTTCCTTGTTAAGGGTGGTCTTAGCAGTGGCCTAAAACCATACTGTCTGTCAAGGGACTCAAGTGCCTAGCAAAAGTGTCTAATAGGGTATTATCTTCAACTGCAAATATTGCAGCTTCAATCCAGAGACTTACATGATGGAATTTCATGCTGTCTCAAAAAGCGTCATCAATATTCATAAAATTTGACATGAAAAACGTATCTGTCCTTACAAATATCTGCTTGTAGTTTAGCCTTTAAAAACAACGAAAAACAAGTCTCTTCAGCCTTTCCAATCTGTTGTTTGCCTTTTCTCTCTGGGTACAACCTTCTCTAAGTCATGTCATTGTTTCCCTTAATCGCTATTAATGTATTTCTGCAATTTGTATACAATTTGTTTCAACTATCACAATCTCTCCTTTTTTTAAACTGTAACCCTATAACCTAACAATACCTAATCTCCTCTGGCTCACCTGTTAATCTGGCCACGAATCTGCATGAACTCAAATACCCACTCATCTCTCACTAATGATAAAACCTAATTTATTAATTTAATCTGCCACAAAGAAACTGGAGTGAATACATGGAATGGTTTGTTTGAGCACACAAGACTAATTCTAATAATCAACACTGAACTAAGCACTAACCTTGGATTCTGGAGAATCGTGCTGCCCATCATAAAGCACTTCAATGTGTTGTCAGATGTAGTAAGTGCTATATAAATGCAATTACAAATACAAAGGCAAGCATACCACAGCTTTGTGGGCCAAAACTAACCAGATGCAAAAGAGAGAACCAGAGAGAATGTGAGGTCTGTGGTGCCTCAACAAAGAATTTAGGGAGTTAGGTAGCACTTACCGGCCTTCGGATGAAGAACATGGTCAAAGCCCCTACCAGGGGCATGTCTCCAATCAGGGGTTCCAGGATCACACGCAGAGGGCCTTTCAGCTGAGGAACGGAAGAGAGAGATCCATGGTTAAACACTAACATGGAAACTACACAGCCCAAGTGTCTACTCAGATGCTTCAGCTCATAGAGTAAGCTCCACTCACTGATATCTCTGCTCACATTTCCACCGACAGATGCCTCATCTTACAGACATTTCCACTCATGTCCACTAATGCTCAAAGGTACACTCAACCCCATGTGCTTCCGCTGGTTAAAAAGGCACCTGTTTCTTTCACAGATATTTTTCATGACTGGCATCTTCTCTCACCAGTTCCGTCCTTCGCAAGAATTCTCTCCTATGGAATCATGGGTACAAAGCTCATATAAACACTTCATACCACATCTGCTACTATAAGGCTTCCCAAGGTTCCCCATCTTCCCACAAGCATACAAAAAAAATAATTTACCAGCGTTCAACTGACTACAAGGATATAAACCATTGGCAGCCACACGTTTTTCTTTCTTTGCCGTGCCCCATAAGATAGTTTCTCACTGCACACCAAATGATATGTTTCAGGTGCGTTTTCCTTTCTTCCTAAAGGTTTTCCACCTTTTTTGCACCCCTCCACCTCATCAGTTTCATACTTCTGCACTCACACAATCTTCTCAATCCTCAAAGCAGCCTTTCAATCCATGCTCTTGCAATACCAGTTTCTCACACACATGCCATCCAATGTCCTGATCCAGGATCTCACCTACCCACCTGTAGCCCCTTCACTCCAAATGTGGCAAAGAATTTCTTCACTTCACAATTGATTTCCAAATCCGAATCAAAACTGCAAATAACAATCAGAGAAAATAATAAGACAGAAGAGCCTTTTGTGAAGTATAAGCACTAGTTGGTAATAGCTGGCTAGTTGGATAGTGTAGGAGCACTGAGCGCAGAGGGTTGTGTAGGTAAACAGACTCAGGAGGATGGTACAGAGCGCTTCATGCGGTGGCGGTTGCATTAATGAGGAATCCGGAGGGTGGTGTCAGAACAGTGACTGCAGAGGATGGTCTATGAATACTCACTGCTGCGCATGGTATATGAGCACAGATTGCGGAAGGTGGGGCATGAGCACTGACTGAAGAGGATGGTTTAGAAGCACTTACACAGAGGAGGGTGTAGGAGCATTGACTGTGTAGGCGTGCATGTAGAGGTGGATGGTGCAAGACTGCTGAATGCGGAGAGTGCTGCAGGAGAAATGACTGAGAAGGATAATGTAGAAGTAGTGACTGAGGAAGGTGAAGTAGAAGCACTTATTGCAGTGGCTGGTGGAGGATTGCTGACAGTGGACAGAGTTGTAGGAGCCATGACTTTGGAATGTGAAGTAAGAACACCAACTACGGAGGGAGGTACAGGACTGCTCATTGCTGTGGATGCAGTAGGAGCACTGATTGTGGAGGGTGGCTTTGAAACGTTGTCAACGTAGGGTGGTGTAGGATCATTAATTAATGGGGGGTGTAATAGCACTGACTGCTGAGGGTGGTGTAGATGCACTGACTGCAGAGGATTGTGTATAAGTGCTGGCTGTGTAGAGTGGTAAAGGAGTGCGGATAATGGAGAGTAAAGAAGCACAGTTTCCAGTGATGAATGATGTACAAGCACTGGCTTTGGGACACTGTTGTAGGATCAGATATTCCGCACACACACCACAGAGAGATTACACCCCTTTCTGCCCAAATACCTGATGTGGAGGTCTAGAATGATCTGCTGCTTCGCATGGTCTGTGTGATGTACCTGCACACCAATCACTTTCAAGGGCTAAGAGAGAAAAGAGTGACAGAAGCATGAAAGGGCCACCTCAATGGAAGACATCACCCCAGCTTCTGCAGTGCCCTACCTCTGACCAATGAAATCCCATCAACTTCTGTAGAGACCACACAGAATCACTGAAACATAGAACAGATGGTTCCGTAGGTCTAGATAGTGGTTAACCATGAAGTTAAAATACATATCATTTGTGATCATTTACATTCATTATAATTTATTACTCATCCAAAAGGTACTAAGGGCCAGATGTAGGAAAAAAGCAATTTGCGACTTGCAAATTGCGAGTCCCTGCGACTCGCAATTTGCAACTCGCAAATTGCTATGCAGTACGGTGTCTCAGACACCGACTGCAACTCGCAATGGGGTCGCAATGACCCACCTCATGAATATTCATGAGGTGGGTCGCAAATTGCGGCCCCATTGCGAGTATAGGCACTCGCTAACATGGAGGCCTGCTGACGTCAGCAGGCCTCCATGTTAGCGACCTGCTTGTCAATAAAGCAGGTTTTTTTTTTTTAAAGTGTAGCCCGTTTTCCCTAAGGGAAAACGAGCTGCACTTTAAAAAAATCCGAAACCTTTAGTTTCGGTTTTTCAGGGCAGGGAGTGGACCCTTGGACCACTCCCTGCCCTGAAAACTTAATATCTGGTCCAGTCACAAAGGGGAAGGGGTCCCATGGGGACCCCTTCCCGTTTGCGACTGGGTTACCATCCACTTCAAGTGGATGGTAACTGCGAGTCCATTTGCGGCCGCTTTCGCGGCCGCAAATGGAATTGCATACCAGTGCGAGTCGCTAATAGGAAGGGAACACCCCTTCCTATTAGCGAGTCTGAAATGCATTTTGCGAGTCGGATCCGACTCGCAAAATGCATTTCTGCATAGCAAACCCACGTTTGCGAGTCACAAACGGCGATTTTCGCCGTTTGCGACTCGCAAACGGGTTGCTACATCTGGCCCTAAATGAATTAAAAAGTGCAGTCTGCACAGTGCTTAGAAGTGCAGTGGTGAAATAATTAAAATATGATACATATATACAGTATGGGTATCCACAACTTCAATATTCAGTCCAGTATAAATATAGATTCAAGAACATAAACTTTTCTATATTGTATAATCCCCACTCCAGTGTCGATAGTTTAACCCACAAACTAATTTCTGTGGGTCTCCTCAGGACAAATAGTCCATCTGACCAAACACCTAGGAAAATGAATTATGGAAACATCTATTAATCGTATGGGCATATTGTTTATGTACTGTTCACCTTCAGAGTTATACACAAACCTCTCAGCTGTGCCTTCACCTGTAGAGGTCTCAAACAGAATCACTGAAATCGCAACAGCATCCAACATGCCTATATGTTAAAGTGTTACATCACCCCCATGCATCTGCAAAGGATTGAATATCACGCCATCCCTGTGACCGGGGAAGCAGAGGCCAGTGGAAAGCCAATGGATAGCCCATGATACACTAAATAAGGACCAATTAACTGACCTAACCCTTTCCCCACACCCCACCATAATATTAACTAATAAGCTTAGCAAAGGAGAAAACGAACCATGTTAACTCTGCCATACAGGATTTACATTTCTACTTATTTTTACCCACACTAAATACAGCATTATTGACTAGTAAAGTAGAAGTTTGATGGAATAGAGATAGGGGCCCTGCTGGGCGTGATGAATGCCGCAACCAATGGGCCTAATTTTGAGGGACAGATAAATGTTGACCTTTTCTTATAAATGAGGCAGGTCACTTACAAACCCAGTCCTCAGTTATATACCTTGCATTAGCTAGATATCTGATAAATGTTGCCTGGTCTTTAGATGCAACTTCGACTGAAGTGCACTAGGTTCCTGCTAACCAGTTCCCACTGCCAGTGTTCCTTCCGTAAAACAAAGACACTTGGTCATTAAATCCCCAAGTGACCAGGACCTTCAGCCCCCTGGTACCTAGGGCATGGGTAATGAAGAGGGCCCTCAGAGCTGCAGCACAACGTGTGCCACTCAGAAGGACCCAGCACCAACCTTATGGAGAGTCCCATTGCAGGATGCGTGACAAGGTGCTCCCAAAATTGAAAACATGACATGACAGATAGCCTCTGTACCCTGTCCTCTAACACTGCATGCAATATATGTAAATCACTCCTCTAGCAGGCCTTACTGTCCTAAGGCAGGGTGCATTATATTACATGTGATTAAATATATGAAAGAGCAGATATGCCCCTGCTATGCCTCTGTCGATTCTGTGACATATTAAGTGCACAGGAAAGCCATTTTAAATGCATGTGCTGGACACTTGACACTACGAGTGCCCCAGCTGCACGACGGCTTCTCTCACATCTCAGTAAAATAAACCCTCATTGATTCCAGTGATGGATTTATTAAGAAATGCACACAGAGGGCACCTTAGAGGTGCCTCCCGAAAACCTTCCAGCTACTAGTGTTTTGACTGACTGGTCCTTCCCAGTTCAGCCACCACAGTTACGTTTCTGGACCCCCACGGTGAGAGCCAGTGCTCTTGTGGCCCCAAGACAAAAGCCTGCATTGGGCAGAGGTGTTACCTCCACTCCCAGGCAGAATGGACATTCCAGGGCGGGAACTTTAAAGGCCCTGCCGCCTTTCTAATGCGACCCAAGTTTCTCCAGATGGTGAAGATGACCAAGACCCCTAATCTGGCCCCACGTCTGGTGGCAGCACAGGCAGGAAGATTTGTTAAATTAGGAGGAGTGCCCACTTCATGCTAGTCCCACCTTTAAGGTGGACGAGCTGAAGCAGACACTACTTTTTAAATTCCTCCATCTTGGTTGGTAGGAATTAGGCCACTATGGTTAGGGTTATGCCAACTTCCCAGTGTAAGTGGTCATAAGAAGGATGTAGTCACCCTGAAGGTGGTCAGCCCATTGGCTACCTCCTGGCACTCCCTGTAAGGCTCCTGCATTGACTATTTATGAGGCACCCTTGAACTCAGATTTCTAACAACCTAAGGAGAGCCGTACACTACAGAGTTGCATAAGCAAAGAAGACTGCAGACACCAACTGATGTGGCCCCAGCCTTGCTAGCCTCTTTGTAGCCCTCGACAATCCTGTGCCAAAAGACGACCTGTCCTGCAGCTCAGCCACCTCCAAAGCTTTGGGGGGACTGCTTGCCTTCGACAAAGATCAAGATCTCCAGAGAACAGTGGACCTGTTTAAGAAGAAAACAACTTTAAAAGAAAAAGTACTCTGCCATGAGGAACCACATAACCGCCTCCAGACCCACCTCTGCACCAAATGCCCAGGGCCTGAGTCCAAGTGGTCCACCAGCCTTGTGAAGGTTCTCCAGAGACTCTGAGTCCCAGTCCACCATGGTCTGATTTGTGCCAGACTCTGCCTCAAAGTCTGTAGCCTGAAACTGAAGACTCCCCCTAACCATGACCTGCCTGCTAAGCTGTTCCTGGCACCAAAGGACCCCCTTGAACCCAGAGCCCCGGGGTCTTGGGGAGCTGGACAATCAGTGTCCCTAAGTCCCCTAGCATCAGAACTTAACTGGGCAGCCTTGGGTTTTCTTCGTTCAGCCTCCTGGCCCGAGCCTGCAGCCTTTTTCCAAAACTGATCTTCCTCAATGATTTGCATTAGGCGCCCAATGCTGTGATGGCGCTCTGCACCCGTCCACCTCGGTGCCAGTAACAGTGTACGTTTGGTGCTGCCTTGTGGCCCCTCCTGTGCTTACCTCAACCCCAGGAGATCGACCCCTTTACACCAATTAACTCAACTGTGAGCAGCGCATCTTCAGTTATCCCCAGTCTTCATTGGTTAACATTGGCACCTGACACTGTGTTAGCACTCTGCACCCGCCCGCGTGCCACTGAGGGTGTACGTTTGGAGTTGCCTTGTGGGCCCCCGGTGCTTACCTCAACCCCAGAAGATTGACCCCTGACACCGTTTTACTTACCCATGAGCGGCACATCTTTGTTCAACCCCAGTATCCATTGCTTAACATTAGGCACCCGTGTCAGAATTTGACCTCAGCACCGGGCCCCCCTTGTGCTTCTGTGGGTGCATTCTTGGTACTGATTTGAACTGTGCCTGGTGTTGACCTAAAGCCCCGAAGACTGGATTTGTAAGGTGTGTACTTACCTGCAAAACTGCATTTTTGTTTTTCTTCCATAGGTTAACATTGCTGAACTGAAAAATTGCATTAAGTGTTGATTTTTGAAACTGCTGAGAATTTATGCTTGTAAATCTACTTACCTGTAGCCACGAAAGGGGCAAAAAGGGGACTGAGGGGGGTGAGGGGCTGCAGTGAGGTCCAAGGGTCTGGCCATAGCACGAGAATCCGTGAAGCGTGTCTACATTTTCTCTGAAGAGATGGGTGCCATTGAAGGGCATGTCCATAAAATTGGCTTTGACATCCCTCAAAAAGCCAGACGTCCTCAACCAGGCAGAGAGCCTAAGGGCCACTGTTGATGAAACAGCTCTGCCCAGTGAGTCAGTCGTCCCCAGTCCACATCGGATTGTAAATTTCGTTGTCTCTCCCATCAACAAACACTTGGGAAAGTACAGACCGGGCGTCCTCCGGGACCTGTGGCAGCACTTGTGTAACCGTATCCCACTGTGTGTGGGAATAACAGCCCAAAAGGTATGCTGTGTCCATGGGCCACAATGCCAGGCTGGCGGAAGGAAACTTCTTCTTCCCAAGTGCATCCAGCCTCTTGGATTCCCTATCTGGGGGTGCTAAAGGGAACGCGCCATGGGAGGTGGAGGCTTGGAAAACCAAGCTCTCAAGGGTGGGGTGTTGCATACTTACTTGGGTCACCCTGAATAGGGCGATGGCGGTGAGCAACTGTCCTGTCCACAAGAGCCCCTGTGCAGGGTTTGGACCAGGTACCCAGTAGAATATCTTCATTAATGGGGAGCAGGGGTCGGAGGATGAAGCCCCAGGTTGAATACCTCTGTCAGGAGGTTAGTTGTAACTGCCACAGAAGGCAACTCAAGGTCCAGGACCTCAGCTGCTCTTTGCACCACCAAAGAATAGGAATCTCCCTCCTCCATAGCCAGGGTGGGGGAAGAAAGCATGCCAGTATCTGGGGAGAAATCCAGTCCACTGGCTTCACCCAAGTCCTTATGCCAGTCCACAGGATCTCGGAGCTGGTATTCCAAAGGGTCCAGCGACACCTCCCATTCCTCACCATAACCTAGCTCAAAAGAAAGGGGCTCAGGGCCTGACATAGGAGGCAAAGCTCCTGTCTGAATCTTACGATACCCATCCGGCTCTGTGTCGGAGTCAGCAATGAGGATGTTGATGGCGCCACCCAGGGGCGCAGGAGCATCAGAGTCAGGACCAGTGTCGGGGAAGGTCGAGTTGGTACGAACAATGCCGTCCCAGATCAAAGCATGGATCCATGGGTGCCGTGCCCTTTGGAGCCGAGGCCGTCAGCGCAGAACCCAAAGGTGCCCCTTCCATTTCTGCGGTGCCGGAACGTGCGCCAGCTGTGTCAGACTGCGCAAACATTAAGAGCATGGCCTTCCAGAACTCTTTAAGTTGGGCAGGTGTCATCCAAGTCCTGGAAATTCGGGGAGGCGCAGAGTCAGCACAGACAAGGCTCCACAGGAGGCCTAGAACAACGCCGTTACTGCTCCCTCAACTTGTCAGCTGAGGGGAAGTCCAAGAACATTTAGCTTTCTTCTACTTCTTGTGCCTCAACTTACCCAATGATCATCCCGAAGACTTGGAGTGGGATGACGATGATGGAAGACTCCGTAACCGCTCCCAGGACCTTCCTCTACACCGGTCCTCGACTTGCACGGAGTCGAGCGCCCAGCCACCATCAGCTTCAGAGACCACTCCCTCAAAGCCTTTGGATGCATGGCCCAACACTTGGAGTACGACTTCAGATCATGGTCATGCTCTAGATACCAAAGGCACATAAGGTGCAGAGCCGTCACGGACATCGTCCGATGACAGGATCCATAGGGCTTGAACACAGTCTTTCTTGATGAAATCTCAACACACAAGGAGTTAGCAACATGAAAACCCTTTGACAAAAAATCAATAAAGGCAAGTCAAAAAATGACTGAGTGGTAGCTCTCTTTGAATCAGTGCTGGCGGGTGCGAAAAGAAAAGAACATCGGGGTGACACATATACAGAACTCACAATATCATAACCGGTGTGGACGACGGGTGAAGAGCAGATTGACACCACCAAACGTGCACGTGGTACTGCTCGAGAAAAATCTCTAGATCCAGATTGATGCCTGGAGGACGTTCTAAGATAGGTAATCTGCAACTGGATGTCTCTATCGGATCTACCTTTCAGTCCCCCGGATTTTAGTACAATCACATCAACTCTACAGCACCCATCTGGATACAATAAGATCATGCCAAATCCTTTCTCAGCCATTCATGTCACACCATACACTGCTTTGCCCACCCTGAAGCACTTACACCAGCCTATGCTCCACAATGTCCAATTTAGGACTAATTACATCATACCACTAACTGCAATGCCCACAAGGGGCTAATTGCATCATAAGAGACTCTGCCTTAGTCAATGGCGTCATGTCACCTTGCGCTGCTAAGATGAAGTAATTACATTGCATCACACTCTGGAATGTTCCGGCTGAGACCAGTGACATCACACCACAATCCACAAAGCCCACTTAAAACAAATGGCATAACAGCACCATCCAACATGCTCATCTGTGTTGATGTCACTGCATCGCCCTCTGTTAGCGCAGCAGGATTTAATGTCAGCACACTACCAGCTAGAATGTTAGCTCAGGATCAATAACATCAAAACAGCCTCGGTTGTGGCAAATTCATCACACCAACCTCCACTACACCTGTACCGGTGACATCACACTGCCTTTAATTATGCCCATCTGAGTGCACAGACATCACATAATTGTTCGCAATGCCAGTTTGTGGTGAATAACATTACCCTACCCTCTAATCAACACAGAATTCAATGACATAACATTAGGCCCTGAAGCATACAAAAAGTGATGGGTGGAATGCATGAATTATTCTCAGCCACCGGTAATTACTAGGGGCCACATCCCACTCCATGGTTAGTTTACAAAACATGCCAGCTCCGTTTGGGCCCAGCCATGAGCACATCAGCCTTGATCCTGCTCCAATGGGTACAATCCCGCCCCATCTGTTAGGTCAGGTTCTCCCTGAACTGGTACACAAACAACCCAAGACCAGTTTTGCTCTTATTAATGCTTATCAGTCGGGTATAGCTTAGTTCCAGTGTCAAAGTGTGCACTGTACTTATGTCTTGGCATATCCATTCCCACTTAGGGTATCACACTGAAGCATACAAAAAAATGATGGATGGAATGCGTGAATAAATTTCAGCCACTGGTAATTACTCTATCCAAACCCCAGTACATCGTTTTTTTGCACACATGCCACCTCAGTTTAGAAGCAGCCATAAGCAAATATGTATCGGCCCTGCTCTAATGGGACCAGTCCAGCCTGAACTGGCAGGTCCCTCCTGAACAGGAACACAAGCAACCATACTGCTATGATGACCCAGAAGCCATCGCAGACCATCTGCCATGCATGACTTAGGCTATGATATCCCACCTGCCTCCATTTTGTTAGGAACATGACATCACATCACTTTCTGCGACATCCATCTGGGTGAATGATTTTACAGGACACTGCACCATCACCTTAGGTGTCAATTATATCACACTACTCTTCCATGTTCTTCCAGATCAAAGATCTCTCCTCATCCTGCACCATGCTTCCAAGAAGAAATATCTGTTGTGCCAGATGGGAGGACCTGCAACAATGGCCTCCGCCGTACCTTGCCACAGCCATGTCATCACATCATCAAAAGAAAGGAGAAACTTGTCTACAGCAGAGCAATGGAGATATAAAACAGACAACTTCACCATCCCAATGCCATGCTGCTACTTAACTACTTGTAATAATTTGCCACTGATGGAAACATCCATGCTGCTCGCAGTTAGCCTGGCTCAAAACATTTGCATAGTTCCTTGGTCAAAAATTAAGAAATCCCTGACGAGGGATTCAGTGAAAAAGGTACTCTAAATATCCATCTGAAAGCGGGCCTGAGAATACAGTGAAAAACAGGAGGGCTGAAACATGCTAGGGAGAAGAAGCAGTAAATGTTGTTTGAAGAGCAAAGTGAAACAGAAAGAGTGGATCTATTAACGCTTTGCGAGAGAAATGGGGGATAAAGGACAACCAGGAAGAGGGGGGCTGTGAGTACAGGACGAGAAAAAGAAATTGGGCCAGCATCACCCAGCTAGAAGGCTGAAAGTATGCTATGAGAAACGGCTAAGCAAAATGCCAACTCCAATAATAAGTGAGCTAATGGTAATCAGAGGAGAAAGAACCCATGATGAAGAAGGAGGTGGACCGTGCCCTAGGGAGAGAGAAACTCTAAATGCTAGGTGAACAAGCATTGGCAAAGCCAACAGTCTCACCCATACAAGAGCTACTGGCTTTGGCAATGTGTTTTGCCATGTCGCCCACCGGTGTGGCTGCTGTTCAGTATACCTAAAAGTTAGTGGCATTGAGTGTCAGAGTGTAGTGGGGGAGTACAGCATTGTAGAGTGGATTTATTGGAGTGGTGTAGAGTGGAAAAGGGGGAGCAGAGTTCAGTGGTTCAGTGTCGTAGAGTGGACTGGGGTGAAACAGGGTGGAGTTCCTTGAGGTAGTGAGGTAAACTGGACTGGAGTAGAGTGGGGTGGATTGAGGGAGTGTAGGATGGATTGAGTGGAGTGGCGTGGATTGGTGTGGGTGGATTATAGTGGAGTGGACTGGACTGAAATGGGGTGAGATGGATTTGATTGGGGTGGATTAAATTGGATTGGGGTGGGTGGTTTGGATTGGAGTACGAAGGGTAGATTAGATTGGACTGGAGTGAGGTGGATTGCATTAAAATGGGGTGGATTGGATTCACTGGACTGGAGTGGGGCGGGCTGGATGGATTGGAGTGGAGTGGACTAAACTAGGATGGGTGGATTGGATTGGGATAGAGTGTGGTGGATTTGAGTAGAGTGTGGTGGACTGGAGTGGGGAGGATTGGAATGTAGTGGGGTGGAGTGGATTGGTTTGAGTGGAACGGGCGGATTGAAATGGGGAGGGGTGGATTGGAGTGTGGTGGGCTGCAGTGGGATGGATTGGAGTGGGTTGGACTGAAGTAGGATGGGGTGGATTGCATTGAGGTGGGGTGGAATGGAATGGAGTGGTGTGTGGTGGGTAAATTGGACTGCATTGGAGTGGGCTAGACTGAACAGGGATGGTGTGGGGTGGGGTGGATTGTGGTAAAGTAGATTACAGTGGGTGGATTGGAGTGGATTGAACTGAACTGAAGTTGGGCAGGCTGGATGGATTGGACATGAGTGTGGTGGACTGAACTGGGATGGGGTGGGGTGGGTGGATCGGACTGGGGTAGAGTGGGGTGTAATGGAGTAGAGTGGGGTGGACTGAAGTAGAGGGGGGAAGATTGGAGTAGAGCGGAATGGATTGGAGTAGAGTGGGTGGGTGGGGTGGATTGGAGTGGATTGAAACGGGGTGAGGTGGATTGTGGTTGGGTGGACTGGAGGGGTGGATTAGAGTGCAGTCGGGTGGATTGGATTTGCATGGGGTGAGTTGGATTGGAGCAGGGTGGACTGGATGGGATGGATTGGATTGAATGAGGTAGATTGTATTGAGAGGAGTGGATTATGGTGGGGTGGAGTGGATTGGATTGAGTGTGGTGGATTGGATAGGGGTGGGTTGGATTGGGGTGGACTGGAGGGGGGTGGAGTGGATTGGATTGTGGCTGATTGGACTGGAGTGGGGTGGATTGGGTTAGATTGGAGTGGGGTGGATTGGGTTAGATTGGATTGGAGTGGGTTGGATTGGATTGGATTGGTGTGGGGTGGACTGGATTGGAGTGAGGTAGATTAAGGTGGTTTGGAGTGGAGTGGATTGGACTGGAGTCGGGTGGATTAAAGTGGGTTGTATTGGAGTGGGATTGATTGGGGCAAGGTGGATGGATTGGGTAGCAGTGGACTTGACTGGAGTGGGTTGGGCTGGATTGGAGTGGAGTCGGTTGGGTTGGAGTGGGATGGATTAAAGTAGCGTGGGTTGAATTAGAGTGGGTGTGATCGGACTGGAGTGGGGTGGAATTGGGTGGGGTGGATGGACTGGAGTGGGGTGGATTGGACTGGGGTTGGTTGGATTGGGGTGGACTGGGTAGTTGTGAGGTGTACTGGATTGAAGTGGGGTAGATTATTCTGGGCTGGATTGGAGTGGACATGATTGGTGTGGGGTGGATTGAATTGCTGTTGATTATAGTGGGGTTAAATGTAATGGATTTGAGTGAGGTGAATTGGGATGGAGTGGGGTGAACTGAAGTAAGGTGGACTGGATCGGAGCAAATTGGAGTGGGGCAGATTAGTTTGGAATGGAGTGGGTTGTTTGGGATTGGGACAGGGTGAAGTGGTGCCAGGTTGGAGTGGGGCAGGTTGTTTTGGATTAAAGTGGGGCAGATTGGAGTGGGAGCAGACTGGAATGGATTGGAGCAAGGCAGGTTGTTTTGGATTGGAGTGGAGCAGATTTTTCGGGATTGGAGTAGGACAGATTGTTTTGAATGGAGTGGGGCAGATTATTTTGAATTGGAGTGGGGCAGATTGGAGTGTGGCTGTTTGTATTAGGGTGGATTGGAGTGGGTTGGGGTAGAGTGGATTGGAGTGGGGTGGGGTGGATTGGATTCGAGTGGGGTGGATTGTGCTGGTATGGGGTGGATTGGATGTGACTGCGGTAAATAGGATGGAGTGGGTGGATTGCATTGGTGTGAGGTGGACTGGAGTGGGGTGTATTGTTTTGGACTGGAGTAGGACAGACTGGATTGGAGTGGGACATATTGTTTTGGATTCGAGTGGGACAAAATGGAGTTGAGCTGATTGTTTTGGATTGGAATGGGGCAGAGTGGAGTGGATTTGAGTGGGACAGATTGTTTTGGATTGGAGTAGGGCAGACCCAAGTTGGGCGGATCTGAGTGGGGCAAATTGTTTTGGGTTAAAGTGGTGCATATTCGAGTGAGGTGAATTGGAGCGAGGCAGATTGTTTGAAATAGGCGTGGGGCAGACTGTTTTGGATTGACAAGGGGCAGATTCAAGTGGGGCAGATTGTTTTGAGGTGGAGTGTCGAAGACTGGAGCGGAGCAGACTGGAGTGCAGCAGAATGTTTATATTGGAGTGCAGCAGATTACACTGGGGTAGACTGTTTTGGATTGGAGTGGAGCATATTGTTTTGGATTGGAGTAGGGCAGATTGTTTTGGTTTGGAGTGGGGGTGAATTGGAGTATGGCAGATTAGATTGGGGTGGGTTGGGAGAACTGGAGTGTGGTGGGTTGGAGTGGATTGGGGTGAGTGGTATGGAGTGGATTGGTGTGGGGTGGATTGTAGTGGGGCGGACTGAAGTGCTGGGTGCGCCATCAGTTTCTGCACGGCTCTGTCCTCTGACGGAAAAGGTGTGCAAATGGTGTGGGGGGAAAAATATACAATGGCTAGCAGTACCCCACGCGGAGAAGGCTATGAGTGAGTACTCTTGAAGAGCAAGAGGACGGATTGCTGGAGGCAGGGAGAGATGCAGCAACAGTGATAAAAGAATTATTAAAAGCCTCAGGAGAAAGGGCTCTCAACCTCAATGCAAGAGGTAGAGGCAGAGAGAGGGGACTAGAAATGCCGCAGGGGGACATTGCAAGACCTCTGGGGGAGAACGGAGGACTATCATCACTGAGAGAAACAGCTGTGAATACTCTTTGAGAAAGGCGTGATTAACAATACCCTCCGGAGAGATGGCTGGGAATAATGTGGCGGAGACAAAGAAATAGAGAGGGTGCTGCAAGTCCCTTGAATCTGCAAGAGCAAAGTCCTGTTAAAGGGAGGGCGGAACCTTTTCAGTAGATAATGTACCTTGGTCCCGAAGTCCACCTTTGTGAAGTTAAAGGTCTGCAGGTGGTTGTTGGAAGCGCGGACAGATGCTGCAATGGTTCCCCTCATCAGCTTATCCATGTACTGGCTGAACCACGGCCATAGCTGCAACAGGACCTGCGGCGACAGAGGAGGAGAGAAACATCAGAGGTCAAAAGCCAAGCAAAGTCCAAACTCCATCAACAGCATGCATGCTGACTGAGTCGCCTCAGCCTGGTCAGCGGTGTCCCTTCCAGTCACCGATTCCCACGACGGCTCCCTCCCACAATCTGACTCCACCCGCAGTTGTCCTGCACAGTCCACATATCACTAGCTCGTCCACCGTCAAGTAGCCGGACCTGCAAACGGATTCCAAAAAGTCTGAGGACGTGCAAACTGTATTATTCAAGAAAATGAAAACCACAACGACAGAGTGAAATAAATTCTATAACACAAGTCAGCACTATGTGGTAATCTCAAGTGCAAGAAGAGTGGTGTTCGAAACGTGGTTATTTTTTTACATCTAAGTATGTTTTTAAAGCAGAAGGTAGCACCCGCAGTTGTCTTTTTGTAATGGGTGGTGAACTCTTCCACTCTGCCTCCTCTTTTCTAACCTTCTTTTAACCACACATTGGGGCTTTGCCATTCATCCATCCCATCACTTCTTTACGGTTTTGTGCCACTTGCACGTTTACCTTTCTCCAGCCAAATCTCACTTTCTCTCCTTTTTTTACCATAAACTAAACGGCCAGAAATATACACTGATTAACATTGTTTGATGTTCTTCTCTGTGATTGTGACAAATGTAACGTATTTTTTCTTTGCAAATTAAACTGCTTCCTCAACTTCACAAACAAAATTCAATTTTTCCTCCTCCAGATGATAACTGGTATGCTTGCAAACTACAACAAGCATTAGCAAAGTCAGCAGGTCTGGTATTTGCTCTGCCTATGCTTGTGCTGTTTTGTCTTGGTGTTTGCAAAACTTTAATCTCGGGGAAGCTGTCTGGCCTTCAACCTTTTTTTTGTTGTTTTTTTTAAAGGTGCACTGGCTAAAATCTAAATTATTTTTGGTCTTAAATAGCACACATTGCCATTGACATCCCTGGCATTTAGGAGAACTACTTTGTAGGCAAATGTGTTCCTTGAGAAAGGGTAGAATGCCATCACTCATAGTGAAATTAGCCAGTGGCTGAAGTGGGCTAACCCAATGCCTCATGCTGTATACTATAGTGCAGAGAAGAAAAAATGTGACTGACACAATAACAGACCAAAGGGTGAAGAGTCTGACTGAAAAACCCTTTAAATATGTATATTGTACGTAGAATTTTAATAAAATCGACAGGTCTTGCTTAGTGCCAACCTAATAGCGAGTACCCCGCCCATCTCCTTGCACGCGATCACATGAAGCACAACACCTTACATTCTTACCTTGTTCAGCCACTCCACCTTTTCCACTTCAGAAAAACTGATCTGTGGATAGAAGAGAAATGAAACGAATCATTGTAAGAGAGACTATAATCCTTAAAACTAGATTTCCTAAGGTGGCAATAGTGCACCCATGAAGGTGAATAGAAGGATGCTGAGATAGCCTGCTCAATTCTTATTAGGTTGATTTCGGGCTCTAACGCTTAGCTAACATCCTTGGCCCACTTACCTGCAAAGCTACCCTTGCAAAATCCCACAGAAAAAACAATAACAAAAACAACAAGAAAAAGCAAGGCCTCTGTCTTCATAGTGACAGGACGGAAAGAGACCTTCTTTTTTCATTTGTCAATATATTCTACTAAGAAATAACTAATACACATTCTGGGCTATTCACCTCAAGTTTCCCACTTGATCCCCCATTTAACTGTGATGATTTAATTTTTAACCAATGAAAGCCATATGCTCAAAAGATATATCTATTTCTTCAATACAAAATAGGTAGGAAATGTAACTTTCAGTTAAAATAAATACCATTAAATTTTATATTAACGCCATATGTGTTGCAGTACAGTTTTAATCTAGGCAGATTCTCGCTGTAATACTGCTTAGATTCGTGGCCATTCAAAACTGAACAGCACACAGTCTTGATTTAAAATAATTCCTAATCTGGTCCCTACAGTATCTGATTAATACGACAACATTGCCTATCTGACCTTCGAAGTCAACATGTGCTCTAGGATACAGGAGGATCTCTTATTCTTGCATAAAGAAATTGGCATTTTTTGCAGATATTTTCAGATCTATAGAATAGTTTTACAATGCGTGTTAGTACAAACATAAAAGTTTTACACATTATAAATTGATAAGGAAAGTTTAGAAAAAATATTGAACTGCCTATTGCTCGACCGGCTCTGAATGCTTCCCTGCCCTCTTTAACACCATTACAAATGAGATGATAATGGAGCTGGAAAACAAAATCTAAACTTCAAATGCATTGGTGGCGCTCTACCCGAAGTCATATATCAAGAGCCCCTTTCATAAACTCACCTCTATAAGCTTAGATTTAAGCAATGTATCCCTTACAAAGGACATTGTTCTGGAGTACCTGGTGTAGGCTGTACTGGCCTCACTCCAGAAGAAACCTACAGCAGACCCTGAAATTCTTCAAATTATAGACAGGTGTTAAATCTCCACTGGCCACTGAGGCCTGCTGTCCATCACTACATGCTCACTCTCGGTCTGGCTGATAAGGCGGTCACTGCCCTCTATTGCTGTATATTACAGCAGTCATAGGTGCACATTCCACTGACTGAACACTGGGAACGAGATTTGAGCAGCTGACACTTAAGGAGAAGGTGGCAATGTTGGAGTGGTGATAAAAGTTGTCAAGGAGCGCCCAATTTAAGTTTATTCATTTTTAAATATTGCAAAGAGAGTACCTCACCCATCTTTACCTGGCTGGCGTGAAGCACTAACAAAATGCCAGTGCACACAGCTCCATTAAGGGCATTAGGAGCATCAACAGGACACCACAGACAGCTATGCACAGCACTCAGCAATGAGCCCTCGCTCAGTCACACCATGGGGCAGACCAGACACCAGTCCTCCCAGGTAGTCCAAGCACGCTGGTAGCATAGCTCCACACCAGGAAAATAAGGGCAGATTCTGCAATAGATGATCAGGTTAAAACCTTGGATCCACTCTGAAAGTCAGCCATGGCAAGCCATCAATTCGAGTTTATGTCCCAGTTACTGGTAGTTCCTCATTTGTGGGAAATAATTGCAATCACTGTTGGTGAAGGGTAGTCTCACACGCTGATCCATACAGTTTATTGCACGTGAAACCCCAGACAGCTTCACAGACCTGTTACTGTCCAACCTTATGTGGCTGAAAGCCATTTGTCCTCCAAGAAGATGAATGCCAACCCTGGGAGGGGGGCGACTAGCTTCCACAGAGGAGTCTTATTTGTTATTGTAATTAAGCAGACAAATGGCTCCACCAACCAGGAATGGCCATGCACCACCACCCACAGAATCAAGAAAACAGCTATCAAACTGGTAATCCTTTCCGTGTCCTTGGGCAAGGTATTCCATTTTGAGTCAAATTAAGCCACAATCTCCACTCCTGGTGCTGCCATTCTGTCTTTGAGTTTTGCAACAATATTGCCACATAGGACTCAAAGACTTTATTTTATTGCTCTGAAGCTACTCGAAGGTCATGGGAACAACCCTGCCAGATTGCTAGTCACCATTGTTTATGGCCAGAGCTACAACAATATCTGATTATCTTTAAACCACTGACTTTTGTTTTTGAACAATGAAAATATCCCTGGCAAATGCTTTCACTCTGGTCTGTCTCGTGTAGGTCCAAGAATTTAAACTTTAGAGGCACAATACAAATGTCCATGGACCTCCCTCTTAATCATGGCCCAAGTTCCAACAACCAACAAAATATAACCCAAGTCCTATTTCGTTATTCCTAGCTGAAGTATTCAAGTGACCAGCCTGCTACGAACACTCTAATTGCATCAAATTAAAGGTTTTAGACTCTCCTTTAAGAGCATCAAAAGGGTGCAGAGAGACAGGGGCTGGAACAGGCAGTAACTCGCCTCGCAGTAGTTCGCCAACTCAATCCAACTATGAGTTTTTTAACTGTAACTTTAAAATACACATATTGTAGCAATTACTGCGGCTGCTGGCACAAGACTTGTCCTCCAATGGATATTCATTCAAAGACTAGGGTACTTGTTCCAATTACAGGGTTTTAAGAGTCCTGTATTGGTAATTTTCATCACTCCCTCCATGAGTCAAGAGTGGATAATTTGCATGCCTGCTACCTTTACTGGATGTAGTAGCCAATTTACAGGCTCTCTCTCCGGGGTTGAAGCCTGATCTCCCCATGACCTGTGGTCACCATGGTAGGCATAGAAAGTACCATTGAGAGTTTAAAGGGCAGACATTCAAGTGCTTTATGGCCATCACTGGGACTTGTGATCAGTCCAAAGTTATCTAGAGTCACCAACGCGGCTAGGCAGGCCTAGGTTAGTCTTTGTCAGATGAATGCATGCATGCATTATGACAGGTCAGCACTCGTTGGCATGTATTGCTGTAGAATTACTACAGTTATCCAAGTAACAGACAGAACAAACAAAGGAACTCTAACTGATTTAGTGAGCCATTTGCAATTTCAATGTACTGGCTCTGCGTACTTACACATGCATAGATTAATCTTCAAGACAAGCGTACGCGACTGGCAGGATCCAGCAGGTAGCTGCACCTGCTGAAAGAGGATAAGCATGCCTGTACCAGACCGACCTTCACACTCCTAGGGAGTCCGCTTGGGTGGGGAGGCCCTGCTAACTGCAGGGGCTGGGTTGAGGGCCATCCCAAGTGCACCGGCGGCCCTGTCTGCTCTGTGAAAATAGAATGTAGAGACAGGAGCAAGGTGCAGCCTTAGTGAGACACAGGGGTTACGGTCTCACCACCAGCAGAAGCCAGGTTGCACAACCCATGGAACAATTGCTCACACCAGGCCACCAAGCCTGGGGCACTAGACTGCATTCAGGCCTAGAACCATCCAAGCCATCTATCTAATTGGGTCAGACCAATAGGGAGGCAAGCTGCGAAGCAGCTTGGTATTTGCCCTGCTGGGTGAAGAGACACACATCAGAGGTGGGCTTTCTTGGAAGTCAGTCTTGAATCGGATAGTCCCAAGCAGCATGGAACACTTTTCTTGAAACAACAGCAGAAGCTGCCCAAGCAATCCATCCCTAAGTGGACAAGCATACCCAACCAATCATAGTACAGTGCTGGCTATAAAGTTCCCAAGCAGTCCACCCTGTCTGAAAAGTTTACTACAGGTTCTTGTCTGCTATCCAGGAAGGCTGGCTAATGGATAGGCTCCTCAGGCAGGGCATGGGGCAAGGGCAGGCTGGCCAGGGCCATTGCGGTGCCCATGGAGAACAAAGAGATGACCAAAAGATCCCAGATACCTTGTCCATATTAATCTGGAAGCGGCCACTTTATTTTCCTGTACTACCTGCACAGACGGTTACAGAGGGTGGACATTTGAGCAAATGCCTCCGACAGCATCAAGCTCAGGGTGGGCTGGAGATATCAAATAAGCCCTTACCAGGACGTCCAGGTAACCTAGAGCAGGCCGCCCTGCCCAGGATGAATCTCTTCAGAAGCCCTGGCTGATCTTTGGGAAGTCTGGCTCTTGGCACAGGGTTTGAAGGCCCAGGGGGTCCGGGGGGCCAGGCCTATGAGGGCCTGGGAGGGGCCACCTGAGGCCCCTGCAGCACCCTTGGAGAGTGACCAAATTACTGACAGTTTCCAAGCAGCTTGTCCTAAGTAACATGGACGAATGCCACTAGGCTTTCTTGTAATGCATAGGCATGGGGCAACAGAGCAGGACAATGTATTCGATCCCTCCCTCCCCAAGGAGTTCTGGCTGAGCACGAAGCTTCAAATGAGCCCTGACTGGGACTTCCATAGTAACCCAGCCACCTGGTCGACCATTAACTCCTACTGAGCACACCACCAGATGGCCGGCCCTGCAGGACAGCTATCGGGTCACACTGTACTTTCTGGAAAGCATTTCTGCTTAAACTGGAGTGGTGTGAAGGGACTCCGCGGGACTTGACTCAGACTCTGGGCCCAAACCGAACACCAGCCATAGAGGAAGGCCCACATGGAACCCACACTTGGGCCCCACTCAGGGCTTTTCCCCCTGGCAAAGCAGGGGAGCTCTCCTGGGCACTATGAGACACAGTGGGCTGGTGCATAGAACTCAAGTAAAGGGAGACCATGTGAGTTCTGACCTGGAGCCCTGACAGAGATTAATACTCCACCAAGAGCACAGACTGGTCATGTGGCTGCTTCTAAGTGGCTTCCAGATACTTTGGAGAGTCAGGGGAGAGCAAGTGGATTGACAGCAGTTCACCCCAGCACTACTCCTACTAATACATGGGAAGTCCACTAGCATTTCTTGGAATCCGTTCACACCAAGTGACAGAGGAGGACATTCGGACAAATGCATCCGACCTCCTGGAGCCCTGACTCGGCTTGAAGATTCAAATGAGCCCTCATTAGGACCTCCATGGCAGCTCAAAATTCTGAACACTGAATCACGCCTGTAAGTGATATGTTTTGTTTATTAACTTTAAGTACAAAACATCAGCAGTGACATTGGCATGGCAATTTTTGCACCGCTCATGTGGATCTGGTAAAGTGCCCATCAGGATAGTGTTTGATCCATCTATAAGCATCTGAACCTTTGTAGTAGTTAAGCTATTTTATACTTCCCTTTTATTATCAGCTTCTATATGAATACTTAAAGAGCTGTCTCCCTGTATTACATGTGACAGTAAGAATAAATTGTGTTCCAAATGAGTGCCCAGCCCACCACCACTTCCAATCTCAGTTCCAGGTAATAAGCCATCTCTAGGTCTACAGGCTAGTGAAAGAAATACATGAGAAAATGCGCCATTACTCCACATTTCACCACGTCACTTCAGGAAACCACGATAATGGCTCCTCCCCAACAGATAAGAAGCTAACTGTCTGTGCAGTGCCATACATGTCCTGGATTGTGACAGTGTTACTGTGGAAACCATCTGGTAAAACCAGAGATAAGCACCCCATACCTGATAAGTAACCCAAAACTAGAGAAGTGTCAGGAAAACTAGAAGCTGTGCCACCAGAGGCGGGGGCAGGAAGATATCACTATCTTGTGCATGCAGGAAATACAACCACTCTCTTCGCTAAGGAACATTACTATGAGATACAGCAAGGCCTGCTGGACTAGCTGACAGCAAAAGGGCTTTAGTTCTCCTACCAGAACAGGACAGGCAAAGAGGAGTATAGAGTAGTCAAAAGACCCTGGTGCAGGAGGCATGGGCCTCGCTTCTCCTAATTTTCTTATTCTGACCAATCATTCTTAAGCCATGTGTTTCGGGTTTGAAATCCAATAAACTACAATTGAGCCAGAAAGACTTGCCAAGGGCCAAGCCGGATCCACCTTGTTTCCTGAGGGGTGCTACATTTCCACACAGAAACAAAGCCACAGGCCAAATATATTGGCCATGTGCCCATTCCCTGTAACATGTAACCTGAGTGCATCCTGAGTGGATGAAAAAGGATGTCTTAATAATGGCCCTTCATTAGGTCAGAGTGCAGCCTATTGGTTTTAATCTACAAAATACATTGGACATTAGGGGACTCTTGGCAGCCCAAAGAAAATCTGTAAGAGGTGCACTTTTGGTAGTTGAGCAAGTTGCTATGGAACTATACAACACCAACACACAGGTGCACTTATAAATGATTGGTTCTCTCCAAAACGTTAGGGAAAACGTTAAACATGGCCTGGAAACAACAGCAACCAGTGGTGCTGGATCAATTTTTTGAGTTAGGTATTTTGTCAACCAGTTTCTTGTGCACATTGAAGGGAGTTCCAAAGCTTACCAGTTTCCACTGAAAAAAAACTGTCCCACCAATTTGGTTCTTTCTGTACCAAATGGATGCTGGTGGGTTTGCAGTTTGTTTTGTAGGAAGACTGGTCCTACACCATGAACATCCCTGTGAGTGCAGGGGTGTGGAGTTCCTATAGCTCGAAGCTCAGGACAAATTGTTTAGTGTCAAGGGCAACAAGTTTTCATGTTTATTTTGTCCATGCGACAAGTAGGCCTAACCTCTCTGCAGCACAAACTCTGGTTGCCAGTTTACAGTACACCACATTGTGGAGCAGGGGAAGGAATTGTCTGCAGTTGTGGTAATATTTGTTTCCATATGTTTGTTGTTCGAGCTGGCATTTATGGTTCATTAATGCAAAGCCTTTATTATTATGGTAAGCTCTCTAAATGCATGTAAGTTCAGACTGCACTACTGACAGTGATTTCAGTAAAAAAACAGAATGTGTACAATATGAGGCTAACGGGCTCATGGAGGTGCCGGGGACAGGGATGGAGATGAGACCATGGAGAGAAACTAAACCAGGCTCGCCGCATCCTGGCTGTTTGGCTTGGGCAGCAGGGAAAGTAACTGCTAGCCCGGAAGTAAGGTGAGCAAACTGGACACTACAAACAGATGAGAAAGGGATGAGACAAGACTAACGCGCCAGTTCAGCCTATTGTGCTGGAGCGAGCCAACCCTACCTAGCATTCTGACAAAGTTCGGGTGACAGGTACTCTGTAAACTGGGGTGGTGGGCAGTTCAGAGCCTACGGTGTAGGGTAGCAGGGTGGGGGGATTTGGGATTTCAAAAGTTAAAGTTCTGTTACATGATTGGGTTTAGTCATCTTAACATGCATGGCCCTGTAAGCCTGGTGGATCTATGGGGTTGTTGAAAGCAGGGAGGGGCACACCGAACACTAATAACAACAATATGCACCACACTACACACCTACAAACCGTCACGAATGGCTCGACCTGGACTCACAGTATGGTCATGGAATGTAAGTGGCCTAGTGGCCTGGTCAAAAAAAATTAAGCGCACCTTGGTGAAGCAATACCTGTGCATATGCGCCTCGACTTGGTGCTGCTCCAGGAAACACACCTCCGGGGCAAACTATACAAAACCCTTGATCGCTTTGGATGTACACTAATGGTACACTCCAGATATTCCACCGATGCACTCGGGGCTGGGATCCTGGTAAGGAATCGGTGCCGCTAATTTCCCAACGCACTTGGTATGACCCACAGGGCCGATACGTGGCTATGGCAGGTACGTGGGAGGACATTCACTTAAACATATGCTCGGTCTATATCCCTCCTAGGCTGCACAGCGCCATAATACCCGCAATCAGCTTTTACAGCTCCCACGGGGACTCTTAATGTTGGGTGGAGGCATAAATGCAATAATGGATCCCCAACTAGATAGGATGGGTAGGAGCAGTGCGAGAGACTGTCGGGGAGGGCTGCAGGCGTTTGTGGCAGCAATGGGGCTGACGGACATATGGAGGGAGCACAACCCACACATACAAGACTACACTCATCTCTTGCCTCCGCATGCAAGCCTCTCCCGTCTATATTATGTCTTCATGCTACATGCACACGCCGCTAACTTCCATGCGGTGACACACCTCTCCAGTGGCATTTCTGATCATTCCCCGGTGGAGGCCCGACTACGGGGAGCCTTCCCGGGATATAACCTTACCCCCAAGGATCGACCCCTGATACCTCCACGATGGGGAACTAAAAGGGATGCTCAGAAAGAATGCTGATCTCTATTTCCAGGTCACTGCCATCTGCTTCCACGCTTTGGGAGTCAGTAAGACTGTAATTAGAGGGCAAGCACAGCCACAGATAGGTAGGAAGAAAAAGAAGACAAACTTAAATGTGAGGCCATAGAGAAATACATCCTGGCTCTGGAGGTCAGAATGCGGTCAGGGAGAAGAGCCATTGTTTGCTCCTGAGACAACATGATCTCAGGGTACTACCTGAAAACCGGGCGCGTGACTACACCTTGGAGACTCAGCGCCATTTGTATGATGTAGGGGACCAGGCCACAAATTGTTAGCATGGTTGGAAAAGAGGTAAGGAGGGCTTGTGGGTCCCATCTATCCTGAAGCAGGCCAATGAGCTGCAGACTACAAGCGCAGACATTGCCCATACTTTTGCGACATACTATGAAGACCTTCATCGGTCAACTGAAGGGGCATCAGAGGCAGATTGTGCAGACCTCTTAAGGGATCTCACCCTCCCAACACTGACGGGAGATGAGATGGAGGAGCTAGAAGGAGACCTAACCTAACCTAAGAGCATTCGGGTAAGGCAGCAGACCTGAATCGGCTACTCACTGAACTATATAGGGGGATGGCGAGTAAAGTAACTAAACCTATGCTGGACATGTTCCAGGACGCACTGAACAAGGGCTGCCTGCCAATGGACCAAAGGATGGCCACAATAGTAGTTATACTTAAGAAAGGCAAACCGCCGACGGACTGTGCCTCCTATAGGCTTATATCCTAGTTAAATGTGGAGGCAAAAGTATTGGCCAAGATGCTGGCAAACAGATTGCCTACAGTTATCAGCTCCATAGTCCACCCAGACCAGTCGGGCTTTATGCGCCAAAGGAGTACATGCCTAAATCTTAGGCACCTGTACAGAGTACTCCAAGCAACTGCTTCCCCCGCTAAAATGGCATTCAATAGTATAGAATGGCCATACATTTTCGTTGAGGTCAGTAGGTTCGGCTTTGGGCTAAAGTTTGTCAATGGGTCAGACTCTTATACCACAGACCTCTGGCAAGGGCCTTCCCTCTCCACAAGGGTACTAGACAGGGATGCCCCCTCCTTCCTATGATCTTTGCTCTGGTGCTCAAGCCACTAGCGGCTTGGATCCATCAAGACCCATTGATATGGGGCTTAATGTCAGAGGGCGATTGGGAGGATCGCATTTCACTATGTGCAGATGACATATTACTATAAGTAACCCAAACCCCCGCTCCATGGCCCGACTGATGAAGAGCTTCCATATCTTTCGTAGCTACTCAGGCTACAGAATAAACTGGACCAGGTCGGTAGTATTTCCCTTGGCGGGAAGGGTGCCGCGACTCCCCACACACTGCGCAGCGTCGATCGAGACAGGATTCCCATATCTGAGAATTTATATCACCTGGGATCCACAGGAGTTTATCCGTAGAAATGTCTTGCCGCAGCTGAACCACCTGCGACAGGATGTGGAGCGCTTGCGGACCCTCTCCCTCTCCTTAATGGGCAGAGCGGCATTGTATAACATGATGGCACTCCCCTGCTTCCTATACACGCTACAAAACACACCTTTCAAAGTCCCCCGGATTTGTACAGGAAGATTGAGGCTGAGTGAGGCTTCTGCTCTTGGACGGCGGGCCGCCGCGCATTGCACTAGCAAAGTTACACTGGGGGTATATGAAGGAGGGGCCTTGCAATCTCTAATATTAGACTGTACTACTGGGCAGCACAGCTCCTGGTGATAAACGAGTGGGTGTTCTCAGAACGACAGGAGCCAAGATATTGTGAGGACAGAGTGGCCATGGGACGCAGACGGCACAAGTCAATTTTATATTGCAGGAATAGGGAACACGACCTCCCGCATCATACATAGGCAGTAGTACGGGCATTGACAGAGCCACAGCCCACTTGGGCTGGAAAGGCAAACTTACTTCTATGACACCGTTCTGGGGTTGTGATTTGTTTAGGGACATAGGGACCCTAACGTGATTCTCAAGGTGGGAAATCATAGGCATTGAGCATTTGGGCGATGTGTGGCGGGGTCAGGAGTTCAATTTAAGACCCTTCAACAGGAATATGACCTGGCAATCACTAAACACTACAGATACCTTCGACTTAGACACGCCCTTCGCAGACACATCCCACTAGGGACACAACTACCAAACTTTATACCTATGGAAGTTCGACTTAACGGAACCCATAGGTGGGAAAGGTGTCTCTGTGATATATCGAAATTTAGTCAACAACTCCCCCAATCCGCTGGGGCCTCTGAGCCTCCTGGTCATTGGACCTGGGAGACATAGAGGATGATGACTGGGCTGAAGCAATACAAAGCCCCTGAGAGATAGGAATTACGGTCCGGTTCCGAATGGTGCAGCTCAAGATCCTACACAAAATCTATTACTCGAGAACCCTCCTACACAAAATAGGCAGAGCGGCCTCGCTGATCAGTCTTAGGGGATGTGGACAGGAGGGTACTTTCTTCCATCTCCCCTGGGACTTCCCACATATTCAGGACTACTGAAGAAAGGTCATGACAGTCATGTCCTGAGCGTTTTCAGTAGAGGTCCCCAAAAGCGCGAAACGGCTACTACTAATGATTACAGTGGAAGGCTCCTGGTCCAAGAATCAGGAACACTAGTTGGCGCTGGCGGCTGGGGGGGCGAAACGAAACATCACAAGGGCGTGGGAAAAGACAACTCCCCCCTCACTTGCAGAATGGGAATCGGATCTACACTGGTGTCAAAGGGCTGAGAAAGTGATGTATCAAAGAAGAGACTGTCCCAAGAAGTGGGAGAAAATATGGGGAACATGGAGTGCCTTTAGAGGGTATTGATGGGGCTGGTACGGGACAAGAGAGGGAGGGATTAAGAGAACACTCAGTGTGGTTGCACGGTGCTCATCGACTCACCTGCTATTTCCGTAAAAGCACCCTCCTCCAGGGTGGATTCCTATGTACTTGCTATTGCAAAATATATTCTACATAACTCAACAATTGCAAAGTCGCTACATGTAATGCTCCCAGAATGCTCTCCAATTGGATGCAAATATTTGCATAAGCTTGAAAGCAAGAGCGATGATTCTGTGCTTTCAAAGTAAAATATTCACAAATAAATGCAACTGGGAAAAAACTTTTGCTGAATTACTGACATTTTAGGTACTATTTCTTTGGAGCATCAATGTTTTGATGCATGCTAGTATTTTTAAAAAATATATTCATAATGGAAAATCAGTGAAACCAGTTTCAACAAGATTATGGAAAACATGAAAATAAACAAGCACTGACAAAGTCAGTAGGTCCGACTTTGGTGGCCAGTCTTTTGGTTTTGTCAATGCATGTCTTATTTTAAAATGGCGATTGTAAAACTTTATTGTTGTGGAAGCTGCTTGGCCCTCACCATTGTAATAAACATTGGCAAAAATATTTTTTGGGCTCAAAAAAGCACACATTGTCATTGTAGTTTATGGCACTGAACAAAACTACTTTGTGTGCCAAAAGTGTGAAAGAGCAAATTGCTGTCACTCACAGTGAAGCCAGCCAATAGACAGATAGACAGCGAGATAGAATTTTTAACAAGAACAAAAGGTCTTGCTTAACGCTAGACCTAATTAGGGGCCAATTGTTAAAGAAAGTCACAAAAGTGACATGGTATATGTCTTTGCATTAGTGCAGATTTCCAAATGTTAATGAATTCACAAGAATTTACAAAAGTAGACCAGGAAATCGTACTCATACAGAATATTTGTGAACTGTATTTTAGCACGAGTATGTATGCATGTGTAGATTTGCTCATGGGAAAATATGTTGAGTGTTTACAAGTTCCTTTTCCCTCCGGCCACTTTTTTCCCCCAGCCCTGGAAGAAGTGTTACTTCTTCCATTGTCAGGAGTAAATATTCAACCTTTTCTGGTATGGGAAAAGCTTAGAGAAGAGCTGGTGAAAACCCATAAAACATGCAAGTTAGTAGGTTTGCACAGACTTAAAGGGCATTCCAACCCTGGAAATTTTGCTTACTGCTACCTCCAGCCACAGTATGCAGATCTGCAAAAAGGTCTAAATTTAGCAAATTGCTAGTATTCACGCCTTGTTATAGTATTAGCCCTAGCATAATCAGAGAGGTTATTACCAGAGCTCTTATGTATCAGATTATTGTCAATTTGACGCCACTCTACATGGCATCAAAAGGGACACGTAGATTTTTTTTACAGGACAAGTAGATTTATTAAGGAACATGTCCTATGGCCAAGTAGATGTTCTATTAAATTCCACACCCCTGTGAGTGATACACAAAATCCGAATAGGATTCATCTGGCCACCAGGAGCAAATGTAAGTCATAGAAAAGTCTGTGTAATATGGTCTCATTTCATAGGTGCAGAAGTAGTCTTGCAGTTCTTTTTTAGATATGTTGTAGCTGGTTTAAGAGGAAAAGCAGGTGTTCTCATTAACATGTTCCAATTTGGAGAGCACTAGCATGATTTTTTTTCTGAGCATGCTGTGGAAATGCCAAAAAGTGGGAAAGGTCAAAGGCACACCAGAATTCTCAGTATGTGGAAGGGGGTGTTGATTATGTGATTTACCAGTGAGACTACTAGTGAGAGCTCTGTGCTTACTATAACCTAGAGATTCTGGACTTCACTAGTTGCTAAGATAAAATATTAAAATTCCTTAAGATAATGAATACTTGGCTGACTATTAGTTGGTTGTCCACATGTTAGAATTCCTCTTTTAGAAGTAGTGAGATTTGGCTAGCCAGCAATTATGAGGTGTAAGTTTCCAACTGTTACTCGGTAATGGTCAAAAGAATAGTCATCAAAGTTGACATTTTTCTCAAGTTTTAAAAAGATTTGTGTCAGTGTCGTAGAAACAGGAGGAGAGGTTTCAGATTTTGTAGATTATAAGAGTACAGGGCTCACATAAGCAATGAAAAAAATGAGGGGGAAATAGTAATGCCCTTAGGGAAGCGTGTTTTAATATTGAATTGTACCGATTGTCAAGGTGCAGGCAAGATTAAGTGCAGCTTCTTTGCGATGAAAGGAAAACATACATTGTATGGCAGACCCTTGAATTCCACGTGTAGTTTGCCTTTAAGAGCTGGATGGTATGCTCTGTCAAATAGCTGCTGAGAAACTGGGTAAGGCGACGTTTATTATCACATTCAGGCTAACTGGAAAATTGAGGTCACCTTATTTGGAGATTAGCAGCTAGGAAAGACAAGGTGCCAAACTGGGTTGGAATCCCATTTTGAGCATCAGAAACTATCTAGTGGAAGGCAGCTCTTTCACCAGATGTGCCCAGACAATATCAATGGCTATCGATCTGAAGCTTGAAGCTTCAGTCACGTTTTGTTCTCATTTTTTTTGCGTGGATTTATGAAGGTTTTGAGGCATTTCAGGAAGAAGTCAGTTAATAGAGAATAGTTCAGAATTGTTCTACGGGTTTCAACCTAATATGGTGGAGCAGATCACCTCCTGGATAAACAAATACAATTGTCTTTTGCACTCACATTATTTCTTTCTTTGGCACTCATGCGTGAAGCAAGAACATTTGCACTAGAAAATAGCACAGTAATCAATTGGTCCCTTTCTGAGGACATATAATAATCTAGGTTTAAACTTGCTGTTGAACTTTTAACTTCTCGAACACACGTTTTTCCCAACTTTCAAGCAATCTCTAACATAACAACTGTGGTCATGCGATAGTAACTTTAAAGGTGCACTTATACCGAGCGTGAGGGGCACAAAAGAAGGAGGGGTGGAGAGGAGAGGTCTCCCAAGTGAAGCAACCCTGTCGAAAACTGGTGAATCTTCTGTTTCGGCTCCAAATTCTGTGTCAGAAGGACCGTGTGCAGAAGATTCCGTCTCACTTGGAGCCAATTCCAATACAAATACTGGGTTGCAACCCCTCGGCTCCTCTCCTAACCTCCTAATTTCAGCCTCCATGGCAAGTGGGACAAAGGGTTCTTCAATTGTGGAGGAGATGATGGGACAGATATTGGTGGAGCTTTGAGCTATAAAACTTTCTCAGGAGGAGACTCGTAGAGAGACGAAAGACCAGCTTACTCAATTGAATACTCACTTAACTCTTCTCCCCTCTCGAGTTTCACATGTGGAACAGAGGGTCTCCGACCTAGAAGATGCTGATAATCGAATTGAATCAACAACGTCTCAGATCCAATCTGAATTGGAGGACCTCCAGTTAAAACTGGATGAAGCAGAGAACAGGTCCCGGCGCTCCAATCTCAGATTTGTAGGGGTCCCAGAGGGGATCGAAGCAGCCTCATCGGTGGCCAACATCATCTTGGAACTCATCTATAAAGTCGTCCTTCCAGATAGGGATAAAACGGAGGGAACCTCTCTTTCATGGGGCTCATAGGGTACCCTTTACCCGCCCTGCTAACTCTAAGTATCCATGCACCATTTTGGTTAACTTTGGAGACTTTAGAATCAAGGAACAAATCCTCTCTTAAGCTAGAAAAGCGAGGGAGTTCAAGTCTAATGATAAGTTTACTTTTTGTGTTTTTTCAGATATGTCAGTAGCGGCTGCACACCGTCGCCACAAGTTTGTTGGTCTAATAGACAGTTTCAAAAGATTGGGGGCGCCGGTTGGTATTGTGCAACTTGCTAAACTCAAAGTATTACATAAAGGCCAGGCGAAGGTTTTCCAGAATGTTCAGGAAGCAACCAACTTCTTGGAAATCTTAAAAAAATCAAGGAGGGGGTACTTGATAAGTGAGATGGGGCAAAGGGGGGATAGAGTTATTGATCGTCTTTGACACCGTACGCTATAGGTCTTTTTGCACATGGTATTATCGTGCTTAAAGCTCTGTTGCCTGTTGGGAATATTAGAAAAATAGGGTTGGCTTGAGAATCGTTTTAAGGCGAGGTGACATTTCTCTTAGGTGTGTTGCCGTCATGCTGCTCTTTTGAGACCAGGGCTCTAAGGGTGCCATGTCAAGGCACTCAAGTCTTGGGTTTATGGGTGAGGGCGTGGGGGAGGGGGGTAGTTCACTGTCCGGTGGGTCATGACGGGTTGATCCGCCGGGGAAGGGGGGGAGGGAGGGAGGGGCCAGGACGGAGAAGGGCCTCGACGCGGGGGCACGGGATTAGGGGAGGAGGGGGTGAGATAGATAAAAAAAAATGCAGGTGGAGACTAGTCAGCTATATCCTTTACCCGGGGACAAGGTTCAGGAGGTGAGTGTAGTAAAGAATGCAGCCACAGTACAATTGGCCATGGAAAGGATGGGGTGGAATAACCAGAAATGATTGGGTCTAAGATAAGAGTAGCCTCATGTAATCTCAATGGGGCCAATAATAATGCTAAGCTCTAAGCGGTTCTGAACTGGTTGGCAACATCTCAGGTACAAGTTGCTTTCTTGCAGGAAACTCATTTGAAGGCCAATGGCAAGCTACCTAAACTTCCTGCATATATCGCCCACTCTTTTTTTGCATCGGCCGACGCCACGGTACGAGGTGTGGCAGTTCTGTTTTCTAGCAAATTTGCAGGAATAATAAAGGGAGTTTTTAGGGACCCGCAGGCAAGATGGATAGTAGTTGCTACTATGGTGGCAAATAAACTGACCCATTTCGTAAGCTTCTATGGCCCGATAGAGGATGATGTAGTGTCAATGCAGGCTCTGTATGGACATTTCGCTCTACTCCCAGGTTACTTTATAATAGGAGGGGACTTTAACGTATACCGAATATTCAATGGGACACATCACGGTGGAATGAAACGCAGAATAAACCAAGAGCTTGCCAAATGCTTCTGCAAATGTTCATGGATTTAGCTCTAGTGGATGTGTGGCAGGCTGATTATCCCCAGGAAAAATAATTTACATGCTACTCTAAAAGGCATAATACCGCATCAAGAATCGATTACATTCTAATCTCATTTGCACTGAAGTGGCAGGGGTCAGGAATACATGCAAACTCTTTTTCTGACCACTCGGTTCCCTGGGTTGATATTTGTGAATTAGGAAACCAGCAGAGCCGCCTGCAATGGTGTTTGGATAGATCTCTTTTCGCAGACGAAGGTTGGGTAGCAAAGCTCAAAACATCGGTCTCTGAATTCTTAGAAGTGAATAAGAAGTCAGACTCTCTTTTCAATATTTGGGGAGCCACTAAAGCTTATATTCGAGGAGAGGCAATTTCCTTTAAGGCCCACCTAGGGAAAGCAATTCGCGAAAGAAGCAACCTATTCCAAAGGCATTAAAAAAAGAATCTAGTACTACCCAGTCCGGAGACAGAATTATTATTGGGAAGGGCTGAGGCCAAATTAAGGGATCGCTATCTGTCACAGGAGATACTTAATAGGCATACTAGTTTTCAGAGGCAATATGAAGAAAGCGAGCATGCAGGTAGATTTTTGGTCTGGTCAGTCAAGAAGAGATCCAATTCCAATTTAATAAACGTTATTTTTGATGAGGAGCTGGGGGTAATGGCTAGTCACCCAAAAGCAATAGAAAAAGTATTTCTCTCGCTTTACTGCAAACTGTATACCAAGACGAAGCAAGTGAATATTTTTCAAATCAAATAGTATTTAGCTGCAGTGATTCTGCCGGGCTTCGACGCAGGGGCACAAAATGAATTAACGTCCCCTATCACTCTTAACGAAGTGGTAGAGGCAATCAGGGGAGCTCCCAATGGAAAAGCACCAGGAGAAGATGGTCTCCCTGTGGAGGTTTACAAAATATTAGAGGGTCAAATCGCCAAAATATTAGTAGAACTATTCAATGAAATATTAGAAGGAGCTGAGGTCCCTTTAGAATTTTCAAGAGCTGTAGTTGTTAGCTTTATTAAAAAGGACAAACCATCGGAATATCCGGGTTCATATCGCCCCATTAGCCTATTAAATCAGGACTATGAATTGTTTACCAAAATACTTGCGGTTCGTGCGGCTCAGGTGGTGCAAAGATCAATGTGGATTTTTACCGGGGAGGCTACTATCTACCAACACTAACTTTTTGGTGCAGGTGATAGATTATCTTTCCCACAATCAATATCGGGCGGTGATCATAATGCTCGATGCTGAAAAGACATTCGATTTAGTTCAATGTGACGCGCAGGAAAGTTTGGCTTCCCGACGAAGTTTATCCAAGCATTACACAGGCTATACGCAGGGGCCCAAGCCAAGACACACAAATAGGAGGTCTGGCACTGATATCACGGGGCACGCGCCAAAGCTGTCCTCTGTCCCCTGTGCTGTTTGCACTTTTTAAAAGAGCCATTGGCCGCAACAATTTGACAGGATCAATGTATACGGGCTCCGCTCCCTCTAGCAGTTAAGGTGAAGTTATTTGTCGATGATATGATTTTTTACCTTCACGCGGATACACATAACATCGATAGAGCTTTTTCCAAGATCAAGGCTTTTTCGGACTGGGGGAGGGGTACAAAATCAATTGGTCCAAATCAGAGGCTCTTTTGTATAATGTAGAAACATCAGTCCTGCCAAACGATATTCGGGTAGTATCTTCGTCTTACAGTCCCATTAGTTATTTAGGTATATGTGTCCAGGGACTCGGCAGATCTGTTCCAGTTGAATTACACGAGGGCTTTTAAAAAGATTCAAGGATTACTCTTGCAATGGCAGGAATCTACCATGACGATTATAGGAAGGACCGCACTAATCAAAATGATGATTCTTCCGTTGTTAGTTTTCGTTTTCTCTAGTGTACTTCTGGGAGTTCCTAAAAAGTTTTCACGAGTTGGATCTACTAATCTGACAGTTCATATGGAACCTCAAGAAACCTCGGTTAGAGTTAGAAAAACGAACTTTTAAGGGGAAGATGGGGGTCTGGCACTCCCCATTTTTCTAACCTATTATGAGGCTACTATATTTGATTGGGCGTCAAGAGCTGCGCAAAAGCCAAATCTTAATTTTTACCTTAATCAGATGCTGGCAGAAACAAACATGCAGATTTCTCGATTTCTTAGAATTCCTTGATCACCAAAACAGGTAAGATATAAATTGCTGGCAATGTTGCAGTTCAGTATTCTACAAATACAGGCAAAGTACCAAATTCATAAGACCCACCTGATAATCCGAGTTAGGGATCTATAGATGATAGGCTTAGAACTTGATGTTCGTGATGTCCAGGCATGGGAGGTAGTAGGGCTCAGGACCCTAGCGGATTTTTATACAGGGGACCATATCAAAACATGGGCACAATGCGTAATGAGACGAAGGGACATCCCAGAAAATTTGAAATTCTCTTATTGTCAAATCCAACACTTCTTACAAACAACAGAAAAAGTAATAGATAGCCCCACTGAAGCTATTGGTCAGGCTTCCTATAAAAATCAAGTAGGCACTGGCAGATGGTATGAGACACTTCAGGGTGAGCGCTCAAACAAGGCAATCTCTCAACTTTTGGTTAGAGTAAAAAGTATTGCGGGGTGCAAAATAGGGATTCAGCAATGGCGAAAACACAACGAGGTGTCTCAAAAAGCACTTTTTTTTTTTTAAATCACTCTGTATTCCAAATGGTTGCTTTATTACACCCCCTCGAGAATCAAGGAAATGCACCCGGAGGCATCAGATCTCCATATAGTTGTTTGGATACTTCTGAGACAAGGGTATTGGAAAGTACGCAAGTTTCTAAAACTGATTTATAGATAATATTATAAGGTCAAGTGTAGTTTTACGTTGTAAGATTTATGTACGTTTGATTTATGTAATGTGATTGCACCTGAGCAAACTAAAGAAAAAAAAAACTGTGGTCATGCGAATGGACAGCAATATTCAGGTCGAGCTCCAGGATCACACAGATCAGGCAGTCCTCAAATTAATGGAAGGACACGGTCTTGATTGACATCATGGCCATGCTCCTATTGACGTGCTGTTACTGGCATGAGAATGGTGGCAGCAACAAATTGGCAACACCAAATTTCCTCGAGCTCAATAGTTCCAAAACTGAGGTTATCATCTCTGGTACCAATGGGTGGCCCACATTTGCTATGGAAGTAAAAAAAAAAAATACTAAGAGTGGTGCTTAACACCAATCCCTCTTTAATGCCACAGATTAATGCAACGGTTAAGAATTGCTTTCAACAACTTAGCAAACTAAAGCCAATTCTCCATCTTCCTATAAACAAATGGACTTCTGTGGCATGTCCGGCTATCCATTCCTGCTTGGATAACCGCAGTGCCCTTTACTTCCCTGCTACAAAGGGCTTATTCTATCGACTTCAAAGAGCATAGAACTTATGGCTATAAATGGACTTCGGAAATAGACCATAGTTTATGTGCCCCTAGGGAGCTACACCTTTTTGACTGCATGTGTTCCTTTTAAATATTTTTTTAAACCGCTGCATGCCTTGCTTGAATTTTTGGAGCAAAAAGAAAACCTTGCTGAAGGTTCACAAGTTCAACCTCAACACCGAGCACCTCACTCCACAGAACAAGACCCTTAAATTTGGAATTTGTTAACACATGGCTCTCCCACTCACAAGCTCCAAGAAAAAAGTAGAAGACCAGTCTGTTAGGCCACCATAAGTGCACAGAGTATGCCTAGACGTGGGTCCCGGGCTCACTGTGCCAGCGGAACGAAGCTATACCTGGCTGAAGAGCCCTAATTAGGGTGAAACTGATCCTAGGTTGCTAGTGTTCCGGTTCAGAGAGGACCAGGCAGTTCAGGCCTGGCTGTTCCCATGAGGAGCAGGGTCAAGCTTGATTTGCATATGACTGGGTCCAAACTGAGGTAGCATGGTGGGCAAAAAAAATGAGGATTGGGATGCGGCCCTGAGTGAATGCCAGACGCGGAGATTAATTCAAGCACTCCATCCATCACCTTGTTCTTTTTGCACTTGCCAGGCAGTTTTTAAGATCAGTGACTAGAGACAAATGTGGATAGTGTGTCTTATGTAAATTATGTCAGTTAACTAGAAAACGTTATCTTACTTGAGCTGTTGGTAGTCTTTAATATATTTATTTATCACACACCTTCAAGTGTTAGTTTGGTGGGCACAGCTAGAGGTAAAGGTAACTTACATTTCAGAAGACAGTCCCTGAAGCCAGCCCACTGTGACATTCAAAATCGCTGGTTTAGAGCGCACCTACTGAAATAATGTTAAACTCACACAAGGGCAACAACGGAGGTGCAAACACAGCTTCTAGAACAAGAGGGAAGCAGGCAGCGCATTAATATCTGCAAATATTTGCACAGCAAATATTGAAAAATAGAACTATTTGACACAGTGAGAGTTATCTTTACTGAGCCCGGAGCATGGGGGGGGTTATAGCTGAGTACACACCCCACGCTTTGATGCGCGGGCCTGGACAAAAAGACCTGGAAGCATTATCAAAGACTCACTGTCCCTTCTGAACACCGTTCAATTCTAATGTCTGCCGTGTATGTCTGCACTGCTCAGCATCGCCTCAGTTCGTGTAAATGCAATTTCTTCAGGCAGTGAAAACAGGTTTTAATTTTAAAACTAAGGGCCTGATCTAGAGTTTGGCAAGTTGGGTTACTCCATCATAAACGTGACGGATATCCCGTCTGCAGTATTAAAATTCCATTATATCCTATGTAAATCATAATACGACAGACAGGATATCCGTCAATTTTGTGATGGAGTAACCAGGCCGCCAAACCCTAAATCAGGCCCTACGTTTGCAATGCCAATAGCTTTGGCTTTGTAGAATTAGGATCGTTTTGTGCAGTTTTTGTATAGTCTTTATACAGCGGGAACTTGGCCAAAGGGCTTAGGAGACTTTACATGCACACCAGCTTACATTACAGAAGGCATGTTTTCTCTTTTTTAGGCACAGGGAGATTAAGTGATTTGCCCAGAATCAGAAAAAGTTGAGCTGTCTCGGGATTCAAACCTGGTTCCCCAGTTCTAAAAGTCAGCAGCTCTGGCCGTTAGGCCACATCTCACGAGACTGAAAGATAACTAAATACAAGAGGTCACATGGATAGCAGTAGACATGCTTAGTTTGCATATGCAACGAAGCTTGCACTGCTGCTACTCATTCTACATTGTATGTTACGGCAGTTGGGGGGGTGCAACATCACTGTGTGGTCCTACAGCAAGGGAGTAGTGTGTCGTTCAAAGGGAGGGAGCAGTGAAATGTATAGGAGAGCTGGCGATCCAGACCAGCACTAGTTCAACTGCATTGTCTTTTCTTCTAGGCAGCAGGTGGGGTAGGGCTGACTTTTGGCATGGGCGAACTGGGCCCACGCCCAGGGCACCAACATTTAAAGGGGTTCACGGAGCTGTTGCCATTAAAGTTCAGCTAACAGCAGCGCTCCTTTCACACAGCTCCAGTGATACCAAGTTGCTTGTATTCTTTTTTAGTTTTTTTAATGTGGGCTTCTTTTAAATGTGCCATCAAATCTCTTCCTTTCCCTCCCAACTCCCTTCTAACACTGAGCTTTTACAAGCCAACAACCTCCCTCTCTGTACCAACAACTTGCCACAAGCTTGATGAAACTAAATGTTTGTCATTGCTTGGAGGAAATTAGTCAGGGCCTGACCTTTGAACACAAAAGGGACTCCCTGTAGCCTCATATATAGGCCAAAGCCTACCAGATCTGCGCAGCTGTCTGGTTTGCTAAAGACTTCTTGGGGACATTCTAAAAGCTGACCTAAAAATGAGTTCCGCCCATTGCTTGCCATTTGCTTTGTGCTTTATAACTCACAGTTGCTTGCTTTCTACTTGCTGGCTTTATTTGTTTTAGGTTGTACAGCCTAACTTTGTCCCTCCTGTGGAGCATAGCCTGTTTACCACAGCACCTAACATTTTTATACAAGTGCTTGCTTTCTGTAAACAGGCCTTTAAATTTTGTTCTTACCTTGTCACATTTGTTATTCAAAGATAGGTGTCAAATGTAAGGCTCTGTCTTCCAAGGAAGGTTTGTGTTTACTTTTCCTTCTCTGACTTCAAAGTGAGAGGATTGATGTTGCAATATTGCTGGATACTGGGGTGCTGAAAGGAAAGGCTTTTTTCTAGCTCACAACAACAATTATAGGTCTGTAAATTAACTGTGCTGATATTTCAGAACATACCTGAATTAGGAAAGCACAAGTGAAGCACATTTGTTTGTAATTCTGAAGTGTTGTGGAAACAAGTTTTTTAATTCAATCAAAACAAATCAATACACCAGGTGATGCCATTTCCACACATTATTATTTGTGTGCTGTATAGCTTTATCAATAAAACTGTATGTGCAAATCTAATGGTCATATCACTTGAAACTGTGAAGATTGTAATGCCAGTTCGCTACCAGACGATGCACACTCCACACTGCGCCACTTCACTCTATGCCCCTCCACTGTAATCCACTGCATGCTACTCCACGACCCTCCACTCTATGACACACCACTCCACAACACTCCACTTAACTCTACACCATTCTGCGGCCTCCATACTAAGACACTCAACTCCATTCTTCGACATGCCACTCCACTCTGCCACGCCATTCTACGATACTCCACTCTACTCAACACACTTCGACTCTTCAACCCTCTACTCCCCTCCACTCCACTCTATGCCACAACACTCGACAACCCTCACTGACTTTTCACACTACGCCATTCAACTATAAGCCACTCCACTCCCCTCCCCTCCACACCACTCCACGACACTTTAATCCACTCTACTTCTCCCCACTCTACGTCCCTCCACTCTACACACTCTACTTGGCTTTACGACACTCTAATCCATTCTATGCCACTCCCCTCTAAGCCGCTCCATGCCACTTTACCAATTACACCACTCCACTCCACTCCTCTCCTCTCCACAAAACTCCATGTTACTACAGAACACTGTAATCCACTGTACACCCCTCCAGTCTACTTCACTCTATGACACTCTACTCATCCACAACAAGCTACTCTTCAACATTATACTCCACTTTATGCCATTCCACGCTACAACAAGGTATTCCATGGCGTTCAAGAGCTGGATCTGAACACAGGAAGCTGGCCAAGGTGGGGGAGTGCTGGGGAGGGGATTAAATGGAGAGCCAACAGAGAGGACCAAATGGGGAGCACAGGCAGGACAGCAGGGGCACTATGTGGTGGTGGCAGAGAGGAGACCTGAGACTTACTGGGAGCCAAAAGTGTTCAGGAGCCGATGTGGAGGATGACACACTTATGATGGTGTTACAGCTCTCAGCAGATGTGGATGTTAGATAAGCTACTGCAGGGAATGGACTAGGGGGACCTGATTTAGATATTGGTGGACGGGTTACTCCTTCACAGCGGTGACAGATATCCAGTCTGCCGAAATATAAATTCTATTAGAAACAATGGGATTTATATTTCGGCAGGCGGGATATCTGTCACCGTTGTGACGGAGTAAACCCTCTGTCAAGTTCTAAATCAGGCCCTAGAAGCTGAATTGGACACCCCGGAGAATGAAAGCAAAGTCCATGAAGGATGTGAGTTAAAGGGTGGGACCACTGGCAAGGCATCATAATACGTGAAGCAGAATAGGACACAGTGAGCTGGGGAGAGGAGAAAGATCATCAGAAAGCATCAATACAAGCAGGTGGTGCGCTTAACCACCCTTCTGGTCACAGCAGTTCCTACATATGCTGTGTTAGGCAATGATTCTAAGTGTCAATGCACCTCCACCACACTCAATGGATGCTTCAACAAACAAGTGTTACACAGGAAGGTGGTCTTTTCCTTGACAATGTAAATTCAACATACAATTATTAGGATAAATATGTCAGTAAAGCTGACCAATTACACAAATATGTTAAAACAATTTAAAATAGAATAAATGCACCCTGGCTAACAAATCCAGTCAATTTATCCTTCCAATAACAGTATTCATAAATCGTGCTAGGGCTAGTGTCACATCTAAGATACACATAACAATCAATTGTATAGCCAAATTCCGTGTCAAAGTGTAGTATTTAAAAAAGGAACATTTAAGACTCTTTTTGTGAATATCCATAAATAAAAACACAGTCTATTAAAATATGTAATACAGTGCATTTAGTATTAAGTAAACAAGGCATTTTCCATAATTTGATTGCATTTCTCAATAAAACTCTCATTGAGAAAATAGAATTACGGCCTATACTAAATTTTATTATACTTTGACGTCAATTGTGATCTAGAAGTTTATATAAATATGGAAACACGTCCTCACCTCCCATTGAGCCATGTACATGCGGCCATGCGTTCCCAAACATGCGCACGTGTCATGGTACCATGGCAGCCCCAGCTTAATGATGTATGCAGGGACCATGTTTAAATTGTTTTTAAAAAGTTAAAAAATATATATATTTTAAAAAAAGGGCCACATTTGTGCGTCTTTCAGTGAGTGTGGTGGAGTCTGGGAGGTCAAATTTACTATTCTTCCTCCAGTCCCGCAATAGTTGGGAAAAGTACAATTTTTCACTCACAATTAATGCATATACAGAGGACATTAAAGACAGTTCTCGAGATGCAAAACCCCTGATGATTCAAAAGAATGGCTACATCAGTTGGCCTATCAATCATGGTTATTATCTTCACAGACAATAAAAGCAGATATATGGCTGCAGTACCTCTATTAACATCGCAATGTCATAAAGTAGGCCACAGTGAGCCCCGTGATGTCACCAATGATGTAACCTGTAAGCGAGTAGGAGTCAGGGTTTCAGTTCTGTATTCAGGGACATAACTTGGTCAGTAACATGGGGGCGCTGGGCTTCAGATTTTCCAACAATGGCGCTGGCGTATAATGTTAAAATACTTTATATGACAAGCAAGGTGCATGAGAGGGGCTAAGGGGGCAGTGGGAGATGAATGTGGATTTGTATGAGGTACTAAGTAAGAGAAAACACCTTATTTTTTTTAAAACCAATATAGACTTTCAAAATAGAGGGAAAGAAAGTGTGTGAGTTTCTGTCTGAATGTATGTAAATAATACTGTTGAAATCCGACATCCCAGCATTCCCGAATGACAGCACCTGTACTGAACTATTTAGCAGAAAATAAATTTATTAGTGGGCTGTAACACCCCCGAACACCCCACCTGAAGCTACGGCCCTATCTGTATCTAAGACTAATCATGGAATTTCAGTGGATTTCAGAACGCCCCATCAACCGAGAATTTTCAGGGATTTTTAACTTTTTTTAAATGTTTTGAATGCGCTGATTAGTAACTGATTTTAACAAAAACCTCCCTTGGTAACCACAGTACTGTGTTTGGTAGCAATGGAAATATCAGATGTTTTTAGCACGATAGACTTTTTATTAACCATAAGGGCATAAACGGGTGAGTCGGCCTTCAAGAACCATCTATGTGGGTAAAGCGCACCCAGGTGGAAGCCTGCCCTAACTCACAGTCAATGGAGTCGGTGCCTTTGGGAGTAAATTCTGCCAGTGCTCCCCTTTCCGAAAGCCCCTGGTGTGACTCCACTGCTGCGACACCTCGAGGGATGACGGAGTGGAACACTATTAATTACTTGAAATTAATTATTGAGGAAAGATGGAGAAGCAGGGATGATCCAACCCCAACTGCAGCACTGGCACAAGTGGGGGTCCTTAGCCGGATGCTGCGTCCCTGCCAAGGCAGAGATAGGAACAACTCCCTAGAGGCATTATGCCTTTATGCATTTCGAGGAAGCTTCGACAGGAAGAAGGAACACTATAACACGAGTGCTTCTTCCAAGGTGGTTATATTGAGCAAACCTGAATTAACCTTGTTCACAGCTCAAGCTGCTTGTTTTCTGTTATAACGTATTCTGTTCAGGCGCCACCTCCAAGCGCTTGCTGCTGGGGTGAATTCGGCAGGGAACAGATGGTGCAGCTTACACTGAAGGAGCCCACACTTAAGAGGCTGAGAAGGGCCAGGGTTGGTTCGCGAACTTTAACCGCTAGGACAGTGTTCGAGCATGTCGGATCCCGTGGACAGCTGAACTTCGGTTCTTTTGAGCCCTCTCCTGTCCAGTCCTGACATTCCAAAGCACTGTGGAATTTAGTCCCTGGCTGCTGTCGGAGGAACGTGAATAAAAAGTAGAAGGGAATAACACAAGTACAGCTGTGGTGGCATGAACTTTAGACGTTTTTGCGACAGCTGCGACCTGACACCAGCCCAGAGACAGAGCTAGAGCTAGAGGTGGGCGCCTTTCACACATAAAGAGGTAGTTCAGTGTCTAAGGCCTGATCAAAATCTTGTACATGCTCCATCGTGTGAAGTTGCTGTGACTGAGTGTTCGAAAAACACTGATCTCTGTGCTTCTTGTGGGCACTCCTGGCCCATAGGCCTCAGGGGGCCTGGCATTCCTAATGCTGGGTTGCAAGAATCAGATGTTTTCTACTGCTGTCCCTTCAATCGCTGCACAGATCTCTGTTCTCCAAAATCCCCTGTAGACTGTACCTTGGCACATGCTGAACTCTGCAGGAGAGCCCACCTTTCCTGATCCTTTCCTCTGAATCTCATCTGCCACGTACACCGCAGGGTAGATATATACATACACCCAGGTGGGAATCTTGGTGCTGTAGAACAGCCTCACAGAGAACTAAATGCTTATCCGAGACATATAGAGTTTCACCAGACGGGCAAGTTTTTAAAATTTCCCTTGAAAGGAGGTGGTGTACCAAAGTTCTGGCGTGAGGTGGTAGAGGAGCTGCAGAGGGAGGTAACCTGTGCCGCTCTCTCCGTCCTTTAATACCTTCATTTGGGCACTTGAAGTAGCTGACTTCCAACTGACCGCAGCTGTACACTGTGTTCTATTTGCAAACAAGTGGGGCTAGTTTGAATCCAAAATCTAATGTAAAAGGCATAAGGGCTTTATAAGAATCTTTTTACAACTCAATAACCCAGGCCGATACATATTCAGTTTTTTTCAGGAGTCAGCTGGACTTGGGAGTAACTTCTGATTTCCTATAATCAGTGGGAAATGTACATCCTTCCCCTTAGCATCCTCTGAACTTTCGGAGCTGAGCGTGGTGTCAAAGATTAGATTACACGTAGAGGAGCCTGGATTCACAATTGTGTCCCAAGAACACACACATTTCTCTTGGCGAACAGCAGGGTTCTTTTAAAACTTTTGAAAGCGTTCCTCCCATCGCCTTTATGTTTCAATAAGGCACAGTAGGAGTGACAGTTATGCTGCTACACGTGTCCTTGCTCGCTGTGTCACAGGACTTAAACTGCACCTCACTGATGAGGCCTAACGAGACAGAAACCAGTCGGGCTTAACTGTGTTCCTATTTACAGAGTGCCTGGCCTGGCAGTTTGGCTTGATCTGTTGCTATTGGAGCAGGACCATGTCGTTACTGTGCTTCCATATCCACAGTGACATGGATGGCAGTGATCACTAGTAACTAAAAAAATTACAAGCATTTCACTCATCCCCTTCCGGGTGACTCGAGATCCTATTACTATCAGAGAGCAGTTGGAAGACCATATCTCCGCATTAACACTGTAGGGTGCTGGCGAGCTACATGAATGGATCTCTGTTGAGGGCTGCAGGTCCTTCCTGAATGCTGAAGGGTGGGCACTGGTCCCTCTACAACATACTCTCATGGAGAGTATCTAATTCTGCACTTGAACACAATGGTCCACGGTGCCAGAGCTCCCCTGAAGGTGACCTGAGCACACTGCAAACATATTCTCAAGCACTTAGATTGGACCATGCAGTGTCAGGCCCAGCCAACAGAATAATTAATCATATTATCCTAGCACAAAGGCCAAGAAAGCTCTCATCATGTGAGCCAGAAGAGGACTACATTCTGAGGATAACAAGAGGCATGCACACACACCACTCCAAGGTACATGGGTAAATGGAGCCTTATTCTCTGCGAGAGTGGTGCTTAAAATAACCCACATAAATAGTTGGGTTCTTCTCAAATCGAGGAGGAGACCTTGACCTGTTGAAGTGTGCCATCCGAGATAGGAAATAGTGAAGGATGGGAAGAACACCACAACTTTCAGCAGAAGAGAGAATTCAACTTGCAGATTTAAGCTAGACAGACGCATGGCCGTACATCCTTCTGACCTATTACTCCGAATACTAAGCTACACCCTAAACTTATGCCTGAGTCAGCAACTATCACATAGAGTTTAAGGTGTTGCCCAGTCCACAACCATTGCACAACAATGGCACAATTATGACGACCATGAATTGGTCAGTTAGGGAACTTATTCGACGTGGAGAAATGTGGCACTTAAAAAACTATTTGTTGAAGGACCCAGTCGTCGCCCAGGAAACGGGGGCAAAAATCAAGGATTATCTATATCTCAATAATACAGCCAAATGAAAGAGGGAGATTGTTTGGGACACCTAAAAGGCCGTCTTGTTTTTAGAAAGAACTCAAGCAAATAGCAGCATGTCTTAAGGGGCTGGGACAGTTAACATTATAAATACTGACTAGTGAACTCATAAAGTTAAAAAACAAATGCAAAGGTAATCTAGGAAAATACAAAAGAAACCAACATTAGTGAGGGGGTAGGTACATACACTAGAAATGTATAAAGCAACTATATCCTAACTAGAGCAGATGCCAAATTTCATGAAGGGAGCAAAAAAGTAGGCAGAAATGCAAAAGGGACCATGCAAGCAGGTGAAGAAGGCAAGATCGAAATTTTGTGCACATATTACCATTTAATCCACCCACCCTTACTGACACGGAGTTTAGATCACTTGCCTAGAATCAATAACACTCCCCAAACTACCCACTACCAAAGATGAGCGGCTTAATTGTCCTATAACTAAAGCAAAAGTCCTAATGACGATGAAAGACTTGAAATTAGGCAAAGCCCCCGGTCCCAATGACTTCACTCCTGCATTAAATAAACAGTTTGCAATCCAGTTACTCCTGATCCTATTGGAGGTATGTAACAGCTTTGGTCATGACCAAGGAATCATATGCACAGTGGCAGAGGTAACATTATCCATTATAGAAAAACTGGCCAAAGACCCCACCAGGTGCCCTTCATACAGTCAAATCCCTTATCAATGTCAAAACATTCACCAAAATTTTGGCAAACTAGCGAGCCAAGATGAGGCCATTTTTAATACAGTTTGATCAGGCTGGGTTAAGTTTAGGAGAGTAAACCAGCAACAATACCAAGAAGGCCGCCAACCTGACTGACGCTAGAAAAAAAAAAAAAAATGTGGCCACCTTCTAATCTTCAGAATCAGAAAAGGCATTTGACAAAGTAGACAAGGGTAAATAAAGGACATGGGAAGTTAGTTCAGGATGGAGGACCGATTTATGGGTGGGATTGAGGTACTACGTGACTCACCCTGGGACAGAACACGTATGAAATGGAGACTTTCAAGGCCCATTAATGCCTACCCTCTGTCATCCCTGTTATATTGTTTATACCTGGAACACCCTGCTGCAAAATATCAAGCATCATGCGCTAATCAAAAGGGATTGCAATTAGACAAGACACATACAAAATCTCAACTTTTGCATGCTGAATATTACTGATGCTCCTGGAACCCACAAACTTCTTGTAAGAACCAATTCCAGGATTGCAAGAATACCAAGACATAGAAGGACTCCAAATTAACCTTAACTACTTGTCAACCACTCGCTACGCATCTGAAAACTATGACACCATTCAGACGGACCATAAAAGGTGTCCAATACCAAGACATTCTGCAGGCACCAAACTTACATCATTGGTCAAAAGGTAATTGCAAGACGATACAGAAAGATACCAGATCTAACCTCTCCTCGTAGCAAAACCACACAGTATCATGGGTTGGTAGGACAGCTGTACATAAGATGACCAAACTGCCTAATATAATGGACATATTCCAACCCCGGACTCTCCCAGTCACAAAAAAAGAGATATCTCCCAAGTAAGAGAACTGCAACTCTTCCACTTTGGCTGGGGGAAGACACACTTTGGTGCAAAAATAAGTACAAAACACCACAAGCAGTGAAGTGTGGGCATCACCCACAACATGACTACCAGGCCTCCCAACTGTGCTACATTTTAGAATATCTCTAGGAATAGATTGATAATGTAGTGCTACATCAACCAAAACCTAGCCATGCACCCAATAGGACAAGTGCTGTGTGTCCTCAAAAAATATGCATTCTTGGTAACTCACTCCACAATAGGTGTGGGACCACCTAGCCAAAAGTGCAGGGGTAACTACTTTCCCCTAACACCCCTATCTAGAAATGCTGATTTCCCACCTGGACTGAAAAAAAAAAAAACTTGATTTTCAGATCAGAAAAGAACAAGGGTGTTTTAAGCCACAGTATTTTTTTTTACAAAACACGAAACAATAGAACAGTTGAAGACATTAAAGCAAGATTCGACATCCCAGAAACACAATATTTCTACTATCTTCAACTCTCACACTGGGCACTACATCCTCCGATGAAAGAAAAGGCCACAAAACCCTCCCCTTACAAGTATTGGAGTGGGGCGGTGTTTGTGTGCGTGTGTGTGATTGTGAGTGTCTGTGTGAGTGCGTGAATGGATGTGGGGTGGTGGGGGGGTGTGTGAGTGTGTGTGTGGGTCTGTGTGAATGTGTGATTGTATGTATGTGTGGTGTGTGCATGCTTGGATGGGGGAGGGGAGGGGTCTCAAGGGGCCTAGGGGGGACCCGCATATTGGTGACAGGAATGTAAATTCCTGTTGCCAGTATCCTTTCCGCCAGGGATTTCCTGGCGGTGAAAGGAGGCTCCGAATACCATGGGGCGGTCTGACCTCCCTGGCGGTACAGGCGGTGAACTGGCTGCCTTTGCAGCGTGTTCACCGCCGTGGTCAGAATCTGGCGGTCCAGCACCGCCACACCATCGACTGTGTTAACGCCAGCGTGGCGGAGCTGGACCGCCAATGTTATAATGAGCGCCTTAGTGTCTAAAATATACAAGATCTTGACCACACAACAACCCTTCTCTGAATACCTTTCACAGAGGCAATGGGGAAGAGATCTCAAAATCTCCTTTTATCACAAACAGTGGAGTAAACAATTTTGCACTAAGTGCCCATCGGAGGGAAGCATTATACAAGATTTTGTATAGGTGGTATAATACCCCGGGGAGAGTCCCTAAAATATACAAGTCCTAGCACAAATGGGAGACAATATAGTGAAGAGGGCCTAAAATAACAGTGTGGATCTGACTGAAACATAATTTTGAAAGAAGGTAATAGTGGGTATATCCCATGTAAGAGATAGAGCCTTAGAATGCAGCCCAGAAATGATAATCCTAGGAAGGCCTGAGGAAGCGAAACACCTATTATACTAGAACAAGTAAACATTGTATCTCATTTCTTATTGCCCGCATAGCATGAGGTTGTGTCACCCTGGGGCCAGAAGAAGGTCCCTACTCTGGATTCAGAGGGTGTGGACACTTTTGTGACACAAAAAATTGGCATATGAACTAAAGAAAATGAAATATACGTTCAGTAAAATAGGGAACCCAGTCCTACTATATCTAAAGCAAAATAACAGAGGCATCACATGACCTAGTAGAATAGGTGCACTAATAGTGACAGAAAAGCAAAAACTACCCTTGCATAGACCAGTTACTGTAGTGGATTAACCCAAGAATACAGACAACCTGAGAGGTAAAGCTAAGAATGGTGACATGAACTGAAGAAGGATGGGAGAAAATCTACTAATGGGAGAAGGAGATGGGAGGGAGATTGTTAGCTGGGAAACTTCAGTAAATGCAAATAAAAGATGACTGAAATGTCAAATATCCCACATGACAACTCCCAGGCAGTCCGAAGTGCTAAACGCATCACAGCACAGACGAAACAGACCCTAAAGGCTTAATGGATACTTCGCGAGCTGGCTCTCCATCATTTCAGCTTTTCACACTAGAAAAGAGCGGACCCCTTTACTACGGAATCTCAAATTCAAATGTCCTTTCTCTTCATCTACACTTATCAGTACAGATAAATACAGGATCCCAGCAGTTCGTTGTGGTCATGAATAAATTAGGGTGTTCACAGGAAAAAACATTTTATGGTTTGCTAATAACTTCAGACCATTTGAGTGATTTGTATCAAATGTTCCCAAAAACCGCATACATGGAACTACGTTCACTCTTAGAAAGAGCAGGGACGTTGTAAACGGGTCCCAAAAAATGCGTTTGTCATTCAAGTATATATTGTCGATTCGGTGTGCGAACCACCTCAGGGATCCAAAATCTGATTCTAAGCAAGTCTTCTGACTGGCTATCAAGAGCAGATGATTGTTGCTCAGGCAGCCATTTTGAGGTCTGCAAATCCGAACCAAAGTCTACGGGCCTTGTTTCACAAAACACTTGTAAGGCTTGGTAAGCCCGCCACGCTCTGCAGGGAGGATCCGGGCACCTCACATGGGTAGAAAATTACCCCACTCAAAAAAAAAAAAAAAAAAAATAGTATGAAGTAAAAGTGCAATAATTCAGACAGATAGAAATGTGCCTGGAAAGACTTCAGAAACAAGGGTGTTATTTGGTGAAACTCAAAAAATGGAAAGAGTGATAGAGGAACAGACTACAAACAGTGCTGGAAAGTAGGGGGATTGCGCCAGATCCTACTTCCGATAACTATTTCTGGGCAAGATCTGGGATTCTGCCGACCCAGGAAAACATGCTGAATTTTTCCTGATGTCATTTTCGAACACCGGATAATAATGAAGCCGAACCTGGAGGTGGTCTGCATTCCCTACGAGGCAGCAATCTGCAGGAACAAGGGGTTCTTAGTTTAAAATCTAGCTGGGCCCAATAAAAAAGCCTTATTTAAAGGTTCATCTGCTCTCCTTGTGCTCAAGTATCATTCTAACTGGGAGCCATCTGGTTCCTAGCACCTATATGCCAATGTAATGGAAGGAAACAGAGGTAGCACAGCTTTTTATCATTTCACAAGTACTTAAGAAAAACTACTGGATGGAGTGGGGATATATGTTTGCGACCCTTCGAAAGATGGGATTCGGTCCGCGGTTTTGTGAATGGGTCAAACTGCTCTACCAGAAACCACTGGCAAGAGTGAGAGTAAATAGGACGGCTTCCAGAACCTTTGAGTTACAAAGGGGAACAAGACAGGGATGCCTGCTCTCCCCTCTGCTCTTCATGCTGGCCCTACAGCCGCTTGCAGCCTGGATCCGACAGGACCCCTTAGTCTGGGGAACTCCAGGAGGGGGAGGTCTATTTGCAGATGACGTTTTACTATAATGTCACAGATCCAGTTCTTTCCATAGACAGACAAATCTTCTGCATTTTTGGAGAACACTCAGGGTTTAATATTAACTGGGATAAGTCCCTGCTTTACCCTTTAACTCTGCAGCTAGATAGGTTAGAGAGGGATGTAGCGCACTGGCTGCAACTGCCGCTAACACTAATGGGCAGAGCGGCTCTATATAAGATGATGACCTTGCCTCGGCTATTGTAGATGTTTCAGAACACAGCAGTTGGGGTCTTTCGGAAAATTGGCCAGACCCTTAGATCTCTTCTGTGGGCAGGAGGATTCCTACGAATTGCACTGAGGAAGCTCCAGAGGGGGACTTACGAGGGAGGGCTAACAATTCTAGATGCCTGATTGTATTACTGGGCGACCCAGCTGGTGGTGATTAATGAGTGGGCCTTTGTGGAACGTAGGGAGACGGCCTAAAGGGTAGATAGAGAAGCAATGGGTATCATGGACTATAAGAAGGTCCTATACAGCCAGCGGGGGTCTGAAATCTACCAACCCATGATAGAGGTGCAAGCTTGGAAAGAGGAAAATCGCTACCTGGGGGGAGGGAGAAACCCTGTCCACACGCACCCCACTCTGGACCGGTGATTACTTGAAGGAAGTGAGTGCAATGAAAGGGTTTTCCAGATGGGCACTGATAGGGATAGAACACCTGGGAGATGTAAGGAGGGACAATGCCTTGATACCCTTTGAGAATCTGCGGACAGAATTGGACATGCAAGAGACAGAATGGTATAGATATCTTCGACTGGACCACAAGCTTCGTAGGAACCTCATTGTGGGGGAGCAAAGCAGGGACAGGACATTACAGGAGGACAGGGTTCTCACAGACCCACTGCTGGTGCAGGTAATCTCTACAATTTACAGGAAACTGATAAACAACTCCCCTGATCCAAATAAGCGTTTGACGGTGGCGTGGGTGGAGGACGTAGGCTCCATGAATGATGATGAATGGGCAGATGCCCTGAAAAGCACCAGGGAATTTGCAATTCGAACCCGATTTCGACTGGTGCACCTTCGGATTGTTCATAGGTCTTACCTCTCCCAGGTGCAGCTACAGCGGATGGGGCGAGCCCCGTCAGTTATATGAGTAAGAGGGTGCGGAATGCTGGGGACATTCTACCACATTCTTTGGGCCTGCCCACGGACACAGTTGTTCTGGAGTGAGGTGGTGAATTAAATGTCATGAGTTATAGGAGATAAGGTCCAGATGGACCCTAGGTGGCTGCTCCCGTTGATTCCCGGGGATACTGCATGGACAAAATATCAACGCATATGGCTATGGGTAGCAGCAGGGGTGGCCAAGAGAAACATGGCAGGACTTGGGGGGCCTCACTTCGACTGGGAGTGGAGGAATGGATTGCAAATAGGGACCGGTGCGGTAGGACAAAGAGGGTAGTTTACCAAAGTAGGGGGTGTCCCAAGAAATGGGAGAAGGTATGGGAACAGTGGAACGCCACCCAGGGCTTGTGAAGAGAAGGGAGGGAAGAGAGGAAGAGGGTGAGGCTGAAAATGGGGAAGCAAGACCAGAACACTTAGCTTGGGGGAGAGGGCGGGGAAAGTGAAATGAGGCTGCTTTTAAAGCTCCCAAGAAGGCATGACATTCAGTCGCAACCATTCACAAGGTGTAATTTCATGTCTCCAAAACATATACTGTATGTCACGTGGTGTTTAATAATAAGAATTTCAAAAAAAGAAAAAAAACTACTAGAGGCAGGTTTTAACTGTTCAACTCCTAACTAAGAGGATTGCTTGCACTGTTAAGAATGCAAGATTTACATGTCTGTATGAATAGTTACAGAAATGTTGATTTGAATGGCACCTACTCATTTTCTTTATTTAATTCTTTTATATTGCTACTCATCGAAGTGGAGGGTGTCGGGGCACTTTACATCACACACAGGTGCAATAAATCATACAATTGTGTAAATCAACTACATGAAATGTTACATAAGACAATGAGGGTTATAAGGAGGAGGAATCACATCACCCATTCTGGCAGACCTATATGTTAAGCCTGAATGGCCGGGATACACAAAGTCACGATATAAAACGTAATGCAGTGACTGTGGTTGTCTGTACCAACATGACTTTATTACTTCTTAAAAAAACGGTTATTTGCAAGGGTATTTTTCTTCAACTCCAGCACTGACTACAAATGAGATTTTACTGCTGTATTCAGCATCAAGAAAATGAAAGCACTTAATGCAGAATGGATCATAAGGTATTGGGCCAGGGAATCGTGGAGAGAGCCTATCAGACCTATTTTACTTCTACCTGCATTCCCAGAGCACATCATTCGTGGGTGAAACTGACAAAGTTGTGGGAAAATTGATATTTTAATAAAAACTAAAACTTGACATGGTTAACGACACATAAGTGTGCAGTTGGAGGCTTATGGTAAACGTCATCATAAACCGCGCTTCTAGTCAACGCCACACATTTAAAAGTTTTATTTTTTTCCCGCGTGTTTTCATAGACCCAACCACTAGATGGTGGAGCCATGCACAATATGCTAATTCTAGAATAGTTTTGGGCCGCAAAAACACAGACATAACGGGGCCAATGGAGCACTTTGAGATACACTGGTGACGTGATATTTAAAGAGGAGTGCATTGGGTACGATGGCATTAGAGACTCGACAAGGACAAGCAAGGTCCTCTGACTCATCAGTAGCTCCTCCGTGGGATCGATTGGCCGCTAATGAGCCGCGTGCAGCAGCCGGAGGCAGCACTCACTGCCGTGGTTCAGATGAAAGACAAGCATTTGTTCTCGAGACTCAAATGTGCAAGTCGCCATTTTTGCTAGCCAGCCTCAAGGTGGAGGGAGGCCAGCTTCAAAAGCAGGCTGGTCTGCGAATGTGCAGTGACCTCTTCCTGACAGGCGGAAGCCCCCCAATGGCAGGCAGGGATTGCCGGGCCCAGAGTCCCTCCCGTGCATAGTAAGGAATGATGGCCTTTGCGAGGTACCTGCCTGGTAACTGACTTTCCCTCTCCGAACTATCTGAGGCGCGGGTGACTTACGGGTTACTCCACTCATTGCCTCGCCTGCGACATGCCTTCTGCAAGTCTCGGGCCTGTGAAGAATGCAGATCCCACTTCACGTTAGGACACCCTAGTTCAGAGTGACTGCGCTTTTATAGTGTTACCCACTGGTATGTGGAGTAAACGCTGAAAGATGTGCTGCGAGGGCCGAGGAGGGAGTCCGTTGGTTATGTGTACTTCTAGGAGCAGCATGCTCACAGGGGGCTGGAACTGAACTACGATAAACCTCTTCGTGGCGTACACCATTCACTTGCATGTTGCTGTATTTGGGTGTAAAACTAGTACTAATGTCCTACCTTTGTCCAGGCAGTGTCCACATGCGTAAAAATGTGGACACAGAAGGACAGATAGTTGATACTATCACAAAATGTGTCAGATCTTTGCATTTTCTTGCTGCATAATTTAGATAAACCTACCACATAATCATTTCCTCCCTTGCTGCAAAATTTCTGTGGCCCTCATGTGCTAAACGCAGGCATTCAAGCAGAGAGCACAGTGACATCAGTACCACGGGCCCTCACGTGCTAAACACAGACACTCAAGCAGACAGTACAGCGGCATCAGTACCACAGGCCCTCACGTGCTAAACACAGGTATTCAAGCAGACAGTACAGTGGCATCAGTACTGCTGGTCCTTTTGTGCTAAACACAGGTATTCAAGCAGACAGTACAGCGACATCAGTACCACAGGCCCTTACGTGCTAAACATAGGTATTCAAGCAGACAGTACAGTGACATCAGTACTGCTGGTCCTTTTGTACTAAACACAGGTATTCAAGCAGACAGTACAGTGACATCAGTACCACAGGCCCTCACAGAGGGCTAAACACAGACACTCAAGCAGAGAGTAGAGTTACATCAGTACCGCTGGACCGGTTGTGCTAAACACAGTATTCAAGCGGACAGTACAGTGACATCAGTACCACAGGCCGTCATGTGCTAAACACAGACAGACACTCAGGCAGAGAGTACAGTTACATCAGTACCGCTGGTCCGGTTGTGCTAAATACAGGCCCTCGTGTGCTAACATATGCATTCAAGCAGACCGTACACTATCATCTGTACCGCTTACCGCAGGCCCTGACGTGCTAAAAGCAGGCACTTAAGCAGACAGTACAGTGACATCAATACAGCCTACTGCAGCTCTACAGTGCTAAAAACACTGGCATTCAAGCACAGAGTACACGTATATCGATACCACTTACTGCAGGCCCTGATTGCTAAACACAGGCATGCAAGCAGAGAGCACAGACTTATCAGTGCCACTTACCTCAACCCCTGATATGCCCAACACACGCATTTAAACAGACAATAGAGGCAAATCAGTACTGCTTCCAGCAGGTCCTGATGTGCTAAACACGTGTAATGTATTCAAGCAGAGAGTACGGTGACATCTGTACCGCTGTACCGCTTAAAGCAGGCCCTGACGTGCCAAAATCAGGCATTCAAGCAGACAGTACAGTGACATAAGTACAGCTTTCTGCAGCTCTACAGTACCAAACAGGAATTTAAGCACATAATGCAGACAGATCAGTACCACATAGAGCAGATCCTGATATGCTAACAGTCAGGAGAGTGACATCCGTACTCCTTACTGCAGGCCCTAACGTGCTAAACACAGGCATTCAAGCAGAGTAAAGACACATCAGTGCTGCAGGTAGTGATGAGCTAAACACAGACATTCGAGGGCAGAGTACAAGCATGGCACAGGACACGCCTTGCGAGGTGGCACACAAGAACAACAGGGCAGGCTACAGGTATGTCAGTGTCGTTACATCCGTACCCTGTAGTGCCAAATGTATGCGCCGAGGACAGGCAGATTAGGCTCCACTGTGCTGAATGCTGGCACAATAGTATAAGGTAAAGGCACAGTGGTGCGGTACAGGGCACACAAGCAGGGTACAGACATGGCAGTGTCGGCTGAATACTGGCACAACCCTGCCCGATAGTACAGGTCCAGCAAGTCTGAGCACTGGCACAACAGCGACTGAACAAGCACTGGCAGACTCCATAGCCTGGCTCGCATTTTGAGCCCAGAATAAAATATTAAAACCAGCCTCACGCAGTGAAAAAAAAATATATATAGTTTTCTGTGACCAATGAACGTATGAGATAAATAGCATGCCATGATCCAAACTACTTCTGAGATGTAAAATAGTCCGCCAGGCATGGCAATGCGGTCTCTCCACAGGAGAACGAAACACCAAACGACCAGCACGAGGCAAGACAGAGAGACACCTCTGGGTGAGGCCAACGACCACTATATGCATCTTTTAAATAACTGATAGCAATAGGGCAAGAAACAGCTCCGCTGACAGCCAAGGCTTAATAAAAGCATATTAGTGCTGAATACTGGCTCACAGTGGAGGTCAGGCGAGAGCCGGCACAGCGGCGCAGAGAACAGGCCTAACAGTGCAGAGCGCCAGCCCCAGAAGGGGACCACTCTACTGAGATGTGACAAGCTTCAAAGGTGAAAGAAGCTGCACCAAAAGCGAACACAGCGGAGAGAAAGGGAAGTTTGCTCTGCAATCTGTACTTCAGTTCCCTGGCCAGATACCCGCGGCTTTGTCAGTCGCAGGGGTGTGGTCTTCAATGTATAAAGCGTCAAATACATTATTAAATAAACTGTTGGATGTAGGCATCTCTTTCAGCGACTGGACGTTACCTTAGAAGGAAAAATGAACTGAGTATAAACAGTGCACAACAAAGGGAAAAAGATCCGCCTCAACCTCTGTTAATAAAGCACTGCGTGGTACCGAGCCAGATTCTAGCTCGGGAAGAAAGACGGTGAGAGGGAAAGGACAGAAACAGCACACAGAGGGGACAGAAAAATACACAAAACAGAGAAAGCAAAACAGCTGGAACAGAGAAGGCAAAGGGAAAGAGGCGGGGTAGTGAAGTGGAACAGAGGGCAGTGAAGAGGATGAATTGCAATGAAGGAGGGTGGAAGGCATTGATAGGGGGCAAAGGACAAAGGGGAGAAACGGGGAGCAAGGATGATTGGGAATGGAAGGTACTGAAATGGGGAAACGCAAGGCATTGCCGAGGGACGATCAGCAATGGTGGGGGGACGGATAGCGAAGGAGAAGGGAGAGCACTGAAGGGGGAGGAAGAGACGTGGGAAGGATGTCTCCATCCAAAAGCACATGTAGAACATGTCAAATTACAAACACTCGAGCTTCAACCTCAAGTCTACTCTCACTAAAAGTTATTTCCGTCATCAGTGACTTCGGCAAGGGTTCCTGGTACTACCATTACCGGCTCACAGGACTACCTTTGTTATTGCAGTGGAAACTTCTCACATGAGCAGACTACTGCAATGGTCTTTGCTAAGCCAACATCGACCAAGAAGCTCCAAGGGGATCAAAACTATGCTAGAAGCATGGTCCTGGATTCACTGCCTTGCGCTAGCTTCTCATTAAGGACAGATTCTACTTCAAAACAATGTAGCCTGGTCCTCCACAAGCAGTCTTCCAGTACAGCTTCTGGTGTCCACACATTCTGCTGAAAATCTGTCAGGCAAATCAAATTTGCCATAGATAAAAATCAACAAAATCAGACAACGTACCTTCAAAGTCCAGAACAGCATCCTCCATGCTACTTCACCCACATTTACAATTCAAATCTCTCACATCAGACAACCTTGACAAAACTACCTCCCATAGACACTTCATCATCCTCTCATCCAAAATCAGTCTTCTAACATTTGTAACCCCACTCTAAAACAGCATCTCCCTCTATAGGATTGCTTTCCCCTTAGAGCTCAAAGCCGGTCACATTATGCCACTCATGAAAAAAGCCAACCTACATTGCTGGGAATTGAGCATCTGCAAACAAATCACTCCTCCACATTCCTCTGCAAAATCTACGAGTAGCAGTTAAAGATAACTTGCTCTAAAAGTAGGACGACACACAGCCCCAAAACTACCAATGAAGCTTCAGGCCCCTTTGATGCACTGAGGAAATCACCTCCAAGAAGTCGTTGACACCCCCAAATCTCAGACTCCAAACACGTCTGACTCTCAGCTGGTTTCGGCACAACAGACCATAAGGCCTTTTTATCCACCCCAATTCTCTGCATGAGCAAGAAATTAACCGTCCTCAGCTGGTTATGTGAATCCCTTTCCAAACATCACAGATTCACTTAAATGAATTCCCAGAATCTCTAACATTGTCTTTCAAATTCACAATACCCCAAAGTCTCGTCTTATACCCCAATGATCTTTAAATCTGTCAAGAGTTACTCCAGATCCTGGGGCAGGTGGGAGGAATGGGGCTTTATAAGGTATTGTAATGTCTTTTCACACCACTGGCTCTTAAACCTGGATACTGTAGTGCTTTTCAATTGTTCTTTATTCATTTTAATTTTCTTATGCTTCTACGTGACACCTTCTTTTACAGATCAAATTAGAGTTACTCTAAAACCCGATGAGTATATTATGATCAGATTCAACATTAACCAATTAAACCCCATTCAAACAGAGGTGGCACAGTGATTGCCAGGTGGTGAGATTAGTTTAACCATTCAAGTCATCACCTTGTTGTTGTTGCAGTTGAGTTTATTTTCCAGATCACATTACAGTTTCTCCAAAACCCACCTGCAACTCACAAGCCCAAGAACCTCAAAATCATATAACAAACAGATACAATAATAACTAAATAAACTCCCCACCACCCAATACAGCAATCTCCAAGGGAAATGTAGCAACAGGTAACAACAACATCCCCAATCAACACTAGTGTTTCTGTCAAACAGAAATAGTAAACAGTAAACATGTTTGGTCAAGGGGGTGTACGCTTGTAACCCTAGAGGCCAACCCCTGCACCACCACCTTTTATCTTGATGTCTAAATCGCTTGCTTCATGCACTGCCATTGAGTCATGTGTTATGTTCTTCCGCTCCCCACCGCAGTAGAATATTATCTGATATTGCATCAGTGGCCAAAAGAAAAACCTCCCGTGTGCCCACCGGTTCACCTCCTAGCATGCAAAGTGCTTATCTCTGCCACTGTCCACCTCCTTCAAACAAGAGTTCAAATCGGATGCACTGTGTACCTTCCATCCCATAGCTATATTCCTTTTCGACAATAATAAAACAAGATCGAGGGACAAGCACACATTTTAAATGGGTTAAGTCACAGCATCCTTCCTAATAGACAAGCCAAGGAATCCAACAGCACCGCCTTTCCAGAGTGTCCCACAATCAAGTACCAGTACCTCTACAACTGTCTGCAAACCCACACCATATAGACTAAGTCAGCCTCTGCCAGCGGACATATAGGGCAGAAGTCAGGGGCCCAAGAAACATTTTAGCAATCGTCTGCGGGGACAAATATGTCTGTTGCAAATAACTTATCTGGGTGAATGTAACTCAGGGGTTCCTCGTTACAGTATCCCAGTAGACAACCCATTCTCTGTCTGTGAACTCCCTCCCTAGATTACTCCCATTGTGCCTTTACTGAGTGCATCTCTACATAAAAGGAAGGTGCCATTATCGTAGGTTGGATAGTCACAGCATGACTATAATTATCAATACCCAAAGTGAGCATTCTGGTGAGTACCTCTGATCCGATTGGCTCTGTGACTTAACTGCCCCACTGGGATATCAGTATCATCCTTCAAAGTCTCAAAGGAGCGCACTAGGCTCCCCCCAACTCCCACTAGGTGCAGACAGCCCACAGTCTGAGTCCCAGCCTCTATACAGGGTTTTGTGTTGTGCGCGTGTCAACCTTGTGAAACCCAGTAACCTCCACAATGGTAACTCTGACACGTCAGGCATCCCACCTCCCTGACTGATAACATCTCCAGTGGCTCATCACTATGGTAAATATGTGCCCTATGTACCTGAAGGTGTTGGGATCCCATTCAAAAGGGTTATTTGTGCGCCTTGCATACTAGGAACAGCCAAGATGTGTTGTAATCTACCTTCAGACCCAAACAGATCCCAAACTTTCTCAAAAGCTCTACGACTCCCCACAGACTCCAATGAGGTTCTCTCAGATGCAGAAGAGGGTCATCCACGTATAGGGAAATCATGCGCACGCTATGTGAAATCTAATGCCCCATTCTCACTCAGCTCTGTGTGGCAAAGCCTTGGAACAAATCCGTACATGCAGAGTTTGTGTGCAACCACACAAAGTTATTGAGCAATTGTACTGTCGAACACACAATTTAGTTTAATACATTTGCATTGAATTTGGCTTTATAATAGAGCGTCTTCTGGTTTATATTTAAATCAACAATATTCATTACGCACACACAAAAAAAAAATGCATTTCCAACATTCTGTCCTTCCTCTGGGGGAACACTGACCTTATTCATATGCGACATTACTTATGGTATCTCTAAGTTGTACAATGACTTCAATGTTTTCAATCTGCAAAAAGGTCATGGTTTATTTTTCAAACACTTTTCACTCCGGAAACTCTTCTATCTGAAGCTGGCGCCTGCACCAAAGAGAGAGTATCATCCAGCGGTGACGGGCAGTGATGATGGTGAACAACTCCCCATGGCCGTGGGCACACCTTTCTTCAGCCAAAAAGGTAAAGTACCTTTAACTATGCAACTTCTTGGAGTAAGGGGTGAACATGGCCCTGCCCATGGTGCTGCCGTTTGATACACTGGATAGTTCAGTCCGCCAGACACTTCACAGGAAGTAATCGCTCATTACTGTCAGTTGTCATTTTATGCAGTAACAAGACTACGAAGAACCACCGTCCACAATCGCTGACTTCCACCCCCGAGGGAGTACGATGCTGAGTGTTCAGTTTCCTAGTTGTTTGTTCACCTGCACTCAGTCAGGGAATCCAGAAGCAACTCTACATACAGCCTCTGCAGCCCAACCCCCGGGGGCAAGACGGGCTGGGACTGCCCTCCGTGTGCGTTCCCGTCCTGGCAGCCACGTTTCCACTGCAGCGTCAGAGAAGGGCATCCCTGAACACTAGGACGCGTGAGTCACACTGGATGCCGTGGTCTTGTATATCCGAGGCCGTTCCAGGTACTCAATACCATGAGGCAGGCCCTCCTACAAGGGCTTCTCTATGGCCTCCGGGGCGCAGCGCACTCTCCCCCGTCGCATATGACAACATCCCCATCCTTGGGGACACATCCGCCCCAACAGTGCCGATCTCTTCCCTCCAGAGTTCAATTTTCACTTTTGTTTTTGGGTCTATTACCGTTATGGGTCTGTACCTTGAAACAGTGAGGTAAGATTCCGCGTAAATCGGTGAACTCAGAGTCCTATGAACCTGGATGTCTGAGTTCAGGCTACTGAAGAGCCACCACAATAGGCAGATGAACTGACCAGTAGGTCCCTGCACGTAGGGGTGCCTAGACTTCTTGGAATAAAGGCACGTTCCTTGTCCAGCCAACCAGAAGCTTAATGTTAGATACCCTTGATGAATCTGAAGTATGTCGGCCAGTGAGGTACTGGTGTTTGGATCGTTCAATCCAAAGGGATGCCGTAAAGAAGGCTGTCTAACCCAGGTGGCCCGACTATATTGTACTGTTAGACATTACCAGCAGCCAGAGTCAGCGGCTTGCAGACTACTGACGGGAGCAGACTGTAGATTTGCACCGGTACATTCCTTGGTGGCATCTCACAGCTCGAGGAGGCCCTTATGGACCATGTGCAGATACAATATAATGGCCATTTACCAAATGTCCCTAGTCTTCTCTCTTTTGGGCTCTCCGTTGCACCTCTCCTGCCGCCTCCATCCCTTCTTTCCCAATCACTTTGCTAAGCGCTGTATGAAGTCCTGAGGCCGCATCAGTCAGACAGTAAAGATAGAGGTCAAAGACAACTGCTTTAGCTCTTACCATTCACAAAGAAAGGCTGAAAAGTCTTATCCCAGACCAGTGATAACGCTTCGATGCTACTGATGGCAGGTGGGGAGTTACTCAATGATAAGGAACAATAACATATCTAAAACAAGCATTGCTAAAGTCAACAGGTCTCGCCTTTAATATGAGTGTTGAGCTAATGCTGGGAGAAAGCACACTGAGCATGAAAGGCATGTTAAAAGTGTCCATAAGGGATGGTTTATTCTGCAAACGGAAGAGCGGTCACAGTAGCATAATGCATCCATGGCAGGGACCGGGTCAGACCCTGGTGTGTCCGTTCGGGCTTTCATCTTTCTGAGGTCAACAAAATGAGTTGGGTTAAAGTAACTATCTAGTATTCTCTGCCAGAATACCCTTGTGGGGCAGTGTTAATATAATAATGCAAGGCGGTAAGAGAAGTAGCAATGAATACTGAAGATCGGAGCGCTCCATTTCAAAAGGTGGGTAAAAACCCACGTCCGGTCATACATTGTAAAGTGTCTGTGTTCTGTGATTAGTATGTATCATCAGTGACCTGTTCTGTTTGCATAACTGTCAAGTGTGGCAGTTAATCTAACATTGCTGGAGGCAGTACTGCCCTTTGGTAGGAGAATCTGTGTCAAGACAAATGAAAACTGAGACTTTTAAAAAGTAATCTTAGTATTGGAAACGTACGTTCACAACAGCTGCATAAAAATAAGCTGATGGGGGCAAGTTCTAAGTGCTAGCACCAAGAAGCCCACGAAACCGAACATTAGACCTGAAATATTGTATATTGCTAACAAGAAGCTGGGGATGAAAGACACGTCATGCCAACGCAGGAAGTGTGGCTGAAAATTAAACTACCAAAAACAGCTCAGGACATCGATGCCGTTGAAGTACGTGGTAGAAATTTTAAAGTGAGTTTGATATCTGTACAGTTTAGAGTGGAACGATGATCAGCATCAGGATACACAGTAAAGAGGCATTTAGGACCAAAAATGTACATTGCCACAGAGGGCAGAGAACTGTAGCGCTGAAAATAGAGATGTTAATTATGAAAGACGAGCCAAACACTGGTGACATGACAAACGTATCTTTTACTGTGAGCAACTGTCTGTGAAGCGTGGCAGAAATAAAATTTATCAAAAGGCTTCAGTGTCATGAAGATATGTTAAATAAATTCTTTATTTATTTTAAAAGGTGTGGTCTGCATTTTGTTCATGCGCATATGCCCTAAAGATCAAACATCAGTAAGGAAAACAGTGTAAAATAAAAAATTATTACCTAGGTAGTTATAGTTAGGACCTAATTCCCCATAGAGGAAGCGTTTACTATTTTGCCAATAACTTTGGCCCTGTTTGACAAATCTTCACAAAATGTTCAACAGTAATTTGCCACTCACTTTAGCTGCTGTCATAAAAGTTTCATGGTGAATGATCAAGTGGGGGCAGAGAAATAGGCGGGTCGCAAAACATGTTTTCCCCATGCAATTTCCAATAGGGATTTTGAACACGACTACAGCCTGGAACGGCTGAACGAATTTGGCAGAAAACTAGATCTGGGTATAGAAAGATCTCTTTTTGTGATTTGGTCTAAATCTATTCAGTAGTTTTAGGGTTATTAAAGACAAAAGAAAAAGAGATATGGATATCTAAGAACAGGGATCCTTTGTGGATCCACCACCGGTGAATCTGCACAGCCCGAGGAAAAGGAATGCCCTGATTGGCTGGCCACAACCAGGAAGGAAAGCTGCACCTGCCATTTTGTTTCTCGCATTGGCCTGTTTTGTCAATTTTTTGGGGGGGCCAACCGGGGGACTCAGTGTAACCCCCATTGTAAATATGCAACAGATCCGCGGATCTGGAACTTAATGTAAAAAAATACAACCACTCACTCACCAACCCTGTGTGAGGTTAAGTAGGGGTTTGGCTGCAGGGCCTGGCTATTGGCCAGGCCCTGCGTCCAACCCCCCTCCAGCATTAAAAAAAACCATATAACTTCACTGAGAAAACCAAAAACCACAGGGACATTATAGTTAGGAATTAGCATTTAAAAAACCTTAGAAATTCAAAAAACAAAGGTTACAGGGACATACTACTTAGGTTCAGAATTTACACACATAAAACCATCGAAATTCAGCTGTTAAAAGTTATTTCAAGTAACTATAGCTCATGCCCTAAAGGAATTACAACTCAAGCCCTCGCCATGCACAACTAATTACCCCACATATTACAACACTCATTACATCTTATATGACACCACTGATAATATTGCAGCAACATTTGCTGTAAAGTTATTGATGAGAAAGCTGTGCATGGAGGGAGTGCTTGTTATAGTTACCTTAGGGCATGAGTTATAGTTGTTTAAAATAACTAACTATAATAGCTGAATTTTTATGGGTTCGTGCGTGTAAATTCCGAACCTTACTATACTGTCCCTGTAACCTTTTTTTTACCTGTTACAGCTGATATCAATGTAACGCAAGTCACTCTGGCGCCCCACAAATAAACAAGCAAGATGATAGACAGCAGGAGCGGGAAGGGAAGGAGCAAGTAAAACCTCATGAAGATCAGAGAGGCACAGGGCAAGCTGCCACAGGGGCACAGGAGGGACCAAGCGATGACAGGAAGTGGGTGATTGGGGTACGGGCCAAGAAAAAATGTGAAGTGGGGAGAGCAGTTTCAAACACATGCAAACACTCAGACGGAGCAGCAGACAGTGGGAGTGGGGGGGGAACAAACAGTGCCTCAATCACGTCAGGAGCAGCGGACGGGCACTGATGAAACTGAATTAATCTGTGCTTCGTCCTTGCCTCACAGCAAGCATTAAAAGTGACGTTTCGGTTGCACTGACCAATAAAGATGGCTGCATAGAAGGCTGACGCAGAAGCAGACAAATGGTAAGCAATAGGCGAGTTCCAAACCCATTCAGTTAACAAAAGAGTCTCACAAGCAAGACACATGCGATAGCACATGTTCTTGCAGGCTTGACCCCAATAAGCAAAACACACGCACTAGCGTATGCTCTCACACGCTCAACCATAAAAGCCTACACAAATGAAGTCTTAGTCCAGAAGCCCAAGCCCTAAAGACTCCAAGCAATGCTGTAAGCATGTTGTTCTCCCAATCGATAGGCGTAAAGAATGGAAAGGGAACAATCTTATCAGGCCTAACCTTGCCACTGCGGCTAGAGAAATGGAATGAATTGTAAATTTATATAGTGCAGCTTATCACCTGTGAGGGTCTCATGGCGCTATCAGGGGTATGGGGGGATTAAGTGATTTGCCCAGCATCACAGGTCGTTGTGCCAGATATTAAATATGTGTTGACATGGGGGGCGGTTGCTCTGACCCTGCGCAACATCCTCTCCCTACATCCCATATTAGTCATTGGTTCTTGTTTTGTATAGCAGCACAGGCCACGAGTAGGTACGCGACTGTGTAAAATCCTGTGTTCTCTTTCCGAAAATGGCAATTTTGTTATGGTTTTCTTTAATAATAATTGACAAATAGTTTAAAAAACTGGAATACTTTGAATAAATGTATTTTTGCATTTGTCTTTTTTATGTATATTCGAAATGAATAAACGTTCCGGCTTGTAACACTTTTCTGGCCTACAGGTACGTGGCCAGCCCTGCCAAGTTTCCCAGGTCCAAGCGTGTTGTGGAGCTCCAGCCCAGGTTTTTTCTGTGAAATCTGTGACTTGTAGTTTTGTTTATTCCATTATAAAACAGAACAACAAGCCCCAGAATTCAGAGGAAAAATACCTGAACTCGAGCAGCGCATCACGCATGGATCAAGTGACAACCCAACCTGCAGCCTGCTAGCTAGCAAGGCACCCCAGAAAATTCGTTCACCGCATTCTTAGATCAACTCCGGCCCGAACCTTCTGACTAGCCGATGCCTCCCAAGAAACCAGAATTTCCAGAAAAACTCACCTACTCAGAGAAACGCCACACAATCTATAGCCAAAATATGTTCCGACCGAAGCTAGCCAAATGAACAAACAAAATGCTGTGGAAATGAGCCTTCTCAGCGTGTCCCCAAGGAGGCTCTGGGACACATCAAGGCCCTCCATGGTGACAGAACACTGGGAGTGGTGTGTCACAGCCACGGTGTGACGCCACAATAGGGCTTGGACAAGCTTGGGGTCCTTGGTGGTGATAACACAACCGTCCTCCATCCGAGCTCAGATGAGCCGGGCCGCTGCTAGGATACCGAGGACTGAGATTATCAGGTTGTGCGCACCGGCCGCTTCCGGTGACGGCACAAACAGCTGCTGGGGGCCCCATTCTCTGCCGCCCTCCCCCCTTCCGGTACAGCCCCCCCCATCTCCCCCGCCCCCGGTCACCAGCCTCCCCTGTGGTCAGGTCAGGCCAGACCCGGTTTCTGCGCCAAGGCCGCGCGTTACTCGCGAGGCCGGTGAGTCAGAGCTGAAGCAGCTGGCCTGGACCCAGAGGAGGGGATTAAAGCAAGTAGCGCTTGGTAAATATTTCAGGAAATTCCCTCTGCGGCACGTCCTGGCGCCGGTCCCTGAACTGTAGCAGAGCTCTCTGCACCCTCTATAAAGAGGCCAGGGAAGGCACCAACTTCTCCTGGGTCTCACTGTTCAGTAGACTAATGCGCCCATTGCAGGGAACAGAGCGGAGCTTATGGTTCCCGGCATTAACACACCGGTGTCCACTTAGCTTTTCATCATTCCGATGTCAATGAAATGAAGCGTAGACAACAACATCTGGTTTATAGTGCCAAAAAGCCTCCAGGTAACATGCGTTACAGAGATGTGTCCATCCTGGAAGAGAAGTACATATTTTCGCCAATTTTCAGAGGCAAATTAAACAAGCATTTGCAATGCAATGGGTCTCGCATTTACTCGACTTAGAACTATTAGCGCTGTAAAGTCCTAACTCGACTTTTATTGCAACAGAAAATGAAAAATAATACAGTTTTACATAAGCAACCCGATTTAAAGTGCCACAAGCGTGAAGGAGCACACAAAATAAAACAGGAGTTCGCTTGCAGTCAAATGTATTGGCAAATGTGCAGCGAGATTGCGCTGTGTATGAAATAAAAAGAAAAAGCAGTCCAGAACCCATGCTAAAAAACATAGCCTTGTATGTTTCGGTAGATGGACGGTGCACTCGAGAATGGCTAAACTCCGGAAAAGGCAGGACGTATGCATGCCTTTCACAAATAAAATCAAGCGATTTTTAAAAGGCAAGCCCACAAACCAATGAAACTGATGAGCATGCCGTGGGCGTGGTTAAAATCCCACAAAGTGATTACAGCAGGCTAGAGCGCTTGCACAGGTGACCCTAAAAACACCCTCCCGAGACTTACTTTCCCTTTTATATAGCTCTAGCCCACCAGACAGCTGCCTGGTAACAATACATCTACTGTAGGATTACCAACAGCCTCCAGGGGCTTACATTGGCTGGCCTTATTGTCATTCTCATTTGCGTGCTTCTTATTCAATGGCTTTCCTTGTCCAACTTACATATGTTCCTCCCCTAGAGCACAACCTCTTTGCCATCACTCCGACTTGGTTTCTATCCTTCCACTGTTCACTTTTAAGGAGCTACTTTTTTATGGCTTCGCACTGCTCACTTTTAGAACGTACTTTTTGTGGCTCAGCACTACCTGGGAGTGTTTTCTAATTTTCCCTCTTCTGTTTCTCCCCCTCCAAATACCCACATCCTGCGCTCCTGTCTCAATCATGTGCGGCAAGCTCTGTTTCGTGTGCTTCTTTCGCTCACCAAACTCCTTTGTGCTCCATGTTGCTTTCTTCTGTACTACTTTTGCCTCCCACCATCCAATGTTCCTTCCCACTTCCCACTGCCACCCCTCTTAACCCTCACCAGCTCAGACATTTTGTTTTAACCTGCTGCCAGGGCCTCCAACATAATAAAGAAGTTAATCGTTATTTCAATTTCACTTTTTTTTTTAATTTGCTGATCCATTTCAGATCAGTTAATAAATAAAACAAATTGTTAGCAGCATCATTTCATAAGTTCACATACATGAAGGTGCTTACCCACCTACAAAATACCTTTTTAATTTATTTATTTTGCTTTTGATCATGCTGAACAGCATCTTGCTGGTGTTGTACAGCTTCACCAAAAAATACTGCTAAAGCTAATAGGTTACACAGGCATCAAGACCTATTGGATTTGTCAATGCTTGTTTTTAATTGTCAGCAGCACAAAGGGTTATCTGATGACATCAGTTCGATTTTGTACTGCGATTATGTCACTTAGCCACCACAATCTTATCTTGGCCTACTGGTTGACACGTTTCAACCCACCCTTGTCCCTTTTGACACCTCTTTCAAAGTCAAACTTTCTCCTCCTTTGTCTTCTCCTGAGTCCCTTCAGCACTTTGATAGTCCATGGTTAAAAAGCTATACAAACATAGTAAACAAATGCAACTGATTTACACAGCGCACGATTGCCTTAAATGCCACTTGTCTATTATACAAGAACTGCCCATTCCAGCATGACCTAGTAACTTCACCTTAAATAGGGGGCTCAAGCTGGCCGAGCTAAGAATGCAGTCTGGGAGCGGCAAGTTACACACAGACTTCAGCAGAGGCTGCGCTTTTACCTACTGAGCGGCTTCCCTGTCTCTTCAGGTCAACCTTTAAGTAGACCTTACTGTGTCTAGATAGTCTATCGATATTCTGAAGAGTTCAAAAGTTTTAATGTACAACATAACCGAATTACAAATTCACAAATAAATATTATGGTCAACAGATGAAAATACCTTACAGAAAGTGTTTACAACTTCGAAGATTCCCTCTCTAGGGTCCCCTATAGATGGTGGGAGCGTTTCTATACCTAGCACTGAGTTATACGTATTTTAGCTCTCTTACCCTCAGACCCTCGATGCCAGAGCTGCTAAAACAGGAACAATCACTCTACAATGTTTTCGACAGTAACGGATGACAAAGATTCTTGTCAGCTTATTGTGGTGTCTTCCGTTCTTTAAAAAAAAATGTTGTGTTTTCTTTTTAAAAGATCTTAAAAGCCCAACCAAACGTGACTGGATACTCTAAAGATGGCGTCCATAGGACCACTTACACAGAAATAATGGACCTGGTATTGAGCTGGCCTTTCTATAGATTTCAAATGAATATCTTCCAGCCCACAGAACTGGTATTGTGTGAAGCCTGTGCTCGATAGCTGTTACCAAAGAATGTCCATGAAGAAACATTTCACATATTTGATATGTACAATACTCCAATTGCGTTCTAAAGAACTTGTTCGCTTTGCAGCCCTGGGTCTGCCTTTAGGCAGGGTTCTGGGCTGCCAGACATATGGTACCTTACATATATTTAGAAAAATATACCCAACAAAAACTAGGAACTAATACCCATCTAAACAAATGAAAAGGAACGAGGGTGGTACTGATATTTCAGAGTGTGCCCCCTACTTCTGCCAGTTTGTCCAGCTTCATGTCATACACACCACGTTACCTCAAATACGATCTCTAAACAGTTTTTTTTATTTACGTGGCATACTAAATTCAAACTACTGATTTTAAATGCCCGCTTCCAAAAGTTGCTGGAACTATGAACTTCCTGAGCCCACCAACCCAACAGGCATGATGGTGCCAAGCGTACCTCTTAACTAAACTACACATTTCTGAACTTCATGTTCTTCTAGGTAGGAACCCTAAGGACTTATCATGTAAATGCTATGATAGGATTTATATAACACGTGGATGTAGATGTGACTTCTGGTCTGTGATTTCCATAGTTTGTAGAACTTGTTGCTTACTATAGATTTCCATGCGAATGAATGATGCTAAGGGGGCTCTCTTTAGTATTTGTAATGTTCATCTACCTTTCTTCAGACATTGTCACACGACTGAATGGTACTAAGAAAGTTCCATATCGATGTTATAGATTGTTCCACTTTCTACAGAAATGCATGCGTAACTGGATATTGCCAAGGAGGGTTCATACTGAAGTTGCAGAATGTTCCACTTTCTATAAATATGGGTGCATGTTTGGATGTTGCAGCGGAGTCTCACAGTGTAGACGTCGTAAAACGTTGCTGTGACTATAGACATGGCCGCATGACTGGATAATTCCAGATAGGTTCCGTGTAGAGACTGCAGAATGTTCCAGTTTCTATAAACTCCTTGGCATCGCCTATTAGGGCGATGCCAATAAGGTTCTACGTTGAGTATGAGGAACGCTTTGCAGTCTTTCTACGCTGGTTTCTAATATGTGGTGCTAGATGAAGCGTAGAGAGCTCGCAACGACAGTGTCTGGAAGAATGAAAATCTACACGTTTTTGCAGGAATCCTCTTTTGTGTAGCACGAGGCCCCGAGGGTATGATGCCTCCGCACATGCGAAGTGTGGCAGCCATGAAGATATAGTCTTGGTTTTTCTGGACGGTTGGTCATTTCAGAACCGCTGTGTGCGAAAAGCAAGCCACGGAGGAAGCAAGGAAACAAGAGAGCGCGAGTTTCCAGTGAAAATATCACATTTCCTGCCGTGCTGTTAGTCATGTTGGTGTTTCCGGCCCAGAAGCTGTGAACCACCCCCCTGCAAACCCCCAAAAACCGCAGTGCCAGGATGTACCAAGCTCCCTGCTGCGTTTAAACAACACATACCCCGATAAGGACCGGAGACACACACACCATCACAGACCCTCCGCTTCAGGAGAGGAATGGGGGGGCCTCAAAGCTGCCATGAGTCATGCCAACCTCGTGGTACGTGGCATAACAGGTGTATTTCACCTCAGAGTGCCTTGAAGGGTTTTTACATCATTGATAATTCACTCTAGGATTTTACACACAGCGCTGCCAGTGCATCTCAATCCAGCCCCTTAGCACCATCTGCTACTCCAGTCCTGGGGCACACACAATGCTCTGCCAGTGAGTGCGCCTCAGTCCTCACTCGCAGCACCGGGTACTATTCAATTGAAGGCACCTGCACACAGCTCTCAGTGCGCCTCAGTCCTCACTCGCAGCACCGAGTACTGTTCAAATTAAGGCACCTGCATATAGCTCTCAGTGCGCCTCAGTCCTGACTCGCAGCACCGAGTACTGTTCAAATGAAGGCACCTGCACGCAGCTCTCAGTGCGCCTCAGTCCTCACTCGCAGCACCGAGTACTGTTCAAATGAAGGCACCTGCACACAGCTCTCAGTGCGCCTCAATCCTCACTCGCAGCACCGAGTACTATTCAATTGAAGGCACCTGAACACAGCTCTCAGTGCGCCTCAGTCCTGACTCGCAGCACCGAGTACTATTCCAGTGCAGAACCTACACACAGTTCAGCTCATGCAGCTCAACCCCTATCATTTCTTGTGCCACAGACCTTTCCCCCAAAGCCACCAGTTTGTTTTCTGCTGTTTTCACAGCAGAAGTTTTAGCTCAGAAAGGATTTCCGCTGTGTCACAATAAATACCGGATCCTCACCAGGACCCTCCTTTTCGAAGCAGGCTAGCTCGTATCCTAAAATACGGATGTTTAAGCTTCTCTCTGCAGAAATCTCATCAGATGAGCAGCGTATCAACACTGCGGAAGCGTCTTCGACAGGGCACGTCTCAGCACCTCTCTTGTGAAGGACGTCCCTGCCCCTTATTTAAGCAGGGTGTCTCAGCCCCTCTGCATGAATCTGTACTGATGAGCGGGACAGCAGGACATCTCTTAGCCTCTGATGAGCAGGGCATCTCTGCCTCTCTGATGAGCAGGGCATCTCTGCCTCTCTAATGAGTAGGGTATCTCTGTCCCTCTCCATGAATCCGTTCTAATGAGAAGGGGCATCTCAGCCCCCATGAATGAATCTAAGCTAATAAGGAGGGCATCTCAGCCCCTAGGCATAAGTCTATGCTAATGAGCAGGGCATCTCACTCCCTCCCTCTGCATATTATTATATAATACATGGGAGTCTGTAATACCTATATAAATGCACATCTCTAATTTCATTATAATCAGCGACTAGTGACACACTGTTGTCAGAATTTGGCTATTATAAATTATTACAGTCAAATTATTTTGTCACAATGCCTGCTTCAAGAGCTAGCAGTCGAGGTGAAATGCAGGTCAGGTCACTAAGCACAAATGGAGCAGTTGTTTAAAGCAACTAAAACTGAACATTGCTTTTCTTCTGCTGTATTTTATTAGCTTACAATGACAATAACAGAGAATGTTTTTGCATTCCTTAGATAGAGGAATGCTAGAATCTTTAAGCACAATTCTGCACATTCTAAACTACTGCAGATTAAAAAAAAAAATTGACTTGTATTTAACTGTTTCTAATATCTCTTTGCAACAAATATCTAACAGGTTTTTGATGTGTTTAATTTGCACTAAAAGTTTCATTTTATTTTTCATGTTTGCAAACATGCTCACTCTTTCATAGGAAAGAACTACACAAAAAGATTTTAGGAGGTTTTGGGGAAAAATGATGGTGTGACCATATATTGCATGGGACAAAGTATCCCCTCCCCCCCACACACACATTACAAGGATATTGCAAGACACCTCAAAGTTCCATAACTTTATATAACAAGCATTTGCAATGCAAAAGGTCTTGCATTTTCTTGAGTTAGAGCTATTGGCATTGTAAATTCATTACTGGACTTTTCTTTCCACATAAATTGGTCAACCCTGTCTCATAATTTCGTCTTTTCCTGCCATATAATTCCAGTGGCCCAGCATTTACCTTAAGCACTTCCATTTACCTTCTTCCTCTATCTTAAAACATATACAATTATCATATAAACCTTTATCAGAAATAAACTTAGGCATTAGAGCGTAATGCTCAAAACACCATAAAAAAATAATTTGGGACAAATTGGAGGGAAAAAGGAAAGGCGGAGTCAAGAGTAAAGATGGAGAGGGCAAGTGGCGTAGTAATGGTGTAAAGGGCCCTGGAGTAAGAAGGGAAAATGGTTGACTGTAATTTCGGTAGGAAAATACAACAGTAATTAAAGTTGAGTGAGGTCCGTAGGTCTCTGGGCCCTGGTACCACTGCACCTGTTGCTCCATTGATAACTAGGCCTCAGGAGAGAAAGCTGATGGGCAGAAAAACAGAAGAAAAAGGAATATAACAGACAAAAGGAAGAAAGAGAAGAGATTGCACAGAAAAGAAAGAAGTGAAAGAAAGAATGACAAAATGAAAGCACAACTAAGAGAAGAAATTGACCAAATGTGTGAGACAAAATAAAAAAGGGAAGAAAGCTAGCGAATGAAAGATAAAGAGGAAAACAAAATGAAAGAAGTGTGAAAAGAAACAGAAAAATGAACATCACAGAAAAAAAGAGAGATGGTGAGAGAAACCAGCAGCGAACGAACCAGAGCATGTATGTACTGACACATTTTCCAGAGACACAGAATGGGGAAACCACTTTGACACTTCGGGTCCCGACAAGTAACTTGTGGCTTCCACATACAGATGGGAAAATGAGGGATTTATAGAAAAACGTGAATTGACAGATAAAGATAAGAAAAATACCAGAAAGAGGAAGGAAGAAAGAGATTTAAAAAAAAGTGGACGCATACCAAGTTAAAGGAAAGAGCAAATAAAAAAAAAAGAAAGAATGAAGGGAAGGAAGGAAGCGAAAAAATGATGAAAGAATGAACGACGGATGAAGAAAAAAAGAGAGGAGCGAAACAAGGAAAGAAATAACCATGTTTTTGTGAGTTTGAAAGAGGAGGTAGCAAGAAGAAGAGGGAAATAAAACAGGGAGAGGAGTAGAAAAAGACAGTTGAAAGAAAGAGAGAATGTGGATTTTAGGAGCTGGAAAGAGAAAAGTGGGGGAGAAAGAAAATATAGAAATAAACAGAGTAAAGGAAAGAACAGAGTGAGATAGGTGAAACAGACCCTCCCAAATAAAGATGGAAGCCAATAATACATTTAATTGGCTCCCCCACATCCTCAAACAGTAGTCAAAGTGCAGAACAGGAGGCACCGCAAAACAGCAGGAGATGCATTAGTAGAGTTGTATGTGAATCCCAATACAGCAATATTGGGGCGCTTCAGATCAGGATTGGGGGAATAGACAGAGCTGTGTTCCGGCTCAGTGCTGGAATAATAGAAAGGCAGCGAGTGATGAATGAGAAACGGAGCCCCGTGTAATTCCTAGTATTGGAATAATGGGGCGCTGCAGGTTAGGGTTGAGGTGCACTGACAGAGTTGTATGTGGGCGGCGGTACTGGAATAGTAATGGGCACACAAGGTCATAAGTGAGGTATGTTAATGGAGCTATGTGTGGAACCTAGTATTGGCCTGCTAGTGTTGCCAAGTGTTTGCCTGGAGGTGCCCTGGTGAAGCTGCGAGTGGGGCCCAGCATGGGAGTGGCATTCCCTCAGAACCACAGAAGGGAGGAATCCTGAGAAGAAATGTGCACTGAGTGTTAGAATTGATGGATTCTGGCAGAGCTGTGGTGGTTCCCATCAACAGTGGTGTTGGATGTTAGACTTGAGGTGCACTGGATGAGCTGTGTTTTGCCCTTTTAGGTCCAGTATTGGCTTGGCAGTGAGACTGAATATTAGAATTGAGCTGCTGTAATGGAACTGTATGCGAGCGGGGTCCCACTATAGGAAAGAAAGTGACCTTGCCAGGATAGAACTGAGGTCCACTGATGGCGATACGCCCGAGGTCCAGGTACTGGCGCAGCAGAGTGTACTGACTGGAAGAACAGAGGTGCTCTGGCAGACTGTGCGTGTGTGGGGTTCCTGGCACTGGCATGGCTGAGGGCTTGGAGTGTGTGTGAACTGGGGTGCACTAATGGAGCTGTGCCCGAGGTCCCAGTATTGGAGCAGCCGAATGTACCGATTGTAAGAACTGGGGTTCTCTGGCAGACAGCACGTGTAGGGTTCCAGGCACTGGCATGGCTGAGTGCCTGGAGTGTGTGAACTGAGGTGCACTGATGGAGCTGTGCCCGAAGTCCAAGTACTGGAGCAGCAGAGTGTACTCACTGGAAGAACAGAGGCGCTCTGGAAGACAGCGTGTGTGTGGTTACTGGCACGGCTGAGGGGTTTGAGTGTGTGAACTGAGGGGCACTGAGAGCTGCGAGTAGGATCCTAGTATGGAGCAGAAGTGGGCACTGTCTTGAAGGATTGCAGAGCCCTGGTAGAGCTGGGTGCCTAGGCTATAAGCAATTACAAGAGATCCTCCGCCCTTGCTCTCAGTACCCCAGAGCACGCACACTTGGTGTAGAAAATCCAAACCAAGGAAGGGTGGGAGCCAGGCAGCTGAAAGAGGGTGCAAACAGCCCACAAAGACCAAATGTGATTTATAGCCTTGTTTACAGCTCAGAGCAAGAATGTTCTGCAAATAAAAGGGAAGCTTCCCTAGACAGGAGCAGGAAACAAAGTTTAAAAAAAAGTATCCTTCAGAACAGATAAACAGGACAAATCGTAATTATACAGTAGTTGGTGTAGGAGGCTGGACTGGCTTGTAGTGGGTACCAAGGGGTACTTACACCTTGCACCAGGCCCAGGTATCCCTTATTAGTGTAGAGGGGTGTTTAGCAGCTTAGGCTGATAGAAAAGGTAGCTTAGCAGAGCAGCTGAGGCTGAACTAGGAGACGAGTGAAGCTCCTACAGTACCACTAGTGTCATATGCACAATATCATAAGAAAACACAATACACAGATATACTAAAAATAAAGATACTTTATTTTTATGACAATATGCCAAAGTATCTCAGTGAGTACCCTCAGTATGAGGATAGCAAATATACACAAGATATATGTACACAATACCAAAATATGCAGTAATAGCAATAGAAAACAGTGCAAACAAAGTATAGTCACAATAGAATGCAATGGGGGCACATAGGGATAGGGGCAACACAAACCATATACTCTAGAAGTGGAATGCGAACCACGAATGGACCCCAAACCTATGTGACCTTGTAGAGGGTCGCTGGGACTGTAAGAAAATAGTGAGGGTCAGAAAAATAGCCCACCCCAAGACCCTGAAAAGTGGGTGCAAAGTGCACCTAAGTTCCCCAAAGAGCACAGAAGTCGTGATAGGGGAATTCTGCAAGGAAGACCAACACCAGCAATGCAACAACAATGGATTTCCTGACGAGAGTACCTGTGGAACAAGGGGACCAAGTCCAAAAGTCACGATCAAGTCGGGAGTGGGCAGATGCCCAGGAAATGCCGGCTGTGGGTGCAAAGAAGCTGCCACCGGATGGTAGAAGCTGTGGATTCTGCAAGAACGACAAGGGCTGGAAACTTCCCCTTTGGAGGATGGATGTCCCACGTCGTGAAGAGTCGTGCAGAGGTGTTTCCGTGCAGAAAGACCGCAAACAAGCCTTGCTAGCTGCAAGGGTCGCGGTTAGGGTTTTTGGATGCTGCTGTGGCCCAGGAGGGACCAGGATGTCGCCAATTGCGTGAGGGGAGAGAGGGGGCGACCAGCAAGACAAGGAGCCCTCTCAGAAGCAAGCAGCACCTACAGAAGTGCCGGAACAGGCACTACGAAGTGGAGTGAACCGGAGCTCACCCAAAGTCACAAAAGAGGGTCCCACGACGCCGGAGGACAACTCAGGAGGTCGTGCACTGCAGGTTAGAGTGCCAGGGACCCAGGCTTGGCTGTGCACAAAGGAAATCCTGGAAGAGTGCACAGGAGCCGGAGTAGCTGCAAAACACGCGGTTCCAAGCAATGCAGTCTAGCGTGGGGAGGCAAGGACTTACCTCCACCAAACTTGGACTGAAGAGTCACTGGACTGTGGGAGTCACTTGGACAGAGTTGCTGAGTTCAAGGGACCTCGCTCGTCGTGCTGAGAGGAGACCCAGAGGACCGGTGATGCAGTTCTTTGGTACCTGCGGTTGCAGGGGGAAGATTCCGTTGACCCACGGGAGATTTCTTCGGAGCTTCTAGTGCAGAGAGGAGGCAGACTACCCCCACAGCATGCACCACCAGGAAAACAGTCGAGAAGGCGGCAGGATCAGCGTTACAGGGTCGCAGTAATCGTCTTTGCTACTTTGTTGCAGTTTTGCAGGCTTCCAGCGCGGTCAGCAGTCGATTCCTTGGCAGAAGGTGAAGAGAGAGATGCAGAGGAACTCTGATGAGCTCTTGCATTCGTTATCTAAGGAATTCCCCAAAGCAGAGACCCTAAATAGCCAGAAAAGGAGGTTTGGCTACTTAGGAGAGAGGGTAGGCTAGCAACACCTGAAGGAGCCTATCAGGAGTCTCTGACGTCACCTGCTGGCAATGGCCACTCAGAGCAGTCCAGTGTGCCAGCAGCACCTCTGTTTCCAAGATGGCAGAGGTCTGGAGCACACTGGAGAAGCTCTGGGCACCTCCCAGGGGAGGTGCAGGTCAGGGGAGTGGTCACTCCCCTTTCCTTTGTCCAGTTTCGCGCCAGAGCAGGGCTGGGGGATCCCTGAACCGGTGCAGACTGGCTTATGCAAAGATGGGCACCATCTGCGCCCATCAAAGCATTTCCAGAGGCTGGGGGAGGCTACTCCTCCCCAGCCCTGACACCTTTTTCCAAAGGGAGAGGGTGTAACACACCCTCTCTCTGAGGAAGTCCTTTGTTCTGCCTTCCTGGGCCAAGCCTGGCTGGACCCCAGGAGGGCAGAAACCTGTCTGAGGGGATTGGGGTGACAATTCCATGATCTTAGACATGTTACATGGCCATGTTCGGAGTTACCATTGTGACGCTATACATATGTCGTGACATATGTATAGTGCACGCGTGTAATGGTGTCCCCGCACTCACAAAGTCCGGGGAATTTGCCCTGAACAATGTGGGAGCACCTTGGCTAGTGCCAGGGTGCCCACACACTAAGTAACTTAGCACCCAACCTTTACCAGGTAAAGGTTAGACATATAGGTGACTTATAAGTTACTTAAGTGCAGTGGTAAATGGCTGTGAAATAACGTGGACGCTATTTCACTCAGGCTGCACTGGCAGGCCTGTGTAAGAATCGTCAGATCTCCCTATGGGTGGCACAAGAAATGCTGCTGCCCTTAGGGATCTCCTGGAACCCCAATACCCTGGGTACCTCAGGACCATATACTAGGGAATTATAAGGGTGTTCCAGTATGCCAATGTAAATTGGTGAAATTGGTCACTAGCCTGGTAATGACAATTTGGAAAGAGAATGAGAGAGCATAACCACTGAGGTTCTGGATAGCAGAGCCTCAGTGAGACAGTTAGTCATAACACAGGTAACACATACAGGGCACACTTATGAGCACTGGGGCCCTGGCTGGCAGGGTCCCAGTGATACATACAACTAAAACAACATATATACAGTGAAATATGGGGGTAACATGCCAGGCAAGATGGTACTTTCCTACACCCCCCCCCCCCAAACGAAGGACAATAAGACTAGCCATGACCTGATGAGTCTTCATTGTCTAAGTGGAAATATCTGGAGAGTCCATCTGCATTGGAGTGGGTACTCCCAGGTCTATGTTCCACTGTATAGTCCATTCCCTGTAGGGATATGGACCACCTCAACAATTTAGGGTTTCTACCTTTCATTTGTTTTAGCCAAAGTAGAGGTTTGTGGTCTGTCTGAGCAATGAAGTGAGTGCCAAACAGGTATGGCCCTAACTTCTTCAGTGCCCAGACCACAGCAAAGGCCTCCCTCTCTATGGCAGACCAACGCTTTTCTCTAGGGGTCAACCTCCTGCTGATAAAAGCAACAGGTTGATCCTGGCCCTCAGAATTAAGTTGTGATAAGACTGCCCCTACCCCTAATTCAGATGCATCAGTTTGGACAATGCATTTTTTGGAGTAACAGGGGCTTTTCAGGACAGGTGCAGAGCACATGGCCTGTTTCAGCTCCTCAAAAGCTTTCTGACAGTTTGCTGTCCATAATACCTTTTTAGGCATTTTCTTAGATGTGAGGTCATTAAGAGGGGCTGCAATGGAGCCATAGTTCTTTATGAACCTCCTGTAGTACCCAGTGAGGTCTAAAAAGGCTCTCACCTGAGTCTGAGTTGTAGGGGGAACCCAATCTATAATAGTTTGGATTTTCCCCTGAAGTGGTGCAATCTGTTCTCCTCCTACGAGGTGTCCCAGATAAACAACTTTCCCCTGCCCTATCTGGCACTTTGAAGCCTTGATAGTGAGGCCTGCCTTCTGCAGGGCCTCTACAACTTTCCATAGGTGGACCAGGTGATCATCCCAGCTGGAGCTAAAGACAGCTATATCATCTAGATATGCTGCACTAAAAGCTTCCAGCCCTTGCAGGACTGTGTTCACCAAACTTTGAAAAGTGGCAGGTGCATTTTTCAATCCAAAAGGCATTACTGTGAATTGGTAATGGCCTCCAATGGTTGAAAATGCAGTTTTTGCTTTTGCATCCTCTGATAACTTGATCTGCCAATACCCTGCAGTCAAATCAAAGGTGCTTAGATACTTGGCAGATGCCAGTGTATCTATTAGCTCATCTGCCCTGGGTATAGGGTGAGCATCAGTTTTGGTTACCTGGTTGAGACCTCTGTAGTCAACACAAAATCTAATTTCCCTTTTACCATCTTTGGAATGAGGTTTTGGTACAAGTACCACAGGAGAGGCCCATGGACTTTCAGAGTGCTCAACCACTCCCAGTTCAAGCATTTTCTGCACCTCTTGTTTTATGCAGTCTCTGACATGGCCAGGCTGCCTATAGATCTTACTTTTGACAGGCAAGCTGTCTCCAGTATCTATAGTGTGCTCACACCAAGAAGTGGTGCCTGGCACAGTAGAAAAGAGTTCAGAAAACTGACCCAGGAGATTTATGCAGTGGTCTTTCTGCTCAGCAGTAAGACAATCTGCTAGTACTACTCCTTCCACTAGAGCATCTTGTTCTGTGGAAGAGAAGAGATCAGGGAGAGGGTCACTCTCTTCTTCCTGTCCCTCATCTGTTGCCATGAGCAGGGTGAGATCAGCCCTGTCATAGTAGGGTTTCAGGCGATTGACATGGAGCACCCTAAGGGGACTCCTGGCAGTGCCTAAGTCAACTAAGTAGGTGACTTCACCCTTTTTCTCAACAATAATGTGGGGTCCACTCCATTTGTCTTGGAGTGCTCTTGGGGCCACAGGCTCCAAGACCCACACTTTCTGCCCTGGTTGGTACTGAACCAAAACAGCCTTCTGGTCATGCCCTTGCTTTTGGAGCTCTTGGCTGGCCTGAAGGTTTTTACTGGCCTTTTTCATATACTCAGCCATCCTAGATCTTAGGCCAAGTACATAGTCCACTATGTCTTGCTTTGGAGCTTTTAAAGGTTGTTCCCAACCCTCCTTTACAAGTGTTAGAGGACCTCTTACAGGGTGTCCAAATAGGAGTTCAAAGGGGCTGAAGCCCACTCCTTTTTGGGGTACCTCCCTGTAAGCAAAAAGGAGGCAAGGTAACAGGACATCCCATCTCCTGCGGAGTTTATCAGGGAGTCCCATTATCATTCCTCTGAGAGTTTTATTAAACCTCTCAACCAGTCCATTTGTTTGTGGATGATAGGTTGTGGTGAACTTGTATGTCACACCACATTCCTTCCACATGGCCTTTAAGTAAGCAGACATGAAATTGCTTCCCCTGTCTGATACCACCTCTTTTGGGAAGCCCACCCTGGAAAAGATTCCCAGGAGGGCCTTTGCCACTGCAGGAGCTGTAGTGGTCCTTAGAGGAATTGCTTCAGGATATCTGGTGGCATGGTCCACTACCAACAAGATAAACCTATTGCCTGAAGCAGTAGGAGGGTCAAGGGGGCCAACTATGTCAACCCCTACCCTTTCAAAGGGAACCCCAACCACAGGCAGTGGAATAAGGGGTGCCTTTGGAGTGCCACCTGTCTTGCACTGGCTTGACAGGTTTCACAGGACTTACAAAATTCCTTTGTGTCCTCTGACATTCTAGGCCAATGAAACAAGGGAACAAGCCTGTCCCAAGTTTTCATTTGCCCCAAATGTCCAGTTAAGGGAATGTCGTGGGCTAGAGTTAGGAGGAACTTTCTGTATTCCTGAGGAATCACCAATCTCCTGGCAGCTCCAGGTTTGGGATCCCTTGCTTCAGTATACAAAAGGTTATCCTCCCAGTAAACTCTGTGAGAGTCACTGACATCCCCATTTGCTTGTTTGACAGCTTGCTGCCTTAGACCCTCTAGTGTGGGACAGGTATGCTGTGCCACACTCAGCTCCTCCCTGGCAGGCCCCCCTTCACCCAAAAGCTCAGCAGTGTCTGCTTCCAGCTCCTCTGGTGTAGGTTCTGCACAGGGTGGAAATTCTTCTTCCTCAGAAGTTGAATCCACTGTAGAGGGAGGGATAGTAGGAAGTGCTTTACTTCTACTAGCCCTAGCTTTAGGGAGCACTTGGTCCATTGTTCCAGGATCCAAGTCACCCTGTCCTTTTTGCTTTTTGGCCTGAGCCCTGGTCAAAGCAAAAATATGCCCTGGAATGCCCAGCATTGCTGCATGAGCCTCAAACTCCACTTCTGCCCAAGCTGATGTATCTAAATCGTTCCCTAGTAGACAGTCTACAGGTAAATCTGAGGCAACCACAAGTTTCTTTGGACCAGTAACCCCCCCCCCAGTTGAGATTCACAACAGCCATGGTGTGGCTAAGAGTGTTGTTATGAGCATCGGTTACTTGGTACTGGTGACCAAGTAGGTGTTATTCAGGGTGAACCAGTTTCTCTATTACCATGGTAACACTGGCACCTGTGTCCCTGTAGGCCTGAACCTCAACACCATTTATTAGGGGAAGTTGCTTGTACTTATCCATATTAAGGGGACAAGCAACCAAGGTGGCCAAATCAATGGCCCCCTCAGAGACTAACACACCCTCTGTGGTCTCCCTACCAAGACAAACCCCAACTAAATTACCAAAAGTGAGCCCAGCTACTCCCTTGGATTGGCTATTAGTAGGTTTGCTCCCACCACCACTGCTATTACTAGGGGCACTAGGTGTAGCAGCAGGGGTTGTAGTGGTAGGAGGCTTGGTGCTTTTCTTTGGACAACTGGGATCAGTTGTCCAATGGCCTTTTATTTTACATCAATAGCACCATGGTTTATTTTCTTTGTTTTGATTTGAAGAGGATTTGGGCCCACCACACCCACCAGTGTTTTTGTGGGCCTGATGAAGACTCATTTTTAGATTTGTCCCCACCCTTGTCAGAAGACTTACCATCTTCTTACAGGATTCTTCTTGCCATCCTTGTCACCCCCTGTATGAACATTTCTGTTCACCCTTGTTCTGACCCATTTGTCTGCCTTCTTTCCCAATTCTTGGGGAGAGGTCAGATCAGAGTCTACCAGGTACTGGTGTAACAAATCAGACAAACAATTATTAAGAATATGCTCTCTCAGGATTAAGTTATACAGGCTTTCATAGTCAGAAACTTTACTGCCATGTAACCACCCCTCCAAGGCCTTCACTGAATGGTCAACAAAGTCTACCCAGTCTTGTGAAGACTCCTTTTTGGTTTCTCTGAACTTGATCCTGTACTGTTCAGTGGTTAAGCCATAACCATCAAGGAGTGCATTCTTAAGAACTGTAAAATTATTGGCATCACTTTCTTTAACAGTAAGGAGCCTATCCCTACCCTTTCCACTGAAAGATAGCCATAGGATAGCAGCACACTGCCTTTGAGGGACCTCCTGTACAACACAGGCCCTCTCAAGTGCAGCAAACCACTTGTTAATGTCATCCCCCTCCTTTTAAGGGGGAACTATATTGTGCAGATTCCTAGAATCATGCTCTTTTGCAGGATGACTATTTGGAATACTGCTGCTGCCACTATGGGGTCCTAACCCCAACCTCTGTCTTTCTTTTTCTAAATCAAAGGACTGCCTATCTAAATCCAGCTGTTGCTTCTTGAGCTTCAGCCTGGATTCTTCCACTCTCAATCTATTGAGCTCCCTTTCTAACACTCTGTCATCAGGGTGGGTGGGTGGGGCATGCCTTGACACAGAAGAATGGTGAGAATGAACAGAGGGAGACCTGGCCCTAACAGATGGTACTCTAACAACCTGGCTAACAGAAGTAACACTCCTACTGTGATGAGAACTCAAATTAGTACCAGCATTGCTAGGTGGCCTGCTAATAGGCAGGTTGGGAAGGTTCCCTTCTAAATCTTTTGCTAGGGGTGCCCCAGGGTCAGATTGGGAACCATCAGCTAATTTCTCAACAGAAGTGCCAACTAAGGTCTTATCTTGTTCAATGAGCATATTAACCAATAGTTCTCTAGAGGGATTCTTCCCTACCCCTAAACCTCTTTCAACGCAGAGACTCCTTGCTCCTTTCCAGCTAAGGTGATCATAAGCAAGTTTGGACAGATCAACAGTTTGATCTGTGCCAGACATTTTAAAAAGTGTTTAAGGGACAGAAAAAGAAAGAAAACGTTTTTTAGAACTTTTTAAAGAACAGGGAAAAAAAAAAACTTTAAAAACTTTTTAAGAACTTTTTGAAAGTTTTAGAGGTACTTTTCAGCACTTAGCAAAGAAGTGAGCGAAGAAAAGCAAAACTTTTTGATTAGGTGTACATACACTGAAATTGTTTTGTATATTTTTCTCTTATAAAAAGTACAATATGACAAAGTGGTAAGTAGTTGCAAAGTACTTATCCCACCGCTGCACAACCAATGTAGGAGGCTGGACTGGCTTGTAGTGGGTACCAAGGGGTACTTACACCTTGCACCAGGCCCAGGTATCCCTTATTAGTGTAGAGGGGTGTATTGCAGCTTAGGCTGATAGAAAAGGTAGCTTAGCAGAGCAGCTGAGGCTGAACTAGGAGACGAGTGAAGCTCCTACAGTACCACTAGTGTCATATGCACAATATCATAAGAAAACACAATACACAGATATACTAAAAATAAAGATACTTTATTTTTATGACAATATGCCAAAGTATCTCAGTGAGTACCCTCAGTATGAGGATAGCAAATATACACAAGATATATGTACACAATACCAAAATATGCAGTAATAGCAATAGAAAACAGTGCAAACAATGTATAGTCACAATAGAATGCAATGGGGGCACATAGGGATAGGGGCAACACAAACCATATACTCTAGAAGTGGAATGCGAACCACGAATGGACCCCAAACCTATGTGACCTTGCAGAGGGTCGCTGGGACTGTAAGAAAACAGTGAGGGTTAGAAAAATTGCCCACCCCAAGACCCTGAGAAGTGGGTGCAAAGTGCACCTAAGTTCCCCAAAGAGCACAGAAGTCGTGATAGGGGAATTCTGCAAGGAAGACCAACACCAGCAATGCAACAACAATGGATTTCCTGACGAGAGTACCTGTGGAACAAGGGGACCAAGTCCAAAAGTCACGAGCAAGTCGGGAGTGGGCAGATGCCCAGGAAATGCCAGCTGTGGGTGCAAAGAAGCTGCCACGGATGGTAGAAGCTGTGGATTCTGCAAGAACGACAAGAGCTGGAAACTTCCCCTTTGGAGGATGTATGTCCCACGTCGTGAAGAGTAGGTGCAGAGGTGTTTCCGTGCAGAAAGACCGCAAACAAGCCTTGCTAGCTGCAAGGGTCGCGGTTAGGGTTTTTGGATGCTGCTGTGGCCCAGGAGAGACCAGGATGTCGGCAATTGCGTGAGGGGACAGAGGGGGCGCCCAGCAAGACAAGGAGCCCTCTCAGAAGCAAGCAGCACCTGCAGAAGTGCCGGAACAGGCACTACGAAGTGGAGTGAACCGGAGCTCACCCGAAGTCACAAAAGAGGGTCCCACAACGCCGGAGGACAACTCAGGAGGTCGTGCACTGCAGGTTAGAGTGCCGGGGACCCAGGCTTGGTGTGCACAAAGGAAATCCTGGAAGAGTGCACAGGAGCCGGAGTAGCTGCAAAACACGCGGTTCCCAGCAATGCAGTCTAGCGTGGGGAGGCAAGGACTTACCTCCACCAAACTTGGACTGAAGAGTCATTGGACTGTGGGAGTCACTTGGACAGAGTTGCTGAGTTCAAGGGACCTCGCTCGTCGTGCTGAGAGGAGACCCAGAGGACCGGTGATGCAGTTCTTTGGTGCCTGCGGTTGCAGGGGGAAGATTCCGTCGACCCACAGGAGATTTCTTCAGAGCTTCTAGTGCAGAGAGGAGGCAGACTACCCCCACAGCATGCACCACCAGGAAAACAGTCGAGAAGGCGGCAGGATCAGCGTTACAAGGTCGCAGTAGTCGTCTTTGCTACTTTGTTGCAGTTTTGCAGACTTCCAGCGCGGTCAGCAGTCGATTCCTTGGCAGAAGGTGAAGAGAGAGATGCAGAGGAACTCTGATGAGCTCTTGCATTCGTTATCTAAGGAATTCCCCAAAGCAGAGACCCTAAATAGCCAGAAAAGGAGGTTTGGCTACTTAGGAGAGAGGGTAGGCTAGCAACACCTGAAGGAGCCTATCAGAAGGAGTCTCTGACGTCACCTGCTGGCACTGGCCACTCAGAGCAGTCCAGTGTGCCAGCAGCACCTCTGTTTCCAAGATGACAGAGGTCTGGAGCACACTGGAGGAGCTCTGGGCACCTCCCAGGGGAGGTGCAGGTCAGGGGAGTGGTCACTCCCCTTTCCTTTGTCCAGTTTCGCGCCAGAGCAGGGCTGAGGGATCCCTGAACCGGTGCAGACTGGCTTATGCAGAGATGGGCACCATCTGTGCCCATCAAAGCATTTCCAGAGGCTGGGGGAGGCTACTCCTCCCCAGCCCTGACACCTTTTTCCAAAGGGAGAGGGTGTAACACCCTCTCTCTGAGGAAGTCCTTTGTTCTGCCTTCCTGGGCCAAGCCTGGCTGGACCCCAGGAGGGCAGAAACCTGTCTGAGGGGATTGGGGTGACAATTCCATGATCTTAGACATGTTACATGGCCATGTTCGGAGTTACCATTATGACGCTATACATATGTCGTGACATATGTATAGTGCACGCGTGTAATGGTGTCCCCGCACTCACAAAGTCCGGGGAATTTGCCCTGAACAATGTGGGAGCACCTTGGCTAGTGCCAGGGTGCCCACACACTAAGTAACTTAGCACCCAACCTTTACCAGGTAAAGGTTAGACACATAGGTGACTTATAAGTTACTTAAGTGCAGTGGTAAATGGCTGTGAAATAACGTGGACGTTATTTCACTCAGGCTGCACTGGCAGGCCTGTGTAAGAATTGTCAGATCTCCCTATGGGTGGCACAAGAAATGCTGCAGCCCTTAGGGATCTCCTGGAACCCCAATACCCTGGGTGCCTCAGTACCATTTACTAGGGAATTATAAGGGTGTTCCAGTATGCCAATGTAAATTGGTGAAATTGGTCACTAGCCTGTTAGTGACAATTTGGAAAGAGAATGTGAGAGCAAAACCACTGAGGTTCTGGATAGCAGAGCCTCAGTGAGACAGTTAGTCATAACACAGGTAACACATACAGGGCACACTTATGAGCACTGGGGCCCTGGCTGGCAGGGTCCCAGTGACACATACACTTCTGGATTTCTTTCCTCCTCCACCCCTCCATTACTCCAGTCAATCTAACTAACAAACTCTCATATCCGCAACTCAAATTAACTCATAATAATACTAAAACTGTACTCCTTATTAAATTATACTAATCCATCACTAATTCTTGTTGGGTACCGGAGTAGCGTGCTACTCATCGAAAAGCGCTTCGACGCCTCGTCAGGGGTAGTAAGCGCTATATAAATACGATTACAATACAATACATACAACTAAAACAACATATATACAGTGAAATATGGGGGTAACATGCCAGGCAAGATGGTACTTTCCTACAGTTGGTCACTGCTCTCACACAGAAGGAGGGACAAAGAAACATGACTGATCACTAGCAAGCAATGATGTTTAAATGACATTAAAACAAATGAAATAGCTGGAAGCCCACAGAAGACGTATACTTCAAAGTATTCAAGAGGTCATACGATTACACTCAACCTAAAAATGTGTCCTTTGGCCTCTTTCCTCTAGGTTTCTGGAAATCCTCAGTGACTTGCAATAGCCTCATAATGTACGGCACGGTGTACTTGTTCCTTATCTAATGAGCAGGGCATCTAAGCCGTTCTATATTAACCTAGAGAACAGGACATCTAAACCCCTGCGCATGAATCTATTCTAATGAGCGCGGCATCTCAGCCCCTTTGCATGAATCTATCTCCAGTGATGATCAGGGTCATCTTAGTCCCTCTGCATGAATCTATACTGATGGACATGGCATCTCGGCCCCTTTGCATGAATTTATTCTATAGAAAAGGGCGTCTCGGTCCCTCTGCATAAATCTATACTGATGCGCGGGTCATCTCGGCCGCTCTGAATTAACGTATTCTGGTGAGCAGGGTATCTCAATTGCTCTGCACGAATCTGTTCTAAAGAACAGGACGTCTCAGCCCCTCCGCAGGAGTCCATTCTGATAAGCAGGGCCCCTCACCCCGTGCAGAAGTCTCCTCTCCCGCAGAGGGCCCGTGGAACCCCAGCGCCTTTCAGCTCCTCTTCCAGCGTCTCCTCCGGAGGGCAGCGTATCTTTTCCACTCTGCAGGAGGCCCCCCTCCAGAGCAGCGCACCGTGGTGTAATCAATCACACCCCCACCTTAGTTTGCCCTAAGCAAACAGCCTAATCCAAGCATCTGGCACGGACTCGTTCACAAACAGCCTGCAGTGCATCCAAACCTGTGAACAGGTTCAACCCACAGCAGCCGGAAGCTCTACAGTCTCGAGCCGCTCCCCTCACATAGCAGCCGTGGGAGCGTGGCGTAGGGACCCCGGTATCCCAACAGAGGCGGCGGCCTCCGTCGCTCTGCCTGCGGGCACGTTCTATCAGACCCGCCTAACAGGACGTGAGAGAAATGGAAGGTCGAACAATCTCTTCGAATATCTTCCGTGGAGCAAAATGGATAAGATAATCGCCCCAAACCTCTCCTGCGTCTAACATAATAATGATAGTGGGCTGTGGCACAGGGCCACAGATAGTTATTTTAGCAAGTGTCAACAAAATGTACACGAGAACGGACAAAGCAAGCCCTCTACTCCAATATACACAACGAGGCTTTCAATCTAAAACATCCAAGGTTTGCCCAGCTAAAAAACAGCCCATATAAGAACAACAAGCCCCAATTGTGAAATGTGTTCCTTCCAGTGAACTATTTAAAAAGCGCAGGCTTCCCTAAACCGTGGGCACGTGAGCCAGCTACACTACACCCCGCCCACTCTGGGCAGTTTCAAGGGCCTGGGTTTGCACTGAATCGTCCAACTTCCGGGCTCGCCGACAAGAAGTACATGACAGTGCCGTGAGAATCTATAAAAGTAGTGAACTGGCGTAGGTATAAGCAATAAAGTTTAAAGCACAGCTAATTTACAATCTCCCCTGATATTAAAACACGCTGTAGATGGAAAAACCAATAGGAAGGATCTGACTGGAAGAATATCAATTAGTTTGATAAAATAAAAATATCCATGCTAATCTAAGAGCACCGAAAGCGTATCAAATTACAGGCATCAAGAGCAACAATTGCTTCGTTTTAGTGCTAAAACAGACTTATAAAATGCAAACACTGAATAGGTGTGGGTGGAATGTTATAATGAATGCACAACATTTGCACATTTGAGCGAGACACAATTTAGGGACCAGCAGAAGCAGACAGAGAGTTCTATAATTGTAAAGTAGTCCATCATGCAGTTCCACGCAAGCCTTCAAGGGAAGGAGGAAGGATACACTAAAAAAACAGCCAAAAACATTCAGCAAGCGATTAGTACTACACTGGCCTGAGCAGAGGGGAGATTGACACAGTCACAAGGTAATGACAGAAAGGGTCTGTTCAAAGCAAACCAACCACTAAAAGGGGCAGATACAAGGCCTCCCCAATGTATACTGTACGCAATAGGTCAATGATGACTGCAGCACGGTCTAAATCCAGACCAAAAAGAGAATTACATTTTGGATGGGGTCTGAGCACAGGATGAGCTTTAAGTAGCTGAGTTTATTCACGTATTTTGGCAAGTGAAATAGTTATTTTACACTAGAAGATCCCTAGAGACCATGCACCACTAGCATCCTCACAGGCTGTCTCCAACAATTAACTATACATGTCAATGGGCCCAGAAACTGGCCATGAATCCGTTTGTCCACAACCTTTATTTCCAGCTGCTGGACCCAGTGAAATATGTTGCAGATGGCTGGACTGGTGATCGGGAAAACTTTAACATAAAGGATTAATCACTTAAAATGAGGTTATCTGAATCTACCTAATTTGTAAGCTCCTCATTCATGGCCTAGCTAAACAATACTGTGAACAGTGACAATCAAAACACTAAGAATGATTCTAGAAGTGTACATTAAAGAGCTCTGAATATTTTATGGACTCGTGTTGCTCATTCTTTAATCTTATGTATGACAGAAGTCATAAAAGTCAAAGAAACGGAGTCAAAGGGAAAGTCTAAAGCTGTGCGAACATCATTTAGTCTGGAATGTACTATAATGCCAGTAAGATACGTCAATATAGTAAAGCACCCACTGTAGACCTCACATTCAAAACACAAAGTGTTCACATAGCTTCTCATCCTTCTGAGATCGATACTAATCAATGTAATGATGTGACTTCTGGAACATTCTGCTTGAAATTTATTTAAAAAAAGCGATGACACCAAATGGATGGTGTGCTCTAAAATCACAGTTAGTGTTCCCCCTCCAAGACTGTGCTACAATAATCTCACCTTGTTTTGTCATTAGTGCCATAACTGAGTGGTGTCGCATGACTGGATTTAATGTTTAATTTATCAACCGCAGGATTCTCAATCTTGCCCTCAAAGTGAGACACAGAGCTTGCCAATGACCACTTTCCTCGCTGAGTTTATATGACTGTAACAGGTACTCTGCCTCATTTAGATTACCATCCAGTGTGAAATTTATACTTCTTGAATTTTTGAATTCTAGAGCCCTAATTATCTAAGTCATTTTAAGGATGTGGAGCCTGCGATTCGCAAAGTCACAGGATTTTCTACCACAATACAGCCTTTTAAATCTACTAAACCCATTTTATGAATCGCAAAATTAGTTTAGAAAGGCATAACGAACCGCTATTAGGAAGGGGAAGTGTTTAGGGGGGTCCTTTCCAAAGAGTGATTAGTTATGGTATGCAGCAATGTTCTGCGACAGTAATCCAGTTGCAAAACATTTAAACCTTGCCAACACTCAAGTTGGGATGGTAGCATATTTATAAAAGTTGAGGGATCCTTCTGCGAAGCCCTTCCCCCTTGTGATTTGTAAAAAAAAAAAAATGTAGGGAGTAGACAGTGGCCTAGGAGACTACTGCCAACTCCCAAACAAACTTAACAAAAATAAACTTTTATTTTTAAATGAAGCCCCGTTCCCCATACGTCAAACAAGCTGCAATAAAAAAAAGTTTGATTTATTAAAATGCAGTCACAGACAGGCTGACCACAGTAGGCCAGAATACCTGTGGTGGCATCTAATAGTGGGTCACAATTTTCGACCAATCTCATGAATATTGATAAGGTAGGTCAGGTTGCGACCCACTATGATTTAGAATTTTGGGACTTCACCTATTAGTATACAGCTTTATTCACTAAATTCGCTTCCATTTGCAAAATTTCTGTGGACAAATTGAGACTACTTTTTGCAAATTGCAATTTTGTACATCAGGCCCTTGGTACTAGGTAGCACACCAAATCAATGTAGTGGATGCTCTTCCCCTTTTATACATGACTGTGACGCAGCTAAGAGTAAATATAGGGAAGCGGACTTCACTCTTATTTCCAAGCTATCCTAATTTCTTTTAAATACCATGCAATATCTACTTGTGCAATGAAGACCTTAAGTTGAAACATTAATTTTATGACAGTTCACTTTTCATGATACCTTATAAATATACTGTAGTACCTTAATTTTGTCAAGTGCTTACTGGATGTTTCAATGTGAAATAGTTCGATGTTTCCACACACCGTACAAAGAACATAGGCCCTCATTATACCATTGGCGGTAATGACCGGCTACCGCCGCGGCGACGGCCGCCAAAACACCGTTGCTCCGGCTACCTACCGTCTGCCATATTATGACCGTAGCTAGAATTCCACCAGAAGGCTGGTGGAATTCCGGCTACGGTCATACCGGCGGACGGCGGTAAGGTGGTGCTGCTGCCAGCAGCACCGCCACGCGAGTAGACAGCCGCAGACCGTATCATGACACATGATACATCCTGGCGGTGTTCTACTGGCGGACGCTGCTGCTGGCACCAGCGCCATGTACCGTCTCCTGATGAAGGATCCCCTGCAAGCAGGTAAGTCAGGTGCTCCATCTGGGGGGGGATGGGTGGGGGTGTGTCTGGGGGTGTGTGTGTGTGTATGTGATTGTGTGCGTGCATGCGGGTGTGTGGCGTGTGGAATGCATGTGTGCATGAATGGGTGTAAGTGTATGTTGTGTGTGTGAATAAATGTATGCATGCGTGAGTGGAAGTGGGTATGAATGTGTGTATGCATGTGTATGTTGGTGCATGAATGTGCGGGTATGTCGGGGGTTTGGGAGGGGGAGGAGGAAGACCCCTATCAGTGTCAGGGAAAGAACTCCCTGGCACTGATAGTGCCTACTGCCATGGTTTTCATGGCGGTAAGATTGCCACGAAAACCACGGCAGTAGGGGGGATCATTATCCCAAGTGTGGGACGGTGACGGCCGCCTGGCTGAAGTCTCCAGCCCGGCGGCTGTTACCGCCCTGGCGGACGGAGTGGTACATTGGCGGTTTGGCTTGAGCCAAACCACCAATGTCATATTTTGGGGAAAGGTACCGCCAACCCTGTTGGCAGTACCTTTCTCCAAAATACCACCGTCCGCCAGGGTCATAATGACCCCCATTATCTTTTACAAGAATCACTTCAGACAGCAGTCTTAGTTGCATGACATTCCATATATTAGGCTAAGTAGAACTATGTACAAATTGGTAATATCTTAACTTGAGGTTCTAATAACTTAAATATATACCAATACATTCTAGGATTTCTTATCCACAAAGACCAACATTAATAAATAGAGAGGTATCTTACTCTACAAACCTAAACAAACTTTTGATAGCCTCTCAGAGAGCAATCCGTTCAGCTCTAATGAAATAACATGTTTATGTGCGAGATCAACAAATCAGACAAGCCTAACAATCCAAAGCAGATCGGTAACTAAAAAGAAAAGTGTTTAAGTGTTTGTGTCATTCCGCAAGGTATGCATGCGTGGTTCACCGCACCTAGAAAATGCCATGGGTAGTGACATCAAAGGCTTTTTTTTTGTTTTTGACTTTAGCCACGCTGCACGGCATTAAACAGCCGTGCCTGCAATGCAAACTGCCAAGCACGAGTTTCGCCAGACACAAAATTCGAGTCGCCACTAGTGCTATTCAATTTTGTTCTACCCCAGGACCATCCCGAAGCCCCCGGCTCAGGTTTCTTCCACAGCCAAATAAGAATTTTCTACCCTTCCCTTACTCAAGGACCGCTGGTCCCGACTTCGTAAGCTATTGTAAATTCCCGGATAAAATACTGTAATATCTTCTACATAGGCCTCTCGCTAAAAGAAATTCAGAATGTATGGAAAATGCAAAAGTCAGCGACCAAGACTGTGCTCTGGAAATCCCACAAGTACCACAAAGAAATCGCCCATCCCAACACCTCCATGGCTATCGGCGATTTACTGAGATCAATACAGCACCACCGTCCATGTGTAACAGTATATTAGGAATACCACTCAGAAAGTGACATAATCACGGGGTGGTGTTAAACTGTCACCATCTTTGCCGCTAATCAGGGCCTGAGAACAAGCCCAAAATTTGATTACAAGTTAGAATGAAAAATGTGCAAGCCGTGACTCAGTAATGAACGCAGAAGCAAGCAATCCAGTCTTTGGCAATTTGAATTCAACCATTTCAAAAAATGCTCAATCGAGGATACCACAGGCTCCGTATAAATCACCATGAGTGTTTAGACAAAATATTGAGTTCAAAATATCGTGTGGACAAAATATCATGTCTAGAAACTCGGGAACAAGAATATCGTGAAGGTGAGTTTCTATGAGAAAGCAAAGTTTTACTATACTTAACTCCACATATATGTACCATGACCATATATATAGCTTCATGGTACGCGGACGTGCAGTTAAAAATAGTAAATCTATGCTTAACTATTGACACTTACCTTCTTCATATTGTGATCCTCGATATTTTTGGCAAGATATTCTGTCCACACAATATTTTTGTCCTCGATATTCTGTCAGTGATCCTCACAGTGGCCACTTTTAATAAATCTATTTGCAAGGATAAGGTATTATCCTCAATCCTTTGCAGAAAATGAGGCATTGGCAATAACTGCAGAAAGCTCAATGCTTCGAGAAACAAATAAAAATCTAGTAGCTTTGGGCAGGAGTCCTATGGCCGCTCTGCAGCCTTTTCGATGCACCAGACAACTCCACTTCTTCACAGTTGTAGTCTAGATCACTGGTTCTTAACCCTTGGTGGGTGGAACCCTGGGGGTCCACAAAGCCTACTCAGCGGGTCCGCAGCTGCATATAAAATTAATTATTATTAACAGATTAATATAGAGGATATAAATAAAAAAGCAAAATGTAAACCTTACATTTTAAAATATTTTGTAAATTTGAAGGAATCTAAAATTGGAGCCTAAAGATTAAGCTTGTATTCTTAGATTGAATTGTGGGAGCAGTGTAAGTGCATCAAACACAATATAGTATGGATGATAAATGACCACAACTCAATTTCAAATAGCTCCAACAATCCCAATAAAATTAGATTTTTTTATTTTTTTATATTAGCTTGTGAATTAAATAAGATATTTCAGCTTTTCTGTATTTTAGGGTATTGTTTTGTGGCTCAAATCATCTAAAATGCTTTGGCCCCCGGCTTCCAGTAATTACTCAGTGGGGCACCCCAGATGGCAATAATGATTCAGTAGGGGTCCCCAGGTTCAATGATTACGCAAAGTAACTTGCTAAACATACCTTGCCTTCTCCACGCAACTTTCTTTGTTATGCGCATGTGAAGCAGTGAAAATATCTTTAGTCATAAAACAGCATCAGCACCTCCATATTCTGTAGCTTTGGACTTGCTATTCCATTAACTGTCCAGTACTCCATTATTTCTTGTGCACAATAGGAGATATACCATTCCCTCATCACCCTCGATCAAGGACAGATGTACAGTACTCCTTCAGGCGTATGGCTCAAAGTGAGATATTGGGGGACACTTTCGTTCCCCTAGCTCAACCGCTACAATCATAGCATAATTAATGAAATGCAACATTAAAGAGCCTAACTGCAGTGGCAGGAACGATGCTCACGCTTGATTTATCTTCCATCGTCTACTTCACAATCTCTGATATCACTTTCTAATCGTTTGCCTTAATATCTGACCTCATCTTTTTCTCCAAGGTTTGAAATCAATTCCACTCCTCTGTTGAAGTAGTCACCCTCGGTGCCTTCTAAAGACAAGATGCCTTCCTTTCTTCAGCTGCCAGCCATGATATAGTGCAGGACCAGCTCAAGGCCCTTCCTGGGCACTCTATCTAGGTCCTGCAGGACTATGTCCTCGTGATGAAGATGTGAACTCCTCAGTTACAGCATCAGGGACCTTTCCTCTTGTGAAGGGCATCAGTTCATGGCTCCTGACCAGATGAAGTCTTCTAAAAAGAGGGATGAGAATTGGACAGAAGCGTTCAGGTAGGAACTGGACGGAAGCATTCAGGTAGGGCTCAGTTCAGGCTAAGCTCCCTAGAATACGAGCAGCGCAGAGTAGGAAGTAGTGGTCAAAGCAGAGGGACTGGGGAGGAAGAAAGTGCAGTGAGGCACAAACAGGTAGAACCTGGGGAACAAAGGCTGAGACAGATTCTAAGCAGGAAACAAGGAACTGATGTTATGTCCTGGGTTTTTGTGAGTTTATTCAATAAACCTGTTAGTGAGTCTCTCTTCTCTAGGTGTGATGCGAGGTGACTGATGGATACATCCTTTTTAAGAACTACAGTGTGCTAGTGAGCGGGTGTTTTGATAGCTGGAGCAGGGTACTATGAAGAAAATAACTGTTGCTACGAATTGAGCTTGTGCAAGCTGCAATTTACATCTTAAAAGAAAAGATACATAACTTGAAAGCTGACTGTGTGATAGCTGCTCTGTGGATAGGAAGAGCAGAAGACAAAGAATTCCAAGACGAGTAAAGACTAATTCAAAGTTCAAGACCATCAGTCACTCTGAACCTATGCATTTATTTGCCTCTTTACTGCAGGCTTGGTCTTTCGGCAGATGTTCTCCTTGTAGTATTTATGTGCATGTGTGCCACAGCTGCACTCCCTCTTTAGAGACTGTTCATATCAAACAGCGATTATCTGTGGGTCACTCTTACGCTCTTTCTTTTTGTGTCTCTAGATTTGCGAATTAGTAGGCATCTACTGCAGCTATGTCCATGCAGCATTTGAGTTAGACCAGTACAGTTATCCAGAAGACGCCTCGTGCCCAGGGTCTCATTGACAATTGGATACTCCACTCCGAATATAAGCATGTCCGAAGGCAAGGGTTCCACTGCTCCCCAATAGTGCCTCAAGACATGGGTCGAAACTCTATATTACCATTTGATTGAACCAATAAGACTGATTAATGAGCTCTGGAATAAGCCCTTAGTGACGATGGATTAAATGGAAATGTCCCTAAGAGCTCTGCAGGCCAAGTCATATGCGCTTTGAGTTACTGGTGTCACCCTAGCAGAGAAGCCTGGGCTGAGATTAAAGCTACTGCTGGTACTGGTATCTGGAGTCATCTTCTAGGTCTTATTTTCTGACTACAGACACAAACCTTTGTTAAAGCGTCAAGAAGGTGACGTAAGTAAATCCCATGGGGAGTGCCCTCAAACCTGCTTATATCAGCCTCTTTGACTCTAGAAGATCATCCAACTGCCTATGATAAATCTCTTGACTCGCCTTCTTTTTCATCTAACAAATTCTCACTCTCTTTCCTGTCTCTGGCTGAATCATGCAATAAACCTTCCAAGCAGTCTATGTGGAAGCACAAACTAAATGCTGTTTACTTTGGGGAATACAGTGCTTGATCCAATATAACTGTTTTAAAAAGTATCTGTCCATATCATTATGTTCGTATTTAATTAAGCTTCAAATATTTTAACCTCAAAGATTCCAATAAAAAGACATCTGTTCCAAAAATATATTTTATGAAAACATTTTCATTTTATGTTCAAAGAGAGCTTTGGCGAAATTAAAAGCCAACATATTTACTAGAAACTTCACAACAATGTAAACAGCAACAACGATAACTTATTTGTTTATTAAAACAGATTGTTTTCATCCTTACAACAGAAGTATCGTTGCACCATTCTGCTCCCCCTTAAGACTGTTACCGTCCCTTTCCCATCACAACTACTACAAGCAAAATAATACGAACACCAATGGATACATGAAGCACATATATTTCACGCCTTAACAGGTAACCTCATGGTCCCTCTGGTCACCTCACCCAACAATAACCATGCACTTTCTCAAATAAAATAAATGATTCCACATACACTGCTCACATTTGCGTCTTCAAACAGTATATTAGAAAGTTAATTTTCCAAAATTGTCTTTACGATAGGAAAAAGACCGTGTAGGTCTGCAGAAGAGAACTAGTGGCCCAGCAGGTGCTGGTGCTCTGCGTGGCCCACGGGGAGTTTGGTGTTCGTAAGTACACATGGTCGGCCATGATGCACGGTGCATCTCTCTGCTCACTGGTTACGAATGTTCTTTGTGGTTCTCAGACTTGGCATGCTTTCAGTAAATGAACCACTCAAGAAAGTAGCCTTCTGAAACGACTTGAACGTTATTTCTGCGGCCTGCTTCATTTCTGTATATGAATAAGCCTTTGGTAGGTCTGTTTCCAGTGAACTTGGGGGTATTTGCAAATGTTCTGTCATTCCTCCCAGACAAGTGAACTATTTGCCTGGTAAATGTACATTTTCCTGTCGTCCTGTGTGATGCCCTGTGGGTTGCCGTTTTGTTGAAAATACCATTTACTAGAACGTTCTATTCCATGCACTGAATTTTGCAAAAGAAGGATGTTGTTTGGCTAAATCTGCACGCGAGAACATCCGCTCTTTCTAGGGCCTTGTTACTAAAAAAGGGAAAATAATCTGAATGACTTTCTCATTCCTTTACTGGTAATGAGCTCTATTTCACCGGGATCTGTCTGGTTCCGAAGTGGATCGTCTTTCATCAGTCCCAGTGCTCACATTGATTGCTACCTGTGTTCCAGCCAGCTACTCACTCCCTTATGCAGCAGTAAGTCACACTGCAATGCCCTCTACTGCTCCGGCCAGACGCCCTCCACTGCTCCAGCAAGGCAATCTAGCCACTCTACTGTGCTCCAGCTGGTCACCTCTCTCTGCTTCACCCACCCACCCTGCAGCGCTCCTACTGGTGCCCACTCCAGTGCTTCAGCCGTTCATTACCCTTTGTTCCAGCTGGTAACGCTCCAGTGGTCCAGTCAGTCACCCGCCAGTGGTCCAATCTCTCTTCAGTGGTCCAGTCAGCCACCCTCCAGTGGTCCAGGCGCCACTTAGAAGTGGTCCCGGCGGTAGGGTGACCAGAAGTCCCGGATTTCCCCGGACAGTCCCGGTTTTTAGAGGACTGTCCTGGTGTCCCGATGCTTCTCTTAATTTTAAACAAATGTCCCGGTTCTTGGGACAAAGGTCCGATCATTACATAAATGACCCGGTTTTGAGGATAAAGGTCAGATTATCTAGGGAAGCATAAATTCAAGGTATGCTCTCCTTTAACAGACGCCTAAAAAGTATGTAATAATAAAAGTAAAGTACATGTTACTGTCAGGCAACACAGTCCCCTGTCTGCTCCCAGAAAAGAGACAGACTAGGGAGCAGAGAGAGGTGGGTGGGGCGGGTTGCGGGGGCAGGGTGGGAGATCAAGCCATAGCTAATTTTATATGTGTAGTCTTGTAAATGTGTGTGTGTGTGTGTGTGTATATATATATATATATATATATATGTGTGTGTACACACACACACGTATAGGCACACATTTTCAAAGCTATGCAAAAAACAAGACACGCCAGATATAAAAGTGAGTGTAAAGTTGTTAGTCCTTTTATGTCTGAACTGTCCTGGTTTTTGCTACTCAAAATCTGGTCACTCTACCAGGCGGCCCCCACCAGTGGTCCAGCCGGTCGCCCTTCAGTGATTAAGCTGGTCGGCATCTAGTGTTCCGGTCAGTTACACTTAAGTGGTCAGCAAATCACAGTGCAGTGCTCAGCCCGGTTACCTTCCAGTGGTACAGCCAGTCACCTTGCAGTGCTTCAGTCACTTACCCTCCAGTACCCCAGCCACTGGTCTGTGGACCACCCCCTAAGCTTCAAATCGAACTATGTTTCACTTTCCGAGGAGGGTGGAGCCAGGAGCTCGGATGTGTACGTTTCCTCCTCTTGGGAAAGGATGCTCCCACTGACCGAAATCATGAACGGAACGGAATGGTGAACATTCCTCTCAAGTACCATATCCCACCCTCCTCCCAATGGACGCAACTAAATAAGGCCTCGGCTCAGTCTGGAAAGCAGCAGAAAAATGTCGCACTGGAAGCTATTTTTAGCAACGAAGCTAGCGGTTTCCTAAGTGCTTGAGAGAAGTCAGTTGGCCAGAAACCGCAATCTGGACTACCCCTCCCCTCCCCACACTCCTGAACCACACGCAGCCCATCCCAGGACATCATTCCGCCACGCCTTTCACCCAACCCGGCTTTGTGTCTGTACCAGCCTAAGATGATGCTGCTAACGTTTGTGATGAGGTTTATGCTCTTAACCTGGATATAGTCTTGTTTGTCAGTTTACATAAATAAGTATTTAAAAGAGCTACATGCTTCCAAAAGTAGCACCAGATCGCTAACACGCAGCTAATATTGCTATAGGAATAATACTAGGATGACCGGTACCGGCCCTTAGTTTTGAACACTGCGAAGGGGGAATTCTTTCAGAACTCAATTGTATTCATTGGGGCATTTTGGCAGCCAATTCCTTTTTAACACGCACTAGTGTTCCGGCTGGCCCTCCATAAATGAAGAACGCAGTGCGGACACCTGGTTGAACAAGTGCCATGGGGAGTGATGGTGAAACTATTGTTTAAATTGCAATCTTGTTTTGGTTTTTATCCATTTATTGCTGATGTACTATTAATATTGTTTGGGGCTTTGCACAGTTGAAAGGGGGAATTCTTTTGGAACTTGTAATTGTACTCATTGGGACTTTTTTGGCCACCATTTTCTCTTCAACGCACGAAAGATGCAGTGCGGTCGCACTGCTGGCGCACCATAGGCAAGCCCGCCTGCACCCGTCCGCGTCCGGATGGAGCCATGGATTATGCCTTTCCCAATCTAAATAAGGTATGCTATACTGCCAATCAACTGCAAGCTCTTCAGGTCTCCTCAGCTAACTCTTGTTCTCAATTTATTGATCCTAGTCATCCTTCCCCAATCTGTGAGTGTTGTGGCTTCCGTCTTTTAGTGGAGATGAATCAACCATCTGTTACAGCCTGGTGCATGTTTATGGTTAATGGTCACTCCTTGGCCGCTTACAAATTAGACATTTTTTTCCTAATAAGTTACTCTGTTCCAGATGTACTTTTTCTTACTGAGACATGGTTACATGATAGTTCTGCTCCTGATGTGGTTCAAGCACTTCCTCCTGGTTACCGTATTGCAAGGCTAGATCAGTCTGGGAAAGTAGGTGGTGGATAGTTATAATATACAGAGACAATTTAAAGGGTGCCTTTTCTCCCCTTGAGGTTGTGAATTGCAAAAGTCTTCTTTTTATGTTGACTCTCACTCCTACTTTCACTTTTTCCAGCATCGTGTTGTATAAGCAATTTCTGCAGGCCTAGCGGATATGGCTGCTGACTGGCTGTAAATAAAGCTAATTTTACAATACTCTGGAACTTTAATCTACGTTTTGAAGCGACTAAAAACACAGCCTCCAAGAATTTGCAATCTGATTTAGCGCCCTTGCAATTAAAGCAATTAGTAAAAGGGCCTACCCATGACCATACTCTAGACTTAGTTTTCAGTAATACGGACTTGCTCCAGGTGGAGGCTCCGATCCCCTTAACTTGGTCAGACCATTTTCTACTTCCACTTATTCTGACAGTTCCCTCCGCTCCGTTAATCTTGCCTCGGAGTACTAGGTGGTAACGTCGGTGGTCTAAGTTAAAAGTTGAGGACTGGTCAGCTGTCTTACAGACTACAAAAACAGATTTAACTGACACAGTCACTCTGTCCACTCATTGTTTTAATGAATGGGTCACAATATCATTGGACCAAGAGCTTCCTGTTATGAGATAGGAGACCACTCAACGGAAAAAGAAATCCTTTTGTTGAATTCCAACCTCCTCGCTTTGAAAAAATAATCCAAGTGTTTGAAAAGATGCTGGAGAAAGATGTATGATGAGGCAAGTAAATCGAAGTATAGGAGCGCTACTAGGCGCTACCATGCTGAAATAAAACCTTCTCAATCCACCTACTTTTCTATGAAAATTGAACACTCTGCTAACACTCCTAATGAGATCTTTCGGATTTGCAGGATATTACAGAGCCTAACTCTGTTGGTTATGCCCTTGAAGCCTCACCGGAGTTCAGCAGCAATTTGGTGGTATTTGTTCAGAGAAGCATTTTGGACATTTACTCTTCTTTCCTTTCTGATCCCTTCACTATGCATCTTTTAGAAACTATAGAGGTTCTTATGGCTTTTCCAACTCTTACGGTGAGCTCTCCCACAGACCTCTTAGCAACTGTAAAATCAGGTTCCCCCTTTGATCCTGCCCTCCTGCATATAATATGCCAGGGATTTGATAACATTGCCCCCACTCTGGTTGACTTACTGAATCTTTCCCTCTTTTGTGGGTAGGTCCCCCCACTATAGAAACATGTGGTAGTTAAACCACTTGTAAAAAAAAAAAACACCAGGACTTGATTCACTGGTGCCTCAGCAACTATAGGCCAATTTCTCTGTTATCTGGCCCGGCTAAGCTCTTGGAAAAACATGTAAAAAAACATCTTTCTGCCTTCCTTGAGTCTAATGAATCTAATGAAATTCACCACCCCACTCAAATGGGGTTCAGACCACAGCACAGCATGGAACCAGCTGTGCTGGCTGTGGTCGAAGAACTTAAATCTCTCTTGGACTAAGGAGGCTCGGCAGCCATTGTCTTATTAGACTTGAGTGTGGTCTTCGACACAGTAGATCATCCCACACTCATCCATAGAATCTCTGAAGTGGGTATCGCAGGACAAGTCCTGAAAAGTTTCTCTCCCTTTTTAAAGCGTAGAAATTTCCAGATGCTTCACCATTACTGGTATTCGGATAATCTCTCATTGACCTGTGGGGTGCCGCAGAGCGCTCATTGAGCCCTACTCTTTTCTATCTTTACATGCTCTCCTTGGCTGAAATTGTCTGTTCTTTTGGGCTGCCTCTGGTTTCATATGCAGATGACACCCAGCTCTAACCACCTTAGTCTGGCCCTCTGTCTTGAGGAAGTGGCCAGCTGGATGGCCAAATCTAAACTTAAGTTCAATGAGGACAAGACCTAAAGCACCTGAAATCCGCCATTTGTAGACAAAAAGATCAGGAGCAGAAACATTGTCTGTAATAGCCTGAAGTGAGTTGGTCACTCTAATGGTGCTTATAAAATTAGCAGTAGATTCAGCGCGACTTTACTGCAACACCTGTTCACTCGCTAAATAAAATGGATTTAAACTTCAAACCTACTATTGTATTTGTTTCAGAAGTGGGGGAGCTACACACTGAAAGTAAGTCACCAGTAGTACAGATATCTCTGTGCAGTTTGCACAGCATGTGCAGTCTTCCTCCCCATTATGCATAAACAAATACGAGAAAGCCTACATGACACAGATTGAATAGCATGTCAAATATCATACATATTCATTAATTGTGCTAATTAAGAACTGGCTTGAGGAATGAGGGATTAAACACCTTAAACTGCTTTGCAGGATTGCACAGTTGCCTGCCAGGGTCTGTCGCCATGCGCTGTGCCCCTCCACGCCCAGCCAGCCCTACACGTGCCTCAGTTGGGAAACAGGAATGCTGGCATAGTGGATGGCCTGAAGAGAAAAGTGTTAGAGAGCCATTCTTGGCATAACTACCACAAAGTTCACCGCCTGGTCGGACTTAAGCACTTCCTTCCTGCATATATAAAGGTGGGGAACTGGTACACCTGTTTCTGAGCTGCTATGGTTCATAATTCACCAGACCCTGCAGCCAAGGACTATGTAAATATTACTTAAGTTCTAGCCTGTACATATCTGCATCACAGCTTGGTGGCTCCTTGTGTTGTGCACATATGTGGTCTGATTCACGTGTGTGCCCTTGTATGAGTTCCTTAGAGCAGTGGTTCTTAACCTTTTGACTTCTGTGGACCCTCAATCAATACTGGAACCCAGTGACCCTCACTAATTCGTCATTGAAAACCTAGGGACCCCACTCAGTAATTACTGGAAGGCAGGAACCCTGGCCTAAGCGTTTCCAATTAACTGAACCACAAAACAATACACAAAATATACAGAAGCAAACATTTATCAAACAGATACACAAATTATACAGGTTTTATTTAATTAAAAAACAAATATAAAAAAATAACAAATAATTAACTTTTATAAGAAGGTTGAAGATCTTCTAAATTTAATAGAGGCCACTCTTCGACCATGCTGTATTGTGGTTGACACACTTGAACAGCTCCCACAAATCATTCTGAGGATACTAGCTTAATTGTTATCCTCCAATTTTAAATTCCTTCACATATACAGAACATGTTAAACATTTTCAATTAAACATTTTGTTTATTCATTTATATACAGTTTATTTATCTGTTAATATTTAATTTTCTGAGCAGTCATGCCCCATCTCCCCCTCCATAGGCTTCGTGGACCCCCATGGGTCTCCAGACTACATGTTAAGAACCAGTACCTTAGAGTACTCTATTTGTTCTTTATATTTTGCCAATGCCAGTTCATCTCTATTCTTTCTAGCTAACAATTCACAGTTCATGAGATGCCTGTGCAGCTGGCTATTCTTGACTTCTGCCAGCTGGTCACTCCCTGGTCCAACATTTGTTTTGGGTTAGGAGGTTCTGTAGCACATTCAGTGTTTGCTTCCAATTAGGCTATTGCTACCTTCATTCTGTTTTCTTCACTGCCTCGATCTAACGTCGATCAACAGGTCCTCTCTTAACCATGCCGTTTGATGTACTTGTTTAAAATGTTCCTCAATATTTCTAAGATCCACAGATCGCTTGCAAAACATTTTGTTAGCTTAAAGGGGGTTTAGAGACAGCTGAATGCTTACCACTGATTGGCTACATCGTCACTCTTATTTCCATGCTTTTGTTTGTGAGCGCGTGCTAGTTTCATTTCCTTCCGTGTGTCTGCGCCTCCCGTCTCCCCTGTCCTTATCTCCATCTTTGATACTGCTTCAAACATGCTACATCATAGGCAAGTAAGTTTATTTTCGGGGAGCATGTGTCACTTATATTTTTCTGACTTTTGTTGTTATAGCTGCATTGCAAAAATGATTATTCTTTGTGTCACCCTCGGTTCCCCCGTCGGTCCGTGTTGCCTGTACCCACTTTCCCCCTCCTAACCCTCCATCCATGTGCCTTTGCTGCTTCTCCCGTTCACGCTCTGTCCCTGTGGCTTTGACACCTCGCTCTGTTACCATGCCATATTGTACAATGACAGGCCATACTATACAATATATTGACAGGCCATACCATATTATAAAATGATAGGCCATCCAATACCATACAATAAGAGGATATTCCATACCACAGTATACAATGAACATACCATTCTATACAATGACAGGACAACCTATACCATACTATACAATGGCAGGACATACCATACCATGCCAATCAATGACAGGCCAGGCTATACCATATCGTACCATACCATGATAGGCCATACCATATCATACAATACTATACAATGACTGCCTATAGTATACCATAAAAATGACAGGCTGCACCATACTATACAAGTACAGGCCATACAATATCATACCATACTATACAATGACAGGCTATACCATAACATATAATGACAGGACATACCATACTATATAATTACAGGCCATGCCATATAATTACAGTCTATGCCATACCATTCCATTCTATACAGTGACAGGCCATACTATACCATTGAATGACAGGACATACCATGTCGTACTATACAATGCAGGCCATACTATACCATACAATGACAAGCCATACACTACTAAACAGGAACAAGCCCTACCATACTATACAATGAAAAGACACACCCTACCATACTATACAATTAGGGCCATACCATACTATACAATGACAGGCCATGCCATCTAATACCATACCATACCATGAAAGGCTAAACCATATCAAAACATACTATAGAATTACAGGCCATACCATACTCTCTCATACCATGACAGGCCACACACCACCATACTACACAATATTATGTCATAGTTGTATTGCAGACATGATATCCCTTCGTATTGCCCTCGCTCGCTCCGTACATCTGTTTTGCATTTACCAGCTCCCTCCGTACCACTCTCTGTCCATGTGCCTTTGCCTCCCCTCCCTCCCACCCTTAGGCCTTTGGCGTTTGAACCCTCACTCCGTTACCATTCCTTGTCAATGATAGGCATACTATACCATAGCATACTATACTATGACAGGCCGTATTATTATGTAGTATACCATCTCACGTCATAGAATGACAGGTCATAACATACCATACAGGACATACCACACTATACAATTACAGACCACACCATACTATACCATGCAGTGACAGGCTATACCATACTAAACAATAAAAATCAAGTATACTGTTCTGTGCTTTTTTGCAATCTGATTGGCGATAAAAAGATTTCCAGCAAAGAGCTTCTTCACGGGGCCCGTTGGACATTGCAGCACCGGGCCAACCAGGAGCATGGTCCAATGATAAAGCATACCATCCTTTGGTGAGTGAAGGCTTATACTCCACGAAGCAAGTGCTTCCAGAGACCTTTAGGATCGGGAGACTCAATAAGATCTAGGCTCCCCTACGGAATAGCATATGTGATTTCTATTGCTACAATTTGGAAGAGTGTATCCTGGACCAAAATTTCTCTTAGTCCTCTTCATTTACGGTATATCATACTATATGTTAGGCCTCGCATTTTTACAGTGGTCTTACCTCAGATACTTTGCATTTACCTTCGGTTTTGGTGCTGTATCTGTTTGTTGGCCTTAGGACTCTGAGCAGTTTACCACTGCTAACCAGTGATAAATTGTATATGCTTCTCCTCTACAACATGGTACCGATGGTGTATCTGCAATTGGCATGTTTAATTTACATGTAAGTCCCTTGTAGTGGTATATCATATACACAGGGCCCATAAACTGAATGCTACTAGTGGTCCTGCAGCACTGATTGTGTCACCCACTTAAGTAGCCCTGTAAACATGTCTCAGGCCTGTCACTGCAGAGTCTGTGTGTGCAGTCTGACTGCCACCCGACCTGGCATTCAAAACCTCTTGCCCAGCCTTAAACTCCTCTTTTTTGAATATAAGCCACCTCCAAAGTAGGCCCTAGGTAGCAATCTAAATAAAAGGTAGGACATATACTTTTAAGTTTTCATGTTCCGGTAATGAAAAACTTTCAACGTCATTTTTGATTACTGTGACACCTGCCCCTCTCACAGGCCAATATTGGGAATTCCTTAAAAATCCTCTTAAGCTGTAATTCCTGATCAGAGAGGAGTAGCTGAGTCATGTTTAGTATAACTGGAATGGTAATCACAAATCCTCTTTACTGGTAAAGTCGGTTTTATCATTACGATTTTAGAAATGCCACTTTTAGAAAGTGGGCATATCTCTGCACTCACCGTTCTGTGTGGCTGCAGCCTTCAATACTGTGTCCCAAGGCATGCTCATAGGAAGACCTATGCAATTGAGCATCCATGGTAAAGTCTTGGCTTGGTTATCCGCCTTCGTGAGGGGTCGTACCTTTCACGTTTTCCGATTAGGCGGAGTTTCTCCACATGTCATGATGTGATTTCTGCAGTTCCTCAGGGATCAGCTCTAAGCCATCTCTTTTCAATATCTATCTGCGCTGCCTGGCCGAGCTTGTAGAGCACTGTGGTCTTACTCTTTTTTCTTATGGCGATGATACGCAAATCATCTTCTCACTATCATCCACTCAGGACCACAGCTCTGTTTCTCTGAAATCCTGTCTGGTTCAGGTAGCCTCCTCGATGAATAACAACGTGCTCAAATTGAATAACAGCAAAACGGAGGTGCTGATCCCTGGGAAACACCTGAGCCTCATGGGGCCACAGCATTGGCCAGCAGTGCTGGGAGAGATCTCTACTCCTGCTTCCAAGGTCAAGAACTTAGGTTTCCTGACCGATAATAAGCTCTCAATTAAACCACAGGTGGTAAAGGTATCCTGAATCTGATTTTCCACTATGAAATGGATACAGAAATTCATCTGGATGCTCCCTACATCTGCCCAAACAACTATAATCCAAGCATATATCTAATCTTGTCTGGACTATGGTAATATCCTATACCCGGGGGCTGATAAAGCCTCCATGAGACGCCTGCAGGTGGTGCAGAATGTGGCTTTAAGGCGGATTTCTCGACTGCCAAAACATGCCTCAGTTACTTCTCTCTGCCGTGAACTGCACTGGCTAGAGGTGGAAAAATGAGTTCATTTCAAAGCTCTATGGTATGTCTTTAAAGCCAGGGCAAGTATTCCCCCCCTCCCACCACCATATTAAAGGTCTGACTAACTAAATCAACCTTCTTGCTGTCTGCATTCCAGCAACTTCTCCTTGTGCTCTATTCCTAAGACCAAACTCACTCGCATGGGAGGTTGTTCTTTTTCATTTATAGACCCTAAGCTTAGGAACTCTCTGCCAGAACAATTGAGATCCTGCATCTCGTTGCCAATGTTTCACAGACAACTTAAGACATGGCTGTTTTGAAACAGTAAAGCGAGACATACTTACTGGTTGCAAAAACGTGCCAGGAAACCCAGATTGGGCAGCCATATGCACTATATAAGCGCTTAACTATCTCCAATACACACCTGGCTTGGAATAGGTGATAACTAAACTTGTGCATTCCCTTCAGACACCCCCAACATGCGATACTCAGCTGCATCTGTATTCATCTGCATACTGATAGGTCTTTCTGGGGAGGAGGTTGGGAAGGGTTCCCACTTACATCTCAAAGGGTAGTGGCCAGAGCCCTCACAGAGGGGCTGATTACCTCCCATTGATAGTCTGGAGCCAAGGCTGACCTGCACACTTTACAAGAATTCTTTGTATACACCCCTCCACATCAAAGGCACTTTCTTGTACAAGTACTAGGTCCCTGACCCACTCCAGACAGTACAGCTCTGGAACCAACAAAACTCTGCTGGAGTTAAGACTGCTTTGTGCCAGGACTGCCACTCTGCCAGACTGGCTGTTCTCAGGGACTGCTGCTTTGCCCTGTTGTGCTGCCCTGCTGGCTGCAAACCTCTGCCCTGCACCCCAAGGACTATTCATCCATTCCAGAGTGTCTCCAAGGGCTTGCAGGCCTGTCCCCGGTTCCACTGAGGGTCTCCAGGACATCTAAGACCCCACCCCCAAACAGCTACATTGCAACTTGACTCATCGATGTGCATCAATCTACAAGCGGCCTCATCGCAGCCATCACCGCTGTGCATCAATCTACAGGCGGCCTCATTGAAGCCATTGCTGCTGTAAATCAACCTACAGGAGGCCTCATTGCAACCATCACTTCTGTGTATCAACCTATAACAGGCCTCACTGCAGCCACTGCTGCTGAGCAGAAACTGTGGGAGGGCTTCCCTTTCTACTTGTCGCTCAGCTCACATCTGAACTTCGATGTAGCCCCACTTCAGTGGCCGACAACCTCAATCGGACTCTGTTGCAGTTCCGGATCAGGTTGCTTCGTGCACTGACCAGGTAACCAAGATGTGCTGCCCGCGTTTGTTTTAACGTACTGGACACGATTTGTTCAGATAAAGAATCTCTATTTTACATAAACCTGTGTGGAGTCTTTTTGTGGTGTTGTCCCTGTATTTGCTATTGGTGTATTGCACAAGTATTTTACACATTGCATTCTAAGTTAAGCCTGCCTGCTCTGTGCTAAGCTACCAGAGGGTGAGCAGAGGCTAATTTATGTCACGTAATTGACTTGCCCTGACAAGGACTGTGGTCCCTACTCAGACAGGGTGCATACCTTTGCCAACTAAAGACCCGATTTCTAACACTATACGACAGGCCTTAGAATACCATACAATACAATGACAAAAATAACATGCCATACCATACGACAGGCCAATATGTCATTTGGGAGGAGGTGACATTTCCAGTTTAAAGAACCCACTCCCTGTTCTCACAAAATGCTAAGCCCCCCTATCCATGCACACAGGGCTGACAAACACGCATCTGTTTTAAACACATCTACCAACTCCAAGCCTCCCTTGTATAATAATCAAGCTAGCCTTGTGCAGTTCAGAACATTTGCTTATCAAACAATGCACCACTCGTTATCTGCAGCCAGCCCTCTGTGCTTTACCATACATGGGGTGAAGAGCTGCTCCACCCAAGAAGCAGTAAACCGAAGGACACAGGCGAACAGCCAGTAGCCCCCCCCCCTTGCCCCCAGGCTCTCACACTTAATAGAGCAAGAGCTAATACTGACACCATGGAAGGTATGACTGCATGCCTGCCTGCAGAAAAGTGTGAATGTACTCTAGTCATCTCAAGAAATAGGAAACTCCCCACCTTGTAAAGCAGCCACTCGCAAATAGGCGGATGCCCACTCCTTTGGTTTTACTGCCTCATTCGATTAATATTATATTATTTGCAATTGTTCTGATAATTCTAAAATAAGTACCTGTCTTCAAATACATACTACTATAGAGTTTGACAGCTGTATCAACCACAGAAGACTGAAAAGTGGAGTCAGTCACACCACTGACTTGGAGCTTGCACAAAGATCACAGCAGCAGGTACATCAAACTACATTTAGATGTGTGTAGCCTATCAGTCAGACACAAACCAAATGTTTTCATTCTAAATCATACAATCCAATGCCACATATGACAGGCACAGTTTGTGATGATTTTAATGCTTATATGTGGAATGTTTACACAGGATACTGCTTCTGTTGTAATCTGTGGGCCAAAAATGCTATTGCAGGATTACAAGAAAACTAAGGGCCTGATTTAGAGACTGGCAGACGGGTTATCTTGTCCGCCGTATTAGGATCTCATAGGCTACAATGGGGTCTTAATACATCAGATGGGATATCCGTCACGTTTGTGGCAGAGTAACCCTCTCCGCAAAACTCTAAATCAGGCCCTAAATCTCTTTGGAAGTAACTCGGTATGGGGACAAACAACCCCCACAAAGTCCAGGTTCAGTGACGCATAAGGGAATGAAAAGAAAAGTTAAATGACAACTCCCATGAGGTTTGTACACATTTATACTTCATAATCCTTCATTATATCACAAGCATTGACAAAGCTAATAGGTCTGTGATAGCTGCTGACCTTTTGGCTTACCAAAACTTATTTTGTGTATATTTTAATGAAGGCACGCATTTTATGAAAACAAGCAAGGTCTAAAAGCAAAATACATATAGATTTTTGTATGTAAAGCACATATTGTACCAGTAGTCCCTGGCAGGACTATGTATTGTGAAGATGTCCACATTGTGCAAGAGCAGCATGCTCTAACTCACAGTCTGGAAAGCCAATGATTGACCTGGGCTGACCTGAGTCACTTGCTGTGGTGGGCAGAAGCAAAGTGTGAATGACAGTGCAGCAGACCAATGGATGAAGAGGGTGGCTTGAAAGCCCCTGTAAGTGTTTATAGTATATGGGTATATATGTATTAAAAACAAAAGGCCCTACCTAATACTAGATCTACGAAAGACCCAGGGTGGGCAATTACTGACGAAATTATACAGAAGTAATGTGTGCATGCACTCAGCAACCACGAAGCTCAAGGACAGTAAAATGTATCAACAGGCAAAAAATACACTGCCTGAAAAAAAAAAAAAGCACTTCAATTGAAGGAGCAGGGAAAACCTTCCTTCTGTCAAAAGGAACATCTTAACATCTGTATTGTTCTATTAAAATTAACGGTGAAGGTTACTGCTTTTTATTTAACATTTTTATTATAAGCATAAGGATGCAGGATTTATTTTTGTCTTATTATTGTGGCATATGCTTGCAATACAAAATGTAAAGAAATTTAATCATCGTACCAGCTTGCCAAGGCCAGACCTGTTGGCTTTTCCAAAGCTTGCTGGGGGATGCTGCCAGTGGTAACAGAAGAGGATGAATAGATGACGGATGCATGGTTCTGTCAATTGGGTGATGTGTACTGCAGATGGGGTGGTGGATGTAGTCAGTAGCTGGGTGGTGGGAGTAAATAGCAGATGCAGACACTGTGTGATTGGTTGTAGATAAAAGATGAAGGGTGGAGTGGATGTTGCCAGTAGTCAGCAGAAAATATATACAGGTTGGAGGGGGATCAGTGGTTGGATGAAGTAGGAGATGGTGGGTACAGCAGGGGCAGCCCCTTGGCTATGGTGGAGGAGCGTTGCCCCTCCCGGCTGAAAGAAGGAAGCAGGGATGCAGAAAAATAAAATGTTAATAAAAGCAGGTGAACTCCAAAGGCGCATGTCAGTTTGGCAGGCCATCCAAAGCCGGACAAACTGACATGTGCACTTATAACTCTCCACCCGGCTGTTTTTCACAGCCAGGTGGAGACCAAGTACAGGCTCCCATTCCCTTCCTGGGTGGCATTTCAGCCTGCTCAGGCCATTCCCGGTGCTTCTTTCATGCTATGTAACTGCATGAAAGAATCATCTGAATTGGGTGGGGAGGGAAGGAAGGCAAAAGCACTGAGGCGGCGGGAGCAGCGGAGGGGGGGTGGTGCGGTGCACAGGTAAGTGTTCTTTTTATTATTATTATTTCCCCCCCCTCCACTCTGCGTGCTGCCCCACCAGCCCTTCCCGCCAGCAGCCGCCCCTAGGGTACAGACAGTGTATGACGGTTAGAAGACACAATGTGGTCTGCGGGTATTAACAATCAGAAACAAGCCCTGCACATCCTCCCAGGCTGGCAGCCCCAGCAGAGACCAGCCCTTAAAATGCATTCATTCTGGTAGCCATGGGATGACGCCTGGCAGACTGGCCCTGGCAGTCTGTGATGATTGCTACAGGATAATAACTGCTATCTTTGCTTACTGTCTGTGTGTATCGGTGGTGGATACAGGATGTCTGGTTCTCACTTGTCTGTTTCATTGCTTGAACAATGAGTAGTGAAGAGTATCAGCTATCAGCTCGATTCATTCACCCAGCCCACTCCCCCGAAGAGTTAAGTACAGTCTACTATGGAAAAAATCTGAATGTATTGGGCAGTAGGTGAAAGAGAATGGGTGTTGAGAATGGGTATTGACAATCGGGTTAAGAATGCTGGATAATGGTTGTGGGGCCATTGAGATGAAGATGATGTTAACAGATGCTGTCTATGGGTACCATGGAATGTTGATGGGTTCCGCATACGGCAAACTCACTCAGGCCAGGCTGACTGTGGTTTATAATTTCAGTAGGCGCTGGATACAGGATGACTCATGACATTAGTGATTAATGCAGGATGCCATCTTTGGATTTTGGGTGTTGTAAGTAAGTATTGATGGTGTCTGTAAGTGATGGCATTAGGTGTGCTGTGGTTAGTGACTGTCAGATAAAGGGTTCAGTCTGTAACATCCAGGATGCTGTGAGCGAGCAATGATGGTGTATGAAGGTAAGAGGAAGGGTCAGTTGTTTATGGAGACTAACAACAATATAGGGTGATATTGCCCTTTCTCTGATGTCGTAGAGTGCAGTGTTTCAGTGATGGGCGTTGTCAGTGACTGGTGCCCTTAAGACTCAGAGGTCTTCAAACTGGGGTTCGGGCCCCCCTTGGGGGGCCTCAAGTGATCCCAGGGGGGGCGCCAAACTCTGGCCAAAAGAAATATTATATAGATAACATGCCTTTGTTTTAAGCAAAAACATGTTATCGCAGTTTTAAAAAGGTAACAATACTTAACTGCAATGTTTAAATAGGTTTAGACCTATTTAAACATTGCCATCTTTCTAAAAATAAATGTGAAAAATTCTGAGGGGGGGGCCCAATGATTTTTATTTTTCAATTGGGGGGGCGCGGCATTAAAAAGTTTGAAGACCACTGCCTTAAGTGAAGAGTATGAGGTGTAGTTTGGTCAGTAGTTCTGTTTACAGGGTGCTGTAATCGATGCGCTTTTGGTGCTGTATTTTGATGTCAGTGATACATGCCTGCAGGGGATGCGGAGTAGTGTGGTCGGTGGGGGTTGGATGCAGGATGCTGTCAATGATGATGCAGTATTTAGTTTCTGTGTCGAAAGTGGGAATGGGCGAGGTCTGTCAGTGATGGGTTTCTCGACAGAGGGTGATGATGTGAAGTGGGCAGAATGGGCTGGAGGCGAGAGGATTTGATACAGGATAGAGTCAGCGGTGGTGTGATGTATGGGTGATGGGAGTTGTCACTGACTGACGCCTGTATCTAAAATGTGAAGTAAAGAGTTTGCGAGCTGTTTGTGCGGGATGCTAGTGTATGCGAGTTGTGAGAGGGGCAGGGTTGTGGTGTCTTTGGATGCTGGGTGCAGTCAGTGGGTTTTCTTGGCATCTGTTGGAGACACGTGTTCTATAGTGTACGGACCAGTGTTGTCGGGCTCGGACATCAGTAGCCAGGGAAGGGTTATGCGCACTCACCCAGGCTGGTAGCCCCCGCAGAAGACCCTGCGGGCTGACCGTGGCCCGCACTGTCTCTTCCTCCTCTTCGACAAGCCCCATGGCAGTCCGCAGGCTGCGTTCCTTGCCAGAGCGCCGGTGCTTCCAGCACACATAGCCCAGCAGGCCGCCCAGCACCACTAGCAGGCTGATGTTGTAGTAGCCAGCCATGTAGACGGGCGCCAGCAGTGCCACGGAGCGAGCGAACAGCAGCAACAGGCTGTAGACGTTATTTCCTGACGGGGTCCCTGGTTCGGCCCTGTGGGGGATCTCCTGCGGCTGCTCCCCGGGCATCTCCAGCCTCCACCGTCCGCCTAGGTCCCAGAGTATCCAGATCTGCGCCCCTGAGACCCAGGCGACAGACTGTGCGGCATTGGGGCGGGCTCAGAACACTAGCATCCCGGGGCTGATTGGCTAGAGGAGTCCCGAGCCACGCCCAGGAGGAGCACAGAAATAGCCCGTAAGGCTCGGGGCGTGGTTCTCATGCAGTGGGCGAGGCCGAAGGGAGACGAAATGGGAGCGAGTCAGGTTCGGGACCGTTAGTGCGCGCGACCTATGATAGTGGGGGTAGAAGTACCGCCCTCAGTTTAGGGTGACCAGACGTCCCGGATTACCCCGGACGGTTTCGGTTTTTAGGGGACTGTCCCGGTGTCCGACACTTCTCTTAGTTTTAAACAAATATCCCTGTTTTGGGGACAAAGATCAAATTACTACATAAATGTACCTGTTTTTGGGACAAAGGTCAGATTATCTAGGGAAGCACAAATTAAAGGAATGCTCTCCTTTAACATATGCCTACAAAGTATGCAATAATTAAGTAATTTATCTGTTACTGCCTGGCAACACAACCTGTCTGGGGTGCAGAGAGTGGTGGGTGGGGGGCGGGTTGGGCTTGCAGGGTGGGAGGTCAAGCCATATTTAATTTTATATGTATAGTCTTGTAAATGTGTGTGTGTGTATATATATATATATATATATATATATATATATTTATATATATATATATACACATATTCACAAAGCTACGCAAAAAAACGAGACAGGTCAGATATAAAAGTGAGTGTAAAGTCGTTAGTCCTTCATTTATGTCTGACCTGTCCCGGTTTTTGCTCCTCAAAATCTGGTCACCCTATCAGTACTTCACCATCCCGTAATGTAATACGCGGCTTCTGTCCTCAAGCCTATCTACTTTGACTTCTGCCGTGGCTCCCTGTAGTGCTGAGCGGGGATCTCTAAAAGAAAGATGTTATCTATTTGAGAAAGCACAATGTTTTTAACTGTTTCCCAAGCAGTGTTTACTTATCTACCATACTTAGCAACAGTTACACTACTAATATCTACTGGTTCCATTCACAGATACCCTTGCCACTGCTACTCTGCAGAGGATGCCAGGCGCAGACAGCCCTCCTCAGGATGACGGCCCCACTGGATGTCTGGATGAGGACGACTTGCCTGGAACATCTAAGGCCACTGGACAGTCCACCAACGGCAGCCCCACCATGGACACACCGGACGCCCTTACCCATGTGGCAATAACACCACAGCCAGCCCCTGAACTCCCAACCTGTGCCCCAGGCATATTACAATCGGAGGTGTGCACCATAGTACAGGGGCCAGAGTCAAGGGCACACACCCCAGACAATGAAGGCCGAGCTGTTAGTGGGAGTGGGCACATTGTGCCAGGGGTAGTGGGAGGGGAACCGTGGTCTAAGGCTCGGGCCAGCCACACCAACTGACTGCCCAAGGAGCCCACAACCGAGTCCTGGACCCAGGACACAGTGGCCCAGATCCTCACTACCGTGCAGGGGACCCAGAGGCTGCAGGAGGCATACCATCAGGAGGCAATGCAACAATGGCAGGCCTACAATGCCACCATGGCCTCCATAGCAGTGGTGCTGAAGACCGACCACTGTCATGTGTGTGTCCATCACCCACCAGCAGGCCCCTTTCACTGGCCACATCCCATCAGAGCCCTCCACGTCACCGGCAGCCAGTAGCAAGAAGGCCCTTCCACAAGACACCAGCACCCCTACCCCTGTTGTTGAGGAACCCCCAAGCAAGCGAGGACATCCAACTAGACATCCAGATGGACATGATGCCTAGACCAGGACCACTGCCAGGAAATTACCCTCTCCTGAACATTCTCCCTTTTGTGTGACTGAGGCACCCTGTTGACTGTCCACTCTCATATCTCTGGTTTCCCATCGCCAGCAGACTGGACCTGGACTACCCACAGCTGGCCTCACCACTCTGATGATCTCAGCCGCCATGACCCCACTCATCACCTGTTCACTTTTCAATCCCAAATAAACACCAATTGAGCACTGTTACTGCCTATATCTTTTATTGTCATGAGTACGAATGGAACTGACAAGACATGTGCAAATGGCAACCCATTACCCAGCACATGCATGGGAGGGTGAGAGAGGGGGGAGCAAAATGCAGGGAGGTGTATCGTGGAGCAGCAAGTAGCTGGAGATGTGTGTCAAGGGAGGCAACAGGCCAGGTGGGGACCAGAGTTCCCCACTACAATGTCCTGAAAGTAGAACAAGACAAAGACAACAATCGCTGTAGGAGTCACAGATGCCAACTCAACATAAATTCACTGTAGGAACAGGTTTCCAAGGCAGATTTGCCAGTCCAGTCCACGACCATATGTCAAGTACCAACACACAAAAACAACACATACCAATCCAATAGTCACACCCGCACAGCACCTAGCGCCAGACCTGACTCCATACCCACTGCCAATGCATAGCACATAAACTGTCACCGCACAGTGTACCTTGTTCATAGACGTTGATGGCACTAGCACAACAGCTGCCTTACTATAGGTCTGACCCGTACACTGTGACTACCTGAGTCATGGGCACATGTGACACCCCCTAACCCTCCAGAAGCAGAGCTGCAACCAATTCCGTCATTTGTCACAGACAACAGGTAGTGGCAGGGACAAGGCAGACTGTTGTAGAGGACACATACCAGACAGTTGTCACATACCTGCATCTCAGCCGAAGTAATGTCGAATCAGCTTTGCCGTGGAGTCAGCTGCATCCTCTTCATCCTCCTCCTCATCACTCCCCATGTCCCCTTCATCAACCACTGGTACAGTTACCTCCTCCTCTGCATCCGGCAGTGGGATCTGATGCCTCAGGGCCAGATTGTGCAGCATGCAGCAGGCCACAATGATCTGGCACACCTTCTGTGGTTTGTAGAGCAGGGCACCCCCAGAGACATGCAGACACCGGAACCTGGCTTTCAGCTGGCCGAAACACCTCTCAATTACCCATCTGGTACGACCGTGAGCCTCATTGTAACGGTCCTCTACAGCTGAAGTTGGATGCCTCACGGGTGTCAGGAGCCAGGACAGGTTGGGATAGCTAGAATTACCTGTGTGCACAGATGGAAGAGGCATGTCAAGACCGGGAAGACGATAGGGCAGGGACAAAAGAGTACAGAGAGCTGAGGGGCACACATATGCAGGGGTACATACCGATGAGCCAGGCTCAGGCCCTCTGGAGTGGTGCCCTCATGTGTGGGACACTGCTTTTCAGCAGGAGGTAGGAATCATGCACAGAGCCTGGGTACCTGGCTGTCACCTGAGAGATGTAGTGGTCCGCAAGACACACCACCTGCACAATTACCCGAATGGAAGTTTTTGTGGTTCCCATAGACCTGTTCACTCCTCCTGGGTGGCACCAGGGCAATGTGGGTGCCATCAACTGCCCCAATGACATGAGGGATGTGTGCCACACCGTAGAACGCAGCCTTGACAGTGGGCAATTCTGCACGTTGGGGGAACTGGATCTAGCTGCACACATGTTTGAGCAGGGCACATAGCATATCCCTCAGGACGTTGCTAAACATGGGCTGCGACATCCCAGCTGCCAGGCCCACTCTAACCTAGAAGGAGCCTGATGCAAGGTAGTGGAGGACTGACAACACCTGCACTGTGGTAGGGATGGCATTGGAATGACGAATGGCTGGCAACAGATCCGGCTCCAACTTGGCCACCAGTTCCATGATGGTCACACAGTTCAGGCGATAGATCTGGATGACATGACGCTCCTCCATGGTGGCAAGGTCGACTAGGGGCCTTTACACTGGTGCATTCCTCATCCTCAAAGTTCCATCGTACCTGGGAACAGGAGAGAGTTGGAATTATGCAGTGCACCATAGACTGTGTCAACGGTGTTGATGTGGTCACAGTACAGCAAATTGTCACCTATGATGCACAAACTTACACACACATTACACATTGGACATGTACAATGGGAGATGCCAGTCTTCATGCATGGGACAGGTGGAAGTGAGATCATCCATCATGGCGGTAGGAGGTCATGACCCCATGCAACTCATCATTGGTTAACACTGTTGCCTATGGGAGGCAGGAGCCAATGGTGATTGCAGCCAGCGGTGATGATGATGTCCGCGGCAGCCGTGACCGCCATATCATGTGCACATGATCACTTGACTGCTGAACCTCGTGCCCTGAGGACCTCCACTGTGTGCTGCTGTGTTCTGATTTTGGTAGCCAAGATGCCACATCCTGCAGGAGATAGGGCCCCAGCCTTCACCCAGGAAGAGTTGGAGCGGCTCGTGGATGGGGTCCTGCCCCTGTACGGACAGTTTTATGGGGCACCAGAGCAGCAGGTGAGCCTCATGTCATTGTCCTGTATGTGAGTTGGGTGCATAGGGATGGGAACCTTCTTAAGTGGCAGTGTGTCTGAGGCATGGACATGGGTGAGGGGCCTATAGCTACGTTGGATGACGACGTGTGGATGTGGAAGTGTGATGTGTGCTGTCCACTGCTGTCCCAGGGATGCCACTCTACATGACTGTGTCCTTCTGTCTGTGTCACCCATGCAGGTTAGCGCCCATCAGAAGAAGGGGATTTGGCGTGCTATCGCCAAACAAGTGCGGACCCTGGAGGTCCATGCCCGGCAGACTACCCACTACAGAAAACGGTGGGAGGACCTGAGAAGCTGGGCCCGGAAGACCGCGGAGGCCCAGCTGAGGATGTCCTCCCAATGAGGGAGAGGTGCCTGTCGGACCCTGACCCCCCTAATGGCCCACATATTGGCAGTGGCCTACCCTCAGCTAGATGGGAATTTGAGGGCAGCACAGCAGCCACATGGGTATAAGTACTCACTCTCACTTGCAACATGTGTTGCCATGCTGGCTCTGGGTGGGCACTGCCCGGGTAATGCCATGCAGTCAGTGGTAGAGGGACAGACTCCTCCAGTGTTGGAACTGTGTGGCCACCTACTAGCTTGATGTGCTTGCCAGCTCAAGGCAACAGGATTATTGGACCTGGGGTGTCAGGCCATTGGGATTAGTCCTTGCAAACCACTGTGCCAGGGGTGGATCTAGAGACCTCAATCAGCTGATAGACACTGCATGTGTAGTGAGGTGGGTGCACTACGTGGTCACAGTGCTACTTGACAATAGACAATTAGGCCTGCCAACTAGCTGTGCAGGATTCTGTTGGGTGTGCAGTCCTTTACAAGCCTATCTCAAAAGCCATGGGTAGTGGGCAGGTACAGGACAGGTGTGGCGGGTATGCCACTCCTCATGTACATATTTGCATCAGTCATACCATCAGTGGTTGACGTGCATTATTTTGGTTTCCCCCATGGTGTTCCCTAGTTGTAGGATGTACAGGGTGGGTATAGCGTATCATGGCATGGTTTCAAATGCTGATGTTCAACCCTGTGTCACTGTTGTACTGGCATTGACCAATTGCACCCTGTCTTTCTCTCTCTCTCTCTCTCTCCCTCCCTGTCCTCCTCTGTCTTTGTGTGCATCAGCATCATCTGGTGAAGGAGAAGGGGCACCGGCGAGTGGAGAAGCTGCAGCCCACGGGACCCTGGAGGCTGACCCCAGCAGAGCCGAGGGGACCAGTGGGATGGAGGGTGAGGGGAGTGCCCCAGGGGAGATCGGATCAACCACTACATCTTCAGATTCCTTCTTCGATGGATGCTCCCTGGCAGTGGTGGACCCATTTGGGACCATCCCAGAAGCTTCCTTGTCCGCCACCCCCTTTACCTGAACCGCCCTCCAGGTAGCTTCCCACCCACTTGCCCGCTCATCCAAGAGGGTGGGCATCTCCTTCGCCGCAGGCACCTCTGCCCCTGCCCTAGTCAGCCCTGCTGCTCTCAGTGAGCAGGCTGTTGACCTCCTCAGGTCCATCTCTGAGGGGCAGACAGCTATTGTGAATGCCATCCACGGACTGGCATCCCAGATGCAACAGTGCAACGCGTTCCTGGAAGGTATTCATGGTGCCTTGCCTGGCATACAGAGATCGTTTCAGGCTCTGGCCTTCTCGTTGATGGCAGCCAGTGTCCCTTCTATTTACGTCCCCACTCCAGCTACCTGTTCCCTCTCCCCTCACCCATCCAAGACACACCTACTGACCCACATGCATCCACATCAACAGACATGGTATGCAAGGACAGACATAAGCACCACAAACGCCACCACCGCCATGCACACACACAACAGACACATACAGACATGACAACATCCACACCCTGCACCGACTCCCCCACCACCTCTCCCCTCACAGTCAGTACACCACTCACACCTGCAGTCAGCACCACATCAGTCACTGATTCAGCCACATGTGCCCTCACTGCCATCGTCACCACATTGTCTGACCCCCATTCAAGCACCCCATACACCACTGGCGCAGACACCACGACTGTCAACACCCCCACGTGCAGCACATCCACCCTACCTGCAGACACCACCCCAACATACACTCCTAATTATCCCCTGCCATCTCCCTGCATCGCCTCCTCACCTTCTCCCAGCACATCAAAACGCCAGCACTCACCCACCCAACAATACCCCAGCACACACGTTTCATGCACCCACACACCTGCTCCCAAGGCACCTACACGTACACACCTCACAACCATACCCACTCCTTCCACTTCCAAACATCCTTACCTTGACCTCCCTTGTGTCCCCCAAAAATGTTGCCTACATGAGTTTTCCCTGTTCCCCACCACTTACCCAGTCCCTGTTCCCCCCAAGCACCCTGCTACCCTTCCAAAGCCCCTGCCTTCTGCCTCCCAGTCCACCACTACCCCTGGCCATGCCCCTCCACCACCTGCCACTTCCGCCCGTCACGTCCACTGCTCCTCCTGCCAGATCTATGCCCATGCCCACTCCCACTACTTCCAAAGCCAAGCCCCCTCCCTCCACTCCCAACACCAAGCCCACTCCGTCCACTTCCAAAGCCAAGCCCACTCCCTCCAGTTCCAAGGCCAAGCCCACTCCCTCCAGTTCCAAGGCCAAGCCCCCCCCCGGCTAAACCCTCCCCCTTCTCCAAGGGCAAGCCCAAGACCCCCGCTCCAATCCCAGACCAAAGGACCCCACCTCCGAGCCCAAAGCCCCCCCCCCACCCCATCCTGAGGTGCCTGCACACCCAATTGATGCCCCTGCCCTGTGGAGGCCCACACTTTGTGCCCAGTGTACTCACGACACTGTGGGAATTTTGGACTGGCCGTTGGGCCTGTTTGTTCATTGTTTGTTCAAATTTTAAATTTTGATATATATTAAGGGCACAACACCGTTGGTGTCGATGGTACCTACCTAGTCCTGGCTTTCCTTCCACATGTATGTGTGTTGGTTGTGGGTATTAACGTGTATGTGTCGCAGGTGTTGGTACGGGTGTTTGTTTGCGTGTGGGTGTGGCTTCCAGTGTCGTGTGTGTTGTGTGTGTGTGTACTAATGTCGTTCCCTACAGTGTGTGTTAGGCTGGTGTACGTACGGTTGGTGTCTTGGTCGCCGTCCTTAGTCCGGGAGTTGCATGGCCACGTAGGGTATTGGGAGGAGTTGCAATTCGCCTACGGATGTGCTTGTATTTCTGAAGGTAAGTGTTCTCTTTTATATTGTTTGTTTCTGCCAGGCTTTTGGTGGCAGTGGATCTGCCCAGGAAATCCTGGCAGTGTGGAAACTCGTAATATGGTTGTGGGATACTGCCTGAACGCCGGCCAGGAGATGGCTGCCACCTGCCGCACCAGCCCATCTGCTGTGGCGGTACGAACAGTAACTTGGCTGTGTTCTGCAGGTGCCTTCCCTGTTATATGGAAGTCTTCACCACTGGGCCCAAAGCGGTGCGTCAGCCAACTCCACTGCGGCGCTACACTCACCGCCATACTCGTAATGAGGGCCTATGTCATGCTGATCTAGTTTGTAGAAGCCTATACAGTCCCTTGACAAGACTGAGGTCCTAGATCTGTCCTGTGACCTTGAGGGGCACACTAAGCAAGTCCTCATTTTGCTGACAGTGGACTACTGGCTTGTCACAAGTTGAGGGCCGGACTGGGACAGAAAATAAGGTCGAGCATCAAAATAAAAGTGACTCCCATTATTGAATTCAATAGCTAAAAAGTGTCCCATGTTTGCTGATTGGGTCAGTTTTGAGCCCGTAGAAAACAAGCTGTATAATTATTTTTAAAGATATGGAAGACTGCATGGATTTGCTGCAAGAAAAGTTTGTTTTAATATCAAGGAAATCTACAGTAAAAACTGGTCCAGCAGACTATAAAGCCGGCCCACAACTAGAGAAAAACCGCCCCACAAAGTGATCTGTCAGAGCAGCCTATCAGGCACTGCCTGATTGCCCTGTAGGCCAGTCCAACCCTGCACAGGCTTAGCATGTTGATCAATGGTGCATCATACCGTGTTTTGTGAATCCATAGTCATGGCCAGACATTTTTATCTGTGTCACTGGAGTGGAGGCCCAACTTGTGTAAAGTTCTGCTTCAATGCACTAATCCTAATCCTTGTGCTAACATTCCAAGCATGTGTTGTGCGCAGCCTTTTGTGGTATATGCAATGGAGTAATGGAGGCCTGCAGATTTCACTTTAGAAATCCTTAACCTGTTCCTGTGCACAAGATGGAGGTAATTTTGTTTACCCAGATGGTAGAAGTGTTTCACCAACATTCCTGAAGCTGGAGAGAGGAGACCTATGCAATGAAGTGGGTACAGAGAGGACTACACCCCTTTAGAAATGTACAGAGGCCATTTTGCTGGGAGGAGCAGATGATTAGTCTTTCTGTAGTACTGCAATGTGGAAAATGGTTGGGGTGAAGTTTGGGACTGAAGTCTCTTTTCAGTGTCAAGAGGGTCTTTTTAGGTGAGCCAGCCTTTTGAATTTCCCATGACCATTGTACAGTATGGCTGCTAATAAACCAAGCATATAACATGCATGCCTATATGTGCCTCTGTTGTGGGCACTCCAGGCTGCAGACTACCCTGCTATGAGAAGCATCGCTCTGCTTTGCAGCATACTGTGATCGCTGCTGTTTCTGACTGACAGCCAACTTCTCAGATGAGAGGGGGTTAGTCCCTGTCTGGAGTGTTGCTGAACTGGAAGAACTGTATTTCTGAACTTAGTGCCTGGAAACCAGCCTGCCTACTGAGAGAGGGAAAGTTCCAGCCAGAATGTGGTGCTGATGGTCTCCCCAAGGGAAGGGAAACTACACAGAGAGACTAATGAGCCTGAAAGTATGAGTGCAGTATATCCAGAAGTAAAGTGTTAAGTGGGAATTGCGGATTTACGGCTAACCTCGCCGCTGTGCAGTAAGGACAATTGCGACCAAAGCAGTTGATTCAAAGGCCTGTCCCTACGGCTGTCACCACCTCTGCTAGTATACCACTGTGTCCCAGTCTATGTGGCTGCCCATCTACTGCTCAACACCAAGTCACCAAAATGTGGACCCAATGCCTACCCCTAGTCCACACCAACAATAGTATCTGCATTGATCAAAGCGCTCTGGGCTAACACTGTGGCTACCAATCACTGTCAACTCCCACGCTACCTACCTGAGATGCTTGTCACTACTTTCCAAGGCAACCACTAAAGCCCAAGTGCTGAAGGGGATGTACTTGACCTTGTTTGCACAGCTGTAATAAGAAATATTCCTGGACATCAGAGGCAAACAACCCCAACGCTAAGGATGAGACCCAATAGCCCATGCTTGCCCCATGGTCCCCTGAACATGATCTTTACCGATCCTCTAATAGAAAGGGTATGCATTCAAACCAATCAGCTTTGTACTGTGTACCCCCTAACCCTATAAAGTCACTGCAATTCACTTGGTACTATATTTTCAGTGGGAGTCCAGAGAATAATGGGTGCAAAAGGTTTTTCTGCACTAAATGCTGTAAGGCACTGGAGTGAAAACAGGGTGAGTTTGAATAAAGCTCATAGTGTTATTAAACCCAGTTCACTGATTCTCAATACCACAATGCAGGCCAGTGGGGCACAGATGGTGGTCTACTTCGCCTCCGTCATTCACAGCAGGCAGTACGAAGGGCAAAATTATCACATCAGCCCACGGCCTCAGATGCAGTGCTTCACTCTTAGACTGTTGTCCTTACTCCCTCTCCAGCACCCTTTGCCTGCATTCCCCTCTTGCACCACAATTCCACTCCCTCCTGGCCCTGTTACAACTCTGCCGTCCCATCTCTAGGGGGCGCTGTAAACAGACTAACCCAGAGTCCCTTTCTGACTCCTGTTTGCTTCCCTTTTCGATATGTCATGCTCTGGAAGAACTACATTTGATCCCATGGACTTCAAATCCCACAATGCACTGCCTGGTAGTCAGTAAGACATACAATCTTCTGTCCATTGCTTCCTATGGGAAAAGTCTGGTTGTTCCTTTATACTGGATTCCTGCTCTCTGTTTTCTAGCCTTGTTCCTGCCTTTGCTTCAGCTTGAGCCTGTTCACTGTTCCTGCCTTTCCCTCCTAGAGACAGAATCACTTCTGCTGCCTCCTTTCTATGGGGCTTGCGGGGTGACTATCTGTAAGAGTAATCTCCACAGAGGCAATGACGTTCCCTGTTGCTGTGGGAAGTTCTGAGCCCTACCCTGTGTATAACCTTAGTAATAACCACACTGTATTTGTTCATTACTGATCCGTTCCTTATTTGTTCACACTAAGGTTGCTCTGCCTTCACTTTCCTTTTTTCTGTGCCTTACCATAGCTGTCCCTTCCCCGTGTATGCCTTTAGCTGCTCTTCTGCTTCGGTACACTACCTCCTCAGGAGATATTCTGTGAACTCAAGGGATGCCCCCTAACAGAATCCTGACAGACCCACCCAGAACCGTGACAGGCCCGTCCCTACAGACTTAGGGCCAGATGCAGGAAACACTTTGCGACTCTTTGTGTTTCCCATGCAGAAATGCATTTTGCGAGTCGGGACCGACTCGCAAAATGCATTTCCGAATCGCAAATAGGAAGGGGTGTTCCCTTCCTATTTGCGAGTCGCAGTGGAATGCAATTCCATTTGCGACCGCATATGCGGTCGCAAATGGAGTCGCAGTTACCATCCACTTGAAGTGGATGGTAACCCACTCGCAAATGGGAAGGGGTCCCCATGGGACCCCTTCCCCTTTGTGAATGGACCCAAAACTATTTTTTCAGGTTTTCCCTTGGACCACTACCTGCCCTGAAAAAATACCGAAACTAAAGGTTTCGTTTTTTTTTTTAAGTGCAGCTCGTTTTCCTTTAAGGAAAACGGGCTACACTTAAAAAACAAAAACTGCTTTATTTAAAAGCAGTCACGAACATAGAGGTCTGCTGACTACAGCAGGCCTCCATGTTTGCGAGTGCCCATAGTCGCTATGGGGCCGCAATTTGCGACCCACCTCATTAATATTAATGAGGTGGGTCTTTGCGACCCCATAGCGACTCGCAGACGGTGTCTGAGACACCGTTCTGCATACCAGTTTGCGAGTTGCAAATTGCGAGTCGGAAGGACTCGCAATTTGCAAGTCGCAAATTGGATTTTTGCTACATCTGGCCCTAAGACTCTTCCTGCCCCCACGCTAGCCCACTCAACCTCAACCCAATCACCCTTCCTGTTCTATCCACCAGCCTCAGAATACTCTTCCATTTTGCACCTGCCCTGTGGTTGTGGGTGGAACTAAATGGGCATCTAGTACTACTGGAAGAACAGATATTCTGTAAGTGCATTTGTGGACAAATGTGCTTGTTTATGAGTGTTGGGTAATTTAATGTGTGATGTGTGAGAAGTGTTCCCATGCAAGGACTGAGTGACTGAGTGGTGTAAATGCATAGTTCAAATTGTGAGTGCTGAGTGAAAGGTGTGCCTATAGGAGTGCTGAGTTAGTGTGGGGCCCACGTGAAAGCTGAACGACCATCATGTTTATGTCTGTATGTAAGAGTGAGCTGTGTGACTAATGGTTGAGCGGACAGCTCTTTTGAGTGCTAGACGATGTAACTTTAGACACTTTTAAGAAACTCACCTTGTCACTGACAGTTGACAAGTAGGGTTTCAGGTGTAATTTAAACTAGGATACTCATGATGTCAGACAGGGACTTAGGGTGGAGAAAATACATTTTCAACTGATCCTGCAATAAAATGTCAGCTTTTTGGATAAATTCACTTTTCTAGAGGTGTCTGAGCCACTGTAGACCAGAGCCAAATCTAGAACTCTGACTCAGGAAGATGTAATTTTGGAACCTTGAGCCAAGACCTCATGTGGCCTCTGCCACCCACCCCCTTTGTCAATAACCAAGTCCCCTGACCCTTCATCTAGTGGATAAATTGTGCAGCATGAAACAAGTATCCTGGGATCAAACTGTTTACCTGCTTGACTAAATTGTAGAATCCTAGGCAATTACTGTACTTTTCCTTTGTCCTCTGATTTGAGTGTACCTTTAAAAAAACTCATTTTAGGGTGCGTGCTCTACAAAAACCTCACTTTTAATGTTGCTCCATATGTTATTAAAACTCTTGCAGGGTTAACATGAATTTACTTGTATCTTGGTTCACTAATAGCAAAATCATTGGAGGCATTAATATGTCTAGGTTTATGGTTAGAATTGTGGGGTACATTTACTAAAAGTCCATGCAACGCAGCTCGGTAGGCAAAGTTGCAGCACTCCATTGCGTGAGAGTAGAGAGCAGGACAGCGCTATATCTGTTAAGTTAGCGCTGATGGACAAACCATGCAATACGCACATATTTACACAACAGTGCAAGGCTGTGTGCGAGATGTGTGGCATAGGTTATGCACTGTGTACAAAATACTATATCTAGGTAAAATTTAAACCTTTTCCCACTTTGAATGCATGCTGTACACTGCAGCACAGATGCTAAGTTGGGAAACATTTGGAGAAATAAAAATACTTTCTTCTTTTAACACCTGCCTCAAAGAGGCATTTTTTCAGCACAAAGCCCTCCTTACTATTGATACTAGACAGGGATTTGTATTAAAAAACATGGAACCATAGAACAGTCATGTACGTGGAACAACCCTTTGACACAAAGTAAAGTAACGCAGAACAAAGCACTGCTTTGCATTACTTTCAGGCAAGTTGCAGCACTCCATTGCGTGAGAGTAGAGAGCCGGACAGCGCCATATCTGTTAAGTTATGGCTGATGGACAATCCATGCAATACACACAACTTTGCACAGTAGTACAAGGCTATGTGCGTGATGTATGGCATAGGTTATGCACTGTGTACAAAATACTATATCTAGGTAAAATGTAAACCTCTTCCCACTTTGATTGCATGCTGTACACTGCAGCACAGATGCTAAGTGGGAAACATTTGGAGAAATAAAAATATTTTCTCCTTTTTAACACCTGCCTCGGAGAGGCAATTTATTTGCACAAAGCCCTCCCTACAACTGATAGTAGAGAGGCATTTGCATTAAAAAATATGGAACTATAGAACATTCATGCACTGCACGTTGAACAGCCCTTTGACACAAAGTAAAGTATTTCCTTTTGGTATGATGGAGACAAAGACATTGCCCCTTCATGGAAAATACAGCTGCAGTCTCAATCCTGACATCTTTGTGGGTACAAGTGAGAGACACTGGAACATGTTTGTGTGTGTCCGGCACTAGAGGTACATAGGAAAATATACCTGAAACACATTTTTAGGATATTGAACATTTGTTCTTGTAAACAAGCAGTCATCAGATGGCTAAGCGACATTTTAATTCCTCTGGTTTGCAGAGGCACAAAGCTTATAATGCTGATTTAAAAAAAAAAATTTAAAAAATGATCGAGTAAGGTTAGGTTTAACCCAAGAACCATCTTGAGTGACTTTCTGCAGATGGGTAGAGTATCTATATGGATTGTTTTAATGATGTTTAATGTATTATGATGCACTATCACTTTAATTAGGCTAATAGAAATTGTACGTCTCAAAACAGCCTTCAAGGGGGAAAGGAGTCAGCAGGCTTGTTATATGGGTAACGTAAAGCACCCCGTGCGATAAATAAGCATTGGTACCTTATTATTTGAAACTGTGTGCTTTTTACAGATCTACTGAATATTGTTCATATTTTACGTAATTATTTTCTTAAAATGAACAGGCGGGGATAGCTTTTATAATTCTGTGCATTTTTATGTTAAATTATGAAGGGTGTTCTATGTGTCTATCTTGCTAGGACTTATGTGACTTGATCTTAAAGATGGTATTGGTTTTAATTATCTATGCTAATAATAAACATGACTTGACTTTAAAAAAAAAAAAGAATTCCAAATTAACATATGCAAACCCAGTGCATAAAGTCAGTAAATCCGCTCCAAGTCTTCTGAGAAATGTCACTTAATGCAGCAGTTCGTTCTAGTGCTCTGAAGTAAAAGGCTTTCACAATAAATAAATAAATAAATACACTTTTTGAAGAGTCTTGTGCACATTTTTCACACAACCATTTACATAGCATGCAGAGGGCTTTGTTTGCATTAAAGTGCTTAAAGTCAAGACTGATAATTTGCTGAGCTCTGGCTTGGCACTCCTTATTAATAGTCTGCTGGCACACCTCTGTATGTCTCTAAAGTATACTCAGGACCACTGGAATTATGCGATTGTGCAGCTGTGGCGATTTTTACATAATTATAGATTTGCCGCATTTGCCACCTAATTCATTTTTTGCCACATAATTGGCAGATTTTAACAAAAAAAATGTTTCTAACTCAAATGGTTCAAAAGTTACTAAAAACAAAGTGACACAAATTGTGGTGCAGTGGAAGGTCTCTTGCAAAGATTAACTGGTCACCTTTCTGTAGCTTGTTGCTATATTTAATGTTAAACTGGTACTCTTGATGTGCAACTAATTCCGAGACAGTGTAAACAAGTTTAAAAATGACAACATAATGATGTATTACTATCACAAAACCTGCAGCATAATTGCACAATTTACTTAAAGTTTCTGCAAAATTTGCTCCCCTCCTCTTCCCCGCTGCATACTTCCAGTGGCCTTGAATATACTCCCCTACTGTGGCAGCAAAATCCCCTACAAGAACAGGGAAGGCAGGGAGCATAGGTTGAAGAGAAAGCAGACAGAAGACTTGTTTACAATTAAATGGCGTTTTGAAGACTTGCAAAATACTATGAATGCATCTCTGGCATTAGCCCCTGCCTAGCCCACTACCGCTCAAGAACTGCCTGTGTCCATGAAACTGAGGTTCTACAGCCCGGGCTATGGCAGATGATGAGGGGGCGGGGGTAAGGCCCTTTCCGCACCTGAGACGAGAAAGTACTAGGGACTGGACAACAGATCTTCTGAAGAAAAGAGGAAGTAAGTCTAGGATTTATTTAAGTATTCTAAGTATGCCATAGAAACTGGGGGCACATTTTGACTGCACTGTCCTAGAAAGAGAGTTGTCCAGCCACATTTCCAAGCTTTTAATGCATAGACACTCCGGCCATTGGAGAGTCGGCTGGGGGTTGAATCTGTTATCTAATATTATGATCTCTGTTTTTCCCCGTTTAGTTTGAGACAGCAGTTTGCCATCCAAACTGGCTACTTTTTCTAGACAGGGTCTGCTGGTAATGTGCTCCTATTCCAGGTGTGAGTGAGACAACTAATTTTGTGTATCATATGCATAGGAGACAATTGACAGGCCAAATTCCTCAATTATGTCTGCTAGCGGGTGCAGATAGAGATTAAAAAGTGTGAAACTGAGGGCTGAGCCCGGCAGCACCTTGCACTTCAGGGGGAAAGTATCTGAATAGCAGGGGTTTTCGCAGACCTGAAATGTCCTGTCTTTTAGGAAGGAAGAGAGACAATTTAAGGCATTGTCTTTTATTCTAGTTTCAATCCTTCTTTGGGTAAGTATCTCATGGTCTGCCGCCTTGAAAGCTGCACCCAGGTTGAGTAGGATGATGGCCTCGGACCCTCCCTGGTCCAGTAGCATCTTCAGCTCCTCCGTGACTGATAAGAGTGCAGTGTCAGTACTGTGTGATGCCAAAATCCGGTTTGCGTGGGGTGGAGGAGAATTTTCTTCTTGAAATATGAAGTTTTGGTTTAATGCTTTTCTAATATCTTCCCTGCTGCAGGGAGCAGGGATATAGGCCGGTAATTCTCTGGCCATGAGGGATCAAGATTGATTTTTTTATTAATAGCTTTACTATATCATATTTCCACGCAGGAGGGACTATTCTAGTATTAAGTGAAAGGTTGAGAAGATCCAATAGAACACAAAGGATATATTCCGCTCGGTTCTGAGGCTTACAGTGGATTGGTTATGAGTAATGTCTCTCTGGGGTGGAATTAGTTGTATTTTTTGTAGTTTATATAGAGGAGTATATGTCATAGATTTGTTAAAAAAAAAACATTTCTAATTCATTGCAAAGTGCGACCGTGGGATCTGAGCCATTACTGTTAGATTTTTATGAAGTTAGGGATGTTACAATTTGAAATAGTTCCCTTGGGTAGTTTGCTGTCTTATCAGTTTTAGTATCAAAATAAGAATCCTTTGTCTTTTTAGTTCCAAGGTGAAAATTCCTAATGGCTATATGGTAGGTGTTTTTCTCACTTTCACCATACACTTTCCTCCAGTTTCTTTCTAGCTTTTTACAAACTTTGTTCCAAGGTCAGTAGCTGAGGAGTGAAGCAAGGGGAACCTTTCCCCCTGTGGCCTAACTTAATCAGTGTTACTGGGATCACCTCATCTACGGATTGTTTGACCCAGTTTCCAAATTTATTATATGCTTGTTTGGAGTGATCTCCTAAAGCAGATTTAGAGGAGGCTAGAATAGAGTTCCAGTTTTCCTTGTTGAGTTTTCACTATCTATGGTCAGTTACTGGTATAGAGCCTGAAGGAGGTGACTTGCAGTACAATGTCATTGGTATCAGGTAGTAGTCTGACCACAACATGGGACAGGCCTTTTTGACCTTAAGATTGGGGTCATTACTAACAACTGGGTCGAGGAGATGGCCTTTTTTTGTGGGTAGGGCCATCTCCTCTTTGTGTTACATGCAGGGAGCTTGGGTCATGTAGTAAGACTGATGATATTGAGTTATTGGTGTCATCCAAATGAACATTAAGATTCCCCAGTGGGGGGGGTGCATGGCCTGGCCGGCAGAGATGGCGGATGTGTAGACACTCCGCTCCACTGAGGCCTTCTAATTCTCCTTCAATTGCCAAACCCCAGAGGGAGCCCGCGACTATGAAAGGGCCACAAGGGATGTTGGCGAAGCCCTGGAGCACAGGTACGGCCGACTAGCACCCCGAGAGTCGGACCAAAGGCGGGCTGCCGGGTGCAAACAACAAGCGGCCTGCAGGGACACTGAAGTCGGCTGCTACCTAAGCGGTGACCGCCATATAGAGGAGCAGAATCCGAGGGATCAGAATGGTTTTGTGCCCACATGTAGCACATCTCTGAACCTCAGACAGCTATTCACGATACTGCACCGGCCCTTAGAAGAGCAGCGACCTGAGGCCATGCTCCTATCCGTAGACCTAGAAAAAGCATTTGATTCAGTAAGATGGGACTATCTTAGAGCAGTGATGATGAGAATGAGGATGGGAGAGAACTGGATATGCTGGATGAAGTTATTATACCATCGACCAGTGGCCAGGGTGTGAGTGGGGGGAACGGTGTCCGAATACTACCCCATATGTCGCGGCACCAGACAGGGCTGTCCCCTCTCGCCCTTGCTGTTTGCAATTGCCATTGAGCCCTTAGCAGCGCAGCTCTGAGTGGAGGGACGGGGTAGGGGGGTGATACTGGTCTGGGAGGAACACATCATATCGCTCTATGCAGATGACCTGCTGATATATCTAAGAGACAGCCAGTCTGGGATCCCATGGGCACTGGCGCAGCTGGAGGGATTTGGTGTGCGCTCGGGTCTCAGGGTTAACAGAGGGAAGACGCACATTTTTCTGCTGTCTGAGGGTGCCGGACGCCCGTCCACGTTCCCTGCTGATCTCACCTGGTCACCACACTCTTTTAGGAACTTGGGCATCCAGATCTTCCACGATATGCGTGATCTGCGCGATGGGAACTTGGGAGTGGCCCTCCGTTCTTTAAAAAAATTTTTTTTATTGATTTTCAATGTTAATCAGTTCTCATAATTGCAATTACATTGATAGATTATAATTGTACTGTTATAAAACATACATTCAAAACTAACAATAAAAACTTAACTTAGGTCTGGATGTGAAATTCCAAATGTGTTTGACCGCTGTGTCTGAGCGATGGGTTGGGTGTGGTCTTTCCTGCTAGAGTACGTTTTATTATGGTGATGGGGGGGAGAACCGGACCGGCGTACAACTCCGGCGCGTGCCGCAGTGGCACTTGCTGCCCTTATTCTAGTTGTATCGTTAATACTTGTTAGTAGCTATATGTTGGGGTGAGTTGGGGGGGTTGGGATTAGAGACACTTCCAGATTTTCCTGTGTGTTTGGTTTTCTTGTTTGATTGTGATGAAGGTCGTCGGGTAAGTGATAGTTTATCTCGCGGGTGATACTCGGTCGAGTTCATGGCGGCCTATCGTCGTTTTTGGCCTCTAGTCTGCTTACTATTATGTCCCAGGCTTCGCAACCTGTGTGTTGTTGGCCCTCCCTTGCTAGTTTACGTAGTACTAGAGATTCTATGCAGGACCAACGCAATATCATGTCATGCCAGGTTTTCATATCTGGAGCTGTGGGCGCTTTCCAGTTCATAGCTATCAGTCTTTTATACATCACGTGTGCTAGATCTATGAATTTGTGTAAATGCCTATGTTTCTTTTCTCTGGGTCTCAGACCGAGCAGGCAGAATTTGGGATCAACTGTGAGCGCTAGGCCAGTCAGCTCTGATACCTCTTCTACTACTCCACTCCATTTCCTATTCACTTGGGGGCAGTCCCAGACCATCTGATAAAAATGTGCCTTTGGCGCGTTGCATCTAGGGCAGGTTGGGTCCGAGCTGGGGAACAGGCGTTTAATCCTGGCTGGTGAAAGGTAAGTTTGGTGTGTATAGTTGAATTGTGTATAGCGAAATCTGGGGTTTCTCGACACCCCCGTGTGTGCTGTAGAACCATCAGCCATTCCTCTTGCGATATCGGGCTTGGTAGGACTGCATTCCATCTTTCCCTTACATTCTCCAGACTGGGTATGGGGATTTCATTCAGGGATTTATATAGGTTTGACACTACCTTTATTCGATCGTCTCTTTGTAACATGAAGTGTAATGTGGGGGAGATCGTCGGTTCTTGATCTCCAGCCTCCCATGCCTTCTTGATTGCATGGCATATAGCATAATATGTTATAAATTGCCCGGGGTTCACTGCTGTTAGGGCTTGCATAGATTCAAATGACATAAATTTGCCTTCTTCAAAGCAGTCTCCCACTATCGCTATGCCCACCTCCGCCCAGCTCGATAATAAGTGTGTCTTAGCTACCTTAGCCCAACCAGGAATCAGACCCAGTGGTATAGGCGGTGAGTAAGGGAGCGAGTTATGGCCATTTTGAATGTACCTCCTCCAGCATGAATGTGCCGCTAGCATTAGTGGATTTACAGACGTCCCTTTCGGTATTTTATTTCTTAGCCAGGTGATTAGGGGTATGCCCTGTAGTCTCTCCTGAATCCAAGCGGGCTCCGCCTGCGTGGGACTGTGTATCCAGTGTAATATCCACTGTAGCTGTGCCGCAATGTAGTAGAGTTCGAAGTTGGGGGCTCCCAGGCCACCAGTGCTTATTGGTCGCTGCAGCATGGCAAGTGCGACCCGCGCTCTGCCCCCACCCCATATTAGGTGCAAAAGGGTAGTGTTCAGGTCTCGGAAGAAACCTTTAGGGATTAGAAGTGGCAGAGCCGCAAAGTGATATAATAGTCGGGGTAATAGTAGCATGTTTGCCACTGCTACTCTGCCCAGGGGTGACAGTGGGAGTTTACACCAGAATTGCAGTGAGCGCTTCATTGAGGCCAGTGTCCTCCCTAAGTTCCCACCTCTGAGGTCCTCTGTTCTGTGGTATATGTGGACCCCCAGGTATTTAAACGTGTCGAAGCACCATTTCAATTGTCCCGCTGGGGCCCTTTCTTTCCTCAGCTGGGGCCATATAGTTAGTGGGAACACAAACGATTTTTCCCAATTTACCGCCAGTCCCGACATCTCCCCGAATTCAGTCAGAAGTGAGATTACTAGAGGTATCGACTCGCTCCCTTTTCGCACGGATATTAGAGCGTCGTCTGCGTATAGTGATATAACATGATGTAGCCCATTCCTGACTATTCCCCAATTAATTTCCATAGACCGTAAATGGGACGCTAGCGGTTCCATTGCTATAACGAACAACAATGGAGATAAGGGGCATCCCTGCCTGGTGTTTCTAGCGATCGGGAAACTTTCAGATATGACCCCTCCCGTTTTCACCCGGGCTCGTGGGCTGGCGTATAATGTCTGGACCCACTGTATGTAGTTAGGGCCAATGCCCATTTTCCGCATGGTGGCAAACAGAAAGTCCCACCCTAGTGTGTCGAAAGCTTTCTCGATATCTAGCGATAACACCATTTGAACCCACGCGTCCGGGGGGGTGTCCCCCATTACGCTCAACAATCTACGGATATTTTTAAAAGTATTGCGTTGTGGGATAAAGCCGTTCTGGTCTTCATGTATCAAAGTTTGCATCATGGGAGCTAGCCTGTTAGCCAGTATTTTGCCTAATATTTTACAATCGAGATTTAGGAGTGAGAGTGGCCTATAGGATTTAACGTCTGTCGGGTCTCGTCCTTGCTTAGGGAGAACCATTATCGTTGCCTCTCTCTGTGTTGGAGGAAATAGCTTATTTTGCCATGCCTCCTCAAACAATTTCAGCAGGTGGGGCTTTAGGTGTTTTGAATACCTCGCGTAATATTCTATAGGGAGGCCGTCTATCCCTGGCGCTTTGTTCCTGGGCATCTGACCCAGTGCTAAGTCCAGTTCCTCTATTCCCAGCGGGACATCTAGCATTCCTACATCCTCTTGTGATAAATGCACCAGGTGTGTTCCCTCTAAAAAAGATTCGAGTTGGTCGGCTGTGCATACTGTGCGCTTAGTGTATAGGTTCGTATAATAGTCTCTGAACGCCCCGTTTAGCGCCTCTTGCGTGGTGACCACTCTGCCGTCCGTTAGCGATATGGCCCCTATGGGAGCCTGCTGGTGGTTCCCACGAAGGAGCCAAGCCAGCAGCCTGCCCGATCTATCCCCCTCTGTTTGTAGGTGCATTAAATGATATTTGTGGTCGTGCCGACGAAGGCGAGAGTCTGCTTCATTATACTTTGTGCGCACCTCCTTCAGCGCTGTGTGAGGAATCTCCCCTCTGGCTACTGCAGTTTCCATTAGTCTCAGTTCATTTTCCCATTTACTAATCTCTGCGTGGAGGACACTCCCCATGTGGATGTGATACAGTGTCCCCTGATAACCACTTTGTGAGCTTCCCATTCTGTTGCCCTTGTGTCTGTGGAGTTTTTGTTAATGTCCCATTACTGACTCAGTGTCGTGTTCAGGTCTTCTGCAAATGCTTGGTCCTGGAGGGCTTCCACTTGTAAGCGCCAAGTGGGAACCAGCGAGCGCTTCCTGCCCCAGTTTAATGTCAGCTTGAGTGGCGAGTGATCCGACAATGTTTTGGACAGGTATTCTGTCTCGTTGGCCAATGTACAAATGTCCGGGGACCCCCATATTATATCTATTCTAGTGTGTACTTTGTGGGGTATTGAGTAAAATGAATATTCCCTCTGTTGGGGATGTTTCATGCGCCATATATCATGGAGCTTCATATTGTCCGCCCAGTTCATCAGTGAACTACTGGTGTTCCTATTTGTTAGTAGTTTCGAGGGGATGTTTGATCTATCTAATACAACATTCGGTATGCTATTGAAGTCTCCCCCATATGGTCGGAGCTGCAGTATTTTCCAGCAGTGCTGGAGTAAGTCTGCCCAGAAATTCCACGAGCGCATTGTTGGGGGCGTATATCCCATCTAATTGCCCCTCCACTACCATTTATCTACCCCCCTGGTCTATCTTATGGGAGGTTTGAGTAAATGGAACGCTGCTTGCTATCCATATTAACACTCCTCTGGCAAAGGCTGAATATGTTGTGCCTATTATCTGCCCACCCCATCTTGCACGAATATCCTGCAAGTCAGTCTCCAGAAGATGTGTTTCTTGTAGAATAGCGAAGTGCACCCTCTGGCGTCTAAGATGTGCATATACTTGAGCTCTCTTACTTGGTGTCCCAAGTCCTCTCACGTTCCAGGTGACTATCATGTACTGGTGTGTGTTAAAATTTGCGTGTTGAGACATGCAGTGTTCTATGGTGAACCCATCTGTAACCCGCACCGGGCAACAGCACCAGCCCAGACACCCACCTCCCCAGCAGGCTTTAGAATTAAAGCTAGCGACCGCAGCAGTGAACCCTTTAATCTGAATTGACCTATTACACTCAACTTAACTATATCCCCCCTGCCACCCACCTGTTGCTTCCCTCACACATCTACGAACTTTTGTTAATCTACATAACACACTACTACTGAAAAAAACCTGTAGCCATGCGAATACCTGAGGGAGAGTTATTTTAGCAACCGGGTGTGGCTCTTATACAGAGCTCACATCCTTCCACAGACATAGGGGGTCATTACAACCCTGGCGGACGGTGTAAAAGGTGCGGTAATACCGCAAACAGGCCGGTGGATAAAAAAAGGGAATTATGACCCTGGCGGAAACCGCCAACAAAGACAGCCACTTTAACACACCGCCCGCCACGGCGGTACAGACAAGCAGCGCGGCGGTTACCGCCAACAGACAGGCGGAAGACAATGTACCACCCACACCATTACAACCCGCCAATCCGCCACCTTTTCCGGGGCGGATTCACCGTGGATAAAAACACGGCGGAAACAGCTTTTGCTATGGGGAAACGCTCACCTTCTACACATCCCACGAGGAACGACGACTCCATGGACCCAGAACTCGAAATACTACCTGCCCTTGTCTTTCTGCTCCTTCACGACCAACAGCGACGTAGGCGCAGAAGATACCGGTGAGTACTGCATCTACGACACTGGGAGGGGGGAGGCAAAAGTTAGGGGGACACCCACCAAACACCCCCACCCCCACCCTCGCATAGTACAACATACACACCAATGCTGTCAAAAATATCACATTAACAACCCACAATCCCCCCGGAAGAATGCAAAGACAATGTGAATTTCGGTCAAACATTGTAAAGTGCCAATATACATGTCATACAAAAATATACAGATATATATCTCAAAATCACTCATAATTATATATACAATACAAGAAGTAATGCAGATATGTACACAACAATGTCCGTGCACAAACAGTCCAAAAATGCATGGGCGAGGCCCACAAAAGATACCTGACCAAAATCGGAGACAACACTGCCGGGGCATCAGATAGAAACACTACAGGCACCTCAGGGGGAACGGAAGGGGGGGCACCTCAGCCACATGAATGCGAAGCCAGATCCACGACGGGGCTCCATGCCCATTGATGTATCCTGGGGAGTGCAAAGCCACAGTCTCTCAAGTCTCTACAGTGGGTGGCTTGCCCACTGTGCCATCCTGGGGAGTGCAAAGCCACAGTCTCTCAAGTCTATACAGTCGGTGGGTTGCCCATTGTGCCATCCTGGGGAGTGCAAAGCCACAGTCTCTCAAGTCTATACAGTGGGTGGGTTGCCCACTGTGCCATCCTGGGGAGTGCAAAGCCACAGTCTCTCAAGTCTATACAGTGGGTGGGTTGCCCACTGTGCCATCCTGGGGAATGCAAAGCCACAGTCTCTCAAGCCTCTACAGTGGGTGGGTTGCCCACTGAACAATCCTGGAAAGTGCAAAGCCACAGTCTCTCAAGTCTCTACAGTGGGTGGGTTGCCCACTGTGCCATCCTGGGGAGTGCAAAGCCACAGTCTCTGAAGTCTCTACAGTGGGTGGGTTGCCCACTGAACAATCCTGGGGAGTGCAAAGCCACAGTCTCTCAAGTAGATGCAGGTCTACACTGGTTCTGGAGGGAGACTGGTGCCCAGACTGGATGAGTCTCCCCGTGAAAGTTCCTGTCCTGTCACTGTCCCAGCTGCACATGGGATAACGATGCCTGATGTGGCGGTACATTCATTCCTACACGGTGCATGCCCTGTTCAGCAGTGCTTTGCCATGGTGGTTCAGGACTGTTCAGCGGTGCTTTGACATGGCAGTCTTTGCCCTGTTCAGCGTTGCTTTGACATGGCAGTCTTTGCCCTGTTCAGCGGTGCTTTGACATGGCGGTCTTTGCCCTGTTCAGCGGTGCTTTGACATGGCGGTCTTTGCCCTGTTCAGCGGTGCTTTGACATGGCGGTCTTTGCCCTGTTCAGCGGTGCTTTGACATGGCGGTCTTTGCCCTGTTCAGCGGTGCTTTGACATGGCGGTCTATGCCCTGTTCAGCGGTGCTTTGACATGGCGGTCTTTGCCCTGTTCAGCAGTGCTTTGACATGGCGGTCTATGCCCTGTTCAGCAGTGCTTTGACATGGCGGTCTTTGCCCTGTTCAGCGGTGCTTTGACATGGCGGTCTTTGCCCTGTTCAGCGGTGCTTTGACATGGCGGTCTATGCCCTGTTCAGCGGTGCTTTGACATGGCGGTCTTTGCCCTGTTCAGCGGTGCTTTGACATGGTGGTTCAGGACTGTTCAGCGGTGCTTTGACATGGCGGTCTTTGCCCTGTTCAGCGGTGCTTTGACATGGCGGTCTTTGCCCTGTTCAGCGGTGCTTTGACATGGCGGTCTTTGCCCTTTTCAGCGGTGCTTTGACATGGCGGTCTTTGCTCTGTTCAGCGGTGCTTTGACATGGCGGTCTATGCCCTGTTCAGCGGTGCTTTGACATGGCGGTCTTTGCCCTGTTCAGCGGTGCTTTGACATGGCGGTCTTTGCCCTGTTCAGCGGTGCTTTGACATGGCGGTTCTGATACTGACATTGGTGTGTGTGGCATGACGATCTCCACACTGGACATTGGTGTGTGGCATGACGATCTCCACACTGGACATTGGTGTGTGGCATGACGATCTCCACACTGGACATTGGTGTGTGGCATGACGATTTCCACACTGGACATTGGTGTGTAGCATGACGATCTCCACACTGGACATTGGTGTGTGGCATGACGTTCCATCATTGGCCAGCGGGGCAAGTGGCATCCTGGCCCCTCCTGAGCTGTGACTCCGGCAGTGGTCTCTGGACCAGTAACGATACTTGGGCCCTCCTGGGCTGTGACTCTGGCGGTGGTCTCTGGACCAGTGACGATACTTGGGCCCTCCTGGGCTGTGACTCTGGCTTGGGCCCTCCTGGGCTGTGACTCTGGCGGTGGTCTCTGGACCAATGACGATACTTGGGCCCTCCTGGGCTGTGACTCTGGCGGTGGTCTCTGGACCAGTGACGATAAGTGACGATAGTTGGGCCCTCCTGGGCTGTGACTCTGGCGGTGGTCTCTGGACCAGTGACGATACTTGGGCCCTCCTGGGCTGTGACTCTGGCGGTGGTCTCTGGACCAGTGACGACGGTGCTGGCGGTTGTGTCTGGACCGCCGGAAATGATGGCGCACTTCTCTGCCGTGACACTCACAACAGGCTGGGCAGACTTCCTCTGGACCTTCCCCACCTTTTTTGGAGTTACAGCTGACTCATCAATCGCCTTCGATCCCATTTCACTTGATGACCCACCAGGAGTCTTGACACGGTCCCGTCGTCCACTCTCCAATTTCGGAGCTTTTACAGGGGGTGGGCTGCTAGTGCCTTGGCTCCGGGTCCTACTGCCTGCCCTGGTGGACGGTGCACTCCAAAAACCTAGAACACGCACCACTGGTACTGGAGGCTTTTTGGCTGAGGCGCTACGATGGGACTGATGAATTGGAGGGGGGTTTGGGGGCAAAAAGGTCAATTTGACATAGGGAGAGTTTCTGACGGACACTGGGATGGGTAGCTGGAGGGGGTCTGGGAGTGGAGGAAGAAGAGGTGGTTGTAGGAGGTGTCACTTTAGCTGTTTTGGGTGCAGGTGCAGGTACTGGAGGCTGTCGTGAGGTGGATGGATGTTGGGTGAGTGATTGCCGGCGTTTGGGTACTTTGGGAGGGGGCGTCACTGACACACTGGGAGAGGACACAGGGGACGTGTAAATGGCAGTGGAGGTGGTGAGTGCAGGTGAGCGGCGTGTGGTGCTGGGTGTCCTGGTGCGAGTCCTGGTGCCTGGAGATGTGGTGCATGCAGGTGTGTGTGTAGACGAGACTGGGAGGGAGGAGGGAGAAGAGGAGGAGGGGGACACAGTGGAGACAGTGGATGTTGCTGTATCTGTATGGGTGTGATGCTTGTGTGAGTGCCTGTGGTGTGTGTGGTGCCTATGTTTGCTTGAGCTACTTGGGTGTGTTGACCTGTGTGCATGCTGGTCTGTAGGTGTGCTTGGGATGGGCTGGGGTACAGGGGATTGGGTCTGGGTGGAGGAAGTTGGAGGGGGGAGGCTGGACACAGGGACAATGGCTGCCATCAGTGCTGAGGCCAGAGATAGCAGGGTTCGCTGAAGGGCAGTCTGACCAGAATGAATGCCCTCCAGGAATGCATTACCGTGTTGCAACTCTCGTTCTACACCCTGGATGGCCTTCACAATGGTAGACTGCCCAACAGTGAGTGACCTGAGGAGGTCAATGGCCTCCTCACTGAGGGCAGCAGGGGTGACTGGGGCAGGGCCTGAGGTGCCTGGGGCGAAGGGGATGCCCACCCTCCTGGGTGAGTGGGCACGGGGCGAACGCTGAGGGGCTGCTGGGAGGGCGGTGCTGGTAGGGGGGGTGGCGGCTGTACCTGTAGAAGTGGTGCTCACAGATGGTGCCGCCACCAGAGGGGAGCTCCCATCGGCGGACGAGTCTGTGTCGCTGGTGGGTGATCCGGTGGCCGACGTGAAGCTCCCCTCGCCCTCCGTCCCACTGGTGCATTCAGAGTCTGTGTTGTGGCCCTCCATGGCCATGTGGGATGCAGCTCCCTCGTGTTACGGTGCCACTGTACCTCCGCCTGATGATGCTGATGTACAAAAGGACAGGGAGAGCAGGAAAAGGGGGGGGAGACAGAAGAAAGAGAGTTTTAGTGCATGGCATACTGCTACCGTTGGCAGACAAGACAGACGCAGCAGCCCCATGCATAACGCCGTGCTCCTGCCCTCTGCACATGCAAATTCTGTGATATGGCCTACATGGCAATGGTGGAAATCTGCGCACATGGATGCCACAGGGGCAACTAAACCTCAACTTGCCACTCTTCTGAGGTGGGGTAGAGTGCCACATGGCCTACATTACGGAGGGGCCTTGCCTACCTAACTCGCCCTGGCCTAGGGACACCCACAGCCCACCTCCACCAGCCAGACCCCTCCACTGCACACAAAGTCAGCAGAATGAGGTTGTACTCACCCCCTTGTGTCTGCTGTGATGTCCTTAAGCGCCCATCCAACTCCGGGTAGGCCACCGCCAGGATCCGGAACATCAGGGGGGTCATGGTGCCACGGGCACCCCTCCCACGTTGGGAGGCCATTCCCAGCTGAGCCTCCGCCGTCTTCTTGCTGCAGCGGCGAATGTCCTCCCATTTCTTACGGCAGTGGGTGCCCCGTCTCTGGTGGGCCCCCAGGGTCCGGACCTCCTTGGCGATGGCACACCAAATGTCCCTCTTCTGGTGGGCGCTGACCTACATGACATGCACAAGGGAAGAGGGAACAGTCATTACCAACTGCACCATCAATGTGTGTGGCCCCCTCCATACTCTGACCATGTGGCCCATTTATTCCCATGCTTTACTGTAGTATGACTTCTGCCCCCTCACCTCTTCCACCCAGCCCTGTCCACCCAGGCCTAGCCCCTACAACGTGCTCCCTGTGTACTAACCTGTTGGTCTGGAGGACAGTAGAGTAGCATGTACTGGGGGAGGACCCCATCCACAAGTTTCTCCAACTCCTGTGAAGTGAAGGCAGGGGCCCTTTCCCCAGACGCAGCAGCCATCGTCGCTTCCAGACCGAGGTCACAGCAGCACTAGCAGTGTAGGTCCTCTCCTGTCGAAGGTCAGGTATCTAGTAAGTGAACAGATAGAAAATGGAGGTGACGTCCGCGGCGGTGACGTCCGCGGCGGGGCGCATCATCACCGCCGGCGCACCTGTTCATTGGCTCCTGGGACCTATAGGGTCCAATGTTAAACAATGCAGCATTGCGCCGCACTCTACAACCGCCTACCGCGACGCTGTGCAACGCCAGCGCTGTTACCCCACAATCACATTGTCCCAGTTTAGAGGTCAGGCAGCCGCCATTTCAGGGGCCCACATGGATTCATTTTCAACTGCGTCACACATACTGAGGCCTACACTCAACACACATACAGGAAGGGTTTATTGTATGGTGTAGTCTTGTGTGTGACTGTGGGTACATACCTGGAGGAATAGTGACTGTTTCTTCGCTGTTGTCCTTCTTAGGCACCGTCAGCTGGGACATATGAGAAGATGGCGGAATCCTCCGGTGTACCGACCGCTGGTGGACCTGTTGACAATGGAAGAGAGACATTTAATCGCCACCTACCGGTTTGACCGTGCCACAATCCAGGAACTATGTACCCAGTTGGAGCCAGACCTGATGTCATCAATCCGCCATCCTACTGTAATCCCCCCTGACGTGCAGGTGCTGTCAGTGCTCCATTTCCTTGCAAGTGGGTCTTTTCAGACAACAGTGGCCATGGCATCAGGGATGTCCCAGCCTATGTTTTCCACCGTGTTGTCCAGAGTGTTGTCTGCCCTGCTGAAACACGTAAGGAGATACATCATTTTCCCTGAGGTGGAGGATTTGCATACAGTGAAAGGTGACTTCTATGCCCTTGGACATATCCCCAACGTCATAGTTGCCATTGATGGGACCCATGTAGCTCTGGTCCCCCCCGCAGGAGTGAACAGGTGTACAGGAACAGGAAGAGTTATCATTCCATGAATGTAGAGATGGTATGTTTGGCAGACCAGTACATCTTGCAGGTAAATGCTATGTTCCCTGGCTCTGTGCATGACGCCTACATCCTGCGGAATAGTAGCATCCCTGATATGATGGGTCAACTCCAGAGGAGGCACCGTGTATGGCTATTGGGGGACTCTGGTTACCCCAACCTGTCATGGCTACTGACCCCAGAGAGGAATCCCAGGACCAGGGCAGAGGAACGCTACAATGATGCCCATGGGCGGACTAGGAGGGTTATCGAGCGCACCTTCGGCCTCCTTAAGGCCAGGTTCAGGTGCCTCCATATGACAGGTGGGTCCCTATTCTACTCACCGAAGAAGGTGTGCGACATCATCATCGCCTGCTCCATGCTCCATAATTTGGCATTGCGACGCCAGGTGCCTTTTCTGCAGGAGGATGATCCAGATGACGGTGTTGTGGCAGCTGTGGAGCCTGTGAAGCCTGTGGACAGTGATGAGGAGGAAGCTGAGGTAGAAGAAAACGACAACAGGGAGTCAGCCATAGAGCAATATTTCCAGTGACACACAGGTGAGAACATTTTCATTTTTACCATTACATTAACTTTCACACATCTACCTCTATCCTGTACCGACATTTCACTCACTATTTGTTGACTGAGTTGTCCCCTTCCATTTCAGTTTCACAAATGTGGTAACCTACGTGTCAACTGTTTGCATCCTTGAAGGGCTTGTGATGTGTGACATAGGTATGTTAGCCTTACAGTGGGTAACCCATTATGAAACTGTAATTGATACTACAGAATTACAAATCATAGACTGACTCCAGTTTTATTTAGTGTTTCAAGGGTGTTTATTTAAGTGCTAAGAAATGAAGGGGGGTTGTAAAATGGTGATGGGTGATGGTGGAGTAATGTCCATGGCAGAGTCCAGTCTATTAGTCTCACAGGTACATTGCACATCTGCCCATTGGAAGTGGAGCTGGGGCAGTTCCGATTTGGACAGGGTAACAAAGTGGCACAGTTGGGGGACAATCAGGGTGATTTTATTTCCTGGCGGGGGTCTTGCCATCTTGCTCTGTCCTGTTCCTGGATCTCAGGGACCGCTTGCGTGGTGGTTGTCCGTCTGCAGGGGATGGGGTGCTCGTGTGTTGGTCCTGTGGCGGGGCGTCCTGTCCACTAGCGCCGGCGGAGGTGGTGGGCAGTTCATCGTCGTGGCTAGTGTCAGGGGCCCCTTGGAGTGCCACGGTGTCCCTCAAGGTGTTTTTAATGTCCGTCAGCACCCCTACGATGGTGCCCAGGGCGGAGCCGATGGTCCTGAGCTCCTCCCTGAACCCCAAATATAGTTCCTCCTGCAGACGCAGGGTCTCCTGCAACTTGTCCAGGACCGTCGCCATCGTCTCCTGGGAGTGGTGGTATGCTCCCATGATGGAGGAGAGGGCCTCGTGGAGAGTTGGTTCCCTTGGCCTGTCCTCCCTCTGTCGCACAGCAGCCCTCCCAGTTCCCCTCTGTTCCTGTGCCTCCGTCCCCTGGACCGTGTGCCCACTGCCACTGCCACTGCCCCCAGGTCCCTGTTGTTGTTGGGATGGTGGGTTACCCTGGGTGCCCTGTAGTGGTGGACACACTGCTGATTGACCTGTCCTGGGTAGGGAGGTTTGGGCCCGCTGGGTGGGTGCTGTGCTGGTGTTACCAGAGGGTGGCAGCTCGGTGTTGGGCTGTGGCTGGGCAAGGGGAACCAACTGTCCTGAGGCCCATGATGGTCTGGGCTGGTCATCAAGATCCAGTAGGGCAGAGCTGCTCCCGTCACTGTGGGCCTCTTCTGGGGGTGGAGTGGTGTTGTCTGGACCCTCTGGTGTGGTGACGTTCCTTCGGGTTCCTGCGGGGGTATTAGTACATGATTATTGCATGTGTGTGTTTCATGGTGTGCAATGAGTGGGTGTGCGTGAACCCCAGTGCAGGCATTCCTGCGTGGGGGCTTGTGTGCTGATGGTTGGGGGTGTTCTGGGTCTGTGCAGTGGGCATGCTTTAGTGATGGGTGTCCATGCTTAGTTGTGTCATGAAGGTCTTGGGGTTGGGATGGGTGGTTGGTGTCATGGGTAGATTGGTGAGGATTTGGGGTGATAGGGGAGGGTGTGAGGGTGGGGGTGTGTGATTGCATGCAGGTAGGGTGGGGGATGCGATAGTTAAGATTTGACTTACCAGTGTCCGTTCCTCCAACGACTCCTCCGAGTATATAGCATAATATGTTATAAATTGCCCGGGGTTCACTGCTGTTAGCGCTTGCATAGATTCAAATGACATCAATTTGCCTTCTTCAAAGCAGTCTCCCACTATCGCTATGCCCACCTCCGCCCAGCTCGATAATAAGTGTGTCTTAGCTACCTTAGCCCAACCAGGAATCAGACCCAGTGGTATAAGCGGTGAGTAAGGGAGCGAGTTATGGCCATTTTGAATGTACCTCCTCCAGCATGAATGTGCCACTAGCATTAGTGGATTTACAGACGTCCCTTTCGGTATTTTATTTGTTAGCCAGGTGATTAGGGGTATGCCCTGTAGTCTCTCCTGAATCCAAGCGGGCTCCGCCTGCGTGGGACTGTGTATCCAGTGTAGTATCCACTGTAGCTGTGCCGCCATGTAGTAGAGTTCGAAGTTGGGGGCTCCCAGGCCACCAGTGCTTATTGGTCGCTGCAGCATGGCAAGTGCAACCCGCGCTCTGCCCCCACCCCATATTAGGTGCAAAAGGGTTGTGTTCAGGTCCCGGAAGAAACTTTTAGGGATTAGAAGTGGCAGAGCCGCAAAGTGATATAGTAGTCGGGGTAATAGTAGCATGTTTGCCACTGCTACTCTGCCCAGGGGTGACAGTGGGAGTTTACACCAGAATTGCAGTGAGCGCTTCATTGAGGCCAGTGTCCTCCCTAAGTTCCCACCTCTGAGGTCCTCTGTTCTGTGGTATATGTGGACCCCCAGGTATTTAAACGTGTCGAAGCACCATTTCAATTGTCCCGCTGGGGCCCTTTCTTTCCTCAGCTGGGGCCATATAGTTAGTGGGAACACAAACGATTTTTCCCAATTTACCGCCAGTCCCGACATCTCCCCGAATTCAGTCAGAAGTGAGATTACTAGAGGTATCGACTCGCTCCATTTTCGCACGTATATTAGAGTGTTGTCTGCGTATAGTGATATAACATGATGTAGCCCATTCCTGACTATTCCCCAATTCATTTCCATAGACCGTAAATGGGACGCTAGCGTTTCCATTGCTATAGCGAACAACAATGGAGATAAGGGGCATCTCTGCCTGGTGTCTCTAGCGATCGGGAACTTTCAGATATGACCCCTCCCGTTTTCACCCGGGCTCGTGGGCTGGCGTATAATGTCTGGACCCACTGTATGTAGTTAGGGCCAATGCCCATTTTCCGCATGGTGGCAAACAGAAAGTCCCACCCTAGTGTGTCGAAAGCTTTCTCGATATCTAGCAATAACACCATTTCAACCCACGCGTCCGGGGGGGTGTCCCCCATTACGCTCAACAATCTACGGATATTTTAAAAAGTATTGCGTTGTGGGATAAAGCCGATCTGCTCTTCATGTATCAAAGTTTGCATCATGGGAGCTAGCCTGTTAGCCAGTATTTTGCCTAATATTTTACAATCGAGATTTAGGAGTGAGATTGGCCTATAGGATTTAACGTCTGTCGGGTCTCGTCCTTGCTTAGGGAGAACCACTATCGTTGCCTCTCTCTGTGTTGGAGGCAATAGCTTATTTTGCCATGCCTCCTCAAACAATTTCAGCAGGTGGGGCTTTAGGTGTTTTGAATACCTCGCGTAATATTCTATAGGGAGGCCGTCTATCCCTGGCGCTTTGTTCCTGGGCATCTGACCCAGTGCTAAGTCCAGTTCCTCTATTCCCAGCGGGACCTCTAGCATTCCTACATCCTCTTGTGATAAATGCGCCAGGTGTTTTCCCTCTAAAAAAGATTCGAGTTGGTCGGCTGTGCATACTGTGCGCTTAGTGTATAGGTTCGTATAATAGTCTCTTAACGCCCCGTTTATCGCCTCTTGCGTGGTGACCACTCTGTCGTCCGTTAGCGCTATGGCCCCTATGGGAGCCTGCTGGCGGTTCCCACGAAGGAGCCAAGCCAGCAGCCTGCCCGATCTATCCCCCTCTGTTTGTAGGTGCAATAAATGATATTTGTGGTCATGCCGACGAAGGCGAGAGTCTGCTTCATTATACTTTGTGCGCGCCTCCTTCAGCGCTGTGTGAGGAATCTCCCCTCTGGCTACTGCAGTTTCCATTAGTCTCAATTCATTTTCCCATTTACTAATCTCTGCGTGGAGGACACTCCCCATGTGGATGTGATACAGTGTCCCCTGATAACCACTTTGTGAGCTTCCCATTCTGTTGCCCTTGTGTCTGTGGAGTTTTTGTTAATGTCCCATTACTGACTCAGTGTCGTGTTCAGGTCTTCTGCAAATGCTTGGTCCTGGAGGGCTTCCACTTGTAAGCGCCAAGTGGGAACCAGTGAGCGCTTCCTGCCCCAGTTTAATGTCAGCTTGAGTGGCGAGTGATCCGACAATGTTTTGGACAGGTATTCTGTCTCGTTGGCCAATGTACAAATGTCCGGGGACCCCCATATTATATCTATTCTAGTGTGTACTTTGTGGGGTATTGGGTAAAATGAATATTCCCTCTGTTGGGGATGTTTCATGCGCCATATATCATGGAGCTTCATATTGTCCGCCCAGTTGATCAGTGAACTACTGGTGTTCCTATTTGTTAGTAGTTTCGAGGGGATGTTTGATCTATCTAATACAACATTCGGTATGCTATTGAAGTCTCCCCCCATATGGTCGGAGCTGCAGTATTTTCCAGCAGTGCTGGAGTAAGTCTGCCCAGAAATTCCACTAGCGCATTGTTGGGGGCGTATATCCCTATTATTGATAATTGTCTCCCATCTAATTGCCCCTCCACTACCATGTATCTACCCCCCTGGTCTATCTTATGGGAGGTTTGAGTAAATGGAACGCTGCTTGCTATCCATATTAACACTCCTCTGGCAAAGGCTGAATATGTTGTGCCTATTATCTGCCCACCCCATCTTGCACGAATATCCTGCAAGTCAGTCTCCAGAAGATGCGTTTCTTGTAGAATAGCGAAGTGCACCCTCTGGCGTCTTAGATGTGCGTATACTTGAGCTCTCTTACTTGGTGTACCAAGTCTTCTCACGTTCCAGGTGACTATCATGTACTGGTGTGTTAAAATTTGCGTGTTGAGACATGCAGTGTTCTGTGGTGAACCCATCTGTAACCCGCACCGGGCAGCAGCACCAGCCCAGACACCCACCTCCCCAGCAGGCTTTAGAATTAAAGCTAGCGACCGCAGCAGTGAACACTTTAATCTGAATTGACCTATTACACTCAACTTAACTATATCCCCCCCGCCACCGACCTGTTGCTTCCCTCACACATCTACGAACTTTTGTTAATCTACATAACACACTACTACTGAAAAAAACCTGTATCCATGCGAATACCTGCAGGAGAGTTATTTTAGCAACCGGGTGTGGCTCTTATACGGAGCTCACATCCTTCCACAGACATAGGGGGTCATTACAACCCTGGCGGACGGTGTAAAAGGTGCGGTAATACCGCAAACAGGCCGGCAGACAAAAAAAGGGAATTATGACCCTGGCGGAAACCGCCAACAAAGACAGCCACTTTAACACACCGCCCGCCACGGCGGTACAGACAAGCAGCGCGGCGGTTACCGCCAACAGACAGGCGGAAGACAATGTACCGCCCACACCATTACAACCCGCCAATCCGCCACCTTTTCCGGGACGGATTCACCATGGATAAAAACACGGCGGAAACAGCTTTTGCTATGGGAAAATGCTCACCTTCTACACATCCCACGAGGAACGACGACTCCATGGACCCAGAACTCGAAATACTACCTGCCCTTGTCTTTCTGCTCCTTCACGACCAACAGCGACGTAGGCGCAGAAGATACCGGTGAGTACTGCATCTACGACACGGGGAGGGGGGAGGCAAAAGTTAGGGGGACACCCACCAAACACCGCCACCCCCACCCCCACCCTCGCATAGTACAACATACATACCAATGCTGTCAAAAATATCACATTAACAACCCACAATCCCCCCGGAAGAATGCAAAGACAATGCGAATTGCGGTCAAACATTGTAATGTGCCAATATACATGTCATACAAAAATATACAGATATATATCTCAAAATCACTCATAATTATATATACAATACAAGAAGTAATGCAGATATGTACACAACAATGTCCGTGCACAAACAGTCCAAAACTGCATGGGCGAGGCCCACAAAAGATACCTGACCAAAATCGGAGAGAACACTGCCGGGGCATCAGATAGAAACACTACAGGCACCTCAGGGGGAAGGGAAGGGAGGGCACCTCAGCCACATGAATGCGAAGCCAGATCCACGACGGGGCTCCATGCCCATTGATGTATCCTGGGGAGTGCAAAGCCACAGTCTCTCAAGTCTCTACAGTGGGTGGCTTGTCCACTGTGCCATCCTGGGGAGTGCAAAGCCACAGTCTCTCAAGTCTATACAGTGGGTGGGTTGCCCACTGTGCCATGCTGGGGAGTGCAAAGCCACAGTCTCTCAAGTCTATACAGTGGGTGGGTTGCCCACTGTGCCATCCTGGGGAGTGCAAAGCCACAGTCTCTCAAGTCTATACAGTGGGTGGGTTGCCCACTGTGCCATCCTGGGGAGTGCAAAGCCACAGTCTCTCAAGTCTCTACAGTGGGTGGGTTGCCCACTGTGCCATCCTGGGGAGTGCAAAGCCACAGTCTCTCAAGTCTCTACAGTGGGTGGCGTGCCCACTGTGCCATCCTGGGGAGTGCAAAGCCACAGTCTTTCAAGTCTATACAGTGGGTGGGTTGCCCACTGTGCCATCCTGGGGAGTGCAAAGCCACAGTCTCTCAAGTCTATACAGTGGGTGGGTTGCCCACTGTGCCATCATGGGGAGTGCAAAGCCACAGTCTCTCAAGTCTATACAGTGGGTGGGTTGCCCACTGTGCCATCCTGGGGAGTGCAAAGCCACAGTTTCTCAAGTCTCTACAGTGGGTGGGTTGCCCACTGAACAATCCTGGGGAGTGCAAAGCCACAGTCTCTCAAGTCTCTACAGTGGGTGGGTTGCCCACTGTGCCATCCTGGGGAGTGCAAAGCCACAGTCTCTCAAGTCTCTACAGTGGGTGGGTTGCCCACTGTGCCATCCTGGGGAGTGCAAAGCCACAGTCTCTCAAGTAGATGCAGGTCTACACTGGTTCTGGAGGGAGACTGGTGCCCAGACTGGATGAGTCTCCCCGTGAAAGTTCCTGTCCTGTCACTGTCCCAGCTGCACATGGGATAAGGATGCCTGATGTGGCGGTACATTCATTCCTACACGGTGCATGCCCTGTTCAGCAGTGCTTTGCCATGGTGGTTCAGGACTGTTCAGCGGTGCTTTGACATGGCAGTCTTTGCCCTGTTCAGCGGTGCTTTGACATGACGGTCTTTGCCCTATTCAGCGGTGCTTTGACATGGCGGTCTTTGCCCTGTTCAGCGGTGCTTTGACATGGCGGTCTTTGCCCTGTTCAGCGGTGCTTTGACATGGCGGTCTTTGCCCTATTCAGTGGTGCTTTGACATGGCGGTCTTTGCCCTGTTCAGCGGTGCTTTGACATGGCGGTCTATGCCCTGTTCAGCGGTGCTTTGACATGGCGGTCTTTGCCCTGTTCAGCGGTGCTTTGACATGGCGGTCTATGCCCTGTTCAGCGGTGCTTTGACATGGCGGTCTTTGCCCTGTTCAGCGGTGCTTTGACATGGCGGTCTTTGCCCTGTTCAGCGGTGCTTTGACATGGCGGTCTATGCCCTGTTCAGCGGTGCTTTGACATGGCGGTGTTTGCCCTGTTCAGCGGTGCTTTGACATGGCGGTCTTTGCCCTGTTCAGCGGTGCTTTGACATGGTGGTTCAGGACTGTTCAGCAGTGCTTTGACATGGCGGTCTTTGCCCTGTTCAGCGGTGCTTTGACATGGCGGTCTTTGCCCTGTTCAGCGGTGCTTTGACATGGCGGTCTTTGCCCTTTTCAGCGGTGCTTTGACATGGTGGTCTTTGCTCTGTTCAGCGGTGCTTTGACATGGAGGTCTATGCCCTGTTCAGCGGTGCTTTGACATGGTGGTCTTTGCCCTGTTCAGCGGTGCTTTGACATGGCGGTCTTTGCCCTGTTCAGCTGTGCTTTGACATGGCGGTTCTGATACTGACATTGGTGTGTGGCATGACGATTTCCACACTGGACATTGGTGTGTGGCATGACGATCTCCACACTGGACATTGGTGTGTGCCATGACGATTTACACACTGGACATTGGTGTGTGGCATGACGATCTCCACACTGGACATTGGTGTGTGGCATGACGATCTCCACACTGGACATTGGTGTGTGGCATGACGATTTCCACACTGGACATTGGTGTGTAGCATGACGATCTCCACACTGGACATTGGTGTGTGGCATGACATTCCATCATTGGCCAGCGGGGCTGTGGCATCCTGGCCCCTCCTGGGCTGTGACTCCGGCGGTGGTCTCTGGACCAGTAACGATACTTGGGCCCTCCTGGGCTGTGACTCTGGCGGTGGTCTCTGGACCAGTGACGATACTTGGGCCCTCCTGGGCTGTGACTCTGGCTTGGGCCCTCCTGGGCTGTGACTCTGGCGGTGGTCTCTTGTACTGCCATTTGATAAGTTTTGTTTTGACCAATGACTTTGTGTTTCACCACTGCGCATATTAGTTGCTCAATGTTCACCAGTAGCACATGGTATGTTTTGTTCAGTTGAGCCGCCTATGGGCTTTGACATGGCATTAGCCATTACTTTCTGTATTTAGTTGAGCCGCCTATTGGCTTTGACATTGCATTAGCCATTACATTCTGTATTCTGCCTATTGGCTTTGACATGCTGTATCCAGTCTAGCCGCCTATTGGCTTTGACATTGCATGCCTATTGACTTTGACATGATGTATTCAGTTTAGCTGCCTATTGACTTTGACATGCTATTAGATATTCTGCCTATGGGCTTTGACATGATATTATATATTGCATTTTGTATTCAGCTTAACTGCCTATTGGCTTTGACATGATATTATACATTACATTTTGTATTCAGCTCCACTGCCTATTGGCTTTGACATGATATTATACATTGCATTTTGTATTCAGCTCAGCTGCCTATGGGCTTTGACATGATATAAGACATTGCATTTTGTATTCAGCTTAGATGCTTATTGGCTTTGACATGACACTAGACATTGCATTTGATATTTAGGTTAGCTGCCCATTGCCTTTAACGTGGAGTTAGACATTGCAGTTGAGAATCCAAGCTGTATTTTTCCAAGCTGTGTTTTTGCACAAGATGAACCAAGATGTTTTGTTCTCACAGTAGACTAGACCTGATAAGAGAGAGTACATGGGTGTTGTTTTTTCTTCGCTTGAGCCTGGGAACAGGAGTAGTCTTGGAGACCTGGCCAGTCTCCAAAAGGCTTGCTCAGTTTCCCAGGTCTGAGAGGAGGGGGCACACCTTTGTAACGAATGTAACAGGCTGCAGAGGGTCAGATTCGAATCTGCCGGACCTCGTGCTGGAGCTTGGCGCCAGCTGCCAGCAATCCCGTGTGGGTAGATGAATCTCTCTTTCTCGCGGCTGACAGGGGTCATCAGCTTGCAGACCTTAGAAAGATGAAGCTGTAGATAGTTCCCACACGGTGAAGTATTTGTTTTGCTTTGCATTCAATATCTTATAAATATAACCTGCTGTGTATATTGCAAACTGATATATTTTGTTTGATTAACGCGGACTTGAAAGCTACTAATTCGTCATTCATAAATATTGTGGTTGGGGAAGAATTAACAACAGTAAAAGTCTTCTTTGACCTCAGAAGTGCATTTCTGTTGTGTTATGTTAGTGCTTAGAAACTAGATAAGAGGAAAGCACTACAATTGGTACCAGGAGTCGTGGGGTCGGTCATTAAGAGGTGATTAAGAGGGTGTTGACGAGTTGGTAGATTTCTAAGTGCACACTTTAAAAGTGTAATTGTTTTTGTTGTTTGGAGAATTACAGAAATTGTTCTGTTTGGAGAATCACAGTAGCACGGCAGACCATGTCTGAGAATACATGTGTTGATAAACTGCCTGATGGTGCTAAGAAAAACTGTGAATTGTTTTCTGTTTGGGGAATTACAGAAGAAAATGCATGTGTAGCTAAAATGCCTGATAATGTTTTGAGAAATAATTCCTGTTGTACATATGTAGAAAACGTGTCTTTTGGAAGTAATGATGACAGAAAGGTTTGGATACCTTTATCTGCTTACAGAGAAATGCAGGAGAAATGTAGGCAGTTGGAACATGAAAATAGGAATTTACGTGAGCAAATTAGCCCGACTGAAAGTTATAAAAGGGCTGTTTTTGAAGAATCTTTCTTGTCCCATTCCAGTAATGAGGGGGTTAAGACAGCTCCGAGCTGCACTGAGTTTTCGTGTGAGCCAGGGTTTTTGGCAGACAAAATGCATTCCTTAACTGATAACAAGGACGAGAGAGCTCATTTGGCAAATGAAATAATGCAGACTTTAGGTTTCTGCGCAGTGCAAGAAGGAAATACTTATGTACATGTAATTCAGGAACAAGGAAAGAAAATAGTGCCCCTAGCTAGGATCATACACTGGATCTGGTACTTGCAAGACAGGGCTAGAGTACCACAGATAAAAGAGTTAAAAACTGTGCAGCACGCACAAAAGCAATCTGTCATGCAAGCAGTCACAGAGCAGTTGGGGAGAGGAAAGTTACCAGGACAGAAATGGCAAATTGATCAGGTTTTAGGGAGAGTGATTGCTGCAAATTACCAAGGAAAAATCGAAATTATGCTGATACCTAGAAAAGAATCTGATTCATTCAAACAAATTGGAGACAGAATGGCCCAAATTGGCAAAAGTGCAGTGAATGGAGGTTTGTTAAAGAATGAGTCTGCCCCAGCCCTTCTGACAGTGCAAGAAAAGGGAAGCTGTGGCGCAGCAGATAAAAACCTCAGTGCTGATGTGTGGGCTGAAGCCCCAAGTGACCCTCCAGAACCTGCAGTGAATATAACAAAGGGCCCCAAAAACGTCCTGCTGATTATAAAACAGGGAAAGAAAGAGGAAGGGTGCAGTTTAAATGAAAAATGTTATTTGCAAGAAAAGTCATACTTGTTTCTTTTGCAGATCCTACCACGTTTCGCCACTGTCCCTGAGTGTGCTGTGTGGTTCCCCTTCCAGTGTGTGCGTGTGGGGTCGGGGAAGGGACCGAACCCCCAACCTGAACCTGGCTGAGTAAAGTGCCAGCACCATGGATCCATTTTGCGCAAACTGCGCCTTCAGTTCAAGTTCAACTTGTTTGATTGCATTCTTCCACTGGAACTAAGCTGTGATTTTTTTTTTTTCCCCTCTCGTATGGAACTCTGACTTTTGCTTATCTTCCAGAAAACCTTTCAGGTGGACCGTGCACCTTTACATGAGTAGAACTCATGCCACATCAAATTGCTAACACTGTTGAATTAGAGACTCATTCAGAGAAAAAAAAAATTGCTCAGTCTTTTCTATGTAGATGTATCTGATGTGAAAGGTTATGAAATCAATGTGTTAATCCACTTCTATTGCTTTACAGGGATTGCTTTGATCTGATGGTTTTTTTTGTTTTTGTTTGAAACAAGAGATATGTGAAACAAAAATTCATTGGTCAAAGGGCGGAATGTACTGCCATTTGATAAGTTTTGTTTTGACCAATGACTTTGTGTTTCACCACTGCACATATTAGTTGCTCAATGTTCACCAGTAGCACATGGTATGTTTTGTTCAATTGAGCCGCCTATGGGCTTTGACATGGCATTAGCCATTACTTTCTGTATTTAGTTGAGCCGCCTATTGGCTTTGACATTGCATTAGCCATTACATTCTGTATTCTGCCTATTGGCTTTGACATGCTGTATCCAGTCTAGCCGCCTATTGGCTTTGACATTGCATGCCTATTGACTTTGACATGATGTATTCAGTTTAGCTGCCTATTGACTTTGACATGCTATTAGATATTCTGCCTATGGGCTTTGACATGATATTATATATTGCATTTTGTATTCAGCTTAACTGCCTATTGGCTTTGACATGATATTATACATTACATTTTGTATTCAGCTCCACTGCCTATTGGCTTTGACATGATATTATACATTGCATTTTGTATTCAGCTCAGCTGCCTATGGGCTTTGACATGATATAAGACATTGCATTTTGTATTCAGCTTAGATGCTTATTGGCTTTGACATGACACTAGACATTGCATTTGATATTTAGGTTAGCTGCCCATTGCCTTTAACGTGGAGTTAGACATTGCAGTTGAGAATCCAAGCTGTATTTTTCCAAGCTGTGTTTTTGCACAAGATGAACCAAGATGTTTTGTTCTCACAGTAGACTAGACCTGATAATAGCGAGTACATGGGTGTTGTTTTTTCTTCGCTTGAGCCTGGGAACAGGAGTAGTCTTGGAGACCTGGCCAGTCTCCAAAAGGCTTGCTCAGTTTCCCAGGTCTGAGAGGAGGGGGCACACCTTTGTAACGAATGTAACAGGCTGCAGAGGGTCAGATTCGAATCTGCCGGACCTCGTGCTGGAGCTTGGCGCCAGCTGCCAGCAATCCCGTGTGGGTAGATGAATCTCTCTTTCTCGCGGCTGACAGGGGTCATCAGCTTGCAGACCTTAGAAAGATGAAGCTGTAGATAGTTCCCACACGGTGAAGTATTTGTTTTGCTTTGCATTCAATATCTTATAAATATAACCTGCTGTGTATATTGCAAACTGATATATTTTGTTTGATTAACGCGGACTTGAAAGCTACTAATTCGTCATTCATAAATATTGTGGTTGGGGAAGAATTAACAACAGTAAAAGTCTTCTTTGACCTCAGAAGTGCATTTCTGTTGTGTTATGTTAGTGCTTAGAAACTAGATAAGAGGAAAGCACTACATCTCTGGACCAGTGATGATACTTGGGCCCTCCTGGGCTGTGACTCTGGCGGTGGTCTCTGGACCAGTGACGATAAGTGACGATACTTGGGCCCTCCTGGGCTGTGACTCTGGCGGTGGTCTCTGGACCAGTGACGATACTTGGGCCCTCCTGGGCTGTTACTCTGGCGGTGGTCTCTGGACCAGTGACGACGGTGCTGGCGGTTGTGTCTGGACCGCCGGAAATGATGGCGCACTTCTCTGCCGTGACACTCACAACAGGCTGGGCAGACTTCCTCTGGACCTTCCCCACCTTTTTTGGAGTTACAGTTGACTCATCAATCGCCTTCGATCCCATTTCACTTGATGACCAACCAGGAGTCTTGACACGGTCCCGTCGTCCACTCTCCAATTTCGGAGCCTTTACAGGGGGTGGGCTGCCAGTGCGTTGGCTCCGGGTCCTACTGCCTGCCCTGGTGGACGGTGCACTCCAAAAACCTGGAACACGCACCACTGGTACTGGAGGCTTTTTGGCTGAGGCGCTACGACGGGACTGATGAATTGGAGGGGGGGTGGGGGCAAAAAGGTCAATTTGACATAGGGAGAGTTTCTGACGGACACTGGGATGGGTAGCTGGAGGGGGGTCTGGGAGTGGAGGAAGAAGAGGTGGTTGTAGGAGGTGTCACTTTAGCTGTTTTGGGTGCAGGTGCAGGTACTGGAGGCTGTCGTGAGGTGGATGGATGTTGGGTGAGTGATTGCCGGCGTTTAGGTACTTTGGGAGGGGGCGTCACTGACACACTGGGAGAGGACACAGGGGACGTGTAAATGGCAGTGGAGGTGGTGAGTGCAGGTGAGCGGCGTGTGGTGCTGGGTGTCCTGGTGCGAGTCCTAGTGCCTGTAGATGTGGTGCATGCAGGTGTGTGTGTAGACGAGACTGGGAGGGAGGAGGGAGAAGAGGAGGAGGGGGACACAGTGGAGACAGTGGATGTTGCTGTATCTGTATGGGTGTGATGCTTGTGTGAGTGCCTGTGGTGTGTGTGGTGCCTATGTTTGCTTGAGCTACTTGGGTGTGTTGACTTGTGTGCATGCTGGTCTGTAGGTGTGCTTGGGATGGGCTGGGGTACAGGGGATTGGGTCTGGGTGGAGGAAGTTGGAGGGGGGAGGCTGGACACAGGGACAATGGCTGCCATCAGTGCTGAGGCCAGAGATTGCAGAGTTCGCTGAAGGGCAGCCTGACCAGAATGAATGCCCTCCAGGAATGCATTACCGTGTTGCAACTCTCGTTCTACACCCTGGATGGCCTTCACAATGGTAGACTGCCCAACAGTGAGTGACCTGAGGAGGTCAATGGCCTCCTCACTGAGGGCAGCAGGGGTGACTGGGGCAGGGCCTGAGGTGCCTGGGGCGAAGGGGATGCCCACCCTCCTGGGTGAGTGGGCACGGGGCGAACGCTGAGGGGCTGCTGGGAGGGCGGTGCTGGTAGGGGGGGTGGCGGCTGTACCTGTAGAAGTGGTGCGCACAGATGGTGCCGCCACCAGAGGGGAGCTCCCATCGGCGGACGAGTCTGTGTCGCTGGTTGGTGATCCGGTGGCCGATGTGAAGCTCCCCTCGCCCTCCGTCCCACTGGTGCATTCAGAGTCTGTGGTGTGGCCCTCCATGGCCATGTGGGATGCAGCTCCCTCGTGCTCCAGTGCCACTGTACCTCCGCCTGATGATGCTGATGTACAAAAGGACAGGGAGAGCAGGAAAAGGGGGGGGGGAGATAGAAGAAAGAGAGTTTTAGTGCATGGCATACCGCTACCGTTGGCGGACAAGACAGACGCAGCAGCCCCATGCATAACGCTGTGCTCCTGCCCTCTGCACATGCAAATTCTGTGATATGGCCTACATGGCAATGGTGGAAATCTGCGCACATGGATGCCACAGGGCAACTATACCTCAACTTGCCACTCTTCTGAGGTGGGGTATAGTGCCACATGGCCTACATTACGGAGGGGCCTTGCCTACCTAACTCGCCCTGGCCTAGGGACACCCACAGCCCACCTCCACCACCCAGACCCCTCCACTGCACACAAAGTCAGCAGAATGAGGTTGTACTCACCCCCTTGTGTCTGCTGTGATGTCCTTAAGCGCCCATCCAACTCCGGGTAGGCCACCGCCAGGATCCGGAACATCAGGGGGGTCATGGTGCCACGGGCACCCCTCCCACGTTGGGAGGCCATCCCCAGCTGAGCCTCCGCCGTCTTCTTGCTGCAGCGGCAAATGTCCTCCCATTTCTTACGGCAGTGGGTGCCCTGTCTCTGGTGGGCCCCCAGGGTCCGGACCTCCTTGGCGATGGCACACCAAATGTCCCTCTTCTGGTGGGCGCTGACCTACATGACATACACAAGGGAAGAGGAACAGTCATTACCAACTGCACCATCAATGTGTGTGGCCCCTTCCATACTCTGACCATGTGGCCCATTTATTCCCATGCTTTACTGTAGTATGACTTCTGCCCCCTTCCCTCTTCCACCCAGCCCTGTCCACCCAGGCCTAGCCCCTACAACGTGCTCCCTGTGTACTAACCTGTTGGTCTGGAGGACAGTAGAGTAGCATGTACTGGGGGAGGACCCCATCCACAAGTTTCTCCAACTCCTGTGCAGTGAAGGCAGGGGCCCTTTCCCCAGACGCAGCAGCCATCGTCGCTTCCAGACCGAGGTCACAGCAGCACTAGCAGTGTAGGTCCTCTCCTGTCGAAGGTCAGGTATCTAGTAAGTGAACAGATAGAAAATGGAGGTGACGTCCGCGGCGGTGACGTCCGCGGCGGGGTGCATCATCACCGCCGGCGCACCTGTTCATTGGCTCCTGGGACCTATAGGGTCCAATGTTAACCAATGCAGCATTGCGCTGCACTCTACGACCGCCTACCGCGACGCTGTGCAACGCCAGCGCTGTTACCCCACAATCACATTGTCCCAGTTTAGAGGTCAGGCAGCCGCCATTTCAGGGGCCCACATGGATTCATTTTCAACTGCGTCACACATACTGAGGCCTACTCTCAACACACATACAGGAAGGGTTTATTGTCTGGTGTAGTCTTGTGTGTGACTGTGGGTACATACCTGAAAGAATAGTGACTGTTTCTTCGCTGTTGTCCTTCTTAGGCACCGTCAGCTGGGACATATGAGAAGAAGGCAGAATCCTCCGGTGTACCGACCGCTGGTGGACTTGTTGACAATGGAAGAGAGACATTTAATCGCCACCTACCGGTTTGACCGTGCCACAATCCACGAACTATGTACCCAGTTGGAGCCAGACCTGATGTCACCAATCCGCCATCCTACTGTAATCCCCCCTGACGTGCAGGTGCTGTCAGTGCTCCATTTCATTGCAAGTGGGTCTTTTCAGACAACAGTGGCCATGGCATTAGGGATGTCCCAGCCTATGTTTTCCAACGTGTTGTCCAGAGTGTTGTCTGCCCTGCTGAAACACGTAAGGAGAGACATCATTTTCCCTGAGGTGGAGGATTTGCATACAGTGAAAGGTGACTTCTATGCCCTTGGACATATCCCCAACGTCATAGTTGCCATTGATGGGACCCATGTAGCTCTGGTCCCCCCCGCAGGAGTGAACAGGTGTACAGGAACAGGAAGAGTTATCATTCCATGAATGTACAGATGGTATGTTTGGCAGACCAGTACATCTCACAGGTAAATGCTATGTTCCCTGGCTCTGTGCATGACGCCTACATCCTGCGGAATAGTAGCATCCCTGATATGATGGGTCAACTCCAGAGGCACCGTGTATGGCTATTGGGGGACTTTGGTTAGCCCAACCTGTCATGGCTACTGACCCCAGTGAGGAATCCCAGGACCAGGGCAGAGGAACGCTACAATGATGCCCATGGGCGGACTAGGAGGGTTATCGAGCGCACCTTCGGCCTCCTTAAGGCCAGGTTCAGGTGCCTCCATATGACAGGTGGGTCCCTATTCTACTCACCGAAGAAGGTGTGCGACATCATCATCGCCTGCTCCATGCTCCATAATTTGGCATTGCGACGCCAGGTGACTTTTCTGCAGGAGGATGATCCAGATGACGGTGTTGTGGCAGCTGTGGAGCCTGTGGACAGTGATGAGGAGGAAGCTGAGGAAGAAGAAAACGACAACAGGGAGTCAGCCATAGAGCAATATTTCCAGTGACACACAGGTGGGAACATTTTCATTTTTACCATTACATTAACTTTCACACATCTACCTCTATCCTGTACCGACATTTCACTCACTATTTGTTGACTGAGTTGTCCCCTTCCATTTCAGTTTCACAAATGTGGTAACCTACGTGTCAACTGTTTGCATCCTTGAAGGGCTTGTGATGTGTGACATAGGTATGTTAGCCTTACAGTGGGTAACCCATTATGAAACTGTAATTGATACTACAGAATTACAAATCATAGACTGACTCCAGTTTTATTTAGTGTTTCAAGGGTGTTTATTTAAGTGCTAAAAAATGAAGGGGGGTTGTAAAATGGTGATGGGTGATGGTGGAGGAATGTCCATGGCAGAGTCCAGTCTATTAGTCTCACAGGTACATTGCACATCTGCCCATTGGAAGTGGAGCTGGGGAAGTTCCGATTTGGACAGGGTAACAAAGTGGCACAGTGGGGGGACAATCAGGGTGGTCTTATTTCCTGGCGGGGGTCTTGCCATCTTGCTCTGTCCTGTTCCTGGATCTCAGGGACCGCTTGAGTGGAGGTTGTCTGCAGGGGATGGGGTGCTTGTGTGTTGGTCCTGTGGCGGGGCGTCCTGTCCACTAGCGCCGGCGGAGGTGGTGGGCAGTTCATCGTCGTGGCTAGTGTCAGGGGCCCCTTGGAGTGCCACGGTGTCCCTCAAGGTGTTTTGAATGTCCGTCAGCACCCCTACGATGGTGCCCAGGGCGGAGCCGATGGTCCTGAGCTCCTCCCTGAACCCCAAATATTGTTCCTCCTGCAGACGCAGGGTCTCCTGCAACTTGTCCAGGACCGTCGCCATCGTCTATTGGGAGTGGTGGTATGCTCCCATGATGGAGGAGAGGGCCTCGTGGAGAGTTGGTTCCCTTGGCCTGTCCTCCCTCTGTCGCACAGCAGCCCTCCCAGTTCCCCTCTGTTCCTGTGCCTCCGTCCCCTGGACCGTGTGCCCACTGCCACTGCCCCCAGGTCCCTGTTGTTGTTGGGGTGGTGGGTTACCCTGGGTGCCCTGTAGTGGTGGACACACTGCTGATTGACCTGTCCTGGGTAGGGAGGTTTGGGCCCGCTGGGTGGGTGCTGTGCTGGTGTTACCAGAGGGTGGCAGCTCGGTGTTGGGCTGTGGCTGGGCAAGGGGAACCAACTGTCCTGAGGCCCACGATGGTCTGGGCTGGTCATCAAGATCCAGTAGGGCAGAGCTGCTCTCGTCACTGTGGACCTCTTCCGGGGGTGGAGTGGTGTTGTCTGGACCCTCTGGTGTGGTGACGTTTCTTCGGGTTCCTGCGGGGGTATTAGTACATGATTATTGCATGTGTGTGTTTCATGGTGTGCAATGAGTGGGTGTACGTGAACCCCAGTGCAGGCATTCCTGCGTGGGGGCTTGTGTGCTGATGGTTGGGGGGTGTTCTGGGTCTGTGCAGTGGGCATGCTTTAGTGATGGGTGTCCATGCTTAGTTGTGTCATGCAGGTCTTGGGGTTGGGATGGGTGGTTGGTGTCATGGGTAGATTGGTGAGGATTTGGGGTGATAGGGGAGGGTGTGAGGGTGGGGGGGTGTGATTGCATGCAGGTAGGGTGGGAGATGTGATAGTTAAGATTTGACTTACCAGTGTCCGTTCCTCCAACGACTCCTCCGAGGCCCTCAGGATGCAAGATGGTCAAGACTTGCTCCTCCCATGTTGTTAGATGAGGGGGAGGAGGTGGGGGTCCGCCGCCAGTCCGCTGTACTGCGATGTGGTGCCTGGATACCGTTGAACGCACCTTCCCCGTAGGTCGTTCCACCTCTTCCGGATGTCCTCCCTATTTCTTGGGTGCTGTCCCACAGCGTTGACCCTGTCGACTATTCTTTGCCATAGCTCCATCTTCCTGGCTATGGATGTGTGCTGTACCTGTGAGCCAAATAGCTGTGGCTCTACCCGGATGATTTCCTCCACCATGACCATGAGCTCCTCCGCGGAGAACCGGGGGTGTCTTTGGCGTGCCATGGGGTGGGGTAGGTGATGTGTGGGGTGGTGTATGTGTTTATGAGTGTGGTGAGTGTAGTGGTATGTGGTGTTTTGTGCTTGGATGTTGTGTGGGTGATGGTGTTGTGTGCCTCTGTGTGATGGGGTTGTCTATTCTGTGATCTCTCTCTGGCCTTCTCTCAGAATGTTTGGTTGTAGGGGTTTGTGGGTGATGTGGGTGTGTGTTTTATATTGTGTTGGGTATGTGGGAGTGGTGTGTGTATGTGTATCAGGTGTGTGTATTTGTAATTGTCCAATGTGGCTGTGTTTTGTAGATGTGTGTGTATTTTGAGCGCAGCGGTGTGTACCGCCAAAGGTATACCGCGGTTGAAAGACCGCCGCGTGGATTCGTGGGTCGTAATAGCATGGGCGTGGTTCTGTTGGCGTGGAGGTGGAGGATTTGTTTCCGCATGTTTATCGCTGACCTTTGGTGTGGCGGTATTGAGTGGGTGTCTGAATTTCGGTGGATTCCGTGATGTGTGTCATAATGGCTGTGGTGGTCTACCGCGGCCGCGGCGGTGTATTGGCGTTCTTCTGCACGGCGGTAAGCGCCTTATACCGCCAATGTTGTAATGACCACCATAGTCTGCTTGTGTGTCCGGACGCTCCCGGAGTGTTGACACCTCCCCGGGCCCGCATGTGCCTCAACATTAGTCAATGTTCACAATAGCAAGGAGTTCAAAAGATATTTGTAGGTAGCAGCAGCGCAGTCCGGATGAGTTCTCAGGAACAATCCCATTACCTTCTCGCGGTTGTCACGCGGTTCAGAGAAATATATGATCTACCTGCTTGTGATCACAGTTCATCTGCAGTTCTAGGAGTGAGCTTCGGGCCCTTGAGTCCTTCTATTAGCGTGGAGCCCCAGTTAGCCGAGTCAGAGTCTGAGTTAGCCGACAGGGCCGCTAGGAGTGCCTCAAAGGAGTTTTGTGTATATAGTGGAGTCTCTTTCAATACTTTTGCCCTTTCTTCTGCTGCCTGTTTTTCCGTGGGTTGACCCCCGGGGCGCTTCCTGATGCGCTTTCGTGGTGAGGAGGTGAGCCATACCTCTTCTTCCTCCTCTCTCCCCAGAGGTTGTGCGAGGCCTTTAGCATGTATCCACGTCCAGGCATCTTCAGGTGAGGTGAATATGTGGGTGCGGTCGTCTGCTACTACCCTCAGTTTAGCAGGGAATAGGAGGGCATATTTAATGTTGTGTTCCCGGAGGCGTTGTTTGATTTTCACATAAGTATTACGCTGTTTCTGTACCTCTTGGGTGAAGTCTGGATAGGTATTAACCACTGAGTCTTCATACCGGAATGGGCCTTTCCTGCGAAATTGCTGTAGTATTAGATCACGATCCCTGTAGTTCAAGAATCTTGCTATCAATGGTCTAGGTGGTTGGCCCGGGAGCGGTGGTCTGCCCGGAACTCTGTGCGTCCTTACCACAGAGAAGAACTTTGATGGGGATCCATTTAGTACTTCTTTGATTAGACATTGCTCTAAGAATATTTCCGAGCTCTGATCTGGTAGTTTCTCAGGTAATCCTAGAAATCGGACGTTATTGCGTCTGGATCTACTTTCCGCTTCTTCAGCGCGGCGCACAAGGGTCTTCACCTCCACATCCAGTCTCTGAATTTGCTTTTGATTATCTACTACTGTGGGTTCCGTTATATTTAAGGCATCCTCCGTCGCCTTCACTCTCTCTGCCAAATTGCGGTGGTCTACCCTTAGTAGATTCAAGTCTTGTGATACTGTGTCTATCCTGAGTTCTAAAGAGTATTTAGTGTCCATGATCGCCTGTAGTACTTTTTCGAATTGTGTGGAGTGGGCTTGTAGTGTGTTTTCCAGCGACTGCAGCGTTGGAAGAAGCTGCTGATCGCTCTGCGTCTCTCCTTGCGAATTTCGTTCTTGATTTTTAACGGCTTTAGACTTCCCGGCCATGTTGCGCGCCTACTAGGACTTTACCACGGAGCGGGGTGGCGCCGGAGCACGCCTTCCGAATCTCGGTGTCTGTAGTCGGCACAGGAGCGCTCCTCAGTTTGTGGCCCCTTGTAAGACCGGGCGCCGGGTGGGGGGGCCAGAGGGCAGTGTGTGCTGTCACTGATGCTTGATTGTCGGAACTCCCCGGCCTTGCTTTTAGTGCTGCGTGAAACTGAAACTGCGGCACCCCCTCAGCCCTCGCAGCCAACACACGGCGTCCTAGGCGCCCAACCTCGCCTCGGGAGCCCCCGCTGGGTGATTGCCGCGAGCCCGAGGTAGAGCTCACGGTTTAGGTGTACAATTCGGTAGTCTCCCCACTGCTGTCCCGGCTCTTTAATTGATTAAGGCAACTGTCGGCCCGAAAACCGTGGGAGAGACCTGTCCCATCCCAGCACCCCGCATTCGCATGTCGTGACGCTTGTGTCTAGCCCCGCGACTGCTTCATAGTATAATCCTGCAAGCACCTTTCTAGCTGTTGATTTGAAGGTGCCTTGGTGCCTTAACTTCCTGGCGCACTATATTCAGGTGGGAGTGGCAATACATGTCTTAGTCCTTTAGTGGCTGAAAGGTGCCAAGACAGTCTCAGCCACTGTGTGCGGTGATGAGTTACTCAGCGCTCCAATCTTTTAATAGCTGGCTGGTTTATTAATTGTCCCAGGCGATTTCATTTTTAGTAGGTGGCGCTCTTTTGTGGCAGTTTAAGTGTGGCTGCAAGTTACACGCGGGCGCCGCCGGCCTTCCGACCGCGGTGCTCCCGCTCCTCCGAGTGTCACAGCTGTGAGGGCGGCCCGACCTGTTAAGATGGGCCGCTCCGGTCGCGGCCGCCGCTATTTTCTAGTGGAGGAGGAGGGGGGATTAGGGGGGACAAAAGGGGGAAGCCGCGTGTAAATACAGCTCCCCCGGAAGAAGCCCCCCTCTCAGCCCACCCTCCGGGCCTCCCTCCGCTCACCGCTCAGTTTCAGGGGAGCACGGTCCAGCGTAGCACCGATCTCTGGGGGCCTCCGCCGTTGGATGACTCTGTTTTCTTCGGCCGATCCTCGCCCTTCTCTGTGATCGGTCTTCCCGGCCTCGTTCTTGGAGCCGCTCAGAGCTGCGGCACCCCGACCGCCCGCAGTTGATGCGCAGCATTTCAGGTGCACAGACTCACTCCGGGAGCGCCCACAGGATGATTTCTGTGAGCCCGAGATGGAGCTCACGAATTAGGCGTCCGATTTGACCGCCATTTTGGCTCCCCCCACCCTGGCCCTCCGTTCTTTACGATCCGCTGTGCAGTTCTAACGCTCCTTGAGACTCCCAATGATGGCCCGGGTGGCCTTATCTAAAATGATCATGTTACCAAACCTCCTCTATTACTTTACGACTCTACCGGGACAGGGGACGCCAGCGGACGTCGCTCTCTATTCTTCGCCGGCCTGCACTGGAGGGGGGGCTGGCGGTCCCAGATTTTGAGTTGTACTACCGGGCATGCCAACTTCAATGGGTGGCTAGGTTTGTCTGGGGGGGCACCGGACGGGATTGAGTGTAGCCGGTGGTGAGATAGCGATGGATGCTCTGTTGGCGGACCTGCTAGGCGCTGGAAACCTTCTGTCCGGGAGATCGGTCCTGCTGACGCCAGCACTTTCCTGCTGGAAGAAGTGCCTGAAGCATTCAGAGGTGACGGTGGCCTATTCCCCTGGGCTACCGTTGACTGGAATACCGTTGAGAACGTTGGGGCACACCTTGAGTGGGGGCCAGGTCAGGGCCTGGACCCAGGTGGGGGTGCTGACGTTAGGGGATCTCTTTAAGGATGGGGTGTTGAGACCCTTTGTGGAACAAGTGGAGGAGGAGGGGATCCCCGTGGGTCGATTTCTGACGTACCAAACGTTGGTCCTAGCGGTGCGACGATTATGGTCTACAGTGAACGCGGAACCGGAGACCCATGGCTTATTACACTTACTACTGACAGGAGAGGACAGTCTTCTGGTAACTAAACTTTACAAGGCTTCCATTGATGCTACACTAAAGCCCTTACAGACCCTGAGGATGAAATGGGAGGAGACAGGGGGTAAAGAACTAACAGATACAGAGTGGCAGAGAGTATTGGCATATCCTCAGAAAGTATCTAGAAACACACCTTTCCAATATATCCAATACAACTATATCCACAGAACATACCTCATCCCACAGAGGCTCAGAGTGTTATACGGGGGAGCCCAGGGATTGTCCCAGATGTCAGGTGGCGGATCTGGACTTTCATCATATGGTCTGGGACTGCCCCAGCATTCAGGAGGGATGGATTAGAGTATTAGATGACCTTGGGGAGACCCTCGGCACTCGGCTGCACATGAGCCCCCTCCTGTGCTTGGTGGGATTACACAAAAGACCTTCATCCAAGAGAGTGGGTAGTAAGTTTTTAGATCTTGCACTGGTCTTGTACAGGCGCCGAATAGCAATGACCTGGAAGTTCCAGATGGGACCGAAATTTGAGGACTGGAGAGCAGATGTCCAGTATGGGCTCAAGCTGAATTTCAGGTGCTTCAGAGGGAGGAGGCACGAGGGATTAGGAGTAAACAAATGGCCCCGCTATGGAAGGAAATAGTGGAGGCCTGGGAGGATTAGAGGTGAAGGTGTGAGAGAACACGGGAGAGTAGGAACTGCAGCATGCCAGGAGAGGAGTTCGAGGCAAGAGATGAAGGGTGAGGGGAGGCTGAGGGAGGACAGACATGAGTGCAGAGAGGGCACGAGCGGAGAAGCACCAATTTGTTGTGCAGGGTAGACTCTGGGGAGGGAAGGAAGACCCCAAAACCCCACCTGAATAGGAAGTGTGACTCTAATTAAAGACCTGGAGGATACCTGCTGGAACGGGGGAAACCGCACAAAGAGGAAGGGACAGGAGAACGCTCCAGAGGACCCCAACAGTAGAGCGATCTAGATGTACTAGCAAGAAAGGGTCTCAAATGCCACCACTTATCCCACAAGCGCATGGTTTTGTTTTTTCTGTTTTTAGTAGTTACCCTTTAGATATTTTGTTGTTTAGACGGTTACAGTGTAAATGGGGATACCGAGTACACGAGTAGGAACTGGATGCGAGAATAGTTGCGAAGCGTTGATGGCAGGCACAGATGGATGATCAGTACAATGACTAACTGGATAACGTAATAAACCTGTCATTAGCCGTGACCGGAATGTATAAAATGAATCCTTACTTATGGCTTGTATTGAAGAGTATATATATGTATTAATGATTAGTAACAGATGTAAAAAAACAATAAACAAAGTTAAAAAAAAAAAAAAAGATTCCCCAGTAGGGTTAGGTTTGGTTTTGTGATTTCTAAAATAGCAATAAGATGCAGGAGGGCCTTTGAGAATTTGGAGAATGCTCCTGGGGGTCTATAGATCAGGACCACTGAGAACTAGATCATTGTGGTCATAGTAATGTAGAAGAAGAGGTTATCACAATCAGGAATGGGGGAGGTGATTTTAGGAACATCTTAACGAGTCTTTAAGGATAATGGCTATTCTTCCACCATCTTTATTTACACTGTCTTTCCTGCATATGTAATGTCCCACTGGTAACAATTTGGTTTATGTCAGGTGTGGAGTTATCACATACCAACGTTTTCGTGAGGAAGACAACATCTGGAGATTCATCCTCCATAAGTGCGAAAAGCTTGAATTTGTGACGCGCAAGAGATCTGCAATTGATTAATGTTGGACCTGGCCCTTTTTGCAGGGTTATCCCTGAACCTTTTGCTTTCTTCCTCCTATTTCTTCTTACTTGCTTAGGTTGGCTATAGGACTCTGGGAACTTTACCACTGCTAACCAGTGCTAAAGTGCATATGCTTGCTGTCTAAAATGTATTGCTGATTGGTTTATCGATGATTGGCATATTTGATTTACTAGTAAGTCCCTAGTATAGTGGACCAGGTCTGTCCAGGGCCTGTAAATCAAATGCCACTAGTGGACCTGGAGCACTGATTGTGCCACTCACATGAGTAGCTCTCCAAACATGTCTAGGCCTGCCATTACAGTGCCTTTGTGTGCAGTTTTACACTGCCATGTAGACCTGGCAAGTGCACCCACTTGCCAGTCCCAAACCTTCCCTTTTACTACATGTAAGTCACACCTAAAGTAGGTCCAAGCGAGCCCAATGGGCACGGCGCAGTGTATTTAAAAGGTAGGACATGTACTGGTGTGCTTTGCATGTCCCGATAGTGAAATACTGTTGAAAGATGTTTCAAGGCAGTCCCCATGTTACCCTCTGGGAAAAATAGGCTTTGTAATGGTGAAAACTGAATTTAAGTGTCATTTCCCATTGGGAGCAGATAGAGATATTGAGTTTTGCGGTCTCTGAACTCACAATACACAAATACATCTGTTGTTGAAGTTGGTTTTTGAATTGTAAGTTTGAAAATGCCACTTTTAGAAAGTGGGCATTTTCTTGCTTAACCATTCTGTGCCTCTGCCTGTCGGCTGAATATGCATCTGAGTCAGGATCACAGTTTGGCTGTTTGTGTATTCACTCTAGACAGTCACACAAAGGGAGCTGAGAAGTGTGCTACATATCCTGATGGTCTATCACCAACTGGTCTTCCTGAGCTAGAGTGGTGGAAGGAGCTAACACTTACACTTGAATAGGGCTGTGCCTGTCCTCACTCAAAACAGTCTCCAACCCCCTGGAGAATGTCTGGGGCCGGGGCAGGGAAAGGCAGGGTCTTGTGCACTACAAAGACTTCACTTTGAAGTTTGCCTACTTCAAAGACAGAAATGGGCACAGGTACTAGACCTCTGACACCACAGAGTTAGAACACTACTGGACTGAGAACATTCTGCCAGGAAGAAGAGCTTGATGCTATAGGAGGGACTGCCATTCTGCCTGTCACTTTGTTTTGTTGGCCTGCTGCTTCTGTCCAGGGAGTGAAAGGCCTGGAATTTGCTTTCTACAGCCTGATTTCCATGGTTCTCCAAGGGCTTGAGTTAAGCTTGCCTCCTCTTAGAAGTCTCAAGGACATCAAAGACTTCATCTGCCAGCACCTCGACTTCTCTGCTGAGAGTCAGGCTTGTACCTTTCCGCAGGAGTGACATGGACACAACATAGTTCCCAACTTCTCTACGAATCAAATGAATTCCTGAGAAGTCACGCCTGACCCACCGAGAAAAAGGGATGAGCCTTGGCCAGGACCAAGCCATATTTTCACTGTGCGATGTCAATTGTCTTTTTAGTTTCTGGAAACACAAGAACATCCCTTAGTACTTTTAACTCTCACATTGATTCTTTCCCAATTTATGTAATCCATGTTTGATTACCTAATGTCCCTTCTCCGTTTTTTAGATGGTTCCTGTAGAATGAAATTCACTATGTTAGAATTCAAGAAGACAAAGTCAAGACAATTAATTCCAAAGTGAATAGTCACACTTAAATGTAAAACTATGACAGTCTACATGAACAACTACCTAAGTATATAGACTTTACGAATCTAGATAATTATACATCAGTCGTTTTACAGTGAATCAAGGTGCAAACAATGGTTCCTAGGCTTAATCGGCTTTCATTTCCTGAAATCATAAATACAAATCATTATCTTTACTTTAGCTATGAGTCACTCTGCAATAGTTAAGGTCATATGCATGTATTAATATAACAACCTTAATGTGAGTTTTTTATCATATTTTAACAAAAACGCTTCTGGAAAATAATACATGTCTTTTCTTTCCTCTAGGAGAACAACAACAAAAAATGGTTGACTTTACCAGTCGTTTTAACAAGATTCCATTAGATAAATATTTCTTTCCTGTCTTTAACACAATTTGAAAATGTTACCAGAATGTTTAGATCGCCACTTGAATAATATCTTTTGATTGTCTTTTGCAGGTTGACAACTGATACAGAGAATGGAAGCAGGGATGCCAGCGACCCGATGGGGAAGAGGAAACCACCATACGAGGAAGCCGAGCACTCAGGAGGAAACACGGAGGAGATGAGGATGGAGCCTCAAACACAGGAGAGCACATGTGGAGGGAAGCTGAGGACGAGCAGTCATCATGGTGCACTGCATAGCCGTGCAGTGTGCCCAACACTGAGAGCCCTGTCATGCTAAGTGGTGCCAAATCAAGTCTGGGCCCCTGAAATCCCGGCATCGGCTCACTGTGTCATTCCGAACCAACACATCAATGCAAGAATTTGATGCATCGCCACTGCCTGTAGCGAAGCATGGTCCCTGATTTATGCAACAACCACTTTTTCACACGTAGGCCCTAGTTTTCCATCAAAGTGTGTCGGAAGAACCACTGCTGCGTGAGTTTGAGCACCGCACTGCTGGAGTCCATGACGCACTGCTCTAATCCCGATTCAATGCCTGCTTCATCGCTGTGATATCAACACATCGGGACTTGATTTCTGACACATTGTCCCTGGGTGCTATTTTCTTTATTGACAATGCACCACAGTAAGGAACCGGCGCTTTGTGCCACAAATGATGCATCACCTTCCCTGTGGTGGTAAGGAACCGACGCATTACATCCCCTGCAGCATTAAGGCCCTCATTATGACATTGGCGGTAAATCCCGCTTACTGCCACTGTGATGGGTGCCAACATACCGCCGGGGTGGTGAATATCCGTTCGCCATATTATGACACACACACACCATTCGACAGAATACAGCCACATACACAAATCCGCCAGCCCAAAGGTCAGTGATAAAGTGACGGTCCCAACACCCATACCGTTACGCCAACAGAACAACGCCCATCACATTTTGACCCACGAATCACCACGGCGGACATCCAATGGCTGTAAACCATTGGCGGTACATACTGCCACGCTCAGAATGGACACCCACATACAAAACAACACTACATTGGCCAATATGAAAAACACACACCTGACACTCCTACACACACCACACCCACACCACTATAAAACACACACCCACATTACCCACAAACCTTTACAAACAACAATTACTGCCAGGATATTGACACGGACAGCACAAAGACAACTAGACACACACACACCACTTATACTCATACATCCCTCACGCACCCCACATCACACACCCCACCACATTACCCAACACACTCTCACCAACACACACCACACAACACCCATGTCCCCACAAAGGCACCCCTGTTTCACTGATGAAGAGTTAAGGGTCATGGTGGATGGAATTGTCAGGGTAGAGCCACAGCTGTTTGGAGCACAGGTACAGCAGATATCCATTGCAAGGAAGATGGAGCTATGGCAGAGAATCGTGGACAGGGTGAATGCCGTTGGACAGCATCCAAGAACAAGGGATGACATCAGGAAGAGGTGGAACGACCTACAGGGGAAGGTACGTTCCATAGCAGCAAGGCACCAGCTCGCCATACAGAGGACTGGCGGTGGACCCCCATATCCCCGCAGCTCACAGCATGGGAAGAGCAAGTCTTGGCATTACTTCATCCTGAAGGATTCACTGGAGTAGCCGGAGGACTGGACACTGGTAAGTCCAATTACCACTTATCACCTCCCATACCTGCATTGCATCTCACACCCTCCCCTCACTCCCATCACTCCACTCCATCCCACATACTGCATCTACACATATGACTAACCCCAATGCCAAGCCCTCCATGCTATACCAATGCATGGACAGCCCTCCTAGCCCTGCATGGACACCCATCACCAAAGCGTGTGCAGCATAGGGGAACTAACAATCACACAATACATCACCATACACAAGCAAAAGGTGGCAGGGCAACACCAACGATAGAGGGGAAGCCATGGATGTACAATATGTCACAGACATGAAGCATAATACATCACTTACATCCCCACAGGTACCCCAGCCAATGTCAGTGGAGAGGAGGTGCCACGACTATCCAGTCCCCCAACAGAAGATTCCCCAGTGATGACAGTAACTCTGGACTTCAGGATCTGGCTGACCTACCTGGCCCATCTGGGACCACTGGACAGCCGGTCACCCAAGCCCACTCACAGTCCACCACAGAGCCTTCCCTATCAGGATCCAACACCACAGCACCCACCCAGCGTGCCCACACCTCTGTCCCCAGGACACATCAATCAGCAGTGTGCCCACCTGTACAGGGACCCCAGGCCACACGTCATACCCAAAACAGTCAGGGACCTGGGGTCAGTGGCAGTGGGCATACTGTTCAGGGGACAGAGGCACAGGCCAACAGGGACACTGGGAGGCCTGCTGTGTGCCAGGGCGAGGACAGGACCAGGGAACCGATTCTCCAGGAGGCACTCTCCGAGATCCTGGGATCCTACCATCATTCCTAGGACACAATGGGCCAGATCCTTGACAACGTGCAGGAGAACAGGCGGCTGCAGGAGGGACAGTATCAGGGGATTGGGGAGGACTTGCAGGCCATTAATAACATCCTGATCTCCGTAGCAGGGGTGCTGGCAGACATGGCCAACATCATGAGGGAGGCAAACAGCACACCAGCGGGCCCCTACCACTAGCCGGTCCATTGACCAGCCCTGCACTTCCGCTGCTGCTAGTGAGCAGGAGGCCCCGCCACAGGCCCCACAGGCCACCAGTACCCCTCCCCTGTAGAAGGTGAACCACCCCACAAGCGTTCCTTGTGAACAAGACACAAGCCAGAGACACTTGCCAAGATCACTGCCAGGAAATGAAACTCTTCTGATTGTCCCACTCAGTCACCTTGTCCACTTTGAACTGCCTTTGCTCCCCTTCCTATGGCCCCTTGGACACTGCACCTGTGCAACAAACAGACTGGAACAATACCCTGGACTTTCCCCCATTATCACCCCATTCCATTGCACTTTCCCCTCAATTTCTTAGCACTACAATAAACACCCTAGAACACAACTTGACTACTAGTGTTTTATGTATTGAAAATGTGTATTTATGGAAACCGTCACATCTAGAGCAAAAGAACTGTACACTGTGAGAGCATAGAAATAATGACCTGTAGCTGGCCGTAGTCAGCACATCAGTACACAGTTGTTATATCACCAACATCTGTAAAATGACAAACCATAGGTGACAGTAAGTTGAGATGCAAAGGAAGTTAATGCCATCATGCTACAGCCAGACAGAATACACCAATAGTCATAGAAATGTGCAGTTGCACTGTCTCACCTGTGTGTCATTGGAAGTACTGACGGATAACTGATGTTCTGTTGTTCTCATCCTCAGCCTCTTCATCCCCATTTTCCTCAGGGTCTACTACTGCCACAGGGGCATCTCCAGTCTCCTCCTCTTGCGGAAAAGGTACATGGCGTCTGAGGGCCAAGTTGTGCAACATGCAGCATGCCACTACTATCTGGCTGACCTTCTCGGTGAGTAGCAGAGGGATTCACCTGTCAGATGGAGGCACCTGAACCTGGCCTTCAGGAGGCCGAAGGTCTTCTTGATGATCTGTCTGGTTCGCCCATGTGCCTCATTGTAACGTTTCTCAGCCCGTCCTGGCATTCCTCACAGGGGTCAGTAGCCACAATAGGTTTGGGTAGCCAGAGCCACCTGCAAGTATTGAGGGACCACATTTAGCCTCACACAATCCTATGGGGTTAACACCATAAGGCGTACACTAACATCCAGTGGGTAGGGACCAAGGCTCACCACCCTGTGCCTCTGTAGATGGGCCATCACATTTGGGATGCTGCTATTCCTCAGAAAAAAAGCATCATGCACCGACCCAGGATACTTAGCATAGGCATGGGAGATGTACTGGTCCACCAGGCACACCATCTGCACATTCAGTGAGTGGAAACTCTTACGATTCCAGAACACCTGTTCATTCTGGCGTGGGGGGGACAAATGCAATATGTGTCCCATCAATTGCCCCAATAATATTGGGGATATGCCCCTTTGCATAGAATCCGGCCTTCACAGTGGCCAAATCTTCCACCTGGGGAAAAGAAATGTAGCTGCACATGTGTCTCACCAGGGCAGACAAGACTCTTGCCAGCACGATTGAGAATATTGGCTGTGACATTCCTGCTGCCAAGCCCTCTGTCACTTGGAAAGACCCAGTTACCAAGAAAAGGAGCACTGATAGTATTGCACAAGAAGTGGGAGCCCAGTCGGATGACAGATAGATAAGATCAGGTCTGGCTCCAATTGGGCACACAGCTATGTGACTGTGGCCCTGTCCAGTCTATAGGTAAGGATAATGTGCCTGTCCTCCAGTTTAGCTAAGTCCAAAAGGGGTCTGTACACGGGGTTATGTCTCCACCTCCTATTCATCCGCAGCGGTAGCTATCTAAGGGACACAAGAATGAGTAGGCTGTCACAATTGGAACAATGGAACCACAACTTCTGTATACTTGGTGCACTCATGTAATGGGACAGTGTTAATGGCGAGGTATGTGCCAATCTAATCTGTGATGCAGTTAATGTCGATATGACTGTTTCCCCCACCCCGAAATGGCGACCGCCTGTCCTGTATGTAGGGACAGGTGGAAGTGAAGTAATACCGCCAATGTTGGGCATCGTGGCAGAAGGCGGTCTTGCACTGCTGTGCAATTCCTCATTGGATAATATGGGGCTCTATGGAGTACAGTGGCCAATGGGGATCGGCGCCGACGGTGACGGTGTACACCGCTGCGGATGTGACTGCCATTTTCTATCTGATTCCTCACTTGTTTCCTGACTTTCAACAGGAGAACATCTACACTGCATGTGCTGCTGTGACCTGTGTCTGGAATCCACCATGGCCCGTGTGACCGGGGAAAGGGCCCCTGCTTTAACTTCGGAGGAGTTGGAGCGACTAGTGGATGGGGTCCTACCCCAGTACGGACTGCTGTATGGGCCTCCAGACCAACAGGTGAGTACACATTAGGCATGATGCATGTGGGAAGGATGCATGGGAATGTGTGTGCAAGCATTATGTCATCATGGGGGTGGGGGTAAATGTCTTCTGGTGGTGTACACGGTGTGTGCCGGGCGATGTGTGTGCCAATGGTGATGGAAACGGGTATGGTGGTCCATTTGTGTGACATGCTGGACTGTTTGGTTAATGGTGTTCTCCTGTCTGTATTGCCTCTGTAGGTCAGTGGCCATCAAAAGAAGTGATTATGACGTGCCATCGGCAAGGACCTGCCGACCCTGGGGGTCTATGGCAGTGAGAGCACCCACTGTCCGAAACAAGTGGGAGGACCTGAGACACTGGGCATGGAAGACCGTGGAGGCCCAGCTGGGGATGGCCTCCCAACGAGGAAGGGATGCCTGTCGTAACCTGACACCCTGATGGCTCGCATACTGGCAGTGACCTACCCTGATATGGATAGGCACTTGAGTTAATCACAGCAGCCACAAGGGGGTGAGTCCAGTGGGTATCATTCCAAAATTTGGCAGGTGGGGTGGGATCCGGGGGGTGGATGTGAGTTAGTGGGTTCCCCTAAGGCCAGGCCAGACGTTGCAGCATGGGTCAACTCTAGGGTAATGGATGTATATCAAATGCAGGTAACCTAGCTTGTTAGCATTCCATTTCAGCCAAAGCTTCGTGGGTACCAGGAGGGGTGCAGTTTGTGGTGTGTGGCCTCCATCTTGCCTTAGCATCTAGCCATATCACTCCCAGTGCAATGCATAGTGCTTAAGCCTGTTCCCTGTGTGTGACGGTGCTGTGTGTGCCAACTGTGGTGTTGGCGCAGTCATTGACCCAGTGTTTCCTTTCTCTCTCTCTCTCCTCCCCCTTTTTTGTTATGTCATCCTGTCCTTGTGAGCATTAGCATCATCTGGCGGAGGAGCAGGGGCACTGGTGACAGAGGGAGCTGCATCCCTCAGGACCCAGGAGTCAGAGTCCACCGACGGCGAGGGAACCAGTGGGACGGAGGGCGTGTGGAGCACCACAGCAAAGACAGGAGGTGACAACACAGTCTCTGATACCTCCTCCGATGGAAGCTCCCTGGTGGTGGCGGACACCTCTGTGACCACCCAGCTGCAGGTACAGCCACCACCCCCATACCAGCACCGCTCGCCCAGTAGCACCTCAGCGAGTTGCCCGTGCCCGCTAACCCAGGAGGGTGGGCATCTCCTTCACCCCAGGTACCTCAGGCCCTGCCCCAGTCAGCCCTGCTGCCCTGAGTGAGGAGGCTATTGACCTCCTGAGATCCATCTCTGTAGGACAATCAACCATTGTGAATGCCATCCAGGGGCTGGCATCCTAAATGCAGCAATACAATGCATTCCTGGAGGGCAATCACAGTGGATTGGCGGCTCAACACAGATCGATTCAGGCTCTGGCCTCCTCTCTGATGGCAGCCATTGTCCCTGTTCCTACCGTCCCTCCTCCAACTACCACTTCCCAGTCTCCTCAACCCCAACCCCTCCCAGGCACACATACTGACGAGCATGCACACAAGACAACACCCAAGAGTGGCACAAGCAAACACAAGCACCACACTTCATCCCACAAGCACTCACGCAAACACCAGACAGTTGCAGACACAACAACATCCACTGCCTCCACTGTCTGCCCCTCCTCCTCCTTCTCCACCTCTCTCCCAGTCACATCCACACTCACGCCTGCATGCATTACATCAACTTCCACCACCAGCATCACTACACCAAGCAGCACACACACCTCACTAGCAGACACCTCCACAACATCCATACACCTGCCCCCTGTGTCCTCTCCCACCCTGTCTGTCCCCCCTCCTAAAGGACACAAATGCAAGCACTCACACACCCAACAGCCATCCACCCCACATCAGCATACTGCCCATGCACCTGCACCCAAATCCAGCAGACATACACCTCCTACAACCACTCCCTCAATCTTCACTCCCATCACTCCTCCCACCCCACCGTCCCTAAGAAGCTTTTCCTTGCCCAACTTGACTTCTTTCCTCCCCCTCACCCCCGTCCTGCCCGTAAGAGCAGGATCCCAATGACCAAGCCCAGCACCTCAGCCAAATAGTTCACGGGAACAGTGGTAACACTACCTAGTCGTGGTGGGAAGCATACCACACCTCCAGCCAAGAAGGGGAAGGAGCCTGCACCTCCAGCCAAGAACGGGAAGGAGCCTGCACCTCCGGCTTTGAAGGGGAAGAAGCCCAGAAGGCTAAGGAACATGTACAACCTGCTATGAAGGGGAAGAAGCCATCAACCCCTGCCAGGAAGGGTAAGGATTCCACGCCCCATGTCATGGAGAGGACGAAGCCCTCTACTCCAACGGAGGTTGTCAGGGTGACACCTCCGCCACCACCAGTGGTCACGGGGCCCTCACCGCCAGCTGAGGAAGTGCAGCCATCACCACCTGCAGAGGCTTCCCAGGAGGCACCTCCATCTGCCACCACACTGCAGCCATCACCACCTGCAGAGGCTGCCGAGGAGGCACCTCCATCTGCCACCACACTGCAGCCATCACCACCTGCAGAGGCATGTAGGCCACCCTCCGGGGGCTGCTGTACGAGAGTCTGTGGCCTTGCACTTCCCAAGACAGAGTAATGGGCATGGAGCCCCCTCCAGAACCAGTGGGAAACTCACCCACTCCAGAGACTGTGGCCTTGCAGTCCCCAGGATAGTGAAATGGGCATGGAGCCCCCTCCAGAACCAGTGGGAAAGTCACCCTCCTGAGAGACTGTGGCCCTGCACTCCCCAGGACAGAGTAATGGGCATGGAGAACCCTCTAGAGCCTGTGGTAAAGTCACCCACTCGAGAGAGTATGGCCTTGCATTCCCCAGGAGAAAGTAATGGGCATGGAGCACCCTCCAGAACCAGTGGGAAAGTCACCCACTTGAGAGACTGTGACCTTGCACTCCCCAGGACAGTGCAATAGGCATGAAACCCCCTCTAGAGCCAGTGGGAAAGTCACCCACTCGAGCGACTGTGGCCTTGCACTCCCCAGGACAGTGGATTGGGCATGGAGACCCCTCCAGAACCAGTGGGAAAGTCACCCACTCCAGAAACTGTGGCCTTTTACTCCCCAGGACAGAGTAATGAGCATAGAGCCCCCTGAAGAACCAGCGGGCTTGTTCCCGTATTCTGCTGAGGTGCACCCTCCCCTCCCCCTCAGGTGCCTGCCCACTTGCAAATTGATGCCCCTACAGAGTTCTATCCGGATGAAGTCAGAGTTCGAGTTGGGCCTTGGACTGTGCCCTGCGGCCATGTGGGCTCTTTGAACATTGGACTGGGCAGTGTCCCTTTCTGTACATGTGTACATATCTGTTTCAGGTAGAGCATAACATAGAAGATCATCAGAAAAATTAGCAGTTCGGGTTCCATGGCGGCGGTGTTCTTCCCTGTGTCTCCAACGGTGAATCTTTTCTCTTAAGTGATGTGTTTCCGCCAGGCTTTTGATGGCGTTGGTACTGCCCCGGAAAACGTGGCGGATTGTAAGGTCTTAATATGGTGGGCGGTACTTTGTCTCCCGTCTGGCTGTTGATAGCGATTACAGGCATGCGTGGTGTTTCCACCCTGGCGGATGGTGTGGTACATTGGCTGTCTATGGGAGTTATCACCACCGAGGTCATAGTTTGGTGGTAATTACCACTAGCCTGTTGGCGGTATTACCGCCACATTATCACTCACCGCCAGGATCATAATGAGGGCCTAAGTCTTTGTTTTTGACCCATCTCAGTCAAGCGCTTCATTCATTTCAAGAAACTACAATTGCATTTAAACTTTTAAAAGCAATATCTTTGCTTGTGTATGTTGAATGTTTGTCGTTTTAGTCTTGTTTTAGTAAGATAAATATTGGCTATATTTGTAAACTGGTGTGGAGTACTTTGTGGTGTTTTCACTCTATTACTGTGCGAGTGTACAAATACTTTACACATTACCTCTGAGATAAGCCAGACTGCTTGTGCCAAGCTACCAAGGGGGTGAGCAGGGTTATCCTAGCTGTGTGGCTGTCTTACCCTGACTAGTGAGGAGCTTGCTTAGCGCCATTATTTAACACCTGGGTCAGGGCAGAAGTTAGGGTACCTGTGGGCTTATTTCCGTGGTGGAACACCATGGAATCAGTCCACAGGTGCCTTCCCCAGGCCCCAGGGACACCCCCACCCACACCAGAGGGACAGCGGAGGATGAGGGACCCCATCCCAGGTAAGTACAGGTAAGTATTTACCTTTTATGGGCCCCCACACATGGCACAGGGTGCAATGGCATACCCAGGGAACCCTTGTCCTCTGTGCTGGCCATTGGGGTGGTGGGCATGACTCCTTCCTTTTCTAAGGCAGGAGTCATTTGGTATGGTAGGTTTAGTGCCATAAAATGATGCTAATCTAGTTAGAGTCATTTTTTTTTTACTCTAACCAGCCTAGCATCATTTTTTGGTGCTAAACACCCATCTCCCATACCACCACACCCACCCGGCTAACGTAAATTCTTTTGATGCTAGCCCAACCTTTGCGCCGGATTGCACCGGATTGCGCCATTCCATTAATATGGCGCCCGGCTGGCATCCTGGAATGGCTCAAGCCATCGCTATGCTTTTTGACGCAAACCTGCGTTAGCGCAGGTTTGCATCAAAAAGTAGAAATCAGGGCCTGAATTTTAAAAACACAGGAGATGATGAATTTGTCCTTGTATATAGTGAAAACTCTCCTATCATGCCTTCAGGCGTTGTTTGCACTTTCTAAAACTGCACGGTCAAACTACCATCGCAGGGCAAATTATAGCAAGGTAGAAGTTAACACAATTTGCACAACACTAACAGTGGAACTGCAACCACATGGGATGGATTCACTGTAAAAATATGCTTTAGTCAGCATACATTCTGATCCTACCAGGCTTGCAAAAGGTAACAACATGGAAGTAGACCCAACAACAGCTGAGAAAGCCAAAGAGGGAGGAGAGCTGAGAAGGGCTGTGATCACAGTCACCTGGTGTTTCCAAGGTCTGCAGCTGCTCCCACTGACAGAAATAGGTGGCCCTTAGGCACAAACAGTGGCGTTACAGCCAGAGATCCCAACTATGCAGTCGGGAAACTGGGTTTGAGTCTCCCTTCTCTCAATATCCTCTAATTCTGGGCAAATCACTAAATCTACCTGTAGCTATAAATGTGTCCTTGTGTAAAGTAACTGAAAGAGCTCCAATAATGGATGTGTCCTTGTATAAAGTGAAAGCACTCCAATTATACTTTCGGGTGGTGTTCATGCTATGTAAAACTGCACGGTCAAACTACCATCACAGGGTAAATAATAGGAAGTTAAACAGTAACAGGATTTGCACAAAACAAACAGTGGCACAACAACCACAGGGGATGGATTCACTGTAAAAAGATGCTTTCAGACAGCACCCACTCTGAAACTACCAGGATCAGAAGAGGTAGCAGCATGGAGATAGACCCAGCAACAGCTGAGAACGTCAAAGAGGGAGGACAGCTGAGAGGTGTGGGGATCATGGTCATCTACCTTTCCCAAGGCCTGCCCTTGCTCCTATTGAGCGGAAGAGGCAGCCCTTCGCACAAACAACAGAGTGCTATGGCCACACTTGCCTAATATGGAGCTGGGAAAACAGATTAGAGTCTCCGCATCTGCTCAACATCTTTTGATTCTGGCAAATCACTTAAACTCCCTGTACCTACAAAAATGAATGTGTCCTTATGTAAAGTAACTGAAAGTGCTCCAGTATTGATTGTGTCCTTGAATAAAGTGAAAGCACTCCAATAATACGTTTTGTACTATGTAAAACTGCATTAAAAAAACAAGGGATGATGAATATGCCCTTGTATAAGGTGAAAGCACTCCAATAATTCCTTTGGCTGATTTCACGCCATATAAAACTGCATTAAAAAAACAGGAAATAGATGGCTGATTCTATCGATTCCAGCGGAAAATGCGTGGAACAAACCCCAACTTATATGGCTGAGGTTAGCAGCGGGAGTGGCAAAGAGAAATGTGGCCAGGGTATGGGGAGCATGCCTTAGACCGAGGGGGGTGAATTGGATGGTGGAGATGGACTGGTGCTGTGGGTCCGAAAGAGTGGTCTACCAAAGTAAGGGTTGCCCAGGGAAATGGGACAAGATATGGAAACAATGGAACGCAACCCATGACATGTGAGGAGGAGGAGGGGGGCTGAGTAAGGGGGGAGGCTGCAAGGGATGTAGAGATTAGACTTCTTAGCCTTAGAGGAAGGGTGGAAAGCGGAAGTGTGCTAAGTGGGATTCGTTGGCCAAAGCCCCTGAAAAGATTTAGTACTCAGTTGCACCCGTTCACCAACTGTAATATCAAGTCTCCGATGTTTATATGTATTGTATGCCACGCAGTGCAAAATAAAAAGTTTTTAAAAAAATTTAATAAAACAGGAAATGCTGAATGTGTCCTTTTATAAAGTGAAAGCCCTCCCATAATACATTTGTGTGGTGTTTGCACTATATATAAATCTGCATTACAAAAAAACAGGAGACAGAGGACGGAACAAGTGAAATCATGAGCACTCGTATGGAGTGCTCCAAGACAAAGAAAAAATAGCTCTCAAAATGGGAGCAGTGGATGTACACAATTAGTTGGTCCATGCTCTGGGGGAGGGAAGAGGCATGATGCAAAGGATTTCAGAGCAACGATGGAGCAAGCAAATGGGAAGTCTAGGGGCAGGCTGAAGCCCATAAATTGAACACAGCATGTCTCTTTGAGACAATGCATGCGCTGTCTAGCAGAGACCTAAAAACTGTTCAGCTATAGGTACGTTGTCTACCCCAAAAGTTGAGCTCATGCTAACAGTTCAAAGTTAGTTTAAACCTTAAACTCTATGCGTGCAAGTATTTAACCAATAAAAAGGCAAAATAGCCTGCACACTCAGAGCTTCTTTTAGGAGTAAATTACCACTCCCCCATCCCATTAGTAAATATTTCACATGTGGCGTTAGAATTGTAAATACCTTTTCTGCAATATTGAGGGAGAGTTGGACTTTCGTCAAATATTCTGCTTTTGGAGTTACAATAATAAATGTGACCTCCCAGTGTCCGCTCTTCAGGTGCAGCTCCAGACAGGAAATACAAACCTTTACGGTAACTGTTGGACCTGGCTTTTTGACAGGGACATCCCCAAACTTTTTGCCTCCTTCCTCCTATTTTTTCTGACCTGTTGTTGTTGGCTTTTGACCTCTGGGCACTTTACCACTGCTAACCAGTGCTAAAGTGCATATGCTCTCTGTGTAAATTGTACTACTGATTGGTTTATCCATGATTGACTATTTAATTTACTTGTAAGTCCCTGGTAGAGTGCACTACATGTGCCTAGGCCAGGTAGGTTAAATGCTACTAGTGGGCCTGCAGCACTGGTTGTGCCACCCACCTCAGTAGCCCCTTAACCTTGTCTCGGGCCTGCCATTGCAAGGCCTGTGTGTGCAGTTTCACTGCCACTTCGACTTGGCATTTAAAGGTACTTGCCAAGCCTAGAACTCCCCTTTTTCTATACATAAGTCACCCCTAATGTGTGCCCTAGGTAACCCCTAGAGCAGGGTGCTGTGTGGGTAAAAGGCAGGACATGTACTTGTGTGGTTATATGTCCTGGTAGTGTAAAACTCCTAAATTCGTTTTTACACTACTGTGAGGCCTGCTCCCTTCATAGGCTAACATTGGGGATGCTCTCATACATTGTTGAAGTGGCAGCTGCTGATCTGAAAGGAGCAGGAAGGTCATATTTAGTATGGCCAGAATGGTAATATAAAATCCTGCTGACTGGTGAAGTCGGATTTAATATTACTATTCTAGAAATGCCACTTTTAGAAAGTGAGCATTTCTTTGCACTAAAACCTTGTTGTGCCCTTCAATCCACGTCTGGCTAGGTTTAGTTGACAGCTCCTTGTGCATTCACTCAGACACACCCCAAACACAGGGTACTCAGCCTCACTTGCATACATCTGCATTTTGAATGGGTCTTCCTGGGCTGGGAGGGTGGAGGGCCTGCCCTCACACAAAGGACTGCCACACCCCCTACTGGGACTCTGGCAGACAGGATTGAACTGAAAGGGGGCTTGGTGCATTTCTTAGACACTCTTTGAAGTCACCCCCACTTCAAAGGCACAACTTAGTATAAAACAGGGCCTCTGCCCTACCTCATCAGACACTTGCTGGAGAAGAAACCTGAACCAGAAACTACATCCTGCCAAGAAGAACTGCCTGGCTGCTCAAAGGACTCACCTGTCTGCTTTTCTACAAAGGACTGCTGCCTTGCTGTTGGCCTGCTGCCTTGCTGAACTCTTGTCTGGCTGTAAAAGTGCTCTCCAAGGGCTTGGATAGAGCTTGCCTCCTGTTCCCTGAAGTCTCAGGACCAAAAAGACTTCTCTCTTCCTCTTGGACGCTCCGTGCGGCGAACTTTTCGACGCACAGCTTGTTCCGCGGCAAGAAAAACGCCGCACACCGACGCTGATCAACGCGACGTCTTCGGGACGACCGAAACTTTGACGCACGGCCTCGCAAGGACAACGCCGCCCGACTTCCCGGGAGAAATCGACGCGACGCCTGCCGTGAGATCAAAACTTTGACGCACGGCCTCGCAAGGACAACGCCGCCCGACTCCGCAGGAGAAATCGACGCGACGCCTGCCGTGAGATCGAAACTTTGACGCACGGCCTCGCAAGGACAACGCCGCCCGACTTTCCAGGAGAAATCGACGCGACGCCTGCCGTGAGATCGAAACTTCGACGCGCAGCCCCGCAGAACGACGCGCAGCCGGAAAACAAGCAGGAAAATCCACGCACAGACCCGGGACATCTGGTACTCCCCGCAAACCACAGTAAGAGACTGTCCGCGCGCCGGAAGACGACGCCCGACTCCCCGCGTGGAAAATAACGACGCAAGTCCGTGTGTGCTGAGGAGAAATCGACGCACACACCAGTTTTCCACGCACCTCTTCTCCTGTGGCCCTCTGAGGAGATTTTCCACCAGAAACCAGGTACTTTGTGTTTGAAAGAGACTTTGTTTACTTTCTAAAGACTTAAGACACTCTCTATCACTTTTCAGTGATATCTTTACAAATTCGTATTGCAACTTTGATCGTTTTGACCTGAAGATACCCAGATAAATATTATATATTTTTCTAAACACTGTGTGGTGTATTTTTGTGGTGTTATGCTATGGTGTTGTATGATTTATTGCACAAATGCTTTACACATTGCCTTCTAAGTTAAGCCTGACTGCTCGTGCCAAGCTACCGGAGGGTGAGCACAGGCTGATTTTGGATTGTGTGTGACTTACCCTGACTAGAGTGAGGGTTCTTGCTTGGACAGAGGGCAACCTGACTGCCAACCAAAAGCCCCATTTCTAACATTGGTGATCAGCGGTGAGGATAGGACTTGTGTTTGTGCTGTGACATACAATAGCTAAGTATTTCACTACCTACCCACAGTTGAAGGTCAACTTGATTTTTCATCTTTTTTTTGGCTGTTGGTTCTCTGATGTCCTCCTGGATATACTATTGATATTTTGGACTTAGAATTTTGGTTTTTGCTGATAAGATCTTATCAGAATGGGATTGTGTACCTACTCATTCTTTGTTCGTACTGACCACCTCACTAAGGCTGACCTAAGGAAGCTTTGCAGAAAATGGGGCCTTCCTGTAGCAAGGAGATCTACTAAGGCAGAGATGCTCCATCACTACATAGTCTGGGGGGAGGAAAGATGGGCAGAGAGAAAGGCAGCAAGAAACCAAATGACTAAGTACCCCTCAGATGAGGAGGAGGACTACGCACCTGAGGAGGAAGACTACTCGGATTTGGACAGTGACCCAGAAATAGATGAATGGCTCCGAGGTCAAAGGCGACAGGAGCAACAATTAGAGGAGTATCTTGCAGAGGTTGAGGCAAAAAGACTCTTAGCCCTGGAAGAAGAAAAGATTGCAGCTCAAGAGCTGAGCTGTAAAGAGCTGAAACTGGAGGCCGGAAGGGATGAGTCCAGTTCAGATGGTGGCAGCAAAAATCTTGCATCTAGTACTGCTGAAGAAGGGCACAAGCCCAGAGATGTGGTGCCCAACTTGAAGAAGGGAGTTGACACACCCCAGGCGGTTCAAGGGTATGAGGTAGTTCCTGTTATGCACAGGGTTCCTGAGAAGGATTGGGGAACTGGCACAGGGAGTCATATTCCTACTGGGGGGAGAGACACTTTACTGACTCTAGCAGAGAGTGACAGAGAAAAGGGTTCCCTCCTGGTGGACGTCCTGGATATAGAGTGTAGAGACATCCCAGAAGAGTATGGGTTGAGTGTCAGGGACAGAAAGATACTGTCTCACCAGTCTCAGGAGGGTGAAGTAGAGTGCTTTTCCAAGGTTGAGTTACTGGGTGGTTGGGTGAAGGGTACTGTGGTTAATACATGTGAAGGGCAGAGTGATGTAATTGCTGGAGAGCATATGTCTGGTCCTTATTTTCCAGAGCTACGCCAACACCAGGTGGAGTGTGAGTTCTCTGACCCCAGGGAACTTACAATGGAGGCAGACTTCTGGGTGAGTACCAGAGAGTCTGAAGAGGCATTTGGGGGTGCTCCTGAAGGGAGTGGTCTAGGTGGTTCCCAACCGAGTGAGGTGGGAAAGGATTGTAGTGTCCCAGGTAGGTCCCAGGTCCTAGAGGGTTCCATGAGGGAACACCAGGAGGGAAGCCTAGCCTGTACCGTAGGGCCACCTTTTGAGGGAAGCCCCGCAGTGTCAGAAGAACTTGGGGGGGTGACTGTAGCCAGCATCCCAACAGTTCTGGTGTCTGGCAGTACCCCTCCTAGTGAGGGGGTGCAGAAGTCCAGACATAGGGTTGAGAGGGGGTTGCAGACCCCAGTGGAGGACCTTGAGAGTCAGGGGACAGCTCTGAGAGCAGAGCCCCCCAGGAATGACCCAGGTGAAACCGTTTCTGGTTTGGGGGAAACCCAGACTCTGCCGGATGGGCAGAGGTCGGGAGACCTGCGCCAACCAGACTCTTGTGTGACCCTTAGGGACGGTGTGTCCCTTGTGGGGGGTGAGAGTGCCCCCCAGGAAGTCCGGGCATGCCAAGCAAGGATTCAACCTCAGGGTGGTGACTCTGGGTTGGATACCCAGGTTCAGAGGTTAAACTCTGACCTGGTGGGAGGTAGATGTGCCTCCCAAGAAGTCCTGCTGTGCCAGGCAATTGTCCAACCTCAGGGTGTTGACTCTGGGTTGGATGACCAGGTTCAGAGGTTAAACTCTGACCTGGTGGGGGGTAGGTGTGCCCCCCAGAAAGTCCTGGCGTGCCAGGCAATTGCCCAACCTCAGGGTGGTGACCCTGGGTTAGGGAACCACGCTCAGAGGTTAAACTCTGACCTGGTGGGACGTAGGTGTGCCTCCCTGGAAGTCCTGGCCTGCCAGGCAATGGTTCAACCTCAGGGTGGTGACTCTGGGTTGGCTAACCAGGTTCAGGGGATAAGCTCTGACCTGTTGGGGGGTAGGCGTGCCCCCCAGAAAGTCCTGGTGTACCAGGCAGTTGTCCAACCTCAGGGTGTTGACTCTGGGTTGGATAACCGGGTTCAGAGGTTAAACTCTGACCTGGTGGGGGGTAGGTGTGCCCCCCAGAAAGTCCTGGCATGCCAGGCAATTGTTCAACCTCAGGGTGGTGACTCTGGGTTGGATGACCAGGTTCAGAGGTTAAACTCTGACCTGGTGGGGGGTAGGTGTGCCCCCCAGAAAGTCCTGGCGTGCCAGGCAATTGCCCAACCTCAGGGTGGTGACCCTGGGTTGGGGCACCAGGCTTAGGGGTTAAACTCTGACCTGGTGGGAGGTAGGTGTGCCTCCCTGGAAGTCCTGGTGTACCAGGCAGTTGTCCAACCTCAGGGTGCTGACTCTGGGTTGGATAACCGGGTTCAGAGGTTAAACTCTGACCTGGTGGGGGGTAGGTGTGCCCCCCAGAAAGTCCTGGCGTGCCAGGCAATTGTTCAACCTCAGGGTGGTGACCTTGGGTTGGAGAACCAGGTTCAGAGGTTAACCTTCGACCTGGTGGGAGGTAGGTGTGCCTCCCAGGAAGTCCTGGAGTACCAGGCAATTGTTCAACTTCAGGGTGGTGACTCTGAGTTGAATGGTCAGGTGCAGAGGTTAAACTCTGACCTGGTGGGGGGTAGGTGTGCCTCCCAGAAAGTCCTGGTTTGCCAGGCAGTGATCCAGTCTGAGGGTACAGACCCTGGGCTGGAAGACCAGGTTCAGGGTGTCCCCCCGGACCTGGAGGGAGGGGCTACTGATAACAGTACCCCTACCATGTTGTCTTCTGAGGAGGCCACTCCTAGTTGGAGGGTGCTGGACCCCAGAAGGGAGGGCAGGGGGAGGGAAGCCTCACCCCGGGCCCTAGTCCAACCTGAAGGTACAGACCCCAGGTTGAAGGGCCAGTTGCAGGTTAACAGCCCTCACTGGTGGAGGAATGGTACAGGGCGACTTCTGTAAGCACCCTGACCATGTTGGACTCTGGGGGTACCGCTCCAGGAGGGAGGGTACAGAGCCCCAGAGGGGAGGACCAGGTTCAGACTGTCATCCCTGACCTGGTGGAAGTGAGAGTGGTTAAAGGGTGCCCAGCACCTGGGGCTACCTCCCCCCACTCTCCACAGCCACAGTGGTTGGAGAGCTTTGAGAGGCCTGGGGCCTGGCTCTCATCCCTGGCAGCTGTCAGTAATCACTGTGGCTTGCTGTCCGGGTGGACAGAGTTATCCCTGGGGAGGGGACAAGTGTCACACCCCGGGGGTAGAGTGGGCAACACCACTGTGTTGGTCATGGTGGTACTATCCTGCCCCTGGGATACATCTGTGAGCAAAGTAAGGTTAGGTGCTGCACAGATGGGATCCGCAGGTAAGGAGAAAGGTTCCCCATGGGTTGGCTTAGTGGGCCCTGAGAGTATGGACAGAGTGATCCAATTGGAGTCAGGAAGGCGAAGAACTGGAGCATGCCCCTGCTGTTGTGGGCCTGGGTCCTTGTTCTGTCGCCTCAAACAGGGAAGTACATCAGGATAGTGATTGTTCTCCCCTGGCTTTAGGCTGGAAGGGGGTCATGTTGGACCTGGCTTTTTGACAGGGACATCCCCAAACTTTTTGCCTCCTTCCTCCTATTTTTTCTGACCTGTTGTTGTTGGCTTTTGACCTCTGGGCACTTTACCACTGCTAACCAGTGCTAAAGTGCATATGCTCTCTGTGTAAATTGTACTACTGATTGGTTTATCCATGATTGACTATTTAATTTACTTGTAAGTCCCTGGTAGAGTGCACTACATGTGCCTAGGGCAGATAGATTAAATGCTACTAGTAGGCCTGCAGCACTGGTTGTGCCACCCACCTCAGTAGCCCCTTAACCTTGTCTCAGGCCTGCCATTGCAAGGCCTGTGTGTGCAGTTTCACTGCCACTTCGACTTGGCATTTAAAGGTACTTGCCAAGCCTAGAACTCCCCTTTTTCTATACATAAGTCACCCCTAATGTGTGCCCTAGGTAACCCCTAGAGCAGGGTGCTGTGTGGGTAAAAGGCAGGACATGTACTTGTGTGGTTATATGTCCTGGTAGTGTAAAACTCCTAAATTCGTTTTTACACTACTGTGAGGCCTGCTCCCTTCATAGGCTAACATTGGGGCTGCTCTCATACATTGTACAGCTGCTGATCTGAAAGGAGCAGGAAGGTCATATTTAGTATGGCCAGAATGGTAATATAAAATCCTGCTGACTGGTGAAGTCGGATTTAATATTACTATTCTAGAAATGCCACTTTTAGAAAGTGAGCATTTCTTTGCACTAAAACCTTGTTGTGCCCTTCAATCCACGTCTGGCTAGGTTTAGTTGACAGCTCCTTGTGCATTCACTCAGACACACCCCAAACACAGGGTACTCAGCCTCACTTGCATACATCTGCATTTTGAATGGGTCTTCCTGGGCTGGGAGGGTGGAGGGCCTGCCCTCACACAAAGGACTGCCACACCCCCTACTGGGACTCTGGCAGACAGGATTGAACTGAAAGGGGGCTTGGTGCATTTCTTAGACACTCTTTGAAGAAGTCACCCCCACTTCAAAGGCACAACTTAGTATAAAACAGGGCCTCTGCCCTACCTCATCAGACACTTGCTGGAGAAGAAACCTGAACCAGAAACTACATCCTGCCAAGAAGAACTGCCTGGCTGCTCAAAGGACTCACCTGTCTGCTTTTCTACAAAGGACTGCTGCCTTGCTGTTGGCCTGCTGCCTTGCTGAACTCTTGTCTGGCTGTAAAAGTGCTCTCCAAGGGCTTGGATAGAGCTTGCCTCCTGTTCCCTGAAGTCTCAGGACCAAAAAGACTTCTCTCTTCCTCTTGGACGCTCCGTGCGGCGAACCTTTCGACGCACAGCTTGTTCCGCGGCAAGAAAAACGCCGCACACCGACGCTGATCAACGCGACGTCTTCGGGACGACCGAAACTTTGACGCACGGCCTCGCAAGGACAACGCCGCCCGATTTCCCGGGAGAAATCGACGCAACGCCTGCTGTGAGATCAAAACTTTGACGCACGGCCTCGCAAGGACAACGCCGCCCGACTCCGCAGGAGAAATCGACGCGACGCCTGCCGTGAGATCGAAAGTTTGACGCACGGCCTCGCAAGGACAACGCCGCCCGACTTTCCAGGAGAAATCGACGCGACGCCTGCCGCGAGATCGAAACTTCGACGCGCAGCCCCGCAGAACGACACGCAGCCGGAAAACAACCAGGAAAATCCACGCACAGACCCGGGACATCTGGTACTCCCCGCAAACCACAGTAAGAGACTGTCCGCGCGCCGGAAGACGACGCCCGACTCCCCGCGTGGAAAATAACGACGCAAGTCCGTGTGTGCTGAGGAGAAATCGACGCACACACCAGTTTTCCACGCACCTCTTCTCCTGTGGCCCTCTGAGGAGATTTTCCACCAGAAACCAGGTACTTTGTGTTTGAAAGAGACTTTGTTTACTTTCTAAAGACTTAAGACACTCTCTATCACTTTTCAGTGATATCTTTACAAATTCGTATTGCAACTTTGATCGTTTTGACCTGAAGATACCCAGATAAATATTATATATTTTTCTAAACACTGTGTGGTGTATTTTTGTGGTGTTATGCTATGGTGTTGTATGATTTATTGCACAAATGCTTTACACATTGCCTTCTAAGTTAAGCCTGACTGCTCGTGCCAAGCTACCGGAGGGTGAGCACAGGCTGATTTTGGATTGTGTGTGACTTACCCTGACTAGAGTGAGGGTTCTTGCTTGGACAGAGGGCAACCTGACTGCCAACCAAAAACCCCATTTCTAACAGTAACCAATTGATAATATAAAATCTGGCAAACTAGAATCTACCTAAATCAACTTATAAGTAGAAAAGGGCCATTAGATTTCGTTTCAGCAGGCCAATAAACATTTTGATCTCTGACCGTTAATTTTCTGATTAGAGCCATCAAAAAGTCAGACTGTGGGTGAAGCGTGTCAGCCTTGTTTAGCGTTGTTTCTCTAAATGCGATTTTGCCAGAAAGCAGACTTGCAAAAAGAAGAAGCCAGTAGGAATAAATTCTCTTCTCAGTTCTGACACAACCTTGCACCTCAAGGATGGAGCTGGAACCAGCAACACCAAAAAAATATCAAACTCCCGAACTATGCGCAAATGTGCGCTCGGTAACACAAAAGTAAAATCCTGGAACATAGTAGGGGCAAGCAAAATCACTCAAAACCCAAATTTGGAATCCTTTCAGAGAGAGTTTGATATCATCTGTCTACAAGAAACTTGGAGAGAGGATGAAAATCCGTTTGCAGGCATCCAAGAATTCTTTAGCCCAGTTGCAAAAGCAAAGTCCAAAGGGCATCCAAATGGAGGTCTATCAACCTACATAACCACAGGTAAATCTTTAAATGCAAGGAGCATTGACCGGCTACCAGCCTACATGTTAGCCATCATCATTGAAAATTGGCTATTGGAATGGACATCAATATTTGTCATAATATTAAACATTTACATCAATCCCAACGTGGCTACCAAACAGTATCTATTAGATACAGTGGAAAATGAATTGCTATCTCGAAGAGCTTCATACAGGAACACCTCCTGGCTTATCACCGGCGAGTTCAACTTAATCATTGTGAACCATGGGAAAAGAAGTGCCAGAGAAGGTGCCTTGGATCAGTGCCAAGTATCACGCTTCAGGGATGTCGATAAATGTGATCATCCTCTGGTGAGAGCCTTAGAGGCATTAGGGTTGAGGGCCCTGACCGGTCGATTCCCCACAGACTGCCCAATGAACTCGACGCACAAATCAAAGAAATCTGCAAGCACCCTAGATTACACATTTGCTTCTATGGCAATTTTCAAGTACTTTTAAGATTTTAGCATAGAGGTCAGATGCGAAAGTGACCATCACCCACAAATTATGAAAATTGTGAATAACAACTATTACATCTCACAGGTACATAATATAGGAATACAGGATCCGGGAAGCCACGTTTATCGTATAAGATGGTCGAACATGTGCATGGGGAAATACGAGGCATGGAAAACCAGCTCATTACCCGATCTAGGGGCCCAGGTGGATACAATCATCAAATGGGAGGCAATGTTAATGTCACTAAGGAACCAGCCAGCTCCCATCCAACGGTCCAGGGTGCGTTCACTACAGAATAAAAATCAATGGTTCACACAATCCCTAAAGCAACAAAGGCAAAAGCTCAACAAATCAGCAAGACTCCTAAAGAAACAACACATGGACACCAGCCAACTTGGCTCCTTTCATGAACTAAGAAAGAAATACAAGAAGGCAGTTTGGGAAACAAAGCAGGCAAACCTAGACCAGGAATAGATCAAAGTCATTGAGGCTTGCAAACAAAAGACAGCCATGGAGTGCGGGCAGCAGGGACCCTAAGTAACACTGTGCCAGAGGTGAAGTGAATCCAGTATATCTCCAAACTGTATGGCTGTCCGGAAGCGGCAGAACTTAATTCTATCTTAAACTACAAACTGAATCCCTTATCCTTTGAAGTGCAAAAGATCAAAGGACAACTTCGGCACCGCAGAACTAATGGGGCACCCGATCTCCCCGCAGGGGTTCTTAAAACATGATCCCGACTTTTGGTCTGACCAGCTCAGTAATATGTTAAATGCCTGCATCACAGAAAACAAACTACCTTATTCTTGGAAAGGAGAAATTTTCCATCCAATCTACAAGAAGGGCCCCTATGGGAACCCAGGCAGCTATCGTTTAATCGCATTGCTTGACATTGATGCAAAAATATCTGTGGGTTGCCTGTTAGAGGAACTGAAAGACTGGGCAACTAAACTGAATTTAATACCTCTGAACCAAACAGGCCTCCGACCCTCATCGAGTACATCTGACACCCTGATAGCGCTAGCCATGTTGACTGAAAAATATATAAAAAATAAAATTGCTTTGTACACCTGCTTTGTGGTCCTATCTAAAGCTTTCCACTCCGTGGAATAGCACAGGCTGTGGAGGAAGTTAGTAGACCTCAATAGCCTACTGAAACTGCTAAGAGGAAAGAAGCTTTTATATTCTTACAACTGGACAAGGGTAAAAGTTGGGTGAAATGAAAGTGTTACTAAAAATCAGTTAGACGCGTTAAGCAAGGCTGCGTACTAGCTCTGATGCTATTCAACTTATATCTGGCAGATATGTGCACACAATTAAACACTTCCAGTTCCCATCCCCGCAAACTGGGTCATCAACTTCTAACATCATTATTATATGCAGACGTCATCATCCTATTGAATTGTCCTATTGAATCTCTGAAGCACGGTGCTACAGAAATTGCTAAACACCTTTGATCAGTATCATAGAACAAACACGGTGCTGGTAAACCTGGAGAAAACCAAGGTAGTCATCTTTGGCAAGTGAGTAATCAAGAACAAGCAGTGGCTCTGTAGAAAGTGGTCAGAAGTAGTAGCTACAAATACCTGGGCGTCTGGTTGCAGGAGCGGTGGTCCCACCCCTTGCACCTAAATACCTTGAAATCTAGAATGGCATTCCAACTTGCATCTCTTCAAAACCTATCTACGAATTTGCTAAGCACAACCTGGAGCCCGCTCTTCATGGAGATTAAGGCAAAGTTTTTGCCCTCTCTGGTATATGGTCTGGAAACTTATCCTGGCAAGTTTAACGATTTCATGAATATTGCCCAGAGTAAAGTTTTTGTCACGCCACGGTGGCTGAGGCAGCCGCAGGCTCAGGTCGCCGCGGCATTTGATGAATGCCGCGGCCTGCATGCAAGCCGCGGGAGAAGCCGCGGCTTGCAGACAGGCTGCGGGAGAACCCGCGAGTCTGGTCAGGGGTCGCGGCACTCGCCGCGCCCCCTTCTTTTGTTTCTGCTGCAAGGGCAGACGCGGCAGGAATTGAGACCCCGAGTGGGCCTCAGACCTGCCGTGCATAGCGCATTTAGTGCGCTTTACATTCAGACAAATTACATAACCTTCTGCTTCACCACTTACCAGTATTAACAGGCAAAAGCCGAATACCTGCACATGGTGGTGTTTTTATACATGCCTTTTCCCTTTCCCAGCATGCTGCCCACTTCCTCTCTTCCCAGCATGCATTGTTTCTCTCTGTTTGGACGCATAATCTTTATTCACTGTTATACTCTTTTCCCCAATCCAAGATGGTGGTGTTTCTACTTCCTGTTTCCTACTTCCTGTATAGGGGTATATAGGGGGAATTCAGTGGCTTACTCATTGTGTTGCAACACTCCTTTGGTGGTAGTCACGCTCCGGCTGGTTTCCTCTTGTGGATCCAGTGTTTCCTGACCTGTCTTCGTCTCCAGTTTTCCTGTACTCTCGGATCTTCAGTTCTAACGCCCTTGTGTCCTCCTTCTGTTTCAGGGAGTTCCTGTTGGAGGTTTTTTACCCTTTTGGGGTTTTTCCTCTGGGACTCCTTCTGGAGGGCACGGACTGTAGTGGCTTACTATTGTCAAACAGCACCGTGGCTACCGGAAGGGGTCGCCCCTACCTCGGCCAGAGCAGAACCTGCCGGAACGGGGGTCGTTCCCCAACCCTCATCAACTTCGACGGTAAGCCCAGTGAAAACCGTGACAGATTGCAACGCCCAAAAATCCAGTTGCAGTCTGGAACCATGGATAATCCAGTGGCAAATACGGAACCCACCAGCCAGACCCTGCTCATGACGATACAACAACAGGCTCAAGAACCCCAACAGCTACGTACTGAAAATACCGTCTATCGACAAGCCTTTGCATCCAGGACCACTGATGTCCCTTCAGTATCTGCCACTACACCTCGTTTCTCCGGGGATCCTAACAAATTGAGAGAATTCCTGGATGCCTTCACGGTTTACTTTGCCTTTCGCCCCTCGCAATTTGTGCAAGACAAGACCAAGGTGGGGTATTTGATTAGCGCCTTATCGGGGCCAGCGTTAGCTCGGGCCACTCCTTTAGTGACAAGAAATTATCCCTGCCTGTCTAATTATTCCACCTTTGTCACTACCTTTAAACAGATGTTTGAGCGCCCTGGACTCCAGGCTTCAGCAGAAGAAGCTCTTTGCGATATCCAACAAGGGAATCAAGATGTATTACAATACATCACCCGTTTCAGACAATTAGCAGCAGAAACATCCTGGGTGGAACGTACCTTGGTGACACTGTTCCGCAGAGGTCTCAGAGAGGACATTAAGGACGAACTGGTGCACTCTGCTAGAATAGAGAACCTTAAAGGATTGATGTATCAGACTCTGACGATAGAATATCGGTTGAATGAACGAAGAATGGAGAAAAAGAAGAGTTGTTTGCCATCACACTCAGTGACATCTCGCACCTTCTCTCATCGTACCGAGGAAGTCCGTCCTGAACCTAAGGGGGCTACTGAGGAAGAGCCAATGCAAATTGATACGGCTCGAGGACCTTTATCAGTTAGTGAAAGAGAACACAGACGAAGGAAGGGACTTTGGCGGTCATTCTGACCGCGGCGGGCGGCGGTTGCCGCCCGCCATGCGGTTACCGCGAATGGCCGCTCCGCGGTCAGGAGACCGCGGCGGCCATTCTGGCTTTCCCGCTGGGCCGGCGGGCGACCGCCAAAAGGCCGCCCGCCGGCCCAGCGGGAAAGCCCCTGCAACGAGGAAGCCAGCTCCGAATGGAGCCGGCGGAGTTGCAGGGGTGCGATGGGTGCAGTGGCACCCATCGCGATTTTCACTGTCTGCAAAGCAGACAGTGAAAATCTGTATGGAGCCCTGTTAGGGGGCCCCTGCACTGCCCATGCCAGTGGCATGGGCAGTGCAGGGTCCCCCAGGGGCCCCACGACACCCGTTCCCGCCATCCTGGTTCTGGCGGTGAGAAGCGCCAGAAACAGGCTGGCGGGAAGGGGTCGGAGTCCCCATGGCGGCGCTGCAAGCAGCGCCGCCATGGAGGATTCCCTGGGCCAGGGGAAAACCGGCGGGAAACCGCTGGTTCCCCTTTTCTGACCGCGGCTTTACCGCCACGGTCAGAATAGCCCAGGAAGCACTGCTAGCCTGTTGGCGGTGCTTCCGCTGCCCTCCACCCTGGCGGTCAGAGACCGCCAGGGTTGGAATGAGGGCCTTTGTCTATATTGTGGTGCAGCTGGTCACCTAATTCGCACCTGCCCCATTCGTCCAACCAAGCCTTTGGGAAATGCCAACTCTCGTCCTCAGTGAGAAGGGTGAGGACGGGATGTCGTGAAATACCTTCCATTTGTTCTTCCAGGGAGGAAGGAGCTGCTCTTTTTCTTTTACCAGTTATCCTTCACCTAACTGATGGGCAGGAAGAAAGAACCCTGGCTTTATAGAACTGCAGAGCCAGTGGCATCTATTTAGATGAAGCTTGGGCCAAAGAACGACAGATAGCACAAATACCTAAGGAAGTACCAGAACAAATACACACAGTGGATGGATCACTGTTGGCTTCAGGACCCGTACAATATACCACCCCTACTTTCTGTCTACAGTTTGGGAAACATCAAGAAAACCTTTCGTTTGATTTAATTTCATCACCACACCACGTCATGATCCTGGGAATTCCATGGCTCACACGGCACAACCCTTACATCAACTGGCAAACAAGAACAATTTCTTTATCCTCTCACTTTTGCCAGCACCACTGCTACCTAGCAGGGGATTATTGGTCCCCAAAAAGGTCTTTTAGCCGCATCCCCTAAGGTGGGAGTTCCCAGGCAATATCAGGAATATGCTGACGTATTCCAGAAGCCAGAAAGACCTGAACTGCCACCCCATAGAGAATACGATTGCGCCATTCCTTTAGAACCAAATATAGTGGTTCCTTTCGGGCGAATGTACTCTCTCACAGAACCTGAGAAGCAGATTCTTAAGGAATACCTTGATGAGAACCTACAGGGCGGGTTGATTGCTCCCTCCTCTTCACCTGCAGGGGCTCCTCTCTTCTTTGTTCCTAAGAAGACTAAAGATTTGCGTCCCTGTATTGATTTTAGAGGATTAAACAAGATCACTATTAAGCCACTTTAACACATCGGCCGCCACGGCGGTACAGACAAGCAGCGCGGCGGTTACCGCCAACAGATAGGTGGCAGACAATGTACCGCCCACACTATTACAACCCGCCAATCCGCCACCTTTTCCGGGGCGGATTCACCGTGGATAAAAACACGGCAGAAACAGTTTCTGCAATGGGAAAACGCTCACCTGAACACATCCCACGAGGAAGGAGGACACCATAGAGCCGGAATTACAAATCCTACCTGCCCTTGTTTTTCTTCTCCTTTACGACCAACAGCTACATAGGCGCAGAAGATACAGGTGAGTACTGCATCTACGACATGGGGGAGGGGGGAGGCAAAAGTCAGGGGGCACCCACCAAACACCCCCACCCTCGCATTATACAACATACACACCAATGCAGTCACAAAAATCACAGTAACAACCCACAATCCCCCCGGAAGAATGAAAAGACAATGCGAAATTCGGGCAAACATTGTAATGTGCCAATATACATGTCATACAAAAATATACTGATATATATCTCAAAATCACTCTTATTTACACATACAATCCAAGAAGTAGTGCAGATATGTACACAACAATGTCCGTGCACCAACAGTCCAAAAAAGCATGGGCGAGGCCCACAATAGATACCTGACCAAAATCGGAGAGAACACTGCCGGGGCATCAGATAGAAACACTACAGGCACCTCAGGGGGAAGGGAAGGGGGGGCACCTCAGCCAAATGAATGCGAAGCCAGATGCACGACGGGGCTCCATGCCCATTGATGTATCCTGGGGAGTGCAAAGCCACAGTCTCTCAAGTCTCTACAGTGGGTGGGTTGCCCACTGTGCCATCCTGGGGAGTGCAAACCCACAGTCTCTTAAGTCTCTACAGTGGGTGGCTTGCCCACTGTTCAATCCTGGGGAGTGCAAAGCCACAGTCTCTCAAGTCTATACAGTGGGTGGGTTGCCCACTGTGCCATCCTGGGGAGTGCAAAGCCACAGTCTTTCAAGTCTCTACAGTGGGTGGGTTGCCCACTGTGCCATCCTGGGGAGTGCAAAGCCACAGTCTTTCAAGTCTCTACAGTGGGTGGCTTGCCCACTGTACCATCCTGGGGAGTGCAAACCCACAGTCTCTCAAGTAGATGCAGGTCTCCACTGGTTCTGGAGGGGGACTGGTGCCCAGACTGGATGAGTCTCCCCGTGAAAGTACCTGTCCTGTGACTGTCCCAGCTGCACATGGGATAAGGATGCCTGATGTGGCGGTCCATTCAGTCCTACACGGTGCATGCCCTGTTCAGCAGTGCTTTGCCATGGCGGTCTTTGCCCTGTTCAGCGGTGCTTTGCCATGGCGGTCTTTGCCCTGTTCAGTGGTGCTTGCCTTTACTCTGTCTGACCTGTTCAGCGGTGCTTTGCCATGGCGGTCTTTGCCCTGTTCAGCAGTGCTTTGACATGGCGGTCTTTGCCCTGTTCAGCGGTGCTTGCCTTTGCTCTGTCTGACCTGTTCAGCGGTGCTTTGCCATGGCGGTCTTTGCCCTGTTCAGCTGTGCTTTGCCATGGCGGTCTTTGCCCTATTCAGCGGTGCTTTGCCATGGCGGTCTTTGCCCTGTTCAGCGGTGCTTTGACATGGCGGTCTTTGCCCTGTTCAGCGGTGCTTGCCTTTGCTCTGTCTGACCTGTTCAGCGGTGCTTTGCCATGGCAGTCTTTGGCCTGTTCAGCGGTGCTTGCCTTTGCTCTGTCTGACCTGTTCAGCGGTGCTTTGCCATGGCGGTCTTTGGCCTGTTCAGCGGTGCTTGCCTTTGCTCTGTCTGACCTGTTCAGCGGTGCTTTGCCATGGCGGTTCTGATACGGACATTGGTGTGTGGTATGACGATCTCTACACTGGGCATTGGTGTGTGGCATGATGATCTCTACACTGGGCATTGGTGTGAGGCATGACGTTCCATCATTGCCCAGCGGGGCTGTGGCATCCTGGCCCCTCATGGGCTGTGACTCCGGCGGTGGTTTCTGGACCAGTGGCGATACTTGTTCCCTCCTGGGCTGTGACTCCGGCGGTGGTCTCCTGACCAGTGACGATACTTGTGCCCTCCTGGGCTGTGACTCCGGCGGTGGTCTCCGGACCAGTGACGATACTTGTGCCCTCCTGGGCTGTGACTCCGGCGGTGGTCTCTGGACCAGTGACAATACTTGTGCCCTCCTGGGCTGTGACTCCGGCGGTGGTCTCCTGACCAGTGACGATACTTGTGCCCTCCTGGGCTGTGACTCCGGCGGTGGTCTCCGGACCAGTGACGATACTTGTGCCCTCCTGGGCTGTGACTCCGGCGGTGGTCTCTGGACCAGTGACGATACTTGTGCCCTCCTGGGCTGTGACTCTGGCGGCGGTCTCTGGACCAGTGATGATGGTGCTGGCGGTTGTGTCTGGACCACCGGTAATGATGGCGCACTTCTCCGCCGTGACACTCACAACAGGCTGGGCAGACTTCCTCTAGACGTTCCCCACCTTTGTTGGAGTTACAGCTGACTCACCAATCGCCTTCGATCCCATGTCACTTGTTGTCCCACCAGGAGTCTTAAGACGGTCCTGTCGTCCACTCTCAAATTTTAGAGCCTTTACAGGGGGTGGGCTGCCTGTGCCTTGGCTCCGGGTCCTACTGCCTGCCCTGGTGGCTGGTGCACTCCAAAAACCTGGAACACGCACCACTGGTACTGGAGGCTTTTTGGCTGAGGCGCTACGACGGGACTGATGAATTGGAAGGGGGGGGGGTGGGGGCAAAAAGGTCAATTTGACATAGGGACAGTTTCTGACGGACACTGGGATGGGTAGCTGGAGGGTGTCTGGGAGTGGAGGAAGAGGAGGTGGTTGTAGGAGATGTCACTTTAGCTGTTTTGGGTGCAGGTGCGGGTACTGGAGGCTGTTGTGAGGTGGATGGATGTTGGGTGAGTGATTGCTGGCGTTTGTGTACTTTGGGAGGGGGCGTCACAGACACACTGGGAGAGGACACAGGGGACGTGTAAATGGCAGTGGAGGTGGTGAGTGCAGGTGAGCGGCTTGTGGTGCTGGGTGTCCTGGTGCGAGTGCTAGTGCCTGTGGATGTGGTGCATGCGGGTGTGTGTGTAGACGAGACTGGGAGGGAGGAGGGAGAAGAGGAGGAGGGGGACACAGTGGAGAAAGTGGATGTTGCTGTGTCTGTATGTGGGTGAGGCTTACGTGAGTGCCTGTGGTGTGTATGGTGCCTATGTTTGCTTGAGCTACTTGTGTGTGCTGACTTGTGTGCATGCTGGTCTGTAGGTGTGCTTGGGATGGGCTGGAGTACAGGAGATTGGGTCTGGGTGGAGGAAGTTGGAGGGGGGAGGCTAGACACAGGGACAATTGCTGCCATCAGTGCTGAGGCCAGAGATTGCAGGGTTCGCTGAAGGACAGCCTGACCAGAATGAATGCCCTACAGGAATGCATTACCGTGTTGCAACTCCCTTTCTACACCCTGGATTGCATTCACAATGGTAGACTGCCCAACAGTGAGTGACCTGAGGAGGTCAATGGCCTCCTCACTGAGGGCAGCAGAGGTGACTGGGGCAGGGCCTGAGGTGCCTGGGGCGAAGGTGATGCCTACCCTCCTGGGTGAGCGGGCACGGGGCGAACGCTGAGGGGCTGCTGGGAGGGCGGTGCTGGTAGGGGAGGTGGCGGCTGTACCTGTAGAAGTGGGGCGCACAGATGGTGCCACCACCACAGGGGAGCTCCTATCGGCGGACGAGTCCGTGTCGCTGGTTGGTGATCCGGTGGCCGACGTGAAGCTCCCCTCGCCCTCCGCCCCACTGGTGCATTCAGAGTCTGTGGTGTGGCCCTCCGTGGCCATGTGGGATGCAGCTCCCTCGTGCTCTGGTGCCACTGTACCTCCGCCTGATGATGCTAATGTACAAAAGGACAGGGAGAGCAGGAAAAGGGGGGGAGACAGAACAAAGAGAGTTGTAGTGCATGGCATGCCGCTACCGTTGACAGACAAGACAGACGCAGCAGCCCCCTGCATTACGCCGTGCTCCTGACCTCTGCACATGCAATTTCTGGGATATGGCCTACATGTCAATGGTGGACATCTGCGCACATGGATGCCACAGGGGCAACTATACCTCAACTTGGCACTCTGCTGAGGTGGGGTATAGTCCCACATGGCCTACATTACGGAGGGGCCTTGCCTACCTAACTCGCCCTGGCCTAGGGACACCCACAGCCCACCTCCCCCACCCAGATCCCTCCACTGCACGCAAAGTCAGCAGAATGAGGTTGTACTCACCCCCTTGTGTCTGCTGTGATGTCCTCAAGCGCCCATCCAACTCCGGGTAGGCCACCGCCAGGACCCGGAACATCAGGGGGGTCATGGTGCGACGGGCACCCCTCCCACGTTGGGAGGCCATCCCCAGCTGAGCCTCCGCCGTCTTCTTGCTGCAGCGGCGAATGTCCTCCCATCTCTTATGGCAGTGGGTGCCCCGTCTCTGGTGGGCCCCCAGGGTCCGGACCTCCTTGGCGATGGCATGCCAAATGTCCCTCTTCTGGTGGGCGCTGACCTACATGACATGCACAAGGGAAGAGGAACAGTCATTACCAACTGCACCGTCAATGTGGGTGGCCCCCTCCCTACTCTGGCCATGTGGCCCATTCATTCCCATGCATTAATGTTCTATGAACTCTGGCCCATTCCCTCTTCCACCTAGCCCTCTCCACCCAGGCCTAGCCCATGCAACGTGCTCCCTGTGTACTAACCTGTTGGTCTGGAGGACCGTAGAGTAGCATGTACTGGGGGAAGACCCCATCCACAAGTTTCTCCAACTCCTGTGCAGTAAAGGCAGGGGCCCTTTCCCCAGACGCAGCAGCCATCGTCGCTTCCAGACCGCGGTCACAGCAGCACTAGCAGTGTAGGTCCTCTCCTGTCGAAGGTCAGGTATCTAGTGATTGAACAGATAGAAAATGGCGGTGACGTCCGCGCCGGTGAAGTTCGCGGCGGGGCGCATCATCACCACCGGCGCACCTGTTGATTGGCTCCTGGGACCCATAGGGTCCAATGTTAACCAATGCAGCATTGCGCCGCGGTCTACGACCGCCTACCGCAACAGTGTGCAACGCCAGCGCAGTTACCCCACAATGCCATTGTCCCAGTTTAGAGGTCAGGCAGCCGCCATTTCAGGGGCCCACATGGCTTCATTTACTACTGCGTCACACATAGCTAGGCCTATACTCAACACACATACAGGAAGGGTTTATTGTCTGGTGTAGTCTTGTGTGTAACTGTGGGTACATACCTGGAGGAATAGTGACTGGTTCTTCACTGTTGTCCTTCTTAGGCACCTTCAGCTGGGACATATGAGAAGATGGTGGAATCCTCCGGTGTACCGACCGCTGGTGGACCTGTTGACAATGGAAGAAAGACATGTCATCGTCACCTACAGGTTTGACCGTGCCACAATCCAGGAACTATGTACCCAGTTGGAGCCAGACCTAATGTCACCAATCCGCCATCCGACTGGAATCCCCCCTGACGTGCAGGTGCTGTCAGTGCTCCATTTCCTTGCAAGTGGGTCTTTTCAGACAACAGTGGCCATGGCATCAGGGATGTCCCAGCCTATGTTTTCCAACGTGCTGTCCAGAGTGTTGGCTGCCCTGCTGAAACACGTAAGGAGATACATCATATTCCCTCAGGTGGAGGATTTGCCTACAGTGAAAGGTGACTTCTATGCCCTTGGACATATCCCCAACGTCATAGGTGCCATTGATGGGACCCATGTAGCTCTGGTCCCCCCCCCCCAGAAGTGAACAGGTGTACAGGAACAGGAAGAGTTATCATTCGATGAATGTACAGATGGTCTGTTTGGCAGACCTGTACATCTCCCAGGTAAATGCTATGTTCCCTGGCTCTGTGCATGATGCCTACATCCTGGGGAATAGCAGCATCCCTTATATGATGGGTCAACTCCAGAGGCACCGTGTATGGCTATTGGGGGACTCCGGTTACCCCAACCTTTCCTGGCTATCGACCCCAGTGAGGAATCCAAGGACCAGGGCAGAGGAACGGTACAATGAGGCCCATGTGCGGACTAGGAGGGTTACGAACGCACCTTTGGCCTTCTTAAGGCCAGGTTCAGGTGCCTCCATATGACAGGTGGATCCCTATTCTACTCACCGAAGAAGGTGTGCGACATCATCGTCGCCTGCTCCATGCTCCATAATTTGGCATTGCGACGCCAGGTGCCTTTTCTGCAGGAGGATGATCCAGATGACGGTGTTGTGGCAGCTGTGGAGCCTGTGGAGCCTGTGGACAGTGATGAGGAGGAAGCTGAGGAAGAAGAAAACGACAACAGGGAGTCAGTCATACAGCAATATTTCCAGTGACACACAGGTGAGAACATTTTCATTTTTACTATTACATTAACTTTCACACATCTACCTCTATCCTGTACCGACATTTCACTCACTATTTGTTAATTGAATTGTACCCTTCCATTTCAGTTTCACAAGTGTCGTAACCTACGTGTCAACTGCTTGCATCCTTGAAGGGCTTGTGATGTGTGACATTGGTATGTTAGCCTTGCAATGGGTAACCCATTATGACACTGTAATTGATAATACAAAGTTCCAAATAATAGACTGACTCTAGAATATTTTGTGTTTCAAGGGTGTTTATTTAAGTGCTCAAAAAAGTGAAGGGGGGTTGTAAACTGGGGATGGGTGATGGTGGAGGAATGTCCATGGCAGAGTCCAGTCTATTAGTCTCACAGGTGCACTGGCCATCTGGGCATTGGAAGTGGAGCTGGGGCAGTTCAAGTATGGACAGGATGACAAAGTGGGACAGTGGGGGGACAATCAGGGTGGTCTCATTTCCTGGCGGGGGTCTTGGCATCTTGCTCTGTCCTGTTCCTGGATCTCAGGGACCGCTTGCGTGGTGGTTGTCCGTCTGCAGGGGGTGGGGTGCTGGTGTAGTGGTCCTGTGGCGGGGCGTCCTGTGCACTAGCGCCGGCGGAGGTGGTGGGCAGTTCGGCGTCCTGGCTAGTGTCAGGGGCCCCTTGGAGTGCCACGGTGTCCCTCAAGGTCTTTTGAATGTCCGTCAGCACCCCTATGATGGTGCCCAGGGCGAAGCCGATGGTCCTAAGCTCCTCCCTGAACCCCAAATACTGCTCCTCCTGCAGACGCAGGGTCTCCTGCAACTTGTCCAGTACCGTCGCCATCGTCTCCTGGGAGTGGTGGTATGCTCCCATGATGGAGGAGAGGGCCTCGTGGAGAGTTGGTTCCCTTGGCCTGTCCTCCCTCTGTCGCACAGCAGCCCTCCCAGTTCCCCTCTGTTCCTGTGCCTCCGTCCCCTGGACCGTGTGCCCACTACCACTGCCCCCAGGTCCCTGTTGTTGTTGGGGTGGTGGGTTACCCTGGGTGCCCTGTAGTGGTGGACACACCGCTGATTGACCTGTCCTTGGTAGGGAGGTTTGGGCCCGCTGGGTGGGTGCTGTGCTGGTGTTACCAGAGGGTGGCAGCTGGTGTTGGGCTGTGGCTGGGCAAGGGGAACCGACTGTCCTGAGGCCCACGATGGTCCGGGCTGGTCATCAAGATCCAGTGGGGCAGAGCTGCTGTCGTCCCTGTGGGCCTCTTCTGGGGGTGGAGTGGTGTTGTCTGGACCCTCTGGTGTGGTGACGTTCCTTCGGGTTCCTGCAGGGGTATAAGAACATGATTATTGCATGTGTGTGTTTCATGGTGTGCAATGGTTGGGTGTGCGTGAACCCCAGTGCAGGCATTCCTGTGTGGGGGCTTGTGTGATGATGGTTTGGGGGGTGTTCTGTGTATGTGCAGTGAGCATGCTTTGGTGAGGGGTGACCATGCTTAGTTGTGTCATGCAGGGCTTGGTGTTGGGATGGGTGGTTGGTGTCATGGGTAGATTAGTGAGGATTTGAGGTGATAGGGGAGGATGTGAGGGTGGGGGTGTGTGATAGCATGCAGGTAGGGTGGGGGATGTGATAGTTAAGATTTGACTTACCAGTGTCCCATCCTCCACCGACTCCTCCGAGGCCCTCAGGATGCATAATGGTCAAGACTTGCTCCTCCCATGTTGTTAGTTATGGGGGAGGTGGTGGGGGTCCGCCGCCAGTCCGCTGCACCGCAATGTTGTGCCTGGAGACCGTGGAATGCACCTTCCCCCGTAGGTCGTTCCACCTCTTCCTGATGTCCTCCCTATTTCTAGGGTGCTGTCCCACGGCGTTCACCCTGTCGACTATTCTGCGCCATAACTCCATCTTCCTGGCTATTGATGTGTGCTGTACCTGTGAGCCAAATAGCTGTGGCTCTACCCGTAGGATTTCCTCCACCATGACCCTGAGCTCCTCCTTGGAGAAGCGGGGGTGTCTTTGGCGTGACATGGGGTGGTGTGTGTGATGTGTGGGGTGGTGTATGTATTGATGAGTGTGGTGAGTGTAGTGGTGTGTGGTGTTTTGTGCGTTGATGTTGTGTGGGTGATGGTGTTGTGTGCCTCTGTGTGATCGGGCTGTCAATAGCTGTGCTCTCTCTCTCGCCTTCTCTCAGAATTTGTGGTTGTAGGGGTTTGCGGGTGATGTGGGTGTGTATTTTGTATTGTGTTGGGTGTGTGGGAGTGGTGTGTGTATGTGTCTCATGTGTGTGTATTTGTAATTGTCCAATGTGGCGGTGTTTTGGAGATGTGTGTGTATTTTGAGCGCGGCGGTGTGTACCGCCAATGGAATACTGTGGTTGAAAGACCGCCACGTGGATTCATGGGTCGTAATAGCATGGGCGTGTTTCTGTTGGCGTGGAGGTGGAGGATTTGTTTCCGCATGTTTATCGCTGACCTTTGTTGTGGCGGAGTTGTGTGGGTGTCTGAATTTCGGCGGATTCCGTGATGTGTGTCATAATAGCTGTGGCGGTCTTCCGTGGCCGCGGCGGTGTATTGGCAGTCTTCTGCACGGCAGTAAGCGCCTTATACCGCCAATGTTGTAATGACCCCCTCAGTGTTTTTTGGGATTAGCCAACTTCTATCGACAATTTATAGCAGACTTTGCCCAGAGAACCAGCTATATTACTCAAACCCTTAAAAAAGACCATCTAAAAAAGGGCTTTTGTTGGACACAAGACACAGAGTTAGCCTTTCAAGACTTAAAGAAAGCCTTTATTCAAGCCCCCATTCTACGACACCCAGACACCAGCAAACAATTCATTGTGGTCGCAGACGCATCCGAAAGAGCCATTGGGGCTCCCTTACTGCAAAGACAAGACGATGATGATTTAGAGCACCCGGTATTCTATTATTCTACGGAACTATTCCGTGCTAGAACGTGAATTACTCGCCTTAAAGACCACATGCACAGAATGGAGACACTTTCTGATGGGCTCGAAAGAACCCTTTGAACCCCAGACAGACCACAGAAATCTACAGTGCTTAAGAAACTTTCAGTGTCAGAATAGCCGGCAGGCTCGATGGGCTTTCTTTTTCAGCCAATATGACTTTTATATCACATACATCCCTGGTTCTCAGAACATCCTGGCGGATTTCTTGTCCCGACGTTACCCTGAGTGCAGTGATTCTCCTGTTCAGAACCTATTTGACAATAACAAGATCATTGGTTTAGTACAGACTTTTTTAGACCAAGTCAGGTCCGAATATGCCCGTCTAGAAGACACAGAGCTGAATAAGTTGCGTCCGCAACTTCATATAGATCAAGGGTATTACTATCATGATAAGGCCCTGTTCTTACCCACTAAACTAGTACAGACTGAAGCCTTACGTATGTGCCATGATTCCCCCATCGCAGGTCATCGAGGAATGAAAGCTACTCAAGAACTTCTGCTTCGCTCCTTCTGGTGGCCAACTCTCAGGACAGATACGGAAGAATATGTATCATCCTGTCCTATATGTGCTCAAGCCAAGACACCCCGTACTAAACCAGTAGGATTACTTCGCCCACTACCAGTTCCCCCAGGTCCATGGCACACCATCTCCACAGATTTCATGTGCTCATTACCCTCTTCAATGGGAAATCACGTAATAATGGTAACCGTGGACTCCTTCACTAAGATGGCTCACTTCACGGCCTTAAGAAAGTTGCCAACGGCAAAAGAATTAGGTCAAATCTTTAAACAAGAAATCTTTCGACTTCATGGATTACCTCAGGTCATTATATCGGATAGGGGTCCTCAATATATCTCCCGATTCTGGAAACAATTCTGTAAGACCTTGGGAATCGAAGTGGCCTGATCATCAGGGTTCTATCCTCAAACTAAGGGACAGACGGAACGACTCAATCAAGGCCTCGAACAATATTTACGTAGCTTCTGCAATGCTACGCAGAGTAATTGGGCTACCTATTTACCGCTTGCAGAATTCTCCTACAACAACTCCATACACAGCACCTCAAAGGTCTCCCCTTTCTATGGCTCCTACGGTTTCCATCCTAAGGCCTTTCCAACTCCCCTGAAAGATACTTCCAATCTTCCTGCCATCTCCTCCTGTGTTCGACAGCTACGGGGTGTCCAACGTGTTCTCCATTCCAACCTTGTGGCCACTAAGTCTAGCATGAAAAAGATAGCTGATAAGAGACATTGTGCGGCTCCTCACTATCAGGTCCATGATAAAGTTTGTCTCTCCTCTAGATTCCTACCTCTCCGACTTACTCAGAACCAATTCAAACCCCGTTTTTAAGGTACCTTCCTGATTCTCAAAAGGATTAACCCAGTGTCTGTGTGTCTTCGCCTGCCCCGGACTTGGAAGATACACCCTGTATTCCATGTCTCTCAACTTAAACCTTACCTTCCTGATCCTTTTCACAGACAATTCTCCTGTCCTCCCCCTCTGTTGGTTGATAATGTGCCCGAGTACCAGGTCCAGGAAATCTGTGACTCTCGGTTTTTCCATGGACGCCTCCAATATCTTATTCATTGGAAAGGCTACCCTATGAGTGAGTGTTCCTGGGAGGATGCCCCTTCAGTTCATGCCCCTCTTTTGGTCCGTCGCTTTTTTAGACTCTTCCCTCACAAACCTGGGGCCTCGGGGGGGACCTACTGTCACGCCGCGGCGGCTGTGGTGGCCGCGGCCGCAGGCTCAGGTCGCCGCGGCAATTGATGAATGCCGCGGCCTGCATGCAAGCCGCGGGAGAAGCCGCGGCTTGCAGACAGGCCGCGGGAGAAGCCGCGAGTCTGGTCAGGGGTCGCGGCACTCGCCGCGCCCCCTTCTTTCGTTTCTGCCGCAAGGGCAGACGCGGCAGGAATTGAGACCCCGAGTGGGCCTCAGACCTGCCGCGCATAGCGCATTTAGTGCGCTTTATATTCAGACAAATTACATAACCTTCTGCTTCACCACTTACCAGTATTAACAGGCAAAAGCCGAATACCTGCACATGGTGGTGTTTTATGCATGCCTTTTCCCTTTCCCAGCATGCTGCCCACTTCCTCTCTTCCCAGCATTCATTGTTTCTCTCTGTTTGGATGCATGTTCTTTATTCACTGTTATACTCTTTTCCCCAATCCAAGATGGTGGTGTTTCTACTTCCTGTTTCCTACTTCCTGTATAGGGGTATATAAGGGGAATTCAGTGGCTTACTCATTGCGTTGCAACACTACTTTGGTGGTAGTCACGCTCTGGCTGGTTTCCTCTTGTGGATCCAGTGTTTCCTGACCTGTCTTCATCTCCAGTTTTCCTGTACTCTTGGATCTTCAGTTCTAACGCCCTTGTGTCCTCCTTCTGTTTCAGGGAGTTCCTGTTAGAGGTTTTTTACCCTTTTGGGGTTTTTCCTCTGGGACTCCTTCTGGAGGGCACGGACTGTAGTGGCTTGCTATTGTCAAACAGCACCGTGGCTACCGGAAGGGGTCGCCCCTACCTCGGCCAGAGCAGAACCTGCCGGAACCGTTCCCTAACCCTCATCAACTTCGACGGTAAGCCCAGTGAAAACCGTGACAGTTTTCTTTTCTTTCTCATCTGGCATACAGTTCTTCACCGGCACAAATCAGATTAGAATTTAGGCTACAAGACTAAGCCTTGGTACAGGACGGGGCTCTCCTCAAATATGCCTCTCTGCTAAGCTGGGCACACCCCAACACACTAAAAGCAATGATCTGGGAGGAAACAGGCCTGAACTTGCTGGAGGTCTCAAATGTATGGTCAGATACAATTGTCTTGGCAATTAAGCATCTACAGGTAGAAGAGCTGTGGCAAAATACCTTACTGCATAAACTATTCAAGCAACTATTAAATAAACAAATCAAGCTGCTATCGTGGAGCAAGAATAAAGACAGGTTCAGACTAGGATTCTATTCATGGATGACTATTAACACGTACAAGGCTGTGACAGCACAGCCATACCCGGCAGAATTATTTAAAAAGTCTCTAAAAACAAAGCTGCTGCATGCCAGATTCCCCACATTGGATGCACATTGGATGCAGTTCCAAAATGGCTCCAAATCCTAAACAACTGGAGATGCAGGCTATGTGCATACCACAGGGAAGACTTCTTACACTTTCTCTGCATATGCCTCACACTGTTACCCTGGTGGAAACTCAAAAACATTTTCCACTCCAATTGCATCAGTTCATGCAAACAAGCTATCCTATTTTGTCTCAAAGAGTTGACACCTCAACACATTGCATTCATGGCAAAATTCATTTTAAAAGCCAAACACCTTTTAAAGCATGCCGCCAAACAACTGTGAAAGTTGATTGAGCTATTAGTTTATGACTAATTAATGTTGTCAGCTCTGTTTACACGATCAGCTAGATGCAGACCATTAAGGACAGCATGGAACTGGAGGGGACAGTTTCTCTTATTGCCCTGATGATGATATACACAACATACTTTTAAATGGGGAACCAATAATCTATCATGGTGTTAGTGCTTTTAAATCTATGAGAATTATAAATTCCAGTGGGATTTTTTTGGTATTTTTAGATGATAATGCTTCTATGCTTGTTGCTGATTGCAATGATTTTTATTTATTACGCAATAAAGTATTAATCTGAATCTGAAATCTCTAAATGCAAATTAATCTTTATTTAAAAAGACAAGGATTCAGACTAGTTTTAAGATAAGGCCTCTATTTCTATTCTTCAGTCACTGTGTTGCCTTATGAATGGCATGCTACTAGCATTTGCTCTAGGTTTGCATTGCTTCACTTAAAGACCATTTATTAAACCTGACAATTTCTATGCCACATTAAAATGCTGATCTCACTTCTAAGGCTACACTTAATTCTCAATCTGTATCAATTTATATGGTCAACATACCATATCTAAGTATTACCTATATTGCGATAGTACCTATTCAATATAATATATACTCTACTCACACTAAACTCCAAACAGCTGTTATCTCATTTTTGTTTCAGATGTTTAATTTCCAAATTTATTGAGGTCTACAAGTACACTGCTGACTGGTGTATGTCTAATCGTTCAATTTTTTACCAACCCCTTGCTCTATTCTGCTTTCGTATTATGCTTATCTATTACCATACCACCTTTATATTACAGTGCTTTGCCACCCCATTATAGGACCTTTATGGGGTGCATTTATTTTGCAAAAACAAACAAATAAATACATTGGTTAACCATTCTCTCACTTGGCTGTGACAAAGTGAAAGACCAGTTTTCACCCAAACCCCACATTCTATATATTGTCATGGGTGTTACACGTGGTACACTTACTGGCGTTTGTTGCTGTTGCTAAGGGTGCTTCTGTCTAACAGCCACCATGGGCCATGTAAACAGATACATCTCTGCACACATTAGTTTGTGATATCAGGGGCAGCTCCGTGTTCTGTCAAACCCTATTGAATCAGATAGAATAAGGTTATATCTAGATCAGGCATCTATGCCAGTCAAAGGTAAGTCTGCCGGGACACTATTTTGGCCAGCTGCCCTACCGCACTTGAGGGTGCCTATTGAATGCACAACATCAGAAAGAGTGAACAAATGTAGAGTTGAAGAATCAGGTGATTGATCAGTGGTGATGGAAACAGCCCAGTTCTGCTCATACAGCGCACTAGAGCAATCCATAGTGTATAACTGACTAAAGTGATTAACCCACTCTAATGGAGCAATATAAGTCTCTACGCACAACACAAAATTATCAGGGCCTCGCACAGCCAAGGATCAAAATCTTACACAATCCTTATCAGATGCAGCTTCATTCAATGCAGCCCACCATTTCTCATCCTGCATACGCTTGGCTTTATAGATGGCAGCCTTGTAAGATTTTCTAGCTATGTGGTTAGAGGCAATAACCTTCATTTTGATAGCTTTGATCAGTTGTTTGTTGAAGGCCCAGCATTCCCTATTATACCAAGGATGTTTCCCTTTGAGACTTTTGCCGCCAAGGTTGCCACCTATCATGAAATGGGCCACAATACTTTCAAAGTAAAGAACATGACATGCGATCAATTGCACATTAGTTGTAGAGCCCGCCTCTAATTGTGCCATCCAAGACCTCAAGATAGCATTAACAGAACTTAAAATATCAGGCTGGGCTACTAATTGATGCCACTTCAAATGTCTTTTGCGTTGGTCATACTAATGTCTGTTAGTGGTATAATGGGAGTGCTAGGCACAGACAATTGGTCACATACGGGAAATATTTGGACAAAGAGTGGATTATGGTCTCTCTGTATCCTCTCAACGATTGCACTGTCAATGGCCAAAGGCCACAATTTCAAATCAACTAAGCAATAACTGATTCTGCTTGTATGTTTAGTTTTGTTATAAGTATGAGAGCCCTTAGCATCTGATTTAGTTCTGCCATTAGATGCTCTAACCCAAATTTCCATAGTCAGGGCTTCTAGCTGCACAGCTGCTTGCGACCACCTATTCATGGGAGGGATGTTTAGGGATGAAACACCCCACATCCGATCTTCCTAATACGTGGAGCCGAAATTATCCCAATCTAAAGGCTCAAAAGTGACATTGAAGTCACCTGCTACAATAATTTTAGAATATCGGGGCACTGACTAAGAAACGCTTCTAGCACGTGGAGCGTGCTGGAGGATGAGCCCCCCACGACCCCTCTTGCATAGATATTAATAATAATAATTACTCCGGACTTCGGCCCAAATAATAGCTGAATACCTAATATATCAAGAGAGTCAATGGGTAACCTTAATATATGGCAGTTTAATGCTGTTGTAACCCATGTGATAGACTACCAGAGGGTCTACCTCTCTTGCTAGGAAGTGTTGGAATATGGAAATTCAGAAACCCAGACCGAAAGAACAGATCCACTGCCCATCTTTCCTGGAAAAGGCAGATATTGTAATTCTCAATAAATTGGTCAAAAGCTGGCGAGGAAGTAGTAGAACTTAAACCTGCCACATTCCAGGAGACAAAATGTACCCCATCATTATGAGATGCTGCGTGCAACATAGATGTAGTCGTGGCACCATTGGCTGGGCAATTAGCTGACTGATTTAGCACTGTCTGGAAAGAGCTGTCAACTAATATACTCAGGGGCAGGGAAAGCGCTAATGCCAGGACCAACTTCATTGTGCAAAGCGGGAACCACTGATGAATGGACTGGAGCAATCTCAGATGAAGCACTGAGTCAATTGTTGTCATTCAAACCTGATGAACTACCCCCTGGATGAGCACTGTGGTGGGTAGGGAGCCTGGAGTATTTAAGCTGGATACGGGAGTTCCTTGGTGGATATGTCCTTGCATCTAAGGCCACCAGATCATCTACCATACTCATGTCCCTGAGTATCAACTCGTTCACATCATGTTGTGTATCAGGATCTGATCTCCTGACTGCCCTAATTATGTCCTCATGGATCACAGATCGACAACCTCTCACTTAACATCTCTAATGGATTGCTTTGTTTTTAGTGGCTTCTCTGCTCTCTCTAGATGCAGCAGGGTGTAGCTTGGGTACATTAACCATCAAAACAGTGTTTGTTAATTTGGGCCTATCAAAAACAGGAACTCCCACACAATTAGAGATACCATTATCTAATGGCCCCAAGGGTTGCAGTAGTTTCTTGGCTCTTTGACCATGCCTATGTCACTACTATTGAATAACGGCAAACATTCCCTAGCCTCCCGCCTGCTGGCCATTTGTGAACACAAGGAGCCAAACTAGCAGTAGCAGAGCCAGGCATAGGGATAAAAATCTTGATAGCGGCTAGCAAAGGAAGATTAGACAATAAAGATACTGGGCCTGGGGAACTGGACACAAGGCCGTGGGCACCCACCAAGGGGGTCATCACGGCTGATGGAGTCAACTACCTAACCGTAGGGATTAATGTAGATACCATAGATTTGAGCTCAGCCACCTCAGCCTTTAAATCTTGTATATAAGAGAGATGTTGTAACTCAGCCATATTGGGGCGACCGTTGTCACTATGGTCTCGTCTGCTATATTATTGGTGACAGGGTCATCATGTGTTTCTAGAATGTCTCTTAGAGGACTAAAGCGATTACTGTGAAGCAGGACGTTACTCTCATCAAGTGGTGATTTATTCGCCTGTGTTGGTGTAGTGAGAGTACCATGACCCGCTCCTCCTTTCCCTTCATATGCACACCCCTGCAGGTCTCGTACTTTAAACATGTCAGAAATGTTCTTGCATTTAACCCCCAAATTTATGGAAGAACACACACTCTGAGCATTTTCGAGGGCATTATTGGGGGGGAGGCCAGTATTTCTTCACATTCAACTAGAAGATTATCAATCCTTGTCATCACACAATTAACTGCTGCAAGCTTCCATTTTTTAAGTAATTTGTTCAGTACTGTCCCAGCCCCGCCCTCTGCCGCCTTCCTTTTACCCATATGCGATATCACTTTGTTAAGAATAATAAATAGATAGGCTCCAGCAAGGCCTGTTAGATCAGTAACCCTCCTGCCAAAATACAATAGCTACATCTGCAGTCTAAAAGGAAAAAATAAAAAAATGTTAGAGGGGTGGTCCAGCCCAGCCTCCTCCGGGCTCAACGGGCCAAGAGCAGTCGGGGATGTGTAGTCCCCCAGGTAGAGTTCAGTGCGTTCCGCGCAGCGGTGATCTCGGTAGCGCTTTATAGCGCTCATCGTTGGTGCAAGTGTGAGCAGCTGGGCAGGCAAGGTGGGCGCCTCCAGGGGCCAAGAGCAGTCTGGGATGTGTAGTTCCCCAGGTAGAGTTTAGCTCGTCCCGTGCAGTGGTGATCTCAGTAGCGCTTTATAGCGCTCGTCATTGCTGAAAGTGTGAGCAGCTGGACAGGAAAGATGGCCGTCTCTAGGGGTCAAGAGCAGTTTGGGATGTGTAGTCCCCCAGGTGGAGTTCAGCGTGTCCCCATACATAATAATTCAATATAAAGATACAATGATATTGCATAAATTATCTCAAGATGTTACATCAAGGTGTACCCCTGAATTTTAAGCATCCCTGCAAGAATTCAAATCCAACTCCAGTGAACTCCGATAGTATCAAATCAACGGTGCAAACTATTGGGTTAGCACATCTGGATCTAGATCTCAGACTCATAGGTCATATCAGTCATGAAGAGGTCCAGCAAGCCATTGGGCTCATAAAAAAGGAAAAGGCTGTGGCTCAGGTGTGCTTCCCATTGAGATTTATACATCTTTTTAAGACATTCTCAGTAAACATTACCTTTTTTTATAAAATGACAAATCCAGAGAAGATTCAGGAGTCTTTATAAGAAGTGATCATCACATTTGTTCCCAAAAAAGACACAACCTATGGCCAAAAATATGGACTGATCTCTCTAATAAATATCAACAGGAAAATACTGGCAAAAATATTCACAGTATTAGAAAACTGGATTGCTTCTTTAATTAAACCTTCCCAGCAATTATATATCAAGGGGCAGCTAGTGTCATCTAAGACAGAATGGCCTTTCATATTCCAATCTCTGACTAGGCATGGTCTACCGTGGAGTTCCAAATAATTTAAATTCTTTATTACCTTCCAGTAGCATGATTTTGAAGTGAACTTCTTGGCATAAACTGACAGTATACAATTATTGGTATGCAACTACAAAAATCAATAAGTGAGATCCTGAAGCAAATTCACTTTTTCTTGAACATTTCAGGGTATAAATTAAGCATAAAAAACAACTGAATTTCTCTTTAGCATGCAACATTTTGGTAATGGCATACAACACCGAGGTTTAAACTGTAACACATATCCTTTGAAGAATTGGCCATCCAAATCAAATGGCATCTTGACAAAACACCAAACTTTAATCTACAATAAACACAAAAAACATCAGTGCTCTCTGAGAAAATGGTATCCCTCATCTCATGGAAGCATCATTGAGATCTTATAAATGAAATGGCCTTCAATAATTCTGTTCCAGCTCTCCATGATACCCCTGCTGTCTTCATCAAAATTTTAATAATAAATAAATATAATACTGATAAGTTCCTCTGGATAGGAAAACCTTGTTATTTTGCTTCTCTTTTAATAAAACACTTCAATGACAGAGAATGCGTTAAAGGGCTCCCCCAGTGTAGAGAGAAAACTGTTTTCTTTACCATGTCCTGCATCACAAAAAATCGCTATTAGAGATGGGGTCTTTGGTTCGCAGTCAGATTACCTCCTGTCCAAGCAAGGACCCTCAATCTAGTCAGGGTAAGTTACACACAATCCAAATTATCCTGTACCCACCCCCTGGTAGCTTGGCACTGAGCAGTAAGGCTTTACTTAGAAGGCATTGTGTAAAGTATCTGTGCAATAAATCATACAATAACACAGTGGAACACTACAAAAGGACACCATACAGGTTTAGAAAAATATAAGATATTTATCTGATAAAAAGCAGGTCAAAACGATCAAGATTTGATAAATATATGTCAAAATATCACTGTTAAAATTATCAATAGAGTATTTTCTTCTTTAAAAAAACAAGTGTTTCTTGCAAGCACAAAGTACCTGGTTTGCGTCTAAATTATCCGCACAAGACCGCAGAGGAGGAGATGCGTGGAAAACGGGGAGGTGTGCATCTGTTTCTCCGGGCGCACACCTCTGATGCTTTGATTCTTTTCCAAGCAGCAAGGACTTTGCGCAGATTTTTGGGTGCAGGCTTGGGTTCTCTTCCGGTTGCGGGGTATTTGGATGCTCTGGGGACGATGCAGAGAAATCCTGGGCATGCAAACCGAAGTCACAGGAGCTGCGTCGATTCGGTGGGCAATGTGGGGAAGTCTCTGTTTCATGGCAGACGCTGCGTCGATTCCTCTCGCAGGAAGTTGGCTGCATTGTTCTGGCTCAGTGATGCGTCAATCTGGTGGTCTGTGCGTCAGAGTTCCGGTCGCAACGCTGGCGCCGGGCTGCATCGTTCCAGTTTGGCAATGTGAGGATTCTGTCCCGCTAAGCAGGCTGTGCAGCGTTTCCGGCAGGCTGTGGGCTGATTTTTTGCCGCACAAGGAGTTCTTTGCAGAAATGAAGTCTTTTTGTGGCCCTGAGACTCCAGAAAACAGGAGGCAGGTACAATCCAAGCCCTTGGAGAGCACTTCTCAGCAGATCCGGAGGCCAGCAAGGCAGCAGGGCAACAGCAAGGAAGCAGTCATTTACAGCACAGCAATCCAAGTGAGTCCTTTGGGCAGCCAGGCAGCTTCTCTTGGCATTCTGCAGGTTCTGGCTCAGAGTTTCCTTCCAAGGAAGTGTCTGAGTTGGTAGGGTCAGGGACCTGGTTTAAATACCCAAATGTGCCTTTGAAGTGGGGGAGACTTCAAAGAGTGTCTTAGAAGTGCACAAGGTCCCGTTTCAGCTCCATCCTGTCTGCCAGGGTCCCAGTAGGGTGTTTGACAGCCCACTGTGTGAGGGCAGGCCACTGTCCTTTAACATGTAAGTGTCAGGCCCTCCGCCCTCCCAGCCCAGGAAGACCCAATCAGTATTCAGATATGTGCAAGTGTGACTGAGCATTCTGTGTTTGGGGTTGTCTGAGTGAAATGCACAAGGGAGCTGTCAACTAACCCAGCCAGACGTGGATTGTAAGGCACAGAAGGATTTAAGTGCAGATAAATGCTCATTTTCTAAAAGTGGCATTTCTGAAATAGAAATATTAAATCTAACTTCACCAGTCAGCAGGATTTTGTATTACCATTCTGGCCATACTAAATATGACCTTGTTACTCGTTTCGGATCAGAATCTACCACTCAAACAGTATGTGAGAGTAGCCCCAATGCCATCTTATGCAAGGAGCAGGCCTCACAGCAGTGTAAAACAAATTTAGGAATTTTACATTACCAGGACATATAGAACACACATATTCATGTCTTGCTTTTTACTTACATAGCACCCTGCCCTACGGGTTACCTAGGGCCTACCTTAGGGGTGACTTATGAGTAGAAAAAGGGGAGTTTAAAGCTTGGCAAGTACTTTTAAATGCCAAGTCGAATTGGCAGCGAAACTGCACACACAGGGCTAGCAATGGCAGGCCTGAGACATGGTTAAGAGGCTACTTATGTTGGTGGCACAATCAGTGATGCTGGCCCACTAGTAGCATTTAATCTACAGGCCCTGGCACATGTAGTGCATTTTACTAGGGACTTATAAGTAAATTAAATAAGCCAATTGGGTATGGGCCAATGTCACCATGTTTTAAGGGAGAGAGCATATGCACTTTAGCACTGGTTTGCAGTGGTAAAGTGTGCAGAGTTTTAAAACCAGCAAAAACAGTGTCAAAAAGTGGAGGGAGGCAGGCAAAAAGTTGAGGGTGACCACCCTAAGGCTGTCAGGTCTAACAATCGCCAACAATAAACTTTCTGGAATATTGCTTTGTTGGATGATGTTAGCTGGGGTTGTGCAATATAATGTGACAACATTTACTGTATTGTTCTTTTCATTTGACAAAGTACTATAGTGTCTTATTGTCATATTACAAATGGCCTCTTGGCTAAATCAAATAAGTCAATCCCAAAGGCCGTCCTGAATATGTCTGTAAGAGACTGCTATCAAGCTTTTCCTGCTGAATGTTTTGCCACTAATTAACTCATGCCTACAAAAATTCTGAAAATGTTTCATTTTATCTGTAACAAAGGAATAGTTATCTCAGCCTATGTGGCTCAATAAAAATATTAGCACCAACATGCAAACTAAAAGGCAGCCCTGTCAGATCAAAAAGAGCATTCTCTCAATTGGCTAGGAATTCACATGGGGCATGTACTGACATTAGGTCTACACTACAAGTTATAAAGAACCACCCCAGAGCAGCCAACACTAAGGGGGTTATTACAACTTTGCAGCCGTATTACGAGTTCCATAGGATATAATGGACTCGTAATACGGCTGGTGGTATATCCGTCACTTTACCGTCACTTTTGGGACGGATTAACACATCCTCCAAAGTTGTAATAACCCCCTAAGTCTATGCTACCAATCTATTCAGAAAATCCCCACAAACACCTCTTTTATCTAAACAAGCATTGCAAAGAGAGCCGTGCTTCAAAATTCAGGATTTACTATGGGATCCTGCCAGCTTTTCACCTAGCATCCAACAAACATGGTTGCCAAAATTTTGAATGCAAACATTCAAAACCTTGAGTTTAACCTCCTTAATGTGAATTGACTTATTGCACACCTTCTCTTTTGGCATTGTATGAAGCAGACATCTTAGACTCTCATGAATATTGTTGTCGTAAGAACAAAGAAGTGTGCTCAAGAACTTAAGCCCTCATTCCGACCCTGGCGGTCAAAGACCGCCAGGGCCGGGGACGACGGAAGCACCGCCAACAGGCTGGCGGTGCTTCCTGGGCCATTCTGACCGCAGCGGTAAAGCGGTTTCCCGCCGGATTTCCACCGCTTGCCCAAACCCGCCATGGCGGCACTGCAAGCAGCGCCGCCATGGGGATTCTGACCCCCTTCCCGCCACCCTGTTTCTGGCGGTTTTTACCGCCAGGAACAGGATGGCGGGAACGGGTGTCCTGGGGCCCCCTAACAGGGCCCCAGCCTGCTTTTCACTGTCTGCTATGCTATTCTACACCTTTCCAGAAACCTTTCCTGCAGCCTGGCTGGGTGTGGCACATGGGCGGGGCCTGGCTCTATTTAAGGGAGCCATCCCAGGTCCACGTGCTCACTGTTCAGGGGCCCCGGTGCAGAGCAGTAGCATTTTCCTGAGCTCCTGTCCCGGAGGCCTACCTAGCATTTCCAGGCACTGTCTTCATTTCCTTGGTGATCTTCAAGCAGGGCGGTAAGGCAGAGGTCGGGTTAGGCCCGACTCCGTTTTCAGAAATACTCGAGTTTTGGGCCTTTTGGTTAAATCGCGGGTGCGATGGTTTTCTTGGCATCTAACTCTTGCAGTTCGGATCGGCAGTGTGCGCAATCGTATCTTGGCATTTAAACCTTGATGGTTGAATCGGCAGCAGGGTGCACGATTCATTCTTGGCATTTAACTCTTGTCGTTCGGATCGGCAGTGTGCGCGATCATATCCTGGCATTTAAACCTTGATGGTTGAATCAACAGCAGTGTGCACGCTTCATTCTTGGCGTTTAACTCTCGTAGTTTGGATCAGCAGTGTGCGCGATCATATCCTGGCATGTAAACCTTGATGGTTGAATCGACAGCAGTGTGCGCGATTCATTCTTGGCATTTAACGTTCGTAGTTCAGATCGGCAGTGTGTGCGATCATGTTTTGACATTTGAACCTTCATGGTCGAATCGGCATCAGTGTGCGCGATTCATTCTTGGCAATTAAAACTTGCAACTCAGATCAGCAGAGTGCGCAATCATATTTTGGCATTTAAATCTTGATGGTTGAATCAATGGCAGAGTGCGTGAGTCATTCTTGGCATTTAACCCTTGTGTTTCAGATCGGCAGATTGTGCGATCATTTCTAGACATTGAAATCTTGATGCACAGTTTGATATTCAAAGTGTATAATAATTCCTAAGCATTTGAATCTTGAAAGTCTAGACAGAGTGTATACTTGCAGTATCATTCATCAGCTTACCATAGTTTATTCCTGAAAACCAATGTGTTCATTCATAGCTTATCACAGTTTATTCCTGAAAACCAATGTGTTAATTGATTACTGTTATAGTGTGTCCTTACAGTATCATTCATGAGTCTAACACAGTTTATTCCTGAAAACTAATGTGTTTAGTGATTACTGTCATTAAGTAGTTTCTATTCAAAGAAATAACTTGAGTCAGTTCAAGATTTAGAACATAAGATTGTATTCTACAAAACTCTCATATGAAAGCTTGCATAATCCTTATTTTTTTCCAGGTACTCAGAACTAATAAGGTCATGATATAAGAAAGCTCTTGATCATTCATGTTATCAGTATATAGATATTATGAACCAAGTTTATGAAAGTCAATGTGAATAATCTGGCTATTGTGTTCTTAACTTTTACTTCCACAGGTATCCTTCCCCGCTGTTCCCAACCTAAAACCCCAGCCTCCACTTGGCCATTCTTTAACTCTGTGCTATAATGGCTAGTAGAGTTTGGAGCTGCCAAGAGGTGGACGTATTGGGAACAGGCGCAAACCCAGAGGATCCGGACTCCCTGGCTCCAGGTAGCAGTACAGAGGACTGGCGGTGGACCCCCACCTCCTCCCCCACAACTAACAACATGGGAGGAGCAAGTCTTGGCGATCATGCATCCTGAGGGCCTCGCAGGAGTAGCAGGAGGACTGGATTCTGGTAAGTCAAATCTTAATTACTTTATCCCCCCCACCCTACCTGCATGCCATCACAAACCCATACCGCTACCCTCACCTCCATCACTCCACCACCTCATACATACCCCACTAACACAACCCACTGATCCCAATGCCAAGCCCTGCATGCAACAGCAATGCATGGACACCCATCACAGACCTGCATGGACACCCATCACCACAGCATGCCCAGTAGAGAGACTCACCCAGCCCACACAATCACCACTCACACAAGGCCAAGCTGACAGAGAAATCACAATCATACAGGGAAACACACCTATGCACAAGATGGTGCACGCAGACACATTAACAATGCATTCCCACAGGACCAATACTCCACTTCACCAGAGAGGAGGTGCCAACCACATCCAGTCCCCCACCTAAAGAGGCCCACATTGACGACAGCAGCTCTGCACGCCTGGATCAGGATGACCAAACTGGCCCACCCGGAACCTCCGGACAGTCGGTTCCCCTGCCACAGTGCCAACCCACCACAGAGCCTTCCCCTCAGGAAACACCAGCACAGCACCCACCCAGCGGGCCGATGCCACTGTCCCCAGGACACGTCAGTCAGCAGTGTGTCCACCACTACAGGGACCCCAGGCAACCCCACAAACCCAAGACAATCAGGGACCTGGGGTCAGTGGGTACACGGTTCAGGGGACAGAGGCACAGGACAACAGGGAAACTGGGAGGACTGCTGTGCGACAGGGGGAGGACAGGCCTAGGGAACCGACTCTCCACAAGGCACACTCCAACATCCTGGGAGCATACCACCATTCCCAGGAGACCATGGGTCAGATACTGGCCAAGTTGCAGGAGACCCAGCGGCTGCGGGAGGGACAGTACCTGGGGATCAGGGAGGACCTAACAAAAATATACACCATCCTGGTCACCATTGCAGGGGTGCTGGCTGACATGGGCAAGACCATGAGAGAGGCAGTGGCACAACAACGGGTGCCTGACACTAGCCAAACCGAGGAACAGCCTTCCACCTCCGCCGGCACTAGTGGACAGGAGGCCCCGCCACTGAAACAACAGGCCACCAGCACCCCACCCCCTGAAGAAGGAGAACCACCACGCAAACGGTCCCTGCAATCCAGGCAGAAGCCAGAGAACATTGCCAAGACCCCGCCAGGAAATAAGACTCTCCTGATCGTCACCCTTCTGTCCCACTCTGTCACCCTGTCCACCTTGAACTGCCCTTACTCCCCTTCCTATGCCCCATTGGACAATGCACCTGTGATACCCAGAGAGTGGACTCTACCCTGGACTTTCCACCACCATCACCCAAGCCCCTTGCACACCCCCCTCTACTTATGAGCACCTAAATAAACACCCTTGGAACAAATACCAATCTGGAGTCTGTCAAATGATTCACAAATGCATTAGTACAACATTATCAAAGCATTGCAACTCAAATGTACAGTGAAATATACTTTAGGATGACCTTTGGTGGGTAGCAATACACATAGCATGAGCCAGAGTGGGGCACAGAGATCTGAAAATAGAGATTCCAAAGGGACAGGCAGTGGCCATAGACATAAGGTAAGAGGCTGCTTTGTACAATGTCCAACAGATAACTGAAATGTAAACTGGAGTTACAATGTCTTACCTGTGTATCACTAGAAGTACTGTAGAATTATATTGGTTCTGTTGTCCACATCTTCTTCCTCTGTCTCCTCTTCCTCACTGTCCACAGGCTCCACCGTTGCCACAAGACCATCTCCAGGCACATCCTCCTGCAGAAAAGCACCTGGTGTCTCAAGGCCAGGTTGTGCAACATGCAACATGCAAAGATGATCTGGCACACCTTCATGGGTGAGTAGTACAGGGATCCTCCTGTCAGATGGAGGCACCGGAACCTGGCCTTCAGGAAGCTAAAGGTCCTTGCTATAATCCTCCTTGTATGCCCATATGCCTCATTGTAACATTCCACTGCCCTTGTCCTGGCATTCCTCACTGGGGTCAGTAGCCATGAGAGGTTGGGGTAACCAGAGTCACCTGCAAATATCGAGGGATACCTGTTAACCACACACTCACCCTTAGGGACAACCCAATACCCATACACAAATTCATACTGGGTGGGGACCTTTGGCTCACCTATTAGCCACACCCAGTGCCTCTGGAGTTGGCCCATCACATATGGGATACTGTTATTCCTCAGGATAAAGGTGCCATGCACAGAGCCAGGATATTTGGCATTCACATGGGAGATGTACTGGTCCGCCAAACAAACCATCTGCACATTCATCGAGTGATAGCTTTTTCTATTCCTGTAAACCTGTTCATTTCTCTGGGGGGGGGGGCACAAATGCCACATGTGTACCATCAATGGCACCAATGATGTTGGGGATATGTCCCAGGGCATAAAAGTCAGCCTTCACTGTGGCCAAATCCTCCATCTGGGGGAATACGATGTAGCTGTGCATGTGTTTAAGCAGGGCAGACAACACTCTAGTCCGCACGTTTGAGAACATTGGCTGAGACATCCCTGATGCCATGGCCATTGTTGTTTGGAAGGAACCAATTGCCAGGAAATGGAGCACTGACAGGACATGCACTAGAGGGGGAATTCCTGTGGGCTGGCGGATAGCTGACATCAGGTCTGGCTCTAATTTTGCACACAGTTCTTGGATTGTGGCACAATCAAGTCTGTAGGTAATAATAATGTGTCTGTCCTCCATAGTTGCAAGGTCCACCAGGGGTTTGTACACCGGAGGATGCTGCCATCTCATATTCTGCCTCAGCGGTTGAAGCCTATGGGAGAGAACGGTGAGCAGAGGGTCATATTCACACATCTATTGCACTAATGATGATTTGTTTACTTTCCAGAAACAGTATGTGAACTCGAGAGTCAGTTGATGTGCCAAAGTCTGCTGTGACGCAGTTAGGTGCCATGCTCTGTACCCCCCTGAAATGGCGGCTGCCTGACCTGTGAGGAGGGACAAGTGGAAAGGAGGTAATTCTGCTGGCGTTGTGCGCCATCACTGTAGGCGGTCAATGACCGCCGTGCAAAACCGCATTGGTTATCATTGGGCCCTATGGGTTCCAGGAGTCATTGATGATGTATGCCGGCGGTGACCGTATGCACCGCCGCGGACATCAGCGCCATTTCCTATCTATTCACTCACTTTCTACCTGACCTTCAACAGGAGAGGACCTACACTGCAAGTGTTGCTGTGACCTGTGTCTGGAACCGACCATGGCTTATGTGTCTGGGGAAAGGGCCCCTGCCTTCACTGCGGAGGGGTTGGCCAAACTGGTGGATGGGGTCCTACACCAGTACACGTTACTCTACGGTCCTCCAGACAAACAGGTGAGTACACTGTGAGCATGACACGTGGGCCATGAACGTATGGATTGCTCTGTATGTAAGCCACATGTGGTGGGGTGCTGAGGCGTCCAGGCCAGAGTGCAACAAGTAAGGTGGTCAGTGTATGTGCATCAGGGGATGGGTGGGATCTGGTGGGCAATGAGTCTGACACAATTCGTACAGGAAACATAGATATTTGGACGCACTGTTCCCAAACGGAGAGTATGGAGGCCCAGATGAAGAGTAAGGGGAAGTAAGTGGACATAATCCACAGCTGGAGGACCAATGAGTCGGGGGTTACCTACTCAGGGAAACAGCACCTCAAAACTGACCACATTAAGGCCACTATTGACCTGCTTGTGTTGTTACAGAGACAGGGGACAGGAGACCTGCCCCAGTCAGGCCCCTACATGGTACCCAGTGTGTTACCCTTGAGAGGGGACTGTGGTTCCCCCTGAAAGCCCTGGGCTTCCAGGCACCTGCTCAGTCTCAGGATACAGACCTTGAACTGAATAGCCAGTCTCAGGATACCCACCCCTAATATGGCAAAAGTAAGAGTCGAAGGAGGTTGTCTATCACCTGAGGGTGTAGCCCCCCCCCAACACTCTGAGAAACCTAAGAAGCCAGAGAGACTTCAGGAGCAAGTGGGAGACTCCTTACCAGCCCCACGGCTGGAAGTGAGGCCTGCCTGTGTCGTAGTTTGGACTCTTGCTCTGAGCAAGGCTGCTGGTTTAAGGATGACAGTACTTTTGTTTGTAGGCGACTGCATCTTTCCTACAACAAGTCGCAACTGTTGTCCCAACCTTACCGGCTCACTAGCAGCACCTCACCAGAAACACTATAGTAAAAGGTGATTTATGGCAGCCGTTTACGCATGGACTCTAAAATAAGATATCTCAGGGAATGTCATGGTTAAACGGAGATTACCCTTTTCTCACAGATATATTATGTCTCATACAAACAAAGGCAATAACACAGATGCAGTGAAGTTATAATAGTTTTTATTTAACATAACTGCAATTTGCGATAAGTTGCATGGACTGCAATGATTAGGATAATGAATATAGCAAGTAACAGTATTGTGAAGAAGAGAGTCATTGTTATGAAGACCCCCACCATTTTGCAATACATGAAAGAGATTTATAAGATGTAATATGCCCTAATACCCTAATGTGAATAGGCCTAACCTCCTACCTAAAGGAGAGCTGGGTTTGCTAAACCTAATCTGCCAAAGCTGTGTCCATGAGAGGAGCCCCCAACCCTCGTTACCTTGGAATGAGGTCTCTATCTCAGACTCCGCAGGGACACGAAGACTGGGTCAGCGTCAAGATGACTGCAGCATCGGTATCAGCGATGGTGGTGATGCCCTCTGGTCGGAATCCCTATGATTATCTGTCTAAAGTGTGATGTATTTACACAGATCTACAAGGTCCCCTGACGTAGGTGTATTCCTAAACAATAGATAACAGGCATGCTTGGGACGGCAATTAATATAAAAAATCCCTCGAAAGTATAGAGAGTATGAGTCACAGACTATCAAAGTCTGGCTTCCTGTCTCAGTATGTTCGAGCGCTAGAATAAGAGCTTTAAGCTCAGCCAACTGTGCCGTGCAGTCCCCTAAGTTCTGCGTGTAGGTATTGTGAGGGTGGAAAACTCCATCTTCCATCACTCCGCTCACGGCTGCGCAAGCTGCTGAGTATTGATGATTAGTACCTATAGCCGGTTGTGCTGATCCGTCAGTATATATATGATAGTATTGTAACTGTCTAGTGGCAAAATATTTAGAGGAGCGGGGTACTCTTGTTCATACTGGAGAAATTCTTGTGTTTGAAGTCTTGGATCAAATATATAATCGACACCAGTGGCGGTCAGAGACGTTGCCCATTGAATCCAACGTGGATGTAATGCCTTAGCGTTCGGAACGCTCGCTTTAGTGACAGCCTCTAAGGCCGGCACAGGGGAGACAACAATAATGCGTTTCCCCTGGGCAAGTGGCCTCTCTTTTATGACGGCCATCTGAACTGCTGGCAGAATCTTTTCTGTAGGTGCAAAACGTTGTTCAGCATTTGAATATAAATGTGATTTATATGCTATCGGTATCGTGTCATCCTCATTAAAGGTGACATAAGTAAATCCAAGGGCACCAGCAATTATTCTGATGACCAAGTTTGTTTTATTGTCACGTGTGGAAGTGTTTAGCTTCTAGCATGTCCTGTTGCATGTCCCTAAGGATGTGTGTGTGTTCAATCGTCCAGCGTCTGCTAGAAAAATTGGGCTGAACTAAGTCATATAGGCCCTCATTCGGACCTTGGCGGGCGGCGGAGGCCGCCCGCCAAAGTCCCGCCGTCAAAATACCGTACCGCGGTCGCAAGACCGCGGCGGGTATTTTGACTTTTCCCCTGGGCTGACGGGCGGCCGCCGAAAGGCCGCCCGCCAGCCCAGGGGAAAACGACCTTCCCACCATGAAGCCGGCTCGTAATCGAGCCGGCGGAGTGGGAAGGTGCGACGGGTGCTACTGCACCCGTCGCGTATTTCACTGTCTGCTATGCAGACAGTGAAATACTAGCGGGCCCTCTTATGGGGGCCTCTGCAGTGCCCATGCCATTGGCATGGGCACTGCAGGGGCCCCCAGGGGCCCCGCGACACCCCCTACCGCCATCCTGTTCCTGGCGGGCGAACCGCCAGGAACAGGATGGCGGTAGGGGGTGTCAGAATCCCCCATGGCGGCGCAGCGAGCTGCGCCGCCATGGGGGATTCAAATGGGCAACGGAAAACCGGCGGGAGACCGCCGGTTTTCCATTTCTGACCGCGGCCAAAGCGCTGCGGTCAGAATGCCCAAGGGAGCACCGCCGGCCTGTCGGCGTGCTCCCGCCCCCGTTGGCCCTGGCGGTGCAACACCGCCAGGGTCATAATGAGGGCCATAGTGGTTTGATGCGTTCTGCATAATCTGGAATGTATGTTCTGCCAAAATTGAAGAAACCCAGTAATGACTGCAATTTCTTAAGTATGTTTGGAGGCTGTAGTTGAGCACATTTCTCTAGAAAGTGCGGGGCCAGGCTTTTCCTCTCATTTGATAGCTCATATCCCAGGAATAAAACGCTAAGAAATGCTATCTTGCTTTTCTTAAAATAGAATTTATAACCGAGGCCTGCAAACCCCAAAATGATCTGATCGACCCTCGCAAGATGAATGTCGAGGACGTCGTCAGTGAGATATATGTCATCCACATAGGACAATGCCTCAAAATCAATATCATGTAAGATCGATGTTACACGGGCTGAAAACAGCCATGGGCTATTTTTTATAGCCTTGAGGTAAACGACAAAAGCGTTTCTGAGAGCCAAATGAAAATGCACTTAGGTCCCTACTTTCATGTGCCAAATTCTGGCAGAAAAATCCATTAAATATGTCTAATGTAGTTTTATATTTTTTACGCACTATATTGTTTATCAGTGCTGTGCTGTGTGAATTTTGTATAGCATACGTTCGTGTATGACTATTTAAGTGTCTATAATCAACTACTATTCTATACGAATGATCTGGCTTGGCAACAGGGAATAATGGATTATTCATTGCAAACGTACAGGGCTCAATTACTCCCTGGTACTCAAGTTGTGATAGGATCTCCTTTACCAGAGCTTTCGCCTCATGTTTAACAGGGTATTGTGGCTGGGGTTGGGGTGTAGACCTAACGGGAATAATATGACAAGGAGACTCCTTGTCCCAACCAACATGATTGCGGTATAATGCAGGTGCCTGCACTAAAGCCCATTCAGCAGCATAGGCTCCTTTTGCTGCTTCCGGAACAAGATTGGAGAAAGAAGGCAAAATTACATCTTCCCCTTGCAGGAGCATGCAGACGTGTTCAGGTGGCCAGTCTCTCTCGGCCAATAGGATATCACTAGTAAGTTCATCCCAAAATATTACACTAATAGTGCGCTTCAGGTCTCACTCTATCTGAATGTTTAAATTATAAACCTTATCGGGGGAAGAACGCGGCCATCCGCTGTTTCAACCGCGAAGTAATCGCTAGTTGCTGTTGCATCCAGATGATCTTTCAGACTCTGGCGACATATCGTGACCTCTGCCGCGCTGTAGTGCAGGTGAATAATTCCCTTTTCTGCTGTCTTTTCCCTCCAGGTCAGCGCCCACCAGAAAAAGGGTATTTGGCGTGCCATCGCCAAGGAGGTGCGGACCCTGGGGGTCTTTGACAGGGGGAGCACCCACTGCCGCAAGAGATGGGAGGACCTGCACTGCTGGGCAAAGAAGATGGAGGAGGCCCAGCTGGGGCTGGCCTCCCAACGAGGAAGGGGTGCCCGTCGCACCATTACCCCCTGATGTTTTGCATCCTGGTGGTGGCCTATCTGGCGTTGGATGGGCACTTGAAGGCATCACAGCAGCCACGAGGGGGGTGAATTCAGAATCTGAAACCTGACTTTGTGCATTAGGAGGTACCTGGGTGGGGGATGTGGGCTGTGGATGCCCCTAGGCCAGGGCCAACATGGCAGGATAGGTCCCTTGTTGGGCAGGCTCTGGAGCACTCCCACCCCAATAGTGTAAGTGGGCATCTACTACTGAGCAGGGTCCTGTGGGTTTCTGGTGTGCAGATGCTGGCGTTAGGCATTGTACCCCATGGGCTGGTGACTGTCTTAGTAAATGGTTGGGCATGGCCTAGCGCATAGGGCTGCTCCCTGTGTGTTGTGTACGCCAACGGTAGTGGTGTTGCTGGCATTGACCAAATGTTTCCTCTGTCTTTTCCCCCCCTTTTTGTTTTGTCACCTTGTCCTTATGTGAATTAGCATCATCTGGCGGAGGAGCAGAGGCACCGGCAACGGAGGGAGCTGCATCCCACATGGGCCTGGAGGCTGAATCCACCGATGGTGAGGGCACCAGTGGGACAGAGGGCGAGGGGAGCACCACGACGGGGACAGGAGGGGAGACCACAGGCAGCGACTCCTCCTCCAATGGAAGCTCCCTGGCAGTGGCGGACACCTCTGTGCCCACCCCAACAACAGGTACAGCCGCCACACCCCCTACCAGCACCACCCTCCCAGCAGCCCCTCAGCGTGTTTCCCGTGCCCGCTCACCTAGGAGGGTAGGCATCTCCTTTGCCCTAGGCACCTCAGGCCCTGCCCCAGTCAGCCCTGCTGCCCTCAGTGAGGAGGCTATTGACCTCCTGAGATCCCTCACTGTTGGGCAGTCAACCATACTGAATGCCATCCAGGTTACTGAGAGGCATTTGCAACAAACAAATGCATACCTGGAGGGCATTCACTCTGGCGTGGCGGCCCAACAGAGAGCATTTAAGGCTGTGGCCTCAGCACTGATGGCAGCCCTTGTCCCTGTGTCTAGCCTCCCCCTTCCAACTTCCTCTACCCAGACCCAATCCCCTCAACCTCAGCCTATCCCAAGCACACCTTCAGACCAGCCTTCACCCAAATCACCACACAAAAGTGGCTCAGGCAAACATAAGCACCACACTTCATCTCACAGGCACTCACACAAGCACCATACCCATGCAAACACACCAACATCCACTGCCTCCACTGTGTCCCCCTCTTACTTTTCGTCCACCTTCATCCCAGTACCGTCTACACTCACACCTGCATGCACTACATCTTCATCCACTACCTCCATCACCAGCATGCCCATCACAACACACTCTTCACGAGCAGTCACCACCCCACAACCATGCACACGTCCCCTGTGTCCTCTCCCAGTGTGTCTGTGACCCCTCCTCCCAGAGTACACAAACGCAAGCACCCACCCACCCAACAGCCATCCACCTCACAACAGCATCCAGCACATGCACCTTCACCCAAACTCAGCAGACAGACACCTTCTACAACCACTCCCTCTTCCTCCACTCCCAAACCCTCTCCATCTTCCCGTCCCAGTGTGTCTAAAAAACTCTTCCTGGCAAACATTGACCTGTTCCCTGCCCCTCCCTCCCCGTCCTTCCCCTCGGGCTAGGGTGTCCAGAACCCAGGCCAGCACCTCAGCCACCAAGTCGGCATCTGCTGTGGTACCTGCAACTCCCAGAGGATCAAAGGGGGCACCCGTCAGGCCAGCTAGTGTGCCACCGACCCCTGCAAAGGACCAAACCATTCCACCACCTGCCAAGGTGAAGAAGGGGACAGCATGCAGCAAGGGCCAGGAGCACGACCCACCCAGCAAGGCCTCCTCCAAAACTCCAGCTGCCAGAGCCAAGGTCCGAGCAGCATCTGCCAAGGCGAGGAAGGGGCAGAAAATCCAAGTCAAGGCACTTCAGGCCTCGGAGGCTCCAGGTGAGGGCCCGGTGGCCACCATCAGAACCACCAGCTGCGCCACCTGCACTGCAGCCAGCACTGCCAGCATCCCTGCTGCAAGCACCGCCACCTGCACCGCCGCTGCCACCACTACTGTCAGTAGCAGCATCCCCAGTGGGCAGCCGTCCGAGGCTGCAGGAGACGGGTTGGTGCCTCCCTCCACCACTGGCATCGGCACCTACACCACAGGCAGCACTGCCAACATCCCCGCCGCAAGCCGCGCAGCAAGCACCGCCACCTGCACCGCTGACAGTAGAACCACTACCTGCAGCAGCAGCCACAGTGGGCAGCCGTCCGAGGCTGCAGGAGACGGGCTGGACCCTCCCATCACCACTGGCACCATCCCCACTAGCACCAGCACTACCACCAGTTTGCAGCCTTAGTCGCCGCAGGATGGAGTCTGGCCCTGCCTTCATGGAGTATCATGCTACCTCGTCCCTGAAAATCTCGTGCCTCAGACACCCAGGTGAGGGAATGTGAACTGCCACACCCCAAGTGCTGCATCACTGGGCACAAAGCCCCCTCCAGAACCAGTGGAGATATGCATCCACTCACCCTATCCTTGGCAGGATGAAGCAGACTGGGCACAAAGCCCCCTCCAGAACCAGTGGAGATATGCATCCACTCACTCTATCCTTTGCAGGGTGAAGCAGACTGGGCACAAAGCCCCCTCCAGAACCAGTGGAGATATGCATCCACTCACCCTATCCTTGGCAGGATGGAGCACACTGGGCACAAAGCCCCCTCCAGAACCAGTGGAGATATGCATCCACTCACCCTATCCTTGGCAGGAGCCCCCTCCAGAACCAATGGAGAAGCCATCCACTTGAGAGACTGTGGCCCTGCATTCCCCAGGACCAAGCAGGGGCAACCCACCCACTTGAGAGACTTGAGAGACTGTGGCTTGGCACTCCCCAGGACATCGCTGTGGGCATGGAGCCCCCTCAAGGAGCAGTGGCATTATTCCATCTTCCGGCTGAGGGGCCCTCCCATCCCCCTGAGGTGCCTGTGTGTTTACGAACTGATGCCCCTGCAGTGTTCTCTCCGTATTGAGGCAGGAGTCAAGTGTAGGCTTGGCCCATTATTTTTCGCCCAGTAGCCCAGTGGGCAAACCACCCACTTGAGAGACTTGAGAAACTTGAGAGACTGTGGCTTTGCACTCCCCAGGACCAAGCAGTGGGCAAACCACCCACTTGAGAGACTTGAGAGACTGTGGCTTGGCACTCCCCAGGACCAAGCAGTGGGCAACCCACCCACTTGAGAGACTGTGGCTTTGCACTCCCCAGGACCAAGCAGTGGGCAACCCACCCACTTGGGCAACTCACCCACTTGAGAGACTGTGGCTTTGCACTCCCCAGGATCAAGCAGTGGGCAAACCACCCACTTGAGAGACTTGAGAGACTGTGGCTTTGCACTCCCCAAGACCAAGCAGTGGGCAAACCACCCACTTGAGAGACTGTGGCTTTGCACTCCCCAGGACCAACCAGTGGGCAACCCACCCACTTGAGAGACTGTGGCTTTGCACTCCCCACGACCAAGCAGTGGGCAACCCACCCACTTGAGAGACTGTGGCTTTGCACTCCCCAAGACCAAGCAGTGGGCAAAGCACCCACTTGAGAGACTGTGGCTTTGCACTCTCCACGACATCGCTGTGGGCATGGAGCCCCCTCGAGGAGCAGTGGCACTATTCCATCTTCCGGCTGAGGGGCCCTCCCATCCCCCTGAGGTGCATGTGTATTTACGACCTGATGCCCCTGCAGTGTTCTCTCCGTATTGAGGCAGGAGTCAAGTGTAGGCTTGGCCCATGATTTTTCGCCCAGTAGCCCACAGACATTTGCAAAGGACAATGTACGGCCTTCTGTATATATTGTAAATATTTGTAAATACTGTTTTCCTATTTGTTACATATATATGTGCTTGTTTCTAATATAGCACTGATTGGACTCTATTCCTTTGTCCTTGTGTTCTTCCAGGGGGTTACGGGGTGTAAATGTACTGTTGCTGCATGTGCTTGTGTGTATGGTGTTGTGGGTGAGGGTGGGGGTGGGGGGGTGGCGTGTTGCGTGTGTGTGTCACTCTCTTTTTCCTTCCCCACTCCCCTGTGTGCTAGGTGCAGTGATCACCATGGTCATAGCCGCCGCCTTTGATGTTCCTCGTGTATGAGGAGGTAGACCATCATGGTCAGGACCTGTAACTCGGGCTCTATGGCGTCCTGGTTCTTCGTTGATTGTCGAGAGGTGAGTGGTTTCCCTTCCAAACACTGTTTCCGCCATTCTTTTGATGGCGTTGGTACCGCCCCGGAAAAGCTGGTGGATTGGCGGGTTGTAATTGGGTGGGCGGTACATTGTCCTCCACCTGTCTGTTGGCGGTGACCGCCGCGGTGTTTGTTGCTACCGCCGCAGCGATCAGAGTGTTAAAGTGGCTGTCTGTGTTGGCGGTTTCTGCCGTGGTTGTGATCCCATTTTTTTACCGCCAGCATGTTGGCGGTATTACCGCCGCTTTAACACTGACCGCTAGGGTTGTAATGAGGGCCTATATTTTAAGTAGCCCCTCACAATACGCATGCCTTTCCCTTTCCACTGGCCCTTAAGCCTCCTTCATGTGCTGCTACTCATATAATGATTAATATAATATGCCATCGCGATTATTGGAAAATCTGAACCTCACTCCCAAACCCCCACCCCAGTCTTACTGCCCAAACTACGCGCTTGCCCATGATACAAACAGTAGTGGTATGCTCTATGCTACACGTATCTCCTAGAATGTACCTTTTTCAAAGTCTCACATGCCCCTGCTGTTTCCTTCCGAAACAGCGAGCCTCAAAATAATGTTAGATCACGTCTCCATTAAACAAGATACCGTTTGATATATTTATTAATTTGTAGTTTTCTATAGGGCAGTCGTAATTCTATGGTAGGGTGACCAGATTGTGAAAGCTACAATATAGAAGTAGGACTACAACTTTGCAACGAGAGCGGGGCAGAGTGCCTTAACTGGCAACGGTTACTGACAATGAAAACACAGCAAATGAGATATTTAAGGGTAATTAAACCTAAATTTTAAACATAATATATCATCTGGATGAATTACGTTTCTTTCTGATAGGGGCTTCTAACTAATAATTTACTGGAAACACATGAAAACACACCTCCCTACGTGTTAGTCGTCCCTCTCTCAAAACCTGGACATGTACTAAAATAATTGAAATTTGCACAGACATATGGTTAGGGTGTCACAGAACTTAAACTTAAGTTACAAGGTTGGGTAATTAATATACATGAATGAAAACAAGTATCATGAGCGGAAAATAGGAAGCAAACTACAATTTTAATAGGTGGGCACGATATAGCTGAGGTGGACAGCATAAAGAGGGATCTACTGGGTGTGACAGCTTACATATGTACTATTTTATAGTTCAGACCAGGGGTATATCATAGATTTTACAACTATATAGGGTGGACGTGGGTCATGTTGTTCTCCTTCGGGAAACAGCACAGTTAGGCTGTGTCTTTCTTACAGCATGCACATATATCGTGAGGTGGACCTTGGTAGATGTGATTCTTCAGACATTTGATCAAGTTGAGAAGAAGGATTGCTTCTGATGGCTGGTGGGATGGCTTTCCAGAGCTTGGTGCACTCCCTGAGAAAGACTGTTTGAGTGTTGTTTCTCATTTGTTAACCAGTAGCCCCAGAAGTAGGGTGTCTGAGTTGCATAATTTCTGTTGACCACCAGAGGCAACTAGTTTATTGGCTGGGTAGTTTGGCGTAGCTAAGTGAATTGTGTCGCATATGTTGCAGGCTAATTTAAGAGTGTGCCTCACTTTGATCAAAAACCAGTTTAGGCAGATAAAGAGTGGAGTGATCTGGTCATGTTTCCTTGTTCCAGAAACCAATCTTGCAGCTGCGTGAAGGGCTGCTTTCAGAAGAGCTATATGAAGTTTTGGGTTACCTCACAGTAGGGACATCCTAAGGATTTTTAGGGCCCTGGAACAAACATTTTTTTTTGGGGGGTGGCCCTGTTCACAAAAGTTTTGAAATTATGATCTAGTTTCAGCTCTTTAATGCCCTCTTTGGCCAGTTCACTGACACTCCACAGTCAAAGTGGTCCAAATTCTAAATGTGTTTCCATCTGATATTCTTGGATAGCAATGTGTGTTTTCAATATTGTATTGTAGCTTCAGCTCACTAACACTATTGCAAATAATCTTTGCCACACACTACTATTTCTCATGTGTGAGGTGTTTTATTCGAAAAGGAACTTTTCTTATGGATGTTGCATTGTGTGAAAAACATAAACACAACATTTATCTGCCAAATGTCTGTAATAGACTCCCACACATTATCCATATTAAAAATAAATAAAAGAAAAAATTGTACTTGAAACCATCTGAGCCTGATTTAAAGTTTGGCGGACAGGTTACTCTATCTCAAACGTGACGGACATCCCATCCGCTGTATTACGATCTCCATAGGCTATTATGCGAACGAGATATCTGTCACAAATGTGACGGAGTAACTACCTCCACCAAACTTTAAATCAGGCCCTCTCTGTTTAAAAATGAATGAAGGTCATCGGAGCAGGACACCTGAAAGGCTGGGGCCCGTGGCCAGAGGGCCCTTGCCTTAAAATGTCTCTGCCTGACGGAAGGGAGTTTCCATCGTCTAACCTGGAAAGGACTTGACATTGGAATGTGTGTTTAAAATCTTCACTAGGTAGGAAGGGTTTGTTACCATGCACATATTTAATTTGGAATAGTAATCCTCCAGCCAAAGTGATTGTGTGGCATTTGAAACTGAGGTTCTTGGCAAGAAGGAACTCAAGTCACTTGGTGCAGTTGAAGTTGGTCAAATGGCAGTCTAAGATGGTGAATACCCATGATTGCATTGCAGTTGAGCAGCTGGGCACAATGTCAGCAAGAATTCTGTTTTGCAGAGTTTAGTTCAAGATGGTGGTGGATTATTAAGGATTGGATTTTTTTGCAGGATCTGTGAGAGAAAGGCAATATTCTTGTGGTTGAGGGGGCAGAGGTGTTACCATTAGGTACAACATCAGATAATCAGCGTGGAAGTGATTCAAAATGAAGATTTTGTTTTAGAGGAGATGCAGAAGGTTCCATGTATAGTTTGAATAAAGTGGTACAGAAAAAGGGGCCTTGTCTTACACCTTCATTGAGTGGAGAATAGTTGGAACAAGTGTTGGACTGGTAGTGTTTTTTTAGGTATGAGGTGACCCAGATAAGGATGGATCCTCTGATTCCCATTCTCCTATTTATGGTCTGTTGTATAGTGGCATGGGTGGCTGTATGAAACACCACTGAGAGATCCAGGAGGGAGGTTCCCAGATTGAGGCCCTCATTATGATCATGGCGGTTTGGCCCGCCATGCCGGCAGTGACGGCTGAAGCCCGCAGCCGGCATGGGGGGCCGAACCGCCATTTAATGCACATGGTGATGGCCGCCAGCTGCAGCCGTCACCCACCGCCAGGCTTTCGCCGTCAGGCAGCCTGGCAGCAGGATGAAACACCATCCGCCAGAGTAGCTGCGCTACCCTGTGGATAATGTTTCGTTTCCCGACAGCCTTTTACCCGCCAGGAAAATACTAGCAGAGGGGGTGCCCCGGGGCAACCCTGGGGGCCCCTGCACTGCCCATGCACTTTGCATGGGCAGTGCAGGGGCCCCGGTGCAGAGCCCCGTCACGCAGGTCACTGCCCAATTTTGGGCAGTGATCTGCGTGACGGGTGCAACTGCACCTGCCGCACAGAGGCATTGACGGCGGCTCCATGTGGAGCCGCCGTCAATGTCCCGGCCGAGCCTTTCTGTGGGCCGGCGGCTCTCAGAAAAGTTCATTATCTGGCTGGTGGGGTTCCGGGGTCGATGGTGGTCAGTGTTTTGACCGCAAGCATGAACACGGAGGTTGTTTCCGCCGTGTTCATAATGACCACCTGAGTATATGGTGGGCATCATCCATGATTTCAAGTTTTTCTGCCTAAGAGCTGCAGATCAATATATTTATTTCAGCTTAAAAAGCTCCATACAAAACATTAAAATAGATTTAGGCTCACAATACACTATTTGAAGTGTACAAAATCGAGACACAGTATATTAAGTGCAATTAGTGGCTTTACTTGATGGGCGATGGTGTACATCAAAATACTATGTCCTGATTTTGAGTTTGGTAGAGGGGTTTATTCCATCACAAACATGACGGATATCCCGTCCTCCGTATTACAATCCCATCATAGCCTTTATTAAACTGATAATGCTGTTGATGGGATATCTGTCACGTTTGTGATGGAGTAACAGCTCCACCAAACTCTAAATCAGACCCTACATGTCTTTCTTGAGTCTCCCTTTTGGGTTATGTCTTATCTGATTCCTGACCTGCCATCATGCATGCTCATTAGCAGCTGTGGCTAGAAGAATGACTTTTAGATGAGATCGAGAGGAAGGCAGCAAGATCGCCTACAACATCTGATGTTAAAGCATGTGGGCAATGACCGCAGACAGAAGTGCCACATCTTATGGTAACTCTAAATTTGAAGTGCGGTGACCTGTTAGTGCAACAGCAGAATAAGGTTTTTAAGTGCAGTTAGTGCTTAGGTTCGATGGTCAAAAGTGACAACAAAACTAGTAATGGCTTTTATTCAGTCCTCCTTTCTTTTTTCTTTTTTTTTAATGTATTGTCGATCTCGTTCCCCTCAAAGCTGCATATATATGAATATATGTATATATATATATATATTTTCTTTTTTAAGGTCGAGGGTAAGCGTACCACCTCTTGTATACTTTTAAGTATACTTATACTGTGGGCTTAAAGCAATTTCATTTGTTGGTTGCAGTGTCCTTTAAAAATCCTTGCTCACTAGTGGTCAGTTCTGCCTCTTTGTCCCTCCTTTTTCTCTTTCAAATCAGGGACCAGCTACTGTACCGTTGCACTTTGTCCTGTTTATCTCTTCTGCAGGGGACTATTTGTTTAGTTTTTACCTGCTTGTCTTAATGTGTGGGTGTGTGTTTCAGAGCAGCCACACTTCCTCTGGCAGTCCTCCAGCAGGTTTCCCTTACCCTCCCTCTGGAAACATAAACAACAGTAGAGGGAGGGCGTTTCCAGGGCAAGCTTGATATTTCCTGTGGGAATTTTGCTGTTGGCCCTCTTCTTGAGCAACGCAGAGCCAACATCAAGATCAGGGTGATTGCTGACCAATATGTTGTACCCAGAGAGAGGCTTGGATTGTCTCGGAGTGCAAGTAAGACCACGTTGTAACCTAACAGTCTTTGGGGGCTTTGCAGTTCCACTTTAATACATGGCGTACACCACAGCTGGTCTGTAATGGCAGCATGGTTGTGTTTCTGTACCCTGTGGCTAGAAGGCCAGCATCCAACATTGTTGAGTTGCTTGCGGTCCACGCTGTGCTGCATTTCGTGCTCCCTACATGCCTTATGCAGGAACGTGATTGGTGTTAGCGGCAGGAGAGCCGGATGATCCGAGGCAGGGAGGGAACTGGCAGAAGGCGAGGAAGCGGCTCTGAGCCCATGGCGCTTGCCTCTGCTGCTTCTGCCTTCTTCTTTCCAGGAGGGTCTAACTTCCTTTCAGTGAAATTTCAGTTAAAATAACCTTGATTATTTCAGAGTTCGCTGGAGTGGCGAGCACGCTGAATGCAAACTGCTCAAATAAGAGAGATCGCTCCCTTCCCAGCCAGACTCCAGTCGCCAGGCCGCAATGAGCCCTGTAATCACAATGCAACCAAATCAGCACTTGTATTTATACTGCTTTCATTTCTCCTTTGCTAACTTGTCTTCTGTGTTTTGGGCATCTGACAACAAGGCTTTTGAGTTTGCCATGGCGCAGCCTGGTCTGTGACATCCTATCTGTCCGACTAGCCCTGTTAGGAGAAATGGGTTGGTGGGGAAAGGACGCCCCTAATATTCAGGATGTGTGGATGAATTCGGAGTGTTCTCATAGGCTTACTACATTGATCCAGAGAGATGGGTAAAAGTTAACACTGGCAGCACATTGGCCCATAAGACCGTACAGCAGCAGTGGTTGACGATTTACAAGCAATTTATGTTTTTTTTTCGGGTGTAGTGGTATTCCTAGTGGTGAGTGGTGGTTACCAAACCAATAAACTGACCGGTATGCCCACTGATGCTCGGAAGGGACTGGGGTGGTATAGAGTGAACCAGGCTACAACTCATATATGGGCGGTTACACCCTTTTCAAAAATGCTAATAATCACTTAAGTAACCAGGGAAACGTCAGTTTAGTGTCAACTGTGATGTTAGCTTAATGGCAATAAACAATCAGAAAGGGCAGTTTCTCTTTGTTTTTGTCTTGCCACGTGTTGTTTTTCTTAATTGCCTTTCCTGTCACATTTTCTTTCAACGTTGATGCGTTTTTTCATTCCTTCTTCCTTTTTTATCAATTGTCAATTTGTTTAGTTTCATCATTTCCTTATATATTTCTTTTTTCCCTTCTTAAGTTTTTTTGTTTGCTTTGCATTCCCTCCTATATCTTGCCTTATTTTTGTTCTTCAAAGCAACACATCCACCACTAACAAAAATCTAAAAAATCTTATATATAAATGCCTTGATACTTTCCTTTACTTTCCTGTCTCTATATTCTTCCTTTGACATTTACTGTTTCTTGTTTTTTTTTATTTCTTTTTATAATTCTCTCTTTCAATCTTTTGGATTTAGTTTTTAGTGGGGTCTGCATCATTTCCAGTGTTTTTCTTCTTGGTCGACTGTACGTCTTTCCGTTGCACTTTTACTTTTCCACTCTTTCGTTTTAGGTGGAGCGTGCAAGAGCTTTGACCTGTTGTAGGTATTGTGGGCTTTTAACCATGCCCATCTCATGCCCATCACTTTCAATGGTTTGCGGGCTTGCCTTTCAAAGATCACTTGATGTCATTTGTAAATGCTTTACATTTGTCCCGCCTTGGGACAGTGTTTTTACTGCCTTGGACACCAACCCTGTTACATGGATAATTGCACGATTGCCGATATGTTTGACTGTGAGCAAACTTATTTTTCCTTTTGTGTCTCTCCTTCGCGCTCATGGCAGCCTTAGTGCTTGAATCGGCTCACTTATCCCAACTAATGTTTTACTTTTCATTTTCTGTTTGAGAAAGCTGTGCAAGCGTTATTTCCACAGTATGCCTCACCAGTGCGGTACTTGGCGGAAAGCACACTTGCCATGTCTGTTACTGATTCTTACTGCAAAAAAAAGCCAACGCTGCTATGTTTAAGTGTGTAACTTATTGGTAACATTCCCTCCTCTCTTAGTGAGGAGTAGTCCTGGGAAAGGGGAATTGAGATAAGAGAAGGAAACAGAGATGCTGAATGTCACCACCACTCTGACTCATCACTTAGCTGGGTACTGCATTTGCTCAGCTGCTGCTGAATTCTGCTGCATCGTGAAGGATATCTAAATGCAAGAGCGATATCTTTTAATGCTTTATCTTTGCATACAGTCATCTAACTGTTGCTACCATATATAATATATAAATATATATATATATATATATATATATATATATATATATATATCCAGAATGTGTATATGACTCAGTTGTTCTGGGATATTAATGTAATTCTGACATTCCTGGCACTGGACTCCAAATAAATATCTAAGTACCTAATGTTTTTCACGTCCCTTCTCTGTCAAAGGTAAATACCTTCTGTTTTTGTGAATACATGCTGACTGGTTCTGATATACTTTCAAGGGTGTTACTTAAACTGTAGTACAGCAAATAATTCATCAGCATTACATAATTGGTTCAGATACCAAATAGACCACTTCTCTAAGTACATACCAATGCCTTAAGCACAAAACATCTTAAAATATATCAATAGTCTTTAACATCCTAAGTGTGGGGAAAAAAGAATTTCACATCCACACTACCTCCTCTGTGCAGAATATGTGAACATCTTGTGCTCGCGCTGAAGACAGAACATTCTTCTGGTGCTTGCAGCAGAAGGACTTTCTGTTTTTCATGCATGCTCAAGGTGTGAGGGAAGAGATTCCCTCAAAACTCAGGACATTCGTTTTTCAGTCAGTTGTGACATGCAGTGTGCTATGCATGCTAATGTCACAATTACTGAAAGTGAACGAATCCGGAGCCTTTAGGCTCTGGCTGCTTTCACCTTGATTTGTGCTCAGGGGCATATCTCAGCTCCCCACCCCTTAATCACTGATCACCATGGGAGAGGCTCTGTGGGAAAGGAAAGAATTTCACTTTTCTACTGGTACTCCTCCGTAGTGGAGCCTACTTGGAGATTGTTGCAGGAGGGGACTAGCTGACAGGGATGGATTCTAGGCCAGTAATGTCCTCCCACAAATGGCTAAATGCTCCCTCCTAAGGGGGATAGAGTCTGTCTGCCCCTCAGGAGCAGGCAATTTGGGACAGAAGTTCCACTAAACACCACGATTCATTTAAAAAAGTAGAATGGTGTAGGGGGCAGCTCATTCTGGCAACAAGTAATATCCTCACCCTTAAATGTCCAACAGTCTTTCTGCCTCCCCTGAGGTGCAGACTAAGAAATGGGGTGGGTCCCTGCCTTTCCAAGCATCGGGCTCAACTCCAGCTCCTACATTCTTTTGGCTCCTGTGGGGTCGGGTGGGTTGGGGGATTTACCCCAGTCTGACCATCCTGAGAGGCAGAAAGCCCACTGGACATGAGGACTGCTGTTATTTTATGAAAAGAAAATGGGATCACTCTGGTCTGTTCGGGTATCAGGATATACTACCCACTCCTAAGGCCCGAACAGTCTTTCTGCTACTTCTGTGGGCAGATTGGAGATTTTACCTCCAGTTTCCTCAATCAGTCCTCCCCTGGAGGAGGGGGTCGGAGTCTCAGAGGCAGAAAGATTATTATACACCAGGGCTGTCTTTTTTTCATAAAAAAAATGGGACAGGTCAGCTCATCCTGGCATCGGGCCATACCCCCAAACCAGTATTACTGCCCACAATCTGCCCCCAGTAGGCATAAAACTCACAGAGTGCCAGGAGTAGATATTTGTTTTAAAGAATATGATATGGTGTAGTCCATCCTAGCATCAGACCATATTCTCAACTCTAAAGCCCTGGAAGTTTTTCTCCCCAAACACACCAGACGAATATTACACCCATTCTCTTGGCAAGAGGGAGGAAAATGGATTCTTTTGGGTGCAATTTTGACACATAGACTGGAAGAGTGGGGAAGTTAACTCACCCATTTGGCCTCCCCCGGGTGCCTTAAAGTCTACCAGGAGCCCTCTGGTGGGAGCTGCAGTGTAGTTCCAAGATGGGCAAACCCTGCACCCCATTCTGTTTCCATTTTGTCCCCTAATGTTCTGGTGGGCTTTCACGCCCCCTGGTATGGACAGATAGGCAGTAAACACTCACTCTACTCTGCCCATAAAGTGGTGCTGAAAGGCCACAAGACTACCAGGGAAGTAATTGAAAAAAGGAAGGGACGGGTCAATTTATCATCTCAGTGCTGGGCCTCACCACCGTCTAGCACCAGACAATATTTCTGCCCCCTTTTGCAAGCCCACCTACACCCAAAGATATCCAAATTTCCTCTGACTTGTAATGGTAAATGGCTGCACTATTTAGGCTAAGGGCCAGTTGACAACCAGGGAACCCTACCACCCAGGGAATTTCTGAAAGTGAGAGGCCCAGGGGAATCCAGGGTGGTGTGGCATGCATGGATCCTAGCAATGTTTTCTTATCAAAATGAATATGACAGAAAGCTCAGGCACTTCCAGCCAATGGCCAAAGTCTTTACCATCCTCCAGTCCCACATTTCTTCAGATTTAAACTCTGCCTTTCATGTATGGGCGTGCCTAACATACATCATAGGCCCACCACACATCATAGGAATGAGCCAAAACTGTGACATTGTTAAGACCTCAATCACGCAACATTGATTTCCCACAGTCCAAGTTTTTACTGAATCCTGTTGCAGACTATAGGCCGACCACACACATATGGTACTGTCTTTATTGGGAGACGTGTGGGAACGCTGGGTGGTAGGAACATTTTCAATGCTCACATAGTTAAGAATGTTCACGAAAGAAATATGAGGAAAGTCTGTGATTTTAGCCTAAGTTGGACATTTACAGGGCATTCTCAGTTAGAAAACGTAGTGGGATCCACACAAGTCAAGCCATTATGGTTTCCCCTAGGTGTCTAGATTTTTTAAATGTTTGGTGTTGGTATGCTAACCTTTGTGTATGTGGTGGAAGGAAAGAATAAGTGTTCTCCCCATGGTCGTCGTCACAGTCATTGACAGGATATCGGCAAACATGGTTACAAATATACATATATCTTACCAAGATACGTGGGGCGAGGGCACCATCCCAAATTTCCTAGGTTTGCCCAGTGCCTCGCGACTATATATATCAGTTGGGGAGTGGCATTAAACTCAGTAATACAGTGACAGTAACAGCAATGACATTAGCAATAAACTATCAGAGATAACAACGATACATTATAACAATGAAGCAAGAATGACATATGAACACATGCGTGGTATTTAGCACTCAGCCACTGGATGCCTCTAAGTGTCACTGGTGCAGTGCAGGAGGTCCTTTAGGCATCCCCAGGAGATAGGTCAATGAAGCCGCCAGCAGGGAGCAAAGGCTTCAGGGGGGACCTTGATTTGTCTCTGTCTCAAAGGGGCCTCTGGGTGAAGTCTGTCACGGCTTGGAAGGTCACGTCCATTCCATCTTGGGACCTTGGTTGACAGTCCAAGAACCTGCCTCTTTTCTGCGTTGCAGCGTGGCTTGGAAGGTCACGTCCCTTCCATCTTGGGACCTTGGTTGACAGTCCAAGAACCTGCCTCTTTTCTGTGTTGCAGCGCGAGTGCGGGGGTCATTAGCATCAACAGCCAAAAGCGGAGTATAGTCACTTGGCGAGGGAGGGTTCACTGTGAGAGCTATGGCCTCTTGATCCATAGGTTGGGCCGGGGTCAAAGAAATCCTTGGAGTTACCATCCGCCGTGATCCACATTCTGGCCAGTTCAAAGAGCCCACATTTGATATTTAGTTGACGCAACTGAGGCCTAAGAGCGAGGAACGCCTTCCGCTTCTCATTTGTTTCTCAGGAGAAGTCTGCAGCAATCCAAATCTCGTGACCATCTTGACGGTATGGGCCATGCATCCTTGCGGCTGTCAATAACTGGCGGGCCTGTTCATGGCGCAGGAAACAGTCAGTTATAGGAAGGGGCCTCTCATCGGCTCATTTGTGAAGGGGGCCAATCCGGTGAGCTCGTTGGAATTCAAGAGTGGAGGAAAAAGTAAGGCCTGTAAAGGTGGGGATAAAGTCACGTAAGAAAGGCCCTCATGTTGGCACCCTCCAGTTTTTCCGGAAACCCAAAGAAGCGGACATTGGCTCTATGGCTCCGATCTTCAAGGTCGTGAGTTTGTGTCGAAGATATTGTAGTTCAGGTTCATTATCCGGGAGGCTCGCCATTTGGCTTTCAACAGCATGTAGACGGTGATCCAGACCCGTGGCTGTGGCCTGTAAGCTTGCAATGACTTCCTGGGCACATAGGTCATGTGAGAACAAGCTTTGGTTGAAGGGCACAAGTAGAAAATGCATAGGCCTAACTGTTAACCCTTTTCCACACACAAATAATCTGGCTCAATCAGTGCCTTTTTGAGCCCTTTTTAAGTCACAAGTAGACCTCATCAGTAGTCCTAAACAGTCAATTATCCCGCCAATGTGTGGGGTCCCGGAACAGTATATAAAATATATATATATATATATATATATATATATATATATATATATATATATATATATATATATATATATATTTATATATATATATATGTATATTTATTTGTGCAGATCTTTTTCAGTGGAATGTGTGCTTAAATAGAGGCAACAATGGCCAATTATAATTAATATTTTTTTTAAAAAGAAGAAACCAAATATTCAGTGCATTATCACACTGTGACAACAAACCCCTTCCACAAATCTTTTTAAAAAGGAAAATAAAGGAAATGCAGGACAGTGTTGGCAGATAGACTGCCTAAGACATGAGTAAACCCTGGCACTGCCTTTAAGGGCCTTATAGGCTGCCGGAGACATGAGTAAATGCTGGCATTGCCTTTAAGGGCCTCAGCCTTCCTCCTGTGTCCCATCAAATAAATGTTAGAAAAGTACACTCATCAATTAATTTCAAATATTACAAATCTTGAAAGTCTGTGTTTGTACAATACTACTTTTCTTCTCATATTTTTATACCCATTATTATATTCCTTGAAGATATATTCCATTACCATGTATTTACATATCTATTTATTTATTACTCTAGTCCTACTGTACTAGAGAAAAAATAAATTAAATTAAATTAAATTAAAATAAATAAAATAAAATAAAATCTATGAATAAAATTCAAATTATAAATAAGTTAATTAAATAAAAAATAAGAATGAATAAATACATTAAATAAAAATGATTAAAGTATATATATATATATATATATATATAAAATTATAAATAAAATAAATGTACTCTCTTGTAAGCTTTACTTTGCCTGCCTCTCACCATATGTCATGTCTCTATCGCTCTATCCTCCATCCCCACTCTGACTCATCCCAAACCCATTCTACTACTTTCATCTCCAAAATAACCCTGCCTAAGTTCTTCCCTCCTCTTCCACATCTAATTCACCCAAACCTCAGTTTACTGTCATGATCTTGCAAACAATTCTACTAAATTCTCCCCCATTTATCTCACCTTTGACTCACCAAAACCCCTACTGCTACTATGACATATGTCATGTCTCTATCAATCTATCCTCCACCCCCACTCTGACTCAACCCAAACCCATTCTACTACTTTCATCTCCAAAATAACCTTGCCTAAGTTCTTCCCTCCTTTTCCACATCTAGCTCACCCAGACCTCAGTTTACTACCATGATTTCCCAAACAATCCTACTAAATTCTCCCCAATTTATCTCACCTTTGACTCATCCAAACCCCCTCCTGCTACTATGATCTCCCTAACCCTTTCCACAGACTCTTCCCTCCTCCATCTCTCCTTTACTCATCCCAGGCTTCATCCTATTACTACAGACTCCCAGACTCCCAGTTAACACTTCTGGATTCTTCCCTCCTCTATCCCTCCATTACACTAGTCAATCCATCTACAAACTCACATGTCCTCTGCTCAAATTAACTAATAATAATACTAAAACTGTGCTCATATTTCCCTATACTAATCCACCACTAATTCACCTTGGGTTCCAGAGTAGCGTGCTACTCACTGAAAAGCGCTTTGACGCCTCATCAGGGGTAGTAAGTGCTATATAAATACTATTACAATATTACAATAAAGCCCAGACCCAAATAACAGAGTTTATCAGGTAGCTAGAACAAGCACATTTCATGGGAAACACATTGATGTTTCCAAATTATTTTGTGGGACATTTCCTCCTGTGAGTGATCGATCCATTCACACAAGTCAGTTACCATTTTTATTGGGATGTGTGTGAGAATGCTAGTGGGAATTTGTTGATCCCCACAAATTTTGAAACATTTCCTCTAGCCAGAGGTTAGCCACCACCCAACCCCCCTCTTCCACAGTGCCCAAGGCCTCCTAGTATGATTCTGCAAGACCATACTCGACCAGTTGAAGGTAGGATTCAATTTCATCTCCCTCACTGGTGGTCCATAACATCGGACAAATGGGTCTTGCAGATCATGCAGAAGGGCTATTCCCTCCCCTTCCAGTCTTTCCCTCCCTCTATGCCTCCACTAAAAGAACGGCTGATGGAGGATCACTTAGTCTTGCTCCATGAGGAAGTTACAGCTCTCTTGGCCAAGAGAGCCACAGAAAGGGTTCTGATGTCAGAAGTAGGCAGTAGTTGTTATTCCCGCTACTTTCTGATTCCAGAAAAGAATAAGGGTCTTCGCCCTATCTTGGATTTAAGGGATGTCAATCTCTTCCTAAAAAGGAGAAATTCAGGATGCTCACTCTTGCTCAGGTCTTGTCTGCCTAGACCAAGGAGACTGGATGGTAGCGTTGGACTTGCAGGAAACGTATTTTCACATACCCATCCTGCCTTCCCACAGGCGCTACTTCTGGTTCAAGGTGGGCCACAAGCACTTTCAGTTTATTGTGCTCCCTTTCGGCCTCACCAGTGCCCCTCTGGTGTTCACCAAAGGGATGGCGGTGGTAGCAGCTCATCTGTGCAAGTTAGGGATTTCAGTCTTCCCCTACCTCGACAACTGGCTGTTGAAGGCTTCTACGCCCCAGGCTCTAGTCATGCACCTTCAGACGACTGAGACCCAATTGCATTCGCTGGAGTTCATTATAAACGTGCCGAAGTCACACCTGACTCCCTCTTAGAAGCTCCCTTTCATTTGAGCCCTTCTGGACACAGTGCAGTTTTGGGTTTATCCTCCCAAGCAGCGAGTCCAGCATATCCAGGTTATTATACCGATGTTTCAGCCTCTATCCTGGATTTCGGTGAGACAGACTCTGAGGCATTTGGGCCTCCTGGCCTCCTGCATCCCATTAGTCAAGCATGCCAGGTGGCATATGAGGGCTCTGCAGTGGGATCTGAAGTTCCACTGGGCGCAGCATCAGGGCAATCTTACCAACACAGTTCTGATCTCAGAGGGAACTGCAAAGACCTGCAGTGGTGGTTAGTGAACTGCGATTGGGTCAGAGGCAGACTCCTCTCCCTTCCCCAGCCAGATCTCACAGTAGTGACAGATGTGTCACTTCTTGAATGGGGCGACCATCTGAGAGAGGCAGAGATCAGAGGCCTCTGGTCTCAGGCAGAATCCAGACTCCATATCAATTTACTGGATCTCCGGGCAATCTGACTGTCATTGAAAGCATTGAAAGCGGATAGTGAAGGTGTTCACAGACAACACCACTGCTATGTGGTACTGCAACAAGCAGGGCAGTGTGGTGTTGTGGACCTTTTGAAAAGAGGCTCTGCGTCTCTGGACATGGCTGGAACAGCAGGGCATACCCTGGTGGTTCAACACCTGGCAGGTTCTCTGAATGCCAGGGCAGATGAACTCAGCTGTCGGTGCCTAGTGGATCAAGAATGGTATCTCCAACCAGAGATGGCCAAGGACTCTTTCAGCAGTGGGGAGAGCCTTGGTTAGATCTGTTCGCCTCCGCAGAGAACGTGCAATGTCAGCAGTATTGTGTGTTGGAGTTTCCAACGACGCTTTTTGTTGTGAGTGGAATTCAGGCCTCCTGTATGCCTTTCTGACAACTTCTGCCCAGAGTTCTCAAGAAGATCAAGAACAACAGGGCCCAAGTAATCATTGTGGCTCCAGATTGGGCAAGTAGAGTTTGGTAGCTAGAGCTTCTGAAAATGAGCATTAATCCTCCAATCAGGTTCCCCTTTTGGGAGGAACTTCTGTTGCAGCAGGAGGGGAAGGTTCTCCACCCGAACCTGTCAACTCTCCACCAACATGCGTGGAGATCAAGCTGTGACAGTTGATGGCTTTTGACCTTCCTTCCGAAGTCTGTAAAGTTATTTTGGCGGCCAGGCGTCCTTCCACTAAAACGGTATACTTCTGGCACTAGAAACGTTTTGTTTATTATTGTACAGAAAGGTTTATTGATCCTCTTTCTGCTTCTCTTTTTGATATTCTTCTCTTTATATTTTCCCTTGCCCAGCAGGGTTCTTCCTTGGGTACACTCAAGGGCTATCTTTCTACCTTATCAGCATTTCTTCGGCTACCTGATCAGCATTCACTTTTAAAATCTCCCATTGTACATAGATTCTTCAAAGGGCTTGTACATATGTTTCCCCCTACGCCCTTTGTTATGCCCAAATGGGACTTAAATCTGGTCCTCACATTTCTTATGTGTGCTCCTTTTGAGCCCTTACATAACTGTCCCCTCCGGCTGCTCACCATCAAAATAGCCTTGTTTGTGGCAAAAACATCTGCCAAGAGGGTGAATGAGATTCAGGTACTTTCATCCAAGCCTCCATATCTCACTATGTTCCCAGACAAGATGGTTCTCAGAACTCGTGCCTCTTTCCTCCCTAAGGTGGTAACCCCATTCCATCTCGGTCAGAATATCACCCTGCCCACCTTCTTTGCTCCACCGCATCCCTCTATAGAAGAGGAGCAACTCCATCGGCTGGACCCAAAAAGGACGTTGTCATTCTACCTTGACCACATAATGAGTTCCAGGTGGATGACCAACTCTTTGTGGGGTACTTGGGAGCAAAGAAGGGTCGGGCAGTGCAGAAGCGCACCATTTCACGCTGGGTCATTCTCTGCATCAAGATCTGCTACACACTGGCCAGGAAACAGCCTCCTGAGAGCTTGAGGGATTATTCTACCAATGACAAAGCTGCTACCACTGCGCTAGCTCGGGGGGGTTCCAGTCCTGGATATTTGTCAGGCAGCAACGTGGGCATCCTTGCACACATTTGCAAAACATTACTAATGGACAATCAGGTACGGAGAGACGAACATTTTGCCCTTTCGGTCCTACAGGACTTTTTAGTGTAAGTAGAGTTATCCGCAGCCCACCACCAGGAGGTTATAGCTTGGCTATCTATTCAAAGGCAAGGAATCTGCAGCTAGAAGTCTCTATCAGATGAACAAGCTACTTACCTTTAGTAACACATTATCTGGTGGAGAATCTATCTAGCTACAGATTCCTTATACCAACCCATGCTTCCCTGCTCTGCGGATATGTCTATTAGGGTTAGGGTTTATACCTTTAGGGCCCTAGTTTTGCACAGACGAACTGTTGGTTCTATCTATGACTCCTCGTTTCTGTTGTGGAAGTTTGTGGGTAAAAGAACTGACGTACGTGTGCCAGGGAGGTGCCTTTATAGGCGACCGTGATGTCACAGAAGGCTCCAACATCACTGACGATGCCACGCGGATCCGAATGACGCACGCGGATCCAAACGACGCCACCAGACAGTGCGCACAGGGTACTGCTCAGCAAAAAATTCCAGATTCAAAGCTGATGCCAGGAAATTCAAAGGTAAGGAATCTGCAACATTTCAGATAATGCATTACCGAAGGTAAGTAACTTGTTCATTGTGACCAGAAGAGTCTGACAGATTTAAGGGTATAATACTTTTGTAGATCAGCCATGAGGCAAAAAAATAGAATTACAAATGAAAACATTGGCACCTATTTCATTTTCTTACTTATCTTCATCAGCTTTTTTCATTTCAATGATTTGTTTTGCTAAGGAAACCATGAGCAACCTACACAAATGAAGTCTTGTTGAATTTAGAATTGTGTATATTTTTGTATAGCTCTATGTATAGCATTTCAGGTTTGTCCGTGATTTCACACCTGTTTCCACCACAAACTGCAAGTAGCCAGCGACCACAAAAATAGGAAAGAAATTGTACCAATTAGAAAATTGCAGATACAGTGGTAACGATTATGTTTGTACAACTCTTCCAGTTCCTGAAAGCTGGAAAGAGAGTGGTCTTAGCACAACAAACCTTTTGTTGATGCCTTTCTTAGAACAAATAACACCTATTTTCTTTAATATCATAGGCCCTCATTACAACACTGGCGGTAGGTGGAGAAGTGGCGGTAATACCGCAAACAGGCAGGTGGTAAAAATGAAATTACAAGCATGGCGGTGACTGCCATGCAAAACCGCCACCTCTCCACTCCGACCGCCAGGGTGGTAACGACCGCTGGGCTGGAGACTTCGGTCTCCAGTCCGGCGGCCATCACTACACCGCCAGCGGTATCACGACCCCGCATACTGCCATGGATTTCGTGGGGTTCTGCACCGCCACGAAATCCATAGTGGTAGGCACTATCAGTGCCAGGGAATATGTTCCCTGGCACTGATAGGGGTCTCTCCCACCCCCCTGCCCAGAGTCCTCCCCCCAAACCCACAACCCCCCTACCACCCCCAAAGGTAGTAGGACCACACTCCCCACCCCCAAAAGTAGTAGGAACCCCCTCCGCACCCCCCAACATTGACAGCCCCCCACACGCATACTCACACAACTACACATACAGGCACACATACACGCACACATACACACACTCATACACACAGACATACATGCACGCATTTTCCATACACACAACACACACCCCGCATGCATACACGCACTCACACACACCCTCTACACACTCACATGCACACCCCCATGCACGCACACAACACCCCTCCACCCCCCTCCCCTAACGGACGATCACCTTACCTAGTCCGGTGATCCTCCGGAAGGGAACGGGATCCATGGGGGCTGCTCCGCCGCCAGCTCCCCGTCACCAGAACACCGCCACGCCAAATCATGGGACGTGATTCGGTGGGCGGTGTTCTGATGACATGGTGGTGGAGGTGGAGCAGCCTCCACTTCACCTTCGACCGCCAGTATGTCTGCTGGCGGCTCTCCGTCTGGAAAAGGGCGGAGGGCTGCCAGCAGTCATAATACGCTGTTCAGAAAACCACCTGCACTGGCGGTCTTCAGCACGGCGGTACCTCGACGGTCTTGCGAAAAGACCGCCAAGGTCCAAATGAGGCCCATAGTATTTAAACAATGTTACATTTAGCTATTGTCTACGTTCCCTATGGGAAATTCACAAGCCCTGGGTACTTTAGAATCTCTAACATGTAGAGAAGAAGTATGCTGTTTTGGCCAGGATACCTTTCATGGGAAAAAAGTTAAGACGGTTTAAGATCAAACAGATCCAAAAATAAAAAAAGGCACAGCACTGAGGGTGCTGGGAAGCCTCAGTAGAGGTTAAGGATGTGAGGATCCTCCTTGTTCCTCATTTGCCTAAAATCCAAATATGGAAAATAAATTATGAGTTCAAACAGTTTCAGGTGTAAGTCTGAAACAGTACTTGAGCTACTGAACTTCATTATCAAAATACAATACTTCTCTGTAGTCTGCTTCCGCGTCTAACACTTCCAAAACAAAAACAAGCAGTTTCCAAAGTCTTCACAAGGCCTGGTAACAAGGTCTTGGGTGCAGAAACAAAGGCCCGTATTTATACTCCGTTTGCGCCGAATTTGCGTCGTTTTTTTCGACGCAAATTCGGCGCAAAACTAACGCCATATTTATACTTTGGCGTTAGACGCGTCTAGCGCCAAAGTATGGGCAAATAGCGTCATTTTTTTGCATGAACGCCTTCCTTGAGTTAATGAGATGCAAGGAAGGCGTTCCCGTCTAAAAAAATGACGGCGACGCAAATGCGTCGTATTTATACTCCCGGGCAAAAATCACGCCCGGGAGGTGGCGGGTCAAAAAACCCCGCATTTGCGCCACTTTTTAACGCCTGGGTCAGGGTAGGCGTTAAGGGGCCTGTGGGCTCAAAATAAGCCCACAGGTGCCCTCCCCTGCCCCCAGGGACCCCCCTGCCACCCCTGCCCACCCCAGGAGGACACCCAAGGATGGAGGGACCCACCCCAGGGACATTCAGGTAAGTTCAGGTAAGTATAATTTTTTATATTTTGTAATTTTTTTTGGGTGGCATAGGGGGGCCTTATTTGTGCCCCCCTACATGCCACTATGCCCAATGACCATGCCCAGGGGACACAAGTCCCCTGGGCATGGCCATTGGGCAAGGGGGCATGACTCCTGTCTTTACTAAGACAGGAGTCATGAAATGGCGTCTGGGCGTCGTAAAAAAATGGCGCAATTCGGGTTGAGGCGATTTTTTTGCCTCAACCTGACTTGCCCCATTTTAAGACGCCCTAACGTCATTTTTTCCCAACGCCGGCGCTGCCTGGTCTACGTGGTTTTTTTCCACGCACACCAGGCAGCGCCGGTCTGCTTGCGCCGTCTAACGCCATTCCATAAATACGGCGCCCGCATGGCGCTTCAGAATGGCGTTAGACGGCGCTAAATTTTTTGACGCTAAACTGCGTTAGCGCAGTTTAGCGTCAAAAAGTATAAATATGGGCCAAAGTATCTTCATTGCTTATAAAAGGACACTCTGGCGAACAAAGAACCTTATACTTGATAACTTCAAGATGGCTACATTTATACCCAAACATTATGAGAGCGCTGTAGCTTCAAGGGAAATTAGGTTTTCTGAATTGAGCTCCTACTCCTGGGCTGTCCACTAATTCCAAGTCTTTCACAAAGTGGCGCCAATGTTCTAGGGGCACTGCCAGCTAATTCTTCCTGGGCATCAACATTACACTCGTGAATTCAGAACACTGTACTTGCAAGCCTGCTGTGCATGACAAGGTACGTGTGTGCAACAGATCATGATATACTCTAGATGTAACCACCATGCAGAGCCCAAGCCTCAAGATGTAAACCCCAAAACCGGACGCAGTGCTCCAATTGGGCCTCCCGAGCTACATCCTTTTGAACCTGTGCAATTCAGAAATGTTATAAATTCTCCAGAGGTTGCATGCAGATTCCCACGCTCCAGGTAAGGTTACACACGTTTTTGTAGGCAATGCCCAGCTTCCATCCACATACACACAGAGAGGGTTCAGATCTGTGTGCATATACCTCATTAGGACACCGAGAAAGTGTGAGCAGCATTGCATTTTTTGGGTGGGGTGGGATGGAGGGGGCTCTCTATGGCTAAGCGTTGCATGGTGACTATCTGAAACCCCCGTCTGAGCCGGCATGAGGACATCTGCCGTTTCCTTATTGCGCTCGTAGCAAGATCCCCTGCTCCACGGTTCCACATTAGCATAATTGTTTTTCCACATTTAATTTTGATGGAAGCTTTCCTGGCACAGACAGTCTGTCGGTCTTGCCTGCATCCTGTACATCACAAGTACTGAACCAATATGCCAGGCACGTTACATGGTTTTCTTGTTGGCTTGCTTCTATTGAGCATTAGCAACCCACTTTTTTATCTGTTGAGTGACACTGACCAAAGCAAGTTTTGCAACAAAATCACTCCCTTGGAGCGTAAGAGCGCCGCCCCCTTCCCTACTGTGAGACGTCACATTCATTCATACGATTTAAAATATGATTCATATTTAAAAATGGTTTGCCCTGGCCACTGCCTTATTTCTATTGTGTCAGCTGTCTGGGCGGGGACAATCCTGTTGATTTGACAGCATAGAATCTGGACTACTAAATCAGCGGAGTAACGCAAACTGGCAGGACCTCCCTAGAGAATCTGATGAGGGGCCCTCGTCTCCCCTAAGTCACAGATATACATTGACGTTTGGCTGATGGGGGGCTTGAAGGATTGAAGGGCCGTAGGCGCTGCATGGGTTTCCGTTACACCACTGAACAAGATCCGGTTTTTGGTGCAAAGAAAAGCAAATATTTACAGCCAGCACCGCGGGAAGGATCATTAGCATTCAACACAATAACGGAAAGCCCCGCCCTCCTTTATCCGCAAACACGTCACTGCCATGTTCTAGCGTTAAAGGGATGTGAAACAGAATAGTTACCGAGTTATCAATTCAAAGGAACAAATAGTATTCTGTCACTTAAAAAAATGATTACTTGTATATCATAGTGTCTGTGGTGTGGGTGCTGCAAATTGGAGACAACCCCAGTGCTTACTGCGGTGAGATGCCTCAGTCTACATTAAGGCTGGGTCTGGACAGCAGCTTTCGATTGAAAGAAGAACCATCCCAAACTGGTTCCACAGTTTGAAACAGTGGACCCACATCCCCTATCTAGAAGTTGTGAATAAAAGTGAGATCTAAACCACCCCACTTTGTGCCAGGTCCAAGTCCCTTATGACCAGGGAAAGGGGTTTACTGGACAATACTCAAAGGCCTGCTGTGCAGCCAGGGGTGGTGGCTGCCTTGACATCCAATCTCCCAGATGTGAGAGGACTTCACCTGAATTCTGCACTTTCTGCGGAAGAAGCTACAAATCTGCCGGCATGCATGATTATCATAAGTCCTGATGGGGGCTGCAGCTGCTGTGATAATTGGAGGCCCTGTTGCTGCTGCAACTACTTGATCATCACTGTTCTAGTCAGGACTACAACTGGGCACTCATGATAAGCCTGGATGGTGGATGCAATTTTAATTGTCGTAGGCCTGAATGGGGCCTGCTACGATCATGATAATTTTAGGCCTAGTCGGGACCTCACTTACCTCTGGTCTAGTCAGGACTGCTGTGACCGTCGTTGACATGATATAGGCTGGGACTGACATAAGCAAAGGCGTAGCCACTTCACTGCATCCATTGGAGATTGCTGCTGCCGTGTCTGCACCTATGCTGGTGCAGTGGACTCAGAAGACTGAGGCACAGTAGATGCACAGACTGACACATCGTGTCTTCCCTGTGTGGTCCATAGAACTTATTGCTCACCATGGCTCCCACAATAGATGCTTAGAAAGGCCACCTGAGCCTGCAAGGGATTATCTAGGGCTTGAACGTGCCATCCCAGTCCCATAAGGGATAAGATTGAATACTGAGAATGTGCACCACTGTGAGCAAGGAGAGGCTGCACCCAGTGCCTAATTCGAGACAGCACCTGCACCCGATTCACCCTATACAATGATTTTCCAGACAGGGGCACCCATCGGATAGAGGGGCACATGGGAAAGGATTAGTAGAAAGGAACTGGACAAGGTATAGCACCATGAAGATGAATAGCACTCAGGTGCACTAAAGTGTATAAAGCATTGCACTGTGTTTTATTTTATACAAATTGGTGATTACAAGTACTTCATTGTTTTAAAAACATGGGAACTGGGCTGAACATTAGACTTATTGTGTCTGTTGGATGACTGTTGAGTGCTGAGCTTGAGCATCCTCCACTATCTTCCTGAGAATCCTGCAACAGCTTGCCCTCACTACCCTGAGTGTTAAGAGCAGACACGTGTACCTGGCCCAGATAGCATAGACATAGTAGAACAGGACCGTTAAAACCAGTGGGCAAAAATACCCTAACCCACACATTTGCGGCTCCTGCATGTCTCGTAGCACTTACAGACCCAACAAGATGAAGCCTTGACTGATTTTGTACTAAGGCAAAGATTTTAAAAAAAATTATACCTCCTAAACCTAGAGGACAAACGTTATAGGCTATTTTGAAGTCACAGACACTCTGATATGCAAAATAGGATTGAAAGCAACTACAAATTATGTTTTTCCTATTCATAAATCCCATTTTAGGAATCTGGACATTTTAAAAGACTCCTAACATGGTATTCCGAATGGATACCGATTCCGAATTCGGAGGGGAGGCTGTGTTGTTGGCGTCTCTTCCAAACTGCAACGTGACATCCAACTTATCAATGTTTTGCAACTGGAACTCAAGTTACAAACCATTGAAAAGTTGCTGTAGGAAAGTGCCCCTTTTAGTATGGTTACCCCCTCCACTTTTTGCCTGGTATTGATGCTGACTTTACTGAAAGTGTGCTGGGATCCTGCTAACCAGATCCTAGCACCAGTGTTCTTTCCCAAAACTGCACCATTGTTCCCACAATTGGCCCACCCTGACACACAGCTAAGTCCCTTGTAAAAGGTACTCATGGCATCAAGGGCCCTGTGGCCAGGGCAGGTCCCCAAAGACTGCAGCATATATTATGCCAGCCTAGGGAACCCCTCACCCACAACATGCACACCGTCATTGCAGCTTGTCTGCATTGGTGGGGAGAAAAAGGTAAAGTCGACATGGCACCCTTCTCAGGATGCCATGCCCACAAACCACTGCCTTTGGCATAGGTAAGTCACACCTCTAGCAGGCCTTACCGCCCTAATGCAGGATGCACTATCCCACTGGCGAGGTCATAGCTGCATGAGCAACATGCCTCTACAGTGTATAAGTCCATTCTTAGACGTTGCAAGTGCAGTGTGGCCATATGGAGTACATGGGCTGGGAGTTTGTCATTAGAAACTCCACAGCTCCATGATGGCTTCACTGAAGTCTGGGAAGTTTGGTATGAAACGTCTCAGCACAATAAACCCACATTGTTGCCAGTATTGGATTTATTGCAAAATGCACCCAGAGGGCATCATAGAGATGTATTTTAACCAAACTCCTAGTGCAGGACTGACCGATCTGTGCCAGCCTGCTACTTCCAGAAAAGTTTCGGACCTCATTGGTTGAGAGTGTTTGTGCTTTGTAAGATCAGAAACAAACCTGCATTGGGTGGGGGTGCTTCACACCTCCCCCTGAAGGAACGGTAACACCTTATGGTGAGCCTCAAAGTCTCAGGCCTCCTGTTACAGTGCCCCAGGAACCTCCAGCTACTGGAGATGCCCGCCCACCAGGCAAAGCCCCACTTTTGGCAGCACATCCGGTGGGAAAATTAGGAAAAACAAGGAGGAGTGGCCACTTCAGCTAGGACCACCCCTAAGGTGTCCAGAGCTGAATTGACCCCTCCCTGTAGAATCCCCCATCTTGGTTTGGAGGACAGTGACCAATAGGGTTAGGTCTGTGTCCCCCTCCCTAAAGGAAGTGGGCACCGGAAGGGTGTAGTCATCCTCAGGAACATTAGCCATTGGCTAATGCCCTCTGACCCCTGTAACGCCAACGCCCCTAAATCCAGGATTAAAGGGCTCCCCCAAACCTAGCTCATCAGATTCCTGGCGACCTCAAGAAGACAAGAAGAAGAAAGAATAAGGACTGCTAAGCTGACCCCAGCAGAGAAGACACCAACTGACATGGCCCCTGCCCTACCGGCCTGTTTCCAGCTTCTGACACCCCTGCTACAAAAAAGGGGACACATCCTGTAGGACCAACCTCCTCTTAAAAGCCTGAAGTGGACTGCCTGCCCACCAGAAGACCAAAAACTCCTGAGGACAGCAGCCCTGTCCACAAAGAAACTCAAACAAAGGGCTCCAGAACTGCCCTGGATCCGTGAGCCCTGCCCACTCTGCACACCACGACCATGGCCCGTGTCCAGATGGCCCAACGGTCTAGAGTAGGTCCCCCAGGCAATTTCAAACTAGGGTACACCCTGGGTTGACCACTCCTGGCCAACACAATGACATCTGCAGACTAAATCCAGAGGACCCCCTTCCTGAGAAGGATCCAGACAAAGATACCCAACGTCAAAAGGTACCCTGCACCCGCAGCCCCCTGGCATTGGAAAACCCAACATCTGGTGCAGCAACATGCAGCATGTGGCCCTCCTCCCTGTCCAGTCTGTGGTTTCCCTGAACCAACCTCCTGGACCCAGCCTACTTGTGACCCCCGGGTTCCCCCTATTCAACACCATTGGGAGCCAGATGCCAAGTTTTCACCCTGCACCCGTCTGCCCCTGTGCCACTGAGGTATGTTTGATGCTGAAATGTGCCCCCCCGGTGTTCACCTAAACCCTCCAGGTCTGCCCTCTGAAGATGCAGGTACTTACCTGCTGGCAGATCCAATTCCGAGTGCACCAGTCTCCATAGGAGCACATTTTAAATCTTGAATCAACTTTGACCTCTGCACCCGACCGGCCCCATGTTGCTGGTGGTGTGTGTTTTGGGTTAACTTGAACACCCACCTCAGGACATCGTAACCCCCAGAGACTGGAACTGTAAATCTTGTACTTACCTCAAAACTGTGCTAACGTTTCTTCCCCCTAAAACTGTGTTTGAAAATTGCAGTGTGTCAACTTTTAAACCAGATTATTGCTATTTACTTGAAAACCGTTTAACTTGCCAAATTGAGACAAAGTGGTGTTGTTACATGTGCTTACTGCTTATTTGCAAATGTACTTAATCGCAGTCAGAATCTTGTGGTTCTAGAAATAAAGTAACAAAATATATATTTTGCTTTATAAAAACAATTATCCTAGAGTTAGTCATTGAGTGTGTGCTTCATTTATTGCCTCTGTGTGTACAACAAATGCTTTGCCTCTGATAAGCCTAACTGCTCAACCACAGTACCTCAAAAGAAAGCATTAATATTATCTACTTTAGCCTCTGTTAAGCCTCTGGGGAACCCCTGGTCTCTGTAAACACTATGGCCCTCATTATGACATTGACGGTCATTTGACCGCCACGCTGGCGAAGGAGGTAGTATCGCCGCTAGTCCATCGGTAATGACCGCCAAATAGTGACCATGGTGGTGATCCCTCCCATAGAAGCTAACGTACCACCCCAACCGCCAGTGCGGTATGACCACTGAACACGGCAGTAGCCACCTACAGGCAGGCGGAAGACTAGGATCTGCCCACCATATTATGACATAGCAGAGCACCAGGATTTCCTGGCGTTAGCAACAACACCAAAAGCCTGGCAGAAACACATCCTATAAAAGGAGACACACCTCCAGGGACACAGAGGAGTCCACGGCCGCCATGGAACCAGAACTGCAAGTCTTCCCGATGCTGTACCATGTAATGGCAGTCCAGGACCACCAATGCCAACGAAGACGACGACAGTGAGTACAGCTGCCTAGCACACAAGGGAGGGAGGGAGGAAGAGTGAAACACACCCATGCACAACACACACCAAACACACATGCCATACACCCAGAACAATCTGCAGAGTAACTCAACAGCAACAGAACCCAGGAGCAAGGAAAGCCAGGACACATTCCTGTTGTCCAACCACTGCAATTAGGTGGAAAGAGCGACCTAAATTGTATAAAGAGAGAACTGGTAATATAACTATGTACAGAAAGGGCCATTGGCCAGTCCTAAGTGTCTAAAGGCCACAGGGCAACGTCCAAGGCCCAACTTGACTCCTGACAGCCCAGTTACTCCACTGGGCAGGGGCATCATGGTAACGGTAGGCAGGCACCTCAGGGGGCAGGAGGCAGTGGGGGGAAATAGGGGGGTTCTTTTCACAGGGAGGTCCTTGGGCTTGGGTTTGGGAGAGGGCGGGTCCTTGCCCTTCTGGCTTGGGGGCGGAGGAGTGGCCTTGGGATGGGGGGCCGGAGTGCCACCCTTCTTGAACTTAGTGGCAGGAGTACCCTTAGGGGGAGGAACAGGAGTCGGTTTGGAGCTGTAGGTACTGGGCTGGGGGGTGGGACTTTCCTTTTACAAGCAGGATGGGGGGGTAGGGAAGAGGTCAAGGTGGGAAAGGAAAAGCTTCTTAGGAACAGTGGTGCGGGATGTGGGAGGAGGTATGGGAGTGGAGGTAGAGGGAGTGGTTGTAGGAGGAGGAGGTGTGCTGGACTTGGGTGCAGGTGCATGGACAGTGTGCATGTGTGAGGTGTATGGCTGTTAGGGGTCTGAATGGGAGCCTTTGTGTGACTTTGGAGGGGGCAGATAGGGTGGGGGAGGACAAATCGAATGTGTGGAATGATGTTGTGGTGGTGTCTGCAAGTGAGGTGGGTGTGCTACATGAGGTGGTGATGGTGGTAACCACATGTGATTGGGGCCATTGATGGGACCCATATTGCCTTAGTCCCTCCCATGGCAAGTGAACAGGTATACAGGAACAGGAAGAGTTTCCACTTTCTTAATGTCCAGGTGGTGTGTCTTCCTGACCAGTATATCTCCCAAGTCACTGCCAAGTATCCTGGATCTGTGCATGATGCCTATGTCCTGAGGAATAGTAACTTCTCACAGCTGATGGCACAACTACAGAGGCACAGAGTGAGGCTCATAGGTGAGCTTGAATCCCCACCCAATGTATGTCTGTGTATGCCTGCAGGAGTCATACCCCGTGCCATTGTGCAAGGCTGATATGTGTCCCTCACTTCTTACTGGTGACTCCATCTACCTAAACTTGTCCGGGCTCTTGGCCCCTGTTAGGAATCCGAGAACAGGGGCTGAGAATAGGTACAATGATGCTCATGGGCATACTAGGAGGATTGTTGAATGGACCTTCGGTCTCCTGAAGGCCAGGTTCAGGTGCCTCCATTTGACAGGTGGATCCCTATGCTACTCCCCTGAGAAGCTCTGCAATATTGTTGGGGTGTGCTCCATGCTGCACAATGTGGCCCATAGACACCATGTGCCCTATCTGCAGAATGAGGGGTGTGGTAATGCATCTGTGGCAGCAGTGGACACTGAGGACAGTGATGAGGAGGATGAGGAGTAGGATATGGAGAACAGGACACATATCATTCAGCAGTACTTTCAATGACATTAAGGTAAGACTGTTGAACTATCTATTTCTCCATTTCAGTGTTGTGCTGTGTGGCTATAGTACAATGACAGTCACTACCTTTGCATCCCAACTGACTGTCATCCTTGCCTTCCCTTATTGCATATGTTGGTGTGGTTGCAACTGTAATGCTGTGATGTGTACAGACTGCTGAGACACATGTGTAGGATGGATTCACACATTGCAGGTCAATTTCACAGGATCATGCAGTTCATTATAGTTCAATGCATTGTACATTTCTTTCTGATAAAACACTATTACTCAAGATGTGTCCAAGGGTGTTTATTAAATCAATTACGTATACAATTCAAAGTGCGATATGGTGGGATGATGGTTGGGAAAAGTCCAGTGTAGTGGGCCAGTCTGTTTGTAGCACAGGTCTAGTGTCCAAGGAGCCATAGGAAGAAGAGCACTGGCAGTTCACAGTGAACAAGGTGACACAGTGGAAGATAAAGGGGACATTCTGGAGGGGCTCATTTCCTGGCTGTGGTCTTGGTCTTGGCAACTGTCTCTGGTGTCTGTCTGGGTCGCAGGGAACATTTGTGGGGTGGTTCACCTTCTGCAGGGGTAGGGGTGCTGGTGGCCTGTGAGTCCTGATGCAGGGCCTTCTATCCACTAGCTGCAGCAGATGTCAAGGGCTGATCAGTACACTTGCTAGTAGTGGGGGCCCGCTGGTGTGCTGTGTACTCCCGCATGATGTTGGCCATGTCACCCATCACCCCTGCAATGGAGGCCATGGTAGTATTCAAGGCCTGCAATTGTTGCATGACCTCCTGGTGGTGTCCCCCTTGCAGCCGCTGCTTCTCCTGCATGATGTTGAGCACCTGACCCATCCTGTCTTGGGATTGTTGGTATGCCCCCAGGACATTTGTTAATTCCTCCTGGGCAGCGGGTTCCCTGGGCCTGTCCTCCCCCTGGTGCACAGCTGTCCTCCAACTGTCCCTGGCCCCCTGTGGCTGTGTCCCCTGAATGGTGTGCCCACTCCCACTGACACCAGGATTCTCATTGTCTTGCCTGTGTGTGGTGTGGACTCAGGTCCCTGTTCAGGTGGGCACACTACTGATTGGCGTGTCCTGGGGACAGAGGTTTGGGGGCATTGGCTGGCTGCTGTGGGGTTTGATTCGGGGGTGGGGCCCTGTAGTGGACTGGCTTTGGGATGGGGTCGCCGACTGACCAGTGGTCCTAGATGGGTCAGGGAGCTCATCCAGATCTAGAGCTCCTAAGTTGCTGTCATTACTGGGGATATCTTATGGTGGGTGACTGGGTAGCCGTGGCACCCCTCGCCGCTGACATTGGCTGGGTCACCTGTGGGGATGTAAGTGATGTGTTAGGGTACTTGTCTGTGACATTTTCCGCATTTCTAGCTTTCCCAATGATATTGATATTGTCCTCCCACCTTTGGTAGTGTGTGGTGATGAATTGTGGGATTGGTAGTTCTCCATGATGTGCGCGCATGCAGAGCTGGTAGGGATGTGCTTGCAGTGTGTATGGCATGCAGGAGTTTACATTGACGTGTGGTAATTGGGGTGGAGCACTGTGTGAGATGGAGTGGGGTGAAGGAAGTCAGGGTAAGGGGGTGAGATGGCATGCAGGTATGGGGGGTGACGGGTTGTAAATGGTGACCCACCAGTGTCCAGTGCTCTGGCTACTCCAGTGAGTCCCTCAGGATGCAGTACAGCCAAGACTAGCTCCTCCCATGCTGTCAGCTGTAGGGGAGGAGGCGGGGGACCACCACCAGCCCTCCTAATGGCTAGCTGGTGCCTTGCTACAATGGAATACACCTTCCCCTGTAGGTCGTTCCACCTCTTCCTTATGTCATCCTTTGTGCATGGATGTTGACCCACAGCATTCACCCTGTCCACGATTCTCCTCCATAGCTCCATTTTCCTGGCAATGGAGAGCTGCTTTAAATGTGCACCAAACAGCTGTGGCTCTACCCTATTTCCTTCACCATGACCCGCAACTCCTCATCATTGAAAAGGGGGTACCTTTGTGGGGACATGGGTGTTGTGTAGTGTGTGTGTTGTGCAGAGAATGATGTGTGAAGTGGTGTGGTGCGTGATGGATGTATCGGTAGTTGTGGTATGTGTGTGCAGTTGTCTCTAGGATTGACGTGGCAAGGTGTGGTGGCCTTCTTGTGTTTGCATAGGTTTTTGGGTGTTGTGGGGGGTGTTTTATAGGGCCGTTGGTGGGTGTGTGGGGAGTCTGTAATTGTGTCCGTTTTTTTTTCTTCTTTTTTTTTCTGGGCAATCTTGTGTTGTTTTGTATTCGGGTGGCCATTCCTGCCTTGGTGTGTGGTGTAAGCCAATGGTTTACCGCTGTTGTATGTCTGCTGTGGTGATTGGTGGGTCATTATTTGGAGGTCGTTGTTTTGGTGGCGTAACAGTATGGGTGCTACTTCTGACAGTTTATTGCGTTCAGTGGGTCTGGTGGATTTGTGGTTGTGGCTGGTTTTTGTTTGTTTTGTGTGAATGTGTCAGAATCTGGCAGACGGATGGTCGCCTCTAGGGCGGTATGTTGGCGACAGTCACCGCAGCAGTATTCGGTATTTACGGCCAATGTCATAATGAGGGCCTATATCTCTCAGCCTGCTGTTCTGCTCAGTGGAGGGGCTGTTGGTAATTGCCCTCACACACTGCAAAAGCACACTGGTTTCCTCGCAGTGCAGGACATGCTCGGGATTGTGCCCAGGTGAAGCCTTGTCCAAGAGTGGGCCCTTCTGTACCAGTCTGCAGCCGGAAGAGGCCAGGCCCCCCCTCCGGGCCATAATGTTGTTAGAGCTGGGCAGTCCTTGTTCAATATGAATCAGTAGGGAAAAGGAAGTTGAAGCTGGGCACCCCGGTGGGGACACCACCATTGAGCCATTCTTGGTACAGGTGGCGGGGGTAATTTCCAAGGAAACAGAGCTTATGGAAAGGAAGCTCTCAATGGAACTTGTCAGGAGCGATTGTGACCCGACTCACCAAGGTGACTCTGCAGAGGATGGCACCCAGCCAGGGCCAGTACAACTGTAAGGCGAAATGCAGAACGTGGTTGTCGAGGATCCACTTGATGTAATTAACCCCCCCCCCTTTTACAGTCTGGGTATAAAAAAGAGAGGGGACGAAAAGGTGGTGGCCAATAGAAAGAGGGTGACCACGAAGCTGGTTACCGGTGATGTCCTTAGAGTGGATCCACCACTGGACTCATTCTTACCAAAGCTGGAGGCAATGTTTAAAGGTCTGCTGGCCCCATGCCTATTCACCTTGAAGGGATTGAGGAAAAGTTATTCAACCATCTAAATAATTGTGTTTCTAAGGGGATCCACCTGCGGTGTCTCTAGGGCCTGCAGAGACTTCTAGCTATGCATGTATGGTTGCAGGGAGGTCTCTGCCCACAGACACGCAGGTGGTGACAGAAAGGTCTAGCCACATTTTGTCAGCAGTGCCAAGTGTGCCGCCATGCCGGGGGGGGGGGAGGGGTGTGTGAGGAAGTGTCACCTTGTGTATTTAATGATAAACTAGTCAATGGCCAAGTAGGTGGCAGCAGAGTAGGCCAAACGTGCAGGATACAATCGACCATAATAGGCCTACTCACAACAGGCTGCCTTCAGTAAAAGTGGGGATACCACTGTTCCATATCTTCCCCCAGAATCTGCATCGCTGGTAGGGGTTCTAATTAGGGTACCCCCCATTAAAACTGGGAGAGGGAAACAACGGACAAATTCCTGTGTAAGGTGAAACATTGGTGGGATCATACGTTAGTGAATGGGCCTTCCTTGTCACCACATATCATTATGGCGAGAAGAGCGGGCTGGGTGGGGCTCAAGAGATGGATGATGATGACTGTATTGTGGTTAACTTAAGGCACCCCAGAATTGTGAAAGATTTTTGTCAGGGCAGAGTTACTTCACGAGGTCAGGCCACATAAATTAGGGTTTGTCCCTTGCGGTTCTTCTACCCTACTTCCTGTACCCACTAAGTTGACACAGGACAGCCCTTACATAACTCACATTAGTAGGTTTGGGTGCAGAACCATGTAAGGAAATATCACTTGCGAATGGATTTGTACCTCTGTGCGGGATGGATGATAATGACTGACTAGTGCTGCTTTCCCCCCATGTTCAGGGTAAGTAGTGCAGGAGCGGCATCCTGATGAATAGTATGTATGGACAGAATACCCTGGTAACTGTTATGAGTTGGAATTTTGCTGGGTTGAAAGCCAAAAGGGATGACGTAAGATGGTTGGAAATGCTTAGGGGGAACCACATTGTGACTATGCAGGAAATGTGTGACGTAAACAATTCTTTTTATTTCGATGGCTTTTCCTCCTTCTTCAAAGCAGCAACTCCGTCTCCCTTAGGGCATGCAAAGGGTGTTCTCCTGACCCTAGTCCCTTAGAATTCCCTGCATTTTTTTCCTTGGTGGAAAAAGGCTCTGTTAACCTGCTTGGGGTGGAATGGATATTTAAGAGCAGCCCAACATGGTTGATGGTTATTTTTGTAACTCTTTTGCTAGGGGCGCACCGCTAGAACATAGCCAATGCTTAAAAAGTTTTCTGAAAGGTTATGAGGAGAGAAAGTCTGCGCCATTCAATGTTTTAATTTTAGGTGACTTCAATGTCCACTTATGTTCGAAAGGTTGTGGCTCCAATAAAGGTTTGTTGATGTTAGCCCCTATGTACACATTTTCAACATAAAGAACTGGGTGATCGGGTGGAGGATATTTTGGCTGGCAACAATTTGTATTGCAATGAACAGACGAAGAACAGCGGTACTACGCCTTTGTTCACAGGTAGGAGTTGCTATTCTATCATTGATGACATTATTGTGTTGACACACATGGTTTCTCTTGTTAAGTTCATGAGTGTCAAATGGAACACTTTCAGTGATTATAACCCTGTAGTGTTGGACGTGGCTTGGGGGCATGATTTAGAAGTATATCCAAAGGAAAGGCCTTTGTAATTGTGTTATTAGCATCAGGGATCAGACACGGAGAATTAAGTGGGATGAAGTGATTCCCAAAGCATTCTTAGAGAATCTTTATAGGACGAACGAGGTGGATATTTCCCAATGCTTAGAGACTAATACGAAGGAAGAAGAGGTTCTCAAAGCTTTTAATAGGTTATGTGGCAGATCTCTGCTTTGGTGTGAGAAGGGGTGGGATAGTTCCTGGTAGTGATGTCTCTCCCTTGACCTTTCGTGAAATTGAGGTGTATAAAGCCATCCTCAGTACGGCTGGCGGGGGAGCACCGGGCCCGGATGGGGTCCCCCCATACCTTTATAAGGCCAACCCCCAAAGGTGGGCAAGGATATTAAAGCAGATATTTAATGCGGTGTGTAGGAAATGTTTTCCCCCATCTTGATCCAAATCAATCATTTTACCCAGATACAAAAAAAAGGTTAGAGGGATGACCCGCAATGCTACCACCCCATCTCCCTTATAGATTCTGCTGCAAAATTATGGGGAGGGTAGAGTTGGATAAAATAATACCCTGGCTTGATAGCAATAATGAGATCTCAGATATCCAATTTGGTTTTAGGCAGGGTAGAGGGAATGTGGACCAGTGAATTAATCTTCAGGTGACTGTTGGTTAATACGCTATAGCCAAAGGGGTTGTCTTTACATGGCTTTTATGGACCTCACCTCAGCATTTAACCGCGTAAATAAATCTAAGCTATAGTCCTTACTTGTTAAAATGGGCATGGAGGTCGAGCTAGTGGTGTTCTTACACAGCTAACACTCTAACCTCTCGGCTTCGGTAAGGTACAACGAGGACGGCAGTCTGACCACCTCATGGGCAGTTCAAAAGGGGGGTAAGACAGGGGTGCATTTTGGCACCACTGTTGTTTTGCCCTCTATATAAGTCAATTGGGTGGTGCATTGTCAGCTGCCTGTAGGATTATTCCTATGGCTGGAATTAGTTAATTCCCACACTACTATATGCTGGTGATACGGTTTTGATGTCAAGGAACCCAGTGGGCCTTTCAAAGTCTTTTGGACGCTTTTTTTTTACTTTATGGAATCACTGGATGTTGCAATAAATTACGCTAAGTCATATATGATGACGATTGGTCGTAGAAAGATAGCTGGAAAAACTTTTTTGGGCAAAGAGGGAGATCTAACCAAAGTGATCCCTCAGAGGACCCTAAAGAAGAACATTCTCCTGAGAGCAGTGGCTGCGACAATGGACTTTACCAAGAGACTGAGGCCAAACTGGTGCAGGCACTGGTTAAGGTTTACCAGAAGAAATGTGTCCCTATGGCAAGTTATGGGTGTGATGTGTGGGTGTATAAAGACTTCAGTGAGTTTCAAGAAAGATAAATTTGTGTTGGCTACTGGCTGTTCCAGCATGCACTCCTTTCTTTGTAGTACACAAGACAGTAGGTGTAGGTTACCTCTCAGATTTTATTGCTCTGTCGCTGGTCATGCGTTGGCTTAAAATCTGGGCAAATCCTGTTCTTTCACTTAATCAGTTAGTGATTGAGGACTGTAGTTCACTTAAAGGGGCACTTTGTATCTTTTGGCTCAGTTATGTTAAAAACATGCTTGAGAGTGTGGGTTGCTCAGAGTTATTTGCCACCCCTAAAATCTTGAGGAAAAGCGACCCGATGGAGCTAAAAAACATGTTGCTATTACACAGGATGGCAGATAGAGAGAAGAGGGAGCTCTTTAAATCTATGGTAAAACAATATATTCCACTAACAACAAGCCCATTTTGAGAACCTTATCTGGCGATAGTTAACAACCCCCATCATCATTTCTTAGTAACAAGGTTTAGGTTGAATTTTATACATTGTTTTTTAGCAGTCCCAAAAGGGTTTCATAAAATTGGGGAGCGGCAACTCTGCCCATGCGTTAACTTTTCTCAGCAGGATACTATGCACTTTATGTTTTTCTGTGATTTGTATCGGACATTAAGGCACTGTTTTATTGTTCCATTGCTGAGTGACAGTTTGTACAAGCAATACTAGCATTGTGGCATCTCCAAATGCTGTCTTCTTCCAGGGTCTGATTTGGGGTTGAAAGTGTTTCTCTGGTGCCCTCAGGCTAAGGAAAATGTTATTTAGCGAGTATGGGGGAATATATGTCGGAACAACGCATCTGGAACCACGCATGCCTGAACAACGCGGTCGGAACAACAACAGCATTGTTACCACTGATGCCTTTACCACAAATGCATTAACAATGATTTTTTGTGGTAAACGCATTCCTGGTTAAGGCGTGCGTGGAATGGCATGCATGGTTCCAGCATGCGACACCCCTGATCCCCCACCCCGCCCCTAAAACTACTGCGACCCCCACCCCATCCCTAAAACCTAAACTACCCCAGCCCCCCACATGCCCCTACAACCTAAAACTACACTGACCCCCCAGCCACCCACCCCCCCTAAAATCTCACATTACCCACACCCCTGCCCCCAAAACTACTGTGACCCCTCACCCGCCCTTAAATTCTAAAACTACCCCGACCCCCCACCCCTGCCCCTTAAAACTAAAATTACTCTGATCCCCCCACTCCCACCCCTAAAACTACTGTGACCCCAGACCCTAAACCTAAAACTATCCTGACACCCCACCCCTGCCTCTAAAACCTAAACTACCCCAACCCCTCACCCCCGCCCTTAAAACTTCTGTGACCTAAAACCTAAAAGTACCCCGGCCCCCACCCCGCCCCTAAAACCTAAAACTATCCTGTCCCCCACCCTGCCCCTAAAACCTAAACTATCCCAACGCCCCCACCCCTGTCCCTAAAATTACCGTGACCCCCCCACCCTGCCCAAAAAATCTAAAACTACCTTAACCCCTACCCACAAAACTACTGCAACCCCCACCCCCCTGCCTCTAAAACCTAAAAGTACCCCGACCCCCCACCCCTGCCCCTAAAACTACCTCAACCCCGCCCCTAAAAACCTAAAACTACTCCAATCCCCCACCTCCACCCCTCAAACCTAAACTATCCCAAACCCCACCCCTAAAACTACCACGACCACCAGCCCCTGCCACTAAAACCTAAAACTACTGCGACCCGCCCACCCAGCCCCCTAAACTACCCCAACCCCTGCCCTGAAAATTACCGCAATCCCCTGCCTCTATAACCTAAAACCACCCTGACCCCCCACCCGCCCCTAAAAACGAAAACTACTCCGACCCCCTCACCCCCACCCCTAAAACTACTGCCACCTTCCACCCCGCCCCTAAAACCTAAAACTACCCTGGCCCCCACCGCGCCTCTAAAACCTAAACTACCCCAAACCCCTCACCACCTCTAAAACTACCATAAACCCCCTCACCTCCGCCCCTAAAACCTAAAAACATCCTGACCCCCACCCTCACCCCTAAAAACCTAAAACTATCCTGACCCCCCACCCCCTAAAACCTAAACTACCCTAACCCCCACCCCACCCCTAAAACTACCACAACCCCACCCCTAAAATCTAAAAGTACCCCAACCCCTCACCCATGCTCCTAAAACTACTGCGACCCCCCACTGCCGCCCTTAAAACCTAAAAGTACCCCGACCCCCCAACCCCGCCATAAAACTACCCCGACCCCACACCCCTTCCCTAAAACCTAAACTACCCCAACCACCCACCCCGCCCCTAAAACTGAAAACTACCCGACCCCCCACCCCTGCCCCTAAAAACTAAAATTACTCTGACAACACACCCTCACCCCTAAAACTACTGCGACCACATACCCGCTCCTAAAACGTAAAACTACCCCAACCTCCCACCCGGCCTCTAAAACCTAAACTACCCCAGCCACCACCCCTAATACTACTGCCACATTCCACCCTGCCCCTAAAACCTAAAACTACCCTGGCCCCTCACCCCGCCTCTAAAACCTAAACTACCCCAAACCCCCCCACCACCTCTAAAACTACAGTGACACCTCACCTCCGCCCCTAAAACCTAAAAACATCCGACCCCCAACCCTAAAAACTAAAACTACCCTGACCTCCCCGCCCACCCCCTAAAACCTAAACTACCCTAACCCCGCCCCTAAAACTACCACAGCCCCCATCCCTAAAATCTAAAAGTACCCCAACCCCTCACCCACGCCCCTAAAACTACTGCGACCCCCCACCGCCGCCCTTAAAACCTAAAAGTACCCCGACCCCCAAACCCCTCCCCTAAAACTACCCCAATACCCCCCAACCCCTCCCTTAAAAGCTAAACTACCCCAACCACCCACCCCCACCCCTAAAACCGAAAACTACCCCGACCCCGCACCCCCACCCCTAAAAGCTAAAATTACTCTGACCTCTCACCCCTAAAACTACTGCAACCCCATACCCACACCTAAAACCTAAACTACCCCAACCACCCCCACCCCTGCCCCCAAAACCTAAAACTACCCCGCCCCTAAAAACTAAAATTACTCTGAACCTCCACCCCACCCCTAAAACTACTGCAACACTTCTCACCCTCGCCTCTAAAACATAAAACTACCCCAACCCCCCCACCCCCGCCTCTAAAACCTAAACTACCCCAACCCTGCCCCTAAAACCACGGTGCGCCCTCACCCCCACCCCTAAAACCTAAAAGTACCCTGAGCCCCACCCCACCCCTACAACCTACAACTACCCTGACCCCCACCCCGCCCCTAAAACCTAAACTACTGAAACCCTCCATCCCCGCCCCAAAACTACTGTGACCCCAAACCCAGCACCTACAACCTACAAGTAACCCGACCCCCCGCCCCTAATACTGCCCCACCCCTAAACTACCCCAACCTCCCACCCCTAAAACAACCCAACCCCTGCCCCTAAAACTATCCCGAACCCCTACCCCGACCCTAACCCCCACCCTAAAACCTAAAGTACCCCAAGCCCCCAACCCATCCCTAAAACTACTGCGACCCCCCACCCCACCCCTAAAACCTAAAACTACCCGACCCCCACCCCATCTCTAAAGCCTAAACTACCCCAACCCCACACCCCCACCCCTAAAACTACTGTGACCCCTCAACCCACCCCATAAACCTAAAATGACCCCGACCCCCACCCCGCCCCTAAAACTACCCTGACCCACACCCGCCTCTAAAACCTTAAACTACCCTAACCCTCCACCCCTAAAATTAGTGCGACTCCCCCACTCCGCCCCTAAGATCTAAAACTACCCCACCCCCACCAAAACCTAAAACTACCCCGACCCCCCACCAACACCCCTAAAACTACCCCGACCCCCCCACCCCGCACCTAAAACCTAAACTACCCCAACTCCCCATCCCGCCCCAAAACCTACCACAACCCCCACCCCGTGTCTAAAACCTAAAACTACTCCGACCCCACCCCTAAAACCTAAACTACCCCAACCCCCACCCCTAAAACTACCCCGACACCCAACCCCTGCCCCTAAAGCCTAAAACTACCCCGATCCCCCATCCCGCCCTTAAAACTACCCGACCACCGGCACTAAAAACTAAAATTACTGCAACCTGCACCCCTAAAACCTAAAACTACACTGATCCCACCCCTAAAAACTAAAATTACCCCCACAACGCCCCTAAAACAACTGCGACCCCCCACCCTCACCCTCAAACCTAAAACTATCCCCACCCCACCTCTAAAACCTATACTACCCCAACCCCCACCCCACCCCTAAAACTACTGCGACCCCCCCACCCTGCCCCTAAAACTTAAAAATACCCTGACCCCCCCCATACCCATCCCTAAAACTTAAACTACCCCAACCCCCCACCCTGCCCCTAAAACTACTGTGACCCCCCACCCCTGGCCCTAAAATCTAAAACTAACCCAACCCAACCCCCCCACCCCAACCCCTAAAACTACGTGAAACTCCACCCAGAAAACCTAAAACTACCCCAAAGCCCACCCCTAAAACTACCACAACCCTCCACCCCACCCCTAAAACCTAAAAGTACCTCGACCCCCCACCCTGCCCCTAAAACCTAAAACTACCCTAACCCCACCCCGCCCCTAAAATTAGTGTGACTCCCCCACCCCACCCCTAAAATCTAAAAGTACCCTGACCCCCCATCTCCGCCCCAAAAATACCCTGACCCCAACCCTCCCCTAAAACCTAAACTACCCCAACCCCTACCCCTAAAACTACCCCGACACCCCGCCCCTAAAACCTAAAACTACCAACCCCGCCCCTAAAACCTAAAACTACCCCGACCCCGCCCCTAAAAACTAAAATTAACCTAACCCCACCCCTAAAACTACTGCGACCCCCCCACCCTACCCCTAAAACCTAAAAGTACCCGACCCCCCACCCTCGCCCCTAAAACCTAAAACTACTCCAACCCCCACCCCTATAACTACAGCAAGCCCCCACCCCTGCCCCTAAAACTTAAAAGATCCCCGACGCCCCACCCCTAAAACCTAAACTACCCCAACCCCACCCCTAAAACTACCCCGACACCCCGCCCCTAAAATGTAAAACTAACCCGACCCCCTCCCCGCCCCTAAAACTACCCCAACCCCCACCCCTAAAACCTAAAACTACTGTAACCCGCGCCCCTAAAACCTGAAACTACCCCGCCCCTAAAAAGAAAAATGACCCCAACCCCCACCCCATCCCTAAAACTATTGCGACCCCCCCACCCCACACCTAAAACCTAAAAGTTCCCCGACCCCCATTCCGCCGCTAAAACCTAAAACTACCTCGACCCCCGCCCCTTAAACTACACTTACCCCTGCTTCTAAAACTACCCTGGCCCCCACCCAGCCCCTAAAATCTAAAACTACCCCGACCCCCCACCTCACCCCTAAAACTACCCTGACTCCACCCCTAAGATCTAAAATTATCCCGACTCACACCCCACCCCTAAAAACTAAACTACCCCAACTCCCCATCCCGCCCCAAAACCTACCACAACCCCCACCCCGTGTCTAAAACCTAAAACTACTCCGACCCCACCCCTAAAACCTAAACTACCCCAACCCCCACCCCTAAAACTACCCCGACACCCAAACCCTGCCCCTAAAGCCTAAAACTACCCCGATCCCCCATCCCGCCCTTAAAACTACCCGACCACCGGCACTAAAAACTAAAATTACTGCAACCTGCACCCCTAAAACCTAAAACTACACTGATCCCACCCCTAAAAACTAAAATTACCCCCACAACGCCCCTAAAACAACTGCGACCCCCCACCCTCACCCTCAAACCTAAAACTATCCCCACCCCACCTCTAAAACCTATACTACCCCAACCCCCACCCCACCCCTAAAACTACTGCGACCCCCCCACCCTGCCCCTAAAACTTAAAAATACCCTGACCCCCCCATACCCATCCCTAAAACTTAAACTACCCCAACCCCCCACCCTGCCCCTAAAACTACTGTGACCCCCCACCCCTGGCCCTAAAATCTAAAACTAACCCAACCCAACCCCCCCACCCCAACCCCTAAAACTACGTGAAACTCCACCCAGAAAACCTAAAACTACCCCAAAGCCCACCCCTAAAACTACCACAACCCTCCACCCCACCCCTAAAACCTAAAAGTACCTCGACCCCCCACCCTGCCCCTAAAACCTAAAACTACCCTAACCCCACCCCGCCCCTAAAATTAGTGTGACTCCCCCACCCCACCCCTAAAATCTAAAAGTACCCTGACCCCCCATCTCCGCCCCAAAACTACCCTGACCCCAACCCTCCCCTAAAACCTAAACTACCCCAACCCCTACCCCTAAAACTACCCCGACACCCCGCCCCTAAAACCTAAAACTACCAACCCCGCCCCTAAAACCTAAAACTACCCCGACCCCGCCCCTAAAAACTAAAATTAACCTAACCCCACCCCTAAAACTACTGCGACCCCCCCACCCTACCCCTAAAACCTAAAAGTACCCGACCCCCCACCCTCGCCCCTAAAACCTAAAACTACTCCAACCCCCACCCCTATAACTACAGCAAGCCCCCACCCCTGCCCCTAAAACTTAAAAGATCCCCGACGCCCCACCCCTAAAACCTAAACTACCCCAACCCCACCCCTAAAACTACCCCGACACCCCGCCCCTAAAATGTAAAACTAACCCGACCCCCTCCCCGCCCCTAAAACTACCCCAACCCCCACCCCTAAAACCTAAAACTACTGTAACCCGCGCCCCTAAAACCTGAAACTACCCCGCCCCTAAAAAGAAAAATGACCCCAACCCCCACCCCATCCCTAAAACTATTGCGACCCCCCCCACCCCACACCTAAAACCTAAAAGTTCCCCGACCCCCATTCCGCCCCTAAAACCTAAAACTACCTCGACCCCCGCCCCTTAAACTACACTTACCCCTGCTTCTAAAACTACCCTGGCCCCCACCCAGCCCCTAAAATCTAAAACTACCCCGACCCCCCACCTCACCCCTAAAACTACCCTGACTCCACCCCTAAGATCTAAAATTATCCCGACTCACACCCCACCCCTAAAAACTAAAATTGCCTCCACCCCACAACTACCCACCAACCCTACCCCAGCCCCACTTACCTGACCGCGTCCTCTCCGACCCCAAGTCTGTTTACCTCTGCCTTAACACACATGTCCGTTGTTCAGATATGCGTAGTTAAGGCAGAGGAAAACAAGGTCGTTGTTCAAGCTTTCGTGGACAGCGCACCTTGTTGTTCCCGTGTCGTTGTTCAGGCTGCTTCCCACTATGGGGCTTCGGTATAATGAGTTGTATATCACCCTGGATATAAATATGGATACATTTGTTTTTATTGTTTTTCTTATTCAATATGTTGGGTTTTTAATATTTTAAAAATTATCTTTTAAATTCTCTTATGTATGTATTGCTATGTACTTGTTTCAATGGTTTTATGGACTTTTTATGGTATTGAGTTACAGAATAAAGGCCCATATTTATACTTTTTGACGCAAATCTGCGCTAGCGCAGATTTCCGTCAAAAAGTATAATGCCGGCTACCGCCATTTCAACTCGCCAGTTGGGTGTCATATTTATGGAATGACGGTAGCCGGTGCTGCGGCCTGGTTAGCGTCAAAATAAATTACTCTAACGGGGCAGCGGAGGCGTAGGGAAGACTGGATTCTCACCTGATTAGCGTCATTTTTTGACGCACAACCCCCATGGAAATTACTCCTGTCTTAGGAAAGACAGGAGTTATGCCTCCATGCCCAATGGCCATGCCCAGGGGACTTCTGTCTCCGGGGCATGGCCATTGGGCACAGTGGCATGTAGGGGGGCCCAAGTTAGGCCCCCCATGCCACTTCTATGTACAAAAATACTTACCTCTACTTACCGTAGATGGGTCCCACCATCCATGGGTGTCCTCTAGGGGTGGGCAAGGGTGGCAGGGAGTGTCCCTGGTGGCAGGGAATGGCACCTGTAGACTGCTTCCATGGTCGGAGACCATGGAAATGAGCCCACAGGTTCATTAACGCCTGCCCTGGCACAGGCGTTAAAAAATAACTCTAAAGCGGCTTAAAGTCTTTTTTTAAGGCCCTCCCGTGAGTCATTTTTGCATGGGAGTATAAATAAGGCGCAAATGCCTTTGAGTCATTTTTTGCTCAGGAACGCCTACCTTGCATGTCATTAACGCAAGGTAGGTTTCCACAGTAAGGAAATTACTCTCACTCCTTAAATTTGGCACTAGACGGGTCTAGCGCCAAAATATAAATATGGAGTTAAGTTTTCGACAAATTTGCGTAAAAAAAAATGACGCAAATCCAGCGCAAACAGAGCGCAAATATGCCCCAAAGTATTCATGATTGACTGACCACTGTCTGGAAGGTTTCTCTGGATGCAATGATTGTATATGCTGTACATTTACAAACAATGGTTCTAAACATGTTTCTAATACTAAAACAGCTGTCATTTTTTAATTGCAACACTACATATTACCTATGCATTCTATCTTGTATTTCCAATAAACAATATGTTGGTTTTTCAGACAGAGTCTTAATGGAAAGTTAGAAGAAGCACTTCTAAGTCTATAAGACCAAGGATCCACAATATCCTCACTTTTGGAATACATATCCAGATCAGAGCCTGGTGCCATCAGATTGCTTGGAATATCACATATTAGACCCAATTGAAGCGGTGGCAACAGAGAGCACACACGTAGATCTCAAGCATCACTGTCAAATAACTGGCTGAATTTGAACAATTGTGGCCTTAATGTGGACAATGAAATTCATACCAGACTGTATTACAGCATTAATTCTCCTGTGATATGGCAGGGTTGCTTGTAATGTACTGGTGTAGTTCATGTAATAGAAATACTATGACTGTTAGAGTTCAATTCATGTTGTTAGAAAAAAATGGGTCATTGTTGGCAACGTGATTATTTTTTACATTAATTATTTCATTATTAATTTTTATGGAAGACCTATAAATGTGTGATTATGTTGTATCACAAATATGATTTAAACTTAATAGTGAATTTGGATTAAACAAACTGCTTTCATGTCATTGATCTTGTCTTTTAGTGTAGCTCTTCAGTGCATTGATTTTGACTAAAAAGTGCATTGATTTTGTAATGGTAACCGACCCTAGGTGTAGTGGTTCAAGTCCACACTTTATTAATCCTTACACATGAAGTTATAGTTATCATTTGGATCACTTGTGGGCCACTTTTGATGATCCAGAATGTTTGTTATATGCTGCTGGGTGGTTATAATCTGCCTTAACTTACTGCTACAGGTAATGAGTCTAGACCTTCAAATATTGAACAAGTAGCACATTGGATTCCGTTTTTGTGCTCATACCTTTTGACGTTTGGGCTCATGTCCACTTAGATGTTGTTAGGTAATCCCATTGTTTGATATCAACCAAACATTTTTCAGAATTAGCTAGTTAACTTTTATATTATAACCCGTAATAAAAGTTCAGGACTTTGTGAACAAACTCTTTATTTTTAACAAAAACTATCTTTAGATTGATTCAAAACGTGTATGCTTGGTTAAGGTTTGTGTTAGACATTAGATGACTGGGGTGTGAGCACTGGTCAAGCAGTAACCATAATTCTATTCAGGGTAAGGTACAGGCAGCCTGCTGGCTGTCGATGCTTCTGTGAACAGAGACATACTAGGTGTGGCTCACGCTGAATTTTGGTGCAATCGATGTGGTTCTGGTGCAAACAGGCCAGTTCAATATCGCAAAGAGTCAAATAGTTTGATTTCAATAGCTTGTGAGCCACACAAAGGGCCAGGACCTGAGTGTCACCACTCGGTGGTTAGGAGCTCACTGAAGATGGGTCCAGGAGCTGTTGGGGAGGCTTTTTATATCCCTGAGGCTCAGCTCAGGAAGCCAGCAGACCAGCCATGTGAGTCACTCTGGGCTCCTGGGTTAAAGATTAAGTTGCAGGTCCAGTTCTTCCCAGTAAAGGAGGGCAATAGGCAGCAGGTCAGCACAGCAGGGTAGCAGTTCCTTTAGAGCAGCAATCCAACAGAGTGACAGTCCTTGTAGCAGCACAGCTGTCCTTCTTCCTGGCAGAGTATCCACAAGTCCAGAAATATACAGAAGAGTTGGTGTCCGAGGTCCTACTTTTATACATAGTTGGGTTTTGAAGTGGGGAGAAGCTTATAGGGGCACGACTTAAAGTGAACAGATGCACTGTCTTCCTTGCTCTGTCTTCAGACTAACTACAGGGAGTATGCAGCCCTTTGTGTGGAGATAGAACACAGCCTATTCAGGTGTAAGAGGGGCTGCACCCAGCTCCTCTCACCCATTCTGCCAGTGATGGCCTATCCAGTTCCACCTAAGCTCTAATTGTATGTGGATGTCTAGGAGGAATACACAAAGCACAACTGTCAGCTACACTCTGTCATGTGACCAGCGATAGGCTACAGGCACTAAATGGCTGAGGCAGGAAAGTGCCGACTTTCTAAAAGTGGCATTTTCAGAGTTGTAACTTAAAATCTGACTTCACCATAAGTTAGGATTTTAAATTAGGATTCCAGAGACACCAAAAATGAACTGATCATCTCTTCCCATTTGGAAATTACACTCATAAGTGTAACAAGACAACTCCAATGTTGTCCTATGGAAGAGATATGCCTTGCAATAGGGAAAAACGAATTTAAGAGTTTTTCAGTACTGGGAAATTTAAAACTTAAAAGTACATACTCTATTTTTTTAAATATATTGCAACCTCCTCTCTGGGTTGTCTAGGGCCTATGCTAAGGACATTATTATAAGTAAATTTTAAAAAAACAATTGGCTATATGCCAATATTACAATGTTTTAGGGAAAGAGCACAAGCGCTTTAGCACTGGTTAGCTGAGGTAAGGTGTGCAAAAACAAAGTCAGCAAAACAGGAGGTCTGAAGGCAAACATTAGGGGGCAACCATGCCAGGGATGCCAGGTTTGACATTTTGTGTTCCCTCTTTCTTGTTTGCTGAAGGGTCAATTTTTTTAATGTGGGGAGAATAGTCTTTAATAACAAAGTTTCCAATGGCTCTTCTGGCACTGTACTATTCATGAAGTAAGGAGACAGTTTTTTAATGGAAGTAGGTAAGATGTAAATATATATTGTTTTGATGCTATTGTGTTACTCTATTGAGTGATAAGAATTTTGAGGTATTTTTATTTGTATCTGTACCACTGTACTAATTTCTGATATTCTATATTAACTTCAATTTAGAGCCAAATCATGGGCATTTAGTTCTGCAGACTAGAAAATGCAGTAAATCTTTGATTCTTCAATCGATACACTTCTCATACATTAATTCTGAGTTTCCCTTTCACATATACACAATAAGATAGATTATATTTAGTGACTCTATTTTAAGGTGTTTTGACTGTTTCTGTCTTATAGGATATACATAGTGAACAACTTAACTTTGGAATTTGGTGGTAACATTCTATGTCTTGCAGTTCAAAGAAGTGCTTTGATAGAGTGCTACTTTTAAATATAATCTTTTGGGGATTTTGTTTTAATATTATGACTTTCACTTTCGTAATCAAGTGCCCTTATGACTCAACCATTAGTGAGAAGGCATATTTTCTCAGTAATTAAGAAGCAGCTCCCCATCAAGATAAAACTATTAGTATGATTCAGAATTCCCTGAAAGTATAAATCATTTAAATTGAGTTTGTTGATATCTTTTTTGATACTCTTGAAGGGTAACTAGTGATTTGGGAGTGGGAACTTATTTATGCTGGGCTATTTCTCTTTAAAATATCCATGGTCTTTTCTTGTTTACGCCTTCAGATTGTTAATATATTATGCTAGCAAATGTTGAAAATGTGGGGTGAACTTTCAATAGGAAGGACTCCATCTTTCTGGTGTGGCTAGAATATTTATTTACATTTTAGTATATTATAAATATTGTTTTCACAATTCCCCATGAGTATGAACATCTCTATATCTGACTGAAAAGCCAATAAAATATTTTAAAAAGTCTAATTGACACAAATATGAAACCCCACTCCTCTAGAATGTAAAAGGTGATGTGGGATTCTGAACACACTAGAGATAAAACAGAAGCCTGAGGAATGCCACATGTGGCTTAGATTTTGAGGCTAGATTCTTCACACATTTCACTTGGGGGTTTTCCTGTCCCTGGCCGCCTGCCACCCTTCAAAGACAATCGAAAAAAGTGTTATGATCTACTGAATCAAAGGCAACAGATAGGTTTAACAGTAGCAATAGTGCTGCCACGTCCTGAGATGGCGCTTGCATAGGTTGCTCCCTCCCATTCAACTAAACAATTTATTGACTCTCAAGTAGGCCTGAAACCTGATTCCATATTCACCAGCAGGCTGTGACATTCCAGATGTTGAACGAGCTTTATGGTGACCATCTCCTCCAAGATCTTTGCAGGAAAGTGCACTCTTGGCACGTGATACCTTGCTTTGTTTTAGTGAGAACGTGGCCCCATTTTGAGTACGCCATGGCGGAATTCTGGGTAAGTTATTATGCCTGTCAAACTAAAGTTCTTGGCCTGTATCTGCTTTATATCGATAAGAGGCACACAGTACCATTTTGATAGGGTAGATCCTCCTGTTGTCACCTACAGACAACCCAATCAAAAGGGATAGCGAGTAGCCTCATAGATTACCCACAGTGCACCAGCACTTCTCGAAACGGTGCCAATCTCCGTCTGGGCCTGGTCCCTAATTTTGCATCCTCAGGAAAGTATGCTGAAGTCCATCGCAGCAAAGTGGCGTTTTGTGTGTGTGAGGATCGCCTTGAGCCAGCCTTGACTTTTTCACAAGATGCATTGTGGTACTGGGAACTTCAGTTTTATCATGGTATGCACCAGCTCAGAATTGTCCTGATGCAGAGCGCTATTGGATAAAAAGCCAGGACTGACTCAAGGTGTCACACGTGGCATCAGTACATCAGTGCTGCGGGTAGGTCCGGCTAACACCTGGACCCTCTCTGCTGCTGCTTATGGATGTCTTCTTCTAAGGGAACAAATCAAGTACAGGAGGAGGAAAGGAGAAGCCTCGAGACAGATCCAGTTACCAGGCTCAGCTGGCTGTGAAGAGCCATGCCCGGATATGATTTAGAAAATGATTCTGATGAGAGCGCTGCTCGGCCTGATCTTGAATAATGAATGAAGCAGCATTGTCTGTGCAGAGGTCAGAACAGCCTGTCTTTGGATGTTTGTTTACGTAGGAGAGGCAAAACCAGGGAGAAGACAGTGCCTGCCAGTTGGCAGCTCACAGCGCTTTGTGTAATAAACGGAAAGCAGCCCAAAGGCACACTCCACGACGCAGGAGAAACTGCAATAACGAACATTTCTCGCAAAGGAAACATGGCGTTGAGCACGCGGACTGCAATATAGCAATGGCGACAAAAGGCAGCGGAGCAGACTTGTGCTGATATTGACTGATTGGAGATCAGGTTCGTAAGCACCCCATCCCCCTCCCCACCCCTCACCAGAAGCAGCATGCAGGCCAACCCGGTTTCATGCACTACCCGTGCACCACCCACCACCGCATATGGGGCATAGTTATACTCTGTTTGTGTAATAATTTTGACGCAAATTTGGCGCAAACCTAACTTCACATTTTTATTTTGACGTTAGAAATGTCTAACGTCAAAATATTGGAGTTTGCACCATTTTTTGGATGAGTCTACCTACCTTGCACCAATGAGATGCAAGGTAGGTGTCCCCATCTAAAAAATGGTGCTATCCCCATAGCCCCATATTTATCCCCTGTGCTAAAATGATGCACAGGTGGGAGGAGTGGTTAAATAATGGTGCAAAGCTTGCTCTACAACATTATTTAACGCCTGGGTCAAACCAGGCATTAGGGGACCTGTGGACCCATTTCCATGGTTAAACACCATGGAATAGGTCCACATGTGCCCTCCCTAAGCCCCAGAAACACCCCCACCCACACCAGAGGGATACCAGAGGATGGGGGACCCCATCCCAGGTAAGTAGAGTAAGTATTGGTAAGTATGTATTTTTGTTTTTTTAAGTCCTATCAGGGGCACTAACTTGGGGCCCGTGCATGGCACAGGGTGCAGTGGCCATGCCCAGGGGACACTTGTCTCCTGTGCTGGCCATTGGGGTGGAGGGCATGACTACTGTCTTTCCTAAGACAGGAGTCATGTTTTTGGTGGTTGTGCACCAGGAAATGGAGCTAGTCTAGTTAGAGGCATTTTGTTTGCCTCTAACCAGGCTAGCGTCATTTTCTGATGCACAACCCCCTCCTTCCCTACCACCACCCCCTCCCAGCTAGCGTCTTCTTCTAAGATGCTAGCCCAAGTTTAGCGTCGGCTTGCGCCATTCAAGAAATACGGGGCCGGCTGGCATTGTTAAATGACGCAACCGGCGCTAAACTTTTTGCAGCAAAACTGCGTTAGTTCAGTTTTGTGGCAAAAAGCATAAATTCGGGTCATGGTGCAGTATGTAGGCGGTGATGCAGTTTGGGGCACTTTGCCACAACTATGTTACTAAACTTGGGGCATGATTTAAGAAAAGTGGTGCTGCACCTAGCGCAGCACCACTTTTCTTGCAACCCTTAGCGTCCCCCTAACGCCACCATGTGTACGCCGTATCTAACATACGGCGCACTATGGCGGTAGTTAGGGAACTAGCATCAGAATTTTGACGCTAGTTCGGAGCTTTGCAGGATTAGCGTAAACATTTTTTATGCTAAGCCTGCAAAGCTATTTGAGGCCCATTGTAAATAATTGTCACAGTTTGCGCGCTTCTTACTGCTGCAGTCTGCAAGTCTCAGGGCACCACCTGGTTTCTTGCTGTTTCTGGATTGGCCAAGGTAAGGGTGACCCCTTCCAGTAGCCACGGTGCTGCTGACAATACAACGTCTAGCAGGCCGTAACCTCCAGAAGGAGTCCCAGAGGAGAAGCCCAAATATTGGGAAAAAAACTCAGATCACAGGAACTCCTGAGAAGAGGCAAAAAGAGAAGCAGAAAAGAATTAGGAAACAGGAACAACAAAAACTGCAGGCAAAAAACAGGATAGAGGTCCAAAAATACGGGAAGCAGGAGCGAGAACCACCACTAGGACGGAAGTGTTTGCAACACAAGAAAAGAAAGGACTGCAGTGCTTATATACCATCAGTCAGGAAGTGACAAACAGGAAGAAAGCACAATACCATCTTGAATTAGGAAAAGCCATATAGAAATGAATAGGAAAAAAGCCATAGTAAAAAAGGAAAGAAGTAATGCATTCTGGGAAAGAAACCACAGACAGAAGAAGGCAACATGGCCACCCAAGAGGAAGAAGATATGAAGAAAAAAGAAGAACCGAAGAAAAGAACCCAGGTGCAGGTAAGGGGGAAGGTTAGTCATAGAGGATGCCAGGGGCTGCGACGCGACTAGGAGGCCTAGATGAGACTCCCGGCCCATATTGTGGCAGAAAATGTGGGCAAGGCCCAAAAAAAGGGCCGCAGCGGGTTCGGCATTGCCCAAAACTCGGACTATCGAACCGACCGCAGTCCGCAAGGGAGATGCCGTGGCATTCCGCAGCATCACAATAATGGTTTGCCTCCTTTTAACGCCTCCTCTGAGCAGGAGTTAAAAGTGCTGGAAAAAGGACGCAAAGAAATCTCTTAGATTTCTTTGCGCTATTTTTTCAGCACCCACCCCCCGCAGGGGGAACGCCCCCTTTGCATACATTATGCCTGTCGCAGGCATAATGTAGCGCAAAGGGTTACAAAGTGGCGCAATACATGCATTGTGCCACTTTGTAAATTTGGCACAGAGATTTTTACCTCTTTGGGCCACATTAGGGTAAAAAAAATGACGCTAATGTGGCGCAAGGAAGCACTAGAGGCTCTTAAATCAGCCCCTTGGTGTGGTAGCGCAGTGCCATTTACAGGCAGCACATTTTGTATTGAAACGGCCACTAAATATGTACTGTGACATGCAGTTGTATAGTGAAACTATGTAGAGTACAAAGGTTAACAAGTGGAATTTGGGTTTTATTGAATGTTTATCATTTGTGCTTCAGCAAGTACTTCACTTAATGTATTTTGATCATATCAAAATCTTTTTTCTATTACACTTCTAAATCACAAAAAAAATTGCTCCATTTGTGCTTTCCTATTTTCTGATATATTTTGAAATATTTGTGCAGTTCATTTAGAGATATTTAGATTGTTGTGTGTTAAATAAATTGAATGAATACATGAGTGAATGAATAAATGCATGAATGATAAATTTGTAGAGTGCAACAATGCCGAAAAGGCATCTAGGTGCTAAATGCAGACCCTGAAATAATAAGTCCCATCCCCCGAAATTGACATACTACAGCCTATATCCTTCTTTCACACTCCCTGTACTCCAGCAAGATTGTCACATATTTCAATTTACTAAAGCCACTCAGTTTTCACAGAAAGAAAAGTAAACACCAAGCTCCATGATAAAAGAATAAGCGTCCATTTGACAGTGTACAGAGCCTGACATATAACCACTATCTCGGAACGCACAGAAATGAGACACGATAGAAACTCATCTTTATTGCTCATTCACCTTTTGAACAGGAGTATGATCATTTTGGGGTTCTGCAGCACCCCTCAGACCCGACACTTCCAGTGTATATGCTCCAGTGCACCCTCTAACCCTCTTGCATACATTCAAATGACAATGCAAGGGGGCAACGGTAGGGAGCAGATTTACGCACATGCCAGCTGCCCCCACAAGTTTACCCGCCATTTTGGAGAAGTTATATTCCATCCGGCTTGACAGATCTCGTCCACTAAATTCAAGCAGAGGCATAGTGATGAAATTATGTACAAAATGAATGAGTATTTATTTTCTATATATTTATTTGCGTTTGGTAAAGCACTAAAGCGCCCTTGTGGTCACTTGAGAGGGCTAGACAACCAGGACATTGGAGTGAAAGATAGACAGTTATCTGATAGGTAGGGCACGGCCCCTTCATTGCTTGGAGGGTGGCTGTTCTCACTCTGGTCATCTCAGGGTAGAGGGTGTCTGTCTCCACTCTCACCTACTAACCTGGAGGCACTTTATTTTCTTCTTTCAGGAGGGACCCACTGGTTTTATTACCGCTTCCCTGCACACTTCAGATATTCCGAGGTTAGTGAATTGGACTTCTCAGCGATCAGAGGCCTGGTTAGAAAGAAGAACAATATTGTGGCCTAGTATGGCTATCATACACCATCTTTCTCAAGGGTCATTTTAGATTGACAGGTAGAAAATTCCCTGTTCCGAATGTCTGAAAATTATTGTGTAGAGAAAATGCTGTCTTCAGCTCGGCTAAAGATGAAATTTTATTTTATTTTTGTGTTTTTTTGTGAAACGCTGTGAACCACATAAATGCCTCGTCAAAGCGGACGTTGTAGCTATTTCAGCGTGTAAATGTTGACTTCCTAGTGACTAAAGACGATCATGGACAATGTAAATATTAGCTGAAGCAAATGTTCTGTCCTGATTGGCTGGCGAGGGCTACGGTATATCTGTTATGGGGCAGAACCTCCGTCACCATTAGCCTTGCTATTCACTTCGTCTCAGTTAAAAGGTTTTGCTTTTACTTCTGCAGTATAATTAACTGCAGAGTGCACGGGCTGTGTAAACAGCTGCCGTGAAACCGAGTTGTTGACAGACTGAACAGCTGCTCAAATTAAAGTTGAAATATTTAATGAAAGGGAAGAGCGCTGGGCCCCCGGGATGTGAAAAATCACAATATTAAAGAAACAACAGGTCCTGGCGCTTGCCCTGAACCACGAAAAATGTGCATGGCAGGTGTGTTCAGCGTAGGCCAAAAATGCCAGCTAAGCACCAACTAAGTGTAGTGTTGGGGCCCTAGGCCCCCATGCTACTAAAAAGATAGGACACAGACACAGCTTCTTAGTGGGTGGAACTGGCCCTGGGCACGTGCGCCCGGCCCTTTTTATTGCCAGGGTCACCTGACCGGTGACGCCTGTGTTGGATGGGTGTGGGGTGTATGTGGGAGGGCAGCCCTCAGCAGAGAGGCTGGTCAAACACTAGAACGTGTCCAGCAGGACACTACACTAAGCATATTATTCTAATTTGAGTTCGTCATTTGTGATTTTATGTCTTTTGGATAGGCTGAAAAGTGGCATGTCTCTGGCTCTCCTGGCCCATGCTGAATATCCCCACCATCGCCGAGGGAACGCCAAGGAACAGGGAAAGAAAAAGGGCACAAATGTACGTTGAACATGGTTGTTTAATAATAAAAAAAAGGGCAGCTTTACACTTGGCACTACGTACCACCTCAGGCAGGACCGGATTTGGGAGGTAAAGCAGCCTTGCCAAAAATGCTCAAATCAAACCGCTCTCTTTCTCTCCTCGTGCTCTCTCTCTTTCCATCCATTCTCTTTCTCGTTGTCTCTTCTCTTCTCCGATCGCTTTCTTCCTGATTCCCCTCTCCCTCCTTGCCTCTGTCACGTGCAGCCTCCCTGTGCTCGCGCCTATTAGCTTTGAGGAGCTAAAGAAAGTGACAGGGGCACACACAGAGCCTCCCAGAGGCGTAACAGTAGCCCGGGCAGTGCAGGGGAGGGGCGAGCTCGAGGGGGCCCCCTCAGCACAGTACCCTGGCCCCAGAGCTCCTGACTGAGTCGAGGGGGGACCTCCATGTACTTTGCAAGAGGGGAGGGGCCTGTCCACCTGTCAATACTTGGAACATAGTGGCAGGTAGGTGGGGCCTCCACACCTTTGACTATCACTGGAGCATTGGTTTGGGCAGTGAGGAGCTCCCACAAAATGTTTGCTATGGAGCACGTGGCCTGAGTGAGTCCAGAGGTGGGCTCCCCCCATGTTCTGTGCAGGGGGGCCCTTCTAGTTTCGTTAGGTCACTGGGAAGCAGCATTGGATATTATTTCATTTGGAAGTGACTTTGGACTAGAGTGTGAGGCCCTATGTTCCCAGCCACCAATAGCTTTGTTTATAAATATATTTTTGACACAATAATTTATATATTCACAAAGTGCCAATATGCGCCCCCTAGCAATGAGGTGCTCCCACTTGAATCTTAAATATTTTCTATGCCTTCTCACCCACTGGGCTGTTTAGCTATGTTGTCTGCCTACAAGAAAAAAAGGCAGAAAGTCAGCAACAACATTTTATTTTGCATTTCAGAAGCGTGACAATTAGCACCATGAGAAATAATCATATCTACTGGAGTTATGTGCTTCTGCACCACAACATTTTCTGCATAAACATAGATTTTCCTGATATGCCAAAAAATGCACCATCTGCTACCTAATTTTAAGAATTCACAAAATATAATTCTGCTTTCTAAAGTTATTGAAGAAAAAGCGCTGCATATAATTCTAGGCAGTGACAGATCCTTTGTAAAGCTTAACCAGTCACGTTTCAGTTGGTGATTGTTGTATCCAGGTGTTAAGCTGGTACTAAGAAAGTGTAGCTTTGCCCAAACACTTTTTATTAAAAATTGACATTGAGTAAATGTCAAAATAAAGAAATACTACTGCACCAGATGGTGCCGCATAATTTGCCTTTCCGAGCTATATCATCTTTTCAACAGTCACATAATTTTGTCCTCCACTGCTCCATAAGTCCAGTGCCCCTGTTTCCATCTGGCATTCCTGTATTTGCAGTCAACTGCATGCTGCATTGCAGTGCTTTCAGTTTTGCCTTGAATGCTACCATTTGCCTAAGGTGTTATACATGGCATTAAGCTAATTGTCATTTATGTTTTACATTTGCACAAAGCCAACTGGTCCACGTATTTTGAGAGAGTTCACTCTTTTATTCACATCATGCATGAAAACAAGGATTGGCAATACAAGTCATTTTTGTCTTTTGTTAGTTGAACGGTTAATACTGAGCTTCACATCACAACAAAGGTAAAACATGGATAGCAGCACAACCTTTCCTAACACACAGAATAAGTAAAAGACAGGTTGCACAAGCAGGAGGAAGATCACACAGTTCTCATACATACAGGACAAGTACAACATAGGTAGTAACCAGTGCTTAATTTAAACCAATAGTTTCTGGTGCTCGCCCAGCACTTAATTCTGAACACTGGCACTAATGACAGTCTTCCACATGGTGGCATTGTCTGTTTAATATTAGGAGGAGCACAACAACAGTGTTTTATTATTAAATTGAATAATTCCTCCCATACATACCTTTCTTACAGCTTTGGGTGGCCTGGAATAGCCTGAATTGTCACCCTTGTAGGGGTGCCCTGGCTGGTAGTTGTGTCGGTATTGTCATAGGCAGCGTTGGCAGGGGCAATGGGTGATGCACGCTGCAGTGGCTTCCAGAGAAGGGCCCTGGGGCACTTATTTTTTTATAAATTAAGGACTGGTAGTAACACACTGACTAGAGAGTGACGTCTGTTGTACACTCTATATGAGCAAAAAGAAACATTCAAGAATTCCTACAGTCCTGGAAGAGACAGCCAAACCTTCTACAGAACTACAATACTTTGAGGTACTCACATAGGATGATGAACACCCCCCCCCCCTCCCAGCACTAGTGTGTTATGCTTCATCAATGTGTTCTGCATCTGGTACTGGGAAGCACATGAGAGTACTTCTGTTTACTGGATGTACAGTTCCCTAGTTATAGTTTCCGTACTTTCAGTGAAATCAGGTCCCTCAAATCAACATTTATGTTCTCCCTTTGTGAAACTCAAACCGCTATTAAAATTGTGCTTGGTGAGACAAACATGTTTTTACTAGTGTCTCCCTGCGACAAGATTCACAGGAGGGCCACAACAGATGCAAGTCTTATTTCCATTCCCAGGTTTTGACACACAAGTATTGCCCCTACACAGTCAGCCGCCATTTCTCAAGAATTCAGTCCTTGATATTTCACATCAAACATTGTGAAACAATCCCTGATTCATAGGAGGTTATGTAAGTGTATTCAATATATCCTTTGTTTTCTTCATAAGAGAGGGCAACAGCAGTGGATCCAACTCTTCTTCAACAGGCACATCTTGGGAAGAGACAGTGTAAGCGTCTGTCGATCAGGGGATAAGTATAGGTAGAGCAGCTGCCGTGCACTTTGTTCCCATCAGAAGCCAAATACAAACCAGGTAGAAGCAGTGCAAGCTTTGCTGCCTCACAGGACAAGCCCAGCCTGACAGAAGCAAAGGAAGCTTCTCTCGCTTGCAGAAAGCAGCAAGTGCAGTCCTCCATACCCCACAGAACAGATTCAGCAGGGCACATTAATACACGCTTTCATCTCCTACAGAACTTGCAAAGTTAGGGCACGAGTGATATGTAGGTTACAGGCAGATCTCTGGACTGGGTGCTTGTAAAGAAATGGCTCCCTGTTGCAGTTACCCCCCACTTTTTGCCTGATACTGATGCTGACTTGACTGAGAAGTGTGCTGGGACCCTGCTAACCAGGCCCCAGCACCAGTGTTCCTTCACCTAAAATATACCATTGTATCCACAATTGGCACACCCTGGCATTCAGATAAGTCCCTTGTAACTGGTACTTCTAGTACCAAGGGCCCTGATGCCAAGGAAGGTCTCTAAGGGCTGCAGCATGTCTTATGCCACCCTAGAGACCCCTCACTCAGCACAGACACACTGCTTACAAGCCTGTGTGTGCTAGTGAGAACAAAATGAGTAAGTCGACATGGCACTCCCCTCAGGGTGCCATGCCAGCCTCTCACTGCCTATGCAGTATAGGTAAGACACCCCTCTAGCAGGCCTTACAGCCCTAAGGCAGGGTGCACTATACCATAGGTGAGGGTACCAGTGCATGAGCACTGTGCCCCTACAGTGTCTAAACAAAACCTTAGACATTGTAAGTGCAGGGTAGCCATAAGAGTATATGGTCTGGGAGTCTGTTTTACACGAACTCCACAGCACCATAATGGCTACACTGAAAACTGGGAAGTTTGGTATCAAACTTCTCAGCACAATAAATGCACACTGATGCCAGTGTACATTTTATTGCAAAACACACCCCAGAGGGCACCTTAGAGGTGCCCCCTGAAACTTAACCGACTGTCTGTGTAGGCTGACTAGTTCCAGCAGCCTGCCACACCAGAGACATGTTGCTGGCCCCATGGGGAGAGTGCCTTTGTCACTCTGAGGCCAGTAACAAAGCCTGCACTGGGTGGAGATGCTAACACCTCCCCCAGGCAGGAGCTGTGACACCTGGCGGTGAGCCTCAAAGGCTCACCCCTTTGTCCCAGCCCAGCAGGGCACTCCAGCTTAGTGGAGTTGCCCGCCCCCTCCGGCCACGGCCCCCACTTTTGGCGGCAAGGCTGGAGGGAACAAAGAAAGCAACAAGGAGGAGTCACTGGCCAGTCAGGACAGCCCCTAAGGTGTCCTGAGCTGAAGTGACTCTAACTTTTAGAAATCCTCCATCTTGCAGATGGAGGATTCCCCCAATAGGGTTAGGATTGTGACCCCCTCCCCTTGGGAGGAGGCACAAAGAGGGTGTACCCACCCTCAGGGCTAGTAGCCATTGGCTACTAACCCCCCCGACCTAAACACGCCCTTAAATTTAGTATTTAAGGGCTACCCTGAACCCTAGAAAATTAGATTCCTGCAACTACAAGAAGAAGGACTGCCCAGCTGAAAACCCCTGCAGCGGAAGACCAGAAGACGACAACTGCCTTGGCTCCAGAAACTCACCGGCCTGTCTCCTGCCTTCCAAAGATCCTGCTCCAGCGACGCCTTCCAAAGGGACCAGCGACCTCGACATCCTCTGAGGACTGCCCCTGCTTCGAAAAGACAAGAAACTCCAGAGGACAGCGGACCTGCTCCAAGAAAAGCTGCAACTTTGTTTCCAGCAGCTTTAAAGAACCCTGCAAGCTCCCCGCAAGAAGCGTGAGACTTGCAACACTGCACCCGGCGACCCCGACTCGGCTGGTGGAGATCCGACGCCTCAGGAGGGACCCCAGGACTACTCTGATACTGTGAGTACCAAAACCTGTCCCCCCTGAGCCCCCACAGCGCCGCCTGCAGAGGGAATCCCGAGGCTTCCCCTGACCGCGACTCCTTGAACCTAAAGTCCCGACGCCTGGGAGAGACCCTGCATCCGCAGCCCCCAGGACCCGAAGGACCGGACTTTCACTGGAGAAGTGACCCCCAGGAGTCCCTCTCCCTTACCCAAGTGGAGGTTTCCCCGAGGAATCCCCCCCTTGCCTGCCTGCAGCGCTGAAGAGATCCCGAGATCTCTCATAGACTAACATTGCGAACCCGACGCTTGTTTCTACACTGCACCCGGCCGCCCCCGTGCTGCTGAGGGTGAGATTTCTGTGTGGGCTTGTGTCCCCCCCGGTGCCCTACAAAACCCCTCTGGTCTGCCCTCCGAAGACGCGGGTACTTACCTGCAAGCAGACCGGAACCGGGGCACCCCCTTCTCTCCATTCTAGCCTATGTGTTTTGGGCACCACTTTGAACTCTGCACCTGACCGGCCCTGAGCTGCTGGTGTGGTGACTTTGGGGTTGCCCTGAACCCCCAACGGTGGGCTACCTTGGACCAAGAACTAAGCCCTGTAAGTGTCTTACTTACCTGGTTAACCTAACAAATACTTACCTCCCCTAGGAACTGTGAAAATTGCACTAAGTGTCCACTTTTAAAACAGCTATTTGTGAATAACTTGAAAAGTATACATGCAATTTTGATGATTTGAAGTTCCTAAAGTACTTACCTGCAATACCTTTCGAATGAGATATTACATGTAGAATTTGAACCTGTGGTTCTTAAAATAAACTAAGAAAATATATTTTTCTATACAAAAACCTATTGGCTGGATTTGTCTCTGAGTGTGTGTACCTCATTTATTGTCTATGTGTATGTACAACAAATGCTTAACACTACTCCTTGGATAAGCCTACTGCTCGACCACACTACCACAAAATAGAGCATTAGTATTATCTCTTTTTACCACTATTTTACCTCTAAGGGGAACCCTTGGACTCTGTGCATGCTATTCCTTACTTTGAAATAGCACATACAGAGCCAACTTCCTACATTGGTGGATCAGCGGTGGGGTACAAGACTTTGCATTTGCTGGACTACTCAGCCAATACCTGATCACACGACAAATTCCAAAATTGTCATTAGAAATTGATTTTTGCAATTTGAAAAGTTTTCTAAATTCTTAAAAGTCCTGCTAGGGCCTTGTGTGTTAAGTCCCTGTTTAGCATTTCTTTTAGAGTTTAAAAGTTTGTAAAAGTTTGAATTAGATTCTAGAACCAGTTGTAGATTCTTAAAAAGTATTCCAACTTTTAGAAGCAAAATGTCTAGCACAGATGTGACTGTGGTGGAACTCGACACCACACCTTACCTCCATCTTAAGATGAGGGAGCTAAGGTCACTCTGTAAAATAAAGAAAATAACAATGGGCCCCAAACCTACCAAAATACAGCTCCAGGAGCTTTTGGCAGAGTTTGAAAAGGCCAACCCCTCTGAGGGTGGCAACTCAGAGGAAGAGGATAGTGACTTGGAGGACAATTCCCCCCTACCAGTCCTATCTAGGGAGAACAGGGTCCCTCAAACCCTGACTCCAAAAATAATAGTCAGAGATGCTGGTTCCCTCACAGGAGAGACCAACACCTCTGAAATCACTGAGGATAACCCCAGTGAAGAGGACATCCAGTTAGCCAGGATGGCCAAAAGATTGGCTTTGGAAAGACAGATCCTAGCCATAGAGAGGGAAAGACAAGAGATGGGCCTAGGACCCATCAATGGTGGCAGCAACATAAATAGGGTCAGAGATTCTCCTGACATGTTGAAAATCCCTAAAGGGATTGTAACTAAATATGAAGATGGTGATGACATCACCAAATGGTTCACAGCTTTTGAGAGGGCTTGTGTAACCAGAAAAGTGAACAGATCTCACTGGGGTGCTCTCCTTTGGGAAATGTTCACAGGAAAGTGTAGGGATAGACTCCTCACACTCTCTGGACAAGATGCAGAATCTTATGACCTCATGAAGGGTACCCTGATTGAGGGCTTTGGATTCTCCACTGAGGAGTATAGAATTAGATTCAGGGGGGCTCAAAAATCCTCGAGCCAGACCTGGGTTGATTTTGTAGACTACTCAGTAAAAACACTAGATGGTTGGTTAACTGGAAATGAAGTGTGTGACTATGTTGGGCTTTATAATTTGTTTATGAAAGAACACATTTTAAGTAACTGCTTCAATGAAAAGTTGCATCAGTATCTGGTAGACCTAGGTCCAATTTCTCCCCAAGAATTGGGAAAGAAGGCAGACCACTGGGTCAAGACTAGGGTAACCAAAACTTCCACTGGGGGTGACCAAAAGAAAGGGGTTACAAAAACTCCCCAGGAGAAAGTGGGTGACACTAGAAACAAAGAAAAAGAGTCCTCTGTAGGCCCCCAAAAACCAGAACAGGTGGGTGGGCCCCAAGACACAACCCAAAACAAAGGTGGGTACCAGGGTAAGAACTGGGATGCCACTAAGGCATGGTGCCACAACTGTAAACAGTCTGGGCACCACACCAAGGACACTTCTTGTCCCAAAAACAAACCCCCTAGCAAAATCCCAGGGGTGACCAGTGTAGCCATTGGGGATGACTCCTCAGATGAGGAGGTCTTCATAGCCTTCAACTGGAAACAGGGCCCAACAGGTGAGTTGGAGATTCCAGAGGGAAGTAGACACTTCCACCACCTACTGGTGAATGGAATCCCAACCACTGCCCTGAGGGACACTTGTGCCAGTCACACTATTGTGCATGACAGGCTGGTGCTCTCAAACCAGTACATCCCAGGTGAGACTGCCAGGGTAAGAGTTAGCCTAGACAGGGTCACTAAGAGGCCTGTGGCTTTAGTGCCCATAGAAGTGGGTGGCACTCTTAGCTGGAGAAGGGTAGTAGTCAGTACAGACCTCCCCCTTGATTGTCTCCTTGGAAATGACTACCCAGAGGTTAGTCAGAGCCCAAGAGAGGAACTGGTCCAGTGCCAGTCCTCTCCCAAGGATTCTGGAAGTCCTGCCTCTGCAGTAAATGCAAGCAGGCCCCAGAAGAAGAAGAAAAGAAAACAGAGTAGGAGGGGTGGACAACCTTTAGCCAAGGTTACAGCAAGCCAAGGAGATTCTGCTCCAGTAGGGGAGAACTCCAAAAATGGCCCTGATAAAGTCCAACCTGACCCACAAGAAGTCCTGGCTAGTCAGGCAACTGTTAAACCTGAGTGGGTGGCTCCTCAGCTAACAGAAGAAAGAGTGGAAGAAGGGTGTTTACTACAAGATGTGGTAACCCCCCACTCTAATACAGCAGACAGGCAACCTGAACCCAAAGAGGCCTGTAACTTAGCCCCTTCCCTTTTAGGTGAAGAGCTAAAGGTGTGGTTCTGGGCACTGACAGCTGTCAGTGGCCTCTGCTGGGTGTTAGCCTTTATGGCTGCACTATCCTTAGCATGGTGGTCTGACCCCATGCCAAATAGCAAGTTAGGCCCCCTGACCCTATTGGTCATGGTGGGGTTACTCCAGCTCTGGGTAACCTCTCTGGGTAAGCTAGGGGTAACCCTGGCCAAGATAAGGTTAGCAGAGGTGGATACCTCTAAGACCAAAATAGAAAGAATGGGTGGAGACATTGAAGAGGCAGACAAGAGGCAATTCAGACTAGGTCCTATCACTGTGGAAGTAGGTCAGTTCCCCAAAGGGAATGACCTGAACAGAAGGATGTAAGGCAGAGTAGGCCCTGCAACTAACCAGCCTATTTCTCCTACTCTTCCTCGCCTGACAGACTAGGAAGACTCTCCCAGCTTGGGCTGAGTCTCCTGGCCTGTGGGCTGGGGGGGGCTTGTGTAAAGAAATGGCTCCCTGTTGCAGTTACCCCCCACTTTTTGCCTGATACTGATGCTGACTTGACTGAGAAGAGTGCTGGGACCCTGCTAACCAGGCCCCAGCACCAGTGTTCCTTCACCTAAAATATACCATTGTATCCACAATTGGCACACCCTGGCATTCAGATAAGTCCCTTGTAACTGGTACTTCTAGTACCAAGGGCCCTGATGCCAAGGAAGGTCTCTAAGGGCTGCAGCATGTCTTATGCCACCCTAGAGACCCCTCACTCAGCACAGACACACTGCTTACAAGCCTGTGTGTGCTAGTGAGAACAAAATGAGTAAGTCGACATGGCACTCCCCTCAGGGTGCCATGCCAGCCTCTCACTGCCTATGCAGTATAGGTAAGACACCCCTCTAGCAGGCCTTACAGCCCTAAGGCAGGGTGCACTATACCATAGGTGAGGGTACCAGTGCATGAGCACTGTGCCCCTACAGTGTCTAAACAAAACCTTAGACATTGTAAGTGCAGGGTAGCCATAAGAGTATATGGTCTGGGAGTCTGTTTTACACGAACTCCACAGCACCATAATGGCTACACTGAAAACTGGGAAGTTTGGTATCAAACTTCTCAGCACAATAAATGCACACTGATGCCAGTGTACATTTTATTGCAAAACACACCCCAGAGGGCACCTTAGAGGTGCCCCCTGAAACTTAACCGACTGTCTGTGTAGGCTGACTAGTTCCAGCAGCCTGCCACACCAGAGACATGTTGCTGGCCCCATGGGGAGAGTGCCTTTGTCACTCTGAGGCCAGTAACAAAGCCTGCACTGGGTGGAGATGCTAACACCTCCCCCAGGCAGGAGCTGTGACACCTTGCGGTGAGCCTCAAAGGCTCACCCCTTTGTCCCAGCCCAGCAGGGCACTCCAGCTTAGTGGAGTTGCCCGCCCCCTCCGGCCACGGCCCCCACTTTTGGCGGCAAGGCTGGAGGGAACAAAGAAAGCAACAAGGAGGAGTCACTGGCCAGTCAGGACAGCCCCTAAGGTGTCCTGAGCTGAAGTGACTCTAACTTTTAGAAATCCTCCATCTTGCAGATGGAGGATTCCCCCAATAGGGTTAGGATTGTGACCCCCTCCCCTTGGGAGGAGGCACAAAGAGGGTGTACCCACCCTCAGGGCTAGTAGCCATTGGCTACTAACCCCCCCGACCTAAACACGCCCTTAAATTTAGTATTTAAGGGCTACCCTGAACCCTAGAAAATTAGATTCCTGCAACTACAAGAAGAAGGACTGCCCAGCTGAAAACCCCTGCAGCGGAAGACCAGAAGACGACAACTGCCTTGGCTCCAGAAACTCACCGGCCTGTCTCCTGCCTTCCAAAGATCCTGCTCCAGCGACGCCTTCCAAAGGGACCAGCGACCTCGACATCCTCTGAGGACTGCCCCTGCTTCGAAAAGACAAGAAACTCCCGAGGACAGCGGACCTGCTCCAAGAAAAGCTGCAACTTTGTTTCCAGCAGCTTTAAAGAACCCTGCAAGCTCCCCGCAAGAAGCGTGAGACTTGCAACACTGCACCCGGCGACCCCGACTCGGCTGGTGGAGATCCGACGCCTCAGGAGGGACCCCAGGACTACTCTGATACTGTGAGTACCAAAACCTGTCCCCCCTGAGCCCCCACAGCGCCGCCTGCAGAGGGAATCCCGAGGCTTCCCCTGACCGTGACTCCTTGAACCTAAAGTCCCGACGCCTGGGAGAGACCCTGCATCCGCAGCCCCCAGGACCCGAAGGACCGGACTTTCACTGGAGAAGTGACCCCCAGGAGTCCCTCTCCCTTACCCAAGTGGAGGTTTCCCCGAGGAATCCCCCCCTTGCCTGCCTGCAGCGCTGAAGAGATCCCGAGATCTCTCATAGACTAACATTGCGAACCCGACGCTTGTTTCTACACTGCACCCGGCCGCCCCCGTGCTGCTGAGGGTGAGATTTCTGTGTGGGCTTGTGTCCCCCCCGGTGCCCTACAAAACCCCTCTGGTCTGCCCTCCGAAGACGCGGGTACTTACCTGCAAGCAGACCGGAACCGGGGCACCCCCTTCTCTCCATTCTAGCCTATGTGTTTTGGGCACCACTTTGAACTCTGCACCTGACCGGCCCTGAGCTGCTGGTGTGGTGACTTTGGGGTTGCCCTGAACCCCCAACGGTGGGCTACCTTGGACCAAGAACTAAGCCCTGTAAGTGTCTTACTTACCTGGTTAACCTAACAAATACTTACCTCCCCTAGGAACTGTGAAAATTGCACTAAGTGTCCACTTTTAAAACAGCTATTTGTGAATAACTTGAAAAGTATACATGCAATTTTGATGATTTGAAGTTCCTAAAGTACTTACCTGCAATACCTTTCGAATGAGATATTACATGTAGAATTTGAACCTGTGGTTCTTAAAATAAACTAAGAAAAGATATTTTTCTATACAAAAACCTATTGGCTGGATTTGTCTCTGAGTGTGTGTACCTCATTTATTGTCTATGTGTATGTACAACAAATGCTTAACACTACTCCTTGGATAAGCCTACTGCTCGACCACACTACCACAAAATAGAGCATTAGTATTATCTCTTTTTACCACTATTTTACCTCTAAGGGGAACCCTTGGACTCTGTGCATGCTATTCCTTACTTTGAAATAGCACATACAGAGCCAACTTCCTACAGTGCTTAACGCGTGCCAGGAATGTATGATGGATGAGTGAGTGAATGTGCAAGTTTGGATGCCATTTGCACAAGTGATCCTGATAGTCCTAATGCTGTCACACGGAGACCTACTGTCATTGCTGTAACTCCTGGTGCCATATCCCACATTCTTGTGGCTCTCACTTTCTTTAGGTCCAACTGCTGCTATGCACATGCATGTATACAAACGGTCCCTACTCGTGGAGTGAAAAGGGATGGAGGGAGCAACATGTGCCCAGTAAGCACCATTTAAAGAGAACAAAATTGGAAAAAAACATGCCTCTCTCCTGCTCCTTCGTTCTTCCCCCACCATTGTCCCTTCTGTTTCGATATTCCCCCTTTCTGTACTAGATATTCTTGTCTCTCGTTCACTTTGTCTGTATCCAGCCTCCATCACTCTCTATTCTCTCCTTTCCTACAATTCCCTCTTTCTTCTCTTCCTCATTCTCTTTCCCTGCCTCTCATGTACACTTCTTTGCCTTACACTTCTGTCTCTTCTCAGTCTCTTCTCATTTTTTCTTGCAGGACCTTCATTTGTCCTTTAACCCTTTCTGTTATCCTAAGTGCCATTGCATTCTCTGTTCACACCTTCCACTCTCACCCTCTTCTGTCCTAGTTTCTTCTATCACACATAGCTCTTTCACACTCTTCTCATTGTTACCAGTCACTAACCCCCTCTATCTCTCAACCCCCCCTTACTTTCTTGCTTGTCTCTACTACATCTATCTGCGTCTGCAGCACATGGGTCTGCACAAGGATTGTTGCCACTCAAATGACTTCTGTCGGCACCAGTCACTCTAGAAAGGGCGCCAAACTTGCTGTCTTTACTGGGAATATGGCAGCCACGTAGTATTCTCTTCACCAACAATTGCCCCTGCTCTCAGGTGTCTCACTTTGCCCGTTCTTCTCACAACTACCATCTCAAGGCCCATATTGATCCTTTTTTAACGCCGCATTTGCCTCATTTTTTGACGCAAAAGTGGCGCAGACTTACAAAATGCAATTGTATTTTGTAAGTTTGCGCCTCTTTTGAATACAGCGCTAAAAAAGTATAAATACGGGCCTAAATGCGTAAGCTTCACACTTTCTGTTTTCAACCCTCCACCTCCCTTTATCTATCTCACACACGATTCTCTCTGACTTTTCACACTTTTCATTTACACACCCATATGTCCATCTTCTGATACTCCTCTCTTTATCCTTCGCACTTCCCTTTAGCTTACCATGCACGCTACTCTTCATTACAGTCATCTCAATATTGTATCCCTCACATTTCTTTCCCACATTATCCTTTCACATATCCTCGAATTTGACCTCCCACCTTTTTCTCAAAGACCCTGGTTTCTGTCCCACAGTCTCCTCATTCCATCTCGTTCCACTCGCACACACTCTCACTCTCGATGAAATGCTCCTCCCACCAACACACGCACACATTCCATTACCTCTTTCAATTCCACCTTTCCTGCGCAAAACCAACCTAAGTGCCATTCTCACACACTTACCCTCACTGACATCTTACTCACGCACGCACACACCTGTAGTTTTTATGGTCCCTATCACCAGTACACATTTCGAATGATCATTTTTTGAAAATTATGCTGTTGAAAACAAAGCTTTGTTTCACAGTCTGGCAATACCAACTTAGAGGCCCTGGTGATAAGGTCTGAAGGCAACATTCTACGGAGGATTGTAGGAGTAAATCAACACAAGGATGATTTCAAGATGAAACCTGGAGATTTAGTTGGGAATTTAGAGCACAAATAACATTTGGGGCATTTCCAAATTTCTAGAATTAGTGTTGATTCTTTGGTTTTCCACATTCCGAGAAGTATCCTTAGCATAGTAGGTCATCCTTATTTGGAGCTGCTCAGCCCATCTTAAGTAACTATGCTGTAGGCAGGCACATAGATGCCAACCTCTTGGAAAAGGTTTTGAATGTGCATAAATGACGCGCTGTGCAATCCAAGCCTTGGTGCTACACCTTTTCAAAATGATGAAGGTCGCCAATGCTAGGGAGGCTGGCCAGACAAAGGTATATGCTTGTGGGTTTTGTGTATTTTGATGGCTGCATTGTTTAGAGGCGGAGCTGAAGCAATTAGGATCTTGTAGGAATTAGGTGCAGTAAGATATTAAGGAACTGGGATAGGTCTCTTGAAATCCCTACAAGTCAATGACAGATGGAGGATCACTAAAAGAGCACCTAATGAAACCCTTCCGATAAAAGAATCAGACCCAGTTATGCTACATCCGGCTACTAGCTTAATGCAGACCCATAGCGAGCAGTCGTTATTACTCATAAGGGCATCATCAAGGCCATAACAGGAGCTGCCATTTTGTTTACAGAGCAACAAAGACAAGGATGCAGTCCTATGTGTACAAAACACACACATACACACACTTAGCACAGTTCAAGCTGGTAAGATAACTATCAATTTAATGTACCTGCTACAGAGATGTGTGTGTAATCTGTAGGTTACGGGATTACATGTCAGTCAGCTTGCTCAGTAAGAGGTTTTCTTTGCTGCAGAGCTCTGTATGTTACACTTGACTTACCTGATTGAAACGAAGTCAAGAAGCTTATTGGTTGAATGCAGCTGTTGCAAGAATCTGTGTGGGAGATGGCACAGCATTACCAAATGTGAATGCTTGCATCGATGGATTCCCTAGTCCATTTTGCTTTGTTTTACCTCTCATGTGCCAATAGAGACAAGTACCAACTTTATGCAAATCAGTCTGGATGTCACCCCAAAAGGGTCAACCCAGCCCGAAATGCTAAGTCGTCTTTTCTGAACAAAAATAAGCAATCTAATTTTTTTCAGCCTGTTAAGAATAATTCGGTTCATGTTTTTAGTAGAGTCTGAAAGAGTAGTTGCAAAATGAATAGGCTTTGAATTATAGAGTTTACCAACAAAGGGATCCTCAATACATCAGCAATGGAACAGGGCTCGCTGACACAAGGAAGAGCCCTAATACATTCCCTTCTCAACTGCCCTGCTACACACCCTTTTCAATATCCATCACAACAAAATTCTTAATAAGAGAAGAAACAGGCACCTCGATGAGCTCTTGAGACTTAGTAGATGGCCTTCACGAGCAACAAATATGTAAAGTATTTTGGCTGAGAAACCTTGTCTGTAAACTTTCACATCTCAAGTGCCAGACTCAACACGTCTAAGGCTCAGAGATGGGCACATCAGGTAGGCCATGTTAGCATGAGTAAGACACATTGGTTCAACAGATTACACTAAAACAGGGTAACGTGTTTAAATTCTTTCACAGCTTTACTGAGCTTTGTTCGTGAGGTAGAGCTCAAAACATGTGACACAGCAAACCCTTGTCCCGAGCTCGCTCTGTCATTGAAACTCAAGCTGAGTGCTGATGTGACAGTTTGTGACTAGAAAGATGAAAGGTATGGTGAGGACATTGTGCAGAGTGAGTTTACATATGCACTGAGTGTGCCACCCAGATAAGTAGGCCCTTAACCATGTCTCAGGCCTGCCATTGCAAGGCCTGTGTGTGCAGTTTCACTGCCACTTCAACTTGGCCTTTAAAACTACTTGGCAAGCCTTAAGGGCCCCTTTTCGTACATATAAGTCACCCCTAAGGTAGGCGCTGGGTAACCCATAGGGCAGGGTGCTATGTAAGTAAAAGGCAGGACTAGCACTCATGTGTTTTACATGTCTTGGTAGTGAAAAACTCACAAATTCATGTTTCACTACTGAGAGGTCAGCTTCTCTCATAGGCCAGCATTAGAACTGCCCTTTTATACTTTTAAGTGATAGATTCTGATCTGAAAGGATTAGCCCTGTCATGTTTAGTATGGACAGAATGGTAATGGAAAATCCTACTTACTGATGAAGTTGGATTTAATATTATTATTTTAGAAATGTCACTTTTAGAAAGTGGGCTTTTCTCTACACTTACTGCCTTCTGTGACTTACAGCCTGTCTCTAATCCTTGTCTGGGTTGTGCTGGTTGACAGCTCCCCTTGTGCATTCCACCCAGACAGCCATAAACACAGGACACTCAGTCACATCTGCATTCATCTGCATACTGAATGGGTCTCCCTGGGCAGGAAGGGTGGAGGGTCTCTCTCTAACACTTTAAAGGCCAGTGGCCTGCCCTCATATGAAGGTCTGATAACCTCCCACAGGGATCCTGGCAGACAGGGCTGGGTTGAAAAGGGAACATGCTCACTTCAAAACCACTCTTTGAAGTTTCCCCCACTTTAAAGGCATTTTGGGTGTATATATACTGGGTCTGTGACCCTTCAAAATTAGACACTTCTTGAGCTAAACCTGTCAGAGAGACTGCCTGCCTGCCCAAAGGACTCATCTGGACTGCTTTGCTGAAAAGGACTGCTGCCCTGCTTGTTGCCCGGCTGTCTGCTAGCCCCTGACTCTGCTGTAAGGACTCTGCCTACCACACAGGTCCTCTCCAGAGGCTTGGATTGAGCTTGCCTCCTTTTCTGAAGTCTCAGGACCACAAAGACTTCACTATAGAGAAGAAAATCCCTGTACGTTGGAAAATCGATGCAATGACTGCAGAAATCAACTCAGCACCTGCCTCGTGGCTGAAAATTCACTGGATCGCCTACTGGATTGACACAGCGTCTGCTTCTTCTTACCGATTAGAAGAAAATGAGTCAAAACCCAGTAATCCCTGGACCTGGGTAAATAAATATAAAGCAGAAAAAATTGTCCCCAAGGGGGAAGTGTAGCCCTTAACTTGCACGTCAATACTTTAACTAATTTTGGAAAGCTTTTTTAATCTAAATAAGGTTATTAAACAACTTGTACCTTTTATTTAATTAGCAATTCCATATTGATTACAAATTAAAAACAGGATTCAATATATTTAGGTGCTTCTACAGGGTCGACGCAGTGAAAGTGAATAATGTGAAAAATAAAGTGCCAAAGTGTTATATACAATATATACAAAGGTTTGGTTACAAAGATCAGTGATCTTCAAAAAGACCCCTTCAATCCAGGTGTCTAGAAGACACCATTTATCTCAACAATAATCCACATCAAATGATGTTGCCATTTCAACCCAACATATAAGAACAAATCGTAATGGGTCATCATCAGGTCTGATATTCTTTTTATAGGTAGCACCTAAAATAAATTTACAAAAAAATCCTCTGTTAATCATTTCTTTCAGATGACTAATTATTGATTTAAAAATATTATTATCATGCCATGTATGGCCTCCACTTCCATATATGACTTAATACACTCAGATTTATTGAAAGCTGGCACACCCTAGACAACAATCCTCAACCATCACTTAGTAACTACAAATCAGATCATATTAATGTTTCAGTGAGATTTTCTTTAAAGTGTTTCTTATTCATAGTTATTCATAGTTAACGTCAGCTATTCCTCCTATTCAAAAGAAACGAAAAACCTTTATGTATCACCTATCAAATGGGGGCCAAATCCCCTCTTCCCTTTAAAAGTGAAAAACCTCCACAGTACAATCACTTACACATTAGTTTAATCTATTTGTGGAGATGATACTGTACATTCAAAAAACCAAATGGCTGAACATTCGCAATAAAAGATTATTAGGTGGCCACCACATGAATTGGTTTCCATAATAAACAACTCACCCTAAGCCATTAATCATGTCTGCACGTCATTTGAATCAAAGGTTAGGTATGAATCACTTGGATTGATAAATTATTCCTCCGACTCTCTGACCTCGCTTTTCCTTTTGGTATCTCTTCAAAAGATCTAAAAATAAATATCAAACAGCTTTCTTGAAACCCCTGAAAAAAATGAAGTCTATCTGAATAAAGCCCTCTTGTTTATAAAGATAGGCACCAGTGAAAACGTACTTGTTTCGGCGAGACGGAGGACGCCAGCTTGCATCTCTCGGATCATGCCAAAACAACGAATCTAAATGGACTCTGACACACGTAACGTGCACATAACCGCCATGGAACACTCTCTGGTGTTCAAAAGTAGAATGCCACAGTAAAAAAATATAGATATTTGGTATTAAAGCTACTCAAATAGAAATAGTCCTCGGTGTCAGTGATGGGCCCTTGAGTCTCATCTGTTCAGACTGGTGAAGCCTGTCTCCAATCCTCCAGTGTGTTAAGGCCATTAGTTATTGTCTCGCATTTCTCCATCCAGCAGAGTTCTTGCTTAGAGAGGAGATTGTTCTTGTCTTCTCCAAGACTCAAGGGTGAATTGCGGACACCGAGGACTATTTCTATTTGAGTAGCTTTAATACCCAATGTGTGTTTGGTGCTGACAGGGCCCCACCTGTGCTCACCGAAAACCCCCAGGTCTGCCCTCCGAAAGTCACAGGTACTCACCTGCTAGCAGATCTTTTTCCGAGTGCCCCATTCTCCATAGGATCCCATTCTGAATCCAACTACAACTTTAACCTCCGCACCCGCCCGGCCCCATGTTGCTGGTGGTAGAAGTTTGGGGTCATCCTGAACCCCGACCAGTGGACATCCTACACCCCGGAGACTGGAACTGTAAGTCGAGTACTTCCCTCAAAACTGCACTAACACTTCCCCCCAAGATCTGTTCTGAAAATTGCACTGTCAACTTTTAAAAGTGAAAAGTGTTACTTGTCTGTAAACTGTTTTCTTTGCCAAATATAAACAAAATACTATTGATACATATGTTCAGTACTTCCATGAAAATGTATTTACCTGCAACAATATACTTTTGGTTCTAGAAATAAAGTAACAAAATATATTTTTCTAAGATAAATACAATGGCCTGGAGTTAGTCATTGAGTTTGACCCTCATATATCGACTGTGTGTGTGTATTCAACAAATGCTCTGCACTACCCTCTGATAAGCCTAACTGCTCAACCACCCTACCACAAAAGAGAGCATTAGTACTATCTACTTTAGCCTCTGTTAAGCCTTGCGGGAACCCCTAGACTCTGTGCACAGCATATCTCATTTTGACAGTATAAACAGAGCCAGCTTCCCACATTGCGGATTAGAAGTTACCCCCGAATGTCTGCCTATTTCTCAGCTTGGGCCCCCATTGAATTTTAGGCATGGGCAAATACAAAGCTGTTGAAATCCTTGTGGGAAACAAAAATAAAAGCTTGGGGTTCACCTCCACCTCTGTTCTGACCAAACACCACACCTCTCCAACTCCCTATGACATAGACACACTTATTGAGGAGATTGAGTCACTACTGGGGGTTGACCATGTTGAGAATCAGGCTTTAGCCAAAGTGCACAATAAAGTTGCCCCCATGTTTTCAAAGAGGAAGAAATATAAACCTCTAGCCGTAAGTTCTAAGCGTCAGGTTGCCAACTTGGCAGGTGGTGAGCCTACTGGTCCCCTTATCAGTCCCCGTCATAGGCTTCTCCCATTGTTCCACCTACTTAGAAGACAGGGACAGCGCTCACCCCTGCTGAGTGCTCAGTTAGATTTTCTCCACTCGCTACGCTTTCCCCTTTTCGAGGAGAGGAGTCAGGCCCAGGGGAGGCCCCAATGGTTCCACCTCGAGTAATGCAGTTGTAACAGTTCATATTGAGGCACCTGTAGGCCACTCCTCGGATGACCCATCTATAACAACAAACAAAGAGGTACCCGCATAGTGCCCAAGAATGGACTTAGCCAGAAAGTTTGCTTTGGTCAGGCACCTACAGGCAGAAATCACAACATTAAGGGCTCAAGTGACATGTTTACCAGCTGAGGTGGGCGACCTTAAACTAACATTTCTAGTACATCCAATCTCCCGCACAGCCCCTGAGCTCAACGTACCTTCCTCCTACTCGCCCCTGATTGCTGAGCGCAGTAGGCACAAAGATAACAGTGTGGGGCTCCCTCTGAAAGACAGACCCTTTCACCCCCCAAAAAATATATGCCTGACATTCCCCTCCCTCTGATCCCCCTACCTGCCCATGGCTCTTTGGGACCCCCCCAAACCATCTAGTGAAGTAAGGAATAATGTCTACACCAACCAGAACACATTTAATGTTAAACGCTTAGGGAAGAAGGGCTTTCATCAGCAGGACTCTCCAGGGACCGTCAACATGGTATAGGTCCCAAGGTTACCCCCAGTGTCAAGTGAGGATGAGGATTCTCTGATTAATAAAAGTGTTCATTATATAAGGTCAGTAGGAAATTGTTACTCCATCATACGCTCTGATATTGTACACACCAGATGCCTTGATTACTTTTTGGTCAAAACAGGGCCTCTTGATTTTATCAAGATAACATTCAGATCTAACACTATGGTGGAGAGACTCATTGGGTTGGAATTGAGTACAAATTCCCCCCTGGCATTTCCATCCAGATTAAACTAAATTCCTCTCTCAGTAGTGACCCGCAGCAAAATCCCCACTCCACCTTAATTTTGGATACATCAATGATGGACTGACTGGGAGCCTGGTATCCACCGTTCCTTACAGTGGCACTGAGCCATTCAGTTCAAAGGGAGCTACTACTCGTGGGCCAAATCAAGTGGAGAAGTGCCCTCAATGTCCCTATAGGATTCCCTCATCTCCTAACCCCTCCTCTGACTCACACTTCCCACCTCTGACCATAACCAACTTGTTATCTTAGAATGTGGCAGGCATTAAATCCAAGCTTAGAGATCCTGAGTGCAGAGATTTTATCGATCAATTGGCATATGCCTTTTACAAGAAACCTGGAGCATCGAGCCTATCCATAGATCGGGGTTTGTTAATTTCTTCATCCCAGCATGTCATGAGAAGGGTTGCCCATCAGGTCGGCTCCTAATCTGGGTCCGTACTTCATTGAATGTCAAACTTCGCCCCCTTGACCGGGCTTCTGATGACATTCAAGGCATTGTGGTTACCGGTGCAGATTCCTAACATTCTACATTTATAATGGCTATAATAGAGGGTGAATCGCAGACCATACATCATCTTGTCAATCACAGGAACTCCTTTGCCACACATGACCATATAATTGTAGCTGGAGACTTCAATACAACTTATGAGCTCTTAGACAGCAGTAGTTCTACCCTTTTTGAACAGGAGGATGATGCTTGGGCATTCCACCCATCGATGTCACCCCTTTGAAGCGCTGATCAGACGCTGCCTACCAACTTCTATCCTTCATAGTTACATATGGGTTGAGGGCATGTAACGGGTGCACCCCTTCAGATCAGAATGCAATCCATACCTTCAATTGTCCTGGCTCCACCAGCAGGATAGACTATATGTATTGATAGCCTTCCCTCTTTGGCCTGCTGTACTGGACATGAGAGTAATACTTATATCTGATAGTGACAATAACGCGCTGCACTGCTCTCTTAGTAGTCTTTTTAGCCAGTTAGACCATGCTCACTCTCCCTCTCTGCAGATTTGATCCCAACCAACAATGAAAGAAGAGTAAAATGGGCACAAGTTGTAGCCCAACCAGACCTCAGGGAAAAGATGCTTAGGGTTTTGCTTCATGCCACCTCTGAGTTTGAAAGTGCCCATTCCCTAGAAAACAGGGTGACGGTCATGCCCACAGTACACAAAACCCTATTTGAGACACTTGGGGGAGGTGGGGTGCTTCATACATTACTGCACTAATTCAGGTAGTAATCCGAAACCTGGCCATATCTGTTTCAACAAAGACTGTAGTAGGGCCAAAATTAAGCTATAAGCTGGCATCGAGAAAGGGGTTGTTCTGTGCATTAGAGCCCGTAGGAAAAAACTACAAACAGACTTTATTTAGATCTCAAGATGAATGGAACACCCAGCTCTGCGATGACATATATGGAGCTGTAATTAAGAAGGATTCTAGGCAATTTTGGCGGCTGGTAGCCAATAAGGGGCAGAGCCCAGCAACCCGGTTAGCAGGCTCTATTCACCCAGACACATGGCACAAACACTTCTCTGATCTCTACGCCTCTACCTCAGTCTCAATTTTAAGCAACAAAACCCCGCCGATTCCTTCTCCTTACCCCTCCCTAACCCCTAATGTAGGTGAAGAAATCCGTCTGATTTTTTTCACCCCGCCTATCCCCTTCTCCAACATCAATAGAGATTAGGGAAACAGTAAGGGCAATTAAGTCCAGAGCACCTGGAAAAGTTGCAGGGCCAGATGGGGTGCCGGGGGATCTTTTCTTATCTGACACTGAGAGCTGGGCCAAGTATATAAACATGCTACCTGCCCTAATTTTGGCAAAGATGGAAATCCCCCATAGTTGAAAAGTGGCAGAAATCGTCCCTGTCTATAAGAAGGGTCAAAGGGACTCCCCCTTGAACAACAGAACAATTAAATTTATCGATCTAATGCAAAAAGGTCTTTAGTAGACAGATTTTATTCCAGTTGGACTATTGGATTGAGGAGCCTGGAGCCCTGTTTTATCTGCAAGCTAGGTTCAGAAACCAGGTTAGCACCATTGGCCAGGTCCTCAGGTTCATGTCTATCTATTGGAAGACTGTTATAATTGAAAAATGTCACTTACACCTGCTTTTTGTGGGCCTGAAATCGGCTTTTGACCTAGTCCCATGCCCAAAATTATAGGAGGTACTTAAAGCCAGCAAGATCCCCCCTCCCCGATCTCTTAGATATCATCAGACAGTTGCATCAAGACACCTACGCGCAGGCTCACTGGGGCTCCAGGAGGAACTAGCAGATCAGATAGAAATCAAAAAGGGTGTCTGACAGGGGTGCGTCCTTGCCCACCTTTGTTTCACTTTACCTAACTGGTGTGGTCGCCTACCTGGAAGATTGTATTGTGATGCACCAAAGTTGGTGGGCAGGAAGATCCCCCTCCTCCTTCTTGCTTAAGGAAAGAGGGCTGGTCATCAATCACGCCAAAACAAAATTTTACAAGACATCCAAAACCAAGGACATTTCTCCCATTTTAAAAGTTTACCGGGCTAAGCCAGAGGCCAGCGCCTTGTATGGAGCAGAGATTCGGGGGCATTTAAACAAAGTTCAACTGAGTGGCTTATTTACAAGCCCCCTGCGCCACCGGAGCAGTGGAGACACATTTCTACAAGGCCATGCAAAGCCACCTGGCGTGGCTTTGCATGGCCTTGTAGATGTGGTGAAAGGTAACGCAACGCAAGCCGCTTCACTGCCTCACATTGCATTGGGCAGGCGTGCCATGGGTGTTGCTATGGGTGTTCCCGCTCATCACGCGTGGATTTGGACACTGCTCCAGATTTACAACATAGTGCAAACCTGGGGCAGCGCCAAAATTGTACACCTCGCCAGAGCAGGCGTAACAAGGAGACGTTTAAATTTGTCCTTGTTTTTTCCTCCTTCTAGGTGTGCTGCATTCTGCAGCACACATAGAATCAGGAAAACACCTCTTGTGGTTGTTTTGTGCAGGAAGGTGCCTCTTCCTGCACAAAAACACTTGTGCCAAAAACCCAGACACCCTTGCACCATGGTGCAGGGGTGCCTGAGTTGGCACTTGGTAGCAATTTCTGCACCAGAGCTGGCTGGAAGGACAGGAATGCACCGTATCTTGCAGACATGGTGCATTCATACCCTTTCCATTTGGCATAGGGCAGCGCTGCTAAAAGGCTTGCGGCGCTGCCCTATGCCAGGTGTTTGTAAATAAGGCCCTGAGTGTAGCAGACAATAACTTCCTGTGAGCCCTTGTTAGCCTGCCCATAAGTACTCCCTTACTATCATTGCTGCGAGGTAAGGGCTTGATGCCGGTGGTCAGTAAGGCTCACCTGCGCTCTGTGTTATGTTGGTGCAGACTTAAATAGGCCCGGCCCTAAATGACTATTATCAAGCTCTCAAAGAAGTAGCTGCACTAGGCAAGTCGCACAGAATTAGAGGGATGTGTTATGTGAAGGACATTCTACCAGAACTCAGCCTTGGTGAAGACTAGTCCAATGGTTCCCTGCCCTTTCCAGGGAGGCTCTTAAGAATCCTTTGGAGGTGGAAGTGGGAGCAGGATACCTCCAATGCGTACCTCTTTCAAACGCTTTCCTCCAGGTCAAGCGGCATATCAAATTTGAGCCATTTCTTGATTATCGCTCATTGCCAGGTGCCAGAAATTTGTTTTGAAATTCTGTTATAGTACTTTACCACTTTTATCTTTCAGCTAAAGGTGGCAATCTAAGGTTGGTAAAAAAGTACCTTGTGCCCAGTATGCATGCAGGCGGGGAATCTTTACTGAATTTGTATTCTTCTGCCCCGGCTATACCCGGCCTAGGTAAAGCTGGAGTATTCCAATATGGAGGCTGTTGGGGTAGACAGTATCTCCCGATGCTTGAGATACAACGCACCGAAACACGAGAACCAGTGGTCTGCGCGGTGGCCAACTATCTGCAGTGGTGTGGGGTCACTAGAGCAAAAGCAATGGAATAGCTCTGGAGGTTACGTTCCTCTGATTTGATGTCTCTGTCTTGTCATGTCGCCCTAACTGCTATTGTTATTTGAACAATTACTTTTTATAATCAGTTTTATGTCTTTTCATATTGGGAACCTTAAAAATTTTAACTTGAACTTCTATTTTATGTCTGCATCTACTACGTGTACTGATTTCTGTGTCTGTATTGTTTTATATGCTTTTATGGTTTTACAACCGAGTAAAGTATTATTGACTGAGGACTAACTGGCAACTAAATGAGAGTGATAATGAAGTCAACCAGTGATAAGCAATGGGCGGCCTAAGCTCACTGTTAAAAAACAATGGCTCAGATTTATGCAAAAGTGGCACAGCACAGTGTTGCGTCAAAAATAGCAGCGCCGCACGGCACCACTTTTGAAATGCAGGGGTGTGATGTATTTAGAGGAATATGGTGCACCCCTGGGTTTCCCCCTGCGCTGCCGCTGAATTAAGCTGCCTAGCACCAACACAGACATCCTTGCACCATAGTGCAAGGGTGTCTGCGTTGAGGGGATAGATTGTTTATGTGCAGGAAGGTGTCCCATCCTGCACATAAACAATCTATAATGGCGATTTGGCACTTCTGTGTGTGCTGCAAAATGCAGCACACATAGAAGTACCAAAGCGGCATTTGGAATGATTGTTTATTTGCAGGAAGGGACACCTTTCTGCACATAAACAACCGTCCATGACATTTTGCTTCTTCTATGTGTGCTGCAGAATGCAACACACACAGAAAAAGCAAAAAAACGAGAAGGAATAAAAGAATTGCTCCTCGTTTTGCCTTGCTAATGACACTCCTGGGGTGGCATTAGTTTTTGGCGATGCCTCAGGTTTACAACAACTTGTAAATCTGAGGCAGTGTCAAAAGCAATGGGTGTTGCAGTGGAACGCCCACAGCAACACCCAAAGCACGCCCCTCTGACGCAGAAAGCTGTGTCAGAGGGGCCAATATTCACAAGGAGGCGTAACACCACAAAAAAGTTGCATTACACCTCCTTGTAAATATGGAGCAGTGTTCTTAGCGCCACTGGAGCATCACGAAAAGTGACACTCCGCTAGCACTAGGGGCACTTAAATATGCCCCAATATGGTTTGCAAGAGACAGAGAGAACTCATAAAATAGTCAAGTTCAAGGTACAAGAACACAGCTTCTCGAATGACAAACCTTTAGCTAAAAAGAGCAGGCTGGGTCAGTGCTGTGGCCTTTTTAGGACTCTTTAAAGCACCAAGGGTAATTTTTAGATCCTAAGACACTGAAACTTAGATAAGGTTTTCATGTTTTAGACTCCATTACAATGGTAAGCAAACTTTCAGAGAATAGCGTTATCCTGTTCCCCCTGTTGTCAGTTGTGTGGGATAGGTACTGGATCCATTGTGCAACTTTTATGTATTTGCCCAGGACAAAAAATATTTTATCAAAAAGTCAATGCCAAGACCTTGTTCTTCTAGCAATGCTCCATCTATATTTTTTTGTTTAAATGGCTATAATAACAATAATTTGACATGAGTAACGCAATTATGGAAGTTTTAATGGGGTTCTTCGATCATCTAACTGCAGTGGTGTTTATTGGGCTGGTTTCTGTTAGATTCAAGCTTTTTATAGTGTTCACCTGTTGTACAGGTTTTTAAGTATTTTAATCATGATTGTTTGAACTTATTTACCATAAGTGCAATAAAGTTGAACTCAGAGACACCCCGCTGGTGAGGACCAACAAGTTTCAAACATCTCTGGAGCCCCTCTATTCCTTTTCAGAGGAGGTTTTGCCTCTCAGTTCAAGTTCCCCTGGCGCAGATGACCTAATAAAACCATGACTTGAAATGTAGTCAGAGATTTACCACTAGCTCAGATTGATTCAAACATTTCCACCCCTCAAATTTGTGGTAAGAAAGATCACTATGCGTAGAGCGAAGACCGAAAGTTCCAAAGTCAGTGAGGCACTTCAGTCACTATAGTTAACACATTTGTTGTAGAGGGCTGTTCCACGTGCTTCGCAGTTCCCAGCCCCTAACAAGGTAGTTCAGTGGATTTATATGTCTGGGGCAGAGGGTAACTGACAGGTTAGAGCTTCCATTCTAACCGTGGAGTGGACTCATTTGACAGTTGTAGAAATCCCTACAACCTGTAGGGAAGAGGTTTAAACTCCAGTTGGTGCCTCATTAGGTCAAAGTATCTGCAGCAAAGACTGTGTAAGATGAAGGCTATACATTCAATCCAATTAAGATGAATTGTATAAATAAATTGCCTGCTCATAGCTGCTTGTAACCTGCAGGCCAATGGTTGCAATTCTCTGAGGGAAAGGTTCAGGGTTCCACTCTCCTGGGAATACAACAACAGTAGAGTTGGCTAATAACACAACTTGTAATGTAAGTGCCAGGAGATAGCTCATTTTGCCCTGTTCTCTGCATGAGTGGTCAATAATAATATGTTTTCCAGTGACTGTGTTTAGAATCAAGTCTTCCACGGACGTTGTTTACCCAGCACATTTTTTAGGGAACAAAATCTGCTGACTGCAGTTTCTAAAATGTGCAAAGGCCAACCATGAAGGAAGCAGAAAGGCACACACGCACACAGCGGGGTTCATTAAACGTTATACACACATTGGTAGTCAATGAGAGCAAATCAAGAATGACTTGAACCCCGAAAGTATGAAATTAGTCCATGATGTAGGAGTACTTTCTATGATACAAGCACGTGGTTCGTGCCGCATGGACTCTTTCAGGGCTGAAAGGATGGCATCATGAACATCTTATCATGGATGCCAGAATACTGACACTTGCCGCCCGATCTACAGTCCTGGGGAACCTGAGAAATATTCCAATTCAGTGTTTTTTTAACATGCATAGATGCTATTTTTGCACAAACCCACCTTAAAATGAAGGCTGTACCGATACATATTAAATTGTGGCATTGGCTATAAAGTGTCATTGAAAGTGTCACAAATATTGTACTAAAATGCCACAAACGTACACCAAAACCTGGAACAGTCACAGTAAAACCTGAAATATTTCCAGTAACATTGGCTTTCTTGAGTCATGTGGTTTTGGTAATGAGATCGGGAAAGTGCTGGAATCTAGGATTTCTGCCTTCTGGTGCATGGATGAAGCTGTCATGGTAATGTTTGGGGAGACCGTTTTGAGACTAGGAATACTGAACAGGAAGATGGATATAAAATGAATAAAGATGATCAATTAAAATTTTTGTCACAAAACCTTTCCGCATCCATACCACCCTTCTTGTGGACAATTCGCCCCGAGATTCATTACTGTCAGAGGAGAAACAACTGGGACTTTGCTTCTTCCACGAGTAATAAAAGACGAATGACGTACACCCTCCGGTCCTGTGTTCTGCTAGAGGAGCCAATTTTCCCAAAAATTATCCATGTACTGTCATCTTGTTGTGGAAATTCCCAGCCATAATTTGGTCTTGGCTTGGTTTCAGTTCCACCACAGCACTCTTGTTCCGCCGGTAAAAGTCTGGGCATTTTCTGATTTCTTGATAAGAATCCAGTCACCAACTGCACACTCCTTACTCTTAGCCTCACTCGCTACAACCAGATAGCATTTCATGCGTTCTTGCTTTCTTTGCACTGTTTTTCACAGTTTATTACCATCTCCTGATTCATTTTGACTTCTTGTTACCCACCCTGCCCCCTCAAAAGAAAACAATGTGTCACACCCATGATGGAGTCACAGTATTAACACATCTCCAGACCTCTCTCATATACATGTTGACATCCAAATTAGCTGCAATGGCCATCTGAACCCTTTCCGTAAGGACCCATTGAGGATGTTCTACTAAACCATTAGCAGCAGGGAAATATAGTTAACTTTTCTTACCTAAAGCAGTGGAAGCGCAAAAAAGGAAACTTTTTTTCCTGAAGCGCATTGTGTTTCAGTATCTAAAACAAGAAAATTGTATACCTTCTTTAGAAAAGAAATCACGCTATTTAAGCACAGAATAAATTGGAAAGCTGCAAGTCAAGAATAATCAGATCGTTGGTGATCCTCAAAAGTAGGAGTAATTCGGCACATACTTGAAAAGTATAATGTTTTTAACACTATGCTTATTGATTAAGAGGTCTTGCTTTATATGTTATTTGCAAGGTTGGACCTTTTTCAATGCCAAAATAATTACTTTTGATTCCTTGGTTCCTCAGGGGCTGGTCCTATTGGCACTCTTTTCATCACTTAGTCCTAAAGATGGTCTCAGAGACTACTTTGCCATTTGAGACCGAAATAGTGACGATGAATCCTCCTTGAACTTTGTTTTGTTTTAGCCACAACTATAATCAAATGGATATTCAGCCTGAATGGATTTATTGTAATTGTATTTATGTAGCGCTTACTGCCCCTGACAAGGCGTCAAAGCGCTTTTTGGCAACACTACTCCAGAACCCAAGAGGAATTAGTGGTGGATTAGTATAGGGCAGTGGTTCCCAAACTTTTTCGATCCCCGGCTCCTTTGACCTATTGGCCGTGTTGGCCACGGCTCCCCATTATGTTACTTTTTTTTGGCGGGTGGGGGAACGTAATCCCAGCCTGTACCTGTACCTACACTATTTACAGTTTGACTTCTTAATTCTCTCGTTCAGGTTCCTGAAAACCATTTATTTTAAATGGTTTCTTTTCTTTTGTCATAGGGATATTATTAATGGTACTCTGGCGCCCTCCGCTGGTCACAATAATTAATGCAGGGGGTTTTGTTTCCAAAACCACGGTGAAAAGCTACCGATTAAAAGCACCTCCGAGTGGTTTCCAGACTGTGTGCGGCGCCCCTGGCTAATTTTGACGGCGCACCAAGGAGCCGCGGCGCACAGTTTGGGAACCACTGGTATAGGGAAATATGAGTACAGTATTAGTATTACTATTAGTTAATTTGAGCAGAGGATATGTGAGTTTGTTAGTTGGATTGACTAGAGTAATGGAGGGATAGAGGAGGGAATAATCCAGAAGGGTTAATTGGGAGTTTATAGCAATAGGATGAGGCTTGGGATGAGTAAAGGAGAGATGGAGGAGGGAAGATTCTGTGGAAAGGATTAGGGAGATCATAGTAGCAGGGGGGAGTGGATGAGTCAAAGGTGAGATAAATGAGGGAGAATTTAGTTAGTTGTTTGGGAGATCATGGTAGTAAACTGAAGTTTGCGGTGAGCTAGATGCGGTAGAGAAGGGAGGAGCTTAGGCAGGGTTATTTTGGAGATGAAATTAGTAGAATGGGTTTGGGTTGAGTCAGGGTGGGGAAGGAGGATAGATTGATAGAGACATAGGGTGATGGGCAGACAGAGTAAAATTTACGAGAGAGAACAATTTATATTATTTATTTTTTTGTTTATATATGTATATATATATATTTATTTATTTTAATTTATTTTTTTAATTTTAATTTAATTATTTATAATTTGAATTGTATTCATAGATTTAATTTTATTTAATTGTATTTATTTTTCTCTAGTACAGTAGGACTAGAGTAATAATAAATAGATATGTAAATACAGAGTAAGGGAATATATGTGCAAGGAATATAATAATCGGTATAATAATATGAGAAGAAAAGTAGTATTGTATAAACACAGACTTTCAAGATTTACAATATAATTAATAAGTGTACTTTTCTAACATTCATTTATCTTTCCTAATTTTTTGAATAGCGAAATGCTTGCTGTTAAATAGTTAGGATAACATTTGCTCATTGTGATATAAAAAAGAAAGCAGGGATTCATAAGTATCTAATATAACAACTTATCTAGGAGCTATGCAATGACCTATGAACATGTTAGAATAATATACACATATATATGTATACACACACGTATGAGTAGATATACATTTGTTAAACAGGCTTAAAGAATATGTGTATATTTTATTATTATATATATCTAGAATATACACATAATCAGATTACAAATATTTATCATCACAGGCATATGCAGTCCATTGTTGTTTAAATATGGTGGTTAAGAAGGAAAGAGCCAACGTATGAGTAGTCTTCTGAAGGCAAGATAGTTATCCATGTATTTTATATTTGAGGGTAATGAATTCCATAGTTTGACTGCTTCAACAGAGAAGGATGTACCACCTATTGTCTTTTTCTTGTATGGTGGTGTTTTAAGGCAGGGTGCCAATCTTGAGCAGAGGTTTCTTTGTTGAATGTATTTGGTTATTTTGTTTCTGATGAAAAGTGGTCCTGTTCCATCTATAGCTTTGTGGGTGATACAAAGCAGCTTCAAGGGGGATCTTCTGGCAATGGATAACCAGTATAGTGCTCTCAAGGCAGGGGAGATGTGGGCTTTACATGTAATAGTAGCCTGGCAGCTGAGTTCTGAATACGTTGTATTTCTTTCATGATAGCTAGAGATGATCCAGGATGGAGTCCATTGGCATAATCCAGTTTGGATAGTGTAAAAGAGATAGTAGCCTGCAGCTTGTGTAGAAATCCGAGGCGGGGGAAGATGCATCGCAGAGTTTTTAAATTAATGAAGCTTGATCGTGCTAATTTGTCTACTTGGACATTCATTGTTAACTTGGAGTCCATGGTAATTCCACGTTTTTTAACTTCCTTGGATACTTGAGGAAGTGGTCCGAGATCGTCAGGCCAGGCGCAGAGTGGGTCAACATTTTTCCAGTTGCCACATGTGAGTATTTCTGTTTTGGAAGCATTCAGTTTGAGATGGCTCCAAGTCATCAACTGATCAATGGCTCTGAGGCAACTGAATATTTGTGAGTTTTCAATATCTTTGGGTATTCCAATTTAAGTAGTATTTGTGTGTCATCTGCATAGTTGTAACATGTGAGTTGAAAATCATTGATAAATTCTGGTAGTGACATCATGTAGATGTTGAAAAGCATAGGTGAGATGAGTGATCCTTGGGGGGGCCCCTGCTTTTGTGAGGTAGGGTTTGTACGAGAAGTGGGGAGAATAGATAATATTAGTTCTGTTTTGAAGGTAGGATGTAATCCAGTTGAGAGCAGTCCCTTCTATGCTGGCTTTGTGGAGTCTTTGAATAAGGGTGTCATGGTCAACAGTATCAAAGGCAGCTGAAAGGTCCAAGAGAAGTAGTGCAGCAACTCTAATGCGGTCAAGTGTGTTTTTAAGATCATCCCAGATTGCTATGACTGCCGATTCAGTGTCTCTTCCCGGCCAGAATCCAGTTTGTTAGTCTGAAAGTATGGAATTGTCTTCAATGAATTGTGACAGAGGGGCGAATGCTGCTCTTTCTATCAGTTTGCCCAGGAAAGGTCCATTTGTTATTGGTATGTAGTTGTTGGGGTCCTGTAGGTCTACGTTTGTTTTCTTTAATAACGAACATATGTATGCCTTTTTCAGGTCTTCAGGAAAAGTTCCTGTAGTTAAAGAGTTATTGATGATTCTTCTTACAGGTGTGGCAGCAGAAGTAGATAAAAGAAAGTTTGTGAAGATGTGTGGTGGACAAGGGTCAGAAGGGCAACCGAAAGGCCTGCTTGTTTTGACCAAATCTATAAATTCACCTTGTGAAATTTGTTTGAAAGAGTGCAAAGGCTGGGTTGGTTTACTCTAGCAGGGTATTTTAAGAAACAGGTTGGTGCTGAGGTTTTCTTCTGTTTTAAATAGGGGTCCAATGTGTCTGTCTTGGTTGTGTAATGAGTTGTTAGTTTGTTTGTAAAATCTTGAGTAGTGGGATGACTTCCTTCCATGCATTTAGGTTTCTGAAATTCATTGAGAATTGTATAAAATTATTTAGTAGCAGATTTAGGATTTAGAATTCTGTCTGAGTAGTACCTTTTTTTAGCTTTTTTGATTGATGATAAGTTTTTGTAGCTGAAGTTTGTCATGAATGTTGTTTGTTTTGAGCCAGGTCCATTGCAACCTTCTGATTTGTTGCTTTATCTTCTTAAGTTCTGTGTTTCTCCAAGGTGTTGGTTTTCTTTCATCCTGTTTAGTTTTTCCTGAACAGGAACAGGCTTCCTGTAGCCACTCATAAAGGTTTTGAACAGAATTAATTGTCAAGATCTGTTTTGGCAGTTAGTTGTGTTTCTAAGTCTTCAAAAGTGAGTTTGCTCCATGGTCGATAGATACATGTATGTAAGTTGCTATGGGGTGTGTTGATTTGTGGTGTTTTATGTTGGAAAGTTATCAAAAGGTGATATGACCATGTGATTGGCGTGATGCTTTGAATGGTAACTAGTTCAGTCTGTGCAAAAATAGCATCTAGGATGTGTCCAGCGATGTGTGTGGGAATGTGTACAATCTGATGTAGGTTCAATGTGACTAGGCCAGTGGTGATAGCACTTGGATGGGGCATACTGGGTTTGTCAAACCAAATGTTTATGTCCCCAAGAATGCAAAGGTTTGAGTATAATGTTATAATGTGTAGAGCGAAGACCAAAAGTTCCAAAGTCAGTGAGGCACTTCAGTCACTATAGTTAACACATTTGTTGTAGAGGGCTGTTCCACATGCTTCGCAGTTCCCAGCCCCTAACAAGGTAGTTCAGTGGATTTATATGTCTGGGGCAGAGGGTAACTGACAGGTTAGAGCTTCCATTCTAACCGTGGAGTGGACTCATTTGACAGTTGTAGAAATCCCTACAACCTGTAGGGAAGAGGTTTAAACTCCAGTTGGTGCCTCATTAGGTCAATGTATCTGCAGCAAAGACTGTGTAAGATGAAGACTATACATTCAATCCAATTAAGATGAATTGTATAAATAAATTTCCTGCTCATAGCTGCTTGTAACCTGCAGGCCAATGGTTGCAATTCTCTGAGGGAAAGGTTCAGGGTTCCACTCTCCTGGGAATACAACAACAGTAGAGTTGGCTAATAACACAACTTGTAATGTAAGTGCCAGGAGATAGCTCATTTTGCCCTGTTCTCTGCATGAGTGGTCAATAATAATATGTTTTCCAGTGACTGTGTTTAGAATCAAGTCTTCCACGGACGTTGTTTACCCAGCACATTTTTTAGGGAACAAAATCTGCTGACTGCAGTTTCTAAAATGTGCAAAGGCCAACCATGAAGGAAGCAGAAAGGCACACACGCACACAGCGGGGTTCATTAAACGTTATACACACATTGGTAGTCAATGAGAGCAAATCAAGAATGACTTGAACCCCCAAAGTATAAAATTAGTCCATGATGTAGGAGTACTTTCTATGATACAAGCACGTGGTTCGTGCCGCATGGACTCTTTCAGGGCTGAAAGGATGGCATCATGAACATCTTATCATGGATGCTAGAATACTGACACTTGCCGCCCGATCTACGGTCCTGGGGAACCTTAGAAATATTCCAATTCGGTGTTTTTTTAACATGCATAGATGCTATTTTTGCACAAACCCACCTTAAAATGAAGGCTGTACCGATACATATTAAATTGTGGCATTGGCAATAAAGTGTCATTGAAAGTGTCACAAATATTGTACTAAAATGCCACAAACGTACACCAAAACCTGGAACCGTCACAGTAAAACCTGAAAAGTTTCCAGTAACATTGGCTTTCTTGAGTCATGTGGTTTTGGTAATGAGATCGGGAAAGTGCTGGAATCTAGGATTTCTGCCTTCTGGTGCATGGATGAAGCTGTCATGGTAATGTTTGGGGAGACCGTTTTGAGACTAGGAATACTGAACAGGAAGATGGATATAAAATGAATAAAGATGATCAATTAAAATTTTTGTCACAAAACCTTTCCGCATCCATACCACCCTTCCTGTGGACAATTCGCCCCGAGATTCATTACTGTCAGAGGAGAAACAACTGGGACTTTGCTTCTTCCATGAGTAATAAAAGACGAATGACGTACACCCTCCGGTCCTGTGTTCTGCTAGAGGAGCCAATTTTCCCAAAAATTATCCATGTACTGTCATCTTGTTGTGGAAATTCCCAGCCATAATTTGGTCTTGGCTTGGTTTCAGTTCCACCACAGCACTCTTGTTCCACCAGTAAAAGTCTGGGCATTTTCTGATTTCTTGATAAGAATCCAGTCACCAACTGCACACTTCTTACTCTTAGCCTCACTCGCTACATCCAGATAGCATTTCATGCGTTCTTGCTTTCTTTGCACTGTTTTTCCCAGGTTTATTACTATCTCCTGATTCATTTTGACTTCTTGTTACCCATCCTACCACCTCAAAAGAAAACAATGTGTCACACCCATCATAGAGTCACAGTATTAACACATCTCCAGACCTCTCTCATATACATGTTGACATCCAAATTAGGTGCAATGGCCATCTGAACCCTTTTCGTAAGGACCCATTGAGGATGTTCTACTAAACCATTAGCAGCAGGGAAATATAGAGTTGTCTTTTCTTACCTAAAGCAGTGGAAGCGCAAAAAAAGAAACTTTTTTTCCTGAAGCGCATTGTGTTTCAGTATCTAAAACAAGAAAATTGTATACCTTCTTTAGAAAAGAAAGCACACTATTTAAGCACAGAATAAATTGGAAAGCTGCAAGTCAAGAATAATCAGATCGTTGGTGATCCTCAAAAGTAGGAGTAATTCGGCACATACTTGAAAAGTATAATGTTTTTAACACTATGCTTATTGATTAAGCGGTCTTGCTTTATATGTTATTTGCAAGGTTGGACCTTTTTCAATCTCTAAATAATTACTTTTGATTCCTTGGTTCCTCAGGGGTTGGTCCTATTGGCACTCTTTTCATCACTTAGTCCTAAAGATGGTCTCAGAGACTACTTAGCCATTTGAGACCGAAATAGTGACGATTAATCCTCCTTGAACTTTGTTTTGTTTTAGCCACAACTATAATCAAATGGATACTCAGCCTGAATGGATTTATTGTAATTGTATTTATGTAGCGCTTACTGCCCCTGACAAGGCGTCAACGCGCTTTTTGGCAACACTACTCCAGAACCCAAGAGGAATTAGTGGTGGATTAGTATAGGGAAATATGAGTACAGTATTAGTATTACTATTAGTTAATTTGAGCAGAGGATATGTGAGTTTGTTAGTTGGATTGACTAGAGTAATGGAGGGATAGAGGAGGGAAGAATCCAGAAGGGTTAATTGGGAGTTTATAGCAATAGTATGAGGCTTGGGATGAGTAAAGGAGAGATGGAGGAGGGAAGATTCTGTGGAAAGGATTTGGGAGATCATAGTAGCAGGGGGGAGTGGATGAGTCAAAGGTGAGATAAATGAGGGAGAATTTAGTTAGTTGTTTGGGAGATCATGGTAGTAAACTGAAGTTTGCGGTGAGCTAGATGCGGTAGAGAAGGGAGGAGCTTAGGCAGGGTTATTTTGGAGATGAAATTAGTAGAATGGGTTTGGGTTGAGTCAGGGTGGGGAAGGAGGATAGATTGATAGAGACATAGGGTGATGGGCAGACAGAGTAAAATTTACGAGAGAGAACAATTTATATATTTTTTTATTTTATTTATATATGTATATATATTTATTTATTTTAATGTATTTTTTTAATTTTAATTTAATTATTTATAATCTGAATTGTATTCATAGATTTAATTTTATTTAATTGTATTTATTTTTCTCTAGTACAGTAGGACTAGAGTAATAATAAATAGATATGTAAATACAGAGTAAGGGAATATATGTGCAAGGAATATAATAATGGGTATGATAATATGAGAAGAAAAGTAGTATTGTATAAACACAGACTTTCAAGATTTACAATACAATTAATAAGTGTACTTTTCTAACATTCATTTATCTTTCCTAATTTTTTGAATAGCGAAATGCTTGCTGTTAAATAGTTAGGATAACATTTGCTCATTGTGATATAAAAAAGAAAGCAGGGATTCATAAGTATCTAATATAACAACTTATCTAGGAGCTATGCAATGACCTATGAACATGTTAGAATAATATACACATATATATGTATATACAAACACACACACACACACACGTATGAGTAGATATACATTTGTTAAATAGGCTTAAAGAATATGTGTATATTTTATTATTATATATATCTAGAATATACACATAATCAGATTACAAATATTTATCATCACAGGCATATGCAGTCCATTGTTGTTTAAATATGGTGGTTAAGAAGGAAAGAGCCAACGTATGAGTAGTCTTCTGAAGGCAAGATAGTTATCCATGTATTTTATATTTGAGGGTAATGAATTCCATAGTTTGACTGCTTCAACAGAGAAGGATGTACCACCTATTGTCTTTTTCTTGTATGGTGGTGTTTTAAGGCAGGGTGCCAATCTTGAGCAGAGGTTTCTTTGTTGAATGTATTTGGTTATTTTGTTTCTGATGAAAAGTGGTCCTGTTACATCTATAGCTTTGTGGGTGATACAATGCAGCTTCAAGGGGGATCTTCTGGCAATGGATAACCAGTATAGTCCTCTCAAGGTAGGGGAGATGTGGGCTTTACATGTAATAGTAGCCTGGCAGCTGAGTTCTGAATACGTTGTATTTCTTTCATGATAGCTAGAGATGATCCAGGATGGAGTCCATTGGCATAATCCAGTTTGGATAGTGTAAGAGAGATAGTAGCCTGCAGCTTGTGTAGAAATCCGAGGTGGGGGAAGATGCATCGCAGAGTTTTTAAATTAATGAAGCTTGATCGTGCTAATTTGTCTACTTGGACATTCAGTGTTAACTTGGAGTCTATGGTAATTCCACGGTCTTTAACTTCCTTGGATACTTGAGGAAGTGGTCCGAGATCGTCAGGCCAGGCGCAGAGTGGGTCAACATTTTTCCAGTTGCCACATGTGAGTATTTCTGTTTTGGAAGCATTCAGTTTGAGATGGCTCCAAGTCATCAACTGATCAATGGCTCTGAGGCAACTGAATATTTGTGAGTTTTCAATATCTTTGGGTATTCCAATTTAAGTAGTATTTGTGTGTCATCTGCATAGTTGTAACATGTGAGTTGAAAATCATTGATCAATTCTGGTAGTGACATCATGTAGATGTTGAAAAGCATAGGTGAGATGAGTGATCCTTGGGGGGCCCCTGCTTTTGTGAGGTAGGGTTTGTACGAGAAGTGGGGAGAATAGATAATATTAGTTCTGTTTTGAAGGTAGGATGTAATCCAGTTGAGAGCAGTCCCTTCTATGCTGGCTTTGTTGAGTCTTTGAATAAGGGTGTCATGGTCAACAGTATCAAAGGCAGCTGAAAGGTCCAAGAGAAGTAGTGCAGCAACTCTAATGCGGTCAAGTGTGTTTTTAAGATCATCCCAGATTGCTATGACTGCCGATTCAGTGTCTCTTCCCGGCCAGAATCCAGTTTGTTAGTCTGAAAGTATGGAATTGTCTTCAATGAATTGTGACAGAGGGGCGAATGCTGCTCTTTCTATCAGTTTGCCCAGGAAAGGTCCATTTGTTATTGGTATGTAGTTGTTGGGGTCCTGTAGGTCTACGTTTGTTTTCTTTAATAACGAACATATGTATGCCTTTTTCAGGTCTTCAGGAAAAGTTCCTGTAGTTAAAGAGTTATTGATGATTCTTCTTACAGGTGTGGCAGCAGAAGTAGATAAAAGAAAGTTTGTGAAGATGTGTGGTGGACAAGGGTCAGAAGGGCAACCGAAAGGCCTGCTTGTTTTGACCAAATCCATAAATTCACCTTGTGAAATTTGTTTGAAAGAGTGCAAAGGCTGGGTTGGTTTACTCTAGGAGGGTATTTTAAGAAACAGGCTGGTGCTGAGGTTTTCTTCTGTTTTAAATAGGAGTCCAATGTGTCTGTCTTGGTTGTGTGATGAGTTGTTAGTTTGTTTGTAAAATCTTGAGTAGTGGGATGACTTCCTTCCATGCATTTAGGTTTCTGAAATTCATTGAGAATTGTATAAAATTATTTAGTAGCAGATTTAGGATTTAGAATTCTGTCTGAGTAGTACCTTTTTTTAGCTTTTTTGATTGATGATAATTTTCTGTAGCTGAAGTTTGTCATGAATGTTGTTTGTTTTGAGCCAGGTCCATTGCAACCTTCTGATTTGTTGCTTTATCTTCTTAAGTTCTGTGTTTCTCCAAGGTGTTGGTTTTCTTTCATCCTGTTTAGTTTTTCCTGAACAGGAACAGGCTTCCTGTAGCCACTCATAAAGGTTTTGAACAGAATTAATTGTCAAGATCTGTTTTGGCTGTTAGTTGTGTTTCTAAGTCTTCAAAACTGAGTTTGCTCCATGGTCGATAGATGCATGTATGTAAGTTGCTATGGGGTGTGTTGATTTGTGGTGTTTTATGTTGGAAAGTTATCAAAAGGTGATATGACCATGTGATTGGCGTGATGCTTTGAATGGTAACTAGTTCAGGCTGTGCAAAAATAGCATCTAGGATGTGTCCAGCGATGTGTGTGGGAATGTGTACAATCTGATGTAGGTTCAATGTGACTAGGCCAGTGGTGATAGCACTTGGATGGGGCATACTGGGTTTGTCAAACCAAATGTTTATGTCCCCAAGAATGCAAAGGTTTCAGTATAATGTTATAATGTGTAGAGCGAAGACCAAAAGTTCCAAAGTCAGTGAGGCACTTCAGTCACTATAGTTAACACATTTGTTGTAGAGGGCTGTTCCACGTGCTTCGCAGTTCCCAGCCCCTAACAAGGTAGTTCAGTGGATTTATATGTCTGGGGCAGAGGGTAACTGACAGGTTAGAGCTTCCATTCTAACCGTGGAGTGGACTCATTTGACAGTTGTAGAAATCCCTACAACCTGTAGGGAAGAGGTTTAAACTCCAGTTGGTGCCTCATTAGGTCAAAGTATCTGCAGCAAAGACTGTGTAAGATGAAGGCTATACATTCAATCCAATTAAGATGAATTGTATAAATAAATTGCCTGCTCATAGCTGCTTGTAACCTGCAGGCCAATGGTTGCAATTCTCTGAGGGAAAGGTTCAGGGTTCCACTCTCCTGGGAATACAACAACAGTAGAGTTGGCTAATAACACAACTTGTAATGTAAGTGCCAGGAGATAGCTCATTTTGCCCTGTTCTCTGCATGAGTGGTCAATAATAATATGTTTTCCAGTGACTGTGTTTAGAATCAAGTCTTCCACGGACATTGTTTACCCAGCACATTTTTTAGGGAACAAAATCTGCTGACTGCAGTTTCTAAAATGTGCAAAGGCCAACCATGAAGGAAGCAGAAAGGCACACACGCACACAGCGGGGTTCATTAAAAGTTATACACACATTGGTAGTCAATGAGAGCAAATCAAGAATGACTTGAACCCCGAAAGTATGAAATTAGTCCATGATGTAGGAGTACTTTCTATGATACAAGCACGTGGTTCGTGCCGCATGGACTCTTTCAGGGCTGAAAGGATGGCATCATGAACATCTTATCATGGATGCCAGAATACTGACACTTGCCGCCCGATCTACGGTCCTGGGGAACCTGAGAAATATTCCAATTCAGTGTTTTTTTAACATGCATAGATGCTATTTTTGCACAAACCCACCTTAAAATGAAGGCTGTACCGATACATATTAAATTGTGACATTGGCAATAAAGTGTCATTGAAAGTGTCACAAATATTGTACTAAAATGCCACAAACGTACACCAAAACCTGGAACCGTCACAGTAAAATCTGAAACATGTCCAGTAACATTGGCTTTCTTGAGTCAGGTGGTTTTGGTAATGAGATCGGGAAAGTGCTGGAATCTAGGATTTCTGCCTTCTGGTGCATGGATGAAGCTGTCATGGTAATGTTTGGGGAGACTGTTTTGAGACTAGGAATACTGAACAGGAAGATGGATATAAAATGAATAAAGATGATCAATTAAATTTTTTGTCACAAAACCTTTCCGCATCCATACCACCCTTCTTGTGGACAATTCGCCCCGAGATTCATTACTGTCAGAGGAGAAACAACTGGGACTTTGCTTCTTCCACGAGTAATAAAAGACGAATGACGTACACCCTCCGGTCCTGTGTTCTGCTAGAGGAGCCAATTTTCCCAAAAATTATCCATGTACTGTCATCTTGTTGTGGAAATTCCCAGCCATAATTTGGTCTTGGCTTGGTTTCAGTTCCACCACAGCACTCTTGTTCCGCCGGTAAAAGTCTGGGCATTTTCTGATTTCTTGATAAGAATCCAGTCACCAACTGCACACTCCTTACTCTTAGCCTCACTCTCTACATCCAGATAGCATTTCATGCGTTCTTGCTTTCTTTGCACTGTTTTTCGCAGGTTTATTACCATCTCCTGATTCATTTTGACTTCTTGTTACCCACCCTACCCCCTCAAAAGAAAACAATGTGTCACACCCATGATAGAGTCACAGTATTAACACATCTCCAGACCTCTCTCATATACATGTTGACATCCAAATTAGCTGCAATGGCCATCTGAACCCTTTCCGTAAGGACCCATTGAGGATGTTCTACTAAACCATTAGCAGCAGGGAAATATAGTTATCTTTTCTTACCTAAAGCAGTGGAAGCGCAAAAAAGGAAACTTTTTTTCCTGAAGCGCATTGTGTTTCACTATCTTAAACAAGAAAATGGTATACCTTCTTTAGAAAAGAAATCACGCTATTTAAGCACAGAATAAATTGGAAAGCCGCAAGTCAAGAATAATCAGATCGGTGGTGATCCTCAGAAGTAGGAGTAATTCGGCACATACTTGAAAAGTATAATGTTTTTAAAACTATGCTTTTTGATTAAGGGGTCTTGCTTTATATGTTATTTGCAAGGTTGGATCTTTTTCAATCTCTAAATAATTACTTTTGATTCCTTGGTTCCTCAGGGGCTGGTCCTATTGGCACTCTTTTCATCACTTAGGCGGTCATTCCAACCGCGGCGGGCGGCGGTAGCCGCCCGCCTGGCGGGTGTCGCCGAATGACCGCACCGCGGTCAAAAGACCGCGGCGGCCATTCTGGCTTTCCCGCTGGGCCGGCGGGCGACCGCCAAAAGGCCGCCCGCCGGCCCAGCGGGAAAGACCCAGCAACGATGAAGCCGGCTCCGAATGGAGCCGGCGGAGTTGCTGGGGTGCGACGGGTGCAGTGGCACCCGTCGCGATTTTCAGTGTCTGCAAAGCAGACACTGAAAATCATTATGGGGCCCTGTTAGGGGGCCCCTGCACTGCCCATGCCAGTGGCATGGGCAGTGCAGGGGCCCCCAGGGGCCCCACGACACCCGTTCCCGCCATCCTGTTCCTGGCGGTAAAAACCGCCAGGAACAGGATGGCGGGAAGGGGGTCGGAATCCCCATGGCGGCGCTGCAAGCAGCGCCGCCATGGAGGATTCCCTGGGCCAGGGGAAAACCGGCGGGAAACCGCCAGTTCCCCTTTTCTGACCGTGGCTTTACCGCCGCAGTCAGAATGGCCCAGGAAGCACTGCCAGCCTGTTGGCGGTCCTTCCGCGGTCGTTGGCCCTGGCGGTCGGTGACCGCCAGGGTCAGAATGACCCCCTTAGTCCTAAAGATGGTCTCAGGGTCTACTTAGCCATTTGAGACAGAAATACTGACGATTAATCCACCCGGAACTTTGTTTTATTTTAGCCACAACTATAATCAAATGGACTTTCAGCCTGAATGGATTTATTGTAATTGTATTTATGTAGCGCTTACTACCCCTGACGAGGCATCAAAGCGCTTTTCGGCAACGCTACTCCGGAACCAAAGAGGACTTAGGGGGTTATTCCAACTTTGGAGGAGGTGGTAATCTGTCCCAAATGTGACGGATTTACCACCAGCCGTATTACGAGTTCCATAGGATATAATGGACTCGTAATACGGCTGGTGGTATATCCGTCACTTTACCGTCACTTTTGGGACGGATTACCACTTCCTCCAAAGTTGGAATAACCCCCTTAGTGGTGGATTAGTATAGGGAAATATGAGTACAGTATTAGTATTACTATTAGTTAATTTGAGCACAGGATATGTGAGTTTGTTAGTTGGATTGACTAGAGTAATGGAGGGACAGAGGAGGGAAGAATCCAGAAGTGTTAATTGTGAGTTTATAACAATAGGATGAGGCTTGGGATGAGTAAAGGAGAGATGGAGGAAGGAAGATTCTTTGGAAAGAGTTAGGGAGATCATAGTAGCAGGGGGGGGTTGGATGAGTCAAAGATGAGATAAATGAGGGAGAATTTAGTGGGTTGTTTGGGAGATCATGGTAGTAAACTGAAGTTTGCTGTGAGCTAGATGCGGTAGAGAAGGGAAGAGCTTAGGCAGGGTTATTTTGGAGATGAAATTAGTAGAATGGGTTTGGGATGAGGCAGGGTGGAGAAGGAGGATAGATTGATAGAGACATAGGGTGATGGGCAGACAGAGTAAAGTTTACGAGAGAGTACAATTTATATTATTTATTTATTATTTTGTTTATATATATACAGGTGAACAAGGTCTGGTGACACCGAAACGCGTCAGGGGATTCCTGTTTGTTTGTTTATGATCTCACTAATGTATTAAAAGTTAAGGTATTTTTGGCACAACGACAGAGTGCGGTTTTCTCTTGCTAAAACAGAAAGAGAATCTTGTTTTTTGAATATATATGTATATACGCACACACCATATATATATATATATATACACACAAGTACACACACACATCTATATATATATATATATATATATATATATATATATATAACCATGAGTAGATATACATTTGTTAAACAGGCTTACAGAATATGTGTATATTTTATTATTATGAAATAGTAACAATACATATTTCTTAAAGGACTATATATATCTAGGATATACATATAATCAGATTATTAATGTTTATCATCACAGGCATATGCAGTCCATTTTGTTTAAATATGGTGGTTAAGAAGGAAAGAACCAACGTTTGAGTAGTCTTCTGAAGGCAAGATAGTTATCCATGTATCTTATATTTGAGGGTAATGAATTCCATAGTTTGACTGCTTCAGCAGAGAAGGATGTACCACCTATTGTCTTTTTTTTGTATGATGGTGTTTTAAGGCAGGGTGCCAATCTTGAGCAGAGGTTTTGTTTGTTGAATGTTTTTGGTTATTTTGTTTCTGATGAAAAGTGGGCCTGTTCCATCTATAGCTTTGTGCGTGATACAAAGCAGCTTGAAGGGGGATCTTCTGGCAATGGATAACCAGTGTAGTGCTCTCAAGGCAGGGGAGATGTGGGCTTGTGGCTTTACACGTAATAGTAGCCTGGCAACTGAGTTCTGAATACGTTGTATTTCTTTCATGATATCTAGAGATGATCCATGATGGAGTCCATTGGCATATGCAGTTTGGATAGTGCAAGAGAGATAGTAGCCTGCAGCTTGTGTAGAAATCCGAGGTGGGGGAAGAGGCATCGCAGAGTTTTCAAGGTGATGAAGCTTGATCGTGCTAATTTGTCTACTTGAGCATTCATTGTTAACTTGGAGTTCATGGTAATTCCACAGTTTTTAACTTCCTTGGATACTTGAGGAAGTGGTCCGAGATCATCAGGCCAGGCGCAGAGTGGGTAAAAAAAATCCAGTCGCCACATGTAAGTATTTCCGTTTTGGAAGCATTGATTTTGAGATGGCTCCAAGTCATCAACTGATCAATGGCTCTGAGGCAACTGAATATTTGTGAGTTTTCAATATCTTTGGGTATTCCAATTTATGTAGTATTTGTGTGCCATCTGCATAGTTGTAACATGTGAGCTGAAAATCATTGATCAATTCTGGTAGTGACATCATGTAGATGTTGAAAAGCATAGGTGAGATGAGTGATCCTTGGGGGACCCCTGCTTTTGTGAGGTAGGGTTTGTACGAGAAGTGGGGAGAACAGATAATATTAGTTCTGTTTTGAAGGTAGGACATAATCCAGTAGGAGCAGTCCCTTCTATGCTGGCTTTGTGGAGTCTTTGTATAAGGGTGTCATGGTCAACAGTACCAAAGGCAGTTGAAAGGTCCAAGAGAAGTAGTGCAGCAACTCTATTGCGGCCAAGTGTGTTTTTAAGATCATCCCAGATTGCTATGACTGCCGATTCAGTGTCTCTTCCTGGATGGAATCCAGTTTGGTAGTCTGAAAGTATGGAATTGTCTTCAATCAATTGTGACAGAAGGGCGAATGCTGCTCTTTCTATCAGTTTGCCCAGGAAAGGTCCATATGTTATTGGTATGTAGTGGTTGGCGTCCTGTAGGTCTACGTTTGTTTTCTTTAATAACAAACGTATGTATGCCTTTTTCAGGTCTTCAGGAAACGTTCCTGTAGTTAAAGAGTTACTGATGATTCTTCTTACAGGTGTGGCACAGAAGTTGATAAAATAATGTTCATGAAGATGTGTGGTGGACAAGGGTCAGAAGGGCAACCGGAAGGCCTGCTTGTTTTGACATAATCCATAAATTCACCTCATGAAATTTGTTTGAAAGAGTGCAAAGGCTGGGTTGGTTTACTCTAGGAGGGTATTTTAGGAAACAGGTTGGTGCTGATGGCTTTCTTCTGTTTTAAATAGGAGTCCAATGTGTCTGTCTTGGTTGTGTAATGAGTTCTCAGTTTGTTTGTAAAATCTTGAGTAGTGGGATGACTTAATTCCATGCATTTAGGTTTTTGAAATTCATTGAGAATTGTATAAAATTCTTTAGTAGCAGATTTAGCATTTAGAATTCTGTCTTAGTAATACCTTTTTTTAGCTTTTTTGATTGATGGCAAGTTTTTGTAGCTGAAGTTTGTCATGAATGTTGCTTGTTTTGAGCCAGGTCCGTTGCAACCTTCTGATTTGTTGCTTTATCTTCTTAAGTTCTGTGTTTCTCCAAGGTGTTGGTTTTCTTTTGTCCTGTTTAGTTTTTCCTGAAAAGGAACAGGCTTCCTGTAGCCACTCATAAAGTTTTTGAACAGAATTAATTGTGTCTAGATCTGTGTTGGCTGTTAGTTGTGTTTCTAAGTCTTCAAAACTGAGTTTGCTCCATGGTCGATAGATGCATGTATGTAAGTTGCTATTGGGTGTGTTGATTTGAGGTGTTTTATGTTGGAAAGTTATCAAAAGGTGGTATGACCATGTGATTGGTGTGATGCTTTAAATGGTAACTAGTTCAGGCTATGCAAAAATAGCATCTAGGATGTGTCCAGCGATGTGTGTAGGATTGTGTACAATCTGATGTAGGTTCAATGTGACCAGGCCAGTGGTGACAGCACTTGGATGGGGCATATTGGGTTTGTCAAAACAAATGTTTATGTCCCCAAGAATGCATAGGATTGAGTATAATGTTATAAGGTTTGAGACTGTATCTAGAAAAGTGTCTGGGAATGTTGAATTGTTAGGTGGAGGTTTGTAAAGGAGGAGAAAGTTACAGGAAGAAGTTGGTGTAGGGTTGCATCTGGTGCAGAGGGCCTCACAACCTTGTATGGAAATGTTGTCTTTTTTACTGAGGTTTATTGCTTGTTTGAATATAATAGATAGTCCACCTCCTCTCTTGCCTATACAGTTTTGTTTGATGGTTTGATAGCCTGGAGGAACGGCTTCATTCAACACTGGGGCCGCCTCATCTCCCAACCATGATTCTGTTACGAATAGTAAGTCAGGTTGTTTGTCCGTGAGCAGGTCGTAGATGTGGTGCTTGTTTTTTAAGAGTGATTGAGCATTTATGAGCAGGCAGTTTAGAAAATGTGTTTTTGCTGTGGTGTTGTTTTGTTTTGGAGAAGGGTGAGCAGTATATTATGAGCTTGTAGCAGGTGGGTTGTTAGTTGACCGTGTGAGGGTCACAATAGTCCTGTTTTTCAATTTAGTATTCCTCTTCCAGCAGGCTTAGGAGGCATTTTGTTGGGTCTGTGTGTGTTGGTGGTGGACTTGGTGGCTGAGAGAAACATGATGAGTGTAGTTTTTCTTTTGTAGAGCAGCCTTATTGTGTATTAGACAAGGGGATGAGAAGTTGTTAAGAGTGGCATGTTGTTTATTTTGTTTGTGTCTGTTTATTGTGGAAGGAGCATGGGTTGGGGTGGTGGAGGTGCATGTGGATCATAATGTAGGCTCTAAATTGTGCAATGGATGAGAGGCGGGTGAAGGAATGTTGCTGTGTTGGGGTACTTGTGGTAGATGTTTGTGAAGAGTGAGACTTTAGGAGTGAAGATTGGGCAGGATTTGTATTATTTGTGCAGTCATGAGGGTGGGTGTGGATGTGATGGAAAACATTATGATAGTTTGTGTTATTTTGATGTGCTGATGTGTGTGGTCTGTTTTGTTTTTGTGTAATAGTGAGAGGAGATATTGATGTAGTGGTTTCCTGTGAAGGATTTGTATGTGAGTTAGTGCTGGTGAATGGTATTAGAATGTTACAGAGGGTGGTGATGTATTTTGGAGAAGAGTGTATGAGGTGTGTAAGAGGGGATGGATGTGGGTTAGGGGTGTTTGTGTTCGTTTTGATCACTGGAAGAGGTAATATGTGTGGTGGAGTGAAGTGTAAGGATTGTATGGCTGTATGTAATTGGTGAAGAGAGGGGGAGGGTGTTTGTAGATGGTGTGTTGGAAGGCTGGGTTTAGGTATTGTCATGATAAAAGGTGGTCTGGCAGGAGCAGATAGAGGATGATGTTGTTAGTTTGTGTGAACAGGGAGTGTGTATCTGGATGGCTGAAAGTAATGTATAATGTGGGTTTGTGTTGTGTGGGCGATGACAGGTTGTGTCCCTCAGGGGAAGCCCTCCCAACAAGGTACCTTCCCTGGGCAGCGATGGAAGGGGAATTGTGTCCTCTTCCACCCCTGCACCCCTGACATCATTAGAGGCCGCAGGACGCGCTGGCAGCCATTTGCTTCCAGTGCGTCCAGGAGAAACAGTTGAGTTTCTCCTCCGGCTGGGGTGGGGGGGGGGTTGCTCTAAAAGAGCCTTCGGGGGAAAGGAAAGGCCTTTCCTTTCCCCTGATGTCTCTTTCAGCAGAACTGTGGGCAGCAGGAATACCTACTAGACACCAGGGATTTTGTTTTTGTCAGTTGAGTGTTGCTCTTTGTTTTTTGTGTTGGGGCGGCCCCTTGGACAAGGATCGCCCCATAAAGGGGGCAGAGCACTGTTTGGCAGTTCTGCCCCCCTTGGGGGCAGATCAGCATATTTTTATTAGGCCCATCTGTCCCCAAGGGGAGCAGAAACCAGTTAGCGCCAGGGATCATCTGTGTGTGTGTTTTGTGTGGGGGGTAGCCCCTTGGGCAAGGATCGCCCCACCCAAAGGGAGCAAAATACTGAGGGCCATTCCTGCCCTCTTTGGGAGCAGATCGGCCTATTTTTTAAGGCCCATCTACCCCCAAGGGGATAGAAGCCACAAAGACATCAGGGATTTTTTTTTTAGTTTTGCTTTTTTTGTGGGGTGGAGGGCAGCCCCTTGGGCAGGGGTAGCCCCCCCAAGGGGGGCACAAAACTGTTGGCCATTTTTGCCTATTTTTTTTTTAGGCCCATCTGCCCCAAGGGGGTAGAAATCACTTTGCACCAGGGATCTTGTGTGTGTTTTTCTGTGGGGGGGTGGCCCATTTGGCAAGGGTCATCCCCCCAAAGGGGGCACAGTACTGATGGCCATTTCTGCCCCCCTTGAGGGCAGATCGGCCTATTTTTTTTAAGGCCCATCTGCCCCCAATGGGGGGGGCAGAAGTCACTAAGGCACCAGGGATTTTTTTAGTTTTGTTTTTCTTTGTGTGGGGGGGGCGCCCCTTGGGCAAGGGTCACCTCCCAAAGGGGGCACACAACTGTTAGCTATTTCTGCCCCCTTGGGGCAGATCGGCCTATTTTTTCGGGCCCATCTGCCCCAGAGGGGGGCTGAAACCACTAAACACCAGGGAACATTTCTAAATGTTTGGTGGTGGGGTGTTTGTCAACTGGCGAAGTATTTGCATTTGTGATTATAACAGTTTATTTCTCCTTTTTGCTCTAGTTTAAAGCTTTTGCTTCCTTTGCTGTGACTCCTTGCAGTTTTGGCAGTGGTTGACCTGTAGTTTGTGTAGTTGCATGTTTAGGTAAGAAAAAACAATTTACCTCAAAGGAGTATTGTTGCCATGCATGAATTACATTTTTGTAAGTGGTGTACTAAATGCATGATTGTGTGTAAAATTGTCCTTCGATTTGTGCACAATGATATTTGTTTTGTCTTATGTCTAATTTTCTTTTCTTTTTCTTTTTAGTGGGATATCATTGATGATTGCTGTGTCTGTGCAGAGTGGTTGATGGCGAGTCTAGCTTTTTCAGGCAAGGGAGTGGTATCGTTTTTGAGTACATAACTCTTTGTGGTAAAGCCACACTTTGTTTATTACTTATTTTAGACAGTGCTGGTTGTTGTTGGTGAATTTGTCAAGTTACTTTTCTTAGAAAGGATCATGGCTAGCCCCCAGGTGACCACTCAACAGGTTGTTGATGTGTTTTTTGAGTCGTCTTCTGATCATGATTATGAGACTAACTCTGCATCTGAGGCAGAGGAGGACGAGAAAGATTCGAACCAGAAAGGCTATCCAAGGGAGCTTGTCTGTAAGAAATTGAGAGGGGACAGTACAGTGCCTTGCGGAAATGATGAGCTGCTAGCTGTGATATTTGCAGACAGGAGGGATGTTATCATGCTGACTGCCATCCATGATGAAAGTACTTCACCTGTGGCTGTTTGGGTCAGGTTGCTGAAGTGTGCAAACCTGTGTGCATTTTAGACTACAATATGCACATGGGTGGTTTTGATAGAGTAGATCAGAGGTTGGAACCTTACACTGCTGTTCGTTAAGTCTTACTTTCATGTATTTAGTTAGAGCGTTTGTATTTGTAGTTTTGTACTTATTTATAATTAGTTAGTGGTTTCTTTGTTGTTTAAAAAAAAGAAAAAAGTGATGGCGGTGTGCATGGAGTGGCGCTTGGCTAGCGATGTGCATGGAGTGGCGCTTGGCTGGCGTTCTGCATGGAGTGGCGCTTGGCTGGCTGGCGGTGTGCGTGGAGTGGCGCCTGGCTGGCGGTGTAAATAATGACTTGCTGTTGGCCACTGCAACAGACTGCTAGCCAAATGCCAAACCACAGACTCCCATCAGCTGGTGTGATTGCTGTGTCAGGCATGTGGGCTTATGAAAGTGATGGGCCCTTGAATGGCGCTGTCTGTTGATGCGAGTGTTGTAATGTGCTGGGCCCGCGGCTGGTGGCGTGAATGGTCTTGTGCATGTCATCTATGAAAGATGTGTGAATGGACTGGAAAGCGGTTAGTGCCTTGACGCGGCTTTACAGCTCACGAGCTGGGAGTCACTGGTTCAGTTTTTAACAGTGCATTTTGTTTTTGTGAAATCTCTTGTTAATAAAATTTGATCTACTGAACCATCACTCACTCTCGTGCCAAATCCAACTAGTATGTGTGGTAAAAATGAAAAATCCTGCTCCGCTGCAATCACGCGTCGAAGCACACCTATGACATGCTAGGTGTCTCGGGTGGGACCCGACGATGAAGCATGCCACCAACTAAGTTGGTGGGTGAGAGGTCTTTTTAACATAACCTAACTGTGTTTCTTCTCACAATTTTAGTGTTTGGAACATCACTGAAGAACGTGAACCCATCAAAATTATCTATTTAAAAAAAACTTCCTGTTTTTGCAGAGGTTGCACCTGCATTTTTGTTCCCGGGTGCGGCAGTCATCTAGGGAAACCTACCAAATCCAGACATTTTTGAAAACTAGACACCTGGTGGCATCCAGGGAGGTGTGGCTTGCGTGGATCCCCCAACATTTTCTTACCCATACTCCCTGCAAATGTCAAAATTTGCTTAAAAAAGCATGTTTTCCTCACTTTTCCTTGTAGGATCACCACGCCAACACAAATTTCTTACCACCCAACATTCCCTTCAGGCTATCAAGTAAAATGATACCTCACTTGTGTGAGTCCCCAAAGCAGAGTCAGCCTAAAAATATATAAAACAAATTGTGCTTATCAACTCTCAGTGCTATCCCCACAATCTCTACATGTTTTTGGCCTTCTTCTGTTGCAGGCACCTGGGCCACCAACACAAGTGAGGTATCATGTTTATCGGCAGACCGAGGGGAACATGAGGTTGTAGGAAATTTGTACTGGCACTGTGATCCTACAAAGAAAAGTGTGGAAATTGGATTTATTTAGCTATATTTTAGGTTTGCAGACGAATCTGGGTAAGAAAATGTTGGGGGATCCATGCAAACCACACCTCCCTGGATTCCTCCAGGTGTCCAGTTTTCCAAAATGTCTGGGTTTGGTAGGTTTCCCTAGATCACCACCGCACCTGGGACCAAAAACGCAGGTGCCCTCCCCCTGCAAAAAAACAGGTAATTTTGTAATAGATTATTTTGATGTATCCACAGCTATGTACTTTGCAAAAAACATGTCTGTTTTCTTTGGGAAAATGTGATGTGTCCACGTTGTGTTTTGGGGCATTTCCTGTTGCGGGCACTAGGCCTACTCACACAAGTGAGGTACCATTTTTATCGGGAGACTTGGGGGAATGCTGGGTAGAAGGAAGTCTGTGGCTTCCCACAGATTCCAGAACTTTCCATCACCAAAATGTGAGGAAAAGGTGATTTATTTTTGCCAAATTTTTAGGTTTGGAAAGGATTCTGGGTGATAGCCCCACAAGTCACCCCATTCTGAATTCCCCTAGGTGTCTAGTTTTCAAAAATGTATAGGTTTGCTAGGTTTCCAAAGGTGAGCTGGAGGCCAAAATCCACAGCTAGGCACTTTGAAAACCAGGTGAGTTTTCTTTTGGAAAAGGTGATGTGTCCATGTTGTGTTTTGAGGCATTTCCCGTTGTGGCACTAGGACTACCCACACAAGTGAGGTACCATTTTTATCGGGAGACTTGGGGGAATGCTGGATGGAAGGAAATTTGATGGCTTCTCTCAGATTCCAGAACTTTCTATCACCGAAATGTGAGGAAAAACTGTTGTTTTTGTCACATTTTAAGGTTTACAAAGGATTCTGGGTAACAGAACCTAGTGAGAGCCCCACAAGTCACCCCACCTGGATTCCCATAGGTGTCTAGTTTTAAATAATGCACAGGTTTTGTAGGTTTCCCTAGGTTCCGGCTGAGCTAGAGGCCAAAATCCACAGCTAGGCACTTTTAAAAAAAAACACATCAGATTTCAATGTAAAAATGTCCATGTTGAATTTCTTGTCACGGGCATTATGTCTACCCACACAAGTGAGGTACCATTTTTATCGGGAGACTTGGGGGAAACACAGAATAGAAGAAAAAGTGTTATTGCCCCTTGTCTTTCTCTACATTTTTTCCCTTCCAAATGTAAGACAATGTGTAAAAAAGATGTCTGTTTGTGAAATGCCCTGTTATTCACATGCTTGTACAGGGACCCCGGAATTCAGAGATGTGCAAATAACCACTGCTTCTTAACACCTTATCTTGTGGCCATTTTGAAAATACAAAGGTTTCCTTGAGACCTACTTTTGAGACTTCATATTTTACCATATAAATTGCTGTATACCTAGTATACAATGAAAACCCATTGCAAGGCGCAGCTCATTCATTGGCTCTGGATACCTAGGGTTCTTGATGAACCTACAAGCCCTACATATCCCAGCAACCAGAAGAGTCCAGCAGATGTAATGGAGTATTGCTTTTGAAAATCTGATATCATAGGAAAAAGTTACAGAGTAAAACGTGGAGAGAAATGCCAGTTTTTTTCCCCTCAAGTTCAATATTTTGTTGTATTCCAGATGATATTTTCTGCAGAAAAATCTAGCAGGATCTACACAAATGACCCCTGCTGGATTTAGAGTTTTGTTTACTTTTCAGAAATGTTTCGCTGTCTGGGATCCAGCATTGGTTTCACACCGATTTCTGTCACTAACTGAAAGGAGGCTAAAAGCACAAAAAATTGTAAAAATGGGGTATGTCCCAGTAAAATGCCAAAATTGTGTTGAAAAATGTAGTTTTCTGACTCAAGTCTGTGTGTTCCTGAAAGCTGGAAAGATGTGATTTTAACACCGCAAACTTTTTGTTGATGCCATTTGCAGGAAACAAAAAACACATGCCTTCTTCTGCAGCCTTTTTTTCCAATTTTTCTGAAACAAACAAAATTTTAGCTGTGTTTTTTTGTGCTAATTTCTTGGTCTACTCCAGGGAAACCCACAAACTCTGGGTACCTCTAGAATCCCTAGGATGTTGGGAAAAAAGGTCACAAATTTGGCCTGGGTAGCTTATGTGAACAAAAGGTTATGAGGGCCTAAGTGCGAACTGCCCCAAATAGAAAAAAAAAAGGCCTGGCAGCGGAAAGGTTAAAAAAAAATTCAAAGGGGGGAGGGAGGATTGGGGAGTTGCCTTTATGCAGTCTTTTGCCATAAGTTAGGAGGGAAATTTCAAACAGTCACGGCTAAAAAAAAATAGCAGTTTAAAAAGGCCAAGTTGGCTGAAACACGGGGAGCCTACAGTAAGCAGACACGGGTAGGAGTACAAACACTTTTTCACAAAGACAAAATCATTAATGGTCTAAGAGACTGCTGTCGATTAGGTGGACATACTGTCACCATTAACCAGTAACCAGCGTATTGTGATCCCCATTTCGTGATTACTGGATGTCGGTTGTGCTCTCAACATATGACCCCAAATTAACATGTGTTGTGTTGGATCTGTATGTGCATTTGCTGCATGTACATTTTTGAATTAAGTTATATATAAAAACTCTTTTTGTAACTGATTATAGGTACGCTTTATTATACAAAAGTTTATTTTGTTTGATTCTCTATAGGTTGGATTAATGCGATACCAACCACATTGCAAGTTCAAACTGAATGCAGTTTACTCATTCAGGAGCTCCTTGTTTGTTTACTACAACTAAGATCCTCAGGATGGCAACATAGACTTGGACAGACTCATCACCTGACTGCTTCCTCGTGTGTCTTTCAAGCATTATACTCAGTTCCTCTGTAAACTGTTTTTCAAGATGAACAATGGTCTCTTTGTACTCATTGCACATAACTAGCTGCCCCCTCGGTGCTTTCACTGCAGGCATATTATCAAAGATTTCTAGTCCTGCAGCTCCCAACACGCCAAACATCAAAGTTTTCTTTCACTCTGGTGGGAATGTTTTTCCATCAAAGGCTGACAAATGATTCTCAAAGGAGAGGTGCCGTGGCTTCCACTTTATGGTCGGTTTTCAGAAAAAACATAGGTTGGTTCAAAGACGAAAAGTTTGCCATATTGGAGATTTGATTACACTGGTAATAAATTGATAAATGGCTTTTGGGTCAGTTGAAATCGGAGAAAATAAAAAATAAAGTTTTTTTTCCAAATGGACAATGTTGTCAAAAAACAATGATACCTTATTTCAGTGGTTCCCAATCTTTTGACTTCTGTGGACCCCCACTTTGTCATTACTGGAAGCTGGGGAACCCACTGATTCAGTATTGGAATACAGAGACCCCACACTGAGTCATTACTAGAAGCCGGGACCCCAGCCTAAACATTTTGAACCACAAAACTGTACACAAAAAATACAGAAACAAACATTCATTTAACACGCACACAAATAATAACACATTTTATTTAGTTTGCATAATCGATGTACAAACAACAACAATCTCAATCACGTCAGAGTACACTGAGAGGAAACACGCATGTATGGGACCTGTGCGGACCTCCAATGTCACGCGCACATTGTGCAAAGGCAGGTGCACGTGACCAGGGTTACGCAGTGTAGCGACGCTCAGGAGGATTCGTGTGCACTGTGACTCAGCCAGTGAGCTGCAAGGTTCCTAACCAGTCAGTTCAAAGCTGTAAAACGCTCCATTTTGCCTACTCACTCACCTGACAAGGAGTGAGAAGCCTTTCCCTGGTGTGCCGCTACTAATACGAAAGTGAAAACATATCATAATTATGTTTATCCATATATGGGGTTCCCACATTTTTTTAAGAAACAAATGTGGGGCATTTCTATAAGTTTTATGTAAAAGTATCCTTAAGTTTTCTCTAGTAATCATTCTGAAACGATTTAAAATGATCTCAAATACTTTTTAACTTATTTATGTGTTTGTCGATTTATGCCTATGATTCAGAAGGGAAAATATCACATTCGGCTCCTTTTCCCAATATTTTCCCCAGAATAGCCTTGAAAATACAGGTCAGGCCAGTATAAAAAAACACCCAGCTGGCAACACTACTATAGAGGTGAAATATCCAAAGGAATGAGAAATTCTAAATCTGCTTGTCTCCAATACATTGAGAAGTCTGAGTGCTCGAAAGAAAAATGAAATGCGGGATACCTGCAGAAAATGGCAGCTTAAGAGAGAGAGAGAATGTGTGGTGCCCCACAAGGGACCAAGAAGAATAATTGTTTGTGCTGCAGCCCAGGTGTTCTGACAAAGACTCGGCTCTCCAGAGGTTCATTAGAACATGTAGGACATAACAGTGTTCTAAAATATAGTGAAATAATACCAGTGACAAACTCTAAAACAACCCGTACCTTCCGTTAGCACAGCCCACCCCAAACCATAAACCTACCCTTACCTCACTTTACCACTGTGCACCACTAAAACCTAAAATTACCCTGATCTCCCTTTACCCCAACCCCTAAAATTACCCTTCCCTCCCTTTACCACCACTCAACCCTAAACCCTAAAATTACCCTTATCTCCCTTTACCACTATCCAACCCTAAAATTACCCTTACCTCCCTTTACCAATACCCACTCCTAAACTACATGGTAAAGGCATGCCTAATAAAAGGTACCAATACTTACCTGCATGGTAAAGGCTGTGTGGTAAAGGCACTGTGTGGTGAAGACTATTGTAAAGGCTATTCCCTACCCTAACTACATGTTCTCTCACCGATGAGAGTTTGTGCTACTCTGGCCTGCTGGATCGGTTCTGCCAGGAATGGAAGACGGCACTTGTTACCTCTGTGAGAATGGGAAGCTTGCTTTGCTACTGCCATCCTGCACAGATTGTGTGAAGGAGTAAACCTTGCACTGCTGCTGCCTGATTTGTATGTGTCCTGTGTTGAGGAAACTTGCACTGCTGCTGCCCTCCCTCTATTTATCCTCTTAAGGAGGGACGCGTGCCCTAGTTCTGCCCTAGGTCTATCTGTTCTCAGAAGAAATGGGGGGGGGGGGTTCTACTGTAAAATTAAGGTGCTGCCACTGCTTATGAATTAAACAAGCATATATTTAATGCACATGCATAGCATGTCCTATGAACAGGAACTTTCCACAATATTAGATATGAGATGCCTGCAGAAGTGGCTCACTTCGGTCACAAGAGGGGGGGCGGGTGATGCTCATAGCAGTGGGGTGGGGGTGGGAGGGATTGAAATTTATTAAAATTTTTTTTTTTTTTAATAAAAACTTACCAGCTCTGCTCCCGCACCTCTTGCTCCTGTTGCTGCAGGCAGGCACTGGGCTCCCAGCCTGCCCTGCGGCCAATCCTGACGCTGCTCAGAACATCGTCAGGATTGGCTGGGTGCACCCAGCCAGGGCGCTCGCAGGCAGATGGGAGCCTGTGCAGGCTCTCTCCAGCCTGGCAACTGTGTTGCTGGGTTAGAGAGAACCTACTGCGCATCTGTGTTTGGCCAGCCCGAGACAGCCGGCCAAACATACATGCGCACTGAGGGGAGTGCAAAGTGCACTCCCCTCACTGTTTGTCACCCATGTGGCCCCACCCCTCTAACAAACAAAACAATAATAATCATGGTTCATTATCATTTCGTTTGTTAAAGGTTTTGCAGCTTCTGCTGCTGGCGGGGGTGGGGGGAGACACTCCTCTGCCCTAAGAGAGGAGCCGCCCCTGGATGCCTCTAGTGCTGAGGAGGATCCTGTCACCAAAGAGATAATATTGGAGCATAAAAATACATTGAAAGAAAAGAGAAGCAGGGTCTGCGGCTCTACCCTCTGTTTTTAATCTTGTGGCAGGGAGACATCAGTAAAAACATGTTTAGTTCATCCACATACAATTTGAAAATAGGTCTGAGAGTTTAATAACTTAAGTGTTGATGTGAGGGACATACCCTTACCAAAGCTAGGGAACTCACATCTAGCAGCCTGTACAATCAGTGAACAGTAGTCCTCTTGGATGTTTAGAGTGGTAGACATGGAAACCCCTGATGAACCATACCAGGCCAGGAAGGTGCATTTCTTCATCGAACCTAAGTACATCAATGTATGGTAATTCTATTAGATGTTTGGCTCTACCTTCCAGGTGTGCTGCATTTCTTTTATGTTCATGTATGTTTACAGAGACTGTGCATTCCTTTAATTTCTCTCACTCCCTGTTTAGTTTGTTAGCCACTTGTTTTGTACCTGTCCTGTACGTGAGAGAATTGTGTGAAGTTCAGTGGCGGCCCGTCCTTTAGGGAGGAGGGGCAACGCCCCCCCCCCACCTTTTGCCCCTCATGAAGAGTGTCTGTCAGGCTGAACAAAGGTCAGCCTGACAGACACTCTCCATGTTCAGCTCAGGCAGCCAGGAGCAGACATGCGCGATTTGCGCACACTCCTGGCTGCCTGAGCTGAACTTTGCTGGGCTGAGGAGGTCACAGCTCCTATGGGCGTGAACTCCTTGGCTCAGCAAAGGTGCCTCGAGGCCCTCCCCTGGGTGACGAGGAAAGCGTCACCAATTGACACTCTCCCTGGGCACTTCAGGTTTAAGCCCTGAAGTGCCCAGGGCGAGTGTCAATCAGTGACACTTCGTTACAGAGTGGGGTGGGGTCAGCAGTCTCACTGACCCCATCCCACTCTGTGACGAGGCTGGGACTGCTGCCTTCCCTCATTTGCTGACCTAAGGTCAGCAAATGAGTGAAGGCAGCAGTCCCACCCCTCCTGGGACCTTGAGGCTGAAGGTAAGTGTGTGTGTGTGTGATCTTTTAAAATGAATGTTTGGTGCGTGCGTGCATGTTTGAATGGTATGAGTGTTGTTAATGGACGTGCGTGCGTGTGTGCGTGTGTGTATATCCCACCCGCCCCCCTCCCTCCTAAAGCTGCCGGCCGCCACTGGTGAAGTTCCTTCAGCTATTGGCACCTGCTCTTTAAGTACTCTTTGTGTTTGAAAAAGCTGTGGTACTACTACCACCCATGTTTTACCTTTGTTGGGTTGTGAAAGCCGGTATAGATTTATTGTGCACAAAAGGCAAAAAGAATTATTGCTAATGCTCTTTTTAATGCATGATGTAAATGAAAGAGTGAATCCTCACAAAATATTGAGCAGGGTTTACTTTTGGTTTTATGTGTCAAGAAGCAGATTTTGAAATAGAGTAGATAGATTACTTTGTAATAATTTGAACATACCTGAAAAGTGGTTCCATGTCATGATTAACACCTGCTCCGCGTGAGCTGACATTCATATAAAACTTCTGCAATAAATGTCACTACACAACAGCTGTCTTTCCGAAAAGGAAACATTGTGGGCAGAACATGAATATTTCCGGGCATGAAGAGACTGAAACCTGATTTCTGCCGGAATCGGAAGTTCATAACGGGAAAAAAAAAAAACGCTTTCAAGCGACAAAAATCCAGGGTAAATGGCATCACCGGTCTTTTACCGCCATCTAGTGTCCTTGTAGTTGTACACACATAGACTCCAGGACATGTTGGGTTCCTTAGTCTGGACAAGTGATGGATTTCGTCACAGAACTGAAAGCGAAACTTCAGCAAAGGTACAAGAATAAATGTGTCCACAACAGGCCAGAAAAGTTAGTTTCTGACTACTAGAAACTGTGGCTGTGGGCCACAGAAAGCAAGAGGTGAAAACTTCACTATAAAGGAAAAGAACTGCACCGATCATATTGTTTATGGCTTGCCCACAAAGAGGTCTCAGGCTACATGTTTTATACATTCATTTGGAATTATTGATGGACTGGGATGTTTCATGCGAAATATTTGCATATGTAGATACACGAAAAATAATTTACTTTGAATTCATTCATATGAATTTTGTAGATAAGCAAAGAAATATATTTGAAGCATACAATTAATATAGTTAAAAAACTAATACACTGTAGCCTATGGGTGCTTCAAGTACAGTACTTACATGTGTAGTGTAGTAATTTGTAGACCACATAGAAATTGTACAAATGTCACATACAAGGCGCAAAAGGCAGACAAGTCAACAAATGTGCGCTGTGTGCCAAAAGGAAAAAAAAACACAGAAGCGAACAGTACAACAAAACTACAGTACAGTACAGTAAAACTTAAATAGTGTTTATAAATGCACACATATGCAAATCAATGAAAATGACAAATTATTTTACGGCAGCTATAACTAGGTTGCTTTGTTTGTCGATGGCGATTCGACCGCTTTAGAAATGCAGAGTTCTCTTCAGGACAATGAGATAACAGGGTCATATATGAGGGTGACCAGTGAAATTATGGTTATTTTTAATTGCCATACTTTTCAGAGCGCTTGGGTTGTCATAAGTCTGCTTAGTGCAAAGACAAAATTGTATTGTAGCCCATAGCCAACAAAAGTTAAAGATCACTTACTTCAAAAACTGACTGTTCTTCAAATAAACAAAGGAGAACTAGAACAAGAAGAAAGTACTTTAAGAGGGTGGGCAGGGCCTGGGTGCCCTAAAGGTGGTTTCTCTTCGGCCAAATAGAAATCAATGACTCAACAAGAGCAGATAGAGACTGTATTGACTTCCTTGCCTTTTGAATATATGTTTGTTGTTTCTGCACATTGCTCAGTTTTTACTTTTGATCTTTACATATGCTGAAAAACATGATATCATTCCCACTTTCTTTTTAATTAATTTTATAATTTGTTCTTACCGCTTCTGTATTTTGCCTTCTTTCAGCCAACTTCCTTTTAGGCTAAATTCTAAATAAATCAGCTACTATAAATTCTGGATTTTATCTTTTAATTCTAATAAAAAATAATCATATTGTTTACCTCCATCTAAAAATGGACACTACAATCGATTGCTTAAGATGCTGATCAGCCTCCACAAGCAATGGGCTAAAAGAGTTCATACTCATTGCTAATAGCAACAAATAGAGTGAAATCTAGGACTGGCTCTTTGACATGAAGGTGGACCATCTGGCAAGCCAACACTCAGCAAGCTCACTTGGACTGAACATACAGAGCCACCGCTCCCTCAAATCCACAACACCGTCTTAGTGATAGCTATGACTTCTGCATAGAGTAAAATAATTCCCTCCTGAATCAGACTTCAGAATCACTGTCTAAGGTCTGGGCCTTTCTACAGGGATAACAGTAATCTCCACTCTCCGGAATTCATGACCCTTTGCTAGCTCTACTGATGGTCCTTCGTGGCACAGCCAGCGCGCCTCATTTGAGGTATTTCTACATCCCTTAAACCCTGACAGATCTGTGGTGACTGCAGTGCTTAGTTTGTCACAGAAAATGTGCCCAAAGTTCTGCTTAAAAGCATGCAGTCCACGCATTTAAATGTCAGCATGCCGGATACCAAGGCTGCAGTCTTGAATCCATCTCGTGCCGCTGTAATCCACTAGCAGACACTTCCTGGCCTTTTATCTCCCTCTTGAGGGTTCCTGCTTTCTCCCTTTGTGACAGTTTTCTGTTCCCAGGCTACGCACGTCAAAGAAACTCCCCTTTACTTCTCCACTTAAGAAGTGAGCTAAAAACATGCTTTGAAGGGTCTCCTTGCCGACCACTGGCAAACACCCCCTAGTTCTTTCTGCTGTTTTGTACCAAACTACAAAGCGAGCTCCTCTTTCCATCCAAACACCCCGCCACCCACTTAATGTACATGATATTGAATCATTCCATGTCACCATCAACAGTCCTCCATTGCCTCCTACGAAGCGCCCCACCACAACATTCCCAATGCGTACGCAAAATAAACACACAATTTCTTTGTCCTTGCCCGGCAGTAATGAGGGTTTGAATTACAGCTGTGTGTGACCCGAAGAGAAGTTATTTTTTTCTGCGCTTGCATTGGACGAACAGGAAGTTCTCATAAAGTTGGTTTGCCTTTGCTAGAATATTGTTTTCGCCGGCTGCACTTCCTCAAAGAGTTTATCTATGTGGGACTTTTCTGGGTCGACTTCTATTGTACTTGACGTGGGATTTCTAAAAGTCCTTTGTATTTTGCAATGTGCAACCCTCCAGTTAGTGTTTCTCTTCTGTTGGACCAGTTTCTTGAATAGTTGCTTTTCCAGTTTCTGTTGGGCTGCCGAGAAGTTCCCTCCACTACTGTCAGCACAGCTCAACGATCAATAACCTTCAATGTTTAAAGTGCAGTTCATTGGTTGATGCACACCTCATGCTGTGCACATCTGGTCCCAATGTGTGCGAAAACAAAGGGCCTCATTACCACCTTGGCGGAGGGGATTACTCAGTCCCAAATGTGACGGATATCCTGCATGCCGTATTACAAGTTCCATTATATCCTATGGAACTTGTAACACAGCGGACGGGATATCTGTCATATTTGGGACAGGGTAATCTCCTCTGCCAAGGACGTAATCAGGCCCAAAGTATACCATAAAATGGTAGGCAGAAAAGCAGAGAATCTCTAAAGAGAAAGTTTTTGAATTTCTTAAAACTTCAAGATTCTTGTGAAGATCCTAGTAACCAATTCACTGTTGCTCAGGAGAAATATTTTTGAATAGCCGTAAAAAGATACTTTTGTTTAGTTATTGCATTTTCATATTTTCCTTCCAAACAGCTTCTAATCAAACTCAAATAGGCCAAATGTGTCTCGAACTATAGGCACTTCAGGGGGCAAGATCTGATGTCAGAGCTACCTGTCCTAGAGTCAATGCATGGAAGTGCACCGGCCGATCGGGGCTTTACATTCTGGTAAGTAACGCGCGGGCCGCAAACGCGCGGTTGAAATGACATGGACACGGGACACACAGGTAGATCGTTACGCTTCCTCGGCCGGGGGTCTTAGTCCCACCCACCTGCCGAGTCAAACACTTTATTAGCTCCCTTGCGTCACGGCGCCCATACCATCTCGCTCTCATAAACAGGGAGGTTGGAACCTTCCGGCATGCACGGGGTTTAGACATACAAAACACCCCTGTGCGCCGAGAACTGTGGGGCGCCCCCCCAAACATAACATTCCTCCTCAACTATAAATTAACTTACAACTAAACAGCAGTGTGTTCTTCCTTGAATACGTGGTTGTAACTTTGCACACACTGACTTTTCCACTAGCATTTCGACCACCATAATACACACCCCTTACAGTGTCCACTTTACTCACACACATAGTCCTTCAGCCGCTCTGGGGGTGATACGCGGGACCTCAGATAATACCTTCCTTCTCCTCTTCTTTGACTCACCACCCGGCTGTCTTTCTCCACCAGCCCCTCTGCAGATAGGCTCTCCTCAACCGGGGTTGACACCCCCGTAGGTGCCAGATCTCCCACTCTGACATCCTCCCCGTTGCTGGTATGACTAGTCTCAAGTTCACTCCCCAGGAAAAACCCTGGTCGCTCTATATCTTCATCTTCTACCTCATGGCTGCGATCACTTTCGCTCCTGTGATGAATAAAATGATCTCCGTGGTATTTTTTGAAACAAGAAATGTTCCTGGTTACCATCTCGCTTCCTCGGGTGACGGTCACCAGCGTCCCCTTTACTCGAGTGACAGTCCACAGGCCCGATTCGAAAGTTGTTCTGAACTTCCCGGCCAGATGTCGATTTTTCATGAGTACCACATCCCCTATACTCAGACGTCTGGGATGCGCTCTCCTTTTCCTTGACATTCTCTCATTTTGGACCTGTCTCTGTCGTAGTCTCGCTTCCACTTGTTTGTGCCTATTCTTTGATTGTCCTGATGCCTCGGTGAGGGTTTCCACCTGGGGAATGGTATCCCTTATTTGTCTTGGCATGCAGATCTGGCTCGGGGAGACACCAGTTGTACTGTGAGGGGTCAGTCGATACTCTCTCAAAAACTCAAATATCGTGCAGTCTATATTTTTCTCCCTCGCTACCGCAATCCGCAATACCTTATTGAGGGTCCTCATAAACCTTTCGGCCTCACCATTGGCTTGAGGCCATCGTGGAGTGATTTTTCTGTGGTGGATGCCATGCGATGCCAGATATGCTGCAAACTCATTGCTCGAAAATGGGGGACCGTTGTCAGTCCTTAGTTCCTGCATCAAACCATGCGTAGCCATTATTTTCTCTATACATGGTATGACCTTTTCCGTGACTGTCGATTCTAAAACTTCGACCTCCGGATATTTGGAGAAATCGTCAATCACAACTAGCATGTGTCTTCCATCCGGCAAACTTCCAAGATCCGCGCTGGCTCTTTGCCAGGGCTTTGCCGGGATGGATTCGGTGATGATGGGGTGCGGCGGATCCGTCAGCCCTACCATTTGACATGCGTGGCACCTCTGTATGATCTTCTCTACCCAGATGTCTAGGTCAGGGAACCACACTTTGCTCCTCAGTCGAGCTTTTGTTTTAACCACGCCCTGGTGAGCACTGTGGGCCAACTCAACAGTTCTTTGTCTCAGGCGGTCCGGAATAACTAACCTACTTCCTCTCAGCAGGCAGTTTTCCGGCGACACGGCCAGCTCTTGCCTGACTCGAAACAAGGCCTGCATATCGTGGTTGGCTTCCTTGGTTCTTAGATTCAGATTCTGCTTCAACAAATGCCATCTCCCATCGCTTACACAGGATATTGCCAATTGCAATACCTCATCTTCCTTTGTTGCCTCTTGTATTTCTTTTAGGGATATGGGCAGTGGCCTCGACCTCTCCACTATCAACCTCACGTACTCCTCCGTACTCTCGATCTCCTCCTTTTCCCGTTCAGTAAACGGTCTTGCATGCCGAGACAAATAATCTGCTGGGTTTTGTGCCCCTGGGCGATATACCACTGCAAACTGATACCCTTGCAACTGGAGAATCCATTTTTCAATTCTAGGGGGAGGCTGTGAGGCTGTCTTGTTGAATAATGGTATCAGCGGCTTGTGATCGGTGTATACCGTGAATGGGTGACCATATATATATAGATGATAGTGGCGACAGGCCCAGTTGACTGCTAGTGCCTCCTTTTCTATGTGTGAATATCTTTGTTCCGTTTCTGTCAATGCTCGACTGGCATATGCCACAGGGGTCCAGTCACCTTCCTTTTTCTTTTGAGACAACACTGCTCCAAGACCTGTTGGGCTCGCATCCACTGATATTTCTGTTTCTTTTGCTGGGTCAAAGAAAACTAGCGTCGTCTCGGCTGATAGTGCCTGTTTTGTGTCCTGAAATGCCTTCTCTTGTGTCTCATTCCACTCCCACGGAGTGTGGGCCTTAGTGAGCTCCCTGAGGGGGGCCGTGAGGGAGGTTAGATTGGGAATGAACCTCCTGCAGTAAGTTACCATCCCCAGGAAACTTCGCACGCCGGTGACTGAAGTGGGTGGTTGTGCTGATTTTATGTCTGCTACTTTCTCTGGATCCGGCCGAACTCCTTTTTCTGAGAAATGATACCCAAAGAAAGCAATGTCTTTTCTCAAAAACTCGCACTTCTCGCGATGCAAAGTTAGTCCATTTTCCTGCAATCGTTGGAATACTGCCCGTAATCTCTGCATGTGTACCTCCACTGTGGGTGCATGTACCAAGATATCGTCACTCACGTTTATGACTCCCTCCAGGCCAGCTAGAACTCCTCTGATTGTGTCCTGGAAGACTTCTGCTGCGCTGGCAATCCCAAAACTCAAACTTCGGTACCGGCGTAGTCCCACATGGGTAGAGAACGTAGTGATCGCTCTAGACTCCGGAGCCAACATTATTTGGTGGTATCCTGCTCTTAGATCCATTTTTGAGAACCACTTGGACCCGCTGACCTCTGCCACTATATCGTCTACCGTCGGGGTGAGGTGGCGCTCCCTCTTGATGGCTACGTTTGGGAGGCGCATGTCTACGCATATGCGTACCTCCCCTGGTAGCTTCGGCTTTCTAGTGACCACTATGGGTGACACCCATGGGGTTGGCCCTTCAACTTTCTCAATTATGTCCGCCTCATCCAGTTTTTTTAGTTCCGCCTCCACTTGTGGGCGGAGATGAAATGCAATGCGTCGGTGTTTCAGCGCGACTGGTTCTATTGATTTATCTATATGTAGCTTTATTTGGCGGCCTTTTAGGCAGCCAATTCCTTGGAAGATGTCTGCGTATTCTTCCTGTAGACTGACTAGCCCCCCGACGTGAATGCTAAATGCGAACGTCACTAATTTCAACTCTTCTGCAGTGCGGCAGCTGAGCAGCATTCCGGTTCCTATTTTGGTGACGTACACCTTGGATTGTACCTTTTCTTCCCCATGATTGATATCCGTCACGAAAACTCCCGCCATTGGGAGAGGCCTGGTTGATCCGAATGCGAAGACTTGTACCGTGGTGCGTCGCAAAGGGGGGCGATATGGCATTTTATCGAAGTCAGATTGTGCCAGTATATTTATTGACGCCCCTGTGTCAATGAGGGCCATAACCTGGTGTCCCGCTACTGTGACTTGGCATCTGGGAATTTTTTTCCAGCTTGTACAGCCTGGTTTCGTTGCATGGATTATGTACACAGTGTCTTCTGGCTCATCATCATCATCCATGTCAGGACTGAGATCTGGTGGTTGTCTCGCCTTGGCCCCTTGACTTGTCTTTTGTCTCTCTCCTTTTGTTCTGGTGTTTGATCGACAAACTTTTGCAAAATGATTCAGCTTTTGACAATTGGCACATTTTTTCCCTTGAGCTGGACATTTTCCTTGGTGTGGGAATGATCCTCCACACATGTAGCATGATCGTTGCGCCCCTGTCAGTTTTGTTCTGTCTTTCTTTTTTATCATGCTGTTTGATGCTATGACGTTTATCGGTTCTGTTTTTATAGTTTGTGCAAGCGCTGTTTCCATGTGTGCGGCTCTTACCCTGGACAGTTCTTTTGACCTGCCCATCGTCAGCATGTTCGCCATCGTCATGCCTGGGACCTGAAGGATGTGCTCTCTTAGCTTTGTTGAGTGGCATCCTTGGATAAATTGTGCTCTTATCTCATCATCTGGGTCAGGCAGTGTGCACGTGCTTGCTAATTCCTTTAACCTTGCATAGTATGTATCTACTGATTCATCTGAGCTTTGTTTGGCCTGGCACAGGAGGAATCGTTCATAGTCTGGATTTGCCATTGGTTCAAAATATGCAGTTATTGCCCTTTTTAGCGTTCGGTACGTGAATGGGGGCCCTTCTTCAGCTACTGTCTTGCTGACTCTGTGCAGCATCGCTCCTCCCATGTGCAGAAGCATTGGTCTTTGTCTATCCGGGTCTAGTGCAACCGCTGCAAAGTAGTTTTCTAACCGTTCCACCCATGATTTCCACTTTGCTGCCTGTGCTGATGGGGGTCCTTCCATAATAAAAGGCTCTATGACCGGGAATGTAGCCATTTTTTAATTTTTTTTATATATGTGTCCCCTCTTTATGTCCTTAACTTTTGTCCAACTTTTCCGGCCTTTTGTTGTTGTTCCCCTTTTGTTTTCTCAAAATATGCTTTGTTTTTCTTTTCCTGTCCCTTCTTCTGTTAATTCGAAGTTTATTTATTTTATTTTTTTAATTTATTGAAACCCAGATGTCTGTGCCCCTTCGTTCGTGAGCCGTACTCTCTCTCACCTCCTTTCTGTGCTCGGGCTGTCGACCAGTCTCCACAGGCCGTTGTATTGTCTTAGGACACCGTCTACTTTCTTTCTTGCTGAGCGCGCGTTTCTCCGGGGCTGCAGCTCACTCCAGTATGGGCATGTGGAGGATTAATTTCGCCTCGCGCTGATTTGCTTCAGCGGCTCTTTTTTTTTCACACCGATGCTTTCGCCACGTGGGTTCGCCGCCTCGTCGCCAATTTGTTCTGTCTTTTGCGTGCGCAGCGCGCATGGAAGTGCACCGGCCGATCGGGGCTTTACATTTTGGTAAGTAACGCGTGGGCCGCAAACGCGCGGTTGAAATGACATGGACACGGGACACACAGGTAGATCGTTACGCTTCCTCGGCCGGGGGTCTTAGTCCCACCCACCTGCCGAGTCAAACACTTTATTAGCTCCCTTGCGTCACGGCGCCCATACCATCTCGCTCACATAAACAGGGAGGTTGGAACCTTCCGGCATGCACGGGGTTTAGACATACAAAACACCCCTGTGCGCCGAGAACTGTGGGGCGCCCCCCCCAAACATAACAAGGTCGTCCTTGTAAAAGGGAGTTTTCGAAACTGCACTGTTCTTTCACATCTAATTATTTTGAATAAAACTGGCCTTGTAGGGGGTTGTAAAGAGGATTCCTTCTAAATATGTAGAAGCTAAAGGCACCTGCATTGTGTGACCTGAGGCAGATGGTGCAGATGGATGTATCTAAAAAATGTCAGTTACCTACATTTAGTCTGCAAAGCTCATACATAAATACTAGAGTACTGCAAGGGTTGTGTAGATGGATTAAGACTAGAGGGAGACACTATGAATTACCCATCAGTACACAGTTTAATACGTTGCTCCCCTTTGGTAAAACCTTTTCTGGTAGATACGCTGTCTACCTGCAGATTATACAATTCTTGACATTTTGAATCTCCCAGACACAAGGTTGGATCTACAAACTCTAGCAGCTGGCCCTGTGCGCTGGTAGGAGGGGGACGGGGGACACCATTGGCCTTCATCATGGCTCTGAATCATCCTGTAGATGAAGACATAGATCGAGATGTAGATGCCATTCCTGGCACAATTATTTCACTTTACCTTCATTTTTCACACCCTAAGAAGCAGAACATTGCTGAAAAAATTGAACACCACAGAGATCGTTAGCAAATGTAAATAACATTGTTTTGCTGGATGTATCTACCCACATTTGTAATCAATATCAAAACAATGGCACCTCGAACAAGGCGAGTCTGAGGAGTGGACGTACACCAGGAACTCTTGCCGAACTGAATAAGCAAACTAGCTCTTCCTGCAGACTCGAGGATCAGTGCAGTGGTGCCTGGTGAAAGTATGGACCCACGAGGTGGGAACTCTCAAACACCAAATGCTGGATACTAAGGCCCATATTTATACATTATCAGTGCCGCATTTGCGCCGCTTTTTGACGCAAAACCAGCGCAAACTCACAAAATACAATTGTATTTTGCAAGTTTGCTTCGCTTTTGCGTCAAAACATGACGCAAATGCGGCCCCAAAAAAGTATAAATATGGGCCTAAGCATTTCAGAGGTGGTTGAAAAGTTCCATTGAGGGTACACCCAAGTGGACAAAGATTCCTTGACCCATCTCAGGGTGTGGATATCACTAGCGGTCACCAAGACCTCACTTGCTGAGTTTGTTTTTCCTGATGGTGAGGTACCCTGCTACGTGATTCACGGTTAACAAAATCCAATGAAATGCAGTCATTATGAAAGCTTCAGAACCTCCTGAAAGAGTGCAGAAGACCCCACCTTGCCCTCCTTGCTGCAGTAAGATATGGCAGCAGGCTTTGCCTAAAACATAGGCCCGCTCAGCAAAAACACCCTTAAATCTACCTCTTGTTGAGTTGTAGATCTACATCACCGTTGTAAAAACCTGATGTAAGGCCAAAGGGTAGGGTAGTGACCTAGATCCCACAGCACCAGGGAGGTATATTTCCTCTGGGACTGCAGGATCTTACCTGAAAGCAAAACTGTAGGTCCAGGGGCACCATCCAGTCCTCGAGGCCCAAGGCTAGCATAATCTGCACCACAGTTATATTTCTCTTTTTTGAATGAATGAGCTGACAATTCTGAGGCTCTGAATCAGTTGCAGGCCTCAGTTCATCTATGGGACCAAGATGAAATGGGTGTAACAAAAACATCCCAGCTACGCTTCTGGCATCATCTTAACTGCACCCTAAGCAAACAACATCAACATCTCGCTGGAAAGGACGTGGGACTGATCTCCTGAAACTGATGTGGGAATTAGGGGTAAATGAGAAGATGCATTCAGAATAGGAGGGGCACAGCCTAGTTGGAGTATCTGAAGAATCCACAGGTCCAACATGCTCAAGCACCAGTGGGACAAGAAATGACAAATCCGCACCGTCACTAGTTGTACACTTTCACACAAGGAAGGGCAAGAGACTTTGTTGATTTGCCAGGTGAAGAGGAGGAGAAAAATGTTGCTACTGTTGCCCTTTCCCTGAGCACCGTCTTTGCTTCTGAAGGCCCAAATATTTTGCCCGAGCTGCTAGATGGGTTGCATCAGTTAACGTTGAAGAAAGGTGAGATTCCTGGAAAAATCTCACATTAATAATGCTGGTGAAACTGGCACGCTATGGAAACTAAGTCCAGAGAAAAGACAGTCACACAACTATTTTTAATCATGTGCAAGGCTTGAGAAGGCTCTCAAGCACAGGGTGTGGGCCCTGGATCTTTAGGTCCCCGAGTTCTGCTGTATTGTGTCCAGTAACTGGGTAGATAAAAGCGAGAGCCCAAAAGGGCTTAGGCCAGGCTGCCAAAATAGGGTCAGCCAAAGCTTCATTGAAAAGGCTCTCATGTAAAGAGTGCAGGCGGGAGGATTTCTGTAAGCAAATAAGCTTTTGCTTCCTCAGTTGGAAGAAGTATTTACAGCACTTCTGCGGCTCTCCTAATAAGTGCAGCAAAGGAAGCACTCTTCCCAGTAGGACTGTATGACAAGTCAAGTGCCACATCAGTTGATGAGACAAGGCCACTAGGGTTGTAGAAGTCTAGATAGAGGCCAGCATGAGTATGATGTGAATGAAGTAAAATGTATGAATCCTCATCATTATCATCTCCATCATCATCATGTGGTCCCATTTCAGGCATTTAAAAAGCAGCAGACTCGGACCCGAAAATGTCTTCCACCGTCTGAAAATATTTGCATTGAGAGAGTGGAGTCACGAATGAGTCATCTTTGACTCTGGGCTGCAATTTATTCATTGTTCTGGGGGGCTATGAGCTGTACTGAGTATATGTTGTATGTTCTGTTTTGAGTGGGGCTGTTATACAAACCTGTGGAGAACCTCAGGGAAAGACTGAGAGCATTGACAAATCAAAGAGAATAGACAAATAACAGTCACTGCAGTAAGACTGAGCTCAAGGTTAGAAAAAGCAAAGAAGCCCTGACACTTGGCACTGGTCTACTGGGAGGGGTGCCCTAGACTCCTCTCCTCTGGAAATAGTGCTCTGTGTTCCCCTGAGCGCAAGCTCGTGGTGTCACCAGATAAGGCAATGGAAATAGCCCAGTCAGGAGGGCCAGACCAGGCTGCAGGAGACTGCAGTCCTCCCAGCAGCTAGATGGTGGATATGCAACCCGAGACGGAGAAACTGCAGCAACTCGACCCTTGTCTTTCTCCCAGTCAGCCTCCTATCCCTTTCACCTCTGCCCCAGCACTTCCCACATGATAAGATGCAGGGTGCACATCAAGGAATCAACAGATCACCCTATATTCAGGGGCGTAACAGAGGCCCTCACAGCTCCCGATGTGCGGAGGGGAAGGGCTCCTTGTTTTGGAAGGGGACCCCTCACCCTCTAAGCCATGCCAATGCATGTCCTGCAAAACGCATGCAATGGCTTGGAATAAGAAATAGTAAAATGCCCTGAGAAGCCGAGCCTGCTTTCCCTAGCAGGCCCTTGCAGAGTGGGGTAGGGGAAGGCTACCATTCAGGGACCCCCATTGAGACCAAGACCAATGAATATCTGTGCGATCTGGGAGACGCCGTGGTCCTCATCACATACTGCAGGAGATTTTGCGTTACGCAACTGCCTATATTCCATAAAGGGAAACAAATATGGCAAAAAAGCTCAAGATTACCCCCATACGCCACCTCCTCCAACACCATTTCTTTCTCAGTCATACATAAAGGACACATCTGACTCCCCTGAGAAGCTGTTAACTCGACTCCCTCTTTTCCAGCTGTTACTTGGTCTACTCTACTCTCCACTGGAACCGCTCACCCCAGGCTTACGCACCAGTTGAAGCACCATCATGCTCAGTGATGCACTTGTGCAGAAACTTGTGCGCACACCGACAGCGCGTTGTTCTGAAATTTCCACTGGCTTGTGCAAAGGAAGCAGTCACCTGATAGCCATTTCCCTGGAGCTCCTTTCCTATTGGAAGAGAGAAAGATATATTTTTACAAGCACGACATAGTATTGCTACACTTCAATTTACAAATGAAGATTTAAGAAAGAAACAGAAAATCTGCGCAAGAACGACAAAAGGAATAAGTACCCCGAAGGTGGTGTAAGGCGGCCAGTTCTACAAGCTGCATTCGTCAGTGTCATGCTTTACCTACTGACTGGACTTGTTTCGCACACACCGCATCTGGTCAACTGCATAGTTATTATAAATATTCCCTAGCTCTGATAATGTCCTTTAAGTAATAATTTATTGGCAAGATGAATTAACAACAGCCTCCAGCCACGACCGGTAGCAAGCATTACTCCTCACTGCTGTCAACTGTCACAGCAACGGTTATACAATGCTGGTAGGAACCAACTGGGAAGAAAAGGGGTAAATTGGGAGGAATGGAATGGTACACGTGGATCCCTACGGGCAGGTGGGTACACAATGAAAGGCAGGGGGAAATAGAGAATGTACATTTTATACAAAACATTACTGACTGGACTTGTTTCGCACACAACGCATCTGGTCAACTGCATAGTCAACATTTTTACAGGGCTGGTGACCCCCGTTTCTACCACACTATTTCCACTCACTGGGCATCTTGGCCTTTGTGTGCTATATGTGAAATTCATCCTGCAGGTTTAGGTAGTTTAGAAAGGAGTGACAAACCGAGCAATCAGTAGACCAGGGATGAGATCACTCAAATATTATCCAACAATGATGGTCAATGTAAGGTTTTTATTTAATTTATCCATCTATTTTCTTCCCATCTTATCAATGCATTTCATCACTGTAATTCTTAGATTGTGTATCAGAGGTACAGTATTTCCACGCAGTAGATTTCAGATTTTACTAAATCAATGCTGACATGATCACCAAGTGCCCACATTGTGATGGTCCTGTTGTGGTATTTATACAGTGCTAAGCATAGCCTTGACTGAGGAAAAGTCACTTTCTGGGTGGTCCAATTACATTATTTAGACAGAGTTTCATTCATCTGTTGAGGTCGTGAAGCATTGTGTTATGCCCCTCAAAGTGCACTGATAGAAGGCCTTTGTAACTTGACCTACATGGGATATGTTTGGTAAGAAATAGTATTCAGTATTATCAGTGTATTCATTAACATCAGTGTCTAATACATATACGTGTACTAAGAAAATGCCAGTGTGCGTGTGTGCCTTAACATGTGTTGGTGTATTTTAGTAATAATTTTTTTATTTCTCCTTGAAGACCAGCACACTTGCAGTATTTCTGCATGTTTAAAAACATTAATATACTGCAGGTGTATGCCTCTGTGTTGTAAAATTGAACATTTACTGAAATATGTTAGCAAAGCCTAGCCTCGTTCTGAAGTTGGTACAATGAGAAATTATTTTTTTTAAATAGTGCAGTCAGCTCCTGTTTGTGCTTCTTGTATCAAGTTGTCTGGGCCTTCTCACATTTCATACCACAAAATCTTGACACCTGTTCATTAGTAGTAATCTTTGAGTTTTTGCTTTATTAGGCATGTAGGAAGTTGGCTCTGTATGTACTATTTCAAAGTAAGAAATAGTGTGCACAGAGTCCAAGGGTTTCCCTTAGAGGTAAGATAGTGGCAAAAAGAGATTATTCTAATGCTCTATTTTGTGGTAGTGTGGTCGAGCAATAGGCTTATCAGAGGGTAGTGTTAAACATTTGTTGTACACACACACGCAATAAATGAGGAACACACACACAAAGACAATTCCAGACCAATAGGTTTTTATATAGAAAAATATCTCTTCTTAGTTTATTTTTAAAACCACCGGTTCAAGATTTACAAACAATACTTTAAATGAAAGGTATTTCACTCAGGTACCTTAGGAACTCTGAATCATCACAATAGCATGTACAGTTTTGGCAAAAATGGCAATAAGCTATTTTACAATTGGACACAGTGCAAAAATCAACAGTTCCAGGGGGAGGGTAAGTATTTGTTAGGTTCACAGGTAAGTAAAGCACTTACAGGGTTCAAAGTTGGGTCCAAGGTAGCCCACCGTTGGGGGATCAGGGCAACTCCAAAGTTACCACACCAGTAGCTCAGGGCCGGTCAGGTGCAGAGGTCAAAGAGGTGCCCAAAACACAGAGGCTTCAATGGGGTGCCCCGGTTCCAGTCTGCCAGCAGGTAAGTACCCGTGACTTCGGAGGGCAGACTAGAGGGGTTTTGTAGGGCACCGGGGGGGACACAAGTCAGCACAGAAAGTACAACCTCAGCGGCACGCCGGGTGCAAACAGGCATCAGGTTTGCAATAGGTTTCAATGGGAGACCCGGGGGTCTCTTCAGCGATGCAGGCAGGCAAGGGGGGGCTCCTCGGGTAGCCACCACCTGGGCTAGGAAGAGGGCCGCCTGGGGTCACTCCTGCACTGGAGGTCAGATCCTTCAGGTCCTGGGGGCTGAGGGTGCAGTGTGTTTCCCAGGCGTCGGGCTCTTTGAGGCAGGCAGTCGCAGTCAGGGGGAGCCTCTGGATTCCCTCTGCAGGCGTCGCTGTGGGAGCTCAGGGGGGGTCAACTATGGCTACTCACGGGCTCGCAGTTAGTTTTCCGTAGGACGAGCCCGGGGCGTCGGGTGCAGAGTGGAAAGTCTCACGCTTCCGGCGGGAAACGTGTGGTCTTTAAAAGTTGCTTCTTTCTTGCAAAGTTGCAGTTTCTTTGGAACAGGGCCGCTGTCCTCGGGAGTTCTTGGTCCTTTTAGATGCAGGGTAGTCCTCTGAGGCTTCAGAGGTCGCTGGACCCTGGGGGACGCGTTGCTGTTGCAGTTTTTCTCAAAGTGAGGAGCCAGGCCGGTAGGGGTGGGGCCAAAGAAGTTGGTGTCTCAGTCTTCTCTGCAGGGCTTCAGGTCAGCAGTCCTTCTTCGTCTTCAGGTTGCAGGAATCTATCTTCCTAGGTTCTGGGGGGCCCCAAATACTAAATTTAGGGGTGTGGTTAGGTCTGGGGGGAATAGTAGCCAATGGCTACTAGCCCTGAGGGTGGCTACACCCTCTTTGTGCCTCCTCCCTGTGGGGAGGGGGGCACATCCCTAATCCTATTGGGGGAATCCTCCATCTGCAAGATGGAGGATTTCTAAAAGTCAGAGTCACCTCAGCTCAGGACACCTTAGGGGTTGTCCTGACTGGCCAGTGACTCCTCCTTGTTTTTCTCATTATCTCCTCCAGCCTTGCCGCCAAAAGTGGGGGCAGTGGCCGGAGAGGCAGGCATCTCCACTAGCTGGGATGCCCTGTGGCGCTGTAAAAAAGGGGGTGTTACAGTTCCTGCAGGGGGAGGTGTGAAGCACCTCCACCCAGTACAGGCTTTGTTACTGGTCACAGAGTGACAAAGGCACTCTCCCCATGTGGCCAGCAATATGTCTGGTGTGTGGCAGGCTGGCAAAACTAGTCAGCCCACACTGGAAGTCGGGTATGTTTTCAGGGGGCATCTCTAAGATGCCCTCTGGGTGTATTTCACAATAAAATGTTAACTGGCATCAGTGTGCATTTATTGTGCTGAGAAGTTTGATACCAAACTTCCCAGTTTTCAGTGTAGCCATTATGGTGCTGTGGAGTTCGTGTGTGACAGACTCCCAGACCATATACTCTTATGGCTACCCTGCACTTACAATGTCTAAGGTTTTGCTAAGACACTGTAGGGGCATAGTGCTCATGCACCTATGCCTTCACCTGTGGTATAGTGCACCCTGCCTTAGGGCTGTAAGGCCTGCTAGAGGGGTGACTTATCTATGCCATAGGCAGTGTGAGGTTGGCATGGCACTCTGAGGGGAGTGCCATGTCGACTTAGTCATTTTCTCCCCACCAGCACACACAAGCTGGCAAGCAGTGTGCATGTGCTGAGTGAGGGGTCCCCAGGGTGGCATAAGACATGCTGCAGCCCTTAGAGACCTTCCCTGGCATCAGGGCCCTTGGTACCAGGGGTACCAGTTACAAGGGACTTACCTGGATGCCAGGGTGTGCCAATTGTGGAGACAAAGGTACAGGTTAGGGAAAGAACACTGGTGCTGGGGCCTGGTTAGCAGGGTCCCAGCACACTTTCAAATCATAACTTGGCATCAGCAAAGGCAAAATGTCAGGGGGTAACCATGCCAAGGAGGCATTTCCTTACAACGCACTTCCATTAAAAGAAAATGTATAAAAAGTTGTAAAAATGATATGGATTTTACCATTACCTGCTCTAACCAATTTTGGGCGAAGGTCTGGTCCATTGAAATGGCAATTGCTTTGCAATATTTTGGCATGCATGCTGTCTAATGTGGATTAAATACGTTAAACTTTATAGCCTATCTCGAGTGTTATGTTTCTCTTTTAAATCTGGTTAGGTCCATGAAGTTTCAAACATCGGCTAGAAATTACAATAATCGCACAGAAGTACATACTAACTTTAGGCCGGATAGTATCAAGCATTGAATATGGACACAGTTAAACTACCAAGGATGTGCCATATGGAGGGGCAACAGAGGATCAATCAATTGGTGGTTTGATGTATGATGGATTGGTTGATCAAGACATCACATCCTTACCTGCATATGTCTGGTCTTGCAGAAGGAGCGGAAAAAATAAAAATAATAACTCTTAAGGTCTACAGAGCTTCTTGATGAGCCAGCACCAATCAGAGCATCTGAGTTACATCTTTGGAGTCCATTTAGGAGGCTATTTGACTGTACCCCCACTTCAACCCCTTACATGAGCATACTGATGTGAATTCACATCTCTTCTATAGTGACTATAGGGAATCCAATCCCAGTGAGTGTCCATTTGTCACCCTGGACACAAAGTACATGATGGCAGCTCACAGGTGCAAGGCCTGTTGCTATGACGCTGTTCCTGATGATCCTGAAATCATTACAATTCTCCACAGCTCTACATTTTGCCGCAAGGAGAATATTGTGTTTGATTCTGGTGCATGTCCAGTATTTCATATCTACTAACTCTTACATGTTGAAATCGAATTATTACTGCACAAGATGAGATACATAAACTTTAGTTCAAGTTTTCAAAGGATTTAGTGGAGCTTAACCCACATTTTCTGTTTACTCTTTGCTTGTTTTGCCCTACTCATTTTTTCTACACAACATCCCTTTTTATCCTTTCAAAACATGCGTCGATCTGAGCTTCAAAGAAAGTCCCTGTCAAAAACAGCAATATCTCTGTTAGTCTATGATGGTTGTTAGACGTTAATAACTATATTGAAGAGGGCAGTGTCTGAAATGATCTGAAAACAAAAAACACAAACTTTTAACAGTAAAACGTAGGCAAACAACCTGCATTCAGCCAATTCAGCACAGCTATATATACTCGCAGTACAAGAGCCCTTGCCACAATGACATGCTACACATGAATGTCTAAATTAAAACATTGGAAAAAACTCCTGAAAAAAGCCCACCATAACCCAGGTACATCATGTAATCAGATGTTTCGGAACCCAATAGCACTCGCCTCTTCTATCCAACAACACATGCTCAACAGGTCTCTGTCATTCTCAATTTATAGTAGGCTTTTCTCAAACACAATACGTTAAACAGGCCAGGTCCCCGATACTCCATATAAACAGCATGGCATCAAAGCAACACAGTTAGCAAAGCACTGTCTACTCAACAGCACTTCCCTGTAGGTCACCACCATACATATTTGAACCATTCAGATAATGTTGGCTTAAACAGGAGTGTTTTACGGATGATTTTTGATGTAGATCAATTGACACTGATAGAAGCCCACTGTAAACAAATGTGGCTCTTTGGCTGAATACTAACACTACCCAAATGACACCAGAGGGCAGCAAACACCATGCCTTGTAGTTCTGTTTGTTCGTTATTTACTTGTCACATCACCTCCAGGAGCTAGACTGCACTGCTCTGTCTTGAAGTCTAATTTGTGTGTTTCTGATTCCACCAGGCGAGAGATGGCCCGATCTTTAGACAGACCACCTGCTGCTGACAAAGACACCGTATTTATTTTTGGATTTTTTGGATACAGCAGGCTTTGCCGAAAAGCATTAGGGCATTCTACAATAGAGCAGGAAGTACGTTCTGGTTAACAAAGGTCATAAAACGACCTATTAGCACTAGAAAAACAAGAAACAAACAGTTCATATCAGCAGGGATGTGACAGGCTAAGGAGTAGTTAGATAACCATCATAGCAAATCAGAAGCAAATAAGCAAGAGAGTGGCGAAGAAACATTTCTTAACAGAAAAAACAAGTCAACATAGGAAATAAGAGCAACGATCTCCACTTCAACCAAGGTGACCCTCAAATAGATAGATTTTGAGTTTACTTTTGAATGTGAACATACAAGCAATTGTGTGAAGGGTTAGTGGGAGGGAGTTCCAAAGCCTTGATGTACTTCCAGAGAATGCCTATTTCATACAGCTTTCTTTCCTGATAGCCAGAGGCTCAAGCAGGAGAACTTAGGGCCTGATTACGAGTTTGGCAGTCGTACCACCATCCCACTGCAGCGGCAGTCCCAAGTACTCCGTTGAGTTGGCAATCTTTTGCCCGTCCTTTTACAATGCATTCAGCCTGAACTGCCGGCCGTGCCGATTGACTGTGTCCCACCTGTGAAGCGGTGGACTGCAAAATTGGCCATGTGGACTCCGTCACCGTCAGGGCCGTGGATTCCCACCGAGAAGATTATGAAAACACAGTGGGAGTGGCGTTCCCCCTGCATGGTTTCCCAACAGCAGTAGACCATCGCAGTGTGTGCGCAGCAAAGCACAACAACAGTGGCCACTGAATGGATACAAATACAACACACCTAATGTCCATTGGCCAAGTGGATACACCTGCAAATCACACTTTAAAACACACTCCATTCCAGTAAATGATCCTTTGCCAATCCACTGCAAAACAGCAATTTGGTAACAACATTTTAGAAAGAGAAGGCAGGCCTTTTTTCTCCAACCCTTTTACCACTCAACAATCACTTTGCCAGCACATTTTCTTTTATCACCCCTTTGTGTATTTTTGTTGCACTGTCACTGACTTTAATATGGGGGATTTGTCACAGCCAAAAAATCCACGTTTTTCAGAGGCAGAGGTGGCAGTCATGGTGGATAAAATCATAAGAGTAGAACCACAATTGTTTGGAGCCCAAGTCCAACATACCACTATTAGTCAGAAAAGGGACATGTGGTCCAGAATAGTAGACAGGGTGCATGCTGTAGGTATCACCTTGTGCACACAGAAGGAAATTAGGAAGAGGTGCAATGACCTGAGGTGGTAGGTGCATTCTCTTGCCTCCAAGCAACACCTGGAGGCACATAGGACTGGTGGTGGGCCCCCCAGCACCCCCATCAAATGGCTTCTATGCAAGGAGAAGGTCTTGCAGATCCTACATCTTGAAGGCTTAAAAGGAATACCAGGGGAGTAGAGTCTGATACGTTACATCTCACTGTCACACTCAATCTCCAGTTTGCTCCCAATTCAGCTTTTGACATTGTTTTGTCTACCTAGATTTATAATATGCAATCCCCAAAGTATCAGAGATGCAGATTTTTCTGTGCCAATGTGTATTATTGCATATAAGATCACATGTATCAATTACATGCCACATGTTGTAATGGTGTCTGTGATTGTAGTCCTACAAAAAACTAATTTCAGGACCCATGATATGTGTCAATATGTAAATATATGGCCCATCCCAACTGCATTTTTTGAACAGGTATGTTACACTAACCCTTTCGTAGGGGTTGGCATGTAGAGATTTAAATTATTACAACTACCACGAGGCCCTGTTTTTGCAACTCAGAATAAAACAAAATTGTGATTTTGCCCATTCTCACTTGTATGACATATCATAATTGATGTTCATTTCTTATGGAGTGAGCAATCTACATACAATGCTTTACTCAGAGACACGTCTGCCTACTTTGCTTTATGTTGTCCTGGTCTCCTCAACTGAAACAATTAATGGAATGAGTGACATCATACCAAGTGTGTCGCCCAAATATTTGCAAAAAGTTGCAGGTGACCTATTGACTCAGTACTGCTCACTTGATAATTAATAATGGTAAATATACAACAAAGTAGTATGATTGCCTTTTTTCACACAGCTAGGCCTTGGAATGGTCAAACACACATGTTAACTCTCCACTCTGTTGTGTTGAATGTTTAAGAGATGGCATGTTCATCCCTCGATCCAAAAAAACAACATCTTAGGACATCTAATGAACTGCTTAATTCAAGTATATGTTTTTAACTTTAACAAGTGTCTTGTCAACAAGCTCAATACCACAGAAATATATCACAATAGTAATCTCTACCTATTTTGTCTTATTCTAGGCTTCTACTTGCTGTGTCACAAAAGATTAGGATGTAGATACTACACTTCCACCAATAACAATGTTGTCTATTTCACAACAGGTCTAATTGGCACAGCACCTGCCCAGAGCTTGGACAAAGAAGAGACACTGTTCAGGGATGACAACACTTCAGGTGCTCTGGATGAAGATGACAGTGCTCATCCATCTGGTCAGCCTGGGCAGACAGCAACAGTGAGTGTCACTGGGCCCACAACAACACCCCCATGTACAACACTTAAGCCAACATCATCCAGCACTGCCTGTGTACCTAGCACAGTTACAACCATTGGGTGCCCTCCCGTGCTGGATCATGATGTGACAATCACCACCCCAGTTACAGAGGAGCCAGGAATCAGTGGAAGTGGGCACCCTGAGCCAAGGGCCCAGGCTTGTGGTCGGAGGGGGTGTGGAAGGGTAACTGTGGGCCAGCAGAGTGAGGCCACTGGGGCCACTCACACCCAGGACACCATTAACCAGGTCTTGGGAGCCTATCATGAGCCCCGTGGCATGATGGACCATATACTCGCCACAATTCAGGAGAAGAAGCAGCTACAGAGGGGCATACACTATTAGATGGAGGCCCATAACTCCAACATGGGCTTCCTAATTGGGGTGCTGCAGGTCATTTACACACACCTACGCAGGGCTGTACCAGCACCATCTACCTCTTCCTGTGGTCGAACTACATCAGGGCCATCAACATCTGCTGCTGGCACAGTAAGGGAGGCCCTGCCAGAGGAAGAAACACCTGCAGAAACCCCTGTCCCTGTAGCCGTGCACAGCCAAGCAGGGACGTCCAAGCAAATTACCAGGAGGTGAGGATGGCAAGACCTCCACCATCACCAGCATGAAACCTCAAACCTAATTTCCTCCAGTGTGTGTAACACATTCACTCTGTGGACTAGCTCTGGACACATCTACCTTTCTGATGACAATAGTATTTAGGACATTGGACTCCAAACAATTTTGCATCTACAACTATGGTTTCATACACCACAACTGACTTCTTCACTTTTCATTTTTCCTGTTTGTTTTTCACAAAAAAAAAATTTCTCCTTGTTCACTAAAATAAATCCACTAATCTGAAACTCATTGCTTGCTGTAGTATATCTCACATTTAGCAATGCATTTATGTACTTTCATATGAACTTCACATTGGCATAAATATCTACTTGTGTAAGCATGGATATATGGGATGTACACAATGTTTAGCTCAGGATCACAACCATGCCTCACCAAAACATGTATACAAGTGTGTTCTGATATACCATCTTTATTCCGTTGCACCAACAATACACTGGTATTATGTCAGAAACATAGCAAATCATACATAAGACCAATAATCTGTGCCAGTGGTCACAGTTTTATTTGAAGACCTTAACAACATAGAAGGAGAGGATATATCCCTTCTTTTGAATAGGCAAAATAAAATTGGTCTATGTCATCAGATGGAGCCATGTTGCCTAGAATCCCCCATCAATAACACCAATAGACAAACACATGGCAGTACTACATTTTGTGATAACAGGATCATTCGAATGTAAATTTCCATTCTCTGGTGGGATGTCACCAACTAATAACTGTGCGACAAGCATTTTGCCCTACAATTGGGAGACACATCAACAGCTACATACACTTCACACACAATGAAGATTTGGCCAATGTAAAGGGACAATAGCATGATTTGGCTCCACAAAAACATTTTGTTAGAGCACATGATGGGTCACTTTGCATTTTGACCACCACATGACAAGGAAAAAGACCAATGGAGTCCTCATAACTTCCATCCTATTACTATGCAAGCTGTCTTGGTATAGGATTTGTACACCCAACATCAGTGTCTGTCATACCCAAGAACAATCCATGTTCCCATTGTACTTCCAAATAGCATCATATACCCACAAATGTCACAGCTCTGGAATGTCCAAATAGTGGTGCCATGGTGAAGGTACCTAAAACAGACAAAAACAAGAACATTCGTTATCAAACCATACATATAAGACAATAATTCACATAGTCAACTCCTGGAGAACACAGTCCATAATAAAAATCTGAGCAAAACAAACAAAATGACCATCTGTCATAACCTTATTCAATAAACATCTTTCACCTGGATTACCCTGTGCTTGCCCTTCCTGATATTTTCCCCTAACATACTCCTCTCATCATCACAACAAGAGTTGCTGTAATAGTCAAAGTTATGACATGTGACAAAAATACTTACACACATGAGAAGAAGTTGTTGATGAGATCTTGATGCAAGTCAGCCACTTCCTCTTCACCACTATCATCATTTGGCATTCCAGCATTCTCACCCAAGGGCACTTCATGGTCTCCATCCTCTGCGATATAAGGGATGTTCTGTCTCAGGGCTAGGTTGTGGAGCCTGCAGCAGGCCACGGTGATCTGACACACCTTCCTGGGTGAGTAGAGGAGGGCTCCTCCAGTTTTTTCCAGACAGGTAAATCTGGGCTTCAGGAGCCCAAAAGCCCACCCCACTGGCCGCTTTGTCCTTCCATGGGCCGCATTGAAGCAGACTTCCCCTGCCCTTGTTAGATTCCTCAGCAGGGCCAACAACCATGGTGGGTTGGGATAGGCTAAGTCTCCTATATGGAAAACAGACATTAATGCAACAATAAGTTACACACTTCCTGATTATTCTTCCTGACATTACCCATACAAGGTTAGAACAGATCATACTTACTGACAAGTCAGGCCCTCTCCAGTAATAGTTGTGACATCAGCTGGGGTAAAGTGCTATTCGGCATGACAAAGGAATCATGGGCTGATCCAGGAAACCGGGCACAGACATTTGAAATATACAAATCAGGCAAGCAGACAACTTAGATGTTGATAGAATGGAAGTTCTTCCTTTTACGATACACTTGCTCCCTGGCTTGCGGTGGTACTAATGCAATATGGATGCTATCTATGGCTCCAACTATGTGTGGTAGCCAAGCTAAGCTATTCACAAAGTCCACAGTAAGAAATGTGAAGATTAAGCCAAAACGCATCTGACAGTACATAAATGTGTCATATAGCAATATACACATATTACTTCTAAGGCTGTTTGGTACAATATCTCTCACCAATCCCCATTATGTGTCTTGGCCATATTGTGCAAATAATACATCCTAAATGTATTATTTGCACCCCTTTTTTAAAAACATTTGCTTGTGGACAAAATACCGTCCACAGCGGTTTATACTACACCGCGCTAATCTATGTTACATGCACACTAACGCACTAGACAAATGAAAAGTGGAACCCTTCATTTGGAGTGGTGGCGATGCAATTAACAGCCACCAATACAGTAATTTCACCCGCTAAAATGGCAGCTGCCTGACCTTGCATATTGGGCATTGTGAATCTGATGCCAATGGCATAAGTCGACTGCGTAGTGGGTGGTTGAGTTCACGAAGGACACAGTCATAGGCTAACATTGGTAATTGTGATGGTAGAGGGCCAATGGCTGTGTCCGTATCCGCTGATGACCGCATACGTAGCATACATGTACGCCACAGTTTGAAAAATACCTTACTTGCTCCTGAAGCTGCTGCTATCAACATCTCCTCCATTTTTAGCTGCTGTTTACCACCTCTGGGAGCAATCATGGCAGGAGGCCAAGCAGGTGAGAAGACCCCAGCCTTCTCTGCAGAGGAGCTGGAGCTGCTGGCTGATGAGATCCTTTTTCTGTATGGCCAGCTCTATGGCTCACCAGAGGAACAGGTAACTATCTTACATACATATGTTACTTTGGTTGACTCCGTTATTTGCATTCACACAGGCTACAATGTGCCTCAGAGTTAAAATGTTAAGTCTGATTACTGGTGTAGAGGTTTGTGGTCCCTACATAGGACAATAATGTCAGGGATTGTCCAGCACTATACACTGTATACTTAACATCACCATTGGAGTGTGTGAGGTGTGGAAAGCCCTAGATTCCATTTGTGGTGCATGCAAACATATATGCATGTATGCATTTCATGGTACCGATGATATATTTAGTACTCAAATCATGCTAACTGTGCAAACAAGTATGTCATTTACAGCATGAGCTGTATTCTGTACAAAGATAGGTGTAAATTCTCACATATCACTTACCCTAGATCAGGGCTCACCAAACTGTTGTCTATGAGCTACAATTAGCTCACAGATTCCTCCAGGGTGCCACACAGCCTTCCGCACACACATCCGATCACCACAAACTGCAATTTAATATGTTGAACTGTTGGAAATGTGATGTTCAGGTGGGATTAGTATGCTCTGCCTGTGGGACGTAAGGCCTGACAATAAGTTGTGCCCAGTCTGAACCATAGGCCAGGCTGAGGCAGAGGTTGTGTGACAATACAACTGACACACAGAGTGAAATCACGGTAAATCTTTGGATGATTACTAAAAGAGTTTTAGCAAACAATAGTAGCCCTGATTGGTTTTACATGGAATACATTTGGAATGGGGACTGAGGTAACCTTTGACTTGATACTTAATTCCACTGACCTGCATTGTCAATGTGTCTCATTTAATAATGACAGCCCCCTTACACCTAAAGGTCTGGTTTGAATTTCCCATAACTAATGCTCGCACTGTATAGGCCTTTTTCACGTGAGACACATTAAGAGTGTAGATAGTTGGTTTCTTCAGAGAGGTTTTGATTTATGAATTACCAGCTGTTTTACATTTAACCAAACAAGAAATACAATGGGTTGTTGATGTCATCACTGTAACTTCCATTTATGGCACAAGGTTTGTCCTGCGATGCCAGTACACACTATACAAACTATATGAGACGTAGTATGATGCCACATTAAGTTGTCCACATGTCCACACATCACCAGAGAGGAAGCTATCACTGACACATTGCAGCCCTTCCCTTGTGACCTAACTCTTAGGATGATGTCTGTACTATGGTTCAAGGCTCTATGGGCCATATGCACCAAGCCAATGGGCCTGGCTGTAAAGGTGTCTGTACAATAATGGACAAATTGTGTACTCTTCGAAAGCTCACAATGGTGTGTCGAGTTTCATAGTAGCCCCCATCACAGTGCATGTATGATGGGTGTAGGGCTACATGATGTTAGTGGGCTGGCTTAGTTGGTGTAGGACATGACGAGAGAGGAGGATGGTCAGCAGAACTCTACCTAAGTGTGTATTCATGTCTTTGTAGTCCTCAGCATGTGAAAACTACATGTTATGTTAATTTTTGATTTATGCTTGTGATAGTCATAGACAAATTGTATGACAACAAAACAGATATCCAATAAATTGCAGTGATGTTCTGTTTTTTCCTTTCTTGTATCCATACAGCTGAAAGCCCACCAGAAGCGAACCATTTGGAAGGCTATCGCCCGGAAGGTGCGGACCCTGAGGGTCTATCGTCAGCACAGCATCCATTGCAGGAAAAGGTGGGAGGACCCAGAAGATCGCAGAAGTCCAGCTGGTGAAGTCTTCCCAACATGGATGGCGCGTGTGCCACAAGCTGACCCTCCCACCTCTTCCCCAATGGCCCACATACTGGTAGGGTGATCACCTGTCTGTAAATTACATGGACTGTCCGTAATTTAAGCCTGATGATTGTTATTCATTACTGATCTGATAACGGACCGCATTTGCGGGTAATTTCAACACTGTTTTACAGCTTTCTGGTTCATTATGAAGCTGACAGTTTTGTGATGTTGTTATCAGAACTATCAGTGCAGCGTCAAAGGTCAATGAGCAATGAATGGAACAAAGAGATATTTTAACAGAATACAGTAACATTGTAAGGGATTTGAAATGCTCCAGCTTGTTGCTTTTAATGTTTTTTTCTAGTTTTTATTATGGTTTTGCAATTTTTTTTTTTTTTACTATTTTCCTATCTTATAATACAGCACTTCAATTTGTACTTACATAGAATTCATCTAACTTGAGTACCTTGATGTTTCAATTATTATTGTGTGAGGTGGATGTTGGATTTATGAATGAATGGATCGATTAATAGAGGGACAGATAGATGAGCAAGTGGATAAATTGAGAATGAATGAGAGTTTGGGCATGAATGTAGAACATGTAGATTGGGGACTGGCTGAATAGATGGTTGCATTGGTCTGGAGGATGGATTTATCAATGAATGGCTCTCGATGAATAGATACCTAGATAGATAAATGGATATACATCGGTGCCTCCGTGGATGCTTAGACAGACAGACGGCAGGACAGATGGTTGGATAGATGGATGGATGGACGTCTAGATAGATGGATGGATGGGACAGGTGCTTGGGAGCATAGCTTAATGAATATGGGTGAATGGAAGAATCTTTGTGGGTGTATGGATCGATGGACACGTGGGTGGCTCTTGGTGGGTGCAAAGATGGAACAACCGATGGATGGGGTTTGGATGATGGACAGATGAGGGTGTATGGATCTGGACGAGTGGATGGATCCTGCAGGGTGCATGGATGGATAGATGACTGGTGCTTGGATGGATTGATGGATGGGTGATTGGAAACAGATGTATCTGTGTAAATGGAAGAATCTTCATGAATGAATAGCTGGATGGACAGATGGGTGTATCTTGTTGGGTGCATGGATGGATATACGGAAGGATGGATGAATGGGTGCTTGAATGGATGGATACATTTGGGTAAGTGGATGAATCTGGATGGATGGTTGGACCAATAGCTAGATCAATGCATCTTGAGAGTGCACTGATAGATGATAGCTGGATCACGTGGGTGGCTGGATCTTGGTGAGTAGATGGATGGATCTTGCTGGGTGCATGGATGGATAGATCAACAATGCATGCTTGAATGGATTGATACATGGATGGCTTGATGGGTGCCTAATGGATACATCTGTGTAAATGGATAGATCTTGGTGAGTGGATAGCTGGATGGACAGAGATGGTTTGATAGATGGATCTCAGTAGGTGCATGGATGAATATACAGAAGGATGGATGGTTGAGCTAAGACCCTACTGACTTTTAACTGCCAGAAAATATTTTATAAAAAAAAAAAAAACTCAAATTAGCAAAGGGGAAGCAAACGACTGCCATAGATTGCATTATGCTAAACATATCAGGTCTAGCTTTAGAGTTACGTTCTGGCTACTAGTGTAGCACTCTTGAACGCCTTCCTCAGGTAGGGTGCTCACATGTCCATCATTTACACAAACTATTGGTAAATTGAGCCTAATGTTCATTGTCCAGTGATCTGGCAACAGACAGAATATGTCTATAATGTCAGCACTGTTCAACTTTCTCCATCGAGCCAGCCCAATTCACATAATGTTAAAAGGCAGGCTTTTCCAGTGTGTTAATCGAGTCGATACTGAATAACATTCTTATACAATTTTAATGCTACTTTTTGACAGCCAATCATGTTGCTCGCTACGTCCTCCAATAGCCATTATCGACAGAAGACACAGTATGTATGCTGGTTTTGGATTGGCTGTTATTTGGGCCAGCAAATCTTAGTGCACTATACACAAGCATGCACACTACTTGTTTATTACTGGCTTCCTAGCCTGACTTTGGCCAACTGATGACCTCTTTTTCTGGGATGCATTGCACTTGTGTTTGATCTTTGTTCTTCCAGAGATCCAATTGACCTATGCGGTGAAGTCTGGATCTAGGCCCCCAACCTAGGCCTAACCTGGCCAGACCAAAAGGCGAGCAGTACGAACGACCCTGCTCCTGCACTCTCTACAAGCAAGCACTACCACGAATGCACTGCCAAAGTTTGTCAATGTATGACATTCAGAATTCCATGCCAAGGGCAGCAGTCTGCATTGTGAGGAGAGAGAGCATATGTCACCTATTTTGCGTGACACAGACCCGCTGCCAATTGAGAAGAAGATTCATTTAAAGGCACCAGCACTAGAGCACCTAAATGCTTGCGAACAGACTGGACATTTACGATCCATTCTGAGATGGCAAAACTTTTTCAATGATGCTGATAATGACTGTTATTTTGTCTGTGGCCTCTCCAGGGGGCGTAGAGAGTAAAGTCGCCATTGAGATGGTAAAGTTGTTTATTAAAGTTAGTGATGACTGCCCTTAAGAGGCAATACAGAAGTTCTTTAATGAAAACACACTCATACAATTCATTCATGAAATGCTTTAGGGTTCTGCAAAAGTGAAATCTGAACAAAAACTGGGTGTATTTTGGAGGGCGTAGCACCAAGGAAAGAGCAATTGTGCTTTTCAAATGTGCACTGCTTGAAATACTATCATTCATAGTAGAGGGGGTAGTATCGTCTGACAACTGTCCCTATGTCAGCTGCCAAATTTTGCTTAGTGTGCATGTGTTTGCTATTTTTTTAATTTTTTAATAAGTCAATTTCTATGAGAATATTTGCTAAGTATTACTATGAATTATACAAGCCAAAGAACATATACCTATTCTGATTTTTACTTGTATCAGCTGTCTATTTATTTACTTTCACATTATTGAATCTACTCTGACCTGACCTACTCTGTGTGCGTAAAATTGACCTTTTGTCCTGAATTTTTGTCCTGAATTTTGACCCTTTGTCCTGACTTTTTAGTTACTGTCCATAATTTGCCTCAATGCGAGGTGGTCACCCTACATACTGGCGGTGGCATACCTTGAGCTTGATGGGCAGTTGAGGGCCCAACACCAGCCAAAAGGGGGTGAGTCCTGGCCAGAGTTGTACATGTTACATTGCCAACTTTTTTAGTTACAAGCAGCCATTTGCCCATTGACACTGGGGGTGTGCCATGTCATCGCACCAGAAGAGTTCTGGCTTGTGTAGGTCTGGTAGTAGGTGCACGATGATGTGCTTTGCCTAATATCTTTATGACTAGGAACCCAGCAGAGTCCAGTCCACTACCAATTTGCTTTTTTGAGCAGACACATGGCTGAGCAAAGACATAATCAGCTCATGTTGTTTGATGTTCTGGGTGAGGGTTGTACCAAACAGGCCACTTGTCTTAATTGTGTCAGGAGTGATGCACCCCCACTATTGTGTCTCATGTGATGGTAGTCATATTACATGTGACATAGCATACAATGCACTTTTGCTGCAGTGACTGGACAACACTTTCCATTGGTAACTTGGGATTCTACAGTAAAATGAGTGTGCAATCATCACTGGTGCCTACATGTTGCCCAGTGTCCTTTCCCTGTTGTCGTTTTATCTGAAATACAGTTCCAACATTCACTCACTGACTAGAGACATGCTTCAGAGAGTGAGATGTAGAATGTAGGGATCATATGCGAGTGTCTAGACTGTTTTACAAAGCGATTTGTGTTTGGAATACTAAATGGTGCTGCGATGTGCCATCACGAAGTGTGTCCACTTTTTCATGTCATTGATATCCACTGACACACAACAAACTTCAAAGGTGTATTGGCTTTTAGGAATGCAATCTAAGAATGGTGTTGTCACAAGTACCAAGCAAAATTAGGGACATTCATGGGGCCATTTGGACTATTATGATGTGTGCATTTGTAGTATATATATCTACCAATACTTTGGCCCTGATTCTCTCCAGCCTACATTTCTATGCTAAGTGATATGAATCGGAGCTACCTCAGTACAGCTTTCATTTCACTATCTTGACAATGGACATATGAGGAAGTATCAAGGAAAAAATAACATCAGTGTGAACTGAGCCTTTGCATGTGACATGATTTCTGCTACAGCACTTATTGCAGCTACATGGCTGAATGGCTTGCCCATCAACACATCATGTTGTTGTTTCAGGGAAATGAGCATTAGCTGATTTCGGGAGCTTGTGTGGATACTGTGGAAATGTAATTTTGGTATCCATCATATCTTATGGCTCATTTCAGTATGGTATGCTACAAGCGCCAAAGTATACAAGATGCTCAACTGTCCTAGGTAGGATGGAGTGTAGACAATTTAATTAATGGTATAGGAACTTTTTGGAGTTATGACATCACCAACTGTTTTCAGCGAATGTAGCATGCATGCACGCGTTCATGTTAACGTTGAAGCCCAAGTAGTGAACCATGAAGCTAGACTAATCTGTGCCCTTCTGTAATATTTTGTGTTTGAATGTGATGGTCAGTTGTGTTCACGCAGATGTAATCAACCATTTTTTATGTGTAATTTCAGAACCATCCCGGGCAAGGGAAGGAGACAGGGCAAACATTGTTGGGGAAGCAGCTGTCCACAATGGTTTCGGTTATGACTCTACTGACACAGAGGGACACTGTGGCCGAGAGGGTATTGGGAGTGCCACAGAGAGACACAAGCTCGACGTCATCATCTTCGGAGTCATCCTCCAGTGGACACTCCCAAGTGGTGCTGGACCCCACAGGATCTGTTCCTACTTTGTCCATGCAGCCAACCCAGTTCCATCTCCACCCTCCCTGTTGCTCCCCACCCAGAGAGAGCTGTCTCCTTTGATTCAGGCACCCCAGTCCCTGCCCCTCCCACTGCGCAGTGAGGAGGCTATTGACCTCCTGAGAAACATCCCTGTGGGTCAGACAGCTATTCTGAATGCCATCCAGGGGCAAGACAGTCATCTGCAGGAGATTGCGGCCTATCTGGTAGGCATTTACAGTGCAATGTCTGGCCAACAGAGATCTTTTCAGGCTCTGGCCTCCACCCTCAGCGCCGCCTCCCATCCTCCCAATCTTGGCTCCCTCCCCTCACCCCTTCCCCACACCCTATTCTCATACCTGTCCAAAGCACATGCAGACATTTACACACACCCACTCATTCAGACCGAAGCAGCATATCCACACATAAGCACAAACACAAAAAAAGGACTGCATCCAAACAGACACCGCACCCACCACTACACCCAGACAACCCCACCCCATCACATCCACAACCACCACTGACAACACCACACAACACAGATGACAGTACACAAACGTGCACACACCACCACATCCACAGCCAGCACAGACAACACCACACCCACATGCACACCACACCCACCATCACATCCATTCACAAACCGCAAACAACCGCTGTCACCCCCACAACATCCGCAACACCCACACCAAGCACTTCCATTGCAGCAACATCCACAGATCCACCATTACCTTTGTACACACCTAAGAAACACAGATGCACCCAATCAAGCACCCAACAGACACCACGGACACAAGACACACCCATACTTGCAGCGCATACACCTGACACACATTCACCTGCACCCAACAACAGACCCAAGCACATCAGACAGTCACTCCCTCTTCACTCCTTCCCATTACCCCTCCTAAGTACCCTATTGAAGATCCTTCCTTTTCCCTGGCCATAAATCCTCCAAAACCTCCAACCACCACTCCCAAGATGCTTCCTACTCTTGCCACACCCAAGACCACCTCTCCCACCTCCAAATCCACCCCTATTATCCACCCATCTGCTACTTCCAGGTCCAATGGCACCCCTGCAAAGGTTTCCACTCTTACACTTCCGAAACCGCCCGGCTAAAAGTAGGTCCACCACTTCCCACCTCTCCCAAACCAAACCGTCCCCCTCCCAAATGAGAGCTTTGAGGTGCCTGCCCTGCCCTGCCCAATGGATGCCCCTTTGTGAGGAGGTTACCCTGGCAGTGTCTTTTGAGGCAGGTTTGGTGGCACAGCAGTGCGGTCACACCATTTATAGCTGGACTGGCCACTGGGCATTGCAGTTTTTCCTGCCTTTTTTATGAAGGAAAAATAAAGATCTGTTTGTTTTGGAACACATTAGTCCTTGATTTACCTTTCCCTAGATGGTTTTGGGAACTTAGCAATGTTGCATCAGTTAGATGGTGACACACTGTCACTGTGTATACACATTATGGCAGGTTATACTTCACATATGTTGATAATGTACTTTGTTATGTACATGCATAATTTGAAATGGTATGTGTTGGTGATTGGCTTTTCTGGACAGGCATTCATCCTTGTACACCTAATTAACTTGAGTACCTTGATGTTTCAATTATTATTGTGTGAGGTGGATGTTGGATTTATGAATGAATGGATCGATTAATAGAGGGACAGATAGATGAGCAAGTGGATAAATTGAGAATGAATGAGAGTTTGGGCATGAATGTAGAACATGTAGATTGGAGAATGGCTGAATAGATGGTTGCATTGGTCTGGAGCGACGTTACTCAAAGTGCGGCCCCACGGACCTACCTTGGTGGCCCGCGAGACGCACAACAAACGCACTGAGCCTTGAAATGAGCAAAGCGCCCACTTGGCTGTAGCGTTTATTTTGCTTAGCATGGAGGATCAGAGGGGAATAATTGATGTTCCCGGAGGGAGGGATGAGTTCGGTGCGCGTGGAACTGCAGGGGGTTTCGATGTTCGAGCCGTCAGTCCATCAGGGTGACAGGAGCAAGCAGTCTATCCGCGCCAGATATCACTAATTGCTAAATCTAGCCCCTCTAAGCCCCGCCCCCTCCAAGCCCCGCCACCCCCGCTGTCACTTCAGTGCGGCCCTCGGCCGCAAACCATACTGCAATTTTGGCCCCCGAGAAAAAGTTTGTGAGTACCCATGGTCTGGAGGATGGATTTATCAATGAATGGCTCTCGATGAATAGATACCTAGATAGATAAATGGATATACATCGGTGCATCCATGGATGCTTAGACAGACAGACGGAAGGACGGATGGTTGGATAGATGGATGGATGGACGTCTAGATAGATGGATGGATGGGACAGGTGCTTGGGAGCATAGCTTAATGAATATGGGTGAATGGAAGAATCTTTGTGGGTGTATGGATCGATGGACACGTGGGTGGCTCTTGGTGGGTGCAAAGATGGAACAACCAATGGATGGGGCTTGGATGATGGACAGATGAGGGTGTATGGATCTGGACGAGTGGATGGATCCTGCAGGGTGCATGGATGGATAGATGACTGGTGCTTGGATGGATTGATGGATGGGTGATTGGCAACAGATGTATCTGTTTAAATGGAAGAATCTTCATGAATGAATAGCTGGATGGACAGATGGGTGTATCTTGTTGGGTGCATGGATGGATATACGGAAGGATGGATGAATGGGTGCTTGAATGGATGGATACATTTGGGTGAGTGGATGAATCTGGATGGGTGGTTGGACCAATAGCTAGATCAATGCATCTTGAGAGTGCACTGATAGATGATAGCTGGATCATGTGGGTGACTGGATCTTGGTGAGTAGATGGATGGATCTTGCTGGGTGCATGGATGGATAACTCAACAATGCATGCTTGAATGGATTGATACATGGATGGCTTGATGGGTGCCTAATGGATACATCTGTGTAAATGGATAGATCTTGGTGAGTGGATAGCTGGATGGACAGAGATGGTTTGATAGATGGATCTCAGTAGGTGCATGGATGAATATACAGAAGGATGGAAGGTTGGGTGCTTGGTTGGATTGACAGATCTGGTTGGATGGATTGGTGGATCTTGGTAGGTGCATGGATGGGTAGATGGATGACTGGACGGATGTAAACAAACTCTGCGTGAATACTGTCCACATTCTGAACAATATATTAATATATTGTTCAGCAATATATTGTGAATATATTAATACCTTTTCTGTGAACCATTGTATTACCTGAGCTGCAGCTTGCAGTAGCAGACTGGGGTTGAGGGCACCCTCCCAATCTTGGCTCCCTCCCCTCACCCCTTCCCCACACCCTATTCTCAAACCTGTCCCAAGCACATGCAGACATTTACACACACCCACTCATACAGACCGAAGCAGCATATCCACACATAAGCACAAACACAAAAAAAGGACTGCATCCAAACAGACACTGCACCCACCACTACACCCAGACAACCCCACCCCATCACATCCACAACCACCACTGACAACACCACACAACACAGATGACAGTACACAAACATGCACACACCACCACATCCACAGCCAGCACAGACAACACCACACCCACATGCACACCACACCCACCATCACATCCATTCACAAAACGCACACGACCACTGTCACCACCACAACATCCGCAACACCCACACCAAGCACTTCCATTGCAGCAACATCCACAGATCCACCATTACCTTTGTACACACCTAAGAAACACAGATGCACCCAATCAAGCACCCAACAGACACCACGGATACAAGACACACCCATACTTGCAGCGCATACACCTGACACACATTCACCTGCACCCAACAACAGACCCAAGCACATCAGACAGTCACTCCCTCTTCACTCCTTCCCATTACCCCTCCTAAGTACCCTATTGAAGATCCTTCCTTTTCCCTGGCCATAAATCCTCCAAAACCTCCAACCACCACTCCCAAGATGCTTCCTACTCTTGCCACACCCAAGACCACTTCTCCCACCTCCAAATCCACCCCTATTATCCACCCATCTGCTACTTCCTGGTCCAATGGCACCCCTGCAGAGGTTTCCACTCTTACACTTCCGAAACCGCCCGGCTAAAAGTAGGTCCACCACTTCCCACCTCTCCCAAACCAAACCGTCCCCCTCCCAAATGAGAGCTTTGAGGTGCCTGCCCTGCCCCGCCCTGCCCTGCCCAATGGATGCCCCTTTGTGAGGAGGTTACCCTGGCAGTGTCTTTTGAGGCAGGTTTGGTGGCACAGCAGTGCGCTCACACCATTTATAGCTGGACTGGCCACTGGGCATTGCAGTTTTTCCTGCCTTTTTTATGAAGGAAAAATAAAGATCTGTTTGTTTTGGAACACATTAGTCCTTGATTTACCTTTCCCTAGCTGGTTTTGGGAACTTAGCAATGTTGCATCAGTTAGATGGTGACACACTGTCACTGTGTATACACATTATGGCAGGTTATACTTCACATATGTTGATAATGTACTTTGTTATGTACATGCATAATTTGAAATGGTATGTGTTGGTGATTGGCTTTTCTGGACAGGCATTCATCCTTGTACACCTAATTGATGTCCTTTGATAAACTGGGATGTGGGACTCCAGGTTTGGTTTTTTTCACCCGGCCAGACATTGCACTCTAAATGCCTCCTTGGCAGCTGAATAGCTGGTTGTGTGTACCAGGGTTTTAAATGGACAGGTGTATGTCAGTGCTTGACACTGGCACACAATTGTTAACAACAGCACTTACTTATTATAGCCCACCAAATCGTGGCATTGTCTATTTTTGTGCAGAGCACTTTATCCTAACAATTAAAAACACATTTAAAAATAATTCTAGAGCATCCAGGTCATACTTACTGATTCGGATGGCCTAGAATTGGGCCTTCCGAAACTGAAACTGTCACATTTATAGGAGTGTCAATGTTAAGTAGGGGTTGTTTATATTGCTGTGGGGCAGCAATGGCAGTTACAGTCAGTAGTCCAAGCTGCAGTTGCCTCCTGAGCAATACATTGGACCCTTACATGAATTTATTTACAAATGAAGCAATGGCAGGCATTTTGGGCTATAACTGAGCTTTGTCTCTGTATGTCTAGACGGTGGTCAGTAATAAAACCCAGCAATCTGATATTTTCCACTATGGCCAGGTTGCAGTTATGAAGAGAGAAGGATTTCAGACACTCTTGGATAGGTAAATTAGATTTTTGAGAGATTAGACGAATTTCCGTTTAAGGTGGATTGAGTTTTAAGCGGTGGTTGGTAATCCATTTTTTAACCTTGGAGTGGAGAGGAGACCGATGACTTCAGGAGACGATATCAGGCTATCATCTGCATACTCATAATTCTATATTTTTTCAAAATCTCGCCAAGAGATTCAAACTATAGATTAAACATGGTTGGGGAGAGGATAGAGCCTTCTGGGACCCCTTGTTTTAGGTTAGTTTTGCCATTGCTAGAGCTTCCTATTTTCATTATTAGTGAAGGCTTAGACAAATAAAAGCCAATCCACTCTAGGACTGTCTCTTCGATGACCACCCACTCCTTGATGTTGATCAGAGGGTGCGTCGATGGCAGCTGAAAAGTCCAGGGGCACAAGTAGTCATGAGTTTTCCGAGTTTGGGAGATGGAGAGAGTCGTCGTGAATTTGCCCAGTGCCATTTCAGAGATACAACTCTGCCACATAGTTTAACACAAGCACAATGAAAGCTGTCTTAAGTCGTACTTATGAGAAATACAAGCTTTGTTATATTTCCTAATAGAAGAAGTATGTGCTTCACCTTAAAAATAACAGAAAAGAGGTGAAGTCAGGGGAACACAGCACAGCCCCCCAGACTCCATTGGAGCACTGGTTTCACCTGCCCAACCAATCCTTGTGTAGCTCCCATGCAGTTTACTAATATAAACAGGATTAGTGCAACATTTGGATTGGTTCTGGCCAAGGTGTTTTTAAACTGGTCTGTCAGTACAGGCTCGTGCTCACAAGGTGCCACGGGGCAGGAGTACCTAAATGACACGGCCAATCACTGTGGAGCTTTATTTTGAAGCCGCACAGTGATTGGTCGCGCTTCTGTCCCTTGCTGGTAACATGCTCTTCCCTTCACGTGCCAGTGATGATGTTGTGCAGAAGTTAAAACACGCAGCAGAGCAATAGCACAGTCTCGTCCTCCAACTCACAGACCCCCCAAGACCAGGCCTGCTGTGTGAATTTGGTACCACTGGCAGACGGTGACGGCAGACTTCGGGCATACAACCGGTAATTGAAAAAAAAAATCAAAGGTACTTAATTGTGGAGAAACTCGAAAGCATCCAGAATAATCCTGTGAGAAAGGGGGAGAAAGATTCCTTTTCGGGTGGGCTTCAGCACGCTGCACTACCCAACGTAAGCACCGATGGTACAATGTAAAGACAGCGGCACTAAAGCAAAAAGGAGTCTTGGTTTGCATTGGCACCATCACGGGGCCTTCTCGCCTTTCCCCAAAGGTGGTGGCAGTGAGCTCACGTGCACAGAGGCCCTGGCGCAGCTGCACCTGCTGCACTATTAAAGCAGAACTCCTGCACCCTAGGAGTTCAAATCAGAACCCCTGTACACCAGTAGTTGTGAGTAAGGGTCAGTGATTATGTAAAAAAGTAAGTGTGTATGTGTGTTAGTGTATGCGCGCTTTTCTGTAGGAGGGCAACCAAGGCTAGTGTTGAAAACTATGAAGGGGAACTCGTGGCAAGTATTACGCCACACCTCTTTCAGGGATCACCAGCCGCCACTACCTCTGATTATCCACAATGACTGCCACTCACCTATGACTCCTCTTCATCACTTCCTTTTAGAGATGCAAAGGGAAGGGATTTCTATAATTGGTGTTCAAAGGTCGTAATCTAGCAGGAGAGCCACTCTGTGGCCCAAACATCCTTAATGCAATGACCCAGGGTGAGGACTGCTCCCCTGCTGTGCACACATGCCCAGGCTCTGGAGCCTTGCAGAAGCTGCCCTCCACATCGGTTCTGCCTCCTTGACAGAATGATGCTGCACGGTGCTTGGAGCAATTCGTGGTTTTGTATATCCAAGCTGTTGAAAAAGAATGGCAAAAGCAGGTGAGGAACATATCGAAGGCTGTCGCTTGCACAGTACTTGCGGTCATGTAGGCTGGATGTGCCTTTGCATGTCCGCACCCTCACAGTAGATACCAGTGGTGCAGCCAGTGCAGTGGTACCAGGGCCCAGAGCCGTGAGGGGGAGGGGGTACGAGCATGCTCGAAATATATTAAACAACACCTGCCTGGATCCTAGCACTGCGTTTAGAGTTGAGCGAAGGGACATGGTTTAGGGATTATGGAGGAAAGCACAAAGGATAAGGGAGAACACGAGACAAGATAGAAAGAAACTAAAGGCAAAGACAGGGAGAAAATAGAAAGGAAATGAAAGTGACTGAAGTAGAGACGAGACGGATGAGCAAAAGGGTACCGAGAAGTGAAAGGGGGCATGTATGAGGATGACAGGAAAAAGGAACTAGAGAGACCAGGCAGAGAGTTTGGATGGAGAAGAACAGAACACAGATAGAAGATAAATTATATGGGAGAACCTGGGGAGAAGGGAAAAGAAAGTCGATGTTTTAACAGGAGCGAGGAAAGAAAAACCGAAAGGAAAGGAGGAAGTAGACGAGTACAAGTACAAAATAGCATGAAAAGAGGAAGGATAGTGAGGAGAGAGGGTGAAAGGAGGACTGCAATGAGAGGGGTGGAGATAGGAAGTTATGGCTGCCTTTGATTTTCAAGCTGGTTTGCAGGAGGCCCTATTTAGGTCTTGCCTGGATAGTGCGTCCGCTGTTTCTTCGAGACCTTTTTTTTCCCTGCTAGCAAGCTTACAGACTGCCCATTGCTTACCATTGGTTGGCTTCATTGTGAGACTTGTTTGTTTGGCTTTTATTGGTGGGCCCTCTTCATGCGTTTGTCCCATCTTGAGCACGGATCCATTATGTGTGTCCTTCCACTGCTCCTTTTTTAGGTGCTCCTTTCTTTGGACCTTAGCACTATTTGCTGTCTGTGTTGGCTTGCCTCCACCCAGCACCTCACCCTCCATTCATTGTCCATGTTTGCTGGCCCCCATCTTCCCTCCCTTTGTTAGTTGTCTAGTTTGGCTCGACCAGACCCTCTCCCCTGTTCACTGTTGATGTTAACTTGACCCTATCCTCGGTTTGTTGTCTGTGTTGGCTTGCCCCCACCCATCCTCCCTCCGGTCATTGTCCGTTTTAGCTGCCCCCACTATTCTGTCTTCTGTCTTTCTGTCCATGTCGACTTGCCAAGCCCCACTCGTCCTTCCTCTTCCGGCTGTCTGTGTTGCTATGACTCCTTCCTCTCTCCATTGTCCATCCACCGCCATTACAAAACAAAAAAGCATTGGCAAAGCTGACGAGTCTAGCCTATGCAAGAGCTATTGGCTTTGCCAGGCTGTTCACCAGCATGGATAAAGTTAATGGCATAGAGGGGAGTATCTTAGAGTGGAGAAGCAGAGTGTCATGTATTGAAGGGGCATAGTGTGGAGTCGCGTAGAGTGGCATACACTTGGGTGGTATAGGGTAGAGTGGATTGGTGTAGAGTGCATTGGCTTAGTGTTGCAGAGTATAGTGGAACTGAGCGCAGTGACATTGAATTCAGCTGCGAACAATGCCGCGTCACAGAATGCAACAGCATACATTAGAGTGGTGCAAAGTAGAGTGGCATAGAGTAGAGTGATGCAGAGGGCAGTGGCTTAGAGTGCAGAGTAAAGTTGAGTGGCATAAAGTGCAGAGTAGAGTGCATTGGCATAGAGTGGTGCAGAGTAGCACAGAATAGAGTATAGTGGCAGAGTGGAGTAGAGTGGCATAGAGTTCAGTGGCAGAGAGTGCAGTGTTGCAGAGTAGTGTCAGAGTGCAGAGGTGTAGAGCAGTGGTTCTCAACCTGTGGGCCAAGAAGCCTTCACAGGGGGTCCACGACTGCTTAGACAATTAAATAATATCAACAGATTAGGTCCCCAGCTTTCAGTAATAACTCACTGGGGGGGTCCCCAGATTCCAATAATGATTCAGTGGGGGTCCATGGGTTCCAGTAATGATAAAATGGGGGTACACACAAGTCAAAAGGTTGGCAACCACTGGTGTAGAGTACAGTGATGCAGAGTACAGGGGCAGAAGCATAGAGTGCAGTGACAGTGAAGCTGTGCAAAGTGTATTGGCATCAAATGCAGTGGTTACGAGTAGAGTGCAGTGGCATAGAGTGGAGTGGTACAGGGTGGAGAGGAATGGTGTTCAGGGCAGTGGCACAGAATAGATTGTTTCAGAGTAGAGTGAAGTGGCATAGTGGTAGAATGCAGTTGCGCAGAGTGTAATGGGATAAAATGGTGCAGAGTTGATTAAAGTGTTACACAGTGGATTGGCACACAGTGTAGGGGCATGGTGTTGAGTGTTACAGAATAAAGTGCATTGGTGTAGAGCGTATTGACAGTGTAATGATGTAGAGTGCAGTGTTGCAGAGTTGTGTAGAGTACCATGGCGTAGAGTTGTGCAGAGTAGATTGGTGTGGCCTAGGTTGGAATGGTGTAGAGTGCAGTGGCACAGAGTGCAGTTGTGCAGAGTAGAGTGATACAGGGTAGAGAAGAGAGGTGTAGCGTTAAGAGGCATAGAGTGCAGTGAAATAGAGTAAAGTGGTGCAGAGTGCAGTGCATTGGTTGGTGTGAAGTGGAGTAGTGCAGAGTAGAGTGCAGTGGTGTGGAGTGATGCATAGTTTAATGATTCATTTTAATCATATTAAAGTATTCGTTTCCAACACACTTCAGAAGTAACAAAGATTGTGCTTCATTTGTGCGTTCATAATTCTGATAGTTTCTGAACTACTTACAAGGTTCATTTAAACATTGTGTGCTAGAAAAAAACGTTTCCCTACCCTCAGTATCCAGCAAGATTGCCACATGAATCCTCTCACTCTGAAGTCAGAGAAAGAAAAGTAAACAGGCATCCTTTGGTGTTGGCCGCCGGATCAGGCTGCAGTCCAGGTCTTGCAGGCAACATCCCCTGTGCACGGGTGAAGGCCATGCACAGTGCATTATGAGTGCTTATATGGGTTTGGCCTCAGGACCTGTGGCTAACCACCTCCCCAGAAGGCCAAAGGCCATGCACGGCTGTGGTTAGATAAACGTTTAGTAATGAAAATTACTACACGTTCAAAAAATGCACTGGTAAATACCCCCCAAATTTGACGAAATAACTGTGCATGGTGGGGGCGTGAGTTATAGTTATCTTAGGGCATGAGTTACACTTGCGGTGACTCCAATTATAACCAGTGAATTCCTATGGTTTTGTATGTTTAAAATGTGAGCCTAAATATAATGTCAGACAACGCCTGACATTTGACCTGTCTTTGAAGGCACAGCAGATGTGACACGATAAGAACATAATTTAAAGGGCTGTTAACAGAAAGCGAGTTCATGGAAGGATACATAAAACATGGTTTAGGCAACGGAAGGGACCAACTGAACCTGGAGAGCCTTAAGCAAATAAAGCCGGCGAATGGAAAGCCAGAGTTACAAACCAGAATGCCAATGGTAATAAACAAGCGGAACACATTCATAGGTCAACTTTCTGAAAGTCCCCAAGATTTCTTTAGACTGCGACTGAAGGAAAAAAAAATAAAAAATACACGGACACCGCTAGCAGCATCACAGCATTTTTTTCCCCACATCCTCCACCCTCCGTGCTGCCTCCCATCACACCTGCCCTCCTGCAATACACGCTTTGCCAATGATTGTTCCTTTCTTGCATTGGGGGCCTGGCATTCATGTTACACCACTGGGTGAACTGTGCAAACAAGCTGTGCAGGGATATTTCTGAGGTGCCAGAGGACTAGTGCTCTATCGCCTGCTGTGGTATCACTGCTGCTGCCAGATTCCTCCTTCAGATATAAAATAAAACAATAACTGGCGTCAGGTAGAGCACAGAATGATTAGCTGCCTTGGCCTCCTCTGAACCTAGGTGGATTGTCATTTTGCACACAAACACTGGAGCCAGAGTAAGAGTGAAGCTCCTTCCTCCCACCCCGTGTCTCTGCACCACCCGTGGAAAGGTCTCTCAACATACATGAGTTCCATCAGGCTGGCGATCGACTGCTACACTCATTGTCCTCACTGAGGCCAGTTTAGTCCTGTTTCATAGCTTCCACCTCTAGGCAATAAATGCATCAAAAGGATGGAGAAACTGATTAAAACCATGGTGTGCCTAAGCTGTGACAGTGACTAGACTCCGCTATCTTTGATTCCTCTGGCTTCAAGTGGCCTAGATTCCTTTGGGAAGAGCTGGCAGGGCCAGCCGGGGCTGGTGACAGCTTCTAACATTCTGCACCCCGTTCTTTGTGTCCAGCAGCAACTGCCTCTAGCTGAGCATCCAGTTCATGAATATACAAGGCCTATGTTTAACATATATAATGAACCCCAAACCTCCCGCACCATAATACCAGCCACTACCAGACAACAGTGAACTTCTAATTAGGTCTAATTAGCCAGGCTAATTGGCTCTCAGAAAAGTGCCTGCATGGTGGTCTTGGACTGTCAAAACATATTTAGGTCGAGTCTAAGAAGTGCATTTGCTGCCTGTTGCAAGGGCTATTATGGCTTACCACAAACATTTGGAGGCTTGGAGTTAGCCCATTGGTTGGCTTTCCATGTCACTTATTTGTCTGCTCCTTATTCGTGCCCTAGCAGGTCAATGCTATGTTTGTCCCTTTGTAGGAAGTTGGCTCTGTATATACTATTTCAAAGTAAGAAATAGCGTGCACAGAGTCCAAGGGTTCCCCTTAGAGGTAAGATAGTGGCAAAAAGAGATAATTCTAATGCTCTATTTTGTGGTAGTGTGGTCGAGCAGTAGGCTTATCAGAGGGTAGTGTTAAGCATTTGTTGTACACACACAGGCAATAAATGAGGAACACACACTCAGACAATTCCAGGCCAATAGGTTTTTATATAGAAAAATATATTTTCTTAGTTTATTTTTAGAACCACAGGTTCAAGATTTACAAACAATACTTTAAATGAAAGGTATTTCACTCAGGTACCTTAGGAACTTTGAATCATCACAATAGCATGTACAGTTTTGGCAAAAATGGCAATAAGCTATTTTAAAATTAAACACAGTCCGAGAGGGGGCAACAGAGAAATGACTCTGCGCCAAAAAGAGGCGGCATGGATCTGTCGTCTACAAGCGGTAGACCTAGGCCACAATACGGACCACGAATTACATTATTTTTTAACCTCTGTATCATGGTTGTTTTTGCAATTCACTTCTTTTATGGTCATACAGTTTCAACTTCTCTTTGTATTTGTTATGAATTGACCATTACTTATTTTGTTATAGCCCATTGTTATCTGTACTTTTTGTGCATTGACATCACTGTGGACACTCAGATTGATATATGGTTTCAAATGCTTGAATTGATTTCTAGTATGTTCTATTTGAATGTTTATATAGTGTTTTTTTACTGTATCTAACTTGTCCATCTTTGGGCTACATGAATACATCACCTATTTTGGTTCTCGTCTCTCCTTTGAGTCACTCTTTTTTCTCTTTCTCACCATTATCACTTTTTGCGCTTTTTACTTTTCTTCACAGTCACCCATTGTTCTTAGTACTCACATCTTACAAAAAAAAAATTTATATTGATTTACCTTTGGTCTTATATAGCTGTGCCTTGACATATTCATCGCATACTCCTTCAATGTCCCAGTTACATTAATATTGTTTTAACTATACATGTTTTGTCCTCGCTTTTTTCTTTTGACTAATTCATTTCAATTTCTTATTACCGTCCCGGTTCCTTTTCTCTTGCGCTTTATTTTCACACCCAATATGGCGGCGTTTGTAGTCCGTCGTTTATTTTTATGATAGGGGGACTGACACGTCCATTTCCGGATCCCGGGCACATAACCTGTGCCTTTCGGGACCGGCTTTTGATCCGCGGCTCGTCTTCGGTACAACGGCCGGTTATCTTCTGATCTTCCGGCCATACCCGCGCTCCAGCGGCCTTTTGGACCGCATATTGATAGCACCTCCCTCTGGAGCCACTTCAATCTCTTCTTGTTAACGGACGGTAAGCCCTTTTTTTGGAACCTTACATGGCTCCCTCCACCCATTGGTCCCCGGGCGTTATGTGCCTATTATCCTTATTTCTCCTACATACCTTATAGGTTTATGTCAATTTTTTATTTTTTGATGTCTAGGAATATTCTGCCCTTCCTGCGGCACTCGTTTGGTTGGCCTTAATCTCTTTCTACGTTTTTCGGATTGTGCTTTTTCTTCGGCGAAGTTACTCCTTTGATTCATTACTTAGCGGTAAGCCCCTCTTTACATATTTTTTCTCACTTTTTCTTTTTGGGACCATGAGAGTCTATTGATCCAATATTTCATTATCCTGTCACCCATATAAATTTCCATATCTATTTTTGAACTTATTTTTCAGGCGACTGACACACCAACATTTTTCGTGTTGTTACTAACTGGACATTTTTTAGGGTATGTTGCCTATTCTCTCTCTACTGTGGTCACTGATATTTCTCTTCATATACACCACCACCTGCTATATACTTTCTATCGATATCACCTCTCCCTTGTTACAGTACGGGTTATGCACTGCACAGGATGTAAATGCATGACCGAGAATATGTTATACACAGGTTTGCCCATACTAATAGACTTTTAAAATTGATTTTCTCGAATGATTTTCCTATATACTTATCTTTATCTTTCTTTTTGGTTGTGGCATCTGTACACCTGCACATCTATCTGATCTTCTCTGCACTAGGGTACAGAATACATATGTTTTCTCTGGTTATGTTACAGCCCTGAAGAAGCCCTATGTTGGGCGAAACGCGTTGGCCATTCATCGTGAACCTATCTTCTGTTTATGATCTCACTACAAGGACTCAAGTTTTTTGTGTTTTCCTGTTCATATATTATTTGTGGTCGAAATCCCACTACCCCTTTGGGTGGTGCAAAATCAACTCCATGGACTGTCAATGAAATATTAAATTGCAAACTTCGATTCTTCACACTGTGACACTGGTTTTGGCCACTTATATACTGTCTGCTATATAGTTTGCAGTGCACCACTTCTTGGAGCAATCAGAATAGCATGTACAGTTTTGGCAAAAATGGCAATAAGCTATTTTAAAAGTGGACACAGTGCAAAAATCAACAGTTCTTGGGGGAGGTAAGTAAATGTTAAGTTCACAGGTAAGTAAAACACTTACAGGGTTCAATGTTGGGTCCAAGGTAGCCCACCGTTGGGGGTTCGAGGCAACCCCAAAGTTACCACACCAGCAGCTCAGGGCCGGTCAGGTGCAGAGGTCAATGTGGTGCCCAAAACACATAGGCTTCAATGGAAATAGGGGTGCCCTGGTTCCAGTCTGCCAGCAGGTAAGTACCCGCGACTTCGGAGGGCAGACCAGGGGGGTTTTGTAAGGCACCGGGGGGGGGGAAACAAGCAGGCACAGAAAGTACACCCTCAGTGGCACAGGGGCGGCTGGGTGCAGAGTGCAAACAGGCGTCGGGTTTGTAATAGGTTTCAATGGGGAGACCCGGGGGTCTCTTTCAACGATGCAGGCAGGCAAATGGGGGGCTCCTCGGGGTAGCCACCAACAGGGCTAGGAAGAGGGCCGCCTGGGGGTTGCTCCTGCACTGGAGTTCGGTTCCTTCAGGTCCTGGGGACTGTGGGTGCAGTGTGTTTTCCAGGCGTCAGGTTCCTTGAAGCAGGCAGTTGCGGTCAGGGGGAGCCTCTGGATTCCCTCTGCAGGCGTCGCTGTGGGAGCTCAGGGGGGTCAACTCTGGCTATTCACGGGCTCGCAGTCGGCGGGGAGACCTCCCTGTAGTGTTAGTTTTCCGCAGGTCGAGCCGGGGGCGTCGGGTGCAGAGTGGAAAGTCTCACGCTTCCGGCGGGAAACATGTGGTCTTTAAAAATTGCTTCTTTGTTGCAAAGTTGCAGATTTGGTGAACAGGGCCGCTGTCCTCGGGAGCTTCTTGGTTCTTTTAGATGCAGGGTAGTCCTCCGAGGCTTCAGAGGTCGCTGGACCCTGGGGGACGCGTCGCTGTTGCAGTTTTTCTTGAAGTGGGGAAACAGGCCGGTAGGGCTGGGGCCAAAGCAGTTGGTGTCTCCGTCTTCTCTGCAGGGCTTCAGGTCAGCAGTCCTTCTTCGTCTTCAGGTTGCAGGAATCTATCTTCCTTGGTTTTGGGGGCCCCTAAATACTCAATTTAGAGGTGTGTTTAGGTCTGGGAGGATAGTAGCCAATGGCTACTAGCCCTGAGGGTGGCTACACCCTCTTTGTGCCTCCTCCCTGAGGGGAGGGGGGCTCATCCCTAATCCTATTGGGGGAATCCTCCATCTGCAAGATGGAGGATTTCTAAAAGTCAGAGTCAACTCAGCTCAGAACACCTTAGGGGTTGTCCTGACTGACCAGTGGCTCCTCCTTGTTTTTCTCATTATCTCCTCCAGCCTTGCCACCAAAAGTGGGGGCAGTGGCCGGAGGGGCGGGCATCTCCACTAGCTGGGATGCCCTGTGGCGCTGTAACAAAGGGGGTGAGCCTTTGAGGCTCACCGCCAGGTGTTACAGTTCCTGCAGGGGGAGGTGTGAAGCACCTCCACCCAGTACAGGCTTTGTTCCTGGCCACAGAGTGACAAAGGCACTCTCCCCATCTGGCCAGCAACATGTCTGGTATGTGACAGGCTGGCAAACACTAGTCAGCCAACACTGGAAGTCGGGTATGTTTTCAGGGGGCATCTCTAAGATGCCCTCTGGGGGTATTTCACAATAAAATGTACACTGGCATCAGTGTGCATTTATTGTGCTGAGATGTTTGATACCAAATTTCCCAGTTTTCAGTGCATGCATTATGGTGCTGTGGAGTTCGTGTTTGACAGACTCCCAAGACCATATACTCTTATGGCTACCCTGCACTTACAATGTCTAAGGTTTTGCTTAGACACTGTAGGGGCATAGTGCTCATGCACCTATGCACTCACCTGTGGTATAGTGCACCCTGCCTTAGGCTGTAAGGCCTGTTAGAGGGGTGATTTACCTATGCCATAGGCAGTGTGAGGTTGGCATGGCACTCTGAGGGGAGTGCCATATCGACTTAGTCATTTTCTCCTCACCAGCACACACAAGCTGGCAAGCAGTGTGCATGTGCTGAGTGACAGGTCCCCAGGGTGGCATAAGACATGCTGCAGCCCTTAGAGACCTTCCCTGGCATCAGGGTCCTTGGTACCAGTTACAAGGGACTTCCCTGGATGCCAGGGTGTGCCAATTGTGGAGACAAAGGTACAGTTTTAGGGAAAGAATACTGGTGCTGGGGCCTAGTTAGCAGGCCTCAGCACACTTTCAAATCATAACTTGGCATCAGCAAAGGCAAAAAGTCAGGGGGTAACCATGCCAAGGAGGCATTTCCTTACACAACCCCCCTACCCCCCAAACGAAAGAGGATGAGACTAACCTTTCCCAATAGAGTCTTTATTTTCTAAGTGGAAGAACCTGGAAAGGACATCTGCATTGGCATGGGCAGTCCCAGGTCTGTGTTCCACTATAAAGTCCACTCCCTGTAGGGAGATGGACCACCTCAACAGTTTTGGATTTTCACCTTTCATTTGCATTAGCCATCTGAGAGGTCTGTGGTCAGTTTGAACTACAAAGTGAGTACCAAAGAGGTATGGTCTCAGCTTCTTCAGGGACCAAACCACAGCAAAGGCCTCCCTCTCAATGGCACCCCAACACTGCTCCCTGGGGAGTAACCTCCTGCTAATGAAAGCAACAGGCTAGTCAAGGCCATCATCATTTGTTTGGGACAAAACTGCCCCTACCCATGTTCAGAGGCATCGGTCTGCACAATGAACTGCTTGGAGTAATCTGGAGCTTTAAGAACTGGTGCTGTGCACATAGCTTGCTTCAGGTGTCAAAGGCCTGTTGGCATTCTATAGTCCAGTTTACCTTCTTAGGCATTTTCTTGGAGGTAAGTTCTGTGAGGGGTGTCACTATGGATCCATATCCCTTCACAAACCTCCTGTAGTAGCCAGTCAAGTCAAGGAATGCCCTGACTTGAGTCTGGGTTTTTGGAGCTACCCATTCCAGAATGGTCTGGATCTTGGGTTGGAGTGGCTGACTTGGCCTCCACCTACAAGGTGTCCCACGTAAACCACAGTACCCTGCCCTATCTGACATTTGGATGCCTTGATAGAGAGACCTGCTGCTTGCAAGGCCTGCAAAACCTTGTTCAGGTGGACCAGGTGATCCTGCCAGCTGGAGCTAAAGACAGCAATATCATCAAGATAAGCTGCACTAATAGACTCCAAGCCAGCAAGGACTTGATTCACCAACCTTTGGAAGGTGGCAGGGGCATTCTTTAAGCCAAAGGGCATCACAGTAAACTGATAATGCCCATCAGGTGTGGAGAATGCTATCTTTTCTTTTGCTCCTGGTGCCATTTTGATTTGCCAGTATCCTGCTGTCAAGTCAAAGGTACTTAAGTACCTGGCAGCACCTAGTTTGTCAATTAACTCATCTGCCCTTGGAATGGGCTTCTGTCTTGGTGACAGAATTAAGTCCTCTGTAGTCCACACAAAACCTCATCTCTCTCTGGCCATCTTTTGTGTGAGGTTTGGGGACTAAGACCACTGGGCTAGCCCAGGGGCTGTCAGAGTGCTCAATGACTCCCAATTCCAGCATCTTGTGGACTTCCACTTTGAAGCTTTCCTTAACTTGGTCAGACTGTCTGAAAATGTTGTTTTTGGCAGGCATGCTATCTCCTGTGTCCACATCATGGGTACACAGGTGTGTCTGACCAGGGGTTAGTGAAAAGAGCTCAGCAAACTGTTGTAAGACTTTCCTACAGTCAGCTTGCTGTTGGCCAGAGAGGGTGTCTGAATAGATCACTCCATCTACTGAGCCACCTTTAGGGTCAGTGGAGAGGAGATCAGGGAGAGGTTCACTCTCAGCTTCCTGGTCCTCGTCTGTAACCATCAACAGGTTCACATCTGCCCTGTCATGAAAGAGTTTGAGGCAGTTTACATGGATCACCCTTTTGGGGGTCCTGCTAGTGCCTAGGTCTACCAGGTAGGTGACCTGACTCTTTCTTTCTAGCACTGGGTAAGGGCCACTCCATCTGTCCTGAAGTGCCCTGGGAGCCACAGGCTCCAGAACCCAGACTTTCTGCCATGGCTGAAACTCAACCATAGCAGCCTTTTGGTCATACCACAACTTCTGGAGTTGTTGGCTGGCCTCAAGGTTTTTACTTGCCTTTTCCATGTACTCTGCCATCCTGGAACGTAGGCCTAGTACATAGTCCACTATATCTTGCTTAGGCTCATTGAGAGGTCTCTCCCAGCCTTCTTTAAGAAGAGCTAGTGGTCCCCTTACAGGATGGCCAAACAGAAGTTCAAAGGGGGAAAACCCTACTCCCTTCTGAGGCATCCCATCTCCTTTTGAGCTTTTCAGGGAGCCCCATGATCATGCCCTTCAATGTTTTGTTGAATATTTCCACAAGACCATTGGTTTGTGGATGGTATGGTGTGGTGAATTTGTAAGTCACCCCACACTCATTCCACATGTGTTTCAGGTACGCTGACATGAAGTTGGTACCTCTGTCAGACACCACCTCCTTAGGATATCCCACTCTGGTAAAAATACCAATGAGTGCTTTGGCTACTGCAGGGGCAGTAGTGGACCTAAGGGGAATTGCTTCAGGTTATCTAGTAGCATGATCCACTACTACTAGTATGTACTGGTTCCCTGAGGCTGTGGGAGGTTCCAGTGGACCCACTATGTCCACACCCACTCTTTCAAAGGAGACCACTACCACTGGAAGTGGAATGAGGGGGGCCTTTGGATGGCCACCTGTCTTACCACTGGCTTGACAGGTGGCACAAGAGACACAAAACTCCTTTACTTTCTGGGACATGTTGGGCCAATAGAAATGGTGGAATAACCTCTCCCAAGTCTTGGCTTGTCCCAAATGCCCAGCAAATGGAATATCATGGGCTAAGGTCAGAATGAACGTCCTAAACTCCTGAGGCACTACCACTCTCCTAGTGGCACCTGGTTTGGGATCTCTTGCCTCAGTGTAGAGAAGTCCATCTTCCCAATAGACCCTATGTGTTCCAGTGATTTTTCTTTTGGTCTCTTCAGCAGCTTGCTGCCTAAGGCCTTCAAAAGAGGGACAGGTTTCTTGCCCCTTACACAACTGTTCCCTTGTGGGTCCCCCTGGGCCTAAGAGTTCAACCTGATAAGGTTCCAACTCCATGGGCTCAGTTCCCTCAGAGGGCAGAACTTATTCCTGGGAAGAGAGGTTCTTTTTCTTTTGTTGTGTTGAAGCTGGTTCCCCAGTCTTCTTTCCTTTTCTCTTGGAGGGTTGGGCCATTATTCCAGGCTCCAACACCACTTTTTCACACTGAGACTTGCACTGTGCCCTTGTCTTGACACACACCAATTCAGGGATACCCAGCATTGGCTGCATGGGTTTTGAGTTCTACCTCAGCCCATGCTGAGGACTCCAGGTAAATTCCAAGCAAACAGTCTACAGGGATATTTGAGGAGACTACCACCTGTTTCAGGCCAGTGACCCCTCCCCATTCTAAAGTTACCATAGCCATGGGATGTACTTTAGTCTAATTGTCAGCGTTGGTGACTGGATAAGTTTGTCCAGTCAGGTATTGTCCTGGGGAAACCAGTTTGTCTGTCACCATTGTGACACCGGCACCTGTATCCCTCAGGCCTTCTACACTAGTCCCATTAATTAAGAGTTGCTGCCTGTATTTTTGCATATTAGGGGGCCAGGCAGCCAGTGTGGCTAAATCCACCCAACCCTCAGAAACTAATGTAGCTTCAGTGTGAACCCTGATTTGCTCTGGGCACACTGTTGATCCCACCTGGAGACTGGCTATTCCAGTGCTAACTGCAGTAGAAGTTGAAGTGGAACCTTTCTTGGGACAGGCCTTGTCTCCAGTTTGGTGTCCCTGCTGATTACAGCTACGACACCAGGCCTTTTTGGGATCAAAGTTTTTACCCTTGTACCCAAAATTGGATTGTGAAGAGGCTTTGGACCTTCCCTCCTGAGCAGGTTTTTGGGGCCCTGTAGAAGACTCTTTACTTTTACCCTTGGATGTCTCAACACTCTTCCCCTGGGGAGTCTTTGTGACCCCTTTCTTTTGGTCACCCCCCTGTGGAAGTCTTGGTCACCCTAGTCTTGACCCAGTGGTCTGCCTTCTTTCCCAATTCTTGGGGAGAAATTGGACCTAGGTCTACCAGATGCTGATGCAGTTTATCATTGAAACAATTACTGAAAAGGTGTTCTTTCATAAACAGATTGTGCAGCCCATCATAATCATGTACACCACTGCCATTAATCCAACCATCCAGTGTTTTGACTGAGAAGTCAACAAAATCAACCCAGGTCTGGCTTGAGGATTTTTGAGCCCCCCTGAACCTAATCCTGTACTCCTTCATGAGGTCATAGGATTCTGCATCTTTTACAGAGAGTGTGAGGAGTCTATCCCTACACTCTCCAGTGAACATTTCCCAAAGGAGAGCACCCCAGTGAGATTTGTTTACTTTTCTGGTTGCACAAGCCCTCTCAAAAGCGGTGAACCATTTGGTGATGTCATCACCATCTTCATATTTAGTCACAATACATTTGGGGATATTTAGCCTGTCAGGAGTATCTCTGACCCTATTTAAGTTGCTGCCACCATTGATGGGAGCTTAGCCCATCTCTTGTCTTTCCCTTTCTATGGCTAGGAGCTGTCTCTCCAAAGTCAATCTTTTGGCCATCCTGGCTAGCAGGAGGTCATCTTCATTGAGGCTGCCCTCAATGCTTCCAGAGCTGTTGGACTCTCCTGTGAGAGAAGCAACATCTCTGACTATCACTTCTGGAGTCAGGGTTGGAGAAACCCTGGTCTCCCTAACTAGGACTGGAGGTGGGAATTCCTCCACATCACTAGTTTCCCTCTCTGTTGGGACATCATCAGAGGGGTTGTTTTTAGCAAACTCTGCCAAAAGCTCCTGGAGCTGTACTTTGGTAGGGTTTGAACCAGTTTTTAGCTTTTTGATTTTGCAGAGAGTCCTTAACTCTGACATCCTAAGATGCAGGTAAGGGGTGAGGTTGAGCTCCACCACCATCTCTTCTGCAGCAGACATTATTTCTCTAAAAGTTGGGATACTTTTTAAGACTCTAAAACTATCTCTAGAACTATATCCAAACTGTTACAAAACTTTTAACTCTAAAAGAAATGCTAACAGGGACTAACACAAGGCCCTAGCAGGACTTTTGAAAATTTAGAAAAATAGCTCAAATTTCAAAAATCAGTTTCTAATGACAATTTTGGGAATTTAGTCGTGTCATCAGGTATTGGCTGAGTAGTCCAGGAAATGTAAAGTCTTGTACCCCACCGCTGATCCACCAATGTAGGAAGTTGGGTCTGTATATACTATTTCAAAGTAAGAAATCATGTGCACAGAGTCCAAGGGTTCCCATTAGAGGTAAGATAGTGGCAAAAAGAGATAATTCTAATGCTCTATTTTGTGGTAGTGTGGTCGAGCAGTAGGCTTATCAGAGGGTAGTGTTAGGCATTTGTTGTACACACGCTGGCAATAAATGAGGAACACACACACAAAGACAAATTCCAGGCCAATAGGTTTTTATATAGAAAAATATATTTTCTTAGTTTAGTTTAAGAACCACAGGTTCAAGAGTTACAAACAATACTTTAAATGAAACGTATTTCACTCAGGTATCTTAGTAACTTTGAATAATCACAATAGCATGTACAGTTTTGGCAAAAATGGCAATACGCTATTTTAAAAGTGGACACAATGCAAAATCCACAGTTCCTGGGGGAGGTAAGTAAATGTTAAGTTCACAGGTAAGTAAAACACTTACAGGGTTCAAAGTTGGGTCCAAGGTAGCTCACCGTTGGGGGTTCAAGGCAACCCCAAAGTTACCACACCAGCAGCTCAGGGCCGGTCAGGCACAGAGGTCAAAGTGGTGACCAAAACACATAGGCTTCAATGGAAATAGGGGTGCCCCGGTTCCAGTCTGCCAGCAGGTAAGTACCCGCGACTTCGGAGGGCAGACCAGGGGGTTTTTGTAAGGCACCGGGGGGGACACAAGCAGGCACAGAAAGTACACCCTCAGCGGCACAGGGGCGGCTGGGTGCAGAGTGCAAACAGGCGTCGGGTTTGTAATAGGTTTCCATGGGGAGACCCGGGGGTCTCTCCCAACGATGCAGGCAGGCAAAGGGGGGGCTCCTCGGGGTAGCCACCACCTGGGCTAGGAAGAGGGCCGCCTGGGGGGTCGCTCCTGCACTGGAGTTCGGTTCCTTTAGGTCCTGGGGCCTGCGGGTGCAGGGTGATTTCCAGGCGTCGGGTTCCTTGAAGCAGACAGTCACGCTCAGGGGGAGCCTCTGGATTCCCTCTGCAGGCGTCGCTGTGGGGGATCAGGGGGGTCAACTCTGGCTATTCACGGGCTCGCAGTCACCGGGGAGTCCTCCCTGTAGTGTTAGTTTTCCGCAGGTCGAGCCGGGGTACGTCGGGTGCAGAGTGGAAAGTCTCACGCTTCCGGCGGGAAACGTGTGGTCTTTAAAAGTTGCTTCTTTGTTGCAGAGTTGCAGTTTTGGTGAACAGGGCAGCTGTCCTCGGGAGCTTCTTGGTCCTTTTAGATGCAGGGTAGTCCTCTGAGGCTTCAGAGGTCGCTGGACCCTGGGGGACGCGTCGCTGTTGCAGTTTTTCTTGAAGTGTGGAGACAGGCCGGTAGGGCTGGGGCCAAAGCAGTTGGTGTCTGAGTCTTCTCTGCAGGGCTTCAGGTCAGCAGTCCTTCTTCGTCTTCAGGTTGCAGGACTCTATCTTCCTTGGTTCTGGGGGCCCCTAAATACTCAATTTAGGGGTGTGTTTAGGTCTGGGAGGATAGGAGCCAATGGCTACTAGCCCTGAGGGTGGCTACACCCTCTTTGTGCCTCCTCCCTGTGGGGAGGGGAGCACATCCCTAATCCTATTGGGGGAATCCTCCATCTGCAAGATGGAGGATTTCTAAAAGTCAGAGTCACCTCAGCTCAGGACACCTTAGGGGTTGACCTGACTGGCCAGTGGCTTCTCCTTGTTTTTCTCATTATCTCCTCCAGCCTTGCCGCCAAAAGTGGGGGCAGTGGCCGGAGGGTCGGGCATCTCCACTAGCTGGGATGCCCTGTGGCGCTGTAACAAAGGGGGTGAGCCTTTGAGGCTCACCGCCAGGTGTTACAGTTCCTGCAGGGGGAAGTGTGAAGCACCTCCACCCAGTACAGGCTTTGTTCCTGGCCACAGAGTGACAAAGGCACTCTCCCCATGTGGCCAGCAACATGTCTGGTGTGTGGCAGGCTGGCAAAAACTAGTCAGCCCACACTGGAAGTCGGGTATGTTTTCAGGGGGCATCTCTAAGATGCCTTCTGGGGGTATTTCACAATAAAATGTACACTGGCATCAGTGTGCATTTATTGTGCTGAGATGTTTGATACCAAACTTCACAGTTTTCAGTGTAGCCATTATGGTGCTGTGGAGTTCGTGTTTGACAGACTCCCAGATCATATACTCTTATTGCTACCCTGCACTTACAATGTCTAAGGTTTTGCTTTGACACTGTAGGGGCATAGTGCTCATGCACCTATGCACTCACCTGTGGTATAGTGCACCCTGCCTTAGGGCTGTAAGGCCTGCTAGAGGGGTGACTTACCTATGCCATAGGCAGTGTGAGGTTGGCTTGGCACTCTGAGGGGAGTGCCATGTCGACTTAGTCATTTTCTCCTCACCAGCACACACAAGCTGGCAAGCAGTGTGCATGTGCTGAGTGAGGGGTCTCCAGGATGGCATAAGACATGCTGCAGCCCTTAGAGACCTTCCCTGGCATCAGGGCCCTTGGTACCAGGGGTACCAGTTACAAGGGACTTACCTGGATGCCAGAGTGTGCCAATTGTGGAGACAAAGGTACAGTTTTAGGGAAATAACACTCGTGCTGGGGCCTGGTTAGCAGGCCTCAGCACACTTTCAAATCATAACTTGGCATCAGCAAAGGCAAAAAGTCAGGGGGTAACCATGCCAAGGAGGCATTTCCTTACACCCTTCCAAACAGCACTTTACCATGAGTGCGTTTCGCTGGCATTTGTTCTCAATGTCCGGGAACTACTTTTTCCGACATGTTGGTATGTATCTGGGCTTTTAATCACGCCCACCTCACACCCATCACTATTTCTCCTTCTTGGGCTGGCCTTTCAAAAATCCTTTGTTTTTGTTGGTAACTGTTTTACGTTTGTCCCTCCTTAGGGCGGTTTTGTTACCGCCTTGGCCATCGACCCTATTACATGGATAATTGCACTACTGACGGTAACGCTGACTGCAAGCGAACTTCTTTTTCCTTTTGTCTCTATCCTTCTGGTCTCACGGGTTGCACTTTGAATCGGCTCACTTATGTCAACTGTTTTACTTTTTATTTTCAGTTTGTGTGGCAAGAAAGTTCCAGTGAGAAATTTACAACGCTAATAGCTCAAACTCGAGCAAACATGAGACCCCTTGCATTGCTAATGCTTGTTCTTTTTGTGTAAGCATTCCCAGAGTACATGTGGTTTTGAGCTGCCTCTTGTGTACTTCTTTCCCCCTAGTGCTGCTGCTTGTCCCCGTGTGCTTCTCCCACCTGCATCCATGTTGGCAATGTCTGGTTGCTTCCGTGTTGTAGTCGACCCCGCCATCCCCGTGTTGCTTCCGGGTCCCTGCCACCCTTATCATATTCCTTCTATGTCCGACACCCTCCCTTTATTGCTTCCGAAACCACCCACTACACCCCTGCCTTAAAAAATAACAAGTAAATAAATAAAAAGATTTTGCACGTTTTGTTGTCAGTCCCTACTCTGGCTCAGTGTTGGATTAGTAAGTAAAGTCTCTTATAAAAAATAAAAAAAAGCATTGGCAGTAGCAAATGAGTCTTGGCTTTTGGATTTTTTTTGCTTTGCCAATATCTTTTGGCAATGCCGTATAGCATCGGTACGTTGCTGTGCAGCATGGCCAAAAGAAATATTTAAAAAAAGAGAAAAAAAACACAAACGTGTGAGCAAAATGGTGGTTGCACAGATACATCAATATAAAGCATGTCTACAAAATGTCATAGGTGCCATTTATTTTTCTATTTACCGATTCATGATGGATCTGTAAATATTTTTTTTTAAATGAGGAAGCAGCCCAGAAGCACATTTTTTTCCGAAGGCGGAGAGGCCAATATCAATTTGCTATCTGGTCCTTGTCCAATGAACATAAGCAAATACAAAATAAAATATTAAAGATTGTGGGCATCGGGGGACAGCAAAGGAGCTGGTAGAAGCAACAGGAAGTGGGAGGGGAAAAGCAGCATGTGATGGGGTGCAACATGGGACAGGCAGACTCACACAAATGAGAAAGCAACACAGAGTGCACAGGAGGGAGGGCGCTTGGTGGTGAGGAAGCACACACTACAGGCTGAAACACAAGAAATGCAGCAACACAGAAACGTGGGAGCAGGTATTTCATGGAGAAAAGTACGAGGGAGAGAACTGAAAGACTGTTGAACGCTTAAGTAAAAATAAAAAAGTAGTTCCCTAAAAGGGAGCGGTGGAAGGATGGGAGCAAGCCAATCGAGATGGTACAGAGGTTACGATCGAGCGGATTTGTAACAAGATTGAGAAGCTGGAAAAGGGAAGCCAGCAAATAAGAGGCAAGAAAATGAGAAAGACAATACAGCTGGGTCACCTGTAATGCCCCTTTCAATTTTGGTAAGCCAATAGCAGGTCTTTTGCAAACTAGCTTAACCTAAAAATGTGTAAATTCTCCATTTCCACACATTTGACTGAGCAGATTTTAAGCTTCGTGGTACAACTACTTTTGTGAACTTTTTCTTACCTTGGAGAGGAGCACAGAGATGGGAGAGCGCAACAAGAAGCAATGGGCGGAGCATGGGAGGATAAGCGCACAAGGGACATAGCTGAAGAAAGGAAAAAACACATGCACTTGTGGAGCGCTTAGGCAACAAGCCTTGGCACAGCGAATGGGTTTTGCCTTTCTGTGGTGTAACATGAACTTTGGCTATGCCAACAGCTTTTGCCAATGCTGATCCACATCAGCAACTTGAAAAAAAAAATGTGTTTGATGATGCCGATCAACATTCATATAATATAATAAGCATTGGTAAATTAAACATGCAACAGTAGAACGTTAGAGTGAGACACTGAAGAGGGTTCGAGCAGATCTCTGTGCTGGATGGATACACCCAAACAGTCAATAACAGTAGGTGAGAGATGAATCCTCCACTGGCCTGACCGAAGACATGGCTCACAAAGTCTCTAGTAGCTAGAAAACCAGTGGTTGAAAAGGGTGCACCCCGGTGCCACTCCGTGTATATGGTTAGGAGTAGGTCTTAATGACAGCACTGATGTCAAACCCACACATACATAAATGTAATTATGAATACAAAACACGCGTTCAAACATGCACACGTATGCAACATGAATTTGCGGCAGCCCTAGCATGATAATGTATACATGTACATGCACCACTAGAGGTTTGCATAATTATGACGCAGGAGTCATATGATTTTTAATTTACTGCCCTAAGAAAAAAGTTACTTTTCACTGCTGGCAGCAGGAATTATGATATCAAAAGTAACTTGACTGTAAAAAGGAAACTACAGACTTGATTTTTATACTGGGATCTCAGGAGTAACGGACTGAAATGGGCTGACTAACTGATCGGGTGTTCTCACCATGAATATGAATATACATTGAAAGGCAGATTCACACTTAACAAATATCCAATGTATTTTACTTTTATAGTCAATGTACTCATTGGTGTTTTACTCTTATTGACCGTAATAAGCAAGGATTGCTCGTGCATTGTTGGAATTAGATATTTTATACTGAGAAGAAAATTGCACTTTTTACTACAAGTTGAAGCATTCCTTGAGGGCAGTCACAAACAGCATCAAGGTTGTGGACGCTAAAAGTGGCACACTGGATTCATCCCTGCGAACTAAAGCCAGTAAAGGCAAGCCAGCACCAAACCTGTGATGAGCCATAAATCGTGCTGGAGGCGGGGCACATAAAACCCCATAATAAAAAGCTGCCAGAGGACATTTAGGATCTGTGATTGTGTGTGTCTGAAAACGTACATTCCAACAACAAGGTTATAATACTACCGAGCTTCGACAGCTTTCAGGAATATTTTTTATTTAAAAAAAAAAAAAAATGCTCCTGCGCTCGCACTTACTACCCCTGGAGAGGCTATGGTGGTCTTTTCGCCGCTTCTGGCTCCACAAATGACCCGAGTGTAGTTCCTCAATCAGCAAACATGTCTGTTTTATGTTTATTCTAAGCGGGTGGGCGGCTGCACAGTCCTGAATGCACCTCAGAGGGCTCGCACCATACAGGACCACGGGCACATGAAAGTACCGATCACAAAAACAGTTTTACTACTATGCAACTTCAGTTTTTGAGCCCAAGAAAGAAAATGGTAGTGGATGATACAAAACTGGTCAAATGGGCAACAATAAGCAGTGTAAAGTGCTGGACTGGAGCAAATTTGTTCCTAAAACATTTGTGCTGATCGGCTGCAAAAGTGCTCCATGGTATGCGGGGAGCTCATTCTGCGATTCAGAGCAACGCTCCGTGCTTTTCACCAGCCGGCACAGAAAGCCTCCATAAATGAAGTGAATGACTCTGAGATGAATTGCCGCTCTGTGCAGATAATCTGAGAAGAGTAGAAGAGATTAGGCAGTGATAGAATAGAGAGTGTATGGGGCAGGAACGTTGAGAGCTGGAAAACACATACTCTCATGGAGTGCTTAACCAAAAAGAAAAAAATAGTTTCCTAAAAGTGAGCAATGGAAGGATACAAACCAGCCAATCAAAAGTATAGTGAGAAGGCTAAATTCCAGGGCAGTGACAAATAAAAGATAGACTATAGATGGCAAGGAAATCCATTGAATAAGAGCGACAGTGAAGCCAAACCATGATAAGCAGTGGGTGGGCTTTAAAACAAGTGTAAAATGTTAGCAAGCCGACAGTAGGTCTTTTTCAACCAGACAGCTGCACTGTCTGGAAGGCTTCGACCTAATGACACCCACAGATGCATAAAAGTTTTCTTGTTATACTTTAGCCATGTTGCACATCCTCAGGGATGCTATGCATCGTGGTTAACGCCCTTTGACCATGCAAACAATGCCACTCAGAAGCAAACACCACTGTTCACGAAATAAAATGCTAGGCAATTGTACTGCTACTATTTAAGCAATAATCAAAATTAGCCCTGAAATTAGTAGTGCTTTTAGTGAAATACCAACGAATGGGCAACACAAACATATACTATGAAAGAGGGACAGGTTCGTTCCTTCCATAGTCTAGGGTCAACAGTGAGAAGATGCAGCTGGCGGACTACTCTACCAGTCGCAATTTAGGATCACAAACCAGGTAATCAACTACAGCAAGCCACACCCTGGCAAGGAATCGTTGAGACTCCTTTCGGAGCCAGTCCAAGGTGCACTAGCCCACCTTCACGTTCGGCAGTAGTGATGGGTAGCTCAACAGGGCCTGTACCCACCCCCTGCGACTGGTGGAAAATTGTCTCATTGACAAAAGTAGATCCCTGGACGAATTGTTCCCTCTGAAGGGTATGAAAATCTGAAGAAGTCTGTCTCTTGTCGAACAGCACCTGCATAGGCGATTGTTGCTGCACATGAGGTGCTGATCTAATGGTAAATTATAGTGAATATCCCAACTCCACTACAGGCCAGTCTGCTTGGAAAAAAAGCAGGTGTGGTGTGCAAGGGCTCACGGATGCAGGCTGAGGATCCAGAACCATAAGTGCAGCATAGGTGACGAGAGAGATTCCACTATTTAAATCCGCTACAGTAAAAATAGTATCTGTGAACTTCTCTTCATTGCCTTAGCATTGTAAACACGCCGTTTCCAGCAAATTTGTTTGGCACTGTACGCATCAACACTGACAACCACTGATTTTCAAAATACCGAAAAAAACACAGTAATTCCCGAAAAAATAAACACTAACAGCAGGAAGCCATACAGAGCAGACCTTTACAAACGTTTTTTTCTATACTTACAAGGACTAGGTAGGAAACATACCAGGCAGAGAAGGGTCCCACCGGGGCGCAGGAAAGGATTGGAAGCTCAGATACAGCATATGACAGTATTGTCAAACCTATGACTCATTTTGAGACTACAGGCTTCGTTGAGAGGGCTGTGCGAAATGAAACCCTAAAAATAACTGACTGCACACTATGAACATGCTTAATTCCCGGTGCTGACCTTTCACCCCACTGCCCATCTCCCTGCACAACCCTGCTGGCATATTTCGTCACATCCCTACTCGATCAATAAAGTACTAAACCTAATATCTACAAATGTGTTCTCAGTCTCATGATTATTATATTGGCTGAATGGTTATTAGAACTCACTATTTGAATGCCAAGCTGTGCAGGTATCCCGGCATACATTATAAAACCATCAGGTCAACAATCAAATAATGGCACTTCAACATGTTCCCTCAGTAATGCTCTGGTGCCTATCCCTCCCAAATGGTCACAGAACTAGCAAAGCATCAGTTGCAGAAGAACATGGACAACAAGTAAATGTTGACTTTTTTATTTCCTTTCAAGCCTAATTTGAGCGAGCCTCCAGAGACCAGGAATTTTAATTTCTCCGTTTTGTGAGTGGGATTAATGTCAACTTGCAACTCTAAAAATAATAGGATGATCTTGCACGCACAGTTAGCCCTACCATTCACTATATTAATTTTCCAGACACATAGCCTGACACAGACACCAAGTTAGTGTTTTTCTGTTGGCATAAAATAAAGCATGGCTGTATGCAAAATGTATATATAGTCAGGCAAACTCTACAACACCCCTCATGTTGTACTGTATTCTGACTAACAATCATTTACTAGTTTTGCATGCATTGTATTTGAACACAGGTAATAATATGCAGAAATTACAAATTATTAGATCTCGGTCTTTGCAGTTCTTGTATGCAGTGTACTGTAACAAACTGGAGATACTTTCAACAGAAAATATTGCTCAGTGGGTTTAAAAAGACGCACTACCGAGTACTTCAGACTACTGTTTTTAGGTTGAGCGTAGGAGCGCCCAAGTGCTGCTTTTCTGACGAATCTGGAAAAGGGGCGTGGCCGGCATTTATGGAGTGAGCAGTCGAGTGAGCAGTCGGCGGTAGGAGTTCCGGACCGAAGCCCTCCGCCGCCCGACATCCTGACACGGCAGAGCCTCCCCTTGGGCATAGAACGTGGCTGGAGCCATCGGCAACCTTTGGCGAAAGAAAGAGGCACTGCCCTGCGCAGACGGGGCTTGAAAGTCCATGCCGAGCGAGTGGTACTTGGAGCAACGGAGACCGGGGGCGAATAAGAACTGGGAGAACTTTAGGGATGGACCCCGATTAACAGAGATTGCCCACCAGGGAAACTGAGTGCTGCCCCCCCCCCCCCCGCCCTTGGCTCTGGCGACTGACAGAGACGGGGGCACTGAGGGCTGAATAGCGTCCCCCCCTTGAACGACAAAAGCGGTGAGGAGGTGATTGGGTGTGGGAGTGCATATCTCGAACATTGGGCCTCACCCAAAGGGATGCTAAAACTGGACTGGAACCCTAACTCCCTCTTATGCAATGTGGAAACCTAGTAAGAAAAAAAGACACAAAAGGGGCCTCCGACCCCAAACAAGATGACACTACCCCAACTGCGACAGGCGCTGAGCGAGGACCTTCCCCGGATGTGCAAAGCCAGGGGCCTTCATTGGGTGACATATTGCAAGTCGTCACGTCCACCAGAGAAATACTGGAATCTAAAATCGACACAATCTCTACTGATCTGAGCCTCCTGAGAGAAGATCAAAGACGCCTGGCGGAGAGAGTAGCGACAGCAGAACGAAGAGTGGAGGAGCTCGCCCCGGCAGCGGTTGGGGTGGAAGATTGGGTGACCGCCCTTGAGAAGCACGTAGAGACATGAACGCCCATGCTGGAGATGCGGAAAATAGATCGAGGAGGAATAACATACGGGTTGTGGGACTACCCAAGAAACCTGTGACTACAGATCTTGCAAGCTTCCTTGAGTCATGGATAAGCGACGAAGTAGCACCAGAGGGCATATCCCGGTTCTTCGCCTTCGAAAGGGCGCATAGGATGCCGGCACGCCCCTCCCCCCCTGGGGCGGCACCGAGACCGGTGATAGCCCGACTTCTATACTACAAGGACTACGACCACATCTTGGCTCAGGCCCGAAAGAGAGGCGAGCTGAAAGTGGAGACCACTATTGTACGTATTTTTCCTGACTTTTCACGGGAGGTGTAAAAACAGAGAGCAACCTTTATGGACATCAAGAGGAGACTGCGCTCTCTCAACATTCCATATGCCATGCTTTTCCTCTCTACGCTGAGAGTGGCAGAGAGTCGAGAGTTGAAGTTCTTCCACACGCCACAGGATGCAAAGGAGTGGATAGACGGGAGAGATGCCTCCAAGGGCCTGGATGCGCCCCGCGGACCCAGGAACAGACAGCGACGACACAGAGAACCGCGATGCTGAGGAGGGGTACCCACTGCGGCAGAGGCCAGGGAGGAGAGGCAGCGTGCTGCCGCTGCGGTGGCATCACTGAGCGGGGGTGACCTCCGCCAGTGTGCCCAGGACGCACCGAGAGACGAACAGGGGTCCAGATCTGATGGTGGATCCGCAAGCTCGACGACCCTCAACATAGAACTGCTGGTGGTGACACCTGGGACGTCGGATGAAATAATTTGATTACACAGACAAGGGTGATGGATCTGGACTGGGGCCCTGCTGCTGAACATGGGCCGAGACTCCCCTGGCGGAGGCATTGCTGGCCTTCCTGCAGCAATGGCGGAGGAGCTGTGAGCTCCACGTGGCTGGAGAAGTACTCTCACCCACCCTTTAAGTACTGGTACTAGTTGGTAAAGTTTGGATGGGGGTTTGTTCTGACACCTGCCCTGGGGAAGGGGAGTTGGGGAAGTTTCAATTTATAGTGATTAGGCTGCTCGCCCGCTGCCAAGCCGTTTACCAGCTCTAGAATTTACAGACATTAAAGGTGCACCAATACCAGACGATGCACGTATGCGCAGAGCGACTAGCGTATCTGCTTGGATATGGCTGACAGGAGGACCTACAAGGTGCTCTCCTGGAACATAAGGGGAATGCACAATATGGCAAAGCGTTATAAAGTCCACTCATACTTACAACGGAGAGGAGCACACATAGCAATGCTACAAGAGACTCACTTGACGGTGACGGAGGGGAGGGCACTGCAGAGACGCTGGAGGGGACAGGCATACTACACAACATACTCCGCTTATGCGCAAGGTACCCCAAGAGCCGGAGTACCGTTACAAGCCATGAACACAGTGGTAGACCTTGAAGGCTGATTTGTGGTGGTTACGAGCCGCTTAGCAGGACGAGACATAGCACTTATAAATATCTACGTATGAAACGTGGATCAAAGTGCATTCCTAGACTGGCAATCGCAGACGCTGGCCCCCCACCTTTTACAGACAACGCTGATAGGGGGGGGATTTTAATTGCGTAGCAAGCCCTGAATTGGACAGATCCCTCCCGCCGTTGCGGGGCTCATCGGCCCAAGAGCTAGCCAAGAGGTTTCAGAGCTGGCAGACAAAATGGCACCTTCTAGACTCATGGAGGTACCTTAACCCAAACACCAGAGAATACTCTTTCTATTCCTCTGTACATGACTTACACGTCCACCTTTCTATGTACACCTGATATACAGGCTCAGATTGGTGGTGCGGAATATCTGGGACGCACGATATCGGACCACAACCCTACCTTACTAACGCTAGCATGGGAAAGGATGTCTGCGAGCATTCCTACATGGCGCCTAAAAGTGGACTCTCTGGAGGACCCGGCGTTCCGGACCCAAATACGAGAACATATCACGCACGATTTCGATGACAATGAGGCAGTGGCTCCTTCCCCTCAGACATTGTGGGAAGCATTTAAGGTAGTAATCAGGGGCAGATGTGGCACCAGCGGTACCTTGTCCACTGCTCCTCCGTCACTGCACCAGGACCCGCCACACTGGGACCCAGGGCACGCTGGACCCACTGTAGAACCCGTGTCTTGATGGGTGAGGGGGGTGGCCACCACTCACAATTTTGGCCCCCCCATAGGCTCCCACAGCCAAACAGTCCTCAGGCAGCTGGGGATGCCCACTCCATATGGCGCCCCAAGAGACTCCTTCCTGCATCAGGCCCACCATGCATCCCACAGCGGACCCAACTCAAGGTGCTGGGCCGCATGACCACTCAGGGGCAAACCACGGCCCCCAACGGGGATACCCCACCCCGACCACAGCCTGCAGCAACAAAAAGCCAGGCCACACCCCACTCTACATCCAAGGGGCCACCGCAGGGCTCAGGCCTGGTAGGACATGTTCAGTGCCCAATGGTACACTCACGAAGCACCCCTTGTAGGGCAGACAAAGCGAGACTGATTGGTGAGAAAACTTCTTTCCTTTATTGTTCTTCAAATCTTCATAAAATAAAGCCAGGCTTTTTTTGTGTGATGACTGGACTGCTGAGTGTATATATTTATCCTAAAATCAATCCTCGTTTTCAACCAGGTCACCGCTGCTACCTTACATACCTGCATAGCACATTTTGCACCCTGACCAGTGGAGTAAACTCACTCACTCTGGTGTGCAAGTTTGTACTGGACCTAGACAAATACCAGTGGTCTCTGGATGGAAGCTATCCGAGCCCAAAGGTGCTTTGCTTTGACAATCTTGCCTGTGATTCTTTGTAATCACTGATTTCCACCAATGTTTCAAATTACAATATACAAAATGATAAATCAGACACAATCGAAACAGAAAGTGATTGATCAGTTTTTCATAAGTCCAACAAGTATCCAACTCTACAATTTTTGCATCTGAGTCAACTATGGGTTTTGCACGTAAACGCTTGATTCTTATCACTCAGTTGCACACACTGCTAATACTGCTGTTTTATGCCCACTGCCAGCTGTAATCAGTCATTAGTAAATATGTATACCAAAAACTCTTGATATCCATGCATTTGTTTTATAGACCGGTTATTGCAAGTATTCCTGTGCTTTTAGTACAAGATCACAATCAATTGAACATTTGAGCAGGTTTGATTTGCAGTCTGTTGCATCAAGCTCACATGTAATGCTTGGGCAGTCAGAATGCATGTGTTCGAAGCAGCTTGTAGTGAAGTTACAGGTGTTATCACTTCATTTCTTACTCTATGTGGTGGGTGATTTGTTAATTATGGGGGCTCGTATTGCAGTGAGTAATAACCAGATCACAACGCTCCTCTGCTGAAGTTAAATTTATATGCAATTGATATGTCTTTCGTTACACAAAAAGTAATTCAATTATAGTTAACTAGGAACTTGTGTGTTAACTATGTATTGTCTTAGAATTCCCAAAATCCAGTTGTAATCATGACTACGGAAGTCTTTAAGTCTCCTTCCAATATTTCCAAATGTAGGAGTGGTAATTTTTTATGAAGATCTTACTCTCCACATAATGTAGGAGCAATGATCAACCACAGTTCAGGCATCCCATCCATGCGTGTCGTTTCCTAAGAGATTTAGGACTCCAGCATCTCAGTTTCTTCAGGACTAGGATGAAAGTCATTTTTCTTCACTGGATAACTTCATTCCCAGGAGATATACTAACATTATCTTACTGTGACTGAATTATTTGTGATAAAAATACTCGTGTTAATTTTGTATGACCAAATTAAGCTACCCCCTTGTGAAGGAAGTCAAATTATAGGATTCAGAAGCTAGAGTCGGCACTGAAGACGCCCGTTTTTGTATCCGTTTCTTGCATTGCGATAGCATAATTAACCCACTACTGTCTACATTCCGTGTCGTTTCCTAAGAGATTTAGGGCTCCAGCATCTCAGTTTCTTCAGGACTAGGCTGCAAGTCATTTTTCTTCACTGGATAACTTCATTCCCAGGAGATATACTCACATTATCTTGCTGTACTTTTGAATTCCCTACTCTGCACATTGTATTGTTGCAGCCGTCCTGAACTTTGCAAGATTTCATTTTCGACCCTAGATTTGTTTAACTCAGAACTTTACAGTGTTAATCTATGGTACCTCTCCCCAAGGGAGCAAGTTTGTTTTATTTTTTGGTAACTCCCCTTCCCTTTGATCGTGTGTATTTGCAGCATATTTTGGAAATACTGCACCACATTCATTATTACCAATAACTATATCAACTGTGCTCATTACCATTAAGCTTCATTATTAAATCTGCTGCTGTAGCTCCATCTTCTTCCTTATGCAATGTGTAGCAATGAATGGAGTAGCAAATATGCTTCTCACGACTGACAGTTGAATTAGTATCACCCCCCCCATTGGTAGGCATATTTGAAATTTGGTGTGCATCCTGCAAAGTCGAATGAGGAAATGCAATATGTTTTCCTTGCTAACCAAAACAATCTTCTTGGGCAAACCACATTATACTGTGTCGTAATGGCTGTAGCCTGGGGACTGTACTACGAAATATCGAGACTAGAACTACTTCATAAGACCCAGGAGAAAGTAAACATGGTGTATCCTCTTAACCCCTTCTGTGCCGCGGACGTAGTGGTTACGTCCCGCGGCACAGTGCTGCTGTGCCGAGGACGTAACCACTACGTCCTGGGCACACAGCCCAGAGGGAGCGCTCTCGCTCCCTCTGTGTGCTTCCCCCCACCCCTTAAAGTCAGGGATGGAAGGGGAAGCCCTTCCCCTTCCACCCCCGACCCCCCCCAATAATGACGTCAGCGCGCAATCGCGCGCTGACTTCATTATGGGGTTCTCGCCGCACAGGAAGCCATTTGCTTCCTGTGCGGCGAGCGGAGAAGAGGTGAGTTCCTCTTCCCGGTGGGTGGGGGGTTTGAGCTAAAGAGGCACCGGGGGAAAGGAAAGGCTTTTCCTTCCCCCCGGTGTCTCTTTGAGCATTCCTGCTGCCCGATCGCATTGCGATCGGGCAGCAGGAATGCCCACTAGACACCAGGGATTTCTTTTTCTTTTTTTTGTTTACTTACCCGTTTCTTGTTGGCGGGGAGCGGCCCCTTGGGCAAGGGTCGCTCCCCTTTGGGGGGCAATTCGTTACGGCCATTTCTGCCCCCCTTGGGGGCAGATTGGCCTATTTTTTAGGCGGATCTGCCCCCAAGGGGGGCAGAAAACACTAGATCACCAGGGTGTTACATATTTATGTTCATTTTATGTGGGGGGGGGTGCCCCCTTGGGCAAGGGGCGCCCCCCCCCAAGGGGGCAGAGAACTGTTGGCCTTTTCTGCCCCCCTTGGGGGCAGATCGGCCTATTTTTTTTAGGTCCATCTGCCCCCAAGGGGGACAGAAGCCACTTAGGCACCAGAGATTGTGTGTGTAGTGGATGGGGGGGGCGCCCCCTTGGGCAAGGGTCGCTCCCCTTTGGGGGGCATGTCTTTTAGGGCCATTTCTGCCCCCCTTGAGGGCAGATTGGCTACTTTTTAGCCAGATCTGCCCCCAAGGGGGGCAGAAAACACTAGATCACCAGGGTTTTTTATTTTTATGTGTATTTATGTGGGGGGGGGGTGCCCCCTTGGGCAAGGGGCGCCCCCCCCCCAAGGGGGCAGAGAACTGTTGGCCTTTTCTGCCCCCCTTGGGGGCAAATCGGCCTATTTTCTTTAGGTCCATCTGCCCCCAAGGGGGGCAGAAGCCACTTAGGCACCAGGGATTGTGTGTGTAGTGGATGGGGGGGCGCCTCCTTGGGCAAGGGCCGCTCCCCTTTGGGGTGCATGTCTTTTAGGGCCATTTCTGTCCCCCTTGAGGGCAGATCAGCCTATTATTTTTAGGCTGATCTGCCCCAAGGGGGGCAGAAACCACTAGAACGCCAGGGATTTTTTTTATGTGTTTATTTTTGTGGGGGGGGCGTCCCCTTGGGCACGGGGCGCCCCCCCAAGGGGGGCATTGACCTGTTGGCCATTTCTGCCCCCCCTGGGGGCAGATGGGCCTATTTTTGTAGGCCCACCTGCCCCCAAGGGGGGCAGAAGCCACTTAGACACCAGGGATAGTGTGTGTGTGTTAGTGGATGGGGGGGGGGCCTTGGGCAAGGGTCGCCCCCCACTTTGGGGGCACATGTACCCAGGCCATTTCTGCACCCCTTGGAGACAGATCAGCCTATTATTTTTAGGCTGGTCTGCCCCCAAGGTGGGCAGAAACCACTAGAACGCCAGGGTTTTTTTTTTTATTTGTTTTTTTTTTGTGGGGGGGGGGCGTCCCCTTGGTCACGGGGCGCCCCCCCAAGGGGGGCATTGACCTGTTGGCCATTTCTACACCCCCTGGGGGCAGATGGGCCTATTATGTTAGGCCCACCTGCCCCCAAGGGGGGCAGAAGCCACTTAGACACTAGGGATAGTGTGTGTGTGTTAGTGGATGGGGGGGGGGGGCCTTGGGCAAGGGTCGCCCCCCACTTTGGGGGCACATGTACCCAGGCCATTTCTGCACCCCTTGGAGACAGATCAGCCTATTATTTTTAGGCTGGTCTGCCCCCAAGGGGGGCAGAAACCACTAGAACGCCAGGGATTTTTTTGTATTTGTTTATTTTTGTGGGGGGGCGTCCCCTTGGTCACGGGGCGCCCCCCCAAGGGGGGCATTGACCTGTTGGCCATTTCTACACCCCCTGGGGGCAGATGGGCCTATTTTGTAAGGCCCACCTGCCCCCAAGGGGGGCAGAAGCCACTTAGACACCAGGGATAGTGTGTGTGTGTGTGTTAGTGGATGGGGGGGGGCCTTGGGCAAGGGTCGCCCCCCACTTTGGGGGCACATGTACCCAGGCCATTTCTGCACCCCTTGGAGACAGATCAGCCTATTATTTTTAGGCTGGTCTGCCCCCAAGGGGGGCAGAAACCACTAGAACGCCAGGGATTTTTTTTATTTGTTTATTTTTGTGGGGGGGTGCCCCCCCCCCCCCCAGGGGGGCATTGACCTGTTGCCCATTTCTACACCCCCTGGGGGCAGATGGGCCTATTTTGTTAGGCCCACCTGCCCCCAAGGGGGGTAGAAGCCACTTAGGCACCAGGGATAGTGTTGTGTGTGTGTGTTTTTTTTTTTTTTTTTGAGGGCTGTCCCCTTTGGCAAGGGTCGCTCTCCATGGGGACACACTACTAAAGGTATTTTCTGGCTTCCTTGGGGTAGACAGGCCTATTTTATTAGTAGGCCCATCTGCCCCTATGGCAGAATCCACTTAGGCACCAATTTCTAAATGTTTGATGGTGGGGTGTTTGTCAACTGAAGAAGTCTTTGCATTTGTGATAAAAAATGTTTTCCTCCTTTTTGTTCTAGTTCAAAGCTTTTGCTTTATTTGCTGTGGCTCCTTGCGGTGGTTGACCTGCAGTTTGCACAGTTGCATGTTTTAGGTAAGTAAAAACAATTTTCTCCAAAGGAGTATTGTTGCCATGCATGAATGACATGTTTGTAGGGGGTGTACTAAATGCAGGATTGTGTGTGAAATTGTCCTTATGTTTGTGCACAATGATATTTGTTTTGTCTTATTTCTAATTTGCCTTTCTTTCTTTATTTTTAGTGGGATATCATTGGTGATTGCTGTGTAGTAGCTGGTGAATCAAGCTTTTTCAGGCAAGTGAGCGGTATAGTTTTTGAGTTTATAACTCTTACTAACAAAGCTACACTTTGTTACTTGTCTTACACAGTGCTGGTTGTTGGTGGTGAATTTGTCCAGTTAATTTTAGCAGGAGAGATCATGGCTAGCCGCAGGATGACCGCTCAGCAGGTGGTTGGTATGCTTTTTGAGTCACAGTCTAATCATGACTATGAGACGGACTCTGCATCTGAGGCAGAGGAGGAAGTCAGAGATTCTGGCAGTGATGTTTCTCTTGGAGGGGAATCTTCTGATGATGAAGCCACACTCAGTGCAGATGAAGGGCCTGTTTTAGAGGAGGACATTGATGTGCCAATAGTGCAGCAACCTGGGGCTGAAAGGTTTCCCGTTATAAGACCTGATGTCTGGGTTGACCCAAACATGGAGCAGCCAGAGTTGCCTGCCTTTACTGGTCTCCCGGGGTGTAACGCCAATACAGAGAACTTTATGCCTATCAATTTCTTTGAGTTATTCATGGATGATGTGTTTTTGGAAGAGATTGTTGAGCAGACTAATTTGTGTGCGGAGCAGCATTTGAGGGACAACGCTGCTAGACTTAGGCCACACTCTAGAGCTGCCCAGTGGATTCCCACAAATTTGGAGGAGTTAAAAAAAGTTTTTGGGTTTGACTTTTTTGATGGGGTTGATAAGGAAGCCGTCACTGGCTTCTTATTGGTCTACTAGTCCCTTGATGGCAACAGCTATATTTCCAGCGACCATGAGTCGTAATCGGTATTTGCTTCTTCTTAGGATGCTGCATTTTGTTGACAATGCTTTAGCCTTGCCACGAGATCACCCAGATTCTGACCGTCTTTTTAAGATTAGGCCTGTCCTTGATCATTTTGTAGATCGGTTTTCGGAGGTCTATGTTCCAGGCAAAGAGTTAAGTGTGGACGAGTCTTTGGTCCTCTTCAAGGGTCATTTGGTTTTTACGCAGTACATTCCTAGCAAAAGGGCACGATATGGAATTAAATTGTATATGCTGTCTGAAAGTAGGACAGGATATGTGTATAGTTTCCGTGTGTACACTGGTAGGGATTCCAATATTGACCCCCCTGGTTGTCCTCCCACTTTTGGAGTTACTGAGAAAATTGTGTGGGATCTTGGTAGACGACTGTTCAACAAAGGTCACCATTTGTATGTAGATAACTTCTACACTGGTGTGCAATTGTTCAAGGAATTGTTTAGAGTGGACACAGTTGCTTGTGGCACAATCCTTTCTAACCGGAAAGGCTATCCAAGGGAGCTTGTCTGTAAAAAAAACTTGAGAGAGGACAGTGCTGTGCCTTGCGGAACGAGGAGCTGCTAGCTTTGAAATTTTCAGACAAGAGGGATGTCTACATGCTAAGTACCATCCATGATGAGAGTACTTCCCCTGTGACTGTTTGGGGCCAGGTTGCTGAAGTGCGCAAACCTGTGTGCATTTTAGATTATAATAAGCACATCGGAGGTGTAGATAGAGTTGACCAGAGGTTGGAACCTTATACTGCTATTCGTAAGTCTTACGTTTGGTATAAGAAGTTAGCACTTCACCTCTTCCACTTAGCAACCTTCAATGCTTTTATTGTGTTTAGGGATAGGTCTCCAAAGTCAAAGATGACATTTGTGAAATTTCAGGAGTCAGTGATAGAGAGCCTTATTGTGGTGGAACAGGCCAGAGTTCCTAGAGGAGCAGTGGTGGAGGATGTGGCTAGATTGAAAGATCGCCACTTTGCTGAGCACATTCCTCCCACACCCAAAAAAGACTTTCCAGCTAAGAAATGTAGAGTGTGTTTTCAAAGAGGTATCCGGAGGGAGACCCGAATGTACTGCCCAGATTGTCCTTCAAAGCCTGGGCTGTGTGTCGGTGCTTGTTTTAAGAATTACCACACCCAGAAGAATTTCTGGGAACAACCATGAGTGTAAACTCATGTCTGTTTTGTATTTTCATGTGTTTAGTTTCTTGGTTAGCATTTCTGTCATGTTCTTAGTTAGAGCTTTTGTGTTTGTAGTTTTGTAATTCTTTCTACTTAGTTAGGGGTTCCTCTGTTAAAATAAAAAAATAAAAATGATGCCATTGTGGGTGGAGTGGGGCTTGGCTGAGAGTGTACATATTGACTTGCTGTTGGCTACTGCAACACACTGCCAGCCAAACACCAGTCCACACACTCCCATCAGCTGGTGTGATTGTTGTATCAGGCATGTGGGCGTATGTAAGTGATGGGCCCTTGAGTGGCGCTGTCTGTCGATGTGAGTGTTGTAATGTGCTGGGCCCGTGGCTGGCGGTGTGAATGGCCTTGTGTGTGTCATGTATGAAAGTTGTGTGAATTGACTGTAAAGCGGTTGGTGCCTTGTCAGCTCACGAGCTGTGAAACATTGGTTCAGTTTTTTGCCTTTCAGTTACTAACAGTGCATTTCATTTTTGTGAAAGCTCTTGTTAGTAAAATTTGATCCACTGAACCATCACTCACCCTCGTGCCAAATCCAACCAGTATGTGTGGTAAAAATGACAAAACCTGCTCCGCTGTAATCAGGCGTCGCTGCACACCTGTGACATGCTAGGTGCCTCAGGTGGGACCCCGATGATGAAGCATGCCACCAACTTGGTTGGTGGGTGAGGGGTCTTTTTCACATAACCTAACTGTTTCTTTTCAAAATTTTAGTGTTTGGCACATCACGGACGTATGTGGGCACATCAAAACGATATATTACAAAACTACCTGTGTTTGGAGGGGGGAGAGGGCACCTATGTTTTTGGTCCTGTGTGCGGCCTTCATCTAGGGAAACCTACCAAACCCAGACATTTTATAAAACTAGACACCCCAAGGAGTCCAGGGAGGTGTGGCTTGCGTGGATCCCCCAACATTTTCTTACCCAGACTCCTCTGTAAACCTCAAAATGTGCTTAAAAAAGCATATTTTCCTTACTTTTCTTCGTAGGATCACCACTCCAGCACAAAATTCCTACTCCCCAGTGTTCCCCTCAGCCTCCCAAGTAAAATGACACCTCACTTATGTGGGTCCCCAAAGCAGAGTCAGTCTAAAGATGTATAAAAGATTATGTCCTTATAAACTTGCTGTGCTATCCCCTCTATCTCTACAACTTTTGGGCCTTATTCTGTTGCAGGCACCTGGCCCACCCACACAAGTGAGGTATCATTTTTATCGGGAGACTTGTGGGAACGCTGGGTGGAAGGAAATTTGTGGCTCCACTCAGATTCCAGAACTTTCTGTCACCGAAATGTGTGGAAAATGTGTTTTTTTAGACAGAATTTGAGGTTTGCAAAGGATTCTGGGTAACACAACCTGGTCCGAGCCACACAAGTCACCCCATCTTGGATTCCCCTAGGTCTCTAATTTTCAGAAATGCACAGGTTTGGTAGGTTTCCCTAGGTGGCGGCTGAGCTACAGGCCAAAATCTACAGGTAGGCACTTTGCAAAAAACACCTCTGTTTTCCTTCACAAATTTGGCTGTGTCCACGTTGCGCTTTGGGGCATTTCCTGTCACGGGCGCTAGGCCTACCCACACAAGTGAGGTATCATTTTTATCGGGAGACGTGGGGGAACGCTGGGTGGAAGGAAATTTGTGGCTCCTCTCAGATTCCAGAACTTTCTGCCACAGAAATATGAGGAACATGTGTTTTTTTAGCCAAATTTTGAGGTTTGCAAAGGATTCTGGGTAACAGAACCTGGTCCGAGCCACACAAGCCACCCCATCTTGGATTCCCCTAGGTCTCTAGTTTTCAGAAATGCACAGGTTTGGTAGGTTTCCCTAGGTGGCGGCTGAGCTACAGGCCAAAATCTACAGGTAGTCACTTTGCTAAAAACAGCTCTGTTTTCTGTGATGTGCCCACGTTGTGTTTTGGGGCATATCCTGTCGCGGGCGCTAGGCCTACCCACACAAGTGAGGTATCATTTTTATCGGGAGACTTGGGGGAACATAGAATAGCAAAACAAGTGTTATTGCCCCTTGTCTTTCTCTACATTTTTTCCTTCCAAATGTAAGACAGTGTGTAAAAAAGACATCTATTTGAGAAATGCCCTGTAATTCACATGCTAGTATGGGCACCCCGGAATTCAGAGATGTGCAAATAACCACTGCTTCTCAACACCTTATCTTGTGCCCATTTTGGAAATACAAAGGTTTTCTTGATAGCTATTTTTTACTCTTTATATTTCAGCAAATGAATTGCTGTATACCCGGCATAGATTGAAAACCCACTGCAGGGTGCAGGTCATTTATTGGCTCTGGGTACCTAGAGTTCTTTATGAACCTATAAGCCCTATACATCCCCGCAACCAGATGAGTCCAGCAGACGTAACGGTATATTGCTTTTGAAAATCTGACATTGCTGGAAAAAGTTACAGAGTAAAACGTAGAGTAAAATTGATGTTTTTTTCACCTCAATTTCAATATTTTTCTTTTTCAGTAGGAAACCCTTGTAGGATCTACACAAATTACCCCTTGCTGAATTCAGATTTTTGTCTACTTTTTAAAAAGGTTGCGGTTTCTGGGATCCAGCGTTGGTTTCATGCCCATTTCTGTCACTGACTGGAAGGAGGCTGAAAGCACAAACAATCGTAAAAATGGGGTATGTCCCAGTAAAATGCCAAAATTGTGTTGAAAAATTGGGTTTTCTGATTCAAGTCTGCCTGTTCCTGAAAGCTGGTGATTTTATCACCGCAAACCCTTTGTTGATGCCCTTTTCAGGGGAAAAAACACAAGCCTTCTTCTGCAGCCCATTTTCCCCATTTTTTTGAAAAAAACAAAATGTTCACTGTTTTTTGGCTAATTTCTTGGCCTCCTTCTGGGGAACCCACAAAGTCTGGGTACCTCTAGAATCCCTAGGATGTTGGAAAAAAAGGACGCAAATTTGGAGTGGGTAGCTTATGTGAACAAAAAGTTGTGAGGGCCTAAGCGCGAACTGCTCCAAATAGCCAAAAAAAGGCTCGGCACAGGAGGGGGGGGGAAGGCCTGGCAGCGAAGGGGTTAACCCTTTCGCTGCCAGGCCTTTTCCCCCCTCAGGTGCAAGCCTTTTTTTGGGCCATTTGGGACAGTTCAAACTTAGGCCCTCATAACTTTTTGCCCACATAAGTAAGCTACCCACACCAAATTCGCATCATTCTCCCCCCATATCCTGAGGATTCTAGAGGTACCCAGAGTTGGTGGGCTCCCCTGGAAGAGACCAAGAAATTAACCAAAATACAGCTAAAATTGTGTTTGGGGGAAAAAAAAAAAAAGAAGAAAATAATGAAAATTGGGGGGGTGGGGGGGATGTTTGGGAAATCACTGCAGAAGAAGGCTTGCGTTTTTCCCCCCCTGAAAATGGCATCAACAAAGGGTCTGCAGTGCTAAAACTACCTTACCAGCTTTCAGGAACAGGAAGACTTGAATTAGAATAAAAAAAATTCAGATCACAATTTTGCCATTTTACTGGGACATACCCCATTTTTACTATTTTTTGCGCTTTAAGTTTCCTTCCAGCTAGTGCCAGAAATGGGTGTCAAACCAATGCTGGATCCCAGACAGCTTAACATTTCTGACAAAATTCCAGATTCAACAAGGGGTCGTATGTGTAGATCCTTCTATTTTATTTTTAAACAGAAGGAAACAGCTAAAATAAAAAAATGTTACATTGAGGAGGAAACAAAGGGCAATTTCTGTCCACGGTTTCTTCTATAACTTTTTCCAGCTATGGCAGATTTAAAAAAATTATAATATATATATATATATATATATATATATATATATACACACACAGTTAAGTGTGCTGAACTCTTATGGTTGCGGGGATATATAGGGCTTGTACGTTCATCAAGAAGCCTAAGTACCCAGAACCAATAAAGGAGCTGGACCTTGCAATGGGTTTTCATTCTATACAGCAATCCATTTGCTGAAATATAAAGAGGGAAAAACGGGTAGCAAGAAAACCTTTGTATTTCCAAAATGGGCACAAGATAAAGGTGTTGAGAAGCAGTGGTTATTTGCATACCTCTACATGACTAGCATGTGGATTACAGGGCATTTGTCAAATAGATGTCTTTTTTTTTTTTTATACACACGGTCTTACATTTGGAAGGGGAAAATAAAGTAGAGAAAGACAAGGGGCAGTAACACTTGTTTTGCTATTCTGAATTCCCCCAAGTATCCCGATAAAAATGGTACCTCACTTGCGTGGGTAGGCCTAATGCTCGCGACAGGAAACGCAACATGGACACATCACATTTTTGCATTGAAATCCGACAAGTTTCTTTGCAAAGTGCCTAACTGTAGATTTTGGCCTCTAGCTCAGCCATCACCGAGAGAAACCTACCAAACCTGCTCATTTTTTTAAACTAGACACCAAGGGGAATCCAAGATGGGGTGACTCGTGGGGCTTTCACCAGGTTGTTACCCAGTATCCTTTGCAAACCTCAAATTTTGACCCAAAACACACTTTTTCCTCACATTTTGGTGAAAGAAAGTTCTGGAATCTAAGAGGAGGCACAAATGAGGGAGAGAACCTATGTTTTTGGTCCTGGGCTCAGCAGCCATATAGGGAAACCTGCTAAACCCAAACATTTCTGAAAACCAGACACCTGATTGAATCCATGGAGGTGGAACTTGTGTGGATCCCCCCCCCCCCCCATTGTTTTCTTACCCAGAACCCTCAAATTTAGCTTAAAAAAAAAAAAAACTTTTTCTCCACATTTCTGTGTGGGATCACCGCACCGGAACAAATTTCCTACCACCCGACGTTCCCCTCAGTTTATCGGTAGAAATGATACCTCACTTGTGTAGATGGGACAAGTGCCTGTGACAGTGAAGAGACAAAAGCAGGTCTAAATTGAGGGGGAACCAAAGCGGGTCCAAAAGGGCAGTTTGAAAACAAACATTCTTAGGCTGACAAGTGGTGCAAAATGTTCATCGGTATAGACGAGACAATGCTGGGTAGTATGAATTTTGTGGATTCCTGCAGATTCCAATAGGTTCAATCACAAAAATGTGGAAAAAATGTGTGATTTCAAGCAAAGTTGGAGGATTGCAGGGCATTGTGGGTAAGAAAATGGCGAAGGTTGCATGTGAAGCACACTACCCTGGACTCATCCAGATGTTCAGTTTTCAGATGTGTCTAGGTCTTGTGGATTTTTCTACATGGCAGTGTCCCAAAGTCCAAGGGGGACGATTGAGAGTTAGCCAACCTCTCATGGCCTAAATGTAAAACCAAAACATACAATAATCAAATGTCCTCTTGCTTGCTGTGGAATAAGATGTTTTAGTGTGCGGGAGAGAGCTCAAAGACTTGTTTCCCCCCTCACTTGGGGGTAGATTGCCCTCACAAAAATAGGCTTATATGCCTCAAAGGGGGGCAGATATGGCCAACAGTAATGGTCCCCCACTGGGAGCGACCCTTCCCCCCTCAAAAAACAAAATGCACACCAATCCCTGGTGCTATAGTGGTTTCTGCCCCCCAGGTTTTTTTTGGGGGGGTGGGGGGGCCCAAGGGGCAGCTCCCCTTATGCTCAAGTATTACAAAATAAAAATTCTGTGGTGTCTAGTGGTTTTTAAACACCCCCCCAAAAAACGGGGGCAGAAATGGCCTAATAGTAATTTTGACCCCGCCCAGGGAGCGGCCCTTGCTTAAGGGGTTGCGCCCCACATATAAATAAAAAAATATTGTAAAAAAATGTATCCCTTGTGCCCAGGTGGTTTCTGACCCCGACAAACGAAGCCAGAGATAATCAAGTCTGTCTCCGATTTGACAATACTATCACAAGTGGTCCCAAAAACTAAACAGGACAAAAATGAGGGGAAGGAGACTTGGGGTGTGATTTAAGAGTTTAGCAGATAGGTAATCCTTCACAAATGTGAAGGCGAGCCGTTCCACCTTGTTACAAGTGCATTAGGATATTATAAGTATATTGTATGGTGGATTGAACATACAGCATTACCCAATACAATATCATATCTATGACCTCAAAATCTTAGTCTTAAGTGACTCATACTGTTCGGTGAGTGACACTATACACTGAGCTCCGAGCAACCCTTCACAAAGAATTATTTTCCCTTTACACACCATCTCAGACTATCCATCACATATGGGATGAAGTATGTGGCCAACTATTTCTAAATCAGGCCCTTTGTCCCATTCAGCAAATTAAATTTTGAAAGGTACTAACGTATGCCCCCTGAGTTTTCTGTTTGATAGTGGACTAATTGCCTCTAGAATTACTGTCTACCAGTTTTGATACTTTCATACATACTTTTTATGTAAAGTAGTTGGCTAGTTTGTCACGGATTTCGTGACTAGCTGGAATACTGACAGACTAATAAAAAATAAAAAATTACATGATGGCACACAACTATGTATGAAAATTGACAGTATACAGGTTATTTTTCATTGAGACTTTTAGGCTTACTTGTCCGTTCACCCACTCACAAATCGATGCATATTCTTAATATCTCTCCCCCTTTGCCTTTCCATACAAAAACGTAGCCAACGAACATTTGCACAAAACACTTCACCCATTTAACACTAAATAACATGCTTTTGATATCTGTCTAAACTACACGCCATGCCCACTTCAGCCACACAAAGGTTCTGCCTCTATTTCTGTTGCCGGTCTACCTCATCTGAAAGGAAAGGTCTGCTGCTAAAATGCTGAGCATGTGCTTTGGAAGAGGGGCTTGCTTTGCTGCTGTCCATGATGTACTTGTTCAACGAGAGGGCTGTATGAACTGCCTAGATCTGTACCTGGCGGCATCAGTGAATCTTGACAAGAAAGATGGTCTGTTGTACAAAAGCCTTAAAAGTTAGAACTGTCGGTACTTGGCCCCACATAAAAAGCCAACAATAGTACAATGAAGACAAGAACTCATCTTAGATGTTACATGTTTAATAGTGAAGAGAAAAATCAACACATCTGTTCTAGGTTAAAAAAAAACATAACCAAAGTGTTTGTAGAAATACACGTTGAAATCAATGAATTACACAATCAAGGAAAAAAGGCAACTTGAAGAACTGAAGATACTAAACGCTGCGAACGGTGGAAGGTCAAGCCTACAATGAAAGAAAAAGTTTAGAAACTGGCATGACAGAAGGAAATGTAAATTGTTTTACAAAAGAACAGTTTATTAATGTTATTAATCCTCCTACATAAATTTTCAGTATTACAGAGGGTATGTTAATCAAGTGTGAAAGAGCAAACCTCTTCAAACTCAGACCCCTTGCACCACCACCATGACCATCTACCGCTGTAAGTCTTGGCATACTGTGCTGCATTAGAATGTACTTTTTGGTTTATGTCCGTTATCAACAGTGCAAATGCAAAGCAAACGTGTGAGCAGCTGAAGTTGACACCACGTGCCAGTCAATCCAATCAAAATCGATTTGGGGGGGGTGTTCGAATTTGCAAAACATCTCACCGGCAATCAAGTCAAACCAGATGCAGATTAGTATGAGGGGGGCGCGAAGCAGAAGCTTGCTGTTCCATGGAAACTTCAAACTCTCCCTAATTGGGCAATTGAACAAGTAAGAAGATCTGAGAAGGATAGGAGTCCATGTATCTTTCAAAATAGGTCTTAACAAGATTGATCATACTAGAAATGGCCTGTTTTAAGTTCCTTTCTCAAGGAAGGATGGGAGATTTGTGACTAGGCCCATTACAGCTGCACAGCTAAATAAACATGCTGAAAATCTTGCTCAAAGGAAACTAGTAAAGCATAAGAAGAGGCCAAAAAAAAATATATATATATATATATATATATATATATATATATATATATATATATATATCTATCTCCGAGTTAAGACACAGAAAGCATAGGGCAGCCCTAAGACTGTGGCATTAGAAAGGTACTGCCAACAATTACTCTCTTATTTGTGGGTGTCTAGTAGGCCATTGATGATTCTCAGACATAAAAAAAAAAAAAAATCTCAGGGAGTAGCAGCAACTGGGTAGAACTCACACCTTCATGGTCCATGACCCAGGTTATAGACCAACAGCAAAGAAAATCAAGATGGTGGTACATCGCTGCAGCATTGCATCAAGCGTCTTACTTTGCATATACCTTCTAAAACCATACAGGTCTCACATACCCTTTCAAAATTATAGTCACAGTTAATACATTTTTTTTTATTTTTAAACACCAGTTCAACTACGAGCTAGAATCTTCTACAGCCCCACAAATAGAAGTTAACAAAACATTGCTTGATTTCCTAAACCTACATTCAAAATACATTGATGAAAAGAAACAAAAAATAAACAATGGCAGTCTCATGCTTGAGAAGTCAACCACAAGAACCTCTGTAATGACAAGTAGGGTGTTTGAGGTGAGTACATAACATCTGAATTGTTCCTGCAGGCCATGGCCACCTAATTAAAACAATGAGAGTTGGTTCGATATCCAACTCCCACACAAGACACATACTAGATTAAGTATATTTTAGTTTACAGAATTACTCCCATTGATTTACCAGTAAAAGTATTGCGCAAGTACAAGAGCATGAAACAAAATGGACTTTGAATAGCATGCATTTAATGTGGACTTGTCTGAAGAGCTACTGTGATGGTCTGAACATCAAACTACACAAAACAGGCCAGCACACAGCAAGGGAAAGCACTTCCACACCAAGAGCAAATAATGTCCTGCGCTCATTGATCGACTGGCATGTTTTCTCATACTGCATCAATGTTAGAGGGGTACCAGATAACACATTCCTACATGAAATAACAAATTTGGGAATCCCAATGCACAAGATTTTCCCTGTAGTGACCTGCATAATTAATTTAAAGCCTAATGCTATACATGCTCCCACCTACGTAGGTCAAAATGTGCTGCTTTGGAAAGGTTCTAGCACGTGGAGATTGTGAACTGTACAAACAAAAGACGACCTATTTACTGAAATTGGGAATCTGTATTAGTACTTGGAATTAGTGTGGCATGGCTGTAATGCGCATGCTCTGCGATGCAATGGGATAGCTTGCCATTGGTGCAGTGCCTGGGGCCATTGGCTGTGGCATTGAAACCACAGTGGCCACAGACACCGGTGGAGCCATGCCCTGGGCAATGGTCTGAGCTAGGGCTGCCGACAGTGGTGTGATGTCTGGGTTCATCTGGCCAGCTGCAGTGGCCTGGCCCGACTGTGCCCCAGATGAAGCCATAAGGTCATGCTGGGAGACCAATCGTGGCTGCATGGCATGGCTACTGAGGGTGGTGTGAGTTTGAGCAATGCTGTGATTGTAATTAGTGACAGGGCACACACTGGGCACCATTGCCTGCTCAGTGATGGCAGCACTAGAGCTCATTGCCTGATTGCGAAATTGGGCATTCTGCTCTAGCAGCACCTCGTTAGCAGCTGCCAGATTGGAGACCTGTTTCTTCAGCTCCTCAACACGCCTGCGCAGTGTCACCACCTCCTCTTCAAGCATGCGGTGCTCTACACTGCGCACAGGAGTGGCGCTGAAATCATAGGTTGGGTAATGCATGCCCTCCACTCGCCTTCTCTTTAGAACAGAGTTGTGATCTTCGTAGGGGTCGGCTTGGTACATGCCATTGTACATATCATAACCATCATAGCGGCGCACAGCTGTAGAAATGGCAGGGGTCATGGGCATATGCTCCATGCTTCTAGGGTCATACTGATATTCATACTCATTATATTCTCGCTGGATATGACGAAACTTGCACATGGCCCCTCGCTTACAGTTTCCCTTCAGAGAGTCCATGCACACTGGTACCTCGGCATTGGAGAGGTCGGTCGAAGGGACCCCCATCCCCATGCCAAAATTCTGGCTCAAATGAGGAGGCAGCTCGCCACATTTTCTATAGTATTCTTCGTCCTCCCGGCTGCCGTGAAGAAACCTACAATTGATGCGCACGCACTCCTTGTTTTGAAAATCATGGCAGAAAAGGTAATCGGTCTTGCGCGCGCTCATGCCAGCGGATGTATCAGCGTTCTCGGGGTGGCGGAAGCGACAGGCTTTGCCTCGCCTGCAAACATTGCGCAGGAAATCTCTGCAGACGTCCTCAGTGCTGGCTGCTGATGCTTCCTCACTGGCGCTTGCACTGATATCCCTGTCTGCCATTTCCCCCCACGCTTAATATCTGCGCAGCACGGGAAAAAGAAGCGCTCTGCCAACAGCTGCAAGAGAGAACACCATTTAACTATTAAAAACACAGAAATAGCATCAGAAGGTATTCAAGGCAACAAGATTTAGAAGGAATAGTCTTATCACGTCAGGTGGAACACAACATTAAAACAATTAAATGCACGTTTAAAAGCTTCTAACAGGCTAATCACCGTCGTAGCTTTACTTGATGACCAGGTGCCGTTGGGCGACTAATGTATTTTGCGAATCCAAAATAGTCCTTCAGACACCTGGCAAATATCACAGTTTAAGTGGTTGTAAATTATAATACTGAAGACTTTCAAAAGGCAATAGCTAGCATTTATTTATGTACATATATTTAAGAAATAATTTATATTGATATTTAGTACAAGTGACTTTAAATGTTGCTCGGGTATCTTTCGCATTAATAAATTACCTCGCAGTTATTTAGTGGTACTGAAATAAGCGTGGCTATGAATCGAAGGATCTTCACATTAACTTAACAGGGCAAATTAGCAATCAAGATGCATCATTTTTCATACGATATGAAGTATTCTACACCCTGAAACGTAGCAGTTTATACTCTAGCATTATCGTTTCATCGCTGAATCCTTGTAATGTCTTGGGAATCACAGCAAAGCTCACGGAGGCTTACATCCTGTGAGCTATAGAAACCAATCTAGGATAGGACATGGCACCAATTTACAAATTGAATAGTACATTGGATATTTAAAAAAATGTTCCTCTCAAGTTAAACCTACCATACCAATGCAATAACGACTGATCAAGCAAGCTAAAATGAGACAGCAGGACATTTGCAACAGACTCGCATCTTGCTACAAGGGAACCCATAAATTGATGCGGCATAGGGACTGAATAGGGACATACGTCAACGGCCTGGTACAGTCACCCAGCTTTTCCCTTCAAACACATGAGGCACATTCTTGCATCCCAACGACATTACTCCCCCCATAAACTTTTTTAAACCCTGGTCTGCCAAACAAAACCCAAGACCATTCGGAAAGTCATGATCTGACTCTGGAAAGTATCACAAAGTAAAATGAATTGCCCCCTGTTTATTTTAGCAGCAAAAATGACTAGTGGACTCGAGAGGTGGCCTACGATGAACGTTAATTCATTCTCCATTTGGTAGTGGGGGAAGAAAAAAAGAAAGAAAAAAAAATCGAACCAAGAGAACACGGTTAATTGGCAGAACAATGCGGCATGGTGAGAGGCAAAACAAACGTGCCTGGATATTTACTAAAGAAAAACCTGATGTTTGGCGTCTACTGATATATAACAAGGGTCCTTTACGCATTTAGGGAACCAAGATTATATGGCCACCAGTAGGAAACTACCTTAGAATGTCGAAGGCACTCCGATAAAATGATGGAAGCTAATCAATGCCTTGTACTACTAACATTATGGGTGGGATTTAATACCTATAATTAACTTTGCAAGCAGGTTTTATCCCCTATTATAAGTATCCTGCTTTGTTTCCAAAGTTCTGTTACAAGACTTTAAAAGAAGCAGCCTTTATGATGAGAAACGTGATCAAGTGGATAGACAAACTTAACTCTTCGACTTGCACAATTAGATTTGACATCTTATTCACTTTTATTTAAAACTCGTCCTACACGATGACAGATCGATAACGGATTTATTTTCATGCAAACGCTAATAACCAGAAAACTCAGATTCAGGCCTACTGATTATAATCGCATGGTACACCAGTGCTATGCCAACCTCAAAATACACAAGAACAGTCACGTAAGGCAAATGGTTCCTAATGTCTAACTATATGCACGGAGAAATATTAAGTCAACGCGCCAGTCCGTTATGCAACAAGGCAGTTAGCACGGCTAAACTCACAGGACAGGAAATACAGATGTGGGCAATATTTTGTTGGCACGGCGCACTAAAATCCAGAATTAAAAAGACGAAAAAAAAAAAATTCAAAAAATGAACTCAATCTGCGGCGCAAGAATGAATTACCGACACGCACAATGCAATACGCCACTGCAGCCAAGTAACAAGCACTGGCAAAGCCAATAGGTCTCATAGGCAAGTTATTGTCTTTGTCAATGTGTTTCAGCGATTACGAACACAAGCGTGACTAATGTTCAGCATGGCTAAAAGTTAGTGGGATGGGGTAGAGTGGAACAGGGGCAGAATATAGAGGTATTTGGGAAGATTGGAGTAGGGGAGTTGGGTAAATTAGTGTGGTACATTGGGACAAAATGGAGTGGGATATACTGAAGTAGTTTGGGGAGAGTAGGTAGATTTGGCTGGCATGTGGTAGACTGAAGTGGAGGAGGGTAGAATGAAATGTAGTGGTGCTGGAGTGGAGTGAGAATGGGAGAAGAGTGTACTGGGGTAGATTAGGGTGGAGTGAATTGGAATAGATTTGAGTGAAGTGGGGTAGAATGCGGTGGAGTGGGGTAGACCGAGATGAGTTGGATAGATTGCAACCAAGTTTGGAGTAGTGTAGATTTGACCCTGGTAGATTAGAGTGGAGCTAAGTAGATAGGGGCAGAGTGGAGTAGAACATAGTGGGCAGGGGTAGGTGAGGCTACCCTAGAAAAGGACAGATTGGAGTAGAGCTGTGTGGAATGAGTGGCGTAGATTGGGGTAGAACGGTGTGTCTTATAGTGAAGTGGCAGAGTGGTGTAGTGTGACTTATACATGGTGCGGTAGCCCTCAGCCATTACAGAGAACACATTTTCAATTGAAGTGACCATTACATTTGCACCAAAATACAGTTTTACTACACACGAATGATAACATGTGCCAATGTCATCATCTAGTGTACTGGTATGTTTTGATTGTATGGGCATATTTGTTCTCCCCCATACTTAAGAATTACAAAAAAAAAAAAATGTTCTTCATTTGTACTAATTCTGAAACATCAGCACAGTACGTTTAGTTGGGTGCTGGGGAGAAGAAGAAAAAAAAAAAGTGACACCCTCTTCTATAGATACTCATGATTGTCACAGACTCTTTCAAGTCAGAGAAAGAAAAGTAAACACCAAGCTCTTGGGGTACGAGAGTTTGACATATGACCTGCTTTTGAATCCACAGCAAATGTGTCAAGAACAAGACTGAAATGCGTTTACAGAAAGCCAGTTTGTGGAAGAATATAGTGAACAATATTTGGGCCAACGGAAGGCACAAACTCAACCCTGACAGCCTGAAGCAAATAAAGCCAGCCAATGTGAGTTACAAACTACAAAGCAATGGGAGGAATAGGTGCCTAGGCCAGCTTTCTGAAAGTCCCCAAGATGTCTTTACCAAACCAGTCTGGTAGGCTCCCACCTAAAGAGGCAGGGATGGGGCAGCAATAAGAAACTGAAGATGGACAGTGACATAATCTGATAGTGCCTAAAAACAAGTGGGCATAGAAATAAAAAGTAAAAGTGAATAAAGCGAAAAACAACAAGTCAATGGTCTGAACCATAATAAGCACATAGCTTATTTTTTGCTTATGTTATTATTCCTTCCAACTCGTTCACTTAAATGCTTTTAAAATTTAACAGTCACGCCTGACCCCCAAAAAGGCCGTGTGTTAGAAAAAGGGCATTTGGGTGCTGGGGCCACCCAATACAGGGACATTTGAGAATTTCAACTAAAGTAGTCATGATGGACCAGGCAGGGAAAGTAACTTGCCTGGTGGCCCTGCTCAGTATAAAGCGCATTCCTTAAGTCAAGGCCTTCCAACTGCAGGTCACCTCACCAAACACAACACCAACTTCAAATGTGTAAGAGGGCGACACAAAGCATTATTAAAAAGAATTAAAAAAAAAAAAATCGCAAACTTAAAGACGACAGAAGAATTGTGCAAATGATGGTAGTACAGCACCCGGCACCGCGCCTGTGCAATATTAAGTTATGGAAATCAAAACAGCTATACGCCGTGGGAAGGGTCAGAAAGGGGTTGAAATGTCTGCATCCATCTAACTAACCTACCAATGAAGGGGATACAGAGAAGGATATATCACCATGTCATTTGTGACGCGCGCATGCCAAGAAGCGAGATAAATTACTAATCCACACTTTGCTACAACCAGAAGGCAGTATAAAAGTCTGCACCATTCCATGCCTCTCACTAAACTTTGTTCCGCTGAACAAGTTGCCATTTCATACTATTTCAAAAGAAAGGACTTAGCGCATAGGGGGGACACTGTGCCAACTAAAACTTAGAAGACGGACTAAACGCGTGAAACCCCTTCACTAACCATCACACTAAAGAGTAGCCCAGCCCCAAGATGGCCTCCGCTCGCTGGGAAAAGCCAGCGCGACCTAGCCGAAATGGCCGCCGCGTTACGTACAGGAACTGTGATGGCCACCAGTTTGTATAATCGTAGCATCCATAATGGTATGGGAAGGCCAGCCATAGATCTATGGAGCTGTGAGATGGTAGCCGGGAAAGGCATGTCAGCCATTTCTAACCCTACGAGGCCCCACGACAGCCCGCGGTTCTTAATGCAAACAATAACCCTACCCTCCACCCTAGAAGGGGCACTGACCTGCAAAATACCCCGCTGCGCGGCCTAGTGCTGCGATTGTCTGCCTCCGCGCTCCTCGCTGCAGCTTTTTGCCTCTGCGCTGTCGCTTCGCTCGCTGCAAGGCCCGGGTGCACTTCCCTCTCTGCCTCGGGCGCGCTTCTGCGGTTCCGGAGATGCTAGCGACCCAAACTGACGTTCTCTATCCGCATAGACCAACGAGGGTAGCTTCGTCCTACGAGCGAACAACACGCCGAGACACAGCTTCTGCAGACTGCGCCACTTCCGCCGTGAACCTTCTATCCGGCAGCGGGGGCAGATACTAACCAATCACCTCTCTTACAACATAATGACGTAATTGAGTTCCACCCCACCAAGTGCGATGCTAACGAGTTGGCATTTCGAGCTAGAACACACTCTTTGTTTCCGGTGAGGGAACAGTAGATACTTCCTAGGCTCATATTTGAAAGGCGAGCCCTGTGTTCTTTGCATTGTAGTTTGTTTTTGAAAATGGATCGTAAAACGGTCCTAACCTACCACCATCCCTTTTTCTATGAACACCCCCTTCTGGTCTTCCTCTGCCTTCCCCTTCATATCTCACCCCTCCATTCACGTTTCTTCACTCACCTGCTCTATCCTTTCTATGATGGAAATACTTAATATTGTGAAGCATTTAGCCACACAACTGCTTGCATCGCCACACATCCCAAACATGAATCTTCTCCCGCTTACTTAACTGGACAATTACACATCTTTGCTGCTCAACATGGTTCGAGAAACTTTGAACCCTTCTCAGAGAACCTCCCTACATTCAAGCAAAGACACTTAGCTCTCCTATGCCACCTTTAAATAGGCGAACAATAAAGTGTAAAATAAAGGACATTGATATGGGCCCCTTTCAGGTCCTATATTTATGTCTTTAACTTCAATGGCAAAACACTAATTTAGGAACAATGAATGTAACAAATATTAAGGTATTCTGTCAGCAATTTCGTTCCTGTTTATATTTCACATGTTTTACTTAGTCTTCTCTTTCCGAAGAGTGTTACCTATTGCCAGGATGTTGTGTTTCTGTATATGTTTTTCATTTAGCATGTTACACTTTGTAAAGTGCATACATTGAACAGAACCGGCTCCATGTGTTAATAAGGATCTACAATTGATAGCTCTGGAATTGAGGCTGGCAGAAGTGCAAGTTTCTCAAAGTGCCTGACTGGGTCATAAAGGTGTTCAGAATACTTGCACGTCCAATCACTGCCTACAGCCCCCCCTCCCCTCCAGAAGAGCGCACAGAGCAAAGCTCATGTATTCCAGTCACTATGATGACTGTGCACAGGTGTAAGAAGGAGGTACACACTTGTAAAAATATCGTCAAAAGAAAATGCAGTGCTGACAGCTGAGTGAATGCCTTGTGTGGTAGTGGGTGGTGAAGTGTTTTGTAGTGCAGGGGATAAGCACAGCGTGGCAAGGCAGCAGTATAGAGGAGACCAAGTCTGCAGTTGTTGTTTAACAAGCCATGAAGTTAGAAACTCAGGCACCTTTATTGCTTTCTAGTCATGGCGTCATACAAACTAACCATTTACCATTTATTTAATTGTTGTTAGCCTATCCGGCCTTAACAATAATCACACAATAAATATCAATCCATCACACTCGATAAAAATCACATTAAATAAAACATCTCAATAAAAAGGGAAACTGTGCTTGAGTTTTTGATTTAACATGTGCCGAGATGTATCCGATTTGCCATACATTATCGTAAAACCTAATATATAGCCATGATTTACATAAAAACTTAACTTATTCTAGAAAAACATTATAAATCTAATATTTAAATATCTTGTTCTGGGACAAATCATTTGGGACCTTACAGTACCTGCCAACCATTTAATAGAAGCCCGAGGCCTAACCCAGTTTTACACCACCCTGCACCAATTTCCCAAGCTAGATAGCTACGGGATAACATAGGCTGTTATGCTTATGCCAACTATGGGTGCATTGATGAACGTAATTTCCATGCTTCCAAGATATAAGTTGAGACCTTTGTCACAATGTATTTCTCGTCTGATCACATACATAGCGCTTCCGCCTCCTTGCACTTCCTAACTCCGTGGGATCTGAAAAGTGGACGTAGGTACAATTTGCGGAGTTTAAGCGTAAAGTGACATAATAGAAGGAAGTAGGAAAATGTTTCCGGGCCACCATGAAGACATGGACAACATTCTAATCTACCCAGAGGAGCGGGTTGCCATCTGTTGGCCACCGCCGTCACAGGTAGTGTGCCCATACGGAATTTAAAGTAGAGAGACCTTTTTTCCTCCGGATAAATACTGTCTATGAATATTGCTGGTTTAAGCTCTTGGTTAAACAAAATATACCGCTTAAATAAAGGGCTAAATGACTCGCACATAGTCTCAGTCTTTTGCTCCCAATATGCCTTTTTTATGACAGCTAGACTAGGCCTTCCGATTTTTTCTGGATGGAGCCAGAGGTCTTCCTGGCCGATAGCAGCCAGGATAGTTGAGATATGTTTGAACCAGGGCAATTTCCGATGGCTTTGTAGCTTCATGATGTCCTTAAGTACGTCGCTATATGGTTTGAGAGCCTCTTTTGACCAAATACGGATCCAGTATCTTACTGGAGCCAGAGCAATGTAGTCCTCGACCTTTCTCATCTGTAGATCAATTCTTATTGCATTCATTGGTGTGGCGTTGCCTAGACAAAGTAATCGGCGTAAAAATTTGTTCTCGGTTACTTGTATTGATGGAGTCTTTCTGAATCCCCAGATCTCTGCGCTATAAAGTGCTGCGGCTCTTGCTTTTGTTTTGTATGCGAGCAGTGCGGAACTCACGGAATGGTTGCCTGTAGCTTTTGTGAATCTGAGTACTGCTCCAGCTTGTTGGGCCAAGGAAATGCTACTTTTATAAATTTGTGGTTTCCATGTCTGTTTTTCGTCTAGTCTGCAGCCCAGGTAATCGTAAGTAGCCACTCGGGCCAAAGGCTTATTGTTTGCCCTAAAGGTCGATTGCATCGTCTGTTTTTGGTTAAGAATCATAAACTTTGTTTTCCCCTCATTGATTACCATGCTCCTTGAGGTACAAAATGATTCGAAACCCCTAAGTAGTCGATGCATTGCTATCTCCGTTCTTGCCAGTAGTACAGCGTCATCAGCAAAGAGCAGGATAGGTATACTTTCATTGGCTAGTTTTGGCGCATCCAGATTTAGTTCCTTCAGGACTTGACTTACTTCATTTATATAACAATTAAATAAGGTTGGGGCCAAAACGCAGCCTTGTTTTACGCCTCGCTCGATTGGAATTTCTGCCGTATAATCATTTCTCGTAGTATATCTGACCCTGGCAGTATTTCCTGTATGCAATAGAATTAACAGCCTTAACATTTTTCCCTGTATGCCCATTTCCGACAATAACTGCCATAGTGTTTGGCGGTTTACGCTGTCAAAGGCTGTTTGGAGATCCACAAAGACCAGATATAATGGACAATCTTTAAGGGCGGCGTATTTAGCGCAGATCATGTTTAGCTTAAAAAGTTGATCTGTTGTACTTTGGCCTCTCCTAAAACCAGCTTGGTGTGTTGATATTAAATCTCCGTCCTCTAGCCATTGGTCGAGACGCGACTGAATCATTTTGGCAAAAATCTTTCCAACACTATCAAGCAGTGAAATAGGTCTATAATTGCTCACCATGTCCCGAGGCCCTTTTTTGTGAATTGGAACGATTATTGATTCCTTCCAAGAGGAAGGGATTACCTCGTGGTGCCAAACACTGTTGAATAGACGGGCTAGAGCAGGTAACCATAACGTTAGCTGGTTACGGTAAGCGTCTGAAGGGATACCGTCTGGGCCTGCAGCCTTATGCGGCTTTTGGAGGAGAATAACTTGTTTAATCTCTTTTTCACTGAATTCCGATATTAACTCCATTGCACGTGGAATAACATGGGCTACTTGCATGGAATTTGTGCTGGGGAATTCGTTAGGGACTAGTACATTCTGGGTTTCGTTTACTAATCTAGCAAGCCGATTTGAAGGTACTGCGTAAGTCTTTTGAAATGGAAATACTTTACTTAATCTTTGATTTCTGCCTACCAGCCCTTGAGTGAGGATGTTTGAGTTATTGGTCATCCCAGATGCCGTCTTGGCCACTTCCTGGTACAAGGCGGTAAAATGCTTTACCCAAAATTGAGGGTTGATATTCAGTTCTAGGTTTTTCGAAGGACCTTCACATCCCCACCTGACTATCTCCCAAAACTTTTTGGAGTTCCCTGCCGATATTGCCTGCAGTAGAGTTTTCCAGAGTTTATGTGGGAATATCTTCCTTTTGTATCTCAGTAATTTTTTGTACTGTTGCCTACATTCATAAAAATGTTGCTCATTGGAGTCATTCAAGTGCCGGTTCTTTAGTGCTTGTGATAAGGTCTTTTTTAGCTTCAAACACTCTTCATCGAACCAGCCCTCCATCATTTTAGGATTGATTTGAAGATGCTTGATCTTTTCCTTTTTTGTTTGCAATAGCAGATTATTAAAATTATGCAGGAGGGGTAAAGCGTCGTTAACTGGTAGGTTTAAAAACGTGCTAAGTGATAACAGCCAGGTTTGACTAGGTGCGCTCATATAAGGTTCATCCTCATTTGACCTTAATATGTTTTTCCTATTTGGTCTCATAGTTATTGTTAAGCTATTTCCGTTGAATGGAGACTCAGCCTTCCCTGGGTTCGTGTCCGGATGGACTATCTCCATTAGCAGTGGGTCGTGATCACTCTCAATCCTGTCCCTTATTTCCATATCGATGACATAATGCCAGGCTTCGATGTTTATTGCCATATAGTCGATTATACTTTGCCTTTTTCCAGTTCGAAAGGTAGATTTAAAAGTTCTGTCTGAATTTGTTCTCCCGTTTAATGTGCGGATTCCTCCTTCTATTAATGCTTCAAAGATTAATTCTCCTTTCTTGGAGTCTTTACAACGTTGGATGAGAGGCGTTGGGATATTCCAAGCATGGTCTTCCTCTACTACTTGTTCATCCCAGAGGATAGAATGAGGTTTAGTGTTAAAATCACCACATATCAGTAAAACGGTTTTACAAGGCTGGGGAGAGCAGTTGTTCATGTGACCTGGTGCTGGGTTCCTCCAACCCTTAGTTCTTTTATTTAGGATATGTTCTTTAAAGAGCCGCACCCCTGGCGTGACTTGAGCCCGGCTGATAGGGGGGAAATACACATTTACTATTTCGAGTGACCACTCCTCGTATTTTACTGCGAGCGTCTGGATTCCCTTGCTTAATACAGCACGAGTTACTACGGAGTTTCCCAGTAGTGAAGTTCTGATCCAAATAATCAGACCTCCCGATGGTCTTCCTTTTTTTTGCTTGATAGCGGGTAAGTGGAAAGTGGAGAACCCATCTAGGTCAATAGCGTGAATAGACCAAGTTTCTTGGAAACAGCTGATGTCTTGTTTTTTAATGAATTCGACCCAGTCCTTATATTCCATTTAGTTTTTTAAGCCTGCAATGTTCCAGCTTAGAATTTTTAATATGGGACTGATTTTATCTTTTATGTTCAAGCCGTCCATTTTTTGCTACGAGCTTCTAAATGGTTGCTCTTGGCAATTCTGTAACTGTGGGGGATTGCCCCTGCTGTTTCTAGGGGAATTGGCCAACAGTCAGAACCTCATATTACTCAAATTTATTCGTTCAGGGAGTTGTTGTTTAGAGCTAATTGCTCCCTGGAGTATCGAACCAGGATTGCCTTTTACCTCTTGCCTACCCATCATATTTTGGTTTGAGGCTTTTTCAAGAAATATTGTTGGATGTGGTTCTTTTTGCGGAGTAGCAATGGATATTCCCCAGGTCTTCATCGTGTTAGAACATTTTAGGATCTGTTCTACTACCCAAGGTGAGGCCCAGACTGTTTCTGTTAATTCCTCGTTCTCTAATTCTTTTTTTGGTATGAATCTTACTGAGAGGAGGTCTTTAGTTGTTACATTCTGTACGGCTGGCAGGGAGTTGACCAAATGTAAGATGTTAGACCTGTTCAGGATGTCGTGACTTCCTCTTGAGGAATACTCAGGGATAAACATGATCATGGCTTCAAGCTCTTTAGTTGTTTCAGAACGGATCTCAGTGTGCCCGCCACCTCCCTGCGACCGTCTTCCTTGAAGTTGGTTATTTTCATTTTGTCTGTCTTGAGTGGTAACTGCCCAACTAGTCAATGTTCGATCTACCTGGCCTTTTTCCCTCCCAAATTGCAACTCTTTGTTCCTATGTTCTTCATAGGGTTGCCTTTTTGGAGGCCAGTTGTCCCTTTTTCCTTTGGTTTCTTTAGTTTCTAGGTCCAGTGCTGGGCGCGTTAGAGCAGGCGAATCAGTGATCCACCCAGGCTGGTTACTGAGATTATGATTTCCAGGGCTAACCTGAGAGCAATGTTTTACCTTTGTCCGGGGTGCGTGAACCAGGGCTATTATGTTGTCCACGCACATGGTTGTTCTTATACTTTGTTTGCTTCGTATATACTCTGGGGTCTCTGCCCTTCTGCTTTCACCTTTGCTGTTATCTTGTTCTGCCCCCTCAGTAATGGAATTCGGAGGCTGCTGGCATTTTCCATAGTGGTCTCCTACTGTATTTAAGTGATGTACCTGGACTGAATGTTCAGTTTTTATAGCTGGGAGGTGCTTATCAATGCCGGTACTTGATTTTGATGTTTCTGGGCTCCATTTGGGTTGTCCATTGACTAGGGGGTCGTTTACCTCGTTTGCCTCATTTGTCCCATGATTTGTTCCAGGATCTTTTCCAGACCGCCTTCCTTTATCTAAGTCGTGCCCAGATGCTTGGTATCCCCTGGGGCCAATGGGTATGCGGTTTATATGGAAATGGTGAGTGCAACTTTTGTCGCACAATAATCCAGGATTTTTGTTTATGAAATTAAAGACTTTATCAGTAGGTTTCTCAAGACTCTCAGACTTAATGCTTTCATCTCTATGCTGTTGTTGGGCAGTCTCATCACCTGTGTTCCTGATTTCTCCTATTGGGCTTATCTGTTGTAACATGTTTAAAACCTTTTTTGCTGGTGCTTTTTTTTTTCCTCTAGCTTTCTTCCATGTGTTTTTCCATCTCCCTATTGTTTGAGGCCTTTTACTCGGGGTCCTTTTTTCTACGGTATTCGGGGCTTTGATTCCCAGTTCAGGACTTCCGTTGGTTCTCTCCATCTTAGCTGTCTGATTTTTTGCATCTGGGCAATTCTCTCGTCCTGGGCCAGAGTGCCTTTCTCTATCTTCTCTGTCTATTGGCCTTTCAATTAATCTAGATTCTGTTTTTCCTAACTGGTAGTTGCACACCTGTGTGCTTTTAAGGCTATGTTTACAGGCTTCGATTATGTCTTTGATTACTTTCGGGACTTCCAGTAATTTTTCCAGCAGTGGTCCACAGGCTTGTCTGTCCGACTTGTCCAATTTGTCCGCGCCGCGCCGAGACAACGACAACACTGCGACAACACTGCGGTGGAAAGGAGCAGGGGGGTCACCCTCACCCCCAGCCGGAATGCAGCCGAGATACAGCCGGGGTACACACCGTCGAGAGTCCTCCTCCGGCCCCCAAGGTCGCCGCCGCCGCAGCAGCAGTAGCGGCAGCGTTGCGTTGCGGCTCGCACTCCGCGGCAAACTCCGGACATGAGCCACCCGGCGCCTGCGTCCGGTCCGACGTCGTTCTACACAGCCCGTCCTCTCACAAAACTAACCATGAGTCTCTATGTCATGGGTTCCACTTTTGGAACACCCCTCTAGCTACGTGGTGACATGGGCTTGTCCATGTGATAAACATAACATTCCTCCTTTACCCTCAACAAAGGAAAAAAAGTTAGAGGGATAGAACATAGGGGAAAATTAAATGGGAGCACACAAAAACAGAATCAGGCTTCACTTTAATAGTCTTTCAGATGAGACAATCTCGGCGGGCGAGGCCACAGATCATAGCTCTCTGTCCCTTGACATGGAAGCTCTTCCTCCAACCTGTCTCATTGTGTCAACTGAAAATGACTGGTATGCTCCAATGACACACCAACGTCATCCCTCGGGTGTTAGATCTTGCTTCCAGCCGTTGCTGAAGACAGCTCCGGTCACCGAATCAACTGGGAAGATGAGCTTTCCTCCTCACTCCCTCGTCCTTCTCTTGGCTTTTGTTTAGATTTCCTTCTTGTTCATTCACTGGCGGCTTATAAGGCTTGAAAAATAATGTTCCTTTGTGATGGTTTTAACTCCCCTCTGAGCAGTTATCATTGTCCCTTTTGCTGACTGTACTCTCCGTGGGTCAAGTTCAAACAGCAACAGAAACTTGCTGTAGGTATGTCTTTGCTTTACTAACACCAGATCACCAATCTTGATCAAACTTAGTTTCGCTTATCAAACTTTGGACATTCATTTATTCATGTAATTTCTTGCACTGGCTTAGAACTTCAGCAGACTTGTTCAGGGTTGCTGACGGTTCTTCAGTCTGGGTAATGACATCCCTCACTGTCAGATTTATACACAGATAGCTGGAGCTGACTTGTGTTGAGTGAGAAGTTAGACAGGACTCCCTCAGGAAATCAGAGAGAGTGCAGTCCTTGGTCTGCCCATTCACCATGGGGGTGCAAAGTATTTTGTTTAGCATGTGCATAAATCTTTCCGCTTGACCACTGGACTGCGGCCAGCGGGGCGTGATCTTCTGATGACGAATACATCACGACTGCAAATATTCTGTGAAACTCCTGGCTTGAGAATGGCAGAGCATTGTCAGTCTGCAACTCTTTCAGCAGTCCATGAGTGGCCATGTTCTTCTCCAGTCTGGGTATTATCTGGTTGGCGGTGGTCAAATCCATGACTTCAGTTTCCCGGTATTTAGAGAAATCGTCTAGAACGATCAACATATGTCGTCCATCTAGAAGGCTTTCAGACTCTGCATTGGCTCTGTGCCACGGGATGGGAGGAATGGTTTACATGAGAATTGGCGCTGGTGACTCAGCGGGACCAGCAGCTTGACATTGTGTGCAGTGACGTACAGTCCGTTCCACTAAGTCATCATGATTAGGGAACCACACCTTGCATCTCAGATGAGCTTTGATCTAAAAAATTCCTTGGTGAACCAGGTGAGCAAGATCAACTACTCGCTGTCGCAAAGCTTTGGGGATCACTAAACAAGGTCTTCTCGGCAAGCATCCTGCAGGAGACACTGCTAGTTCAGAATGGACGTTGTGCAGGGAATCCAAAGTTAACCGTGCAACCTCGGTTTGAGGAGGGGGTCTACTTTTCAGCGTGTACCAGTTTCCTGACGCTATGGCAGAGATAGCCATTTGGAGGCAGTCATCGCTAGTGGTGGCCGCAATGATCTCAGCGAGGAAAATGGCTAGTGGTCTGGATCACTCCACTACCAGCTGAATGTACTTCTCTGTTTCGTCGGTGTTAGAAAGAGGTTCTTTGGTTGGCAGTCAGGTTACACCCTGTCCAAGCAAGGACCCTCATTCTAGTCAGGGTTAAGTCACACACAATCCAAATTATCCTGCTCCCACCCTCTGGTAGCTTGGCACTGAGCAGTAAGGCTTAGCTTAGAAGGCAATGTGTAAAGTATTTGTGCAATAAATCATACAATAACACCATATAGCACCACACAAATACATCACACAGTGTTTAGAAAAATCTATAATATTTATCTGGATAAATGCAGGTCAAAACGATTAAAATGCAATAAGTAGATGCTGAGATATCACTGTAAAAGTGATATAAAGTGTCTTAAGTCTTTTAAAAACAAGTAAATGTCTCTTGCAAGCACAAAGCGCCTGGTTCACGTGAAAAATCTCCGCAAGGGACCGCAGAGGAGGCGATGCGTGGAAAACGGGGAGGTGTGTGTCGGTTTCGCCCCTCCGCACAGTGACTTGCGTTGTTATTTTTAACGCACGGGAAGGCTTTGCGTCGATTTCCGGCGCACAGACTTGGTTCCTCTTCGGGTTGCGGGGTTTTCTGGCACCCCAGGGTGGGTGGAATCCTGGGCTTGCGGAGCGAAGTCACAAGCGCTGCGTCGATCCAGTGGCCGTTGCGTGGAAATTTCCCTCGCACAGCAAGCGCTGCGTCGATTCCTCTCTGGAAGTCGGGCTGCGTTGTCCCGGGTTGGCTGTGTGTCGATTCAATGGGCCGTGCGTTGAAGTTCCGGTCGCAACGCAGGCGCCCCATCGATCTTGTCCTTGCGAAGTCACAATGCGTTGTCCCGGTTCAGTGTGGCGTGAATTTCTCACTGCGGGGCAGGCTGTGCATCGTTTTTAGCAGGCTGTGCGTCGAATGTTCACCGCACAAGGAGTCCAGTTGCAGAAGTGAAGTCTTTTTGGTCCTGAGACTTCAGGGAACAGGAGGCAAGATTTATCTAAGCCCTTGGAGAGCACTTCTCAGCACAGCCAGGGAGAAGCAAGGCAGTAGGGCAACAGCAAGGCAGCAGTCCTTGTCAGAAAAGCAGTCCCAGTGAGTCCTCTGGGCAGCCAGGCAGTTCCTCTTGGCAGGTCTGGTTTAGGGATTCTTCTCCAGCAGGTTTCTTGTCCAGAAGTGTCTATGAGGTAGAGTCTCCACCCCAAGAAGTGTCTAAAGGGTCCTCTTCTTATACCCATTTTGGCCTTTGAAGTAGGCTTACTGCAAAGGAAAGACTCACTTGATTGTGAAATCATGCCTTGCCCAGGCAAGGCCTCAGACACACACCAGGGGGTAGGAGTCTGCATTGTGTGAGGGCAGGCACAGCCTTTTTAGGTGCGAGTGACCACTCCTCCCCTCCCTCTTAGCACAGATGGCTCATTGGAATATGCAGGCTACACCCCAGCCCCCTTTGTGTCACTGTCTGGAGAGAGGTGGAAACAGCCCAACTGTCAAACTATCCCAGACAGGGAATCCACAAACAGGCAGAGTCACAAAAATGGGTCAAGCAAGAAAATGCCCACTTTCTAAAAGTTGCATTTTCAAACACACAATCTCAAAACCAACTTTACTAAAATATGTATTTTTAAATTGTGAGTTCAGAGGTCCCAAACTCCACATGTCTATCTCCTCCCAAAGGGAATCTACACTTAAATCATGTTTAAATGCAGCCCCCAGGTTAACCTATATAGGCCTTGCAACAGTGAAAACCGAATTTGGCAGTATTTCCTTGTCAGGACATATAAAACACAATAGATATGTCCTACCTTAACCATACACTTCACCCTGCCCATAGGGCTACCTAGGCCCTACCCCAGGGGTGTCTTATATGTAGGGAAAGGGAAGGGTTAGGCCTGGCAAGTGGGGACACTTGCCAAGTCGAATTTACAGTTTAAAATTGCACACACAGACACTGCAGTGGCAGGTCTGAGACATGATTACAGTGCTACTTATGTGGGTGGCACAATCAGTGCTACAGGCCGACTAGTAGCGTTTGATTTACAGGCCCTCGGCACCTCTAGTGCACTTTACTAGGGACTTACTAGTAAATCAAATATGCCAATCATGAATAAACCAATTAACAGTACAATTTACACAGAGAGCATATGCACTTTAGCACTGGTTAGTAGTGGAAAAGTGCTCAGAGTTAAAAAGCCAACAAAAACAGGTCAGGAAAAATAGGGGGAAGTAGGCAAAAAGTTTGGGGATGACCCTGCAAAAAGGGCCAGGTCCGACAGTCAGCTTCTGACTCTTCTTCCACCGTAGCGGGCCTTGCATGCCTCGATAAGTAGTCCACGGGATTCTGAGTTCCAGGGCGCTTTACAAGAGTGAACTGGTACTCTTGCTTTTGTAAAATCCACCTTTCAATCCTTGGTGGGGGCTTTGAGGACGAACCCATGGACAGTGGAATCAAAGGCTTGTGGTCTGTATGGACGGTAAACAGCTGACCATAAAGATAGATGTGAAAGTAACGGCAGCCTAGTACACGCCCATGGCCTCTTTTTTTAATGTGGGAACAGCGCTGTTCAGTGTCAGTTAACATACGGCTTGCATGTGCCACTGGAACCCATTCTCTGTTGTTTTGTTGTTGAGATAACACTGCTGCCAATCTAGTTGCGCTCGCAGCAACAAACAGTTCTGACTCTCGGTCAAGATCAAAGTAGACTAAGCTGGTATCTGCCACAAGGCCTGTTTCGTTGCTTGAAATGCCTTTTTCTTGTTCTGGTCCCCAGCTCCAGAAGGTGTTGATCTTGGTTAGTTCCCTCAGTGGGGCCGTGAGATTGGTCATATTTCTAATAAAACATCCACAGTACATGACCATGCCTAGAAAACTCCGCACCCCAGTGACGGTGGTGAGAGCCAGTGCCAAGTGAATGTCACACACTTTCGCTGGGTCTGGCATTACTCCAGTGTGGGAAAAACAATACCCAAAGAAGGCCACCTTCCTCTGGAGGAAGGCACAAGTGTAAGGCAATTTTCCCGCAGCCGTTGAAACGTCACTCTCCAGATGTTCTTCTTCAAAGGTGTTGTCACTGACATTGAGGACTCCATCTAGCCCACCCCTGATCATGTCGTGAAACACTTCAGCTCCACTTTATTCACCAAAACTGAGACATATATACCTCGTCATGCCTACAAAGGTAGAAAAAGTGGTGATGGCTTGAGACTCGGGGTCCAGCATCAACTGATGGTATCCGGCTTGCAGGTCCAACTTGGAGAACCACTTGGATCCGCTAAACATTGTCCACTATGTCGTCCACAGTGGGAGTTAGGTGTCGTTTGCAGCTGATGGCCATGTTGGGCAGTCCTATGCCAGTGCATGTCCTCACTTCCCCTGGCTGCTTGGGCATTCGTGCAATGACGACCAGGGACACCCAAGAGGTCGGCCATCGACCTTCTCTATGATATCTGCTTACTCCAACTTTCTTAGCTCCTCTTCCACTTTGGGCCCGAGGTGGAAGGTCACACTGCCATGTGTCAGGGCGACTGGTTGGACAGAATAGTCTATGTGCAAGTCTATCAGGCTATCTTTGAGGCACAAAATGCCTTCATACATTGGCGCGATCTCAGTGACAAGATCTTCTACACTTTCCTGGTGGACACTGAAGGCGAATGCAACCAATTGGAGGCATTCTGCGGTCCGGCAACTCGGCAGCATCCTAGAGCCTCCGCTGGTGACATACACTTTGGCGCAAGTGGAGTGAGCTTCATGGGCAATGTCAGTCGTGAATACTCTGGCCAATTGTAGGGAGTTGTTGATCCATACACAAATACCTATGTGGACTTGGGGAGCAAAACTGGTTGGTTAGGGAGTGTCTTTAGCACAGATTGTGCTATCATACTGATGGATGCCCCAATATCAATCTGCGCTTGTACTTGATGACCAGCAAGGAGTATGTTGCCCTTTGGGATTCGTTTCCTGGGATATCCAACTGGCCGCATGGTATGTATGATGTGGACAGCTCCTTCGATGTTGTTTTCGCACATGTCCTCTTTATCTCCTGGAGCGAGCGGGGTGTGCATGGCGTTAATGGGTTTCAACTTGGGTCCTCGCTCGGAAGTTGAGGATCAACATACCTTCACAAAGTGGTTTAACTTGTTGCACACTAAGTATCGTTTTCCGTGTGCTGGACATGGCACTTGGTGGGGAGACTAACTTCTACTTCCATAGCACGTCTTGGGCGTTGTGTTGGGCATGGCTCATGTCTTCTTTTTTACAGCTGGCCCTGTTGTTGCTGCATTTACTGGTTCAGTTTTTACTTGACATTGCAGTGCTCTTTCCATGAGTGCCGTGTGCACTTTAGACAATTCTTTGGATCGTCCCATCGTCTGTATATCAGCCATGTGAATGCCGGGGGCTTGGAGAATGTTCTCCCACAGCTTGAGTGATAGGCACCCTTGGATGAACTCAGCCCGGATTTCATCATTGACATCAAGTAGTGTGCAAGTGCTGGCCAGATCTTTCAGATGTGCGTAAAATGTATGTACTGATTTGTTGGGGAGTTGTTGAGCTTGGCTCAATAAGAAACGCATATAGTCCGGGTTAGCCAGCGGCTTGAAGTGTGCAGTCAGGGCCTGTTTCAGCGAGCTATATGTATATGGTGGACCTGTTTCAGTGACAGACTTTCCCAGTTTACGAATGGCTGCACCACACCAGTGTAGATGCATGGGGTGCCGCCAGTCATGGTCTAGCACTATGGCTGCAAAATATGTTTCAAGGTGTTCGACCCAATCGATCCATTTTGCAGCTTGAGCAGACGGAGGACCGTCAACTACGGATGGCTCTATGGGTGGTACCGACATGGTAGTGGTACCTGTGCTCTTGACTCCAAAGTTATCTTATGGGGTGGGGGGGTTGAGGTTGACTGAGATGTGTGCTTGCAGCGAGACATGGAGCAACCAGGCTGGTGCTCTACTTTCCCCACCGACCACCGGTGTCAGGAATGCCACAGACACAGTGTCCCACGTAAACTGTAGAGTGGATTCTCCAGCAGGCCAGCAGAGGAAAAATCAGGCAGAAGGCAATACAATTGTGTTCAGTGGTAGCAGGTGTGTGAGAAGAGGCAGTGTTCATCAGCGAGGAGGCACAGCAGGACATGCATCACCATACACAGACCCACATACCAGTGGCAGCGAAAGAGGTGGCCCCACCTAAGGCTAGGAGCAGAAATGGCCCCCAGTCAGAATTAGAAGAATGCAGGCAGACTGTTGAGGTTGGCAGGGCCAGGCAGAGACATGCAGCTGTGGTTGGGCCGGCAGGAGGTGCAGTGTTACATACGGTCCTCTAGGGGGCAGCAGTAGGCCACTGCCAAGTCAGCAACCGGTCATGCAGGCTGAGTGGCGGTGCTCTCCCCATAATGTAATGGGTACAACACCGGCAAGAGCGACAGACTGGTGAGCAGGGGCCACAGGGCACACAGCACTTCACTGGATGGGCTGGTAGTAGTGCTGGTAGCTGGCCGTGAGGCATGCAGCAGCCCTGAAAGTGGGCCAGCAGGAGCACTGGAAGCCCCCAGGCATGCAGCAGCCCTCAAAATGAACTTGCTAGAGCGTCGGTGCGTCAGACAAGATGAGGCGGTGAGAAAGGGACCTTCACATCACCAGTTGTAGGGCGGGGGAAAAGCACAGCGTGGCAAGGGGGAAGTAGAGATGAGACCCAGTCTACAGTTGGTGTTCAACAAGCCACAAGGTTAGAAACCTGGGCACCTTTATTGCTTTCTAGTCATCGCATCATATAAACTAACCACAAGTCTCCTTGTCACAGGTTCCGCTATCGGAACACCCCTCTAGCAATGTGGTGGCATGGCTCTCCCATGTGATAAACATAACAAAGTGAAGGAGATGCACAGAATTAGATGCTGATGAGACTCAAAAGCAGATGCTGCGGAGAAAAAAATGTAGTGTAAGATATGCAGGTGGACGAGATGTTGAGAGAAACAGGTGTTCATGTTCTACAGAGTGAACATTAAAGGACTTACTAAGACACACTGAAGACCACTACTCCTTGTGCAGGTATCAGTAATGACGCCTTGAAAAATTATAAAAATGTTACTAGATCTGCATGCCGAGTAACTTAAATAATCTACACAACCTAACTATAATGTACTTGAGCCGTAAACAGGTTTAAAATTGTGTGACCTAGGCATTAGGTTACAGAGTCGCCTTTTTCTTCATTCTTACTTACAAGTTCACCTTCAAAAAGGTGAGCTCAGCATTTTTGCTGCACAAAAAATCTCCTGTTTGATTAAATAGATAAAATATTTGCTCCATCTATAACAATAATCTTCCCCACACATAGGGGACAAATTATCCATTACATGCCTCTTAGTTTACTAATAGCATTGCCATCAAGGCAGGAGCGTGTCTCAGTGTATGTTTAAACACTCACATTTAATAAATATATTACTAAACCATGATGTGATAGCATATTGTCATTTACATACAGCAAGTTTCCACAAAATGTATAAAACCTTCCCACTAAGTTGCAGCTTAACTGATAAAACTACATAGAGTATTAAGAATAATCTGTGAAAATTAGGTTTTAGAAAGCATATTTATCTTTTGCACATCACTAAGTAAAGAGTTCTAATTTGTTTTCGTCCTTTTACATGATTTTTTTGATGACACAAGTACAAAAAATTGTTTTTCACAACTACTGAACTATATTTTGAAATCGTTGTACAGTTGACTTACGGTGAAATTAAAGACTAGATGGTATCAGGTTTTTCCTAATAAACAAAATTTAATAACTTTTTACAGCAGGTCTGAAAAGTTTACCTTACAAAAACCTAGAACTCTGCAATCAGAAGGGAAATTAATTGAAAGACAAACTGGCTTTTGAGCTCTGTCGCTCAACAGTGAGCAAATGTGACAACATAACAAGATTTAAAGCGGCTTTATTGTTCCTTTACTTTCTGACTGAACACAACACCTCTTCATTGTCAACTTGCCAAAAGGGGTGAGGAGGACCTAAAAACAGCTCGACCTGCTAAAAAATGACTCGCCATAGCGAGTAGTTAAGTATATTTCTCAAGGTCTGGTAATGTTTAATTCAGAGCTTCACAATTTCAGAGTTTAAACAATTTCAATATTAATTATTTACAAAACAATAATTGTTGCTCATTTATGTTAAACAGCTAACAACAAAGCAAATAGTCCTGGCTGGTTTGCAGTGTATGTCAATTATTGTGTTATATATCTGGATGCAATAACATACATGTAGGGTCGCACACTATGGGGATCACAGCATTTTAGTTTATATGTTGAAGGCACATCTTTAATTAAACAGGACACACACCTTTTATAGACCCTCCCATCCCCCACACACACACATTTTTTTTATCCCAACTAAAGCCATAAACTAGCAGATAGATTCACTAAGCAACAACAGGACACAGTACAAAAAAATGAACAGGGGGTAAACCATCCCAACAGCTCTACAGTTTGAGCAGAATGGAAAAGATGTGAATCAGGCTAAGACAGATGGTATAAACGATTGCTTGGGGAAAATAAAAAAAATAAAAAAATTGTAGTGAAATGAGAATGAACAGGAACTAAAGATGACATTATCTGTAACCAATGTATTAAGAGAGGAGTTGAAAACGAATAAAATGTTTAAAAATGGTCCTCCAATATTTAAAAATAGGAGGAAGCCATGTTAATTTCCAGTACACAAAGTTTTCATACCTGCCAAAATGGTCAGCTGTGTGCATACCTCCCAACTCACCCTCATTTAGAAGGTGCCACTATGGTCGACTTGCCTTCACCCCTCTAACAAGCAAACCTCCCTCCCATAGTCTTATGTGGATTCACTAGCTCACTAAATAACAATTATTTTAATCTTTAGTGTGATTTCAGTGGACACGTCCCCCGCTCAAAACAACTCCATCTCACTCCCTTTAGAAGATAAAAAGGTTGAGAAGTATGTGTGTGCCACATCTTACCCTTTCCTAGATTTTAGGCAGCAATTAGAATCCTGACATTCCCAGCAAACACATATCTGTTTATAATAGGCAAGGCATGATTCCGGGTTTTATCAGGGGCGGCCCCTCTGCTATGGCAGAGAAGCGTCACCTCCCCCCTACTGAAAGGAGGAGGCAGAAAAATAAAATGATAAAAGCATTTATTATCAGTTTATTTTTCCGTTTAGGTAGGTTGGTGTGGGGCTACCTTTCTCTGCGTTGTTCAGGGAGGTTGGGGGGGGGGGGGGGGGAGTGCTAGGTGCACTCCAAGTACGACTGCCGGTTTGGCCAGCTGTATGAGGTCAGCTAAACTGACATGTACACTTAGAACTCTCCATCCATACCAAGTGCAAGTTCCCACTCCCTTCCTGAGTGGCATTTCAGCTCACTCAGGCCAATCCTGACACTTCTTTCATGCTGTGTAACAGATTGGTTGGGGAGGGGAGGAATGCAGAAGCACTGAGAGGGCGCGAGTGGTGGAGGTGCGGCACGGCAGGTAAATGTTCTTTTTTAAACATTATTGTTATTTGCCCCCGCTCTGCGCGCTGTCCCACTAGCCCTTCCTGCCAGCAGCCGCCCCTGGGTGTTATACCTGAAATGGTTCCATTTGGCAGCTCTGACAAATCAACTTTGTGTAGGAATACTACTTTGCAAGAAGGGAAATAGCATCAAAGCCAATAGCATACCTCTGTTGCTCAGGATCATGTGTAAGTAGCCCATCCAATTAGGTTTATGTTTGCATTCGTCATATATAGCCTGAATTTACACGGGAATGGACATGGCTACAAGTTACAGAAAGCATGGAAAAAAGTAGAGTTGATAAATTAGCCATGCATGGTCCTGGGAACTTGAGAAAACTGCAATTGTATTGTTTTTTTGGAGACCTCTGAAATCAAACCTATTAGGAGGGTGACACCTCTAGGGCCCTACCTTCAAACGTTGCATAAAATACCTTTGTAGATTTTTATGGGAACACTGATTTGCAAAACCCTGCCCCACAAACATTTACGTTTGTGCACATCTTTTGAAGCATCTTCCTAAAATTGTTTAATTCTCCTTGGAAGCTCACCAGGCTAACTAGCATATTGCAGCAGCAGTGCTTACTTCAGTCATGCACAGAATCATATATGGTAACCTGTTCATTTTACTCAGCAAACTCACTTTAAGGCAAACATGGATTTATTTGATCTTTCTGCTGTTCTAAACTACCACCACTTTAATGTAAGTTCAGCTTGTAGATGCCCAGTCCCAGCCAACTGTGAGACTCGCATGACATTCATCTTCATCACTTGGGAAAATGGCAAGCAGAGTGCAGAACCCCTCATCTTCTTGGCTATTTGTTGGCCTGGAACTAACCCCTCATTTTATTTCCTCAGATAACAGAGAACATGTCACTGACTTCTTGTTTTTTCACCTCATCAAACGGCAAGTCCAACCCTGGGCCCTCGTATTCCTAGAATACAGCCTCTTCATCTTGAGTGCAAGTCTGGAACCAACCTCTACTTTTCTTCACCTGAGGAAATGACACATCTGGCTTTCACCCAATGTCTCTTTTGTTTCAGCCAATGCGGAGACCGACCAGGTCTGCCCTTGTCTTGATGACCTCAACAAATGTTAAGCTGGGCACAAAGCCCTTGTAATCATCACCTCTGCCAGGGTAGGATCTGACTCCAATCCCACCTCACAGTCTACCATTGACTACTCATCACCTTCCCGGGGGACACTCTTGATCTAAGTCCCTATCCTTCATATTATCGACCACAAGAGAGCCAGGCACTCACCCCTCAATGTCTGCTCCTCAAACCAAGGCGAGCCGAGAAGTGACCCTTCCTCTTCAGAGAAGGGAGCCAACCAGGGGTGAACAAAGCACTGGCTGCTCTGCTTTATTACCAATGGAAAGTTGGTTCTTGGCTTTTGGCCTTAACAATTCAGCCAGTGGCAAGCCCAACATAAACTCCTTCTGTTCGTCGCTCCTGGCCACTGTGAGCCTGACACTGCTCACTTGCCATTACGTTACTGAACAGTGAATTCAGTAAAGACAATTCCTCCTCACTGTGGACAATAACCAACATGTTGCCTGACATTTATCTTTATCACATCAGCCAATGGTTAGTTAGCCTGGCCCCTGCTATTTATTCTTAGTTCAGCCAATAGGAGGCCCTACAGAGTTACTGCTTTTATCTTTCACTTCTAGAACCTTTGCTTCTCCATTGACAGCATCTTCTGCATGAGTTTATGCCCAGGGTGAGCCCAATACAAAAGTCTAAAATCTCATGCATAAAACTTTCATTATCTAGCCCGAGGCATATGTACCCCATATGAAGGGCTCATCACCCTTTGGCACATGAGAAGTCAACCCAGCAGCAGCTAAATGAGCAAAGAACGGTGGCAAAGATGGCCACTTCCACAAAAATAACCCCTCTATTCCAATGTTGTTTATAGATTGCAGCACAGATATGACACAGGCACATACCCAGACACAGGAGAGCCTTTAGAAAGCAGTGTTATTATTGGACACCATGGTGTGGGCAGAATCATCTGATGACAGACAACAGTAGGTTTCTCAGATCTGACAATGCATCATGGGAAGGGTAGGGGGCGACTCCTTCACTAAAAATGTTCCTTTCAGCAGCACCAGCGTAAACCAACAGAAGATTAATGCCACTAAATCCTTATTACATAACAAACCAAGTATGCCAAAGAAGAATGACAAGGTATAGAATACTGTATCACGAATAGCAGCGGTTACAATTTAAGGATAATAAACAGCTTTCTGTTATGCTACAGTCAGCCTGAACTGACCACACAGATTACACCTGCAGTCCGGGTGAAATAGGAAATGTTAGTAAAACCAGGGCTACAGGAAATCAGCTTTCACTGCAGTATAACACATTACAAAAAACAAATTGTGGCCTGTATTTCGTGATCTGATATGTGTTTTTACTACAGTACTTTGCACCATCCTAAGGTGGCCTCAAAGTGCTAAGCAGAAGAGAAGAGATCAAAAATAAGTAATGAATGAAGAGCCATATGAACTAAGAGACTTCTAGAAATGCTAGTATCTTACCAGATGGACAAATAGTGTTTTGTGGGTAGCTGGCGTTAACCATCTGGCAGCAAGAAGGGGCAAAAGAGGTAAAGGGTTGAGTAAGAGAAGGCAGACAAAAAGAAGGACAGGTTGACAATGGCGATGAGAGGGCAGTGGTAAAGGTAGGGTGGTGTTGGGTTAAATGGAAAGGAATAAGGACCTGTCGGAAAGTTAGAAATCTTGTTACACTGTTTAGAGATAAACGAGCTCGAAGCCATCCAGTTACCCTTTTCTGATTCAGTATTTACAGTTAAGACTTCTGATACAGCCTTTCTCTAAGAAAAGTATTTAACATCTATGTCCACAGCTGAACAGGGGAGTTGGAGAGAACGGCACAGGGGCTACACATTTTCCTATGTTCGTGAGTATACGAAATGCCATCCGCAGGAATTTACAACCTATTTTCTGGATCAAAAGGTTTAGATGTACATTTTTTTGTGGTATGGCTTCCAAACTTAGGGACAAAATGTGCATAAGCCTGCACCTAAGCTTCGGTCACTCTCCACCTGGCCAAACCAACTGACCAAGTTTGTATCAGAATTTCTCATTCGGTCAAGTGCACATGCCTGAGAATTTTTAATGTTAACAAGGCTGTTTTCTTTTCTTTTACTTTTCTTAGGATAGAGCCTGTGATAGCATGCACTAGCGCATGCGTCTCGCATGCGAGACATTGTTGTATATAGACAAGGATTTGGAGGCCATCTGTTGCCTACCATTTGATAGCTTTCGTGGGATTCTTCTTTACAGCCTCGTAATTGGTCACTGCAGGGATAGCATCATTTCCATTCCGGTCCATGGAGCTCGGACTAAGCACCGACTGATTCAACTTAATCAGTGCCCGTCCTCTGCTCCTGGGGTGACTGAAGTACTATTTTGTTCTTTTTAACTTCTAGTGCCCTACAAACAGAGGGTGTGTGACTGGCAAAAAAATGTGCCCAGCAGTACATACAAAATTGCAAAGTTTTATTTCCTACAGTTAACTTTTCTTATTTTGCCAAGTCTTCTTTTATCACTTTGCACTCATGTTTTGTTTTGTTTTGTTTTTGCTCTTGGGCGCTTTTCTCAAAAGGTGTCTATTATCGTGTTGCAAATATTGCAAAGCAACATGGTTTCTTTCTTAGGTGTAATTTTTAAATTATGCTTTACACATAATCATGCAATACACCCCACCGCAATCCAAACCACTCACCGGAAACCACTCCAGTCCGCCACACTACAATCCTCCCAGGCCACCCCAAATTCAATCTGCCCCAATTCAAAACAATCTACCTCACCCAAATCAAAAATAATCTGCTCCACTCTAATACAGCAATTCAAACCAATCTGCCTCATCCCACTCCAAAACAATCTGCTCCAAACCAATCCAAAAAATTCGACCCCACTGCAATCCTAAACAATCTGCCCCACTCCAATTCAAAACAATGTATCTCCCTTTAATCCATAACAGTCTAATGTACTCCAATCTGCCCACTCCAGTCCAATCCACTTCACTCCATTCCAACACACCACACTCCAATCCTCCCACCCCACCCAAATCTGCCCCACTCCAATACAGCAATCCCAAAAAATCTGCCCCACTCCAATTCACAACACCTGGCCCACCCAATCCAAAAAAAATCTGCCCCACCTCATTCGAAAAAAAACTGCCCCACTCCAATCTGTTCCTTTCAAATCCAAAAAAAGCAATCCATCCTACTCCAGCCCGATCGACATCACTCCAGTCCAATCCACCACACTCCAATCCTCCCAACCCAATTTAATAAAGCAATCTTCCCTACTCCCATCACATCTGTCCCACCCAATCCAAAACAATCTGCTCCACACCCATCCAAAACAATCTGCATCACTAAAACCTGGACCCACTCCAACCAAACCAAGCTCCTTCACGGACTAGGTGGTCTCACACACTATATAGTGTCATGCTTCATCATTTGACCACCTAGCCCCAACCAGGTAAAAAAATTGGGACACCTCCGTGAGAACAAGGACTCACTGGGTCACCTATCTAAAAGTCGATTGACAACATGTTTCTGCCCTCGAAAATGAGCCAAGGAAGGTCTCGGGGCATTCGTCTGGACCTTGGATCCCTACGTCTCAAACTAGTATATGAGAGCCAACTCCAAAGGAATGGAGAGTAAAGGAACAGTGATAATGGGCCTACCTTAAGCAAGGGAATACCTTGTGGAGGCCCTATCCCTGAAGGTTCCCAATATTTTGTTTTTAATCACACCAACAGACACCATTATTAAATGTGTACTTGCACACCAGTGGCTGTTTAGGTGTTTTTAATTATACCCTAGGTTAGCTGGATCCCATATCTTTCAGGATCAGAACACATTTTCGCACTCCCCTCTGTTCTTTTAACAGGGAGCTTGATTCCGCCCAGGTGGCACTGTCCTACCTGGATGGGGCTAGGTGGTCAAATGATGAAGCATGACACTATATAGTGTGTGAGACCACCTAGTCCATAAAGGAGACCCCCCCGCTTACCATCGACATCCGTTTCCTCACAGCATTCGCCAATCCTAATATGGACTGAGAGCGGCAGGGGTTTAAATACATCCCCTGTTAGCAGCCCCCCCTGTGATAAGTGAACCCCGTACTCCTTTGTGTGTTTTTCGGTTATATTTATAGGGAGTTGAGTACGGCTGAGTTCCTCCTATAGTTATCTTTTTACTCCTCTACTCTCCACATGTGTTAAGCCACTTCAATCTGCCCCACTCCAATCCAAAACAGTCTGCCCCACTCCAATCCAAAACAGTCTGCCCCACTCCAATACAAAAACAATCTGCCCCACTCCAATACAAAAACAATCTGCCCATCTCTAACCCCCACCAGCCAATCCACAACAATCTGCTCTAACCCACTCCATCCCAATTCACCCACTCCTGTCCACCCCACACCAATCCAATCCAGCCCCAACCACCCAATCCACTCTACCCCCATTCCAATCCAGTCCAATCTACCCCAATCCGACCTACCCACTCCAATCCACCCGATCAAATCCATTCCACCCCACATCAATTTAATCCACCGCAACCCAATCCACCCACCTAACTTCAATCCATTTCACTCCAATCCAATCCACCCCAGTCCAATTCAGTTCACCTTAATCCACCCCATAACTCCTTAATTCACCCCACCCCACTCCACACCAATCCATACCAGTCTAATCCACCCCATTCCAATCCAATTCACCCCATTCCAGTCCAATCCTTCACACTGTAATCCAATCCAACCCACTACAATCCACTCAACCCTATTCCACCCCACTTCACTCTAAAACACTTTTAGCCATGCTGAACGGCAGCTACACTAGTGTACAACATGGCCTTAGCACATTGCCAAAGCCAATATCTCTTGTATAGGTGAGACCTATTGGCTTTGCAATACTTGTTTTCTTTTTTTTTGGGGGGGGGAGGGGGACAGCTGCTTCCAGTCTTGTTTGCCGTCTAGTGAAGACCCCTTGAAAGAACAAAGCTCTACTGCCAGCCACAAACCCACAGACTTGGTCTGCAGATAGTGTATGGGGACTCTTGGCACTGTTTTCTATTTAACAAAGATGCCTGCTTTGTCTATGCGAGCATTCTGAGCAGACTCCTACAAGGTAAAGCTGCACAAACCATGCTGACAATAGGGGATACAAGAAAATACAAGCATTGGCAAAGTAATATGACCGGCATTGGCTGACAAGCTTTTTGCTTTGTCACAGACTACTGCCCCATACTGAATGCTGTAGTGGGTGGAAGAAAAGTGCAAATGACCCAACAGACTTGAACACCCATATAAGTATTATGCATATTTTTAGCAAAATCAAAAAGTCATGACTAACAAAAGACCTAAAAATAAATAATTAAGTACAGCGTTATGACTGAACTATAATAACTTGGGTGGAAAAACATGGTATTGACTAATGTGACAAAGTCTGTTCCATCAGCCTGATCTATTGGAAGTTGAAATATTAAGTTTACTGAGAAGATTTTAGATAACAAGACCATGTTAAAGGGTATGAATGGGTGCAAGTATGCCTGGCTAATCAAGTCGACTTGAGGAACGATGCTCTCTGTAGTAGACATCTGGGAAGACCTTCTCCTGTCTGGATAAAGACCACCTTTTGTGCCTGATCGTCTTAGTCCTCCAAGGTTGATAAAGAGATCCTGCTACGTCAGTTCTAGAAGTGGGCATGGATAGACGCATATCCTCGAAATGGGTCTTCTCATGTTTGTCTGACTTGTCAAAATTAGCAATTTATGGTCAACAAAAAAAATAATTCCCCGGTTTGATTTCCACAATGTTTTCAGTGTTCTTGGTGTTTGTCAACATCTATTGGCATCCCTGGGCTGAATCACCTCATCCCCAAATTCATGCTGACAATACTCCAAATCTTCTCAGTCACATCCACGGAGGAATGAAGGAGAATGTCCTGTGCCTAAATGGCAATTCCAAAGGTGACAAACAATGATAGGAACAGTGTTCCATTTAACTGGGTTCAAGTTTTGACCATACCGGAACTCCAGCTCCCAATGAGAAAAATTTACAAATCTAATTTCGGTGTGCCTAGAAGTCTAAGTGCTTCCTAGTCCTGATGTGTAGCTGTCCTATTAGCTTTCTTGCCCAAGTCCCTGTGTTGTGCCCCTTTATCATTTTCAGTGCCTCAGAAGATAGTGCTCTTTGCTGTAATGTCTTATTTCAGTCTTTAAATTAAGCAGGTTAGCCTTGGCGACATAATTCTATTATTTTAAGAATTATGTTGACTTACAGGTTGTGTGGTGCAAGAGAAGGAGGCACTGGAAGAAGACAGAGTGTCAGTCTGAAGCGGGAGAGAAGAGGGAATCTGTATCTGCACTGGGAGAGAAGAGGGAATCTGTATCTGCACTGGGAGAGAAGATGCAGTGAACCAGAGATAACCTGAATTGAAAAACAACAGACATTTAGCAAAGATCTTCTAGATGAGCAAGTTAATTACCTTCGGTAACGCTTTTTCTGGTGGATACATTAACTACCTGTGGATTCCTCACCCAATGAATTCTATTCTCCCCCATGCGTAGCATTCGACAGAAACTTCTCTCTCTAGCTCTGCACATCGGCGAGAACGTCACAATTGCCCGACTCCACGCGGCTCCGTGTGACGTCATCGTGGCAATAAGAGGTCCTCGCCGCCGTGCTGATGTCAGTTCATGCCACTTTTGACCTGCCTTTGAAACATATAAAGAACTTCGACAATCTACACCCTTTAAGATTAACAAGAATAAACTTTATAGAGAATCTTCATATAAAAACCTTTGCACAGTTCTTTAAAAAGGGCACATACTTTCATGAATGGTTTGCAAACTTGAAAATAACCTGAATTAGAAATATAAACATATATACATATGTAGAAACATTGAAATTAAAGCACTGAAGTGCACACCCAAAGAGAACCTGGCATGACCAGACAGACTGCGGGGAGGTGGGAGGGACCGTGAGGAATCCACAGGTAGCTAATGTATCCACCAGAAAAAGCGTTACCGAAGGTAAGTAACTTGTTCTTCTGATGGATACAACTACCTGTGGATTCCTCACCTAATGAAGAGAGGCCCAAAGCGGTACCACCTCGGAGGAGGGTGTCTGTCTGGTCAAACCAGGAACTCCTGCAGCACCGACCGTGCAAAATGGCCATCCGTCCGCACCTCCGCATCCAAACAATAATGCTTCACAAGGTGTGGAGGGAAGACCAAGTCGCAGCCTTACAGATGTCCAGCATCGGAACACCTCTGGCCAAAGCTGATGAGGTCGACTTGGCCCTGGTGGAATGAGCCCTGATCCCCTCAGGAGGTCCTTCTTTGCCAGTGAGTAAAATTTTTATACAAAGAACGACCCACCTGGAGAGCGTTCTCTTGTGGACGGCCTTCCCCTTCCTCTTCCCCACGTATCCGATAAAGAGTTGTTCATCCAACCGGAACTCTCTCGTCCTGTCAACATACAAGCTGAGAGCCCTCTTGGGGTCCAGACGATGGAGTCTTTCCTCCTCCTTAAATGGATGCGGAGGAGGGTAGAACGTCGAGAGAGTTATGGACTGTCTCAAGTGAAACCACCTTGTCCTTATAAAAGGTGGTGAAAGGCGGTTGAGCAGAAAGGGCCTGCAATTCACTAACACGTCTAGCCGACGTGATGGCTACCAAAAACACAGTCTTGAAAAACAAATATCTTAATGGGCAGGAATGAAGAGGCTCAAAGGGGGAGCCCATCAAAAAAGTCAATACCAAATTCAAGTCCCACTGCGGCATAATAAAAGGCCTGGGAGGAAATTTATTAGTAAGTCCCCTCAAAATCGAACAACCAAAGGAGATTTGAATAAAGAGGGCTGATCTGGAAGATATAAAAAAAACGAAAGGGCTGAAAGATAGCCCTTAACAGTGGCCACAGCACAACCACGCTGAGCCAATGACAATGCAAACAATAAAACATCAGAAAGATGGGCGCTTAAGGGAACAATTTTCTTCTCTCCACACCAACGAACAAAATTAGCCCACCTACTTGCATAGACTGACTTAGTGGAGTGTCGCCTGGCCGATAAAAGAACGTCCACTACCTCTGGTGGGAGAGAAAAGGAACTCAGGTTGCCCCGTTCAATCGCCAGGCATGAAGGTGCAGGCTCTGGAGGTGGGGGTGTAGAACCTGCCCCTGCGACTGCGAGAGGAGGTCTGCCCTGAGAGGGAGACTGAGCGGCGGGTACATTGAGAGTCTGAGAAGGTCTGCATACCACACCCTTTGTGGCCAATCCGGAGCTATCAGAATGACTTGGGCCCGGTCTTGGCGAATCTTCCTCAAAACCCGAGGAATCAAGGGTATGGGAGGAAACGCGTAAAGCAACTGGTCACACCAGGACATCTGAAACGTGTCCCCCAATGCTCCTTGCATCGGATACTGAAGGCTGCAGAATGACGGACAGTGCACGTTCTCTCGAGTGGCAAACAGGTCTATATGGGGAAAACCCCACATCCGAAAGATGTAAAGAACTAGATCTGGATGCAGACGCCACTCGTGGTCGTCCGAGAAGAAGCAACTGAGTTTGTCCGCACGTACGTTTTGGACCCCGGCCAAATGGTTTGCCACTACACAAAGCCGATGGTCCCCGAGCCCAGGACCAGAGTCGCATAGCCTCTCTGCAAAGAAGGTACGACCCTACACCCCCCTGCTTGTTGATATATCTCATCGTGGTCGTGTTGTCCATCAGAATCTGAACTGACTGACCGCAGCGGGAAGGGAGGAAGGCCTTGAGGGCCAAACGAATTGCCAGCAGCTCTAGCAGATTGATATGAAACCTCTGCTCTACTGGAGACCAACGACCCTTTATCTCCAGATCCTCCAGATGAGTTCCCCACCCTAAGGTGGAGGCATCCGTTATCACCGTGGCCACCTGAGTTGGTTGCGAAAACGGCTTCCCTTGAGAAAGGTTGCCTTCCACAGCCCACCATCGGAGATCCGCTGCAGTGTCTCTGGAGATCTTTATCGACTCCCCGAGATCTCCTCTGTGCTGAAACCACTGCTTCCGGAGGCACCACTGAAGAGCCCTCATATGCCAGCGTGCATGAGTGACCAACAGAATGTAAGAAGCGAACAGACCGAGCAAACAAAGGACCTTGAGGACCGGAACTACCGCTCCTTCTTGAAACATTGGAACCAACGCCTGAATGTCCTGCATCCGCTGTGGCGGAGGAAAGGCTCGATTCAATGTCGTGTCCAGTACTGCCCTTATGAACAGGAGACGTTGAGAAGGCTCTAGGTGAGACTTGGGTACATTTATTGAAAAACCCAGACTGAACAACAACTGGGTTGTCAGCTGCAGATGATGCAACACAAGCCCCGGAGACTCGGCTTTGATCAACCAATCGTCCAGGTAATGGAATACTGCTACTCCCTTCCTCCTGAGGTGTGCTGCAACAACTGCCATCACCTTCGTGAAGACCCGTGGTGCGGAAGTAAGATCCAAAGGAAGGACCGCAAACTGGTAGTGCTGCGATCCTACCTCAAACTGGAGATACTTCCTGTGCGACCTGAGAATGGGAATGTGAAAATAAGCATCCTGCAAGTCGACCGACACCATCCAATCCTCCTTGTCCAACGCCAAAAGCACCTGTGCTAGAGTTAGCATTTTGAATTTCTCCTGTTTGAGGAACCAATTCAAAATCCTTAGGGCCAAGATAGGTCTCAGACGACCATCCTTCTTGGGGATCAGGAAGTACCTGGAATAACACCCCTGACTCCTTTCTTGCTCTGGAACCAACTCCACTGCACCCTTCAATAATAGGGAGAGAACCTCCTGTTGTAACAGCAGGAGATGATCTTCTGAACAAAAGGAAGGACGGGGAGGGAAGGGAGGAGGAATCTCCCGAAAGGGAAGGGCGTAACCTTTTCTCACCAAACTGATGACCCAAGAGTCTGTTGTTATGGACTCCCATATGGGAAGAAAAAGAGAAAGCCTCCCCCCTACCAGGGAGGTATGAGAGACAATGGCAAGAGGACTAGGGCTGCTTTCCTTGAGGTAACCCTCCAGAGGAAGAGGAAGGGTGCTGCTGTTGGGTGGCCCCTCTTGTGCGGACTCTACCCCCCCCCCTGTATGAACGATAAGGGAGGCTGGAGGACTGCTGCCCTGGCTGCTGTGATCTCCCGCGAAAGGAAGCACCTCTTCCAAAAACACGCAGCCGTCTAAAAGATCGAAATGGGGTAGAAGCAGCCTGCAGACCCAAAGATCTAGCTGTGGCCCTACATTCTTGAAAGCGCTCTAGCGCAGAGTCCGCTTTTGAACCAAACAGTTTTGCCCCATCAAAAGGCAGATCCAGTAACGTAGACTGGACGTCAGACGAAAATCCGGAAGTGCGTAACCATGCATGCTGTCTGGAGGCAACGGAAGTCCCCATGGCTCTTGCAATAGAGTCTGTGGTAACCAGCCCTGTCTGAATAACTTGCGTAGCCGCCGCCTGAGCATCAGAAAGAAGACCACGCAAGTCCTGGGGCACATCTGGAAAAACGGTCTTCGTCGCATCCATTATAGTATGGATATACCTGCCCAGAATACAAGTTGCATTGGCAGATTTTAGAGCCATGCTGCAAGATGAAAACACCTTCCTGGCCGATTGGTCCATCCACTTGGATTCCCGGTCCGATGGTACTCCCGGAAACGAACAGGGGCCGACCTCGAAGAGCAGGATGCTTGCACCACCAAACTCCGGGTCCCCAGGCGCAGATCTATAACCCCTGGCCACCGACCTACTAACAGCCGAAGAGGTGACTGGCCTCTTCCAAACCTCTTTGATCGGATCCATCAAGGCCTCATTAAATGGTAGAAGAGGATCCGCCATGGCTGCGGCAGGATGCAAAACCTCAGTCAAAAGGTTGGTCTTCACCTGCGCCGTCGGTAAGGGAAGATCCAGAAATGCTGTGGCCTTCCTAATAACAGAGTGGTAAGAGGCTGTATCCTCTGTATATTCACCTGGGGAGGCCAGGTCATACTCTGGAGAGGTGTCAAGACCACTTGAAGTGTCCAACCCAGGGAAGTCACCCTGGGGATCAGTGATCTCCCCTTCTTCGAGGAATTGCTGCTGATATTCCCTCTCCTCTAAAAGTCTAATGGCCTTTCGACGTGATCTCAACTTGGCCTCGAGCCCCGGCGTCGACATGGAGCGCAGCGACATCGGCGAATGGAGCCAGAAAGGCGTCATGATAGGCTCTCCGGATCCCCCCGACGCCGCAGATGGATCCATCGGCGCCATGGATAAGGCACCCGCATCCGACGCAGACATCCGACCCCTCGGCTCCATCACTTCCGACACCGGCATCGAAGGTCTCTCCCTCGACGTCGAGGGCTGTGCTGTCGGCATAGGGGCCTGACCTGGGTCTCCAGCCGAACAAAACGGCATAAACGGCGTCGGTTTATATGGAGCCGGAACGCCAAGATTGAAAGCCAGGGTACCAGTGGGGCCAGCCGGCGCACCACCTCCCAGAGCCATATTTTGACAAATCTGAAACATAGCATTAAGGAATGCCGCAGGATCCGTACCCGGAGCTGGGAACGAAGGATAAGTCTGTGGAGCCGGTGCCGGCGCCGGGCTGGACTCTTCAGGTTCTGGATGCACCGGCGAAGCCAGATGACTTTGAGGCTCCACGACTTCAAAGACTGACGGCGCCGGGGACGTCTGCGGTGTCGCAGGTTGAGGGGACACCGTCGGACTCACTTCCCAGGACTTGCGGCGCCGGAACGATGGAGACCTCGACGCCGACCGACTTCTGGACCGACGTCGGGAGTCACGATTACGTTGCTTCTTATGGGACAATTTTCAAGAAGAGGACCTCGCCAAGAAAAGCTTTGCCTCGCGTTCCTTCAATGCCTTCGGATTCATCTTCTGGCAGGATCCGCCTTCCGAAGAGCTAACGATACAGGTAACAGAAAAGTAACCGTTATCGAAGGCATGGAAAAATGGGAACTGACGTCAGCAAGGACCTCTTATTGCCACGATGACGTCACACGGAGCCGCGTGGAGTCGGGCAATTGTGACGTCCTCGCCGACGTGCAGAGCTAGAGAGAGAAGTTTCCATCGAATGCTACGCATGGGGGAGAATAGAATTCATTAGGTGAGGAATCCACAGGTAGTTGTATCCATCAGAAGCTCTCATTCTTTGTCTGAAACAGGTTTTATTTTGGCTTAAGGACGCAGCATAGCCACTTCATCTTCAAAAATGACTTGAAAATTATACCCTTTAAAGAGGACTTTCAAGCACCTCAAATATATGTATCATCCCAAGGACTCACAAGTACTACTCAATGACAGGCTTAAAGGAGACTTTCTCGAATGCATTACATACAACCCAGACCAACTGAATGGCACTGTTCAAGGAGAAATTCTCCAAAGCTTCATGGCCAACACAAGAGCAACCCAATTGCCCTCTTCAAAGAGGCCTTCCCTGCTACAACACACAAAACCTTCCCACTTACCTGTGAAACCCAGACCCTTTGGTGTGGGGCAGTGTGTTGATCATGCTATTTTCGACCTGATACGTTTTTATCCCATAGACAGACAAAATCTAGACGAAAGAGATAGATACCATCTGGACGATGTATTAATCTACCACTAACTTTGTGTAGCCAAGTAGTCGCAAATCAACCTGAAAATAATTTACATGACATGCAAGTAATTGATCAATACATTTCTTGACGATACAACTGAAGTATTACTAGTGCTGTGGTGTGGTGGGAGTGTGCTCGTGCAAGTGGGGTGTTTTGTGCACATGTGGAACATTTGTCCACCACCAAAATCACAAACATGTAAAAGGACAATCCAAATGAACATTTCCTAGACAGGGCAAGATTTACATTAGAACATTTCTAATGTAAAATGAAGGGATTAAAATCCTTGTAGTCTGGTAAGGGGCAGGTGTGGGAGTAGACAAAGTATGAGACAGCAGTAAGTACCTTGTGTAACATGTTGACAAAGGAGGAAGAGGCTTGAACATATACATTGCTCAGAAGCAGTGCTTTAAATGGGCCGGTACTCTCTGGTACTGAGTACCAGCACTTTTTTATTTTGCGAGGGAGAGAGTACCTGCACTTTAAAAAAAAAAAACATAATACTTTTTATTGGAGAGAACTGCCACTGCTCAGAAACAAGCAGGTACTCTGATACCTGCACTTCTATTTTCCATTTCAAGCACTGCTCAGAAGTACAAACATAATATGCGGTAGGTAAGAGAACAGGGAAATGTGCATAGCTTAAGGGTTACAAGATGGTAACAAATACGTTTAGATGTCTCATTTTGTATAAACATAATAGAAGTGGGTTTGGGAAAAGTAAAACCGGCTGTTAGGTAGAGAGAGGTATAAATGCATTAGAGATGGGTAATTCAAAAGAGTTCTTGAAATATTGTAAAGATACAAATCATTCATACAGGGTAATAATATTTTGGTGGAGGAGGCAATACAACAAGTGATGAGGAGGTTAGACTTGTCAGGGAAGGCTTAGGAGTAGGAAAAAAGGAGGACGGGTATATGTAAGGAACCATCATCCATTTGGTGTGGCATTGGTAAAATACTTAAGAGAATTCAACAAGAGATGGACACAGAGGAGTAAAAGTTATCCAGTAGCATTTTGTGTACTTCCAAATCCAACAACCATGCACCAATTCCAAGCAAGCTGTGCCTCTAATCGCAGAGTATGCCTTCCAGTGCAGTAAGTTTAGTATGTACAGCCAAGGGTATCTCAGGTTAGTCTCACAAATACTATTCACTTTGTAATGAATCCAAGCATTTCTCTATTTGTGTTGTTTCACTCGAATGTAATCTTGATCAATCTGTTAGACAGCCCATTACGGTGGTGTAAATTAGTGTTCAATTCACTGGGTGCTCAAACAATGAGATTTGTACTTCCAGATTCAACATATACAGAAGTAATATGGCTCTGTATTAATATTATTCGATGGTTCATATAATAACATACTTGTGTCCAACATGCAGGATATTTTTTTCGAAGTGCTGCACATCCTGTAGGAAGATATCCTCCGTGAGGAACTGGGTATTTGGGCACTAATGTTCTAAAACAATTTTTAATTTACAAAATGTTATACATGTTTTATTATTAAACAAATATTGTTGAGAAAGAATAAGCTCAATATGTAAAACTCTAAATAAGGAATTAACTTTGGATGGTTGTGACTGCTTGGAAAGGCTATAATTTACATTTTAAAATTTTATTGTGGGCACTTGTGTTTCCCATATTCATATGACATCCAAGTAGACCAGTTTATTTGTCTTGCCGTGTTTTGTTTTATTCTTTTTACAGTTATCATTAGTGCAGAATAGGTACAGTACATATCATATGAACGAAGACAGTATTGTGACAGGTATGATTGTAGACAGCAAAGCGTGAATGATGGATTGCACTGTATTGTTATTCGTCATTTATTCTATCTGGGTTGAAAGACTATTACATTTTTAATACTCAATCCCTTTAGCCCGGAGGCGTTGCGTTTGCTTTACTATGTTTAAAATGCTTTCCTTGATATGATTTTGTTCGGTGATGTGGTAGTTCCGTTGGTGAAGAGCGGATGTTTGCTGGTACATCATTTGCTTATTCCAATTTAAAGCTTAAGGGGATTAATAAGAGAACATGTCCAGCTATGCCTATCCGTTGCCCCAGACTTCCCAGCAAAATGTTGCAGTACACAGTATCTTATGCTGTGGATCGGTCACGGAGTATCGGGTATGTTTTTCCCTTATCTTTGGAAAGACTTCCTGCATACAAAAAAAGTGATGGAAGTTTGAATTAATCTCAACAACTGGTAATCGCCTGAGGCCTCATCCCACTCCATCATTATTTTGCACACCGTGCCACCTCATTTTGGACCCAGCCATATACAGATCAGCCTCAAACCTACCCCAATAGTCTGTACCTGACTGATTAGCCCTAATAAGGGCGAGACCAGTCTGGGGTTTTCTATTTTGTGGTTCAGTGAGGAACTGGCCTGGCAAATTTGTTTGGACTGTTCCTATTGGAGCAGGGTCGAGACTGATTTGCATGTAGCTTGTCCAAACTGAAGTTGCACGATGTGCAAAATAACAATGGACTGAGATGCAACCTGAGTGATCAGTGGCTAAGATTAAATCAAGAGTACTGTCACTTTTTTTTAAGTACTTCAGTAGGACTGATAAGGCACCCCTCACAGGCTTCTATCATGATCAATGGTTGTGAAGAAGATGGTTGAGTTCCACAAACTCTTTTAGTTATTTCGTCTGACTGATGCTTTTGGTTTTTCAATTCTGAGAGTGCACTGAGGCCTGCTAACCAGACCTTGGTGCTAGTGCTATGAAAAGGCAAGGTGCTATATAGTAAAATGTAACACATGTATTATGATATGTCCTACCAGTATGAACCCTAGATTCTTGTTTTTACTGTTGGAAAGCCAGTAGCCCCATTTGCTAGTACAGGGTTACATGCTCACAACTCAAACATGCCAACTTCTAAATGGGGCTACTAATGTTGGTATTTCAAGGTATCAAAATAATCGTTACATTAAACCCATCTTGATGCCCGAGTCAATTTAATATAACTTTTAAGTAATTGCAGCTTTTAGAAAGTTGCCACTTTAGTGCCCAAGTTTTCCAGTGGCCATTCGTAGATGCTAGCCACAAGACAGCCTTCTGTCCTCCTGGGGAGCAGTGTGAAAGTCTCACAGGAAAGGAAACACCAGAGACCCTACCTTTAGAAAACGTGTCACCTCTCCCAGGCAGGAAGCCACACATAGTGCAAGTCCGAAAGGCGAGCTTCAAAGGGAAAGACACCTTTGAATGGCAAATGGCAAACACACACAAGAGGAGCTGCTCTTTTGTCCTGATAGAAATGTTGGCATCAGGGACAGAACGGGAAAAACAGTTACCAAACCGGTCTTCCTGTGGTGTGTAGCGCTCAGGTAGCCACATCTCTAGGGTGCACTACCAAGCAAATTCCAGGAAATCATCAACAGGCAGGGTGGGACCCAGTAGCCCATTAGCTAGTAACCACTGCATCACCTGAGGGCACGTTATGGACCTAAGTATGCCACCCAGACTTCAGATCACATCTGCATTGGAACTTGTTGCACCCTGGATCTGGCAAAGAGAGGCTGCACCCAAGACTTGACTGCACCTCCTGCTCCTGGGCTAGCAAAGTAAGGACTGTGCCTGTGGTGTCCTGCTCAAGTTAAAGATGTCCCAAACAGAAGAGGTGAAATCCAGGAGTCAGTTAGCTGACTTCTTGTTGCAGCCACATGGCCACAAAATCTCAAGACGTTTGCCTTGGCTAGTCAATAGCCACAATCCCTTGATAGCCACTGACAACTAATGTGCAGTCCAGGAGACTGAGTCCTGACACTCAAAAATTGCACCCAAGTCTGCTAAACCCAGGAGAGTCATCGGGGTGCAGTTTAGTCATCAAAGAATGACACCAGCCTCCACTGAAGGGAACTGCTAGGTTTGTTGTAACTGTAGACCAGGAGTCCTGTGGCAAATAGATTTTTGATGGACCCACCAGGACTTCGAGGGATATCAACACATGTGGCAAAAGTTGTCCCACCGAGACTGCGGACCGAGGAGTAGCCCCAGGAACCCTCACCCTGTCAGCCACACAGCATCCTTCAGCATCTTCAGAATCCTGTGGCCCTTCCATCATTGAGGTCTATGGCAGTTCACCCTTAGAGTCTGGAACTGAACTGGAGGTTGTTTTTGAGACAAGGTTAACTGTTCTACAAATCCTCACCGGCCCCTTTGACATGCTAACTGCTGGAGACAGTCGCCAAAAGGGGGGCAGAGTTCACAAACACAGCTTTATATTAAAGTCCTCAAACTTTCTGCCAACTGCAGTAGATGCCAATGCTTGTTTACGTTTTGAGTGAAAAGCTATGGTTTACATTTTATTTAAAAAACTATATCTCCAGAGCCCAATGGTCAATTTTGTTAGATTTGGTGTTTAAAAAACATAATGAAAATAATCTATTTTTATAAATTGGTATAGTTTTTCTTTCATCTTGTGTGACATGGTCTTTCTAAATTGCACTTCTTTTTTTATTTAAGCCTGACTGCTTGAAGCCACAGCCAAGGCTAAGGCTTAACACACAACCCTGAGTGGGCCCAAAATAATATTGTGAGTTTATTAAACAGAGGTGGCACAACCCTACCATATAATGCACCACTTTCTATGAACTTGCTGTGGAAGGGCAGGTTGGAAATGAACGGGCATTTCACCAATATCTGTGAATCTACAGATTATTTTTTCAAGTGTGGGATGTGGAGGGGTGTTGATGGCAGGTTTCAATAGGGTGGGATGGCTTGTGATCAGAGAGAGAGAGATGTTTTGTTACTTTTATTGTAAGACACACAATGTGGAACAGGAGCTGTAGGAAGCTGGCCTGGTGTGTGGTGAGCATATATAGTGTTATCACCTTATATCAGGTCCAGGTATCCCCTATTAGTGAAGTGTAGGCAGTGTCCAGGAAACCAGGGCTCTCTAGAGGTAGCTGTGGATGAGCAGCCAAGACTTATCTAGGAGACATGCAAAGCTTATGCAGCATCACTATAGTCACACAGCACTTTCACACATGCACGAAAGAACCACAGTGTTACAAAAATAAAGGTACTTTACTATATTAACACAAATACTACATTATTGAATAGTCAATCTCCCAACTGGAGGTAAATAAACACATTATTATATACACATCAGCAATCAGTAAAGAGCATAGCTATCAATAGGCACTGGAAAAAGCAACAGCAAATAGTGAGGGCCCTAGGGGAGGGCCAAACCATACACGAAAAAAGTGGAATGTGAAAGGCAGTCACCCCACCCAAGGAAGTGAACTCAGTAGAAAGGAACTGGAAGAACTAGGAACCCCAAGAGGTGAGTTCCAGAGTGATCACTAGCGACCAGGGAAGTAGAGATAAGTACCTTGTTTTTCCCCAAACCAATAGGACATTGGAAATGGATTATGCAAGACCCAACCAAGACTTGAAGAACTCAAAGGTGAATCCTGACAGAAGAGGACCTGCAATGGAAGGGGGCCAAGTCCAGTTCGAGTTGGAGTGTCCGGTTGGGGCAGGGGCCACTACCCACCCTTCTGTGGATGCAGGACCAGGTTGACAGTGGACAAAGAAGGTCAACAGTACAGCACATGAGCTAAAGAGGAGTCCCAGAAGTGATGCAAGTGATGTCCCACATCAACAGTTGAGATGTAGTGGGTTAGTGGTGCTGGAAAACCACCAACAAGCCTTGGCAAATGCCAGAGATGGAAAAGAAGGTTTACAAGGCTGAAGAGGACTAGCAAATTCCAGAGGACTCAACCCAAGGATGGGAGTCAGGGGTGACCCTCAGCAGCTGGGAGAGTCACAAGAAGAAGAGGCAGCCCCCACAGGTATCTCACTGGCAGAAAGCACAGGCGTTGCAATGAAGCCCTCTCAGCACACATGGAGGAGTGTCCCTCATCGCTGAATCAGCAGACAGGGGACTGTGCATTGCAGGAAGAAGAGCTGAAGGCCGGGGCTACACAAAGTCTGAAGATTCCTTGGAGGAGGAACAAACGAGCCTTGGTAGCTGCAAGAGTTGCGTTGCACAAGGGTACTGTCCTGCAACGAGAGGCAAGGGCTTACCATCTCCCAAGTTGAACAGCTGGTGAAGAGGACTAAGGGAACCACCTGTGATGCAGGATCCACCAGCTATGGAGGAGAGAAGATCCACACAGCCGGTCATCGTTGCAGTTGGTTTTTGCAGATGCAGTGGAGTGATTCCTTCACTCCAAGGGAGATTCCTTCTTACTTCTTGTGCAGGCTGAAGACTCGTCACCCTCAGAGGATGCACAGCCACGGAAATGTTGCAGTTGCTGAAAGGAGCCAGAGAAACAATGTAGCAGAGCGGACTCGTCCCTGGAATTGCAGATTGTCGGTTCCTGGAGGGTTCAGTTGCAGTCCCAGTGGCCAGAAGATGAGGTAAACTATGCATAGGAGTCCTGCTGGAATATTGCAAGTTGAAACTGAGGACCCACCCAAGAAGGAGACCCTATATAGCCCAGAAAGTGGGCTTGGTCACCAAGCAGGGTGAACACCTATCAGGAGGGGGGCTATGACATCACCTACCTGACCTGGCCACTCAGATGCTCCCAGGGGCCTCTGCCCACCTTGAATTCAAGATGGCAGAATCAAGTGGTCACCTGGAGGGTCTCTGAGCACCACCCCTACGGTGGTGATGGACAGGGAAGTGGTCACTCCCCTTTCCTTTGTCCAGTTTCATGCCAGAGCAGGGACCGGGGATGCAAGCAGGTTTATGCAAGGAGGGCGCCAAATGTGCCCTTCAAAGCATACCAGTGGCTTGGGGAGGCTACTCCTCCCAAGCCATGTAACTTGTACTTGTTGCCTCCCTCTCCCACAGGAAATCATTTGTTGTGTCTTCCTCTGCCTGAGCTGGTCAAGCAGCAGAAGGGCAGAAACCTGCCTGAGGAATGGCAGCAGCGTGGGCTGCCCAGAAAGCCTCTGGAGACTGGAAGGAGCAATGCCAGGGGTCCTCTATGGGGCCCCCAGAGTCCGTGGAATCATACAACCAATACTGGCAACAGTATTGGGGTACGATTCCAACATGTTTGATACCAAACATGCCCAGGCTCGGAGTTACCATTATGTGGCTGGACACCTGTGTCCAGTACAAGGGGTAACATGGTTTCCCCGCACTTATGAAGTTCAGTGTGATGGAGACAAGTTTTTAGGAGCACCTCTGCTCATGTAGGGGTGGCCTCACACAGAGGTACCTGCCCTCTGGGCTAGGAGGGCCTACCATAGGGGTGACTTACAGTGACCTGGTGCAGTAATTTGTAGTGAAAGGGTGCATGCACCTTTTTATGCAGGCTGCAATGGAAGGCCTGCAGACCCATTTTGCATGGGCTCCCATGAGTGGCACAATACATGCTGCAGCCCATGGAGAACCCCTGGTGTCCCAATGCCCTGAGTACCCATATACCATATACTAGTGACTCCTATGGGGGCACCAGTATGCCAGTTCTGGGGTGTGCAAGGTCTTATGCAACCAAATTTAGAGGGAGAGAGCGCAATCACTGAGGTCCTGATTAGCAGGATCCCAGTGAAGCAGTCAAAACACACTGACAGCAGGCAAAAAGTGGGGATAACCATGCCAAAAAAGAGGTTACTTTCCTACAGGAGCTATATGAAGCATAAGCCTGAGGGTGTTACCGTCAATGCTCCGAAGGGCTTTATCTTGGTGGCCAAGCTAAAAAAAACTAATCAAACCCCAGAAGTGAAAACAGTAGTAAGTGTAGAATGGGATGGCCGGGCGACTGATCAGATGAGTTAGAGACGGCATGGCGCATTTTGGCAATTTTGGGACTGAAAATATTCATAATGTGGTGTTGCACACAGGTTGCTCTTCAGGGCATCTGTGTGACAGTTTGTGATGGATGTTTAAGTTTTCCACGTTGATCGGGTTCTTCGAAGAAATATTTGGTCACTAAGCCTTTTTAGGTTTCACCTGCACATCGCTTGCGCTGTGCTTACAAAATCTTCTGTGATAAAGATTAAAAATAAAATTAAATTAAATTAAAACATTCTTAAAAGGGACTTACCACCCGCCCACAGCTAACCTATTACTTACTAGTGGTAGCTTCACTGATGATTCTTGTTTTCTTGCTTGTCACTGGTCAACAGCAGCTTTTTACATCACCAGGCTGCATCGCTCGTCTTCTTTTCTCTGCTCCAGCTGTTCTGTGGAGCTTGGACAAAGTACTGTTACCGGTTCATGGATGGCAGCTAGTCTCCTTCCACCACCTGTGCACTATTGAGGAACTTTTTTTATTTTTATTTTTATTTTTTATTTTTAACTTTCCTTTTTGGCAGCTGTGCGCCTGCAACATCATTTGTGTTGTGCAGTTCTAAGATTCGCCACTCAGCAAACAGTTGTTTAGATGATGGCTGTCATATCCTTTCCGTGTAACGCGCATATTTTTTTCTACTACTGCTTTCCAGCTCCTGTTTTACTTATTGTTTGTGTTTTCTTTTGTGCCGGCAGTGCATCTTGTAAATTTACTTGCATGCTAACTATTGGGCAGTTTTAAAGCAGTCTCCTACAGTGAAATGAATAAAGACCGCGTCAGCAGCTTATAACATGCGTTTTTTGTATGCTAAAACCAGGTAGTGTTTTAAACCTTTATAAAAAGATATATCACGGTTCCATTGTGTGCGTGTGTGCAATGTAACCAGTGCCCCCGTGAAGCGCTTGAGTAGCTTCCACTCAAGTCTGTGCAGTAAAAATGAGATGAAAAAAAACAGCAAAGCTTACTTTATATTCAGCAATTACCCCTCACTATTCATTAAGGAAAATGCATTGTTTAGAAGCCGTCTCCTACTGTCAAGTGAGTAAATGGCATCATTTTTGCTGGAAAAAAACAGAAGCGCATTGGTTGACAAGTAAACACGTCGGCTGGATATAACATTTTTGTTTTTGTTTTCGAAAGCTACTCCTGGCTGACCACAAATTGGATTTCAGCTACTATTTCCCTGGCGGCGGTGCATGCGCAGCTTCGGCATTCGTGTTGTGCCTTTAGAAGGCTCTCTACTCAGCGAGCAGTTGTTTGTATGATGGCTGTCACACAGTTCTGTTTTGTAATTGGAGCACTTTTGCCACTATAGCTTTCTAGATTATCGTTTTGTGAACTGTAACAATAACTGAAGCTATAATTACAACTTTTAATTGGTGTTGGTTTCTTTTTTTATTTTATTTTTTATTAATGGCACCGCATTATTTGTTTTGATTGTATGTTCCCACCTTCTGTAATGTAACTGGTGCTACTGTAATGCATATGAGTTCACTACAAAAACTGACCGCCAGCACTCCTGTCTTTACATCATCAGTCACCCTCTCCCCCACTGGTTTAGTAAAATGCGCAATCTACTACGAGCTGTCTGCTACTGGCTGGCATAGATTAATCTGCATTTCAGTGTGGATATTTTTCTCAACTGATTTGTTTCACTTTTACAAGTGTTAGAATTTAACTGGCTCTTCCATGTGAAAAGATCACATTTCGTTCTATAGAGGTTGCTAAATTCTTGACAGTGAATTGGCTGTAAACAGTGTAAATTGCCCAAAGTCACCATGTGTCAGGGTGACACCAACCCTGTAATGCAGGGTTTAAAAAAAAAAAAATTGAAATGTAGTCACTTTGTCATTTGCTTTGTAAAAACACCGTGTCCACTAAACAGTTTTCTGTTTTCGTTGGCTGATTATAACAAGCGTTTTATTTTCTGAACATAGTCCCGGCTGACCACAAATTTAGATTTCAGCCTCCATTACCCTAGCGAAAACTGTATTGAGAACACTAGGTTTTTACGAAGTACAGCAGAAAACAACTACATTTTGAAGGAGGAAAAACCCTCATTTCAGTGTCGGCGTCACATTAACATATGGTGATCTTGTGCAATGTACACTAATTAAGGTCCAGTCACTGTTGTGACTTCATGGAACTTTTATAGTACAAGATAAGAACTTTTCCAAGGGAAAGCCAGACAGCCTGTACACACTATTTTGGCAATGCCTGCATCTTAGTATTTTATTTCAGAAAGCAAATGCTCTAGCCTTATGGAGTCTGTTTTAATTACTATTCAGGCATCAATTCCCTTTTGTGGGGCTACTTTGAAGGTCTCATCTGTTTGTTTTTCTATGCCCTTCTCTTATATTGAAACTGTTCTTTGGATCATAGAGGTGGTTAATCTTTTTTTTTCTAAGCCAGTACACAATAAATCTGTTTTTATTTTTTATTTTTATTTAATAGCCAGTAAATGTTTGTGGAATGTGGATTTTTTTTTTAATTTATGTTTCGTGTTCTTGTTTAGTGCGTTTTGAAACACTATGCTATAACACATCAGAAATCTTAGTTAATATATCAAAGAAACTGTGTTTTAGCCACACAAATAGTGCAATGAAGTAAGCGTGTGTGTATATTATTTTCACTTGTGTGCATTCAGTATATAAAAAAAAAAAAGTAAAAAGCATACATAGACTCTGCAGTGCAACTTTGCTTAAAGTTAATAATAATAAAAACACTACGAAGTGGCAACCTTTGACCATGTCACAGCGTTTTTATCTGCTTAAAGCCATGTTCCACAGCAGCTGAACTTTTGGTTTTGCCAGTGCTTGTTCGCCCTTGTAAAGGGCCAGATGCTATCTTTCCCAAATAGTTTCCACTGGTGTTTGTTCTTTGCAGTCTGTGACTTGCACTATTGCCACTCCTGCTGTAGCCAACACAGTTCAGATCTGCTAATCCTCCTTTGAGTCAGCACTAGGTTGTTTAGTAACGCCAGTCGTGAATTTCTGGATTTGGCTGGTGTTTGGATATCTAGTAAATATTAAGTGTTTTGGCAGAGATTCAATAGCAAGGTTTCAGGGTCTCCTGGAGTGGGAAAGTAGATCTTCATTGTGCCATATTATCACCTCGATCGGTTCACTGCTTACATTTCTGACAAATTCAATTGAAGGGGTGTGGGTATTCTGGTTGTGGTTTGCTGGTGTGTAAAACAGATCAAGCTTGAGGCAAAAATGGTTGAACCATACTTGAAGGTGCACTAAACAGTTTGCGATTCCATGATCATAGGTGAATTTACAGATCAAGAGTGTGAGCAGCACAAGAGATCACTCACAGTTTGAAGCACAGAGCCTGGTTGTCCTCAAAATGGTCCATTGCATGTTTTGAATCTACCGGCCCAACCGAGGATTCTGTCAAGTTTGACTCGTGAACAGGATGCCAGCACAGAGTTGCTCCAGCATGTTTGGGTTGAGGTCATGCTGGCAGTAAGTCGAAGCTATATTGAAAATGTTTTTTTACACTGATGGAACAGCTGGTAGCTAATACACAAAACGGGAATACTTTAACAACAGCAAATCCTTGCAGGTGGAAATCAACATATGCTAGAGCAGAGCAGCCCCTTCTATATTCTTCAAGCAAATTTTATGGCCCTTGTGAAAATGGTCATTGAAAAAGTTGTTGCCAAACCATGGCTCACTAAGTCCCACTATGTGGCATTTTGAATCAAAGAGAACATGCAGCATGTGCTTCACAGCACATCTGACGTTTTGGGTGACGAATTTCACATGATTGCTCAGAGATGTAACAGCATTGTGATCTAAATATTGGTGCTACATGGTTCTGTGCGAACGAGAAGAAGGAATACATACCATTTTGTATGAATGGTACCCTAAACATCTACCAGTGACCAAGAAAGCAATGAAAATGCTGAAGGATGCATGCTTGTTAACAGAAGGTGATCTTGTTCGACAGCCAAGTCAGGTTTGTAACCAACAGTCTGAAGTAGCACTCACAGCAAACGTGTCATTAAAATAAAGAAAAGTGTGATGCATCTTCTTTCTTCAGCTTACGGGCTGACTGTGACTGCACTCGAGCACAAATATCATTACCCAATAGGAAACGTGTTGAATCTCCTTTCTTGAACTCAAAACAAGTGCTCCGTCCTCAAGTCTAAATGAGTAGCATGGAGGTGTTAAAAGTGAGTTTCAAGTTATTTATCCATGTGAGGTTTCAGCTTTTGTCTTCCAGAAAAATACACATATGTCTGGATTTAAAGAATGTTACTCCCCTCCTTGACTCTAACTGCACAAAAGTCATCCATGTCACGTATCACAAGATTCTTCCCCCCCCCCCCCTGCCTGCCCCCTCCCCCACACCCCCTCCAACCCAACGTCCATCTGCCAAGCCTATCCTTGCAGACAGGCTGACAACCGGAGCAAACTCAGATAGCTCAATTAGTTTCCATGTGGTCAAGCTAGATATATAGAAACAAGTGGCTTGGAACATAAGAAAGCAGACTGAGAAACTCTGGACAGGGGCATCATCTCACACTGCAGGTTAATTTCTGGAAAAGTCTGCCTTGTTCAAATAAACCATCACACAACATGTGTAAACAGCTATAGTTCAACATGGAATGCAATTTTCCTTTTAAACTGGATAAAGTAAGTATAAGGCTCTGCACTTCTGCCCTTTGTGCATGAAGCTTAGAAAGGAGCCAGCAGGAACGGCCAGATGACCCAAGTCCACTGTAAGACCGGACTTTTAAACTGTGGAGGCTTAGAAATAGGGCTCTTTTAAGTAATATTTTACTGGGTTTTGATTCAGCATTTACACCATCACAAATAATTGAGATCACAATAAGCACTTATTAGTTCAACACAGTCATACTGACGCGATCTCACTCCTGAGATGTTGCTGGATATGTGTAGACCTATTACTCTCCAGAATGAGCTTCTGCCATCAGTAGACAGCCTTCGCCTTCCCAGTATCTCTCCCAAGATCCCCACACACGAATATGTTTCTTCGGGCATCAGTAAGTCTTGTACACTAGTCTCTCCCTCACACAGCAGAGGTCCATCTCAGCCCTCCAAGCTCAAAGCTGATGCCTGCCACCACAGGCGTGCTGTATCCCTTTTGGCGATCACTAGACCCAATCTCAGCAATATCCTTACTGCTGTTGTGTATGCTTACTCATCCACCAGTTGCAGAAGGGATATTTTGGGAGTTAGGCCTACGCACCCCCCCCCCTTCCCCTCCCAGCATGACCTCCACTGTGTCCCAAAAAGGCCAGAGAACTATACAGCTCCAAAATGAATACAAGCAGTCACCCTCCTCATCACTGCAGCAGAGATCCTCTGTATAAGCCTTAAGCGTTGTTGAGGAGTAAGGTATATGCAGTGTAAGTATTTGAACTGTATGAGGCAGAAACATGTAATCACTGCTGCATCTACTGATTACATTAGGGCCAGCACCCAATCAGTGTCATCCAATGGTCTCAAGGTCCTCCTTCCAGTGTCATGTGCCCTTTTGAAGGAGTCAGGCTTTTGTAGTACTAGCAATTAATAAAGCTAGCCTCTGGGGGTAAAAGAGGGCCCACTGTTAGTAGCACTTCCAAGGGGTTGGATTCTGGGAGCTCGTCCAACATAGTGAGGTGCATATCAGGCCTTGAAAAATCTACTCGCTTGTTTGCTGCGGTGAGTCATATTTTATCAGGTCGAGCTATTTTTAGGACCTACTAGCCCCTTCTGGTGGGTTGACAAAGGACAGGTGTTCAGTTCAGTCAGAAAGTGAAGGAGCAATGAAGAGGCCTTTAAATCTTGTTCTTGTCACATTTGCTCTGTGTTCAGAGTCAGGGGTTGAAAGTCAGTTTGTCTTCTTACAATCAATTTTCCTTCTGACTGTAGAGTTCCAGGATTTTGTAAGCTGAACTGCCTGACCTGCTGTACAAAGAGTGTGAAATGAAAGGCTGTAGTGTGTCAGGTTTCCGAACACACAGCATTTAAATAACTGTACAAACATTTCAAAATATATTACAGTACTTAAAAATGCCCATTTTATTTGTACTTGTGTGTGATAAAAAAATAATTTTATAGGATGAAAACAAATCAGAACAAAATAGGTTTTCTGAAACCCAATTTTCACAGATTATTGTTAATACATGATATAGTTTTATCAGTAAAGCTGCAGGTTAGTGGGAAGGTTTTTGGACATTTCTTGGAACTTTACAAGTAGTATATTTATTTAGAGTGAATGTTTAAACAAACTGAGAAACACTCCTGTCCTGATGGCAATTCTATTAGTAAACTAAGAGGCATGTCATGGTTCATAGGTCTCCTTATTTGTGGAACAGATTTGTATTATACAAGGAGCAAATGTTTAGTCTATTTAATCAAACAAAAGAGGTTTTGTTGTACAGCAGAAATGCTGAGTTCACATATTTGAAGGTGCACTCATGTGAGAATGAAGAAAAAAGGCAACTAAACAAATCTTTGCCTAGGGACACACAATTTGACACACGTTTCCAGGTCAAGTACATTACAGTTAGGCCGAGAAGATAATTAAAGTTACTCAACTTGCAGATCTAGTAACATTTTAATATTTTTTTTTTTTAGGTCTGCATATGTCTAAGTTGTAAGTAAAAATTGAATTGTGATATTTCTAGTTCGAGTTTGTGTTGAAATTCTCTGTAGAGTTTGATTATCGTGGAGCACCTGACATGTCCCATGATGGTGATACCCTGTGTGTTCCATCTACGGAAACCGTCTAAGGATGCAACCTCTGGCATTAGGGTGGAAATAGGGTTCTTAATCTTGAATGAGGTCAGATGGTAAACACAGGACACTGGTTTGTCAATATGCCATTCGATGAACACTCACAAGGCAATCACCTTTTTACTATGAAAAACGCTGCACATTAAAAGGGCACATACACTTAATGCTATTTCACTTCCTTAAAAAAACAAAACAGTAAAGAAAAAAGTGTAGATTTTTTTTTTAATGGATTTACGTTTGAGAGTGCGTCCATCACAGTGAATGTTTTTATTCATATTGTAGGGCATGCTGGGAGTGGAAGTTAAGAAAGCAATAGGGCCCACCTGTTTCATTTGTGCCCAAACCCCCACTTTACTCAGAGTCACTCAAGAGATTAATTAAACATTCATGCTTTGATATAGAAAATATTTTTAATAAAAGCTCTTCAGAAATATCCAGATACATATTCCAAGAAAGAAGCTGACAAAGCTAAATTGAAACAAATTGGGCACATTATCTGAAAACATTATTTGTAACCCTTGTTAAACGAAAGAGCAGAACATGTGAACTGCTACTGATGTCAACACCGACTTGCATGACGATCAATCTTTGAGAACGGAGCAGAACTTTGAAAGCACTGTAATTGGTTTCATTTCTTGGCAAACTGGACAATAATTTTTCAGGACTAAAACTGCATGAAACAAAACCGATGCACAGAACAAGCCACATCAGGGCCATATTATTTTACAAAAGGATAAGGCTGCTTACTACACCCTCAAAGCCACAAGTTGGTAGACATTTACTTTCTCTTGAAGTTGCCATTTTTATTGTCAGGGACATGGTTTGTTCCCTTCTTATTGTACTTCGTTTTATTTTAGGGCAAGCTATTGTTAGTGAGTTTGATTTGGAAGATAGTGGTCAGGCTGGGAATGCACTGAACATCAGTGACTCAGACATTTTGTGCATTTTCCAGCATGTTATTGCCTTCGCCAACCTAAGTGATAAAAACAGCTTACCCTCGACCACTAGGAACAGTGGACGCAATTCAAAACAGGCTCCTCTGCGCAAAAAGTTATATAATTTTTTAATGCAAACTTTTTTAGCCAGCTAAACCACTTTTTTTTTTTTTATTTTTTTTTTTTAAGATCAAGCCTCTTCCCAAAATATTTTATCTTCCCATCCTTTTAAAAGCCATGAAATTGCTGGTTTCAACCCACCCTGAGACTACTCCCACCAGCCCTGTAAAGTAGCACAGACAAAAAGGCATCAGAGGTAAAACTACTTGCCCCAAAAGTAATCTGTGTGCCACAACTATGATACAAATATTATGGGCGCACATGTCTACACAGGTTGTGCATCTGCAATGCCTGGTGCCATTAACAGTAGCCCCTGAGAGAGGAGTAGCGGTGTTCAGCGGAAACTGGGCATGTGGTGGGTTCTTTTAGTTCGCTGTGCCGACCTGGGCTGCTGTTTGTGCAGGAGAAGATGTCACCAACTCATGTTTGGGCATAAGGTGTGGCTGTAGGGTGTGAGTGCTTAAGGTGGTATGAGTCTGTGCGAGGCCATGGTTATAGTTGGTGACCACTGACGGCATGTCACCTGCAGTCGCTGCCAAACTTAGAGTCACAATTTTGGCCTGGTGCTGGCGAAACTGCGCATTCTGTTCCAGCAGCACCTCATTAGAGGCCTGGAGGATAGACACTTGCTTCTTTAGCTCCTCTACACGCCTGCGTAACAAGATGGCCTCTTCCTCTAACTGGCGATGCTCAGGAGTACGAACAGCTGCCAAGCCGTAATCACATACTGGCACCTGTGTGCCTTCTACCCGCCGCCTCTTAAGCATAGAACCCACATCCTGGTAAGAGTTGATCATATATGGGCTAACAAAGGTGTCAGGGCGGTTTACCGTGGGGAATGTGTTCTGCATCAGAGCCATGCTCTCCATATTCAGATTTTTCATGTCAAATTGATAATTATAATCGATTTTGCACTCGTTCTCTCTCTGGATATGACGAAACTTGCACTTTGTGCCTCGCAGGCACCCACCCTTTAGGTAGTCCCTGCAGATTGGGACCTCCTCTTTGCTGTTGGGGAGGTCAGTTGGTAGGAGTCCCAAGTTAGCAGCTACTTTCTGATGCAGGTGAGGCGGGAGTTCACCTGTTTTTTTGTAGTAATCCTCATCTTGCCTGGTACCGTGAATGAACTTGCAGTTCAGGTGCACGCACTCCTTATTTTGAAAGTCGTGGCAGAAAATAAACTCGTTCTTGGTCACACCTGGATCAGGCACACTGGCGTCGGGGTGGCGGAATCGGCAACGAGACCCTCGATAGCAAACGTTGCGCAGGAAATCTCGGCATACATCCTTGGTGCCGTCTGCAGGCTCATCGCTGCCGCTTGCACTATCCCTGTCTGGCATTTTTACCCCCCAACGCTCTGCGCAGTATGGGTGAACGAAGCGCTCAGCGAACAGCTGCAAGAAAGAAAACCATTTCCAACAATTAAGAGCAAATCCAGAACTGTCAAAATAACTGACAGGGCTTCAAAAAACCATACTATTTAGACAATTCATAGTAGGATAGCAATGCACATTAAGCCTACCAGGCCCAAATACCTGGAGGCTCTTCTGTTCAGCTGGTGAAAATGGCAAACAGTAAGAAATATCAAGTATTTGCAAAGCCAAAAGGTCTCACTCACCTATGGAAGAGCTATCGGCTCTGCCAATATGTTTTAGCCATGTTGCACACCAGCATGGGTGCTGTTCTGCACAGCTAAAAATTTGTTGCATGGAGAGGCGCAAGTCAAGTGTCGTAGAGTGGAAGGGCACAGAGTGGAGAAGAGTTGAGTGGGGTAGATGGTGTTGAGTAAAGTGTTGTTGGGTAACATAGAGTCAATTGTACTAGAGTGGATGTGAACAGAGTGGAGGAGTGAAACAGCAAACTGTGGAATAATGGGTTATAGAGTTGGGTGGAGTGCCATTCAGTGGAATAGAGTGGAGAAGTGTGTCACAGACTAGAGTGGAATAAAGTGGCATGAAATTGTATTGTAATAGTATTTATATAGTGCTTACTAACCCCTGACGAGGCGTCGAAGTGCATTTCGGCAAGTAGCACACTACTCTGGAACCCAATAGGAATTAGTGGTGGATTAGTATAGGGATATAGGAGTACAGTTTTAGTATTATGAGTTAATTTTAGCAGAGAATATGTGAGTTTGTTAGTTGGACTGACTAGAGTAATGGATGGATAGAGAAGGGAAGAATAGAGAAGTGTTAATTGGGAGTGTATTGTAATAGGATGAAGCTTGGGATGAGTAAAGGAGAGATGGAGGAAGGAAGAGTCTGTCGAAAGGGTTAGGGAGATCACAGTAGCAGGAGGGTTTTTGGATGAGTCAAGGGTGAGAAATGGGGGAGAATTTAGTAGGGTTGTTTGGGAGATCATGGTAGTAAACTGAGGTTTGGGTGAACTAGATGTGGTAGATTGGTAATTGGTCCAATATTGAAGATCTCAGCGGCCTCACCCGGGCAATATGAATTTAAAGTGAAAGTGCTTTTTGCCAAAATGCATAAACTTTCTAGTCTTTTACTTTGAAATATACTTTAGGATTATCCAGCCATGCACGGGACAGAGGAGTGGTGAACTGCTCTCATAGGTACGTACACAGCCAAATACAAAATATTCTCGAAGGGTGCATTTTTCAACATGCCCAATAAAAGCTGCCATGCTTTAGTTTTTAATATCCCAGGAAGGGGAAATAAATTGTGAAAAAATGCAGAACGTGAGATCAGTAGGATATCTGAATTAAAGAATGAACAAAAGTGTTAGTTACAGCTGTGGGGAGAAGTATTAAGTAATAGCTGCAGGAACAAGCATTTGCAATGCGTTTACTCGAGGTAAAGCTATGAACGTTGTAAACTCCTAACCGGACTTTTCTTGCCACAAACTGAAAAGTAAAATAGTTTCACATAAGCAAGCCACCGGCCACCATGATCGCAAAGCAAACGCACAAAAGCAAACAGAAGTCCGCTTGCAGTGAAGCTTATCGGCAAAAGTGCAATTGCCCATGTAATCGGCAAAAGTGCAATTACCCATGTATCCGGCAAAAGTGCAATTACCCATGTAACCAGTAAAAGTGCAATTACCCATGTAAGTGCAATTACCCATGTAACTGGCAAAAGTGCAATTATCCATGTAACTGGCAAAAGTGCAATTATCCATGTAACCGGCAAAAGTGCTAATATCCATAGCAGGGTCGATGTCATGCAAAGCATTCTACTGCTGCCCAGCGAGATTGCGCTGCCTACGAAATAAAGAGAAAAAAAATAGTGCAGAAACCATACGGAAAACATGGAGTCTCATATGTTTTCAGTATTTAGCCCGTGTGCTTGAGGCGGGCTGAATACCGGAAGAGGTATGATGTATGCATGCCTTCCAATAATGAAATCAAGCTAATTTTAAAAGGCAAGCCCACGAACCAACCACACAGATGGGCTTGATATGGGCGTAGTTAAAAGCCCCCAGAGCACTTTGCACTGGACCCTAAAAATTAGGAAGTATTCCATACACAACTCACCACCAGTATCTGGATGTGGCAAAAAGGTGCTATTATGAATTAGGCCCAGGACAAATACTGTATTTTATTTAAATTTTTAAACCACAGATGGGAACTATAGCATATTTTGTTTGTGCTGTATTTGTGTAAAATGAACTGAGAATTTTGTAAAACGAATAACACAAAATTCTTAAAGTAAACATATGTCCAAGCAAAAGGAGAAAAACTGTCCGAAGACGAATATATTCTCACGAAAACCTGTTGTTCACAGAAAGTAAACACTAGAAGGCGGCAAGCCAACTAGTCTAAACTATGCAATCCTTAAACTATTTTGCTGACACTTTGAATATATATGACTGGACTTAGCTGATTGGCTCCCTGAGTCCCTGCTGCACCTGAGACCCGCCCCCCCACCTGCTCTGGCCCTTTAAGTTTGTGGAGGGAAGCCCAAGACAGCCACCTCCATTTTGTGAGCCTCTGTGCATCTCCCCTGTGTCCTGATACAGGCCAGTGTTCAAGAATTGCAAAAAGACCTAGGTAAGGAGCCCTGTGAATTTTCTGGGTAAATAGTATTATTTGTTCAAAATTGTTTGTTTCAGCTACCTGTGTGTGTTTTACTGTGGACTCTCTGTGTTTCAGACAGCCTGGCCTCTTTTCAAGTGGTATTTGTTTGAAAATCGTTTTTTGCCGTGACTGTGTGAATTGCCTTGCTAGTTTGTGGCACCCCCTCTCCCCTCCCCCCCTTTTTTTTCCCCTCTCCTAAGTAAAAAGGCTACATACATCTTGCAGAGTGTGTCTTTTAGGAGACTGTTTTAATCTGTTTGTGTGATTTAAATTGTGCTTAAAAACTGTCTGCCCCCCTGTATTTTTGCCTTTAAAAAAGCCCTATTTTAGAGTGTGCGCCCAGCACTATAGAAGTGTTTGTTTCTTAAACAATCTCCCCCTTACCTGGAAAGTAGACTCTGCTAGCTTGGAAGTGTGGATTCAGCCTGTCTGTATCCAAGGCGATTCTGAATAGAGCAGCAGTTACCTTTCCCCCTGACCACAGGGACTGGAGTTCAGTTAACTTGCTCTTTATATAACTTCCTATTGGTTGTTGCATATGCTGTTGTGATAGGTTGTTGGGAGACGGTCCTTCATTGGTTGCTGGCTCCAGGGCTGCAGTTATGATTGGTGGATAGGGCAGGGAATCTGATTGGCCATTGGCTCTAGGTCTGAGATTCTGATTGGCTGTTGGTTCTAGGGCTGTGATTGGTGGATAGAGCTGGGATTCTGATTGGTTGCTGGTTTTAGGGCTGGGGCTGTGATTGGTGGTCAAGAATAGGGCTGTGATTGGTGATTAGGGCCGAGTCTCCCATTAGTTGGTTGAATCAGGGCTTGAAATTGGATTTGCTAGGGCTAGGACCAGCTTCTTATTGGCCAGCAGGGCTATAAAAGGCTAGGATTCAGGGCGTCTTAGCCCGGGCGGAGAGGCAAAGGGCAGTTGCTTGTAAGGGCAGAGAGGACAAGGGCAGTTGCTTGTAAGGGCGGAGAGGACAAGGGCAGTTGTCTGTTTGGGCCTGTTCGGGACAGGTAGGGACTAGGGCCTTGGGCCAGAAATGCTGCCCAATTCACATTTGACCATGAATGGTTTCAGCCCCTACACATCCCTCAACATGCAAACACACATTCTACAAAGGCATCCAACTCATGCATCACAAACTGACTACAGACAGATTGCATTGCTCCATCACCCAACACAATACCCTATATACAACACATATACACATACCCCCCACAACTACTACAGTCAAACACCTTCATTCTCACAGCAAACACTACTCTGTTCACACCCACTAACACAACCTGCCATCACCCACACAATACAAAACTACAACATACATTTCTCTCAGGTTCAGTCTCCCAGATACACACTCTCTGCTCATACTAACCAACAACACTATCCGCTGTTCGCTCCACACAGACCACCTGTCATCATAACAATGCCCAAACCCTGCCTTCAAAAACATCATCTACAAACACTCTTCCCCTCTCTTTACCATTTAAACAGAACCATACAATCCCCACATTTCACTCCACCACACATATTACCTCTTCCAGTCATCGCAACTAATACTAACTCCCGACACACACCCATCACCTCTTACACACCTCATACATTCATCTCCAAAACACATCAACACTCCATCTAACACTCAAATTCCACTTAGCAGCACTCACATACAAATCCCTCACCAAAAAGAACTACACCAATATCCCCTCATTATTCCACAAAAACAATACCAACCACAAACATCAGCACATCAAAGCAACACAAACGTACATTACACTCATCGTCATACCCACTCCCACCCCCAGGACTACACAAAGAATATAAATTCCATCCTATCTCCACCCCTACCCCCCCACTCTTCACAAACACCTACCACAATCACCCCAACCCAGCAACTTTCATTCACTCGCCTCTCCTCCATTGCACAATTTAGAGCCTTACATCATGATCCACATACTCCTCCACCACCCCTAACCCATACTCCATCCACACTAAACAAACGCAAACAAAATAAAAAACAGGTCACTCATAGCAACCTCGCATCCCCTTGTCTGTTACATAATAAAACTACCCTACAAAAAACACTACACTCCTCATGGCTCCCTCAGCCACCAAGTCCACCACCCACACACACACACACAGACCCAACAAAATGCCTCCTTAAACTGCTGGAAGAGGAACACTATGTTGAAAAGCAAGACTATTGTGAGCCTCAAACAGTTATCACAACTAGCAACACTCCTGCTTCAAGCTCACATTACACTACTTACCGTTCTACTAAACAAAACACTACCACTAACACACCTTTTCTAAACTGCCAGCTCATAAATGCTCGATCACTCTTAAAAAAACAAGCACCACATCTACGACCTGCTCACAGACACACAACCTGACTTACTATTCATAACTGAATCCTGGTTGGGAGATGACATGGCACCAGTGCTGCACGAAGCCGTTCCTCCGGGCTATCAAACCATAACCCAAAACCGTATAGGCAAGACAGGAGGTGGACTAGCTATTATATTCAAACAGGCAATGAACCTCAGTAAAACAGACAACATCTCCATACAAGGTTGTGAAGCCCTCCTTACCAGATGCCACCCTACTCCAACTTCCTCCTGTAACTTTCTCCTCCTTTACAGACCTCCACCTAACAACTCCACTTTCCCAGATGCTTTTCTAGACACAGTCTCAAACCTTATTACACTATACTCCAATCTATGCATTCTTGGAGATCTAAACATTTGGTTTGACAAACCCAATATGCCCCATCCAAAAGCTATCACCACTGGCCTAGTCGCATTGAACCTACATCAGATTGTACACAATCCCACACACATCGTTGGTCACACCCTAGATGTCATTTTTGCTAAGCCTGAACTAGTTACTATTCATAGCATCACACCAATCACCTGGTCAGACCACCATATGATAACTTTCCGACATACAACTCCACAAATCAACACACCCCACAACTACTTACATACATACACCTATCGACCATGGAGCAAACTCAATTTGGATCACTTAGAAACACAACTAACAGCAAACACAGATCTAGATACAATTAATTCTGTACTGAAGCTTTATGAGTGGCAACAGGAAGCTTTTGATGTCCTAATACCACTCAGAAAAACTAAACACAACAAAAGAAAACCAACACCTTGGAGAAACACGGAACTAAAAAAGATAAAGCAACAAATCAGAAAGTTGCAGCGAACCTGGCTCAAAACAAACAACAGTCAAGACAAACTGCTACACAAACTTAACAGGATATACAAATCATCAATCAAAAAAGCTAAAAAAAGATACTACTCAGACAGAATTCAAAATGCTCAATCTACAACCAAGGAATTTTATAAAATTCTCAATGAATTTCGAAAACCTACATGCATGGAAGGAAGTCATCCCACTACTCAAGATTTCACAAACAAATTGGCAACTCACTACACAACCACCACCATACAAGAAAAAGACTATAGGTGGTACATCCTTCTCCGTCCAAGCAGCTAAACTATGGAATTCTTTACCCCCAACTATAAGAGCCACAGATAACTTTCTTGTCTTCAGAAAACGACTCAAGAGTTGGCTCTTTCCTTCATAACCACCTTTTTCAAACAACTATGAACTGCATATGCCTATGTTGATAAATATTTTTTTCAGATTATATGTATATTTCTATTTATTTATAGTTTCTTTAGAAAATCTGTATTGCTACTATGTCATAACAATAAAATACACACACACACTCTTTAAACCTGTTTGACTAAGTATTTTTTTACCCATGGTTCTAATTATGTATTGTATGTGCATATGTGTGTGTATTCATGTGTATGTGTGTGTGTATATATATGTGTTTGTATGTGTATATGTTGTTTTCTGTGCTTGGCATGTTCGTGGATCACTGCATGGCTCCTGGGTGGGTCGTTATATACTAGAATATCTATGAATTCCTGCTCTCATCTTATCACACTTATCTACTCATCATCATATGTCATGTCTCTATCAAACTATCCTCCACTCTCACTCTGACTCATCCCAAAACCCTTATACTACTTTCATCTCCTAAATATCTCTGCCTAAGCTCTTCCCTCCGCTTCCACATCTAACTCACCAAACCTCACTCTACTACTGTGACCTCCCACACAACCCTACTAATTTTCTCCTGCATTTATCTCACCCTGCTACTATGCTCTCCCTAACCCTTCCACATACTCTTCCCCCTCCGCCCCCCTTTACTCATCCCGAGCCTTTGGGTTGAGTAAATGAAGAATATACTCCCAATTAACACTTCTGGATTTCTTTCCTCCTCCACCCCTCCATTACTCCAGTCAATCTAACTAACAAACTTTCATATCCACGGCTCAAATTAACTCATAATAATACTAAAAATGTACTCATTATTTAACAATACTAATCCATCACTAATTCTTGTTGGGTTCCAGAGTAGCGTGCTACTCATCGAAAAGCGCTTCGACGCCTCGTCAGGGGTAGTAAGCGCTATATAAATGCGATTACAATAATATATATATATATATATATATATATGGGCTTTATCATGTTTACCAGTATGGCTAAAGTAGCTGACTAACTGGGGAACGGAGTTAGAGTCCATGCATCAGCTCACCAGTCTGTGATTGTGAGCACATCACTTCATTTCCCTGTGTCTATAAAAACAGCATAAGCAGCAAACATTGGCCCGACCTTTCACAAAGTGTACATGTACAATATACGAGGAACCACTTACCTGATGCAGCTTAATTAGCGGTTGTTCAAATAGAACATGCGCTCAAAATACACCAATGAAAATAAAGTAGTGGTTAAGAGTGATCATCTGTTGCCCTCTATATTGTATGTTTTTCCCCGACTACGGTGTACTCTGCAGCCGCGCTAAGCCCAGAAGAAGGTAGAGTGTCTCAAATCTATCAGTAGACATAATTTACAGGCAGGATTTTAGATGAATGACCATGTGTGGGTCACCGAAACAATTAGGTTATAAAAAGAAACAGACCATAAAAAGCATGCAAATGTAACATCTATACAAGTACCATGGTGCCGAGCTGATGTTAAGGAAAAAGCATGCAGCACAGCACTGTAATCGCCTTCAGAAGGAATGCGCCCGATCATCCTTGTGGGCTCATGTTGTAACGCCTGGAGAGCGAGCCGGGCAGAACAAAAGAAAGTTGCGCTGCCTCCCGAAGTGGCCGCCATTAAAGATGAAGTGTAGCGGCCATGAAGCGGAAGACGCGCTGATGTTAACCAAAAAGCAACAATGGAGGGTGTGCAATTTAAAAAAAAAAAAAGAAGTACTTACAACGGGAATACAGTTGTAAAACAAAAGTTTCCAGTTTCCTCGTTACATATTATGAAAACGCCAACGGGGGATGGGGTGGGAGGGTGTTTAGCGTGGCATGTAAGGACGCTGAGCAGCTCCAAAAACAAGAGTAGGAAACAATTACCATTAATTCTTTTTAAATGTCAACAACATAGGAGGCGGCGGGAGGGACCAACACTGCAATAATGGTTTTATGTTTACAGGGGGAGGTGGGGGGGGAATGGAGACCTGCTGTAGGACTTGCCCGAGGAAGCGTGGCTACTCTGGAACAGTGTGGGACGAACAGGCAAAAAATTAAAAAGAAAAAAAAGTCCCCTGCGAAAGAGACAAACAGGACAAAGCGTAAGTATACAGTAGTTGGTCCCTGCTCTGAAGGAGAAAAGGAGGGACAAAGAGGCAGAAATGACCACTAGCAAGGAAGAATTTTTAAATTACACTACCACCAACAAATGAAATCGCTCAACTAAAAAAAAGGTTTGTACATGTGTAAGGAAATGCCTCCTTGGCATGGTTGCCCCCTGACTTTTTGCCTTTGCTGATGCTATGTTTACAATTGAAAGTGTGCTGAAGCCTGCTAACCAGGCCCCAGCACCAGTGTTCTTTCCCTAACCTGTACTTTTGTATCCACAATTGGCAGACCCTGGCATCCAGATAAGTCCCTTGTAACTGGTACTTCTAGTACCAAGGGCCCTGATGCCAAGGAAGGTCTCTAAGGGCTGCAGCATGTCTTATGCCACCCTGGAGACCTCTCACTCAGCACAGACCCACTGCTTGCCAGCTTGTGTGTGCTAGTGAGAACAAAACGAGTAAGTCGACATGGCACTCCCCTCAGGGTGCCATGCCAGCCTCTCACTGCCTATGCAAGTATAGGTCAGTCACCCCTCTAGCAGGCCTTACAGCCCTAAGGCAGGGTGCACTATAACATAGGTGAGGGTACCAGTGCATGAGCATGGTACCCCTACAGTGTCTAAACAAAACCTTAGACATTGTAAGTGCAGGGTAGCCATAAGAGTATATGGTCTGGGAGTATGTCAAACACGAACTCCACAGCACCATAATGGCTACACTGAAAACTGGGAAGTTTGGTATCAAACTTCTCAGCACAATAAATGCACACTGATGCCAGTGTACATTTTATTGCAAAATACACCCCAGAGGGCACCTTAGAGGTGCCCCCTGAAACTTAACCGACTGTCTGTGTAGGCTGACTAGTTCCAGCAGCCTGCCACACTAGAGACATGTTGCTGGCCCCATGGGGAGAGTGCCTTTGTCACTCTGAGGCCAGTAACAAAGCCTGCACTGGGTGGAGATGCTAACACCTCCCCCAGGCAGGAGCTGTAACACCTGGCGGTGAGCCTCAAAGGCTCACCCCTTTGTCACAGCCCAGCAGGGCACTCCAGCTTAGTGGAGTTGCCCGCCCCCTCCGGCCACGGCCCCCACTTTTGGCGGCAAGGCTGGAGGGAACAAAGAAAGCAACAAGGAGGAGTCACTGGCCAGTCAGGACAGCCCCTAAGGTGTCCTGAGCTGAGGTGACTAACTTTTAGAAATCCTCCATCTTGCAGATGGAGGATTCCCCCAATAGGGTTAGGATTGTGACCCCCTCCCCTTGGGAGGAGGCACAAAGAGGGTGTACCCACCCTCAGGGCTAGTAGCCATTGGCTACTAACCCCCCAGACCTAAACACGCCCTTAAATTTAGTATTTAAGGGCTACCCTGAACCCTAGAAAATTAGATTCCTGCAACAACAAGAAGAAGGACTGCCCAGCTGAAAACCCCTGCAGAGGAAGACCAGAAGACAACAACTGCCTTGGCTCCAGAAACTCACCGGCCTGTCTCCTCCCTTCCAAAGAACTCTGCTCCAGCGACGCCTTCCAAAGGGACCAGCGACCTCTGAATCCTCTGAGGACTGCCCTGCTTCGACGACGACAAGAAACTCCCGAGGACAGCGGACCTGCTCCAAAAAGACTGCAACTTTGTTCCAAGAAGCAGCTTTAAAGAACCCTGCAACTCCCCGCAAGAAGCGTGAGACTTGCAACACTGCACCCGGCGACCCCGACTCGGCTGGTGGAGAACCAACACCTCAGGGAGGACCCCCGGACTACTCTACGACTGTGAGTACCAAAACCCGTCCCCCCTGAGCCCCCACAGCGCCGCCTGCAGAGGGAATCCCGAGGCTTCCCCTGACCGCGACTCTCTGAAACCTAAGTCCCGACGCCTGGAAAAGACCCTGCACCCGCAGCCCCCAGGACCTGAAGGACCGGACTTTCACTGGAGAAGTGACCCCCAGAAGTCCCTCTCCCTTGCCTGCCTGCAGCGCTGAAGAGATCCCTTGATCTCTCATTGACTTACATTGCGAACCCGACGCTTGTTCTAACACTGCACCCGGCCGCCCCCGCGCCGCTGAGGGTGAAATTTCTGTGTGGGCTTGTGTCCCCCCCGGTGCCCTACAAAACCCCCCTGGTCTGCCCTCCGAAGACGCGGGTACTTACCTGCCAGCAGACCGGAACCGGGGCACCCCCTTCTCTCCATTCTAGCCTATGCGTTTTGGGCACCACTTTGAACTCTGCACCTGACCGGCCCTGAGCTGCTGGGGTGGTGACTTTGGGGTTGCTCTGAACCCCCAACGGTGGGCTACCTTGGACCAAGAACTGAACCCTGTAAGTGTCTTACTTACCTGGTAAAACTAACAAAAACTTACCTCCCCCAGGAACTGTGAAAATTGCACTAAGTGTCCACTTTTGAAATAGCTATTTGTGAATAACTTGAAAAGTATACATGCAATTGAAGTGATTCAAAGTTCCTAATGTACTTACCTGCAATACCTTTCAAACAAGATATTACATGTTAAATTTGAACCTGTGGTTCTTAAAATAAACTAAGAAAAGATATTTTTCTATAACAAAACCTATTGGCTGGATTTGTCTCTGAGTGTGTGTACCTCATTTATTGTCTATGTGTATGTACAACAAATGCTTAACACTACTCCTTGGATAAGCCTACTGCTCGACCACACTACCACAAAATAGAGCATTAGTATTATCTATTTTTACCACTATTTTACCTCTAAGGGGAACCCTTGGACTCTGTGCATGCTATTCCTTACTTTGAAATAGCACATACAGAGCCAACTTCCTACATTGGTGGATCAGCGGTGGGGTACAAGACTTTGCATTTGCTGGACTACCCAGCCAATACCTGATCACACGACAAATTCCAAAATTGTCATTAGAAATTGATTTTTGCAATTTGAAAAGTTTTCTAAATTCTTAAAAGACCTGCTAGGGCCTTGTGTTAGATCCTGTTTAGCATTTCTTTTAGAGTTTAAAAGTTTGTAAAAGTTTGAATTAGATTCTAGAACCAGTTTTAGATTCTTAAAAAGTATTCCAACTTTTAGAAGCAAAATGTCTAGCACAGATGTGACTGTGGTGGAACTCGACACCACACCTTACCTCCATCTACAGATGAGAGAGCGAAGGTCACTCTGTAAACTAAAGAAAATAGCAATGGGCCCCAAACCTACCAAAGTACAGCTCCAGGAGCTTTTGGCAGTTTGAAAAGGCCAACCCCTCTGAGGATGGCAACTCAGAGGATGAGGATAGTGACTTGGAGGGAAATTCCCCCCCTCCAGTCCTACTTAGGGAGAGCAGGGCTTCTCAAGCCCTGACTCCACAAATAATAGTCAGAGATGCTGGTTCCCTCACAGGAGGGACCAACAACTCTGAAATCACTGAGGATAACTCCAGTGAAGAGGACATCCAGTTAGCCAGGATGGCCAAAAGATTGGCTTTGGAAAGACAGATCCTAGCCATAGAAAGGGAAAGACAAGAGATGGGCCTAGGACCCATCAATGGTGGCAGCAACATAAATAGGGTCAGAGATTCTCCTGACATGTTGAAAATCCCCAAAGGGATTGTAACTAAATATGAAGATGGTGATGACATCACCAAATGGTTCACAGCTTTTGAGAGGGCTTGTGTAACCAGAAAAGTGAACAGATCTCACTGGGGTGCTCTCCTTTGGGAAATGTTCACAGGAAAGTGTAGGGATAGACTCCTCACACTCTCTGGAAAAGATGCAGAATCTTATGACCTCATGAAGGGTACCCTGATTGAGGGCTTTGGATTCTCCACTGAGGAGTATAGGATTAGATTCAGGGGGGCTCAAAAATCCTCGAGCCAGACCTGGGTTGACTTTGTAGACTACTCAGTAAAAACACTAGATGGTTGGATTCAAGGCAGTGGTGTAAGTAATTATGATGGGCTGTACAATTTATTTGTGAAAGAACACCTGTTAAGTAATTGTTTCAATGATAAACTGCATCAGCATCTGGTAGACCTAGGACCAATTTCTCCCCAAGAATTGGGAAAGAAGGCGGACCATTGGGTCAAGACTAGGGTGTCCAAAACTTCCACAGGGGGTGACCAAAAGAAAGGGGTCACAAAACCTCCCCAGGGGAAAGGTGGTGAGACAGCCAAAAATAAAAATAGTAAAGAGTCTTCTACAGGCCCCCAAAAACCTGCACAGGAGGGTTGGCCCAGAGCCTCTTCACAAAACAATCCTGCGTACAAGGGTAAAAACTTTGATCCCAAAAAGGCCTGGTGTCGTAGCTGTAATCAGCCTGGACACCAAACTGGAGACAAGGCCTGTCCCAAGAAAGGTTCCACTCCAAACTCCAATCCAGGTAACACTGGAATGGCTAGTCTCCAAGTGGGATCAACAGTGTGCCCAGAGCAAATCAGGGTCCACACTGAAGCTACACTAGTCTCTGAGGGTGGGGTGGATTTAGCCACACTAGCTGCCTGGCCTCCTAACATGCAAAAATACAGGCAGCAGCTCTTTATTAATGGGACAAGTGTAGAGGGCCTGAGGGATACAGGTGCCAGTGTCACCATGGTGACAGAGAAACTGGTTTCCCCTGGCCAATACATGACTGGAAAAACCTATACAGTCACCAATGCTGACAATCAGACTAAAGCACATCCCATGGCAATGGTAACTTTAGAATGGGGAGGGGTCAATGGCCTGAAACAGGTGGTGGTCTCCTCAAACATCCCAGTAGACTGTCTGCTTGGAAATGACCTGGAGTCCTCAGCATGGGCTGAGGTAGAACTAAAAACCCATGCAGCCATGCTGGGTATCCCTGAACTGGTGTGTGTAAAAACAAGAGCACAGTGCAAGGCACAGGGTGAAAAAGTAGAGCTGGAGTCTGGAAGAATGGCCCAGCCTACCAAGAGAAAAGGAAAGTCAGTTGGGAAACCAACTGCAACACAGTCAGAAAAAGAGAACCTCTCTTCTCAGGAAGAAGTTCTGCCCTCTGAGGGAACTGAGCCTTTGGAGCTTGAACCTTATCAGGTTGAGCTCTTAGGCCCAGGGGGACCCTCAAGGGAGGAGCTGTGTAAGGGACAAGAAACCTGTCCCTCTCTTGAAGGCCTTAGGCAGCAAGCTGCTGAAGAGTCCAAGGGCAAGAAAAATGGAACACATAGGGTCTATTGGGAAGATGGACTCCTGTACACTGAGGCCAGAGACCCCAAACCTGGTGCCACTAGGAGAGTGGTAGTGCCTCAGTCGTTCAGAGAGTTTATTCTGACCTTAGCCCATGATATTCCCCTTGCTAGGCATTTGGGACAAACCAAGACGTGGGAGAGGTTAGTCAACCACTTCTACTGGCCCAATATGTCCCAGAAGGTTAAGGAGTTTTGCCTCTCCTGCCCCACCTGTCAATCCAGTGGTAAGACAGGTGGGCACCCAAAGGCCCCCCTCATTCCACTTCCAGTGGTGGGGGTCCCCTTTGAAAGAGTGGGTGTGGACATAGTTGGTCCACTGGAACCTCCCACAGCCTCAGGAAATATGTATATCCTAGTAGTAGTGGATCATGCTACTAGGTATCCTGAAGCTATTCCCCTTAGGTCGACTACTGCCCCTGCAGTAGCCAAGGCCCTCATTGGTATCTTTACCAGAGTGGGTTTCCCTAAGGAGGTGGTGTCTGACAGAGGTACCAACTTCATGTCAGCATACCTAAAACACATGTGGAATGAGTGTGGAGTGACTTACAAATTCACTACACCATACCATCCACAAACTAATGGCTTAGTTGAGAGATTCAACAAGACATTAAAAGGCATGATCATGGGGCTCCCAGAAAAACTCAAAAGGAGATGGGATGTCCTCTTGCCATGTCTGCTTTTCGCTTACAGAGAGGTGCCACAGAAGGGAGTAGGATTCTCACCCTTTGAACTTCTGTTTGGTCACCCTGTAAGGGGACCACTTGCTCTTGTTAAAGAAGGCTGGGAGAGACCTCTTCATGAGCCTAAACAAGACATAGTGGACTATGTACTTGGCCTTCGCTCTAGAATGGCAGAGTACATGGAAAAGGCAACCAAAAACCTTGAGGCCAGCCAACAGCTCCAGAAGTTTTGGTATGACCAAAAGGCTGCAATGGTTGAGTTCCAACCAGGGCAGAAAGTCTGGGTTCTGGAGCCTGTGGCTCCCAGGGCACTCCAGGACAAATGGAGTGGCCCTTACCCAGTGCTAGAAAGGAAGAGTCAAGTCACCTACTTGGTGGACCTGGGCACAAGCAGGAGCCCCAAGAGGGTGATCCATGTGAACCACCTTAAGCTCTTCCATGACAGGGCTGATGTAAATCTGTTGATGGTAACAGATGAGGATCAGGAGGCAGAGAGTGAACCTCTCCCTGATCTTCTGTCATCAGACCCAAAAGATGGCTCAGTAGATGGAGTGATCTACTCAGACACCCTCTCTGGCCAACAGCAAGCTGATTGTAGGAGAGTCCTACAACAGTTTCCTGAACTCTTCTCCCTAACCCCTGGTCAGACACACCTGTGTACCCATGATGTGGACACAGGAGACAGCATGCCTGTCAAAAACAAAATTTTTAGACAGTCTGACCATGTTAAGGAAAGCATCAAGGTGGAAGTCCACAAGATGCTGGAATTGTGAGTAATTGAGCGCTCTGACAGCCCCTGGGCTAGCCCAGTGGTCTTAGTCCCCAAACCTCACACCAAAGATGGAAAGAAAGAGATGAGGTTTTGTGTGGACTACAGAGGGCTCAACTCTGTCACCAAGACAGATGCTCATCCAATTCCTAGAGCTGATGAGCTCATAGATAAATTAGGTGCTGCCAAATTCTTAAGTACCTTTGACTTGACAGCAGGGTACTGGCAAATAAAAATGGCACCTGGAGCAAAAGAGAAAACAGCATTCTCCACACCTGATGGGCATTATCAGTTTACTGTTATGCCCTTTGGTTTAAAGAATGCCCCTGCCACCTTCCAAAGGTTGGTGAATCAAGTCCTTGCTGGCTTGGAGTCCTTTAGCACAGCTTATCTTGATGATATTGCTGTCTTCAGCTCCACCTGGCAGGATCACCTGGTCCACCTGAAGAAGGTTTTGAAGGCTCTGCAATCTGCAGGCCTCTCTATCAAGGCATCCAAATGCCAGATAGGGCAGGGAACTGTGGTTTACTTGGGCCACCTTGTAGGTGGAGGCCAAGTTCAGCCACTCCAACCCAAGATCCAGACTATTCTGGACTGGGTAGCTCCAAAAACCCAGACTCAAGTCAGGGCATTCCTTGGCTTGACTGGGTATTACAGGAGGTTTGTGAAGGGATATGGATCCATTGTGACAGCCCTCACTGAACTCACCTCCAAGAAAATGCCCAAGAAAGTGAACTGGACTGTGGAATGCCAACAGGACTTTGACACCCTGAAACAAGCAATGTGCTCAGCACCAGTTCTAAAAGCTCCAGATTATTCTAAGCAGTTCATTGTGCAGACAGATGCCTCTGAACAGGGGATAGGGGCAATTTTGTCCCAAACAAATGATGATGGCCTTGACCAGCCTGTTGCTTTCATTAGCAGGAGGTTACTCCCCAGGGAGCAGCGTTGGAGTGCCATTGAGAGGGAGGCCTTTGCTGTGGTTTGGTCCCTGAAGAAGCTGAGACCATACCTCTTTGGGACTCACTTCCTAGTTCAAACTGACCACAGACCTCTCAAATGGCTGATGCAAATGAAAGGTGAAAATCCTAAACTGTTGAGGTGGTCCATCTCCCTACAGGGAATGGACTTTATAGTGGAACACAGACCTGGGACTGCCCATGCCAATGCAGATGGCCTTTCCAGGTTCTTCCACTTAGAAAATGAAGACTCTCTTGGGAAAGGTTAGTCTCATCCTCTTTCGTTTGGGGGGGGGGGGGGTTGTGTAAGGAAATGCCTCCTTGGCATGGTTGCCCCCTGACTTTTTGCCTTTGCTGATGCTATGTTTACAATTGAAAGTGTGCTGAGGCCTGCTAACCAGGCCCCAGCACCAGTGTTCTTTCCCTAACCTGTACTTTTGTATCCACAATTGGCAGACCCTGGCATCCAGATAAGTCCCTTGTAACTGGTACTTCTAGTACCAAGGGCCCTGATGCCAAGGAAGGTCTCTAAGGGCTGCAGCATGTCTTATGCCACCCTGGAGACCTCTCACTCAGCACAGACCCACTGCTTGCCAGCTTGTGTGTGCTAGTGAGAACAAAACAAGTAAGTCGACATGGCACTCCCCTCAGGGTGCCATGCCAGCCTCTCACTGCCTATGCAAGTATAGGTCAGTCACCCCTCTAGCAGGCCTTACAGCCCTAAGGCAGGGTGCACTATACCATAGGTGAGGGTACCAGTGCATGAGCATGGTACCCCTACAGTGTCTAAACAAAACCTTAGACATTGTAAGTGCAGGGTAGCCATAAGAGTATATGGTCTGGGAGTTTGTCAAACACGAACTCCACAGCACCATAATGGCTACACTGAAAACTGGGAAGTTTGGTATCAAACTTCTCAGCACAATAAATGCACACTGATGCCAGTGTACATTTTATTGCAAAATACACCCCAGAGGGCACCTTAGAGGTGCCCCCTGAAACTTAACCGACTGTCTGTGTAGGCTGACTAGTTCCAGCAGCCTGCCACACTAGAGACATGTTGCTGGCCCCATGGGGAGAGTGCCTTTGTCACTCTGAGGCCAGTAACAAAGCCTGCACTGGGTGGAGATGCTAACACCTCCCCCAGGCAGGAGCTGTAACACCTGGCGGTGAGCCTCAAAGGCTCACCCCTTTGTCACAGCCCAGCAGGGCACTCCAGCTTAGTGGAGTTGCCCGCCCCCTCCGGCCACGGCCCCCACTTTTGGCGGCAAGGCTGGAGGGAACAAAGAAAGCAACAAGGAGGAGTCACTGGCCAGTCAGGACAGCCCCTAAGGTGTCCTGAGCTGAGGTGACTAACTTTTAGAAATCCTCCATCTTGCAGATGGAGGATTCCCCCAATAGGGTTAGGATTGTGACCCCCTCCCCTTGGGAGGAGGCACAAAGAGGGTGTACCCACCCTCAGGGCTAGTAGCCATTGGCTACTAACCCCCCAGACCTAAACACGCCCTTAAATTTAGTATTTAAGGGCTACCCTGAACCCTAGAAAATTAGATTCCTGCAACAACAAGAAGAAGGACTGCCCAGCTGAAAACCCCTGCAGAGGAAGACCAGAAGACAACAACTGCCTTGGCTCCAGAAACTCACCGGCCTGTCTCCTGCCTTCCAAAGAACTCTGCTCCAGCGACGCCTTCCAAAGGGACCAGCGACCTCTGAATCCTCTGAGGACTGCCCTGCTTCGACGACGACAAGAAACTCCCGAGGACAGCGGACCTGCTCCAAAAAGACTGCAACTTTGTTCCAAGAAGCAGCTTTAAAGAACCCTGCAACTCCCCGCAAGAAGCGTGAGACTTGCAACACTGCACCCGGCGACCCCGACTCGGCTGGTGGAGAACCAACACCTCAGGGAGGACCCCCGGACTACTCTACGACTGTGAGTACCAAAACCCGTCCCCCCTGAGCCCCCACAGCGCCGCCTGCAGAGGGAATCCCGAGGCTTCCCCTGACCGCGACTCTCTGAAACCTAAGTCCCGACGCCTGGAAAAGACCCTGCACCCGCAGCCCCCAGGACCTGAAGGACCGGACTTTCACTGGAGAAGTGACCCCCAGAAGTCCCTCTCCCTTGCCTGCCTGCAGCGCTGAAGAGATCCCTTGATCTCTCATTGACTTACATTGCGAACCCGACGCTTGTTCTAACACTGCACCCGGCCGCCCCCGCGCCGCTGAGGGTGAAATTTCTGTGTGGGCTTGTGTCCCCCCCGGTGCCCTACAAAACCCCCCTGGTCTGCCCTCCGAAGACGCGGGTACTTACCTGCCAGCAGACCGGAACCGGGGCACCCCCTTCTCTCCATTCTAGCCTATGCGTTTTGGGCACCACTTTGAACTCTGCACCTGACCGGCCCTGAGCTGCTGGTGTGGTGACTTTGGGGTTGCTCTGAACCCCCAACGGTGGGCTACCTTGGACCAAGAACTGAACCCTGTAAGTGTCTTACTTACCTGGTAAAACTAACAAAAACTTACCTCCCCCAGGAACTGTGAAAATTGCACTAAGTGTCCACTTTTGAAATAGCTATTTGTGAATAACTTGAAAAGTATACATGCAAATGAAGTGATTCAAAGTTCCTAATGTACTTACCTGCAATACCTTTCAAACAAGATATTACATGTTAAATTTGAACCTGTGGTTCTTAAAATAAACTAAGAAAAGATATTTTTCTATAACAAAACCTATTGGCTGGATTTGTCTATGAGTGTGTGTACCTCATTTATTGTCTATGTGTATGTACAACAAATGCTTAACACTACTCCTTGGATAAGCCTACTGCTCGACCACACTACCACAAAATAGAGCATTAGTATTATCTATTTTTACCACTATTTTACCTCTAAGGGGAACCCTTGGACTCTGTGCATGCTATTCCTTACTTTGAAATAGCACATACAGAGCCAACTTCCTACAACATGTCTATGCATGCCATTCACACTGTCCATCATCGACGAATGGTGGTGTACGTGCAGGGAAAAGGACTTAAATAAAAAAAATATACTTTTTGAGTGCACAAGAGCATGTACGTTGTGCAGATTGTCCTTCTGAGCCAGGCATGCTAATGGGGTTTATCTCACGTTTTCTATGGAGAAGCATTGGGTATACTTGCCCACTGGCATGCATGACACTAATTGTAAACTGCATGTTGCACAGCACCAAGGTTTTGGGTAACAACACAGCGTCTTCCTCTAATAAGCATTTGCAAAGCCAATAGGTCTCGTCTTTGTGAGATCTACTGGCTTTTTCAATGGTTCTTAGCCATGTTGCAATGGGGCTGAAAGTAACGAAAATAAGTTCTACAACACAGCCAGTGTTGAACGTGGCATAGCTTTTTATTAAAAAGAAAAAAGAAAAAAATATGTCATCTATGCTACAGTGAAGCCAGTGCTGCTGTACAATATGGGAAAAAATGTCAGTCATAGATCTTGCATAAGCGAAACCTATTGGCTTTGCAAATGCTTGTTCAGTTATTGAAGAGCGAAGACAACTTTCAGTGGAGACATTTAAAAAAAATATATCTATTAAAATGTCATGGCTATGCTGAAAAGGGTGAACTGCTGTGCCCTCAATCCACTTCTAGGTAGACCGTTAATAGAAATAATTACATGGTCTGTGTTCACAACCTTTTCTGCGACTATCCACCTACAATAAAGTATCATAAATCATATGTAAATAATTGAGGTGTTGTCTGGAACAAGCACACACAAATCAATAAAATCACTATACATATAGATTGGGTATTAACAGTAAATAGACCCGCTTTTAGCAGGGACTACAACCACGTACTGTATGTAGCAAGAGTATGTATAGGATGACCACAAGTAACTGCCACTTCAATTTAGAAACTACCAGATAGGTTTTTAGACAACACAAAGCATTTAGGACACAACAATGCCAGACTTCTGACCAATTGAAATAAATTAGACTGTCATTTCCACAAAACAATCTGCTAAATGAACATCGGAGTGAATAAAGATATTGTCTAGCCTACATAGCTTTCTAAGTAGAAGCGCTTTTGCCTACAAATCACTAGAAAGAAAGTAGCCGGGTACAGGCTGAGTCACATGATAATCTTTGACAGCGAAGTTGGGAGGGGCTGAAACAATCAATTCCGAGCATGTATCTTTCTACGTCATTACTTCAGACCTGCTTTCGTCCTTATTAAACCGGTGTATAATTTGGACACATACATATATCACCGACAAAATCGATCCCATGTACTCACGTAGTACATCTGATCGTAATGACCCACTCTCCAGTACCTTCCACTAACGAAACTCACCTAAAATTCAGGATCGCCTGTCTTCCCCTCCGCCGCCTGGGCTGTAAACAGGACAGAGCCTGCACAAAATGGCACCCACTGTTTCGGCACAGAGGGAGTTACTTAGAGTGTCAAGAGTTAAGTATCGTAGAGTGGCCTGGAGCGAAGCGGCATAAAGAAGTGATACACAGTAGAATACATTGATTTTGAGTAAAGTACAGTAAAGTGGTGTAGAGTGCCTTGACAGAGTGGCAGTCAGTGGTTCAGAGTAGAGTGCAGTGGCGTAAAATGCAGCTCAGTAGAGTAGATTGCTTGAGTAGAACAGAGTGGTGTAGAGTTCAATGACAGAGCACATGGTGTAGACTGGCACAGATTGCAGTGGCGTAGTGGTGCAGAGTAGTGACAGTTCTGTGACAGAGTGCAGTCTTACAGAGTAGAGCATTACACAATGCAGTTGTGTGGCGAAGACTGGTGCAGCGTATAACAGTTGCAAGACTGCAGTGGCATATATTATTGCATCAGAGTATATTGGTGCAGTGTGCAGTGTAGCTGGTGTAGAGTGCACAGGCTTTGAGTAAAATAGTGTTGACAGCACTGGCGTAGACGGGTATAGAGGGCTGTAGAGCAATACAGAGTGGCCAGTATAGATTGAAGTGGTGCAGAGTGGAGTAGTGTGGCACAGAGTGCAGTGGTATAGAGTGCAAAGGTGTAAAGTGGAGGATTGCAGAATGGAACAGGATAGATTGTTTCAGAATAGAGTGGAGTGGTGCAAGATGAAGTGCAGCGGCAGAGTAGTGGCGAAGAGTGTAGTGGCATAGAGTGCAGTGTTGCATAGTACAGTGACAGTAGAACAGAGTGGTGCAGAGTTGGGTGGCTTCGACTGGACTGGTGTAGAATGCTTTTGCGCATAGTAGAGTGGGGTAGAGTACACTGGCCTAGAGTAGAGTGGTGTAGAGTAGAAAGGCATAGAGTAGAGTGGTGTAGAGTAGAAAGGCATAGAGTAGAGTGGTGTAGAGTAGAAAGGCATAGAGTAGAGTGGGGTAGGGTACACTGGCCTAAAGTAGAGTGGTGTAGAGTAGAAAGGCATAGAGTAGAGTGGGGTAGAGTACACTGGCCTAGAGTAGAGTGGTGTAGAGTAGAAAGGCATAGAGTAGAGTGGTGTAGAGTAGAAAGGCATAGAGTAGAGTGGGGTAGGGTACACTGGCCTAGAGTAGAGTGGTGTAGAGTAGAAAGGCATAGAGTAGAGTGGGGTAGGGTACACTGGCCTAGAGTAGATTGGTGTAGAGTAGAAAGGCATAGAGTAGAGTGGGGTAGGGTACACTGGCCTAGAGTAGAGTGGTGTAGAGTAGAAAGGCATAGAGTAGAGTGGGGTAGAGTACACTGGCCTAGAGTAGAGTGGTGTAGAGTAGAAAGGCATAGAGTAGAGTGGTGTAGAGTAGAAAGGCATAGAGTAGAGTGGTGTAGAGTAGAAAGGCATAGAGTACAGTGGGGTAGGGTACACTGGCCTAGAGTAGAGTGGTGTAGAGTAGAAAGGCATAGAGTAGAGTGGGGTAGGGTACACTGGCCTAGAGTAGAGTGGTGTAGAGTAGAAAGGCATAGAGTAGAGTGGGGTAGGGTACACTGGCCTAGAGTAGAGTGGTGTAGAGTAGAAAGGCATAGAGTAGAGTGGGGTAGAGTACACTGGCCTAGAGTAGAGTGGTGTAGAGTAGAAAGGCATAGTGAAGTGGCGTAGAGGGTCGCACCAAAAGCCAGCAGTGCTAAAGCAGGCCCTGGTGGTAAGAAGTTGTTGTTTCAGTGGAACGTGTTCACCTATTTTATTGTTGACAACCCACGCATCCACCAAATAGTATAAATACAATGTTTTAACATAAGCAGGATGTTTTATGCTGTTGTGTAAATAATGTAGTGGTTTTCCTGGCTCCCGTTTGTAGTTTTCAGGAAAGCAGTAATCTCAGTTGTCTAGGTTTTTATGGCACAGTGCCACTGCAAGTGTTATACACACGGAGGCTATTGCTCATTAACAGTAGTAATATAGGCTACACCTTTTGACTTGCTAATGCGTGTTAATGATAAAAGGGGTTGATACTCAAGACTTGCTAACTGTAAACAGAAAGATTATTAGACAGTCACTAGAGGTTAAGCAAAAGCCAACAGTGCTTTGACTGTAGAACCTCAATATGAATATTTGTTTAGCACCATCACAGAATGTTGGTTTAACACTTCCATTCAGGCCTGTTTTAAGTGTTTTGTTACAGCCTCAAACTGGAGCACAGGACTGGCACAAGCAGGTTCCATGGAAAGAATGATCTCCATTCCTATTGCGTGCCTATAAATGCTCTCACTTTGAAGACACAGAAACAAAAGTAAACACCAGCTCTCTTGGAAGACGTTTGACCTTTGAGTTTAAATGCACATGAAATGAGCGAAGATAAGAACAAGTTTTAAAAGCCTGTTCACAGAAAGCGAGATTTCAAAAGGATAGAGACAGCCTAAAACAAACAGAGCCATTAAACAGAAAGCAAGGCAATGTGAGTTACAGACCACAAAGCCAAATTGTATGTAATGGGCAGAGTGAATTCCCAGAGAAGCTTTCCGAATGTCCCCAAGAAGTCTTCAACAGACCAAACAGCTCCACTGTCTGGTAGGCTTCAACCTCAATATGAGACTAAAGAGACTTCTCCAAACATGAAAGGAGGATCAGTCATTCATAACCTAGCCAGAACTGACAGAACCAGCCTCACTTGAACGCAGTGCTTTATAACAAAACAATGTCATTTTGCAAAAGCAGTAAGATACAACTCAGTTAAACTGCTGATATTGACGTTGCTTTTTTGTCTTATTAAGCACCAAGGTCCCAGGAATTCTTGTAAGAATTATAAAAGCCACCAGTATCCTAGCTTGACTGGAAGCCTAAAAAATGCTCAAAAGTGGAAAAAGTTTGAGATTCGCCTCTCAAGGGATGTAAACCAGAAAAAGAAGAAAAGGCAGGTTGTGCCAAGGGGAAAGGTTTATATCCACTATGGCAATTTAACTACTGTTTCATATGTCATTTTGCAGAAAAGAAAGTGTGTAAGAAAAGCACCTTTTGACTTGCCTATATATTTGGCAACCATTGATGAATCTTCACAAAATGTTCCCAAAAAAAGACTTGCTGCTCGCTTCAGCAGCTGTATGGAAAGTTTTGGAGTGATCCATCAAGTGGGGGCAGAGGAAGAGAGAAAAAAAAAAGGGGGGGGGGGACGGGACGGAGGGGGGTTCAGGGTCCCAAAACTGGTTCCCATCTTTTTCCAGGATGATAGGCAGCTTACCAAAGGGCCCCCCCAGTGCATTTCCCGCTGATATTTGTGGCACGCTTTGCTAGCAAGTGATACAAGAACATCTTCACAAAACAAAAAAGCACTTATGTCATATAGATAAAAGGACAGATCCTAGTTTGGTGGAGATGCACGTCTTTATAGTCTTCTTGGCCTCTCTATAGGAGGATTCATGTTATCACAGTATTTTTGAGTCAATAAGATTGCCAAACGCACACAAGTTCGCTAGAGACATTTCCTCGTGGTCCACTATGCAGCTGTAGTTAAGAATACGTACTGGACATTTACCCAAGGAGGCAGAAAGAACTCCACTTGGGTAGATACTTTGTGCAAAACTGTGGACTCTTGCTGGATAAAAGAGCAGGTGAGGTTCCTTTATGGCAGTCACTCACACAGCTACTGACACACCCAGACACTCACACAGACACTCATGCACCTACTCAGAGACACATGTACTCACTCACAGACCCACTCACGTACCCACTTATTCACAGACCCACTCAGACCCTCACACGCCCACTGAGCCACTCAGACCTCGCGTCCTACGGTAACTAACTTGCGCCCTCGCCATGCACTATTTATTTAACCCAGATGTTACAGAACTCATGACAAATTTTATACCCTCAATAAAATGTAAATGAAACATTATCAGTCAAATTACTGAAGATAAAAAAAAACAGTGCATGGCGGTGGCTCAAGTTATAGTTACTTGAAATAACTTACTATAACTGCTGAATTTCTATGGTTTTGTGCGAGAAAATTCAGAACCTAAATGTAATGACCTTGTTACCTTTGTTTTTTTAGTGAATTTCTAAGTTTTTTTACTTCTATTTCCGAACTATAATGCTTTTTCCTCATTTATTTTTCCATAGAGATTTTGAACAGCAATTGCGCCCAAACCACTGAATGGATTGCCACCAAATTTGTCAGAAAGGTGACTTTTGGTCCAGAAAGAGCCTCTTTTGTTATTTCGTGTAAATCCCTTCAGTATTTTTAGAGAGTTAAAAGAAAATCCAAATTTGTATATAGGGACGCGAAGGCGTCGCAATCTCTCCTGATCTCAAGCTTAGATTTTCAGCCGAGTCCCAGAAAAAAGGTTAAAAATAAACAATAGGGGCCAGGGTACGGACCCCCCGAACCACTTAGCTCTGGTGGTGGTGGGGGTCCTACTTTTCAGGTCCTAGCATTTATTATTTTGATATGGGGGGGGGGATTCCCCTGTCCTCCCCCACCCCAACAGCCTCAGGAACTGCCAACTCCCCGGTGCTCTAAATATGTTAAATGTTGGGAGGGGTTCTACCCGGCGGCGCCGCCTCCCCCCCCCCACAGCACTGGGGATCACCACCTTCTCTGGCATTTCTGATATTATGAGAATGGCCCACGGGCCGCCACCTTCCCAGGGCTGTTTGTTGAAAGGGGACGCCCCCCCCTTCCTCCTCCTCCAGAAGCCAATGATGGCCCTGAGGACCAACACCACCCTCTCCTCAGCCTAGCTCCTGCTATGTCAGTGGATGCACAACCCCACCGCAACAGCCTCGGGGGAACGTCACCTCCAGAGGGCTCTTAATACGTTACATGTTAGGAGGGATTGCACCGCGCCTGCCTACCCCTCGCAGCACTGGGGACCGCCACCGCCTCGGGAATTTGTTATGAGCAGGCCCCAGCTGCAGCACCAGGGACCACCACCTCCCCAGGTCTCTTTGTTGGAAGGGAGCCACCGCCCACACCCCCCTCCAGAAGGCAATGATGGCCCTGAGGACCATTAACCCCTCCCCTCTGCCAGGCTAGCCCCTGCTATGTCCGGGAGTGCCCAACCCTGGGACACAGCTGTGCTGTGGCTTGGCTGCAGCTTTGAAAGTTGACGCCAAGTCACAGCAAACACTCTGCTTACAGCGAGGGAGAGCTGTCAAACAGCTCCCCCACACTGCGAGCAGAGGTTTCCTCGGTTTCCCTACATGCAAAGATGCAGGCATAGAGACAGAGGAAACAACTGCTCTTACAGAGAAGAAGCTGCCCAAGCAAGCTTCCTCTCTGTGACAGCAATGCTGGTTCCCACAGGAGTTGGGGAGCCAGCTGGGACCGTGGGGGCCTTCAGGCTCCCCCCCTCCCTCCAACAGTCCCCAACATTGAGACTGGGTGCAGAGATCAGCCCTGGAGAGGTGGGCCATGTGGGGTTGGGTGGTTATAGGGGTTAGCCACAAGCCAGGCCTTGCACCCAACCCACACCGTGCACAGTGTTTGGTGGTTATAAGGGTAGCCTGCGGGGCCTGGCCACAGGACAGGTACTGCAGCCAACCCCATTGCACAAGGCTGAAGGCCGTGCACAGCATAGGGTTGGGTTGTTAAAGGGGGTTGGACGCAAGGACCAGCCACAGGCCAAGCTCTGCGGCCAACCACTACTGACGTCCCCTAGTGAACAAAATTAATCTGTAATCGAGAGAGTATCTCTGGCTGCTGCCTGGGTTTTGGAATATTTTCATACATACATTTGGAGTATGTCCATCATGTTGCGTACAGATCACAAGCCTTTAGTTAAGGTATTGGCACCAGGTGGTGCAGGAAAGGGGTCCGCAAGGTTAGCAAGATTAGCTTCACGCTGACAAGAATATACATATGTCTTAGAATATATTCCAGGGTGACGCAACACTTAAGCCGGTTGATTGTCTCATATGCCAGTTAAGTGGTGAGAAATGGATAGAGCAAACGTGGAAAGGTGTGAGAGGATGCAGTTGCGAGTATTGAAGATATTTAAGATTGTGCCATTTAAGAATGAAGGAAGATGTCACTTTAATGGAGGTGACAAATCTACTGAGGTGTGGTGGGAAAAGGGAGAGTTCTGTAAGTGCTTCAGCATGCTCGTACTTAAAAGTGCTGGATGAATTATCGATTGTTGGGAATGAAGTACTGATGAGGAGATAAATGTATTCCCCCTCCACGTTTTGCGCTTAACATTGTTCAAGTTGACGCACGAAGGGCGTTTGGGACAAACAGTAACAAAAAGAAGGTTGAAAGAGGATTTTTGGTGGCCAGGAATTGATGGCGATGTAGAGGAGTGTGTTGAGAGATGTAGCAGGTGTAAGAACAGTGAGAAAAGATTAAAAGGTAGGCAAACAAACGAGTTGTGGTGTCATTGAAGACCCCGGTATGGTATGGCATAGTGGGTGCTTGGATTTTATTGGCCCACTAGCGCATTTGGGTGCAGAGTTGAGATTTGGCTTAGTTTTAATGGATGTCCATTGTAAATGGCTTGTGGTGAGGTTTCTTAGGGAAATTACCACTGGATCTACACTTAAGTCCTGGAAAGGACTTTCAAAGACGAGTAGTGTCCTAATAGAATTAAAACGGATAATGGAACGCAGTTAGTGTCTGCGGAGATGAGAAATTTTGGGGAGAAAACAGGTATCAAACATTTCCGGACCAGTCTTTACAACACAGAGCCCGCCCAATGGTTTGGTTGAAAGGGCCAACCGTTTGGTAAGGGGGGATGCATTTTAGATGGTGGTGACAAATGATAGTAATAGTAAGTCTGAAGGTGTCGGATATTGTTTGGCATACCGTACAACTAGGAATTGTGTTATGTGGAAGGTGCCTTTTGAATTAATGAGAAAGGAAACCGGGAACAAAACTTTTCCCGGCATGGATGAGAAATTTGTTATGATATTGGCTTGAATTCTTACAAGGAAATTCAGGACAGTGGAAGTGGTGGAACTACCATAGTTAGTAGCACAAATAAATATAGGAAAATTCAGAAAGGGACTATGTTAAAATCAAGACAAATAAGTGGACAGGGAAATGGAGGTAATTTCGAGGTCCTTTCAAAGTAAAGGAGGTGCATCGGTTCTTAGTTGTATTAGAAAATGGTGAGAAATGGAATTTGAGAAAAGTGCCATGGTATTGTGATGCGAATTTAGTAGATGTTAAAGAAGGAAGTGGGTGTAGCAGTTACATATTAATGGATGACAAAGCATTTCTTCATAAAAATGTTGGTAGAGGAAATTCAATTATGCACGAGGAGAGCATGATTGAGAGAGAAGTGAGTGAGAGAAGAGTAGTTATGGAACCAAGAAGAACTCAAAGGAACCACAAGATTCCAGAGTATTTGAGAGATTGTTATGTAACCTAAATGTGTAGTTATATATTAGTAAGTACTCATATCTAATAGCTATGAATCTACTCTATTTTAATGATATTTTAATTATTTTGTGTTGTGTTCTTTTATTTATTTATTTATTTATTTGCAAAGGAGTAAGATGTTGTAAGAAGTATAAGGGGTCTTTTCCTTCAAAGAATGTATTGTAGGAATGTTAGTGTAAGAACCTGGAGTGAAGTTCCATGTAGAAGTTCCACACAGAATCAGTTGAAATGGCTGGCTGGCGAGGGAGGACTGCATGGACCTGTCTCATTACAAATAAACTCTCCTGCCACTTAACGAGGAGTATTGGAGTTTTGATGCGCTACAACAGGATGTATCCAGTGCTGATGCATCTGGCATTGAAGGGAAAGGAGAACAACATCAAATTGCATCTGGAATTATTTAATACAAAAGAAGAGGGTATATTCACTGTCATCAAACAAGTGCAGAAAAAAAGGAAGAGTTCAAGGACATTTATGCTTTTGACAGGGCTGACAGTATACGGGGAGGGATCATGCTCGGTTTAGTCATCCAAGAGCACCATTCATCAGATCGTACTGCCGACTATGTAGAAGCTTCATTATACACTTGATGTTACTCCACAACAGTCCACGACAAAGCTGTACAGTGAGACTATAGGCCTCCGCCTGCAAGGCTGGAGATTTGTTTTGCAGCATTCAAGCACAACTGTACCTCTAAAAGGTCAGGCCTATGAGCCCGGCAGATAGTGTAGTTGTCAAATAATTTATTATCTTGTCAATTTAGGAATGAATGCAACATTTTTGTTTTCCCTGAAGCACAGAGGCTAATCGTCTACAAAAACAAACAAGCACAAAAGGAGGCAAGAGAGGAAAATACAAACGTTAAGAAAGTGGGGTGATACAAAATATAAGCGCACTTAGATTCTTTCCAGATGAGAACTTTAAATCATCTGTTCTTTTACAATCACAATTTCTTCATGTGTGTAGGCATCTTAACAGATAGGTTCTCAATAATATACTTTTATGTTAAAAGCCTTCATTTTTAGCTTTTAAAAAAAAAAGTGTACATAAATGTTGCTTTGTCGCCAAACAAGTCTATAGTCTGCCCAAAGCATAGCAAAGTTAAGTGGATGCCAGTTTTCTTCTGGCATATTGTTTCAGAAGAGAATGCCATTATATGTGCCAATATTAACATATTACGATACTAGTTTCCCAGCAACCATTTCCTCCTCAACGGCCACTCATGTAGAACGAATCAGGTAAATGTAAACTAAAATAAATGTAAGCAAATAAGAAGCAGAAGACTACATCACATACACACACAAGGATTGTGACAGTCACAGTCTGTCAAAGATTATTTTTAAAAAAATTAACTATCTGGAAGAAATACTTGGCACCACCCATACTTGAGAGTGTTACCTTTCTATGAGTGCAAACTACTGTCAAAAAGAACTTAACACAAGGGCAGCACACCAATCTATTTAAGCCTGTTTGGAATTCAGACATGGCCTGCATGGCTTCTTAGTGGATCCTTCCCACTAAAGTAGATTGCTGCTTGCCAGTCTTCGAAATTATGTCTTCCATTCTATCGTCTCTGTGATTAACCTCCACATGCACACTAAAGTGTGCAAATTTACATGTGCTCAAAACACCAATAACTCCTGTGTTTGCCTAGCAACGCCCAAACTCTATGAGCTGTAGTTTTTACATGGTTGCTCAATGCACGATTGTTCCCACAACCAGTAGCCTTCTACTGATTCAAGGACAGTTGTTAGTTCCCACGGTGTCTTTAGTCACCCAGTTCAATATTTCTTGTGTATGAATGGCCAAGTCCTATCCCGTCTGCTTTGGACTCCCATAATCTGAATGATCTCCAGTTTAGATGACAGCACAATAACTCTCCTGTACAGGCTTTTTTTGCAGAGGATGTTCCAAGCATTAAATTCTGTTTGCTGCCAAAATTATTTTTTAACCTATCTTTTGATATCTCATTTTGGAATGTATAATTTAAGTAGGAACTCAAAGGGATTCGCGTATAAAAAACAAGCATTTGCAATGCAAAGGGCTCGTATTTGCTTTATAGAGCTATTGGCATTATAAATTTGTAACTGGACTTTTCTTGCCTCAAATTGGTCAACCCTCTCTCATAACTTCTTTTCCTGCCATATATGTCCAGTGGCTCTGCATATAACTAAAACACTTCAATTTACCTTCTTCCTCTATCTGCAGCAAAAAATGAAAATGTTGCCATTTGGCATCCTAATTCTAATCCACCATGCTATTTCCAATACAATACCACTTTCACCACCCCACCATCAGAGTTGCTGGCTAACAATTCCCCCCCAAAAGAACACAAGAAAGCCACAGAGGAGAAATAAACTAGAAGGGTCACCCAGACATATCAAGAGTGTTCAAATGGTCATAGCGTGATAAGGATGTTAAATTGGCCTGAATTATGGTCATAATTGTAAAAGAAGAGATTATTAAACATATACAACTATCATACAAATGTTTATCAGAAATAAACTTTTGGCATTAGACTGTAATGCTCAAAACAGCCCGTAGAGCACACCAAAACAAAAATACCATTTGTAAGAAACAGTCATGTAACCGTAACAGTGAGTTTCTAGCAGGCATAACCCCATGGGGAAAAAAAAAAAAAAAATTAAAAGGAGGAAGTAATGCAGTGCAACAACAAACTTAGCCCCTAGAGGGCGTTTTTTAGGGCTAGCAGGGCTACTGCAATGATATTACAAACAGGGCCTTCAAACAAAACTTCTAACTGTAGTTCAAAAATTCTAGCCATGAGAAAGCTTAAAAGACGTTGAATGGTGGGAAGGGTTATTATTTTGGAGTCCCTACTAACAGTGGGGGAGGGGGGGGGCAAGATGATGTATACAGAAGGAGCACATTGTGGTCAATGTTTTGAAGGTGGGCCCATTGTCCTAGGACCACCACAGGCTGAGTTATGAGCAAAACTGTTTTCTAAAAGTAATGCCCTGCAAAGCATTTTGGAGCAAGCTTCAGTATCATGTATATATTTTAATGTGTTAATATTAATGTAACAGCCCTTAGAGGAAACCACAATGAGAATAGCATTTGTAAGAAACATGATCATGCAACTATATAGTTAGCTCCTAGAGGGCATAACCACACAGAAGGAAAGTGACAAATAATGCAGAGTAACCATAAATGTAAACCCCTAGAGAGCATAGTGCATTACATATTTTCAGAGGTAGCAGGCCTATAGCAATGAAGTAATAAACAATACCCTTAAAACAAGCTATGGCCAGCTGGAAAACTAAAGTTCCAGTAATGAGAATGCTTAAAAGACACCAAATGGTGGGAGGGGTTATTTTTTTGGAGTCCCCACTAACCTAATGTGGGGACCCAGAGATGACCTAGAAAGAAAGAGTGTGTAGTGCTCAACATTTTGGTGGTGGTCCCATTGTGCTGGGACAAAAATGTTGTGAAAAAGAATGCTTCCAAAGCCTTATGGGTCGAGTTTTTCCGAGGGCAGTAAATATTGTAGTATCAGTTCTCCAGCTGTGCTGGGAGAGCTGCTTTCACTTTGAGGATTTCTGTTTTATGTAAAGCATTTACCAATTTCAAGTGGTTTAATGGGAGAGCCAGAAGAAGTGAATGATTAGATAACTGCGAATAATATCACTAGCGCTTCAATATCGCTGATCGACTTCACGCTGTGGTGTCTGTTCACGCTGAGAGCGCCATGCAGCACAAAAGGGAAGAGACCCAAAAAAAAAAATAGTTCACCCACGCTGCAGTATATTGGCAATCATGCAATAATCTATGTAACAGGGGCTGTCTGCAAGACGTGACCAACAGCCTCAAGGCGAGACAAACGTAAAGCAATTACCAATGACATCAAGTGATTTTTGAAAGGCAAGCCCACAAACGAGTGAAAGTGATGGGCGTGACATGGTCATGGTTAAAAGCCCATAATACTTACAACAGGTCAAAACGCTTGGGACTTGAACGAATGAATTCTTACCTAGTTTGCATCTGCACCTTTTTTTGGTAGCTTATGATTTTGAATCTTAATGTCCCACTTTCGACATGACTGCTTCAGAGAGTTTAACATCATTGAAAGATCACAACTGGTGAAATGGCCCGAAAAAACAATGTCACTTCCACTCTGCCTGTACTTGAAGGACATCCAATAAAGGTTAGTATAACCAGCAGGACAAATACCAATAGTCACTTATGAAATCAACAATGCCTAAATCCATTTGGCCTTAATGTAGTATGGACACCTGACAGATGCACACCGTGCAAATGAGACATCACTGGCTGGTGAAGGAAAGCAACTATGCCACTTATTTAAAGACATCAATGCCCAATTGATGATTGTGTGTGCACTCTTAAACAGAAGGCTACTATTACATTATAGTTTAATAACCTTTTCGGATGTGCCCTCAGGATATGACACTAACTTGCAACATTTAAACAAAATCATCTACGACTAAAGTGAACAGTAAATTAGCCCCCTTAACACTGATCACGAGAAAGCTACACACTAGCCAATGATTTAGGCCTGAGTTAAAGTAATAAAGCCATCCTAGTATCACTGCAGTGTTTGCTGTCCTAATAGAACTGAAATTTAAAGAACCCAGAGCAGTGGAGTACCGACATCACTAGCCGGCGAGGGAAAGCAACAGTGCACCTTCCCATCTGGCACACACTGCAGAGCTACTCTGCAGAATGAAAACAGGAAAGACGATGACAAAGGGAATGGGCTGCAATAAAAGGTAAGCACTGGCAACACGAGCCTACAACTTAATAGAAAAGACGCTACTGGTCTGTAGAAACGGTGTTACAAAGCAGACACTGATGCTAGATATTAAGACTTTTGCAATACTAACATTATTTAGCTACTTAATGTTACCAGCAGCTGTTCTCACATTACATATGCTGAAAGAATGCACGGGCTCAGATAGGGACCGTAATTTCTATGCACCCAGTAGAAAGCACTTTACCTGAAACATTCTAATACTGGGAGTAAAATAATTGACAACGTACCCAAAGACAAGTGATTTATTTGTCAAGTCTCACGCGGTAAACTGGTCTAAAACAGTGTAGGAAGCTGGCCTGGTTTGTCGTGGGTACCTGAGGTACTTACAACTCATACCAGGTATCCCCTATTAGTGTAGTGTAGGCAATGTCTAGAAACCAGGCTCTCTAGAGGGAGCTGTGGATGAGCAGCCAAGACTTATTTAGGAGACATGCAAAGCTCATGCAATACCACTGTAGTCACACAGCACTTACACACATGAAAGAAAAACACTCAGCATTACAAAAATAAAGGTACTTTATTTAAGTGACACAATTACCAAAAAGTACTAGAGAGGCAACCCTCCAACAGGAGGTAAGTAACACACTAGATATGTACACTGATTATCAGCAATAGGCATAGAAATGGTAGAAAACAGTGCAAATGCAAATAGACAACAGTGACCCTATCGGGTGACCAAATCTTAATGCAATGCTAACACAGGACCCCAACCTAGGTAAGTGGCATGTGTAGAGGGGAACTGGGGGGGGGGGGGGGTACTAGGAAACCCCAAAGGTAAGTACCACAGTGCCCCCTAGAGACCAGGAGGGAAGGAGTAAGTTACTGGATTCCCCCCAAACCACCCAAAAGGAAGGAAAAGAAGAAAATGCAACACCCAGGCAAGACTGCAAGAAACCAGCGGTGGATTCCTGAAGAGGAAGACATGTGGAAGAAGGTGACCAAGTCCAGAAGTCACAGAAGAGATCAGGGGGAGCAGGAGCTACTACCCTCCCAGCTGTGGATGCAGGAGTTGGTTGACGGTAAGACGAAGACAAACAGAAATGCAGCCCTGGAGCAGATGGAGAGTTCCTGGAGGATGCTGTCGACGTCCCATGCCAGATGGATGATTGCAGTCGGTCAGTGGTGTGGAAATGCCACCAACAAGCCTTGGCAAAGGCGGAAGTCGTCGTGAAGCAAAAGTGGAGCTGCCGGGGGCCGGCATGGTCCAAGAGGACTCAACCCAAGGCAGAGAGTCCAAAGAAGAAGAGGCAGCCCCCGCAGGAGACCCACTGGACGAGGAACCAGGAGTCACAGAGGAACTCACTCAGCACAACTGAAGAAGGGTCTCACGCCACAGAAGTAGCATGCAGAGGGCTGTGCGTCGAAGAATGGCGTGCTGGGTCTACATGGCCAGAAGATCCCTTGGAGGAGATGCCAACAGGGGTACTGTCCTGCGTGGGAAGGCAAGGGCTTACCTCCAAAGCTGGAGAGCTGGCAGAGAGGACGAGGAGGACTACTCCGGACCACGCAGCCAGGCGTCGTTGCAGTTAGTGCCTGTGGATGCAGAGGGGGTGACTCCTTCACTCCAAGGGAGATTCCTTCTTCTTTCTCGTGCAGACTGAAGACTTGCCGCCCTCGGAGGATGCAGAGCTGGGGAAATGTTGCAGAACCTGTAAGGAACCGAGGAAAAACAGTTGCAAGAGGAGTCGTCGTCAGCAGCGAAACAGATTGTCGGTTCCTAGGGGGTCCAGTCACAGTTCCAGTGGCTAGAAGTCAAAGTAGAGTTTGCAGAGGAGTCCTGCTGGAATCTTGCAAGCTGAATCCGAGGACTTGCCCAAGAGAGAGACCCTAAATATCCCTGAAATATCCCCAAGGAGGAGGCTCTGAGGTCACCTGCCTGATCTGACGACTCTGATGCTCCCAGAGGTCCCTGCCAACCTTGGATTCAAGATGGCAGAACCCAGGGACCCTCAGGGAGTGGTCAATCCCCTTTCCATTGTCCAGTTTCATGATAGAACAGGGACTGGAGGTCCCTGAACCAGTGTAGACTGGTTTGTGCACAGAGGACACCAAATGTGCCCTTTAAAGCATACCAGTGGTCTGGGAATGCTACCCCTCCCAAGGCATGTAACACCTATTTCCAAAAGGAGAGGGTGTTATCCCCCTCTCCCAAAATAAATCCTTTGTTCTGCCTTCATGGGCTTGAGCTGTTTCAAGCAGCAGGAGGGCAGAAACATGTCTGAGAGGTGGCAGCATCTTGGGCTGCCTGCAAAAACCCAAAAGGCTGGTATGAGCAATGCCAGGTATGCTATGGAATTAAGAATGGAAGAGAGGAATTTAGCAAAAGAACCAGTAGAGGTTGCCAAAATAAAAAGTGAAACCAACCGAAAGGATGTGGGTAATACTACAAAAATTGTCAAAGTAAACAGAGAACCTGCTAAGTGTTACAGGTGTGGTAGCAGTAAACACGTGGTGTCTGCTAAATCGTGTCCAGCACAGAAGGTGAAATGCGGTATGTGTGCTATTGAAGGACATTATGCTGAAGTACGTAGGAGAAGAACCAAAATCGATGAAATGTGTAGAACCGAATAAGGAAAAGAATGATTACAGTGGTGAAGATAACAGTTCTGAAGAACTTCCATATTTAAAAAACAAAACTCATTTTAAATATTTCAGACGGGTGTTTAGTGGTACAGAACAAACCAGTGTTGGATGAGGATAGGTAGAGAGAGAATAAAAATCTTTGCAAACTCTGGGTCACTATGCACTATTATAAATGAAGACGTGTGGAAGAAGCAGTTTGAGGGCAAAGTGGGTGCTATGTTATTCACACAGGATATTCAACCTGAGGGATTGGGGGGGGGGGGGGGGGGGTGGACAAAACTGATATAATTGGGTGCCGTTCATTTAAGTTTAAGAATTGATGTGCGTATGGAAAATTGTAAATGTAAAAAAAAAAAAAAAAAAAAAAAAAAAGAGAAGGACCCTCAGTTCTGGGGTGGAAAGGCCAGAGAAATGTACATATAATAGTGACGCCTTTTTTCGAAGTTTGCCTCGTCTTCAGTAAGGGACAAGAGCTTTGCTGCTTTTCTGGTTAAGCTTTTAAATAGTTTGTGGTTGAGCTCAGATGACCATACGCTCTCGATGTCAAGCTGCTTTATTGAGGTGTCAAAGTATTTTTGTGCCGGTGAGCAGGGCTTCATCATTATTTCTTTGCATAGGTTGAAGTTTATGGTGTTCATGGACGCACTCCTTGTTTTATGAAAAAAGGAGATGAAAGACAGTGGGCGAAGCATGTACTTGTTCAGTTTGGCTGCCAATGTCCGAAGCCCCATAGAGAGAGCAGCCCCCTTCTGTCTTATTTCTTCCTTGTGTTTAAGAAAGGATCCAAGACAGTAAACTGGAGACCTAGATATTTATAAGTTGTTGTTTCTTTAAGCATGCTCCCACTTATTCCCCAGGTTGTGACCGCCCCCACACACAAAGGATCTCTTGCCTAGAATCACGATTTTGTTTTTTTATGGTTGATGTGCAGCCCATTCTCAAAGGAGTAATCTTCTGTGGCTTCCAAGAGACACTGCATGCCTACCCTTGTTCTACTGAGTAGCACAACCTCATCTGCGTGTAAGACGTTTGACAATTGCTTCTTCCCCAGTCATTGTGCATGGGAGTTGATTGAAGAGCGCACTGTTGAAAAGTCATCCATGAAGAGATTGAATAATGTGGTGGCCAAAACACAGCCCTGCTTTAAGCCTCTTGTCGTTGGGATCTTCCTAGATAGATCTGATCCGTTGCCCAGTTTAACTCTAACCCACGTACTGGTGTACAGGGTCTTAACAGCTTTCAGGAGCTGCTGTGGGATTCGCCAGCTATCGAGTTTTCCCTAGAGTCTGCTTCGATTGATGCTGTTGAAGGCTTTTTTGAAGTCAATAAAGCAGAGATAGAGTGGGAATTTTGCAGCTGTTGAGGAATCTAGTACGAGAGAGAGAGAGGCATAATATTGGTGTCCGTGCCAGAGTTACTGGTGAACCCTCTAGTTGGATTATTGATTCTTGATCAGCCTAGTCGACCAGATGTTCAAGTAGAGCGCTAGCGAAGTACTTTGCTTCATTATCGATTAGTGCAATCAGTCTGTAATTTCAGGGATCCAATTTATTGCCGCCTTTGCACATTGGAGATTATGGATCCCCACTAGGATTCTGGGATTGGTTCTCCGGCCAGGGTGTGATAGAAGGGGCATGGGGGACTTCGGCCCACTTAGGCGTGTCTAGTTTATAGATAGCCTGAGGAACCCCATTTGGGTCAGGTGCTCCCGTCTTCTTCCCTCTATCTATTAGCCATTAGATTACTGCCCGGGAGATGGAGAGTTAGCTGTCCGAATTATTGGTGTTACAGGCATCTGGGTTATCAGTCTGGGTGGGCCTACTTAAACCTCTGGTGGTAGCATGATCGTCTTCACCTTTGGTTTGCTAAAAATTATGTTTCAAGAAGGTCGCCCAATCCGCCTCCAAGACGTTTGAGTCCGGGGCTGGAACCTTGTGGTTTTTTTTTTTTTTAGGGCATTTAGCATACTCCCCAATTTGCTGGAATTGTTATGTTTAATGTCCCAGGTGAGTTTGGCCCAAAATGTCTCTATTACATTTCACCTTGTGATGTGATCATAAACCTTTAGTGAATGCACTCACAACTGAAGGCACCACTGATACATCCTCTAGAGTAGCTAGACTATCTATTAAACTGCAAGACTACAATGTTGAAATAATACCGGGAAAAGAAAATGTTATGGCAGATTTTCTATCCAGAATGTCTAAACAGATTGGTGTGAGGATGAAATATGGAATGCAGAACAGATTACATTTGTGCATGATCAAGATGATGTGTGTATATTAAAAAAAAGAAGAAAAAAAAAAGATATGGGATGAGGAATATTAAAAAGACAAAGAGTTAACCTGAATTAGGAGTTATCTTAGTAATGGTTGGCCTAATAAAAGAACTGAGAAACAAATGCAGATCTTTTTGGGAAGAAGGTGGGAATTAAGTATCAAAGAGGAACACATATAGAGAGGGGAGAGGGTTTCTCTGAGAGAATTAAGGAAATTAGTTATGAATGTGTGTCATGAAGATCATTTTAGAATTACCAGAGCAAAACAAGCAGTTAAAGCATAATTTTTGTGGCTGGGCATGGACAGAGAAATTGAGATATATATATGTGATTGTGAAGTATGCAATGAAACAGACAAGTCAATGGTATCCTTGAAACCACCTATGGGTAAGTGTCATGTACCAAATTAACCACGGGAATGGATAGCAATTTATATTATAGGGCCCAGTGGAAAGGATGGTAATTATATCATAGTACTAACTGACATGTTTTCAAGATGGCCTATCCTTAGAGTAGTAGAAAGATGGATACGGACTCTGTCCTGCAGTTTCTTGACCAACTATTTTTGTTAGAAGGCATTCCTGCAAGTAGTGACAACCGTGTGCAATTCATGTCTAACAAAACTAAAGAATATTTAAAGGTTAGGTATCAAGCATAGAACAACTGCTTTGTATAATCCTAATAGTAATGGAATGGGGGAACACTTTCATCAAGTAATTAAGAACATCATTCAAAGTGCATAAACAAAAAGTGAGTGGGAAATTCAACTAGAGAAAATGGTGTGGGCATAGAGTGTATCAGCGAGTGACATAAAAGGGTTTTCCCTTTTTGTTTTAATGAGAGGAAGAAATCTGAGAACTAAGTAGACACCAGGATGGTTCTTCAAGTCTAGTATTGTACAATGATCTGAAGAATCAGAAAAAGAAAAGTTAGAGTCTCTACATATGAGGAAAGAGCGGTATGACAATAAACATACAACAAAAAATGCAAAAAGAATGCATAGCAGTGGGTGAGAGTAAGAAAACCTCAGAGTACAAGAAGAAGAAAGTAGGTTCTGTGAACTTAAGGAGGTTATAGAAGTAATGAACAATGCTGTAAGAATATCGGATGGGATGGTATGGAATTTAAAAAGAATAATCAAATGTACAATTCCATCTTACAGAAGAGATAATTTGCCAAACAGAGGATTCATAATGGATGGTGTGTTCACTGAGAACAATACATACAACTACAATTAGAGAAATCTCTCAGAGGAGAATGACAATACACCAGAAGCTGAACCATTATGTGGGACGAATGAAGTTTGTGATGTCTCACCTCACGATAAAGATAGTTTGTCTCAAGAAATTAACCCTCCTCATGATTGTAGCCTACCAGTGAGAGGGAGTAGAGCTAAAGAATCTAGAGGAGGGGAAAAAACTACCAGTGTGGTTAAAGGATTATATTTGAGATATATTTCCATCATGAAATTCACATATTTATCTAATTTGATCAATGTTTTGGATACCAAGTTAAAAGGTCAGATTAATTTCTTGACACAAAACATTGCTTATTGTGGTTTTGCTATCATAATTGTTTTTCTTTATTCTCTTACAAAATGGTGAAGTGGATGTGTTATATATGTCACAAGATTAAACTTAGCTAGAAGGTAACGGAACGTAGAAGAGGTAAAATGCTATGATATCATAAGAGAAAACAAGAATGAACGGGAGGGTGATGGGATGTAGGAGGATTACAGAGGAGGTCGTATTGTACTGTACCCGTCTGCTTTTATTTGGAACTAATCTACGAACTTACCTATGTCGAGACTCTTATTTAACATCGTACATAACAGTCTTGTGTTTTCTCGAGTTACATCTAATAGCATTGTAAATTCCTAACTGGACTTTTCTTACCACATAAATTGAAAATGAAAAGTAAAACAGTTCACGAGTCAATTCAAAGCAGCGTGAGCGCGAAGGAGAGAGACAAAAAGAAAAAGAAGTTTGCTCGCAGTCAAACATATCAGCAAACATGCAATTATCCATGTATTAGGGTTGATCCACTAGGCGGGAACAAAAGTCATTTAGAGAAACGCCCTGTAACTCACATGCTGGTATGGGTACACACAAATTCAGAGATAAGCAAATGACCATTGTTTCTAAACTCCACATCTTCTGCCCATTTCGGAAATACATAGGTATCCTTGATACATATTTTCACTCTTTATATTTTACCAAATTAATGGCTGTACACTTGGTACACAGTGAAAAACCATTGGAAGGTGCAGCTCAGTTATTGGCCCTGGGTACCTCAGATTCTTGGTGAACCTACAAGCACTATACATCCCCACACCCAGAACGGTCGACCAGATGTAACCGTGTATTGCTTTCGAATATTTGCTATAGTTAGAAGAAGTTACAGATGGAAAGGTAGACACAAATGGCTGGGTTTTTTTCAACTCAAGTTCAATATTTGTTAATTTCAACTGCTACTTTCTATAGGAAAACCTTGAAGGATCTACACAAATGACCCCTTGCCAAATTCAGAATTGTGTCTACTTTTCAGAAATGTAAAGCTTTCCCTGATCCACTATTTACTTTACACCAATAGCTACCATTAATTCGAAAGAGGCCGGAGCACAAACTACCCCACATAAAAAAGGGCTCAGCGTGGGGGTGGGGGAGTATAACCATTTTGTGCCCCTGCCTGTCTGCTGACTACATGCCTGGGTCAGGATCATAGTTTGGGCTGTTTGTGCTTTCACTCCAGACAGTCACTCAAAGGGAGCTGTGCCTTGCATATCCTGGTGGCACATCACCATGCTGATGGCTCTTCCTGAGCTAGAGTGGTGGGAGGAGTTGACACTTGCACCTCAATAGGGCTGTGCCTGTTCTCATACAAATCAGTCCCCAAACCCCTGTAGTGTGTCTGGGGCCAGGGCAGGGAAAAGCAGGGAAGTGTTCTCTGCAAAGACTTCTCTTTCAAGTTTGCCTACTTCAAAGACAGAAATGGATGCATCCTGCTTCCAAAGGTTTTCCAAAGGTTGGGACTGAGTTTGCCTCCTGTTGTGAAGTCTCAGGGACATCAAAGACTTCGTCTGCCAACCCCTGGGCTCTCTTGCGGAGTCTTGACTTGCCAAGTGGTGCCAAATCCAGTTCCTGGCCCTTGGAAGTGAGTGTTGGTGCTACAAGGAAGAAACTAGTGCATCGACATCCAGAACATCTTCGGAACCAGCGCTGCTCTGACGCCATGCCGCTGTCTGCACCAGAACTGTGGTCCCCGCTGAGTCCAACAACAGGCCTGACGCTGCCACAGCACCTCCAAAGTCCCACCACAGTGCGAGTCCAGAGTGCCATGTCACTAACCTCTGTGGCACCCAACGCCGCGCAACACCTGCAGCCGCAAGGTGTGAACGTAACACCGTGAAGTCGATGCCTCAAATCTTAACCTGCTGAATTCAACAACCCTGCCTTATCGCAAGGAACCACTGGCTTGACGCATCACCTCTACAACCGTAAGAACCAACACCTCACCTCCCTGCCTCGCAGAAAGGAACAGACAACTAACCTCCCTGGTGGTAGTAATGACCCAATGCTGCACCGTCTCTAGTGATACTTCACCTCCCCGACTCCGTTTAACTTCTGATTCCTCATTGTTTGCCAAGGTATAGTAACTGGGGTCTACGCGACTCCGCGGCCGGCCGCGATCCCTTGCAGGTGGTGTCAGACTGTTGGAAGCTACTCTGTCAAGCCATTTTGATAGCCCCAGTTAAAGTGATTGTGTTTCTAAGCGCTATGTTACGTTTAACCTTTAAAAAAGGAGTATCTTTACTTGTGTATGATAGATTTTTGTCGTTTTGGTCTTTGAATATTGACTATTTTTCTAAAGTTGTGTGGAGTACTTCTATGGTATTTTCACCATTTTACTGTGTGTGTGTACAAATACTTTACACATTGTCTCTGAGATAAGCCTAAATGCTTGAGCTAAGCAACCAAGAGAGTGAGCAGGTGTTATCTTAGCCGTGTGACTCCCTTACCCTGACTAGAGTGAGGGTCTCTACTTGGACAGGGTGCAAACTACTGCCAACTAGAGAGCCCATTTCTAACAGAAAGGAACACCCAAACACCTCTATCGAAATAGGGCTGCACCCCACCCCCAGGATAGGCACGTGATGAACGCTCATGGAGGTGGCCAAAGGTTAGCATCCAGGACTGGTAGGGATGGCCATATACAGTGAAACAGAGGTACTTCAATGGAGCAGATATGGCAATATGCATACTTCATGTTTTAGAAGCCATGAACTCCTCCCCGTTGAAGGACTAAACAAGGAATAAACGATGTTCAGAAGGGTGACTACCATAAAGCTTTCCAGTTTGAGGTACATATTGAGCGTCTGAAGATCTAAGAAGGGGGCACTATTCCCAAGATGTTTTCCAAAGAACCTCAAATAAAAGCCATGGTGTCTCTGTGACTTTACCCTGGATTCGATAGCATGTTTTAGCCTTGCCCATGAAGATATTGCTCCATTTTTTAATGACTTCGGCAGTGGTTTGGAGACAAATCTCCATTACATTTCTGTATCAGATTATATTCAGAACCCAGTGACATGAGGTGATTTCATGGCAGTATGACATAAAAGTCATCCTACTATAGGATGTTTGGGGGTAAATACTTTGAGAAGTGAGGTGGGCCTACCATGATACTGGTCCTACTAAATGATGGACCGCTCCCTTTACGTGGTGTTCTGCTGGTAGCCTGTTGCTGCTTCCCATACTGAAAAGAAGACTGCACCTGTTATTAGGAGTGTTTTTGGCTGTTGATCTGAATCTTTCTCAGAGAGTAAGCGCTTTTCTGGCCACAGGTCTTGTGAAGTTAGGGTGAGAACTGCTGGTAGTGCTGAAGGGAGTCCATCGATTTTGAAGTCTTTTCACTGCCCTTTATTGTCTGGACGGCATCACTTACATGTTTTATAAACAGGTGTTGTCCGTTAAATAGCATGTTGTGATCTTTGGACACACCTATGACAGCCGAAGAAACAAACTTTCTTTTGTGAAGAACTGTTTTGGCTCATGCACTGCAATCTTTAGGTAGGTTCAAGAAATTAGATTTAATTTCACAGCTGCCTGTTATACCGGAAGCGACAGGTGCACTTAATGGAGCAGCTGCAAGACATTTATTTGTGAGCTTGGAGGGGGGGGGGGAGAAACAAAAAAAACACCTACACCCTATTCTCTTACATGGATACTCATTATTGTCACAAATTCTCTCATTTTCAAGTCAGAGAAAGAAAAATAAAAAGAGAGCTTGACATATGACCTGCCTTTGAATGCACAGAAAATGTGACAAGATGAGAACAAAATTGAAATCACAGTTTACAGTAAGTGAGTTTGTGGAACAATACAGTGACTAAGGTTTGGGCAAAGAGAAGGACGAACTCAAACTTGGCAGGCTAAAGCAAATAAAGCCAGCAAATAGAAAGCAGGACAATGCAAATTACAAACCACAAAGCCTATAATAAGCAACAGGCGTAATATGTTCCTAGCTCAGCTTTCTGAAAGTCCCCAAGATGCCTTAAGCAAACGAGACAACCGCACTGTCTGGTAGACTTCCACCTTAAAAGGCAAGCACTGGGCAGCAATAAGAAACTGAAGACTGACAACAGTTGCATAATCTGATAGTGCCTAAAAACAAGTGGGAGTAGAAAAAAAATAACAACAACAAAATAAGAAACATAAAAAAATCAGTGTGTGTGTATGTATATATATATATACACTTATACTGGGTGCTCCCTTGTGTCTGGACAAAGCTATACCCCTCTGAAGAGCTCTAATGAGAGCGAAACACGTGTCGGGGGTTGCTTTACTCATTCCAGGTTGGCTTGGACGGTATTTGACCAGTCCAAAGCTGTAATACTGTGCCTGGAGTGGTAAATGGCTTTTGTCATTTTACAGCTCGGCAAGGATGACACTGTGTCAATCCTATGCTTAAAGATTTTGCTGTACAAATGGCAAAAGACTTTGTCACTATCTAGCTCGGCGAGGATAGCACTGTGCTGATCCTATGCCTAAAAACTTTGCTAGATAAGCAGACATTTGAGGTGAGCAAAGGGTGCTCCTTACTAGAGCAGCTCTCCACCTAAAATTGGGAACTTCCCAGAGTTCTCCTTTGTTTTTTGTGTGTATATATATATATATATATATATATATATATATATATAAAAAGCCACCCCTCCCCCCCCGAAGAGTGAAAAAAGTCAGTGGCTTGAACCATAATAAGCACATAGCTTTTTATTGTTTTGCTTGTGTTAAGGTGTTTAGATTCCTTCCAACTTATGTACTTAAATGCTTTTAAAATTAACTGTCACGCCTGACTCCCCCTCCCCCCTCAAACAGGCTGTCTGTTTGAAAAAGGGGATTTGTGCACTGGCGCCACCCAATACTGGGACATTTGGATATTTCAACTAAAGTAGTTCTGATGGACCAGGCAGGGCAGGTAACCTGTCTGCTGGTCCTGCTCAGTATAAAGCGCATTCATCAAGACCAAAACTTCCAACTGCAGGTCACCTCACCAATACACAACACTAGCTTCAAATGTATCAGAGGGCGGCGCAAAGCCTTATAAAAAAGAATCGCAAAATTCAGGGCGACAGAAGAACTGTGCAAATGATGGTAGCTCGGTACCCGTCACTGCGCCTGAGCAAGAATAACTTGGGTAAGTTAAAACGGCTATACACCGTGGGAAGGGTCAGAAAGGGGTTGAAACGTCTGCATCACACTACCTAACCTGACTACCAATGAAGTCGACTCAGAGAAAGATATAGCAATAGGTCATTTGTGAAGTGCGTATGCCAAGCGAGATAAAAAATGACCTATGTACATTTTGCTACAACCAGGGGGCAGTGTATATAAGACTGCACCCTTCCATGTCTCTCATTAAGCTCTGTTACGTTGAACAAGTTGGCTTTTTATACTATTTCAAAAGCAAGGGTTTAAGTGCATAAGAGGACGCAGGTCCAACTACACCTTAGAAGACGGACTAAACGCGTGAAACCTCTTCACTAACTACCACACTAAATAATAGCCCAACCACGAGATGGCCTCCGCTCGCAGGGAAAAGTCAGCATGACCTACCTGAAATGGCCGCCGCGTTACGTACAAAAACAGTGATAGCCACCAGCAGCTAGACTGTATAATCGTAGCATCCATAATGGAACGGGAAGGCTAGCCATAGATAACATTAAACAGCACGGAACTGTAAGAGGACAGCTGGGAGAGGCGCGTCAGCCATTTCTAGCCCTACGACACGACAGCCGTAGTTCTTAATGCATGCAATAACCCTACCCTCCATCCCAGAAGGGGCACTGACCTGCAAAATACCCCGCTGCGCGGCCTAGTGCTGCGATTTGTCTGCCTTTGCGCTTTCGCTCGCTGCAAGGCTTGGATGCCCTTCCCTCTCTGCGTCGGGCGCGCTTCTGTGATTTCAGAGATGCTAGCGACCCAAACTGACGCTCTCTATCCGCATAGGCCAACGTTGGCAGTTTCTTCCCATGAGCGACCAACGCGCCGACACACAGACAGCATTTGCAGACTGCGCCAGTTCCGCCACGAACCTTCTATCCGGCGGCGGAGACAGAATACTAACCAATCACGTCTCTTACAATATAATGACGTGTTGAGTTCCACCCCAGCGAGCTGCTAACGAGTTGGCATTTCGAGCTAGTACACCCTCTACATTTCCGGTGAGGGATACGTAGTTTATGCCTAGGCCCATAATTGAAGAGGAATATAGCAAATGGCACAGTGCTTAGGTGAGCTGGGTCTCCCCGGGTCACAGGACCGATAGTTACTAAATAAAGGACATTGATATGGTTCCCCCTCATGCCCTATATGTCCTTAACTTCAATTAAAAAACACTGATTGATTTCGGAACAATTAATGAAACAAGTCTTAAGGTATTCTGCAGCAATTTTGTTCCTGTTTATATTTCACATGTTTTACTTAGTCTTGTCTTTCCGAAGAGTGTTACCTATTTCCAGGATGTTGTGTTTCTGTATTTTTTTCATTAGCATGTGACACTTAGGGGGTTATTCTAACTTTGGAGGAGGTGTTAATCCGTCCCAAAAGTGACGGAAAAGTGACGGATTTACCACCAGCCGTATTACGAGTCCATTATATCCTATGGAACTCGTAATACGGCTGGTGGTATATCCGTCACTTTACCGTCACTTTTGGGACGGATTAACACTCCTCCAAAGTTAGAATAACCCCCTGAGTATAGTGCATACTTTGAACAGAGCCGGCTCCAGGTGTTAATAAGGATCTACCATTGATAGCTCTGGAGTTGAGACTGACAGCAGTGCAAGTTTCTCACAGTGCCTGACAGTGGGTCACAAAGGTGTTAGAATACTTGCATATCCAATCACTGGCCCCCCAAAAGAGTGCACAGAGCAAAGCTCATGTATTCCAGTCACTATGATGACTCTGTGCACAGGTGTAAGAAGGACGTACACGCTTGTAAAAATATTGTCAACACAAAAGTAAAAGAAAATGCAGTGCTTACAGCTGACTGAATGCCTTGTGTACTTGTGGGTGGTGAAGTGTGTTGTTGGGCAGGGGACCTATACTAATCCATCACTAATTCTTGTTGGGTTCCGGAGTAGCGGGCTACTCGCCAAAAAGCGATTCAACACCTCGTCAGGGGTAGTAAGCGCTATATAAATACTATTACAATACAATACAATACAATAAGCACAGCGTGACAAAGCGGCAGTATAGAGGAGCCCAAGTCTGCAGTTGGTGTTTAACAAGCCACAAGGTTAGAAGCCGAAGAACCTTTATTGCTTTCTAATCATGGTGTCAAACGAACTAACCACGAGTTTCCATGTCACGGGTTCCACTTTCGGACCATCCCTCTTGCTACGTATTGCTATGGGCCTGTCCATGTGATAAACATAACATTCCTCCTTTACTCTCAACAAAGAAAAAAAAGCGAGAGATAAAGAACATAGGGGAAAATGAAATGGGAGCACACAAGAACAGAACCAGACTTCACTTTAATACAGTCTTTCATACGGGACAATCTCACCAGCTTGAGAAATAATATGTTCCTTGTAATGGTTTTTACTGCCCTCTAAGCAGTTATAATGGTCCCTTTTGCTGACTTTATTCTCCATGGGTCAAGTTCAAACAGCAACAAAAAATACTTGCAGCACGGATGTCTTTGCTTTATTAACACCAGATCACCAACCATGATCAAACTTAGTTTCGCTCGTCGGACTTTGGACATTCGGTCCTTTAATTTCTCGAGCTGGCTTAGAACTTCAGCAGCCTGGTTCCAGAGTGCTGACGGTTCTTCAGTCCGGGGAATGACATCCACCATTGTCCAATTTATATACAGAGAGCTGGGGATGACTTGAGTTGTAGAGTGAGGAGTTAGACAGTACTCCCTTAGGAAATCAGAAAGAGTGCATTCCTTGTACTGCCCATTCACCATGGGGATGCAAAGTATTTTGTTTAGCATATGCATAAATCTTTCCGCTTGACCATTGGACTGCGGCCAGCTGGGAGTGATCTTCCGATGGTGAATACATCAGGACTGCAAATATTCTGTGAAACTCCTGGCTTGAGAATGGCAAAGCATTGTCAGTCTGCAACCCTTTCAGCAGTCCATGAGTGGCCATGATCTTCTCCAGCCTGGGTATCATCTGGCTGGTGGTAGTCGACTCCCTTACTTAAATTTCTGGATATTTAGAGAAATCGTCTATAATGACCAACATGTGTCTTCCATCTAGAAGGCTTCCAAACTATGGCCCTCATTACAACCCTGGCAGTCGGTGATATAGTGGTGGTGATACTGCCAACAGGCCGGCGGTTATAACTATGAAATTATGACCACAGCGGAAACCGCTCAGACAGACAGTCACTTAAACACACCGACCACCAGGGCGAAATCAACAGGCACCACGGCAGTAACTGCCTACAGCCAGGCGGAAGACAATGTTCCGCCCACAGTATTATCATTGTCCAATCTGCCACCTTTTCTGGGGCGGTACCAACAACACCAAAAGCCTGCCGGAAACACTGCACAGAAGGGAAAAGACTCACCTCTGGAAACTCAAGGAAGAACCACGCCACCATGGAGCCAGAGTTGCATGTGTTCCCCATGCTCTTCTACGTTCTGCCCCACTACGAACACCAACGCTGGCGAAGACGACCACAGTGAGTACTGCCGCCTAGCACACAGGGGAGGGGGGAGGAAGAAGAGAGTGACACACACACGCAACACGCAGCACCCCCAACACCATACACACAAGCAGTTCCACTAGCATAACATATTCACCCAGTGCCCCTGAAGAATAATGCAAGGACAAAAGGAACTGATTAAAGTGAGTGTAATAAGATAAAATAGTATAAATACATGCATCCAAATCAACAAGTATATACATATTTACAAATGAAGGGACACTGCCCAGTCCTCAATGTCCGTGGGCCACAGGGCCACATCACAAAGTCCAAGGCTCCACTTCACTCCTGCAACAACACGGAGAGAACACTGCAGGGGCATCAGGTCGAAAATAGGCAGGCACCTCAGGGGGACGGTGAACGGGGGGCACCTCAGCTGGAAGATGGTACAACGCCACTGGTCCTGGAGGGGGGCAACATGCCCTGTGCTCTGTCCTGGGGAGTGCAAGGCCACAGTCTCTCAAGTGGGTGACTTGCCTACTGGCTCTGGAGGGGGCAACATGCCCTGTGCTTTGTCCTGGGGAGTGCAAGGCCACAGTCTCTTAAGTGGATGGCTTCTCCACTGGTTCTGGAGAGGGGCACATGCCATGTGCTCTGTGCTGGGGAGTGCAAGGCCACAGTCTCTCAAGTGGGTGACTTCCACACTGGCTCTGGAGGGGACCACATGCCATGTGCTTGGTCCTGGTGAGTGATAGGCCACAGTCTCTCAAGTGGGTGATATGCCCTGTGCTTGGTCCTGGGGAGTGATAGGCCACAGTCTCTCAGGTGGATTGCTTCTCCACTGGTTCTGGAGGGGGCAACATGCCCTGTGCTCCGTCCTGGGGAGTGCAAGGCCACAGTCTCTCAAGTGGGTGACTTGCTCACTGGCTCTGGAGGGGGCAACATGCCCTGTGCTTGGTCCTGGGGAATGGACACAGGGAAAGGTATTAGATTGACCGTCCTGCCTGTTACACTCATGGCCCACCATGCCCCTTCCCATCCCCATTTGCACACACATGGCCCACCATACATGCTGTACGCTGCCCAGGGCCCATCCACCAACCCCCCCCTCCCCACATGAGGCCTTCACACACAGCACTCCATGCATTCACGCCCCATGCATTGTTCTCACAGTGTACTCACCTGTTGGCCTGGAGGCCCATACAGCAGTCGGTACTGGGGTAGGACCCCATCCACCAGTCGCTCCAACTCCGCAGAGGTGAAGGCAGAGGCCCTTTCCCCAGTAACACTAGCCATGGTCGGTTCCAGACACAGGTCACAGCAGCACATGCAGTGTAGGTCCTCTCCTGCTGAAGGTCAGGTAGCAAGTGAGGAATTAGATAGAAAATGGCGGTCACGTCTGTAGCAGTGCACACTGTCACCGCCGGCGTACATCACCATTGGCCTCTGTACCCCATAAGGCCCAATGTTAACCAATGAGGAGTTGCAAGGCGGTTCTCAACCGGCTCCTGCAACGGCACCCAAAGTCAGCAGAATTACCTCATTTCTACATGTCCCTCCATACAGGACAGGCAGACGCCATTTCAGGGGGGGTGCAGGCCATGGCTCCTAACTGCATCACAGTACACAAATGCACCATTTGGACATCTCCAACAAAATACTGTTACAATAACAACATGCATTGAACTGTAATGGTTGAAATGTAGAGATAATGACCAGCTGCTTACTCTTTTGGCCCATAGATTTCAACCGCTGCGGATAAATAGGAGATGGAGACATCCCCCTGTGTACAGACCCCTGGTGGACTTGGCAACAACGGAGGACAGGCACATTATCTTCACCTGTAGACTTGACAGGGCCACAATCACTGAGCTGTGTGCCCAATTGGAGCCTGACCTAATATCTGCTATCCATCACCCGACCGGGATCCCCCCTTCTTGTGCAAGTGCTATCAGTGCTCCATTTCCTAGCAACTGGCTCTTTCCAAGTGACAGTGGGCTTGGCAGCAGGAATGTCACAGCTAATGTTCTCAATAGTGCTGACCACAGTGTTGTCTGCCCTGATTAAATACGTGCAGCTACATCGTTTTCCCCAGGTGGAGGATTTGGCCACAGTGAAAGCTGACTTCTATGCAATGGGACATATCCCCAACATTATTGGGGCTATTGATGGAACACATATTGCTTTTGCACCCCCCCCCCCACCCGGTGAAATGAACAGGTGTTCAGAAATCAAAAGTGTTTTCACCCCATGAATGTGCAGATGGTGTGTCTGGCGGACCTGTACATCTCCCACTGAAGAACCGGGAAAGGCAGGCTCACCTCTCCCAGCGGTGGAGGGGACACCCTAAGCCTTCAGGGTCTCTTACCAGCAAAGAACACAACAGGCAGAGTCATGACTGATGAGGAAGAGAAAAGTTTTATTAGTAAAACAGATAATAGCTTGAGCTAAGCACAGTGTCCCAGGACAGTCTGAATGACTTTCCTACGGAGGCTGGCTGCTTCATTCTGCAGCGTACAATCTTATATAGTTAAGCTGCCCCCCTTTCAGTCAGGAAGCCACCCCTCCATATCTGTTGAACACAAAAGCTTCAAACAGTTCTCCTTTTAACCCGAGAGCATCCTGCTGACGTACATACATTTGATTAGTCTTTCCTGCCTGTACTCCCACTGTCTCGGGAGTATCCTGCTAATACACGGCAAAGTGACAGTTCATTTGTCAAACGTCAGTCTTATCACAGTTGGTTTGATAATTTACGAGGATATCCCTTGCAGGAGGCCCCTGGAATGCGGTGGGAAGAGGTACAGTTCTGTTCGTGCACAATGATAAGAAGGATGCAGCTGTGGCTCGGTATTCTGAGAGTCAGCTTGGTTAGATAAGTGGAGAGGCCCAGAGAAGGAAATGGATTTAGACAAAAACTGAGTTCACAGGGAAGTCAACTTGCACAGTTTAAATGAAGAGTCAGCTTTGTCGAGCACATGGCAATATTAATGGAATACGCAGAAATAAAGTCTGAAGCAAATACATCTCGGATTATTATTTAACAATCCCTCCTTTTGCCATTGCGAGGCAAATCTCTGTTAAGTTCAATTCTATTTTTAGAAGCTCATCAATTTGTTGTTGAAGCATTAGTCGCTCAGTATTCTCTTTGATATTGGTGGGTTTGGGTGTTAACATTGAAGCACAGACCCCACACAATGCAGGACCACATTGTACGCATAAACAGCATGTGAAAAATGTGGCAGCTATGATAGCCAGGAATATCAAAACCTTCCAACCCCAGGAGACCAACACCTGCCACAGACCTGAAGTCCAAGACCAAGGCGTACCGTTGTCCTCATGTATAACCGATGCTATTTTATGTAATCTTGAAATGGCTGCAAATACTGAGGGTGAATTATCCGGTATATAAACGCAGCAGCTGGCCCCTATGATGCGACAAGCTCCACCCCTATCTGCTAGTATGACGTCAAGCACCATTCTGTTCTGAAGAGCTACCATCCTGGTAGCTTGGAGTTCGGCGGTGTTATTGGCAAGTGCTCCAGCTGTTTCATTTATCGTAGCCTCCAAGACTCGCGTTAGTCGTCGTATTTGCAGACTGTTCACCGAGGGCCCCCAAAAGGGTAGCAGTCCTTTTGTTATATCCATGAACAGCTGTGCGGAAGTGTCCGTTTGGTCTACAGTATCTCTTCTTTGTCGATGATACGTAGGTGGCTTGTTGAACGTTGGTGGGAGAAGGAAGGCAATGTAGCAAGTGCCGCTCCAACCAGGTGGCAGCCAGGTGTAGGCCTTACTCCCACATACAAAGTATAGTCCTGTAGGTGCATTGAGGTAAGGGGTGGAAGTGTTGTACGTGATGGTCGCATTACAGACACTGACTCCGACAGGTATGCGTCCTTGTCCGCAGATACAGAGCGGGGCCTGCCGAGGTCTGATAGATATTGTTTTTGGTTTCATGGAGACCGGACTAAATGTATATTCCATGAGTGGATAGCGGGCAAGGTCATGATCCTACGCATTGTTGGAGAATCCGTACAATTGCACGCGATGTGTATCTTGGCTTGAAACTGAAGGATAAAGTCTTCAAAGAGTGTGTTGTTCGTTATGATACCGGGTCGTCTCACAGGCCTAGAACCGGGTAGGGGGGTCTGTATTGAAACATTGGACATTAAGGAACATGTGTAGGCAGCCGTTACAGGAAAGACTGGGAACTGAAATGCATGAGCAGCCGTGTGAGGAAAATGACCACAAACCCAACAGTCTGTCAAGTTTGTAACAAGTTGATGTTGATGTAGCATCTGGATGAACGTATTATTGTCATATTCTTGTCTCCTGGCATGTATCTCAGGTGGTAGAGATACATGTGTATGCATGGGCGCAGACGTTGGTGCAGGAGGCTGTCCTTTCTCTGTAGCAGTGTGGATGGTCCAGCCAATGCACGCTAATATGACAAGAAGCAATACAATTACCGCCAGGCACGTTGTACGTGGACCAAACAATTTTTTAAAATGTTTAATTTTTCTCAGTTTCTGTCTCTGTACGCTCTTCTCGTAATCTGAATACATAGTCCTTTTCCTTTCTCAAGTCTGCCCTTCTCACTGGCAGTGATCAGTATCAAATTCAGTTATTCAGTACCTGCGTGCAACCCAGCCTCCCCTAGGTGCTGCCCGTGACTGGTGGTTGCTCCACCGGTGGGTGATTCCAGCAGTCCTATTAACACTCTCTGGTCCGCCACACCGGACAAAATCACGGCCCTGCAGCGAATGTTAGACTGGATGCAACAGGTAAACGATGAATCATCTATTCAACGTGAGGGGCGTGGGCGGAGGTCATATCTCGCAGAACCAGGCTCAGTCTGATCTGGAAACAAGGGAACAACTGGAACACCATCAGGTGTCGCACCCCGAAGGACCGAATCACTCTCCTCCTGGGTGGCTGTCCACTCTATCTGCACGTCACTGAAGGGAACAAACGTGGGTACTTTCTCACATTCGTCGTCACCTTGACCCTCCTTCACCCACTGATCGTATGGTAAGGGCAAAGGTACCCTTTTGCAGTGTGAAGCGTGGATCCAGTTCTTTGCTCCCTCGACTTTCACCGCAGTCCTGGTAGCAAGGAGTACTTGGCGGGGGCCTTTCCACCGGGGCTCGAGGCTCTTTTTGCATTGGAAATTCTTGGTGAGGACCCAGTCACCGGGCTCGATACAGTGGCCTGGAGTAAGAGGTAATGGTGGCAGAATATCCTTCACCTGCTGATGAATGAGACGTAAAGAGTTAGTGAGTTCATTGAGGTAATCCATCAATACAGGGTATGGTAAATCTGAGTATTTCTTTGGCCTTGGAACTCCCCACACATTAGCCGGTCTCCCCATGACCACTTCATATGGCGAGAGACCTGACTTGGAATGTGGTGTAGCCCGAAGTGACAACAGGGCCAGAGGGAGAGCATCAGGCCACGATATGCCTTTGTCAGCACATATTTTGGACAATTTCAATTTGAGTGAACCATTATATTTCTCAACTAGTCCTGCAGCTTGTGGATGGTTGGCAGCATGAAATTTCTGTCTAATTCCTAATCCTTCACACACCTTTTTCATCACCTGACCTGTAAAATGGCTGCCATTGTCTGACCATGCAATTCGAGGCATTCCAAACCGGGGAAAGAACTCTTTCAAGAGTACCTTAGCAGTTGTGAGGGCTGTGTTGTCCCTTGTAGGATAGGCTTCTACCCATTTGCTAAACATGCAGACGACCACCAATACGTACTTCAAATTGTTACATCTTTCCATTTCGATGTAATCCATCTGTATAGCCTCAAATGGGTAATCAGGGGGCGCGAAATGGCCGGGAGGTACTTTAATGCCCTTGCCAGGATTGTGTTGCATGCAAATCATACAGTGTTTAACCAACTTCTCAGCTGCTTTTGGAATATTTTTGTTGTACCAGACAGGGGCAAGAAGTTTGCATATCCCTGCTGGACTGATGTGTGCTGGACCATGAGCCATTGTCACTACAGGAAGGACATACCCATCAGGAAGCATCCATCTCTGGGCTTCTGACAAGTCTGTCCAACACCCTGTTTCTTCATTAAACCTCGCGTGTGTCTCCTTCCATGATGCCAATTCAACTTCCGTCGCTTCTGCCTGTATACTTTTTACACTCTCTACCGTGTCCTCAAACATTCCGTTATCTGGGACCCATCTGGCTGGTCCCGCTACATACATCTTGCCTTTCTTCTGACGTGCTGTTTCCTTCGCTACCTGATCTGCAAAGGCGTTCCCTTTTCCTACGTGATCAGTGATCTTTCTGTGTGCACTGCATTTCACAATGGCCATGGTCCGTGGCAGCGCTAGAACGGAGAGCAGTCTGTGTATTAACCCTCCATGTTGTATGTGGGTGCCGTGTGATGTGAGAAAGCCTCTTTCCGCCCACAATCTACCAAAATTGTGTGCCACTCCAAACGCGTATTGACTGTCAGTGTAGATATTGACATCTAAATCTGTGCTTATTTCACAGGCTCTAATCAGTGCCACTAACTCAGCCGCTTGTGCTGAATTATGTGGTATCCGACGTGCTTCAACTACTGCTGTTAGTGTCGTGATAGCATATGCAGCTGATGTAGTGCCATCAGGTAATTTGAGACATGAACCATCAATGTACAATGTACCTTGGGGTTTGCTTAGAGGCGTGTCTTGTAGATCTACTCTTCCTTTCGTTTCCTCTTCTGTCCTGATAATGCAGTCATGCATGTCAGTATATGTATCTTCAGAGCTGTCAGTCAGGGGTAATAGCGTAGCGGGATTCAGGGTAGTGCATCTTTTGATGGTAATGTGACTGGCAAGGAGTGTTAACTCATAACTGGTCAGGCGGGCATTTGTAAGGTGTTGTGTCTTAGTTTTGTTAAGTAGGGCATCAACGGCATGTGGGACCAACAATAATTATGAAGTATCCATGACTATCCCAGCTGATTGGCGCACTGCTACTGCGGCTGCAGCTACAGCCCGTAGGCAGCTTGGAAGAGCCCTGGCAACAGGATCCAGAAGGGCTGAAAAATAAGCACATGGTCGCTGTTTGCCACCATGTTCTTGTGTCAGGACTGAGAGAGAGCAACCGTTATGTTCACTGACAAACAGTGTAAAGGGCTTATGATAGTCAGGCGTGCCTAGCACAGGGGCTGTACAGAGAGCGTCCTTCAAATCTTCAAAGTTGGACTGACATTCAGCATTCCAGACAACGGTGTCAGGGCAGTCTTTGTGGGTGAGTGCTAAGAAAGGCTTGATAAGGAGGGAAAAATTAGGTATCAATTGGCGGCAAAAGGATGTGATGCCAATGAATCCCCTGACCTCCCTCTGTGTTGTGGGGACAGGTATATTGCGTATGGCTTGTACCCGGGCTGGGGTGAGTGTACGTCCCTCCTTCGACAGCAGGTGACCAAGGTAGGTAACCTGCTGTTGACAATACTGTAATTTAGTGAGGGATACTTTGTGATTGTGTTGCGATAGATGAGTGAGAAGTGCAACTGTGTCTTTTTTGCAATTTTCTTGGGAGTCAGAAGCAATAAGGAGATCATCAACATATTGTACCAGGGCGGAACCAGCGGGGAATTGAAAGGAATCCAACTGTCCCTTGAGCACATGGCTAAAAACACTGGGTGATTCCGTGTACCCCTGAGGTGCGCGACAGAACCGGAAACTGCGACCGCCCAGGGAGAATCCAAAAATGTGTCTGCTGTCCGGGTGGATGGGTATGCTGAAGAATGCATTCTTGAGATCTATGACAGAGAACCAGGTGGCAGTGGAGGGTATCATTGTTAGGAGGGTGGTAATGTCGGGTACAACAGGGAATTGGGGCTCCACTACTTTATTAACTGCTCGAAGGTCAAGCACAAAGCGTAGGCCAGGCTGATGGGAAGAATCAGCAGACTTTTTGAGTACTGGGAGTATGGGGCTGTTACATGTATTACCTCTGGTCTCTTCAACAACACCTTTATCAATCAGCTGCAAAATAATGTCCTTGAGGGCCTGTTCAGTGTGATGTGGTAGCTTGTACTGTGGCAGACGGGGAAGTAGTGCATGCTCTTTTAACTTGATGGAGAATGGGGGAATATCAAGGCAGCCCACATCTTCATTGTTTGAAGCCCAAAGTGTAGCGGGGAGCATCTCTAGCTCAGGCGGGAGTGGTAACGCTATGAACTGGGTGGGTGTCACGTGAGGACCCATGGTGACGTACAGGCCATCAGGGGAACAATATATAGTGGCGTGTAATCTTTTCAGTAAATCGAGACCTAGCAAATTTTCGCTACAACCAGAGGTAAGTATTAGAGGAGAATCAACAGTGTAGGGACCAATTGTGAGTTCCAGTGGCTTGGATACGGGGTTAACCACTGGGACGCCTGAGAATCCTACAGACACATTGGTATTGCTGGACAAAGGGACCCCAGGGACCGCATCCTTCATAACAGAACTCTTAGTGGCTCCAGTGTCAATCAAAAAATTCTTAGAAGTACCATCTAGTTGTACTTCCACATGTGGGCCATTCTGTTTAACTGGAATCGAGACGGGTCCTATCCTCCCCTGTCCTACGCTGTCCTAGCAAGAATAGAAACCCTGACCTTCTTCCGGATCATAATTATCATTATAATACTGACGTTGGGCAGAACTATTGTCAAAATAATTTTCTGCAGCTGCGATGTTTTGCTGTTGATGGGCTCTGTTAGGTCCCTGCTGTGGGGGACCTCCCCGTCCTCTACCTCGGGGTGCTCCGTGGGGCGCTCCTCTACCTCTTGTCTGGGGCGCAAACCCGTTTTTATTTGGGCAATCATTCTTCCAATGACCCTCCTCTTTACAATAGGCACACTGATTGTAGCTCAGGGAATAGCGGGGCTGGTAACTGTTGGGGCCATTATTTTGGTACTGAGGTCCACGGGGAATTGACCTATTCTGGGGGTACGCCTGCTGTACTAGAATTTTAGTTTTTAACTCTTTCGTTTGTTTGTCTTTTCTGTCCCTTTCTTCATGAACCCTATTCTCGTAATATTGTGCCATATTAAGGATCTCAATAGGAGTACTTGTTGACCAGGTACTCTCAGTCAACCGAATTTTCGAGGCCACCTCAGGTGATATGCAGTTCACAAATTTATCTACAAACAGACGCATACCTCCTTCGGTAGAAGTGTCTTGCCCACTAAAGTCAGTGTATGCCCTTTCAAACCGAGAGAAAAAGTCAGCTATGTGTTTGTCTTTCTTTTGTTTACATGTATCTATTCTATCCCAGTCTACTAATCGCGGGGGCAAGGACTTCTGTATAAGCGTGAGGAGTCTGTCAGGGAGAGCTAATATTAGGGCTCCCGGCTTGTCACCAGACTTCCTGTCTTGGTCCTCGTGGTCCAGCTGATCCCAGGTACCGCCTAGTTCAACAGGATAGTCTTTCTGTATGATAGTCTTTCAGATATCCTGTGGTACCAGGGTACCAAACAACATTTTAATGTCCATGAGAGTCAATATTTGTGGACTTATTATTTGGGAAAATTCTTTATAGAAGCCGGCAGGATTCTTGCGTGGGTCAGGCAAATGGGCTTTTAGCGCTAGGACCTCTATTCTATCCCATTGCTGGTACACAAATTGTTGTTTCCAGTGAGCGGGCACTGCTGCGTCACCCACTCCCGAGGCAGGAACGTAGCTGGGTGGGACTTCTCTTAAGGGGTGCTGTGTTGTGTGAGTGGAAGGACTACGTGAAGGACTGGCTGAACCTGTTTCTTTATCCCTCTTGTGGTGATAGTTCTTCCTATAACTCAACAGCTGACGGAGGTAGTCCTTAAGGTCCTTTCCCTGATGATAGCCGGTGGCTACCTCCTGTTTTATTCTGAGTACTTGCAAGGGGGGATTGCTATCTAAATTTTCGTCCCATTTTTCCATTAGTATCTCACACAACGTTGTATCATGTCTGCCTGTTGCACTGCTTGGAACTGAGCAAAATTCTGCCAAATAGTCTCCAGGCTTGGCTGTGTTAAGATATATTTATGCAGCATTGTGTTCATTTTCCTTTCTTCTGTCAGTTTATTGCGTTGTGGGCGTCCTGGGGGAGGTGACACTATGAGGCCATCATCGTCTGAGCTCTCATCTTTCATTTGTAACAAGGGGGCTGAAGCGCTTGGTGGGTCTGGCCTGGGGGTCACTGGAGCTGATGCTGGGGGTCTCTGGTGTTCAGATTGTGGTGGTAGGGCAAATGTTACTGTATTCATTGGTGAACCTAATGGCTGGGGCATCTGAGCAATTGGGGGTAAAGCTGGGTATATTGTCGGGGTATAAACAGGGGGGCAGTCTAGGACATCTTGCATGAGAGGATCCTTTTCGGGGTCTCTTTTCTTTTTTTCAGGTGTTTGTTGAACCACATATATCCTGTCTGTATCTAACTGGTGTCTTCTATCTATCTGGGCCCATCCCTGCTCTGCATTCTGCCAGTCATATTCTTGGGCTTTCTCAGCATCTGATTTTGCATTATGTCTCTTAGCATCCTTTGCTGCTTTAATTCGTTTTTGTCTCCCCTCTTTCTGCCGTAACCTGAGTGAATCGAACATACCAGGCCTACTTTTGGTTGCAAATAATCTTTCTTCTAAAAAATCAATTTTCAGTTCATCAAAAGTCCCATGCAGTGGCCACTGTAAATCAGCACTATGCCTAGTCTTCTTACGCCATATGTCAGTCCATATTATACTTCCCACCCCGTGTTTTACATACATTTCATGGCAAGGAGTTCCAATTGGAGGGGCCGGACAAGACTCCTCCAAGCGGGAGTCCGCTTGGCAACAAAAACAACACCATTTCCTCAATTTACTGAATGCCGGCATTATTTTAAACAGATAGTTGTAACTTAGTATCAGTGGATGGAAAACAGAACCAACGGAAGCCAATATGCAATCTATATATTATGACAGTTAATTATTTTACAAAACATCCACTGACTTCGGTCTTTGCAAAGATCGAATGGTACCTACCAGACAGACACAGAAAAGACTGGGGTTAACCCTGTCCTTACCTTACTCTTGTCTTCCTGCTCAGTCAGTACTCCGAACTCAGGGCCAGCTATGTCAGGAACTCCAGTCAGGGCCGAGCCGCCGGCGCCCGTTGAGACAAAGGGGAAGCACCGCTGGAGAACCGCAGGTCCACGAGGAAAAAGATACTTCCCAAATCAGTTGTGGGGCGCCCCCTTTGGTAGTCCTGCAGCAAACCTCCTTCTCCTTCCGAGCAGACGGCGGGTGCCACTGATGGAGTCCCTGTTCGGGCGCCAACTGAAGAACCGGGAAAGGCAGGCTCACCTCTCCCAGCGGTGGAGGGGACACCCTAAGCCTTCAGGGTCTCTTACCAGCAAAGAACACAACAGGCAGAGTCATGACTGATGAGGAAGAGAAAAGTTTTATTAGTAAAACAGATAATAGCTCGAGCTAAGCACAGTGTCCCAGGACAGTCTGGATGACTTTCCTACGGAGGCTGGCTGCTTCATTCTGCAGCGTACAATCTTATATAGTTAAGCTGCCCCCCTTTCAGTCAGGAAGCCCCCCCTCCATATCTGGTGAACACAAAAGCTTCAAACAGTTCTCCTTTTAACCCGAGAGCATCCTGCTGACGTACATACATTTGATTCGTCTTTCCTGCCTGTACTCCCACTGTCTCGGGAGTATCCTGCTAATACACGGCAAAGTGACAGTTCATTTGTCAAACGTCAGTCTTATCACAGTTGGTTTGATAATTTACGAGGATATCCCTTGCAGGAGGCCCCTGGAATGCGGTGGGAAGAGGTACAGTTCTGTTCGTGCACAATGATAAGAAGGATGCAGCTGTGGCTCGGTATTCTGAGAGTCAGCTTGGTTAGATAAGTGGAGAGGCCCAGAGAAGGAAATGGTTTTAGACAAAAACTGAGTTCACAGGGAAGTCAACTTGCACAGTTTAAATGAAGAGTCAGCTTTGTCGAGCACATGGCAATATTAATGGAATACGCAGAAATAAAGTCTGAAGCAAAAACATCTCGGATTATTATTTAACACCACGTCAATGCAAAGTATCCTGGGTCTGTGCATGATGCCTTTATCCTGAGGAATAGCAGCATCCCAAATGTGATGGCCCAACTACAGAGGCACAGGGTGTAGCTAATAGGTGAGTCCTGGTTGTGTCTGGGTCTGGTGTGGGCCCTAAGGGTTAGTGTGTGGCTAACAGCTGTCCCTCTATATTTGCAGGTGACTCTGGTTACCCCAACCTCTCATGGCTACTGACCCCTGTGAGAAATGCCAAGACAAGGGCAGAGGAACGTTACAATGAGGCACATGGGCGAACAAGAAGGATTATAGAGGGGACCTTTGGTCTCCTGAAGGCCAGGTTTTGTTGCCTCCATCTAACAGGTGGAGCCCTGTGCTACTCACCCAAGAAGGTCTGCCAGATCATCGTGGCATGCTGTCTGTTGCACAACCTTGCCTTGCGCCGCCAGGTGCCTTTTCTGCAGGAGGAGGAAGCTGGAGATGGACGTGTGAAAGCAGTGGACCCTGTGGACAGTTAGTGCAACAGAAGTGCAATTATTCATCAATACTTCCAGTGAGACACAGGTAAGACAGTGTTGATACACATATAATTGACAGTATGATGTGTGACATTGTCACTGGCAGGCTGTGTATTCCTACTTCCATGCCCACTCACTGTACCCTTTGGCATCTATTTTTACAGATGTTGGTGCCCCGCTATTGCTCCTGGTGTGTTCAGTGCAGCCAACTACAGATCTTTCCAATGTAAACACTACTTTACAGTTGAATTGCAATATTTGAACCTTTGTTAAAGTGAATACTTTTTTAAGACATCTGAGATACGCCATACTTGTATTTTATCAAAGTGTGTTTATTGCAGTGCTCTGAAGAAGAGGGGGTAGTGCAATGGGCTGGGGTGATGATGGAGAAAAGTCCAGGGTAGAGTCCATTCTGTTTGTGTCATGGGTGCATTGTCCAAGGGGGCATAGGACGTGGAGCAATGGAAGTTCAAGGTGGAAAGGGTGACAGGGTGACAGGGTGGGACACAAGGGTGACAATCAAGAGAGTCTTATTTCCTGGCGGGGGTCTTGGCAATAGTCTCTGGCTTCTGCCTGTATCGCAGGGAACATTTGCGGGGTGCTTCTCCTTCTAAGGGGGAGAGGTGCTGGTGGCCTGTTGTTTCTGTGTCTGGGCCTCCTGTCCACTAGCGGCAGCGGAGGTGGAGGGCTGTTCAGTGGTTTGGCTAGTGTCAGGAGCCCAATGGTGTGCCACTGCCTCCCTCATACTGTTGGCCATGTCTGCCAGCACCCCTGCAATAGAGACCAGGGTGATGTTGATGTCCTTCAAGTCCTCCCTGATCCCCAGGTACTGTCCCTCCTGCAGCTGCATGTTCTCCTGAACTTGTCTAGTATCTGGCCCAGCGTATCCTGGGAATGTTGGTATGCTCCCAGGATCGCGGTGAGTGCCTCCTGGAGAGTCAGTTCCCTGGGCCTGTCCTCCCCCTGTCGCACAGCAGTCCTCCCAGCTTCCCTGTTGTCCTCTACCTCTGTCCCCCGAACCGTGTGCCCACTGCCATTGTCCCCAGGTCCCTGATTGTCTTGGGTTTGTTGGGTGGCCTGGGGTCCCTGTAGTGGGGGAAACACTGCTGATTGACATGTCCTGGGGACAGAGGTATGGGCCCGTTGGGTGGGTGGGTGCTGTGGTGGTGTTTCCTGAGTGGGGAGGCTCTGTGGTGGTGTGAGACTCTGCCTGGGTAATTGACTGTCCGGAGATTCCTGATGGGCCTGGTTGATCATCCAGATCCAGGCAAGCAGAGCCTCTGTCATCACTGTGGGCCTCTTCTGTGTGGGGACTGGATGTTGCTGGCACTTCTTCGCCAGTGACATTGGGTGGGTTACAGGTGGGGATGTAAATGCAGTATTATTGTTTCTGCGTGTGACATATTGTGCATGGGTGTGTTGCCCTCTATTGTTGTTATTGCCCTGGCAGCTTTGCCTTGTGTGAAGTGGGTGGTATGGGTGAGGGTGTGTAGGGTGATGTTTTGGGGTGTGTGTTGTGAGGTGCGTGTGTGGTGTATAGGTGATGGTGGTATGTGGCTCTGGTTGTGTGGGTGCTCTTGCTGTCTCTCTCTCTCTTTTGGCAATGGTTTGTATTCATAAAGGGTTGTGGGTAATGTGGGTGGGTGTTTTATAGTGGTGTGGGTGTGGTGTGTGTATGTGTGTCAAGTTTGTGTAGTTTGAACTGTCCAATGTGGTGTTGTTTTGTTAGGTTGTGTGTATTTTGAGCGCAGCGGTATGACTGCCAATGGTTTACCGCCATTGAATGTCTGCTGCGGTGATTCGTGGGTCATAATGTTGTGGGTGTAGTTCTGTTGGCGTAACGGTGTGGGTTTTGCTACCACCAGTTTATCGCTGACCTTTGGGCTGGCGGACTTGTGTGTGTGGCTGTATAGTGACAAAAAGGACATCATAGACAACAGCTTAAAAGAAAGAAAATAAAAGACGGTAACAGATAAGTCTACTGAATTATTTATCCAATATGGAAAATAAAACTCTAATAGAGATTGTTAAAACAGATGTGTATGTCTTTCTTGAATACCCCAAACAGAATCCCGTCACAGTGGTGTCAGAAGTGGGATTGGGGTGCATGACATACAAGCACACAAGTCCATGGAAAACAAACCGACCTTAGAGGACATGATCCAGAGACTGGCAGAAGGTCAAAGACATCTGCAAGTGGTATCGCAGGAGCAACAGAGAGAGGCATAGAATGATCATGAAACCCTCCAAAATGCCTTGAGAAGCCAAGCCACAATAATAGCTAATAACCAGCTAATACATGAGACGGCACTACAAAAACACACAGAGACCATTGCTTCCAGTCACGTTCATCCCATCGTCCCAAGTTCAGTTCTACAAAAGTTCCAGGAAGGAGAAGACCCAGATGCATCTTTTACTAATTTTGAACGAGTAGCTGCTTCAGCTTCATGGCCGGAGGATAGGTGGGGACAGTATATAGCCCCCCTTTTGACTGGAACCTTACAGGCTGCTTATCAGGCTGTGAATCCTGGAGTTACCACCCCTTATCCTAAAATTAAGAACGGAATCCTAGAATGGGTAGGGCTCATATCAGGTTCAGGAAAACAAAATGAAGTCCCATGGAAAATCCTCGCGTCTTATACTATAGAATCCAGGACCTAGGGCTAAAATGGTTAAGTCCCATAGGGTCAGATAGAGAGTAGGTGATCCAAATTATTCTACTTGAACAATTTCTAGAGGCTTTAGCCCCTCAAACTCGTAATTGGATTAATTAACATCCCAGTGTAAATACGAGTACAGCAATAGAATTAGCTTGTGCTTTCCATCGGGCCCCTGAGTTTAAGATGGGGACCTAAAAGGGACAACCGATAGGGAACTGTCTAATCAGTCCCTCCTTCCGTAGCAAACCAGTTAAAGGACCCGAAGTCTTTCACACCCAGGATACCCGACAAGAATCCTAATCAGTTACCCCGGTGTTACAATTGTGTGAGTGGGGACATATAGCACGAAATTGTCCCCACAAGCTAGACAAAACAGACAAAACAGAACCCATGGAAATTGGGGTCACCAGAAGCAGGGTTCTCTATACGGGCAAAGATGTTTCTCGTTATGTCAAGAGCATGATTATCAATGGACAATTTACTAGAATATAAATTGATTCAGGATGTAGCCAGTCAGTAATCCGTGAGAGTTTAATCCCTGAGTCGGTATCGGAAGATAATGAAAAAGTTTCCATTTGTTGCATTCACCGAGATACAAAGTGATACCCCTTAGTACCAGTGTCACTCGAATGGAGAGGTAAAAAAGAAGTCCTTAAAATGGGAGTAATCCACAATCTGGTGGACAAAGTGATAATGGGTACCGACTATGACCATTTCACACGCCTACTGGACAGTGTACAGGACAAACAGGAATTAGATAAATGGTGGGATGAAGCTCCTTTTTCCCAAGCCTCTATTACTCCAGAGAAAGAGAGACTCAAATTAAGTAGAAATCAGAAAAGAGAAATATAAAAATCGTACAAAACGGGTATAACATCTGGCGACACCACCCCCGTTTCGGATAAGCCAAAGAGATGACCCTACCCTACAACATGCCTGGGAAACCACGGTAGCTGAAAAATCGGGAAAGGTGGGTCCCTATTTTCTTATAACGAAAGGTCTATTATACAGAGTAACTCAACATAACAATCAGGAGAAAACACAACTAGTAGTACCGCTCCCATATTGCATCCAAACATTACATCTGGCACATACCCATATGGGGGTGGACATTTTGGCTGAGAAAAGACGGAGCAATATCTATTACGATGGTTTTATTGGCCAGGGGTGTATTCCGAGATTAGTTGGTTTTGCCAACAATGTCCTAAATGCCAGCTTATCAACCCTGGGTCTCAGCGTAAAGCTCCCCTCTTCCCATTACCAATTATAGATGTCCCTTTCTCAAGGGTAGGTATGGATTTAGTTGGCCCCCTAACTCCCTCTTCAAGGGGGTACACATATATCCTTGTCTTGGTAGACTACGCAACGAGATACCCAGAAGCCATACCTTTAAATAGCATGACCACCAAAACCGTGCCGCAGGCCATGATAGGGTTCTATTCCCGGTTGGGCTTCCCAAATGAGTTACTCACAGATCAGGGTACTCCATTCATGTATCAATTGATGTCACAAATATGTCAAATATTAGGGATCAAACAAATTCGTACTTTGGTCTATCACTCCCAAACCGATGGACTAGTTGAGAGGTATAACCGCACCCTCAAAACGGTATTGAGAAAAACCAGAGCAGAATCAGGTAGAGATTGGGACTAAAAGCTACCCCCAGTACTTTACTCCTTACGAAACCATGTTCAGTCATCCCCTGGCCATAGTCCATTTGAATTAGTGTTCGGACGACAACCCCGAACCCTACTAGATATGGCAGCAGAACAGTAGGAGGAAGATGAACGTCAAGGTAAAGCCATTCTAGAATATACACAACAATTAAAAGACCAGGGGCCAGATGTAGCAAAAAAATAATTTGCGAGTTGCAAAGTGCGAGTCAATGCGACTCGCAATTTGCAACTCGCAAATTGGTATGCAGTACGGTGTCTCAGACACCGACTGCAACTCGCTATGGGGTCGCAATGACCCACCTCATCAATATTCATGAGGTGGGTCGCAAATTGCGGCCCCATAGCGAGTATAGGCACTCGCAAACATGGAGGCCTGCTGTCGTCAGCAGACCTCCATGTTCGTGACTGCTTTAAATAAAGCAGTTTTTTTTTTTTTAAAGTGTAGCCCGTTTTCCTTAAAGGAAAACGAGCTGCACTTAAAAAAAAAAACGAAACCTTTAGTTTCGGTATTTTTTCAGGGCAGGGAGTGGTCCCTTGGACCACTCCCTGCCCTGAAAAAATATTTTGGGGTCCATTCACAAAGTGGAAGGGGTCCCATGGGGACCCCTTCCAAATTGCGAGTGGGTTACCATCCACTTGAAGTGGATGGTAACTGCGATACCATTTGCGACCGCATACGCGGTCGCCAATGGTATTGCATACCACTCAGACTCGCAAATAGGAAGGGAACACCCCTTCCTATTTGCGATTCTGAAATGCATATTGCGAGTCGGTCCTGACTCGCAATATGCATTTCTGCATAGCAAAGAGGCATTTGCGCCTCGCAAACGGCGATTTTCGCCGTTTGCGAGGCGCAAATCCTTTGCTACATCTGGCCCCAGGTCCACAGTGTCAGGGATAATGTCAGAAAACACTTAGAGGGAACACAGGAGAGACAAAAACACTCCTACGACAGAAACACTGTCATCAGACAATTTAGGACCGGAGATAAGGTTTTGGTGTTACTCCCCAGTTCTGAAAACAAACTATTAGCCAAGTAGCAAGACCCCTATAAGGTGTTGGAACAGGTTAGCCCTGTCACATACAAACTTGAACTATCCGAGAATCCCAAGAGAACACAAATTTATCATGTGAACCTCCTAAAAATATGGGAAGAAATGGATAAACCTTCTGCATTAACAAAAACCGGGTTCTTGATCAACAATATAAAACCCCTGGACATTCATTTATGTCCCCAACCCAAAGTAAAATCTGATTTTCTTCCTTCAATCCCCTCCACTCTCACTGCAGAACAACAAAAACAGTTGAGGAAGATATTAACTAAACATAGAAACCTATTTTCCCTAACCCCGGGGAAGACTCCGTTAATACGGCACGTTATTAAGACCCAGGATGGAAAAATTATACGTCTACTTCCTAACAGGATTCCAGAGGCCAGAAAAAAGGTCTTAGAACAAGAAGTCCAAGAGATGCTGCAGTTAGGTATCATAGAACCTTCAAGTAGTCCTTGGTGTTCGCCAGTAGTACTAGTACCCAAACCCACTGGCTCTGTCTGATTTTGTATTGACTTTAGACAATGGGTGGATGAATTGTTGGAGCAATTAGGCAAAGCACAATATATGTCAACGTTAGACCTTACTAAAAGTTACTGGTAGATTCCTCTACACCCCCAGATAAGTAAAACACTGCTTTCTCCACCCCATCTGGTTTATACCAGTTTACAGTATTACCTTTCGGTTTACATGGGGCCCCTGCGACCTTTCAAAGATTAATGGACTGTTTTTTACGCTCTCATACAGGGTATGCGTCAGCATATCTTGATGACATCGTCATATATAGTGACACCTGGAGCGACTACCTACAGCTCTCGATGAGGTATTCAAAACACTACTCAAAGCAGGATTAACTGCTAATCCTGAGAAATGCAGTCTGGCCAAGGACGACATTGCATACTTAGGATATCACGTAGGAAAGGGACAAATGAGACCCTAATTAATCAAGGTTGAAGCAATCCTCAGCGTACCTCCACCAACCACAAAAAAATACGTACGGTCCTTTCTTGGAATGGTGGGATATTACAGCTGGTTTATCCCAAACTATTCAACAATCGCAGCCCCTTTGACTGATCTTTTTAAAAAAGAGAAACCCACAAAGATCAGGGAATTAACTCCACACCAGCACCATAGCTATGAAACACTCAAAATATGTCTAACCACCGAACCAGTTTTACAATGTCCAGACTTCACAAAAATGTTCTAGCTACAGATGGATGCCTCAGACGGTGGCATAGGCTGTCTTATTCGGAAAAAATGAGCAGGAGGCCAACAGCCCCATCGTTTTCATCAGTAGGAACTACTACCCCGAGAACAATGCTATCCCATAATTGAAAAAGAATGCCTGGCCATTAAGTGGGCATCAGAAAGCCTCCAATATTACTTGTTAGGACATCCCTTTGTTTTGCATACTGATCATGCTCCCCTCACATGGTTAGCTCGACACAAAGATACAAATCCCAGGATACTAAGATGGTTTATGGAACTCCAACCATTTGTGTTCCAGGTACTTCACCTTCCAGGTAGCCAGTTACCTACTGCAGACTATCTCTCCAGACATCCTATGGAACAAGGTCTCCATCAGCCCTTCCCAAGGGGGAGTATGTGTAACAGGGTTGCAGTAACCCAGTTACAAAATAAGAGAACAGGGCCACTGTTGCAGTACCCCGGGGGTCCCAACGAAAGAAGAGAGGGCTGGACTTCCACCCATGACCTGGATATCCAGTGCGAGGAGGAGAACGTCAGTGAGGAGCGCGAGGAGGAGAACACCAGTGAGGAGCGCAATGAGGAGAACGCCAGTGAGGAGTACGAGGAGGAGAACGCCAGTGAGGAGCGTGAGGAGGAGAACGCCAGTGAGGAGCGCGAGGAGGAGAACGCCAGTGAGAAGCACCAGGAGAAGGACACTGGAGGATTAAGGCCAGAGAAGGAGCCGGGGGGCACCGGGGAGCCACAAAAGACGAGAGAACATGACAGAGACACAGGACAGGACAAGAACTCCAGCCAAGTCCCTCCTGGCTGATGGAGGTGTGTGTACATTTCCAGAACCCCACAGGGCACTGGTGGGACTGGGAAAGCGGGAAGGGCACTCGGGGAAACCAAAACGGACACTGATAAAAGAGGGAATAAAATCCCTATTCACCTGGGTGTTCACAACAAAATTATTAAATTGTGTGAGAATATGATGTGCATACGTGCCACGAGGTGCACTGTACCACACAAATAATAAATTTACCCGGAATCACTACTCACCTTACTCCCCCGTACCTCCCTTCCCAGCACTTGTGTATCTATGAGGAAAGAAGGAGACAGGAGACATTTATCTGTTTTTCCCGATTCTGTTTTCTTTTGCATGGTCCCGCGAACGTCGGAGGGGACGTGAGAAGAGACAACAGACCTAAGGGAAGAGAAAAGAAACGAAAAGGACATCAGAGATGACCGCTTAAATGAAAGAAAATAAAAAACAGGAACGGATAAGACTACTGACTTATATATCCAATATGGAAAATAAAACTCTAATTGAGATTGGTAAAACAGTTGTGTATGTCTTCCTTGAATACCCCAAACAGAATCCCGTCACAGAGTTGTAGTGTAAGATATACAGGTGGACGATATGTTGAGAGAAACAGAGTGTACATGTCCTACAGAATGAACATTAAAAGAGTGATTGACACACTGTGAAGACCACTACCTCTTGTAGAGGCATCAGTAATCAGGCCTTGAAAAATTATAAAAATGTTAGTAGACCTACAGATTGAGTAACTTGAATGATCTACTCGACCTAACTGTAATGTACTTGACCCTTAAACGGGTCTCAAATTGGGTGTTCCTAGGCAATTAGTTTACAGAGTCACCTTTTTCTTCATTCTCATATACAAGTGCACCTTCAAATGTGTGAGCTCAGCAATTTGGTTGCACACAAAAAAAACTATTTTCTTTAATTAAATAGACAAAATGTTTGCTTCATGTATAATAAGATCCTAGTCCACACATGGGGGACAAATGAATCACAACTTGCCTCTTAGTTTACTAATAGCATTGGCATCAAGGCAGGAATGTTTCTCAGTTTATGTTTAAACACTCACTTTTAATAAATATATTACTAAAGCATGATGTGGTAGCATAATGTCATTTACAGACAGTATATTTCCAAGAAATGTACAAAAAACTTCCCACTAACTTCCAGCTTTACTGATAAATCTATATAGAGTATTAACAATAATCTGTGAAAATTGGGTTTCAGAAACATATTTATCGTTTGCACATCACAAAGTAAAGAGTTCTGATTTGTTTTCGTCCTTTCAAATTAGTTTTTTTCATCACACATCAATACAAAAAATAGGCTTTCACAACTACTGAAATATATTTTGAAATGTTTGTACAGCTTACTGTGAAATTAAAGACTGTATGGTATCAGGTTCTTCCTAATAAACAACATTTTAATAACTCCTTTTACAGCAGGTCAGAGAAGTTCACCTTACAAAATCCTGGAACTCTGCAGTGAGAAGGGAAATTAATTGCAAGACAAACTGACGTTTAACCCCTGCCTCTCAACTCAGAGCAAATGAGGCAACATAACAAGATTTAAATTGGTCTTTATTGCTCCTTTACTTTCTGACTGAACAGAACACTTGTTCATTGTCAACTCGCCAGAAGATGCGAGCAGGACCTAAAACTAACTCGACCTGATAAAAAAATGACTCGCCATAGCAAGTGGTCGAGTACATTTTTCGAGGTCTGGTGATGTTTAATTTAGAGCTTCACAATTTCAGAGTTCAAACAATTTCAATATTAATTATTGACAAAAAAATAATTGTTGCTCATTTAGGTTAAACAGTTATAACAACTTACAATACACATAGTCCTGGCTGGTCTGGGGTGTAAGTCAATTATTGTGTTATATATCTGTATGCAATAACAGAAAGCTCACAGAGGATCCAAAATACATGTAGAGTGGCCCACTATGGGAATCACAGAATTTTAGTTTATATGTTGAAGGCACATCCTTAATTACATAACCACACCCCTTTTATAGACCCTCCCCCCAACACTTTTTTATCCCACCTAAAGCCCTGAACTAGCAGATAGATCCACTAAGCAACAACTGGACACAGTATGAAAAAATGAACAAGGTGGAATCCATCCCAACAGCTTTACTGTTTGAGTGAAATGCAAAAGATGTGAATCAGGCTAAGACAGATCACATAAACTAAGAATCAACTGCTTGGGGAAAAGAAAAAAATACAGATTGTAGTGAAATAAGAATGAACAGGAACTAAAGATGACATTATCTGTAATCAATGTATTTATAGGGGAGTTGAAAGCCAATAAAATGTTTAAAAAATGGTTCTCCAATATTTTAGAATAGGAGGAAGCCATGTTCATGTTAATTTGTGGTACACAACGTTTTCATACCTGGTAACATGGTCAGCTTTGTGCATAGCTCTCAACTCACGAAGGTGTCACTATCGTTGACTCGCCTTCACCCCCCCTCACAAGCAAAACTCCCTCCCATAGTCTTATGTAGAACCACTAGCTCTCTAAATAAAAATTCTTTTATTCTCTATTGTGATTTTTATTGGACATGCCCCCGCTCAAAACAACTCCATCTCACTCGCTTTAGAAGTTAAAAAGGTTGAGAAGTATGTGTGTGCCACATTTTGCCCTTTCCTGGATTTTAGGGAGCACTTTGAATCCTGACAGTCCCAGCAAGCACACATCCATTTATAATAGGCAAGGAATGATTGGGGGTGTTATCAGGGGCTACCCTCCGCTATGGTGTAGGAGCGTCCCCCTCCTGCTTAAAGGAGGAAGCAAAAAAATAAAATGATAATAAAAGTATTTTTATTATCATTTTATTTTTCCACGCAGGGCGGGCCATGTCACGGGCTGGGGGAGTACTGGGTGCACTCCAAGTGCGCATGTTGGTTTGGCCCGCTGTACGAGGCCAGCCAAACTAACATGTGCTCTTAGAACTCTCCACCCAGACCAAGTGCAGGCTCCAACTCCCTCCCTGAATGGCATTTCGGCCCACTCAGGCCAGTCCTGGCGCTTCTTTCATGCTGTGTAACAGCATTAAAGAGGCATCTGGATTGGGTGGGGGAGGGGAGGAAGGCAGAAGCACCGAGGCTGCAGGAGTGATGAAGGCGAGGTGGCAGGGCGCGGCACAGTGCCGCAGGTATGTGTGCTTTTTTTCATTATTCCCCCACTCTGCGTGCTGCCCCATCTGCCCTTCCTGCCAACAACCGCCCCTGGGTGTTATACCTGAAATGGTTCCAATTGGCAGCTTTGACAAATCAACTTTGACTGGGAATACTACTTTGCAAGAAGGGAAATAACATAAAAGCCAGTAGCATAGCTTTGTTGCTCCAGTTCATGTGTGTGTAGCCCATCCTGTTAGGTTTATGTTTGAATTCTTCTATATGGCCTGAATTTACATGGGGATGGACATGTCTACAAGTACCAGAAAGTAAGGAAAAAAAGTAAAGTTGATGACTTAGCTGTGCATGGTCCTGGGAAACTTCAGAAAACATCAAATGTATTGTTTTTTGGAGACCTCTGAAACCACCCTTATTTGGAGGGTGACACATCTAGGGCTCTATCTTTAAATGTTGCTTACAATGCCTTTTGTTGATTTTAATGGGAACACCGACTTGCAAACCACCGCCCCACAAACATTTAGTTTATTCACATCTTTTGAAGCATCTTCCTAAAATTGCACCATTGTCCTTGGATGCTCAGCAGGCTAGTTAGCATATTGCAGTAGCAGTGCTTACTTCAGTCACACACATAATCATTTAAGATAACCTCTTCATTTACTCAGCAAACTTATTTTAAGGCAAATGTGGATTTATTTTAGCTTTGTGCTCTAAACTACCAACATTTTAATGTAAGTTCAGCTTGTAGATGTCCCAGTCTCAGCCAACTGTGAGACTTGCATGGCATTCATCTTCATCAGTTGGGAAAGTGAAAAGCAGAGTACAGGACCCCTCATCCTCTTGGCCAGTTGTTGGCCCGGACTAACCCACATTTATTTCCCCATACAACGGAGAACATGTGTAAGGAAATGCCTCCTTGGCATGGTTACCCCCTGACTTTTTGCCTTTGCTGATGCTAAGTTATGACTTGAAAGTGTGCTGGAATCCTGCTAACCAGGCCCCAGCACCAGTGTTCTTTCCCTAAACTGTACCTTTGTCTCCACAATTGGCACAACGCTGGCACTCCTGTAAGTCCCTTGTAACTGGTACTCCTGGTACCAAGGGCCCTGATGCCAGGGAAGGTCTCTAAGGGCTGCAGCATGGTTTATTCCACCCTGGGGACCCCTCACTCAGCACATGCACACTGCTTCACAGCTTGTGTGTGCTGGTGGGGAGAAAATGACTAAGTCGACATGGCACTCCCCTCAGAGTGCCATGCCAACCTCACACTGCCTGTGGCATAGGTAAGTCACCCCTCTAGCAGGCCTTACAGCCCTAAGGCAGGGTGCACTATACCACAGGTGAGGGCATAGGTGCATGAGCACTATGCCCCTACAGTGTCTAAGCAAAACGTTAGACATTGTAAGTGCAGGGTAGCCATAAGAGTATATGGTCTGGGAATTTGTCAAACACGAACTCCACAGTACCATAATGGGTACACTGAAAACTAGGAAGTTTGGTATCAAACTTCTCAGCACAATAAATGCACACTGATGCCAGTGTGCAATTTATTGTAAAATACACCCAGAGGGCATCTTAGAGATGCCCCCTGAAAACATACCTGACTTCCAGTGTAGGCTGACTAGTTTCTGCCAGCCTGCCACTCACCAGACATGTTGCAGGCCACACGGGGAGAGTGCCTTTGTCACTCTGTGGCCAGTAACAAAGCCTGTACTGGATGGAGGTGCTTCTCACCTCCCCCTTCAGGAACTGTAACACCTGGCGGTGAGCCTCAAAGGCTCACCCCTTTTGTTACAGCGCCACAGGGCATCCCAGCTAGTGGAGATGCCCGCCCCTCCGGCCACTGCCCCCACTTTTGGCGGCAAGGCTGGAGGAGATAATTAGAAAAACAAGGAGGAGTCACCCACCAGTCAGGACAGCCCCTAAGGTGTCCTGAGCTGAGGTGACCCTTACTTTTAGAAATCCTCCATCTTGTGGATGGAGGATTTCCCCCAATAGGATTAGGGCTGTGCCCCCCTCCCCACAGGGAGGAGGCACAAATAGGGTGTAGCCACCCTCAAGGACAGTAGCTATTGGCTACTGCCCTCCCAGACCTAAACACACCCCTAAATTCAGTATTTAGGGGCTCTCCAGAACCTAGGAAACTAGATTCCTGCAACCTTAACAAGAAGATGGACTGCTGACCTGAAGCCCTGCAGAGAAGACGAAGACGACAACTGCTATGGCCCCAGCCCTACCGGCCTGTCTCCCAACTTTGAAGAAAACTGCAACAGCGACGCATCCAACAGGGACCAGCGACCTCTGAAGCCTCAGAGGACTGCCCTGCACCCAAGGACCAAGAAACTCCCATGAACAGCAGCTCTGTTAAAAATCCTGCAACTTCTTTGCAACAAAGAAGCAACTTTAAAGACTTCACGTTTCCCGCCGGAAGCGTGAGACTTTCCACTCTGCACCTGACGCCCCAGGCCCGACCTGCAGAAAACAAACACCTTAGGGAGGACTCCCCGGTGACTGCGAGCCCGTGAGTAACCAGAGACAACCCCCTTGAGCCCCCACAATGTTGCCTGCAGAGAGAATCCAGAGGCTCCCCCTAACCGCGACTGCCTGTAACAAGGGACCCGATGCCTGGAACCAACACTGCACCCGCAGCCCCCAGGACCTGAAGGAACCGAACTCCAGTGCAGGAGCGACCCCCAGGAGACCCTTTGCCTAGCCCAGGTGGTGGCTACCCCGAGGAGCCCCCCCTGTGCCTGCCAGCAACGCTGAAGTGACCCCCGGGTCCCTCCATTACTTTCTATCTAAAACCCGACACCTGTTTGCACACTGCACCCGGCCACCCCTGTGCCGCTGAGGGTGTACTTTCTGTGCCTGCTTGTGTCCCCACCGGTGCCCTACAAAACCCCCCTGGTCTGCCCCCCGAGGATGCGGGTTCTTACCTGCTGGCAGACTGGAACCGGGGCACCCCTGTTCTCCATTGAAGCCTATGTGTTTTGGGCACCTCTTTGACCTCTGCACCTGACCGGCCCTGAGCTGCTGGTGTGGTAACTTTGGGGTTGCCTTGAACCCCCAACGGTGGGCTACCTTGGCCCCAACTTTGAGACTTTTGTGTGTTTTACTTACCTGCAAACCTAACCTTTACTTACCTCCCCCAGGAACTGTTGATTTTTGCACTGTGTCCACTTTGAAAATAGCTTATTGCCATTTTTACAAAGACTGTATATGATATTGCTTTTATTCAAAGTTCCTAAAGTATTTAAGTGAAGTACCTTACATTCAAAGTATTACTTGAAAATCTTGAACCTGTGGTTCTTAAAATAAACTAAGAAAATATATTTTTCAATATAAAAACCTATTGGCCTGGAGTAAGTCTTTGAGTGTGTGTTCCTCATTTATTGCCTGCGTGTGTACAACAAATGCTTAACACTACCCTCTGATAAGCCTACTGCTCGACCACACTACCACAAAATAGAGCATTAGAATTATCTCTTTTTGCCACTATCTTACCTCTAAGGGGAACCCTTGGACTCTGTTCACACTATTTCTTACTTTGGAATAGTACATACAGAGCCAACTTCCTACAACATGTCACTAACTTTTTTCAACTCATCCAATGGCAAGTCCAATGCTGGGCCTTCATATTCCTAGAATATAGGCTCTACATCTTGATCGCAAGTCTGGCACCAACCTCTACTTTTCCACACCTGAGGAAATGACACATCTGGCTTTCACCCCATGTCTTTTTTGTTTCAGCCAATGCTGAGACTGACCAGGTCTGCCCTTTTCTTGATCACCTCAACAAATGTTAAGCTCAGCACCAAGCACTTGGAATCATCACCTCTGCCAGGAAAGGATCTGGCTCCAATCCCACCTCACAGCCTACCATTGACCACTCATCACCTTCCCAGTGGACATTGGTGATCTATGTACATATCCTTCATCTTCAAATTATTGACTACTAGAGAGCCAGGCACTCACCCCTCAATGTCTGCTCCTCAGACCAAGGCGAGCCGAGAAGTAACCCTTCCTCTTCAGAGAAGCAAGCCAACCAGTGGTGAACAAAGCACTTAGGGGGTTATTCCAACTTTGGAGGAAGTGGTAATCCGTCCCAAAAGTGACGGTAAAGTGACGGATATACCACCAGCCGTATTACGAGTCCATTATATCCTATGGAACTCGTAATACGGCTGGTGGTAAATCCGTCACATTTGGGACGGATTACCACCTCCTCCAAAGTTGGAATAACCCCCTAAGTGCCCTGCTTCATTGCCAATGGCAAGTTGGTCCTTCGCGTTTGGCCTAAACAACTCAGCCAGTGGCAAGCCTAATATAAACACCTTATGTTTGTCGCTTCTGGCCACTGTGAGCCTTACATTGCCTACTTGCCATTATGTTACCCAACAGTGAGTTCAGTAAAGACACTTCTTCCTCACTTTGGACAATAACCAACATTTTACCTAACCTTTATCTTTATCACGTCAGCCAATTGCTAGCCTGGCCCCTCCTCTTTATTCTTAGTTTAGCCAATAGTAGGCCCAAAAGGTACTGCTATAGCTTCCATTTCCAGAACATTTGTCTCCCCCACTGGAAGCATCTTTTGCATGAGTTTATGCCCAGGGTGAGCCCAATACAAGAGTCTAAAATCTCATGCATAAAACTTTCATTATCGAGCGCTAGGCATATGTACCCAATGTGAAGGCCTCATCACTTTTCGGCACATGAGACGTCAACCCAGCAGCAGCTAAATGAGCAAAGAACGGTGGTAAAGATGGCCGATTCCACAAAAACAACCCCTCTCTTCCACTGTCGGTTAGAGGCTGCATCACAGAAATGACCCTCATATACCCAGGAGAGCCTTTAGAAATCAGGGTCATTATTGGACACCATGGTGTGGGCAGGATCACCCGATGACAGACAACAGTAGGTTTCTCAGATCTGCCAATGCATCATGGGAAGGCTAGGGGGCGACTCCTTCACTAAAAATGTTCCATTCAGCAGTACCAGCGTAAACCAACAGCAGAGTAATGCCACTAAGTCCTTATTACATAACAAGCCAAGTATGCCAAAGAAGATTGACAAGGTATAAAATGCAGTAACACAAAGAGCAGAGGTTGCAATTTAAGGATACTAAACAGCTTTCTGTTATGCTACAGTCAGCCTGAACTGGTCACACAGATTGCACCTGCAGTCTGGGTGACAGGGGAAATGTTAGCTCAACCACAGCTACAGTAAATCAGCTTTCATTGAAGTATAACACATTACAAAAAACAAACTGTGGATTGTATTCATGATCTGATATGTGTTTTTATTACAGTACTTTGTACCATCCTAAGGTGGTCTCAAAGTGCTAGGCAGAAGAGAAGAGATCAAAAATAAGGAATAAAGGAAGAGCCTTATGAACTGAGAGACTTCTAGAAATGCTAGTATCTTACCAGATGGACAAATAGTGTTTTGTGGGTAGCTGGCGTTAACCATCTGGCAGCATGAAGGGGCAAAAGAGGTAAAGGGTTGAGTAAGAGAAGGCAGACAAAAAGAAGGACAGGTTGACAATGGCGATGAGAGGGCAGTGGTAAAGGTAGGGTGGTGTTGGGTTAAATGGAAAGGAATAAGGACCTGTCGGAAAGTAGAAATTGTGTTACATTGTTTAGAGATAAACGAACTGGAAGCCACTGGGAGGAAGACGAGGAACCCTTTTTTGGTTCAGTATTTACAGTTACACTTCTGATACAGCCTTTCTCTAAGAAACGTATTTAATATCTGTGTCCACAGGTGAGTTGGAGAGAAAGGGCATAGAGGTGTTACACATTTTCCTATGTTCGTGAGTAATCGAAAGGGCATCCACGGGCATTTACACCCTATTTTCTGGATCCAAAGGTTTAGATTTTAAATCTGTTGTGGCCTGGCTTCCAAACTTAGGGACAAATGTGCATCAGCCTGCACCGAAACTTCTGTCGCTCTCCACCTGGTCACACCAACTGACCAAGTTTGTATCAGAATTTCTCATTCGGTCAAGTGCGCATGCCTGAGAATTTTTAGTGTTAAACAGGCTATTTTCTTTGACTTTTGTTAGGATCGAGCCTTTGATAGCATGCGCTAGCACATCCGTCTTGCATGCGAGACACTATTGTATATAGACAAGGGCTTGGAGCCCACCTGTTGCCTACCATTTGATGGCTTTCATGGCATTCTTCTTTACAGCCTCGTAATTGGTTCCTGCAGGGATAGCATCATTGCAGTTCCTGTCCATGAAGCTGGGACTAAGCACCGACTGATTCAACTTAATCAGTGCCATCTACGGCTCCTCGGGTGACTGAAGTACTATTTTGTTCTTTTTAACTTCTAGTGCCCTACAAACAGAAGGTTGTGACTAGCAAAAATGTGCCCAGCAGGACAGACAAAATTGCAACGTTTTATTTTCTACAGTTAACTTTTCTTATTTTGCCAAGTCTTCTTTTACCAATTTGCACTCATGTTTTGTTTTGTTTTTGCTCTTGGGCGTTGTTCTCAAAAGGTGACTATTATCGTGTTGTAGATATTGCAAAGCAACATTGTTTCTTTCTTATGTGTAATTTTTAAAATTATGCTTTACACATAATCATGCAATCCACTCCAATCACCCAGTCCAATCCAAACCACTTACCTGAAACCACTCCAATCCACCACACTCCAATCCTCCCAGGCCACCCGACTCCGATCTGCCCCACCCCAATCAAAAATAATCTGTTCCACTCCAATAGAGCAATCCAAAACAATCTACCTCATCTCATTCCAAAATAATCTGCTCCACTCCAAAACAATCTGCCCCACTCCTATCTAAAACATTCTGCCCTAATGCAATCCTAAGCAATCTGCCCCATTGCAATCCTAAGAAATCGGCCCACTGCAATCCAAAACAATGTACCTCCCTTCAATCCATGAGAGTCTACCCTACACCAATCTGCCCACTCCAGTCCAATCCACATCACTCTAATCCTCCCACCCCACCCAAATCTGCCCCACTCCAATACAGCAATCCAAGAAAATCTGCCCCACTCCAATCCACAACATCTGCCCCACCTAATCCAAAAGAATCTGCCCCACTCCCACCCAAAACAGCCTCAGTCCAACCCAAAACAATCTGCCCCACTCCAATCCACCTCACTCTATCTCAAATTACCCCACACCAATCCAAACCACCTCACTCTTATTCACCCCAGTCCGCCCACTCCAATTCAAAACAATATGCCCCCACTCCAATCTGCCCCACCTCATTCGAAAACAAACTGCCCCACTCCAGTATGCTTCACTCCAGTCCAAAACAGCTAGCCCCACTCTAATCCAAAACAATCTGTCCCAGTCCAATTCACAACTTTGTGCCTCACTCCGGTCCAAAGCAATCCATCATACTCTAGCCCACCCATTCCAGTCCAATTGACATCACTCCAGTCCGATCCACCACACTTCAATCCTCCCCCCTCACTCAAATCTGCCCCACTCTAATCTAAAACAATCTGCCCTACTCCAATCACATCTGCCCCACCCAATCCAAAACATTCTGCTCCACTCCCATCCAAAACAATCTGCATCACTAAAACCTGCACCTACTTCAACCCAAAACAAGCTGCCCCACTCCAATATAATCCACCTCACTCTTATCCTCCCCAGTCCGCCTCACTTCAATTCCATCATTCCTACTTCTCATACCTGCTTCTCATCCATACTTCTCATCCATCTTTCATCATTCCTACCTCTAATAACTCATCCTTCATCCCTACTTCTCATCAATCATCCCTACTTCTCATCGATCATCCCTACTTTTCATTCCTCATCCCTGCTTCTCATCCATACTTTTCTTACCTCATCCTTACTCCTCATCCATCATCCCTACTTCTTTTTCATCATTCTTATTTCTCATCCCTCACCCCTACTTCTCATCCATACTTCTCACCCATCTTCCATCATTCATCTACAGTTCAACCAAAAGCCTTTCTGGTTTCAGTTTCATATGTAGAAAGAAAATGTTTAAAATCAATCCACTATGGTGACAGTGCAATCCAATTCATCCAAACCTTTTCTGGTTTAATTTTTATTTGTAACAAATAAAATGTTTACATGTGGGGCTGCTTTTATTTCTGAGAGCTGTTTATTTTATTTTCTGAAACCAGAAAGATTTTCATTGAACTATAGATGAACTGTATAACCCTTTTCCCAAGAGCTCATTATGGCCCCAGCTGTGGGCTCCTTGTATTTCCCAAACCAGCAGAGCTTTCTGCAGAGGCCTGTGTAAACAGAAAAATACTTCACTAAATAAAATGAAATGTTGCACAGCCTTGAATTTAATGGAAACAAACACACAGCTGCATTTCCTCTCCTCCATCTTCACCCAGCAGATGCAATGAGAAGGCCGTTTTTCAGTGAAATACAATGCAGGCCTCTCTCATAACTCTGATTGGCTGTTGCAGTGTGAAGGTGTATTTCACAAAACTGAAAATGTATTGATATGACTGAGGGATGATTGATGAGGAGTAGGTATGATGGGTGAGGTATGAGAAGTAGGAATGATGGAAGATGGATTGAAAGTATGGATGAGAAGCAAGAATGAGAAGTAGGAATGTTGGAAGAGAAGTAGGGATGAGAAGCAGGGATGATGAAAGAGAAGTAGGGATGAAGGATAAGAAGTAGGAAGATGGAAGAGAAGCAGGGATGATGGATGAGAAGTAGTGATGATGTATGATGGATGAGAAGCAGGGATGAGAAGTAGGAATGATGGATGAGAAGTAGGGATGAGGTATGATGGATGAGAAGTAAGGATAATGGATGAGAAGTAGGGATGGTTGAAGAGAAGCAGGGATGATGTATGATAGATGGGAAGTAGGGATGATGGATGAGAAGCAGGGATGATGGATGAGAAGTAGGGATGATGGATGATGAATGAGTAGTAGGGTTGATGGATGAGAAGCAGGGATGAGAATTAGGGCTGAGAAATAGGGATGAGGAGTGAGGAATGAGGATGACCTAAAATGGATGCTGTACAGGCGGGTATGCAAACAGCAGAACTGCGTGCAGCTAAATAGATTTGTAAAGCATTGTTTGTATGGTCCAGCTGTAGACCTACAATTATGATTCAATGGTAAATTACCAGTGCAGAGTACTTGGAATTCTTTGCTTTGACTGTGCATTATGCTTTTTAAAGCGGGTGGGACATGCAGAAAAATGAAATTTCTGACCATATTTTTTAGCTTTTTCACTCACGATATTATTGTAATTGAGTATCTTGGGATGATTTAACTGCAAACAAATCATTTAAATGCGTGCGCACAGGCTACAAAGAAAGGGGATGCCACTGGCGGCAAGTGTGAGGTAAAATATAACATCAAGTTTTTCAGCTGGTAATAGCGTAGTACTAGCCTGGTACAACCCCGCTTTACTACTGCTGACAGTGTCACAACACATCAAACCTCTGAGGGGTTCATCTCCCTGGGTAACAATACAAACACGATTTAGTCTTCATTTAAGTTATAAAAAATAGCCCTGAGTAAATTGTTATCTGTCACAGCGTGTATGCAAATGTATAACTGCATTTGCGCTAAAGGTATGTTCGCCGGGGCTGCCTGCCTCCCTCTCTCGGGTCCTCCATGCCTCAGAGCACAGCAGGAAGCAGCTGGAGTATCCGGGCTCCAATGATGAATGTGTATGAAGCCTGGAAGCAGGGCTCGGGGGAGGGGATAACCTGCAAGCTGCCAGCCGGCTGGCACAGCCCGAGCCAGGTGCGCGCCCTGCCTTTGTATTTTAAGAGCACGCAGGAAGCACAGCATGCTATTGCAGGGCTTCACGGCAAATGTACCTGGGGCATGCATGTCAGCGCTTGAGGGTGGAAAGGAGTGAGGCATGGTTGATCTTAACTAACGTATACACTGATCAGTAAAGTGACTGTAGAAAGACAAGGGTTAAAGGCCCTCTGTGAATTCCGATTGCTTTCCATATGGATATGCCACATGGAGTCAGGAAGTGGGTTTTGGAGCTTTGGAGACAGAACTAAGAGTCACCATCCGTTCATTTTCCTGACAGATCGCCTGTTTCAACTAGACGGCCTCGTCATGACTTCTGAGGTTAATGATGTCATCACGCATGATATGCGTCCGCCATCTAAATTAGGGCACTATTAATTAAAAATCGAAACGTAGCGACTTTCTCCATGCATCAGCACGTAACTGGAGATCAATGTAAATAGTTGTGGTCCCGATTCTCTTCGTGCATCGGTGGTAGGGGACGGAAACAGACACCCTCGGAAAACAACCTCTAACATTCAACCTCCTTTTTAAATGTACAACAAATGTAACGAGAGAAGAACATAATTTACAGCCTCATTTACAGAAACATACTTGGCGCGACTGAACACATCGAGTGCGCGTCAAATGCTCATCGAGATTGATAAAAGTAGTTCCTAAACAGATGATACAATGGGACAAGTGGAAGGATACAAGTACTGGGGCTCTGCTCTGTGGGAGGAAAGGAAAGACAAAAGGGAGAGATAAAGAGAAGGGATTGACCAGTAGCAAGCAAGGATCTTTATAGGACACTGAAACAAACATGAGAAGCAGTGGGTAGGCTTTAAGCCCACAAATAAGTATACTAAAGTATACAAGAGATCTAGAAAGCTTGCACTAAAAAAAACTTGTGTAACCTGAGACACAATCCACAAAATCAAAAATGTGCTCAGTATTACCGACATTTACAACAGTTAAACCCTAAAGCTGAAACAGTGTTTTAATATCATCTGTAAAATTAATTTCACACCAGGCCGGCTCAGCTTAATTAAGTATGATCTAAAAGACCTATTTACAAGCTCATGTATATTTCCCCTTCATACCTGTTAGTCACTCCACAAATTCAAACATGCATGAAGTTCACAATGTAAGCAATAAATGGTGAAACACCATAGTACAGAGACCTCTTGATACTGTGGGAGCTCCTCCAAAATATGGCATTCTAGTTTAATCAACATGGAAAAAATAATAACAAAAAAAGATAAAATAGCTATTTCTCCAAATCCTGAAACCCTAAATTGCGGACATCAAAAACAGGAAAATCGGTACACCATGGAGCCTTTCCAATATATATCAGTCAAATTTGGTCCACATAGTAAGCTTGTAATCTTCTCTTTGTATTCATTTCACCAATCTGATCCTAAAAGTTGTAGACCTCAATGTTGGACTATTGCTACACCAGGGAACCCTTCCAAAGTGTAACGATTTAGTATGATTTGTATAGTAAGTAAAAGTCATATATCATACTGATCAATCCACATCACATTGATCTTTTTTTAATGTGCTCTATTGTTTAGAATTATACTATAATGTACATTTGTTGAAGAATCAGCTTTAATGACTAAGAATTAATCAATCCTTATGTCTGGGAATTGTGTTCACTTATGGTTACCCAGATTTTTTTCTTCAGTAATGAACACTGTATGCTTGCAATTGCTCCCACAGCAGCTATACCCAAATAACATAGCACCACATAAGCCTCACATATGACGTAATCTTCAAGATTCTTACTACATATAGTACAAAGCTCTCCCAAAATTGTATTAACACTTAGGTGCTCACTCCAAATTTGGCGGTAACCCGAACCGCCACGCCGGTGGCAGTCTTGTGACCACCGGCAGGGTGGCGGTGCAGACCGCCAAATAACGAGTCAGGCGGTGAATCCAATGCAATACAGACAACTCACCGCCAGCCCCACCACTGCTGACGAGCAGCATCTGCCGGCAAAAGACAACTTCAGTCAGGAGGCAGCCAATGTTCCGCCCTCCATATTCCGAGTAACCACTCCGCCAGGAAATTCGGTGGAACTATACCGCCATGAAAAACCTGGCGGAAACAGAAAGTATAAATGGAAACACCCACCTCCAGGCACAGAGATGCCGCCGCGGCCGCCATGACAAATGAACTGCTAGTCTTCCAATGGTTGTATCTCGCCACACACCTTCAGGACAACCGATGACGAAGACGACCACTGTAAGTAAACCTAGCACAGAGGGAGGGAAATGGCAGTGATACACTCCTACACAGACCACACATACTCCACACACATTGAAGGCCACACATACGCACACACAACATACGTCAATGCCTAATACCCACTACACACACAAAGCCATGCAGATACACGCCAAACATACAGCACAATGCACAACACCACCACCAACATATCACATAACCACACAATGACAACTACCCCACAAACACCTCAGCGATGGCATCGACAGGCACATTGTGCGACACCACACATACACACACACCATGAACTCCATGTAGAATTGACACACAATATATAGCTGTGAACAAACATCCAAACAATCATACAGGTGACACAACACGTACAACCAACAATCAAGGAAATACACACATTCAGCACTAGAGACACGGATGTACACAACACCCCATCCAAACACACAAGCAAGCAGACACACACATCACAACATCCCCATGGCCCAAACCATCTACCAATCACATGCAACAACACAGACACAATCCACACACATACCCAACACACCTTTGCACACAGATGTCACACCACCATGTAGAAGGAAACCAGGACAAGCATCTCATCTTGCCAACCACAGCAATGTGGGCAGTTGTGTTCAAACAATAAACTATATACAAAAAGTGCCTGTAACAGGTTGGTCGAACAGATACACCAGACTGCCTGGTTTGGTTCATATATATATATATAGGGGGTCATTCTGACCCTGGCGGTCTTTGACCGCCAGGGCGGAGGACCGCGGGAGCACCGCCGACAGGCCGGCGGTGCTCCAATGGGGATTCCGACCGCGGCGGTAAAGCCGCGGTCGGACCGGCACCACTGGCGGGCTCCCGCCAGTGTACCGCGGCCCCATTGAATCCTCCACGGCGGCGCAGCTTGCTGCACCGCCGCGGGGATTCCGACCCCCCCTACCGCCATCCAGATCCCGGCGGTCCGACCGCCGGGATCCGGATGGCGGTAGGGGGGGTCGCGGGGCCCCTGGGGGCCCCTGCAGTGCCCATGCCACTGGCATGGGCATTGCAGGGGCCCCCGTAAGAGGGCCCCTACATGTATTTCACTGTCTGCTGCGCAGACAGTGAAATACGCGACGGGTGCAACTGCACCCGTCGCACAGCTTCCACTCCGCCGGCTCGATTCCGAGCCGGCTTCATCGTGGAAGCCTCTTTCCCGCTGGGCTGGCGGGCGGTCTGAAGGCGACCGCCCGCCAGCCCAGCGGGAAAGTCAGAATTACCGCGGCGGTCTTTCGACCGCGGAACGGTAATCTGCCAAGGTCAGAATGAGGGCCATAGTGTTTTTATTGTTCTTTATATAAGTTCAATGGGATTCAGGTGATTGTCTTATAGGTGAGTATTGGTGATTCTCTTCACTCTCTTCCCCAATGATCTCGTCTTCTTCTTTCTTCTTCTTCCGGGCCTCGCGGGAAGCATGTGGAAATAGAATAAGAGATAGGAGTAGTAAGTATCTGTTTCCCTTCTTTTATTCCTTTCCTCTCTTTTGCTACTTCTCTCCACTCTTCTGCCTTTAATACCTGGACCTCTCTATTTGTGGGCTTTCTCTCTCTCTTCCCTTCAACCTCTTGGTGATGCCCGTGGTTCCTTTGTCTTCCTTTTTATTATCTCTCTGTCCTGGCCTGGTGGGCTTCTTTCCTTTCGTTCTCTACTTCTGTTCTCTCGTCTACGTCTTCTTTTCTCTCCTTTTCTTGGTCTGTGCTATTCGTGTTATATACGTTTAATTCCTGTTCTTTTTCTCCTTCCTTGTAGGTTGCTTCCGTGTCTCCCCTATTCCCCGCTACCTCTTAGGCTCCCTGTGCGTTTCGTTTCGGCGCTCTCTTTTGTTTTTGTCTATTATATTTCCTTTTCTTTTATCTTATCCTTACGCCCTCTTCCCCCTCCCCTCCTTTTGTGCACTACCCGTGAGTTTCCTTCCCTCAACCCTTTTTGTGTAGAGCCCGTGCTTTTCCTTCCCTTTCCTCCTCCCTCCTCCTGCTCCTTTTTCCCTCCCGTCCCGAGTTGCCGTACCTGGCTTGGCCACGCTTCTCCTGAAGCGTGGCAGGCTCATTCGTCTGCTTCCCGGGGCCAGCGATCCTCCTCGTGTTTTCGTGTCCACACGGCTCCAGGCTCCCGCTGTTCTCCAGAGGGTTGGAAACAGGTCCTGGCGATTTCCAACTCGTCTTCGGTCCTCGTTTTCCGCTGTTCTGCTCCTGATTCTCCTTCTGTCTCTGTCAGTCTCCTCCATGTATTCCTTCCTCTCTCCTCCTTAGTGTGTGGTTCCGCCCCTTTAAACGGCACCGAGACATGCGGTTGTGGTAGGGAGCCAATCGAGAGCCCCACTCTCTGGGATGCTTCTGTGTCGTACATGGCAGTGGCAGCACAAGTCATCCTGGTGTGCGGGTCGGCCCGGTCCGACCCGTCACAGTGCCAATGGCAAGTTCAAATGTCCAATTTAGCAGGACACATTGTCTATCAATAATGGCCCAACCCGACTCCTGACTGAAGCTAGGCCTCCACTTCATAGGGGCAGCAATGGGATAGGCAGGCACCTCAGGGGTGTGGGGGTGGTGGGGGAGGCTTGGATGTGGAAGGGGAAGATTTTGGCTTGGGTTTGGGAGGGGTGACCTTGCACTGGGAGGGTGGATATTTTGCTGGGTGGAGGAGCAGGGGAAACACCAGAGGGGGCCCCCAAGGAATGGGAGGTGGAAGGGCCTGAGAGAGGCAGTGGGACACGCTGTTTATGGGGAAGACTGGGTGGGAGAGGAGTAGGGAAGAGGTCAAGGGTGGCAAGGAAAACTCTCTTAGGTAGACGGGGCGGTCACATGATTGAGAGTGAGGAGTGGAGGTAGAGGGAGTGCTCGTCTGAGAGTCTGTGTGGTGTACGTGGATGCTGGTGGGTGCAGTGTCTGGATGTGTGTGGTGGCTGAATGTTAGGTGGATGAGTGGGTACGCATGCATTTCTTGGGAGGGGGCAGAGCTGCAAGGAGAGGGAATGTGTGAGTGAATGTTGAGGTGGTGTGTGCAAGTGAGGTGGATGTGCTGCAGGTGGCAGAGACTGTAGTCCTGGTGAGTACGGATGTGGTGTGTGGAGTGCGTGACTGTAAGTCTGCTGTTGTGGTGATTGAGGGGATGACAAGAATGACAGCAGGAACAGTGTGTGATGATGCTGTGCTAGCAGGTTTGAGTGGAGCTGTGACTGTCCGGGAGGAGGTGGTGGGAGAAGTGCCTATTGTTGTGTCTGCAGATGTGTGTTGTGTGTGTGCATTCCTGTGTGAAAGTTTGTGATGCCCATTTCTGCCTTTTGCGCACCTTTTCTGTTGTACTGGGTGTATGCGTGTGTGTTGGTGTGCTATGGACAGGTGTAGGTAGAGGGCTTGTGGATTGGGAACAGGTAGCTGGAGGGGGGATGGACGATGAAGGGGCACTGGCTGCCGTCAACAAAGAGGCCAGAGCCTGAAACAATCTCTGGAGGCCAGACAAGGGACTGTGAATGCCTTCCAGGAACACATTGGTCTGCTGCATCTGGGATGCCAGTCCCTGGATGGCATTCACGATCATTGCCTGCCCCACAGAGATGGACCTCAGGAGGTCAATAGCCTCCTCCTTGAGGGCAGCAGGCCTCCCTGGGGAAGGGGCAGAGGTGCCTGCGGCAAAGGAGACTCCCACCCTCTTGGGTGAGCGGGCATGGGCAACTGGGTGGGGTGCTACAGGGAGGGCAGTATTGGAAAGGGGTGTGGCAGACAACAATGGTATTGGTGTGGTACCAGAAGGGTCCGCCACTGCCAGGAAGCCACCATCGGAGGAGGAATCGGAGTCAGATGTAGTGGTAGCTCCAGTGTCCGCCGTGGTGCTCCCCTGTCCCACTGGTCCCCTCGGCTTCACCGCTGCCCGCCTCCTTGGTTCTGTGGGCTGCAGCATCCCCACTTGCCAGTGCTCTTCCTCCCTCGCCAGATGATGCTAATGCACACATAGACAGAGGAGGAGAGAGAAAAGGAGGGTGGCAGAAACAGAAAGAGAGGAAAATATTAGAACCCACACATCCACTTCACATACAAACAATGCAGATAACAGTCCCTGCCTGCGAAACAATAGACCATTTAGCAGTCTTTCCCAAAACGAGTCATGCAAGCTATCTCCAAACCCATAATAACCCTGCAGACCAAACTCCTGCATGAAGATACCTACATGCCCATCAATGCCAAAATGACTATACCCGATCACATATCATTCACTACAGAATTATACTAATCTAAGCAGAGAGGGACTAAGGACACTAACTTACTGATAGGAATGTGAGGAGTACATGTGGTACAGAGAATCCATTAATGGAGGAAGTGATGCAACTGCAACCTTCACGTTACATGCCTAACATTACCCATATACAGTGCCATCATGACCATTTGAAACTACTACAGTACACACAGACATGGAGGCTGCAGCCATTGACATGAAAGCAGACTTGAGAGACCCATACCTACAGCTGAACATGTGTCACTGTACCACCACTACTCACCCTACATGCCTCAATATAGCGTACATCACACACTCCTACTTGATGGGTGTGGCAACCAGGACTGTACATTCCCTAAATCACATCTGACTACATTCATTCCAAGTCCAGGGAGGGTGACAGTGCACAACCATGCAGTAGTGGCCTGACAGTCAACACTTACCCCCTTGTGGCTGCTGTGCTGCCTTCAAGCGCCCATCCAACTCAGGGTACGCCACCGCCAGTCTGTGGGCCACTAGGAGGGTCAGGGTCTGACATGCACCCCTTCCACGCTGGGAGGCCATCCCCAGCTGGGCGTCTGCGGTCTTCTGGGCCCAGCGACGCAGGTCCTCTCACTGCCTCCTGCAGTGGGTGCTCTGCCGGCTATGGACCCCCACAGTCTGCACTTCCTTGGCGTTGGCTCGCCACAACCCTTTCTTCTGGTGGGTGCTGACCTGATTGGGAAACAATGAGAAAAGGGGGGGACAAGATGTTAATGATACCAATCCAGCAGTGAGCTTAGGCGACACAACGAACACTGCTCATGCACACTGGCAATATCCCACACATATCATGTGCATGCCACACACCTGATCAGTCATGACATGTCAATGTGTACACACATACATCGTCAAATAACACCCAACTTGTGGAACCAAGGACGTTGTACTGACCTGTTGTCCTGGAGCTCTGTACAACGACCCATACAGGGGTAGGACTCCTTCCACCAGTTTTTCCAGCTCCTCTGTTGAGAAGGCTGGGGCCCTTTCCCCTGCAGTGCGTGCCATCGTTGCTTCATGAGACAGGACACAGCAGCACACAAAGTGGAGGTCTGTCTCGCCTGCATGCCAGGAGTCAAGTGAGCTGTCTCACACAAAATGGCGGTTATGACCACAGCGTTCATGACTGTCACCGCCGGCGGTGATCGTCATTGGTCCCAGTCTTCCATTGACATCAATGTTAACCAATGAGGAGTTGCACGGCGGTTCTGACCGCACTCCGCCATGATGACTTCCGCCGGCAGAACGAGGTCACTTCCAGCAGTACAATGCATGACGGACACACGGATGACATTTTAGTTTGGGTCATTACTACCCTCTGCTGGATGCCCTACTCAAGCATGTGCACAAATACATCAGGTTCCCACTACTTTAAGATTTTCCCACTGTGAAAACAGCTTTCTACAACATCTCAAATGTCCCACATGTAATTGGGGCCATTAATGGGACTCACATTGTCCTGGTACCTCTGAGGACAATGAACAGGTCTACAGGAACAGGAAGAGTATATATTTACTCAATGTACAAGTGGTGTGTCTTGCAGATCAATACATTATACATGTGAACGCAAAATTTCCAGGATCAATACATGATTCCTACATCCTGAGGAACAGCAGTGTCCCTGTAATGGTGTCATAGCTACAGGGAGAAAGGGCCTGGCTTATATGTATGTGTAATGCTCTCTATGTCAGGCATCTATACCCCTCATGACACAGTCAGCACTCCGCCTAGCAATGTTACCCATGACCATGTTTCCTTTACCACACAGGTGACTCCGGATACCCCTACCTGCCCTGGCTACTGACACCTGTGAGACATCCAACTACATTAGGGGAGAACAGGTACAATGAGGCACATTGCCGGATGAGGCGTGTGATTGAACATACTTTTGGTCTCTTGAAAGCCAGATTTCGTTGTCTCCATGTGTCTGGTGGTACACTACAGTACAATCCAGGGAAAGTCTGCAAGATCATTGTTGCATGCTGCATGCTCCATAATCTGGCCCTCAGAAGGCACATCCCACTGTTGGAGGAGGGGGACGTTAATGCTGGAGTTGTGTTTGTGGCCGGTGACTCTGATGCTGAGGGGGAGGCTGGCTAGGGTGAGGCACATGACAACAGGCACATGACAACAGGACTGTCATGATTTGTCACTACTTTCCTTGATGTACAGGTATGTCTGCATTACATATCATCTGTGCATGGGAGGTGTATTGATGAAGGCAATCTGTAGCCAGTGTTTGCATGCATCAATGTATGTGTGGGGACTACTCAGGGAGTTGTGCAATTGAGGCTGTTACCTATGTATCATCTTTCCTGTCCCACACGTGTGTGAATGCCAATGCAATACCTTACTTATGGTGTAACATAGCTGCTGGAACATTCACCCTGTGTTTGTGTTCAACTGCTATTGATGTATGACTGTGGATTACATTCCTTACTACCTTGTATCTCATTCCATTTATTTATCCCTCTTCAGGTGACATCTCTGTTTGCAGTCTGCCTGCTGATTTGCCTGTTGGTGTTGTTGACAGTGGATGTTAAAACAAAATGGATGTACTTTCACACCTGCTGGAGTATCCCACTACATCTGTAACTTGGACATTTAGGTTGTGTAGACCTGTGTATTACTTTGTTGTTCTTCAACATATTTGGCAACACTAACAATAAAGACACATGCACCATGACTTTTGATAATAGGTGTTTATTTAGTGTAGAATTCACAGTCCAGAGGAGTGGGGTAGTGCTGTAGGTGATGTACAGAGTGGGTGGTCCGGCTGTTACGTTCATTGGTCCTGTGTCCATTTGACCCGGAATGATGTGACCTTGGTGCTGGACAGCCAACATGGTGTTACAGTGGCACACAGGGTGACATTTCAGTAGAGGGATCCCTTCCTGGTGGGAGGATTGGTCTTGGCCTGGCGCCCTGCAGGATGTCTGGATGGGCGACCTCTTTTATGGTGGGGTTCCTCACCTGCAGGGGTAGAGGTGCTGTTGTCCTGTGGGTCCTCCTGCTGTGCCTCCATTCCAGTAGCAGGTGCTAATTTTGAGGGCTGTGATGTTGACTGACTAATGGATGGGGCTTCTGTTGGGTGGAGAATGTCCGCAGGCTGCAGTTGAGTTCCTTGAACTCCCCTAATATGGAGGCCATGGTAGCATTGTTGCCTGCCACTGCTGCCTTGGCCTCCTGGAGGTATTCCTTCTGCAGCCTTTGTGGGTCTTGCAAGGTGGTGAGTATCTGGCCCAACTTGTCCTGGGTTTGCTGGTAGGCTCCCAGGACCCTGGAGACAGCCTCCTGGCCAGTCGTGTCCTGTAACTGCTTCATCCCTTGTCCCACGATTGGCCTCCCACTGGCCATAGCTCCCTGTGTCTGTGCCCTTGGTGCAGTGTGCCCCCTCCGACTGACACCAGGACCATTACTGTCTTGGGTTTGCACCGTTGACTTCTGTCCCTGTCCTGTGGAGGTCACTGATGATTGATGTGACCTTGGGATACAGGTATGGGAAGGTGGGCTCTGCTGTGCACTGGCTGCTGTGTCAGGGGAGGTGGTTTGAGTTGTGGGCAGGGTGAGGCTGGTGGTGGTGGACTGACCACTCATGCCTGATGGGCCAGGGTCATTGTCAGAATCCAGACTTGCATGTGAATCCTCCCCTATTGGTGCTGCATCCAGGCCTGGGCTTCCTGTCACTGGGCTCCTCTGCTGTGTGTCATTACTTGGGAGGCCTGTGAGATGAGAGGTATTGTGTCAGATGATGTTATTTTTGCGGTGACACACATGGTTGTATTCCCTCATTCACTGTATTTGCAAGGCAGTAATGGCATTGACCGTTTCCAGTTCTCTGCTCGTGTTCCCATCAGTGGAAGGTTGCAATGGCCCTAATTTGCAGTACAGTTTACATTTATCTTGCTACTGTCATATTGGTGATGGGGAGTGACATGGTTTAACGTGCAATTGCAGAGATGTGATATGGCCGTTGCAGTTAGGCAAGGGTAGGGAGTGTTGCATTGTGGTAGTTGTGGTACATTCTGCTGTGTGAGGCGTTCATGTACTAGGTTGGGCTCTGTGAAAGAATGTCGTCAGTGGGGAGATGTGGCATGCAAGTGTGTGTATATGGCCAATGATGGGATTGTGCACGTTCGGGTGGTTTGTGGGGATGAGAAGGTGTTGGGGGTACATGCTGTGCACAGGGACATGGTGGCCAGTGAGTACAGTGGACTTACCAGTGTCCAGTCCAGTAGCAGTTCCCATCAGGCCTTCCGGATGTAGTATGGCCAGGACCATCTCCTCCCATTGTCCCATTTCTGGGGGAGGTGGTGGGGGTCCTCCACCAGTCCTCATGACAGCCACTTGGTGCCTGGAAGCCATGGCCAGTACCTTCTGCCTAAGGTCGTTCCACCTCTTCCTAATCTCCACTCTTGTGCGTGGATGGTTCCCCACTGCATTCTCCCTGTTGACTATCCTCTGCCATAAGTCGTTCTTCCGGGCTATGGATGTCTGCTGGACCAGTGCTCCAAACAGTCTCAGCTCCACTTTGACAATTTCTGCGACCATTACCCTGAGCTCCTCTTCTGTGAATCAGGTTTTTTTTTTTTGTGGTGCCATGGTGGTTGTGTTGTGGGTGGGAGTGTATGGTGTGCAGGGATTCTGTGTGTGCTGTCTGCAGTTGTGAATATGTGTAATGGTATGTGCGTGTGCCCTGTGGTGTTTGTGTGCAGTGGTATGTTGTGTGATGCATGCTTAGTATGATGGTGCCTGTGGTATCTAGGTGCAGTGCCTCCTTTCAATGTGCTGTTCTCTCGCTCTGTCAGGGTTTCTGTTTGCAAAGGGTTCTGGGTATGTATGGGGGTGTGTTTTGTAGTGCTGTGGACAGGTGTCTGTATGTGTTTCAGGTGTTGCTATTGGTGTTATCCTATCTGGTGCAGTGTTGCTGCGGTGGTTGCTACCTATTTTCCCGCGGCAGTTTGGACCGCCAATGGATTACCACTGTGTTGGTTTCCAGATTGCTGATTTGTGTTCAGAATTTGACGGGTGGCTTTTTCTCGGCGTGGCGGTGGCGGTGGTGGTGGTGCAACCGCCTCCTTCATTCCGTTGTTTGGGTCAACGGGTTTTGTTTTTCGGTCAAAATTTGGCGGTGTTGTGTTGGTCACTCGTAATGCGGCGGGCTTCACTCCACCATCGCTGGCCGTGTATCGGCTGCCTTTTGCACAGCGGTCTTTGGGAATGACCGCCAAACTCGGAATGAGCACCTCAGTACCTAATAAGAAAACATTTGTTCTCATACTGAGCATTTATTTGAAACTGAAGTACGTGTAAATACTTTTCTTTTTTTAGGACTGAGCCTGAATAGCATATACTAGCACATGTGTCTCGCTTGTGAGACACTGTTGTATATAAAAAGGGCTTGAAGCCTGCAGATTGCTTTCTATTTATTGGCTTGCATGGCACCCTTCTTTAAAGCCTCATAATTGGTCACTGAAGGCCTAGCATAATTTCCATTCCTTTCTGTGGAGCAGTGACCAACCACAGATTGGTTCAATTTATATCAGTGCCCGTCCACTGCTCCTGACGTGATTGTGGTACTATTTTGTTCTTTTTAACTTCTAGTGCCCAGTAAACAGGTGGTATGTGACTGACAAAAACTTGCCAGCAGAGCAAACAAAATTGCAAAGTTTTATTTTCTATAGTTATTTTTTGTTTGTTTTGCCAAGCCTTCTTTTCTCACTTTGCACTCATGTTTTGTTTTGTTTTTTGCTCATGGGCGCTGTTCTCAAAAGATGACTATTATCTTGTTCTGAATATTGCAAAGCGACATTGTTTCTTTTTTATGTGTAATTTTCAAAATTGTGTTTTAACACATAATCGTGCAGTGCACACCAATCAACACCTCTCCAATCCAGTCCATTTTGCTCCAGTCCAAGCCACTCACTGCAATCCACTCCTATCTTCCCGCCCCAACCCAGTCTAATCTGCCCCACTACAATCCAAAACATTTTGCCCTCTTGAATCCAAAATATCTGCCCACTCCAATACAGCAATCCAAAACAATCTGCCCCACTCCAATCCACAAGAATCTGCCCCACTCCAATACTATCTGCTCCACTCTAATCCAACACAATCTGCCCCACTCCAATCCAAAACAATCTGCCCCACTCCAATACAGCAATGCAAAACAATCTGCCCTATTCCAATCCACAGCAATATGCCCCAATCCAGTTCAAAACAATTTGCCCTACTCCAATGCAGCAATCCAAAACAATCTGCCCCACCCCAGTCCAAAACAATCTGCCCCACTCCAACCTTCCCCACTTCAATCCAAAATGACATGATCCACTCCAATCCGTCCCACTTCAGTCCAATCTGCCCCACTCCAATCCAATTCACCTCACTCCATCGAAATCCATCACATTTCAATCCTCCCAACCCACCTCACTCCAGTCTGCCCCACTCTAATCCAAAACAATCTGCCCCTCTCCAGTACAGCAATCCACAACAATCTGCCCAACCCCAGTCCAAAGCAATTTGGCCACTCCAATACAGCAATCGAAAACCATCTGCCCCACTCCAACCTCCTCCACTCCAATCCAAAACAATCTGCCCCATTCCAGTCCAAAACAATCGGACCCACTCCAGTTTGATCAGTTTTAGCAACTCATTTCTTTGTTCTTTTTATCTTATTTTCTTTTTCTCCTCTCTCTTTTTTAGCGCATGCTGGCTTATAAACATTCTAACTTTCTTTCAGCCATATTCTGTGTTGTCCTGATGATTCTCTTTCTTTTCCCCTGAGGATCAAAACATCATCGACTATAGTATCCCTCACTCAATTATAAATAATTGTACATATGGGAATTGGTACTTTTGGATAACGGCTACAGCCATTCAGTGTATTTTGTCAAACCTTTAAGCCTGTGTTCCATGGAGTCAGAATTTACTGTTTTTCTTTTTATCATTCCCACACTATTGTTGGTTATATGTATATAATAAATATTCATGTATTCTCCATTGGACAGAAATTATAGGTTTGATTGAATTTCTATGTATATTTTGATGCTCTTGCATGTCACACGGGGAACCCTGGTTCCTTAATAAATATGTGCCCCCTGGTCCCTCTATACCCATAGGGGTTCCCTTGTTTCACATCACATACTCTGCACAATCGCCTGATTGCATAGGCTTAACTATTATCCTATTTGTTTAAGTAGGTTTCATCTTCTTTGTCCCTTGCTTTTTTTTGTTTTTCCCCTTTTTAGGCCACATTCAAAGTGACCTTCCCTGTATATTTAAGTGTACGCTCACTTGAGCGTGTCAGACCATACTCCACTTTACTCAGATCTTCAGACACTACTGACACTACTGAACCCCCAAGCTCTAATTTGACAGAATAATTAGAGAAATCTAAAAAGAAATACGTCAGACTTCAACTGATGATATGTACGGCTATGGAATATTTAAGATCAGATACCATTCCAGTAGGTCTCTAAGTGAGGAATATCCCTGGGGTCTTTACTGATGATAAGACATATTTATATGGTTTCAGCTTTATAGGCACAACATGCTTGAGACACTGGATGGTTCTGGGCAATGATACTGCCATTGAACATTCCAAAAAACTTGCAGAAGAGAATCTTGACTTAGAAAAACAAATTAAGGACTCTAGTTTGATTACTGATGCAACAAAATTGCTAGAAAAGATTGAAAAAACTGTCACTAAGTTAAATAAGTTGGAGCAAGATAAAAAAAAAGTCAAGAAGGACATTCATAACTATAGAATTGATAATACATATACAGGGAGTGCAGAATTATTAGGCAAATGAGTATTTTGACCACATCATCCTCTTTATGCATGTTGTCTTACTCCAAGCTGTATAGGCTCGAAAGCCTACTACCAATTAAGCATATTAGGTGATGTGCATCTCTGTAATGAGAAGGGGTGTGGTCTAATGACATCAACACCCTATATCAGGTGTGCATAATTATTAGGCAACTTCCTTTCCTTTGGCAAAATGGGTCAAAAGAAGGACTTGACAGGCTCAGAAAAGTCAAAAATAGTGAGATATCTTGCAGAGGGATGCAGCACTCTTAAAATTGCAAAGCTTCGGAAGCGTGATCATCGAACAATCAAGCGTTTCATTCAAAATAGTCAACAGGGTCGCAAGAAGCGTGTGGAAAAACCAAGGCGCAAAATAACTGCCCATGAACTGAGAAAAGTCAAGCGTGCAGCTGCCACGATGCCACTTGCCACCAGTTTGGCCATATTTCAGAGCTGCAACATCACTGGAGTGCCCAAAAGCACAAGGTGTGCAATACTCAGAGACATGGCCAAGGTAAGAAAGGCTGAAAGACGACCACCACTGAACAAGACACACAAGCTGAAACGTCAAGACTGGGCCAAGAAATATCTCAAGACTGATTTTTCTAAGGTTTTATGGACTGATGAAATGAGAGTGAGTCTTGATGGGCCAGATGGATGGGCCCGTGGCTGGATTGGTAAAGGGCAGAGAGCTCCAGTCCGACTCAGACGCCAGCAAGGTGGAGGTGGAGTACTGGTTTGGGCTGGTATCATCAAAGATGAGCTTGTGGGGCCTTTTCGGGTTGAGGATGGAGTCAAGCTCAACTCCCAGTCCTACTGCCAGTTCCTGGAAGACACCTTCTTCAAGCAGTGGTACAGGAAGAAGCCTGCATCCTTCAAGAAAAACATGATTTTCATGCAGGGCAATGCTCCATCACACGCGTCCAAGTACTCCACAGCGTGGCTGGCAAGAAAGGGTATAAAAGAAGGAAATCTAATGACATGGCCTCCTTGTTCACCTGATCTGAACCCCATTGAGAACCTGTGGTCCATCATCAAATGTGAGATTTACAAGGAGGGAAAACAGTACACCTCTCTGAACAGTGTCTGGGAGGCTGTGGTTGCTGCTGCACGCAATGTTGATGGTGAACAGATCAAAACACTGACAGAATCCATGGATGGCAGGCTTTTGAGTGTCCTTGCAAAGAAAGGTGGCTATATTGGTCACTGATTTGTTTTTGTTTTGTTTTTGAATGTCAGAAATGTATATTTGTGAATGTTGAGATGTTATATTGGTTTCACTGGTAATAATAAATAATTGAAATGGGTATATATTTGTTTTTTGTTAAGTTGCCTAATAATTATGCACAGTAATAGTCACCTGCACACACAGATATCCCCCTAACATAGCTAAAACTAAAAACAAACTAAAAACTACTTCCAAAAATATTCAGCTTTGATATTAATGAGTTTTTTGGGTTCATTGAGAACATGGTTGTTGTTCAATAATAAAATTAATGCTCAAAAATACAACTTGCCTAATAATTCTGCACTCCCTGTACTTACTTCTCTGACAATTTCTATTCAGACAGAACATACAAAAACCCATACTCTAGAGGTCCCTGGGCAGGTACAATAAACAGAACACCATTGTTACTTTCTCAGATGCATCGGCTGAATCCTTTGAGAACTCAGATTCAGGTGAAGGCCTGAGTACCTTGTCTAATACTTCCAACCTAACTTTTTTAGGGAGAGGACAGGTCAGACCTCACAGAAAGGGTAGGGAATACAGACGATGTTGGTTCAGTACCCCGGGAGACCGCCAAACACGCCTGAAGTAGTACCAGTGGTGACATAGTACCTATGATACCCCCTACTCTGACCAACGCAACTAAAATTATGGACAATTCTCAATCTATTCGTATCTTCACCTTATGAAGACATCAACTTTCCTCAGCTGAGATTGCATTATTAAGCAAGGTTCTTTCCTTTGTCCCCACAATTCGTCCCACTGTTCGTCCCAACTACTTGGTTCTACAGACAGAAATACTATTTTTTTCTGAAAAATCAGTCTTCACACATTTTTCAGTGACAATGCATATACACCTTATGTTGCCAATACCAGCTTCTGCCCTTCCTGTATATTTTCCCCACCACACAATTCCCTCCCATTCGAAATACACACTTTTGAACAATTGTCCCTCAAAGAGATTACCAAACTAGAACGCCAACATAAGTTATCCCCTTTAATATTTCTCTCGATGAGAACTAGAGGAGAAGCAGGCTTTAATCAACCTCAAATGTAATCAGTCAATTATAACAAAAAACCAGTGGACAAAGGGGGTGAAATAGTTGTTCAAGGCAAGGAACAGTACAAATCTGAAATTGCCAGACAACTAGCAATCAAAGACTATTACTCTAGACTCAATACACAGATCCTACTCACGAAATCCAGGGTCTTATTCGTGATATTACTGAGAGACAAGGCTGATGGCTTTCTGAGCCAGAACTAATTCTTGTTCCTTAATACCAAATCACCCAGAATGCCCGTCATCTACGCTCTGCCTAAAGTACATAAAAACCTAGCATAGACGCCCGGCTGACCCACCATCTTTGGCTGTGGTTTTATCCTTGAGCCTTTTTGCCAATACATTGATATTTTGTTAAAGAAACTGTACCTCACACAACAAGTTATGTGAGAGACAATATTGGATATGAATAAACAGTTGGAACATCATCCATTTTACCTCAACACCTGCATTTTGTGTTAAATGGACATTGAGACCTTCTACACCAACATTGCCCAGAGGGAGGGCATTGATGTGGTTTGTAATATCCTAGGGCAGAGACCTCACCCTCACTCTGTACCTACCCCCTTTATTTTAGAGCTCCTCACCCTTTGCTTTACCAGGAATTTTTTCTCCTTTGATTTCCATTACCACCAAGAGATAAAGGGGACATCTCCGGGGGCCGTTTTTGCCCCTAACTTTGCCATATTATTCATGGATAACCTTGACCAAAACATAATTCACTCCAACACTAATCGTTTTCACAGCAACGTTTTGATCTAGAAATGTTACATAGACAATATTTTCCTAATATGGCAAGGCTTACATGCCACTCTTTTTGAATTCCATATTTGGCCTAATGCATACTGTAAGTGTTAAGACTCTGTCGTCCCATTTCTAGGGGGCGCTGTAAGGGGACTGTCGGAAACCTGGGAATCACCTTGAACACTTATTTAGAGTCCCTTGCTGCCTCACGTTTGTTTCTCTTTTCGCCATGGTATGCTTTTGTAGTATTACATTTGCTTCCTGGGACTGCAAATCCCATAATGCACAGCCTGGTAGTCAGAAAAGCCTTGATTCTGTTTCCCATTGTTTTCTATGGGAGATGTCCAGTTGCTCCTTTTCAACGAATTCTCTCCTCCAGGACTTGCGAGTGTCTGAAACGACACACACCTGAGACCTCTCCTTTGCAGGCCGGTCATGTGATTTCACCAGGGGTTTTCTGCAGCTTGGAACTGCTTATAAGCAGCCATTTCCTCAAAATCCTCGTTGTGCATTGGAGTTTGATTCCTTTGTGTTACAGACCCCATTATCGGATGGTGTTCCAGTCTTGTTCATGTTCTGTTCCAGCTTGAACCTGTTTCCTGTTTCTCTGTCCTGGTCCTTGCTTGTTCCAGCCAGAGCCTGCTCTCTGTTTCCCAGGTCTGTCTCTGTTTGTTCCAGCCAGAAGTTTGCGCCCTGTTTTCCAGTCCTAGTCCTGCCTTTGCTTCAGCCTGAGCGTGTTCCCAGTTCCTGCCTCTGTCTCTTTGTTCCTTCTGTTTCTGTTTCCTCTCGGTATTTGTGTCTGGTAAGTGTTCTATCAGTCTTCACCAGTGTATAAGTGTCCTCCTTTGTACTGGGGTTGGCTACTGGTTTCCAGGAGGCAATTCCAGCACCCACCCTTGTCTAGTGTTATACGTTGTCTTTCGTGCCTAACAGTGACAGTGTGCTATTGCTGTTTTTCCAGGAATAGCCACTGTGTTTCCAGCTGGACCCACAAGAGCTTGTCTTGTGTATGTAAGTACTATCCTTGTTTGTGCTCTGGGGTCCAGAGACAGAATCACTTCTGCTGCCTCCTTTCTATGGGGCTGGCAGGGTGACTATCTGTAAGAGCAAACTGCACAGAGGCATTGACATTCCCTGTCACTGTGGGAGGTTCTGCGCCCTACTCTGTGTACAACCCCAGCATGTTTGTCCATTAGTAATCCGTTTCCTGTTTGTTCACACAAGGGTTGCTCTGCTTTTACATTCCTGTTTCCTGTGCCTGTCCATAGCTGTTCTTTCCGTGTATGCCTTTAGCTGCTTTTCGGCCCCAGTACACTACCTCTTTTGGATATTCTGTGACCTCAAGGGGTGCCACAACCAGAGTCCTGATCAGACCCTCCAAAAACCGTGACAGTAAGGGCCTCAAATATACATTGGAAAAAAGCAGATCCAAAATTGCCTTCCTGGACCTTATGATTAAAACTACTGATGGTGAACTTTACACATCACTTTACCGCAAACCAACTGAAAGGAATACTCTACTCTCTTACTCTAGTCACCACGCTAGAACACTCAAGGACTCCTTACCATACTCACAGTTCCTTCGTATTTGGCAGAACAGTTCTCACAGACAATTTTTTTTTATGGAAGCCAGTACTCTGGCTAACAAATTGCTTGCACGAGGATACCCCTGTAAACTTGTCAAGACTTCCATAAAAAGGGCATGGGACACTCCTAGAGATGTTCTATTGACACCTAAAGAGAAAACGATTAATGACAGACTTGTCTGTGTCACAACTTTCTCCTTGATTTCTAACCAACTGAAGAAATACATTCTCAAACAATGGGAGGCACTCAATGCACGGGAACTCACTCTTGATCACCCTATTTTTGCATTTCACAAGAGCAAAAGTATAAAGGACCATTTAGTGAGAGCAGGCATATCTAGTGCCAGGACAGAGCAAACACTAAGGCCCTCATAACAACCCTGGCGTCGGTGTTAAAGCGGCGGTAATAACGCAAACAGGTGGGCGGAAAAAAAAATGGGATTACGACCGTGGCGGAAACGGCGGTACAAACAAACAGCGCAGCGGACACCGCCAACAGACAGGCGGGAGCCAAAGTACCGCCCACTGTATTACAAGAGGTCTATCCGCCACCTTTTCCGGGGCGGAACCAACGCTATCAAAAGCACGGCGGAAACAGTACACAGAAGGGAAAACACTCACCTCTCGACACCCAACGAGGAACCAGGATGCCATGGAGCCCGAACTTCAGGTGTTACCCATGTTGGTTTACCTCCTCTTCTACCAGGAGTACGAACGGTGGCGGCGGCGGTGGCGACCGCGGTGAGTACTGCACCTACAACACAGGGGAGGGAGGGAGGAAAGAGAGTGACACACACACACGCAACACGCAACACCCCCACCCTCACCCTCACACACAACAACATACACACAAATACATGATGCAACAATACACATACACCCCCCCACCCCATGGAAGAACGCAAGGACAAAAGGAAATGATTGTAACGATTGTAATCATGAAAAATCCATTAGTCAAAAGTCAAAATTCAGTAAATACAAATATGTATACCAACTACACAAGTCCGAATAGTGTACTAATCATTGTCCGTGGACCACTGGGCCCAAAATTCATGGACGAAGCCCACACATGATACCTGACTGGAAACGGAGAGAACACTACAGGGGCATCAGATCGAAAATATACAAGCACCTCAGGGGGAGGGGGAGGGGGGGGCACCTCAGCCTGATGAACGCACAACGCCACTGCTGCACGAGGGGGCTCCATGCCCATTGCTGTATCCTGGGGAGTGCAAAGCCACAGTCTATCAAGTCTCTTCAGTGGGTGGTTTGCCCACTGCTTTATCCTGGGGAGTGCAAAGCCACAGTCTCTCAAGTCTCTCCAGTGGGTGGTTTGCCCACTGCTTTATCCTGGGGAGTGCAAAGCCACAGTCTCTCAAGTGGATAACAGTCTCCTCTGGTTCTGGAGGGGGGCTTTGTGCCCAGAGTGCTTTATCCTGCCAAGGACTGAGGTAGTGGATGTATCTCTCTACTGGTTCTGGAGGGGGCATGATGGCCAGAGTGCTCCACGTGCAGTGTGGCCGGTACAATTCCCTCACCTGGGTGTGTGTGCCATGAGATTTGCGAGGTTCAGGTAGCATGATACGCCATGGAGTCAGCGACATACCCCACACTGATGCGGCTGCGCCTTCCACCTGCAGGTGCAAACTGTGATGGAAGTCATGCCTCATGGAAGCTGCCCAGGGTCCAGGAACTCTCCTCCAGCCTCAGACGACTGACCACTGGGGATGGTAGCCATGTCAGCGGTGGTGCCTGTGTCTGAGGACGCCACGGGACCGGTGGCGGTGCTTGCGGCGGTGTCTGTGGTGGCTGTGCTGGCGGCAGTGTCTGTGACGGTGGTGCTGGTGGCTGTGCATGGCTCAGCACCTGATGAGGGACACAGCAGGACGTCTCCTGCAGCCTCTGACAGTTGCCCACTGGGGAAGAGGCTGGGGACTGTCGCTGAGGCTGTAGACGTGCCGGGGGCGGTGCAGGTGGCGGTGCTTCCGGCAGTGTCTGTCACGGCGGTGTCTGTGGCGGCGGTGCTGGCGGCGGTGCATGGGTCAGCACCTGATGAGGGATACAGCAGGACGTCTCCTGCAGCCTCAGACGGCTGCCCACTGGGGAAGAGGCTGGGGACTGTTGTTGAGGCTGTAGACATGCCGGAGGTGGTGCAGGTGGCTATGCAGGTGGCAGTTGTGGTGGCGGGGCAGCTAGCGGTGTTCACCGCCGTACAGGTTGGCGTGGTCGTGGACAGAAAGTGTGGCACTGGTCCCTCAGTCGGTGCCACCATGCCCTCTCCTGACCCGCTCTTCAGCTTTTGTCCCTTCCCCTGCTTTGATGGTGCCACAGTTGTCTTGCCACTATCCCCTTTGGTTTTTGCTGAGCCCTTGGTGACTGGTAGTTTCGGCTTCTCCCTCCGGGATGTGGGCACCTTTTTCACCTTGGCAGGTGGCGGAATGTCCTTGCCCTCGCTACGTGGCACACTGGCAGCCCTGATGGGTGGCACACTCCATGCCCCCGCAGTTGCTGGCACCACTGTGCCTGGGGATGTGGTGGCTGAGGTGCTGGGCTGGGACCTGGAAAGCCTGGCCCTAGGGGAAGGACTGGGGGGGAGGTCTAGGGAAGAGGTCAATGTTAACCAGGAAGAGTTTTTTAGACACACTGGGACGGGAAGATGGAGGGGGTTTGGGAGGGGAGGTGGAGGTAGTGGTTGTAGGAGGTGTACGTCTGCTGAATTTGGGTGAAGGTGCATGGGCCGGAGGCTGTTGTGTGGTGGATGGCTGTTGGGTGGGTGTGTGCCTGCGTTTGTGTACTTTGGGAGGAGGGCTCACTGACACACTGGGAGAGGACACTGGGGGATGTGTGAATGGTAGTGGGGGTGGTGAGTGCACGTGAGCAGTGTGTGGTGATGGGCGTGCTGGTGATGGAGGCAGTGGCTGATGATGTAGTGCATGCAGGTGTGAGTGGAGATGAGACAGGGAGGGAGCAGGAGGACGTGGAGGAGGGGGAGACAGTAGAGGCAGTGGATGTTGCTGTGTCTGCATGGGGATGGTGCTTGTGTGAGTGCCTGTGGGATGTGTGGTGCTTATGTTTGCCTGAGCCACTCTTGCGTGTTGATGAGTGTGCATGCTGGTCTGATGGTGTGCTTGGGATAGGCTGAGGTACAGGGGATTAGGTCTGGGTGGAGGAAGTTGGAGTGGGGAGGCTGGACACAGGGACAATCGCTGCCATCAGTGCTGAGGCCAGAGCCTGAAATGCTCTCTGTTGGGCTGCCTGCCCAGAATGAATGTCCTCCAGATATGCATTTGTTTGTTGCAAATGCCTCTCTACACCCTGGATGGCATTCACAATGGTAGATTGCCCAACAGTGAGGGATCTCAGGAGGTCAATAGCCTCCTCACTGAGGGCAGCAGGGCTGACTGGGGCGGGGCCTGAGGTGCCTGGGGCGAAGGAGATGCCCACCCTCCTGGGTGAGTGGGCACGGGACACACGCTGAGAAGCTGCTGGGAGGGCGGTGCCGGTAGGTGGGGTGGCGGCTGTACCTGTTGATGCGGTGGGCACAGAGGTGCCTGCCACCGCAAGGGAGCTCCCATCAGAGGAGGAGTAGTGTCACTGCTGTCTGCTCCTGTCCCCGCCGTGGAGCTCCCCTCGCCCTCTGTCCCACTGGTGGCTTCAGACTCCATTGTTTCGCCCTCCAGGGCCAAGTGGGTTGCAGCACCCTTCTGCTCCGGTGCCAATGCTCCTCCACCTGATGATGCTATTGCACACAAGAACAGGGAGACCACAAAAGGGGGGGGGGGGAAAGACAGAAGAAAGACATGTTCAGTGCATGCAACACCACTACCGTTGGAGGAAACAACACACAGGGAGCAGCCCTCTGCACTACGCCATACACTGACAGTTCCTAGAAATTTCAGCTGACCATGGGGTACGAGGCCTAAGCACAATTGCTGCACACCTGGAAGACACAGGAGCCTGACTAAGTGTAGATGGCTCTTACCACTGGTGGGTTTGTGGTGCCACATGGCCTACCTCACAAGGGACCTTGCCTACATAGCTCGCCCTGGTCTAGGGGAACCCACTGCCCACCTCCCCCACCCAGACACCTCGTAATGCGCGCAGAGTCAGCTGAATGAGAGTGTACTCACCCCCTTGTGGCTGCTGTGATGCCCTCAAGCGCCCATCCAACTCCGGATAGGCCATCGCCAGGATCCGGAACATCAGGGGGGTCATGGTGCGACGGGCACCCCTTCTACGTTGGGAGGCCATATCCAGCTGGGCCTCCGCCGTCTTCTTGCTCCAGCGGCACAGGCCCTCCCATCTTTTACGGCAGTGGGTGCTCCGTCTGTGGTAGACCCCCAGGGTCCGGACGTCCTTGGCGATGGCACACCAAATACCCTTCTTCTGGTGGGCGCTGACCTAGAGGAATGGTACAGGGGGAATGGAAATTACTTACCCATCCGGACCGTCATACTCATTGCCCCCCAGTTCCCACCCATGCCCTGACGCACATACACTCCCCATCCGCACAAGCAGGCCTCAGCCCCCGTCCCCATGTATCATCCACACCACTCAAAACAGGCATTGCCCATTCAGCATGCTCACAGTGTACTCACCTGTTTGTCTGGAGGACTGTACAGTTGCGTGTACTGGGGGAGGACCCCATCCACTAGTTTCTCCAACTCCTCCGAAGTGAAGGCAGGGGCCCTTTCCCCAGACACATGAGCCATCCTCGCTTCCGAACACAAGTCACAGCAGCACTTGCAGTGTAGGTCCTCTCCTGTTGAAGGTCAGGTATCAAGTGAGTGAACAGACAGAAAATGGCGGTCATGTCTGCGGCGGTGCGAACCGTCACCGCCGGCGTACATCGTCATTGGCTCCTGGGACCCATAGGGCCCAACGTTAACCAATGCAGAATTGCACCACGGTCTTCGACCGCCCTCCGCGACGGTGTACAACGCCAGCGCAGTTACCTCATATCCCCTTGTCCCACCTTACAGGTCAGGCAGCCGCCATTTCAGGAGGCCACATGGGATGGATGTTAACTGCTTCACACCTATCTAGGCCGGGAATATAGACAGATACCGGCACATTGCGGATTAATAATGTTTCTGCAAATAGCACATTGTGATACCTCAGTTTTGGATGACTCTCTGCTCTCTGTTCTCCTCCATAGGGCATGTCCGCTGGGGCAGGTGATGAGATCGCGGCATCCTCCGTTGTACAGACCCCTGGTGGACCTGTCGACAATGGAAGAGAGACACATCCTAGTCACATACAGACTTGATCATGCAACAATCCAGGAACTGTGTGCCCAGTTGGAGCCAGACCTGATGTCAACTATCCTCCATCCCACAGGAATCCCCCCTCTAGTGCAGGTCCTGTCTGTACTCCATTTCCTGGCCAGTGGGTCTTTTCAAACAACAGTGGCCATGGCATCAGGGTTGTCCCAGATAATGTTCTCTAACGTGTTGTCCAGAGTGTTATCTGACCCGCTGAAACACATGTGCAGCTACATCGTGTTGTGTTTCCTCAGGTGGAGAATTTGCCCACAGTGAAAGGTGAGTTCTATGCCCTGGGACATATCCCCAACATCATTGGTGCCATTGATGGGACACATGTGGCATTTGTACCCCCACCCGCAGGAATGAACAGGTGTACAGAAGCCGGAAGAGCTACCATTCTATGAATGTGCAGATGGTGTGTTTGGCAGACCAGTACATCTCCCATGTGAATGCCAAGTATCCTGGCTCTGTGCATGACGCTTACATTTTGAGGAATAGCAGCACCCCTTATGTGATGGGGCAACTCCAGAGGAACCGTGTGTGGCTAATAGGTGAGCCCAAGGTCCCAATACAGTTGACATAGGTGTCTGGTATGGGGCTGTCCCTAAGGGTTAGTGTGTGTCTAACAGTTGTCCTTCAACATTTGCAGGTGACACTGGTTACCCCAACCTGTCATGGCTACTGACCCCAGTGAGGAATCCCAGGACAAGGGCAGAGGAATAGTACAATGAGGCACATGGGCAAACTAGGAGGGTGATCGAACCCCCTTCGGCCTCCTGAAGGCTAGATTCTGGTGCCTCCATCTGACAGGTGGCTCCCTATACTACTCACCGAAGAAGATGTGCCAGATCATCGTGGCCTGCTGTATGTTGCACAACCTGGCTTTGCGATGGCAGGTGCCTTTTCTGCAGGAGGATGGGCCAGATGGTGGTCTTGTGGCACCTGTGGAGCCTGTGGACAGTGAAGAAGAGGAGGCAGAAGAAGAGAATATCGACAACAGAAACAACATCATCATGCAATACTTCCAGTGAGACACAGGTAAGAAGATGTCACTGCTTCCCACATCTCATACTATTGTTTGAGCTAGCATAAGTCTGTCATTTTCATTTAGTGTATGGACCCTCCCTTTGACTTTCCATTTCACAGATCTGGGTCCCACTTTGTGCCCTCTGCCATGTTTACTGCTGGCCTACAGCTGTGTTACATTGGTATATGAACAAGTAAATTGACATTGCTGTATTCCATGGTTATTGCAATTACACATTTGTGAAAGCACAGACCGACTCCAGATTGTTTTGTGATTGAAGTGTGTTTATTCCTGTGCTAATAAGTGGAGGGGGTTGTAAAATGGGCTGGGGGGATGGTGGAGGAATGTCCATGGCAGAGTCCAGTCTATTTGTTTCATAGGTGCATTGTCCAAAGGGGCATAGGAAGTGGAGCAATGGCAGTTTAAGGATGGAAAGGGTGACATAGTGGGACAGAAGGGTTACATTCAGGTGGGTCTCATTTCCTGGTGGGGGTCTTGGCAATGTTCTCTGTCTTGTTCCTGGATCTCAGGGACCGTTTGCGGGTGGTCCTCTATCTGCAGGTGGTGGTCTGCTGGTGTCCTGTTGTTCCTGTGGCGGTGCCTCCTGTCCACTAGCACCGGCGGAGGTGGGGGGCTGTTCATCCTCCAGGCTAGTGTCAGGGGCCCCTTGTGCCACTGTGTCCCTCCTGGTGTTGAGAAGGTCTGCCAGCACCCCTGCAATGGTGACCAAGGTGGTGTTAATGGACTTCAAGTCCTCCCTGATCCCAAGGTAGTGTTCCTCCTGCAGCCTCTGGGTCTTCTGAAACTTGGCCAGTACCGTTGCCATCGTCTCCTGGGAATGGTGGCATGCTCCCATGATGTTGTAGAGTGCCTCGTGGAGAGTGGGTTCTATGGGTCTGTCCTCCCCCTGTCGCACAGCAGTCCTCCCAGCTTCCCTGTTGCCCTGTGCCTCTGTCCCCTGAACCGTGTGCCCACTGCCACTGCCCCCAGGTCCCTGATGGTCCTGTGTTAGTGAGGTTGCCTGGGTTCCCTGTAGTGGTAGACACACTGCTGATTGACGTGTCCTGGGGACAGAGGGATGGGCCTGCTAGGTGGGTGATGTGCTGGTGTTTCCTGAGGGGGAGGCTCTGTGGTGGCTTGTGACAGTGGCAGGGGAACCGACTGTCCCGAGGTCCGGGATGGGCCGGGCTGGTCATCTTGATCCAGGCGTGCAGAGCTGCGGTCATCACTGTGGGCCTCTTCTGTGGGGGGACTGTATATGTCTAGCAACTCCTGTCCGGTGACGTTGGGTAAGGGTCCTGTTGGGGTGTAAATGCATACTTATTGTATCTGTGTGTGCCAATGTGTGCAATGTGTGAGTGACCCTCTACTCCAGTGCTTGCATTATTGGCTTGGTACTCTGGGCATATTCTTGTTGGCGTGACAGTGTTGGTTTTGTTTTCACCAGTTTATCACTGACCTTTGGTGTGGTGGACTTGTGTGGGTGTCTGCATTGTGGGGGATTCCGGGCTGTGGGTTGTAATACCTGTAGCGGAATTCCACGGCCGCAGCGGTAAGTTGGCGGTCTTCTGCATGGCAGTAAGCGGGATTTACCGCCAGGGTTGTAATGAGGGCCTAAATGATCTATGGGGGATAGCACCGGTGCTTGGTCATCTCAAGCGCAGAAATTGTAGTGTTTGTCAGTTCACTGTGAAATCAAAATAATTTGTCTGTGGTCACATCAGGTTCTCCTTACAGCATTTCTTAGTCTGTAACACACAAAATGTTGTTTATGCTAGCACATGTCCATTTAACCCAATCTAAATTGGACAGACAACCCAGAAGGTCTGGGTGCAGATTTGCCAACATAGAAGCTGCCTATGATGTTAAGTAACTAATGCCCCTTTGGTTGGACATGTCATGGAACTGGGACACACTGAGAATGACCTGTGATGGCAGGTTATTTCTGTGATCAAGCCACCACCTAGATGAGCAGATATTTCGGACATACTGAATTAAGAGGAACTTAAGTGGATTTTGCCCTCCAACGGCCTTTACACTGGCCTCAACCGAATGAAGGATTGGACCTCTCTATTATAACTAATGAACATGTTCTTGTTATCTCAAACTGTGCTAGTGAAGTTTTCTCGCTACGTTTCTTATTGGACACTGTTCGCCTAGGCATATACATACAAATGACAATTGGCATTAATTGTGTTGTCAGTCCACATCTTATTCTGTTCACTGATAATTGGAGGTTTGAGTTCTTGCTTTTGTTTTGTTTTAACACAATAGTATTTGTATTTATTTGATATTTTTGCACTACAATTTTTGATCTCTTTGCTTTATATTTTCCTTATCCAGTTTCTTTGAACGGTTGTTACGGCATTTCTTAAAACTTTTAAAAAACTTTTTTGACTTTTTCAATTGACTTTTTTATTTTTATTTTCCATTGTCCTTTTCTTCTCTGCACTCTGTTTCTTTTCCTTTTTTGCTATATAAATGAATCACTGCAAGCACCTTTTTTCTCCATTTTTGAATTCACTACCCCCTTTTTTTAGTTCCCCTCTTTTTAGGTTGAGTGCGAAAACGCTTTGACCCATAATGCTTTGCAGGGCATTTTTGACAAAACATTTTTGCCCATAACTCAGCCTGTGGTGGTCCTAGAACAATGGGACCACCACAAAACGTTCAGCATGACATGCTCTTTCTATCTACATTATCTCAGGGTCCACACATTACGCTAGTGGGGACCGCATAATAATAACCCCTCCCACCATTCAGTGTCTTTTAGGTGTTCTCATGACTGGAACGTTTGTTTTACAGCTGGGAGTAGTTACTTTTAAAGGCTTTGTTTGTAATATCATTGCTATAGGCCTTATAATAATAATCATATAAAAACAATAGCTTTGGAGAGAATTTACACCACCTTCCCTCAAGATATTTTCAAGGGAACAAAAACAGATTCTCAAGGGGACGGGTTTCTAGCTGTTGCAGGTTGTGGCTCCGGGTACACTAGGAGAAGCCGTGATGGTGTTCTTCTTAGCGATTGACTCCCCTTCCGCTCCGAAGCCACCAACATCATCTGCGGCGTCCCCCAAGGCTAATCCCTCTGCCCAACGCTGTTCAACATCTACATGGCCCCCCTCGCACAAGTGGCCCGACAACACAACCTCAACATTCTCACCTACGCCGACGACACCCAGCTCATCCTCTCACTCACCAAGGACCCGCGCACCCCAAAACCAACCTACATGAGGGAATGAAATCCATCGCCGAATGGATGAGAAACAGCCGTCTGAAACTGAACTCGGACAAGACGGAGGTCCTCATCCTCGGACCCACCCCCTCCGCCTGGGACGACTCTTGGTGGCCCACCGCACTAGGAACCCCACTGACACAGTCCGACCACGCTCGCAACCTGGGCTTCATCCTCGACTCCTCCCTCACATTGTCTAAACAGATCAACGCAGTTTCCTCCTCCTGCTACAACACACTCCGCATGCTCCGCAGAATCTACAACTGGATCCCGACAGAAATAAGAAGAACAGTGACACAGGCCCTCGTCAGCAGCAGGCTGGACTACGGCAACGCACTCTACACAGGCATCCCAGCAAAAGACCTACTACGCCTCCAACGCATCCAAAATGCCTCCGCCCGGCTGATCCTCAACGTACCCCGCCACAGCCACATCTCCCACCACCTGAGAAACCTTTACTGGCTCCCCGTGGACAAAAGGATCACTTTCAAGCTTCTTACCCACGCTCACAAAGCACTCCACAACACCGGACCAGCCTACCTAAACAACAGACTCAGCTTTTACACCCCCACCCGTCAGCTCCGCTCCACTAACCTCGCCCTCGCCGTCGTCCCCCGCATCCGAAGAAAGACCTCCGGCGGCAGATCTTTCTCATACCTCGCCGCCAAAACCTGGAATACCCTCCCCACCAACCTGCGACGGACTCAAGACCTACTCACCTTCAGAAGACTCCTCAAGACCTGGCTCTTCGACCAGTAACACCAGCTCTCCATTCCCCCCCCCCCCCCAGCGCCTTGAAACCCTCACGGGTACATAGTGCGCTTTATAAATCCAATGATTGATTGATTGATGTACAAACGGCATTGACTGAACGTGAAGTTTGTAAATTTTGATTTTATTTCTGTAGCTTGTAATTTGTAACTTGAATGTAACCTCGAGCATAACAATTATACTGCTACTAATTACCATTAGGATTAGTAGCAGTAGTGTAGTAGTACAGTTATTATCACTGGTGTTATTATTAATGATACTATAATAAAGGCAATACTTCTGTTACTACAACAACAGTAGTACTATAGCTGTGTCTCCCTGGGGCACATGTGCCCTTATTTCCAGAGTTTAAATTAGCGACTTTGATGCCAGGATGACTGTGTTTTAGTTTAATCACCATATTTGTCCGCGTGGTGTGATCCTGGTCAAATTATTTTCTTTCCCCGCGCCTCAGCTGCAGAATTTGCAAAAACAGGAAGCGCTTGGAAAAAGACAGAAGGCGCGTTTAGTCTGTGACACTAGCATCTCTCTTCTCTACTGATAACGACATGGACTCAGAGTTGTGACCTGGAGCACAGGGAGTGCCCTTTAAGACCTGTCGCAAGCAAGGGCCACTGCTACTTAATCGCTTACCATTGAATGAACCAGTCAATAGTACCTGATTCATACATCTTTGTAAAGGCCGCACGCGAGCGCACGTTTTCGAATGGAAGGCGACTTCACAGTAAATCTGAGAAGATATCCATTTCTTCTCACACGGGGCAAGTTATTCAACAGCAGCGAGAGTTGGTAGAGATCGCAACCGTCCATAGGTCGCCGACATAATTATGCGGCATCAAGCCTTCTTACAAGCCTTGTGCGGATCTTACACTGGGGGCAGCGGGCGGATTGCATGACCAGTCCGATCTTTCATAGGAAAGTTGTTCTGCAGCAGGAACAATTTATTATTGTAAATTCAGTTCTTATACGGTGAATGCAGTACTTGCAGAGCAGGCACAGATTTTATGTGGCATGAGGACTTCTACTAGGACACGGAGAGTTCTTATTTAAACGGTACACATTTTCTTTGCCATGAAATGGCTCACTGTGATGTGGCAGTTCTTAGAGGAAAAACAGGTGGTGCAGGGTGGGGAGTCTATGTGTTTAGAACAGTGCTTAAATTGTGATCCGATTTTAAATGTTTGGAGTAGTCCATGTACACGGGTAGCTCACATAATAATGCGGTGCCTATCCATGAAAGGAAGGTGTTCTTGATATATGCTGGACAGAACTTCGTATTGTTGCCATATATATGTATACAACATTGACAGGCTCTACGGGCAGTTTGTTCATTGTGGTGACAGTTTTTAGATTGCTGATATAATTTTTATATGGGTAGAACAATTGTTATGCGGTGGGACGTGTCTTAAGGCTTTACAGTTCATATAAGGAGAGAAGAATTCATATAAGGCGGAAAAGTCCTTATGCTGACTGTCTGGATAGTTCTTAAATACCACGGACTGTTTATACCTGGATGACAGTTCTTATACGACATACAGATTGTGTGTACGTATAGGCCGTGCTTATATGGAATTGAGGATGCTTGTACGCCTAAGAAGTTCTAACTGTATAGATGAGAACAACTGTGTGTATATGGAGGAATTATGTGGTATGGCAAATGATTGTATGCAAAGAGGCGAGCTCTGATATAGCCGGCGCAGTTCGTATATGGCATGGCCCCTTCGTTAAATTACAAAGACTTCTTGTTTTTGGCAACGCCGGTTCTTAGCTTATACAGAGAGTTTTTGTGGGATATAACGCGTTCTCGTATTTGGTATCAACAGTTCTTGCATGGTATGCCCAGTTGTTATATGATCTTAACAGGTTGCATGTGGCATGGTCAGGGTTTATATAATGTGAATAATTCTTATGTGGCATGGTCAGTTCTTATAGGATGTGAAAAGTTTATTTGCAGCACCGTCTGCTCTATATGCCACGGGCAGTTCACATATCACATATTCGGTTCTTAAATGATTTGGAAAGCTCCTACGTGGTAAATGCAAGTAGGATGTCTATGAAAGGCGAACCCTGCCTTACAATGATCTCAAGTTCACCGTTTAGAACACCGACACGGCAGACCCAGCCGCCCACCCTTCTTGGGTCGATAATGCCATTTCATGGAAATTAGTGACATCTTTTTTGAACAGCTGCCCCATTTACGTGGTATGGATTTCACTTATGGAATGATCAGTTTTTATGTGGCGTGGCCAGTTCTGATATGGACAGCTCGCACTTGGCATTGCGTGCTGTTTTAGGCTCTAGCTGCTTGGCAGATAGCATGGGCAGTTCTTGCTTGCGCAACAGTGCCTGTACCAGCCGGCAGTTGTGCTAGGGGCCGGGGCGGGGTGGGGCCGGTAGTGCATACACACTTGAGGGGCATCTCAGAGGTAGCGGACCCTGTTTCGTGTACCGGGGGCATCTCGTATGTTCCGATCCTTTGACAACAGTTCTGGTGTTACTTTCTCTCACACCGAGTGGCAGTGCCCAGGCCTTGCTTCCTCTTCTGTGCCTGAGGCTCAGGTCCTCCCCCTGCTGGACGTCTGGACGAAGTGACACCGCCCGGACGTCGGACAGTGCCGGACTGACCCCTGTGCCCATGTGGCTTGCCTTTCAAAAATCCCTTGATGTCATTGGTAAATGCTTTATGTTTGTCCCGCCTTGGGGCGGTTTTGTTGCCCCCTTGCAGACTGCACCTGTTACAGGGATTATTGCACGATTGCTGATATACTTCTGTGTGGGCGAACTACCTTTTCTTTGTCTCTCCCCTTCCTGCTGCAAGGCGGCCATGGTGCTCAAGCGTAAATGGGCACAACAGCAACTCAATCGGCGGGATTGAAACGCTGGTCACAGTGTTCACAGTTACCTAATCAGAGTCATTTCTTGTGGCTCTTCCCTTAAAACACTTGCAATTGGTAAATGCTTTTATGTAAAACAGAAATCCTCAAAGCCAAAGCCTATTCTGCAACATTGACTGCACTCGGGAAACCCAACCCATAATGCTTTGCAGGGCCTTACTTTTTACAAAACATGTTTGCCCATAACTCAGCCTCTGGTGGTTCTAGGACACTGGTGCCATCACCAAATGTTCAGCACAACCCACTCTTTCTGTCTAAATCATCTCTAGCCCCCCAAAATAATAACCCCTCCTACCATTCAGTGTCTTTAAGTGTTCTTGCGGCTAGGACTTATGTTTAGCAGCTGAAAACAGTTTGTTTTAAAGTCCTTGTTTGTAATATCATTGCTATAGGTCTGTTATTCCTGAAAATGTGTAATGCTCTATGCCCTCTAGGGGCTAAATGTATGGTTATTATAATTTTGTCATCTGTGTGATTATGTCCTCTAGGGGCTAACTATATGGATACATTACTATGTTTCTTACAAATGCTATTTTCATTGTGGTACCCTCCGGGCCAAAGGAAGAAGGTAAATGGGAGTGCTTTAGTTATATGCAAGGCCACTGGAATTATATGGCAGGAAAAGATAAAATTGTGAGGGATTTTTGACCAATTTATGTGGCAAGAAAAGTCCTATTATGAATTTACAATGCCAATAGCTCTAACTCAGGAAAATGTGAGACCTATTGCATTGCAAATGCTTGTTTGTATGATTTCCCACCAGGTTAGGGTTCGTAATTATATGATCTCAGGCATAACTGACCCCTCTTCTGCTCACCAAATATTATCTCTAATTTTCACATAATTTTTTATTGGATTGCACTTTTTTTGGGTTATTTTTAATTATTTCTATTTTTAAATTTTTAATTTTCTTTCCGGGAATTAGCTTTATTTTATTTTTCTATGACTCCTCAGGTCGGTCCTATTTTCGCGCAATTTATAATCCCACTGACTCCTTCTGTATGGCTCTCTCAATATGGCAGCCGGGTTTCCCACCAGCTCGCATGCTTGCACATTGTTGCGTTCTGGCGCTGCAGTCTTGAAGATGAGGACCTTGTCGGTCTCTGTTGACATTCTTCCTAGCTTGCTCGTGCCGATCCTCGTGGGTAGTACCTACCAAGGCACTCCTTTGGCCAGTTACAGGACCACACGCTTCATCTCATCGGTAATCATTTTAGTTCTTTGGCGCGGCTGCGGCCCGCTGATACCTTACTCCTTCAAGGAAGTTAGTCACAAGTAAGTCTCACATGGAATATCTTTATTTAATTTCAGTCTGCTGGAAGGTCTTACAGGCCCCTCTTATTTGGGGGTTTTACATGAGAGGATACATTGGCATTGGCATAATTTCCCTCACCGAAGACCCGGACACGGGCAAAAGGAATTTTCACGCAGGAATGGAAGCCGTTGCCCCCTGGATGAGAGAAATCTGCCTCAAGCTCAACTCCTACAAGACTGTGCTCATCATCTTCAGAAATGCGTCCTCAGCTTGGAACGACCCCTGGTGGCCCACATCCCTCAGCAGCCCCCCTGCACCGACCGAGCACGTCCGCAACTTAGGAATCATCCTTGACTCCTCCCTATCCGTGGCCGGCCAGGTAAACTCTGTTGCCTCCTGCTGCTGGCACACACTGCAAACTCCGGAAGATCTTCAGATGGCTTCCAGCAGACTGTCGCAGGACAGTCACCCACGCCTTAGTCACGAGCAGGCTCGACTACGGTAACGCCCTCTACGCCAGCACCTCCACTAGGAACATCAAAAAACTTCAACTCATCCAGAACGCCGTTGCCAGACTCATTCTGGACCTCCCTCGTTGAGAACATATCTCTCAGCACCTGAGGACCCTCCACTGGCTACCGGTCGAGAAGCGAATCATCTTTGAGCTTCTCACCCACATTTACAAGGCCATACACAATGCAGGACCAGCCTACCTGACCCACTGTGTCTCCTTCCACACTCCCACCAGATCCCTCCGCTCCACCCAGATGGCCCTGGTCACTGTCCCTCGCATCCGCAAAACCACCACCGGAGGACGATCTTTCACCTACACTGCAGCAGAGAGCTGGAACAACCTCCCCCTGCACCTCTGACAAAGCCCGTCACTCACCATCTTCAGGAAGAACCTCAAGACGTGGCCCTTTGGATGAGGCTCCTCCCCCGCAGCGCCTTGAGACCCTCAAGGTTGAGTAGCCTTGAGACCCTCACGGGTGAGTAGCCACGCTTTACAAATACTGATTGATTGGGAGGCCATTACATGTTTTTGGTGCAATGTTTGAGAACTATCACCTGCTCTTGTGAATGTGGGGGATATGTGCAAGTGAGAGTGAGGCTGAGATTAGGTGTCTGTCAGGCTGGGAAAATTGTATGCAGTTGTTGACATATTGTGGACCAGTGTTGTGTAAGGATTTGTATGTGTGTGTGTGTGGAGTTTGAATTGACTACTTTTGTGATTGGTGAGCCAGTGCATTGAGATGTGGATTTGGAATAGAGTGCCTTTCAAATATAACCTCGCATAGAAGCAAAATTCTGGACATGGGAAGTGCACCTTGGCACCCCTCAGATTTAGATATTACTGTCCATGACCAAGGCATCATACACATCAGAATGCTGAAACTCAATATGGTAGACCACCTCTGTGGACACGCACGGAAAAGAAATGACATACTAATTCATGCACAGACCAACAATGTATTATCTAACCAAGCAGAAAATAATGATATTGCAAAGCCTCTGGAAAGAAGGTAATGTCACCTGATACTATCTCACTGTCAGGAATCTCAGTATCAAAATCTTTACAAATGCTGATTGATTGATTGACCCTGTTTACCTTGACCTAAGAGGTTGACTGTATTAGCATGATTTTTTGCTGTTCGCAGCTCTCCTTTAATAGGAACGAGGCCTGGTGGGCACAATGGACCTACGCTTGACCTAACAATTGTCCAACCATGACATGTACACATTCTTTATTGCATGCTGGTATGTCACCTCTGATTCATTCCCATGGCTGGCCCTCATTATGTTTACCACTCCCTTTCATTCCGGGCCACAGGATGGCTAGGTCTTGCACACATCTTGTTAATTAACTGCTCCATATTCAGTTTTAGCAACAAATTTCTTTGTTCTTCTTTCTCCTCTCTCTTTTTGTAGCTCATATTGATTTATATTTGTAGCTTTCTCTCAGATATATTCTGTCTTGTCCTGATGATGATCCTTCTATTCCCTTAAGGATCGAAACGTTGTTGACTATAATACCCTGACTCAATTATAAAATATTGTACGTATGAGCATTGGTACTTTTGGATAGTGACTACAACCATTCGGTATAAATTGTCACACCTTTAAATCTCAGTTTCGTTTCAAGCAGTCAAAATTGACTGTTTTTCTTTTCATTGTTCCCACACTATTATTGGTTGTACGTGTATAACAATATATTAATGTATTCTCCATTCAACAGAAATTACAGGTTTGATTGTATTTCTCTGTATATTTTGATGCTCTTACATTTAATAGGAGGGGCCCTTGTTCCTTTATGAATATGTATACCCCTGCTCTCTATATACCCAATGGGGTTCCCTTCTTTCACATAAACACTCCATTCTGAAACAGTAAGCCCCACTCCAATCCAAAAAAATCTTCCCCACTCCTTCCAAAATAATCTGCCCCACACTAATGCAAAACAATCTGCCCCACTCCAGTACATTCTGCCCCACTCTAATCCAAAACAATCAGCCCGCTCCAATCTAAAACAATCTGCCCCACTCCAGTCTGCTGCACTCCGATCCAAAACAATCTGCCCAACTCCAATCCAAAACATTCTGTCCCACTCCAATCTGCCCCACTGCAAACCAAAACAATGTGCCCCACTCCAATCTGCCACACGCTAATCCAAAACAATCTGCCCCACTCCAGTGCAAAACAATCTACCCCACTTCAATCTGCCCTGCTCCAATCCAAAATAATCTGTTTAACTCCCAAAAAAACTATCTGCCCGCTCCTGTCTGTCTCATTACAATCTAAAGCATCTGCTTCACACCAATCTTCCCTACTTGAATCAAAAACAATCTGCCCCATTCCAATCCACAACAATCTTCCCCAATCCAAAATAACCCCCCCACTCGACTCTGCCCCACTCAAATCCAATACAATCTGCCCTACTGCAATCCAAAACAATCTGTCCCACTCCAAGCTGCTACACTCCAATCCAAAATAATCTGCCCAGTCCAATCCAAAAGAATCTGCTTCACTCCAGTGTAAACCAGCTCTGCTCACTCCAGTCCACCCACTTCAATCCTGTCCACCTCACCCCAATCCAATCCACCCCCTCCATCCCAATTCACCCCACTCCAATCCCCCACACATTACCCCACACCAATCTAATCGACCCCAATCCAGCCCAATCCATTCTACCCCAATCCAGCAAAAACCAGTCTATCCCAATCCAATCTATCCCACTCCAATCCAATCCAATCTACCCCACTCCATTCCTGTCCTCCTCATCCCATCCAATCCACCCCACTTCAATCCGATCCACCACAATCTACCCAACTCCAGTCCAATCAACCCACTCCAGTCTAAGCCACCCCACTCCAAACCTCCTGAATCCAATCCAGCACAACCTACACCAATCCAATAACCCCACACCAATCAGATCCACCCCACCCCACTGAATCATATCCACCCCACTTTGACGCATCCTCCTCCATTCCAATCCTCCCCACTCCACACCAATCCTCCCCGCTCCAATCTAATCCAACCCACTCCAGGCCAGTCTCCGCCCACTTCACTCCAATCCACCTCACCACAATCCTTCCAAATCTAGTCTACTCCACTCCAATTCAATCCAAACTACGCTACCCCAATCCTGTCCACCTCACCCCAATCCACTCAACCCCACTCCAATACAATCCACCACAGTCCACCCCACTCCCGTTCAACCAACCCAACCCAACCCACTCCAGTCCAACCCAAACCACTCCAGTCCCGAACCTCGATCCAACTCATCCCACTCCAATCCACCACATTCCAATCCACCCCACTCCTATCCAATCCAACCCATTTCACTCCAACCCACCCAATTCCACTCAAATCCAACCCAATCCCACGCTCAAATGTTTTTAATCCCACTCAAGTCCAGTCCACCTCAACCCAATACACCCCACTCCAGTCCATCCTACTCCAATCCGATCCACGCCAGTCCAATCCACTTCACCTTAGTCCACCCCACTCCAACCCAACCCACCCCACCCACACCACCCCAATCCAATTTATTTCAATCTAGTTTAATCCACTCCACCTCACACCAGTCCAATTAACCTCACTCCACATCCACCCCACTCCAATCTGACTCAACCCACCTCAGTCCATACCACCCCACATCAATCCAACCCACTGCACCCCCATCCCATCCCCCACCCCAAACCAATTTGCCCAATCAATCCAACTCTCCTCACTCCATTCCAGCCCCCCTACTTCGGCCCAGCCCACTCCAGACCACCCACTCCATTTCACCCCACTCAATCCAACTCACCCCACTCCAATCCAGTCCATTCAACCTCAGTGCAATCCACCCACCTATATGCAATTAATTCCACCTCACTGCAATCCAATTCACCCCACTCCAATCCACCACATGCCACCCCAGTTCACCCCACTCAGAGCCAATCCACCCATCCAGTCCACTCACCCCATTTCAGTTCACTCCAATCCAATCCACCCCACCCAGTCAGCCCCACTCCAATCCACCTCAGTCCAACCCACTCAACTCCAATCCACCCCACTCTACTCCAATCCCCACCTCTACTTCAAGCCACCCCACTCTGATGCAGTCCACTCCATCAACTCAGTTCCACCCCACTCCACTCAAATCCACCCACTATACCCAAATCCAATCCACCTAACTCCAAAAAATGGTTTTCCACTCCAATCCACCCCACCTCAATCTACTGCAATCAAATCCAATCCACCTCAGTCCAGTCCACCCCAATCAAATCCACTCTACTCAGTCCGATCCACCACAATCCAAATAAATCTGCCCCACTCCAATCCAAAACAATCTGCTCCACTGCAGTCCAAAATAATCTGCCCGCTCCAATCTAAAACAATCTGCTCCACTTCAATTTGAATCAATCTGGCATACTCCAATCCAAAACTATCTGCCCCATTCCATTCCAACACAGTCTCCCCCACTCCAATCCAAAATAATCTGACCCAAACCAATCTGCCCCATTCCAGTCCAAATTAATCTGCCTGACTCCAATTCATAACAATGTGCCCCACTGCAAACCAAAAAAACCTTCCCCACTCCAATTTGCCCCACTCCAATCCAAAACAATATGCTCCCCTCCAATCCAAAACAATATGCCTCACTCCAACCCAAAATAATATGCACCACTCTGATCCAAAACAACCTGTCCAACTCCAATCCAAAACAATCTAGCCCACTCCAGTCCTAAACAATCTGCCCTCTTCCAATCCAAAACAATCCAAGCCCCACTCTAATCCACAACGTTCTTGCCCACTCCAATGTGCAACACTCCAATCAAAAACAATATGCTCCACTCCAATCCAAAGCAATATGCACCACTCCAATGTGCCCACTTCAATCCAAAATGTTCTGCCTTACTCCAATCCAAAACAATCTACCCACTCCATTGTTCCCCACTGCAAACCAAAACAATCTGCCCCCCTCCAATCTCCCACACTCGAATCTAAAACAATCTACCCCACTCCAATCCAAAACAATCTGCCCCACCGCAATCCAAAACAATCTGCCCCACTCCAATCCAAAGCAATCTGCCCTACCCCAGCACAGAACAATCTGCGGTTCTTCAATCTCCCCCACTCCAAAACAATCTGCCCCACTCCAATCTAGATCAATTAGTCTCACTCCAATCCAAAACAATGTGCCCCACTCCATTCCAAATTAACACTCCAATCAAAAACATTCTGCTCCACTCCAATCCAGAACAATCAGCCCACTCCAATCCAAAACAATCTACCCCTTTCCAATCCAAAACAGTCTGCCCCACTCTAATCCAAAACAATCTGCCCACTCCAATCCAAAACAATCTGCCCCACACCAGTACAAACCAATATGCCACAGTCAAATCTGCCCAACTCCAACACAGTCTGCCATACTCCAATCAATATTCTGCCCCACTACAATCCAAAACAATCTACTGCACTCCAGTCTAAAACAATCTGCCACGTTCCAATATAAAATCTTCCACATTCTAATCCAAAACAATCTGCCCACTCCATTCCATAACAATCCATCCCACTTCAATCCACAACACTTGGCCCCACTCGAATCCAAAACAATCTGCCCCATTTGAAACCAAAACGGTCTGCCCCATTCCAATAAAAAAAAACTGACTCACTCTAATCCAAAATAATCTGTCCCCACTCCTATCCAAAACAATTTGACCCAAACCAGTCTGCCCCAGTCCAAACCCAAACAATCTGCCTTACTCCAATCCAAAACAATGTGCCCCACTAATCCAAAACAATATGCCCCACTCCAACCCAAAACAATATGCACCATTCCAATCTAAAACAATCTATCCCACTCCAATCTGTCCTACTGCAAACCAAAACAAAATGCCCCACTCCAATGCAAAACCCATCTACCCTAATATAAAATAATCTTCCCCACTCAAGTACAAAACAATCTGCCCCATTCCAATCTGCCCTTCTCCATTCCAAAACAATCTGCCCCACTCTAATCCAAAACATTCTGCCCCACTCCTATCTGCCACAATCCAATCCATTCCAATGTACCCCACTCTAATCCAAAACAATATGCCCACCTCCAATCCAAAACAATATGCACCACTCCAATCTGCCCTGCTTCAATCATCTGCCCAACTCCAATCCAAAACAATCTACCCATTCCAATTGTCACCACTGCAAACCAAAACAATCTGCCCCACTCTAATCTGCGGCACCCTAATCCAAAACAATCTGCCCCCTCCAATACAAAACAATCCACCCCACTCCAAAACAATCTGCCCCACTCCATTACAAAAATAAATTGCAAAGCAATCTGCCTCACTCCAATCCAAACCAATTTGTCCCACTCTAGTCCAAAGCAATGTGCCACATTCTTATCCAAACAGTCTGCTTCACTCCAATCCAAACCAATCAACTCATTCCATTGCAGAACAATCAGTCCCACTGCTATCTGCCCCACTCCAAAACAGAACAATCTGTCCCACTCAAATACAAGACAATCTGCAACACTCCAATCTGTCCCACTCCAATCCCCCCAAAAAAACTGCCCCACTGAAAACCAAAACAATCTGCACCACTCTAATATGCCCCACTCCAATCACACTTCAATCTGCCCTACTCCAATCCAAAACAATATGCCCTACTCCAATCCAATACAATATACCCCATTCCAATCCAAAACAATAGGCACCACTCCACTCTGTCCCCCTCCAAACCAAAACAATATGCACCACTCAAATCTGCTCCAGTGCAAACCAAGACAATCTGTCCCTTTCCAAGCCAAAACAATCTGCCCCATTCCAGTACACAACAATCTGACCCACTCCAAAACAATCTTCCCCACTGCAGCCCAAAACACGCTGCCCCACTCCAATCCAAAACAATCTGCTCCACTCCAGTCCAAAACAATCTGCCACATTCCAATCCAAAACAATATGCCCCACTCCAACCCAAAAGAATATGTACGATTCCAATCTAAAACAATGTATCCCACTCCAGTCTGTCCTACTGCAAACCAAAACAAAATGCCCACTCCAATGCAAAACCATCTACCCTAATCTAAAACAACCTGCCCCACTCAAGTACAAAACAATCTGCCCCATTCCAATCTGCCCTTCTCCATTCCAAAACAATCTGCCCCACACCAGTACAAACCAATATGCCACAGTCAAATCTGCCCAACTCTAACACAGTCTGCCATAATCCAATCAATATTCTGTCCCACTACAATCCAAAACAATCTACTGCACTCCAGTCTAAAACAATCTGCCACATTCCAATATAAAATCTTCCACATTCCAATCCAAAACAATCTGCCCACTCCATTCCATAACAATCCATCCCACTTCAATCCACAACACTTGGCCCCACTCGAATCCAAAACAATCTGCCCCATTTGAAACCAAAACGGTCTGCCCCATTCCAATAAAAAAAAACTGCCTCACTCTAATCCAAAATAATCTGCCCCCACTCCTATCCAAAACAATTTGACCCAAACAAGTCAGCCCCAGTCCAAACCCAAACAATCTGCCTTACTCCAATCCAAAACAATGTGCCCCACTAATCCAAAACAATATGCCCCACTCCAACCCAAAACAATATGCACCATTCCAATCTAAAACAATCTATCCCACTCCAATCTGTCCTACTGCAAACCAAAACAAAATGCCCCACTCCAATGCAAAACCCATCTACCCTAATATAAAACAATCTTCCCCACTCAAGTACAAAACAATCTGCCCCATTCCAATCTGCCCTTCTCCATTCCAAAACAATCTGCCCCACTCTAATCCAAAACGTTCTGCCCCACTCGTATCTGCCACACTCCAATCCATTCCAATGTACCTCACTCTAATCCAAAACAATATGCCCACCTCCAATCCAAAACAATATGCACCACTCCAATCTGCCCTGCTTCAATCATCTGCCCAACTCCAATCCAAAACAATCTACCCATTCCAATCGTCACCACTGCAAACCAAAACAATCTGCCCCACTCTAATCTGCGGCACCCTAATCCAAAACAATCTGCCCCCTCCAATACAAAACAATTCACCCCACTCCAAAACAATCTGCCCCACTGCATTACAAAAATACATTGCAAAGCAATCTGCCTCACTCCAATCCAAACCAATTTGTCCCACTCCAGTCCAAAGCAATGTGCCACATTCTTATCCAAACATTCTGCTTCACTTCAATCCAGGCCAATCAACTCATTACAGAACAATCGGTCCCACTGCTATCTGCCCCACTCCAAAACAGAACAATCTGTCCCACTCAAATACAAAACAATCTGCAACACTCCAATCTGTCCCACTCCAATCCCAAAAAAAACTGCCCCACTGAAAACCAAAACAATCTGGACCACTCTAATATGCCCCACTCCAATCACACTTCAATCTGCCCTACTCCAATCCAAAACAATATGCCCTACTCCAATCCAAAACAATATACCCCATTCCAATCCAAAACAATATGCACCACTCCACTCTGTCCCCCTCCAATCCAAAACAATATGCACCACTCAAATCTGCTCCAGTGCAAACCAAGACAATCTGTCCCTTTCCAAGCCAAAACAATCTGCCCCATTCCAGTACACAACAATCTGCCCCACTCCAAAACAATCTTCCCCACTGCAGCCCAAAACACGCTGGCCCACTCCAATCCAAAACAATTTGCTCCACTCCAGTCCAAAACAATCTGCCACATTCCAATCCAAAACAGTCTGCCACATTCCAGTTTAAAACAATCGGCTGCATTCCAATCCAAAACAAACAACCCACTCCAATCCCCAAAAAATAATCTCCACTCATATCTAAAACATTCAGCCCCATTTCAGTCCAAAACAATCTGCCTCACTCCAGTCCAAAACAATCTGCCCCACTCCATTCCAAAACAGACTGCCCAGTCTAATGTAAAAGAATCTGACACACTCTAATCCCAAATGTTCTGCCCCACTCCAATCTGCCTCACTCCAATGCAAAACAATCTGCCCCACTAGAATCCAAAACAATCTGCCTCACTCCAGTCCAAAACAATCTACCCCTTTCCATTCCAAAACAATCTGCCCCACTCCAATTGGCCCTACTGCAATCCAAAACAATCTGCCCCACTCAAATATGCCGCACTGCAAACCAAAACAACATGCCCCACTCCTATGCAAAACCATCTACCGCAATCTAAAACAATCTGCCCCACTCCAGTACAAAACAATCTGCCCCATTCCAATATGCCACAGTCCAATTTGCCCCACTCCAATACAATCTATGCCACCCCAATCCATAACAAACTGACCCACTCCAATCCAAAACAATCTGCACCACTACAATCCAAAACAATCTACCCCACTCGAGTTCAAAAACAATCTGCCACATTCCAATCCCAAAAATTCTGCCGCATTGCAGTCCAAAACAATCTGCCCCACTCCATTTCAAAACAATCCGCCCCACTCCAATCCTAAACAATCTACCACACTAAAATCTGCCCCACTCCAATACAAAACAATCTGCCACATTCCAATTAAAAACAATCTGCCCCACTCAAATCCAAAACAATCTGCCACATTCCAATCCGAAACAATCTGCCACATTCCAATCCGAAACAATCTGCCCCACTCCTGTCAAAAATAATCTGCCCCACTCCTATCCAAAACAATCTGAGCGAGACCAATCAGCCCCACTCCAAACTAAAACAATGTACCCCACACCAATTCAAAAAACTCTGCCCCACTCAAATGCAAAACAAAATGCTCCAGTCCAATCCAGAACAATACCATCACTCAAATCCAAAACAATCTGCAGCACTCCAATCCAAAACAATCTATTCCACTCCAGTCCAGTCGAAAACAATCTGCCACATTCCAATCCAAAACAGCTGCCGATTTCCAGTCCAAAACGATCAACCCACTGCCATGCAAAACAATACCCCCACCGCAATCCAAAACAATCTGCCCCACTCCAATCCAAAGCAATCTGCCCTACCCCAGCACAGAACAATCTGTAGTTCTTCAATCTCCCCATTCCAAAACAATCTGCCCCACTCCAATCCAGAACAATCTGCCTCACTCCAATCCAAAACAATCTGCCCCACTCCAGTCCAAATCAGCACTCCAATCAAAAACATTCTGCTCCACTCCAATCCAGAACAATCAGCCCACTCCAATCCCAAAAATCCCACTCCAATTTGCCCCACTCCAATACAAAACTGTATGCCCCACTATAATCCAAAATAATCTACCTCTTCCAATCCAAAAAATCTACCCCTTTCCAATCCAAAACAGTCTGCCCCACTCTAATCCAAAACAATCTGACCACTCTAATCTGCTCCAGTGCAAACTGAGATAATCTGCCCCTCTCCAATCTGAAACAATCTGCCCCATTCCAGTACAAAACAATCTGCTACACTCCAATCTGCCCTACTCCATTCCACAACAGTCTGCCCCACTCCAATCCAAAACATATGCCCCACTCCAATCCAAAGCAATATGCCCCATTACAAACCAAAACAATCTGCCCCACTCCAATCCGCCCCACTTCAATCCATAACAATCTGCCCCACTCCAATCCAAAATAATGGACGTCCCTTCAGTCCAAAGCAATATGCCTGCTCCAATCTACAACAGTCTACCCCACTCCAATCTGCCCCACTCCAATCTGCTGCACTCCAAAACAAAACAATCTGCCCCACTCCAATACAAAACAATCTACCCCACTCCAATCTGCCACACTCCAATCGAAGACAATCAGCCTCACTCCAATACAAAACAAACACCCACACTCCAATACAAAACAACCTTCCCCACTCAAATACAAACAACTCTTCCCCACTCCAATACAAAATAATCTCCCCCACTCCATTTCAAAATAATCTCTCCCACTCCAATTCAAAACAATATGTCCCACTCCAAAACAAAACAATCTGCCCCACTCCAATACAAAACAATCTGCGGCACTTTAATCTGCCCCACTCCAATCCAAAGCAATCTACCCTACCCCATCACAGAACAATCTGCAGTTTTTCAATCTCCCCATTCCAAAACAATCTGCCCCACTCCAATCCAGAACAATCTGCCTCACTCCAATCCAAAACAATCTGCCCCACTCCAGTCCAAATCAACACTCCAATCAAAAACATTCTGCTCCACTCCAATCCAGAACAATCAGCCCACTCCAATCCCAAAAATCCCACTCCAATTTGCCCCACTCCAATACAAAACTGTATGCCCCACTATAATCCAAAAGAATCTACCTCTTCCAATCCAAAAAATCTACCCCTTTCCAATCCAAAACAGTCTGCCCCACTCTAATCCAAAACAATCTGACCACTCTAATCTGCTCCAGTGCAAACTGAGATAATCTGCCCCTCTCCAATCCGAAACAATCTGCCCCATTCCAGTACAAAACAATCTGCTACACTCCAATCTGCCCTACTCCATTCCACAACAGTCTGCCCCACTCCAATCCAAAACATATGCCCCACTCCAATCCAAAGCAATATGCCCCATTACAAACCAAAACAATCTGCCCCACTCCAATCCGCCCCACTTCAATCCATAACAATCTGCCCCACTCCAATCCAAAATAATGGACGCCCCTTCAATCCAAAGCAATCTGCCTGCTCCAATCTACAACAGTCTACGCCACTCCAATCTGCCCCACTCCAATCTGCTGCACTCCAAAACAAAACAATCTGCCCCACTCCAATACAAAACAATCTACCCCACTCCAATCTGCCCCACTCCAATCGAAGACAATCAGCCTCACTCCAATACAAAACAAACACCCACACTCCAATACAAAACAACCTGCCCCACTCAAATACAAACAACTCTGCCCCACTCCAATACAAAATAATCTCCCCCACTCCATTTCAAAATAATCTGCCCCACTCCAATTCAAAACAATCTGCCCCACTCCAAAACAAAACAATCTGCCCCACTCCAATACAAAACAATCTGCGGCACTCTAATCTGCCCCACTCTAATCCAAAACAATCTGCCCCTTTGAATCTAAACCAATCTGCCCCACTTCAGTCCAAAAAAACTGCCCCACTCCAATCCAAAACAATCTGCCCTACCCCAATCCAAAATGATTTCCCCATTACAAAATAAAACAATCTGCCCCACTCCAATCTAAAACAATCTGCCCCACTCCAATCCAAAACAATCTTCCCCACAGCAATCCAAAATAATCTGCCTGCTCCAATCCAAAACAGCCTACCCCACTCCAGTCTGACCCACTGCAATCCAAGACAATCTGACCCACTCCAATCTGCAGTACTCCAAACCAAAACAATCTGCCTCACTCCAAAACAAAACAATCACCCCACTCCAATCTGCCCCACTCCAATCAAAAACAATCTGACCCACTCTAATTCAAAACAGCTCTGCCCCACTGCAGTCCAAACACTCTAATCCGGTCTTCCTCACCTCACCTCACTTCAATCCAATCCACCCCACTCCAATCCACCACACACCAATCTAATTCACCCCAATCGAGTGCCCAATTCAGTCTACCCCAATCCAAACCAGCCGAATCCAATCTACCCACTCCAGTCCAATCTACCACACTCCAAGCCAATCCAGTCCACCCCAACCTTCTCCAATCCAATCCACCACACTCTAGTCTAACCAACCCACTCTAGTCAAACCCACCCCAGTTCAGTACCCCCACTTCAATCCAACTCATCCCGCTCCAATCCACTCCACTCCACTCTACTCCTATCCAATCCAACCTAACCCACCCACTCCAGTCTAATTCATTCTAGCCGAATCCACCTGCTCAAATGTATTCCACCCCACTCCAGTGTACCTCAACCCAATCCACCCCACTCCAATTTACCCACCTTACTCGAGCCCATCTCACTCCAATCCAATCCACCTTAATCCACCCCAGTGCAATCCAGTTCACCTTAATCCATCCCAGTCTAATCCAGTCCACCCCACCCAACCTTAACCCACCCCATCCAATCCAATCCACCCCACTCCACACCAATCTAATCCTCCCCACTCCACACTAATCTAATTCACCCCACTACAATCCAATTCAATCCACTCCAAAGCAGTCCACCCCACCTAAATCCAACCCAATCCAATCTCCCCAGTCCAATGCAATCTATCCCACTAAATGCAATCCACCTCACTCTGTTGCAGTCCCCCCACTGTAGTCCACCCCACTCCAATTCAGTTTGCACCACTCAATCCAACTCACTCCATTCGGATCCAGTGTAATCCACCATACCTCATTGCAACCTACCCCACTTCAGTTGACTCCACCACACCCCATCCCACCCCAGTCCAACCCACCCCACCACAAGCCACTCCAGTCCACCCCACTCCAATCCAGTCCACCACATCCAGTCCACCCTCCCCATTTCAGTCCACCCCACTTCAATCCAATCTACCCCATCCAGTCCATCCCAATCCAATCCACCTCACTTCACTCTACCCCACTCCAAGCCACCCCACTCTAATACAATCCACCCAGTGTACTCCAGTCCTACCCACTGTACTTGAATCACCGCACTCTACTCCAATCCACTCCAATCCACCCCACTCCACTCCAATCCACACCACTCTACCCTAAACCACCCCACTCTACCCAAATCCAATCCACACCACCTCAGTTCAGTCCACCCCACTCCAATCCAATCTGCCCCATTCCAATCCATTCCACTGCAATCCAATTCACCACAACCCAGCCACTCCAGTGCAATCCAGTCCACCTTACTCCACCCCACTCCAATCTAATCCACCCATTCCAACCCTGCTTAATACAACCCACACCAATCAAATCCACCCGCCATCAACCTAGTCTACCCCACTCAACCCAATCCACACCCACTGACTCCAATTCACCCCACTCCACTCCAATGCACTCACCTCCTTTCCAATCCACCCCACTCCACTCTGGTTCTCCCACCTCCAATCAAACCCTATTGACTCCAGACCAATCCCTCCCCCTACTCCAGTCCAATCCACCCCACTAAAAACAAATCCATTCCAATCCCCAGACCCCACTCCAATCCACCCCAATCCAGTCCACCTCAATCAAGTCCATCCCAGTCCAATCCACCTCATTACAGTCCACTCTAACCAATCCAATACACCCCACCTGACTCCATTCCACCCCACTGTAGTCCACTCCAGTCCTCCCCACTCCAGTCCAATTCACCTCACTCCAGTCCAAGTCACTGCACTCAATTCCAGCCCACCACATCAACCCACCCCAACCCACCTCACCCTAATCCAATCCACCCCACTCCAGTCCACCCCAACTCAATTCAATCCACCTGAGTCCAATCAACACACCCCACCCCAATCCAATCCAACCACCCGTCAGTCCATTCCAATCCAGTCCACCCCACTCAATCCAGTCCACCTCTCTCAATTCCACCCCATGCAATTCCAGCTCACTCCAGTCCACTCTAGTCCAGTTCACCCCACTCAAGTGCACTCCACCCCACTCAGTCCAATTCACTTCACTGCAGTCCAATTCACAGCACTCCCACTGACCCACCTCAGTGCAGTCCACCCCACCCATATCCAACCCACACCACTCCAAATCACCCCACTCCTGTCTTCACCCGACCCCACTGCAATCCAGTCAGCTCCTTACTAAAGATGCATAGAAAATCTCGAGCGTACAGCAGCCCGTAAAACAACCCACATAAAAACATGTTTCATCATCACACAATTGTTTTTTTAAAACGTTAAGACTAATGTGTAATTTTTCTGGACCTAATAAAAGGCATTTAAAACATCTTACAGTATTTCTGATAAAAACTACAAAAAAGGTAAAATGTAACATCGACTGTTTAAAAATATTATTGCATGAGCAAACCAGCAATTCTAAATTATGCTGGAAATCTAAAGGGAAACAAAATAGATATTTTATTGGATCTGCCCGAAATCCAAACATTAAGGAACATTCCCATCTTCCTTTCCCAGCACAAGATAGTCGCTGTGAGTATTATAGATGTGTTTAGGGTTACAGTGTTCAACCTTTTTCCCTGTGCATGAATTAGTAATGAAGTTTTGACTTGCTTCTTGCCCATTGTGGCACATGTTTCAAAATTATTGAATACCTGAGGTAGGCAAATCGCATCCAGAGATTCTTATACGAATGCTAATCATGGGATTTTAAATCCCTTGTTAATGACACCTCCTCATTTTTCCCCGACTGAGAGCCAGAGCAACTTGGGGTAGAGTTGAATGCTATCACTTATATATTGTAACCCCAGTTCGCTGTGACAAATGTAATGTGGGGTGGAGAGAGGGACAGATAAGAGCTTTTGACCTAAGTGATTTTCTGCTACCTGCATCGTTGCGATGTCCATAGGGCCCCAAACTTCCGCCCCGTAAGTAGCGACCAGGACACATTGCATGGAACAGATTTGTAACATGGGGGCAAACGCTCGGCCCACGGGAGGGGACGACAGGCTAAAAAGTGAGCCAACTGCCATTGACAAATGAATTCTCCTTTCGACTATGTTAGGAATCCATGACCCAGTGGAACTAAAGACCACCCCAGGTAGGAAAATGTGTTAGTGTAAACAATTAGATTTGTTTCTACCACAATGCTAGTTAATGGGAACACTTGGGCCACAGGCCATAACAAAAGATTTAGAGAAGTTGGTTTCCAAGTCAGGGGTGCCTATAAATTTCACAAAGGAATGTACCAACAGTGGCAAAGCCCTGGGTGTGCGTGTACATAGAGCAGAACTGGGGCGCCAAGCACCATGGGAACATCTGGTGTGCATGTTGTAAGATGAGTGCCCAATTTATTTATATACAAGGTGAACAGCAAAGGACAAGCGCGCAGTCCTGTGGTATTCCACGATCAATGCAGATCACCCTTCTGAGCTCACCCCTTTAGCCAAACCTCACTCTGGCCCTCCTGTTTGTGTGCATCAATACCAAGAGGTGTACAAGTGGCTCCTACATCATCATTGCCAATAAGAGTTGTCATAGTCTCGGCTGATTAACACATTCAGTGCCATGCCATGGTGAGTTCCATGAATAAATACATTGGGCCTGTTTCACCACAGTGTATTTGCCCAAAAGTAGGCTAAGATTTAAGCAGTGCTCCTGGGTTCCAATGTGTTTGCGAAATCCATAATGACAAGGTTCAGGATCTTATTGTGCTCCACCCACTCAGTAATTTTATTGTAAGGAATCCTTCCAAAATTTTTTGCTGGTCTGTCTATAAGGGAAATTGGGCGGTAGCAGCTGGGGGAGGAACGATCACCCTTTTAATAAATGTGTACAATTGTTGATATAGCCCATTAATCTGGCAAGGATGCACAGTTTACATTCTTGTAGACGTTAGTCAACAGGGGAGCCCATAAACTAGTGTTACATTTTATCAAATCGATGGGTAGGCCATCTGGCCCGGGAGCTTTACCTCCTGCACTCTACATTATTGCGGACAAAACTTCATGTAAGGTCACGTCTACTGCAGGCTTAAACTCAGTTGGCATGCTTGCATCTGTTAAAAAATTGCTTACAGAATACATTTTGGAAAAATGTGCCTCCCACCCCTTACTGCTAATGTGGCAGCTAATTCGCATTCCCGTTGTGTTAGCTGATCTCAAGGCTGAAATGGAATCCCAAAAGGACATACTATTCTTGGTAATTGCTGAGTGTGCTAGTCTGTCCCGCAGCTAGATAATCACCACAACCTTCCTCCTTTTGGTTACAGTTTTATACCTTTTTTGCAGGCTAATCACTGCTGAGGCATCCCCGGGGCGAGCAGTGAAAGCTTTCCATAAGGCTTGGCTAGCCACCGAACACTCGTGATCGAACCACCTTGAGGACGAGTGAGCTTTTTCAGAATATTAATAGGCTTAGAGAGATGATTTTTGATCCCTGAGCAGAGAGCAGTAAATGAGCTTGCAATGTTCTCTTTCTTGTTGCAACCAACGTCTGATGGGCAACCTTAAAGTAAATCTAAATGATTTCAGCCAACCTTTGTATAGGGTCATGGAGTTTCCAACATTCTTTTAAATTATCTGTAGAAGCCTGTAAATTAGAGTTCCGGTTGGCTTTGAGGATGTGTTCTGGCGGTCGTGGTCAGTACAATTTCAATGGGATTATGATCACTAAATTCTGTTTGAACAATGGACCCAAACACGAACCAATCTAATATATTGGCAGATACAAAAATATGATCAATTATGGAGTAGTTATTTCTGCTCCTGAAAGTTGCCATACCTGCTTCTCTCACTCCCACTTCAAAAGCACATTATAAAAATCTAGAGATGCCAAAAAGGGTTCTAATTATTTATCCCTCTGATCGGGCCCAGCGGAAAGTTAAGACTGATTACTTTGGCTGAGTTATACTAATTTTGTATTGAACTCACCTGCTAAACACAGGTAAACTTGACACCCCTCACCCATCTCTGACCTCACAATTGAATCAATAAAATGAAACAATTCTAAGAAGTTGCGTTTTGGGATGTTTGAAAAGTAATTATTATAGACATGACAACAAGGGGTTCCCCTTATAGAGCACTGCATGATAACTGCTTTCTGTGTTGTCTAACACTACAGTGCTACACGTAAGGTAAGATTTATCTAGGTGATGAGACCCCCGAGGCCAAACCTGAGCCAGACAGGATGGCTGGTGTACTAAAACAGGAGTACCCATTGAGCATTATAGGGTCGATCACCCAGGTTTCCTTTAGTGAACAAATATTTCCAATTTACTGCACAGCAGGCATGTGTGGTAGATCTGCAGGACTCTTGTAGGGTGTCCATGCATTCCTGTAGAAGATGCAGGTAGCTGAAATCTAGGATCCCAGTTGTCAAACAGCTAGATTGAAATGTCTGCGTGTCTGATCTGACCCTGGTTCCTGGTGAGAAGGTCTGTCCTGTTGGAGAGCTTCCCATGGTGACTATTTGTGACCCAGAACAGTGGTTCCCAACCTGTGGTCTGTGGACATATTCTGAGGAAGTCCGCAGGCCTGGGTCAGGAGGAATGCACTTGTCCACATGGGGCCTCCAGCAAACACATGCGTGTTTTTATATTTATTACTGCCTTTGTGCAGCAGTTTTAAAAGCACTGCAAAGTTCCTTGTACATCCAGCAGCTTTCGGGCAAAAATAAAAGTGTCAATATGACTCTAGTGATTAACCTTCCTGCTAGAGAGAGATGGGAGTTTTGTCTAGTGGCAGTTTTGACTCAAAGGTAGCGCTGCTGGTTAATATGCTTACTTCAAAGAACGTGTATCATGCAAAGAACAGGATTTTTTATGTCCATAGCACAGTGGGTTACTGCTTTTGCCACAGAGATTCTTTTGCTACTGTGCAGTTCATTAGCTACAATCGTAATATAGCACAGTGAGCTATGAACTGCCATTAAAGAGCTGCATCCAAACTGCATGTCACAAATTAGAACGTTTTGTTTTTTAAAGAGCTGCTTGCAATCTGCATGGCAAAAATTAGAAAGTTGTTTTTTTCTCAGTCTTTAATTTTGCTTATGCTGCTAAAAAAAGGTTTGCTTGCATAGAAATAGATTCTTATTATTAAAGTCAACACTAACCACTGTGTTGTTTTCTGAATCCTGAGTTTGTGCCTCTCCAGGCCAGGCACTCTTAAAAAATGCCTACCAATGTGGATGACATGTGAATCCTACTCTTTGTAGTCCCCTGTAAAGTGCTCTGACACCCTAAACTGGTATGAAAGGTGATATCAAACAAATTAATTAAATGTGAAAGAGAGGCTATGGAGAGATGAGAGGCCCTTGTGGTTTTAATTCCTTTCCCCATTACATTTTTATGTGAAAAAGCTTCCTCAGATCTTATGTACCTAAAAAATAAAAACAGAAATCAATTGGGAAATGTTGTATCTGACCTGAGGATTCAGCTTTCCTAAATAAAACAAAACATTGAAAAGTTAGTGGCCGAGATGCACTGTCAACCTTCCCATTAAAATATTTCAATTTTTGCATATTTTTTCATCATAAAATAATTATATCTTTAGTAATTTGAGTATTTGTTTGGCGTGCACTTGTTTGTGTATTTTTTGTTAATTACTGTTCAAAAGTTTGAAATTTAAATCATACAAATTACTTAGGGGTCCCCAGCTCCTAGTAATGATTCAGTGGGGGTCCTCAGGAGTCAAAAGGTTGGGAACCACTGATCTAGAGGAGTGCTGAGTACCAGGGCTGACTGGCCTGCCTTGGGGCTATGAGGACAAGAGTCTAAGATGTCTGCTGCATTTTCTGTATCACAAATAGATGGAAAGGGAGTGGCGGATAAGCGTAAACAAAGATTCGTGCCCAGTTCGTCCATAGTGTGTGGCCAATGGACTGTGGTTGTGAGTACCTGGAGGATAAGTTTGTGTTTTCGGAGGTGGCACATAGATCTACTTGTGGAGTGTCCCAGCAGCAAATATTCTGGTGAAGGACTTGTAGGTGGAGATTCTACTTGTGGACTTGCTGATGTGTCCTGCTGAGTAGGTCCACAAGGTCATTGTCCACCCGCAGAAGGTACTTTCCATCAGGTGGATGTGGTGGTGGAGTGCCCAATGCTAGCTGCTCTGTGCCAACAATATGATGTAGAGAGTGAGTGCTGCCATGTTGTTTTAGATAGTACATGAGAGACATGTCTATCCTGAGGAGGACTTCTTTGCCTTAATGAGTGGAAGGAAGGCTTTGAGGGTGCTTGTTGATGAGGGGTTCCACATTCCTTGCACAGTGGTATGGTAAGATGCACCCTTCAACCGACTTGAGAGGCGTCCATAGTAATGGTAACTTACAGAATGGGGTCTAGAAAAGGCCTGCCCTGCAACACGTTGTTGTTGTTTCACGTATACACTCCAGACGGGTCCAGCGCTCTCTTTCTAAATGCCCATGTATTATTTTGTAAAGGAATCTGTGTTACCAAGGAAGCGTGGACCCTTTATGTTAGCCTCAGTGAGGATATTGCAAAAACAAAGTATTGGTAGACCCCGATTTCAACTGATAGTCCATATCTTCACATCAAGATTCTAGTTTGAATTAGCATATCCAGCCAAGACAGTAGGTCCGATGAGGTTTATTATGAAGTACATTCCATCAATAAAATGTTCAGATATGAGAAGAGAAACGCCGACACGTGTTTTGCCCCCCAATGGTACGTAAACCTGGGGCTTTCTCAAGGCTATTCAATAATTCTTAAGGTAGATTCTTAAAAGATTCCATTATCATAGTTAGGTAATCATGGAACACATAAATAGGTGTGCTTCAAATATCACAGGATAAATCCCTTAGACCTGAGGTCTTCAAACTGGGATCACTTGAGGCCCCCCTAGTACATTATATTGTAATAAGGCAGGCAGGAAATCCATCACATTTGTGGTGGAGTATCCCATCCGCCAAACTCTGTCGGTCCAAGTGTCTTGTGCAATATTGTACTGTGGTGGGGTTGAGTATTTAATGTTTAGTCTAGGAGGGGATGAGTTTTGAAAAGTAATTGAATAACACACAAAGAAATAGCACTAGCTAAAAGGTACTACCCACGCAGGGCTACCTAGTAGTGATCTTTACACAGTAACTTTTAGAAAAGCAAAAATAAAATGGACTAATTCTGCTGCCTTCTGGTGTTAGGATACAACCCCAAAGAGCTTCAGAACACTCAGGCTGCAAGACACTAACGTTCCAAATAACATGGGCATCTATGCACAATGTTATTTTATGTAGAAAAGATTCTGGATTGCATTGTTAAAGCTCTTTGCACATTTGAGTTAGGCTTAGTGAGGTCAATACCATGAGTACCATTTACCTGGCATTTTTGCAACAATTATTCTGCTGCTTTTGGAATCTATTTTCTTGTGAAAATGCCACAGCTATGTGCACAATTCGCATATATATATATATATATATATATATATATATATATATATATATATATATATATATATATATATATATATATATATATATGTGTGTTAAAATCGTAAATCGTCACCAGCTGCTCCCAGGCAATGGCTGTGTCAAAACTTATCATGACAGCACGCTAGTTAATATGTGAGTGGTGTATGGAAATGGTTCTTTTTGTATAGTCAACCCGAGTTTTCCAACTAATGCTACTGTTTTTTTGACTTAACAGTGCACTGAGGCCTGCTAATCAGACCTCAGTGCAAGTGCCCTGACCCTGAAGGTTATGCCAAATTGGCTGTAGTCAACTGACAATGGCTAAATTACCTGCAAGCACCTAGTATATTGTATGTACCTAGGGCACATAGGTTAGAGGGGTATCCCAGGGCTTGCAGCACGTTGTGTGCCACCCTGGAGGTCTCCCAAGTGAAACAAGCCATCTAAACCGACCACTGCAGACTGGTAGAGCAGTTGTGCATTGGTAGCCAGACTTTGCCATTGAAAGCAATGGCAAAACCACCACTTCCGCTGTAAGTGTGTGCAAGTCACCGCTCTGGTAGGCATATTGGGTCCTAAGGCAGGGTGCAACATATGACACAGGCAGGCCATGTACTTTCCATTTCCTGGCAGTAAATATGTAAAACTACCATTCTTACTGTGGACAGACTTGGTCAATGGATTGGTGAATACAGGATTTCACACTGACTCCCTCAGCTGTGCTAACTCCTGCACGGTGTAGGTATCAAACAACTTGTTACATTAAACTTCCTTGTTTCTCAAGTCGTAATTAATATAAATTGTTGCAGTGTGCAGCTTTAGCAAAGTTTCCACTTTGTTGCCTTTAAAACTCCTGTGCCTTCCTAGGCGCAAATGGAGTCTGTTCACCAAAACAGCTTTCTGCCCTCCTGGAGAGACATGCCCATGACTCTCAGGAAGGAGATCAATGGAGGTGTTACCTCCCTCCTGCAGGAAGCCACTTAGGTGTTAGCCCCAAAAGGCAGGCTTCAAAGGAGAAGCCGCATTTGAAGGGCAAATGTGCAACAGTAGAGAGGAGGGCTGCCCCACTGATGAGGCAGACACGCTGGCACGAGGAGCAAAGACGTGTAGCTCTGATGTAGCCACACCCCGGGGGTGGGCTAGTGAGGTCTGAACACTGAGAGAGGGGTCTCACCACCTTGAAAATGGGCAGAATAGTGCATCCTGGGATAGCCAGATGGCAAACTTCAAAGGAAGTGGTTACCAAGTGGGAGAAAACCTGGTAGCCCATTGGCTACCAACTGCATTCTGCCCTGAGGGCACTTTCCGAGCATAAAGGGGACACCCCGGCACCCAGATCTCATATCTTGACCGACTTGGAAGAGTTACCAAAGAAGGGCTGCCCTGCTGCACCAAGGGACCTGCAAAGAGAGCCTGCAAAGTCAAAGGCAGCACCTGCTGCACCTGCTGGCTAGCAAAGCGACAGACTGTACCTGCCATGTTCTGCTCAAAGAGAAGCTGTCTCCAGAGCCCCGTCAAGCCAAGTGACTTCAAGGGCAAGCCAACTGTCCTCCTGTTTGTAGCATAAGGACACAGCAGCTGAAGAAGCCTGCTGGGACAAGTTGGTAGCCTGAAGTGTTCACGTCACTACCACCACTGCAGTGCAGCAACAAAGACCAAGACCGAAAGCACAGAGTTGCACCCGAGTTCACTAAGCCCAGCGGTGCTGTCACAGAGCTGTTGGGACCCTCAGAAGTTGAGTAATCGATGTAGGAAGGATTGACCTGTGACCACGACACCGGGGCAATTGGTAGTCCAGTGGCGACTGGACTTCAGCTAGAACAGAGAGGACTTTGTGGGAGGTCAACCCCGCAACCAGAACCCCCTCACCATCTTCGTGGACTGAGGAATCCCTGCAGGAAGAACCCGTCGACCACATCGTATCCACAGCAGCATTGGAGCGTCTTCAACATCCTTCATTCCTTGCATCAGATCCACTCCAGTGAATCCATTGTAACACGGGCAGTACCTGGAACTGCAGGAAGACTTCCACTTATGTGAAGGTAACTGCTATTGAGGGCCTTGCTGGTCACCCTGACTAGCTCCCTCCTGGAGTCAAACACCCGAAGTACTTCTAACTGACCGCATTGAGGGGCATATTTATACTTCGTTTGCGCCGAATTTGCGTGGTTTTTTTCAACGCAAATTAGACGCAAAACTAACTCCATATTTATACTTTGGCGTTAGACGCGTCTAGCGCCAAAGTTCATGGAGTTAGCGTCATTTTTTTGCGTGAACACCTTCCTTGCGTTAATGATATGCAAGGTAGGCGTTCCCGTCTAAAAAAATGACTGCGATGCTATTGCGTCGGATTTATACTCCCGGGCAAAAATGACGCCCGGGAGTGGGCGGGACTAAAAAACCCGCATTTGCGCCGGATTTTAGCGCCTGGGTCAGGGCAGGCGTTAAGGGACCTGTGGGCTCAGAATGAGCCCAGAGGTGCCCTCCCAAGCCCCCAGGGACACCCCCTGCCACCCTTGCCCACCCCAGGAGGACACCCAAGGATGGAGGGACCCACCCCAGGGATGAGAAGGTAAGTTGTGGTAAGTATTTTTTTAAAAAAAAAATTGTGGCATAGGGGGGCCTGATTTGTGCCCCCCTACATGCCACTATGCCCAATGACCATGCCCAGGGGACAGAAGTCCCCTGGGCATGGCCATTGGGCAAGGGGGCATGACTCCTGTCTTTGCTAAGACAGGAGTAATTTCAATGGGGGATGGGCGTCGTAAAAAAATGGCGCAAATCGGGTTAAGACGTTTTTTTTGCCTCAGCCTGACTTGCCCCATTTTTAGACGCCCAAACGCCATTTTTCCCTACGCCGGCGCTGCCTGGTGTACGTGTTTTTTTTTCACGCACACCAGGCAGCGCCGGTCGGCTAACGCCATTCAATAAATACGGCGCCCGCATGGCGCTTCAGAATGGCGTTAGCCGGTGCTAATTTTTTGGGCGCAAAACTGCGTTAGCGCAGTTTTGCGTCAAAAAGTATAAATATGGGCCTGAGACTTACCCAAGTTTCCTTTGAAAATGTTTCTAAGTGTAAAATTTGTTGACTTTGCCAAGGCATGTTCGCAGTTGAATGAAATTGTTTTGATTTATTATTGCCTGTAAAAGAAATATCTTCGGAACCCTTTGGCGGAACGTTTTTGTTCTAGTGTCTAGATTCTTATAAAAATAGTTTATTTTTATAAATTGGTGTCAGATTTCTTGAGTGTCGTGTCAATTACGTCTTCAGTTGTTTTGGTTCTGTTCAAATGCTTGACACTTGTTCCTCTGTGTAAGCTGTGCTCCTCAGTGCCACTGCTAACCAGGGTTGAGCTGAGAGTTTCACAGACAAAATCTAAGGTTACTAAAGGTGTTGGTAGTTGTATTACATGGTGAGGTTTCACAGCCACACCATAAATAAACCCACTGTTCCTCGCATTGATGGCAGTGGTGGAATTCAGAAATTGCGTTCAGCAGTACTATACAGTTATTGAAGTTAAGACCTCTGAGAATCTGCATCAATAGGTGTCTAGAAAGGAGGTTCTTGCTCCCAAAAAGTATGTTCTGTGGACATTATTGAACTTTTTAGTACTGTGTCCAAAGAGTTGCAAATACTTTCCCCGGGAGTTGAGGAGAGTTTGAAAGCATTTGATAAGTTCTTACAAATTCAAATAAGGTGGTTGAGTTTTCCACAAGTTTTTTAACAAAGCTAAGGTGCTGCTTTTTGACAAGGAGACATGTGGCTCGACCTGGTATAGCTGTCCTCATGTAAGGGGGATGACCTGAGAGCATTTTGTGCAGAAATGAAAAACATCATGGGAGCAAAAGCCAAGAAATCGACTTTGATTGAGGCATTGAGAGATTGGGAGGAGGCTCACAGGGTACCTCCACACCTAGATAAGGAATTACCTCAAGGTAGTGGGGAAGAAAAGAGGTGGAGGGTAATCACAGCCTGTTGAGTGGAGCTAGTGGGGCAGGCAGAAACCTACCCTCCCTTGGAGGGCCCAGGAGGTTCCCCAGGGCCCACAGTCTGGCTAGCTCTGAACATACCCAGAGGTCCATACAGTAGGGCATGGCAGCCGAGAACCAAAGCTATTTCTGAGAGAAGGTTGGCGCTAGAGGAAAGGAGGGCCAGGCTGAGTTTGGAGCCCTGAGAAGATGGTGGCAGCAGATCTGGAGGTGCTGATGGGGGTGTCCTTGGTGTTAGGTTGCCAAAAGAGGTTGTCCCTAGTTCTGTTCCAAGGGATGACATTGACAAGTGACTGTCCTCATACGAGAGAGCTCTCAAAATTTAGAAAACTGGGGAACATGTCTGTGGGAGTTAGTACCAGAGGTTGGTAGAGATAGGCTACTCACATTAGAGGATGATGTAGTTGATTCTTACACCTACATGAAGGCAGCCCTTGTTGAGCTTTTTTGTATTAACTCTTGAAGAGTAAAGACAGAAGTTTAGATCATTCCGAAAGGCACTACATAAACATTGGTACACTTCATTGACACCTCAGTTAAGGCACTGGATGGTTGGATTAAATACAACAAAGTGGATACATGTGAAGGGCTCTACAAACTGTTGGCTAAGGTGCACATTTTAACAAATTGTAATTCAGAGAAGTTGCAGCAGCGTCTGGTGGACTCTAAGCAGTCTAGCCCCAGGGAATTGGACAAGATAGCCGACAAGTGGGCAAGAACCAGGGCCCCTAAAAAAGTCCCTTAGTGGTGACCAGAAGGAAAGTTATCAGGTCCCCTTTCTTGGGAATGGGGGGTATAAAAAGAAAGCTAAAAAAGTGTCCCTAGAGGGGTAGTCCCGAGGCACATTCTATTCAAGGGGAGGGGGTACCAAAGTAAGATTTTTGACCTCTTGAAGGCAGGGGTGTGCTTTGACTATAACCAGCCAGGGCAAAAAAGAGGGGATGCAGTGTTGACCAAAAAGACACCAGTCTAAAGGGTTGGCTAGTGTAGGGATTGGATGGGAAGTTGTCCCTAGAGATCCCAAGGGTTACACAGAGGCCACCTTATTGTCCCTACCCTTCGGCCCACTGTCTTCCTAGGATGGAGAAGTATAGACAGTGGCCAAAAATCTAGTGAGTGCAGATGAGGGCCTTAAGGGATACAGGTGCCAGTATAACTATGGCTATGGTTAAACTGGTTTCCTCAGATAAGATCCTACCTTAGGAGGTGTACGAGATTGTTATGACTGACAATGGCTGAGGCTGACTTTGAATGAGGAGGTGTTACTGGCCCAAAGAAGGTAGCTGTGCCCCCCTGCTATCCCAGTGGAGTGTTTGCTGGGCATAATATAGAAACTTCTGCTTCAGCAGAAGTAGTGAGGAGGACCCATGCTGGGTCTCCCTAAATGGCTCTGTGTTAACTACCAGAGCACAGAAGGCCCTGGTCCTTGGGTGAAAATCAAGGAATCCTGGAGTCTGAAACTGTGGACCAGATCCTTCAAGCCAAGCGGAGGGGCAGGAAGGCTTAACGCCAAGTCTCTAAAGGTCCACAGGTCCAAAAGGAGCCCAACCCCCAGGGAGAAAGCCTGGTACTTAAACAGGAACTGACTCCTGGAAATTTGCCAGACCTGGCAAGGCTCCAAGGAGTAAGGGGTCCCTCTAGAGAGGACCTGTGCAATGGACTAAGGACCTGCCCTACTCTAGAAGAAATGCTACAGCTAGCTGTCAAGCAGGCACAAGGGGATAGCATTGGTACCCCTAAGGTAAACTGGGAGGAGGGGCTATTGTACGGTGAGCCAAGGAACCCTAAACCAGGGGCACCCAGATGACTTGTGGTCACTCAACAGTACAGGGAGCTCCTCCTTAACCTAGCCCACGAAATCCACCTGGCTGAGCACCTCGGGCAGGCCAAGACCTGGGAAAGGCTGGTCAACCACTCCTATTGCCCCAAGATGTCTGGTAAGATCAAGGAGTTCTGTTACTCCTGTGTGACCTACCAACCTAGTGGTGGGGACCCCCTTTGAGAGGGTGGTATAGATATTGTTGGTCCCCTAGACCCACCCACAGCTTCAGGAAACAGGTCAATCCTAGTGGTAGTGGACATGCCACTAGATATCCTGAGGCAATCCCAGTCACTGCCCCTGCATCGGCTACAGTCCTCCTTGGAATCTTCTCCAGTGTTGGGTTCACTATGGAGGTCACCTCAGATAGGGACACAGATTTAATGTCCACCTATCTCAAGGCAATGTGGGAGGAATGTGTTGTGACTTACAAGTTCACCAACCCATATCACCCCCCAAAGTAATGGTTTAGTTGAGATATTCAACAAAACCATAAAGGCATGATCAGGGGTTTTCCTGAAAAACGCAGGAGGAGATGAGGCATTCTCCTGCCATGCCTGTTATTTGCCTACAGGGAGGTCGCTCAAAAAGGAGTTGGGTTCAGTCACTTTGAGCTATTCTTTGGACATTCAGTGGATATGTCCACTCAGCTTGGTTAAGGAAGGGTAGGGGAGACCCCTTAAAGAACATTAATAGGACATAGTGGCTTACGTGCTTGGCCTTTGCTCCAGAATGGCTGAGTAAATGAAGAAGGCAAACAAGAATTTGGTGGCCAGCCAGGAACTTGTCAGTCATTGGTATGACCAAAAGTCCTCCAGGGTGGAATACCAGCCAGGACAGTTGCTGTGGGTCTTAGAGCCTGTAGCACACAGGACTGTACAGGACAAATGGATGTGACCCTACCCCATGCCAGAGAAGAAGGGGGAAGTCACCTACTTGTTGGACTTTGGTACTCCTAGGAACCTTCACAGGGTGATCCCTTGTAAATAGGCTTAAGCTACACTGCGAAAAGGGCAGACACCACCATATTGATGGTAACAGATGGAGGTAAGGAAGAAGGGAGTAACCCTCTCCCAGACCTCCTCCCTACTAATGCTCAAGACGGAAATGTGGTGGAAGTATTTCTCTCCCCCACACTGACAGACCAGCAATAAAGGGACTGCTATCACTTTCTAAAGCAGTCTGCTGGACTCTTCTTTCTGACCCCAGGTCTGACAACATGGTGTACCCAGGTCTGTCTGTCAAAAGCATAATGTACAGGTTGTCTGACCAGGCCGAGGCCAGTATTAAGGCTGAGGTCACCTAAAATTTGGAGCTCGAGGTGATTGAGTCCTCTAGTAGTCCATGGGCCAGCTGAGTGGTACTTGTGCCAAAACCCAACCCTAAAGGGAGGAGGGAAAGACTTTTAACACTCTCAAGGAAGTACTGTGCTCAGCACCTGTCTTGAAGGCCCCTGACATCAGCAAAGAGTTTATTATCCAGACAAAGGCCTCTGAACATGGGATAGGTGCAGTGTTGTCACAAGTGAATGATTAGGGCCATGATCAGGCAGTTGCCTTCATTAGCAGGTGACTCCTTCCTATTGAAAAGGTTTGAAGTGCCATTGAGAAGGAAGCCTTGCTGTGGCTTGGTCCCTGAAGAAGCTGAGACCCTACATATTTGCAACTCACTTCAAACCGACTACAGACCCCTCAAATGACTAATGCAGATTAGAGCCAAAGTTGTTGAGGTGGTCCATTAACCTACAGGGGATGGATTTCACAGTAGATTACAGACCTGGGACTGACCATGCCAATGTATAGCTTTTCCAGGTTCTTCAACTTAGATGATGAGAATCACCAGGAGAATCACCAGGAGAAGGGTTAGTTGCTCATCACCTTTCTTCTGGGGGGCATGTAAGGAAATAGCTCTGTTTGTATGGTCACTGTTAGACCTGGCATCCTTAGGGTGGTCGTACCCCAGACGTTTTGCCTTGTACTTCCTGTTTTGCTTCTGTATCTTTTTGTTGACCTTCGGACTCTGAGCACTTTACCACTGCTAACCAGTGCTAAAGTGCATGTGCTTCTCCCCTAAACATGGTAACATTGATGTATCCACAATTGGCATATTTAATTTACTTGTAAGTCCATTGCAAAGTGGTATACCATATACCCAGGGCCTGTAAACTAAATGCTACCAGTGGGCCTGCAGCACTGATTGTGCCACCCACAGAAGCCCTGTAAACATGTCTCAGGCCTGCCACTGCAGAGCCTGTGTGTGCAGTCTCACTGCCAGCTCAACCTGGCATTCAAAACCTCTTGCAAGCCTTCAATTCCCCTTTTCTTACATATAAGTCACCCCTAAGGTCCTAAGATACACCTTAGGTAGCCCATAGGGCAGGGTGCAATTTAAGTGAAAAGCAGGACATGTACTTTTTAAGTTTCACGTGCTGGTAACGAAAATTCCAAAGTCATTTTTTCATGACTACAGTGTGTCTCCAATACATGTCTGTCCTAGGCTGTGTGACAGCTAGAATTGTGCATTCCCTCCAGACACCCACAATACAGTATTCTCAACTGCATCTGCATTCATCTGCATATTAATAGGTCTTCCAGGGTAGAAGGTTGGGAAGGGCTCACACTTACACTTCAAAAGGGTAGTTACATGAGGCACACAAAGAGGTTGATTACCTCCCACTGATAGTCTGGAGCCACGGCTGGGCTGAAAGGGGGGGCTGTGCACTTCAGAGAAACCTTTTGAAATCATCTCTTGCATCAGAGGCACTTGTTTGTGTAAGTACTGGGTCTCTGACCCCAAACATCATATCCATCCTTGACCTGGAAGAATCTCTGCTTTAGTAAAGCCTGCTGTGCTGAATGGATTGTCCCATTGCTATGACTGACTACTCCTAGGAACTGCTGCCCTGCTTTGCTGTGCAGCCTTGAAGCCTGCTGACCCCTGCCCTGCCAAGAGGGGCTACAGACTGCACCCAGAGTAACTTCAAGGGCATGCTAGCTTGCCCCTGTCCTCCCCTGAGGTCTCAGAAACATCAAAGGCCTTGTGAGCCACTTCGTCTTGGTCTGCCATCCTGTTGACTAAGACTGTGTGGAACTTCATCTCAGCCTGCTACTGCATTGACAAAGACACTGTGAACATCTTCATTTCAGTCTCCCTCAGTGTTTAGCAGAGACACTCTGAGCGGCTTCATCTAAGCCTACCACTTCTTCTTGCAAAGACTCCGTTAGGGAATTCAACTTCAGCCTGCCACGCTGCTTCACAGAGGCCCTGTGAGAGCCCACCACGATACTTGTCAGACCGGCAAGGATCTGCTCTCTGCTGAGGGAGAGCTGGCTTGTGTGCCCCGCCAGAGCGCAACTCCCACCTGACCTGTTGTCCTGCCCGACCTGTTAACCTGCCCCTCCACGTCTTTGGCCAGTGAACCGCTTTGTAATACAATACGACCTACTGCCACAGCACCAGCGTACGCTAGGTATTTCCCTGTTCTTGGCCCATGGCCGTGGCCGTGGCGGTACATTCCCCGACATTCTAGACCCGAGTGGTCTTGGAGGTCTCACTGCGATCCCCGCCAAGAAAGATTCAGTATCTTGGTACTTCCTTCAGTAACCAGGCATGACCCAAGTGGCCCTGTGCATTCTTCACTACATTCTTTGTGATAGGGTCGGCGTGTTAGTCAACAAGACCGTAAAGTCTCTAAGACGAGCCCTGTAAAAAGTGTTTCTTTCTGACAGATTGCAAAGTGAATTATCCCTGATGTATTTATTGGACTTTTGTTGTTTTGGTCTTAATCTACTCAGATAAATAATCTCTACTTTTTATATACACCTGTGTTTAACCTATTTGTGGTGTTTCCATTGTGATTGCATAATGGGTGGACCCAATGTGGGTCGCACAGATATTTTACTCATTGCCTTCTAAGTTAAGCCTGCCTGCTCTGTGCAAAGCTACCAGGGGGTAAACACAGGTTGATTTAGGTTGTGTATTTCACTTACCCTTACTAGGACTATGGTCCCTAGCTGGCCAGGGTGCATACCGCTGCCAACTAGAGACCCAATTTCTAACAGTCACCCCAAAGTTTTTCACCTGATGCTACTGTTTTTTTTAATTCTGAAAGTTCACTAAGACCTGCTAATCAGACCTTAGTTCCAGTGCCTTGACCCTAAAGTGTGTGGAACTGGCTGCACCCCAATGGAAATGTCGAACTTACCTTTAAGTCCCTAATATATTGTCACTGGTACCCAGAGCATGTAGGTTAGAGGGCTGCCCCAGGGCTTACAGCAATGTGCCACCCTGGAGGTACCCCAAGTAAAACAAGTCCCCCAGTCTGCCACTGCAGACTGATAGAGCAGTCATGTACTACTAGCCCGACTTTGCCATTGAAAGCAATGGTAAAGCCACCACTTCCCTTGAACATCTGTGTAAGACACCCCAGGCCTTGAAAAATCATAAAAATATTACTAGGCCTGCAAGTTGAGTAGCTTGAATAATATACTCGCCCTACCTGTAATGTACTTGACCTGGAAACAGTGTGATCCTAGGCAAATATTGGGCCTGATTTATACTTTTTTAGTGCCGCCTTTGCGCCTTTTTTTACGCAAAAGCGGCGCAAACTTACAAATTTCAATTATATTTTGTAAGTGTGTGCCGCTTTTGCGTCAAACAATGATGGAATTGCAGCGCTAAAAAGTATAAATCAGGCCCATTGTATTTTACAGACACCTTTTTCTTCATTCTCACATATGAGTGATCTTCAAATAAGTGAGTTCTGCATTTCTGCTGTAAAAGAATCCTCTTTTGTTTGATTAAATACACTAAACGTTTGCTCCGTGTATTTAATAAATCAAGCCCACATATAGGGTGCACATTATCCATGCATGACTTGCCTCTTAGTTTACTAATAGCTTTGCCATCAAGGCAGAAGTGTTTCTCAGTTTATGTTTAAACACTGACTTTTAATAAATATATTACTGAAGCATTATGTAGTAGCACACTGTCATTTACAAACAGTAAGGTTCTTATTTATACTTGTTGACGCAAAACTGCGCATACATAGTTTTGCGTCAAAAAGTTTACCACCAGCTTGCGCCATTCCTGAGCGCAAGCAAGGTGCCATATTTATGAAAATGTGCAAGCCGGCTGTAAGGATCAGCTAGCGTCGAAAGAAAAGACACTAGATGGGGGGGTGGTTGGGAGGGGCAGGGTGGTAGGGGGAAATTACATTAGGGTGCCAGAAATTGCACTAGGCTGGTTAACACTAATATATATGGTGTATTTGTCTTGAAAGCTGCTCTGTTGCCTGCTCCTCTCTGGAATTGATTTGCTAAGTCATCCTGACCACCACACCATTTTTTGGTTATTCCCCTGTTGAACAATGTTTTTTTTATTTCTTTTTTGTGTGTGGGGGGTCCCAGCAGCTGCAGTCTACTCCTAAAGCACTCTTCTTACTTTTGTTTTTAATTTACTGCTTCAAGATGGGCATCCACCATCTAGGAATGTGTTAGAGCTGTGATCCTTAGGGTGGTCTTCCCCCAAACATTTTTGCCTGCTTACCTCCTCTTTTTGTTGAATCCTTTTGTTGGCCTTAGGGGTCTGAGCAGTTTACCAATGCTGACAAGAGTTAAAATGCATGTGTTTTTCTCCTAAAACATGGTTACATTGGTGTATACCCAACTGGCATATTTAATGTATTTGTAAATCCCTTGTAAAGTGGTATACCCTATACCCAGGGCCTACACACTGAATGATATTAGTGGGTCTTTAGCACTGATTGTGCCACCCACACAAGTAGCCATTTAAACATGTCTCAGGCCTGCCACTGCACAGCCTGTGTGTTGTTCTAAGAGGACTGCTTTCTGCTTTGCTTTGCTGAGCGGCCCTGCTGATCTCTGCTCTGTTAAGGACAAGGACTGGACCCATCTCACTTGAATCCAGAGTGACTTCAAGGGCTTGCTGGCTTGCCCCTTGTTCTGAAGTCTCAGGGCCATCCTCCATCTCTCCTTTTATTCAACCCAAACTTCATCTTACTACTATGATTCCCCAAATAACACTTTCGAGACTCTTTCCTCTTCTATCCCTCCAAATAGCAGACACCGCTTAAATTAATTGATATTTCCCCATACTAATCTACCACTAATCCTTTTTGGGTTTCCGATTAGCATGCTACTTGCCAAAAAGCACTTTGACGCCTCGTCAGGGGTAGTAGGCCCTACATAAGTACAGTTACAATTACATTCAAATACTTTCTTCAACCCTGCAACAGCACCAGGACTCTGCAATCTGTGAGTCCTGCCCTACCAAGTGGTACCAATCCAGTCTTGGGAACTTGAAAGGTGATTTCTGCTGTACTGATTCATCAGAGCCGATGCATCAATGACTGTGCAGATCAGACCCAACACATCGTCCTTCGATGCTGCTGCTGCCCAACGACATCGCTACAACAGACTGGGCGGCTCGATAATGACAGACTGCACTGCTCGACAACAACACATCGCCTGCATCTCCAAAGGGGTTCATTGACAAAACCCTCACTGACTGCAGATCGGAACCGATGCACCACCTCCTTCACAAGATTGGCACCAGCACATCGACTCCTCTGCTCCACATATTGAGCCTTCAACGTCCACGCTTTCTCTATCCAAGGTACTTTTTCAATAGGATTTGTGCATGTCTTGTAGCCAGCCTGTCGTCCATCACGGTGTGCCTGATCTTTGGATGTATCCTGGTCTAAGGCGACCCCAAGTAACCCCTAAGCGGCATTGACTTCTAAGCATTACTTTTTTATTTATTCGTCAAAAAATCATAACTCAGATTCTACTTATTGGATTTTGTCATTTTTGACAATTGCCAAGTGCATGGGCAATGCAGGGGCCCCCAGGAGCCCTGAGTCCCCCATTCCACCAGCCTTTCCATTTCCCTTAGTGACTTACCCTGACTAAGATTGTGGTTTCTGCTTGTACAGAGTGCATACAATGACAACTTCTTCATCCTTAGAGAAGTGCAACCAAATTGCACAATTCTTTTTGGACAAAGTAGACAAGATCTACACCTCCTTCCCGCAAGAATGTAGAGAGGCAGAACACCAGGATGCCTGATTCGTCTCTAGGAAGTAGGAGGAGGTGTGTCTGTCTCTCTTATTTTAAATCCATCTCAGTTTCTTATCTATGGCACAATCTGCCCAAAGTAAAATCTGGTGTTTCCTCAGATCCTACCATCTCCCCCAGAATTCTGGCAAATACCATAGAGGCTGTTACTCCAGTGCTCTGTGACCTAGTAAACATGTCTTTTTCCACAGGTAGGATTCCTTCCAAATGGAAAAAAGCCTTGGTTCTTAAGAGACCTTCTCTGGATCCATCTAAACCTGAAAATTTCAGGCCCATTTCTTTGTTTCCTTTTTTGCTAAGATTACAGAAAAAATTGTCAATCTGCAATTGGTGCATTTTATGGAGACTAACAATATACTACATAGATCTTAGTCAGGTTTTCGTTCAAACCATAGTAAAAAAAATCTGCACTTCTGCTGCCCGTCGAGTCCCTCAGAAGCATCATTGATGGTGGGGATACTGCCGCTTTGATCATGCTTGATCTAAGCACAGCATTTGATACAGTCTCACATGGACTACTACTGGAGCAGGATAGATGGTCCAACTTTGAGGTGTCTAGTCTTCTTCCTGACTAATCAGACCTTTCAAGTGATTCAAAATCCCTTCACATGTAATATCTGCTCACTGAGCCAAGGAGTACCACAGGGATTTGCCCCAAGCCCGACCCTCTTTAATCTTTACATGCGACCACTGGCGGAGGTGATCGAGCGCCATGACTTTGAGATTGTGTCTTATGCGGATGACACTCAGCTGATTATTACCCTCACACATCAGCAGGGTTCGTGTGCTGCCCAGCTGCAAGCATGCCTTTCCTTTTTTTGAGGTCAGATCGCTCCCCACGCTGCGCAGCTCCACCTGACTGTGCCCGTGTCCGCTTCCCCGCTCTCGCTGCTGCTGCGAGGCCCTCCTCCACCGACAGGCTCCCGCCTGCGCCTCATCCCTGGTGGCCAGTGGTGAGCCTGTAAGTATTTTTGTGTCTACCTTTGTGTCTGCTGTTGTCTATTTCGGCCTTCTTCACTGTATTCTGCTTTTTGCCTTTCACAGTTTCTGCTTCTCTCTCTGTGTCTCCTTTTGCCTTCCCCTGCCTTTCGCCAGCTCCCCCTTCGTTTTTTCCGCCACTGCATCCCCTGTTGCCCTGCCCCCTTCGCTAGCTCATTCACGCTTCGCTCCCGCCTCCCAGCTGCTCCTCCCTCCCACCTCCCCTTCTTAATGGCGGCCGATGCACGTCCGCACCGGAGGCGTGCCAGAGGCAAGCGCGTCTGCACCCGTCTGGGCCTGTACCACGCACAGTGTCAGACCCCCTGCCTGCCGTGACCACCACGTCGCCCGACACTGCTATGACGCCAACACCCTCCGAGCCCTCAACGCCGGCCGATCAGCCACCTCCTTCCAGGCCACCCCGAAGCTCATCCATGGACCCTTCTGCTGGAGCTGCAGCTTCACCAGCCGCCGAGCTGCTGCACCGCCTGCCAGAGACAAACACAACTACCTCAGATGCATCCTTCTCAACACCTGCCCCGTTCACAAGCACGCCATCGAACTGTGGGACCTACTCGACTCATCCTCCCCGGATGTCGCCTTCCTGACAGAAACCTGGATGAACCTCTCCCCGGCACCTGACATCGTCATAGCCATCCCGGGAGGCTACAAGATCACCCACAGAGACCGCACCAACAGACCGGGAGGAGGCATCGCCATCATCCACAGGAACACCATCAGAATCTTGACCAACACCAAAGACACCCTCACCACCGCCGAACACCTGCACTTCCAGATCCACATCGATCCCAAGACCACCCTCAGAGAAACCCTCATCTACAGACCCCCCGGACCCCAGCCGCAGTTCAGTGACTCCTTCGCCGACATCGTCAGCATGCACGCCCTTGGTTCTACAGAATACATTCTCCTCGGAGACCTGAACTTCCACCTCGAGAACACCAATGACAGCAACTCCACCACCCTGCTCGCCAACCTTGAACTCAAACAGCTCGTCACAACACCCACCCACTCCACCGGACACACGCTCGACCCCATCTTCTCTGCCAGCAGCCACATCACCTTCAGCCACACCACCGAACGCCACTTGACCGACCACTGCTGCCTCCACTTCACCTTTGAGAAACCCACCACGCACCTTCACCTGCAACGGATCCCCACCGCAGCTGGAACAAGGTCACCGAAGACCAGCTGATCTCCGCCCTCGCCCCACCAGCCAACACCGCCGACACCGACACAGCTGCCCGCAACCTCAGGCAATGGATCGACGACTGCGCCAACGCTCTTGCCCGATCAAGAAACCCTCCAACAACTGCACCGACAGAAAGGCCATCTGCTTCACCGCTGACCTCCAGGCTTCCAAACAAACGTGCTGAAAACCTGAGAAAAAGTGGCGACACGAACAGACACCGGTCACCCTCAAGAGCACCACCAGCTCATCTGGACCGCCAAGAGATCCTCCTTCAAGGAACCCATCGACAACAAAGCACACAACAGCAAAGAGCTCTTCAACATCGTGAAGGAACTCTCCAACCCCAGCACCAGCTCCAATGACATACCACCTTCGCAAGACCTCTGCGACTCCCTAGCCACCTTCTTTCACTGCAAGATCGCACAACATCTTCAACACCAAGACCCCCTGACAGTCGGCAACACCTCAGACTCACCTCCTGCTCTCCTGGACCCACGTCAAGACGATGATACCATCAAAGTCATGAACACCATTCACTCTGGTTCACCATCCGACCCCTGCCCTCATCACATCTTCAACAAAGCGAGCACCATCATCACCTCCCAACTCCGGATGATCGTCAACAGCTCCTTCGAGACCGCCACCTTCCCAGAAAGCTGGAAGCACGCCGAGATCAACGCCTTACTCAAGAAACCCAAGGCGGACCCAAAGGACCTCAGAAACTACCGGCCCATCTCCCTGCTCCTGTTTCCGGCGAAGGTCATTGAGAAGATTGTCAACAGGCAACTGACCCACTTCCTTGAGGAAAACAACACTCGGGACCCGTCCCAATCCGGTTTCCGCAGAAACCACAGCACCGAGATCACCCTCATCGCCGCCTCCGACGACATCAGGACCCTGCTGGATAAAGGCGAAACTGCGGCCCTCATCCTCCTGGACTTCTCGGCCGCCTTCGACACAGTCTGCCACCGCATTCTACGCACACACCTCCATAACGTAGGGATCCACATCAAAGCCCTGGACTGGATCACCTCCTTCCTCACTGGCAGAACCCAGAGAGTCCGCTTCCCTCCTTTCCGATCTGAAGCCACCAAGACCATCTGCGGCGTACCCCAAGGATCTTGCTTCAGCTCTACCCTCTTCAACATCTACATGGCACCGCTCACCAACATCGTCCGATCTCACAGCCTCAACATCATCTCATACGCCAATGACACCCAGCTGATCCTCTCCCTCACTAAGGATCCCGCCACCGCCAAAACCATCCTCCACGAAGGAATGAAGGCCGTCGCCGACTGGATAGAGAACAGTCACCTGAAACTGAACTCGGACAAGACGGAGGTCCTCATCCTCGGATCCACCCCCTCCGCCTGGGACGACTCCTTGTCACACTGGGAGCCGCAACAACGCCTACCAACCACGCACGCAACCTGGGGTTCATCCTGGACTCATCGCTTTCCATGACCCAGCAAGTCAACGACGTCTCATCCTCCTGCTTCAACACCCTCTGCATGCTCCGCAAGATCTACAGGTGGATCCCCACCAAAACCAGAAGGACGGTCACCCAGGCCCTCGTCAGCACTTGCTGACCTTCAGGAGACACCTCAAGACCTGGCTGTTCGAGCAGTACCAGCTGCCCTACCCCTCCCCCCCCAGCGCCTTGAGATCCTCGAGAGTGAGTAGCGTGATTTACAAATGATTGATTGATTGATTGATTGATTTCTGAACTGGCAGGTTGGATGAACAGGAGCTGCCTTAAGCTGAATGCTGAGAAGACAGAGGTCCTTGTGATAGGGAGACAACCGTCCATTTGGTCATCAGCTTGGTGGACAGACACCCTAGGAACGGTTTCTGTTCCCAATTCAGCAGTGGAAAACCTGGGTGTATGGTTTGATTCAAACCTCACGTTCGATAAACAAATCTCAGCCTTGGCCAGCTCCTGCTTTAACATCTTAAAAATGCTCAGGACGATCATTGGTTTCCTCCCTGTAGAGGCAAGGAATACAGTGGTCCAAGCCCTTATCCAATCTAGGCTGGACTACTGTTACATTCTGTACCTAGGTTCCACCAGTGGTAGGCTGCAAAAACTTCAGAGGATACAGAATGCGGCCAGTCGAAGGCTGCTCAATATCCCTAAGTTTGCCTCCACAGGCCAGGCCTTAGTAAAGCTTCACTGGCTCCCAGTGAAGAAAAGAGTTGCATTTAAAGCTCTGTGGAAATGTCTGCAGTATCTTCTTCAGACGCTCCACGATTACCACCCAGAAAGGAATCCCAGATCCACAGACGTTGCTTTGGTGGTAGTGCCTAGAATTAAAAGAACAAGACTAGGTGGCCGTTTCTTAAAATTTCTGGCCCCTAAGCTATGGAACTCATTTCTTTGGGGTCTGCGCCACATGGAACGAGAAACCATCTTTGGGAAGATACTAAAAACCTGTCTCTTCTGTTTGAATGAGATATAACACGCAATGAGCTAGCGGTCAGGATTGCTCTCCATGAGCTGGGGGGAGGCGGTGAGTCAGGTTGAGGAACCCTCCAGCGCGGGAGTAACCAAGCGCTTTACAAAATTACTAACATAACATAACAAATAATATATTCCTGACCTGAACAAGGACCCTTTAATTGGGCAGCATGCCTGGGTGTGGACTGGCATAGATGGGCACATCAGCAGCAGGCCTTATTTGCAGGAACACCAGGCACTCCAAGAAATAACCATTATGCGAGTCCCACACAGCGGCGACTGATTAGTGAGAAGCATACCGGATTTGGCCTAACAAGATTGTGCCTCAGTGTTGTGCTCTGGGTGACCGTGCCCCTTATTGTTTATTTAAAACCAAAGAACTGGCTATTCTGAAATACAAAATTCCTAAAGATTGTGTAAAAAGAGCACAGATAAAAGACATAACCCCACAGACTTTAAAAAATACCCCACCAGAGAATCAAACTAAAAAAACAATCTTTCTTGTTTAATTGGCAGTTACCATGTATTTTGCTGTATGGTCTCAATCAAATAGGCATTATGGGAGTTGCACATAGGAATGGTTGATGAGGGAGAAGCATAGCCTCTAAAACGCGAACAAAATGTCTGCAGGAAGATGGACCAAAAATGTTGTCTAAGTGTTGAGCTCAGCACAACGGTGCACTGTTGTAGGTAAAGTACATGGAAATCCTTAAATGATCCAAACATTTCCGGAACTGTGTATATGAAGAAGATTTATTCACAAGCAGTTAAACACAGGAGCCCATCCACCAGCGTCCCCCCAGATCTGTCGTCCTGCTCCAACTGATCAAACTACTGACCTAAGTTCCAAGCAGGAGCACAGAACATAGACCGACATATGTAGGAAGCGCTTGTATAACAGAATGTGCATAACGTGAATACAAATACTTAGCAATAAAGTTATTTGGGCTTAGTTTACAAAGCCCTAGCAGCACACTGCATCACAAGAGCATTACTTTTTTGAAGCACAGTGTGCCGGCCCTTATTTACAAGACCGCGCAAAGCCACCTTGCATGGATTTTCATGGCCTTGTAAATATGGCCCCTTTTCACACATAACTCTGCATGAGAGGGGCATTCCATGGGTATTGCCAGGAATGGACTGGCCCTTGCGGGCATCAGGTGTTTTCCCAGGAGGCTGGAAGGGTGGGGGTTGGTTTTGTTTCTGGGTGTCGGTTTTGCAGAAGTGCTGCAACATCTGCCCCCAATAACAAAAGAACAAAAGCAGCAGTGCTTAATTCCTCTCCCCGACCTAGGGGCTGGTCTGACAAAATTGCCAGGGCTGCTTTGGGTTCCCAGTCCGGCCCTGGGTGTTGCTGTGGGTGTTCCCACACAACATCCATGGAACCTGACAGAATCTGATGCATGCCTAGATTTACAAGGCTGGGAATGCCTCACATTCTTATGCCACCTCAGGGGTGGCGTTAAAGGCGCACAGCTGGGAGAAATAAAATTACTTCTCCCTGTTTTTTGGTCGAGTGCAAGTTCTCTGATGTGTTGTAATCTATCTGGGCTTTTAACCACACCCACCGCACGCCCATCACTATCACTCGTTCGTGGGGTTGCCTCTCAAAAATCCTTTGTTATCAAAATCCTTTGTTATCATTGGTAAATGCTTTACGTTTGTCTCTCTTTGGGACAGTTTTGGTACTTCCTTTGCCATCCACCCTGTTACATGGATAACTGCACTTTTGCCGATACGTTTGACTGTGAGCCAACTTCTTTTCCTGTTGTGTCTATCTTTCGCGCTCATGGCAGCCGTGGCACTTTGAAGCGGCTCGCTTATGTCAACTGTTTTACTTTTCAGTTTCAATTTATCTGGCAAGAAAGGTCCAGTTAGGAATTTACAATGCTAGTAGCTTTAACTCGAGCAAACGAGTGATCCATTGCATTGCAAATGCTTGTTTCTGCTTTCTATGTGTGCTGCATTGTGCAGCACACATAGAAAGAGGAAAACGCCATTAATTATTTTTTATTTGCAGAAAGGTGTCCCTTCCTGCACATAAACAATCATCCCTGCAACGCAAGCACCCGTGCACCATGGTGCAAGGGTGTCTGCTTTGGTTCTAGGCAGCAGTTTGTGTGCCGGTGCTGAGTAAAGTACAGGTATGCATCGTATTTCTATAAATACAAAGTATCCCTGCACTTTCAAAGTGAAGCAGCACAGCAATCTGGCTTGCAGTGCCACGCTGCATCATTTCTTCGTAAACGAGGCCCTTAGAATACAACACACCTCCCCTTTTATATAAACAAATAAAAAAAGAAATAAAGCAACTAATAAAAAACTATACCAAATATTCTGCGAATCATTTTTTTTTTTAGAAAACCTACCACTTCTAGTTCTAATGCTATTATTACAGTCTTCAACTACATTCTTATTATTACTTTCACCTATGCTGTCTTTTTTATTGATATCCAATAAAAGATCTGTTTCAGAAATGTGTGTTTTGCAGTTGAGAAACACTTTTATTTGTCCACATACGTCCTATAGGAGGTAACAACAAACTTGAAGGTTTGTGTAATCTGTCTCTCATTACAGTGTTCTTAAAATCGTTTGAAAGAATGAGGTTTCTTTTGGCCCACTAACGTCCAGCCTCCAATTCAACAGATGAACATGTCACCTTCATTACTTTATATGGTCCATTAAAGTGGCAATCCACTTTCAGTCTCCTAGGTCTCATGTCCTATAACATAACCCAAAAAGCAACACAAATATTCTTGCTGCCTGCATTCTTCAGTACATCATGATATGCTTTTATTTTTTCCTGAGCAGCTTTCACTCGAGATTTCACTTCTTTAAGGTCAACTTTACCTTCTAAGTCACTTGATGATTTTTCCTTCAACCAATTTGGACACAATCCTGTATATGACTGCCTTCCCTTTAATAAGATAAAAAGTGATACACCAATAACACTTTGAGGAGTGTTATGGTAAGTCCAAACTGTACTTTGAATGATTGATTCTACATCTGTGCATGATGTCAACACAGTCTGGAGCCCCTTCTTCAGTAAACGGTTGACGTTATTGACAAAACCATTAGCCTGTAGTCTATATAATGGTACATTGTAGTGTTTGATACCTCTGTCTCTCAAAAGAATTTACATACTCTCCAATGTCAACTGTACACCATTATTAGTAACTAATTCCTTAGGATAACCTTTCAAATTAAAACTTTATCTAGAAATTGAATAACTCTTTGAGTAGAAGTTTCCTGCACAAAATTTAATATATCCATTTGGACTAATAATCAATTATCACAATCAAATATTTGATTTGTCAGGTAAAGACAAAATGGGGCCCGCTATATCTAAGGCTAACTTACAACATGGGCCCTGAGGCAGAGGAGTAGAAATGAATGGGGTATCCTTTAACTTCCAATGTTTGTTAGACATAATACATTCATGACATGTGTTAACCAACTCATCCACATCTTTATCCCTATATGGCACCAAAAGTGACTACTCAAAGTTTTCCCTGTGGTTGTAGCACCTAAATGCCCCCTGTGATCTAATGCAATGATCTTTAACCTTAGCACTTTAGGAACAACAATTCCCCCTGTTCTCAATAAAATGCCTGTCTCAATAGTAAGTTGTTCAGGAACTTGACAAAAACAATATAATTCTTTGAATTTCTTAACAGGATGTCAACCCTGTTGAACAAATGTAATGACTTTTCCAGAAACAGCATCTTCTTTATAAGCCTGCTTCCACTCCATTTCAGATATCGTGCCTTGACATCTATTAGCTACATCCACACTAGCTACCACACACTAATTCCTGAGCAATTCTTCCTCATGCCTGGTATCCTGTTCCACTGATGGTAGTCTAGACAAATAGTCAGCCCTAGAATTAATGCCTCCTGGTATATTCATAGCCTCAAAATTATATTCTTGTAGTTTAGGCAAAATTCTTAATAGCCTTGAAGAAGATGAAGAAGTGCCTTTGTCACCCAAAAAGAACATCAGAGGTTTATGATCAGTGCATAGAGTAAACTGGGTGCCCTATACATATGTTCTACATTGTTCTACAGCCCAAGCACAAGCAAGAGCTTCCCTCTCAATAGTGCTGTATTTATTTCTGTTTGAGAAAAAACCCTGGATACAAAAGCAATTGTATATTCAGTATTACTGATGCACTGACATAGAACTGCACCTAGTCCCACAGAACTTGCATCAACAGTGATAACACATCTGATACCGCTAATATAAGTTTGTAACACAGGAACTTTAGTTAAAATATCTTTGATATCCAAAAATACTTTTTCCTCTACAGGACCCCAGCCAAATGCTTCTTTCTTTCTTAACATCTTCTTAAGTGGTTCCATAATGGTAGCATGCCCACTCACAAATCCAGAATAATAATTGCTCAATCCCAACCCCAAGAAATACTTCCTTGTTACAAGGAGCAGGTACTTCCCTCAAAGCTTTTAAAAGGTCTTCCTTTGGTTTGATCTCTTCACATGTGATGCAATGTCCCAGTTACTCCACATTGTTGGTTAAGAATGTACATTTGTCTTTACACACTGCCATACCATGCTTACACAGTATGTTAAGAACTTTATCTAAAATGCTATTGTGCTTTACTCATTTTTTGCAGAAATAGGAATATCATTCAGAAAAGCTAGAACTCCTGGCACATCTTTAAATAACTGGAACATCAATATTTAAAATATGCTTGTTGCTGATGCAAGACAGAAGAGCAAGTGTAGATACTTATATGCCCCGAATTGTATTATGAAAGAGATAGGAGCTTGAGATTTTGCATTCAGCGGCACTTGGTGATAAGCCACTTTGAGATCAATATTGCTGAAAAACCTTTGCCCCACACACCTGGGCCCTCATTACGAGTTTGGCAGTCCGAGGACCACCACAGTGGAGGTGGAGGCTGCACCGCCGCAGGCCCGTCGGAGAAGACCACCATTTAATGAGCATTGCGGTGTTCCCAACGGGACACAGCCAATAGACTGTCAGTGCGGACAGTCCGCCACGGCAGGCATATCCAGTCCGGCAGGGACCATGTTACCACCGAGCATATCACAAGGTTGCACACCGCCAGGATTTCTAGTGCGGTCGGACCGCCACCAAAACCCTAGCGGAAACGACCAGTATAAAAGGAGACACTTACCTTCAGGAACACAGACACGTCCAGAGCCGCCATGGAGCCTGAACTTGAAGTCTTCCCATTGCTCCTGATCAGCCTACGACTCCAGAACCAGCGACGGCGACAAAGACAAGAACCGTAAGTACACCCACCTAGCACACACTGGAGGGAAAGACATTAGTACACACCCACACACAACACACACATCTGGGATGGCTAGCGACAGCCACACATGCAAACTAACACCCCTACCAACACACATACACACACCAACATACACACATGCACACACAAACTAAACACACCATGGTCAACATACATGTACCGTCCACGCACCAACCCTCACACACACATCACCGCCAATGTCTAAACAAAACATACACAACACCACAGACTCACACAACGTCATCACTACCGCAAACACACAAAGCCATTGGCAAGGAACAACACTGTGCACCTCCACATGAAAACACATACTGACAGCAACACGTGGTAGGGAAGAGGAAAAACTCATATACGAATCTTTTCTTAGGGACATATGGGTAGTCATGGGAAAAGCATTTAGGATTGGGGAGAGAGGGAGTGGTTGCGAGGTGTGTCCATGTAGGTGTCTTGGGTTCAAGTGCGTGGGTGTAAGGCATGTATGCTGGGTGTCTGTTGGGTGTGTGACTGCGGACTTGTAAGTGTCTTGGGAGGAGGGGGAAGGAGGTGCAGGGAGATGCCATGGTGGATAGGCGACTGTATGTTGGAGTAGTGCCTGCAGGCAAGGTGGATGTGCTGCATGTGGGGGTGTTGGTAGTTGTGGTGAGTGCGCATGTGGTGAATGTGGTGGATGCATGCAGGTATGGAAGTGTGGTGACTATGGGTATGATGGGACTAGTGGCTGGATCAGGGAGTGTTGGTGTTTTGCCAGCAGGTGCGGGTGATGTAGAGTCTGTGAAGGAGGGGGTGGTGTTGGGGTCAGTGTAGGGAGTGGATGTTGTTGTGCGTGCAAGTGGGTGTTGCCTGTGTGCATGCTGGTGGTGGGTCTTGTGGTGGCTGTGTTTGTCATTGCAAACCGTGTCTGTTGAGGTGGATGAATGGCGGTCTGACTGTGTGCTATAATGGGTGTGGGAAGAGGGGTATGGGATTGGGTAGAGGTAGCTGGAGGGGGGACTGAAGAAAAAGGGACACTGGCTGCCATCAGCGAGGAGGCCAGAGCCTGAAAGGATCTCTGCAGGCCAGCCACGGCACACTGAATGCCTTCCAGGAACGCACTGCTCTGCTGTACCTGAGCTGCCAGTCCCTGGATGGCATTCACAATGGTTGTCTGACCCACAGAGATGAACCTCAGGAGGTCAAAAGCCTTGTCACTGAGGGCAGCAGGGCTGACTGGGGCAGGGGCAGAGGTGCCTGCGGTGAAGAAGACGACCACACTCCTGGGTGAGCAGGCACAGGCAACTGGGGGGGAACAACAGGGAGGGCGGTGCTGGTAATGGGGGTGGCAGACAGGGATGGTGCTGTACAGGTCCCAGATGGGTCCACCGACGCCAGGGAGCTTCCATTCAAGGTAGAATTTGTAGATGATGCAGATGATCACGTCTCACCCCGTGGCACTCCTCTCGCCCTCCGTCCCACTGGTCCCTTCGGTTCCGCTGGTGTCAGCCTCCTGGGTCCCATGGTCTGCTGCTTCCCCACTCGCTGGTGCCCCGTCTCCTTCGCCTGATGATGATGATGCACACAAAGACGGAGGAGGAGAGAGAGAAAGATAGGGTGGAAAAATATCAATCCCTATCAACCATTAACACAGATCAACATGTACATCTCTCCAATTACATTATGGTATGCCATACCATTACAACGACACTGCATTTCAGAAAATACACATTGTGAATTGCAAGATTCTATGCTCATAATCCAGCTATTGTGGAAACATTTTGACATAGTGAATTTTCAGGGGTGAAACACTGCACAGCACCATTGTGATTGCCAGGGCGATGACATGCATGACATTTCAACAATAGGGTTAGACTCCAGGGACCTCCCAGGGGACTTACCACATCTACTACCATACCATAGTTGGAAAGGCTAGACCACAGAATGGTAACTGCTACAATAGATTGTGCTGTGTTACTTGCACACATAGAGTTACATGTAGCAGAATGCCATGGTTGTTTCCCTAGAAATATCCTACACTTTTAGGTCAATATATATCAGCATGGTAATGAATCATGTTGAGAATACTGTCCCTTTTAGGGTATCCATGTTGAGGATCCCTGATGCCACCTCCACAATCAGTCAAATGGCAGCTACTGTGCAAGATAGAGATAGCCTTAGTCATAGTGGGAGACACTTACTGATGTGATAGCACTTACACCTCAGGTACATTGATGCAGATGGATGAAGCTGGTCTGACCCAATGCGTACGGTGTCCACGTTCACTCCTCCATCGAAATTGTCCATTGGATATACACTGACAGCATTGTATTGCCACACATGACTGATTCAGAGCGTGGCTATGGACCCCCCAGGGTCCGCACTTGCTTGCCGATGGCACAACATATCCCCTTCTTCTGATGGGCACTGACCGGCATGGGTGACACAGACAGAAGGAAAAAGTCATGTAGAGGGACAACACATCAGCAGCAGTGGACTACTCACATCATACACATCGCATGCCCACACCAATGTGTCTTCACGGCACAAACGCATGTACTACATTGCACCCTGCATGCATCCGCTCCCTGTGCGGCATCGAAAAGCCTTACAACCTCACACACCCCTATCAAACAGGCCAAATGAATTGGGCCCACCTGCTCCTCTGGTGCTCCATACAGCAGTCCTTACAGGGGTAGGGCCCCATCCACAAGCTTCTCCAGCTCCTCCTGGGTGAAGGCTGAGGCCCTAGCTCCTGCAGAACGTGGCATGGTGGCTCCCAGGGTCAGTACACAGCAGCTCACGTAGTGGAGGTCTTGCTTGCATGAGTGTCAAAAGTCATGTGAGCTACGCAGCAGAAAATGGCAGTTACGGCCGCCACGTACATGACTGTCAACGCCAGCAGTGAGCATCATTGGCTCCAGTCCCTCATAGGCAGCAATGTGATCCAATGAGGAGTTGCACGTCGGTTGAGACTGCCTACCGCAATGATGACATACACCGGTGGAATTAGGGGCCATATGTACGAACACATTTTCCCATTGACACAGAATGGGAAAAACCCTTTGCTACATCTTGCCCTAGGTCACTTCCATCTGTCCAGTGCACGCAGGACAGGTGGCTGCCATTTTAGGCACAAATGATGGTTTATAAAGTAAGAATAAGTGCATCATGCTAGACTTATGTACCAAATGCAATGTAGGTCTATGTTCAGCCATCATGGCTGGGCCCATAAATGTGATTATCATGCCACAGTGGTGTACGATGGGCGGGTCTCAAATCCAGAGCATGACCAGCGGGTCGGTACCTTATCGGCGGTGTAACCATATGAGGCAGTGGCATTTGTACATATGTGGGACGGGCTGGACAAATATGCAGCTTTTACATGGACCATTGGACATGTGATGTGTGTGACATGCTGTTGTCCAGGCCCTGTAGCAGGCAGCTAGGTTGGTCTACATGGGCTCTCTACTCTAGCCATAATGGTATGTGGCAACTATTGGGGCCTGTCACAAGTGTATGTTGTGTGCAACAAGTGCCTTGTCATCTAGCATGTGTTGAGTGGTCATCAAGTTGTAAGATCTCTCCTCTCAATCCTAGATACCCGGTTTTGGGGAGAATGAGACATGCACCAGTGTAACGCCTCCTAGTGCACCTTTCACGCTTGGAGGAGCAACACATTATCCAGACCTATTGTCTATATCGTAATACCATAATCCAATCCTATCGTCTATATCGTAACACCATAATGGAACTATGTACCCAGTTGGAGCCAGATCTGTTGCCTGCTATATGTAATCCCTATGCCATCCCTCCCACAGTACAGGTCTTATCTCTTTTACAGTTCCTTGCCTCTGGCTCTTTCCAGATTACAGTGGGTTTGGCAGCAGGAATGTCACAGCCCATGTTCAGTCTTGTGTTGACAGATGTATTGTCTGCTTTACTGAAGCACATGGACAGCTACATCAGGTTTCCACAACATGTGGATTTGCCTGCTGTTAAGGCTGACTTCTATCATATTGGCCACAACCCTCCTGTGATTGGGGCCATAGATAGCACCCACATTGCTTTGGTCCCTCCCAGGGCCAATGAACAAGTCTATAGAAACAGGAAAAACTACTACTACATCAATGTAGAGGTCATGTGTCTCGTGGACCACCACATTTCCCAAGTGACGACCAAGTATCAAGAATCTGTGCATGACTCCTTCATTCCGAGGAACAGCAATGTCCCACACATGATGGCACAACTACAGAGAGAAAGAGCGTGGCACATTGGAATATTTGCAATAGGATGTGTGTCACTATAATGTCAACTGTCATCCCATTCAGCCCTGTGCCTCTGCCGGTATTGTGACAGGTCCTACCTTTGTGCACACAGGTGACTGGCTATCCTAAATTTCCCTGGCTGCTGGCACCAGTGAGGTACTCTACCCCAGATGGGGAACACCACTTCAATGAGGCCCATGGCACAACGAGGCGTTGAAAGAACATTTGGGTGCTTGAAGGCCATTTGCGTCCACGTCTCTGGAGGTGCCCTCCTCTACAGTCCCCTAAAGGTATGCCAGGTCATAGTTGCCTGCTGCATGCTACACAATCTGGTCCTGAGACGACAGATTCCATTACTGGCTAATGAGGAGGAGGCAGCTGGATCAGTGGATAATGATGGGGACATGGAAAGTGACGAGAAGGCTAATGAGGAAGGTGCAGCTGAATCTAGGACTGAGCTGATCACTCATTACTTTCAGTAACATACAGGTATGTTGTGTGTGTATTGTCAGGTGTATTGTTTCCAAATTGCCTCATGACAGTGCCGCTCATGGTCAGGTAAATAATTGGGGATGTTCAGTGTTCCTATTCCTCAGTGTGACTTGTGGTGGGAGACAGATAGCCTATCAGGAGCTGTATTACTGATGAAATCTTACTGACGTGTGGTGAATGCAGATTGGTAGGTTGGTACTTCCTATGTACAGGCATGTGGTGAGTCATTTGTCCTGAAAGGTCCTGGGCATATCTTTTCCCACATGATGATTGTGTAGTGTGTCTCACTCCCTATCAAAACTGTTGGCTCTGGCATTATTGGACATTGTCCTTGCCTAACAGTATTAAGGGGTCATTCTGACCCTGACGGGCGGCGGAGGCCGCCCGCCATAGTTCCCCCCTCCAGAACACCGCTCCGCGGTCATAAGACCGCTGCGGTGATTCTGGCTTTTGCACTGGGCTGGCGGGCGGCCGCCAAAAGGCCGCCCGCCAGCCCAGTGCAAAAGGGCCTTCCCACGAGGACGCCGGCTCAGAATTGAGCCGGCGGAGTGGGAAGGTGCGACGGGTGCAGTGGCACCCGTCGCGTATTTCAGTGTCTGCAATGCAGACACTGAAATACAATGTGGGGCCCTCTTATGGGGGCCCCTGCAGTGCCCATGCCATTGGCATGGGCACTGCAGGGGCCCCCAGGGGCCCCGCGGCACCCCCTACCGCCATCCTGTTCCTGGCGGGAGACCCGCCAGGAACAGGATGGCGGTAGGGGGTGTCAGAATCCCCATGGCGGCGGAGCGGAGGATTCACATGGGCAGCGGAAAACCGGCGGGAGACCGCCGGTTTTCCGCATCTGACCGCGGCTGAACCGCCGCGGTCAGAATGCCCTGCGGGGCACCGCCGGCCTGTCGGCGGTGCTCCCGCCGACCCTGGCCCCGGCGGTCTCTGACCGCCGGGGTCAGAATCACCCCCTAAGTGTAGTTATTTACCCATTTCAGCTGTGACCTACTGCGTAATAGTCATGTGATTCTGGATCTTATGGGTGTGAAATTGTATTATGTTGTCCTCTGTGTAGTTGCCAATCCACACTGTGCACAACAACAATGTACTGCATATGTGCTGTGGCTCCCATCATGCCTACTATCCTGATGTGAGTTCCTGTCTCGGTCTACTTGCAGGTCGGATTTGTGGATTTACTCCTGTGTGTGGCTGGGCTAGTGGCTCCCTAGCAACTGGAATTTAGACCCTGTCTGGTGTAGTGTGTCACCTGCAGGGAATGGCTCCCTGTGCTGTCCATGTGACATACTTTTGGTGAAGGGTGTAGGAAGTTGGCTCTGTATATACTATCTCAAAGTAAGAGATAGTGTGCACAGAGTCCAAGGGTTCCCCTTAGAGGTAAGATAGTGGCAAAATTAGGTAATTCTAATGCTCTATTTTGTGGTACTGTGGTCGAGCAATAGGCTTATCAGAGGGTAGTGTTAAGCATTTGTTGTACATACACAGGCAATAAATGAGGAACACACACTCAAAGACTTAACTCCAGGCCAATAGTTTTTACATATAAAACTATCTTTTCTTAATTTATTTTTAGAACCACAAGGTCAAGATTTGACATAAATATATAAAATGCAAGGTACTCCACATGGGTAAGTTAGGAACTTTGAATTAGAGCAATAACATATACAGTTTTTGTTAAAATGGCAATAAGCCATCTTAAAAGTAGATAGTTCCTGGGGGAGGTAAGTATTGGTTAGATTGTGAGGTAAGTAAGACACTTACAAGTCTCAGTTCCTGGGCATAGGCAGCCCACCGTTGGGGGTTCAAGGCAACCCCAAAGTTACCACACCAGCAGCTCAGGGCCGATCAGGTGCAGAGGTCACAGTGGTGCCCAAAACCCATAGGCGCCTATGGAGAACATGGGTGCTCCGGTTCCAGTCTGCCAGCATGTAGGTACCCGCGTCCTCGGGGTGGGCAGACCAGGGGGGTTTTGTAGAGTACTGGGGAGGACACAAGTAGGCACACAAAACACACCCTCAGCGGCACAGGGGCGGCCAGGTGCAGTGTGCAAAGCAGGTGTCGGGTTTTGTATAGGAAACAATGGAGGGACCTGGGGGTCACTCTAGCGGTGCAGGCAGGGCACAGGACGGGGCTCCTTGGGCCAGCCACTGACTGGGCTAGGCAGAGGGTTACCTGGGGGTCACTCCTGTACTGAGGTTCGGTTCCTTCTCTTCCTGGGGGCTGCAGGTGCAGTGCTTGGTCCAGGCGTTGGGTCCCTTGTTACAGGCAGTCGCGGTCAGGGGGAGCCTCTGGATTCTCTCTGCATGCGTGGCTGTGGTGGTCCAGGGGAGGTCATCTCGGGCTACTCACGGGGTGTCAGTCGCCTGGGAGTCCTCCCCATCGTGTTGGTTCTCTGGATCTCGAGCCGGGTGCAGAGGGATAAATCTCACGCTTCTGGCGGGAAGAGTGAAGTCCTTTAAAAGTTGCAAGAAGTTGCAATATTGCTGCTGTTTGTTTAGTAGAGCCGCTGCTCACTGGGGTTTCCTGGTCCTTAGGTTCAGGGCATTCCTCTGAGGCTTCAGAGGTCGCTGGTCCCTGTTGGATGCATCGCCGTTGCAGGTTTTTGAGTCAGGAGACAGGTCAGTAGGGCTGGGGCCAAAGCAGTTGTTGTCTCCATCGTCTCTGCAGGGCTTTCAGGTCAGCAGTCCTTCTTCTTGGTTCAGGTTGCAGGAATCTGATTTCCTGGGTTCTGGGGTGCCCCTAAATACTAAATTTAGGAGGGTGTTTAGGTCTGGGGGGCAGTAGCCAATATCTACTGTCCTGGAGGGTGGCTACACCCTCTTTGTGCCTCCTCCCTGAGGGGAGGGGGGCACAGCCATAATCCTATTGGGGGAATCCTCCAAAACTAAGATGAAGGATTTCTAAAGGTATGGGTCACCTCAGCTCAGGGCACCTTAGAGGCTGCCCTGACTGGTGGGTGACTCCTCCTTGTTTTTCTAATTATCTCCTCCAGCCTTGCCTCCAAAAGTGGGGGCAGTGGCTGGAGGGGCGGGCATCTCCACTAGCTGAGATGCCCTGTGGTGCTTTTACAAAAGGAGTGAGCCTTTGTTGCTCACCACCAGGTGTTACAGTTCCTGCAGGGGTAGTTGAGAAGCACCTCCACCCAGTACAGGCTTTGTTCCTGGCCACAGAGTGACAAAGGCACTCTCCCCCATGTGGCCAGAAACTCGTCTGGTTGTGGCAGGCTGGCAGAAACTGGTCAGCCCCACACTAGAAGTCGAATTGGTATTCAGGGGGGATCTCTAAGATGCCCTCTGGGTGCATTTTACAATAAATTCCACACTGGCATCAGTGTGCATTTATTGTGCTGGGAAGTTTGATACCAAACTTCCCAGATTTCACTGTAGCCATTACGGAACTGTGGAGTTCGTGTTTGACAAACTTCCAGACCATATACTCTTATGGCTACCCTGTACTTACAATGTCTAGGGTTTTGCTTAGACACTGTAGGGGCATAGTGGTCATGCACATATGCCCTCACCTGTGGTATAGTACACCCTGCCTTATGGCTGTGAGGCCTGCTAGAGGGGTGACTTACCTATGCCACAGGCAGTGTGAGGTTGGCATGGCACTCTGAGGGGAGTGCCATGTCGACTTAGTCATTTTATCCCCACCAGCACACACAAGCTGTGAGGCAGTGTGCATGTGCTGAGTGAGGGGTCCCCAGGGTGGCATACGACATGCTGCAGCCCTTAGAGACCTTCCCTGGCATCAGGGATCTTGGTACCAGGGGTACCATTTACAAGGGACTTATCTGAGTGCCAGGGCTGTGCCAATTGTGGAACCAAAGATACAGTTTAGGGAAAGAACACTGGTGCTGGGGCCTGGTTAGCAGGGTCCCAGCACACCTTCAATCATAACTTGGCATCAGCAAGGAGGCATTTCCTTACACAACCCCCCTCCAAACGAAAGAGGATGAGACTAACCTTTCCCAAGAAAGTCTTCATTGACTAAGTGGAAGAACCTGGAAAGGCCATCAGCATTGGCATGGGCAGTCCCAGGTCTGTGTTCCACTACAAAGTCCATTCCCTGTAGGGATATGGACCACCTCAACAGTTTAGGGTTTTCTCCTTTCATTTGCATTAGCCATTTGAGAGGTCTGTGGTCAGTTTGAACTATGAAGTGAGTACCAAAAAGGTATGGTCTCAACTTCTTCAGGGACCCGACCACATCAAAGGCCTCCCTCTCAATGGCACTCCAATGCTGCTCCCTGGGGAGTAACCTCCTGCTAATGAAAGCAACAGGCTGGTCAAGGCCATCATCATTTGTTTGGGACAGGACTGCTCTGGAGCTTTCAAAACTGGTGCTGTACACATTGCTTGCTTCAGGGCGTCAAAGGCCTTTTGACAGTCCACTGTCCAGTTTACTTTCTTGGGCATTTTCTTGGAGGTGAGTTTTGTGAGGGGTGTCACTATTGATCCATAACCCTTCACAAACCTCCTATAGTACCCAGTCAAGCCAAGGAATGCCCTGACTTGAGTTTGGGTTTTTGGAGCTACTGGATCTTGGGTTGGAGTGGTTGAACTTGGCCTCCATCTACAAGGTGACCCAAGTAAACCACAGTACCCTGCCCTGACATTTAGATGCCTTGATGGAGAGGCCTGTGCTTGCAGGGCCTGAAAAACCTTCTTCAGGTGGACCAGGTGATCCTGCCAGTTGGGGCTAAAGACTGCAAAATCATCAAGGTAAGCTACACCAAAGGACTCCGTGCCAGCAAGGACTTGATTCACCAACCTTTGGAAGGTGGCAGGGCCATTCTTTAAGCCAAAGGGCATCACAGTAAACTGGTAGTGCCCATCAGGTGTAGAGAATGCTGTTTTCTCTTTTGCTCCTGGTGCCATTCTTATTTGCCAGTATCCTGTTATTAAGTCAAAGCTACTTAAGTATTTGGCAGAACCCAATTTGTCTGTTAGCTCATCTGCCCTTGGAATGGGGTGAGCATCTGTCTTGGTGACAGAGTTAAGCCCTCTGTAGTCCACACAAAACCTCATCTCTCTCTTGCCATCTTTTGTGTGAGGTTTGGGGACCAAGACCACTGGGCTAGCCCATGGGCTGTCAGAGTGCTCAATGACTCCCAATTCCAGCATCTTGTGGACTTCCACTTTGATGCTTTCTTTAACTTGGTCAGACTGTCAAAATATTTTGTTTTTGACAGGCATACTGTCTCCTATGTCCACATCATGGGTAAACACCTGTGTCTGACCAGGGGTTAAAGAAAAGAGCTCAGCAAACTGCTGGAGGACTTTCCTGCTGTCAGCCTTCTGTTGGCCAGAGAGGGTGTCTGAATAGATCACTCCATCTACTGAGCCATTTTTAGGGTCAGTGGAGAGGAGATCACGGAGAGGTTCACTCTCTGCTTCCTGGTCCTCATCTGTAACCATCAACATGTTTACATCTGCTCTATCATGAAAGAGTTTGAGGCGGTTCACATGGATCACCCTCTTGGGGGTCCTGCTAGTGCCTAGGTCAACCAGGTAGGTGAAAGGACTCTTTTTCTCAACAACTGGGTAAGGGCCACTCCATCCGTCCTGAAGTGTCCTTGGAGCCACAGGCTCCAGAACCCAGACTTTCTGCCCTGACTGAAACTCAACCATAGTAGCCTTTTGGACATACCATTTCTTCTGGAGCGGTTGGCTGGCCTCAAGGTTTTTGCTTGCCTTTTCCATGTACTCTGCCATCCTTGAACGTAGGCCTAGTACATAGTCCACCACAACTTGTTTAGGCTTATGGAGAGGTCTCTCCCAGCCTTCTTTTACAAGTGCTAGTGGTCCCCTAACAGGATGACCAAACAGAAGTTCAAAGGGGGAAACCCCTACTCCCTTTTGAGGCACCTCTCTGTAGGCAAAAAACAGACATGGCAAGAAGACATCCCATCTCCTTTTGAGTTTTTCAGGGAGTCCCATGATCATGCCCTTCAATGTCTTGTTAAATCTCTCAACAAGACCGTTGGTTTGTTGATGGTATGGTGTGGTGAATTTATAAATCACCCCACACTCATTCCACATGTGTTTTAGGTAAGCTGACATGAAGTTGGTACCTCTGTCGGAAACCACCTCTTTAGGAAATCCCAATCTGGTAAAAATACCTATGAGTGTTTTGGCTACTGCAGGGGCAGTAGTGGACCTAAGGGAAATTGCTTCAGGGTACCTAGTAGCATGATCCACTACTACTAGGATATATTGGTTTCCTGAGGCTGTGGGAGGTTCAAGTTGACCCACTATATCTACTCCCACTCTTTCAAAGGGGCCCCCCACCACTGGAAGTGGAATGAGGGGGCCTTTGGATGGCCACCTGTCTTGCCACTGGCTTGACAGGTGACACAGGAGGTGCAAAACTCCTTTACCTTCTGGGACATATTGGGCCTATAAAATAGGTTGACTAACCTCTCCCATGTCTTGGTTTGTCCCAAATGCCCAGCAAGGGGAATGTCATGGGCTAAGGTCAGAATGAACTCCCTAAACTCATGAGGCACTACCAGTCTCCTAGTGGCACCAGGTTTGGGATCTCTTGCCTCAGTGTAAAGGAGTCCATCTTCCCAATAGACCCTGTGAGTTCCATTGACATTTCCTTTTTATGGACGAGCACAAAGTGCTCCGTCCATTCTGTAATCTCTCTTTGGGCTTGAAATCACACCCGTGCCACGTTAGTCACCTACGTTGGTTTGTGGGCTTGCCTTTTAAAATCTGCTTGCTTTCATTTGTGAAAGGCGTGCCTTCGTCATGCCTTTTCTGGTGTTTAGCCCACCCACACAGCACCGGTAAAGTACCAAAAACATACAAGGCTCGATGTTTTCAGCCTGGAGTCTGGACTACTTTATCTGTTTATTTTCCACGCAGCGCGGCATAGCCCAATCACACTGCATTTATTTTTCTTTACAACGCTAATAGCTCTAACTCGAACAAATGCTAGACCAGTTGCATTGAAAATGCTTGTTCTTGTTCAGCTGCTTGCTGTCTTAGGCCTTCAAGAGAGGGACAAGTTTCTTGCCCCTTACACAGCTGTTCCCTTACGGGTCCCCCTGGGCCCAAGAGCTCAACCTGGTAAGGTCCCAGCTCCATGGACTCAGTTCCCTCAGGGGGTAGAACATTTTCCTGGGAAGAGAGGTTCTGTTTCTTGTGCTGTGTTGAAGCTGGTTCCCCATTCTTCTTTCCTTTTCTCTTGGAAGGTTGGGCCATTATTCCAGACTCCAACACTTCTTTTTCACCCTGAGCCCTGCACTTTGCCCTTGTCTTGACACACCCCAGTTCAGGGATACCCAGCATGGCTGCATGGGTTTTGAGTTCTAACTCAGCCCATGCTGAGGACTCCAGATAGCAGACATTCTACTGGAATTGCAGAAGAGACTACCATCTGTTTCAGGCCAGTGACCCCTCCCCATTCTAAAGTTACCATTTCCATTGGATGGACTTTAGTCTGATTGTCAGCGTTGGTGATTGGATATGTCTGTCCAGCCAGGTATTGTCCTTGGGAAAACAGTTTGTCTGTCGCCATAGTGACACTGGCACCTTTATCACTCAGGGCCTCTACTCTAGTCCCATTGATTAAGAGCTGCTGCCTGTATTTTTGCATGTTAGGCGGACAGGCAGCAAGTGTGGCTATTTCCACCCCACCCTCAGAGACTACTGTAGCTTCAGTGTGAACCCTGATTTGCTCTGGGCACACTGTTGATCCCACTTGGAGACTGACTATTCCAGTGCTAACTGGAGTAGCAATTGTGGAACTTTTCTTGGGACAGGCCTTGTTTCCAGTTTGGTGTCCATGCTGAGTACAGATGCGACACCAGGCCTTTTTGGGATCAAAGTTTTTACCCTTATACCCAAATGAGGATTGTGAAGAGGCTTTAGACCCACCCTCCTGAGCAGGTTTTTGGGGCCTTGTAGAAGACTCTTTACTTTTTCCCTTGGATGTCTCAACACTCTTCCCCTGGGGAGGCTTTGTGACCCCTTTCTTTTGGTCACCCCCTGTGGAAGTCTTGGTCACCCTTGTCTTGACCCAGTGGTCTGCCTTCTTTCCCAATTCTTGGGGAGAAATTGGACCTAGGTCTACCAGATGCTGACGCAGTTTGTCATTGAAACAATTACTTAAAATATGTTCTTTCATAAACAAGTTATACAGCCCATCATAATCACTTACACCACTGCCATTTATCCAACCATCTAGTGTTTTGACTGAGAAGTCAACAAAATCAACCCAGGTCTGTCTTGAGGATTTTTGAGCGCCCCTGAACCTAATCCTGTACTCCTCAGTTGAGAATCCAAAGGCCTCAATCAGGGTAGCCTTCATGAGGTCATAGGATTCTGCATCTTTTCCAGAGAGTGTGAGGAGTCTATCCCTACACTTTCCAGTGAACATTTCCCAAAGGAGAGCACCCCAGTGAGATTTGTTTACGTTTCTGGTTTCACAAGCCCTCTCAAAAGCTGTGAACCACTTGGTGATATCATCACCATCTTCATATTTTGTTACAATCCCTTTGGGGAATTTTAGCATGTCAGTATTCTCTCTGACCCTATTTATGTTGCTGTCACCATTGATGGGAGCTAAACCCATCGCTTGTCTTTCCCTCTCTATGGCTAGGAGCTGTCTCTCCAAAGCCAATCTTTTGGCCATCCTGCATAACAGGAGGTCATCTTCATTGAGGCTTCCCTCAATGCTTCCAGAGTTACTGGTCTCCCCTGTGGAAGAACCAGTTTCTCTGACTATCACTTGTGGAGTCAGGGTTTGAGGGACTCCGGTCTCCCTAATTAGGACAGGAGGGAGGGAGTCATCCTCCTGCTCGCTAATTTCTTCCTCTGTAAGATTATCCTCAGAGGGGTGGCCCTTTGCAAACTCTGCCAAAACCTCCTGGAGTTTTACTTTGGTAGGGTTGGGCCCAGTTTTTATAATTTTTAGCTTACTGAGAGTCCTTAACTCTGACATCCCTAGTTGCAGGTAAGGGGTGAGGTTGAGTTCCACCACTATCTCATCTGTGTTAGACATTATTTCTCTAAAAGTTGGGATAACTTTTTAAGAATCTACAAACTACTTCTAGAACTTAAATCCAAACTTTTACAAACTTTTAAACTCTAAAAGAAATGCTAACAGGGACTTACACAAGGCCCTAGCAGGACTTTTAAAAATTTAGAAAAATAGATCAAACTTCAAAAATCAGTTTGCAATGACAATTTTTGGAATTTAGTCGTGTGATCAGGTATTGGGTGAGTAGTCCAGCAAATGCAAAGTCTTAGACCCCCTGCTGATCCACCAATGTAGGAAGTTGGCTCTGTGTATTCTATCTCAAAGTAAGAGATAGCGTGCATAGAGTCCAAGGGTTCCACTTAGAGGTAAGATAGTGGCAAAATTAGAAAATCCTAATGGTCTATTTTGTGGTAGTGTGGGTGAGCAGTAGGCTTATCAGAGGGTAGTGTTAAGCATTTGTTGTACACACACAGGCAATAAATGAGGAACACACACTCAAAGACTTAACTCCAAGCCAATAGTTTTTACATAGAAAACTATCTTTACTTAATTTATTTTTAGAACCACAAGGTCATGATTTGAAGTAAATACATAAAATGCAAGGTACTCCACATAGGTAAGTTAGGAACTTTGAATTAGAGCAATAACATATACAGTTTTTTGTTAAAATGGCAATAAGCTAAAATCAACAGTTCCTGGGGAGGTAAGTATTGGTTAGATTGTGAGGTAAGTAAGACACTTACAAGTCTCAGTTCCTGGCCATAGGCAGCCCACCGTTGGGGGTTCAAGGCAACCCCAAAGTTACCACACCAGCGGCTCAGGGCCGGTCAGGTGCAGAGGTCAAAGTGGTGCCCAAAACACATAGGCGCCTATGGAGAACGGGGGTGCTCCGGTTCCAGTCTGCCAGCATGTAAGTACCTGCGTTCTCGGGGGGGGCAGACCAGGGGGGTTTTGTTGAGTACTGGGGGGGACACAAGTAGGCACACAAAACACACCCTCAGCGGCACAGGGACGGCCGGGTGCAGTGCGCAAAGCAAGCATCAGGTTTTTTTATAGGAAACAATGAAGGGACCCGGGGATCACTCTAGCGATGCAGGCAGGGCACAGGGGGGCTTCTCGAGCCAGCCACCAACTGGGCTAGGCAGAGGGTCGCCTGGGGGTCACTCGTGCACTGAGGTTCGGTTCCTTCTGGTCCGGGGGGCTGCGGGTGCAGTGCTTGTTCCAGGCGTCGGGTACCTTGTTGCAGGCAGTCGCGGTCAGGGGGAGCCTCTGGATTCTCTCTGCATGCGTAGTTGTGGGGGTCCAGGCGGGTCGTCTCGGGCTACTCACTGGGTCACAGTTGCCTGGGAGTCCTCCCCATCGTGTTGGTTCTCTGGATCTCGAGCCGGGGGCATCGGGTGGAGAGGGAGAATTCTCACGCTTTAGGCGGGAAGAGTGAAGTCCTTTAAAAGTTGCAAGAAGTTGCAATATTGTTGCTGTTTTTTTAGCAGAGCTGCTGCTCACAGGAGTTTCTTGGTCCTTAGGTTCAGGGCAGTCCTCTGAGGCTTCAGAGGTCACTGGTCCCTGTTGGATGCGTCGCTTTTGCAGGTTTTCGAGTCAGGAGACAGGCCGGTAGGGCTGGGGCCAAAGCAGTTGTCGTCTCTGTCGTCTCTGCCAGGCTTTCAGGTCAGCAGTCCTTCTTCTTGGTTCAGGTGGCAGGAATCTGATTTCCTGGGTTCTGGCATGCCCCTAAATACTAAATTTAGGGGGTTGTTTAGGTCTGGGGGGCAGTAGCCAATGGCTACTGTCCTGGAGGGTGGTTACACCCTCTTTGTGCCTCCTCCCTAAGGGGAGGGGGGCACATCCCTAATCCTATTGGGGGAATCCTCCAAAACTAAGATGGAGGATATCTAAAGGCAGGGGTCACCTCAGCTCAGGGCACCTTAGGGGCTGTCCTGACTGGTGGGTGACTCCTCCTTGTTTTTCTCATTATCTCTTCCAGCCTTGCCCCCAAAAGTGGGGGCAGTGGCCAGAGGGGCGGGCATCTCCACTAGCTGGGATGTCCTGTGGTGCTGTAACAAAAGGGGTGAGCCTTTGAGGCTCACCGCCAGGTGTTACAGTTCCTGCAGGGGGAGGTGAGAAGCACCTCCACCCAGTACAGGCTTTGTTCCTGGCCGCAGAGTGACAAAGGCACTCTCCCCCATGTGGCCAGAAACTCGTCTGGTTGTGGCAGGCTGGTAGAAACAGGTCAGCCCCACACTAGAAGTCGGATTGGTATTCAAGGGGCATCTCTAAGATGCCCTCAGGGTGCATTTTACAATAAATTCCACACTGGCATCAGTGTGCATTTATTGTGCTGGGAAGTTTGATACCAAACTTCCCAGATTTCACTGTAGCCATTATGGAACTGTGGCGTTTGTGTTTGACAAACTCCCAGACCATATACTCTTATGGCTACCCTGCACTTACAATGTCTAAGGATTGGCTTAGACACTGTAGGGGCATCGTACTCATGCACATATGCCCTCACTTGTGGTATAGTGCACCCTGCCTTAGGGCTGTGAGGCCTGCTAGAGGGGTGACATACCTATGCCACAGGCAGTGTGAGATTGGCATGGCACTCTGAGGGGAGTGCCATGTCGACTTAGTCATTTTCTCCCACCAGCACACACAAGCTGTGAGGCAGTGTGCATGTGCTGAGTGAGGGGTCCCCAGGGTGGCATAAGACATGCTGCATCCCTTGGAGACTTTCCCTGGCACCAGGGCCCTTGGTACCAGGGGTACCATTTACAAGGGACTTATCCGAGTGCCAGGGCTGTGCCAATTGTGGAAGCAAATGTTAGGGAAAGAACACTGGTGCTGGGGCCTGGTTAGCATGTCCCAGCACATTTTCAATCATGACTTGGCATCAGCAAAAGGCAATAAATCAGGGGGTAACCATGCCAAGGGGACATTTCCTTACAAAGGGGAATTACCACACATTACATTTTGCTAGGATTGACATTCATACATCTGAGAATAAAGACACAAAGACAGTTCCTGTGTTCTATAGTGTTTATTGTGCACAAAGTGTGGAAGAGGTGATGAGTGGGTCATTGCTGGAGTAATCATCAGACTAGGTAGCCTAGCCAGTACAGGTCCAGTATCCAAGGCCCATGTGAAAATGGAGTAATGACCTGGAACAACCAACAGGGTATCTCAGTGGCACACAAGGGAGAATTTCCAGAAGAGGGTCACTTCCTGGCAGTTGGTTTGGTCTTGGAATCTGCTCCTGCAGGATGTCTGGATGGATGACCATGGTTCCGGGGGGGGGGGCTATTCCTCAGCTACAGAGGGTGGGGTGCCAGTTGCCTGCGGTTCCTCTGGCAGGGCCTCCATTCCACTAGCTGAGGCTGATGTTGATGGCTCAGTTGGTATCTGGCTAGTGGAAGGGGCCTGCTGGTGGGTAGGGGTAGTACGCAGGATGGTTGAGAGCTCCTTGAGCACCCCCACAATGGAGGCCATGGTGTCATTGTGAGTCTGCCACTGCTGCATGGCCTCCTGGTGGTATTGCCTCTGCAGCCTTTGGTTTTCCTCCAGAATCGTGAGTATTTGGCCCATCTTGCCCTGGGATTGCTGGTATGCTCCCAGGACTTGGGAGATGCTTTCCTGGCCAGCCGAGTCCCTTGGGGGCCCCATCCCCTGGTTCACAGGTGCCCTCCCACGGCCCCTGGCCCTCGTGCCTGTGCCCCTGGCATGGTGTGCCCACTCCTAGTTACTCCAGGACCATCATTGTCTTGGGTGTGAGGGGTCAACTCAGGTCCCTGTACTGTGGGGCACACTACTGATTGACCAGTCCTTGGGACACAGGTTTGGGGAGCAGGGTTTGGCTGAGATGTAGATACCAAAGGTTGGGGGGGATTGAATGTGGGTAGGGTGAGGCTGGAAGTGGTGGACTGACCAGGTGTCCCAGATGGGCCAGGTAAGTCGCATATGTCCAGACATCATGTGGCGTTTTTGTAACTGGGGCCATCATCCTGGGGAGGGCTGGTTGTCTTTGCATTCTTACCATGTTGGCAATGGCAGGGTACCTGTGAATTAAGTGGGAGAGTATCAAATGGTGGAGATGTGAATGTTGGTCTCTGTGTGTGATGCATACAGTGGCTTAACTTGATTCCTAGTTATTGTAATCACAGACATTGTTTGTGGGTAATGTACAGTGATATGTGTAGCATGTTCCATTGAGGGTTGCTGTATGAGGGTTGCATTTCTGTCATTGCCATGTATAGGTCTTCTGTCTTAGCATCCTGTTGGTGTTGCGGGTGCAATAGTTGTACATGTAGGTGTTGCACTGTGACGTGGACAGATCAGCTTTTCTTGTGGATGCGCAGGTGCATTGTGGAAGTGATAGTGTTTGGCTGTGCTATCCGTGCAGTGGCCAGGGACTGTCTGGCCATTGTGGCTGGGTGGTGGGGTGGCATGCAGGGGAGGGGCTTTAGGTGATGCTGTGGGAGGTGTAGTGGACAATGGGTGACTTGGGGAGTGATAGGGTAGCATGCTGGAGAGCCAAACTAGTGCTAGGGGCGTGTGGGTATATTAGCAGTGTCCAGTCCTACGAGTATTCCAGTCAGGTCCTCAGGATGCAGGATGTCCAAGACATTCTACTCCCATGATGCAAACGCTGAAAGGAGGTGGGGGCCCACCGCCAATCTTCATCACGGCAATTTGGTGCCTGGACATCATGGAACGCACCTTCCTCCGTAGGTAATTCCAACTCTTCTGGATGTCCTACCTTGTGCGTGGATGGTTGCCAACTGAGTTGACCCTGTCGACGATTCTCTGCCATAACTCCATTTTCCTGGTTATGGATGTTTCCTGGACCTGTGCTCCGAGCAGTTGTGGCTCTACCCTGACAATTTCATCAACCGTTAACTCATTGTCTGTGAAGCGTGGGTGTTTCTAACGGGACATGGTGGTTGTGTTGTGATTGTGTGTGTGTGTGTAGTGCGCAAGGGTGCAGTGTAGGGTGCTTGGTGGGGTGCATGTTTGTGTGTGCTGGTTGTTTGTGGTGTTTGTGTGCTGTGATGATGTATGTATTGTGACAACGGTGCAGTTGTGTGGTGTGTGCTGAGTGTTGTGTGTGATCGTGCGTATGCTGTATGCGTGCAGTTTCTCTGGTTTGTGTGGTCCTTGCTGTCTGTGTATTTCGTTTTGGTTGCAAAGGGTTGTGGGGGGGGGGGGGGTTTATAGTGGTGTGTGTTGATGTGTCTAATGTGTGTGTCAGGTGTGGGTTTTTCTATTTGTCCAATGTGTTGCTGTGTTCTTGTAAAGGTGTGTTTTTGGCCGCTGCGGTTCACACTGCCAGTGGTTTTCCGCCGTGCAATGACCACTGTGCTGATTTGTGGGTTGTAATACGGAGGGTGGTATTTGTTCGGCGTGGCGTGCTGGTGGTGGGACTGCCCCTGTGCTGCCCTCGGTTAGCCTGGTGGTGTTGGATTTGTGGCTGTCTTTGGGCGTAATACTTTGTGGACTCTTAATACAGCAAGTGGGACACCTCCAACACTGGTGGTCTTGCTGAAAGACAGCCAAACTCGTAATGAGGGCCCTAGTGTTTCCACTCAAACTTGGGTTTGCCTGGATTATCTAGAAAGTGTGGAGGATGTTGAACACTACCTGCTCCAGACACAGTGAGATATATAGTCACATATCCAACAGAGAGAGGGTACTATTTGATCAATTTGAATTTAACACTAAAAGAAGAAAATACCACAAATTGCCACCACAAATTGCCAAAGAAAAGATAATTACCAACCGCCGCTGTGAGTCTCGATGTTGTTTGTCAGATATATTTAGTTGAAAATGTAACTAAATAATTAATGCAATATCACACCAGACATGCCCTACATCCTCGATCATTAGGCAATGCGTCCGCAAGAGAGAAATAATTAATACGCCAGATGTGCTGGCTTAACTGTACCTGACACACGCAGTCACTAGGCAATGCGTCAGCACGCTTGCCTGTGTGCTGCCGTGTTACCTGGGTAGCCTTTGGTATGCTGAAATGCGCCGTAAGAAGAAAGATGCATGTGGACTGCTGTGCCGTTGACCTGGTAACAGCCGTTCACCAGAATGTGGCAGGTTCACTGGTCTTTCAATGTCCGTTGCTGTCGATGGGTTCCAATTGCTGAAACTGGAACCTGTTCCACTCTTGTTGCCAGTTTGTTGTGGGGAAGATACACGGAAATCCTTAAAAAATCTAAACAACTTTGGAACGTTGCATATGAAGAAGATTTATTCACAAGCAGGTAAACATAGGAGCCTATCCGCCAGTGTCCCCTTAGCTCTGCCGTCCTGCTCCAATTGATCAAACTACTGACCCAAGTAGGTGCACAGAATATGGAACACTTATGCGCTTCTATAACAGAATGTGCATAACATGAATACCAATGCTCAGCAACAAAATACTTTGAATAGAACACGTCCCCCTTCATAGAAACAAACAAAAGAAGGAATAAAGTAACTAATAAAACTACACAAAAATCCTGCAAATAACTTTTGTTTTTAGACAACCTACCACTTCTAGTTGTAATGCTATTATTACAGTCTCCAATGACATCCTTGTTATTAATTTCACCTATGGTGTCCTTTTCATTGGTATCAAATAAAAGATCTGTTTCAGAATTGTGTGTTGTGAAGTCATTATTTAAAATAATATGCTGCTGTTCAGAAACACTTTCATTTGTCCACATACTCTCTATAGGAGGTACCACAAATTTACAGGTTTGTGCAATTTGTCTCTTATTAAAGTGCTCTGAAAATCATTTGAAAGAATCTGATTTATTTTTGCCCACCAACGTCCATCCTCCAATTTAACAGATGAACATGTCACCTATATTACTTTATATGGCCCATTAAAGTGAAAATCCACTATCGATCTCCTGTCCTTTAGCATAACCCAAAAAGCAGCACAAATATTCCTGTTGCCTGCATTCATCACCATATCATGATATGTTTTCATTTTTTTCCTGTGCAACTTTCACTCTCGATTGCACTTCATTAATGTCAACCTTATCCTCTACGTCACTTGATTTTTCCTTCAACCAACTTGGACACAATTCTGTATGTGGTTGTTTTCCACTTAACAAGATAAAAGGTGATATACCAGTAACAATCAATTCTAGAAAGGATAAGCATAACCTAACCACTACAATTTTTTGTAACTGAAAATAAACATGGTAATTATTTTTTTAAGGAACAGGAAACAGGAGGAGATCACTTTGTTTACCGGTAGTATTGAAAGTGTAAAAGTGGCAAAGTTGCTTCCATCTGCTCCCCGTTCCCAGGTTTGCGCCACCCCTTCCTGAAACAAATCCCCCATCGATTAAACAGCCATTTTCCGCAATGCCAATAGTGCTACCCTGTCCCTGCTCAAGTAGAACCATGTGCACCATTCTAATTTTATGTGGGGCGAGTATAAAAGAGGGAGAGCCTGTTTAGTCTTGAGGCTATGCCAAGCTTGTGTGGTGGTGTTCAAAGAGTTGAACTCCCTATGTCAACGTCCCAGGGGACAAATATTTGATAAGGAAAAGGGGTAAGGCGCCGACATGTGATGGAACAACTAGGTCCTAAACAACTACTTGCCTAAACCACTACTGCTAAACAACTTAAGTCTCTACAACGAAGTACTGAACAACTACTGTCTAAACAACGATTTTGCCTGAATAACGATTGCCTGAACAACAAATTTTAGGGTATTTTTTTTTATTTTTTTGTATGGTTTATTAGTTGTTTAGAATATATAAATTCTAAAATAAATATATATATATATATGTATACAGCATGTATATTCTAAACAGCATATATCTCACACCCATTGAGACGTGGTGTGAATGTGGGGCCTCAGCAGCCATTCCTTGTGACATGCATTGGTCTGGACAAGAACAGCACTCTGTGGTCTCTCTTTACCTGCTGGCTATCCCTAAAGGATAGCATTGTCTGTGTAATATTGCAACCTCTAACTTCTGTGGGGTGTATACTCTGGGATGACTCATCTCCAGGAGCCCAAGTGAGTTCGGGCTGTGGGTGAGTGTGACAGAAAGTGATTGGGAGCTCTCAAATTGAAGCAAAAAGCAGACACAGACCAGTGATATTTAGGTCGGGGTCTCATATTTTCAGAGTTTAAACACTTTAGATTCCAATCTTTCAAAAAATCATTACTGTTAGTTGATTTCATATGGCTAACAAGCAATGTCTGTTTATAGCCTAGGGGTGGGGGATGATGTCCTGCCATGGATCACAGTTTTAAATCTGCAAATGCAGACTTGCCTGCATTCCTGAAGGCTGAAGATCAGACACTGGGGTGGGAAGGAATGAAGACAGGGCTCCCCTTTGAACTTCAGTGAGGGCGTCCTTAGGGACATGTTGCTGATCATGTGTTCTCCCTGCACACCGCAGGTTTCCTTGATGGTAAATGTGAAAGGAGGGCCTTAAGTTTTTATTGTTCAGATGAGGACGTTTCTAGGCAGGGCGTTTTCTTTTGTGTGTCTGATTACAGCGACAGGAAGGCTGAATGACAGCCAGATGCAGGATCTCATACCTCATTGTCCTAAGTTGTAAGTGCTCCAGACTGACAGTGTTAAATGCTCAGAAAAGCATGACTTTACACACAAATTCACCAAAATAGACTGTTCTCTTTGATCCCACATTAATCACCAGATGGAAAGGGGAAGAGCATATTGCAAACAAACATTTAAAGTACAACATTCCTGTTTTGTGGTTTCCTTTATTTAGTTTTAAGGCAAAAATAACACTATATTATTTAATCATATTTACCTTGTGGGTGAAAGTACCGTATGTCCTGGATTTCTCATGGCCTACAATGGAACTGTAAAACCTGTAACTAACGCTTTTTTCTGTTACAGCTTTGCATGTGGTAGAAAAAACACTCTTTTTGACATGGTTAGCCCCCACTTTTTGCCTGGTATCTGTTGTGATTTAAACTGAAAGTGCATTAGCAACCATTGGCTCAAATTTAGTACTGTGTGGTAGGTTGGTTACTTGAAAATAATGGTCTTTGGCTTCTAGCGGAATTCATGAGAGGAGGCTCTGATGTGGAGAGTGAAGTCGTTGTATGAACGCTCATCCTCCTGATCTGGTTTTGTGTATGCATGGGATGTTGGTGAGTAGAAGTCTGCAAATGGAGGTGTCTGGGATCAGACTGGGTATCAGTTACACATTCAGGCTTAGTTGCACAGAAAGACAAGATTGCACAAGGATTTTGCTGCCAAACTATACCTTCTATGAAGAGGCAGGACACAGCGAAGCAATGATTACACAAGGGAGTGCTGGTGTAACCCTCTGCAGAGACCCTATCCCAGAGAAAATCCACATGACATATGTTAAAGCAGATTCTAAATGTGTCCTATAATGCACTCTGAGAAAATGATGGAGGCATTTGTTTTGTTTCTGGTTCGATATTAATTAGATGTCCAGGCCTCACATAGCTAAGCTACTACCGAGTCTACCCATAGGTCAGGTGTCAGATACCCGAGCTGTCCTTTAGGTGACAATGCCATATTTTCTGCACGATTTCTTCCAAAATTGCCACCAGCCCAGAGTTTAGTGCTTGGTGGTATCCACTAAATATACAGAAAACCTATACTTGCAAGATACGAGTTGAGTTGTTACTTGCAAAATGCAACAAAATGCCATAAGGCTGAACTAACTTCAGAAAAGATATTAATACAATTTTAAAAAATATGTGCATTCCTAAAATTCTGAAAGTGTCTCTATTTTTACAGGCAAATAGAGTGTATTCTAAATAAAGGAAGGAAGAAAAAAGGAATTTCCACCTCTAAACCTCCATCCACCAACCCTTTCTAAAATAAGGTGACTGATAGCAGGTGGAAAGAGCCAAAAAGAAGGAATCCCTTGTAACTGGAAGCAAACGCATGAAGCATGTTTTAGAAAAGGCTCAGTGGGCAAAGCAGAGCACTTTATATTGGATCCTAATAAAAACAGGCAACCAGTGCAGCTTACAGCAAGGCTTGTAGAAATTTCCAGAAACTCATGGCAGATCACACTGCCATATTTTGAACACTCGGAGATCAGTAAAAAGCTAGCTCAGGAAGACTTATGTGGCATAGCTCATTTTAGAGATGATGGTAGCATTAAAAACACAACCTTTCTAGTGACATGGAATAAAAAGTGTTCTCTTCAAGATCCTTTTTGGAAGCAACTGACAACCACAACAGAAGGAAGAGGCCGGTGGAAATGCAATCACTATAATATCATCTGGTGTAATTCAGTACAGCCACTGGGACAGTCTCAGTGCCTAAACGAGGCATTACAGTCACCCAGCTTGGAGCTAGTAACTGGTGCACTTGAAAATGTTTAGAAGGCAGGAGAGACTAAGGGCCAGATGTATCAAGGTTTTTTGCATTCCCAAACGGGGCAAATGCCCGTTTGCGAATGCAAAAAGCCAGTTCAGAATGGCATGTGTGCACCTTACATGTCCCCAACATTTTTTTGGGGTGCAGCAGAGGGGGCCTTAGGCCCCCAGCACCCTGGAGTTTTGCATTTCCAAAATTGCGATTTCTGGTTAAGAAATTGCAATTTTGGAAATGCAAAATATTCGCAGATATGGGCCAACAGGACAGATTCTCTATTTGCGATTCGGTAATAGCATTTGCGAATCATACATAACTTTTTGCATTTCTGAAATAGCGATTTCTTAAAAATCGCTATTTGAGAATCGCAAATCGGTTGATGATACATCTGGCCCAAAATTCTCACTTATTTTAGGGACTGCTGGTAAAAGCCAGATGAGCCTATAGCCTCAAAGACCCTTCTCTGTTTAGAATATGCAATTGTATTCTAAGGGCAAAGATAGAGCCGGAGGGTATGAAATTGCAACAGGTACAAAAATGGGTAAAGAAGGTGGGCCCAAACCAGGGCTAATATTGTAAGCTACGTACTTGTATGTCTAGAAGCACAAAGAGTGATTTGGATACTAAGGCCAAGCTTCAAAGTAAAGTAGAACTTTCATAAGTATTAGCAGACATGGTAACTACCCCTACCTAGTGTTTGGTACTTAACTGTATTTTATCCTGATACATTTTCAGTTTTTTTCCTTGTGAAATCGGTCAGCAGAAAAATGTGATGATTGATGCAAAACTCAGAATTTCAATCTATGCACAAACAGCCGTTTGCCCATTGTTTGGAATTTTAAACTCATCTCTGAATAAGAGTCAAAATTAGGGCTAGGTTATGTCAGCCTTGCTCAGTTTTTACACTAATATAGCCTCACTGTGCTGTAGGGTTAAAGTATGCATGTTAGTTGTTCCACCTATATGGGAGTTAAGAAAGGTCATATTGTTGTGTAGCCATTTTAGTTATAGCTCCATGCATGTTATTTTAGTACACTACGCATGCCAATGTGCACTTTAACCTAGATATATTTTATTCAGCTTTGTTTATTATTTTAACAATAGCCACTTTTGCTCTCTTGTTTTATTTCTTTCTGTTTAGCTGTTTTTGCATAGGCCAGCACTATGTTCTCAAACAATATATTTGTGTTCACTCTGTGCTTCTTTCAAGGCTGCAGTAAGATAGGTTGCCGGTGAACGTGGTAAAAGTTCTGGAATTCATAGAAAAACACACATCCTTAGGGAGGGACATTTTCTCAGAACATAAGCTGTTTTATTATAAAAACACTTCCTTGTCCCTTAGACGTTAGAGGGAGATTTCAGCCAGAGGACCATGACTGTATGCTGATTGCTGAACGCTTTGCTACAGCTGCTCATGCAGACTTCAGGCCTTTGCTCAGGTTTAGGGGATGTTGTCTTCCCAGGGGAACCTGAAGGGCAGAATTAGAACTTAACATGCTGTGCTCTATTATAGCCTAGGTAGGAATTAGTCTATTGACTCTAGTGACAATATGGTAACGTTATTTCTATGCTTCACTCTTCTTGTCACAATTCTAATCTTGTCATGTTGTATCGTCCTGGTTATTGCAGTACATGCTTTGCTATCTAAGATGCAGTTGCTTCATTAAAACCTTATTGAAACATATACTGCCTCTGTTTGTCATTGTGTATGTGAGACTAATGTAACTAAGAGAAACGGATGAGACCTGATTCACCACGATTTCCCTGAGAAATCAACTGTCATGTGTTCGGCTGCCCAATCATCCCTGCTCTTGGGTAGAGATGAGGCACTGCTAGTTAGCCGGAACAAAAACCCTGATTAGACCGACAGGTGTCACCTGTAGTGGGTTAAGACTCAGGCCCATATTTATACTTTTTTTGCGCCGCATTTGCATCATTTATATCAAAAAGTGCCGCAAATGCGGTGCAAAAAAAGTATAAATATGGGCCTCAGTCGCCCACACTGCAGCCGATTCTGCCGCTCAAATCCAGTAGTCTCATTAGAATGATGAGAGCCTACTCGACATGGCGCCGCCAATGTTTGGTCAGGCTCTAATGTTCGGATCCTCCTGAGTATCTCTGTCTCACTATATACAAAGACACCTCAGTACTATATACAGAGACGTCCGTGGTGTTGAGGATTTCCTCCTCTGCTAAGTAGGGAATACCTATCTGACGCTGGAGGTTGTTCAAGCTTGAACTCTAAAAGGATAATCCCCATTTAGTGTGCTTATCTCTGAACAAATTTACCATTTATTATGGCGAATCCACAACAGGTAGCAATTGCAGTAAATATGAGACCGCCCCTTACTGCACATTTATTGGCACATGGCCTAACGGCCCAGGGAGGTCCCGTCACATTTGTTGTTGACGCACATGCAGTTTATAGAACAGAACTTTTCTATTCTTGGGTCACATTTCCAGCAGTTGATGGGAACACAAATACATTTCATCACGATACACCTGGAAACGTACCTGGACAATACAGAGCATAAGCATATGCAACATAATAATTGGCTTGATGGCGCCCTACCCCACACAAGTTTACCTGTTAGGTTAGGTCCTCTAAGTAATGATGGTCCTACCTGGCCTTTATTGGCCACTTACACACCTCATCTGGCTGCAGCGAACCTAGCGGTAGCTGAAGTCCATCCCTTATATACTGAGCTGACGGCAATATATAGACGATTAGTACAGTTTGTAATGCAAACATTAAACACAAGCCCAGCATATGCTGCACCAGCGCAACCACATGCAGTAACGCCAGTTATTAACCCTGTGACTGTACATTCCATCATGGGTAAAGTACCCGCCAAACGAGAAGAAATTCCATTTTGGTTAGCTCAAAAAATAAATGCACTGGAAGCAATATTCTCCCATACGGGACCTCAGGATAAACACAGAATACTAACTATGCGCTTGCTGTTTGGGATGGTTCCAACAATAGATAACTGTAATACATGGGGGACGGTATTTGCAATGCTCTATACTGCCACACACAGTACACCGACACTTGACAAATTCAAGATGAATACGGGGCTGCCCCGGCCCTGGATTTGGGGATGCAATTAATGGGCAACTTTGCCACAGTATCCTCAATTATTTTAAGCAAACTTAAAGGGGAAGCAGTCGCACTAGCAGTGCTTATGCGGCTCTGGGTCGTTCTCCCACAGGATCAAGAACGCGAGCTGCCAAAGATTATCACGGAGACCTACTCTAGCATTGGTCGAGATAGTCTGTAGGACAGACTAACAAAACCACAGTTCCAGGGTAAATCTAATAAAGATTTTACCCAGCAAGCTCCTGAGGGTAATAAGAAATGCTGGGACAAAAAACAACAAACTCCTAAAAAAGAAAGGGGAGAGTCTCCGAACACAGAGACCCCACAGAATAGATATATCCTCAGAAATAGAGATAATATAAAAACGCCTGACAGATATCAATATACTGATACACACCAATCTCGTTCCTTTTAGGAATCATCGAAAAAATGCAGTGAGAGAGGTGGGCGGTTAGAACGAAGGATTGAGTATGTGAAACTGAGACAGGAATCACAACGCTCAACAGAGGTTTCTGTTAAAAAGGAAGAGAAACCTCCTCAACAAAAACCCCAATTTAAAAAGAAAAAGGTGGCAGCAGTTGCGGTTCGACATGACACCCAAGAAGAGGGTCCTTTTGAAGAACAGGGATTGGGCATTAATGCTACTGGACAGCGCAGCACAGGTCACAAGAGTTCGCCAAAATCTTCTAGAGCATCTGGAGGTGAAAGCAACTGATGACTTCCTACAGGTAGAAACTGCGGACATGGGTGTCCCCGCGCCTGACAGGGTGTACAAAGTAATGTTGCAGTTAAAAGGAGACATTGAACGCACAATAGACACAATCTTCTGGGATTGCGTGGTTAACATATATGATATTTTGTTGGCCAAAGAAGATTGGCCACCTGAATTTGTCCGTACCTGCCCATATGGGGAAGATGTTATTAAACCTTCTTTCTCGCCCCTTGTTCCCAAGGAGCCAGCAGAATCCTACGCCATCGATTGGGCATCGGCGCAGGTACCCGCATTATATTTCAACTATGTAGGATGGGACAAAGATTTCCCCACCATGTAATTCCGATTAAAAATCAACCCCAACCTCAACCCCAATAGCCAGTAAAACATGAAGCTAAAGCACCCATGAGGGACATCCTCAAACAACTAGAGTACCAGGGCGTATTCGAACCCTGCATCTCACCAATGAATAATCCTCTATTCCCAGTAGCTAAACGGGACCATTCATACAGAATAGTCTTAGACTACAGACATTTAAACAGTCATACCCGCACATATGCTATACAAAACTCAAATAGCAGAGCACTTATGAACAACACAGTGCATAAAAAATACAAAACACCACAAGATATTGCCAATGGTTTCTTCTGCCAAACATGTGCAGTTACAACCTCCAAATACAACTAAAAAACTCCAATCCTTATTGGGTTTCCTAAATTTTGGCAGAACTTACATTCCTGATTATGCATCATGCATAAAACTATTATATGATTTAATATGTCCTGACTTTTCAAGTAAATTATGGACTGTCAAACACACATGCATTCTCAGAGCTTTGCAAACAGACATGCTTGCAGCACAACACCTGCACAGAGACAGTCCCGATTGCATACAAATCACATTTGTACTCAGCAGCACAACAACGCTTTACTCCCACTGCGAAAATTCTCACTGCTGTACAGATGGCTGTCATTAAAGTAAGACCTCTGGCCACAGGCAAATGCATTAGTCATCGCTACAATTTCAGCCCGTAAAGCCAGCGTTCCTAACGCTAAAGCATTACATCCTGTTGGATTCTCTGACAGCCACTGAGGTAGACTACATTTTTGACCCAAAATTACAAACTCAGGAATTTTTGCAATATGAACTAGAATACCCAGTCCCAGCAAACACACTACCTATTGATCAATAACAAAGAGTCATGTACAAGATGGCTCACCGCAACCTGCAATTGGCACTAAACATCAATACTCCGCTGCTTGCACAGTCGTAAGTGGCTACATGGAGGATAATCAATTTGGTCCCCAACATACATTTACGCAAACCCTAGGGGATTGCACAGCACAACTAGGAGGGCTAAAGGCTCTGGTGATGGCACTGGAACACACGGATCCTGCACAGCTAACACTGATTGTCTGTGATTCCCATTATTGTGTCCAGTCCTTCATGGAATACCTGCATTACTGGTGCCAGACTGGGTTCAGAGATTGTAAAGGCAACACCATTAAACACAGACTTCTGTGGGGGAAAGTAGCAGATCTGAAGGAAATGCTACCAAATGTCCATTTAGTACATACACTTGGACACCAGAGCGTTGGAATACACGTTGCTGGAAACACATTGGCTGATGAAGCTGAAAAGTCAGCAGTAGCTACGGCCACTGTTGCTGCAGTAATCCACTTAGGTACGAAACCGGACGAGGACATATGAGAGGCTGCCTAAAGGTTAAGATATCAGGCGTAGAGGTTCGAGAAATTCCCAACAAAGACGTACGACGACAGTTGATTAAAGCAGCGCATGAGGGGGCAGCATCTGCCCATGCTGGTGTGGCGGCTACAATATCATTGTTACAAGCCCGTTTTTGGTGGCCAGCCCTATACAAAGAGGCCAAGCAGTATGTCCTTTGTTGTGACATCTGCCAACAAATTAAAGTTTCCACTGCTAAACGCTCACAGCAGACACCCCTCAATTTCAAACAAACCATTACAATGTGTGTACTTGGACCAATGGTTGAAGAGTTCCTAACTAAATGGTTAAAGAACACCTCAATCGCCTGTCTAATAACACTGATTTACAAGACTTTCTGTTAAGCCCCAGAAAACAATGCAGAAAGCGCTTCTTATATGAAGTATGTAATAAAATTTGGAAGCTTTCCCAACAAGAAGCTGCTGCCCGGTTAAGGCAAATAGACCAGGAAAATTTACAGAAGGCAATAGGTGTTGTAGATAATGGGATTAATACCCTGTCCGACCAGATATACACTCTAAATAACATTGTCTTGTCTGCTATAGACATAATACAAACTGATATGTCTTCTTTACACCATGGACAGAGCCAACTAAGATCCATTATGCAGTTGGGTTGGACACTTCAAACACTGAAGGCAGGTCGCATTCCCTGGCAAAACGTTACCGCAAGGGACATATTTTCTACATTTAACGGGACAACAACTAATGGCTAAGAAATAAGCGACTTATGTCATGCAAAACATCAAAGTTAGAGAAGTTACCTTTTACTGTGGCCAAAAAACCATCTGCTGAGTGGTTAATACACGGGGTCATTGATCTGTCTATTTCCACACTACAATACACACCCTGTTCAAAACACACACTGGTAGGCAGATATGAAAGGCTGGGAGATAGTTACATCCATGAGGTGTGGGAGCCGCCCTTCTCGTACAAATGTCTCTGGCATGAAAGAGATCTTTCTTGGCAGTAGTGAATGCGAGACTTCGGTCAGCCATTCGATGGTTTGTAAACAGCTGTCCTTGCATGGGGCATGTAATGCGTCTGCAGCGCACTTGGCTTGTTATCTGAACGGAGTTCCAGTCCCCTTGATTAGACCGGCGTTCCAGGTGCTTTCAAATGGCAGCTTTGTTCTCCTCAATGGTGAAGACTGTTGTGGGATGCGAACCGGAATAGTTTATGTAGTTTCGGTCTCTAAGATTGTTACATGCTGCGGGAACGTACTTTTTCCTCCTACTAGACTAAAAGAAGTAGCTGACATCTGGCCCCATATTGCTACTTCTAATGTGAATTTTGGCAAGTTGAGCAGATTCAAAGCTTTACTGTTTCAAACATCTTGGCTCTTATATCTGCACGCGAGACCTTCGCACTTCAGGTGGCAAGGTCATCAGCAGAGAAAGTCCCTTTGAAGTACTAACTTTCCGAGACACTTTGGCGAACTTGTGGGATGAATATTTAATGCATCCAGTATCACTGGAATCACAAATTTCTTCAAGGCTTCAAATTAGGATTTCAAGACTCCAGCAGGAATCCTCTGCATCCTTTACTACATCTTCTACAGACGGATCAACCGCTGACTGCTTCAGGAACTCTACAAAACTGCAACAAATAAGCAAAGATGACTTATGTAACATTGTATCTTCAGCTCCTGCCTGCAACAGTTTCCAGGGCATGCATCCTCTGAGGACTGCCTGTCTTCAGCCTGCACCAGAAGAACCAAAGGAATCTCCAGTGGAGTGAGAGTCACTTCCCTGCTTCAGGCACCTCTATAGTGACGACCAGTGGTTTGGGTCCTCTCTCCAGCTGACAGGTGTGGCTCCAGCAACACAGATGGTGGACTAAAGGGACTCAGGCAGTCCCAACAGCCACCATTTGGTGGCGGTAAGAACTTGCCTCCCCTTGCAAGACAGTACCCCCATGCACCCCGTGACTTGCAGTTGTCAAAGCTTGTGTGCAACCTTTCAAGAAGTTCTTTGTGCGCAGCACACCTGACGACCCCCTCCCCCCTCAGCACTATCCTGCGACGCACAGCTTCCCGAGTGGTTCTCCAGTGGCATGGGAATCCTTTGTGTTGTGCTGCATGGGCCTCCATTTGCACCTCCTTTTTCCCTGTGACGTGGGGCTCCAGTGTGCACTGCCTAGTCTTCTGAGGGATCTCAGAGTTCTGAGAGCCCCCTCTGGCTCCTACTTCTGGGTAGAGGCCACCAGGTCCCTCCTGGTCCCAGGCAGCACCATTTACCACCAACTGCATGTTTTGCATGAGCCAAAGCTTGTTGGCGAAATTCAGCGACACACAGACTGCATATATCTATCCGGCATGGGACATCTGCTGCACCAACAAGAAACACACGTCTTCTTTGGTGAAATACTGACTGCCTTCTCACCAGTGGTTCTTTTGCATCTTCATCCGGGTTATCAAGAACTCCTGTTCTCCCTGGACTCTTCAGTGCTTCTTGGAGTTGGTCCCCTTTTTCCACAGGTCTTCAGGCCCAGGAATCCATCATTGGTATCTTGCAGTCTGCACTATCTTCTATCGCGACTTAGTGTGTTTTAGGAAACTTGCTGTGTATTACTCGTGATTTCCTGAGCTCTAGGGTGGGGTATTTTACTTACCTTTGGTATTTTCTTACACTCCCAGTGCCCCCTCTACACTACACTTGCCTAGGTGAGAAACAGACTTGTGCATTCCACTATTTTAGTATATGGTCTGTCTCTCTTCTTCCCCCCCCCCCCCCCCCCCCCCCAGCCCATTGCAAACTATTGTGATGGACTATTTGCGCCGTTTTCCTACTGTTTTTGGTTACTAGGTTATATATTGCATGGTTTACTTACCTCCTGAGGGATTATAGTCTCCAAAGTATTTTTGGCCTGGTCACTAAAATAAAGTACCTTATTTTTGTAACACTGATTGTCTTTCATGTGTGCGAGTACTGTGTGACCACAGTGGTATAGCAAGAACTTTGCATGTCTCCTAGTTCAGCCTTGGCTGCCTCTTGACAGCCTGGCTTATAGACACTGACTACATTTCACAGATAATTGGACCTGGCGTAAGTACCTTTGGTACCCACTAAAAACCAGGCCAGCCTCCTACAACCAGTGTGGGGATAGATGTGACTGCACGAGTCAATTCCTTCCATCTACAGTGGTCTGTTTAAAGTTTGAACCACAGAATAAGAAAGTACAGAGGTGAATGAATCGAACTTTAGGAGCACAACCCCAATGATGGTCAGTTATGAGGCTCAAATCAAAAAAAGTCACTAGAAAATTAAGCCATATCAACTTTACAGTACACCACACAACATTCACAAGTCATTTAGGCAACAATTATTGGGATCTAAAATGCAGCTAGGTTGAAATTCACGTGGTGTAAAGTACCTCTGCTCTGTATTTGTGGATGTGAAAACAGGGCATTTCATCTACATCAATCTACTCCCAGACACTATGGCCTAGGTTACAAGTGACAGGATCGGTTGTGGGGGCGTAAACACCATTCCAGTAATTATCAATTTAACGTGGTAACAACCCACCATTACCGTGTAATTTCAAGTTGACTGGACCTCATAGTGCAGGTAGGAAATCATATTCAGGGTGGGTGACTACCCACTTTAGGGAAGAACCACAACTCGTCAGAATTAATCCTCAGTTAAATTACCTGAGCCCAACCCCCTGGTAGCCATGGCACAGAGCAGACAGGCTTGAAGTGTAAAACATGCATGCAGTACCAAAACACACAAGCAAAAATTCCAAACCGATTTAAAAAAATAAGTTTGTTAGAAATCCAATAGAAGTAACTAAAGATATTAACATGGTTTGTTAAAAATAACATACCAATGAAAGTCAATGGTTACAGCAGACCAGGGCCCAAGCGCAGCTAGAGGTGAACCACAATGAAGCACATGTTGATACACCAAACAGGTTCACCCTGGTCACAAATGTTACCTTTTAATTTAGTCCTTTAAATATTAATCACTTCTGCACAATAATTCACTGCTGAAGCCCTCAGAAGGAAGCACTTAAGACTCTCATGGTGTCAGAGAGAGACTAACAGTAGGGTTTGGTACATTTGCCAGAGAAGTCATCTTGTATCTGTGTAGCGTTACCTTATCAGCCCAAATGACCACTCGAGTCAACATCTTTGTTCAGACTACAAGATGTAGGTGGTACAGTTATACAGCGCTCCCAAATTCAGGCAGGAGGTCTATTTGTAGTATGTTTTTCGTACGGTCCAGAGTTCTCTAATGTGGATACCTGGTGAGGCCACATTGAGGCCGGGCACAAACTACAGGGCATGAATTACTTCTGGGAACACCCTAACCAACGGGTTAAAGTTCTCAGGGCTAACCCTAACCCCATGGGCATTTTCCAGATGGCAAAATTACTCGGCCACACTAAACTTGGGCTCAGAGGGCTAGCTAGGGTGCATGGGGTGTGTACTATGGTAACCCAGGCCCGCTCACATCGAAATCCAGATTAGGGCAGCCACTGCACAAACAGCAAACCGAGACAGAAATCCAATAATACCAAAGTACCTCTTTAGCAGCCAGACAGTGGGCGTATGTCTTGGTATCATTTTCTCTCCCTTTTAAATGTTCCATACAACTCAAATTGGTCAAGAAGGACCAGACACCACTGACAATGACGACCCCCAGCACATTCTGCAGGGTAGGGTGGGGGTGGAAGAGCCTCTAGCAAGCCCGAAATTTCATATCTATTAATTAGTATATTTCTGCCAGAAATATACTAACTAGCCTTGTGACAGTTTATACTGCTAAAGAACTCACTTAAAATTTGACTTAACCATTGGATTTTAATAACTTTAGATACTGCTTAGCTCACCCCATTCGGTTGATGGGATTATTAGTCTATATTACTTCCCAGTGATTCTAAATGGGTTGTCAGCCTACCTACAGTGAAAATCACTTTGAGGTGCTAGTCACTGTACCAATGTCAACACTAAGGGCCATATTTATACTTTGACGCAAAGCTGCGCTAACGCCATTCTGAAGCGCCATGCGGGCGCCGTATTTATTGAATGGCGCAAGCCGACCGGCGCTGCCAGGTGTGTGAAAAAAACGACATACACCAGGCAGCGCCGGCGTAGGGAAAAATGGCGTTTGGGCGTCCCAAAATGGGGCAAGTCAGGCTGAGGCAAAAAAAATTGTCTTAACCCGATTTGCGCCATTTTTTTTGGGTGCCCAGATGCCATTAACATGACTCCTGTCTTAGCAAAGACAGGAGTCATGCCCCCTTGCCCAATGGCCATGCCCAGGTGACTTATGTCCCCTGGGTATGGTCATTGGGCATAGTGGCATGTAGGGGGGCACAAATCAGGCCCCCCTAAGCCACACATTTTTTTAAAAAAAAAATTGTACCACAACTTACCCTTTCTTCCCTGGGATGGTCCCTCCATCCTTGGGTGTCCTCCTGGGGTGGGCAAGGGTGGCAGGGGGTGTCCCTGGGGGCAGGGGAGGGCACCTCTGGGCTCATTCTGAGCCCACAGGTCCCTTAACGCCTGCCCTGACCCAGGTGTTGAGGCGCTAATGCAGGGTTTTTTGCCCTGCCCACTCCCAGGCGTCATTTTTGCCCGGGAGTATAAATACCACGCACATGCCTGGGAGTCATTTTTTAAGACGGGAACGCCTACCTTGCATCTCATTAACACAAGGAAGGTGTTCACGCCAAAAAATGACGCTAACTCCATGAACTTTGGCGCTAGACGTGTCTAACGCCAAAGTATAAATATGGAGTTAGTTTTGCGTCGAAAAAGACGCAAATTCGGCGCAAACGGAGTATAAATATGCCCCTAAATTTCTACACCTTCCCTTGTGCGCTACAAGGCCTAAACGATAACAACTTAGGCCCAGATTTAAGAGGGCCTAGCACCATCTGACAGATAAGCGTTATGCTTATTACGCTGGTGTTAGATGGTGATTTAGAAAGTGTTGCAACGCATGCATTGCACTACATTATGGCTGTACCATTCATAATGTGTAAAAAGGGGCCATCCCCACTTCCCTAGTCAGTGGGCCCAAACAAATGGCAATTTTGGCAATAACCCTAAACAGTACATAAATAGTGTCAAATATCTTCAACCTATTGGCCCCTACCCTGCGCTATGGTGCGCTGTATCTGGACTGTGCACACGTGGTGGCAGTGGGAGAGCACAAGGATAGTGGTGACGCACTGGGTGAACCACTTCCCTTAAATCTGCCCCTGAATATTTAAAAGAAAGGATTTCACATATAAACAAGCATTTACAATGCAATTGGTCTAGCATTTGAGAGTTAGAGCATTTGGCGTTGTAAATGACAATGTCTTACCAACATGCTTTGTTATGGAGTGTAGTGGATGCATGCCAGGTGCCACAGCAACCCTCCAGGGCCATTCACTGCAGGAAAGAGGACACAACAAGCCCACCATCTTGGGAGTGTTTTTGCCCCATGCCTACAGACTAGCTGTGATACCCTGGAGATGCAACCCTTTCTAGTGGGTTTCGCTTAAGTTTTAGAGCATCAAACAAGCCAAAAGGCACCTTTGTGACATTTAACACAGGGAATGAGGGGGGTCAAAATAGCAAAGAAAAGGGAGGCAGCCATAGGTGTGCTAAACGTGTAAAGGAATTATTCCTCTACATTGGCAATACCAGCCTAGCAAAAGAGGCAGCTTAGCTGAACAAAAGGCTTCAAATGCATGCATATTGGTTAAACAGAGTGGTAGATGGGCCAACAGAATAGGTGCCAGAGAAGCCACATGTGTCCTTGGGTCAGTGTTTTTAAAACGAAAATTCAGAAGGGCTGGTACTCTATTTAAAGCACTGCCTTGGGTTAATAATCTAATGACAACCCTCTGCTTGGACTGGATTCTGAAGTGTTTTCCCCTCTCCTAGAGGAAAGCATATGGGGGAGAAATACCAATAGAATCAGAAGTGAGTAAAGGGCCACTTGATAGGGTCAAAGATTTTCTTGACATTGATTTTAGTGTAGTGGTTACATTAAGCCTGGGGTGTTAAGAGAGCAGGTGAAACATTACTGGACTGTGTCCAACAATGCATGGATTATACACAAGTCCGAGGGTGATGGGACACCACTTTGTACATGTGGAAGCAGAAATTTAAGGCAGGGCCTTTTCTAACAAAGCAGTGCTATTTGAGCACCATTTTAGACAGCGCTTAGGGAAGGGGCAGCTGTAAGGTTGCAGTAACTGAGGGGGCTGTCAAAGCCTATCACCAGTGAATTCTGAGTCAGTGATGGGGTTCGCTTTACTTTGGTGCCCTATATGCTGCTATCACTGCATTACAGGAGCTGCCTCTATTAACTGAACTTTATTTGAAGAGGCCCAATTTACATCCAAAGGCTAGAGGCTTTTTGCGCTCAAGCTTGAGGATGTGAAGTGCTTGGGTCTGGAACAACTCCTCTTCCACCATTTGAGGCCTTTCACCATCCGCTTGGTGACCCTCCAGAAGTTAAGAGCATGTGCTATTGCCTAGTGTTAGGCAACATTCAAAGTTGGTTAATATATCAACTGCAGGTCTTGACAAAACAAGAATGTCAGATAATCCCAACAGCTTTTCCACCGCTATCTCTGCATGAAGAATGCAGATGAATTACAGCAATTGTGGAGAATGGCACCTGCGTGCAGCACTATGAACTTTCAGACCCTAGGGTACACTACATCATACTTGGGACTCAAGTTATATACCAGTTGGTATTATGCCAATTCAACTGTACATATGTTTATCCACTCCTGGCCAGTAAGTAAAGTGCAGAGATCTACAGCCAGCAAAATAAGTGGTCCAGCCCAAAGAAATAAAACCAGGTTAACCACCCTGCACTCCAGCTCAGTTCCCAATCAAGGCCAACATCTTTTATGGACAACTTGCAAGTGGGCCAATTAGGCAGAGGATTACACCATAAAAAGGACTGGAAAACTATTCCTGTAGATGGCTTTTGAATGCATCAACATGTTAATACTATGTGTGATACGATTTAAACTGACTTCGTGAAGTTAGTAGCAGGCTTGGACCTCCCAATACTACAACTATGCTAGATGGACTTGTCGGCAATTTTATTAATTGCTATTGCATTAACAAATTCATTTACCACCAACTACTTTTGTTTGCATTTCATTTAAAGTGTTTGCATTATATGCATACTACAGGTAGTAAAAAGTTTAACTTGGGCATATATACTGACACTGAATTCTACAACACTGCATTGTACTCCACTCAAACACTCTGCAACAATGCACTATGCCACTCCAATATACACAACACTGCCACTCAATACAACACCAACATTCGAGTCATGCTGAAATGCTGGCATGCTAGTGCACATGGGTAAAACTGTCAGAGCTAATAGTTTTGCATATGCACAACCTACTGGCTTTGCCAATGGGACGTAGCCTGATGGTGTTGCACATCTGAGGCACATGGTGTATGGCTAAGCATTTAATACCTTCACATCAGATGCTCCCTCAGTATTGCTCTAATTGCCTTCCCAAACAAGGGACATTTGGTTGCTTACCAGTGCAGAGCACCATCACATGGGCAGCGGACTCAACATAACATGCAGTCAGCTTTCAGATCGTGGCAATCCAAAAAATGTGGTGTCTTAAAAGCCTGCATTTAATAGCCCCATCATTCACTCGGGCTTTGCACCAGTTAGCAGTCATAAATCAGTTTCTCACCAGGTACGTTTTTGACAGCAAGCAACAGGAAGGCCACACGTCCCAGTTTCTCCATGAGAAAAATTGCTAGGGAGATTTGCACATAACAATGGGCACTGTCAAAGTTGGTAGTGTCTTAGTAACTTTACCTGGTCTATGCTCTTCAGCCTGTACTAGCACAGTTGGTGTACGTGATCAGAAAAAAATCTAGCAAAGGAGAGCCATGGGGAACAGACTAGGGAGAAGCACACCAATGAAAAAACAGGTAAGCAAACAAGGGCACAAAATGGCTTAGAGCTATCACAGGTGAGAGCAAAAAAGCACAGCTAGGATGAGAGGTGCAACTAGCATTTAAGGTCTTAACCTAAATAAACTATTTGCAATCCAATAGGTTTTTTATTTGTGAGCTGGCTACTGGTGTTGTAAATGCATAATTTGACTTGTCATGAATTGGTGAACTGCCTCATAATTTGGTACTTTCCCGCCACAATCCCAGGGACCCTGCATACAACAGTTGCTGGCTAACAATTCCCAAAAAGACAAGACTGCGCAGAATTAATAAACTAGAAGGGTCACCCTTACAGTGTTCAGTGTAATTAGGATGTTGTGGCCTGAAGTCATAATTGTAAAAAGGAACAATTAAGATACAATTATGCAAACCGAAAAAAAAAAAAACTTGGCATTAGGCTAATGATCTAAACAGCCCCTAGAGGCTACTACAACAAAAAATAGCATTTGAAGCAACATGGTCATGTAGCCTGTGAGCATAACCACAAGTGCAGCAAATATTGCAGTATTGCTCTCCCGCTGTGCTAGAGGAGCCACTTTGAGAATGGTTATCCATTGATTCAGGTGCAGTTAAAATAGATACTGTGGCTAGCTCACCTAATCCAAATAAATATGCTTTTCCACACCCCGACTTGTACTGGGGGTACTTAAAGTAATGAACCTAAACTTTTCTATTAAAGAAATAAAGATGTGATGGGGATTCACAAGTTCATACATAATTTAAACATTCTTCCACCAATTGTTAAGCTGGTATTCGGTTCAGTACATGCCTGTGATGCGAGTGCCACCTTTGTTAATACACATCCAGGTATTCCCAAAAGGGCACTTTTAAAGCAGTCCTCAGAGGGCACGCTGCAGTGCCAGATTAAGAGCTGGGCACAGAATAGCCTTTATCCTAACCAGGGCATGTTACTCTTGGGGCCAGGAATCCAGCCATCCTTATCCCAGGGCCTGGAAGCGAGGGCTGCTAAACGCAGTGCTACAAATCTCCTCCCCCCCTTCCCCTAAAATCCCAGAGCGGCACTGGTCAAACTCACAGAAAATCAAAGCATTGATATGACAACATCACAGGGTATCAGTGGTGCAGAAACAGTTTTGTTTCAGCAATGGGTGCCAAATACTCAGGGTTATAAATCTGTGACCGGAGTGTTAATGAAGCCTTCACAGCGATCCTGTAACAGCTAAAGGTTTTGGGGATAGAAAAGGGGCTTTAAGGAAAGGGACGCATTAAGGTAACCACCTATGTAAGAGTGCAAAAATCAACTAGGACAGAACAGTAGAGGCCGAGATAAACCCATTCCAATTCACAAAGTTTAGGTTTCATACACCTGCTCACGATACTACTGTTTAACAGTGAAGGTCAGCAGTTTGTTCCATTAAGCACACTAAGAAACGTCTTTTGAGCCTGTACGCGTTTCATAGTGGACGTTACCAAATATTCGTAAACTGTAAACCATACCACAATTAACAATGTTAGCAGTAAGGGTATGAAGTCACCATCCGTAAGGAGCCTCGTTTGTCACCCAAACCACGAGGCATTACAAGCCAAAAGCAGCAACCAAAGGGTATCAAATGACAGTGAAGTATACCAAGCCTGATTGTTAAAGATGAAGATAAACATCTTTATTATAAATGCTACACAAGGAAGCAAAACTGAACAAGTCCAGAACTCTTGGAAATTCCACAAAAGTATCCTGCTAACATAACTAGTTGAAAGCCAACTGAAACGGTCTTTCCAGGACACAGGCGAACGCTTCAGAGACAGAGGGTGACACGATGTTTGTTCTGCGGTAAGCCATAATTATCAGTTCCAGCTGTTCAGGGCCAGGAAGGTGGCAGGTGACATCCAGCAGCTGCTTCAGTCTCCATTCAAGCTCTATGCTCAGGTCTGCACCCGCGTAGCAGAAGCTTACTTGGACCTCTGCCTCATCTTTCGCCTTTTACGCTTCAGCCTAGGGAAAAAAAAAAACGGTGAATGTTCTAGTGCATCCTGAGTGTAGCCACATCCAGAAACATACCTTATATTGAATTCTAATTGCTAAGTAGAATCAGCAGTTATTTTCTGCAGTAAGCACACCGATAGCTAGTGACGCATGCGCCTTTTACCACGCGTGCCGTATAAGAAATTTGTAACGGCATTAATTGTAAAGGTACATTCGTTGTAAAGTTCTATGGGTTAATGGATTACCGATGTGTGGTTATGACCGCGTTGCAATACCGTTTCATGTTGGAACCCAAATGTCTTGCTCTGCTAATTCAGGATACATGGGCGAACGTGATTGGATTTAACTGGCTTGTCCTATGACTGCAAGTACTGTGGCTCTAGAGCCGCATTGTAGGCTGCAGTCGCTTTGAATGATATGTTCAAAATGTTTCCAAGACTGCATACCCCCCCCATCTGTTGGTTTACGAAGTCAGACACCGACAGAACATTTACGCTTCGTGTATTGGAAAGAGAGTATACCTGCACTTGTCAAAAAAGATCAAGTACTCGCATTCAGATGGGAACTTCTTAAGTCGCCGGCATGGACCTATCTTAGCTTTCATGCTATTAGTCAGTCATCTGACCAGCTTTGGCACATAACCCGCCCTACAGTAGTGTAGTTGCTTACATATTAAAACATACAACTGTAGAGGAAGGTAGGTGTGAAGAGCAAATGTAGATAGAGTACCGGTTTAACATTGGACAAGGGTAGGGTTATCTGGCTTTAACTGAAGATACAAATGTATTTGCAGAACCACTGCCATAGGCCCCCATTTTACTCCCTCACTAGTAGGTGAGCAAGTATGCACCAATGCCCTTTGACTGGTATGAAAGGCCACTACAATTGTGCTATTCTGCGGCCTCGAGGTCTGTGTCACAGATTTGCCTTTAATCTGCAGTTGAAGCAGATTAACAGTTGTAGTTCACAAGGACCAAAACTTAATCATGGAGACGTATTTCTGCACAGTGGGAGGCCTTATGCAAAGGTAGGCTCCAGGCAGCTTTAGTAGGGAGGGGCGGGAAGCAGACTCATTCCTACAGACACGCACATCCATCAATTCATACCATTTGAAACATGCATGCACCAAACATTCATTTTAAAACACACGCCAATGAGGGAAGGCAGCAGTCCCAGTGTAGGATAGGGTCAGTGAGACTGCCAATACCACCCCACTGTGACGAAGTGTCACTCACCCTGGGCACTCCAGGGCTTAAACCTGAAGGCACCTTTGCTGAGGAGACCACGCCCATAGGAGCTGTGACCTCAGCCCAGCTAAGTTCAACTCAGGCAGCCAGGAGTCTGCGCAAATCGTGCATGTCTGCTCCTGGCTGCCTGACCTGAACATGAAAAGCCTTTCCATTGGCCCTGGGTATTAAGCACCAAATATACTCAAGTGCGGTACAGCATTAACATGACCCAGGTAGAGACGGTTCTAATACGCCACCCTTAAACGGCAGTTGTCTAAAGAACACATGCGTGTAAGACAGAACCAATACGGAGCATGTGGGCTACTTCCACAAAAGGCTTGTTTACTAAGGCACTCAGTCAAGAGAAACGGAAATGCCCAATTTAAATCGTGGCTGAGTGGGAACAGTACTCAGTTTTAATCGGTCATACTTAACTACAGTGATGACCATTATATTTTACAGCTCTCGATAGGGACCTACCTAATCTAGAAAGTTTGGGTTGATTAACCCATTGCCGCATTGACATTTAGATTACATTCCTTCCTGCATAATATGCCAGATGCAAGAGCCATTCCCTGTATAAAACGTGAATGCCACATTAAACTTGAATACATAAAATAACGAGTGATCTCACTGCCCAGCCTAGTCACTAAACGGTGCAGTTGCCTAGCTACTCAAATAAACGTTTCTGAACCCATTTTTGAAGTACCACCAGTATTTAACTAGAACCGCACATTTAGTTAATGCAAGTGTAACATACGAACATCAGTATCCTTCCTGACAGGAGGCGCCACTAAACAGCGCTTTGAAAGCAACCAGCACAGTAGGCTTTAAAGCATTCTTTCTACCATATTATAAACTGCGTGAAAAGCAATTGCGAGTTAACACCTTACCCTTGCGAAAGATACCTTTACACAATACTATGCGAAGGATACCCCTATCACATGCCTGCCTTATCCTCTAAGCTGGATAACTGACCTCCGTTTAATAAAGTTAGCTGCTCATATCTCAAGTGAGGAGAAATCTCAGTAATTCGGTACAACCTAATCGGAAGAAAATACATGTGTTTGAGGGTGAGCCAAGAGCCTTGCTACACAACTCACCCCTTGCAATGATTGCACCCACCCATAGGGTTACCATTTGATTTTGCGAACATGCTATGCCGATTCTAAATACGACTGCACCTACAGCACCCAAGGGCACTTTCTGCAAACGAAGCGTAGGAGGTTGTGTGTGCAGTACGAGAAAACGGGTACTGTTCCAGTGGCCATAGCAGCGTTTTTCTATTGCTTTGGGGTCGTGGGTTTTAAGAGCTAGCAATTTACACTGGTTAACTGCTGCAAGTTAAGTATGCATCAGACCATTTGTATGTGGACATGAAACAGCAACACGATTGTGTTACGTAGAGTGCAGTATCACCCAGGCCCCGATAGAACTAAAAAAAAAAAAGTCAGGACAGTTCGTTACAGCATCCATGTAATAGATGCGAGGCCCTCATGGTACAGCAGATCGCTCCATGATTTGAGTGTAATAGAGGGTTAAGACAGCTGGATCTTGTCAGTATGTGTGGGATGTGATTGTTTAGGTATGCAGGGCGTTAAGTAGTTCCCTGTACGAGTATACTTCTGGAAAAAGCGTACGTCATAAGCCCATGCCATGGAAAGCTACTCGACGTATGAGCAGAAATACATTAAAGATCAAATGCAGCCGTCCATAAAGTAAGCTAGCTTACCTGCGCATACGCTTCTTCCTCCACTGGATTGGAGATATAAGGTGGAAAGAAAAAAAAGGTATAGTTAATACATATATTACAAAATACCTCGTTCACGTAAAGAAACATGGGTGATAAGCGCACAACAATTCGTACAAGGAGGAAGAGGCGGGTCTCACCCATACACAAAGCAGATTACATTTCCTCGTATCCCACTGGCGTGCACTGCACCAAGACGGCATGTGCGCCCAAGCTAAACATAACCGCACTGCCTTCCAACATCGCACTGAAAACTGCTAGATACCAAACCACCATATCCGAAAGAAACTAGTACGTTTAAACGGTACGCCCCATTGTTGCCAGTATATTACAACAGGACGTAATGCGGGAACAGGCTCCAATATTCCGAAAGGAACAACGTGAAATTGCTGCTTTCCCTGGCCGCTTAGTACCCAGTTGCCTCTCTCCTAAACCGCGCGCACAGTGCCTACTTTTGCAAAAGCCCCTCCATGAAATAAGATCCCCGGTTCCCTCAGATACCAAACCTCCCACCTTCACAGACCGCTATTACCCAATAAGGTACCGCTCACCTTAGCTCTCATCTCCGGAGGATCTGCCTGTGAAGAGGTAAAAATAAATAGTTAATTTTCAAGGATGATGGCACCGGGAAGCTGCGGATTGAAAACGGATTTCACACGGGGCCCTCGGCAGCCAAAAGATCCAAATACCTACCTTCCAAGATGGCGCCAATGACAAGAGAACGTCACAGCGCCGGACTGCCGTATATATAGTGAGGAGGTTCTTTACGTCACTTCCGAGCTATGGATGTGACGAGGAAATGTGGGAGTTGTGGTTTTTCTGTCGGAATCCATTTTGTATCACCTCCAATAGTACAGTCAGTGATGTGCCAAATAGTGTATAATCTGGAACGCAGCCCGGGTTTAATATTTTTTTTAAAACTGTTTCAGTGTGTAGAACCCATTCACACGACAGAATATCAGAAATCGTGAATACATTGTGCATACTTTTAACACGCATACCAAAGGAAGGAAGCTTATCTCCGATGTAGAACATTCTGTCATATCTAAATTTCACCGATGTGCAGTCTATTTTGGTTAATACAATGACGTCGCTATTTAGTGCAAGAGAACATTTCCCCTAAATTTATTTGAAAGTGCTAGATGGTACGAACTTTTTACGAAAGACCTCGTGGCGCAACGGTAGCGCGTCTGACTCCAGATCAGAAGGCTGCGTGTTCGAATCACGTCGGGGTCATTTTTTTTTCTTAATTTTCTTGAAAAGCAGGCCCTCATATACCCATCGAATCATTCTTTAAAACATAAGGTTAGCTCAATTAGTTACGTTTTTACATTTATTCAGCAAAAATAACAAATTGGCATTAAAATATAAAAGCGCAACCGACGAAGACAATAGGTACATGTTTTCAGATTCAGGAAGGCCCTTAAGACATTTTGTATAGCGTCAGGCGGTGGATTCTGTATGAACATCTGTTCAGTTCAATCAGGTGCAGTGCTTTAAACCCCTCCATACGGCCCATACCCGCAAATGATAACACTGGAGTTGGTATGTGTTTGGAAATCTTTTGGCCGCAGTTTATTGAACAGTTAGTTTACAGCATGCCCGCCCTGCTTTTATGAGGGCCATAAATCATTCTGTCAAGTTGTTGCGAGCGATACATTGCCATGTTTGTGGTTCAGCTTGGTACATTTGTGTCGTACCTCACTTCGCCTTCCCGCTTAACAATGACTTCTTTGTTACATGCCGTCGTTCCTTTGTTTTCAATCAATCTCCCGTTTGGTCTTTAGCCGTTATTCCTTTTTTTTTCCAGTAGGAAGGTACTCGTTTCTTTAGGCTTAACTCGCTACCTTTGTTTAGTCCTTGTGTCCCGCTCTCTGGCGGACCCGGGCTGCGAGTGCCGTGTTTTCGAGTACCTCCGCTGGCTTCCTTACCCTGCCGTGAGGCATCCCAAGGTAAGTAGCCCTGCCACCCCGCTGCGTGGGGTGTGGCCTTTGTAGTTCTTGTTTATCTCTCCTTTCCGCCACGCCGACCCTCGGGTTACCGCTCGAGGGTGGCTCCCCCTATTTCATCTGAGTTTATTCGCATCCAGCCAGCTGCAGGGCAGCCCATAAGTTGTCCCAGAACACCTCAGTCCCCTGGCGGGACAGGTGTACCCCGTCTCTCGCAAAGTATTCCGGCCTTTGTAGGTTGATGAGCCCATGCCTGACGCATTCCCATCCATTTTGCATGCAGAATTTTTTGACCGCTATGTTCAATTTTTTCCTTGATCTGTCCAGGGCGCCTGCTGATATGGCTCCTCTCCATTCCCTTCTCGGGATGATTTCTGACCATACCAGGGATACTTCTCCTAAAGTTCTGGCCGCTGACACGAGATTTGCCCTAATACTTGCCAATAGTTCCCTCCTGCCGAGCTGTGCCAGGTCATTGCCCCCCAGGTGGATGATCATTACGTCGGGTTCACGATGTCGTGAGGCCAGTAGCTCTCTGAGCCTGCCTTGGAAGTGTTCCCATTTCATGCCCGGGAAGCCAAACCATTTCACCTCTGTATGACGGGGGCGCTGCTCGTTCGTGGGGTCGCCCGATTCCCACCATGTCTGTGTTCTGCGCACGAAAGAGTGTCCGATTATCCATACCGTTATGTGTTGACCTGGGTGTATAAGGGGGAAAATTGAGGGTCTGGCTTTGGCTAGTGTTTTCCTTCTTTATGTTGTTCCCTGATGTAGCCCTTGTAAGCGTTGGAGCTCCATCTCCCGATTGCTTTGATGCCGTGCTCTGGTATGCCGTAGCGCGCCGCCGTGGTTGCTGCCCCTATTCTGAATGAGTGGGTGCCAAATTTGTTGGCGGGGAGCCCTATGTTGGTCAGGGCCCTCCTCAGGACTGCCTTGAGCTGGTAAATGCTCAGGAAGTCTCCATTTGCGTGTTTCAGAAGCGCTCCCTGCCCCTCTGTGCTTAGCTTCATGTAATCCCGTGTGCTGCACACTGGGCATGCTTCGTGGTCGTCTAGGCACCTTAAATCAATTCTTTTGCCTTTTCCCAGCTGGTCAGTCTTGGATTTCCGTAGCATGATTTGCATGTCTTTCTCCCTTAACTGCACGTCTTGTCTCTGTATGCATGTATCTGCCCGCCCGCCCTTTGCTGGGGCCACCAGCTCACTTACTCTAAAGGCCCCAAAAAAGGCCAGCGTGAATGCTGCCCTGAATAGGGTATGTTCGAAGCTTTCGCAGCAGATGTGTCTGAGGGCACCGACCAGCAGCTTCAGGGTGCTGAACTCGATTGGGCGCCGTTGGTCCCGGGCCGGCCCCTCCAACCGGCGCCACCCTCTCATTGCGGATTTTATGTAATGGGAGTTTGCCGGGTCTCTGCCTGTTGTCAGTTTGCTGTAGTGGGCCACTGCTGTTACATGTGCTTGAGCCCAGGACTTGGTTTTCTTCTGTGTGTAAGCCCATTGTATGAAATGCTCGATAGCTCTTTGAGATTCCTCGTGGAACTCAAAAGACTGCAGGCCTGTCACTGTTAGCACTCTGTTTGCGTACGTAGCATAGCGTTTTGCTGTCTTGGGTGCTAGGGCGTGCTTTATTAATGCCATTAGGTCCCCTCTACCAGGCCCCATAAACTTGTGGGAAATGGTGTCATCTCTTTCTCCGCGCCTGGGACCAGTGTCCTGAACTTTCCCATCTGGAAACGAGAGAGGGCATCAGCTTTAGTGTTTACTGCGCCCTGCACGTGCCTTGCTCTTATGTCTAGGTTGTTCTCCAGCTGTAGAAACACCATGTATCTCAGCAGTTTTAGGACCACTGCGCACTGGGATGCCCCCCTATTGATGGCGTGCACTACCGCTTGGTTGTCCGACCATAATGTGAGTTTCATATTCTTTAGTTGTTCCCTCCATATGGTCAGGGACACTGCAATGGGAAATAGCTCTAGCAGTGTGATATTTTTTGTGAGGCCTCGGGCAGCCCAAGACTCTGGCCATTTTTTGGCACACCACTTGTCCTTTAGCAGGGCCCCGAACCCTACGCTGCCTGCCGCATCAGTGTACAATTCAATCTGTCTGGCAGACACCCAACCCTCTCTCCAGATCAATGTGCCATTGAAGTCTGTAAAAAATGCCTGCCATGTCTGCAGGTCCTGTTTTACCCCTGATGTCAGCCTGACGTGGTGGTGTTTCTTCTCTAAACCCCTAGTTAGCTGTGTTAATCGCCTGGCGAATACCCTTCCCACCGGGATGACTCTTGCGGCAAAGTTGAGTTTGCCTAAAAGCTCCTGTATTTCCCCGAGGGTGGCCTTCTGCTTGCCCACTAGCCTTTTGATGTTTCCTTGGAGGTCCTTGACCTTGTCCGGTGGTATGCTGGAAGTGCCTGCTAAGGAATCCAGCTCTATCCCTAGAAAGACTAGCCTGGTGGTTGGGCCCGTGGTTTTATCTCCTGCCAATGGGATGCCCAGTTCGGCTGCCAGAGTTTGGGAGGCATTTAGTAGGTTTTGGCATTCGGGGCCACTGGGTTCCCCTATGAATAGAAAGTCGTCCAGGTAGTGCAGCTTGCCGCCCCTGGGGTGTTGTTTGTGTAGGGCCCACTCCAGGAATGTGCTGAATATCTCGAAATAGGCGCAGGCAATTGAACACCCCATGGGCATCGCTTTGTCAAAGTAGGTATTTCCCTCGAAACTGAACCCTAGTAAGTGATAGCTCTCTGGGTGTACAGGCAGGAGTCAAAAGGCTGCCTCTATGTCGGCCTTTGCCATCAGCGCTCCCCCGCCCCTTTGTGCGTACTAAATCGACTGCGTCGTCCACTGAAGTGTAACCCACCGCGCAGTGGTCTGGGTCTATGCCATCGTTAACCGAACTGCCTTCGGGGTAGGATAGGTGATGGATGAGTCTGAATTTGCCTGCCTCTTTTTTGGGAACAATCCCCAGTGGGGAGACTAGGAGTTCGGGTGGGATGGGAGGTGCTAGGGGGCCCTCCGCTCTCTCTAGCTCAATCTCTTTGTTGATTTTTTCTCTTATGATTGAGGGGAACTCACTTGCTGAGCGCAGGTTTTTAGGTGTTGTGCTGTATGGTTGTGCCCGGGACGGAATTTTAAAACCTTGTTCAAAGCCTTCGCATATTAATTTAGCATTTTGTTTGTTGCCGTATTCGTTAGCCAGTTGTCTCAGCTTGGCTGTGTTAATGGGGGAAGCTGCTAATTCCACCTTTCTTCCCAGCCATGGAACCATGCTGGCTTGTCTACTTCTTTTTGCCTTTTTCCCTCTTGACGCTGTCCCCCCCCCCTCTTTTGCATTCTGTTGCGGGGTGACCGCCCCCGCATGTTGAGCACACGTGCCTAAATTTGCATGCTGAGCCCCATGTGCACTCGTCTTTCTCAAATTTGTAGCATACTGCCGTGTTTGCTCTACCTGCCTGCTGCCCTTTCCATTGTGTGAGCTGTTGTTTCTTGTGGTAGGGTTTCGCTTTGTCATACTTGCTTTTTTGGTAGCTCCCGCGAAAGGGCTGCTCGCCTTTGTTTGCCCATGACCTAGCTTCTCTCGCTATCATCATTTTATGCATATACCCTGCCACGTCCTCCTCATCCCATTCCATATCTGGGTGTGCCTGCATTTTTAGCCTAAAGCCTTTGTCGTAGTCTAGCCATGCCTCACCAGCGAATTGCCTCTGTGCCTCGTGTATCTTTGACTCGTATAGCCACAGATCTTTTGCACAGTGTGGGAACTTCTCGACTATTATACAGGCCATGATTCTAAAGGCGTCTAGCCAGTTATCGAAATTCCTTTCCTTTCTGACTCTGTTACGCTCTCTCCTCTCCTCTTCTTTTTTGTCAACTGTGGTTAGGTCAAGGCCCTCTACTTGGATTTCTAGCAGGGTGAAGATGTCTATGAACTCTCTGCGCCATATCCTTTCTTTTACCGCTAGTGGGATCAGGCTTGCTAGCCCTGGCGCCCTTGCTACCATGTACGGTCTCCCCAGGGTTCCCCTTTTGTATGTTTCTGGGGCCCGCCCGCCCGCAGATGGGCTGCGCCGCCTGCGTGTGCTCCTATCCGAGTCCCATGCCTGTGTTGGCTTAGCTGTGGGGTTTAAAGGAGCTGTCTCCTCCTCCCCACTGTCGGGTGATGGGGTACGCTCGCGCGCTGTGTCTGCTCTAGGGGCCCTGGACCCCCTCCCTTTTACTATGCTGGGGCCTGTTTCGATCCTGCTTTCTGTGTCCCCCAGTTCTCTTGCCTCAGGCGCCCCCCCTGCTTTTGCAAATAATAGCGGCGCCATTGATTTCAGACATTCTTGGACAATTATGCTGATCTGCTCACCATTGTTCGCCTTCGCTCTCTTGCTGGGACCCGGGGTGGGTGCTTCGGTGTGGTCTGCCGCTTCCTTCTTGTCCCCCTTTTTCGTGCTCCTGCTCGTGTTGCGCTGTCGCTTCTTTGCCTCCGTCTGCGGTTCCTCGCCTTCCGGTGCTGCGCCACCTGTCGCGTTGTCGTTGCGCTCGTCCTGCGCCATCGCTCCTTCTGTGCTTATTCCTTTTATCTGTTTTAGGATCCAGTCCTTGCTGCGTGTTGTTGCCGCTTCCCTAGCGGCTTTGATGATCTCCTCGATGTCAAGCTCTACCATTGGTCCGTTCTCCATGGTGCCTCGTTGGTCAGTCCACCAACAGGGTCGCGTCACCCCGGCTGGGCTGTCCCCTGCTGTTGTTAGGTGATCAACTCGGGCCGCGTCGCCGCAAGGGCTGTCCCCGGTTGTTGCTGCTGGTGGGGTTGTAGTAGCTGCAGCCAGGTCGCGTCGCCCTTTGGGCTGTCCCTGGCTGCTGTCCTTCTTTGTTTGTTGCTTTGATGCTCTCCTGCTCTGTGTTGGGCCCTTGCTTAGTCCGCTAGGTGAGGGAGGGGCTTGTCTCCCCTCTACAGCTGTTTTAAATGCTCGACCGTTTCCCTTCCTCTGTCTTGTTTTTTTTTTTTTTTTTTTTGGTACGTCCCGGCTAATCACAACGTTCCGGGTGGCAGCTGGATTCGAACCCCTGTCACGGGGCGGCTTCCGGTGACGGCGGTCTTAAATTCGCCACTGAGCTATGGGCTGTTGATGCCCGAGTGTTTTAGCCGTGGGAGCTTGTGGCACGGAGGCTAGATGTTTGCCGCGCTCGCCTCCCTGTACTCGTAGGGGTCCTTTGCGGGCTGGGTCCTTGCCTCGGGGGCAGCGCGGTGTTTGCCGCCTGCTCGAGTGATCGCTACCGTGGTGTGAGGCACCGTTTCAGAGGAGCCCAGCGCCCAGCTTTCGAGGAGGGTGCACACGGGCTCACCTCCGACCTTCAGAGGGCAGGGGCGGTGCTTACCGGCGCGGCGAGTTCCGGCCGGATGGATCCCGGTTGCTGGTTGCGGCGCGGCGGGTGAGTGCCTTTGCTTTCTTTGTCTCCGCTGCGCTGTTGTGCTGGCCGCGTGGTTCCCGGTCGGTCCTTCCGCGCTGCTGCTGCTTGAAGCTGGTTGCAGGGCGGTCGCGCTCCGGCCCGCCGGTCTCCTGCGCCGAACCGCGTCTCCGCCGAGCTGTTGGGCTAACTTGCGGCCTCAGGTGCTTGCGTGTCCGCGCTGTGGCTGGTTGCAGGGCGGTCGTGTCCCGGGCTGCCGGTCTCCCGCGCCGATCCGCGTCTCCGCCGAGCTGTTGGGCTGACTTGTGGTTCCTTCCGTGTCTGCCGCTGCTTGTGGTGTCGGGCTGCTTGAAGTGGTCCCGGCGTGCTCCTGTTGTCTTCTTCTCTCCTGCTGCCCGGTCTCCTGCAACTTTTGTGGGTACTTGGAGCCGGGCAGCCTTTTATCCCCCATTACTGCCCTCCGGGCCCATGGGGGTGGGGGGGGGGGGTGCGCGATTCAAAAAATGCTTGCACCCCCATTGGTTTAGTTGTTTTATTTCCTGTCTCCCCTTTCTGTTTCCGCCAGAACGTCCGTTTTGCGTTCTTGGCCGGAAATGGTGGGGTGCTCGCGGGGGGCTTCCGGTACCCCTATTTTCTATTGTGACGTTGCGCGCCATTTTTGGCGCTTTGTTTGCTCAGGGCCGCGGTGGGGTTTCCGCTCCGGGCCCTCCTGAGCTCCCTTCGGTCGCGGGCCTTCGCCCAAAATGGGCCGGTACTGAGCACTGGCACTTCTTAATTTTACGAGCTGAGGACCGACAATTCTATATCAGGACCGGAGGCGAGGATTATGCAGTTCTTTCTTCACTTTTTATTATCCAGCAGATTCAAAGTACAACAAAAAAATACAACAAACTACAACTCCCATGAGTCCGTAGTCATGGAAACCAAGAACCAATGAACAATAACAATATTGACAGTATAAATGACATCGCATAACGTCATCCACCCTTTTTCTTCACTGCTCGGTGAAGTGCCTTTTCTGCCTCTCGCTAATTGTTTGACCTAGTCTTCGCGTGTACTTGACGATTTGGTTACGCGCGTTTAGCGCAATTGTTTTTTTCTTCCTTGCAGGTTGTTTCTTGTTGTAGCAACGCTGTTGCTACGAGTGCGCGGTAGGCTTTGGTGCCCGAGCGCGTTGTGAGTGCGGTAACGCGTTGGGCCCTCTAGAGGGCGCGCGTTCCGTTTTTGACATCGCGAGTGCAGCACGCGCGTTTTTCAACGCGCAGTGCTGCGTTTTTCATCGCGTTGGGCTTGCTTCTTCTGCCCAGTGCCAGGCTCCCTCCTGGGACACCGTTTTGGCGGTTGGCTATTGTAAGGCATTGTGCCTTGCAGATTTTTGTCAAGACAGGAGTAGGAGGGGGTCGTTCCCCACAAGATTTGGGGCGTAAAACGTTTTTTGGTTTGTTCCTGTCTACCGTTATGCAACCTGCCCAGGACCAGGAGTCCTTTCCCCTCATGCCCTCCGAGGCCCCTTCCCTCCGCGCTCTCCCTTCAGGGGTGGAGGTGGTCTTATTGCAGGCCATTGCGCAGGCTTTGGCTCCTTTCAAAGAAAAATGACGCAACTGGCCGCGCAGGTTTCTAGGGGCTCTGGCGTGACGGGGGTTGCTCATGGGGCTTCCCCCAGGAACCACGCAAGCGTAATGCGGGGCACCTTGGGGAATCGGAGGTTCCTCCTTCCCTTTCAGATAACGGTGCGCCCTAGCAGCTGCGATTACCCTCCCGGGAGGGCTCTTTGCCCGGGGTTATCGGTGACAAGGGTCACCAAAAATCCGATCTCTTCATGGGATCTTCATTGGGCATGGTTGACGGTTCAGAAGGAGATTCTTCCTCGGCTGAGGACCTGGAAACGGGGCGTCCGTGGCGCCCAGGTGCCTCTCTCCCGGATGCCCAGGAGCCGGGAGAGTCGGATTCCGACATGTTTGAGCCAGAAGGCATTTATCACCCCCGCTCTTCTGAATGGCACCCGGACCCTAAAGTGGCAGATTACGTGGCGGGTAAACTCTGTCAACCGCTAGACAAAGAAGTGCGGGCACGACTCAGGGCAGAGTGTCCCCGCCCCACTCTTCCGGATAGAGTGGCCGCCACTCCGGAGTTGGACCCGAAGCTTTGTACTTTCTTTGGGAAGTACGTTAAAGACCCAAAGAAGGGGATTGATAGGTCTTGGCTGGCGTGCCAAGATAAACTCCTGGACGTCGTGGGACCCCTCACGCAAATCATCCAATTGGCCGATCGGGCCAAATTGTCGGGTACACCGCTTCAGACTGAGGTCGTGGCGGGTTGGGCCCAGCGGGCTTTATGCCTTCTGGGGAATGCCAACTCCGCTATTTCGTCAGAGAGGCGCCGTTCCCTGCTGCTTAAGATTGACCCCAAGCTGGGGGAATTATCATTCTCAGAGGCAGGAGCGGTGGCGCAGGGGAATCTTTTCGGTGACCCCTTCGTCAAGGAGCTCGGGAAGTTTGTGGCCACTTTTTCGGCCCTGGACAAGGCCCAGTCCTCCATAAAGAAAAGTTTTCCGGGAAAGGTTTTTGGAGGGGCCGGACGAGGTAGGGGTTGCTCTTCCGGCCGCCAGTTCCAGCAAGGCCCTGGTACTTCCTGTCAATTCAGCTGTCAAGACGGTCGTCAGGGAACCTTCTTCCCCAACAGGGGGAAAGGTCGGAGACGAGCGGGTAGAGGAGCCTGTGGTGCAGCCAATGCTCCGGGAGGACCCTCTGGTAAGGATTACCCCTTCTTTCCCTCAAAATCTGGGGGGGCGGCTCCGCGGGTTCAAACACAACTGGGAGCGCATCACATCGGATGCATGTGTGCTTCAAACGGTGTCAGGTTTTCACATAGAGTTCAGGGGCACCCCAGTTCAAGAGTCGATCCCCAAACCCATGTTTTTTTCGGATGCGGATTCGCACCTCGTAGATTCGGAGGTACAGGAACTACTGCGCAAAGGCACTATTTGCCCCACGTCGATTCACCCAAGAGGGTTCATCAGCAACCTCTTCCTGGTAGAGAAGAAGGACAAAGGTTTTCGCCCGGTTATCAATTTGCGGGCCTTCAACGAGTGGGTGGTATATCGCCACTTCAAAATGGAGGGGATTCATCTCCTGAGGGATATGTTACTCCGAGGGGACTGGATGGTCCGTCTGGACCTCAAGGACGCGTACCTCACGGTCCCCATTTTTCCTCCACATCGCAGGTTTCTGCAATTCCGGTGGCGACACCAGGTATTCGAGTTCACCTCTCTCCCCTTTGGCCTGTCGTCTGCCCCATGGTGCTTCACCAAGCTCCTCAAGCCGGTGGTAGAGCTCCTTCGTTCGAGGGGAATCCGTCTCATTATTTACCTGGACGATATCCTCCTGATGGATCAGTCCAAGGATTTTCTTATCTCCCATCTGAACACGACTATTGTGCTGTTGCAGGATCTGGGGTTTGTTATCAACTTCCAGAAATCCGACCTGACCCCATCGCAGTCAATGACGTTCTTGGGGTTCCTGATAGATTCACAGGTGGCTTCCCTAAGTCTCCAGCTCCAAAAAATGCAAAGATCAAGAAGGAGCTGAGGATCGTGCTGAGACGGGACAAGATCTCGCTTCGCCAGTTAGCCAGAGTGGTGGGTTTACTATCCTCATCGATTCAGGCTATTTTTCATGGCCCTCTTCACTACAGTGCTCTCCAATGCCTCAAGGCACATCATTTACGAAGGGGGCTGACCTACTCCGAACGGATAGCTCTCAATTTGGAAGCCAGAATGGAGTTGATGTGGTGGTTGGACCACATGGAAGCGTGGAACAGGAGGGCCATCTTCGGCTCTGCTCCCGATCTGGTCATAGAGTCGGATGCCAGTCGCCATGGTGGGGATCTCGTTGCGGGGATTTGTCCTTCGGGGGTCGATGGACGACTCAGGAGCTCGACCTCCATATCAATTGTCTGGAACTTCTGGCGGGCTCGTTCGCGATCAGATCCATGACCCGGGACAGGGTTTCTTGTGTGGTCCTTCTCCGGATGGACAATGTCTCAGCGGTTCAGTACATCAACCGCCTGGGGGGCACCCGATCCAGAGCACTAGCCGCACTGGCGAAGGATTTTTGGCATTTTTGCCTCGCGCACCAGATTTCGGTCACAGCGGAATACCTTCCGGGCATTCACAATGCTACGGCCGACTGGAACTCCAGGTATCTTACGGATTCCAGCGACTGGCAGCTGGATCCAGCGATTTTCCGCGCGATTATGGCCCATTGGGGTCCTTGCACAGTGGACCTGTTTGCCTCGAGGTGGAACGCGCAGATTCCCCGCTATTTCAGTTGGCGCCCCGATCCGGGGGCAGAGGCGGTCGATGCGTTGCAGCAGACCTGGACCTCCTTTCTAGGGTACGCATTTCCCCCCTTCTTGATGATTCCGAGAGTCCTGTCTCTAGTACGCCGTCAACAGGCCACGATTATTCTGGTGACTCCGTTGTGGCGCTCTCAGGCGTGGTTCCCAACCCTGCTAGAGCTGTCGTGCGACTTTCCTCTTCGCCTTCCTCTGCACCCCTCAATCCTTCGGGATGCCTCGGGCCAGTGCAATCCGTTGGTCCTCCAGGGTCACCTGAAGTTGGCAACCTGGAAGATTTCCGGAGACGCTGGCACGATTGCCGACTTTCGCAAGAGGCTCAAACCCTCATTTCTCAAGCCTGGGCCCCTGGGACTGGAAAGAGGTACAAGTCAGCCTGGTCTAGATGGGCTAGCTGGTGTCTGGACAGACATACCGATCCCTTGGGGGCCCACGTTACAGACGTGCTGAATTTCTTGGCAGAATTGGCCGCGCCAGGGTTGTCATATTGCACAGTGAACTCCTTTCGGTCCGCTATATCGGCTGGACATCCGCCTCTAGAGGGTTACCCAGTGGGTTCCCATCCATGGGTTTGCAGGCTACTCAAGGGGCTGCGCCTATCCCGTCCTCCCCTCCCTAGATATTCTGGAGTGTGGGATGTTAACCTGGTCCTAAAACTACTATCCTCGTGGCAAGATAATTCTTTCCTTTCTAGGAAACAGTTGTCAGCGAAGTTGGCAATGTTATTGTGTCTCATATCTTGCAAGAGAGTCTCGGACGTTCGGGCTCTTGATGTGACGGCCAGAGTCTTCTCTCCTGATGGCGTTACCTTCATGATTTCTCGAAGGACGAAATGTGGTACTAGATCGGTGTCTTACCCGGCGTTTCCCTTTGCCTCAAAGTTGTGCGTGGTGCGTTGTCTCAAAACGTATGAAGAGGTCACAGCTGCTCTTTGCCCCTCTGGGGAGAACCAGTTATTGATTTCCGTAAAGAAACCGTTCAAGGCGGTCTCTTCACCTACCATTGCTAGGTGGGTTAGATGGATCCTTTCTGAAGTGGGAGTGAACATTCGGGTCTTCGGCGCCCATTCAACTCAGGGTGCCATGGCCTCTAAAGCCATCCAGGTAGGTGCTAGACTAGAGGACATCATGAACGCAGCTGACTGGTCCTTGGAGTCATTTTTCAAGAAATTTTATTTTAAAACGATCCATGAGGCAGCCTCTCTGGTGGTAAGTAAGCTTTGAACTTGCATAATCCTCGCCTCCGGTCCTGATATGGAATGTAAAATTTCCTAGCTACCGTGAAGGAAAGTTTCAATTCTATTAAGGACACGGAGGCGAGGATAATCCCTCCCGTCACATGTTAGGTTCCGCCCCGCCCGGAATAGACATGTGGACCAAGTTCAAGGTGGTATACTTTAGGTATTTTGGATTGCAGGCTCTGTTGTACGATGGGTTTTTTCTACTGTACAGTTTTCTGTTTCAAGTGATGTAGCATTTGGGTATAAGTACCAGATGGGTGTCTTCTCTATTCCTAATCGCTTTGTATGCCTAATGTTTCTTAGGTTTCAGCGGTTATGTGTTGCGGTTAATTATCTGGGGGCTGATGCCGTGTTACGTTTTCTCTTAGGTGCTGAGTCAACGACTATTTGAAGTTCTGCTGTCCCTTCGCAGTGAAGTCGAGGGTGGATGATGTTACGCGATGGCATTTATACTGTCAATATTGTTACTGTTCATTGGTTCTTGGTTTCCATGACTACGGACTCATGGGAGTTGTAGTTTGTTGTATTTTTTTGTTGTACTTTGAATCTGCTGGATAATAAAAAGTGAAGAAAGAACTGCATAATCCTCGCCTCCGTGTCCTTAATAGAATTGAAACTTTCCTTCACGGTAGCTAGGAAATTTTACATTCTCCACTCCCAAAGAGAGTACCGGTACTCAAGGTCAGATTGATAAGGTGGGCACTGCTGAAGCAGGTGTTTTTAACTAAAAAATTATTAATGAGTGTTTATGTATTTTGAAAATGAATTTGATGACAAGACCGGAGGCTCCTATTATGCGTTTCTTTTCTTACTTTATTCTATAGCAGCAGTCAAGAAAAAACTACAAATCCCATGAGGCTAACACAAACAGCCAATGGGATTCAAAACATAGTTCAAGACATATCCACCAATAGGGGTACACATATAGCATTATGATGTCACTTGACTGTAAGCAGCCCTCTTTTCTTGCTGCTGCAGTCAAGATAAGTTCACTCTTCACGTTTCTCTTCATGTCGATCATTTAAATTACTTGTTATATTTAGTTATTACAGTTTTACCGCTCTAAACCTAATTCGCTTCCTTTATTTTCTTGTTGTCGGCAAGTTGCCGCATTCTTTACACATCAGCGATCCTCTCGCGCGCGTGTTAATTATCTTCTAGCCTCAGGCAGCAACCGTCAGTCGCGTTGCTCCTGGGCTGCATTCCTGGGATTCCAGTGCTCCCCGCGCGCTGCGTGTTAACATTCTTTTCTCGCCTCAGGCAGCAACCGTCATTCGCGTTGCTCCTGAGGCGAGGGAAACCCCTAGGAAGCGCTCTCCGCGTTCCTGCTTTGTTTACTTGCTTTCCTCGCTGTCGCTGGACCGGCATTAAATTCATTGTGCCAGCACGTCGTCTTGGTATAAAACTCCGCCCAGGGGAGGAGTTTTGGCAGTCTGTTCTTTTCCCTTCAGTTTTAACCCGTTGTTGCCTGGGTCCTGTCCAACAGAGCTCAAAGCTTTGGTTTTTCTGTACTTCTGCCATGGAAACAGATACTTCTACAATGGAACAGGGTGTTCCAAGCGATTTGGAGTATATTAGACATGAACTCTGCACATTTATTAGGAGTTCTGTACATCAGGCAGTGTCATCTTCAATTAAAAAATTATCAAAAAATGTAGAAACCTCCTTTTCAAATCTTTTGTCCAGATCTTTGGCCTAAACTGCGGGGGAATGCAGTCAGCGCCTACCACCCAAGACGACTGTTTTTGCGCAAAAGGATAGTGAGCTTGTCTCACACATGACAGAGGACGCGGCTCCTCATAAGGCTCCTGCCAAGGAGTATAATAATATGGCTTCCTCCACACCACCTTTAAAACGTAAATTCAAGGCACATAGGGGGTCATTCCGACCCTGGTGGTCCATGACCGCCAGGGCGGAGGGCAGCGGAAGCACCGCCAACAGGCTGGCGGTGCTTACCGGGCGATTCTGACCGCCGCGGTCAGAAAAGGGGAACCAGCGGTTTCCAGCCGGTTTTCCCCTGGCCCAGGGAATCCTCCATGGCGGCGCTGCTTGCAGCGCCGCCATGGGGATTCCGACCCCCTTCCCGCCACCCTGTTTCTGGCGGTGTTTACCGCCAGGAACAGGATGGCGGGAACGGGTGTCGTGGGGCCCCTGGGGGCCCCACAAAGATTTTCACTGTCTGCTATGCAGACAGTGAAAATCGCGACAGGTGCCACTGCATTCCAGCCGGTTTTCCCCTGGCCCAGGGAATCCTCCGCCATGGGGATTCCGACCCCCTTCCCGCCACCCTGTTTCTGGCGGTGTTTACCGCCAGGAACAGGATGGTGGGAACGGGTGTCGTGGGGCCCCTGGGGGCCCCACAAAGATTTTCACTGTCTGCTATGCAGACAGTGAAAATCGCGACAGGTGCCACTGCATTCGGAGCCGGCTTCATTGTTGCAGGGGTTTTCCCGCTGGGCCGGCGGGCGGCCTTTTGGCGGTCGCCTGCCGGCCCAGCGGGAAAGCCGGAATGGCTGCCGCGGTCATTCGGCGGGAACCGCTTGGCGGGCGGCGACCGCCGCCCGCCGCGGTTGGAATGACCGCCATAATGTTACTTTACCTGTCGCTGTCTCGGCCATCCCTGATACAGATGAAGACATGCCTGATGTGGACTCAGACTGTTATTTTTCTGACAAGGATGATAAGACTCATTATCTGTTCCTCCTTTAAAGAAACCTAACGTCTCATCCATGAGCGAAGGAAAGGTCTCCTTCTCAAACTCGACCCCAAATTAATCAATTTGGCAACCGTCCACCCTTATTTAAAAATGGAAGGACAGCTTTTTGGGGAATTTTTTATTAAGGTCTTGAGTAAATACGTTGCCACATTCACTTACTTGGACAAGGCTCAGCAGTCCATGAGGAAAATGTTTAGCCAGCGTGTTTTTGCCCGGGCCGGTAGAGGCAGGGGCGGCTTTACCGGCCGCGGATTTGTCAATCAAGGCTCCAGGCGATTCTACAACTCCTCTCATCAACAATTCAGACCTCAGTTTTACCCCCAACGGGGCAGAGGTACCCGTTCCAGGTCCTTCAGGAATTCAAGAACCTCCAATCCAACAGGTAAGCCCTCATGTCGGTTCCTTTCCGATAGGGGGTCGTATTTGCCATTTTCTTTCAAATTGGTTAGCAATTACCTCAGACTCGTGGGTTCTAGACACTGTTCAGGGTTACAAAATAGATCTTTATTCAACCCCTGTCCAAGTAGACATTCTTCCTTCTCCCCATTTTTCCTCAGAAATGGTCCAACTCATCTCTCTCAAAGTGAACTCTTTGCTACAAAAACAGGCGATTTCAATCGCCCATCCTCATCCGTTGGGTTTTACTAGCCCAATTTTCTTAGTTCAAAAGAAAAACAAAAAGATGCGACCAGTTATCAATCTCAAACATTTCAATCGGTTTGTGGTATACCGCCACTTCAAAATGGAGACCATTTTTCACCTCAGAGATATCCTGCTCCGAAGCGACTGGATGGTCCGTCTGGACCTACAGGATGCATATTTGGTGCTTCCTGTTCATCCAAAGTTCAGAAAATTTCTTCAATTTCAATGGTTGGACCGAACTTATCACTTTACCTCTCTACTCTCCGGACTATCATCAGCTCCTTAGTGCTTCACCAAGCTCATGAAGCCCGTTGTAGCTTGCTTGAGAGCACAAGGGATAAGACTTCTAATTTACCTGGACGATATCCTCATCTTAAGTCAGTCTTCTCAGACTCTCTCTTAGAGGACTTAGGTTTGATAATAAACAAGGAAAAATCTCTTCTAACTCCCACCGAAGTCACAGAATTCCTGGGATTCCAAATCAATTTCTTTCAGCAACTCTTCTTCTTTCCGCTGCAAATATAAAAACCATAAAGTCAGAAATTCTCCAAATCCTTCGCAGCTCCCTCATTTCTCTCAGGTCTTTAGCTTGAATAGTAGGTCTTCTATCCTCCTCTATCCAGGCAATTTTACGTGGTCCCCTTCATTACCGTTCTCTTCAAAGACTGAAGATTGAACACTTGAGAAAGGGGCTATCGTATTCGGATATAATTCCTCTAGACCTCGAGTCACGTACAGAACTTCAATGGTGGATAGACCATTTAGATGCTTGGAACAGGAAAATTATTTTTCCATCAGCCCTAGATCTTGTGTTAGAATCAGATGCAAGCCGTCTGGGATGGGGGGCCTGTTGTGGTCCCATCTCGACTGGAGGTATTTGTTCATCCAAGGAGTCCAAATTTCACATCAATTGTTTAGAGATGCTTGCCGGCTCCTTTGCGATCAGAAGATTAGCAAAACACAAAGTTCACTGTGCAATCCTTCTCAGGATGGACAATCTCTCAGCGGTCAGGTATATAAATCACCTCAGGGGCACAAAATCCAAACCCCTGGCGGATTTAGCCAAGAGCTTCTGGGAATTTTGCCTTTCAAACCATCTTTCGGTTCATGCAGAGTCTCTGCCAGGTGCTCTCAATTCAGTAGCGGATTGGCATTCCCGTCATCTTCGAGATGCCAGCGATTGGAAACTCCATCCATCGATTTTCCACAAAATTCAGTCGCTATGGGGTCCTCTGTCTATAGACCTGTTTGCATCCCGTCTGAACACTCAGCTTCCTCAATTTTACAGCTGGCGCCCAGATCCCTTAGCCTTGGCATCAGATGCCTTTTTACAGGATTGGTCCCTTTCCCTCAATTACTCCTTTCCCCCTTTCATCATGATCAGCAGGGTTCTAGCACACCTCAGACGTCAACACGCCACTTTAATTCTGATAACCCCGTTTTGGCAGTCCCAAGTCTGGTTCCCCATTCTCTTGGAACTTTCTGTGGACTTTCCCTTGCTCCTTCCGTCCTTCCCAGACCTATTGTTGGACACTCTTCATCGTCCCCATCCCCTTATTGTGGACAACATCCTCATCCTATCCGCCTGGAAGATTTCGGGTATTAACAATCTCCCCCTCTCATTTCGTCAGAGGTTTCACAATACATCTCACATTCCTGGGCCCCTGGCACCAAGAAGGCCTACAAATCAGCCTGGCCTTTATGGCACAGCTGGTGTTTGGGGAAACATATTGATTCCCTTTCAGCAGATGTAATATTTGTAGTCAATTTTCTGGCCGCAGAGGCCAGTAAAGGTAAGGCTTTCCGAACTATCAACCTTTATAGGTCAGCCATACCTTCTAATCATATCCATGTCAACGGGAAAACCAGTTGGCGAACATCCGTTGGTGTGCCGACTTTTGAAGGGAGTAAAATTTTCCAAACCTCCTTTACCCAAGTACAGTCAGCTGTGGGACGTTAATGTGGTTTTAAAATTCCTGATGTCTTTACCTGATATTTCGGTTTTATCCTTGAAATTTTTATCTGCTAAATTGACAATGTTATTATGTCTGGTTTCCATCAAATGTTTATCTGACGTTAAAGCTTTGGACGTCTCCAATCAGCAATTCACTCCTTCTGGGGTGTTAATCTCGGTTGTACGACAAACTAAGACTAACTTATTGTCAGTTTTCTATCCTTACTTTCCACAACATCCGAAACTATGTGTGGGTCAGTGTTTAAAGGTTTATGAACAAAGGGCTGCAGATTTGAGAACATCCTCTGTTTCCCAACTCCTTATCTCCTTTAGGAAACCCTATAACCCTGTTTCTTACGCTACATTGGCCCGTTGGGTTAGATGGATCATGTCCTTAGAGGGTATTGACATTTCCAGATTTGGAGCTCATTCTTCCAGAGGAGCTAGGGCTTCCAAAGCTTTTTGGGCTGGTTCCCGCCTGGAGGATATTCTGAAATCTGCAGATTGGTCTAATGATAATATATTTAAAGTTTTCTATTGCAAACCTGTTGATAGTGTTTCAGTCAATGTAATTAATATGCTTTAAACTCGCATAATAGGAGCCTCCGGTCTTGTCATAAAATGTAGATTTTCCTAGTCTATGACGGAAAGTCTTAATTTTATTAAAGACACGGAGGCGAGCATTATCCCACCTCTGGTATACATTTTGTTTCTCCCTCCCTTTCTTCCAGCGCCAATTTCCACCAATCAACCGGCGGCTTAGATGTCCATCCTGCTCCAACACTATCTTCCAGCTGAACTCTTCAATTTCTTCAAGTTCTGGATCTTCCCCGTCTGGATTCTCGGAGGATACTTACCTTAATGGAATTTTGGATTTCTGTTCTGACGTGTTCGCCTTTGTTATGGCTCTATTTATTCTTTGTTCCTTATTCCCTTTATTTACCTCTGATCGACTTCGCTCGCAAGAAAAGAGGGCTGCTTGCAGTCAAGTGACATCATAATGCTATATGTGTACCCCTATTGGTGGATATGTCTTGAACTACGTTTTGAATCCCATTTGCTGTTTGTGTTAGCCTCATGGGATTTGTAGTTTTTTCTTGACTGCTGCTTTAGAATAAAGTAAGAAAAGAAACACATAATACTCGCCTCTGTGTCTTTAATAAAATTAAGACTTTCCGTCATAGACTAGGAAAATCTACATTATGTAGAAAAGAAATAACGTAGAAAAATAATGTACGCGTTTGGAAAATGTGACCTCGGAGAATGGCCACCAGTTTTCACAAAATGTTCTAATTAATGGTTAATACTTATGAAATATTGAAAATGTATTAGATTAATGTAGTAATATGTTATATTTAGGGTTATGAAGTATGTTCTAGCTTATTAATTTTAGGCCTTAACTTAGCGCGTGCCTTGGCCTAGTTTTGCCAGATCTCATGCAGAAGCTGTATTTCTTAGTGGTAAATAAAAATGCTGACAGAGTGAACTAAACTGTGAATTGTCCATTGTCTTGTTAAAAGTGCTTAACAGAAATTTTCCGTGAAAACCAACTAACAGGAGCCGATGTTCATAACAATGTAACAAATTGTGTGTAATGTGTGTGAGATGTACTTTCCCAGGACGCAAACAATGAAGACACTGACTGGAGATGAAGACGCAACAAAATTGTTACCTGACGAGCCAGATGATGAGGACCTCGTAAAGTGGAGCAATCAACTTTGTGTGAAGAGCGAAATATTAGAATTCATAGATTTGGTATAGAAATATTATTGGGTAGTGTGTAAACGTACAATTAATTGACAAATAGGGAATTAGGGGATAGTTTAGGTGACCTTGATATAACAACGTAACAGAGGGAAATTAGGCAGGCGATGAGACCAGAGATCTAGAGTGACATTGGTAGAGAAAGAGACTTTAGAAGAGATTCGAGATTCTGTCATTGGGCTCATACTCTCTGACTGAGAGCCTGATGTTTTGCTGATCGATTGATGACCTGCGGACGAAAACTGAGTCTGTTTGCTGACCCATACTGTGGATAGGTAGATATGACAATGTGACCGAAATGCATGTTTATGTCTTTTCTTTCTAGGTACCAACTGCGCTGTCTTGATAATTCCTTAGCTAGATGTTTTCCTAAATTTATGTTCTATATTGTTTTGCATGAAGACCAACATGCTGATGCTAATGTGGGTTAGTTGAGGGTATGCACATAATGACTGACAATATGTAGGGACAAATGTTTGACGAGTTATCTTGCTGAATTCTATGTATCATATATCTTTATTGCAGCTGACTCTGCTTTTTATTTGCACCTTTGTCTTAGAATGTGTTGTGATTCAGGCTTTGATTAGATTGCGATTTTTCCGTCATTTTGGCAACTAGTATTATTCTTGAATGTGGATCATTTGATTTTGAGATTAATCTACATGACTTTAGCATTGTTATTATAAGGGGAATAAACTTACTAAACATTACTAAAATGTGGTTATTCATGGTTGAAAGGTCATGGTGCATGAATTTTATTGACGCCATTGATTATTGATTTTTACTGATTACTAGTGATTATTGTGTATCGATTATGCACTGGAGCTATGGTAAGAACTTCTTAAACGAGTCAAAAGGTTCATCGACCTATTCGCGTTCCCTTGTAAGGTCTGATGCACTAACAGCACCGAGAGATGGGCCGTGCTCTGAGGGCTTCCTGTGTGTATCATGTATCTGTGGCGCGCGGCCGATGGGGCCTGAATGGTCTGGTGGAGGCCTGCTGCAGGGGCATGTGGGCCTCTGCTCTATCCCTAGCCAGATGAAAGATCGTATTGTCTTCACCAGCCCCCTGCCAGGCCTCCATGCTGGGTCGTTTTGTTATGGGATATTGGCTGCCTGGGGCACACTGATGTGTGCAGATTGAATTAGTGGGAGCGGAGAGGGACTAAGCAGGAGTGTCCACGTTTGAAACAAGGTTAGAAGGTCCATTTTCACTGGGGTCTGACTGTCTTTCCACGGACTCAATTGCCCCTGCAAATCCAGCTACACCCGACTGCTGGGACATTGATGAGATGGTGGAGGTGGCTAAGCGGCCTCCTTCAAGCCAAAGTCAGCTGGGTGGATGTCTACTAACCTTTCCACCAGAGGACAACATTGCTCTTCTCCTGACCTCTACCCTGCTGGACTCTGCACATGTGCTGGACCCTGCAGTGCCCAGTATCTGCCATTGCAAGCTCTCTGACCATGGGGACTTCTGCCCATGGGAGAGGAGGGAGAAGAAGGTGAGAGAATTTGAACAGTGAGAGGGTAAAAATAGAAGGAGCAGAGGAGAGTTTAAAGGAAAAAGAGATAGAGAGACAGAGGTGGCGAGTGGGGCAGCAAGAGGAAAAGAGACAATGGGAGAGAAGTAGAAGTGAGTGGGGGAGGGATTGAGAGACTAGAGATGTGAATACTAATAAAGATGGTGAAAAGGGACAGCGACAAAAACGAGAATGAGAGGTGTGTTTGTATAATAAAAAGTAAGACATAAGAGAAAAAGGGATGAAGCAACATGCCTCACTGGCTACACTTTCCAGGGGCTGATGAGCTGCTCTATATTCATATTCTGTGAAACATGCCTTGCAGCTGAGACTTTGCCTGATGTGTGTACCTGCTTATCTGTAGTGTGTTTTTGTAGAGAATGGATGAGTAGATATATAAGATACTGTCGGATATCAATTCATGCTTCACGTTTGCCAAATCTAAGCACTGTCTGTATCAGTAATACCCAATTTAATATTGATCAATTTTCTGACCTTTTGTTTACCAGTATTCACATTTGTGACATCCATGCCTCAGCAGATCTCAGCAGTAGTCACAACTCGTTCAGTCCTCTTTCCAGAGTATGTTACTGTTAAGAGAGCCAAGGTGCACTTGGTTGAATCTTGGGGTGTTTGGTGTGTCAGAAAGAGCCAGATGACGATGAGAACAATGAACACAACAGAGCTGATTACAACTGTAAATCTGCACATGAAAAAAACATAACTGTGCAAAAATACTGCACCACTGCTGTACTAACACAAGTTATAACCAATGGAAGGGGGACCTTTGAGACAACTATTGTTAGCGTGTCTGACCTTAATAAGTAAACTTACAAGGGGACGCGAGTAGGTCTATGAACCTTTTGACTCGCAATGAAGATGTTCTTAACATAGATCCAGTACATAATCAATAATCAATACACAATAATCATAAGCAATCAATAACATCAATAATCAATAGAATCAGTAATTGTCACACACCATGACCTTTCAGTCATGAATAACCATACCTTTCAGTAAACGTTTAGAATATTTATTTCCCTATATTAACAAGGCTAAGGTTATGTAGATTAATCTCAGTATCCGATGAAACACATACAGAAACAATACTGGTTGTCCAAAGCGTTTGAAGAAATGTGATTTAATCAAAGCTTGAACTACAACACATTCTAAGGTTATATTGCAAATTAATAACAAAGTCAACTGGGTCAACGTTATAACATACATGGAATTTAGCAGAGAAATGTGTCAAGCATTAGCCCCTGTCATCATAAGTCATTAGTGAGAATCCTTAACTTTCATCAGAATGTTGGGCTTCATGCAAAACAATTTAGTAACACAAATTTGGAAATACATCTAACTATGGCTCTATCAAAACAGCGCAGTTGGTACCTAGAAAGAAAAAGCCAATATGCATAATAATTACAATCTGGATATACCTATACTCAGGGTGGATCAGCAAAGCAGAATCAGTCTTCGTCCTCAGGACATCAGTCAATCAGCATGGCATCAGGCTTCAGCATCAGAATTAAAAAGGCAAAGTCTTTAAGCATTAAAGTTAAGCATGTCTCTTGTCAAGACGCATAAGAAACTAGTAACCTCTCGGTCAGGAAAAATGTACAAAATGACTGTCTTCTCTCTGTGCAGTGTTGTTAAGTCAAAGTTACCTAAACCTACCCCCAGTCCCTATTGGTCAGTTAATCGTATGTTCACACTCCGTCCAATAAAACTAAAATCCTAAATCTATGAATTCTAATATTACTCAGTTCACTTATTGTTGATTGGTTTGTCTTGCGATGTCCTCATTATCCGGCTTGTCAGGTAACAATATTGTTGCAGCTTCTACTCTAGTCAGTATCTTCATTGTTCTTGTCCTGGGAAAGTCAGTCTCACACACATTACACATAAAATGTTGCATTAGCAAGAACATCATAGCCTAGCAGTCGGTTCACATGAGAAGCTTCTGTTATGAGCACATGCAAACAATACAATAGAAATTCACAGATTAACTCACTTGGTCAGCTATTTTATTAAATTCTAAGAAATATAGCTTTTACATGAGGCCTGGCAAGTAGGCCAAAATGCTTGCTAAGTTAAGGCCTAAAATTAATAAAGCTGATGCTTACTGCATATCCCTCAATATGACATATTACTGCATTAGTCTAACATATATTCAACATTTCATACTATTTAATGGATTAGTGCACTTCGTTAACATTGCTGGCCATTCTTCGTGATCACATTTTCAAATGAGTGCATTATTTTTCTACGTTATTATTTTTCTACATAAACTTATTATTCAAAATACATAAACACTCATTAATCATTTTTATTAAAACACCTGCACTAGCACTATCAAGGGCAATGTATGGGCAAAATGCATATTCGATGGAAGCATCCTCGTATCATCATATCTCACCGGCCTCTAACACCGCCCACTAGCCATGCCCCCAGCTCATTGTAATGAGTACCTGCACTTATTTTTTTCCATTTACATTTAAAGCACTGGTCAGGTGTATAGTGTTATAATGACCAGGGACATCTTAAGGGTTTTTTGGGGCCCTGGGTCAAACCTAATTCTCAGACCCAGACTCATAACGCTGAATTTTTTATCTGTTTTCTGCTCATTCATGCCATCGGGAGACGATGGCTGGATTTTTGTTATTGGTAACTGTAAGGAAATGCCTCCTTGGCATGGTTACCCCCTTACTTTTTGCATTTGATGATGCCAAGTTATGATTTGAAAGTGTGCTGAGGCCTGCTAACTAGGCCCCCGCACCAGTGTTCTTTCCCTAACCTGTACTTTTGTTTCCACAATTGGCACACCCTGGCATCCAGGTAAGTCCCTTGTAACTGGTACCCCTGGTACCAAGGGCCCTGATGCCAGGGAAGGTCTCTAAGGGCTGCAGCATGTCTTATGCCACCCTGGAGACCCCTCACTCAGCGCAGACACACTGCTTGCCAGCTTGTGTGTGCTGGTGGGGATAAAATGACTAAGTCGACATGGTACTCCCCTCAGGGTGCCATACCAACCGCACACTGCCTACAGGTATAGGTAAGTCACCCCTCTAGCAGGCCGTACAGCCCTAAGGCAGGGTGCACTATACCATAGGTGAGGGCATAAGTGCATGAGCACTATGCCCCTACAGTGTCTAAGCAAAACCTTAGACATTGTAACTGCAGGGTAGCCATAAGAGTACATGGTCTGGGAGTCTGTCATACACGAACTCCACAGCACCATAATGGCTACACTGAAAACTGTGAAGTTTGGTATCAAACTTCTCAGCACAATAAATGCACACTGATGCCAGTGTGCCTTTTATTGTGAAATACACCCCAGAGGGCATCTTAGAGATGCCCCCTGAAACCATATCCGACTACCAGTGTGGGCTGACTAGTTTTAGCAGCCTGCCACACACCAGACATGTTGCTGGCCACATGGGGAGAGTGCCTTTGTCACTCTGTGGCTAGTAACAAAGCCTGTACTGGGTGGAGGTGACTCTCACCTCCCCCTGCAGGAACTTTAACACCTGGCGGTGAGCCTCAAAGGCTCACCCCCTTTGTTACAGCACCCCAGGGCACTCCAGCTAGTGGAGTTGCCCGCCCTCTCCGGCCACGGCCCCACTTTTGGTGGCAAGGCCGGAGGAGATAATGAGAAAAACAAGGAGGAGTCACTGGCCAGTCAGGACAGCCCCTAAGGTGTCCTGAGCTGAGGTGACTCTGACTTTTAGAAATCCTCCATCTTGCAGATGGAGGATTCCCCCAATAGGGATAGGGATGTGCCCCCCTCCCCTCAGGGAGGAGGCACAAAGAGGGTGTAGCCACCCTCAGGGCTAGTAGCCATTGGCTACTAACCCCCCAGACCTAAACACACCCCTAAATCGAGTATTTAGGGGCTCCCAGAACACAGCAAGATAGATTCCTGCAACCTAAGACGAAGAAGGACTGCTGAGCTGAAAAACCTGCAGAGAAGACGGAGACACCAACTGCTTTGGCCCCAGCTCTACTGGCCTGTCTCCCCACTTCTAAAGAACTGCTCCAGCGGTGCGTTCCACAGGGTCCAGCGACCTCTGAAGCCTCAGAGGACTACCCTGCATCTAAAAGGACCAAGAACTCCCGAGGACAGCGGCTCTGCTCCACAAAGACTGCAACTTTGCAACAAAGAAGCAACTTTGAAAGAACACACGTTTCCCGCCGGAAGCGTGAGACTTTGCACTCTGCACCCGACGCCTCCGGCTCAACTTGTGGAGAACAAACACTACAGGGAGGACTCCCCGGCGACTGCGAGCCCGTGAGTAGCCAGAGTTGACCCCCCCTGAGCCCCCACAGAGACGCCTGCAGAGGGAATCCAGAGGCTCCTCCTGACCGCGACTGCCTGCTTCAAAGACCCGACGCCTGGTACAGACACTGCACCCGCAGCCCCCAGGACCTGAAGGATCCGACCTCCAGTGCAGGAGCGACCCCCAGGTGGCCCTCTCCCTTGCCCAGGTGGTGGCTACCCCGAGGAGCCCCCCCTTTGCCGGCCTGCATCGCTGAAGAGACCCCTTGGTCTCCCATTGAACTCCATTACAAACCCAACGCCTGTTTGCACACTGCACCCGGCCGCCCCCGTGCCGCTGAGGGTGTACTTTCTGTGCTGACTTGTGTCCCGCCCAGTGCCCTACAAAACCCCCCTGGTCTGCCCTCCGAAGACGCAGGTACTTACCTGCTGGCAGACTGGAACCGGGGCACCCCCTTCTCCATTGAAGCCTATGCGTTTTGGGCACCACTTTGACCTCTGCACCTGACCGTCCCTGAGCTGCTGGTGTGGTAACTTTGGGGTTGCCCTGAACCCCTAACGGTGGGCTAGCTTGGACCCAACTTTGAACCCTGTAGGTGGTTTACTTACATGAAAATCTAACAAACACTTACCTCCCCCAGGAACTGTTGAAAATTGCACTGTCTAGTTTTAAAATAGCTTATTGCCATTTGTGTGAAAACTGTATATGCAATTTTGCTAATTCAAAGTTCCTAAAGTTCCTAAGTGAAATACCTTTCATTTAAAGTATTGTTTGTAAATCTTGAACCTGTGGTTCTTAAAATAAACTAAGAAAATGTATTTTTCTATATAAAAACCTATTGGCCTGGAATTGTCTTTGAGTGTGTGTTCCCCATTTATTGCCTGTGTGTGTACAACAAATGCTTAACACTACCCTCTGATAAGCCTACTGCTCGACCACACTACCACAAAATAGAGCATTAGAATTATCTCTTTTTGCCACTATCTTACCTCTAAGGGGAACCCTTGGACTCTGTGCATGCTATTTCTTACTTTGAAATAGTGCATACAGAGCCAACTTCCTACAGTAACCCTTTTAATTGGCCAGCCTACATCTGCCCTTGAACAGTATCTCTGCTTTTGTCAGCACAAGAGAGGCAGAAACACAAGCATCCTGAACAAACCTGCTGGCACCATTGATGCACCAGTAGACTGGTGCCTCACTTTTTGGGCCTGCGCAAAAGGAGAGTGCTTTTTATTATATTTACTGCACTCCAGTCCCCGCTCTGTGAGGAACCGGGACTCTGGGACAGGTGGCTCTAAGTTATGACTGCAAAGGCCCAGCAGCGGGTCCAGATGGACAGTTCAGTCAAAGAGGGAACATATAAAGCTGTCCTGCAGTGTAACATGTGGCCTACCCCTAGGCTTTACCTTGACAGAAAAGATCTCAAGCTGAACTGCACCAGGAGGGCAGAATGACTAGTTATCCTACCAAGGCTTCTAGCCACAATGTTTGGTGTAGCTAAACTGTAGCTAAACAGCCAGCTCCGTTGTAGCAGTCTGTTTTCACACTTCTGGCAGCAACTCCACTAGGGCAATGCAGCCACAGAGTCAGCACACAATGCCAATCTTTACTGCACAGTAAGTGCATATTCTGTACAACGGTAAAGTCCTGGTCTGTTGGGCTGGGCCTTTGAACTTTAAAAGGTTAAAGCACTTGCTGAATCAACCCAGAATCTAATGGGTATTCCCCTTTTCTTCTTTATCCACCACATCTCTCAAGAAAGGGCTGGGCAGGCTTAAATAAAAAGAAAGTAAGTAAACAATATGGTTATTGTAAAACACCAGACAGCCTTGGACTGTACTAAAACGCTTATTCAGGGGGCCCCTTGAAAGGTAGGGGTTCTTGGCCAGATCCCACTTTGTCCATGCCTTAAATCGTCTCTGTTAATGACTTGCTCTCACCTTATAATTTGACATCAAATACGAAAAACCCAGAAAGAGGCATCTTGATCTGTGTGATCGTTTTGTTCTCAGTTATAATATTCAGGCTACAACTCTATGTTGCAAATGGATTACTATCAGAGAATAATGTAAATCAAGTGTACACTCCTTCTCATGAATGAATCAGTCCAAATGTATGTTCGTCTTTTTCTAGATTTTTATTCATTCAGGATTCCAATTCCCAACAAGTGTATGTAGCCAGTATCACTCAAGTTTCCAATTTTCAGAAAATTTCATACCATAAACAACCAACAAGTGTTTCATCTGGTACAGTCTTTTTCAAGACTCCGATAAGTACACAATACAAAATATCAATAAAAACATCTGGAAGATGCCATATCAAGACGTGTACAAAAAAAGACAAGAACAGCCGAAAGTACTACTTAAATCCAACTAGTGAAATAGGAGGAAAAATGCACCAGATGTTGTGTAGCCATAAAGTGAAAAAGAAAGAAAAAAGTGCATGTTTTTCTTCCTTAATAGAAGCTAAGTGTTATGAGAAAAGCTCAACATGACAACTGTGTAAAACATGCTTATTACTTCTGTGCCCAACAATGGCTCCTACACCTGTACATGCAAGTAAATAACATGGAAGTCCCCAGTGGAAAGAAACAATCTAGCAAGGTGAATACCACATTCCTGATGTAGGTGACAGCTAAGGGGTCATTAGTCAAACTAGTTTGTAATGAGTTTAAGTGCAGTAGCCCTATGTATATAATAAAATTAAGGGAGGCTTGGGTGAATCTTGAGAATGTAATTACCTACAGGAATCTGGTATAAGCACTCCAGACCATTTCCTAATGCAACTTACTGAGCTCTACCATGAAGTAGGGTGGAGTGTAAATGTTTAGTATAAGTTTCACTAAGGTATATGTTCACCAAATAGTAATCAGAAAATATTCTCAAATCCTCAAAAGATTGGTGGAACAGCCATGATAAGCTACAAAGATAAATCATAGCACAGCTTGACGTATACTCCGCATGATATACAGATTTAACTGAGTCTCCCTCTCAGAGAGAAACTGACCTATGGTGAATGCAATGCCATCTCCACGTTCTAGTGTGCTGCCGCGTGACAGAAGGTGAGAACGCTAACATTGTGTAGTACCCCAAGACAGACAAGCATTGACAAAGCCAATAGGTCTTGTCTATACAAGAGCTATTGGCTTTGGCAATATGTTTGCCACTTTGTACACCAGGGTTTCTGCTGTTCAGCATGGATAAAAGGTAGGGGTGTGGAGTGTCAGAGTGGAGTAGGGGGGTACAGTGTCATAGAGTGGATCTGTTTGAGTGTCATAGAGTGGAGGGGATAGAGTGTCGCAGAGTTGAGTGGAGTTCAGTGGCACAGAGTGTCGCAGAGTGGAGTGAAGTGGGGTGGAACAGGAGTCGTGGAGTGAAGTGGGTTGCAGTAGATTGAGGCAGAGGGTGGATTGAATTGGAGAAGAGTGGGGTGGATTGGACTGGAGTAGAGTGTGGTGGATTGGATTGGGGTAGAGTGGGGTAGGGTGAGTGGAGTGGCATGAATTGGTGTGGGTGGATTGGATGGGAGTGGGGTTGGGAGGATAAAAATGGGGTGTATTAGACTGGATTAGGGTGGGTGGTTTGTATTGGAGTGATAGGGCTGGTTGGGGTGGATTGGATTGAGGTGTGGTGAATTAGATTGGAGTCAGGTGAAGTGGGGTGGATTAGATTGGACTAGCGTGCAGTGGATTAGACTGAATTAGAGTGGGATGGATTGGACTCACCTGACTGGAGTGGGGAGGAAGTTAGGGAAGCTACTTTTCCAACCCTCCTCAGAGTGACCCAAAGAAAACACCAAGCAAGGCTCTGGAACAGATGGAATATTTGTTGAGGTACCAAGGTTTATTGGCAGGCCAAGGCAGAAGGCAGACACACATCCCAGTATTACGTCTTACAAGCAAGCATCTTCTGCTCTGAGACATTTAAATCAGGCAGTTATATATGCTTGAAAGTGCTGTCACAGCAAAACCCCAAAAGGGGATATAGTCCCAACAAGGGCAAGCATATACAAAATAGAAATGCTCCATGTACAAAAAACGTCAAGACCACGGAGTGAAATTATACATAGTGCAGTGTAGGCAGAAACAAGTGCACATACAATAGGTGGACAGTAAGAAAAAAGGGGCTGGGTTGCTGACTGGCTGAACTTAAAGTTGGAGATATTTGTTTGCACAGCTGGCATAGGTGTCAGAGACGTCAGCACGGAAGTCTTGGGGCAGTGTTAATATAGTAATGTGGATGAGTGGAACCAATCTGTGAATGAGAGGAGAGCAATTGAGCAAGCATCTTGGTAACGGAAAAGAATAAATAGCTTACTGGGATTCAGATAATGGCGAAGAGAATGGGAACTAAAGTATAATATCTATAGTTACATACATGTGGAGATAATATATATTTTCCTCAACAATCCCTCCTTTTTGATAGTAATATCATACACAATTGTAAATATATATATATATAGCAGAAGCATAGTACTAGTGATAGAGCGTTCCGTCCTAATAAATTACCTGTATCTGGACGCTCTTGGGTCGATGAATCTTTTGACCAAGTGGGGCTCTCTTCACCCGAGAGTAATCAATTCAATCAAATCAATAATCAATAACGAACATAAGCAATGCCCTGATCAACATAACACTTCACAATTAATCCAGAAAACATTTCGGCGAACCATGACCTTTCGGCCATGAATAACCACACCAGTTTATTCAAAATTAATGAATTTATTTCCCTATATTAACAAAGCTAGCACAATATAAATGTGTCTCAACACCAAATGATATATGTAAATGAACATTAATAGCTGTCCATAATGGCGAAAAGATGCAATCTATGCAGCATTTGAATAACAATGCATTCGATGATAGCAACGCAAACCACTAAAATGATAATCCGTAATAGGCTAATTGCATACATTAGTCAGCATAACAAGGTCTCAAATTGCATCGTGCAACAAATGAATCCTCATCTAACATCAAATTAGCATCTGCATGTGGGACTTCATGCAAAAAAACAATTTAGCAACATTAATTTGGAAAAAACTCCTAACTAGGGCTCATATCAAAATCAGCAGTTGGTTACCTAAAAAGAAAACACAATGCAATTGTACATTTTATCCTTTCATATTTACCAAATTCAATCAGCATTCAAAGAAGTCTTCGTCTCACAGGTACCGGTTGATCAGCATGGGACGGGGGGGTAAAGGGGCAGGGTGGACGGGGCAATTGCCTCACAGCAGCAAGATAAAAGGACAAAACTACTACTTTATGCAAAGGGACGAATCAAAGTTAAAGTCTCTAGGGTGAGAATTTCTTAAAGTCTCTTTCTCTCGATTAGAGAAAGCATCAAAGTCTCATTCAAAATGGCGTCGAACATCAATTGGCATCGTAGATGATGGCAAAATGACGAGGTCGGCAAGATGGGCCATAATGTCTGCAATGTCTAGTGTCCTCAATGGGTGCAATGGGTAATGGCTGCTTTCTTCTTGTGCACCAGGTTTAAATAATCAACAGTTCAAATCCAGTAGGGTCTTCCATTGGAGGGTTCATAGGTTGGCTTCAAATTGTCCAATCAAAAACAACAATTTACAAGCTTCTACCTAGGCCTACATTATCCTTGGAGTCGGGAACGTAAGTTGCAACATATTTTACCAATTAATTCACTTTCAGAGCTTCCATTGTCTGCACCTGCAGATTGACCTTGGAGCAAAGAAGAAGATGCCAGGCTGGCACGAAACCTTAAAGATAAGCATGTGAACCGATCTCACTGGAAAAGTACAGGTTCAAGCAAGAATACACGTTTTATTAGCACATTAGAAAAATACGAGCATCTAAACTGTGAGACAAGGCAACTAGGCCGAAGCCTCCACTAAAGTTATGCTAAGTTAAAACATTTCAAACAAGCAAATCATGGCACACGTTTACGGTTATGTCAGATTAGTACAATTCTAATACATCACGTTATATAAAGCACGCTTATAAATGTTGGCGAACTACTCTGAGGGCACATTTGTCCCCGTACAATCTTTATTAGTTCAGTTAAAGTCACACTTGATTATTGCAGCACTACGTTTTATGCGCTAATAAATGTAAAACCTTTGTCTCTGCGTCATCAATCCCTCCTCTGATGACTATTTGTCATCACACAAAACCATTCCCACAAATTTTATTCCATTAAAATTCTGTCAGTTCTCTTTGCCTTTTAGTTCCCCTTGTTCTTGCCTTGTATTCTTCTGCCATTCTTTTCATTATTTTCTCTTCCTTCCTTCTTTTAATTTTTTTCCATGATCATTAGTATTCCCCTCTTTATTCCCCAAATCCCAAAGATGCAAATTAGTACTATTAGTATTCCCTGTATTATTTTTAGTAATATTCCATTCCAAATGCCACCAAGCCAATTTCCCACTGAAGCAACTCCCTTTCCAACCTTCTCCCAAACTCCTGGTTCTTTCAATTCCTTCAAGTCTGCACTCTCTTTTGTTAGATTTGCAAGCATTGTTTTAATCTTCACACTGTGGTCTGGTATATACGTGCAACAGTGACGCGCACCAAGCATTTTGCAAACGCCGCCATCCTTTGCTAAAAGAATGTCTAGGGCAAGCCTGTTTTGAAGAGTCATAGCTCTTTCCGCTGCAAGTTCAGCATCCATCAGGATTATAGCACCTGAAAACTTTGTCAACATGTTATCCACTATAGTAGACAACTTTCTTATTTTGATGAATTCAACACAACTCCCAATGACGGAATTATGGCTCCAAATATATCTCCTACCACAGCAGCTGCGGTCTCTCTTTTCTGGATATGATGAGATCCAGACGTCTTTGGAATCACCGATAGGTCATCCAGTTGATAAACCTTTGGGAACACTATACCCAAATAACATCTCCCCCACCATCCCTTTGGAAGACGATAATAGGCATTATGCCCACAAATGTAATATACACCAGGTATGACAGGGTCAAGTCCGTTCAGCATGAATGTCCATTTGGCCTTAAAGATAAACGTATGTTTACATTCACTCGCTCCCACAAAAATGTTATCATAATAAGACTCACCACGATATATACAAAATTTCCCTACATGCCAAGCGTCTAAAGCTATTTTTCCTTGTGTTTTTATTGCGGCAAAAGCATAATTATCTACTGAAGTCCTCTTACTTAGCTCTTTTTCTAATTTCGCATTCATTTGTGCCCTTCTATCATCTGTGCGATCTAAAAAGCTTATTTCTACTGCAGAGAGCGAGCAGGTAAGGTTTTCCCTATGAGCGTGAGCTGTTTCAAAAGGTTGCATTGGCTCGAAAAATTCCCTCATTATTTTAGCATCCCAATCTTTAGCAATCTGGCTTAGTTGCGTTATTATAGGAACATATGCAAAGGTAACATCATAATTTGAATAAAAATACTGTATGTTAGTTTGACCATAAAATCTAGAAGTTACTAAACTACATGTAATCCCATATGTAAGAGGCATGTGGTGATAAGTCACCCCTTCCGTTACCGATGTCGGTATCTGTGTACACACATAACAATCTTTCGCATCCATAGTCTCAACATATTCTGTTAGTAGGCGATAGAAAACATTATACGAAAGTTCCTTCTTATCGTGCAAGTGTCTTTCATCTAATTCTAGTCTTTTCAATGCGGTTAGTTCAGTGACAGTAACAGGAGCAGAAGTAGAAGCATCAATTTTCTCATTCTCACCCTTACCACGCGTTGCAAGCACTATTGCCATTATTATTAGTACACATGCAGTTATCAAGCCTATACACGCATATTTACAATATTTCACTCTACTGTTTTGTGTAGCGTACTTAGTCATGATCTGTATAGAATCAGAGAGTTAGAAGCACTTATAAAAGAAACGATTTAGCAAATTGTTACGAAGCTGAACGAGCGCAATGTTCACACAGTTTTCTTCAGGAGCCCAGTCACTTATCGGTTAGCAGCATTTGTCTCAATTCGGCAATAACTCAGTCTTTTATCAGTTAGCAACGTTGTCTCAAATCGGGTTTAAGAGTCAATCAGGTTATCAAAGTCTTATCAAGTTAGCAAACGTCTCATCCGGTTTAGCAATGTCTCAGCTGGTTGTATCACGTTATATTATAGCAAGCAATGTCATTTATCACCTTTTCAATCAATAGTGTCCATAAAACTTTTCTTTTCTATTGGTATCTCTTCTTCTTCGTTCTCGAGGCTAAGAGATACAAATTCGTCGGTCCAATCGTCATTGACTACATATGCCCATTCTGGACCGGAATATCTCCCGTTTGGTATCCTTTTCCTTTTCAATTTTGCATCTCTCTTTGATTCTGTCTCAATGGTACTTTCCTCTTTGGCCAAGTCTTTTCCTTCACTCGATGTTGGTACCACGACAGACACTTCCTTTTTTTTCTCTTTCACTCTTGGCCCTTCACTGTCGTTCAACGTTTCTCTGGTCCTTACTTTTACTGGTGATATACTTGGTCTTCTCTTTGCACTTTGTCCACTTGATGGACCTGCGATCTCTTCTGAAGAAGTTTGAACAGTTTTGTTCTGTTCTGCCTTGTCCCCTCCTTCTGGGGAGTCAATCAGGTTTTCCTTTTCTTTTTCTGTACCGTCTGCTTCTGGGAAAGCCCTCCTCTGATCAGGCTCTCCTGCTTCTTCACCTCTTTCGAGCCCTTTGTCACTGTTACTTTCTTCAGGCTCTTTGTCACTTTCAGCTGCTTCGTCGCTGTCTGAGGCTCCTCCTTGGCCTTTCCCAAGTGAATCGGTTGCTTCGTCCTCAGAGAATATTTCTCCCTCCTCTATTTCTGCCTGTTCGCTTCTAGTTCTGTTTTGCTCTGCCTCAGCGCTCGGCACTTTGTTATCAGGTACTGGCAGTTTCAGCGCTTCAACTTCCTCATCTGTGGGACACAACACTTTCTTTGTATGACTGGCGTGGATCCAGTTGGGAACTCCCGCACACTTCACAGCGGTAGTGGTCGTCAGGATCACTTGGAAAGGGCCTTTCCAACGGGGTTCCAGACACGACTTCCTCACGTGCTTCTTTATCACGACCCAGTCACCTGCTTTCAGTGTGTGTCCTGGACCTTGGATCGGTGGCAAGGTGGTTGCTTCCACCTGGTGAGAGAAAGAGCGAACCACGTCAGCCAGACCCTTGCAGTAGTCTAACACCATATCATCTGTAATATTCAAAAGCACGTTTGCGGGAACTGCAGGAAGTCTCATGGCCCTGCCCATGAGAATTCCGTGCGGGGACAATCCAGTCTTTCTGTCAGGGGTGTTTCTCATTGACATTAACACCAAAGGCAATGCGTCAGGCCATTTCAAATTTGTCGATGCACATATTTTCGCCATTCTTGATTTCAGTATACCATTCATTTGTTCCACCAGTCCTGAGGCTTCAGGGCGATAGCTACAATGCAGTTTTTGCTCAATGTTCAGCGCTGCGCAAAGTAACTTTATCACCTCGTTATTGAAGTGACTTCCCCTATCTGACTCTAAAGAGATCGGGAATCCGAAACGTGGTATCAACTCCCTCAACAATAGTTTTGCAACTGTAAGGCTGTCATTTCTACGTGTGGGGTATGCTTCAATCCAGTGACTAAAAATGCACACAATCACCAACACATACTTCAGACCTCCATGCACAGGCATCTTAATAAAGTCCATCTGCATTCTGATGAACGGGCCACCCGCCCTGCCAATGTGGCTCATGTTCACAACTGTTCCCTTTCCTGGGTTCATCTGCTGACAAATGACACAACGATGGCAAACTGCTTCTGCAACTTGACGGAATCTGGGGTTAAACCAATCAGTTTTGAACAATCTTATCATGGCATCTCTCCCTAGGTGAGCCTGTCCATGATAGAACCGCGCTAGCTGCGATAAGAGACTATTTGGTAAAACAAATTTTCCTTCATTTGAAACCCATAACTCATCTGGTCTCCTTGTACATTGTGACTTAATCCAGGAAACTCTTTCATCCTCCCTGACGCTATTCTGTAATGCTTTTAGCTCATCCATTGTATCCACGACCTTCAAGGCAAATGCTTCAGCTGGTTCGAGCTCTGGCTCACTTATCAAATTCCATTCATCCCTGAGCAATATACAGTTCAAGGCACAAAATCTTGCGACTTGATCCGCATATGCATTTCCCAGGGAAACATAGTCCTGTCCTTTTGTATGAGCACTACACTTTACCACTGCAATTTCGGCTGGCATCTGAATGGCGTGTAACAATTCCCTTATTCTCTCCCCGTTTTTCACTGGGGACCCTGAAGAGGTCAGGAAACCTCTCTGTGACCATAGTTGCCCAAAGTCGTGCACAATTCCAAACCCGTACTGACTGTCAGTGTAAATGGTAACCTTCATCAATGTAGACAGTTGGCATGCTCTTGTAAGGGCTACAAGCTCTGCTACTTGTGCGGAATAGACTCCTTGAAGCCAGGACGCTTCCAAGACACCTGTTACAGTACATACAGCATATCCTGCTTTCAAAATTCCCAACCCATCTCTTAGACATGAACCATCAACAAAAATAATATGGTCATTTTCATCAAGCTTAGCATCCCTAATATCAGGTCGGGGTTTTGTGCAAAATTCAGTCACCTGAAGGCAGTCGTGCTCGACGTCTTCAGCGTTCTCAATTTCAGCATTTTCACTGGGAAGCAAGGTTGCTGGATTCAACGTAGTGCACCTTTTCAGCTGCACATTCGGTGAGCCCAGAATTATTGTTTCATACCTTGTGAGTCTTGCTCCAGTCATGTGTTGCGTTCGGGAGCGGGTCAAAAGTATCTCAACTGAGTGAGGGACCATGACTGTTAATGGGTGTCCCATCACTATTCCTTCACTCTGAGTGAGGCTGATACCAACCTCTGCTACGGCGCGCAAACACCCTGGCAGTGCTGCTGCAACCGGATCCAAAGTAGCTGAAAAATATGCTACTGGTCTGTTTATGCCACCATGGGCTTGGGTCAAGACAGACAAGGAACACGCATCACGTTCATGACAAAACAATGTGAAAGGCTTTGTATAATCAGGCATACCTAAAGCTGGAGCCCTGCACATGCATTCTTTCAATTCAATAAAAGCGTCCATCTCATCTCCTTTCAGCTCAATTTCATCCAATGCATCCTTCTGGGTCAGTTTCAGTAAAGGCTTTGCTAGAGTTGAGAAGTTGGGAATCCATTGGCGACAGTAGCTCACCATCCCCCAAAACTTCCTCACCTCCCTCCTCGTCTTTGGTGGACTCATTTGAAGTACACTTGTTATTCTTTCCTTCATTATTCTCCGTGACCTTTCTCTATTTGATGACCCAAATATTTAACTTTCTTCTGACAGAACTGCAACTTTGAAGGAGACACCTTGTGTCCATTCCTTCCCAAATGGTTCAATAGGGCAATGGTGTCGGCTGTGCAGTCACTTTCTGTCTTAGATGCAATCAGTAAGTCATCAATGTACTGTACTAGGGTTGACTCGAATGGCAATTCTAACACTTCCAAGTCTTTCTTTAGAATCTGATTGAAAATTGACGGTGACTCCGAAAACCCTTGAGGAATTCGACACCAACTGTAAACTCTGTCTAAGAATTTGAAACAAAAGAGAAATTGGCTGTCCTCATGAAGAGGCACCGAAAAGAATGCTTGTGACAAGTCGATGACTGAGAACCACTCGGCATCGCAAGGGACTTGAAACATTATCACAGCTGGATTCGGTACTACAGGGCAGCATTTAATTATGATGTCATTTATTTTCCTCAAGTCCTGCACAATTCGGACCTTTCCACTCGGCTTTATTAGTCCCATGATTGGTGAATTACATGGACTGCTTAACACTTCTTTCAGTACTCCCTGTTTTACAAACTCGTCAATGAGTTGGGCGACTTTCATGAGGGTGTCTTGTGCCATATGATATTGTGGGGTCTGGGGAAAGGTTACATTGGGTTTTATGGTCACTTTCACTGGTTCCACTCCTTTCACCAATCCCACCTCTTTTCCTGTCATATCCCACACTTCCTTTCCGACTGTTTCCCGTAATTCAGCTGGAATATCTGCTTCAGTTATCATCGGAAAAAGGGTAATCAGAGGATATTCTTCATCGACAGTTTCCATCTCATCCCCTTCTACACTGTCCCCTTCTTCCCCATCACTGCTCGTCTGAATTCTAATTCCATCGTTCGAACACATAATCGAACATCCCAATTTGCACAATAGGTCTCTCCCTAACAGTGATATCGGGCTTGAGTCACATACCACAAAATTATGTGACCCTTGATAGTTACCAATTCTGACTTGTACTGGATCTGTGATTGGGTTCGTCAGGTGCCTGTTTGCTACTCCCACTACTTGAACTGTTCTCCCTGAGAGTGGCAAATTTGGTACTTCAATGCTCCTAACAGTTGAGCGTGTGGCTCCTGTGTCAACCAAGAATGAAACACAATGACCCATAACTCTTCCCTCCACATACGGACCCTTTTGATCAACTTCCAAGGACGCTGCAAGCACACAATTTCCCTCCTCATCTGAACTTTCACTCTCCCATGCATTGTTTATTCCATTCTCACTGTGTAATGGGAACTGTTGTACTGTGCCATTTGTATTCATCACCTGACCCGAGACCTGTGGAGGAACCATCACTTGCTGCTGACTCATTGGTGCCAAAGGTATTTGCATTTGCTGATTAGGTACCATGGGAAACTGCTGTTGCATTGGCTGCATTTGTGTCATCTGCATACGGGGCATCTGCATCTGCTGCGGCTGCATGGGCTGTAATCCTTGCAGCTGATTTATGGTCTGGAAATTTGGGTTTGGACCTCTCATTTTCGGTCCCCTCATTGTCTGGAATGCATTGACATCATTGTTTTGCTGACCAACACCTGCACCTTCCTGCATCACCATCGGGCACTCGCGCTTCCAATGCCCGACGATTCCGCACACGTGACACGGCATCACCCTTTTCATTGCCTGCACACCATTCGGAATTGCAACAGTGTTCAAATCCGGACCATTACTCCCAAAGCCTCCTCTGCCTCTGCCTCTCGCCTGTGGCTGAAACACCATGTTTCCCTGCGGCTGCGGCTGCGGCTGCGGCTGCGGCATCTGCTGTTGGAACCCTTGCAACCCTTGCAAACCTGTCTGAGCTGCTTTAAGTTGCATCACCATCACTTTCTCTTTCAACCTTTTCTGTTTCACTTCAATTTCGTCGCTACAGTATTTTGCATAATTCAACACCTCATCAATCGGTTTCGACTGCCAACAAATCAAATGCGTCTTTATCATCTGACTTATCTCTGGTCTCAGCCCTTCCACAAATCTAAACACAAAATGGAGCATGTCCTTCGCCTCTATTGTTTCCGTGCCACTGTAGTTCTTGAACGCCTTCAACAACCTCTCATAGTAACCATGAATCGACTCTTTAGCCTCTTGGGCAGTCCGATCAATCTTCTGCCAATCCACATTTTTCGCGGCAACCTTCGTCTTCAAGTGCTCAATCACCTTATAGTACAAGCTCATTACCATAGGTGATGGTGCACCCGTATCCCTGTCTCTCTCTGGTTCACTTGTCGGCCAACCTACAGCCCTTTTGCAGTCTTCCCACAAATCTGCCGGAACCACAATCTCAAAGAGGGTGTTCAGGTCTTCCCAAAGACATTTTGCAAGCTTCACAAACCTATCAGTCTGTTGATACCATTCAATCGGTCTCTCTCTCAGTTTGGGAAAATCATCCGTAAAAGACTGAATGTCGCTCCTGTGCCACGGTACATGTATTAATTTCCCCCCTGCTGTCTCCCTCATTGGTAACATAGTTATTGCATCACTACTCTGTGGTCTTTTCTCCTTGTGCTCTGGGACACTGTCTTTATTCTTTTCCTTTTTCCTTGCCCATCTGCTCTCCCATTTGTCTAAGCACCTCCACACTTGTGCACTCTGCAGCAATTCTCTAAGGTGCGTTCTCATGCCTGCTGACCTCATGTGTTCAAAGTCTGTGGTCCCGAAATCCAATCTATAGCTCCTGCTCAAGTGTTTTGTCTTGTCTATCTCAACCCCGTTTTTGTCAGCTATTTCTTGCAACCTTCTATGTACCTTGTTCACTGCGTCAGCTGTTGCGCATTCAACCCCATCAGTGTAGCATTCACATCGACTGCCTTTGATGGTTGCAGCAACTTTTCAGTGTTCGATGATAGCGGTATCATCAGTGGGGGACTCGACCTCACCACTGTTGACTGAGCACATATGGGACTAAACTCCATCAAGGACCCAGATCCAGTCGGCAGAGCCGCTATCGGAGTTGTCTCTGGAGTGTTTTCTATGCACCTCCTTTCCGTCCCACTCTGCACCATTGATCCTTGACCGCTCATACCTGAGTTAGGCTGAATGTACAAAGGTACCGGTGGACCTACAGTAATGGGTAGGGATATCGCATCTGGGTTCTGTCCATTCCCCAGGTTCTGAGGCATGTTCATTCCCACACTATGGGTCGGCATGCCCGTCTGACTCCCCGTCATCTGAGCATGTGCGGTTCCCCCCTGCATCTGCTTTTGAGACATCAAAAGCTGGGTTGATTCAGCTTGTGCCAATGTTGGGTTGCGACCATTCTGTACTCCCATTACGGTTGGATCTGGAATCATTCCCGTACTGTTGTCACTGCTGTAGTACCTTGGGACCTGCGGCTGATAATTTTCTGCTGTTTTCAACATAGGCACATCTGGATATATTCTCCTAACCTGCGGTATCTGCGGGGTAAACAGTAAACTCGGGTCCTTAGATCCCGATGGCGTTTCTGAATTCGGAGTTTCATTATTCTGTACCGGTGCCGGAGGGGCAGAACTGGTACTTGAACCTTGTTCACTCTCTGCATAAGGTGGTGGACGGTCGTTCAGCAATTGCATGATGAACTCCTCATCCTCTGACTCGTCTTCTCTCCTTAACTTTTTCTCGTCCTCTCTATCTTTGGAACACCTCCTGTTTGTCTTACAGGTAGCTTTCTTGCCTGTCGCCTCTTCTTCCTTAGCAATTGCGGGAAACAATTTTATCCCCTGCAATATATCTGACCTCCACACTTTCTGTGCATTATCCCACCTAGCGTCCGCTAGTGTCTTTTCTACCTTTCTTATCCTGGTCTCGAACTTCTTTTGCTGTTGCTGTCTAGCCATTAGTTCCCAAATCGCTAGAGCCTCAAACTGTGCTGGCCTTGGAGGTACCTTCATGTCGTACATCGCGAATCTCAAATTCTCTAGGATCCTTATATTGAATGTCCCATGGATCGGGAACGCTACGCTCCCATGTCTCTCTGTCAGCTTGTGCCATTGCTTTAGCCAAAGGCACGGAGCTACCCCCCTTTCCTCCATTACAATGTAAGCTGGTGTACCTTCGGGTGGCGTCTCCTCTCCTACGCTCGCTTTAATGTAAGACTCCCCCTTCATCGCACTCTTTAATGCTTTAAAAAATTTCATTTTCTCGTCTTTTATTTCACAAAGTTTGTAATCAATAAGTGACTTTAATTCCCGGAATACTCTTCGCTTGCCTTTCCCCTTCCAATCGAGCCCCACGGACTGCGTCCAATCCGTGCGCGGCCCTTCTCTGCAACCAACCTATCCCAGCGCAGCTCCTAGTGACGTCACACTCACACACACACTGCGGCTGACAAAGCCTCGCGGCTTGTCCTCCTTCACTCAGCTCCTCTCGTAACAACTTCTGGCATGTATCGCGAGCAACCAAATAATAATAAAACAGATCTGTCGGTTTACTACAGGAAGGGTAACACAATCGCTTCAGGACCTTAGGGATTTTTCACTAGCCTCAGCAGTTATTCCATCTTTCTCGGTCCCCACTTTCGCAAGCAAATCCTGACCCGCAGACTCTGCTCTCAACTTGTCAATGATCTATTCTAGTGCACTTAGAATTTGCCAAATCCCGAAGTCGAAGTTTTCTTTCACTCCCTTAACACACGTACCGACTCGTTGACCACGCCCGGTCAACCTATTAAACCGACCAGACCACAACATAAAACAAGTGTCTCATACACTTTTCAACATACTCCGGAGTCTCTTGACCTCGCAGGGCCCGTCTCAACATCAACAACCACGTGGACATTTTTCTGCACAAAGCGCCACATGCACATGAAGTTCGACGACTTCCCTACTCTCACACTCGGAGTCGCACCTCCGCTATTCTCTAAAATCCTTGCAACCTTTTCAAACAATCTGCGGCAATAAGCTGTGCAAGCGCAAAACCCTGACTTCACTCATACCGTCACTAGTACCGCCAACGCCGATTTCACACCTCCATTCTCTCCATTCGCAAGCTCCGAGATCCCGGGAAAATCGCGGGGGACTTAGGGCATCATCATTCTCTCAATCTGTTTTACCCAAGAAAAATCTAATTCAACACCATATACCTCTCGAGTGGGGTCTCAAAGAGCGCAACCGTTACCTCTCGAGCGGGGTCCCAAAGGGCGCAACCGTTACCTCTCGAGTGGGGTCCCAAAGGGCGAAACCGTTACCTCTCGAGTGGGGTCCCAAAGGGCGAAACCGTTACCTCTCGAGTGGGGTCCCAAAGGGCGAAACCCATCCTCTCGAGTGGGGTCCCAAAGGGCGAAACCGTCCTCTGCTACCATCTACTGATAGAGCGTTCCGTCCTAATAAATTACCTGTATCTGGACGCTCTTGGGTCGATGAATCTTTTGACCAAGTGGGGCTCTCTTCACCCGAGAGTAATCAATTCAATCAAATCAATAACGAACATAAGCAATGCCCTGATCAACATAACACTTCACAATTAATCCAGAAAACATTTCGGCGAACCATGACCTTTCGGCCATGAATAACCACACCAGTTTATTCAAAATTAATGAATTTATTTCCCTATATTAACAAAGCTAGCACGATATAAATGTGTCTCAACACCAAATGATATATGTAAATGAACATTAATAGCTGTCCATAACGGCGAAAAGATGCAATCTATGCAGCATTTGAATAACAATGCATTCGATGATAGCAACGCAAACCACTAAAATGATAATCCGTAATAGGCTAATTGCATACATTAGTCAGCATAACAAGGTCTCAAATTGCATCGTGCAACAAATGAATCCTCATCTAACATCAAATTAGCATCTGCATGTGGGACTTCATGCAAAAAAACAATTTAGCAACATTAATTTGGAAAAAACTCCTAACTAGGGCTCATATCAAAATCAGCAGTTGGTTACCTAAAAAGAAAACACAATGCAATTGTACATTTTATCCTTTCATATTTACCAAATTCAATCAGCATTCAAAGAAGTCTTCGTCTCACAGGTACCGGTTGATCAGCATGGGACGGGGGGGTAAAGGGGCAGGGTGGACGGGGCAATTGCCTCACAGCGGCAAGATAAAAGGACAAAACTACTACTTTATGCAAAGGGACGAATCAAAGTTAAAGTCTCTAGGGTGAGAATTTCTTAAAGTCTCTTTCTCTCGATTAGAGAAAGCATCAAAGTCTCATTCAAAATGGCGTCGAACATCAATTGGCATCGTAGAAGATGGCAAAATGACGAGGTCGGCAAGATGGGCCATAATGTCTGCAATGTCTAGTGTCCTCAATGGGTGCAATGGGTAATGGCTGCTTTCTTCTTGTGCACCAGGTTTAAATAATCAACAGTTCAAATCCAGTAGGGTCTTCCATTGGAGGGTTCATAGGTTGGCTTCAAATTGTCCAATCAAAAACAACAATTTACAAGCTTCTACCTAGGCCTACATTATCCTTGGAGTCGGGAACGTAAGTTGCAACATATTTTACCAATTAATTCACTTTCAGAGCTTCCATTGTCTGCACCTGCAGATTGACCTTGGAGCAAAGAAGAAGATGCCAGGCTGGCACGAAACCTTAAAGATAAGCATGTGAACCGATCTCACTGGAAAAGTACAGCTTCAAGCAAGAATACACGTTTTATTAGCACATTAGAAAAATACGAGCATCTAAACCGTGAGACAAGGCAACTAGGCCGAAGCCTCCACTAAAGTTATGCTAAGTTAAAACATTTCAAACAAGCAAATCATGGCACACGTTTACGGTTATGTAAGTTTAGTACAATTCTAATACATCACGTTATATAAAGCACGCTTATAAATGTTGGCGAACTACTCTGAGGGCACATTTGTCCCCGTACAATCTTTATTAGTTCAGTTAAAGTCACACTTGATTATTGCAGCACTAAGTTTTATGCGCTAATAAATGTAAAACCTTTGTCTCTGCGTCATCAATAGCAACGTATCAATAAAATACAAAAATAAATATCTTTGGATGGCAGTACGTGTTTTTTTAGATGAAATACACATACTCGTCTAGATATACACCTTTGAGATATTCATTATTCAAACAGACAAAATGGTATGCTAGTACCCAATGCATTGATGTGTTATAGCTCTATAACCATTAAATCAACTAAATACAGATAGCACACACACAATTAAGGTACTAAAAATATTATTTGTACTATGCAATGCATTTTTTTCCCAAAAGTTATAGATATAGATATGATGTCTTTCTGTTACTCAGTTCTAAGGCACTTTCTCTAATTGTCAGTAAGGCAATAGCATGCAGCGTGCTGTCCTCTGCTTCTTCTTCTGGTCTGCGGTCATCTTGTTCAGGGGCAGAGTCACGGACCGACCCTGCAGTGTCCTCTTCAGTCTATTTTCTATGTAGGTGCAACCATCACCTTTCTCCTGACTACAATGTATGCTTCACTCAGCTGCATCAGTTGGTGTCACCTGACACTTGATGAGGGGACCTCAGCGTGGGTCTTAGGAATGGTCTGGTCTGTCTCCCCCTTTCTGGTATATTGTGCTGCTCCATAGGTTGCAGGTGCTCATCCATTGCAGGCACCTCTGTCTCGGTTGGTGTTGGTGCGGATCTGCACCTAGTATCATAAATCCATTCAGGACGTCCCAGCACCTTCACCACCATCTGCGTAACCAGGAGCACCAGGTGTTGTCCAGTCCACCTAGAACTAAGAGAAACATCTTTTCTTTTTCTCACCATGACCATGTCTCCAGCTTTAAAAAGGTGTGTGGGCTCTGAAGATGGATGGGCCAAAGCTTCCTTAAACTGGAGATGGTGAGGTCCCAAGACTGCGGACAACTTTATTGCATAGCCAGAAATGTTTCATCAGTCCACAGCAGTGCAGCTTGAGATGCTGAAAGAGGCAACCTCGGCCCCACAGACGTGGGCTGCCTCATCAGTACTTTATGGGGGGAAAAAAAGGTTGTTCTACATGGCGTTGCCCTTATGGCTTGCAGCACTAAAAGCAGCGCATCAGGCCATTTCAGGCCTGTTGCATCAGTTGTCTTTGCTAATCTATTTTTTAATTGTGGAGTTCATCCTCTCCACCTGACCTGAACTTTGGGGGTGGTAAGGGGCATGCAGTTTCCACTCAATTCCCAAACCGTCACACATCTTTTGCACAACTGCAGCCACAAATTCACCCCCTCTACCGCTATTTATGCCCTGGGGTCCCCAAATCGGGGTATGATATCTTTCATCAAGCATTGTACAACAGTTGCCACATCATTCTTCCTTACGGGAAACGCCTCCACCCATTTTGAAAATTGATCCACACACACCAGCAAAAATTTTAACCCCCAAAATAAAATATCCCGCCCCCAAAAAACAAAATTACCCTGAGCCCCCACCCACCCTCAATACAAAATTACTCTGCCCCCGCCCCTAGAAAACCGCCCCCACCTCCCTAAAAACAAAATTACCCTGATCCCCACCCCGCCTTAAAAACCATAGTACCCCGACCACCCACCCTACCCTAAAAATAAAACTACCCCAAACCCCTACCCCCTTAAAAAAAATAACCCAGCCACCCTACCCCTAAAAACTACCCCACCCCTAAAAACGACCCCCAATCCTCGCCCAGCCTCACTTACCTGACCGTGTCCTACCTCGACCTCCCACCCTGACCCTAAAAACAAAATTACCCCGACCCCCCACCACCGCTCCTAAAAACCCTACCTCCCCACCTACCCTAAACAAAATTACCCCGACCCCCTCACCCCTGCCCCTTAAAACCCAACCTCCCACCTGCCCCTAAACACAAAATTACCTCAACCCCCACCCCTGCCCCTAAAAACCCGCCCCACCTGCCCAAAATACAAAATTACCCCGACCCCCTACACCTACCCCTAAAAACCTGCCCCCACCCACCCTAAATAAAACATTACCCCAACCCCGCCCCTAATAAATTACCCCACCACCCGCCCCTTAAAACCCGACCTCCCCACCCACCCTAAATACATAATTACCCTGTCCCCCCACCCACCGTAAATACAAAATTACCCTGACCCCCCTCCCTCGCCCCTAAAAGCAAAATTACCCCGACCCCCCCCATCCCTGCCCCTAAAAACCCACCCCCTAAGCCCCACTTACCTGACCACATCCTCTCCTGATGCTGACTCCCTTTTTCTCTGCCTTAACCACACATGTGCGTTGTTCAGCACATGCGTGGTTAAGGCAGAGAAAAAGGGAGTTGTTGTTCTGGTGAGCGTGGTGATGGCATTGTGGTACACGCATCTCATTGCATTTCCCGCATTGCAAGTGATGTTTTTCGCGCGGAGCCACAGATCTCCCATACCAGTGGACCCACAATCCCCCATCATTTTGCTCACATCCAGCATCAATCCACACTCTCCCCGCACCTGGTGTTGCAGAGCAGACCATTGTGCTTCCTTCACATCAGCTAGCAACGATTGCCTCTGAATGAGCTGAGTTTTTGGAATGCTTTTTGCTATTGGGGCACCATCTGTACTGGCTGTAACATGCTCTCTCTTGCTGCTGTGTCAGCCATGGTGTTTCCCTTGGCTATCTTGGTATTTGATCCTGTAAGGGCCTTGCATTTTATGATTGCTATGCTGTTTGGTAGTAGTATTGCTTTAACAAGTTCTTTACTAAAAGACCATTTTGAATGGGGCGCCCTGCTGTTATGAAACCACAACACTGTCACAGGCTAGCCAAAATCGTGGACAACTTCAAAGGCATAACAAGAATCAGTATAAATGTTAACAGTTTTCCCCTCAGCTAGGATGCATGTTCTTGCATGTGCCAGGGGGCAGAGCTTTCAATTATGGTGTCTACTGTCCTTATAGCACTCCCTGCTCTGTAATGAGCGTCTGTTAGTCCGCTGGAGGAACCATTGGTATCCCACTCAAAGTCTGCCTTTTCTAATGGTGTCTATTGTAAATCTGGTCTGGAGGTGGTGCATGTTTCTACAACCTCAACACAATCATGGTCAGGGGTCTCATCAGAATCACCTATTGCAGGTAATAATGTTGCCAAATTAACAGGTGGGCATATTTTTTAATAGTGATATTCATGTTAGACTACATTGTGACCTCCTAACCTGTCTGCCTGGCCGCCAAAAAATGCTCTGTTTCTGCTGATGACAGCAACATCTGTACCAAATGTGGCACATAAACAATACAAGGGTAATCCATCACAACGGGAGCCGCCCTCTCTACCATCACAGCAGCTGCGGCCACTGTTCTCAAACAAACTGGATGCCCAGTCACTACTGAAGGCAAGGTAACAGAGTAACACACCACAGGTCTTTTTCCAGAGCCATGCTGCTGTATCAACACACCATTTGCAATGCCGTTTTGCTCTGACACATAGAGATGGAAGGGCAGTTTGTAATTAGGCAGCCCCAATGCTGGCTCAGTACACAATGTCCCTTTCAGTTTCTTGAAACATTCTGCAAGTTCATTAGTCCATAAAAATTTATTGGGTGGATCTTGTAGTGTGCATTTCCTCAAGATTGCATCATAGCATCTGTACTCAGGGATCCATTGGCGGCAGTAGTTCATCATCCCCAGGAAGGACATCATTTCTTTTTTTGGTGGACGGGAGCTGGATGCTTTGAATCATTTTTTTTCTGTTGGGTGATATGCAGTGTGCACCTTTGGTTACCGCATAACCCAGGTAAGCCACCTCTTTTTGGCAGCACTGACATTTTTACAATGAGGCTTTGTGTCCTCTCTCCTGGAGGTGGTTCAACAGAGCTACAATGTCTTTTTCACAAGCCTCAAGTAATGGAGATGCCACAAGGAGATCATCAGCGTACTGCAAGAGAAACCGCTGCCTTCCAGGTGTAGGCTGTACAGGTCTCTCTTTACTCCATGTGCATAGACTGTGGGAATCTCTGTGAAGCCTTGGGCGAGTCTTGTGAAAGTCGACTGGGTATCTTTTATTGAGAAGGCAAAGTGGTACTCACTCTCTGGATGTCCTCTCATACTGAAAAGCGCACTTGCGAGACCTAACAGAAAAGTACTCTGCTTCTTCAGGTATAGAAGATAATATAGTATTGGTGTCAGGCACAACAGGTGCTAAGGGAACATGATGTTGTTTATCTGGTGTAAATCCTGTATGATCTATACTGCCCTGTGTTGCCCTTGGACAATGGAATTATTAGACTATTACAGGGGCTATTGGTCTTTTTAATGATACCCTGTTTTAAGAGAGACTCAATCACAAGTTTTATTCCCTCCTCTGCCTGAGGTGACAGTCTATACTGATGCACATAAGGTAGTCCTGCATTTTCCTTAAGCGTCATTTTATGAGGAGGACATGTTTTCAACAATCCTGCCTCTTTTTTGTGTGTTGCCCAAACCTCTGAGTTCACTTGTTCTAGGACCGTGTTTTTAGTCAGCTGTAAAGCCATATTTCCTACAAGCTTGTCTAAACTGCAACCCTGTCGTTTCTGAGCGCACACAACGTCCAACACCATCCTTCTCCATCTCCCAACACAAACACAAATCCCAAAGAAAATGTAAAATCCTTAGTTCTCAGTAAGTCCAGGAGACGGCTGTCCATGGGGCCCAAAGCTTTAGGGTAGAATCCTGGTGCTACAGTTATAGGCATGTGTTGTTCTGAAGCTGGCCCTAAAATAATCCTGTGGTCCTAGTTCAATTTTCACTGCTGCAGTTAGCGCTCAGCTGCTTGTAAGTAAATCTCATTTCTTGAAACACAAACTGTTGCATAACTTTAGCTGAGGAGGAGGTATCTCCCCAGCAAATTGGTGGGGCACATCCATAATAAAATGAAGAAATCAACCATTTTATCTCCTACCTTAGTTAGAAACATGGTATTCTCCTCAGGAGTGTGTGATACCTTCATCTCAAACACTGGACTGCGTTTTCCGTAAATAGGTTGATCATCTTTCTCTCCCACGCCATCCTATGCTCCTACTCTAGAAAATATTCCTTATGTAGTGCTGTTTCTCCTGTAAGTCTCTTGGCATGGGCAAATATAACACTGATCTCCTACTCTTGTTTCCTTGCTGGTATCCTTGTCCTCCATCTTAGCTACACTGCATCCCTTGGTAATGTTATTCAATAATGTAAGCCCTAACTAGCATATCTCCTACAAAGGTACTATTCCTCAAGAAAACAGTGAAGTCCACCCTGCCCCTAACAGAATTTGCAATTCTTCCTTTATCCAGTCTTGTTAGTTGCATAGTGACTTCGCTCAAGCAAGTTACCATCCAGTGAGACACCATCTCCTTCTTTTAGTCACATTTTTATTGGCACTGCAAAATGCATCATAAAGGGGGTCAATCAGTTTCATTCTCAGACCTAGAATGAACCTGTGGTGTCCAATCTAGTTCCAGGAGTGCTGAATCAAAACCAGAACTCCATTGCTACCACCATGTAAATTTTTCCATTTATTAAATGTATTTAAATTACTAATGATAATATCCTAAAACAGTTCACATGTATTCAGCACCAATACAACCCTCTTTTTATTAAGCATATGAAAGCCCTAAGACATTATCAGAGCCACGTTTTTTTGGACATTTTCATATTTTAACATTTTCATATATCAGTACTTTTGAACTACTATGTTCTTATTTGTACATTACTCGTAGTGGGATCTCCTACCATGGACTATCCAGGAAATGTAATACAAAAGAATTAAAATATTGTTAAACTACTCTTTAAAATTAGAAGCGTACATTATATATTTTTCTTTGGTCCGTATTGCATATTTAGAACAAGTTGCACTCCAATGTGTGTTTTCTTAACTTTTAGGAAATTGTGCTCATTCAGTGTGGTGAGGGCTAACATGACACTACACTTTTCGCACATTTGGAAGAGAGAGCTTTCTCAAATGAGGACATAGCTGCAAGCTTCCCTACACAAAGCATCTGTTGCAGACCATAAGGAATAGATGCAACACTGTTGAAAAGAAATAGCTTCTCCTCCAAACCAGCTCACCCCTTTCTATGTTGTTTATTGTTATTACAAGTGATATAACAAATGTACAAATTGCATAAACACAATTAAAATGTACATGTATATCTACATATGTATCTCATATTTAAAATATGGTGATGACCTGCAGTCATGCTTTCACAGTCTAATGTAGACCCTTCAGCAGTTGCTAGTCTTTATAAAGCCATTCCAACAGCCACCACAATAAATGGGGACCGTAATAAAAGTTGAAATCACAAATTCTTTTTTTCTTTAAAGAGGCACTGAAAAGGTCTCATATATATATATATATATATATATAGGGTAACCTTCCAAAGAACTGGCTCAAGAAAATGTAGAATGGTGGTATGCGCATAGAAATCCTGTGCAAAAAGGAAGGCAAGGAGCTGGGGTACTTAAGGCATGCTGCAGCCATGAGGCCACATTGAAACTAAAACTCACATTTCAATTTTGTTACTAAGATACAGGAATATTGGCACTGTTACAGCTCAAAACCATCCTATTTTGTACAAAAGATATTTACCTATTTAGACACAGAAACACGAATGTGTGATTTGCACATGTTATGAAAAATGACACAGAAAAAGAAGCAGCACCTTAAAAGTGTGCTTGAAACCATAGAAAGAGCGAAAAGTAAATGCAAAAATATTAATTGCTTATTAATAACATGCTATAACAGAATACCTATGAAAAGGATAATTTAAAATGTTTTTGTTGACAGAATAATGCAAGTCTAATGATGTGACCTACCTTTCTACCTTACATTGTGGTACACCATGAAAATAAAGAGGTGCAAAACTGTGTAGGTATTAGTTACATAGCTGATATTTACAGTAGTGATATTAGACATTATAAAGATCATAAAAATGCAAAAACGATTTTAGTAAAATTAATTTTAAGAATAATTTACATATATGTATGTTGAGAAACGTTTGTGGTAGTAGGCCATATTTAGCCTTGGTCATTATTGAATAATGGTTTAGGGACTTCAAGTTATAGCTTCACACTGTAATATGTCTTTATTCAGAATTTACATTTTATGTTGATCTCTTTATTGCTGCGAACTGAATCCTTGAAATGTTTATTTTGTCCTTTATAAATAACTAATTATTTCCCATCCAACCACAAATGTGCTTGAAATTTCTTTTTTTAAAGTAGTATACCATGTGTTATGGGCCAGTAAATGAAATGCTACTAGTGGGCTGTAGTACTGGTCTTGCCACCCACCAACGTAGCCTTTCAAATCTGTCTCAGGCCTGCCACTGCATCCTCTGTTTGCAGTTTACTGCGACTTTGACCTAAAATTTAAAACAGTTTTCCAATCCTTAAAACTCCCTTTTTACTGCAAATGTCACCACTAAGGTAGGTGCTCGGTAGCCAATAGGACAGGGTGCCGTATAAAAAAAAGGTGGGGCATGTACTTTTAAGTTTTACATGTCCTGGTGATGTCATACACAAATTCGTTTTTTTTCCTTCACTACTGTGATGTCTACTCCTCTTAAATTGAGTACCCTTTTACCATTAAAGTTAGTTTTATCATTACTATTTTATAAATGTCACTTCTAAAACGTAGATATTTCTCTGCTGTTACAGTTCTGTGTCCATGCAGCCTGTCTTTAATACCCAGGCTTTGCTACAGCTACACTCTGTGAGTTCCCTCTCTCTGTCCACATTAACGCACAAACAACTTTACATATTTTAGACAATCTGTGCCCTTCTTACCTTGATCTATCGGGCTATCTGGTGACAACCTTTCTCTCCTGTCAGCTGTTTAAACAACTTTTTAGTCATTTTCAGCATTCTAGAGCTTACCACCATTATGGTTCCTTTAGACTTGCTACTGCCCATTGTGCCCTTCCCTCACAATTTTACAACCTGAAAAATAAACACAATGGTTGTATCCTGCAAAAAGAATTGTTAAGCAGGAAAAAAAATGTTATGCAGTGGTGGATAGAGAGAGAGAGAGAGAGAGAGAGAGAGAGAGAGAAAATCAAGAGCTGTTGACAACTTATAGACACCACATAAACAGTTTTTCTTCTCTAATGCAGCAATGCTCTACTTTACATATAATTCAAAGAAACATTGCAATGAAACATAGTGGTACATTTACACTTAATCAACAAATAATTCAAATACAGCCATTGATCAATGACAGACTGTGCACATTTCAAAATCATTTCCCTGTGTTCTGGTGCCAACTGATCAAATGTTTTCCAAGCTACACTCTGGGAGGGTTTTAATTTGTTTATTTATTTATTTTCTCTCTGGGGATCTCTTAAAACGAAAACAAAATGTATCTTCTCTCTGGCCCAGGCTCTCCTGCGTGGTCTTACTATTCCCCATAAGAATGCCTACATTTGAAGATGGGCGCCGTTTTTCTTGAATTACTTGTTTATGCATGGATGCGCTTAGTCCTTCTTCTATTTTTTTCCCAATACACGTTACCGTGAGATATCGGGTTTGGAACATAAAAGCAGCGTTCATTGGGGTCGCCGAAGGCTTGACAAACTTTTTCAATCAAGTTATAGGAAAAGCCGGCAATCCATTCAGCGATTACTTTTGAAGGTAAGCTTTGCCCATCATTAGCTTTATGGACAGAGTAGAGTGTGCTACTTTTGAGGACCGATAAATTACTTTGGTATTGACATGTGCTGGGAGGTCCATGTAGCATTTTATTCTTGTTGTTTGGTCATTTTAGAGTCAACTAGTCCCTCCCACCCTTATAAGTGGTCTTTGGAGTTTTTGTGAGTTGTTGGTACCATCAGGTAGGATCGGTATGAGGCTATGTGGACTTTTACTTATTAATGATCTACTCTTTGGATGGTGTTTCAAACTTGCTTTGGTGTTCACTGAGGTTTGGTTCATTGATTCTGTCCTTTCTTTTATCTTTTTCTTAGTATCCACATGGTTTGAGGGGTGTTCTGTTTATCTACCTATTGTGACAATGTCTAGCGGTGTTTATTGTCATGGGAACGGGCATGACAATCCCCTTTATAGTTGTAATAGTATTAATTGAGATATTTACTTTTTTGTATGTGTAGATTTATGACTGCGACATGATGTATCAGTTTCATAATTTTTCCATAATGCCCTGATGAAGGTGGCGTCTGTATCTTTAAATACCAGAATTTGCTAGTCCACCGAAACACGCGTCTGCTTTGAGGATAATGAAGGATGACTTTGAAGAATCTTCGAGATTTTGGCCTTGATGAGAATTAGGCCTTGATATTAAGGATTACTTTGATGAACTTTGAGATTTTGGCTTTGATGAAAATTAAGGATTATGTTTACGAACTTTGAGATTCTGAGAAGTATATAAAGTGGACACTGGACAGTATTTATTTTCATTATTTCTCTACACTTTCTCAGAATATTTCTTATTTTGTGGAAACATATTCTTTGATCACTAGCTTTTCTATGTATTGGAAACTCATTATATGAAAAATTGTCTGTTATTAAAATAGGATTGCATTCCGAGTAGTAATTATATATATTTATTATTCTGAGCATAGCAGATGAAGATTATTGTTTGTAGTTGTTTGTTTATATTGTTATTACTAATTGTTTGTCCGGTGTTTCTGTTTTTGATTTTCTTTTTCGTCTTTGTCTTATATGTCTGTCGCCATGTGTTGCAGTTTAATTTGTTATTAATTGTTAATTGTAATTTAGATGATTGATTTTCATGTTTTGTTTGTGGGGGGAATTGTTTCTTAATATATGTGCTGTTGTCATTTTTCTATATTTATAATCGCATATTAATAAAATGATTGTGCTTGAAATACGTATTTATACTAGATTAATTGATAAGTTAGATCCTGATGTGAGAGTGCTGTGAGCACTCAGCCTGCACAATGCGAGGCAATCTACAGCACTTCCCCAGTGCTGACAAAGCATTTCATGTCATACTTGAAAGTAAAATACAAGGAGGGCACACCACCCCATCCCCAGAGAACAAGTGGTGGGAACCAGAGCAGAAAAGCAGGCAGAAGCCTCACACACTGGTGTCTTCAGCAAAGTGGTAATCTTAATGGCAGCCAAGCAGGTATGTAGGTCAGCACAGCAAAGTCCAAGTGGTGGTTCCCTCTGGCAGCACAGTAGTCCTCCGGTGCAGAATGTTGAGCCAGGAGCATCTGGCTACAAGTCCTATGAAGTGTCTAAAAACATGTGGCTACAACCCCTGTACTTATACACAAAATATCTTTGATCTAGGGGGCATTTCAAAGGAACTTCAGAAGTGCACAACACCCCTTTCAACACCAGCCCTGGCTCCAGACGTTAGTTGTGGGTAAACAAGCCCTTTGTATACAGGCAGGACATAGCCTATACAAATGTAAGTGAACCCCACCTCCCACTCTTCTAGCCCAGGGAGACCACTCAATATGCAGATGTGATCCTGTTACACCTCCACCCTCCCTGTGTGTTGGCTGCCTGGAAAGTATGTACAAAGTCCAGCTGTCACTCTACCTCAGACGTGGATTGGAGTCAGGCTGCAAAGTACAAGAGTCATAAGCACAGTGAAATGCCCACTTTCTAAAAAGTGTCAATTCCACAATAGTAATACAAAATCCACCAATAAGCAGGATTTCTCACTACTATTCCAAACATGCCCACACTACTCCTCATAGATCATAAATTACCACTCAGACATATATAAAGGAATTCCTAATGTCACCTTATGAGAGTGGCAGAACTCACAGCAGTGAGAAACCAAATAGGCTGTTTGTCACTACCAGGACATACCACATAAAGAAGGCACATGTCCTATCTCTGAGCTACACAGCATCCTGCCCATAGGGCTACCTAGGGTCTACCTTAGGGCTGATCTATGTGTAGTAGAAGTAGAGTTCCAGGCTTGGCAAGTAACTTTAGATGCCCAGCCAATGTGGCAGTAAACTGCGCATGCAGGCCTTGCAGTGGAGGCTTGAGACAGGTTTGAAAGGCTACTTCTGTGGGTGGCGCAAGCTGCGCTACAGGTCTACTAGAAGCATTTAATTTACAAGGCCTGGGTATTTGGGTTTCCAATGTACAAGGGACTTATAGGTAAATTAAATCTGCCAAACTGGTGTAAGCTAATCATACCAAGTTTAATGCAGAGAGCACATGAACCTTAGCGCTGATCAGCAGTGATAAAGTGCCCAGAGTCCGAAAGCCAACAAAAGAGAGTCAGAAAAACAAGAGGAGGAAGGCAAAACGTTTGGGGATGGCGCTGCAAAAAGGGCCATGTCCAACAAGTAGTTACATATTTACTCCACAAAAACAAGACAGCTTATCAGTTGGTAAGACATAAATATATCTGAATGGTTGGGAAATGTCCCATGATTCAACAATCTGGTATTGGTCATTGTATCATTACTATACTCGGCCCTTTAATCCGGTCACTAAAGCATCAGTAGTCTTACCGTGCTTTTGCATTGCTGACTAGAAAAGGTATCTTTTGTAATCAACAATTAATTTTGGGAGAAAGTAAATCATCAATAATTGTTGTAAACCACTATGTGAGGGATTGTCAACATCCTCAAATTGATACATTTTATCTCGTATCAAGCTTAATGCAATGCACTAGGAGGCACATTAGTCTCTATTCATTATCAAGGTCTAAAACCCCTGTATAAATATCAAAGTTTTTAATCCATCGGCACTATCTAACGCCCAGGTTGTTTGTATCACCCAGGCTGAAAGTTGGAGGTATCCCCAAAGACAAAGGATCCATTGTGGCACAATGAGCTTATTGGTTGAGGGTAAATTCTTGTGTGTAGTGACTGACACACAGGTTTTCCATCTTCAGAGGACGAGGAAGTCATTGTGTTCTTTTGCATGACGCTGTGCCAGGCAGTATGAGCAGGCTTCTAGCATACAATGAAGACACGCCACCTGGTTTTATTCTTGTCGACAGTGTAAGGATTTGGGGGGTCATTCTGACTTCGGCGGGCGGCGGAGGCCGCCCGCCAAAGTTCCCCCGACAGAATACCGCAGCGCGGTCAAAAGACCGCCGCGGTAATTCTGAGTTTCCCGCTGGGCCGGCGGGCGACCGCCAGAAGGCCGCCCGCCCGCCCAGCGGGAAACCCCCTTCCACGAGGATGCCGGCTCCGAATGGAGCCGGCGGAGTGGAAAGGGTGCGACGGGTGCAGTTGCACCCGTCGCGATTTTCAGTGTCTGCTATGCAGACACTGAAAATCTTTGTGGGGCCCTTTTAGGGGGCCCCACAACACCCGTTCCCGCCAGCAAGGTTCTGGCGGTCAAAACCGCCAGAACCAGGCTGGCGGGAAGGGGGTCGGAATCCCCATGGCCATGGAGGATTCCTCAGGCCAGGGGAAAACCGGCGGGAAACCGCCGGTTTCCCTTTTCTGACCGCGGCTTTACCGCCGCGGTCAGAATTGGCCTGGATGCACCGCCAGCCTGTTGGTGGTGCATCCGCGGTCCCCGGCCCTGGCGGTCTATGACCGCCAGGGTCGGAATGACCCCCTTGGTCTCATCTTATCATCTGACTTCAAATACAGAGAACATGAATCAAGTATGTTGATCTGTTTGATTCTTTTATTCACAATAATCACAGCCAGGCTGAACGGCAACACCATACTTCAAAGTACAATCATTTAACCAGTTTAACAAGGCACACAAAAGGCCTCTTGCTTGAAGGACCCCCATTGAGAGAAGCTGGAGGTTACAAAGGGCCTGCGTGGTCTGGCCAATCCGTCTTTTCCGACTTGTATGCGCCAATTCGCTGCTCTGCACATGCTTGTCTCTTTCCTCAGCACAGAGCCCATAAACGGATCCACGCTAGGAGAAGAGATGCGTCCGACAGGAGTGTAGCTCCAGGGAGGCTGTTTGAGGTGTTACACCCCCTAATGAATGCATTTTCTAATGAATAGTTGGGTACAGGTGCTTTCAATCGAGTATGGTTGAGGTGCCTGTCGGATGTGACCTGGGATTTATGCACGCACACATTGACAAAAACACACACACCCTCAGCTGCTTTGAAAGCCCTAAAAAATGTTTATTATTTTACAAAATATTGCGTTTCTCTCACTTAGTACTACTACCAATCTGCACTGCTCTCCCTTTCCTCTGCTTCTGGAGCCCCTCTCTTGCAATCTACTTGTCATATAATGCACCTTAACATTATATGCCAGCCTGATTGTCAGTAAATCTGAAGCACACACTCCCACCCCCCAATCTTACGTAGCGTGCTACATCCCTGGTGCCCGAGGTGGGTCGAATGACTCTTTTAGGTCATAGACCAGGTGTTTCCAAGGAGTAGCTTGTGACTTACCAGTGGCTCTCCAGCTACCTGTGAGTAGCTCTCCTGTGTGCAGCCCAGCCTACTAATATGAAAGCTTTTGCTTGCTTGACTCATTAGGTAAGCAAAATTAAAAAGCATGCATTCAAGACGAAAATGTGTGTATTTTCAGAATTCAAACTGGTGTTTGCAGACAAATGGTTGAATTGGCAAAATGTATTTAAAGCCATTATTTGAGTTGGGGAGATTTATTACTCATTTTTACCTGCGTGCCAGGGGACTGCAGCTATGGCTTTTATGCATTACCAATAAAATATTTAAATTCAAATTGTTGAAGCCTTTTGTACATTACAGCTGGAAACCGTGCCTAATGCACTGATGTTATCACTGCTGATAATACTAGATTGGGTGGTCACTATTACCTCACTAGTATTAGTATCTCTGAATAATTTTCATTGAACATAAGTAAATCTTTTTCCAAAAAAGGTTGGAGACCCCTGTCATAGACATTGAAGAGTGACTAAAATCACTTATGATGGTGCAACTTGATCTGACAGAGACTGCAAACCAATCCAGGAGATGCAGGGAGCATGCTCAAGCAGCATGAGGGGTGTACCTGAGCTGCTCTTCAGTTGGCGTGGACCTATCAGAGTTTTTGCATCCAGCATTCTCCCCCAAACTGAATCGCAGCCGCCTCCTCATCAGTCATGACCCTTTCAAATACTTCTCCAGGTACAGTTTGAAATACAAAGAGTTGCGGGCGGTGGTATGTCCATCGCGCCAGACGGTGATCATGGAGCCACTAATGTCAATAATCACATATGGCTGAAAGTCAAAGTTCGAATTTTCTTTCCAGTAACTCCTTGATTTGGCAAGTATTAAGTCACCTTAATGTAAATGTGAGATCTGGGCTGCTTGGTGTTTGTCCGCATACGGCTTCATCTTCTTTTTGGCCACAGCATCCATTTATGTAATTCTTTAGATGCATGGCTTTGAGTTCCACACACAATGTGGAATCCTCATATATTTTTTTATGTTCAAACATTAACTCAGCAAGAGACACAGTCATAGTGCTGTTAGGAGTGGCCTGATAGTAACACAGTGTCTGGCACAAAACACCAGATGGAGACAGGTGTGTGTGGAGACTTCACTACTTGCAGAGTTTTCTTCAAAGTTGCCATGAAATGCTCGGCTACCAGCATTTGCTTTGTGTCCACACAAGCTGTGTTCTTCCTATGTTTTAAACCTAACTTCTTTGCAAAGTCTTTGAATTATTTTTCTGTGGACGGAGGGTCATTGTCTGATTTTACAATAGTGGGGATGCGAAACATGGCTACAGGTTCAAAGAATTCAACAGCAACTTGTTTCCACTCATGGGTAAGGAGCGTTGACATCTGAAACAGTTCAGGAGGTCCATCCTTGCCCAACACCTGGCATACATGGCAAATACTCACTTTGTCTTCAACACATTGGTGTAGCTGTGGTAACCACACCTTCTGCCCTAGGTGTTATATTGTAGCCACCAGTCCCATGTGTGCTTCATGTGCAAGATCTATTACTTGATTTTGCAGTGGCCGCAGGATGACTAGTCGAGTGCCACATAAAAGTAGTCCCTTTGGGTGGCAAGCCAGTTCCTCTTTGGCATTTTTGAAAGCTCTGAGATAATTCATTATGCTCTGTTGATAGACCTTGTTAGATTTTTAAAGTTCATTTCATTTTTGGGAGTCGATGCAAGTCTTCACCGCACACATAGTGGGGTCTTGTCTAGAGGCTTGTATCAACTCCTACTGTTTAAGAGCACAGGGACGTAACTGTTGAATTACATATCTTAGTTATTCTTTTAAAATGGAAAGGGTGGTTGTTGAGTTTTCCAATGGAAACAAGCCCTGAAGCCTGCAGGATTTTTGTCCTTTCCAGGTCTGTGGATTAGTTTGAAGCAGTAGTCCTGCAGACAAAACTACTACCTCTCACTATAAGCGGCATTGTGGTCTTGCAGTTGCCAGATATTGACAGTAAGGCTTGATGGTCTGCCACAACCACGGCAGATTTTCATACAGGAAATGATGAACAAATGCTCCCAGGACTTCACTACAGCAAGGGACTGTTTCTTGGCCTGCAAGTAAGCCATTTCTGGCTTCATGGAACTGTGACTGGTATACCCAATTACATTTTTTGGTTCTTCAGAGTCAGTATCCATTTGTGCCAGAAGAGCTCTGAGCCCCAACCTCACATCAGTAGTCAGTCTAGTGGGTAAGGAAGCATCCTAATATGCAAAATTGTCAGATTTTGCTATTTTGTTCCTATGTCTTGAAGCGCAGGTTGGCACTGCAAAAACCATTTTGAAAATGGATCCTTTTTTGTGAGTTTCCAAGAACTCACTTACTAGGCAGAATTTGGTATGTGCTTTGAACAGTAGCTAGCAAGAACTAGCAAAAGGCGAAGACAAAATACATTGTCAAAGCAGTGACCTTGTTAGGAATGGCTTGCATGTCTTTGGCTGAGAAATTTGCCTGAAGAATTTGAGAGAGCTTGTCTGAACAGTGCACTCAAGTGTCAGAATGGCATCTTGCAGTGACTGACAGACCTGGAGGAGAGCGGCATCATCGTCTTCCTGATTTTTACCATACACTGGTATGTCATCATTATTATTGGATACCCAAGATCACTTTTTGTATTTCCTCTTGAAAGATTTCAGCTGCAGATGAGACACTGAAACTAAATCTATTGTAGCTGTACATTCCACAGTAGGTGACAAAAAGTAGTTATATATTGCGATTCTTTCACTACCTCCAGCTAAAGGTAGTCTTTGTTCAGATCAAGGCTAGAATACACATGGGTGCCACTCAACTAGTGTATCATATCTTCTATCTGTGGAGCAAGATTTGTTTCTCTCTGAAATGTTTAATTGAGCTGGTGTATGTCCACATACACATGAATGCTACCTTCTGCTTCTTTCTTTGGAACTGGGACTATGGATGAGACTCAGGGTGTGGGACCTAGGGCTAGTTCAATGATCAAGCTTTATGAGGTTCCCAAATTCTTGTTCGACTTGTTTTTGAATGTGGAAAGGAATGCACCTGATGTGTTTAGCTATGGGTTTCACATCAGTGTCAATGTGTTAATGAATTCGGAGGTCTTTCAGCTTGCCTATAGCATCAACTAGATTTTGAAAATGTTCTTCAAGGTTCTTGGATCAGTGCCCTAGTACCTAGTAAGTAATACAACAAAAGAATTTGAATACGCCATGCTGGACCAGTGATGTGAAGCTCAACAAACATCCAATGCCTACAGATGCTTCGACTGCATACACCTCTGTCTGCAATGACTGGTCACCATACTTGAGATCTAGATTAAAAGTGCCTACGCTTTTGTGGAGTCTTTGTAAGCCATAAGCATTTACGTTTACATTAATATCCTTTAGTTTAGGCCAGTGCATCAGTACTGTAAAGTCAGTATCCGTTATCACATAGATGGTGGCTCCCAAATCTACAAGGAAAGGAATGGAAAATCCTCCCATGACTACATCTATGACAAGTTCTTTCAGGTCTTGTTCAGTCACTGTGATTGTGCCACTCCAGATTGAAAACACTTTTGCTTTCTGCGGCCGTTCAGTTTCTGAAAATGACACGTTAGATGATGATGAGGATCCTGGGAAGTTGGCTACTTCCCTTACACAGTGACAGGTGTGAGGTGTGCGTTTGAGTTGTTTAAGAAATCCACCCTTTCTTCGTCGTCACTTCAAATTTTCAACTTTTGCTGGCCTTTAGAACTCTGTGCACTTTACCCCTGCTGGACCCTATATTGTCGCTGGCTTTAGAACTCTGTGCACTTTATCCCTGTTAACCAGTCTTAAAACATGGCTGAAATGGTATATTCCTAATTGGCATATTTAACTTACCTATAAGTCCCTAGTATATGGCACAAAGTGTACCCAGGGCCTGGAAGTTAAATGCCACTAGTGGACTGCAGCCGCTGTTGTGCCATCAACTACAGTGGCAGTGCAAACATGGCTTCAGGCATACCATTGTAGCCTCAGTGTACAAAATGCAACTCGCCCCATCAAAACAAACCCTTTTGACAGGTAAAAATACCCCTTTAACGTATTCAACAGTCATTCCTATATAGGCCTTGTAGCCTACAAGTCACGCCACATGGTATTTAATAATAGGACATGTAGTACACTAATGTTAACATCCTTATAGTGACTAGCATGCAAAAGCTATTTTCACTCTGATGGGCTTAGCTGTCCTATGTAGAAAAGTAGAGTACAGATTAAAAGACTAACACTGTATCTCGGGAAAGGGACTATCTAGAAAAAATATGAAAGAACTATTGTATTAGTCATTAAAAATCTGATTAAGTGGTGAAGTCAGATTTGTAATACATATTAAGGAAAAGTAGCTTTCAGAAAGTTGCTGAAGTTCCCAGAGGCTGGCTAATTTGAGTGAATCCTCAATTTTCTCCAAGCCTGTTTGTGGCCTCAATAAGGTATGAAATTCCTCCCAGGAGCTACACAATAGGTCACTGTGATCAACAAGTTGCACTTAGAAGACTGTTTTGAAAATGGATCCTTTTTGTGAGTTTCATCAAGAGTTCACTTATGTAGGTAACATTTGGTACATACTGTGAACGGTAGCTAGCAAGAACCAGGAAAAAGCGAAGTGCAGATAAATTGTCTCCTGACTCTTTTGAGCTCAGCAGAAGGGCATGGCTATGCTAATTGTGTTTATACCCCATTGTTAAATCCTGCTTGATGGTTCTGTTGGGCATTTTTTACTTGGGACCTTCATACAACTGAAGAATAATTTTGAAAACTACGGGTCACAATGATGGAAGCAATAGGGACTGGATGTACTGCAGCAGCCTGAATAGCACTGCCTTGAACTTCCCCAGTGACACTCTCAACATGAAGAATCACAAGTTCATCTTGGACACTTTCTTTTGCTGTCTCATTGTCACTTTTATCAGAAGTGAAGCTTGGACAAACTGAGGCTATTTGTCTTCTTTGTCCTTGGAATATGAGATGTAGAATCTGAAGAACTTTATGATGAAGTGAGCACACCCTCCTGCTCTGCTTCTACTTTAGTGATCATGAAGCAGAAAGCAAGAGACACCAGTCGTACCAACCACACTAGCGGGACGCTCATCCCTCAAGACAACCAGATGCATTTTTTATTAGGAGCCAGACAATTGCCTTCCGTAGTCATCACTCACGGAGTAGCACGTAAATAACACAAAAACATCAAGAGTAGAAGGTGTTTAAAGATGAAGTAATCTCTGGGAGATTAGCAGCTCAGTGGATGAGATTTCCAAAATGTCTCCTACCTCTGATAACAGCTTGCACTGTGATGACACACTGTAAGGATTTGACTCCTTGAACCAGAATCCATCTGGGACTTAGCAGCCCCTCACAGAGCTGCCAGGGCATTAAAAAGCAGCACAGAGAGCCCACAGTGCAGGACACTGTGAGGACTGGAGTTCTGGCTAGGCCCAGAATCCAAAGGAGGGGCTGAGCCACTTTCTTTCACCTATCCCACTAAACTCTTCCAGTAAATTGAAGATGGGTAAGTGCGAAATACAATATAATTCTGCTACTCCTACAATTCGACCTAAAGGCACCACTATTGACAACTTCTTGGTGTGGGTGCTTTCTAAACAGATTCTGTTGGCGGAAAGGAAGCTTTCTGTGGTGTCAACATTTCCCCTCTCCCACATTCTCCTCACCCTAATTCCACCTCTATTATGGAACACTCTTCTGTCTCTAAGCAGAGTAGACACTTAATGGCTGAGGGCACCCATGGCCCTTCTAGCCCCCACATAACTGAGACTGTGGTCAAACACAGAAAGAAGTCAGTTCTGCCTCCTAAGGCTAAGCAAAAAGTTGGAAAGACATGCATGGAGCAAGACAGTAAGTATTTCAGCTGCAGAAGCACTTGAGGGACTTCTTATCCCTCTCTTCATCAGGCTGTACAGAATAGAGCCCTTGCTGCTGGAGGATGGACGCTGTGGTGTTGGACCTCATGCACTAGGCCAACACATGCGAGTGGATCAGAGATGGCTCACGCATAGTTACAGTTCTGTGTAGGTGTGCAACTGACTCAACAGCCACACCCATGAGCTTTTATTTGCAATGCACGCAGTGCGCTGGAACAAACCAAAAACACACATAGGTGGGTTAGGACAACTGGATCGTCCCTGAGGTGTATCGGGTTGTGCAACATTACATCCCTCCCCCACTGCAATAAAAACAAACAAATAACCCAGATACTTTCTAAGTATGGCTGTAAGGAGCATAAGCATATAGCAGTCATGTTACCAGGTCGTAGACAGCATGTCCCTCTGCCAGAAGCAGTTTACTGTTCCATAGAGGCTTCACACCAAGAAATGTTTCAAGCGGGTGGAGGGCTCAGGATTGTCTCTCAGGTGGTAACTCGGATGGTCACTTCGGACTGATGATGTTAGGTTAGCATAAATTACCGTAGAGGTGTTTTTAGTGATTCTATCTGTAGTACCCAGACTTGATCTTGACTCCTCTGGATTGTTGTGGCCACCTGCTGGGTTGTCGTTAGACAGTGATGAGGTCACCCAGGCATCAGTCACTGGCTCCTCAGGGGAGTGTGTGGGGGATGTGGCTTGCTCACTGATTGTTCCTCTGGCTCTCTTAAAGAATGGTATGATACAGATGACCTCATCATCCCGTCAACGAGTGGTGGCCATGGTGTCCCATCACCTTACAACGACCCAGGGGTGACATTAAAAGGGTAGTCAGAACTCAGTTCTGGCATATCGGTCTTTCACCGACACCAAGTCACCTGGCTGGATGTTTGAAGATCAAGCTCTTCGACTGGTGCTAGCTTGTTTGTTGGTCTCTCTCCTGAGAAAAACCTGATCATTCTCGATGGTGCTTGGCGTCCATCTAGGGTGGTGAGGGATGGTGTCGGTGACCACTCGTCTCAAGCTGGTGTGTCCTGGTGCTTGGCCTTTAATCGAGTGTGGGGTTTGTCAACGGTCTTCAAGAAATCCGTCGAGCCTTTTCCACGGGATTTTTTGGTTGGCACCAGCAATGTGGATCACCTTGTTCAGTGTTTGCATAAAGTATTCTATTTCTCCTTTGGCTTATGGCCAATGAGGCATTATTTTATGGTGTTTGATGCCGGTGAGTACTGGGGCTGATGATTCAGAGGATTCTAATACTTGATACCACTGGCAGGATCATACCGCTTCCTGCCCATTTCATCCATGTAGGGGAGCCAGATGTTAGTTCTGATTCTGTTCTTGATTTTAAGTATCCCCTGGTGGTTGTGGTGCGCAAGTTGTACTGCTTGGCCCGTTAGGCTGTGGGGTAATACCAGGCTGGGCCCTCTTGGTACACATCCTTTTAAATCAGTAGCGAGACTGTGTCGAGCACTGAATAGTGATTCTAGAGTTCTTTTAGCCTCCGGGGGCTTTTGGGCTAGGTGTGCTGTAAGGAAATGGCTCCCTGTTGCAGTTACCCCTCACTTTATGCCTGATACTGATGCTGACTTGACTGAGAAGTGTGCTGGGACCCCGCTAACCACGCCCCAGCACCAGTGTTCTTTTATCTAAAATGTACCATTGTTCCCACAATTGGCACACCCCTGGCCCACAGATAAGTCCCTTGTAAAAGGTACCAGTGGTACCAAAGGCCCTGTGACCAGGGAAGGTCCCTAAGGGCTGTAGCATATGTTGTGCCACCCTAAGGGATCCCTCACCTAACACATGCACACTGCCATTGCAGATTGTGTGTGTTGGTGGGGAGAAAAAGGCAAAGTCGACATGGCATCCCCCTCAGGATACCATGCACACAAAATGCTGCCTGTGGCATAGGTAAGTCTCCCCTCTAGCAGGCCTTACAGCCCTAAGGCAGGGTGCACTATACCACAGGTAAGGGCATAGCTGCATGAGCAATATGCCCCTACAGTGTCTAAGTCTATTCTTAGACATTGTAAGTACAATGTGGCCATATTAAGTATATGGTCTGGGAGTTTGTCAAAAACGAACTCCATAGCTCCATAATGGCTACACTGAATACTGGGAAGTTTGGTATCAAACTTCTCAGACTAATAAACCCACACTGGTACCAGTGTTGGATTTATTAAAAAATGCACACAGAGGGCATCTTATAGCTGCCCCCTGTATGGTGTGAGAGCCTTTGTGCTCTCTGAGACCAGAAACAAAGCCTGCACTGGGTGGAGATGCTTAACACCTCCCCCCTGCAGGAACTGTAACACCTAGCAGTGAGCCTCAAAGGCTCAAGCTTTGTGTTAAAATGCCCCAGGGCACTCCAGCTAGTGGAGATGCCTGCCCCCTGGACACAGCCCCCACTTTTGGCGGCAAGTCCAGGGGAGATAATGAGAAAAACAAGGAGGAGTCACCCACCAGTCAGGACAGCCCCCAAGGTGTCCTGAGCTGAGGTGACCCCTGCCTTTAGAAATCCTCCATCTTGGTTTTGGAGGATTCCCCCAATAGGATTAGGAATGTGCCCCCCTCCCCACAGGGAGGTGGCACAAAGAGGGTGTAGCAACCCTCAAGGACAGTAGCCATTGGCTACTGCCCTCCCAGACCTAAACACACCCCTAAATGTAGTATTTAGGGGCACCCAAGAACCCAGGAAACTAGATTCCTGCAACCTGAAGAAACAAGAAGGACTGCTGACCTACACGCCTGCAGAGGAGGAGGAAGACGACAACTGCTTTGGCCCCAGCCCTACCGGCCTGTCTCCAACTTCGAAAACCTGCAACCAGTGACGCATACGACAGGGACCAGCGACCTCTGAAGCCTCAGAGGACTGCCCTGGACTAAAGGACCAAGAAACTAACGTGGACAGCGGCCCTGTTCAAAACCAGCTACTTCTTTGCAACAAAGAAGCAACTTTCAAAGACTGCACGTTTCCCGCCGGAAGCGTGAGACTTCACACTCTGCACCCGATGCCCCCAGCTCGGGATTCAGAGAACCAACACCTCAGGGAGGACTCCCCGGCGACTGCGAGCCCGTGAGTAACCAGAAACGACCCCCCTGAACCCTCACAGTGACACCTGCAGAGAGAATCCAGAGGCCCCCGCTGACCGCGAGTGCCTGTAACAAGGGACCCGACGCCTGGAACCAACACTGCACCCGCAGCCCCCAGGACCTGAAGGAACCAAACCTCAGTTCAGGAGCGACCCCCAGGTGACCCTCTGCCTAGCCCAGGTGGTGGCTGTCCCGAGAAGCCCCCCCTGTGCCTGCCTGCAACGCTAGAGTGACCCCCGGGTCCCTCCATTGTATTCAACCTAAAACCCGATGCCTGCTTTGCACACTGCACCCGGCCGCCCCTGTGCTGCTGAGGGTGTACTTTGTGTGCCTTCTAGTGTCCCCCCCGGTGCTCTACAAAACCCCCCTGGTCTGCCCCCCGAGGACGCAGGTACTTACCTGCTGGCAGACTGGAAGCGGAGCACCTCTGTTCTCCATAGGCGCCTATGTGTTTTGGGCACCTCTTTGACCTCTGCACCTGACCGGCCCTGAGCTGCTGGTGTGGTAACTTTGGGGTTGCCCTGAACCGCCAATGGTGGGCTGCCTATGCCCCAGGACTAAGGGGGTGATTCTGACCTTTGGCGGTCTTTTCGCAAGACCGCCGAGTTACCGCCGCGGTAAAGACCGCCGACCGCGGCGGTATGCCGCGGCGCGTATTCCGACCGCTGGGAGCGTTCCGCCGGAAAACCGCCAGCAGCCACACTGGCGGTCGGCGGGAAAGTGGAGACTGGTCAACCTCCACCGCCACGCCAGCAAAACACCGCCCACAGAATTACGACCCACATTTCTGTGTGGCGGTCTTCTGTTGGCGGTCTTCTGTTGGCGGTCACGTCCCTATGGCTCCCGTCGCCTCCCGGAGGACCAACGCAAGGTAAGTTGATCGTCCGTGAGGGGAGGGGGGGGGGTGTTGTGTGATGTGTGCGTGCATGGGGGTGTGTAGAGGGGGTGTGTGAGTGCGTGCATGCGGGCGGGGGGTGCCGCTGTGCCTATGGGCAATGTGTGTAGTTCGGCGGGTGCGCATGTTGGCATGTATGTGTGCGGGTATGTGCCCCCGTTGTGTATGTGTGTGTGTAGGGGGTGTGCATATGTGCATGTTGGGGGTGCGTGCATGTCGGGGTGCGTGTATGTGCATGTCGGGGTGGGGGGGCAGGGGGTTTGTAACATCTCTGGGGGGTGGCAGGGGGTGGGGGGGGACTCGTGGGGGGTAGTGGGGGGTGGGGGAGACCCCTATCAGTGCCAGGGATGGAATTCCCTGGCCCCGATAGTGCCTACCGCCATGGTTCGCATGGCGGTTCCCGACCGCCAAGAACCGCGGCGGTAAGCAGGGTCATGATGCGGTTGGCGGTCTTGGGTCGACCGCCGGGCCGGAGTGCGCAAACTCCAGCCCGTCGGTCATGACCGCCGTGGCGGTCGGAGTGGGAAAGTGGCGGTCGATCGCGGCGGTGACCGCCGCGGTCAGAATGCCATTTTTTGGACCGCCGGGGTTAGAATCACCCCCTAAGACTTGTAATTGTTTTACTTACCTCCTAATCTAACCTTTACTTACCTCCCCTAGGAACTGTTGATTTTTGCACTGTGTCCACTTTGAAAATAGCTTATTGACATTTTTACAAAGACTGTAAATTATATTGTTTTCATTCAAAGTTCCTAAAGTATCTAAGTGAAGTACCTTACATTTAAAGTGTTTAATGTAAATCTTGAACCTGTGTATAAAAACCTATTGGCCTGGAGTAAGTTTTTGAGTGTGTGTTCCTCATTTATTGCCTGTGTGTGTACAACAAATGCTTAACACTACCCTCTGATAAGCCTACTGCTCGACCACACTACCACAAAATAGAGCATTAGAATTATCTACTTTTGCCACTATCCTACCTCTAAGGGGAACCCTTGGACTCTGTGCACACTATTTCTTACTTTGAAATAGTATATACAGAGCCAACTTCCTACATGTGCCTTCTGCGTGTGCTATCTGCCTGACTGAATTGCGGCATTGACCAGTGGCAGGCACTCGGCACCTTGCATGGCAGACAGTATGGTTTCAAAAGATAATGGGAGTGGCCTGGATCTCTTGGAGGCATATCGGACGCATTCTTCTGTTTCTTCTGCCTCTTCTGCTTCTTTTTGAGTAGCTGTCCAGCAGTGGCGGGAGTGGTAGTCCACTAAGTTGTTCTCACTGGGCTGGTATTCCATCTTGCAATCGTACTCTTGAAGCTGACGCATCCACTTCTCGATGCTGGGGTGGTGGCTTGGATGCAGAGCCCTGAAAAAGGGGCACAAAGGGTTTGTGATCAGTGATGAGTACAAACGGGTGTCTATAAATGTATAACTGGAAGTGCCTGCAGGCCCAATGTATGGCAATGGCATCCTTCTCAATTTGGGAGTATCTCTGTTCTGTTTCTTTGAGTGATCTGCTGGCATATGCTACAGGAGTCCAGTCCCCATTCTGCAGTTGTTGGGTAAGGACATATCCTAGTCCTTTTAGGCTTGCATCAACCACAATAGTTGTCGGTTTTCAATGGGTCAAAGTATGATAGGGTGGTATCGGCTGAGAGGGTTTGATTAGTCCATTGGAATGCCTGTTCTTGTACCTCTCCCCGTTGTGAGCTCATGGAGTGGCTAAGACCAGTGAGGTGAGGTATGAACCACCTACAGTAATTTACCTTTCTGAGGAAGCTTCGGACACGCTGGTGGGTGTGGGGCCTCTTGTACATTGTGCACTTTCTCCGGGTCTGGTGCTACTCGTGTTGGCTGAGGAGGTGTCGCTGAAAAAACTGATTTGCTATTTCAGGAATTCGCCCTTTTCTCGTGGAGAGTCAACCCTGAGTCCCGGGTTCTTTGGAGGACTCCTTGCAGGTGTTCATGGTGATCCATCACGGATTGGGCACAGGTCACTGACATTGATGACTCCTGCTAAACCAGTGAGTATTTCTTGGTTGGTGTTTTGGAAGACTTTATCTGCACTGGATATTCCGAAGTTGAGGCAACTGTATCTTCTTAAACCGGCATGGGTTGAAAATGTGGTTATATACCTGGAGTCAGGTTGAAGTGGCAACCAGTGGTATCCTGAGCGAAGGTCAACTTTTCATAACCACTTTGCTCCTTTGAGCTCTCCCAGAATGTCATTAACTGTGGGGGTTAGATGGCTTTTTCGCTTGATCACAACATTTGGCAGCATCATGTCCACACAAATATGGGATTCCTAGTTTGTTTCTTCTTCTTTGCCACTACAATTTGGGATATCCATGGTGTTGGGCCGTTCAACTTTTCAGCTGTAGAGACTCGCTCAAGCTTATCTAGCTCCTCCTCCAAGTGGAGGTGCAACGCGATGCTTCTGTGCAGCAGGGCTACAGATTGTACGAATTGATCAATCTGTAGCTTTATTTCTTTGTATTTTAAGCAACCGATCCCCTGAAAGAAGTCTTCGAACTCAGCAAGGATGTTCTACAGCTCTTTGATTTGTATCCCAAATGCATAGGAGATGATATTCAGGGTTTCAGCAGGGTGGCCACTGACCAGCATGCCTTGACCTCCCTTGGCCACACAGATGGTGGTGTCCATGCTCATTCCACCTTGGTACACTGATGATTTGAAACTTCCAAGCATAGGCAGGGGTAGTGACCATCCGTATGCAAAAAAACTCTCACTCTGGCCTTGTTGAGCTGCAGGGGCTTTGATAGTGCGTGGTAGGTGTCGGCGGACAAGAGATCTATGGAAGCTCCTTTGTCAATTACTGCAGTGACAGTGTGGGGGTCCATTTGTATCTGGCACTCAGGAAGTGGGCGCCGTGCCAAGATGGCACGCCCAACTGCAAAGACTGTGTGAACTCTATATTCTGTGACATCGTCGTCCATGTCTTCTCGCTCACTGGTGACTTCCACCACATCTTGGACAGTTTCTTTCACGGGCTGTCATTTTGCCGGTCTGCAGACTTTTGCAAAGTGGTTAAACTTTCTGCAGGAGGTGCACTTTCTGCCTCTTGCTACCTCTTGCTGGGCAGTCGTTTGGCCTGCAGTTTAGTCCTCCACAGTATCCACATGACTTTTCCATTTCAGTGGGCTGCTTTATTATGTGTCAGAAGTGTGGTGTGGTTGGATGGCATTGACAAGTTCTTTTTTGATGCTCCTGTGGAGGGTTGCCTCCTTATGGGATGCTGTTGCCTAGGATGGTAGTTTTGACCTTCGGAGGGTGAGAATGTCTTGGAGTGACTTATGTGATTCTTGAAGTATGGTTTCTCAGAATGTGACAGACGCGCACCCTTAAATGATCTGGCCTCATATTTCTTCTTGATTGTTGTGAAAGCTGCACATACTCGCAAGCTCTTTGAGTCATCCGTGAAATGTGTCAAGCGATTTTTCAGATTTCTGGCTGACTTGTCTGCAGATTAATCTTTCATAGCCATATTTTCCATAGGTTCAAAGCATGCATTCAGGGCTGTGATCAGTGTAGCGTACATTTTAGGGGTTGCTTCCTCTAAGGTTTTATAGATCTTGTGGATAACGTTGCGCAACATCATTCTGCTTCTATGACTGTGCCTTTGAAATAGAACTGGGGATATTCAAACCTGTTTCTCCACTTGGGTGCTTGTGATGAGGAAGGACCCTGAACAATGAATGGCTCTATGGTGGTAACTGTGGCCTTGACGTCATGGACAAAGTTTTACTCTGTAATAGTCCCTCTCAGAACTTGTGGATATGGTGTGGATAGGGTGAGTAAGCTTGTCTTACGGCATGAGCAGTGTCACCACAGGCCTGACTGAGGGTAATGTGCCCAACTGTTGAGCTACGAAGGTTCCGCTCGCTGACGTGGGGTGCAGTGTCTCGGTGTTGTGGGGAAGCTTTACGTGGGGCACTTCTTTTACTTCATAGACTCTCAGTCTGTTACAGGGCTGAGGAGGGCTGTGGTCCTGGTCAAGGGTGGCCAAATACTTCTGCACTGTGGGGCCAAATACTTTGGCGCTCTCACAGGCCTGTTTTGGTATTGTGTTGTTGCCATGTGAGCACTGGCCTTTCATTGCCCAGTATTTCTTCCTCTTATCCTTATTCATTTTGTTTATTTCCATTTTGTTGCTTTTTTCTTCTTCATTACAGACACAAAGGCAATGCAGGAGTAGAGGGAATGGTGAATTATAACAAGGGATGGCAGCAGACTGGCGAAATTGAAGTTGCCATCTGCTCTCATTCAGAACCCCCCTCCCCTGCCACCACAAATTGGTAATTCAGCCCGCCAACAAACAGACTCCTGGCCTGATACTAACTGGGAATTATCTGCTGATACTGTGCCTTTCCATCCTTCCACACATATGCTGAGCGATGTCAGTAGGCCATCAGGGGTTGCTAACAGTGAGCCCACTATTGTGTTGGACTCAGTTTCTCCTCCTGGCAAATTGTCATTCTTAAGTCCCCCATCGTATGCATGCCCCTGTGTTTTAATTCTCACAAATGTTCTGGCTTTGCCAGACAAGTGCTTGGAAAGTAGGGAACAGTGGAAACGCAAAGTCATACATTGATTAACTCTGAACTTTCATTTTCACTTTATGACTCTGGTGAAATCTTGTTTGCCAAAAAAAAAGTCTTGGGTGGGCCCTTTGCGGAAGACCATGGTAGGTGACTGTATTTTTGTTAATTTCCATAGGCTCATTTTGATGCGTACCTTGCTTTGTACAGTGCAGGTATCATCACACGCATGAATCCCGTATTGAGGTTCTGCCCCTTGTTTATTTCTACAAGCCCCCACATGTACTGCATGATGTCAGTGAGGTCATCCCTACTTAACGGAAATTGTGATTGCCACTCAAAACAGATTTATTCCTTTGACAAGCTTGGATAACCGGGATTGACCAGGGGCGTCTCTAACAAATTGGCTTGTGTCTCTTGGGGAGATACGAATAGCTGTCTTCTGGGGTACCCAACTTAATTTCAACTCTGAACGTTTTAAGGTGGAAGATTGCTGGCCTAAAAGCTAGGCTGGGTCATTAGCAGTAGATACTTTATATAAACTTGTGCAATACTGACTTATTCCAAGAAACTTGGACTGTGAAGAATCGTCTCTGCAATGGATTGTGACTGTCACTCGATCCCAGCAATTCCCTTCAACTCGGGCTGGGCCAATGGTGGCCTTTCTGCATGGTTTAAGTTATCCTTGAACATTTCAGTATTATATCTTGATGGAAATGGCTACTCTATCCATGGGTTTCAGAAGGTTTGTTTTCCCTTTTATTTATTTTTTATAGTGATGATTTTTTCCAATTCTAATATTTATAATTTTAAATTATTGTTCAACTATGTGGATAATTTTATTGTTTCCAGGCGCTCTCTGGATGGTATGGTGCACTTGGACATTTGCAGTGATTTCAGTGCTAAATTAGAGAGGGGGAAATTCCATCTTCAGCTATAATGGCCCCCATGTGGTTGATGCCTCATTTATGGAATCTGGAGATCTGAGCAGCTCAGAACTTTCTAACAATGACTGGGAGTGAGGGCTTGTTAATATTATGGACCTTAATGTATGTGTCTCTGTCCTGACTTACACTGGTTGGGGATGGCAGTCTGTGATTGATTACATTTTTCTGTCTCAGGATTTGTCAAATTTTATGTCTTCGTGTGACATGCTTGACAAGCTATATAGTGACCATAACTCCACTGACCTCATGATTCTTTCTTCAATGTTAAGTTTGCATTGCCCTATTGTAGGAAGTTGGCTCTGTATGCACTATTTCAAAGTAAGGAATAGTATGCACATAGTCCAAGGGTTCCCCTTAGAGGTAAGATAGTGGCAAAAAGAGATAATACTAATGCTCTATTTTGTGGTAGTGTGGTCGAGCAGTAGGCTTATCAAAGGAGTAGTGTTAAGCATTTGTTGTACACACACAGGCAATAAATGAGGAACACACACTCAGAGACAATTCCAGGCCAATAGGTTTTTGTATAGAAAAATATATTTTCTTAGTTTATTTTAAGAACCACAGGTTCAGATTTTACATGTAATACTTCAAATGAAAGGTATTGCAGGTAGGTACTTTGGGAACTTTGAATAATCAAAATAGCATATATACTTTTCACATAAATCACATATAGCTATTTTAAAACTAGACACAGTGCAATTTTCAACAGTTCCTGGGGGAGGTAAGTGTTTGTTAGTTTTTGCAAGTAAGTAAACCACCTACGGGGTTCAGGTTTGGGTCCAAGGTAGCCCACCGTTGGGGGTTCAGAGCAACCCCAAAGTTACCACACCAGCAGCTCAGGGCCGGTCAGGTGCAGAGGTCAAAGTGGTGCCCAAAACGCATAGGCTTCAATGGAGAAGGGGGTGCCCCGGTTCCAGTCTGCCAGCAGGTAAGTACCCGCGTCTTCGGAGGGCAGACCAGGTCGGTTTTGTAGGGCACCGGGGGGACACAAGTCAGCACAGAAAGTACACCCTCAGCAGCGCGGGGGCGGCCGGGTGCAGTGTGCAAACACGCGTCGGGTTTTCAATAGGTTTCAATGGGAGACCAAGGGGTCTCTTCAGCGATGCAGGCAGGCAAGGGGGGGGGCTCCTCGGGGTAGCCACCACCTGGGCAAGGGAGAGGGCCTCCTGGGGGTCACTCCTGCACTGGAGTTCGGATCCTTCAGGTCCTGGTGGCTGCGGGTGCAGAGACTTTACCAGGCGTCGGGATCTGAGGAGCAGGCAGTCGCAGTCAGGGGGAGCCTCGGGATTCCCTCTGCAGGCGTCGCTGTGGGGGCTCAGGGGGGGCCACTCTGGCTACTCACGGTCTCGCAGTCGCCGGGGAGTCCTCCCTGAAGTGTTTGTTCTCCACAAGTCGAGCCGGGGGCGTCGGGTGCAGAGTAGCAAGTCTCACGCTTCCGGCGGGAAACGCAGGTTGATTTAAAGTTGCTCCTTTGTTACAAAGTTGCAGTCTTGGGTGCACAGAGCCGCTGTCCTCAGGAGTTCTTGGTCCTTCTAGAGCAGGGCAGTCCTCTGAGGATTCAGAGGTCGCTGGTCCCTGGGAAAAGCGTCGCTGGAGCAGTGTCTTTAGAAGTGGGGAGACAGGCCGGTAGAGCTGGGGCCAAAGCAGTTGGTGTCTCCGTCTTCTCTGCAGGGTTTTTCAGCTTAGCAGTCCTCTTCTTCTTAGGTTGCAGGAATCTGAGTTCCTAGGTTCTGGGGAGCCCCTAAATACAGAATTTAGGGGTGTGTTTAGGTCTGGGAGGGCAGTAGCCAATGGCTACTAGCCCTGAGGGTGGCTACACCCTCTTTGTGCCTCCTCCCAAGGGGAGGGGGTCACATTCCTATCCCTATTGGGGGAATCCTCCATCTGCAAGATGGAGGATTTCTAAAAGTCAGAGTCACCTCAGCTCAGGTTGCCTTAGGGGCTGTCCTGACTGGCCAGTGACTCCTCCTTGTTTTTCTCATTATCTCCTCCGGCCTTGCCGCCAAAAGTGGGGCCGTGGCTGGAGGGGGCGGGCAACTCCACTAGCTGGAATGCCCTGGGGTGCTGTAACAAAGGGGGTGAGCCTTTGAGGCTCACCGCCAGGTGTTACAGTTCCTGCAAGGGGGAGGTGATAAGCATCTCCACCCAGTACAGGCTTTGTTACTAGCCACAGAGTGACAAAGGCACTCTCCCCATGTGGCCAGCAACATGTCTCGAGTGTGGCAGGCTGCTAAAACCAGTCAGCCTACACGGGTAGTTGGTTAAGGTTTCAGGGGGCACCTCTAAGGTGCCCTCTGGGGTGTATGTTACAATAAAATGTACACTGGCATCAGTGTGCATTTATTGTGCTGAGAAGTTTGATACCAAACTTCCCAGTTTTCAGTGTAGCCATTATGGTGCTGTGGAGTTCGTGTATGACAGACTCCCAGACCATATACTCTTATGGCTACCCTGCACTTACAATGTCTAAGGTTTGGCATAGACACTGTAGGGGCACAGTGCTCATGCACTGGTGCCCTCACCTATGGTATGGTGCACCCTGCCTTAGGGCTGTAAGGCATGCTAGAGGGGTGACTTATCTATACTGCATAGGCAGTGTGAGGTTGGCATGGCACCCTGAGGGGAGTGCCATGTCGACTTACTCGTTTTGTCCCCACCAGCACACACAAGCTGGCAAGCAGTGTGTCTGTGCTGAGTGAGGGGTCCCCAGGGTGGCATAAGTTATCCTGCAGCCCTCAGAGACCTTCCCTGGCATCAGGGCCCTTGGTACCAGGAGTACCAGTTACACGGGACTTACCTGGATGCCAGGGTGTGCCAATTGTGGAAACAAAAGTACAGGTTAGGGAAAGAACACTGGTGCTGGGGCCTGGTTAGCAGGCCTCAGCACACTTTCAAATCAAAACTTAGCATCAGCAAAGGCAAAAAGTCAGGGGGTAACCATGCCAAGGAGGCATTTCCTTACACAACCCCCCCCCAAACGAAAGAGGATGAGACTAAACTTTCCCAAGAGAGTCTTCATTTTCTAAGTGGAAGAACCTGGAAAGGCCATCTGCATTGGCATGGGCAGTCCCAGGTCTGTGTTCCACTATAAAGTCCATTCCCTGTAGGGAGATGGACCACCTCAACAGTTTTGGATTTTCACCTTTCATTTGCATCAGCCATCTGAGAGGTCTGTGGTCAGTTTGAACTACAAAGTGAGTACCAAAGAGGTATGGTCTCAGCTTCTTCAGGGACCAAACCACAGCAAAGGCCTCCCTCTCAATGGCACTCCAACGCTGCTCCCTGGGGAGTAACCTCCTGCTAATGAAAGCAACAGGCTGGTCAAGGCCATCATCATTTGTTTGGGACAAAACTGCCCCTATCCCATGTTCAGAGTCATCTGTCTGCACAATGAACTACTTGGAGTAATCTGGAGCTTTTAGAACTGGTGCTGTGCACATTGCTTGTTTCAGGGTGTCAAAGGCCTGTTGGCATTCTACAGTCCAGTTTACTTTCTTGGGCATTTTCTTGGAGGTAAGTTCTGTGAGGGCTGTCACTATGGATCCATATCCCTTCACAAACCTCCTGTAATACCCAGTCAAGCCAAGGAATGCCCTGACTTGAGTCTGGGTTTTTGGAGCTGCCCAGTCCAGAATAGTCTGGATCTTAGGCTGGAGTGGCTGAACTTGGCCTCCACCTACAAGGTGACCCAAGTAAACCACAGTTCCCTGCCCTATCTGGCATTTGGATGCCTTGATAGAGAGGCCTGCTGATTGCAGAGCCTTCAAAACCTTCTTCAGGTGGACCAGGTGATCCTCCCAGCTGGAGCTAAAGACGGCAATATCGTCAAGATAAGCTGCACTAAAGAACTCCAAGCCAGCAAGGACTTGATTCACCAACCTTTGGAAGGTGGCAGGGGCATTCTTTAAACCAAAGGGCATAACAGTAAACTGATAATGCCCATCAGGTGTGGAGAATGCTGTCTTTTCTTTTGCTCCTGGTGCCATTTTGATTTGCCAGTGCCCTGCTGTTAAGTCAAAGGTACTTAAGAATTTGGCAGCACCTAATTTATCAATTAGTTCATCAGCCCTTGGAATGGGATGGGCATCTGTCTTGGTGACAGAATTAAGTCCTCTGTAGTCCACACAAAACCTCATCTCTCTCTTTCCATCTTTGGTGTGAGGTTTGGGGACTAAGACCACTGGGCTAGCCCAGGGGCTGTAAGAGTGCTCAATGACTCCCAATTCCAGCATCTTGTGGACTTCCACCTTGATGCTTTCCTTAACTTGGTCAGACTGTCTGAATATTTTGTTTTTGACAGGCATGCTGTCTCCTGTGTCCACATCATGGGTACACAGGTGTGTCTGACCAGGGCTTAGGGAAAAGAGCTCAGCAAACTGTTGCAGGACCTTCCTACAATCAGATTGCTGTTGGCTAGAGAGGGTGTCTGAGTAGATCACTCCATCAACTGAGCCATCTTTAGGGTTTGTGGAGAGGAGATCAGGGAGAGGTTCACTCTCAGCTTCCTGGTCCTCATCTGTTACCATCAACAGATTCACATCAGCCCTGTCATGGAAGAGCTTAAGGCGGTTCACATGGATCACCCTCTTGGGGCTCCTGCTAGTGCCTAGGTCCACCAGGTAGGTGACCTGACTCTTCTTTTCTAGCACTGGGTAAGGGCCACTCCATTTGTCCTGAAGTGCCCTGGGAGCCACAGGCTCCAGAACCCAGACTTTCTGCCCTGGTTGAAATTCAACCATTGCAGCCTTTTGGTCATACCAAAACTTCTGGAGCTGTTGGCTGGCCTCAAGGTTTTTACTTGCCTTTTCCATGTACTCTGCCATCGTTGAACGTAGGCCAAGTACATAGTCCACTATATCTTGCTTAGGCTCATGAAGAGGTCTCTCCCAGCCTTCTTTCACAAGAGCTAGTGGTCCCCTTACAGGGTGGCCAAACAGAAGTTCAAAGGGTGAGAACCCTACTCCCTTCTGAGGCACCTCTCTGTAAGTGAAAAGCAGACATGGCAAGAGGACATCCCATCCCCTTTTGAGTTTTTCAGGGAGCCCCATGATCATGCCTTTGAATGTCTTGTTGAATCTCTCAACAAGGCCATTAGTTTGTGGATGGTATGGTGTAGTGAATTTGTAAGTCACTCCACACTCATTCCACATGTGTTTCAGGTATGCTGACATGAAGTTGGTACCTCTGTCAGACACCACCTCCTTATGAAAACCCACTCTGGTAAAAATACCAATGAGGGCCTTGGCTACTGCAGGGGCAGTAGTCGACCTAAGGGGAATTGCTTCAGGGTATCTAGTAGCATGATCCACTACTACTAGTATGTACATGTTCCCTGAGGCTGTGGGAGGTTCAAGTGGACCCACTATGTCCACACCCACTCTTTCAAAGGGGACCCCCACCACTGGAAGTGGAATGAGGGGGGCCTTTGAGTGTCCACCTGTCTTACCACTGGCTTGACAGGTGGTACAGGAGACACAAAACTCCTTGACTTTCTGGGACATGTTGGGCCAGTAGAAGTGGTTGACTAGTCTCTCCCACGTCTTGGTTTGTCCCAAATGCCCAGCAAGAGGAATATCATGGGCTAAGGTCAGTATGAACTCCCTAAACTCCTGAGGCACTACCACTCTCCTAGTGGCACCAGGTTTGGGATCTCTTGCCTCAGTGTAAAGGAGTCCATCTTCCCAATAGACACTATGTGTTCCAGTTTTCTTGCCATTGGACTCTTCAGCAGCTTGCTGCCTAAGGCCGTCAAGAGAGGGACAGGTTTCTTGCCCCTTACACAACTGCTCCCTTGAGGGTCCCCCTGGGCCTAGGAGCTCAACCTGATAAGGTTCTAACTCCAGAGGCTCAGTTCCCTCAGAGGGCAGAACTTCTTCCTGAGAAGAGAGGTTCTCTTTTTGTTGTTGTGTTGCAGCTGGTTTCCCAGTTGTCTTTCCTTTTCTCTTGGTAGGCTGGGCCCTTTTTCCAGGCTCCAGCTCTACTTTTTCACCCTGAGCCTTGCACTGTGCCCTTGTCTTGACACACACCAGTTCAGGGATACCCAGCATGGCTGCATGGGTTTTCAATTCTACCTCAGCCCATGCTGAGGATTCCAGGTCATTTCCAAGCAGTCTACTGGGATATTTGAGGAGACCACCACCTGTTTCAGGCCATTGACCCCTCCCCACTCTAAAGTTACCATAGCCATGGGATGTACTTTAGTCTGATTGTCAGCGTTGGTGACTGGATAAGTTTGTCCAGCCAGGTATTGACCAGAGGAAAACAGTTTCTCTGTCACCATGGTGACACTGGCACCTGTATCCCTCAGGTCTTCTACACTTGTCCCATTAATTAAGAGCTGCTGCCTGTATTTTTGCATGTTAGGAGGCCAGGCAGCCAGTGTGGCTAAATCCACCCCACCCTCAGAGACTAATGTAGCTTCAGTGTGACACCTGATTTGCTCTGGGCACACTGTTGATCCCACTTGGAGAATAGCCATTCCAGTGTTATCTGGAGTGGAGTTAGAAGTGGTACTTTTCTTGGGACAGGCCTTGTCTCCAGTTTGGTGTCCAGGCTGATTACAGCTATGACACCAGGTCTTTTGGGGATCAACGTTTTTACCCTTGTACCCAAAATTGTTTTGTGAAGAGGCTCTGGGCCCACCCTCCTGTGCAGGCTTTTGGGGGCCTGTAGAAGACTCTTTACTATTTTTGTTTTTGGATGTCTCAACACTCTTCCCCTGGGGAGGCTTTGTGACCCATTTCTTTTGGTCACCCCCTGTGGAAGTCTTGGTCACCCTAATCTTGACCCAATGGTCCGCCTTCTTTCCCAATTCTTGGGGAGAGATTGGTCCTAGGTCTACCAGATGCTGATGCAGTTTATCATTTGAACAATTACTTAATAGGTGTTCTTTCACAAATAAATTGTACAGCCCATCACAATCATTTACACCACTGCCTTGAATCCAACCATCCAGTGTTTTCACTGAGTAGTCCACAAAATCAACCCAGGTCTGGCTTGAGGTTTTTTCAGCCCCCCTGAACCTAATCCTGTACTCCTCAGTGGAGAATCCAAAGCCCTCAATCAGGGTACCCTTCATGAGGTCATAAGATTCTGCATCTTTTCCAGAGAGTGTGAGGAGTCTATCCCTACACTTTCCAGTGAACATTTCCCAAAGGAGAGCACCCCAGTGAGATCTGTTTACTTTTCTGGTTGCACAAGCCCTCTCAAAAGCTGTGAACCATTTGGTGATGTCATCACCATCTTCATATTTAGTTACAATCCCTTTAGGGATTTTCAACATGTCAGGCGAATCTCTGACCCTATTTATGTTGCTGCCACCATGGATGGGACCAAAACCCATCTCTTGTCTTTCCCTTTCTATGGCTAGAAGCTGGCTCTCCAAAGCCAATCTTTTGCCCATCCTGGCTAACAGGAGGTCATCTTCACTGAGGCTCTCCTCAGTGATTACAGAGGCGCTGGACCCTCCTGTGAGGGAAGCAGCATCTCTGACTATTATTTTTGGAGACAGGGCTTGAGGGGCCCTGATCTCCCTAATTAGGACTGGAAGGGGGGAATTCTCCTCCAAGTCACTAACATCATCCTCTGGGAGGTCATCCTCAGAGGGGTTGGCTTTTTCAAACTCTGCCAGCAGATCCTGGAGCTGTTGTTTGGAGGGTCTTAATCCAACTGGGATTTTCTTTATTTTGCAGAAAGACCTTAGCTCCCTCATCTTAAAATGGAGGTAAGGTGTGAGGTCGAGTTCCATCACATTCTCTTCTGCACCAGACATTGGGGGTCATTCTGACTTTGGCGGGCGGCGGACGCCGCCCGCCAAAGTTACCCCGTCGAAAGACCGCGGGGGTCATTTCGACTTTCCCGCTGGGCCGGCGGGCGACCGCCAAAAGATCGCCCGCCGGCCCAGCGGGAAAAGCCCTGCAACAATGAAGCCGGCTCCGAATGGAGCCGGCGGAGTTGCAGGGGTGCGACGGGTGCAGTTGCACCCGTCGCGATTTTCACTGTCTACAATGCAGACAGTGAAAATCCTTGTGGGGCCCTGTTAGGGGGCCCCTGCACTGCCCATGCCAGTGGCATGGGCAGTGCAGGGGCCCCCAGGGGCCCCACGACACCCGTTCCCGCCATCCTGTTTCTGGCGGTGAAAACCGCCAGAAACAGGCTGGCGGGAAGGGGGTCGGAATCCCCATGGCGGCGCTGCAAGCAGCGCCGCCATGGAGGATTCCCCCAGCTGGGGGAAATCCGGCGGGAAAACGCCGGACCCGGCTGGGCGACCGCGGCGTCGGAATAAGAAATGAAGCACCGCCAGCCTGTTGGCGGTGCTTCAGCCGGCCTCCACCCTGGCGGGTCAGAATGAGGCCTATTATGTTTCTAAAAGTTGGAATACTTTTTAAGAATCTAAAACTATTTCTAGAACCTAATTCAAACTTTCACAAAACTTTTAAACTCTAAAAGAAATGCTAACAGGGACTAACACAAGGCCCTAGCAGGACTTTTAAAAAATTTAGAAAAATAGCTCAAATTCAAAAAACCAGTTTCTAATGACAATTTTTGGAATTTGTCGTGTGATCAGGTATTGGCTGAGTAGTCCAGCAAATGCAAAGTCTTGTACCCCACCGCTGATCCACCAATGTAGGAAGTTGGCTCTGTATGCACTATTTCAAAGTAAGGAATAGTATGCACAGAGTCCAAGGGTTCCCCTTAGAGGTACGATAGTGGCAAAAAGAGATAATACTAATGCTCTATTTTGTGGTAGTGTGGTCGAGCAGGAGGCTTATCAAAGGAGTAGTGTTAAGCATTTGTTGTACACACACAGGCAATAAATGAGGAACACACACTCAGAGACAATTCCAGGCCAATAGGTTTTTGTATAGAAAAATATATTTTCTTAGTTTATTTTAAGAACCACAGGTTCAAATTTTACATGTAATACTTCAAATGAAAGGTATTGCAGGTAGGTACTATAGGAACTTTGAATAATCAAAATAGCATATATACTTTTCACATAAATCACATATAGCTATTTTAAAACTAGACAGTGCAATTTTCAACAGTTCCTGGGGGAGGTAAGTATTTGTTAGTTTTTGCAGGTAAGTAAACCACCTACGGGGTTCAGGTTTGGGTCCAAGGTAGCCCACCGTTGGGGGTTCAGAGCAACCCCAAAGTTACCACACCAGCAGCTCAGGGCCGGTCAGGTGCAGAGGTCAAAGTGGTGACCAAAACGCATAGGCTTCAATGGAGAAGGGGGTGCCCCGGTTCCAGTCTGCCAGCAGGTAAGTACCCGCGTCTTCGGAGGGAAGACCAGGTGGGTTTTGTAGGGCACCGGGGGGGGACACAAGTCAGCACAGAAAGTACACCCTCAGCAGCGCGGGGGCGGCCGGGTGCAGTGTGCAAACACGCGTCGGGTTTTCAATAGGTTTCAATAGGAGACCAAGGGGTCTCTTCAGCGATGCAGGCAGGCAAGGGGGGGGCTCCTCGGGGTAGCCACCACCTGGGCAAGGGAGAGGGCCTCCTGGGGGTCACTCCTGCACTGGAGTTCGGATCCTTCAGGTCCTGGGGGCTGCGGGTGCAGAGTCTTTACCAGGCATGGGGATCTGAGGAGCAGGCAGTCGCAGTCAGGGGGAGCCTCGGGATTCCCTCTGCAGGCGTCGCTGTGGGGGCTCAGGGGGGGCCACTCTGGCTACTCACGGTCTCGCAGTCGCCGGGGAGTCCTCCCTGAAGTGTTTGTTCTCCACAAGTCGAGCCGGGGGCGTCGGGTGCAGAGTAGCAAGTCTCACGCTTCTGGCGGGAAACGCAGGTTGTTTTAAAGTTGCTCCTTTGTTACAAAGTTGCAGTCTTGGGTGAACAGAGCCGCTGTCCTCAGGAGTTCTTGGTCCTTCTAGAGCAGGGCAGTCCTCTGAGAATTCAGAGGTCGCTGGTCCCTGGGGAAAGCGTCGCTGGAGCAGTTTCTTTAGAAGTGGGGAGACAGGCTGGTAGAGCTGGGGCCAAAGCAGTTGGTGTCTCCTTCTTCTCTGCAGGGTTTTTCAGCTTAGCAGTCCTCTTCTTCTTAGGTTGCAGGAATCTGAGTTCCTAGGTTCTGGGGAGCCCCTAAATACAGAATTTAGGGGTGTGTTTAGGTCTGGGAGGGCAGTAGCCAATGGCTACTAGCCCTGAGGGTGGCTACACCCTCTTTGTGCCTCCTCCCAAGGGGAGGGAGTCACATTCCTATCCCTATTGGGGGAATCCTCCATCTGCAAGATGGAGGATTTCTAAAAGTCAGAGTCACCTCAGCTCAGGTTGCCTTAGGGGCTGTCCTGACTGGCCAGTGACTCCTCCTTGTTTTTCTCATTATCTCCTCCGGCCTTGCTTCCAAAAGTGGGGCCGTGGCCGGAGGGGGGCGGGCAACTCCACTAGCTGGAATGCCCTGGGGTGCTGTAACAGAGGGGGTGAGCCTTTGAGGCTCACCGCCAGGTGTTACAGTTCCTGCAAGGGGGAGGTGATAAGCATCTCCACCCAGTACAGGCTTTGTTACTAGCCACAGAGTGACAAAGGCACTCTCCCCATGTGGCCAGCAACATGTCTCGAGTGTGGCAGGCTGCTAAACCCAGTCAGCCTACACGGGTAGTTGGTTAAGGTTTCAGGGGGCACCTCTAAGGTGCCCTCTGGGGTGTATGTTACAATAAAATGTACACTGGCATCAGTGTGCATTTATTGTGCTGAGAAGTTTGATACCAAACTTCCCAGTTTTCAGTGTAGCCATTATGGTGCTGTGGAGTTCGTGTATGACAGACTCCCAGACCATATACTCTTATGGCTACCCTGCACTTACAATGTCTAAGGTTTGGCTTAGACACTGTAGGGGCTCAGTGCTCATGCACTGGTGCCCTCACCTATGGTATAGTGCACCCTGCCTTAGGGCTGTAAGGCCTGCTAGAGGGGTGACTTATCTATACTGCATAGGCAGTGTGAGGTTGCCATGGCACCCTGAGGGGAGTGCCATGTCGACTTACTTGTTTTGTACCCACCAGCACACACAAGCTGGCAAGCAGTGTGTCTGTGCTGAGTGAGGGGTCCCCAGGGTGGCATAAGTTATGCTGCAGCCCTCAGAGACCTTCCCTGGCATCAGGGCCCTTGGTACCAGGAGTACCAGTTACAAGGGACTTACCTGGATGCCAGGGTGTGCCAATTGTGGAAACAAAATTACAGGTTAGGGAAAGAACACTGGTGCTGGGGCCTGGTTAGCAGGCCTCAGTACACTTTCAAATCAAAACTTAGCATCAGCAAAGGCAAAAAGTCAGGGGGTAACCATGCCAAGGAGGCACTTCCTTACACCTATTGAAGACCCAACTGCCTTGTCAGCTACATCAGATGGGCGCAGGTTGTTGTGGAGATTAAAAGACTCAGTGGGACTATTCAATTCTTTAGCTGGTAGGCTTAGCAGTCATTTTGAAATTTGCCTAATGTACAAGGGTAATGAGGTTCAGTTTTATCGCCAGTTTTAAGCATATCTGCATTGGAATTTAGACTTCCCCATTAAAGCCTGTGCGCAAAAGGCCAATTCTACTATTAAATGGTTTGATGCAGCATGTTAGTCTGCAAGAGGACGTTAATGGGAAGTGTTGCAATTCAAACTGAGGACCACCAGCCTGATTATTTCTTGTTACGCTGCTTACAAGGCAGCAATCATATTTAGAAAGACAGAACTGAAATAATTCAGGGGAATCAGATGTTGGGAGTCTGTTTCAATTACAATTCCAAGGTCTTTTAGAGCACTGTGCACTTTTATGGTCATGTTTGTAATTGAAAAAAATATTTTTGACTTGATTTGATGTGACTTGAACACTTTGGGCACCCTTGAAATGGAAGAGAACATGATGCCAGACAATTCTTATCGATCCACTGTCTGGTTGCTAAAGGGCTCTGCTTTTGTTCTACTAGACCTCTGTCTCTGGGTTTATTGTGGCTCGAGTGGCTGCTCAAAACTGTATTTAACTGTTGCACTAGGATTGCCATAGCATACTCCCAGCACAGACTCCCAGCCCTCATAGCCCAAGATTTGTGTGGCAGGGGACATTCACCATCTTGAAAATGCCAAAGTAAGTAGGATTGGCCTGGGGAACTTTCACCCTATTGGTTAAGGCACGCTCAGAAGTCATTTCTACCCACCAGCTAGTGCTAGGCATAAATGTGCCCCCTCCAGGCACCCACTTCAAAACACTGCTTGACCTAGGGGAGATCAGAAGAGGGCTGGACCTGCTGTCTCTAACCTTAGAGGAGCCCTCAAGGACTGAATCTGCTCCCTCTTCTAAACAGCACAAAGAAAAGACTCCATGGGTCATATGTCTGATCTCCTGTTTAAACTACATGGATACAACCAACTACAAAAGGCCTTTTCCTGGAAGTACCCAGCTGACCTGCGGCAAATAGACCTGGACTGGACGTTGTTGTTGGCCTCTGCCGGACACCCTGTGAGTCTCTAAATGTTTCCCATAAGGTCCTGGAGGACTGCACAAGTATACTTCTGTGATGTATTGGAATTTAAAGGACTAAGGGCCAGATGTAGGAAAGGATTTGCGCCTCGCAAACGGCAAAAAACGCCATTTGCGAGGCGCAAAAGCCTCTCCGCGATGCAGAAATGCATTTTGCGAGTCGGATCCGACTCGCAAAATGCATTTCCGACTCGCAAATAGGAAGGGGTGTTCCGTTCCTATTTGCGACTCACAACGCTATGCAATTTCATTTGCGACCGCGAAAGCGGTCGCAAATGAAATCGCAGTTACCATCCACTTGAAGTGGATGGTAACCCAGTCGCAAACGGGAAGGGGTCCCCATGGGACCCCTTTCCCTTTGTGAATGGAAACAAAAATATTTTTTCAGAGCAGGCAGTGGTCCAGTGGACCACTGCCTGCTCTGAAAAAAACCGAAACTAAAGGTTTCGGTATTTTTTTCCAAGTGCAGCTTGTTTTCCTTTAAGGAAAACGGGCTGCAGATGGAGAAAAAAAAAACTGCTTTATTAAAAAGCAGTCACGGACATGGTGGTCTGCTGTCTCCAGCAGGCCACCATCCCCGTGAGTGCCCATACTTGCAATGGGGTCACAAACTGCGACCCACCACATTGATATTAATGAGGTGGGTCTTTGCGACCCCATTGCGAGTTGCAGAAGGTGTCTGAGACACCTTTCTGCATAGCAAATTGCGACTTGCAATTTGCGAGCCGCACGGACTCGCAAATTGCAAGTCGCAATTTCCTTCTTTCCTACATCTGGCCCCATGTGGCTGTTGGTCTAGAGGAGGAATTAACATGCTCCAGGCAGAGACTACTTTGCCACCCAAATTTAGAAATAACAGAGAAGCCGAAGGTCATTTCTAAAGCATTGTCAGGAACCGCCATCATGGTTACTGTCAATGCTTTTTTGAGTTTGGTACACAGCTCAATTGTGATGAAGCCATCTGTCAAACTCTTTTTATTTCCAAAAAGAAAATCTGAAGCAGACTGTTCTTTTTGTAAGAAAATGCTCCCCTCGCCATAGGAGTTATCTCCCATAGGGCAGTAGACAATTTTCACTGCCTTTTTACCACAAGGATTTTCCTGGGGGTAATGTGCACTGAAAACTGACCTGTATGTCCACCCATCTAAATTGGATACAGTAACTGTAGCAGATATGGAGTAGTCTACACAATGGTTACATCTATGATTACCACAAAGAGAGAGGTGAGAGAAGCATAACCCTTCACACTTACTCCCAAACATTAACTAGTATACACCAAAGGTGTGGAGGGGGAACTAAGTTTTGTTGGGTGCCTACACTTAGGTACGGTCCAACAGAAAACCGAACCTGAAATTCTGATACAAAAGGGTTCTTAGTTCGAGCTCAACCCTACATGAGATATGCTACTGGTTCCCCGAGGTTTCTTCTATAGACAAGAACAACAGGAAAGCCTCCTTTATGGAAGAGGTGATCTCACACATTTAATAGTCTCAAGCATCATCATAGACCACCCCTCCCCACCCTGGTAGAGCAGTGTCGCTAGGGCAGACTCAACTTTCTGCCCTGGATCTACCAGAACGAGTCTTCATAAAATTTACTGGATAGAACTGGAGTCCAGATACATAAAAATACCTAATGGACTTGCGTCCACGGGTATGATTAAAAACAAATATTTGATAGGCTTCAGTATAATGACTTAGCCTATCATCCAAAAAAGCCAACGTGTTTCTGCCCATTTTTTTAGTCCCATGCTGGTCTAGGGCATTCTTCAGGGCTATGGATCCCTATCTACATTCGGATGAAATAGTGTAAACCTATTAGTGTAGTAGAAGTCTGTAACCTAAGACAAAGATCCCACTCAGGGCCTAACTGAGAGAATATGAATCTTCCAAAACCTAGTTGGAATGGATCACAAATTAAAGATCAAAACCAGAAAGACCACTATGTCGACACTAGTGTAGGAACCATCAAGTGAGCATGCGAAGTGAGAAAATACACTGCAAACAAGTATAATATACACAAGTGTTTAGATAAGCCATGCATTCCTGTCTAAATTAAACTGTGCATGTTCAGTGAGACACACATCCTGGAGTAACTCCAGTGTGTGTTTTATTGGACATAGGCCATACATTCTATGGCGTAGTGGGAAACATGAGAAAACAGTAATAGGTTCTTACCCAAGACTGTTAGTTTAACAGCCTCCCGTCAGGAATAGGGGCGATATCCCTTGTAGTCACACACTGTATACGGGGCAAATTCACAAGCCTGTATTAGCACAATTTGGGCCTGGAAGCCAATATAGTTCATGGATTCTCCTGGCATAGGAAATTGCTAGTATCAAAAAATATCCTGCTGCCACGAAAGCCATGCCTTAAAATAGAAAGTCATATATATGTAAAAATAAAATACGGACTTCCTAGGACAACAGGCCATGCACTGTACAGGGGGGCATCATACCATGTGTACAGGAAGAGAAAAGCACTTCACAGCTGGGAGTGTGAGTCCATCCCTACTTAATACATATTTATACATCCATATCTCTGTCCCAGCTAATGGAAAAAAATACCCTCTGTATCAGTCACCATAAGGGTGAGCATATCGTAATACAGCCAATCGTATGTCCACAGGGGAAATGATCAGTATTCGTTCTGAGGGTCGCTCAGTCTTAATCTGCGTGAAGGTAACAGGAAAATGCGACCCCTCCGATCACTTTTTATGATCCCTGTTTTTTTTATTGAGAAAGTCACTGACAAGGACACATAGAGCTAAGTTCCACAGTCAGTGTTTCCAAAGAAACCGCATAGTTTTAGAAACGCATGCAGGGAAACAGAAAGCCCCCTTGCTGCTCTTAAATGCACTCAAATCTCCACCAATAGCGTGCTGAATGCATGTGTGTATATCTCCATCAAGGCTCCCCCCGGACTCCTCACTTACTTCATCAAAGGGTGCATCGCTCAGTGACACCTAAGAGGTTAACCTCTCCCAGCGGCTTGTCCGCTGGATGAGGTGATCCTCATCTGTCAAATGCTCCATGTGCTACTTGCACGTTGCTATGGGGTGCGTCCAATGCCATCAATGGCGCGTCCCAGGACTCATGGGAGTTGTGGGCGGAGGACCTTGACATCATCGTACTCTACCTCGGTCTTCGATACTCACAAGGGGCACATATCAGGAATCTTGGGAAATGTAAGTAGAGAGCCTGAGAGTGATAGCACCAAGCCTCGGTCTCCATCAATTGCTCATTACGATTCATATGAATGTGAACTACACAGAGAAAATGAATGATGTTGATATTTAAAAAAAAAAAAAAAAAAAAAAAACAACAAGTGATGGACGGAATGCTGAACATTGTCAAACACTCACCCCCAGTCATAGATCTGGGTTTAATCCATCGTTCTTTTGCTCACCATGCCACCCCAGTTTGGACCCAGCCATATGCAAATCAGTCTTGACCCTGTTCCTCATGGGAACAGTCCAGACCGAACTGCCAAGCCAGGTCCTCACTGGACCGGAAACAAGCATCCTGGGACCGGTTTCGGGGTTTCACCCCTCATCAGCCAGGCTAGCTTGAATCCAGTGGCATGGGAAGCACGGGACCCGTGATGGACGGAATGCTGAACATTGTCAAACACTCACCCCCAGTCATAGATCTGGGTTTAATCCATCGTTCTTTTGCTCACCATGCCACCCCAGTTTGGACCCAGCCATATGCAAATCAGTCTTGACCCTGTTCCTCATGGGAACAGTCCAGACCGAACTGCCAAGCCAGGTCCTCACTGGACCGGAAACAAGCATCCTGGGACCGGTTTCGGGGTTTCACCCCTCATCAGCCAGGCTAGCTTGAATCCAGTGGCATGGGAAGCACGGGACCCACGTCTGGGCATACCCTTCCCACTTAGGGCGACAAAGCAAAAACAACAAGTGATGGACGGAATGCTGAACATTGTCAAACACTCACCCCCAGTCATAGATCTGGGTTTAATCCATCGTTCTTTTGCTCACCATGCCACCCCAGTTTGGACCCAGCCATATGCAAATCAGTCTTGACCCTGTTCCTCATGGGAACAGTCCAGACCGAACTGCCAAGCCAGGTCCTCACTGGACCGGAAACAAGCATCCTGGGACCGGTTTCGGGGTTTCACCCCTCATCAGCCAGGCTAGCTTAAATCCACTGGCATGGGGAGCACGGGACCCACGTTTGGGCATACCCTTCCCACTTAGGGCGACAAAGCAAAAACAACAAGTGATGGACGGAATGCTGAACATTGTCAAACACTCACCCCCAGTCATAGATCTGGGTTTAATCCATCGTTCTTTTGCTCACCATGCCACCCCAGTTTGGACCCAGCCATATGCAAATCAGTCTTGACCCTGTTCCTCATGGGAACAGTCCAGACCGAACTGCCAAGCCAGGTCCTCACTGGACCGGAAACAAGCATCCTGGGACCGGTTTCGGGGTTTCACCCCTCATCAGCCAGGCTAGCTTGAATCCAGTGGCATGGGAAGCACGGGACCCATGTCTGGGCATACCCTTCCCACTTAGGGCGACAAAGCAAAAACAACAAGTGATGGACGGAATGCTGAACATTGTCAAACAATTCCGTCCATCACTTGTTGTTTTTGCTTTGTCGCCCTAAGTGGGAAGGGTATGCCCAGACATGGGTCCCGTGCTTCTCATGCCACTGGATTCAAGCTAGCCTGGCTGATGAGGGGTGAAACCCCGAAACCGGTCCCAGGATGCTTGTTTCCAGTCCAGGGAAGACCTGGCCTAGCAGTTCGGGCTGGACTGTTCCCATGGGGAACATGGTCAAGACTGATTTGCATATGGCTGGGTCCAAACTGGAATGGCATAGGTAGCAAAAAAACGATGGATTTAGGCCCAGATCACTGTACTGGGGGTGAATGTTTGACAATGTTCAGCATTCCGTCCATCACTTGTTGTTTTTGATATTTAAAAAAAAAACATTTTTTTTTTAAACGAAAATTCCAAAACACCCAAAAAACTATTACAGAAAGGGGACTAGTCTGAGGAGCTAGTGAGTGATATCAACAGACCTCAAATTAAAGGACAATTTATTATTGGGGATTTGTATTAAGAAGTCCTGTTCTTGGAGAAAATTCACATACTTCTTCCCTGCCCATACATCTTTATGTGGTCCAAGCTGGGGGGGGGGTACGGGGGGCGGGGGGTTCTGAACAATTGCATGCTTTTCTGAGCCAATATAGCCCTTCCAAGTACCCTCCCTCTACGAAAAGGCACCAAAAAGGAAGGGGATGTGGGTGTTACAAGGGTAATAACACAATGTATGCTTGATACCCGGATGTCACATTAGTCTGAACTTAGTGGACAGACACAAACTAACAGGTGTTGTATATTATATTAGCCCTATTTTTCTAGTAAGGACCAAGTAATCTCATCGTTCAAATCGTCCCTATCAATGTGCAGCCTCCACACCCACCTTTGTTCATGCTATAACAGGACTTTGGTCATATCTTGGCTGGTTTTCTTAAGCCTCTCAATCAGAAGCCATTCCATCTCATCAGCACTGTGGTTCTTTTTAATGCGATGGCTCACAAGTTTTGTGGAATCACGTTTACAACGAATCGTGCCCCAATGCTCATGAATTCGTATCCTCACTTTTCGAGTCGTCATCCTGATGTACCTTAGTTGACACGGGCACTGGATCATGTAAATTACATTTTTAGTATTACAGTTCAACAGGGACCTCAAGCAATAATCTACTTTCTTACAGCAAGCTCACCTTCTGGCAGTAGTTTATTTGTCAGAGCTCTGGGGTGACTGTGGATCAAGTCGTTTCTCTCTTTTACTCTGGCATACTGATAGGAGATGAGCATTATTGCAAACGTTTTGGCGTGTGCTGTGCCCTGCTGGGCACACGCTGTAGACTGGGGAACAAAACCCACATATGAAGCAGGTGCGTATGCCATAACCTGCAGGTGGACATATGTACAGAACCTTGCCCAGCAATTCTTCAGCTTCTTGCTTGACTTTATGGCGTACCATCACTTCTGCTCAATATTAGTCGGTGCAGGAGGTCCTTGTCTTGGAGAGGATGCCTTCTGATTTTCTCAGGATCTGCAACAGTTTTCGTCTGAAGACGGCAGAACCACAACCAGCAATGATTTGAGATCTCAAAGTTCCCTCACTTTTGTAACTGTTGAAATGAGAGTGCTGTACTTGGTCCTTTAATCCCATCACTAAAGTATCAATAGTCTAGTTTTGCTTTTGCATGGATAAGTAGAAGACTTATCCTTTCTAATAAACATTTAATTATGGTGGAAAGTAAATCATCAATAATTGTTGTAGACCACTATATGAGGGATTGTCAACATCCTCAAATTGATACATTTTATCACGTGTCAGGCCTAATGCAATGCAACGAGGAGGTACATTATTCTCTTATAATTATCTAAGTCTACAGCCCCTGTATAAATATTAAAGTTTTTAATCCATCGGCACCATCTGACGCCCAGGTGGTTTGTATGGCCCAGGCTGAACCTCAATGCACTAATGGGATGGGGGCGGAGCGGATGGATGATGAGCACTAGTTAAGAGTGTCTGGGAACTAAGTGAGGACTCTGCCTCCTTCACCCTCACCCACTGCTGGTTTGCATATCAGCGTTAGAGGACGGGCTGGAGGGGGTTGAATAGCAAGTACGTTCTCGTGGTTGCTGAGGAAGAACCGTTCATTTTCGTCACCTCAGCCGGGGAGTTTATAACTGAGGCCTGGCGCGCGCTGGAGAGGCCCAGCAATGCAAGCTGCACCTGCGTCACTGGATCAGATAACGACGAAGGAGCAGTGGACACAGCGATACGGAAGCGCTGCAGGGCCACTGGAGCTGTGCTCAGCCTTACTGCGTCCTGCTGCCACCGCGAGCCACAGCTTGGCAGTCAGTGCTGCTCTTTCCGCCTCTCTTCTAAACCTTACCCAGTCAAGCGTTCTTGTTTGGCAGGCTGGTGGGCATTTATGTGGTGGGAACGTCTGCCTTTGTATCCTGTCCGAAACTTGAGACCCCCTGGTGTCTCACCACGAACACTTTCACTGAGCTGGTGTCACATACACAGTGACACAATTAAACGAATAATTAGTATTCAGTAAAACAACAGCTTTAACTCTAACACTGCTGAGCTATGGCCATGCGAGGGGGCTTTGAGGGCCATAAGCACACTTTCTGTACAAGGCGTACTGTTTCATTTTGAGGGAGAAGAAAAGTCAGCGTAAACATATTTCTGAAACAAAGGTATCTCCATCAGAGCATCGTGTGTTTTGGGGGATTTAAAGGTTAAATGTAGACCACATGTACTTAATTTAAAATGTTAAACTGGTCATGTTTTTACAGTGTATTGCTGTTCCCATACACATTGGACATTCTACGTCACCATTAACTGCGCTCATTTTTCTGCACCTGTACAGTTGCTAAAACTGCAGCTGAACCAACAGATCAGAACTGAAGCCCCGGCAAAGGCCTCAGCACAGGACTGCTGGTCAGCCTTGAGATGCACAAGCAGAGCTATGCGTTTATCTGTGAATTACATTCTACCATGTCACACAGATTGCTTGTGGCAGTATAGCAGACCTTCACTACAACTTTATATTAAAGACAGTACCGACTATCTAGTGAGCTGCTGGTTAAAACTGAGGTAGTGTGTAGGTGTCACTAAAAATAACAACATTGCAAGTTATGACTGAGATGCTTTAGGAAAGCTGTGTGTAAGAATGCAACTTCTGCAAGAAAAGCAAGACCTACCACACACCTATAATCTACCGCAGAAGTTCAAAACACTGACAGATGTATGTAATTCAGTGCAACCTGGGCAGTGTGCCCCTGTGCATTCTAGTAGAGGACAGAGTAAGATACCCCTTGACAATGTGGCATTTGACTGGGCAGCTTCACCTTGAGTCCTAAAGCTTTTTTGTAAACCGGAGTTAAAATGAGATTGTATAATGGATTATTTGGCACGTTTTTGAAAGAATTGTCAAGGAGTTGAAACCCTCTCCTCAAACCCCCCTTCATGGAGGTAAATTGGATTGCTCTTTCACTTCAATCCGTATTGGGCGGGTCGTGTCAGTGGTGTAGGTGGGTGGTACTAGAGATGAAAGTGGGTGGTGCCAGTGGTAGATGTGGGCGGCAGCCACGTAATAACAAATTCAAGCACCTGCACACATTTTGTTTTAACACTTTAATCACTGGGTAGTATTATTATCATCACTTTATTTACTTTTGAAGTACCCTTCTATCTCCACTAAACAAGCTTATTAATTCATCATGTGCTACTAGCTCAGTAAAAGTAAATCACCCAGGATTGCAGAAACGATCACACCACCAGTTGATTGATATTTTATAGTTGCTGCAGGCGCCTACTTTAAATGAAAAATATGCCCTCACACGAAAACGTGAAACCAAACGTGCAGCTGAGTGCAGTTTTTAAGTTCTTAAAGGGAAAGGGACAGATGGGAGTCCTAAAAACAGTATAATCTAAAGATGTGTATTTTTTCATTTAACATACATCTTGAAAGTTTACGCCCCACCACTGACAGGTGGTACAGGCCGTTTTCCTAGAAGAAACTTCAAATACGTCAGATAGGCAGCTATGCATGTATGTATGTATGCGGTCTTTGTAGAATACACACATAGTTTAAAGGCAGTGGAGCATTGCACAGTGTCAAAGACAACAGCCAACAAGCGATTGGAGAGCTGGCAGAGTTTAGAAAGCGTACGTGACATAGCTGCCAAGTTTTCTTTTCAATTATTTTTTTGTTTGTATCTATTTAATTAAGTTTTACATTTTAGAGTGCAACAATAATGCCTTTGACGGTCACTGTAAAGTATCTTGTGGTATATAATGACAGAGTCTGAACAAGACCATATGATAAACACGTTGCTTCAGGAAGACAAAGGCAGGTCGCCGGTCAGCCCCCCTATGGCAGTGCGGACAGAATCAGACATTTGATAAGAATGAAAAAAGTATTGTTTCAACAAAACGAGGTAACAGACTACCCCACTTGGCTATCTACCGCCACTCTTCACAGTTGCCTTTGCTGAAGGTTAGCACGTGACGTACCCAGTATTGAGGACTTCGGAAAGTGTAAGTACGAGGGACATTCCGGTGAAGAAGGCATTTAATTGCAACCAACAATCTCACTTATGTGTCTAGGGTCCTCACCACATTTTTAGTGCTATCATCGGATTTTTGTGTTCAATTAGACTGCAAGTCAGATAGAATAGTATCTCAATAGGTGGCAAAGGGACATTTTCTCAGCCCTAGTGTATCTTCTCTGTGCAAGGCTACGCTTTCAGCTTGTACCCTAGTAAGCATTGATCGTTCCCAGGCTATGAACTGTGGGGGTTCAGAAGATTTCCATCTTCGTGTAATAAGATGCTTGGCCACTATAAAGTCCAAGTCTAAAATAGGGAAGGTCATCCTGGTTTCTTGTCTCTATGATACAACCCCAGGAGACATATTTCCCACTTGTGCAGTTTCAGGCGTTCAGTGCACATGGATAAACTGGTGGTGATGCTATCCCAGAAAGCATGCAGCCTAGGGCAGACCCACGGCATACGTAGTAAGTCAGCATCTACGAGGGTACAGTGCTGGCAAGTTGCATTCAGTCTGTAATGAAACAGGTTCACGTTAGCAGGAGTAAGATAAGCTCTATGTACTATGTAGAGCTGAATGAGCTAAACCGGGTGTTGCGCGGCACATGCTTCGGGCCCTCAAGTAAAGCGGCCCATTCCTTATCGGTGTAAGGGTGTGTGAAGTCCGCTTACCAGCACTGTCGTAAAGGGAAGAGCTGTGGAGTAGTGTGGGAGCAGTGTGTGTCAGCAAACCAACATATGAGGTGTCTACCCATACTCATTACATGCACAATTTGAATAGTGTGGTGAATGGGTGGTTTAATAGTCAGATCTCCCCAGTGGTTCTCTAGAGTAGCAAGTAAGGAATTATGAAGTAAAAACTTACCTGGGGTAGGCCAGCTTCTTTCCTCAATATCTCAAAGGATGCCAAGGTACCATCCCTGTATAAATCTCCCAGTGTATGCAGACCCGCAGCATGCCATGTGGTCAGTTCGGCTGTCGTCATGGGCCCACCATTCCCGGCGTTCCCAACAGGGCCAACACCAGCACGTAAGAGAGCACATGCTTAGTGATACAAAGGCATCTACGATAGCAACGATACGCTACTTTTAATAATAGGGAGTCGGGCGCGCACGCCCGCTTGCAAGGATGAAACAGATGCAGAATGGCTGACAGTCTCCAAGGAGAAAATGTTGCTGTGTCCGATAGCTGCAAACCCACCAGTCACCTGGCAATCCACTAGACTTGAGCAGCGAAATAATATTGTTTGAAATGCAGAGCAGCCAGCCCCAAACCATCCATGGGCAAATAGAGTTTCGCTAAATACCACCCTGCAACGCTACTTGTTCCAAATAAACTCACAAACTGTTGATCAAATGCCAAAAAGAATGCAACAGGGATGTGAATAGGAAGGTTGGTAAAGAAATATAGAAGGCGGGGCAAAACCACCATTTTTAACTATGTCACCCTCCCCATGACAGCTAATGGCAGCGTGCGCCAGAAAGCCATCTGAGCACGCATCGATGTTATTGCGCGAATCAAACAGGTTAGACAAGGAGTGCTACACCGGCAACCCCAAGCACCTAAATGTGTGGTGTTGCCTGGCCAATGTCACCTCCTCGAGAGCAAAGCCTGGGTTAGGGACATCAGGGAGAAAGGGGAATAGGCAGTGGTATTGTGGGACATTAATATAGCACACATGATTCGGATCAGGGAGCATAGTTCAGTTTTTATTGTCTGTTTTATATGTTTTGCAACACAGGATGGGTCATTTCTTCGTTAATGTCTTTGACTTATGTCTCCTCAGGTGTTGGAGCGTGGTGGATCAGTTGGTGGAGGGGCCTCGAGCAAGAGAAGAGACAATAACAGATGCGTAGTCAGGTAAGGGGTTTTTATAATAATACTGGCTCTTAGAACTAAAGGGGAGGGGTGGTAGGGTCGTTGCCTGTGAGAGGAAAGAGGCAGTGAAAACACCATACCAATCTCTTAATTTCTCCATGTTCCTCGTGGTGATTAAATATATTATAGTACACCCTTTTTCCTCAGCCCTACCATCCCTGACCCATTTCTCTCGCCGTGCTATTTTGTAGCCATTGCCAGCCCTGAGCCCATACCTGGCTAAGCCACGCCCCTCCTGGGACATGGCAGGAGGTGTTGCAGTGGGTCCAGCCTTTAGGATCTTCTCCTGGTGGGTCCGTAATCTCAGGGGAACCTTTCAACTCCTGTCTTTCTTTTCTCTGCTCGCTCCCTTTTTCCTCCTTTCTCCTTATCTCCTTCGGTCTTTTTTTCTGTAGCACGCCGTCTTCTCTCTCCTCATCCCTTTCTTGCCGCTCGACTTCCTTGCTCTTTCTCCTCTCTGTCTCTCTTTGCACGCCCCCAGCATCCTCCCATAGCGTATTTGTCCTTTCCGTGTCAGCCGATGTTAGCATAGCGCTTCAGGGTGAAACACAGCTCTGCTTGGTGCCCCCGTCGCCTCGGGGACTCCTATAGGAGGAGCACTCACCGCGTCCTCCTGTCCACACAGGCCAAAGTCTAATCAATCGTGTCATGTATGTTGTGTGTGTCCTTGATGTAAAGTAGCATGTGATCTGCATATAAAGATACCTCATGCATCCCGTCACCTAGTGGGATGCATCAATACATTCCCCTGGTGTACATGGCCAATGCTAGAGGTTCGATCGCCAGGGAAAACAACAGAGGCGATAGCAGGCATCCCTGTCTTGTCCCCCTGTGTAGGGAAATGGAGTTTGATAGGAGGGCCCACGTTTTGACCCTGATTAGGGGGTCAGTGCATAATAACTGGACCAAGCGCAAGAAGCGATGTATGATGCCATATCAGGACAGTGCACTGAAAAGATAATCCCATTCCAAGGAGGCAAAGGCCTTTTCAAGGTCTAAGACCAGACATCCAGCACGAGGCCAAGCATGGTAGGCATAAGTCATGACTCTAAAGAAACAGCATCAATTTAGTGAGGTATTGCGAGCAGGGACAAATCCATTTTGATACGGGCACACCAAACACTGGACCAGGAGCCCAAGATTTTTCGCCAGGATCTTATAATCAGCATTGAGTAATGCCAGTGGTCTGTCGGAGCCTATGTGCAGTGGATCTTTGTTCGTTTTGGGTAGGGAGATGATTGCTGCCTCTCTTTGGAAGGTAGAAAGACTGCCGATGGACAGGGCCTCCTCGTGCAATGCCAACAAGCGGGGAGCCAGTTGAGGAGCATAAGCTTTGTAGAGCTCTGCGGGCCATCTGTTGGGACCTGGGGATTTGCCAGTGGCTAACGCTTTGATTGCCTCTTTAATTTCGAACAGCCTAATGGGTTCACCAAGGTCTGTTCAATCTTTCATGGTAACATGGGGCAGTGTCAGGTCATCAAAGAAGGAGTCATAAGCCTCCGAGCTAGCGGCCATGACTGTCTGGTGCACCTGCGTTAAGTGACGTGTTAGTTCATTGTGGATAGCATGCTGTGTATAAAGGATGGTATCTGCATCAGAATGTAGTGCCGTTATGGGGTGTTGGGGCTGATCCTTTCGGATAAGCTATGCCAGGAGCCGTCCAGCTCTACTGGCCATGGCATATGTACGAGCCGAGTATGCAGCATAATTAAGACAATTCAACCTTTCTAAAAGAGCAGCACGCCCTTTGGTGGACGTGCAATGCTGGACGTGTCCGTCAGCGCAGTATAACACTGGGATCATCAGCTGCCTGAAATTCCTGGTCCAGAAGTGTACACTCCAGTCGGGAAAGGTTTCTGTCAACTAGCCGTCTTATGCTACTCTGTGTTCCCAGATGGTGTCCCAGCAGTGTTACAGTGAAGGCATTCCATTCTACCAGTCTTGTGGAAGCCTTGTGTTAACATTATTATCCAAATACTCCGAAATCATTGATCCAAGGGAGCCTCTGACTGGGGGATCTTCCAACAGTGTAAGTTTCAGGCTCCACTTAGGAATGAGAGGTAGGATGGTTGCCCAATGTAGTTGCCGACGGTGGGGGTTGTGATCAGAGCGAGTGCGTACCATGTTCCACACATGCTCCACGTGTGTAATAGAAGGGAGCAACAATGTTGCTCCAACTAATCTGTCAATACTGACATGTAGGTTGTGTGGGACAGAATAAAAGGAATATACCTTTGTAGCTGGGCTCCGGAGACCCCAGAAGTCGACCACCCACCATTGGTGGAGCTAATCAGTCAACATCTGAAAACTGGAAGTCACAGTTGTACAGGGTAAGGGGGAGAAGGAATGATTGGGGACAGTGTCCAGTACACTATTAAAAGCCCCCCCCCCCCCCAAGAAGCCAGTTTGTATCACTCCATTAAGATAATGTGTTTGAGAGAGCATGGAAAAAGGTGGTCTGAGCAGTGTTAGGGACATAAATGGAACCAAGAAAAAGAGAGCGGCCATCAAGCCGACCTTTCACCAGGACGTAGCGGCCTTCTGGGTCCATTATTGTGTCTTCTGCTATGAACGTTGTCCCAGGCTTGACCCACAGTAATAACCCTTGGGCATGAGTAGAATAGTTGGTGGCAAATGCGTGCCCCCCGCTAGCATCTTTGCAGCTTGAGGACTTCGGAATGGATGAGATGTGTCTCCTATAACAATGCTTTGTGCATGGAGCAGTGTTTCATGTAGGAATAAACTGAATAACACCGTGACAGTGTGTGCAAGCCCCTTACAAGTTTTCATTTCACTTATGTGCAACATTTCTAATTTTTTAGTGTTCTCCTGTGTGGCATTTTAAGGCATTATGGCCCTCATTCTGACCCTGGCGGTCGGTGATAAAGCGGCGGCCAAGCCGCCAACAGGCCGGCGGTCCAAAATATGCAATTCTGACCCTGGCGGGAACCGCCAACACAGCCCGCCAACTTAACACTCCGACCGCCACGGCGGTACAAACAAACAGCGCGGCGGTCCCCGCCAACAGCCAGGCGGCAGACAATGTACCGCCCACCCTATCACGACCCACCAATCCGCCACCTTTTCCGGGGCGGGAGCACCGCCGATAAAAACACGGCGGAAACAGACTACGAACGGGAAAACGCTCACCTCTACGCACTCCACGCGAGATTCCGGCAGTATGGAACCAGAGTTGCAGGTCATCCCCGCACTCCTATACCTGCTCATATACCAGGAGCACGCCCGGCGGCGCGGAAGACATCGGTGAGTACTGCACCTACGACACAGGGGAGGGAAAAGATTACCGGCACACACCCACCCACCCATACCCACTACAACACACACATCAATGCATTCCCACAGATCACTGTCACAACCCACAAACCCCCCCCTCCGAAATAATGCAAAGACCAAAAGAAGAGATCATAAACGGGCAGATATATTGAAATATGGACACCAGTAATCCCAATAAATCAATAAACTATGTACAAAATATACACAGCTACTAAATGTAGTCCAACCACTGTCCGTGGACCACAGGGGTCCTGTGCAAAGGGGCAAGGCCCAGTCCCACGACAAGAACTCCACGGAGAGAACACTGCAGGGGCATCAGAAAGAAAATAGGACAGGCACCTCAGGGGGAAGGGAAGGGGGGGCACCTCAGCCACTTGAGTACACGACGCCAGATCCACGAGGGGACTCCATGACCACTGGGCCATCCTGGGGAGTGCAAAGCCACAGTCCATACAGTCCATACAGTGGGTGGCCTGCCCACTGGGCCATCCTGGGGAGTGCAAAGCCACAGTCCAAACAGTCCATACAGTGGGTGGCCTGCCCACTGGGCCATCCTGGGGAGTGCAAAGCCACAGTCCAAACAGTCCATACAGTGGGTGGCCTGCCCACTGGGCCATCCTGGGGAGTGCAAAGCCACAGTCCAAACAGTCCATACAGTGGGTGGCCTGCCCACTGGGCCATCCTGGGGAGTGCAAAGCCACAGTCCAAACAGTCCATACAGTGGGTGGCCTGCCCACTGGGCCATCCTGGGGAGTGCAAAGCCACAGTCCAAACAGTCCATACAGTGGGTGGCCTGCCCACTGGGCCATCCTGGGGAGTGCAAAGCCACAGTCCAAACAGTCCATACAGTGGGTGGCCTGCCCACTGGGCCATCCTGGGGAGTGCAAAGCCACAGTCCATACAGTCCATACAGTGGGTGGCCTGCCCACTGGGCCATCCTGGGGAGTGCAAAGCCACAGTCCAAACAGTCCATACAGTGGGTGGCCTGCCCACTGGGCCATCCTGGGGAGTGCAAAGCCACAGTCCATACAGTCCATACAGTGGGTGGCCTGCCCACTGGGCCATCCTGGGGAGTGCAAAGCCACAGTCCATACAGTCCATAACAGACCCCACTGCCACTGGAGGAGGCATGTTGGCCAGAGGACATCCTGCAGCCCTGCCCGAGATAGATCCTGCCCTGCCACGTCTGCCAAAGGGCCAGCGGTTCTTGCCTGGAAGGGCCCAGTTCAGCGCCTCATGCCTTGAAGGGCCCAGTTCAGCGGGTCTTGCCTTGAAGGGCCCAGTTCAGCGGTTCTTGAGACGGCGGGGCCCAGCGGAGCGGTGCTTGAGACGGCGGGGCCCAGTTCAGCGGTTCTTGAGACGGCGGGGCCCAGCGGAGCGGTGATCGAGACGGCGGGTCCCAGTTCAGCGGTTCTTGAGACGGCGGGGCCCAGCGGAGCGGTGCTTGAGACGGCGGGGCCCAGTTCAGCGGTTCTTGAGACGGCGGGGCCCAGTTCAGCGGTTCTTGAGACGGCGGGGCCCAGCGGAGCGGTGCTTGAGACGGCGGGGCCCAGTTCAGCGGTTCTTGAGACGGCGGGGCCCAGTTCAGCGGTTCTTGAGACGGCGGGGCCCAGCGGAGCGGTGCTTGAGACGGCGGGCCCAGTTCAGCGGTTCTTGAGACGGCGGGGCCCAGCGGAGCGGTGCTTGAGACGGCGGCCGGTCTATGGCCAACTGCTCATTGCCTGGTGGTGCCCTCCTGGGCAGCGGGGATGGTGCTCCTTCAATGCCCACCTGGGCTGTGGGTGGTGGGGCCCTCCTGGCCAGCTGGGCTGGGTCCTCCCTGGGCAGCGGCTATGGGGGTGGTGGGCTCTCCCGGGGCAGCTGTGCAGGTTCCTCCCGGGGCAGCGGCTATGGGGGTTGTGGGCTCCTCCTGGGCAGCATGCCTGCTGCCTGACCTCTCCGACTTGCTGCCCTTGCCCTCCTTAGTCGTGAGTCTGTGGCCCTTTCCTCCCTTTGGAGCTGTGGCTGGTGACTGTCTCTGGGTGGTGTCCGGGGGGGATGTAGAAGGCGGGCTCCTGCGGCGCCCCTTCCGCCTTCTGCTCCTCTTCCCAGGGGGTGGGCTGGCTGTCCCCTTGCTGCTGGGCGAAGATCCAGACATGCGGGTTGGCGGGCTCCAATACCCCTGCACCCTTGTCAAGGGGGCTGCAGGGCTGGTGGTGGCTGAGGTGCTCTTCTTACCCCGACGAGAAGGAGGGGGGGGCTCAGGGTCAGGAAAGAAGTTAGCAGTGGCGAGGAAGAGTTTCTTGGGACAATGGAGAGTGGGAGGTACAGTGGGAATGGGAGTGGAGGGAGAGGATGTGGTTGTAGGTGAGTCACGTTTGCTGTCTTTGGGTGCAGGTGCAGGAGGGATAGGCTGTCGTGAGGTGGATGGCTGTTGGGTGGGTGGGTGGCTGCGTTTGTGTGGTGTGGAAGAGGGGGTGACAGACACAGTGGGAGAGGACACAGGGGACGTGTAAATGGCAGTGGGGGTGGTGACTGCACGTGTGCGGACTGGAGTGGAGGGTGTGCTGGTGATGGAAACACTGGCTGATGGTGAGGTGAATGGAGGTGTGAGTGTAGACGTCATAGGGAGGGAGGAGGGAGACGAGGAGGTGGGGGTCACAGAGGTGGTAGTGACTGTTGGCATGTCTGCATCGGAATGTTGCGTGTGTGAATGTCTGCGTGATCTGTGGTGCTTATGTTTGGATGAGCTTCTCTTGGGTGTTGAGGTGTGTGCAGGCTGGTCTGATGGTGTGGGTGGGACAGGCAGAGGAACAGGAGACTGGGAGGAGGGAGTTAGTAGAGGGAGGCAGGAGACAGGGACAATGGCTGCCGTCAGTGCTGAGGCCAGAGCCTGGAACGATCGCTGATGGGCAGCCTGACCCGAATGAATGCCCTCCAGGTACGCATTGCTGCGATGAACCTCCCTCTCCACCCCCTGGATGGCATTCAAAAGGGTAGTCTGCCCAACAATGAGCGTTCGGAGGAGGTCAATGACCTCCTCACTGAGGGCAGCGGGGGTAACAGGGGCAGGGCCTGAGGTGCCTGGGGCGAAGGAGATGCCCGGCTTCCTGGCAGAGCGGGCACGGGGCGAACGCTGAGGGGCTGCTGGGAGGGCGGAGATGTTGCGCTGGGTGGCGGCTGTACCTGTAATGGCGGGGGGCACGGATGGTGCCACCCCCGCAAGGGAGCTCCCTTCCGAGGACGTGTCCGTGTCGCTGCAGGGTCCAGTCGTCCCCGTCGTGGAGCTCCCCTCGCCCTCCGTCTCACTGGTCCAGTCTGACTCTGTGGCATGGCCCTCCTGGGCCATGTGAGATGCAGCTCCCTCCTGCCCCGATGCCACTTCTCCTCCGCCTGATGATGCTGATGCACACAAGCACAGAAAGACAAACAAAAAGGGGGGGGGAGAGAGAAATAAAGGGATATTGAGTACATGGATCTCCGGTACAGTTAGCGGACATGACAGACACAGATGCCCCCTGCACTAAGTTGCGCACTTGTGGTCCGCTACGCATTCCGTGGAACATGCCCTACACGCCTAGAGTTGACAACTGCACCCATGGATGACACGACCCAGGGATGGCTGTACTGACAAACTACTGAGGGTGGTGGCTGGGGACACAGGGGCTTACGGGGGTGCCCAGCCTACAGATATCGCCCTGGCCTAGGGGGACCCACAGCCCTCCTCCCCCACCCAGACACCTCCACTGCGCGACAACAGAGTAGATAATGCTTGTACTCACCCCCTTGTGTCTGCTGTGCTGCCCTCACGCGCCCATCCAAATCAGGGTAGGCCACCGCCAGGATCCGGAACATCAGGGGGGTCAGTTGACGGCAGGCACCCCGCCTACGTTGGGAGGCCATCCCCAGCAGAGACTCGGCGGTCTTCTTGGTCCCGCGGCGGATGTCCTCCCACCTCTTGCGGCAGTGGGTGCCCCGTCGATGGTGGACCCCCAGGGTCCGGACTCCCTTGGCGATGGCACGCCAAATCCCGATCTTCTCATGGGCGCGGACCTATGTGACACGTACAGGGAGGGAGAAATACCACGTTCAAGTTTGTCTGCATTTTCCCTGCCAGTGGCCCAACGCCCCCCATCCCCGCCAGGCCCCCCGCCATGCCCCCCGCCAGGCCCAACATGCCCCCCATCCCCGCCAGGCCCCCCGCCATGCCCCCCGCCAGGCCCAACATGCCCCCCATCCCCGCCATGCCCCCCGCCAGGCCCAACATGCCCCCCATCCCCGCCAGGCCCCCCGCCATGCCCCCCGCCAGGCCCAACATGCCCCCCATCCCCACCATGCCCCCCGCCATGCCCCCCGCCAGGCCCAACATGCCCCCCAACCCCGCCAGGCCCCCCGCCATGCCCCCGCCAGGCCCAACATGCCCCCCATCCCGCCATGCCCCCCGCCATGCCCCCCGCCAGGCCCAACATGCCCCCCATCCCCACCAGGCCCCCCGCCAGGCCCCCAAGCCAGCCAGTGGCCCCAAATCCAGATTGAATTAAACTCACTTGTTGGTCTGGAGGACCGTAGAGTAGCGCATACTGGGGGAGGACCCCATCCACAAGTTTCTCCAACTCCTCTCCAGTGAAGGCAGGGGCCCTTTCCCCAGGCGCAGCAGCCATTGTCCCTTCCAGACCGAGGTCACAGCAACACTTGCAGTATAGGTCCTCTCCTGTGAAAGTTCAAGTCGCAAGTGGATTAGTAGATAGAAAATGGTGGTCACGTCCGCGGCGGTGCGTCCCGCGGCGGTGCGTCCCGCCACCGCCGGCGCCCTTCGCCATTGGCTCCTGAAACCCATAGGCTTCAATGTTAACCAATGCGGCTTCGCGCCGCGGTCTTCGCCCGCCGCCCGCCACGGTGTGCCACGCCAGCGCATTGACCTCACATCCCACTGTCACACTTCACAGGTCAGGCAGCCGCCATTTCCAGGGCCCACATGGCTCTATTTCAACTGCGTCACACAGGCCTAGGCCTTGCATAGCCACTCAGACACGCCATTCACTGCATAGAGAATCGTTTACTGTGCTAGCTGTGAGTACGTACCTGTGGGTTGCTTGACTGTGTGCTCCATGTTGTCCTTCCTAGGCACCGTCCGCTGGGTTTGGCGAGGAGACGGATGAATCCTCCCGTGTACCGACCGCTGGTGGACCTGTCGACAATGGAAGAACGCCACATTATCCTGACCTACCGTCTTAACCGTGCCACTATACATGAACTGTGTGCCCAGCTGGAGCCCGACCTGATGTCCCCCATCCGCCAACCCACAGGGATTCCCCCTCTGGTGCAGGTCATGTCAGTACTCCATTTCTTGGCAAGTGGGTCATTTCAGACAACAGTGGGAATTGCTTCTGGGATGTCTCAGCCCATGTTTTCGAAGGTGTTATCCAGAGTGTTGTCTGCCCTGATGAAATCCGTGAGGAGCTACATCATTTTCCCTGAGGTGGGCGAATTGGCTACAGTGAAGGGTGATTTCTACGCCCTTGGACATATTCCCAACGTCATTGGTGCCATTGATGGGACCCATGTGGCTTTGGTTCCCCCAAGAGACAGGGAGCAGGTGTACAGGAACAGAAAAAGTTACCATTCAATGAACATCCAGGTGGTGTGTTTGGCTGACCAGTACATCTCGCATGTAAATGCCAAATTCCCAGGGTCAGTGCATGACGCCTACATCCTAAGGAATAGCAGCATCCCTTACGTGATGGAACAGCTAGAGAGACACCGTGTATGGCTAGTGGGGGACTCTGGGTACCCCAACCTGTCGTGGCTACTGACCCCAGTAAGGAATCCCCGGACAAGGGCAGAGGAACGGTACAATGAGGCCCATGGGCGTACTAGGAGGGTGATCGAACGCACCTTTGGCCTCCTGAAGGCCAGGTTTCGGTGCCTGCATATGACAGGTGGATCCCTAATGTACTCACCTAAGAAGGTGTGTCACATCATCGTGGCCTGCTGCATGCTTCACAACCTGGCTTTGCGCCGCCAGGTGCCTTTTCTGCAGGAGGATGGTCGAGACGGTGGTGTTGTGGCAGCTGTGGAACCTGAGGAGAGTGACGAGGAGGAAGACGACGGGGCTGAAACAGACAACAGGGACAGAATCATTGAACAGTACTTCCAATAGGACACAGGTAACAATTCAAAGATAATTTAGTAAATGTGAACTACTCTCCTGCATCTCTGCTGCCTGTCTATTTGCCCCAGTGTATGATGACTGAGTTGTGGCTTTTCCCTCCCTATTTCAGATCTGGGGTCCCCACTACGAGTCCTGTGCTTCGTTTCCCCATGGACTACAGCTTTGTGGCAGCTGTTTGTTGACTTCACCATGTACAAGGACATATTTGCACTGTCATGTCAATTACAATATATTGAAATCACAGCCAGACTCCAGATAGTTTTGTGCAAAATAGGTGTTTATTGAAGTGCTCAAAATGGGATGGGTGGTTTCAAGTGGGTGGGGGCTATGGTGAAGGAATGTCCATGGCAGAGTCCAGAGTAACAGTCACACAGGTGCATTGTCCATAGGCCTGTGGAGAGATGGAGCATGGGCAGTTCAAGGATGGACAGGGTGACAATGTGGGACAGTGGGATGACATCAGGTGGTATCCATTGCTGGCGGGGGTCTTGACATCCTACTCTGTCTTCTTGCGAGATCTCAGGGCCCTCTTGCGGGGTGGTTCTTCTCCTGCAGGAGGTGGGGGTCTGGTGGGCTGCTGCTGTGCGGGGGCCTCCTGTCCACTAGCGCCGGCGGAGGTGGTTGGCTGTTCTTGGTCCAGGCTAGTGGCAGGGGCCCTTGGGTGTTGTTGAGTGTCCGCCCTGGTGTTGACGAGGTCCTGCAGCAGCCCTACCATGGTAACCAGGGTGGAGGTGAGGGCTCTGATGTCCTCCCTGTACCCCCGATAGTGTTCCTCCTGCAGTACCTGGATCTCCTGGAACCGGGCCAGTACCGTCGCCATCGTCTCCTGGGAGCGGTTGTATGCTCCCATGATGGTGGTGAGGACCTCGTGGAGAGTGGGTTCCCTGGGCCCGTCCCCCCCCTGTCGCACAGCTGCCCTCCGAGTTGCCCTGTTTCCCTGGGCCTCTGCCCCCTGGCCGGTGTGCCCACTACCACTGCCCCCAGGTCCCTGTTGTTGTTGGGGTGGTGGGTTATCCTGGGTGCCCTGTAGTGGTAGACACACCGCAGATTGACGCGCCCTGGAGACAGAGGCATGGGCCCGCTGGGTGGGAGCTGTGCTGGTGTTCCCAGAGGGGTTTGGGTCTGTAGTGGCCTGGGCCTGTGTGAGGGGAACCGACTGTCCAGAGGTCCCCGATGGTCCGGGCTGGTCATCGGTGTCCAGGTCGACAGAGCTGCTGTCATCGCTGACGGCCTCTTGGGTGGGGGGTGTGGAGAATTCTGGGCCCTCCGCGGCGGTGTGTTGACGGTCGGGTCCTGCAGGGGTATAGAGGTATGGTTATAGTTTCAATGTGTGGCATATGGGTGTATCTGTGGGTTCCCGTGTCCCCAAGTGCTGGCATTCGTGTGTGGGGGCTTTGGTGAGGGTGGCTTGTGGGGGGGATGTGTATATGCATTGGGCATGCTTTGGTGATGGGTGTCCATGCTTAGTGGACGCATGCAGGCCTAGGTTTTGGGATGTGTGGGTTGTGATGGTGAGACATTGGCGGGGAATAGGTGTGCTGGGGGTGGGGGTGAGGATGGTGGTGGGGGTGAGGATGGTGGTGGGGGTGAGGGTGGGGGTGAGGATGGTGGTGGGGGTGAGGATGGTGGTGGGGGTGGGGGTGAGGGTGGGGTTCGAGGATGGGGGTGAGGGTTGGGGTATGATTTGGCATGCAGGTGGGGGGGAAGCAGTAGTGAAGCTTCAACTTACCAGTATCCATTCCTCCGCCGACTCCTGCGAGGCCGTCAGGATGCAGGATGTTCAAGACTTCCTCCTCCCATGATGTAAATTGTGGGGGTTGAGGTGGGGGTCCTCCGCCAGTCTTCTGCACGGCGATGTTGTGCCTGGATACCATGGAACGCACCTTCCCCCGTAGGTCGTTCCATCGCTTCCTGATGTCTTCCCGATTTCTGGGGTGCTGTCCCACAGCGTTGACCCTGTCGACAATCCTCTGCCATAGCTCCGTCCTCCGGGCAATGCTGGTGTATTGGACCTGTGTGCCGAACAGCTGGGGCTCTACCCGAACGATTTCCTCCACCATGACCCTGAGTTCTTCGTCTGTGAAGCGGGGTTGTCTTTGGGGTGCCATGGGGTGGTGTGTATGATGTGTGGGGTGGAGTATGTGTATTTAAGTGTGTTGAGTGTGGTGGTGTGTGTTGTTTTGTGTGTGGATAGTGTGTGGGTGATGGTGTGGAGTGGCTGTGGCTGCTAGTTTGTGGATGGTGGTGTCTCGCTCTGGCCTTCTTTCAGAATTTTTTGGCGTAGGGGTTTGTGGGTGATGTGGGTGTGTGTTTTATATTGTATTGTGTGTGTGGGAGTGGTGTGTGTATGTGTATCAGGTGTGTGGGATTCAAATCGTCCAATGTGGCTGAGTTTTGTTCGTTTGTGTGTATTCTGACCGCGGCGGTGTGTCCCGCCAATGGAATACCGCGTTTGAATGACCGCCGCGTGGATTCGTGGGTCGTAATGGCATGGGCGTATTTCTGTTGGCGTGGCGGTGGAGGTTTTGTCACCTCCACTTTTCCGCCGACCGCTGGTCTGGCGGTCGGTTGTGGCTGTCGGATTTTCGGAGGTTTGCCTTCTGCGGGTCAGAATGACCGTGGCGGGTTTCCGCGACCGCGGCGGGATTATGGAGGATTTATGACCGGCGGTAGGCGCCTTTTACCGCCGAGGTCAGAATGACCACCTATGTGTGACATTCAATGTCTGGAAATGGCCTTAACACCCTTATGGATTTATCACTTCTCCATATTGACTAATTGAACTTAGTATCTACACTGAAGTATAAACACCGATTCAATAATGTTTTGTATCCTCAAAGAGAAAAATATCAAATACAGAAAAATGTTTTAACAGAACTTTGCCGGTGTTTAAAGCCAGCAGCAGAGACTAATGTGGTGACCTAGCAGCCAGCAACCTGGGCCGGACTGATGTGCACTGACAGAGCTGCAGGTGCGTGTAGTATAGGAAACACCTATTGCATCATGTCATGAGGAGAAGCTGGAGCCGGAGGCAGCTATGTAGTACGGTGTAACAATTTCATTTATGTGAACTTAGCTTGGCCCAGGCTGAGATGTCCACAGCAAAACAACCCATCTTTGGGCTGTCTCACGCTTTGGCTGCTGAACTATGAACGCTGCAGCACCTCGTCAGGCATAAGAGCTAGCTTCGAGATTATAAGTGACAATAGCATTTTAGTGCAGTGAGGTGAACACCAACACTAAAATGCATCCTGTGATGCACAGGACTTGAGAGGGCTGAAGAGGACCTTTACTGCATCATGAAGTAGTGATCTGTAGTGTGAGGATGTGGTATGAGTGTGATTGTGTGTAGTCTTGGACTGGGTATAATTGTAGGGATGATTAGTGTCAGCGCTGCGTTAGGTACACAATGAGATCTTACTTGCTCACTGTGATGGCAGTGGAGTAGGTATTCTGCCGTAAGGACCTTCCTGTTCCAAACAGGCCCAAACATGTTACAATCTTGTCTCTGCTGGATCTTAAACTAGGATATCCAGATGGTAGGATGCACTGAGTTGTTCGCTTAAATAGTGAGGAGGCAAGAAGTTTCTGGTTGGAAGCAATGTCACTTCCTGAAGTGGTGGATGCTGGGACATGCAGTGATGTCACTTCCTAAACAGGTAGCTGCTAGGAAAAAGGTCAACTTCCCTGGCTTCTTTTAAAGACGGTTTCCGAGGGAATCTAGGAATGTCACTTCCCGAAGAGGTGGATGCTGGGACATGCAGGGATGTTACCTTGAGAAGAGGTGGATGCTGGAAGATGAAGCAATGGCACTTACACAAGAGGTATATGCTCCAGAAGGCATCTGATTGTTGAGTTGGGGTGTGGGACGCGTGACACTCTTCAGTCACTATTGAGCTAAATGTGTATTTTAAAAAGATGTGTCTTTCCCTGACTTTATGGTAATTAAGTGGATGTCTTAAGACTAAGTTTAGCAAATTCAAAAGGAGAGGGGGAAGAGAGTCAAGGTCTGAGGGTTTTTTTCTGTGTCTTACCGATCTGGGTGTACTTTGACAGAAATAGCAAGCTATTTTAGTTTTCACATTCCTTGTAGATTGGTAGTCTGAGGCCATTTTTTGCAGAGATACTGGACATTTTACTCAGAAAGACAATTGTACCTGATTTTGCTGTACTAAAACCTAGCAGAGGGACAGCATAGCATGTTGCGATTTCTGTAGGCTCCTTAGATGTGTTTGCTGTAGTTCAGTCTTGATAAGACGAAGAGCCAGCTCTATAATGTGGACAGCGGATTTCTTCGCAAGGGCGATGGGGTGAATTAGTTGGGCTGAATAATGCTTCGTTCCGTTCAGTTTCTAAGATGGCTGATAGGTAAGTCGCACCATTCTGAATGCATCCAAAAGAAATTCCTGCATCTACCCACACCATCCTTTACCACCTCGATCTGCAAGTTGGGACTCAATGCATGAGACTTTTCAATCCTACATGAGTTAATGTCTTAATTTGGAGCTGTGTTTCCCGCATGTTTTCCACCTTATGATGGGTCAGTCCTGGTGGTCAGTGAGTGGGCCTAGAATTCACTGTCACGGGGTTGTCTCTCACGACCAACCTCGGGTGTTGCACTGGCAGCTACGTTCTAGTCCCATAAATTATACTGGAGGGGTGGATGGAGAAAATGATTGTCCACAATGGTGTGCTGCTGCTTCCACCTCGCAGTGGCATGTGTTTGAGTTGTTGATCTCTGATGGTTTTCCTTTCATTCTGACGTTTTCTTTCCTTTCTCCCCTTATTGCCAGGCCAGTTTCTGATGGTCCTGTGAGACTGCCCTTTGGTGTCCTGTGGCCCCCTGTGTGCTTTCCTTTCAAAGGTCTTCATGCAGACTTGGTTACTTACACATCAGCGTTGTGCTCAGATTGGTGCTGGCTTTATAGAGGGTGCAAGAAAGAACTGAGCCAACAGACCAGAATGTACACTCCTGAGTCTGATCTCTAAATTACTAAAATGATTTGGAAAAATAATTCAGTGGCAGGTCACAGAATCAGAAACATTTTCCAGTTTTAGAGATCTGATAGAAAATATCAGAATTCTAAAACACTTGTCTTGAAAACCCAGGGGGAAGTCTCCGGAAAACAGTCTTAATTCTGTAGACAAAACACCACCAAGGACGAAACAAGGCAAAATAGCATACATGAGTTAGAGGAAACCCCAACAGAGAGTGTTTAATGTAGGAAGACAGTCAAGGAGCTTCAGTCAAGCTCAACGGCCACAATCTTAAACAACTTCAGGCCTTGAAAGTGTAACCACCCAAAGAGCAACGACCACTTGAGTAATAAATCGTAGATGCCTGTAGCCATAAAAAACATGCCAGAACATTTGAAATGTTCAACTATTAAGAGAAGTGCTTTCAGTGGTAAACTATTGCAGGTGGCAGGGGCATTATGGTGGACAATCGTTCTCTGGATACCAGGAAATCTGCCAGTTCTGCTCAATTAAAAAAACATATGAAGATCCACCTCTTCTAAGCTGGTGCCTTCTGTAGATTTATTCGTGCCAGCACCTGAATGCCCCTGGGGTGTATTTGGCTTAGAGGCTTTTGACTTTGACTCTGAGAGAATAACTGATACTAGATGAGAAGAACATTTTGCTGGCATCCAACCGCCCTGCCTTTACAACTGCTTGCAAGTTACTCGTTCTCCAAGTAAAAACAGAAAAGTTCATCTGTATGCTGTCACTTTGGAAGTGTAATGCTACATTAGTTCCATCATCCCATCCATGAGCTTAAGCCCAGACGCATACCTGTGGCTCGCCAACATAACATAACTTACATTCCTGCAGAGCTTTTTCCACCACTACACAGGAATCAATTTTTCTAGGTGCTTCAACCTTTCCATGTGGTGGCTCCTTTTTCAGTCTTCTAGCTCCTTTCCAGGGCAATTTTGGATACTGATTTATTTTGATTGATTTAGATGGATGGGAAGAATGCTGCGTGTGATTAACAACCGTCATCAAGCAACGGAAATGGTGAAAAAGACAGTTCCTGGCAACCGACAACACAGAGCCGAGATGTCTTGCGAGTTTTTCTTGTTCTACTGAAGATGTTCCAGAATTCTGTAGCACTACTTCTAATTTCCTACGACATAAAGACTCATTACATGGTTTATTAACTGCTTGTGATGGAGAATGTGGATTTAAAAATTCCCAAAATGATGAATGAATTCTTCTACAATAATAGCCCAATATTGTGAAAAAAACAAACAAGTAAATTCTCCATACTCCTACAAGATTTGAACCTTGAAATAACAATCGAGACCCCTGCATAAATTACCCACAATAGCGGAAAGAGGTTGTTTATGGACTTAATAGGTGGATAAGGTGTACCTGTCATTACTCACTTGGTATGGAAACTCAGTGCCATTCTAGCTGATAAGTATTTTAATGAAAGCTAAATTTTGGAACTTCTGGCTTGCAAATGAGGAACATCACATACAGTTACCAACCATATCTGACTGGATTCTAACTTACCATTCCTCCTATCAAGCTGTTCCTTTTATATTCTATGTCAGCACTTCAAAGAAACATAAAATACACAAGTACCTCTGATGCTCTACTAATGTGGTTAGACAACACTTGTACACCTGCAAAAACCACTGCGTGTTGTTTTGCTTCAAAGAGATGCTGCAAAACATCTCCAATTTTAAGCCAAAGGGACTGGCAATAATGAACTAAAAGGGCACTGGGATACCCATCTCCAAGCTAAACATCTGGCGCCATAGACATTCTTACCCTGTCGTTTGGTGGAGGTGTGTAAGTTAATTGCTCTCTTTAGTGGGTTGTTTCTTTTATTTCCTTGAGAAAAAAGATGACTTCACAGGCTACTGCCTGCTGAGAGTATATGGCCTATGCCTCCTATCTGGGGTCTGAGGGTAATGCTAGCTAGGTGTGTGGGTGAAAGGTGCTTTACTGTCGGTAGAGCCTCATAGATCTTCAATGGTAGCTGCACAACTAGAAGAATTATAATGAATTGCAGGTCTACAGATCTTGGTACTAAGTGTCTCCTAACTGTTCTGAAGTGAACACCAAACCAGAATGGCTCAGCAGTGATGGGGAATCTGTTGACGGCATGATGATCAGAATGTGCTTAAAGCAGTGGAATGCAGTCATCATCTCAGTATGCCCCTTGGCTCCCAGTGTAAAACAAGAGAAGTATGAGGAGTCCCTCATCTTCTTAGTGGGAGGCTGGACTCCAGGTTTACTCCCACTTCTCCTTTCTGGCAGAACTCCACAATTTTCAGCTGTAGCAGACATTGTTGGCCTTGAAGACTATCCAGTCAGACCTGCTTGAAGACTTGAATCCTCTCACTCAGACTTTTCAATTTCATTGCCTTACTGCGCCTGCTGTTATCAAAATCATGGTGGTTAAATAATCCAAAAAGGCACCTTGAATAACCACATTCATTGCTATGATTACATACACATTTTCACCAAAATCTATTTATTCAATTTTTCCTACAAGGCAACAACCATATTGACAGATCTCAGTGTGTGAAACTAAACATTATCTTTATAACTGTACATTCAAGTATATCGAATATATATCCTTATGGAACTCTGCTCCTGTTTTTGCCTAGTTACAGCACTTGTTGTATGGCATCCTACTCCTAAACTCTGATCATGAGCACTACAGAACACCAATCACATTTACAACCTTTCATGGCATTACCTAATGTTGGATTTTCCTCCACATTACAGCTTAGAGGCGTGGAGGGAAAATAAAGGGGGAGTTAAGTGTGTGCCTTCTACCATATTGTCTTTGTCCACTTACTCATTATTTTTTCATATTTACTCAGGCAGCCTCTTCCCTCACATATAACCATTTCCCCCACCAAACACTAATCCATGTTTTGTTCCCATTCCGAGATAACTGGTAGTTCTGTGCACCCCCTCGTTTTCTGCAGTATCCCTGGTGGCCACTCTCATTCCTTGATTCACTAACAGCTGTAGAAGCTTTGTCATATCAGCTGCATCCTGGATTTCAAGAAAGTAACACACATTTTAAATGTAAAGCTATTTTGTAATTCGGTGTTGTACACTGCACATTTAGCTTGACGGTTCAAGTAAGCGCAGCTTTGTTTAAAAGTTGGCATAGCCAAGCATGAACTCCAGATTTAGGGCCTGATTTAGATTTCAGCGGACAGGTTACGCTATCACAACGGTGATGGTTAGATCGTCCGCCGAAATCTAAATCCCATTATATCCTATAGGATTTAGATTTTGGCAGACAGGCTATCCATCATGGTTGTGACAGAACTCGTCTGGCAAGGTCTAAATTAGGCCCTTGGTGAAGTCAACTTTCTGCCGTACCCCACTGTATCTCCTTCCCAAGGTCTTCCCACATTCTTCTCATGAGAAGAGCTAGACTCCTGCTCATTAGTGTCTATCTTGAGTTTTATTTATTCATGCGCTCTTTCCTCAACTTGCTGCACTGAAGAAAAGGTATAAATGGACATCAAAATGGTACAGGCCAAATAGTAATAATAACCATAAAGTGTGGGCAGGCGAAATACCAATGAGCTGCAGTACATGCATGCAGAAGAACAATGATACCTGGATGGGAAAAACAAATTACAAGAAATAAAAACGTACTATCCCTGGAATAATGACATAAGTTCAGAAGGAAAGATCTAGAGAAAACATACCTGTGTGCTGCACTAGGGACCTGGAGGAAGAGGAATATTACTCCCAGGCTCAAGTGGAGTTCAGAAAAAGAATTCTTACCCCACATGTGGTAACATCTTGGGAAGTAGAAAGACAGTAACCCAGACGCCTGTCCTGAGCCTCCCCACCCCCCAACAAAACAGCTACGGTTCAATACCATCTGGGTACTGTCAGCTTTATGAAGCACATACCTAAGCGTGTTATCCCCATGGACTTAATGCAGAACCGCTGAAGGGAGAAGGCTTGGGTTGCTGGTCTCTGTACAGTACCAAATCTACCTTAGTCACCATTGTAGGAATTAGAAATGGATTCTAGAAGGAAAGTTTAATTTGTATCAAATTTTCCTAGCTCTCAATTTGTCTGTGATACATCGGAATGTCTGCCTCCTCTGTAAGGTCTCCGCAAAGATGACCTGGAACACCTGCCACTCATAATCCTGGAGGGACACCTCTCCCTTGCTCTGTGCCAACTTCATAATCTTTTCTTTGATAGTAAAGTGTTGGAGTTATCTTAGGCCTGTCTATCTGTAGGAGGCTGGACTGGCTTGTAATGGGTACCAAGGGGTACTTACACTTTGCACCAGGCCCAGTTATCCCTTATTAGTGTAGAGGGGTGTCTAGCAGCTTAGGCTGATAGAAAAGGTAGCTTAGCAGAGCAGCTTAGGCTGAACTAGGAGACGAGTGAAGCTCCTACAGTACCACTAGTGTTATATGCATAATATCATAAGAAAACACAATACACAGATATACTAAAAATAAAGGTACTTTATTTTTATGACAATATGCCAAAAGTATCTCAGTGAGTACCCTCAGTATGAGGATAGCAAATATACACAAGATATATGTACACACTACCAAAATATGCAGTAATAGCAATAGAAAACAGTGCAAACAATGTATAGTCACAATAGAATGCAATGGGGGCACATAGGGATAGGGGCAACACAAACCATATACTCCAGAAGTGGAATGCGAACCACGAATGGACCCCAAACCTATGTGACCTTGTAGAGGGTCGCTGGGACTGTAAGAAAACAGTGAGGGTTAGAAACATAGCCGACCCCAAGACCCTGAAAAGTGGGTGCAAAGTGCACCTAAGTTCCCCAGAGAGCACAGAAGTCGTGATAGGGGAATTCTGCCAGGAAGCCAAACACCAGCAATGCCACAATGATGGATTTCCAGACGAGGGTACCTGTGGAACAAGGGGACCAAGTCCAAGAGTCACGATCAAGTCGGGAGTGGGCAGATGCCCAGGAAATGCCAGCTGTTGGTGCAAAGAAGCTGCCACTGGATGGTAGAAGCTGTGGATTCGGCAAGAATGACAAGGGCTAGAAACTTCCCCTTTGGAGGATGGATGTCCCACGTCGTGAAGAAGCTTGCAGAGGTGTTTCCGTGCAGAAAGACCGCAAACAAGCCTTGCTAGCTGCAAGGGTCGCAGTTAGGGTTTTTGGATGCTGCTGTGGCCCAGGAGGGACCAGGATGTCGCCAATTGCGTGAGGAGACAGAGGGGGCGTCCAGCAAGACAAAGAGCTCACTCAGAAGCAAGCAACACCCGCAGAAGTGCTGGAACAGGCACTACGAAGTGGAGTGAACCGGAGCTCACCCGAAGTCACAAAGGAAGGTCCCACGACGCCGGAGGACAACTCAGGAGGTCGTGCACTGCAGGTTAGAGTGTCGGGGACCCAGGCTTGGCTGTGCACAAAGGAAATCCTGGAAGAGTGCACAGGAGCCGGAGCAGCTGCAAATCACGCGGTTCCCAACAATGCAGTCTAGCGTGGGGAGGCAAGGACTTACCTCCACCAAACTTGGACTGAAGAGTCACTGGACTGTGAGAGTCACTTGGACAGAGTTGCTGAGTTCAAGGGACCTCGCTCGTCGTGCTGAGAGGAGACCCAAAGGACCGGTGATGCAGTTCTTTGGTGCCTGCGGTTGCAGGGGGAAGATTCCGTCGAACCACAGGAGATTTCTTCGGAGCTTCTAGTGCAGAGAGGAGGCAGACTACCCCCACAGCATGCACCACCAGGAAAACAGTCGAGAAGGCGGCAGGATCAGCGTTACAAGGTCGCAGTAGTCGTCTTTGCTACTTTGTTGCAGTTTTGCAGGCTTCCAGAGCAGTCAGCGGTCGATTCCTTGGCAGAAGGTGAAGAGAGAGATGCAGAGGAACTCTGATGAGCTCTTGCATTCGTTATCTAAAGAATTCCCCAAAGCAGAGACCCTAAATAGCCAGAAAATGAGGTTTGGCTACCTAGGAGAGAGAATAGGCTAGCAACACCTGGAGGAGCCTATTAGAAGGAGTCTCTGACGTCACCTGCTGGCCCTGGCCACTCAGAGCAGTCCAGTGTGCCAGCAGCACCTCTGTTTCCAAGATGGCAGAGGTCTGGAGCACACTGGAGGAGCTCTGGGCACCTTCCAGGGGAGGTGCAGGTCAGGGGAGTGGTCACTCCCCTTTCCTTTGTCCAGTTTCGCGCCAGAGCAGGGCTGGGGGATCCCTGAACGGGTGTAGACTGGCTTATGCAGAGATGGGCACCATCTGTGCCCATCAAAGCATTTCCAGAGGCTGTGGAAGGCTACTCTCTGAGGAAGTCCTTTGTTCTGCCTTCCTGGGCCAAGCCTGGCTGGACCCCAGGAGGGCAGAAACCTGTCTGAGGGGTTGGCAGCAGCAGCAGCTGCAGTGAAACCCCGGGAAAGGTAGTTTGGCAGTACCCGGGTCTGTGCTAGAGACTCGGGGGATCATGGAATTGTCTCCCCAATGCCTGAATGGCATTGGGGTGACAATTCCATGATCTTAGACATGTTACATGGCCATGTGCGGAGTTACCATTGTGACGCTATACATATGTCGTGACATATGTATAGTGCACGCGTGTAATGGTGTCCCCGCACTCACAAAGTCCGGGGAATTTGCCCTGAACAATGTGGGAGCACCTTGGCTAGTGCCAGGGTGCCCACACACTAAGTAACTTAGCACCCAACCTTTACCAGGTAAAGGTTAGACATATAGGTGACTTATAAGTTACTTAAGTGCAGTGGTAAATGGCTGTGAAATAACGTGGACGTTATTTCACTCAGGCTGCAATGGCAGGCCTGTGTAAGAATTGTCAGAGCTCCCTATGGGTGGCAAAAGAAATGCTGCAGCCCATAGGGATCTCCTGGAACCCCAATACCCTGGGTACCTCAGTACCATATACTAGGGAATTATAAGGGTGTTCCAGTATGCCAATGTAAATTGGTGAAATTGGTCACTAGCCTGTTAGTGACAATTTGGAAAGAAATGAGAGAGCATAACCACTGAGGTTCTGGATAGCAGAGCCTCAGTGAGACAGTTAGTCATAACACAGGTAACAAATACAGGGCACATTTATGAGCACTGGGGCCCTGGCTGGCAAGGTCCCAGTGACACATATAGCTAAAACAACATATATACAGTGAAATATGGGGGTAAAATGCCAGGCAAGATGGTACTTTCCTACACAACCCGCCCCCAAACGAAGGACAATAAGACTAGCCATGACCTGATGAGTCTTCATTGTCTAAGTGGAAATATCTGGAGAGTCCATCTGCATTGGGGTGGGTACTCCCAGGTCTATGTTCCACTGTATAGTCCATTCCTTGTAGGGATATGGACCACCTCAACAATTTAGGATTTTCACCTTTCATTTGTTTTAGCCAAAGTAGAGGTTTGTGGTCTGTCTGAACAATGAAGTGAGTGCCAAACAGGTATGGCCTCAACTTCTTCAGTGCCCAGACCACAGCAAAGGCCTCCCCTCTCTATGGCAGACCAACGCTTTTCTCTAGGGGTCAACCTCCTGCTGATAAAAGCAACAGGGTGATCCTGGCCCTCAGAATTAAGTTGTGATAAGACTGCCCCTACCCCTAATTCAGATGCATCAGTTTGGAGAATGAATTTTTTGGAGTAACAGGGGCTTTTCAGGACAGGTGCAGAGCACATGGCCTGCTTCAGCTCCTCAAAAGCTTTCTGACAGTTTGCTGTCCATAATACCTTTTTAGGTATTTTCTTAGATGTGAGGTCATTAAGGGGGACTGCAATGGAGCCATAGTTCTTTATGAACCTCCTGTAATACCCAGTGAGGCCTAAAAAGGCTCTCACCTGAGTTTGAGTTGTAGGGGGAATCCAATCTATGATAGTTTGGATTTTCCCCTGAAGTGGTGCAATCTGTTCTCCACCTACCAGGTGTCCCAGATAAACCACTTTCCCCTGCCCTATCTGGCACTTTGAAGCCTTGATAGTGAGGCCTGCCTTTTGCAGGGCCTCTAAAACTTTCCATAGGTGGACCAGGTGATCATCCCAGCTGGAGCTAAAGACAGCTATATCATCTAGATATGCTGCACTAAAAGCTTCCAGCCCTTGCAGGACTGTATTCACCAATCTTTGAAAAGTGGCAGGTGCATTTTTCAATCCAAAAGGCATTACTGTGAATTGGTAGTGCCCTCCAATGGTTGAAAATGCAGTTTTTGCTTTAGAATCCTCTGATAACTTGATCTGCCAATACCCTGCAGTCAAATCAAAGGTGCTTAGATACTTGGCAGATGCCAGTGTATCTATTAGCTCATTTACCCTGGGTATAGGATGAGCATCAGTTTTAGTTACCTGGTTGAGACCTCTGTAGTCAACACAAAATCTCATTTCCCTTTTTCCATCTTTGGAATGAGGCTTTGGTACAAGTACCACAGGAGGGGCCCATGGACTTTCAGAGTGCTCAACCACTCCCAGTTCAAGCATTTTCTGAACCTCTTGTTTTATGCAGTCTCTGACATGGTCAGGCTGCCTATAGATCTTACTTTTGACAGGCAAGCTGTCTCCAGTATCTATAGTGTGCTCACACCAAGAAGTGGTGCCTGGCACAGTAGAAAAGAGTTCAGAAAACTTACCGAGGAGATATATGCAGTGGTCTTTCTGCTCAGCAGTAAGACAATCTGCCAAAACTACACCTTCCACTAGAGCATCTTGTTCTGTGGAAGAGAAGAGATCAGGGAGAGGGTCACTCTCTTCTTCCTGTCCTTCATCTGTTGCCATGAGCAGGGTGAGATCAGCCCTGTCATAGTAGGGTTTCAGGCGATTGACATGGAGCACCCTAAGGGGACTCCTGGCAGTGCCTAAGTCAACTAAGTAGGTGACTTCACCCTTTTTCTCAACAATAATGTGGGGACCACTCCATTTGTCTTGGAGTGCTCTTGGGGCCACAGGCTCCAAGACCCACACTTTCTGCCCTGGTTGGTACTGAATCAGAACAGCCTTCTGGTCATGCCATTGCTTTTGGAGCTCTTGGCTGGCCTGAAGGTTTTAACTGGCCTTTTTCATGTACTCAGCCATCCTAGATCTTAGGCCAAGTACATAGTCCCCTATGTCTTGCTTAGGAGCTTTTAAAGGTTGTTCCCAACCCTCCTTCACAAGTGTTAGAGGACCTCTTACAAGGTGTCCAAATAGGAGTTCAAAGGGGCTGAAGCCCACTCCTTTCTGGGGTACCTCCCTGTAAGCAAAAAAGAGGCAAGGTAACAGGACATCCCATCTCCTCCGGAGTTTTTCAGGGAGTCCCATTATCATTCCTTTGAGAGTTTTATTAAACCTCTCAACCAGTCCATTTGTTTGTGGATGATAGGGTGTGGTGAACTTGTATGTTACACCACATTCCTTCCACATGGCCTTTAAGTAAGCAGACATGAAATTGCTTCCCCTGTCTGATACCACCTCTTTTGGGAAGCCCACCCTGGAAAAGATTCCCAGGAGGGCCTTTGCCACTGCAGGAGCTGTAGTGGTCCTTAGAGGAATTGCTTCAGGATATCTGGTGGCATGGTCCACTACCACCAAGATAAACCTATTGCCTGAAGCAGTAGGAGGGTCAAGGGGGCCAACTATGTCAACCCCTACCCTTTCAAAGGGAACCCCAACCACAGGTAGTGGAATAAGGGGTGCCTTTGGGGTGCCACCTGTCTTGCCACTGGCTTCACAGGTTTCACAGGACTTACAAAATGTATTTGTGTCCTCTGACATTCTAGGCCAATGAAACAAGGGGACAAGCCTGTCCCAAGTTTTCATTTGCCCTAAATGTCCAGCTAAGGGAATGTCGTGGGCCAGAGTTAGGAGGAACTCTCTGTATTGCTGAGGAATCACCAATCTCCTGGCTGCTCCAGGTTTTGGATCCCTTGCTTCAGTATACAAGAGGTTGTCCCCCCAGTAAACTCTGTGAGAGCCACTGACATCCCCATTTGCTTGTTTGACAGCTTGCTGTCTTAGACCCTCTAGTGTGGGACAGGTCTGCTGTGCCACACTCAGCTCCTCCCTGGCAGGCCCCCCTCCACCCAAAAGCTCAGCAGTGTCTGCTTCAAGCTCCGCTGGTGTAGGTTCTGCACAGGGTGGAAATTCTTCTTCCTCAGAAGTTGAATCCACTGTAGAGGGAGGGATAGTAGGTAGTGTTTTACCTTTACTAACCCTAGCTTTAGGGAGCACTTGGTCCATTCTTCCAGGATCCAAGTCACCCTGTCCTTTTTGCCTTTTGGCCTGAGCCCTGGTTAAAGCAAAAATATGCCCTGGAATGCCCAGCATTGCTGCATGAGCCTCCAACTCCACTTCTGCCCAAGCTGATGTCTCTAAATCGTTCCCTAGTAGACAGTCTACAGGTAAATCTGAGGCAACCACAACTTTCTTTGGACCAGTAACCCCCCCCCCCCAGTTGAGATTCACAACAGCCATGGGGTGGCTAAGAGTGTTGTTATGAGCATCAGTCACTTGGTACTGGTGACCAAGTAGGTGTTGTTCAGGGTGGACCAGTTTCTCTATTACCATGGTAACACTGGCACCTGTGTCCCTGTAGGCCTGAACCTCAACACCATGTATTAGGGGAAGTTGCTTGTACTTATCCATATTAAGGGGACAAGCAACCAAGGTGGCCAAATCAATGGCACCTTCAGAGACTAACACAGCCTCTGTGGTCTCCCTAACAAGACCAACCCCAAATAAATTACCAAAAGTGAGCCCAGCTACTCCCTTGGATTGGCTATTAGTAGGTTTGCTCCCACCACCACTGCTATTACTAGGGGCACTAGGTGTAGCAGCATGGGTTGTAGTGGTAGGAGGCTTGGTGCTTTTCTTTGGGCAACTGGGATCAGTTGTCCAATGGCCTTTTATTTTACATAAATAGCACCATGGTTTCTTTTCTTTGCTTTGATTTGAAGAGGATTTGGGCCCACCACCCCCACCAGAGTGTTTTTGTGGGTCTGATGAAGACTCATTTTTAGATTTGTCCCCACCCTTGTCAGAAGACTTACCATCCTTCTTCTTGCCATCCTTGTCACCCCCTGTATGAACTTTTCTGTTCACCCTTGTTCTGACCCATTTGTTTGCCTTCTTTCCCAATTCTTGGGGAGAGGTCAGATCAGAGTCTACCAGGTACTGGTGTAACAAATCAGACACACAATTATTAAGAATATGCTCTCTCAGGATTAAGTTATACATACATAGTCAGAAACTTTACTGCCATGTAACCACCCCTCCAAGGCCTTCACTGAATGGTCAACAAAGTCTACCCAGTCTTGTGAAGGCTCCTTTTTGGTTTCTCTGAACTTGATCCTATATTGTTCAGTGGTTAAGCCATAACCATCTAGGAGTGCATTCTTAAGAACTTTAAAATCATTGGCATCACTTTCCTTAACAGTAAGGAGCCTATCCCTACCCTTTGCACTGAAAAGATAGCCATAGGATAGCAGCCCACTGCCTTTGAGGGACCCCCTGTACATTACAGGCCCTCTCAAGTGCAGCAAACCACTTGTTAATGTCATCCCCCTCCTTGCAAGGGGGAACTATCTTGTGCAGATTCCTAGAATCATGCTCTTTTACAGGATTACTATCTGTAATATTTCTGCTGCCACCATGGGGTCCAAACCCCAACCCCTGTCTTTCTTTTTCTAAGTCAAATGCTTGTCTATCTAAATCCAGCTGTTGCTTCTTGAGCTTCAGCCTGGATTCTTCCACTCTCAATCTATTGAGTTCCCTTTCTAACATTCTGTCTTCAGGGAGGGTGGGTTGGGCATGCCTTGACACAGAAGAATGGTGAGAATAAACAGAGGGAGACCTGTCCCTAACAGATGGCACTCTAACAACCTGGCCTAAAGGGGTAACCTCTATACTATAATGAGAACTCACATTAGTACCAGCCATGCTAGGTGGCCTGCTAAGGGGCAGGTTGGGAAGGTCCCCTTCTACCCCCTTTACTGGGTGTGCCCCAGAATCAGAATGTGAACCATCAGCCAATCTCTCACAAGAGGTGCCAACTAAGGTCTTATCCTGTTCAATGAGCATATTGACTAACAATTCTCTTGAGGGATTCTTCCCTACCCCTAAACCTCTTTCAATGCAGAGACTCCTTGCTCCTTTCCAGCTAAAGTGGTCATAAGCAAGTTTAGTCAGATCAACAGTTTGACCTGTACCAGACATTATAGAAAAGGTTTAAGGGACAGAAAAAGAAAGAAAAAGTTTCAGAACTTTTTAAAGAACAGAAAAAAACTTTTAAAGAACTTTTTGAAAGTTTTAGAGGTACTTTTCAGCACTTAGCAAAGGAGTAAGAGAAGAAAAGCAAAACTTTTTGGTTAGGTGTACATACACTGAACTTGTTTTGTATATTTTTCTCTTATGAAAAGTACAAAATGACAAAGTGGTAAGTAGTTGCAAGTACTTATCCCACCGCTGCACAACCAATGTAGGAGGCTGGACTGGCTTGTAGTGGGTACCAAGGGGTACTTACACTTTGCACCAGGCCCAGTTATCCCTTATTAGTGTAGAGGGGTGTCTAGCATCTTAGGCTGATAGAAAAGGTAGCTTAGCAGAGCAGCTTAGGCTGAACTAGGAGACGAGTGAAGCTCCTACAGTACCACTAGTGTCATATGCACAATATCATAAGAAAACACAATACACAGATATACTAAAAATAAAGGTACTTTATTTTTATGACAATATGCCAAAAGTATCTCAGTGAGTACCCTCAGTATGAGGATAGCAAATATACACAAGAAATATGTACACAATACCAAAATATGCAGTAATAGCAATAGAAAACAGTGCAAACAATGTATAGTCACAATGAATGCAATGGGGGCATATAGGGATAGGGGCAACACAAACCATATACTCCAGAAGTGGAATGCGAACAACGAATGGACCCCAAACCTATGTGACCTTGTAGAGGGTCGCTGGGACTGTAAGAAAACAGTGAGGGTTAGAAACATAGCCCACCCCAAGACCCTGAAAAGTGGGTGCAAAGTGCACCTAAGTTCCCCAGAGAGCACAGAAGTCGTGATAGGGGAATTCTGCCAGGAAGCCAAACACCAGCAATGCAACAACAATGGATTTCCAGACGAGGGTACCTGTGGAACAAGGGGACCAAGTCCAAGAGTCACGATCAAGTCGGGAGTGGGCAGATGCCCAGGAAAAGCCAGCTGTTGGTGCAAAGAAGCTGCCACCGGATGGTAGAAGCTGTGGATTCTGCAAGAACGACAAGGGCTAGAAACTTCCCCTTTGGAGGATGGATGTCCCACATCGTGAAGAAGCTTGCAGAGGTGTTTCCGTGCAGAAAGACACAAACAAGCCTTGCTAGCTGCAAGGGTCGCGGTTAGGGTTTTTGGATGCTGCTGTGGCCCAGGAGGGACCAGGATGTTGCCAATTGCGTGAGGAGACAGAGGGGGCGCCCAGCAAGACAAAGAGACCACTCAGAAGCAAGCAGCACCCGCAGAAGTGCCGGAACAGGCACTACGAAGGGGAGTGAACCGGAGTGCCGGGGACCCAGGCTTGGCTGTGCACAAAGGAAATCCTGGAAGAGTGCACAGGAGCCGGAGCAGCTGCAAATCACGCGGTTCCCAACAATGCAGTCTAGCGTGGGGAGGCAAGGACTTACCTCCACCAAACTTGGACTGAAGAGTCACTGGACTGTGGGAGTCACTTGGACAGAGTTGCTGAGTTCAAGGGACCTCGCTCGTCGTGCTGAGAGGAGACCCAGAGGACCGGTGAAGCAGTTCTTTGGTGCCTGCGGTTGCAGGGGGAAGATTCCGTCGACCCACGGGAGATTTCTTCGGAGCTTCTAGTGCAGAGAGGAGGCAGACTACCCCCACAGCATGCACCACCAGGAAAACAGTCGAGAAGGCGGGCGGATCAGCGTTACAAGGTCGCAGTAGTCGTCTTTGCTACTTTGTTGCAGTTTTGCAGGCTTCCAGAGCAGTCAGCGGTCGATTCCTTGGCAGAAGGTGCAGAGAGAGATGCAGAGGAACTCTGATGAGCTCTTGCATTCGTTATCTAAAGAATTCCCCAAAGCAGAGACCCTAAATAGCCAGAAAAGGAGGTTTGGCTACCTAGGAGAGAGGATAGGCTAGCAACACCTGGAGGAGCCAATCAGAAGGAGTCTCTGACGTCACCTGCTGGCCCTGGCCACTCAGAGCAGTCCAGTGTGCCAGCAGCACCTCTGTTTCCAAGATGGCAGAGGTCTGGAGCACACTGGAGGAGCTCTGGGCACCTCCCAGGGGAGGTGCAGGTCAGGGGAGTGGTCACTCCCCTTTCCTTTGCCCAGTTTCGCGCCAGAGCAGGGCTGGGGATCCCTGAATGGGTGTAGACTGGCTTATGCAGAGATGGGCACCATCAGTGTCTATCAAAGCATTTCCAGAGGCTGGGGGAGGCTACTCCTCCCCAGCCCTGACACCTTTTTCCAAAGGGAGAGGGTGTAACACCCTCTCTCGGAGGAAGTCCTTTGTTCTGCCTTCCTGGGCCAAGCCTGGCTGGACCCCAGGAGGGCAGAAACCTGTCTGAGGGGTTGGCAGCAGCAGCAGCTGCAGTGAAACCCTGGGAAAGGTAGTTTGGCAGTACCCGGGTCTGTGCTAGAGACTCAGGGGATCATGGAATTGTCATTCCATGATCTTAGACATGTTACATGGCCATGTTCGGAGTTACCATTGTGACGCTATACATATGTCGTGACATATGTATAGTGCACGCGTGTAATGGTGTCCCCGCACTCACAAAGTCCGGGGAATTTGCCCTGAACAATGTGGGAGCACCTTGGCTAGTGCCAGGGTGCCCACACACTAAGTAACTTAGCACCCAACCTTTACCAGGTAAAGGTTAGACATATAGGTGACTTATAAATTACTTAAGTGCAGTGGTAAATGGCTGTGAAATAACGTGGACGTTATTTCACTCAGGCTGCAATGGCAGGCCTGTGTAAGAATTGTCAGAGCTCCCTATGGGTGGCAAAAGAAATGCTGCAGCCCATAGGGATCTCCTGGAACCCCAATACCCTGGGTACCTCAGTACCATATACTAGGGAATTATAAGGGTGTTCCAGTATGCCAATGTAAATTGGTGAAATTGGTCACTAGCCTGTTAGTGACAATTTGGAAAGAAATGAGAGAGCATAACCACTGAGGTTCTGGATAGCAGAGCCTCAGTGAGACAGTTAGTCATAACACAGGTAACACATACAGGGCACACTTATGAGCACTGGGGCCCTGGCTGGCAGGGTCCCAGTGACACATACAGCTAAAACAACATATATACAGTGAAATATGGGGGTAACATGCCAGGCAAGATGGTACTTTCCTACACTATCCAAAAGTCTGTCTGTACAGTTTCACCCTGTGTAATGTATTGATTTTAGGTGGGTCACTGTCTTTGCCCAGCAGTGAGGTGAACAGGCTTGTGACTAGCGGCTTCAGGTCTGGGCCCCCAGTGTCCTCGGGCAGGCTTCTAATATGAATTTTCTTTCTGTGAGAGTGCTTTTCCAACTCCTCTCATTTAGCCAATGCAATCATTGCTGCGATTGCCATAGTCTTGAGTTCAAGCTCTGTGTTTCTAGTAGATGTCTTTTGGGTGCTCATTTTTGATTCTAGGACAACTGTACTGGTGCTCTAGGAGTGGAGATACATGCTTAGAGTGTCTAACTTAGGGAGCAGCCCATCTCGCAGCAAGCGTAGCCTTTATCAAGTTCCGTCTTTGAATTCTCTTTAAGTTCCCTGCAGAGGGCACCCAGGCCCTTCAAGAAGGTCTGCTTTTGTGAGGGCCATTGCCTCCATTAGTTAGGGCTGAAATGTATCTACTGGGGGAGTCGTGGTACCCACGAAGACCTGTAGATCTCTCTGGTTCCACTTCTTGGGTGGCATCTGCTCCTCCCAAGTACCCTGAGTAGGGGGTGAAGAACCAGCGTGGGCAAGAAGGCAATCATGTTCATGAAAGAATGGATATCAGATGAGGGTGAGAGGCCAATCCCGGATACACCTAACATACAGCTGACCTCACCGTTCGGGGATGCCAACAACAAATGTTATGGTTTTTCCCTTAATGATTATAGGTCACATATGTGGTCACTAAGATCTCTCTTAGGCACCAGACAAGTGCTGGCGACAAAGTGAAGAGGAGGTACCCACCGTGATTTGGGCTTACCTGGAGCACCAGATTGCAAAGCAGTCTCGGTTGAGGTGCCCCACTCTAACCCTCCCTTCTGCACCTCCACTGAGAGGTGCAGTCAGTCCCAAAGGGCCTCTGTACGCTTGTGCAGCACTGAGCCAACCTGGCCTCCCTCCCCACTCATGAAGCTATCCCTCTGCTTGCCACCATTCCATCTGTAGGCGTAGCAGGCCCTGCCCTCCCTGCAACGCTCTGGCCTTGGCACAAACACAAAACCCATGAATTAACCCCGTCGCTCGCACCTCCTCTATCTAGGGTAACAGGCAACAGTATTAGTCCCCTTGAGGGTTTCATTGGGTGATCATTTGGAGGAGTCGGGTGAGGAGTGAGTGGGTGATGTGTCTGCTCTGACCGTTATCTTGACTCAGGAGTTTTTTTACTTGTAATAATCTAAATCTGGCTTTAATAGAGACTTTTCTTGGGAGTCTTGAAAGTCTCCTCACGCTTCATCTTCCCCTACCTCCTGCTCCTATTCTCTATGTATGTTAGAGAAACTTCCCTGCTGGCTAAATATTTATCCAGTAGTTTTCTTTCTAATACAGAATCTTCTTTCATTTTGTTGTTTTCTCTGATCATCTTGGTTAATTTGTGTTTCATTTGTAGGTATCTGAAAGCTTCGGATATATTCGAATCATATTTAGTTTATAGATATTCAAATTGCCCCATCCACTGGCATCCTACACCTGTTTTAATGTTGAGACTCCAATGGTATCCCACTTCTGGAATCCTGTAAGTGTGTTCACTGCTTTGAGTCTGGTACACACTCATAATGGGTTTCTAGGGGTCAGTCTGGATTCCTGACACATCTGCGGCGATTTTTAAATAAAGCAGTTGCAATCCAAATACCTAGAACTGTAGGTGAAGTTTTAACTTCACTTCACTGCACATGACCATCGGTGGAAACTTAGAAAGAGTTCAAATAAAAAAAAAGAAATACATAAAATAGATTACTTAGACCATATCATGCCCACAACCCTAACAATGTTAAATACTAAACCAAAATGGCAACTATTGACTTTCATGTAGCAAGAAAGAGCTTCGTTCAGCCTGGTGAGTTAGTGTAGACCTGCAGAATCGATTGTGGTGATTTCTAATATTACCTCAAACTGCTCTGCATAATGTAAGCTCTCTCATTACGTCAAATATTCCAGAACAGCAGATCCTATGAAGGGTTCTGAAGTTAGCAGCTTCTGGAAGATGGCTGTGGATGAGGTGGACTAAAGCTTCACCTGACAAACTCATCTGGATCTTGGCACCTTATTTCACTGATCTGGGCACAAAGGGGGTCATTCTGACCCTGGCGGTCAAAGACCGCCAGGGCGGAGGACCGCGGGAGCACCGCCGACAGGCCGGCGGTGCTCCAATGGGGATTCCGACCGCGGCGGTAAAGCCGCGGTCGGACCGGCACCACTGGCGGGCTCCCGCCAGTGTACCGCCGCCCCATTGAATCCTCCACGGAGGCGCAGCTTGCTGCACCGCCGCGGGGATTCCGACCCCCCCTACCGCCATCCAGATCCCGGCGGTCCGACCGCCGGGATCCGGATGGCGGTAGGGGGGTTCGCGGGGCCCCTGGGGGCCCCTGCAGTGCCCATGCCACTGGCATGGGCATTGCATGGGCCCCCGTAAGAGGGCCCCTACATGTATTTCACTGTCTGCGCAGCGGGTGCAACTGCACCCGTCGCACAGCTTCCACTCCGCCGGCTCGATTCCGAGCCGGCTTCATCGTGGAAGCCTCTTTCCCGCTGGGCTGGCGGGCGGTCTGAAGGCGACCGCCCGCCAGCCCAGCGGGAAAGTCAGAATTACCGCCGCGGTCTTTCGACCGCGGAACGGTAACCTGACGGCGGGACTTTGGCGGGCGGCCTCCGCCGCCCGCCAAGGTCAGAATGACCGCCAAAGTTTCAGGCTTGGGCCTCTAATCCTTTAGCCAATTCTGGGGTAAATGATAAAGGCTGCGAATGTCCAGATCAGCTAAAACAGTGCTGTTAAAAATGGGGTTCCTGCTTGGTAGGGTAGGCACCTAAGTCAAGCAGTACCCACCACTCTAATCAGGGCAAGGGAGCTACACACCTAAGATAACCCCTGCTCACCTACTTGGTAGCTTTGGCCAGAGCAGTCAGGCTTACCCCAGAGGCAATGTGTAAAGCGTTTGCACCACACACACAATCCAGTGACACAAGAAATACACCACAAAAGAGACTTCACAACAAGCTAAATAAAAATAAACTGTATTGCGTAATATTCTTAGACCAAAACAACATGAATCATTAATACCGTTCCAAACAGGCACTTGTCAGACCATCATCATCATAAATACAAAATAAGGGAAAACATTTTCATATTGCACGTGTCATAAACAAAACATTACTGTGAATATTTACAGCCCCTGAGACAGTATCTGTGCTCTTGTCAGAAGAAGCATGACACACGTCAATCCCCAAGCATGAAAATGCAGCATGTAATAAAAAGAGACATCTGTCACCGTATACATATAGGCTCAGCGCCCCTGGGCTCCTATTACATGATATACAGTAATTTTCCAACAATTGCAAGTGACAGGGCAAAGAAAACGCCTGACTTTCAGGGGTTATCCAAGAGTCACCCTCCAACTCAGCCTCATGGGGAATACATATCCTTAGAACCCCACACAGGTGCATAGCGGTTTCTTATAGCATCACAACCCCCTCCAGCAGCATCTGGATCCAGGTCCATGCAGTGTCCAAAAACATGGAGAACAACCCTGTACTTATACTGTACTAATTTTGTTTTTGATCTCAGGGCGCACTTCAAAGAAACTTTAGAAGTGCCCAATGCCTCCCTTCAACCCTAGTCCTAGCTCAAGACATCAGTAGGGGATAAACAAGCACTTTGTGTGAAGGCAGGACACAGCCTATGAAAATGTATGTGCACCCGGCCTCTCCCTCTCCCAGTCCAAGGAGATCATTCTGTATGCAGATGTAATCCTTTTACACCTCAATCCTCCCTGTGTAATGGCTCTCTGGAAAGAAAGCCCAACTGCCATCTTACCCCAGATATGGATTGGAGTCAGACTGCAAAGCACAAGAGTCATAAGCACAGCGACATGCCCACTTTCTAAAAGTGGCATTTCTACAATGGTAATAACAAATCCACCTGCACCAATAAGCAGGATTTCTCACTACCATTCCAAACATACCAAACATGGCTACACTACTCCTCATAGATCAGAAGATACCACTTAGACATATACAAGGGCATTTCCAATGCAAACCTATGAGAGGGGCAGCACTCACAACAGCGAGAAACCAAATAGGCTATTTGTCACTACCAGGACAGGCCACGATACTAGGCGCATGTCCTGCCTTCTACATACATAACACCCTGCCCATAGGTCTAGCTACGGCCTACCTTAGGGGTGACTTACATGTAGTACAAGGGGAGTTCTGGGCCTGGCAAGTAAAGTTAGATGCCAAGTCCCTATGGCAGTAACTGCACGCGCAGGCCTTGCAGTGGCAGGCCTGAGACAGGTTTGAAAGGCCACTTCTTTGGGTGGAGCAGGCAGCGCTGCAGGCTCTCTAGTAGCATTTAATTTACACACCCTGGGTATAGGGATACCACTGTACAAGGGACTTAGAGGTAAATTAAATGTGCCAATCTGGTATATGCCAATCATACCAAGTTTACAATCAAGAGCACACGCACTTTAGCACTGATTAGTAGTGATAAAGTGACCAGAGTCATAACGTCAGCCAAAAGGGGTCAGCAACACTGGCCATATGTACCACTAAAGATTCCTGCAGAACATGCCCATGATAGACTGTGTCATTTAGGGCTACCTTACATTTCTTTTCAACCTGTGGAGTGATAGCTCAAACCTTGAACAGGTCTGTAAAGTTTTCTGTGGTACATTTTACCATGCTTCTGTGTATTGGTAGGTACTGGACAGATCTCTTGGTTTTAGAGTGTTTTAATAAAGAAATTAGTATCCTCCTTCCGCATGTGTATTTTTAACTTGCAGGGCTGCATCGCCTATGTAAAACTGCATTTTAGGCAGTGGTGTCATCTGGGGGGGAGGTCTTTAGCAGGCCAGATTATCAGGAGGGGTTCATACACATGGTAAACTTCCCAAAGATCATCCTAATGTGCAAGTGTGACTAGGCCAGAGTGCAAATCATGGGGAGTGTAAGGGCTTACTTGGTCTCAGTCCATGTGGTCAGATTGTGATAGAATGTGGAGACTTACGAGGTGGTGTCATGCATAGCCAAGATGGTGGTGTAGGAGGCAGAGGTGGTGCTGGTGATGAATGAGGCCTAGGTGTGAGAGGCTGTGGTGGTGGACTGGTCAATAACCTTCTTGGGTACACAGTATGATATCCCAAAAGGTAAGTCTTCCTTTATAGGGTACCTGAGGTGTGAATTGGTTAGTCTTTTTTGGGTTGGGGAGGGCAGCTGGGCTAAGATTCTCCCTCTGGATGGGCGGATGAAAATCTTCTGCTCACTGATATCAGCCATCGCACAAAGGCTGTAAAGTGAGAGGGGCCCAAATCTAGTCTGATGTCTGTGTAGAGGCCCATCTGAGACCCAACACGATGTAGATTTCGGGAGTTGGTCATGAAGCAGGTTTCAACTTTAAAATGTGTTTTTCTGGAGGCTTTGGGTCACAAAGTAATTGGTGGTTCTCAAGGATCAGAGCCCTTCACCTGAGGCTTTCCTGGAGTCTCTCGGAGTCAAGATCTCTCACACCCTGAAGTCAGGTCTGAAGGCCGGTGCCTCTTCTGCCTCACTTCACGGCTTGATGCCAGACTGCCTTCGCAGAGGTGTTTGGCCTCATCATGAGGGTTGTGCAACGGAGTCTATGGGGTGTTTTTGGTCTTGAGGCCTTTGCTATGGCACAATGGGAGTTCCTACTGGTCCTCCCACCTCTGGGGCATTCGGGAACAAAACTTTGTCCTTTGCTTTCCTTGGACAAGCTAGATCCCCGAAGACCCTGGCCCGAAGCTTATGATGTCCTCAGGTCTGAATATGTCTGCAGTTTTCGGTGTACCCTGATGTTGAATTTGGTGGTGCACCCTGCGTCTCTCACGTCCAGGCTGAATAATTTTTGTTGCACCTGAACGCCTTACACTCTGATCAGCATCATACTCAGGTGATTAGCATAGGCTGCATACACAATGCTTGTTGGGTTAGGGGAATTTTGATTCACATAGGGACAGAATAGGAAGAGCAATCTCTCCATAACAATCTCCCTGATCAGTCTTCCTTAGTACAACTTAGTTCTTGCAAAGATGCACTGGAGCTGCTCGAGTCCAAACGTGGTTGCTGCTCTGGTATCAAGTTCTTCCATTACTGGAAACAAATCCTAAATGAGTGGCACCAAAGCTCCCAGATGTTGCTGATCCTGTAGCTAGCACTCGAACGTCAGAACCCAATGGTAGAAAGAAAAAACAACCCTAGGTGGTCTTTGTCCCAGTGCATTGTGGGCTAAGGGAGGCATCACTTTGAAGAAAAACAAAGTGGTTACCTACTTACAGTATTAGTTTTGCAGCTTGGAGATTTATTCTAATTCAAATCCCCTCTGATATTCTGCCATCTAGTGGTTGAGCCTAGAATGTATTCTCTTTTTGTTTGTGGGTGTCACCAATGCTGACCACTATTTGGTGACATCCATGTCCATCTTCCAATGACGTCAGATGTACGTCCCAGAAGCCCTGCATGTAGTCACCATCTCCAGATTCTGTTTTCATCTGGTGACTTACAAGAGTTGTTTGAATTGCCAGGGATTGGTGTCCATTCCCTCCATTTATGTTCCAAATCACTTCCATTCTCGGGGAGGTGGTAAGGTTGCATGTTAATCCAGAAAATTCTTCAAGCCGCAAATCTACTCCGGCAGAAACCATTTAGTTTTGTAGGGTGAATATTTTCTAGATTCATATGCTTTGCACACCTTTTGTAGCAGCATTACCTTCCTTTGCGAGGTTGGGTTGAAATGAATGTGTGTTTGCAAATAGATGTTAAAGTTCTTGTTGTCTTACTTGCTTGTCTGTTTGCTTGAATATGCACACAGTAGTGCCTGGCAAACATATACGGAAGACCACACATCTATTTTGCGAATGTCATTAGCCAACACATTGGCTGTGAAAGTTAGCATTGCTCCTTTCTCCATTGATGAGTACGCTCTTGGTTTCTCTCCCAATAGTGTTTAGAAAAAATATCTGAGTAAAATATTGTGTGAACAAAATATTGTGTTAAAAATGTAGAGAACAAAAATATCTTGAAGATAGGTAAGCAAAGTTTTACTATATATTGCACTACATATGCGTAACTTGAAAAAAATATAAAATATATATATAAGGTACGTAGATGTGGAGTTAAGAATAGTAAATCTATACCTATCTATTTGCACTAACTGTCTGGAATATTTTGGTCCTTGATATTCCGTCCATACAATATTTTTGTTTCCAATATTGTGTCAATGATTCTCTCCTAATGGTACGTCTGAGCTCTTGCAGCATACCTGAAGCATTTCAACTATCCATCTTGGAATAGTTTGGTTACCAGTGCTAACTCCTGGAAAGGGGAATAAGAGAACGTTTCTCTTTCTGTGTTCCTTTGGTTCTTGTAAGTAGTACATCACTGCCCTTCTAACATTCTGTGTGTGAAGAATCTTTTTTGCTGGCATATTTGGATTTTTTTTTAAAACATTGCTGCTTAGATCAGGTAACATAAAAGTGTTAAATTACTTTGAGAACAATGTTTTGGTTTGTCCTCATTGCTACTCTATCCTTGTGTATTTGTGAGTAAGGCTTTTGTGCAATGAGAACTTGTAGTTCACTCACTCTTCATAAGCCTGTGATGGCTATATGAAAAGCAATCTTAAGTGTTAGGTATTTCAGACAAGCCTTGTGCATGGGTTCAAAAGGCGGTTTCATCAACAGTGCGGGTACCAGATTGAAGTTTCATAAAGGTGTTAGTGCTGACCTCAGTGGGGCTGTTCTTTGTGTCCCTTCCAGAAACCATTTGATTACTGATGTATAAAAGAAACATCTTCCTATAGCACCGTTTGAATAAGTCACCATGACTGACAAATGTACCTTATGTGAGGCAAAAATAGAAGGTATGTGAGGTATTTGACAATGGTAGCCTCTTTTGCTCAGCCTTCTTTGCGTCTTTTTCTATTCCATTAATGAACAAACTCACTCCTTTTGGCAATGTTACACCCGGTGTGGTAGCTCTTCTGACTTCTTTAAGGACTTCCTTTAATCTTTGGGGTAACACTAGATGACAAAACTGTCTCTTCGGGAGCTATGCTGGTCAGCTGAGGGTGCCCAGTTGTAGGTGGTACACCTTACCCCTTTGTGTTGTGAGCAGATCCTGATAGATTGGTAATCTCACTCTGCCCCATGCCATTTCCATTAAGTGCAAAAACTATGTATGGCAGAATTAGTGTCACCTGAGCTTGTTTTCCACCTGTTCAATATTAGTGGCATGAGGGGGATTAAAGGAAAAGTGTATTCAAATTTCTCTGAGAAGTCAACTGACAGGGTATTCCCTAGCGACTGGTGGTGTGGGTACCTGGATGCAAAGCTTTGACATTTCGTATTTTTGAGGCCTGAAAAGAAAGTCACTTGCAGTTTGGCACGTAGCTTACATTTTTAAAAATCTTTTGCTTTAGCTCTCACTTGCGAGAGACCCTTGTCTGCCTGACATGTTGCATAAGGAATGGTTTCTTATCTGTAATCCCAGTTCTCTCTCATGGGAATCGCCACTGGAGTCAAAAGCACTAAATAGTCCCACCCACCTGCAGGGATCGCAGAGTACTCATAGTATGTCTTTTTAAGTGTTGATGTTCACCTTTCAGGAGGAAAGCCTGTAAAAACACTTAAGAACATTATGCAGCCTATAACAAAGGCTACAATGGCCACGTTCTTCAGATCATACTTAAAAAAGTATAAAGAAACCCATATAAAGAAACCCATATACATGTATATTTAAAGCCAAATACTTTCATAGGCTACTTAAATCTCTTTCACAAACCCTTTTTGTAAAAATACAGATAAAGGATAGTATAGCCCTATAGGCTGCCATTATGAGAGTGTAAAACAGTGTCTGTGCCTTTAAGGGCCTGGAGACCACTAGTATTCAATCATGCCCAGCAGGTGGCAGTTGCTTCAGCTACTTTTGATGAGATATGGCAGTGATAGGTAGGTCCAACTATTGCCTCTGTCAGCTCCACCGGGCAGGTGGGAGGGTTGCTTACGACTCCAATAGAGATTCTTTTGAGAGAGAACTGGGATTACACTTAAGAAATTCCTTCTCTCTCAGGGGATCTCCTGTGATAGTCATAAGCACTGAACAGAATTGCAAGTCCATCCCCACCAAGAGCGGTGGAAAAGCCAGAGGTATGATCAGACTAAGCAAACAAATTTCTCAGGGAGGCCTGCCCTACTTCAGCACCTGAGTCCAAACAATAATGTTTGGTAAGCGTGTGAACAAAACTCCATGTAGCCGCTTTGCAAATTTGGGCTATAGGGACATTTCTCATCAAAGCAACAGTAGGTGCTTTCCCCCTAGTAAAATTAGCTTTAGGTCTAGCCAACAAATTCTTATTAGCTTTTTGGTAGCATATTAGAATACAGGATACTATCCACTAGGTGATAGATTGTTTGGAAGTAGCTAGACCTGTGTAGACCATGCCATAGTTTAGAAATAATAGGTCAGATTTAAGTAAGTCTTGTGTTTTGACCAAAAAAACTTCAAGACTTGCCTAATGTCTAGGGAATGGAGAGCTCTTCCGGCAGGTGTGGAAGGATGCTGAAAGAAAGTTGGTAAGGACATTTTGGTTGAGTCCTTGTCACTACCTTGTTGGAATGAAAAATGGCGTATGGTTTGTTAGAACACACCGTCTGGATTTCACAAACCCTACATGCTGCTACGAGGAAAGCAGTTTTCCATGAGAGATGTTGCGAGGAGAACTTGTGAACTGGTTCAAAAGGTCCTGCATGAGGCGTGAGAGAACAATATGGAGCTTCCAGGGAGGAAAAGGACAGGTAATGGGAGGGAAACCTTTTTTCAACCCTTCTACAAAATAATCCTTGATAACTGAAATTTTGAAAAAAGAGGTTTGTGAAGGGCATTTTCTGTAGGCAGAAAGAACTGCCGAATGAAGTTTAATGAAAGAGAAGTGTAAGTCATATGTGGCCAAATGAAGTAAGTATGGAAGAATGACATCCTCTTGGCAGTGGGTCCATGTTCTTGTTAGAGAACCAAATGCAAAACCACTTCTATTTGAGTGATTAGGCTGAACGTGCTGACAGTTGTTTAGCTTCTTTTCGAATGATCATGCATTCTTGTGGAAGGTTCAGGTGTCCATGCTGACTTAGCTCAGGAGCCATGCTACCAAACTCAAGGAAGAGAGATTGGGGTGAACTATCTGACTTCCGAATTTTGTTAGAAGATCTGGTCTGCACAGCAACTTGAGGTGTGGATGCACTGAGCAGTAAAGAAGGTCCGTAAACTACCATTGATGTGGCCACTCAAAAACAATCAAGATCATTCTGGCTCTCAAGTAAGACAGTTTGATGAGAACTGACAGGATCAGGGGGATCAGAGGAAAGGCGTAGAGAAATTTATCAGGCCAGTCGATCCACAGAGCATTCCCCGGTGTCCCTGGTTGGAAGAACCGCAAGGCGAAGCCTGGGCATTTTCTGTTTTCTGCAATGGCAAACAAGTCAATTTGTGGAGCTACCCACAGCCTGAAGATGTGTTGCACAACATCGTCATCAAGAACCCATCTGTGGTTTCCTGCGGGACTCTGCTTGTACATTTTGGACACCTGGGAGATGAGTTGCCATGATACGCAGGTCTCTGGCTATCAGGCACTTCCGAATTGTCTGGGCCTCGTGGGATAAAGGCCTGGACCTTGTTCCCCCTTCTTGTTGAGGTAGTACACGTTGTCATGTTGTCTGTCTGAACAAGTAGGGATTGAGTCTTGAATAATGGGAGAAAAGCTTTCAACACCAGGTGAACTGCGTGAAGCTTGGGGAGACTGATGTCATAGGTCATCTCTCTAAACATGCTACCTGGTTTTTGAGGTGATCCATTTGTGCTCCCTATCCTAGTAATGAAGCATCTGTTATAGTCTGAGAAGGGTCATCCTGATGAAATGGCATCCCTTGAATCAGATTCGTGGTAGATTACCACCATTTCAGAAACTGTATTGCATGGGTGGAGAGTGTGATCCTGACCTCCCTTTTGCCCGTGAGTTGGTCCCACTGAACCTCTAGACATTCCTGAAGAAGACACATGTTGAGATGGGCATTCAAAGATAAAAAGACACATTAAGCCATTGAGCTGAGAAGAGATGATGCTGTCCTCACTGTGGGGTGGGAGGCTTTCATGAAAGAGCAACATTTCAGACAGATTGATAACATACTCTCCTCCAAAGGACATACTCTTGCTTGACTGGAGTCGATGGGGAGCCCCCAAATAAGGTAGTGTCTGAACAGGAGTAGGCATTGACATGCTATGATTGATATGCAGCCCTAATCGTTGGAGAAGATCGCTTGTCCACTGGTGATGCAATTGGGCTTCTTGAGGAGTTTACGCCTTGATGAGCCAATCGTCTAGGGGTAGACAAATACTTAATGCTTCCTGAGATGGGCAGCTACCAGTGCCCTGCACTTCCAAAAAGTTCTGGGGGCTGATTTGAGGCCAAACACAAGCACTCTGTACTGGTAGTGATGTTGACCACGATGAACCTCAAGAATTTGCCTTTGCTTCTTGGCTATTGGTATGTGAAAGTATGCATCTTGGAGGTCTGTCAAGCAGAGCCAGTCTCCTTAGAATAAGTGGGGATAGATCTGATGCAGTGCCAGCATTCTAAACATTTCTCGGTGAATCCACTTGTTGGTCAATTTCAAATTGAGAATGGGTCTGAACTTGTTTCTGGGGTCTTTCTTACCAGGAATAAATGTCAGCTCCTTGATGTTTGGGAGAAACAGTCTCCACCACCTGCTTCTGGAAAAGGGTGTTGACCTCCAAGATCTGTAGATGGTGATTTGCTGGTTTTGAAGGTATATTTGGCAGAGGACTGGTGAACCTGAGACAAGACCCATTCGGAACAATATTTATTACTCAGACGTTGTTTGTGATGGATTGCCACTATCAGATGTGAAATACCTCCCCTTACTGGAGTGGGTAACGGAAGAGGGGAAGGGAAAGATTAATGGCTTGGTAACTTCTGTAGGCTATCCCCCCTGAGCAGGCTGAGTGGCTCTCCCTCTAGGCTGCTGCAGCTGTTGTTGCTGGTAAGGCCTCTGCTGTTGGGATTGCTGTTGACTTTGGTACCAGTGAGGAGTTTGAACCCTCTGAGGGGGAAAAAGCCGTTGGTAGGGCTTGTAGGGCCTTCGCTATTCCTTTTCTTTTTCAAGGCCAACTGCATAGGTCTCTATTTCTAATTTCATATAGGACATCTTGTCTGTGTGACTGCCAAAGAGTGTGGATTCCGAGAATGACAGATTAAGGGTCCGTTGTTGTGATACATGCTTGAGGGCCATGAGATAGAGCCACGAATGTCTTTGTAATGCCACCCGTGACAGTACTCATGTGCCGCTAGCAAGGATAAATCTGCTGAAGCACTGATGATCTGGTTGGACACCATCAACCCTTCGTTGATCACCTCAAGGAAGTCTTCCCTTTTGTCTATGGGGAGGTTGTCTGCAAATGTATGGAAGGAGTCCCATAAGGCCCTGTTAAACCTGCTCAGAAGAACCTATGCACTTGCTGCCTCATAGTGGTAGCAGCTGTACTGTATAACTTGCGGCCCACTGAGTCCAGTTTCTTACTCTCCATGTCTGGTAGTACAGTAGACAAAGGAGTTGCAGAATGATGTTTCGTAGCCAATAAGGTGATCACAGAATCCGGGGGTGGGTTGAAGCGAAGAAAGAGTGGATCCTGCTTTGGCGGCCTGTATTTCTTCTGTAGCCTTAATGAAGGTGATTTATCTTAAGCTGGAACAAGGAACAGATCCATTAGTGGTTCCAACAGACCTGGAACCAAAGAAAAGAGAGGCCTTGACCCTGATCTGTGATAAAGCATCTCAAATATGACCCATGTTGTTGGAGTTGGAACAGACATCAGGATATTTAATTTTGCAGACCCTCTTACTATGACATCGTAGAAAGTAGCGATATCATCCACCTGAGAAACCTGTGGTTGTCTAGAGTCCAACAATGTTGGTGAATATCTTCCTGTGCTGGAAGAGGAGGTGGAGTAGTAAGAATGGGTCCTAGACCTTGACCGTGATTTTGATTTAGAACTAAACGTATGATGGTGGTGAGAGCATCTGGAGGATGGCCGAGACGAAGAGTGCCAGGACCTGTGGCGATGTCTGGAATGGCACAAATTGTTTAGTTCTCGAATGCAATTGTCGCGGAGAAACTCTAAGCCTCTGAAGATGGGCTTCCATAGGTAGAGCAGTGTTGACACCGGTGGAAGTGGTGCTGTGGGAGGAGGCAGAGGAGTTGGTGGTGGTGGCGGCGGAGAAGGAATAGGAAAGTCTAGTAGCCATATTAGAGATGAAGGAGTACTCTGAGTCATGAGAGGAAGAAATGCACCTCTGTTTCCTTCTTTCTGCATATCTTGATATTTTTGACGTCTATATACTCAGACGTTGACCTTATCCTACATCTCAACATCGACACACCCCGTAACATCGGCTTTTCTCTGTCTTGATGTCGACACACTCCTTGACATCAAAGTCGTTCTGTGCCTCAATGGTGCAGCCACCCTCAACTGCGACCTACCCTGTCTCGACATCGATCTTCGTCTCCCCTTCAACATAGACCCAGCCCTTGAAGGAGAAAAAGTTGGTGCTTTATCTTGCCTCAATGCCGATCCTCTTGACGTCGACCTGGGACGTCATTTCTGGGCTGAACTCCTCTTTTTGGACTTTGCACGCCTGAGGTCCTCAGAGGAAGGTAGGAGAGTCCTGGTAGAGGACTGACCCACTTCTTGATTTCCTGACGTCCCACCTTCAGATTGCTTGTGCTGCCTGCATCTCTCTTCCATGCCATAGAGGTGAATTTTCTCCTTTTCCCTCAGGGTACATCTGGAAAACGTCCTACAGTGCTGGCAGGTCAGGAACATGGCTCTCAACAAGGCAGATATAGACAATGTGAGGGTCTGACTTGCCCTTCTTTCTCCCACAGGCAGGACACTTGACAAATAAAGATGGCATTTTGAGTAAATACCACAAATTCCCGTCAGAAAAAGATGGAAAATACAAGGAACTGTTGAAAAACATTGAAGCAGCTGTCAGAAAAAAACTACTTGAGATTTGTTTTAAAAAGAAAAACCCAAAAACGCCAAGCTCAGTGCTCCAAGATCCTGTCACCAGGAGCCGGAAAAAAGAACTGAAGCAACTGCCACCTAATGGACATGATGGGATACTAGTGGTCTTGGGTCCTTGAAGGCACAGACACTGTTTTTTCACTCACATAATGGCAGCCTATAGGTTAAATTGTCCTTTTAAACTTCATCTCTCTACTTTTACAAAAAGGGCTTGTGTAAGAGATATAAGCTGTCTGGGAAAGTATATGGCTTTAAATATACATGTATATGGGTTTCTTTAACCCTTTTTAAGAATGATCTGAAGAATTAGGCCATTGTAGCCTTCCTTTTAAGCTGCATAATGTTCTTATCCTAAGTGTTTTTACAGGCCTTTCTGAAAAAAGGCAAACATCTGTACTTAAGAAGACATATTATGGAAAAGTGCTCCAGGATCCCTGCACATGGGAGGAACTATTCAGTGCTTAGGACTGTCAATGGAGATCCCCTGAGAGAGAGCTGGTTCAGATCCCCCTTATTCCTGGATTAGTCTTCTTAAGACACATTGCACTCTGAATGGCCCACTAGACTGTAGAATGTCTCTTGCCTCTACAGTGTTGTCATGTTTTTCATTCTTGTTAATGAATCATCCAGTTCCAGAGAGACTTTAAGCACTGAAAGGCATATTGACCACTGCCATTGGTACTTCCTGGTTGAACCCTCAACCAGGCATGTCTCTTTGGGGAGATTCCTAAGGCAGAGCGGTCTCCTGGTTGTATCCAAGAGACCTAAAGCAGACTTCTAACATGCTCTGCTGATGGTTTTCGCCTTTTTTTGTGCTGCTTTAGGGGGGAGTTGCATGAGTTCTTCTATCTCCTCTGGTGGTCCTATCTGTTGAGCAGCACCTTCGAATTGGCGATGGGCCACTGTGTGGCAGTGTATTTCTCCATCTTTCTTCTTACCATGTCTGCCTTCTTGCTCTGTTTGTGAAGTGGAGGCACCACTGCTGAGAGCTAATTTATGAGCTAAGGTGATGAGTGGCTGTCAATGCATTCCCTTTCATGTAAAATGAGTCTTTTATAAAAAGTTTGTATTTGTTCTAAAACCCCAGTGTCACTGCATTAGCTGCTGCTTCCTTAAAAACTTCAAACCTTTGGTTTAAGACGTTGGGCAGCCTTAGCAGGAATTGATTTTTCCATTGAAAGGGCAAAAGTGTCTCAAAAAGGAAGCATAATTCCATCTGCTATTCCTCCAACTGTGCTGTGGGAAATTGGGTTGTTGATTGACGGGATGTGAGCCCTGGTGAAGCAACAGCCACAGTCCCTTGCAGGGTGAACCACAAAAAGGCATCAATATAACTTGTGCTTGGCATGAAAAGCAGTCAGGCTAAACATTGAGGCAATGTGTTAAGTAGGTATGCAGTACACAAAGAGCAACACAGAGAAAACGCAACACAATATAAATCCCAAGCCACTTTAGAAAAATAGAGAACATTGTAATAAATTATTTGACACCAAAACCAAGAAAATCCAATTGGTAGAACCAGAGTTTTGAATTTTTAAATTTTAAAGGTTCAAAATAGCAAGTCCTCAGTTTCTTAAAATGGCCATCTAGGTACCTTTAGCACCACAACCAAGGCTCCTGGAATGGATGGAGACCTCATGGGGGTTCAAGATATACTCAGTCTGGGTCCAGGTGTAAGATGGCAGGAGCCTATTATGCCCCTGTGGCTAAGAACAGGAGACCAGCTAAACTAGCCCTTGGAGTCACTTCTGAAGCCCTAGGTGCAGGTGGTGACGCAGGGCTCTACAGCAGGGGTGGTCTCTAAAAGGTCCAAGCCGGCTCCAGGCAGCAATGCAGTCTTTCCAGGTACAGCAGCAATCTGGCAGAGTGCACAGCAGGAGGCAGTCTTCTGAGAGTCCTTCCGCAAGTCCAGCAGTGAACTGAGAAGCTGGTCTGACAGCCCTGTTTTTATAACCGGGTGACCTGCTCCTAGAAGTTGCGTGGAGCTTCCAGAAAGATTCTCTGAAGTTCCAGGAATTTCCTGCCTCCCCTGCCCTGGCTCCTAGCAGGCTGCAGTGACAACAGAGGGTTATTAAGCCCCTTGTGTGGTGGCAGAGCCCAGCCTAATCAGTTGCAAGTGGGGCTGTGCCTATCTTCGCCCCCACCGCCCTCTCTCTCCCCCGCCCCATCACGTCAGTTAATGGCCCATTCAGGCTCTGCTAATCCCCCTATTGTGTGACAGTCTGGGTGAATTCACAAAGTCTTAACTGCCAGTTAGGCACAGCCATGTGACCTAGGGCAGGCTGCAGGCACAGAGGGCTAAGGGCAGGAAAATGACAACTTTTTAAAAGTGGTATTTTCAAACTTGTAATGATAAATCCAACTTTAACATTAATGAGGATTTATCATTACAAGTTCATAGATACCAACCCTGAGATATACACCACATCTGGTTTAGGAATTACAGCTTATTAAATAGAATAAGGAATCCCCAATGTTATCCTATGGGAAGGGTAGGCCTCACAGTAGTAAAAAAAAACACGTTTTGGAGTTTTTCACTACTAGGACATGTAAAACTACAAAGTACATGTCCTACCTTTTATTTACACAGAACCTAGCCCTATGGGCTACCTAGGGCCTACCTCAGGAGTGGCATATGTAATAAAAGGAGGGTTTAAGGCTTGGCAAGGGGTTTTAATGCTAAGTCGACATGATAGTGCTCCAGTGGCACGCCTGGGACATGTTTTAAGGTGCTACTTAAGTGGGTGGCACAATAAGTGCTGCAGGCCCTCAGGTAGCATTTAATTTACAGGCCCTGGGTAAATGGTATACCACTCTACAAGGGACTTACATGTACATTAAATATGCCAATCAAACCGTGTTTTAGGGGAAGAGCACAATCACTTTAGCACTGGTTAAGTGTACAGAGTCCATTGGCCAACAAGCAAAAACCCAGCAAAAAGTATGAGGAGAAAGGCAAAAGGTTTGGGAGTGACCCTGTAGAGGGCCATTTCTAACATGTACCTTTATAGGATCAGCAGCTCTTCAGATCAGAGCATTGTTGACCGCTAAACCATCTGGAGGAAAGGTCCTAGAGGGCTATGACTCAACCTCATTCTTGTGGGGAATCAGTGTCTAGGTCCTCCTGCCACCATGTTCTCTGTTTAAAATTGAGGTACTGGCTTTCAAACTAGCCCTCCCGCTCACCTTCACTAGTCAAAGAATTTTCAACATCGAAGGCTTTCCATTATGCATCAAGCGTTGACTTTTTTTTTCTCAACATCGTAGTCTCTTGTCCCCTCATCTCGGCTGCCCTCTTGGTCGCCCTCTGGAGTCGAGGCCAGTTCAGAGACCTTCAGAGTTCTTTATGTTTCTTGTTACAATCCATAATAGCTTTGGCGCCAGGGTACTGTTTGAGGGCCATGAGTCATAAATGTTTTGGCTCGGTGTTGGTGTGGGCCTGATGTGTTACCTGGTGGATTTTCAGTTCATGGAGCCTTTGCCCTACACCAACTCCTATTTCTTCATGTGTTTCCAAATCACTGATTAACCTCATGTCCTTCAAAGAAGTGAATGTGTGCTGGGATGACACATTTGCATAGTGTGCCAGTTTTGTTAGGTCTGGCTTGACAACATAGCTGTCGTCAGATAGAAACAAAAAAAAAAAAATTCAAAAGTTCGATATAGAGGGGCTTTGGCTCAGCCCACCTGTTGGTAGCCAGGAGCATGTTTTAATTGGGCAGGAGTTGTATGCTTCCATAAGAAAACCAAGCATTGGCAAAGCCAACAGGTCTTGCTAATGAAAGAGCTATTGGTTTTTCCAATATGTTTAGCCATGTTGTACACCAGCATGGCTAAAAGTTAGTGGGTTTAGGAGAATGGAGAGTCGCAGACTGGAAAGGCAGAGTGGAGTGTCATGGGGTAGAGTGGAGTGTCATGGGGTGGGGCAGAGTGGAGTGTCATGGGTTGGGGCAGAGTGGAGTGTCATGGGGTGGGGCAGAGTGGAGTTTCATGGGGTGGCGCAGAGTGGAGTGTCATGGGGTGGCACATAGTGAAGTGTCATGGGGTGGCACAGAGTGGAGTGTCATGCAGGGCGGCATGTAATGGAGTGTCTCTCAGGGTGGTACAGAAGCACAGAACATCGCATGGCAGCGTTAAACAGAGTGAAGTGGTGTTGCAGAGTGACAGAGCAGAACAGACTGTCAGGGAATGGCATAGAGTAGAATAGTGTAGAGTGTTGCAGATTTGGTTGGCGTAGAATGAAGCGACAGTGCTGTAGTAGAGTAGTGTGCCATAGAACTGAGTAAAGTGGCATGGAGGGGCATTAAGGGCATTGCAAATAGGGTTGCCAAGTGGAGTAGTGTCAGTGGAGTGGCATGGAGTAGTGCCAGTGGAGTAGAGTGGCCTGGAGTGAAGTGGCTCAGACTACAGTGATGCGGCGTAGAGTGCAGTGGAGCACAGTAGATCAGAGTGGCGTAGAAAGAAGTGGCATAGTGCTACAGTAGAATAGTGTTTCATAGAATTGAGTGGAGTAAAGTGGCATGAATGGCATTGAGGGAGTTGTGTAGAGCAGAGTAGTGGTGTGAAGTAGAGTCAGAGTGGAATAGAGCGACCTAGAGTGAAGTGGTGTAGACTACAGTGGTGCAGAGTAGATTGGCACAGTGGCGTAGAGTGCACTGGTTTTGAGTAGATTGGCGTTGAGTGGTGCAGAGAAGACTGTAGTGGTGTAGAGCTCAATGGCACACAGTGACGTAGAAGGGCATAGAGCGCAGTGGCATAGAATAAGTAGATTAATTCTGAGTAGAGTGAAGTGGAGTGGTGCAAGGTACAGTAACATAGGGAGTAGAATGCAGTGGTGCAGAATAGATTGTAGTGTCGTAGAGTACATTGGTGTAGACTATATGGCATAGAGTGCTGAGTACAATAGCGTTGAGTGCAGAGTAGGTTGCATAGAGTGCATTGTTTCGAGTATAGTGGTGCAGGGCGTTATGACGTAGAGTGGGGCAGCATAGAGTGTAGTGACACAGAGTAGATTGTTTCAGAGTGGAGTAGTGCAAGGTAGCGTGGAGTGGCACAGAGGGGAGTGGTGTGGAGTGCAGTGGGAAAAAGTGCAGTGAAGCAGAGTAGAGTGGGGTAGAGAGCACTGGCAGAGTGGTGCAGTGTAGAGAGGTGTAGAGTGAAGTGGTGCACAGTAAATTAGAGTGTAGTGGCGTAAAGTGCTTTGGTAGTAGAGTGCATTAGCATGGAGTTCAGTGGCGCAGAGTTCAGTGGCAGTGTCGTATCGTCGAGTGCAGTAGTGTACAGTGGCATAGAGTGCTGCAGAGTATAGTGACTTACAGTGCAGTGGTGCAGAGTAGGTTGTCAGTGTTGCAGAGTGCAATGGTTTTGAGTAAAGTGGAGTAGAACAGATTAGAGTAAAGCAATGCAGAGTGTAGTTGCATAGAATGTATTGGCATAGAATGCAGTAGAGTGGCTTCAAGTGGTGGAGTAGAGAGTGCAGTAGTGCAGAGTAGGCATAGAGTGCAGTGTTGCAGAGTACAGTGGCGTAAAGTGAAGCAGCATGGAGTGGTGTAGATCGGAGGGAGTAGCGTGCAGTGGAGTGATTCAGAATAGAATGGCATAGAATGCATAGGCGTAGAGTGGGCACAGTAGAGTGCAGCAGTAAGAGTTCAGTGGCAGAGTGCAATGTTGCAGAGCAGACTGTCATAGATTTCAGTGGTATAGAGTGCATTGGCAGTGTTGCAGAATATAGTGGCAGAGGGCAGTGGTGCAGAGTAGATTGGTGTAGAGTGCATTGGTTTTGAGTAAAGTGGTGTAGAATGCATTAGCATAGAGTGCAGTGGTTAGAGTAGTGCAGAGTACAGTGCTGTGGCATAGACTAGATTTTTGCAGAGTGGAGCACAGTAGAATAAAGGAGCGTAGAGTAGATAAGTGGCGTAGAATGGATTGGCACAGAGTGGTGTGGAGTAGAGCACACTGGTGTAGAGTGCAGTGGCATAGAATGCTGTATTGTAGAGTGGTATTGAGTGGAATGGCGCAGAGTGAGGTGCTGTAGAGTGCACTAGCAAATAATGCAGTGGTGTATAGTAGTGTGGGTTAGAGTGCATTGGTGCAGAGTGGAATATGCATTGTGTGGTAGCACAGTGCCATTACAGACAAAATATCTTCAACTGAAATGACCATTATACTTGCACAGAAATGCAGTTTTACTGATGAAAGTATACAGCGTACAAACAATGTGTGGAAATGCCAGCACCCAGTGTAATTATTTGTTTTGATAACATTAAAATATTTGTTTTCACCACACTTCGGAATTACCAAAAAATGTGCTTCATTTGTACTGTCCTATTTCTTATATATTCAGAAATATCTGCAGTTCATTTACAGTCACTGTACAGCTTTCTGCCCAGCATGATAGTCACATAAATCCTCTCACTTTGAAGTCAGAGAAAGACAAGTAAACACCGAGCTCCCTGGTAGACAGAGCCTGACATTTCATTTCTGTCTTTGACTGCACAGCAAATGTGACAAGATAAGAACAAGATTTAAAGGCCTGTTTATAGAAATGCAGTATTGATGGATGATTACTCTAAATATGGTTTGGGCGACGGAGGGACAAACTCAGGCTGGACAGTCTAAAACAAATAAAGCCAGCAGAGAGAAAGCATGCACATGTAAGCCAATACTAAGCAATGGGTGGAATGCATTCTCAGGGAAGCTTTCCAAATGTCTCCCAGAAGTGGTTAGCAAACCAGACATCTGCACTGACTGGTAGACCTAAAAAGTGTTTTCCCTCCACGCAGCTTTGATTATTTTGTGTATTTATCTAGCTGCCTCAACTAGTTGCAGCAGTATGATTGCCTGAGATGAACATTCAGGGGCACACATGGTACTGTAATGCTATTAAAGTGTCTTAGATAATTTACAGTGCTTAATTTTCTCTAGGAGCAGCGCAGATAGGAGAAGGGCATTCACGGAAACGCATTGCAGGCCCAACACCCTTTCCTTCCATCATTAACTTTAGACTTGGGGTGCAGTTATGTTTGACAGCAGTAAGGTATGTTCAGGGCTACACTAATTTACATGGATTTTAAGACCTGACTTGACAGCTAACTGTACCTGACCTTGTGACAGACAAAAACATACCTTTCATGGTACTAGAGAGAGGGGCTTAGGTTCCATCCATGTTGATTCCCGAGAACAGAATTTGATTCCCGAGAACAGAATTTGATTAGGCCAAATAGGTGTGCTTCCACTCAAAAGACTGCTTGTACTGCACCCTAGAGATTTTCACTGAGATGATTTTTGTTAGGCTGAGATGAAAGGGGGTTTATATTGTTTTGCAAGCTGTTTTTTTCTACATATTTGCATTTTTATAATAGAATGTATAATGGTTGGCAGTTTATGTGCACCTGAATGAGCCAGTGGTGTAATCCCAGTGGTAAAGGATACAAGCTGTTTCAGTTCATTGGGCAAAGTTATATCAGAAATTAAAAATATGTAATGCCTAATTTCACAGGTTCATTAAGAAAGGTTCTAACAAGGCCAGTAGGCTTGATTTACTTATTTTGAAAACCATGGGTTAAAGACAGGTTCCTAAGGATGGATTTTTACCAGTTTGCTAAAGCTTGTAGGAAGGTATTGTGTGACATGGAATTTCAGGTTGCCATACTAGGTAATGGTTTTAGTGCTAGTGAGTCACCTAAACAAATCATGGGGCTAGATTGCCATACAATAACACTTGTTACTCTATCTTTAGATAGTATTTTGCTTTGTCAGTGGTAATCTTGTATACATTTGTACTTTTATGAATATGCTGGATGGTTGTCCTGTGGAAAGCTTACATTCAGCACAACAGACTTCAGCTGGTTATTGTAATAAATCAATGATAAGGGCAATTGCCAGATATATTTGTTAATATTAGGAGAGAGCATTTTGCTTTGCCAACCATAATTTGGAATGCATCTCCAATTTTAGGATTGTATGCCTGATGGCTGCCTTGTGGAAAAGCTTACACTAAGTACAGTAGCCCTCATATGGTTATCGCAAAAAGCCAATAACAGCTATAGGTTTGTAATGTTAAGTCAGACGCCATCACTCAGACCATTTATTGTATTAAAAAAGCAGCAGGACTGGCTTATTTATTGTGAAAAGTTAATGGAAAAGCCAACAGGGCCCTAACAGTAGATTGTTAGCACAGTGTTACAGCCCACAGAACGGTATTTGGTTACATGTGATCTCACATAGTAGAAATAGGTTTTGGTACTGCTCACCCACTCTGACAACCATGAGAGCAGAACTGCACTGTAATGATTCGTTAGTCCTGATTGAGAGCAGCTGTATGCTGTTTTGTCAACTGTCATTTTGTACACATTTTTAATTTTAGAAATGTGACTGATAGCTTATGCACTGCTTTGTTTATTGTCAAGCCACTGGCAAAGACTAGAGGCTTTACGTTAAGTCAGATTCCCTAAGTGTCATCTGTTTATAACGAAAAGCTATGAAAAAGTAAGCAGGCCTTACTTACTGCAAAAAGCATGTATTAAAGACTATGGGGTTCATTACAACATTGGCGGTAAAAGCCGCTTACCGCAATGCAGAAGACCGCCAATACACCGCCGCGGAAATCCGCCACAGCTATTATGACCCACATCTCGGAATCCGGCAAAATTCAGACACCCACACAAGTCCGCCACACCAAAGGTCAGTGATAAACTGGCGAAAACAAAACCTCCACCGTCACGCCAACAGAAACACGCCCATGCTATCACGACCCACGAATCCACGCGTCGGTCTTTCAACCGCGGTGTTCCATTGGCGGTACACACCGCCGCGCTCAAAATACACACACATCTCCAAAACACCGCCACATTGGACAATTCAAAAGACACACACCTGATACACATACAAACACCACTCCAACACACCCAACACAATATAAAACACACACCCACATCACCCACAAACCCCTACGACCAAAAATTATTGATGAAGGCCAGAGAGACTGCACAGCATAGACAACCCCACCACACAGAGGCACACAACACCATCACCCACACAACATCCACGCACAAAACACCACACACCACTACACATCACCACACTCATCACCACATACACCACCCCACACATCACCTACACCACCCCATGTCACGTCAAAGACACCCCAGGTTCTTGGAGGAGGAGCTCAGGGTCATGGTGGCGGAAATCGTACGGGTAGAGCCACAGCTATTTGATTCACAGGTGCAGCACACCTCCATAGCTAGGAAGATGGAGCTATGGCGAAGAATAGTCGACAGGGTCAACGCAGTGGGACAGCACCCAAGAAATCGGGAGGACATCAGGAAGAGGTGGAACGACCTACGGGGGAAGGTGCGTTCCGTGGTCTCAAGACACAACATCGCGGTACAGCGGACTGGCGGCGGACCCCTACCTCCTCCCCCACAACAACATGGGAGGAGCAGGTCTTGACCATTATGCATCCTGAGGGACTCGCAGGAGTCGGTGGAGGAATGGACTCTGGTAAGTCAAATCTTAACTATCATATCCCCCACCCTACCTGCATGCTATCACAGACCCCCACACTCACCCCCTCCCCTATCACTCCAACTCCTCACTAATGTACTAATAACACAAACCACACATCTCAACACCAAGCCCTACATGACACAACAAATCATGGACACCCCTCACTAAAGCATGCCCACTGCACATACCCATAACACCCCCCCAACCATCATCACACAAGCCCCCACACAGGAATGCTAGCACTGGGGTACACACTCACCCACCCATTGCACACCATGACACACACAGATGCAATAATCATGCTTTTACACCCCTGCAGGACCACTACCCAACGTCACCAGACGGGAGGGTCCAGACATCTCTACCCCACACACAGAAGAGGCCCACAGTGATGACAGAAGCTCTGGCCAACTGGATCCAGATGACCAGCCCGGACCATCGCGGGCCTCGGGACAGTCGGTTCCCCTCACACAGGCACAGCCCAACACAGACCTTCCACCCTCTGGAAACACCAGCACAGCACCCACCCAGCGGGCCCATACCTCCGTACTCAGGACACGTCAATCAGCTGTGTGTCCACCACTACAGGTAACCCAGGATAACCCACCACCCCAACAACAACAGGGGCCTGGGGGCAGTGGTAGTGGGCACACGGTCCAGGGGACGGAGGCCCAGGAACACAGGGGAACTGGGAGGGCTGCTGTGCGACAGGGGGCGGACAGGCCAAGGGAACCCACTCTCCACGAGGCCCTCTCCTCCATCATGGGAGCATACCACCACTCCCAGTAGACGATGGCTACGGTCCTGGCCAAGTTTCAGGAGACCCAGCGAATGCAGGAGGAACAGTATTTGGGGTTCAGGGAGGAACTCAGAACCATAAGCTCCGCCCTGGGCACCATCGTAGGGGTGCTGAAGGACATACAGAACACCATGAGGGACACCGTGGCACTCCAAGGGGCCCCTGACACTAGCCTGGATGATGAACAGCCCTCCACCTCCGCCGGTGCTAGTGGACAGGAGGCACCGCCACAGGACCACAACACCAGCACCCCACCCCCTGCAGATGGAGAGCCACCCCGCAAACAGTCCCTGAGATCCAGGAACAAGACAGAGAACATTGCCAAGACCCCCTCCAGGAAATGAGACCCCCCTGAATGTCACCCTTCTGTCCCACTTTGTCACCCTGTCCATCCATCAACTGCCCTTGCTCCACTTCCTTTGCCCCTTTGGAAAATGCACCTGTGAAACAAATAGACTGGACTCTGCCATGGACATTTCTCCACCATCACCCCTGCCCATTTTACAACCCCCTCCACTTATTTGCACAGAAATAAACACACATCAAGCACAAAACAATCTGGAGTCAGTCTGTGCTTTCACTAATGTGTAATTGCAATAACTATGGAATATAGCAATGTCAATTTAATTGTCCACATACCGATGAAACACAGCTGTAGGTCTTGAGGAAATATAGCAGAGGGCACAAAGTGGGACCCACATCTGTTAAATGGAAAGTCAAAGTGACAAGTCAGGGTCCATACACTGGGTGAAAATGACAGAATTCTGATAGCTCAAACAATAGTATGAGATGTGTGAGGCAGTGACATCATCTTACCTGTGTCTCACTGGAAGTATTGCTGGATAACGTTGTTTCTGTTGTCGATATCGTCTTCTTCTGCCTTCTCTTTTTCACTGTCCACAGGCTCCACAGCTGCCACAAGACCTCCAGCTGGACTATCCTCCTGCAGAAAAGGCACCTGTCGTCGCAAAGCCAGGATGTGCAGCATACAGCAGGCCACGATGATCTGGCACACCTTCTTTGGTGAGTAGTAGAGAGAACCATCTGTCATATGGAGGCACCGGAACCTGGAATTCAGGAGGCCGAAGGTCCATTCGATCACCCTCCTAGTTCGCCCATGTGCCTCATTGTAGCGTTCCTCTGCCCTTGTCCTGGGATTTCTCACTGGGGTTAGTAGCCATGACAGGTTGGGGTACCCAGAGTCACCTGCAAATTTCGAGGGACAACTGTTAGACACACACTAACCCGTGGGGACAACCCCACACCCAGACGCCTATTCACACTGTATCGGGTCCTTGTCCTCACCTATTAGCCACACACTGTGCCTCTGGAGTTGCCCCATCACATAAAGGATGCTGCTATTCCTTAGAATGTAAGAGTCTGCACTGAGCCAGGAAATATGGCATTCACATGGTCGGCCAAACACACCATCTGCACATTCATCGAATGATAGCTTTTCCGGTTTCTGTACACCTGTTCACTCCTGCCTGGGGGTACCAATGCCACATGTGTCCCATCAATGACACCTATGATGTTGGTGATATGTCCCAGGGCATAGAAGTCACCTTTCACTGTAGGCAAATCCTCCACCTGAGGGAAAACGATGTAGCTGCGCATGTGTTTCAGCAGGGCAGACAACACTCTGGACAGCACGTTAGAGAACATTGGCTGAGACATCCCTGATGCAATGGCCACTGTTGTTTGAAAAGACCCACTTGCTAGGAAATGGAGTACTGACAGGACCTGCACTGGAGGGGGTATCCCTGTGGGATGGCGGATAGCTGACATCAGGTCTGGATCCAACTGGGCACACAGTTCATGGATTGTTGCACAATCAAGTCTGTAGGTGACTATTACTTGTCCCTCTTCCATTGTCGACAGGTCCACCAGCGGTCTGTACACCGGAGGATGCCGCCATCTCATCACCTGCCCCAGCGGATGTGCCCTATGGAGGAGAACAGCGAGCAGAGAGTCAGCCTACACTGAGGTATCACAAAATGTAATTTTCACACATTTATTAATCCGCAATGTGCCTGTTACTGTATGTATGCAATGCCTAGATAGGTGTGACGCAGTTATTATTAATGCCATGTGGCCCCCTGAAATGGCGGCTTCCTGACCTGTAAGGTGGGACAAGGGGATATGAGGTAACTGCGCTGGCGTTCTATACCGTCACGTTAGGCGGTTGAAGACCGCGGCGCAAGCCTGCATTGGTTAACATTGGACCCTAAGGGTCCGAGGAACCAATGACGATGTACGCCGGCGGTGACGGTACGCACCGCCGTGGACATGACCGCCATTTTCTGTCTGTTCATTCACTTGATACCTGATCTTCAACAGGAGAGGACCTACACTGCAAGTGCTGCTGTGACCTCAGTCTGGAAGCGACGATGGCTCATGTGTCTGGGGAAAGGGCCCCTGCCTTCACTCTTCACTTCGGAGGAGTTGGAGAAATTAGTGGATGGGGTCCTCCCCCAGTACACACAACTGTACGGTTCTCCAGACAAACAGGTGAGTAAACTGTGACCATGCTGCAAGGGCAATGCCGGTTTGGAGTAGTGTGGATGGAAGATACGGGGGGGACTGAGGCCTGCATGAGCGGACGGTGAGTGCATATGCGTCAGGGCAAGGGTGGGAACATGGGCCAATAAGTATGACGGTCCGGACGGGTAAAGATCTTCCTTTTCCCCTGTACTATTCCTCTAGGTCAGCGCCAACCAGAAGAAGGATATTTGGTGTGCCATCGCCAAGGATGTCCGGACCCTGGGGGTCCACCACAGACGGAGCACCCACTGCCGTAAAAGATGTGAGGACATTCGCCGCTGGAGCAAGAAGACGCGAAGGCTCTGCTGGGGATGGCCTCCCAACGTGGGAGGGGTGCCCGTCGCACCATGACCCCCCCTGATGTTCCGGATCCTGGCGGTGGCCTACCCTGAGTTGGATGGGCGCTTGAGGGCATCACAGCAGCCACAAGGGGGTGAGTACAGTCACATTCATCTGACTCTGCGCGCATTACGAGGTGTCTGGGTGGGGGAGGTGGGCAGTGGGTTCCCCTAGGTCAGGGCAAGCTTGGTAGGCAAGGTCCCTTGAGAGGCAGGTTCAGTGGAACCCGAACCCCACTAGTGGTTAGAGCAATCTACACCTAGTCAGGCTCCTGTGACTTCCATGTGTGCAGCAATCGGGCTTAGACCTTGTACCCCTGGGGCATGTGAATAATCTAGGAACAATAAGTGCATGGCGTAGTGCAGAGGGCTGCTGTGTCTGTAGTGTCCGCCAACGGTAGTGGTGTTGATGCACTGAACATGTCTTTCTTCTGTCTTCCCCCACCCTTTTTGTGGTCTTCCTGTTCTTGTGTGCAATAGCATCATCAGGCGAAGGAGCAGTGGCACCGGAGCAGGAGGGAGCTGCATCCCACTTGGCCCTGGAGGGTGAAACAACGGAGTCAGAAGCTACCAGTGGGACGGAGGGCGAGGGGAGCTCCACGGTGGGGACACGAGGTGACAGCAGTGACAGCGACTCCTCCTCTGATTGGAGCTCCCTTGCAGTGGCGGGCCCCTCTGTGCCCCCGCATCAACAGGTACAGCCGCCACCCCCCTCCCAGCAGCCCCTCAGCGTGTGTCCCGTGCCCGCTCACCCAGGAGGGTGGGCATCTCTTTTGCCCCAGGCACCTCAGGCCCTGCCCCATTCAGCCCTACTGCCCTCAGTGAGGAGGCTATTGACCTCCTGAGATCCCTCACTGTTGGGCAGTCCACCATTCTGAATGCCATCCAGGGTGTTGAGAGGCATTTGCAACAAACAAATGCATACCTGGAGGGCATTCATTCTGGCCAGGCAGCCCAACAGAGAGCATTTCAGGCTCTGGCCTCAGCACTGATGGCAGCCATTGTTCCTGTGTCCAGCCTCCCCCGCCAACTTCCTCCACCCAGACCCAATCCCTTGTACCTCAGCCTATCCCAAGCACACCATCAGACCAGCATGCACACACCTCAACACACAAAAGTGGCTCAGGCAAACATAAGCACCACACATCCCACAGGCACTCACACAAGCATCATACCCATGCAGACATACCAACATCCACTGCCTCCACTGTGTCCCCCTCCTCCACGTCTCTCTCCTCCCTCCCTGTCTCGTCTCCACTCACACCTGCATGCACTACATCTTCAGCCACTACCTCCATCACCAGCACACCCATCACCACACACTGCTCACGTGCACTCACCACCCCCACTACCATTCACACATCCCCTGTGTCCTCTCCCAGTGTGTCAGTGAGCCCTCCTCCCAAATTACACAAACGCAGGCACACACCCACCCAAAAGCCATCCACCTCACAACAGCCTCCAGTCCATGCACCTTCACCCAAATTCAGCAGACGTACACCTCCTACAACCACTACCTCTTCCTCCACTCCCAAACCCCCTCCATCTACCCGTCCCAGTGTGTCTAAAAAACGTTTCCTGGCTAATACTGACCTCTTCCCTACACCTCCCCCCGTCTGTCCCCTAGGGCCAGGCTTTCCAGGTCCCAACCCAGCACCTCAGCCACCACATCCCCAGGCACAGTGGTGCCAGCAACTGCAGGCTGTTGGAGTGCGCCAACCATCAGGGCTGCCAGTGTGCCACAGAGCGAGGGCAAGGACATTCCGCCACCTGCCAAGCTAAAAACGTTGCCCACATCCCGGAGGGAGAAGGAGAAAACACCTGCCACCAAGGGGTCAGGGAAAACGAAAGGGGATAGTGGCAAGACAGCTGCGCCATCATCAAAGGTGGGGAAGGGCCAGAAACTGAAGGGCAGGTCAGGAGAGGGCAAGGTGGCACCGACTGAGGGACCAGTGTCACACCTTCTTTCCACGTCGACGCCAACCTGTACGGCGGAGAAGACCGCCACCTGCACCGCCGCCAGCACCGCTGCCACAGAGCCCACCGCCAGCACCACCACCACAAAGCCCGCAACAAAGCACCGCTGCCACAGAGCCCGCCGCCAGCACCGCTGCCACAGAGCCCGCCGCAAGCACCACCAGCGGCCCCGCGACATCCTTAGCCAGTGGCACCACCGCAGACATGGCTGCCATCCCCAGTGGTCAGTCGTCCGATGCTGGTGGTGAGCTCCAGGAGCCTGGGCAGCTTCCATGAAGCATCACTTTCAGTGGGGGAAGGTATCCACTACCTCAGTCCTTGGCAGCATGAAGCACTCTGGATACAAACCCCCTCCAGAACCAGTGGAGTATCACATCCACTACCTCAGTCCTTGGCAGGATGAAGCACTCTGGGCACAAAGCCCCCTCCAGAAGCAGTGGAGACTAAAACAGTGGGCAACCCACCCACTGGATAGGCTTGAGAGCCTGTGGCTTTGCACTCCCCAGGATAAAGCAGTGGGCAACCCACCCACTGAAAAGACTTGTGAGACTGTGGCTTTGCACTCCCCAGGATAAAGCAGTGGGCAACCCACCCACTGGAGAGACTTGAGAGACTGTGGCTTTGCACTCCCCAGGATAAAGCAGTGGGCAACCCACCCACTGAAAAGACTTGTGAGACTGTGGCTTTGCACTCCCCAGGATAAAGATGTGGGCAACCCACCCACTGAAAAGACTGGTGAGACTGTGGCTTTGAACTCCCCAGGATAAAGCAGTGGACAACCCACCCACTGGAGAGACTTGAGAGACTGTGGCTTTGCACTCCCCAGGATAAAAAAGTATGCAACCCACCCACTGAAAAGACTTGTGAGACTGTGGCTTTGCACTCCCCGGGATAAAGCAGTGGGCAACCCACCCACTGGAGAGACTTGAGAGACTGTGGCTTTGCACTCCCCAGGATAAAGCAGTGGGCAACCCACCCACTGAAAAGACTTGTGAGACTGTGGCTTTGCACTCCCCAGGATAAAGCAGTGGGCAACCCACCCACTGGAGAGACTTTAGAGACTGTGGCTTTGTACTCCCCAGGATAAAGCAGTGGGCAACCCACCCACTGAAAAGACTTGTGAGACTGTGGCTTTGCACTCCCCAGGCTAAAGCAGTGGGCAACCCACCCACTGAAAAGACTTGAGAGACTGTGGCTTTGCACTCCCCAGAATACATCAATGGGCATGGAACCCCCTCATGGAGCAGTGGCGTTGTGCGTTCATCAGGCTGAGGTGCCCTCCCACCCCCACCCCCTCCCCCTGAGGTGCCTGTTTCATTTAGATCTGATGCCCCTGCAGTGTTCTCTCCGTTTCCAGTCAGGTATCTAGTGTGGGCCTCGCCCATGCATTTTGGGCCCAGTGGTCCACGGACAATGATTGGTGCACTATCCGGACTTGTGTAGTTGCTGTACATAATTGTATATATTGGATTTGGAGTTTTGACTACTGGATTTTTATTGATTACAATCGTTCAAATCATTTCCTTTTGTCCTTGTGTTATTCAAGGGGGGTGTAAATGTAATGTTGCAGCATGTATTTGTGTGTATGGTGTTGTGGGTGAGGGTGGGGGTGTTGCATGTGTGTGTCACTCTCTTTTCCCTCCCCCCTCCCCTGTGTTGTAGGGGCAGTACATACTGTGGTCGTCGCCACCGACATTGGAGCTCCTGATAGAGGAGCAGGAAGACAATCGCCGGAAGGATCTGCAGTTCTGGCTCCATGCCGTCCTGGTTCCTCGTGGGGTGTGGAGAGGTGAGTGATGTTCCCTTCTGTGTACTGTTTCTGCCGTGTTTTTATTCGTGTTGGTTCCGCCTCGGAAAAGGCGGCGGATTGCCGGGTTGTGATAGGGTGGGCAGTACATGGTCTTCCGCCTGTCTGTTGGCGGTTACCACTGCGCTGTTTGTTTGTACCGCCGTGGCGGTCGGAGTGTTAAAGTGGCTGTCTATGTTGGCGGTTTCCGCCGTTGTCGTGATTCCAATTTGTTTTCCGCCGGCCTGTTGGTGGTATTACCACCGCTTTAACACCGACCGCCAGGATTGTAATGAGGGCCTAAGTGTCTTGCAAGATGTGGAAAACAGCATGGCTTCCCGCAGGAAAGTGTGTATTAATACCAGGAAATCAATAGTAAAACCGGCACAGCAGACCACTAAACTGGGCCCACAAACAGTCAAAATATTGGCCCACACGCTGACCTATCAGACCAGCCCATCAGGCTCTGCCCGATTGCCCTACAGGGCCAGTCAGACCCTGGTGACACCTTGGAGTGTACACATGACATTGGCGTGTTTGAACACATGGGCCCTGAGCTTGACACTGAAATATAAATGTGCAAGTAATCTCTAGAACAGTGGTTCCCAACCTTTTGACATCTGTGGAGCCCCACTTTATCTTTACTGGAACCCGGGGACCCCTACTGATTCATTATTGGAACCCAGGGACCCCCTACTGAGTCATTACTGCAAGCTGGGGACCTAGTTTGTTAATAATATTTCATTTTCTAAGCAGTCGCGGACCCCCTGAGGAGGCTTCACGGACCCCCAGGTGTCCCCGGACCACAGGTTGGGAACCACTGCTCTAGAACTTATTTGTTACAGGAAAGTACGGGTGCTCTCCTGTTAAAAGTAATACATCTATTCTAAGACGTGCTGATTCTCTCCTTTGGCAAACTAAATAAATGAAGATACGTCGTACCTGCACCTTTAAATCACTTCATGGGTCTGCATGTCAGAAATGTGGACCCATATGTGCAATAAGGTCTGCATAAAAGTGTGTGTTGTGCTCATCTATTAAATGTGAAAGGATTGCATTTCTTATATGAAACGTAGGGCCAGATGTAGGAAAGCATTTGCGAGTCGCATTTTCCTATTCAGAAATGCATATTGCGAGTCGGGACCGACTCGCAAAATGCATTTCAGATTTGCAAATAGGAAGGGGTGTTCCCTTCCTATTTGCGATTCGGAGTGGTATGCAATACCATTTGCGACCGCATATGCGGTCGCAAATGGTGTCGCAGTTACCATCCACTTGAAGTGGATGGTAACCCACTCGCAAATTGGAAGGGGTCCCCATGGGACCCCTTCCCCTTTGTGAATGGACCCAAAATATTTTTTCAGGGCAGGTAGTAGTCCAAGGGACCACTACCTGCCCTGAAAAAATACCGAAACGAAAGGTTTCGTTTTTTTTTCAAAAGTGCAGCTCGTTTTCCTTTAAGGAAAACGGGCTACACTTAAAAAAAAAAAAATGCTTTATTTAAAAGCAGTCACGAACATGGAGGTCTGCTGACTACAGCAGGCCTCCATGTTTGCGAGTGCCTATAGATGGTATGGGGCCGCAATTTGCGACCCCCCTCATTAATATTAATGAGGTGGGTCTCTGCGACCCCATACCGACTCGCAGACGGTGTCTGAGATACCGTTCTGCATTGCAAATTGCGACTTGCAATTTGCGGGTCGGAAGGACTCGCAAATTGCAAGTCGCAATTTGCAATTTTTCTACATCTGGCCCGTAGTTTGGTGTGTGTATGGTGTGTTCTGGTTTTGTGTTTGCATGTGTTGGTATGTTTGATGAGGGTCTCATGTGGTATGAAGGTTTGTAAAAACTGATTTGAGTTCTTTGGTGACAAGGAGCAGCGATTCATAAGTAGTGTGCCTGACACTTGGGTCTGAGTGTGTGGCTTCAGTCACTGGTTTACAATGGTCCATGCGTCTTACACTTGGATCTGCATGACTGACAACTAAGTGTGCTTGCGGGTGAGTAACGTCTGGCTGAAGTCTTTGTGCCCAACTTCAATCACTTGTTTAGAAGCGCCTGTCTCATCTTGGTATAACTCTATTACAGTTTTACAAAGTAATGGTAGGAACTGACAATTTTTCTTTCGATGCAGGGGACTTTGATTTTACTAAAATTACATACACAATATTCTTATGGGGGTTTTCAGGCAGCCCTTTTCATTAATTGAGCTGTTGCAGTTGTGTTATTACCATTTTTGTCTGCCTGCTACAGCATGGGGCAATGGGTCAACCCACTTCAGCAGGGGTGTCGTGTAACCAACTCCTGAATTCCCCCTCCCCCTCCTTTGGCAGCTACAACAGGGGTGGGGCTCTATATGGACCTTTTCTGTCATAAATAACACTATGAAGGAATACACAATCACTAGAAACCAAAAGATGAATACAGAGAAAAAGCAAAAAAGGAAGAAATATTGAATATAAGGAAGGGTGAAAGAAGGCTAAAGGGAAGAGTGGATAGATGAATGAGTGAATGGTGGCTAGACAGATGAAAGGGTGGTCCACTAGATAGCTAGATGGGTGAATGATTGGATAGGTGAAAGGATGGTAAAGGGTTGGATGGGTGAGTGGGAAAGGATGAGCCAATGGGTGACAGAGTGGACAAATGAGTGAAAGACTGGATGACAGATGATTGATGGCAGGGTGCATAGATGGATGGGGTACAGTGAATGGATGGCAGAGAGAATGGATGATGGCACAGCGGAGGGATGGATCAGTGGAGGACAGAGTGAATGGATTGATGCAATTGGAGAAGACTGAATGAAGCATGATAAAATGTTTGGATGTAAGAATGAAAAGGTGAAATAATGCATATTAGTGGTGGACAGAAGGGTGGAAAGATGAATGGCTAAATGTTTGCATGGAAGACACATGGGAGCTCTTCTAGGGGGGAGTAGGCTCACTTGCTTTATACCATCAGAGCTTTCATTTCAAAGTGAGTACTTTAATTTTCTAGCTACTCCCTTGGACTTCAGCCATTGGTTAACGTCACTGTGAGTGACTATTTTCATAAGGAGCATATCCCTACATAGTATTTCCCACAGGTACCTAGGACTACTGTGATTTTTGAGGCCAGAAATGAGGGCTGTTAGAAATGGGGTTTCCAGTTGGCAGTCAGTTTAAACCCTGTCTGTAGGAAAATGCCTCTCTTGGCATGGTTACCCCCTAATATTTTGCCTTTTGTTGATGCTAGTTATGATTGAAAGTTTGCTGGAACCCTGCTAATAAGGCACCAGCACCAGTGTTCTTTCCCTAAACTGTACCTTTGTCTCCACAATTGGCACAGCCCTGGCACACAGATAAGTCCTTTGTAAATGGTACCCCTGGTACCAAGTGCCCTGTGGCCAGGGAAGGTCTCTAAGGGCTGCAGCATGTATTATGCCACCCTGGGGACCCCTCACTCAGCACACATGGCCACATGGGGTGAGTGCCTTTGTCACTCTGTGGCCAGGAACTAAGCCTGTACTGGGTTGAGGTGCTTCACACCTCCCCCTGCAAAGGCCCAAGCTTGGTGTTACCGCGCCCCAGGGCACTCCAGCTAGTGGAGATGCCCGCCCCTCCGGACACAGCCCCCACTTTTGGCGGCAAGTCTGGAGGATATAATGAGAAAAACAAGGAGAAGTCACCCTCCAGTCAGGACAGCCCCTAAGGTGTTCTGAGCTGAGGTGACTTCTGCCTTAGGAAATCCTCCATCTTGTTTTGGAGGATTTCCCCCCCAATAGGATTAGGGATGTGCCCCCTTCCTCACAGGGAGGAGGCACAAAGAGAGTGTAGCCACCCTCAAGGACAGTAGCCATTGGCTACTACCCCCCAGATCTAAACACACCCCTAAATTGAATATTTAGGGGTGACCTTGAACCCAGGAAACCAGATTCCTGATGACCTACAACTACAACAAGAAGAAGGACTGCTGAACTGAAAGCCCCTGCAGAGACGATGGAGACAACAACTGACTTGGCCCGAGCCCTACTGGCCTGTCTCCAAACTCAAAGAACCTGCACAGCGTCGCATCCAGCGGGACCAGCGACCTCTGAGGGCTCGGAGGACTGCCCTGCAAACAAAGGACCAAGAAACTCCTATGGACAGTGGCTCTGTCGAAAAAACGGCAACAAAGAAACCATCTTTAAAAGGACTCAAGCTTCACTTAAGAAGTATGAGTCCCCAACACTCTGCACCCGACGCCCCCAGCTCGTGTCCAGAATAACCAACACTGCAGCGGGGACCCCCAGGCAACTCCCACGATGTGGACACCCTAAGATGACCTCCCTGCACCCCCACAGCAACACCTGCAGAGAGAATCCAGAGGCTCCCCTTGACTGCGACTGCCCAGTAACAAAGAACCTGATGCCTGGAAGAAGCACTGCACCCGCAGCCCCCAGGCCCAAGAGAAACCAACTACCAGTGCAGGAGTGACGAGCAGGCGGCCCTCATCCTTGCCCAGTCGGTGGCTGGCCCGAGAAGCCCCCCTTTGCCCTGCCTGCATCGCCAGAGTGACCCCTGGGTCTCTCTATTGATTTCAATTACAAACCCGATGCCTTGTTTGCCCACTGCACCCGGCCGCCCCTGTGCCACTGAGGGTGTGCTTTATGTACCTACTTGGGATCCCCCCCAGTGCTCTACTAAAGCCCCCTGGTCTGCTCCCCAAGGACAAGGGTACTTACCTGCCAGCAGACTGGAATCAGAGCACCCCCTGTCTCCATAGACGCCTATGTTATTTGGGCCCTACTTTGACATCTGCACCTGACCGGCCCTGTGTTGCTGGTGCTGGGTGTATGGGGTTGCCTTGAACCCCCTACGGTGGGCTGCCTATGCCCCAGAGACTGAACTTGTAAGTGCTTTACTTACCTGAAAAAATAACCAATACTTACCTCCCCCAGGCACTGTTGATTTTTGCAGTGTCCACTTTGAAAATAGCTTATTGCCATTTTTGCCAAAACTGTGTACATTACTGTTTTAATTCAAAGTTCCATATATATACCTATGCCAAGTACCTTACAATTTATGTACTTACTTGAATTCTGAATCTTGCGGTTCTAAAATAAATTAAGAAAATTATATTTTTCTACGTAAAAACCTAATGGCCTGGAGTTAAGTCTTTGAGTGTGTGTTCTCATTTAATGCCTGTGTGTACAACAAATGCTTAATAGTACCCTCTGATAAGCCTACTGCTCGACCACACTACCACAAAATAGAGCATTAGTATTATCTAATTTTGCCACTATCAACCTCTAAGGGGAACCCTTGGACTCTGTGCACATTATCTCTCACTTTGAGATTGTATATACAGAACCAACTTCCTACACTGTCCAAATAGGGACCCTCATTTTAGTCAGAGTAAAGGGGATACCCAGCTCAAATAAACCCTGCACACCCCCTCGCTAGTTTGGCATGAGCAGTCAGGCTCATCTCAGAAGCAATGTGTAAAGCATTTGCACATAACACACAGTAATACAGTGAAAACACTACAAAAGGACACCATATCAGTGTTGGAAAAATAACCAATACTTATCTGTGTAAAACAAGAAAAATCCAACATACAGTAATAAAGATATGAATGCTGCAAGAAATATACTAACAATACAGTTCCCTTAAGTCGATATCTGTGTCTGGGGCTCTCACGGTGTTCTGACCGTTGGGTCACCGGCCAGCTACAGTATCGGGAAAACCTGCAAACAATCCCTTGGAAATGTAGAGCATTGTGGTCCTCGCGATGAGACCCGGAGTGCAGCATCTCTGGCGTCAGCAGGCATCTGTTCCAGAGGTCGGTGCAGGGGGTTGTTGGGTCCTTGAAGTCACATGAGTTGCAGATCTGTTTCCAGGCTGATGACGAAGTCAGGAGCGCTGGGGTCGGGGCTATGGTGCGTAGGAGGACGATGCGATGCGCAGTACCCACAGGTCAAGGTGCAGGCAGCAGCTTGGTGATAGCATCCTGCTGCATCAGTGAGACCAGGACTGCAGTGTGAAGCAGGCGGTGTGACGTGCGGTGTCTCCAGGGCACGGTGCAGGCAGCCTCATCATCAGTAGGCCCAAGGCAGCTGTACGACGCAGGGCGGGCTCAGTGCGCTGTCCACAGGTTGCGGTGCAGACAGCGGGATCTGTTGATGGTTTTGGAGTCTATGGCGCTGTCTTCGGTGGCCCGGGGCTGCAGTGTGGGACGGAATTGTGCTTTGTGTACCTCATGAGCAGTGTCCTCAGGCCACGGTGCAGGCAGCGGCATCAGTGTCAGCATACAGCGTCGTCGGGATACCAAGGCTGCATTGTGAGCTAGGCGATGTGGAGTGCAGGGCCCACAGTTCAGGGTGCGAGCAGTGGCTCTGTGACGCCGTCAGGTGGAGGCATCGGTGAGACCAGGGTTGCAGTGCAAAGCAGGGCACAGCTCCACGAGGCATCGTCAGGTCACGGTGCAGGCAGCGGCATCGTTAACTGCGTGGTGGTGGTTTTTCTTCCATTGCAGCACAAAACACAGTTCCTGGTGCTGTAGGCAGATGAACCTGAAGTCATTGATATCCCCAAGACTTCCAACAGGAGGCAAGCTCTACTTCAGGTCCTTGGAGAAACTTCACAAGCACGATATACAGCAAAGTCCAGGCTGTCCTCTTTAAGGCAGAAGCTGCAACTGCAGGCCAACCCAGCAACGCACTCACAGCAAAGGGGCAGTACTTTTCCTCCAGCTCTTCTCCTTGGCAGAGGTTCCTCTTGATCCAGAAGTGTTCCATATGTTTGGGAGTTTGGGCCCACTACTTATACTCATTTCTGCCTTTGAAGTAGGCATATTTCAAAGGAAAGTTTCTGTTGTTCACAAGATCCTGCTTTGCCCAGGCCTGGCTCCTGACACACTCTAGGGGGTTGGAGACTGCATTGTGTAAGTAAAGCACAGCCCTTTCAGGTGCAGTGTCTGCTACCCCCTTCAACTCTAGCCCAGGAAGACTCATCAGGATATGAAGGACACACCTCGGCTCCCTTTGTGTCACTGTCTAGAGGGAATACACTAACAGCCCAACTGTCAGTCTCACCCAGACTGGGATTTCACAGGCAGGAAGAGGCACAGAATGGTTAACCAAGAAAATGCCCACTTTCTTAAAAGTGGCATTTTCAAACAGACAATCTAACAACCAACTCTACCAAAAGATGTATTTTTAAATTGCAAGTTCAGAGACCCCAAACTCCATCTGCTCCCAATCGGAAACTGCACTTAAAAGATATTTAAAGGCAGACTTCATGTTAAACTATGGTAGAGAGAGAGCTTGCAATAGTGAAAAACGAATTCTGCAGTATTTCACTAACAGGACGTGTAAAGCACACCAGTACATGTCCTACCTTTTAAACACACTGCACCCTGCTCATGGGGCTAGCTAGGGCCTACCTTAGGGGTGCCTGACATGTACAAAAAGGGACAGGTTGGGCCTAGCAAGTGGGTGCACTCGCCAGGTCGACATAGTTCAAATCTACCCACACAGTGGCATGTCAGAGATGTTTACAGGGTTACTTCATGTGGGTGGCACAATTAGGGGGTCATTTTGACCTCAGCGGTCTTTTTTAAAGACCGCCGAGGGACCGCCGTGCGGATGTCCTTTTACGGACGGAGAGCTGCCAACAGCCATACTGGAGGGAGGCGGAGAAGTGGAGGTTGCTCCACCGCCACGCAAACAGAACACCGCCCAGCGAATCACATCCTGTGATTCGCCGTGGCGGTGTTCTGTTGGCGGTGTGGTGTCGGCGGAGCTGCCCCATGGCTCCCGTCCCCTCCCGGAGGATCATCGGACCAGGTAAGTCGATCGTCCGTGAGGGGAGGGGGGTGGGGGGGTGTTGTGTGTTGTGTGCGTGCATGAGGGTGTGCGTGTGTGTATGTAGAGGGGGTGTGTGAGTGCGTGTATGCTTGCGGGGTGTTGTGTGTATGGGAATGAGTGTGTGTATGTCTGTGGGTATGTCTGTATGGATGTGTGCATGTATGTTTGAATGTGGGTGTGCGTGTATGACTGTGTGTGTGGATGTAGGCATGTATGTCGGCGTGTGTGCGTGTAAGTATGTAGGTGGTGCGTGCGTGTCGTGTGGGTATGGGTGAAGTGATGTTGGGGTTCGGGGTGGGGAGGGGGGCCCTGCCACCATTGGGGGGCGGCAGGGGTGCTGGGGGGGTAGGGGAGGGAGTTGGGGTGGGGGAGACCCCTATCAGTGCCAGGGAAGGAATTCCCTGGCACGGATAGTGCTTACCGCCATGGATTTCATGGGGGTTCAAACCGCTGGAAATCCACGGCGGTAGGCCGGGTCCAAATACCGCCGGCGGTACAGTGACGGCCGTCGGGCTGGAGGCCCAGGTCTCCAGTCCGGCAGTCGTCTCCGCCCTGGTGGGTGGAACGGAAAACCGGCGGATGACCATGGCGGTAACCGCCATGTTCATAATTCCACAAAGTAAGACCGCCAGCCTGTTGGCGGTCTTACCGCCGGTTCTCTGCCTTCCGCCAGGGTCATAATGACCCCCTTAGTGTGCTGCAGGGTCACTAGTAGCATTTGATTTACAGGCCCTGGGCACCTCTAGCACACTTTACTAGGAACTTATCAGTAAATCAAATATGCCAATCACGGATAAACCAATAACTAATACAATTTACATAGGGAGCACTTGCACTTTAGCACTGGTTAGTGGTGGTAAAGTGCGCAGAGACAATAAACCAGCAAACAGATCTGAAAAAAATAGGAGGAAGGCGGCAAAAAGTTTGGGGATAACCCTGCACAAAGGGCGATTTCCAACAAGGGCTCAGAAGTTTCACCCGTAATTGTGGTTTCAAGATGGCCAGGGCTTCACTGCAATTCAAAGATAATGGGCTTGGATTTAATCCCAGAATTAATCAAAAGGGTTTTTCCTTGCAGTGGCTCTGCGATCTTGCTTTGAGACTGTCACAAAGTTTATGTGTACAAATCCATAGCTAAATAAAGCCCCAGTAAAAAATAAAACATATAATACAAAAGTAAAAAAAAAAAAAAAATCTGTTGCTACATTGGAGTTGAGGAGGTCCTAGTTCCTGTGACAGGAAATCAGGGCTTTCTTAGAATTCAAGTAACAGGTGGTGACATTCTCCCACTCCCTAACATCTGTCATTGACTCTAGTAACAAAAAAAAAACGACGAAATACCAGAGACGTGGCTAACCCCCCCCCCCACCCCCGATTAGTGTACACCAACTTACTAAAGCCCTTTGTGGATATAATCACTCATATTTCAATGTAAGTCAAGTTTCTGATATGTGAACTACATTTCTAAAAGTTTATAAACAATTTTTCCGACAGTGTTTTGATTTGGTGTGTGATCTTCTGCATCCAGCTATTATGTAGGCGCCATGTTTTTTTCTGATGTTGTACGAGCCCATAACTGATTTTCTTTCTGGATAAAACACCAGTGAGCATGTTGGGCTTCGCTTAATTTGTGCCGGTGGTACCAGCCCCTGTTTTTGAAGACCAGGACTTATTTTCTATTATCAGACTTTGACCCACAAGAAGAGAGAAAAAAAAGGCAGAAAAAGGAGAATGAGAGACACAGGAAGATAGTGACAAAGGGATAAGTGTGGATGACAAAGAATCAGATAAAAAGATTGGAGGGGGGGCGCTAGAAGAGAAAGGCATGAGGTGTAATCAAGATGAGAGCCTTCACATTCAGCTTCCATAACGTTCTGCAGCACCTATGATGGCAGGCTCTAAATAAATATTTAACCCTCTACACTTATGCATGTATTTTATTTTTAGATTTATTTCGACAAATTAAGTCTGTGTGTAGGAAAAGTAAACGATAAAGAATTTGGGAAGTCGACTGATCAGATAAGGAGGGAATCCCACAGCTCCTTGACAGGGAATGAAACAGGCAATTATCTGTCTGCAGGCAAGCCAAAGGGTGTCCATTTTGATCAGTACCACAAAAAATATAAAGTGCATGCATTTATGTTGATGCATTCCCTTGCATACATCGTCATACATGTTAGCTTAGGAAATGGTCGCACATCATCATGCCTGTGTGTGTTTTTGCTCTTATTTTTACAATGCCACACGGCGTCAGCCAAAAGCTTTTTGCTGATTCTGTACAGCATCAGCAATAGGCACTGCACCAAAGCCAATAGGTCAGAAAAGTGAAATCTTTCTTGGATCACTACAAAAAAAAAATGGCAGGAGTGATTCTGCTCGTATGCGTTCTGATACATGTATACATCATCATGCATGCACGTGTAAGTAGAATGGCATGTGGTTGCATCAACACACCTTTTTAGGCCTGGCTTTATCTAAGGCCTTTAGATTTTACTAAAATACGTATATATACTTAATACTTACAAGGGCTTTCGGCCACCTGTTTTCACCCATTACTCTGTCATTCCCATTTTGCTTCTGCCAACTACAGCATACAGTGAGGATGGGGCGATGGACCAGCATGCTTTAGCCTATAGTCACTTTGAATGACTACATTTTTCTCTCTCTCAAGCTGTGCATCCACCTTCAAGGAGTTACCTTTAGTATCAGGTTTGCCTGATGTTGAACGTGGGACATGTGAAATAAGCAGATGGCCCAATATCAGCTTTATTAGTTCCTATCTCCTTACAATAGTATTGTACATTCTCCTTAAAGTGGACTGCTGCTATTTCACGGAATTCCTAGACTCTGTTTCACCAATTTTCTTCAATATTTAGTGGTGTTTAATTCATAGCAATTTTATTTAAACATAGGTGGGGTGTAATTGTTTTTTACTATTTTTTTTTTTTTTTTTAATAAGGAACCTGTTTCGTTGAATCCATTCTTTTTTCTTTTTTGCCTTCCCCTTTTTGCCTTTCCTTTCTTATTTACATTTGTTCATTCCTTATCTTGTTTCTTTCCCTTTTTGCCTTATTTCCTTTCCATCTTTCTGTTCATTATTTCCTTTATTTATTTTAACAATATTTCTAAATCGGCCAGTTACACATAATTTCTACTCTTTTTAATAAATGAAAAAACATTACAGTAACAAATGGTAGATGTGAATCCCTTTTATGAAAACTTGTCTTTTTCCAAAGCTCAAATCCTTGATCTTAGTGTAAATCTTTTCTTGGCTTCTAGGTCTACTGTATAGCACCAGACTCAGTGCATTCACAACTTTGCACAAAACAGAATCACTAAGAACCATACCAGCATATAGGTTCATTGCAGCAGGCACCCTCGGACCTTGCACTCAAAGAGTTTGGAAAACTGTCCCTAGGTTTATTGGAGTCTCCCATGTAAAAACCTTGTTGCCATAAATAGCTCAACATTTCTGGACAGTGAATATGTAACACTGAGTCAAGTAGTCTGGACATGATCACTGTCTGGTTGACAGGCGACTATGTCTTAGCAAAGCCTATTAAACTTTGGATTCAAAAGACGTAAAGGCAATGATAAAGAAAAGCCAAGAGAAGGAAACCAAAAAGAACCAACTGAGGTTGGGGGTTGTACTACCCCACATAATCCTAGCGTAAACCAGAACAAAAAGTATGATGCTGGGAAAAAAAAAAAAAAAAAAAAAAGGTTTTTCAGTCTCATTGGGTGGAATCCTAGCCATGGCTAGTCCTGAAGGAAAGTCAGGAAGGAGAAAGACCAAAAATGGACTGCACTATTTACCTAAAATATCCTACTGCAGCAGTCAGCTATGCAGGTTCAGGTAAAAATGCATTCTTAAGTGGCGGTGGCTAGTTATGCATTGAACCAATTACAGCTCACAAGACTAGTAAGGCATATATGATGTATTTCATGGCAAAGCCAGAATATTGGGGGGGGGGAAACAGCCTTGCATTCTCAGACTCGTACAGTGAGTACCTCAAAAGTCAGTGCCCATACAGAGCAGCCCCTCATTATGCAAGCACTGCAAAAACTGAAGAAGATAGAAAGAAAGAAAGTGACCATTTCATTTAACAATGCTTACCTAATCGCACAACAAGGTAATCCACTCTCACACATGGAAACCATACGTACGGCTATGAAGAAAGTAGCTGTGGATATAGGCGAAAATTATACAAAAAGTGAAAAAGCTTCAGTGTTCATAGGATATGAGGCAAGTCATCAAAAAAATAGTTTCAAATTCCCACTTAATCTGCATTATTGCTGACGGAAGCACAGATACTGCCATAATTGAACAGGGAACTGTGCTGGTGAGTGTAGGCAATGATGGGAAACTCTACACTATTTGCAGACCTTGTTCCACTCTAACATGCATACGCTCAAGGTGTTCTGAATGGTATACTTATCTTTGGATTTACTAGGTATGAGGTCTACAGAACCTCCAGGCCGATTGCTGATAACTGTCAGTTTTGATGGTGCTGCAGTTATGATGGGATCTAAGGGAGGGGTTGCAGCACTTCTAAAGGAAAGATATTCCCTTTCTTCTACCATTTCACTGTGTAGCTCACAAACTTCAACTTGGGATTTTAGACGCTGTAAAATTCAATCCCTCTGTTTTTCAGTTTGCACAAACTTTGAAATGGATTTTCAAAGTTTACTAGTATAGTCCCACGAGGTGAAGAGATGCCAAAGAAATTTAAAGAATAATTGATGAAAACGTTGCACAATTCACCGACATTAAACAGGCTAGATGGGTATCTAGCAAAACCAGGGCTTTGGCAGCAATGCAACAAAACCTGCAGACAGTGGTTCTATACCTGGGACAGGTTGCAGCTGGGAGTGAGGATTCTGCCGCTAAGGCAAAAAAGTACCTCTTAACTGTAACAACCTTACACACACACACAAATATATATATATATATATATATATATATATATATATATATATATATGGAAAATGTCACTTACCCAGTGTACATCTGTTTGTGGCATGAGACGCTGCAGATTCACATGCTGTGCATACACTTCTGCCATCTAGTGTTGGGCTCGGAGTGTTACAAGTTGTTTTTCTTCGAAGAAGTGTTTTCGAGTCACAAGATCGAGTGTCTCCTCCTCTTGGGATCCATTGTGCATGGGTATCGACTCCATGTTAGATTGTTTTCCCGCAGAGGGTAAGGTAGGAGTGATAGAGTATAAAGAAAATAGATGTCCATGCTAATGGAATGTTTAATATATATATATCTACATATGTACAAATGGTGTTAACTGAAACGACTACAGGCTGTCGGGGAGGTGGGAGGGTGCATGTGAATCTGCAGCGGAACATGCCACAAACAGATGTACACTGGATAAGTGACATTTTCTGTTCAATGGCATGTGTAGCTGCAGATACACATGCTGTGCATAGACTACAAAGCAGTTAGTCCTCCCATAAAAGCTGTGGTTAGCCTGTAGGAGTTGAAGTTGTTTGAAATAATGTGCTGAGTACAGCTTGACCTACTGTGGCTTGCTGTGCTGCTAAAACATCTACACAATAGTGTCCAGTAAATGTATGTGGTTTTGACCAAGTAGCTGCTTTACATATTTCAGCCATTGGTATGTTTCCTAAAAAACCCATTGTAGCACCTTTCTTCCTTGTGGAATGTGCTTGAGGAGTAACTAAGATTTGGCTTTTGGCTTTAACGTAGCATGTTTGGATGCATCTTACTATCCATCTTGCTAATCCTTGTTTTGAAATGGGGTTACCAGTATGAGGTTTTTGAAAGGCTGCAAACAGCTGTTTAGTTTTTCTGAATGGTTTTGTTCTATCTAGTTCATTAGTGCTCTTTTAATATCTAATGTATGTATAGCTCTTTCTGCCACAGAATCTGGCTGTGGGAAGAAGACTGGCAGTTCCACTGTTTGATTGATATGAAAAGGCGATACTACTTTTGGAAGAAATTTGGGGTTAGTTCGTAGTACGACTTTATGTTTGTGTACTTGTATGAACGGTTCTTCAATAGTGAAAGCTTGAATTTCACTGACTCTTCGCAATGATGTAATTGCGACTAGGAAGGCTACCTTCCATGTTAAGAATTGCATTTGACATGAGTGCAAAGGTTCAAATGGTGGACCCATAAGTCACGTAAGCACTATGTTTAAATTCCAAGAAGGAACTGGAGGTGTTCTGGGAGGAATGATGCGTTTTAAGCATTCCACAAAGGCTTTAATAACAGGAACTCTAAATAAAGAGCTGTGCTGTATATTTTGTAAATATGCTGAAATTGCAGTAAGATGTATTTTTATAGAAGAGAATGCTAAATTTGATTTTTGTAAATGAAGTAAATAGCATACAATATCTTGTACTGATGCTGTAAGAGGGGCAATCTGTTTAGATTGACAATAATATACACATCTTTTCCATTTATTAGCATAGCACTGTCTAGTAGTGGGTTTTCTTGCTTGTTTAATCACTTCCATCCATTCTGATGGTAGTTGTAAATACCCAAACTCTATGATTTCAGGAGCCAAATCGCCAAATTGAGTGTGTTGGGATTAGGGTGTCTGATCTGCCCTTTGTTTTGTGTCAACAGGTCTGGTCTGTTTGGGAGTTTGGAGTGTGGTACTACTGATAGGTCTAATACTGTTGTGTACCACGGTTGACGAGCCCACGTTGGCGCTATGAGTATCATATTGAGTGTGTTTTGACACAATTTGTTGACTACAAATTGAATGAGTAGGAGGGGGAAAAGCGTAAGCAAATATCCCTGACCAATTGATCCATAGAGCATTGCCCTTGGATAGGGGATGTGGGTGTCTGGATGCAAAGTTTTGGCATTTTGCGTTTTCGCTTGAGGCGAACAGATCTATGTTTGGTGTTCCCCATTCTTGAAAGTATTTTTGAAGTGCCTGAGGATGAATCTCCCACTCGTGTATTTGTTGATGATTTCTGCTGAGAACATCTGCTAGTTGGTTGTGTATCCCTGGAATGTATTGTGCTACCAGGTGAATTTGGTTGTGTATTGTCCATTTCCAATTTTTTTGAGCTAGGAGTGAGAGTTGGGACGAATGTGTCCCTCTTTGCTTGTTTAGGTAATACATGGTGGTCATGTTGTCTGTTTTGATTAGGACATTCTTCTGAGTGAGAAGAGGCTGAAAAGCTTTGAGTGCTAGGGAGACAGCTAACAACTCTAAGTGATTTATGTGTAGCTGTTTGTGTTGGGCATCCCATTGTCCTTGGATGTTGTGATTGTTGAGGTGAGCTCCCCAGCCAGTCTTTGATGCAGTTGTTGTAATTATAGTCTGAGGCACAGGGTCTTGAAAAGGCCGCCCCTTGTTTAGATTTGTGGAATTCCATCACTGAAGGGACATGTATGTTTGGCAGTCTATCAACAATAGATCTTGAAGTTGACTGTGTGCCTGTGACCATTGTTGTTCAAGGCACTGTTGTAAGGGGCGCATGTTTAGTCTTGCATTTGGAACGATTGCAATACAAGATGCCAACATCCCTAACATCTTCTTGACAAATCTGACAGTGTACTGTTGACCTGTCTGTATCTGTGTGATTATATTTTGGAATGCTTGTATTCTTTGCATATTCGGACTTGCTATAATTTTTTGAGTATTTAGTATTGCACCTAAATACTGTTGTATCTGCGCAGGTTGCAGTTGTGACTTTTGGTAATTTATTGAGAACCTTAGCGTGTGCAGGGTTTGTATTATGTAATGCGTATGGTTTTGACACTGCGTATGACTGTTTGATTTTATTAGCCAATCGTCTAGATATGGAAAGACATGTATATGTTGTCTTCTTAGAAAGGCTGCGACTACTGCTAGGCACTTTGTGAACACCCTAGGCACTTTGTGAACACCCTTTTTGCTGTTGTTATTCCGAAGGGTAACATTTTGAACTGATGGTGCTTTCCTTGAACGACAAACCAGAGATATCTTCTGTGCGCCGGATGGATGGGTATATGCAAATACGCATCCTTGAGGTCTAATGTTGCCATGAAATCGTGTTTTGAAGTAGTGGGATAACATCCTGGAGAGTTACCATGTCAAATTGTTCTGACAGGATGTAAAGGTTGAGGGTCCTGAAATCTAATATTGGCCTTAGGGTGCCATCCTTTTTGGGAATCAGGAAGTATAGTGAGTAAACTCCCATCCCTATTTGATTTTGTGGCACGGTGTTCTATTGCTTGTTTGAGTAATAGAGATCTGACTTCTTCTTGTAACAGATTGATGTGTTCTGTGGATAATTTGTGTGGTTTTGGTGGAATGATTGGAGGAGTTTGTATCAATTCTGGGCAATAACCATTGGGGATAATTGATAGTACCCAACTGTCTGTGGTAATGTTTTGCCAATTGGTGTGGAACTTTTGTTATCTTCCTCCCACAGGGGAGGTGTGGAGTGGAAGGGAAGGAAACAAGTCACTGTGTGATGTGCTGTGAGGTTTGTTTACATGTTTGGCATTTCCCTCTACTTCTGGGATACTGTCCCCTATATGTGCCCTTAAAACCACCCCGTTGGTATTGAGGCTGGTAGGCTGGTTTTGCCTGCGATGTGGATGCCTCTGCTGTTTGAGCTCTAAATCCACCTCTAAACTGAGGTTTCCGAAAGGATCCCCTGTATGGTGTGGTGTAAGGTGCACCCACAGCTTTTGTGGAGTCTGAATCCTTACGCAATTTTTCAATTGCAGTGCCCACTTCTGAGCCGAAAAGTTGTTTTTTGTTGAACAGCATATTCAACACCGCTTGTTGGATTTCAGGTTTGAAACCCGAGGACCTAAGCCATGAATCCCTCCTTATTGTTACAGCAGTGTTGACACTCCTGGCAGCGGTGTTTAATGCATCTAGGACAGACCTAATCTGGTTATTGGTGATGGCTTGCCCTTCCTCCACTATTTGCTGTGCCCTTTTTTGATGTTCCTTGGGGAGATGCTGGATTATGTTTTGCATCTTATCCCAATGGGCCCTATCGTATCTAGTCAACAACCCCCTGTGAGTTGGATATTTTCCATTGATTGGCTGCCTGGGATGCAACTCTCTTCCATGCAGCATCAAATTTCCTATTCTCCATGTCTGGTGGGGGTGCATCACCTGATGACTGTGAATTTGCCCTCTTTCGGGCAGCACTTACTAGTACTGAGTCTGGAGAGAGCTGCTGTGCTATGTAGACAGGACCAGAGGGAGGTGGCTTGTATTTCTTCTCTATCCTGGGAGTAATTAGCCTTGCTTTGACTGGCTCGCTAAATATTTGTTCAGCGTGTTTTAGCATGCCGGGGAGCATAGGGAGCGACTGGTATGTTTAATGTGTGAAGGTGAGTGTTTTAAACAAAAAATCGTCCTCCAACGGTTCAGTGTGCATGGTGACACTGAGGTATGCTGCGGCCCTAGCTAAAACTTGATTGTACCCTGTACTCCCCTCAGGTGGTGAAGGCTTAGAGGGATAGCAGTCTGGGTCGTTGTCAGAAATGGGATCTGGATCATAAAGATCCCATGGGTCTACATTGTCTTGTTGCGAGTCAAACTAATGTGATGGTGACTGCAATGGTGTAGGACTTTTAGAAGGAGAGATATGCAGGTGTGGAGAGTGAGAAGGAGAATGAGGAGGTGGTGGTCTCTCCTTTAGCTTTGGCACTTTAGCTGGAGGATGTGCAGTGTCCAATTCCTCCTGAAGGGCTAATTTCCTCTTAGGTTTTAGAGGAGGTGCTGTTAAGATTCTGCCAGTTTCTTTATGGATATGAATCCTGGCTTGCCTTTCATACATTACTTCAAGTATTGGCTTACCTTGGGAGTCCTCCTCAGAAGTTTTGTGGCTTTCTTTGGGTGTTCTAGAAAGTCCATGCTCCTCGGTGTAACCTGCTCTTTTCGGCTCCGAAGCTGGCTTTTTCGGTATCGAAAAAGATGGTGTAGTGGATGGTCTCTGCTCCGAAAGGGATTTCTGAAATTTCGACTCAGAAGGCGTACTCACGTTTTGTCCTGCCATGACCGGTATGTCTTCCTCGGATTCCTGGTTGGAGTCGGAACCTCGAACAGAGACTGCTGTCTGCATGATCACTTCCTCTTCGGCGTCGACATGTTCAGAGCTTTTGGAAGCCATCTCGAGCCTTCGTGCTCTTCTGTCCGGAAGTGTCTTTTTTGATTGAAAGGATTGGCAGGCCTCGAAATTTTCTTCCCGATGATCTGGGGAAAGGATAAGATTACAGACAAGGTGTTGGTCTGTATAAGGGAATTTGGCGTGTCACCAAGGACAGAACCGGAATGGAGTCCGATCCATGTGGCTTCCACGCGGTCGGCCCGACCAGGCCAGAGTTGGGCACGTGCCCCGAAGGGCAAGTAGAGATGTCTCTTCCAATGGTACCGAAGTGTCGATAGAAGATGTAACCCGATCGATACAATACCAGTGAAAAATGAAGCATTTTTAAGGTTTTCTGAATCGAACTATTGGAGCTAAAGGAAACACGTCTGAACCCGACGGAAATAAAACAATCTAACATGGAGTCGATGCCCATGCGCAATGGAGCCGAAGAGGAAGAGTCACTCGATCCTGTGACTCTAAAACACTTCTTCGAAGAAAAACAACTTATAACACTCCGAGCCCAATGCTAGATGGCAGAAGTATATGCACAGCATGTGTATCTGCAGCTACACACACCTTTACGGCTTGAGACATTGTGCAGAAAAGTGTCTCAGCTTTCAGAATGTCTAATGTACTGCTTTTATTGCATGTTCCCCTTGCTATAGAGAGGTGTGCATTCACCATAGTAGGCCTTAAGAGTGAGTTGGGTGAATATACACAGCAGTTTTAAAAAAACTGCACCAACCCGAAGAAAATACGTTTGAAACATTTCTACTGATGGCTGGGAAATAAATAAATCAGGCTGCTGTCTACCAACAGCAACAATCCAAAGTGACAGTGAGCTCATTGACAGTGTAGTTAAGTACCTTGATGAGAGGCTTCCAAATGTTAACTGAAGGCCAGTTCAAATATTTCAGGCATTTGATTATACACTATGGCCAGAAAGGAGAGAGGATCTCTATAAATTTGGGCTCTCATAGTGAGGCAATTGTTCAACATTTTAAAGTACTTTTCACCACAGATGAGAGGTTGGCAATTGTAAGGGAGTTTTGTGGACTTAAAACTCATATGAAAAGCTTTCAGACTAAAGCATTCCTGTATTTCCTGCATACTCCATCCTGCTGGCAACAAAACCTTCCATGTTGACTAATATTATTGAAGCCTATGGAGATGATGGTCACACTGAGTGTGTCTACAGCAGAAGCTGAGCATGTGTTTTATCCAATGAATATCATTAAGAGCCCACTTAGAACACAATTAAATCCAGATGTTCAATGTTCTCCAAGAATAATACTTCTTAAAACAGATGGACCCAGCTTTAAAGAATATGAACCCAGCAGAGCTATTGATCTCTGGCTCACAACAGGAAGCACAAAGCATGTGTGCGCGGACATAAGATGCCACATCGATCATAACTATTGAAGTATTGTCAATATCAGACTTAGAGCAGTCTGCCCATGCAAGATCATTTGTTGATGTATTCCTATACAATTTCTAAACTTTTGGATAATAGGGATAATATTGCTTTTGAGGTTTTTCTTTAGCAGGATTACAAAGCACGGAATTGTTACTGATTTAATCAAACAAAATAAAAATATAGTACATGTTCTGTGTCAGCCCTTTATAATTGATGTAGGAAGCAGGTGGGGCAAGTAGATTTTTCTGGACACGCAGACGCCATTAGCATTTTGGCCCTTGACGAACTACATTATAAAAATTCCACACCTCTGGGAGATATGGCATTATGCTTTGCCAACTGTAATTTTGTATACTACATCATTTTTTTAATGTATGCCCGAGATGCCTTGTGTGAAAACTTAATAGCACAATACAGGGGGGCTCAGGTGGTTATGGTGACAAGCAAATAAAAGGCGTGATTGGTTTACAAGCAAAAAATATTTCCAGTTCATTGTGAAAAGTTTTGATAAACACAGTTCTGACAGATTGTGAAACATGTTAAAGTCAATAGCATTTATTTGGTTACCTGAAATGCCACAGATTAACTTTTGTAGGGAAAGATTTTTGTGTTGGTTTGAAACTCTGATAAAGACTAAGAGAAGATTTGCACTGCAATAATTTTTCATAGAATCTTTCAGCCATGTGTCAGGCTTTTGTAATGAACACACATTATTAAATAAATCCACGCATATAAATATATGCAGCTACACATAGGGCCTTTGTATCACAAATATTCTGCCATTGGTACAAATGTCATTTACACTCCACATCTATGAGTCTAATGCACAGGGTTATGGTTCAGTCATTGGCTCACATTCCTTGTGAATGACAGCATGTTCTAATCACATATAGATCCACTTGAAAGAGTATACTTCAATGGGCTAGTTGGCCAGTCCTTTAGTTTTCTATTATAGCTTTAATTTCTTTGCTTCTCCTTAGCATATTTTAATGTTTAACAAGAAACTACAGCCCCCAAGGAACTGCTAATGGATCCCTTGCTTGCCACTCATTTTATCTACAGTGCGCTGCACCCCACGTGCCACTGCCTCTAAAGTAAACCATTATGAAATGCTGTTGTCTGTAGTGTATCTTCATTTTACCATTACTAGGTGGCCAACACTAGTTCTAAATCTAACAGCCATGTTGGAACTTCAAAAAGATAGACATGTACAATACTTCTGCAAAATTTTCATATTTAGCTTTGCTACTGCAAGCATTTGCCTTCCGTGATTAGACAGCATGTTTTGTTTCCTACCAGTACACTTTATTGATCTTGTATACTTTGTTTAGTATGTTTTGTTGTGTCAGCAGATTAATACAAAATGAGTCAGTGGACGGATAAATGGATGCACATGTGCACAGAAGAGTAACAGAGTGCCTGGATGACCTATCAAGATCTTACACCCATCAATGCCAAAAAGCATTTTTATTCATAAACCAGACCCCATTGCATTCCCAATGCTTGTTTTTTCAGATGTTTAAGGTTTTCAGCTAAAACGTGGCGCACGCATAGAGGCAACCTACATTGTGATCTCACAGCTAACAGATTACACACCTCACAGCTGTACGTGTGGGGCACAACCCAAAAGGTCCCAACTCATTCTCTGACCAACCCACTGAATTTTGGTGAAACTCCCTAAACTTTCAGCTTTTTTCAGTGCTCTACTATTCCCCTTGTAGATTCTCAGAGATCTTGGACTTTTCCACATTTTCCTATAGCCTCTTGCTGAAAAAACCCTCAATTTTCCTAGTTCTGAAAATGAGTACTCTATCATGTTTCTAGAATCGAAGCAACAATATCTATATTACATAAAAGCACAACTGCATAAGTAGTTCCATGCACGGACAGGGATTACTTATTATGCAGATGCACAAACTGGGCAAGAGCAGAATGTCATCACTCAGTCTGGCAATCCAATAACTGAAGGGGGTGTCCGTAAGCCGATGCTGTATGGTATGGCATGGTGGGTAGAAGCAAAATGTGAATGCCCAATGGATGAAGAGAGCTGACCGAAAGCCCCAGTATGTATTTTTATTGTAAGTATTTGCTTACAACAAAACATAAAAATAAAAAAAACACTCCTCTCACACTAACATAAGAAGGCTACAACAAAACCGAAAGGAACAGCTGAAGGAGTAACACATCACATAAGGAAAACACACCAATCATTAATTATGCCAGCAGTCATACCAAATGTTTCCGCCAGTACCAATATGCCAGTATCAACTTGTCAGCCTCAAGTGCACACACTTTGTTCAAAGAAAGTCTCTACCCATATGTGTGTGTGTGTGTGTGTGTGTGTATATATGGAAAATGTCACTTACCCAGTGTACATCTGTTCGTGGCATGTTCCGCTGTAGATTCACATGCCATGCATAGGTCCTGCCATCTAGTGTTGGGCTCGGAGTGTTACAAGTTGTTTTATCTCGAAGAAGTGTTTTCGAGTCACGGGATCGAGTGACTCCTCCTCTTCGGCTCCATTACGCATGGGCATCGACTTCATCTTAGATTGTTTTCCCGCAGAGGGTAAGGTAGAAGTGATAGAGTATAAAGAAAAGAGATGTCCATGCAAATGGAACTGAAATATATATATATATATATATATATATATATATATATATATATATATATATATATATATACATACATACATACATACATATGTACAAATGTTTGTTGTAACTTAAACGGCTACAGGCTCCCGGGGAGGCGGGTGGGCGCATGTGAATCTGCAGTTGGACATGCCACGAACAGATGTACACTTGGTAAGTGACATTTTCCGTTCCATGGCATGTGTAGCTGCAGATACACATGCTATGCATAGACTACAAAGCAGTTTTCCTCCCATAAGTGGTGGTCAGCCTGTAGGAGTTAAAGTTGTTTGAAATAGTGTTCTTAGTACAGCCTGTCCTACTGTGTCTTGTTGCGCTGCTAACACATCTACACAGTAATGCTTGGTAAATGTATGGGGTGTTGACCAAGTGGCTGCTTTACAAATCTCTGTCATTGGTATATTTCCTAAAAAGGCCATTGTTGCACCTTATTTTTCTGGTGGAATTTGCTTTTGGTGTTACTAATAGCTGTCTTTTGGCTTTTAGGTAATACGTTTGGATGCATTTTACTATCCATCTAGCTAGTCCTTGTTTTGAGATTGGATTTCCAGTATGTGGTTTTTAGAATGCCACAAATAACTGTTTAGTTTTCCTAAATGATTTTGTTTTGCAATGTAATACATTAAAGCTCTTTTAATGTCTAATGTATGCAGCGCTCTTTCTGCTATTGAGTCTGTCTGTGGGAAGAAGACTGGAAGTTCCACTGTTTGGTTGATATGAAACAGTGAGATCACTTTAGGTAGGAATTTTGGGTTTGTGCGAAGTACTACTTTATGTTTGTGTACTTGTATAAAGGGTTGTTCAACAGTGAATGCTTGTATTTCACTAACTCTTCGTAATGAAGTGATTGCAACGAGGAATGCTATTTTCCACGTTAGATATTGAATCTGACACGAATGCATGGGTTCAAATGGTGGACCCATGTTCGTGAGTACAATACTGAGATTCCATGAAGGCACTGGAGGTGTTCTTGGTGGTATGATACGTTTTAGCCCTTCCATGAAGGCTCTGGTAACAGGGACTCTAAATAAAGACGTTTGTTGTACATTTTGTAAATAAGCTGAAATAGCTGTGAGATGTATTTTGATGGATGAAAAACCCAAATTTGCTTTTTGTAGATGAAGTAAATAACCTACAATGTCTTGTATTTATGCAGAAAAAGGTGTAATTTGTTTGGATTGACAGTAGAAAACAAACCTTGTCAATTTGTTTGCATAGCACTGCCTGGTAGTGGGTTTTCTTGCTTGTTTAATTACTTCCATACATTCTGGTGGAAGATGTAGATATCCAAACTCTAAGACTTCAGGAGCCAAATTGCTAGATTGAGTATTGCTGGACTTGGATGTCTGATTAGTTTTTTGTTTTGTGTCAACAGATCCGGTCTGTTTGGCAGTTTGATGTGTGGTACAAGTGACAGGTCTAACAATGTCATGTACCATGGTTGACATGCCCACGTTGGCGCTATAAGTATGAGTTTGAGTTTTTGTGACGCAGTTTGCTGACCAGAAATGGAATGAGCGGGAGAGGGGGGAAAGCGTAAGCAAATATCCCTGACCAGTTGATCCATAGAGTATTGCCCTTGGATAGAGTGTGGGAACCTGGATGCGAAGTTTTGGCATTTCGCGTTTTCGCTGGTGGCGACTAGATCTATGTCTGGTGTTCCCCACTGGTGAAAGTATTTTTGAAGTACTTGGGGGTGAATTTCTCACTTGTGTGTTTGTTGATGATCCCGGCTGAGATAATCTGCCAATTGATAGTGTATCCCTGGAATGTATTGTGCTACAGGGTGAATGTTGTTGTGTATTGCCCAATGCCAAATCTTTTGTGCTGGAAGGCATAGTTGTGATGAGTGGGTCCCTCCTTGTTTGTTTAGGTAGTACATTGTAGTCATGTTGTCTGTTTGATGAGAATGTGTTTGTGAACGAGAAGAGGTTGAAAGGCTTTGAGTGCTAGAAATACGGCTAGCAATTCTAAGTGGTTTATGTGAAGTTGTTTGTGTTTGTTGTCCCATTGTCCCTGAATGTTGCGATTGTTGAGGTGTGCTCCCCATCCAATTATTGATGCATCTGTTATAAGTGTGGCTTGAGGCACAGGGTCTTGAAATGGCCGCCCTTTGTTTAAATTTGTGGAATTCCACCACTGAAGCAAGATGTGTGTTTGGCGGTCTATCAACACTAGATCTTGAAGTTGACCATGTGCCTGTGAACATTGTTTTGCAAGGCACTTTTGTAAGGGCCGCATGTTTAGTCTTGCATTTGGGACAATGGCGATGCATGATGCCATCATGCCCAACAGTTTCATGACAAACTTGACTGTGTACTTTTGGTTTGTCTGAATTTGTGGTAATATATTGTGGAATGACTGTACCCTTTGTGGACTTGGACTTGCAAGTGCTGTCTGGGTATTTAATGTGGCTCCTAAATACTGTTGAACTTGTGCTGGTTGTAAGTGAGAGTTTTGGTAGTTTGAAAACCCTAACGTATGTAGGGTCTGTATAACATAATGCGTATGGTGTTGACACTGTGTCTGGCTGTTGGATTTTATTAGCCAGTCGTTGAGATATGAGAAGACAAGGATGTGTTGCCTTCTTATGTAGGCTGTGACTACGGCAAGGCATTTTGTAAATACTCTGGGAGCTGTTGTTATCCCGAAAGGTAACACCTTGAACTGGTAATGTTTGCCTTGTATTACAAACCTGAGATATTTCCTGTGCGCTGGATGGATGGGTATGTGAAAATACGCATCTTTGAGGTCCAATGTTGCCATAAAATCTTGTCGTAACAGTGGGACTACACCCGTAGTGTTCAAATGTGAAAGTGTTCTGATACGATGTAAAGATTGAGGGTTCTGAGATCTAGTATTGGTCTCAATGTTCCGTCTTTTTTGGGAATAAGGAAATACAGGGAGTAAACCCCTGTTCCTATTTGATGATGTGGTACAAACTATATGGTTTGTTTGAGTAATAGTGACTGTACCTCTGTTTGAAACACTGAAATGTGTTTGGAGGGGAGATTTTGTGGTTTTGGAGGTATATCTGGAGGAATGCGTGCGAATTCTATGCAGTAACCATTTTGGATAATGGATAAGACCCAATTGTCTGTGTGATGGGTAACCAGTGTGTGTGAAACTTTTGCAGTCTTCCTCCCACAGGGGAAGTGTGGTGAGGGAAGATGTGGAGCAAGTCACTGTTTTGTGTGTGAGGTTTGCTTTGATGGCTGATATTTTCCCCTACCTTTGGGGAATTGGCCCCTGTAGGTTCCTCGAAACCCACCTCTTTGGTACTGAGGCTGGTAAGACGGTTTTGATTGTGAGGTAGATGCCTCAGATGTTTGGGCTCTAAAACCTCCCCTGTACAGAGCACCCATGGCTTTAGCAGTGTTAGAGTTCTTTTTAATTTTTTCAATGGCTATATCAACCTGAGTGCCAAAAACAGTTTTTCATTAAATGGCATGTTAAGGACAGCCTGCTGGATTTCTGGTTTAAACCCTGACGACCGAAGCCATGCATGTCTTCTAATGGTGACCGCAGTATTGATTGTTCTTGCTGCTGTGTCTGCGGAGTCTAGAGCTGACCTAATTTGATTATTTGTAATAGCCTGCCCTTCCTCGACTATTTTCTGGGCTCTTTTTTGTTGATCCTTGGGGAGATGCTGGATAATATCTTTCATCTCGTCCCAGTGGGGGCTATCGTACCTAGCCAGTAGTGCTTGGGAGTTGGCTATTCTCCATTGATTAGCCGCTTGTGATGCTACTCTTTTACCAACAGCATCAAATTTCCTGCTTTCTTTATTTGGTGGCGGTGCATCAGCAGACGACTGGGAGTTAGCCCTTTTCCTTGCTGCGCTGACAACTACGGAATCTGGAGGTAGCTGCTGGGTAATGAAAGCTGGGTCAGAAGGAGGCAGCTTACATTTCTTTTCTACCCTAGGAGTGATGACTCTTGCCTTAACTGGTTCCTGAAAAATCTGATGTGCATGTTTTAACATGCCAGGAAGCATGGGGAGAGACTGGTACGTAGTGTGGGTGGAGGATAATGTATTAAAGAGAAAATCATGCTCAAGAGGTTCTGTGTGCATGGTTACGTAATGGTATGACGCTGTCCTAGCTAGTACATGAGTGTATGAGGTGCTATCCTCTGGGGGTGATGGTTTTGACGGATAGCAGTCTGGACTGTTATCAGAAATGGGATCATCGTAAAGGTCCCATGGGTCGACATTATCTTGGTGTGAATCTGCAGAGTGTACTGGAGACTGTGCAGTGGGGGTAGTAGATGGAGAGACAGTCAGGTGAGGAGAATGAGGAGGAGACTGATGAGGTGAGAACTGAGGAGGTGGAGATTTTTGTTTGGGTTTTGGCACTTTAGCTGGTGGCTGATCAGTGTCCAATTGTCATTGAAAGGCCAGAATCCTCTTTGTTTTTAGAGGAGGTGCAGTTAGGATCTTGCCAGTGTCTTTATGAATCTGAATTCTGGCCTGTCTTTCATCAAATTCCTCCATTTGCATAAGTTCCTCAGAAAATCTATGGCTTTCTTTAAGTTATTTGGAAAGTCAATGCTCTTCTGTGTATATGGGTCTCTTTGGCTCTGAAGCCGGTTTCCTCTGGTTTGAAAGGCCTGGAGCAGATGTTGGCCTCGGCTCTGAGAGGGATTTGAGGCTTCGACTCGATAGGTCGGTGTTTGCCTATTTCGGAGCCTGTGCTTCGGCTCGAGTCCGAAGGCTTCGTGGCATGGCCTTTCTCGGTGCTGAAGTTGTTGCTTGGTCACCAGAAGTCTTTTTATGGGTGGAGCCATGGCCTTCTGGCAGTGGCATCCCAGAGGCCTTGTGTTTGGGCTTGGATTGGACAGGGGCAGGCGTACTCACGTGCTGTCCTGCCGTGACTGGTCTGTCATTGTCGGACTCTTGCTCGGAGTCGGACCCCTGAGCGTAGACTGCAGTGTGCATAATCTCCTCTTCTACCACGTAGACACGTTCGGTGCTTCTGGATGCCATTTCCCACCTTCCCGCTCTTTGGTCCTGTAGAGTCTTCTTCGAGCGGAAGGATCTGCAGGCCTCGAAAGTATCCTCTTGGTGGTCTGGAGATAGACACAGGTTACAGACAAGATGTTGGTCGGTATAAGGGAACTTGGCGTGGCACAGAGGGCAGAAACAAAACGGGGTCCGGTCCATGAGGCTTCGACAAGGCTTTGGTCGGCCCGACCAGGCCCGAGTTGGGTGTGGGTGCCCCGAAGGGCAAGTAAGGAGTTGAATCCGCCAGTACCGAAGTGTCGATGATAGATGGTACGCGATCGAAACAATACCAACGAATTAGAGAGTTTGTAGCACTTTTCCGACTCGAACTACTGGAGCGAAAAGAAACACGTCCGAATCCAATGGCGGAAAGAAAACAATCTAAGATGGAGTCGATGTCCATGTGCAAGGGAGCCGAAGAGGAGGAGACACTCGATCCCGTGACTCGAAAACACTTCTTCGAAGAAAACAACTTGTAACACTCCGAGCCCAACAATAGATGGCAGGATCTATGCATAGCATGTGTATCTGCAGCTACACATGCCATCGAACATATATATATATATATATATATATATATATATAATGTCACTTTCCCAGTGTACATCTGTTCGTGGCATGTAGTGCTGCAGATTCACATGCTATGCATAGCTCTTCCGACATCTAGTGTTGGGCTCAGACGGGTTACAAGTCGTTTTTCTTCGTAGAAGTCTTTTCAGAGTCACAGGATCGAGTGACTCCTCCTCTCGGTTACAGTGCACATGGGCATCCACTCCATCGTTAGATTGTTTTCCTGCAAAGGGCGAAGGAAGGAGTGAGAGTATAAGAATATAAAGAGATGTCCATGCAAGTGTAAATGTATCTACATATGTACAAATGATAAACTTAAACGACTACAGGCTTCCGAAGAGAAGGGAGGGTGCATGTGAATCTGCACCACTAGATGACACGAACAGATGCACACTGCATGACATTTTCTATTCAATGGCATGTGTAGCTGCAGATACACATGCTATGCATAGAGTACAAAGCAGTTAGTCCTCCCAAAAATAGCAGTGGCTAGCCTGTAGGAGTTGAAGTTGTTTGAAATAGTGTTCTTAAGACCGCTTGGCCTACAGGGGCCTGTTGCTGTGAGAAAACATCAACACAATAGTGTTTAGTAAAGGTAGGAGGAGTAGACCATATGGCAGCTTTGCATATATCAGCCATTGGTAGGTTTCCTAAAAATGCCATTGACACCTTTCTTTCTTGTAGAATGTGCTCTAGGAGTGATCAAGAGTTGCCTTTTTCCCTTGATGTAGCAAAAACAACAAGTGATGGACGGAATGCTGAACATTGTCAAACACTCACCCCCAGTCACAGATCTGGGTTTAATCCATCGTTCTTTTGCTGGAAACAAGCATCCTGGGACCGGTTTCGGGGTTTCACCCCTCATCAGCCAGGCTAGCTTGAATCCAGTGGCATGGGAAGCACAGGACCCACGTCTGGGCATACCCTTTCCACTTAGGGCGACAAAGCAAAAACAACAAGTGATGGACGGAATGCTGAACATTGTCAAACACTCACCCCCAGTCACAGATCTGGCTTTAATCCATCGTTCTTTTGCTCACCATGCCACCCCAGTTTGGACCCAGCCATATGCAAATCAGTCTTGACCCTGTTCCTCATGGGAACAGTCCAGCCCAAACTGCCAAGCCAGGTCCTCACTGGACCGGAAACAAGCATCCTGGGACCGGTTTCGGGGTTTCACCCCTCATCAGCCAGGCTAGCTTGAATCCAGTGGCATGGGAAGCACGGGACCCACGTCTGGGCATACCCTTCCCACTTAGGGCGACAAAGCAAAAACAACAAGTGATGGACGGGATGCTGAACATTGTCAAACACAAATCTGGTCTGTTTGGAAGTTTGGAATGAGGTATTACAGACAGGTCTAAGAGTGTTGTGTACCAGTGTTGGTGTGCCCATGTTGGGGCTATGAGTATCATGATAAGAGATGTTTGACGTAGTTTGCTGACCAGAAAGAGAAGGAGTGGGAGAGGGGGGAAAATCGTCAGCAAATATCCATGACCAGGTGATCCATAGAGCATTGCCCTTGGATAGAGGATGTGGGTGTCTGGATGCAAAGTTTTGGCATTTTGCATTTAATTGTTGCGAAAAGGTCTATTTCTGGTGTTCCCCACTTTTGAAAGTACTTTTGAAGTACTTGGGTGTGAATCTCCCATTCGTGAGTTTGTTGGTGATTTCTGCTTAGGAGATCCGCTAACTGATTGTGTATTCCTGGAATGTATTCTGCTAATAGATGAATGTGATTGTGAATTGCCCATTTCCATATTGTTTGGGCTAGTAGAGATAGTTGAGATGAATGTGTCCCATCCTGTTTTTTGAGGTAATACATGGTTGTCATGTTGTCTGTTTTTATCAGAACATTCTTGTGTTTGAGAAGGGGCTGAAACACTTTAAGGGCACGAAACACTGCCAATACCTCTAGGTGGTTTAAGTGAAGTTGTTTCTGTTTGGGATCCCATTTCCTGTGAATGGTATGATTGTTGAGATGAGCTCCCCAACCTATCATTGACGCATCTGTTGTTATGGTCTGAGGTACAGGGTCTTGAAATGACCGCCCCTTCATTAGATTGCTAAGATTCCACCATTGAAGGGACGTGTGCATATGGCAGGTCCATCAACACTAGATCTTGAAGCTGACCCTGTGCCTGAGACCATTGTGAGAGGCATTGTTGTTAAGGCCTCATATTTAGTCTTGCATGTGGAACTATGGCTATGCAAGATGCCATCATCCCTAGAATTGTCATGATCAATCTTACAGTGTATTGTTGATTGGATATGTGGGATGAGATTTTGGAAAGCTTGTATCCTCTGTATATTTGGATATGCTAGGGCTTTTTGAGTATTTAGAATAGCACCTAGGTAAGGTTGTACCTGTGCTTGTTGAAGGTGTGACTTCTGATAATTAAGGGTGAACCCTAGTGTATGAAGTGTTTCTATTACATATTGAGTGTGTTGTTGGTATTGTATACAACAGCTTGATTTTATTAGCCAATCGTCTAGATGTGGAAAGACGTGAATGTGTGGTCTTCTTAAGTAGGCTGCTACTACTGCTAGACATTTTGTGAACACTCTTGGAGCTGTTGTTATGCCGAATGGCAAAACTTTGAACTGGTAATGTTTTCCTGCTGTGACGAACCTGAAGTATTTTCTGTGAGCTGGATGTATGGGTATATGGAAATACGCATCTTCGAGGTCTAAAGCAGTCATGTAATCTTGCTTTTATAATAGTGGAATGACATCCTGCAGAGTTACCATGTGAAAATGTTCTGACAGGATGTATAGATTGAGAGGTCTGAGGTCTAGGATAGGCCTTAGAGTGCTATCTTTTTTGGGAATTAGGAAGTATAGTGAGTATACACCTGTTCCTTCTTGAGAATGTGGGACCAATTCTACTGCTTGTTTTAGTAGTAGGGATTGTACTTCCTGTTGTAACAGAACATTGTGTTTTGGGGACAATTTGTGGTAACGTGGTGGAATGTTTGGAGGGGTGGAGATGAACTCTAGGCAATAGCCATTGCAGATAATTGATAACACCCAATTGTCTGTGGTGATGTTTTGCCAATGTTAGTGGAATTGTTGTAGACTTCCTCCCACAGGAGATGTGGGGGTGGAGGGGTGGGAAAGAAGTCAGTTTGGATGGTGTAGTGGCTTGCTTTGAGGCTTGGAATTTGCCTGTTTCTGAAATATTGTTCTCCATAGGACTCTCTAAAGCCCCCTCGCTGATATTGTGTCCGTTGTCCCTGCTTTGACTGGGAGGTAGAAGGTTCAGAGGATTGTGGTTTAAATCCTCCTCTGAATTGGGGCCTGCAAAAGGAGCCTCTACATGGGGTGGTATATAATGCTCCCATTGCCTTTGCAACATCTGAGTCCTTTCTCTATGGTGGTATCCACCTCAGGCTCAAATAAATGTTTTTTTATTGAAAGGCATGTTAAGTACTGTCTGTTGAATTTCTGGTTTAAAACCAGAAGAGCATAACCATGCATGCCTTCGTATTGTAATGGCTGTATTTACACTCCTTACGGCTTTATCAGCAGCATAGAGGTCAGACCTTATCTGAATATTGCTTATAGCCTGTCCTTCCTCTACAACCTGTTGTGCTCTCTTTTGATGGCCTTTTGGGAGTTGCTGTATGAATTCTTGCATCTCATCCCAGTGGGCTCTATCGTATCTGGCAAGTGCTTGCGAATTTGCAGTTCACCACTGATTAGCCGCCTGAGTGGCTACTCTTCTTGCCAGCAGCATCAAAGTTCCTACTCTCCTTATCAGGTGGAGGAGCATCTCCTGATGATTGGCTGTTAGCTCTTTTCCTAGCCGCACTCACCACTACCGAGTCTGGAGGAACTTGATGTGTGATGTAGTCTAGGTCTATAGGAGCAGGTTCATATTTGTTGTCAATTCTAGGAGTAATTACTCTAGCTTTGACTGGCTCACTAAATATTTGGCCAGCATTCCAGGCAACATTGGGAGACACTTGTACCTAGAATGAGTGGAAGACAGTGTTGAATAAAAGGGGTTCAGAGTGCATAATCACCCCATGGTAAGCAGCTGCTCTAGAAACTACCTGAGTGTAGGCAGTAGTGTAATCTGGTGGAGAAGGCTTGGAGGGGTATAGATCAGGATCATTGTCTGGAATGGGATCAGGGTCAAACAGATCCCAAGGATCCACTGTATCTCCATGCGAGTATAGTGAGTGTGTTGGAGAAGGAAATGGTGGTGGACTATTGTGAGGTGGTGAAAAAGAAAGCTGTGGAGAGTGAGGAGGAAAAGTAAGGAAAGGCCCTGGCTTCTCCTTTTGTTTTTGAACCTTTGCTGGTGGTTGGGCAGAGTCTAATTCCTCTTGAAAGGCCAGCTTTCTTTTAGTCTTTAAAGGAGGTGCAGTCAAAATTCTGCCAGTCTCTTTATGTATATGAATTCTAGGTTGTCTTTCATCCATAATGTCCAATATTGGCTGAATCTCAGTGTCCTCATGATCAAGATTGTAAGATTCTTGCATCAGCTTCGAGATTTGTTTACATTTACTCGAAAGTCCTTGTTCCTCTGTGTATGAGACTTTTTTCGGTCCCAAAAATGAAGTGGGCTGTTTTGGCTCCGGAGCAGGGCGTCAAATCTTTGACTCCGATTGAGGACACTTACTGGAGTCTGAGGTGGAACTTCTGACCGACTTGCTCGACTCCGAAGTAGACGGAGTAGCCTTTTTCGGCGCCGAACCAGAGGGTCGGTCACCTATAGTCTTTTTTCAGTCCGAACCATGGCCTTCCGGCAGTAGTGTACCCAAGGCCTTCTGTCGTTTTTTTATGTATGGTAGTAGGGGCAGACGGACTCACATGCTGGCCAGCCGTGATGGGTCTATCTTCTTCGGATTCCTGCTCGGAATCAGTATCTCAAATGGAGACTGCTGTCTGCACCTGTTCTTCTTCCGTGATGTCGAGATGTTCTGTGCTGTTCGACGCCATTTCCAATCTTCAGGGCTCTACGATCTCAAAGTCTTCTTTGATCGAAACGATCGACAGGCCTCACAATCTTCTTCTCGATGGTCAGGAGAAAGGCACAAATTACAAACCAGATGTTGATCTGTATATGGGTCCTTTGCGTGGCACTGAGGGCCGAATCGAAATGGAGTCCGATCCATCAGGCTTCCACACGGTTGGCCCGAATCGGGCTCACGTGCCCCAAAGGGCGAAATTTTGATTCCAACGGTATTACCAGTTCGATGCTAGATGGAAACGCGATCGAAACAATACCAGCGATAGGTTTTCCCATTCAAAATCTCGGAGCGAGAGGAAACACAGCCGACCCTGACAGCAGAAAGAAAACAATCTAACAATGGTGTCGATGCCCATGCACACTGTAACCGAGAGGAGTCACCACTCGATCCCGTGATTCCGAAAAAAGACTTCTTCGAAGAAAAACAACTTGTAACACTTCGAGCCCAACATTAGATGTCGGAAGAGCTATGCACAGCATGTGTATCTGTAGCTACACATGCCATCGAACACATATGTGGAAAATGTCACTTAACCAGTGTACATCTGTTCGTGGCATGAGTCTCTGCAGATTCACATGCTGTGCATTATCCTGCCATCTAGTGTTGGGCTCGGAGTGTTACAAGTTGTTTTTCTTCGAAGAAGTCTTTTTGAGTCACAAGACCGAGGGACTCCTCCCTTTCGGCTCCATTGCGCATGGGCGTCGACTCCCTCTTAGATTGTTTTCCCCGCAGAGGGTGAGGTAGGAGTTGTGCATATTAGCAAAAGTGCCCATGCAATGGAGTCAGTCTGTATGTACATAATGTGTATACAAAATATTATATATTAACAAATTTATAAATGTACAAGTTTCATCAACTTATAACGGCTACAGGCTCCCAGGGACGCGGGAGTGCGCATGTGAATGTGCAGGGACTCATGCCTCAAACAGATGTACACTGGGTAAGTGACATTTTCCGTTCGATGGCATGTGTAGCTGCAAATACACATGCTGTGCATAGACTAGTAAGCAGTTATCTCCCCAAAAGCGGTAGTTTAGCCTGTAGGAGTTGAAGTTGTTTGAAATAATGTTCTTAATACAGCCTGTCCTACTGTGGCTTGTTGTGTTGTTAACACATCTACACAGTAATGTTTTGTGAATGTATGAGGCGTAGACCATGTGGCTGCCTTACAGATTGCTGTCATAGGTAGATTTCCTAGAAAGGCCATTGTGGCGCCTTTCTTCCTAGTGGAGTGTGCCTTTGGCTTAATAGGCAGATCTCTTTTTGCTTTAATATAGCAGGTCTGAATACATTTCACTATCCATCTGGCAATGCCTTGTTTGGTTTAGGTGGAACGGTGATATAACTTTTGGTAAGAACTTTGGATTTGTCCGGAGAACCAATTTATGTTTATGTATTTGTATAAAGGGTTCTTGTATAGTGAATGCTTGAATTTCACTTACCCTTCTAAGAGATGTGATAGCTATTAGGAAGGCTACTTTCCAGGTTAAGTATTGCATTTCACAAGAGTGCATGGGTTCAAATGGTGGGCCCATAAGTCGTGTTAATACAATATTGAGGTTCCACGAGGGAACTGGTGATGTTCTTGGGGGTATGATTCTCTTTAGACCATACATAAATGATTTGATGACTGGGATTCTAAAGAGTGATGTTGAATGTGTAATCTGCAGATAGGCAGATATTGCTGTGGGATGTATTTTGATAGAAGAAATGGCTAGGTTTGATTTTTGTAAGTGTAATAAATAGCTTACGATGTTTTTCGCAGAAGTGTGTAGTGGTTGGATCTGATTATGATGGCAATAATAAACAAATCTTTTCCATTTGTTTGCGTAACAATGTCTTGTAGTAGGTTTTCTAGCTTGCTTAATGACCTCCATACATTCTTGTGTAAGGTCTAAATGTCCAAACTCTAAGACTTCAGGAGCCAAATTGCTAGATTGAGTGATGCTGGATTCTGGTGTCTGATCTGTTGCTTGTGTTGAGTTAACAGATCTGGTCTGTTTGGTAGTTTGATATGAGGTACTACTGACAGGTCTAGTAGTGTTGTGTACCATGGTTGGTGAGCCCAGGTTGGTGCTATCAGTATTAGTTTGAGTCTGTTTTGACTCAATTTGTTTACAAGATAAGGAAAGAGTGGGAGAGGGGGGAAAAGCGTAGGCAAATATCCCTGACCAACTCATCCATAATGCATTGCCCTTGGACTGAGGGTGTGGATACCTGGACAAGAAGTTTTGGCATTTTGCGTTTTCTTTTGTTGTGAATAGGTCTATTTCTGGTATTCCCCAGTGTAGAAAGTAAGTTTGTAGTATCTGGGGATGAATTTCCCATTCGTGTGTTTGTTGGTGATCTCGACTGAGATTGTCGGCTAACTGGTTTTGAATCCCTGGGATGTACTGTGCTATTAGGCGAATGTGATTGTGAATCGCCCAATGCCAAATCTTTTGTGCTAAGAGACACAGTTGTGATGAGTGTGTCCCTCCCTGTTTGTTTAGGTAATACATTGTTGTCATGTTGTCTGTTTTGACAAGAATGTGTTTGTGGGCTATTAGCGGTTGAAATGCTTTCAATGCTAGAAACACTGCTAACAGCTCTAGATGATTTATGTTGCCTTTGTTGAACGTCCCATTGTCCCTGTATACTGTGCTGCTTGAGGTGTGCTTCCCCACCCTATCATGGAAGCATCTGTTGTGATCATGTATTGAGGCACTAGGTCTTGGAATGGCCGCCCTTGGTTTAAATTTATAGGATTCCACCATTGAAGCAAGGAGTGTGTTTGGCGGTCTATCAACACTAGATCTTGAAGTTTACCCTGTGCTTGTGTCCATTGTGTTGCTAGGCATTGTTGTAAGGGATGCATGTGTAGTCTTGCGTTTGGGACAATGGCTATGCAAGAAGACATCATGCCTAGGAGTTTCATTACAAACCTCACTTGATAGTGTTGGTTTGGGTGCATGTTTAGTATTACATTTTGGAAGGCTTGTACCCTTTGTGGACTTGGAGTGGCAATCCCTTTTTGTGTGTTGATTGTTGCTCCTAAGTACTGTTGTATTTGACACGGTTGTAGATGTGATTTTTGGTAGTTTATAGAGAACCCTAGTTTGTGAAGGGTTTCTATGACGTATTTTGTGTGTAGAAGACACTGTTGCTGAGTGCTAGTTTTTATTAACCAATCGTCTAAGTAAGGGAATACGTGCATGTGCTGCCTCCTGATGTGAGCAGCTACTACTGCAAGGCATTTTGTGAATGCTCTTGGGGCTGTTGTTATGCCGAAAGGTAACACTTTGAATTGGTAATGCATGCCTTGGATTACAAACTTCAAGTATTTCCTGTGGGAAGGATGTATGGGTATGTGGAAATAAGCATCCCTGAGATCTAATGTTGACATGTAGTCCTGTTGTTTGAGTAAGGGAATCACGTCTTGAAGTGTCACCATGTGAAAGTGATCTGATGTAAAGATTTAGGTGGTCATTATGACCCTGGCGGTATTACAACCGCAGGGCCAAAACGACGGGAGCACTGCCAACAGGCTGGCGGTGCCTCCCGGCGTATTATGACCGCGGCGGTTGCGCCGCGGTCGCACCGCCGGGGCCGACGGTTTACCACCACGATTACGACTCCCCGACCGCCAGCCTTTTTCTGGCGGTCTGAACCGCCAGGAAAAGGCTGGTGGTACGGGGATTCGTGGGGCCCCAGCACTGCCCATGCCACTGGCATGGGCAGTGCAGGGGCCCCCTGACAGGGCCTCATGCTGCTTTTCACGGTCTGCTGTGCAGACAGTGAAAAGCGTGACGGGTGCAACTGCACCCGTCGCACGGCCGCAACACCGCCGGCTCCATTTGGAGCCGGCTCCCATGTTGCGGCCCACATCCCCTGCCGGCCCAGCGGGATGTCCAAATGGGAGTGCGGCCGCATTGGCGGCCGCACGGCGGTTACCGCCGCCCGCCAATGTTGTAATGAGGCCCTTAGTGTTCTGAGGTCCAAAATGGGTCTCAGTGTTTTGTCCTTTTTTGGAATTGGGAAATACAGGGAGTAAACACCTGTTCCTTTTTGATGGTTGGGTACTAGTTCTATTGCTTCTTTTTGTAACAATCCTTGGACTTCTAGTTGCAACAGATCTAAGTGATGTTTGGACATGTTGTGTGCTTTTGGAGGCACATCTGGTGGTAAATGTAGGAATTCTATGCAATAGCCATGTTGGATAATGGCTAGGACCCACGCGTCCGTAGTTATGTGTTCCCAGTTGTGGTAATAATGTGTGAGTCTCCCCCCCACTGGTGTTGTGTGGTGGGGGTTTTTGACGTTGAAGTCACTGTTTGGTTTGTGGGGTTTTTGGGCTCTGGAATTTCACTCTTGTTTTAGGGAACTGTCCACCCCTATATTGTCCCCAAAAACCTCCCCTCTGATACTGTCTCTGATATGAGGGTCTGACTTGTGAGATGGAGGGCTCAGTGGTTTGGCCCCGAAACCCCCTCTAAAGTGTGGCTTCCTAAAAGTGCCTCTGCTCTGTGGGGAGTAGAGCGCGCCCATGGCCTTTGCCGTGTCCGTGTCTTTCTTCTGTTTTTCTATCGCTGTATCCACCTCCGGCCCAAACAACTGTTGTTCGTTAAAAGGCATATTCAGCACAGCCTGCTGGATTCTGGCTTAAATCCGGAGGTCCGTAGCCATGCTTTACCGCTGTGTTTACTGTCCTTGCCGCCGTATCTGCTGAGTCCATGGCCAACCTTATTTGGTTGTTGGAGATAGTTTGGCCCTCCTTGACAACCTGTTGGGCACGTTTCTGGAACTCCTTGGGAAGGAGTTGAATGAGATGTTGCATTTCATCCCAATGTGCCCTGTCGTATCTTGCCAGCAGAGCTTGAGAATTGGCAATTCGCCATTGATTGGCTGCCTGTGCGGCCACCCTCTTGCCTGCTGCATCGAATTTCCGACTTTCTTTGTCGGGTGGTGGTGCGTCTCCAGAAGTTTGTGAGTTTGCCCTTTTCCGGGCTGCTCCTACTACCACCGAATCAGGAGTTAAGTGTTGTGTGATGTACACAGGGTCCGTAGGGGGAGGTTTATATTTCTTCTCCACCCTAGGTGTGATGGCTCTGCTTTTGACTGGGTCCTGAAACACCTGTTTGGCGTGTTTTAACATGCCTGGTAACATTGGTAAACGTTGGTATTGGCTGTGCGTAGATGACAGGGTGTTGAACAAGAAGTCATCTTCTGTGGGCTTTGCATGTAATGCTACATTATGAAAAGTAGCTGCCCTGGAAACCACCTGCATGTAAGCAGTACTGTCCTCAGGTGGTGATGGCCTTGCCGGGTAGCAATCCAGACTATTATCTGAGACCGGTGCATCATAAAAATCCTATGCATCCAGGTCATCTTGGCTCATCCCTGTGTGCGTTGGTGACTGCATCATTGGGGGTGTTGCTACTGGGGACAGATGTGGCGAGTGCGGTGGCGATGGCGAAAACTGTGGTGGTGTTTTTTCTTTAGCCACTTTTGCTTTTGGCTGCAATTCCGCCGCTTCCGCTTCATCTTTATTGGAGGAAGAGTTCTGATTTTCCCCGTGTCTTTTTGTATATGGAGCCTCCTCTGGGTATGGTCTGGCTCTCCCATGCCCAGTTCTTGTTCAAACCTGTGGCCTTGTAATTGTGTGGATAGGCCTTGTTAGTCCGTATAGGAGCTGTATTTCGGCTCCGAGGTTGCATGTTTCGGCACCGAAATCTTTTCAGCAGTCTTTTTCGGCTCCGAGGAAACCTTTTTTGCTTTCGGTGTGCTGATCTCTTGGTGCCGAGTCTGGTCGGAGCCGGTATCTCGGTGCCAAGGCTGTTCGGAGCCGGTATCTCGACCGGAGTCGGATGTCTTCGGCTGCTGGGAGGCCTTCTTCGGTGCCGATGTTTGGTCACCGTGTTTTCAGGTTAAGCCATGGCCTGTTGGCGGTGGCGTCCCCTTGGCCTTCATTATTTTCAAGTGAGTTTTTACTGGGGCTGTTTTACTCACAGTTTGCTGCGTCTTCGGCTGCTCACTCTCGGACTCGTCCGAGTCCGAATCTGGAATGGAGAATCTCTTCTCTTCTTCGACGTCGGTGTGACCGGCCAGTGTCAACGCCATCTGAAGTCTTCGAGCTCTTCGATCCCGCAGTGTTTTCTTGGATCGAAATGCCCGACAGGCCTCGCAAGTATCCTCTTTGTGTTCGGGGGACAAACACAAATTACAGACCAAGTGTTGGTCTGTATAAGGATACTTTGCGTGGCATTTGGGGCAGAAGCGGAAGGGGGTCCGGTCCATGAGTTTTGAAGATGGATGCGGTCGGGCCGACCAGGCCCCGCCGAGGAGTGGAAGCCCCGAAGGGCCGCCGGAGCTCTTCTTTCTTCGGTGTCGATATGCTAGCACTAACCCGGTACCGAGCACAAAGAATACCGTCGAATTTTCTGATGGATAACTATCTTTTCCGAACCGAAATACGGAGCGAAGAGGAACACGTCCGAACCCGATGGCGGAAAGAAAACAATCTAAGATGGAGTCGACGCCCATGGGCAATGGAGCCGAAAGGGAGGAGTCCCTCGGTCTTGTGACTCAAAAAGACTTCTTCGTAGAAAAACAACTTGTAACACTCCGAGACCAACACTAGATGGCAGGATAATGCACAGCATGTGTATCTGCAGCTACACATGCCATTGAACATACATATTTACATAGGAAAGTACTACAATGGCTACAGGCTTCCGGGGAGGAGGGAGGGCACATGTGAATCTGCAGCCCTACATGCCACAAACAGATGTATACTGGGTAAGTGACATTTTCCGTTCAATGGCATGTGTAGCTGCAGATACACATGCTTTGCAGACTTGAAAGCACCCCACCCCTCCTAAAATAAGCAGTGGCTAGCCTGTAGGAGTTGTAGTAGTTTGAAATAGTGTTTTAAGCACTGCTTGCCCAACATTTGCTTGTTGGCGAGATACCACATCCACGCAGCAGTGTTTAGTGAATGTGTGTGGTGTGGACCATGTGGCTGCTTTGCATATGTCTGCCATTGGTATACTTCCTAAGAATGCCATTGAAGCTCCTTTTTTCCAGTGGAATGTGTTTTAGGAGTTACTAATGGTTGCATTTTAGCTTTAAGATACCAAGTTTGAATACACTTTACTATTCGTCTGGCCAATCCTTGTTTTGAAATAGGATTACCCTTATGAGGCTGTTGAATAGCCACAAAAAGTTGTTTAGATTTTCCAAAATCTTTTGTTTTGTCTATATAATACGTGAGAGCTCCTGAGATAAAGAGTATGGAGAGCTCTTTCAGCAACTGAATCTGGCTGTGGAAACAAGACTGGCAATTCGACTGACTGACTGACATGAAATGGTAAAACCACTTTAGGTAGAAATGTTGGATTTGTACTTTTTTGTGTTTATGAATTTGGAAGAAAGGCTCTTCTAAAGTAAATGCTTGAATTTCACTAACTCTCCTTAAGGAAGTAATTGCTACTGGGAAAGCAACTTCCCATGAGAGAAACTGAAGCGCGCAAGAATGCATGGGTTCAAATGGTGGACCTGTAAGCCTTGTGAGCACAATGTTAAGATTCCAGTACGGAGCTGGTGGAGCTCTAGGTGGAATAACTCTTAAGGCCTTCCATAAAAGCTGTCATGGCAGGAATCCTAAACAGAGAAGTATACAGTCTGTTTTGGAGGTAGGCTGATATTGCTGTTAAATTAATTAATTTTAATAGATGAATATACAAGATTTGCTTTTTGTAAGTAAAGCAAATAATATACAATTTCCTGTACTGATGCTTTAAGTGGATCAGTGTTTTTGCGTTAATATACAAAACATTTTCATTTAGCTGCACAGCACTGCCTGGTTGCAGGTTTATATGCTTCCTTTAGAATGAACATACATTCTGATGGAAGCTGTAGATATCCAAACTGTATGGCCTCAAGAGCCAAATCGCCAGGTTGAGCATACTGGGATTGGGATGCCTGAATTGACCTTTGTTTTGAGCCAACAGGTCTGTTCTGTTTTGGAGCTTGTGATGTAGTACTACAGATAGATCCAGTAGTTTTGACGTGCCCACGTGGGAGCTATGAGTATCAGTGAGGAAAGTGTGATGGATCTTGTTGACCAGAAACACAACTGGGAGGGGGGTTGTAGAGCGTAAGCAAATATCCCTGATCAACTGTTCCACAGAGCATTGCCCTTGGTTTGAGAGCGTGGGTACCTGGATGCGAAGTTTGGGCATTTTGCATTTTCACTTGTTACGAAAAAGTCTATGTTTGGTGTTACCCACATGTGAAAGTAGTGTTGAATTACTTGTGGGTAATTCTCCCATTTGGGTATTTGTTGCTGCATCCTGCTTAAGAGGTCTGCTAGTTGGTTGTGAATCCCCAAGATATGCTTTAGTTGGTGAATAGGATTGTGAATTGGCCACTTCCAAACTGTCTGTGCTAGAAGGGACAATTGGGATGAGTGTCCCCCTCCCCCGTTTCTGCAGATCATATGAACCGACAACATGACAACAATATATTAACACTGTGTTGTGTGTGATCTGTGGCTGGAATGTTTTGAGTACTAAGAACACTGCCAGCAATTCCAAGTGGTTTATGTGTAAGTCTGCTGGATTGAGTCTCATTCTCCCAGTACCGTAAGATTATTGAGATGGGTTTCCCAACCTGTCATTGATGCATCTGTGGTGATTATGGTCTGTGGTACAGAGTCCTGAAATGGCCACTCTTTTGATAAGTTGGTGGGATTCCACCATTGCAGAGTTGTAAGTATGGCAGTCCAACAACACTAGATGGTGAAGTTGACCCTGTACCTGAGACCATTTTTGTGAAAGACACTGTTGTAGGGGTCTCATGTTTAGACGTGCATTGGGCTCTATTGATATGCACATTGTCATCACTCCCAATAGTTTCATAATAAACCGTACTGTGCAAGTTTGATTGTACTGTAGCTGAGATAGGAGACTGTGGAACACTTGAATTCTTTGTTGGTTTGGATAAGCTAATGCTGACTGAGTATTCAGAATTAGATCCAGATATGATTGTATTTGCGCTGGCTGAAGGCGAGACTTCTGGTAATTGATTGTGAACCCTAGACTGTGTAGGGTATCGATTGTGTATTGTGTGTTGTTGACAGATTTTAATGGTGCTGGCTTTTATGAGACAGTCATCCAGATATGGAAAGACCTGCATAAACTGTCTTCCGATGTATGCTGCAACCACTGCTAGACATTTGGTAAATAACCTTGGTGCTGTTACTCCAAAAGGTAACATTTTGAATTGGTAGTGCTTGCCTGCTATCGCGAAGCTTAAGTATTTGCGGTGTGCTGGATGTATGGTAATATGGAAGTAAGCATCTTTTAGATCTAATGCTGTCATGTAGTATTGTTTTAGTAGCAAAGGCATGACATCCTGAAGAGTGACCATGTGGAAATGCTTTGAGAGAATGTATTGCTCAAGGGGTCTGAGATAGAGGATTGGTCTGAGTGCCATCCTTCTTTGGTATGAGGAAATATAGATAATATACTCCTATCCCTTGTTAAGTTAAAGGTATTGCACCTTTGAGTAGGAGTGATTGTTCCCTCTTGTGTTAGCAGAACAAGGTGTTCTGGAGAAAGCCTGTGTGAGTGAGGGGGAATTTTTGGCTGAGTGGAGATGAGTTCTAGTCAATAACTATTGTGGATAATGACAGTACCTATTGATCTGATGTAATGTGTCATTGGTGGTAGAAATGTTGCAATCTTTCTCCCACAGGAGATGTGTGCTGTGTGGGGATGCAGAGAAAGTCACTGCTTTGAGGTGGAGGCACCTCTTGTGGCAGTGGATCTACCCCTACTTCTAAAGTTGTGTCCTCTGTAGGATCCTCTGAAAGACCCTCTAGAGAATACTGTTGGCCCTGCTTTTGTGGGAACGTAGAGGCCTCTGCTGTTTGGGGTTTAAAACCCTATCTGAATTGGGGCTTGCAAAAAAAACAAAAAAAAAACACACCCCTAACAGGTGTTGTGTAAAGGGCACCCGTGGCCTTTGCTGTGTCAGAGTCCTTTTTTAATTTTTTGATGGTGGTATCCAAATACTGCTGTTTGTTAAACAGCATATTAAGGACTGCTTGCTGTGTCTCATGTTTGAATCCTAAAGACCGCAACCAAGCATGCCTCCTGATCAGGACGCTAGTATTTATACCCCTATCTGTGGCATCTTCTGCATCTAGGGCAAATCTAATTTGATTGTTGGCAATAGCCTATCCTTCTGCCACTAGCTGCTGTGCCCTTTTTTGATATTCTGGTGGGAGATATGGGAGGAACTCTTGCATCTCGTCCCAAGGGGCCCTTTCGTACCTGGCTAAAGGAGCTTGGGAGATGGCAATTCTCCACTGATTTGCAGCTTGAGTTGCCACACTTGCCTGCTGCATCGAATTTGTCGCTTTATCGGGGGAGGAGCATCCCCAGTGGACTATTTGCCCTCTTTCTAGCTGCACTTACAACAATGGAATCAACTGGCAATTGTTGTGCTATGAAGAATAGATCTAATGGTGCAGTTTTATATGATTTGTCCACCCTCAGTGTGAGTACCCTAGCCTTTGCTGGGTCTATAAAAATATCATCAGCATGTTTTAGCATGCCTGGTAGCATTGGCAAAAATTGGTACGGTTTATGTGTAGAGGATAGCATGTAAAGTCATCCTCTATGGCTTCAAAGTGCAGCTGCACATTGTGGTATGTGGCTGCTTTAGCAATCACCTGATTATAGGCTGTGGTGTCTTCAGGTGGAGATGGCGTAGTGGGATATAGATCAGGGTCATTAGATGGGATCGGGTCTGAATCATGCACCCTCCCATGGGTCTGCAGTGTAAGTATTGTCACCCATATAATCAACATGTGAAGAGACCGGTGATTGCATAGAATACTGAGAAGGTGGTGGAGGAGCGGGAAGCGAAGAAGAATGCGGTGGAGAAGGCTGTTGTACTGCCTTTGGTATCTCGTTGTGCTTAAATATTTTTGCAGGTGAGGCCCAGCTTCTAAACTGTCTTGGAAGGACAGTTTCCTTTTGGTTATTGAAGGAGGAGAGGCAATAATTTTCCCAGTGTCTTTCTGAATCTGTATTTACTGTTGTTTATGGTCCGTCGCTTCAAGAACGGGCCTAATGCCTGTTGACTACTCTGCAGATGGAACATGTTTACTTCTCATAGTTGTGTGCTCCGAAAGTGTGGTGACTGTCTGCTTTAATCAGGCCAAAAATGTGGACTCTGAACCAGATGGGATTTTTTTTTTGCCTCTAAAGAGGAGCTTGGATGCTTTGGCCCCGAGGTAGAATGCAAATGTTTTGGATCCGAAGTGGAGGCCTCCACTTTACGACTCGATCCCGAAACAGGCAATGCAGTCTGTCCGGTTGAATGCATTTTGGTCGTCTTCGACACCGAACCCCAGGGCCGGTCACAGAAATGTAACTTTGGGTCCGACCATGGCCAGCAAGCAGTGGTGGACCCAAGACCATTTGTACTGACTTTTGGAATGTTTTTGGTGATGGGAAGGGGCTGGGGTAATCACATACTGCGCCACAAGAATAACTTGGCTATCCCCATATGAGTTGCAGTCAGAATTAGAGTCTGCGATGGAAACTGTAGTCTGCACCTGTTCCTTAACAAAAATTCTAGGCATTTGTTCGGTCGACTTCAATGCCATCTCTGACACGCTCTTCGATCACGCAGTCTTCTTGGAGCGGAAGGATCGACACCTCACAGGTTTCTTCCTTGTGATCTAGAGAGAGGCAGAGGTTACACGCCAAGTTTTAGTCAGTGTTCTGGAACTTGGCGTGGCACCGAGGGCAGAATCAAAACGGAGTCCGATCCATGAGCCAGTGACGCAGCAGGCCCAAGAAGGGTGCAGGCGCCCGAAAGGGTGTTTAATTGATACCAATGCCACAATCAGATCAAGTGTAGTATGGAAAATGTGTTTGAAAATGATACCGAGATTTAAAGGAAAGAGAGGAGTTCAGATAGAACAGAACCAAGATCTACCGAAGTGAGAGGGAACAGGGCCAAACCAGACAGCAGGAAAACAACAATGTAACAAAGGACTCTAGGCTCACGTGCACTATCACCGAGAGGAGTCATCACTCGATCTCGTGACTTGAAAAAGCTCCTTCGAAGAAAAACAACATGTAACACTCCAAGCCCAACACTAGATAGCGGACTTATACAAAGCATATGTATCTGCAGCTACACATGCCATTGAATATATATATATATATATGGTAAATGTCACTTATCCAGTGTACATCTGTTCATGGCATGTAGTGCTGCCGATTCACATGCTATGCACATCTCTTCCGACATCTAGTGTCGGGCTCAGAGTGTCACAAGTTGTTTTTATTCGAAGATGTATTTTCGGAGTCACAGGATCGAGTTACTCCTCCTCTCGGTTAAAGTGCGCATGGGCATCAACTCCATTGTTAGATTGTTTTCCCACAAAGGGTGAAGGAAGGAGTGGTAGGGTATAAGAATATAAAGAGATGTCCATGGAAATGGAAATGTATATACATAATGTACAAATGTTAAACTTGAATGACTTCAGGCTTCCAGGGAGGAGGGAGGGTGCATGTGAATCTGCAGCACAACATGCCACAAACAGATGTACACTGGGTAAGTGACTTTTTCCATTCAATGGCATGTGTAGCTGCAGAGACACATGCTATGCATAGACTACAAAGCAGTTAGTCCTCCCCAAAAAATAGTGGTGGCTAGCCTGTAGGAGTTGAAGTTGTTGGAAATAGTGTTCTTAATACAACCTGGCCTACAGTAGCCTGTTGCTGTGAGAAAACAACACAATAGTGTTTTGTAAATGTACGAGGAGTTGACCATGTGGCAGCTTTACATATATCAGCCATTGGTATGTTTACTAAAAATGCCATTGATGCACCTTTCTTTCTTGTAGAATGTGCTCTAGGAATGATAAAAGGTTTCTCTTTGCTTTGATGTAGCATGTTTGGATGCATCTAACAATCCATATTGCTAAGCCTTGTTTAAATATAGGATTACCTTAATGTAGATGTTGAAAGGCAATGAAAAGTTGTTTTGCTTTTCTAAAATCTTTAGTTCTGTCTATGTAGTACATAAGAACTCTTGAGATCTAAGGTATGAAGCGCATTTTCTGCCACAGAGTCAGGCTGTGGAAAGAAGATTGGCAATTCCACTGTTTGGTTGATGTGAAAAGGAGATACTACTTTTGGTAGAAATTTTGGATTTGTCCTAAAGTACAACTTTATGTTTGTGTACTTGGAAGAAAGGTTCTTCAAGAGTGAACGCCTGTATTTCACTAACTCTTCGTAAAGAAGTAATAGCTACAAGGAAGGGAATTTTCCATGTTAAAAATTGATTTTGACAAGAGTGCATGGGTTCAAAAGGTTGGCCAATAAGTCTGGTAAGTACGATATTTAAATTCCAGGAAGGAACAGGTGGTGTTCTGGGTGGAATAATGCGTTTTAATCCTTCCATGAAGGCTTTAATAACAGGAACTCTGAATAGAGAAGTGTGTTGAATAGTTTGTAAATAAGCAGATATTGCACTAAGGTGGATTTTGATGGATGAGAAAGCTAAATTTGATTTCTGCAAATGAAGTAAATAGCATAGAATATCTTGTATAGATGCTGTAAGTGGTTCAGTGTTTTTAGATGGGCAGCAGTAGACAAACCTTTTCCACTTGTTTGCGTAACATTGTCTAGTAGTAGGTTTACGTACTTGTTTAATTACTTCCATACATTCTGATGGACGCTTTAGGTAACCAAATTCTAAGACTTAAGGAGGCAGTTTCTCCAGATTAAGAGCATTGGGGTTTGGGTGCCTGGTTTGACCTTTGTTCTGTGTTAACAAGTCTTGTCTGTGTGGGAGTTTGGAATGAGGTACTACAGACAGATCTAGGATAGGAGTGTTGTGTACCAATGCTGTATCATGGTGAGTGATGTTTGACAGTTTGCTGACCAGAAAGGGAAGGAGTGGGAGAGGGGGAAAAGTGTAAGCAAATAACCCTTACCAATTGATCCATAGAGCATTGCCCTTGGATAGGGGATGTGGGTGTCTGGATGCGAAGTGTTGGCATTTTGCGTTTTTGCTTGTTGCGAATAGGTCTATTTCTGGTGTCCCCCACTTTTGAAAGTACTTTTGAAGTACGTGGGTGGTGAATCTCCCATTCGTGAGTTTGGTGGTGATTCTTGCTTAGGAGATCTGGAAGCATATTGTCTATCCCTGGAATGTTTGTGCTAACAGATGAATGTGATTGTGTTTTGCTCATTTCCATATTGTTTGGGCTAGTAGGGACAGTTGAGATTAATGCGTCCCACCCTGTTTGTTGAGGTAATACATGGTTGTCATGTTGTCTGTTTTTATCACAACAGTCTTTTGTTCGAGAAAGGTTGAAACGCTTTAAGGGCAAGAAATACAGCTAATAATTCCAGATGGTTTATGTGAAACTGTTTCTGTTTGGCATCCCAATCCCCTTAAATGCTATGACTGTTGAGATGAGCTCCTCAACCTATCATGGATGCGTCTGTTGTGATTATGGTCTGAGGCACAGGGTCTTGAAATGTCCGCTTCTTCATTACATAGGGGGGATTCCACCATTGAAGGGACATGGGTTTGCCAGTCCATCAACACTAGATCTTGAAGTTGACCGTGTGCCTGAGACCATTGTTGTGAGAGGCACTGTTGTAAGGGTCTCATGTTTAGTCTTGCATGTGGAACTATAGCTATGCAAGATGCCATCATCCTTAGATTTTTGATGATGAATCTTACAGTATATTGTTGATTTGGCTGTATTTGTGGTAGGATATTTTGGAAAGCTTGCATCCTTTGTGTATTTGGATATGCTAGGGCTTTGAATATTTAGAATAGCACCTAAGTAAGGTTGTACTTGTGCTGGTTGAAGGTGTTATTTTAGGTAATTGAGAGTAAACCCTAATGTATGCAGGGTTTGTATCACATATATAGTGTGTTCTTGGCTTTGTGTAAAATTGCTTGTTTTTTTTTTTTAGCCAATCGTCGAGATATGGAAAGACGTGAATGTGTTGTCTTCTTAAGTAAGCTGCTACTACTGCTAGACATTTTGTGAACACTCTTGGAGCGGTTGTTATGCCAAATGGCAAAACTTTGAATTGGTAATGTTTTCCTGCTATGACAAACCTGAGGTATTTTCTGTGAGCTGGACAGATGGGTTTGTGGAAATACGCATCTTGGAGGTATAAAGCAGTCATGTAATCTAGTTTTTGTAGTAGTGGAATGACATCCTGGAGAGTTACCATGTGAAAATGTTCTGACAGGATGTACAGATTGAGAGGCCTGAGGTACAAGATGGGCCTGAGGGTGCCATCTTTTTTGGGAATGAGGAAGTATAGTGAATATACTCCTGTTCCCTGTTGAGAATGTGGAACCAATTCTATTGCTTGTTTTAATAGCAATGGTACCTCTTTTTGCAGCAGAAAATTGTGTTCTGGGGTCAATTTGTGGTAACATGGTAGAATGTTTGGAGGGGGTGGAGAGTAACTCTAGGCAATAGCTATTGTGGATAATTGGTAACACCCAATTGCTTGTGGTGACATTTTGCCAATGAGAGTGGAATTGCTGTAGTCTTCCCCCCACAGGAGAGGAGTGGAGGGGTGGGAAGGAAGTCAATACTTAGATGGTGTAGTGGCTTGTTTTGAGGCTTGGAACTTGCCTCTGTTCCTGAAATATTGTCCTCTGTAGGACCCTCTAAATCATCCTCTTCGATATTGAGTTTGTTGTTCCTGCTTTGTCTGGGAGGTGGAAGCTTCAGAGGATTGTGGCTTAAATCCTCCTCTAAACTGTGGTCTGCAAAAGGAGCCTCTACATGGTGTGGTATATAATGCCCCCATTGCAGTATCTGAGTCTTTTCTCAGTTTTTCTATAGTGGTGTCTACTTCAGGGCCAAATAATTTTTTTTTTTTTTTTTTTTAATCAAAGGGCATATTAAGTACAGCCTGTTGAATTTCTGGTTTAAAACCAGATCAACAGCATTGAGGGTAGACCTTATCTGGTTATTACTTATAGTCTGTCCCTTTACCATCTGTTGTGCCCTTTTCGTATTCTCTTTTGGGAGGTGCTGTATAATAGCTTGCATCTTCTTCCCAATGGGCTCTATCATATCTAGCCAGCAGTGTCTGAGAATTGTCAATTCTCCATTGGTTAGCCGCTTGCGTGGCTACTCTTTTGCCAGCAGCATCAACATTTCTATTTTCCTTATCAGGAGGAGGACCATCTCCTGATGACTGGCTGTTAGCTCTTTTTCTAACCACGCCGATTACCAGTGAGTCCAGAGGAACCTGATGTGTGATGTAGTCTGGGTCTGTAGGGGCAGGTTTATATTTTTTGTCGATTCTTGGGGTAATGACTCTAGCTTTGAAAGGTTCACTAAACATTTGTTCAGCATGTTCCACCATTCCCAGCAACATTGGGAGACACTGGTATCTGGAGTGAGTGGAAGACAGTGTTGAATAAAAAATCCTTTTCCAAGGGTTCAGAGTGCATAAGCACCCCATGATAAGCATACCTGAGTGTAGGCAGTAGTGTCCTCTGGTGGAGAAGGTTTGGAGGGGTATAGATGAGAATCATTATCTGGAACGGGATCAAGGTAATAGAGATCCCATGGGTCCACTGTATCTCCATACGAGTTTAATGAGTGTGTTGGAGAAGGAAATGGTGGTGGACTATTGTGAGGTGAAAAAGAAAGCTATGGAGAGTGAGAAGTAGGGTGTTTCTGCACTTTTTCGGTGGTTAAGCAGAGTCTAACTCCTCTTGAAAAGCCAGCTTTCTTTTAGTCTTTAAAGGAGGTGCAGTGATGATTCAACCAGTCTCTTTATGTATATGGATTCTTGATTGCCTTTCATCCATAACCTCCAATACTGGCTCAATCTCAGTCTCTTCTTCAGAAGCTTTGTGAGATTCTTGCATGGGCTTCAAGATTTGCCTTAGTTTACTCAAAATTCCTTGTTCCTCTGTGTATGAGGACTTTTTCAGCTCTGAAGTTTGGATCTTTTTCGGTCCCGAAAACAAAGCCTGTTGTTTCGGCTCCGGAGCTTGGCGTAGAATTTTCAACTCCAAAGAGTGAAGTGGCTTACTGGAGTCCAAGGTGGAAGTATAAACCGACTTGCTCGGCTCCGAAATGGACGGAGTGGCCTTTTTCAGCATCGATCCGGAAGGTCGTCGCTGACAGTCTTTTTTCAGGTCAAACCGCAGCCTTCCGGCAATGGTGTACCCAAGGATTTCGTTTTTTGTAAAAAAAAAAATTTTATATGTGGGTGTAGGGTCAGACGTACTCACCTGCTGGCCAGCTGTGATGGGTCTATCATCTTCCGATTCTTGCTGAGTTAGTGTCTCTGCTGGAGACTGATGTCTGTGCCTGCTCTTCCTCCATGACGTTGAGATATTTAGTGCTTTTTGACGCCATTTCTAGTCTTCGGGCCCTGCGATCTCAAGGTCTTCTTCGATCGACAGGCTTTGCAATCTTCCTCTCGATGGTCTGGAGAAAGGCACACATTACAAACCAGATGCTGGTCTGTATATGGGTACTTCGCATGGCACTGAGGGCAAATTGAAATGGATTTCGATCCATCAGGCTTTCCGCACTGTAGGCCCAAGTCGGCCGACTGTACTACCAGTTCGATGCTAGATGGGAAACTGAATCGAAACAATACCAACAATTAAATAGGTTTTCAGAGTCAAAATCTCAGAGCGAGAGGAAACACGTCAGAACCAGACAGCGGAAAGAAAACAATTTAACAATGGAGTCGATGCCCGTGTGCACTGTAACCAAGAGGAGTCACCACTCGATCTTGTGACTCTGAAAAGACTTCTTCAAAGAAAAACTTGTAACACTCCGAGCCCAACACTAAATGTCAGAAGAGCTATGCATAGCATGTATATCTGCAGTTACACATGCCATCGGATATATATATACATATAAAATGTCACTTACCCAGTGCACATCTGTTTGTGACATGTTCCGCTGCAGATTCACATGCTATGCATACGTCTGCCATCTAGTGTTGGGCTCGGAGTGTTACAAGTTGTTTTCTTCGAAGAAGTGTTTGAGTCACAGGATCGAGTGACTCCTCTTCGGCTCCACTGCACATGGGCATCGACTCCATGGTAGATTGTTTTTCCGCAGAGGGTAAGGTAGGAGGGGGGAGTATAAAGAAATGAGATGTCCATGCTAATGGAATATATGGAAAATGACACTTACCCAGTGAACATCTGTTCGTGGCATGTTCCGCTGCAGATTCACATGCTATCCATAGTCCTGCCATCTAGTGTTGGGCTCAGAGTGTTACAAGTTGTTTTTCTTCGAAGAAGTGTTCGAGTCACAGGATTGAGTGACTCCTCTTTGGCTCCAGTGCGCATGGGCATCGACTCCATGTTAGATTGTTTTCCCGCAGAGGATAAGGTAGGAGTGATATAGTATAAAGAAAAGAGATGTCCATGCAAATGGAATAAAGATATATATATGTATAAATGAATGTTTTAACTTAAACGGCTACAGGCTCCCGGGGAGGCCGCATGGGAATCTGCAGCAGAACATGCCACGAACAGATGTACACTGGGTAAGTGACATTTTCCGTTCAATGGCATGTGTAGCTGCAGATACACATGCTATACATAGATTACAAGGCAATTTTGCCTCCCATAAGCAGTGGTCAGCCTGTTGAAGTTGTTTGAAATAGTGTTCTTAGTACAGCCTTTCCTACTGTGGCCTGTTGTGTTGCTAACACATCTACACAGTAATGCTTGGTAAATGTATGGGATTGTTGACCAAGTGGAAGCTTTACAGATTTCTGTCATTGGTATGTTTCCAAAAAAAAAAAAAAAAGCCATTGTTGCCCCTTTTTTCCTGGTGAAATGTGCTTTTGGAGTTACTAATAGCTGGCTTTTAGGTAACATGTTTGGATGCATTTTACTATCCACCTAGCTAGTCCTTGCTTTGAGATAGGGTCACCAGTATGTGGTTTCTGGAATGCCACAAATAACGGTTTGGTTTTCCTAAATTATTTAGTTCTATCAATGTAATACAGTATAGCTCTTTTAATGCCCAATGTATGCAGTGCTCTTTCTGCTACAGAGTTTGGCTGTGGGAAGAAGACTGGGAGTTCCACGGTTTGTTTGATATGAAACGGTGATATAACCTTTGTTAGAAATTTTGGGTTTGTTCGAAGTACCAACTTATGTTTGTGTACTTGTATGAACGTTCTTGAATAGTGAAAGCTTGGATTTTACTACTCTGCTTAATAAAGTAATTGCAGCTAGGAATGCAACTTTCCATGTTAGATATTGAATCTGACATGAATGCATATGTTCAAATGGTGGACCCATGAGTTGTGCGAGTACAATGTTTAGATTCCCCAAAGGCACTGGAGGTTTTTATTGGTGGAATGATGCGTTTTAATCCTTCCATGAAGGCTTTGATAACAGGGACCCTAAATAGAGAGGTGTGCTGTCTATTTTGCAGATACGCTGAAAAAGCAGTGAGGTGTATTTTGATGGGTGAGAAGGCTAAATTTGCTTCTTGCAGATGAAGCAAGTAACTTACAATGTCTTGTATTGACGCTGAAAGAGGGGCAATCTGTTTAGATTGACAGTAAAACACAAACTTTTTCCATTTGTTTGCACAACACTGCCTGGTAGTGGGTTTTCTTGCTTATTTAATTACTTCCACACATTCTATTGGAAGATGTAGCTATCCAAACTAAGACTTCAGGAGCCAAATCGCTAGATTGAGTATTTTGGGATCTGGATGCCTGATCAGTTGCTTGTTTTGCGTTAACAGATCTGGTGGGAGTTTGATGTGTGGTACCACTGACAGATCTAACAGTGTCGTGTACCAGGGTTGACGTGCCCCCGTTGGTGCTATAAGTTTGAGTTTGTTTTGACGCAGTTTGTTGATTAGAAATGGGTGTGTGTGGTTGGCGCGCGGGGGGGAGGGGGGATGGGAAGCGTAAGCAAATATCCCTGACCAGTTGATCCACAGGGCATTGCCTTTGAATAGAGGGTGTGGGTATCTGGATGCAAAGTTTTGGCATTTTGTGTTTTTCGATGGTGGCGAACAAATCTATGTGTGGTGTTCCCCATTGTTGAAAGTATTTTTGAAGTACTTGGGGAAGAATTTCTCACTCGTGTGTCTGATGATTTCTGCTAAGAACATCCGCTAATTGATTGTGTATCCCTGGAATGTATTGTGCTACCAGGTGAATTTAGTTGTGTATTGCCCATTTACAAACTTTTTGAGTTAGGAGGGGGAGTTGGGACAAATGTGTCCCTCCTTGTTTGTTTAGGTAATACATGGTGGTCATGTCGTGTGTTTTGATCAGGACATTCTTGTGAATAAGGGGAGCTGAAAAGCTTGGCGTGTTAGGAAGACAGCTAACAGCTCTAAGTGATTTATGTGTAGCTGTTTGTGTTAGGCATCCCATTGTCCTTGAATGTTGTGATTGTTGAGGTGAGCTCCCCAGCCAATCATTGATACGTCTGTTGTAATTATGGTCTGAGGCACAGGGTCTTGAAATGGCCGCCCTTTGTTTACATTTGTGGAATTCCACCACTGAAAGGACATGTATGTTTGGTGGTCTATCAACACTAGATCTTGAAGTTGACCCTATGCTTGTGACCATTGTTGTGCAAGGCACTGTTGCAAGGGCCACATGTTTAGTCTTGCATGTGGAACAATTGCAATACATGATGCCATCATACCTAATACTTTCATGACAAATTTGACTGTACTATTGACCTGTCTGTATTTGTGCCAATATATTGTGGAATGCTTGTAATCTCTGCATATTTGGACTTGCAAGCACTTCGAGTTTTTAGTATTGCTCCTAAATAATGTTGTATTTGCGCAGGCTGTAGTTGTGACTTTTGGTAGTTTGAGAACCCTAGCATGCACAGGGTTTGAATTACATAACGTGCATGGTTTTGACACCGCGTAGGACTGTTTGATTTTATTAGCCAATCATCTAGATATGGAAAGACATGTATGTGTTGTCTTCTTCGGTGGGCTGCGACTACTGCTAAGCACTTTGTGAATACCCTTGGAGCTGTTATTCCAAAGGGTAACACTTTGAACTGATGTGCTTTCCTTGAACTACAAACCTGAGATTTTCTGTGCACAGGATGGATGGGCATGTGAAAATACACATATTTGAGGTCTAATGGTGCCATGAAATCGTGTTGCTGAAGTAGTGGGATAACATCCTGTAGGGTTACCGTATGAAAGTGTTCTGACAGGATGCAAGGATGGAGGGTTCCGAGATCTAATACTGGCCTTAAGGTGCCATCCTTTTGGGGAATGAGGAAATAGTGAGTGAACCCCCACCCGACTTGATTTTGTGACAAGGCTTCTATTGCTTGAGTAATAGAGATTTGACTTCTTCCCGTAACAGAGTGATTTGTTCTGTGGATAGCCTGTGTGGTTTTGGTGTAATGTTTGGTGGAGTTTGTAGCAATTCTAGGCAATAGCCATTGCGGATAATTGATAATACCCAGTTGTCTGTGGTAATGTTTAGCCAGTTGTTGTGGAACGTTTGCAATCGTAGATGCTGGATTAGATCTTTTATCTCGTCCCACTGGTTAGCTGCCTGAGATGCCACCCTTTTACCTGCAGCAGCAAACTTCATACTCTGTCTGGTGGTGGTGGTGGTGGTTGGGTGGGTGGGTGGGGAAAAAGGAAGGGAGGAGTGCATCACCAGACAACTGAGTTCGCTCTTTTCCTGGCAGTGCTTACCACTAGTGAGTCTGGAGGTAGTTGCTGGGTAATATAGACCAGATCGGCAGGAGGTGGCTTATATTTCTTCTCCACTCTAGGAGTAATTATTCTTGCCTTTACCGGCTCTCTAAATATCTGGTCAGCATGTTTCTAGTATGCCAGGGAGCATAGGAAGCGACTGATGTTGCATGCGTGGAGGAGAGTGTATTAAATAAGAAATCATCCTCTAATGGCTCAGTATGCATGGTGACATTATGATATGTTGCCACCCTAGTTATCACTTGTGTAGCCTGTACTATCCTCGTATGGTGAAGGCTTAGAGAAATAGCAATCTGGGTTGTCTGGAATGGGGTCTGGATCATAAAGATCCCATGGATCCACATTGTCCTGCTGCAAATCAAATGAGTGCAATGGTAACTGCATTGGTGTAGGACTGGTAGGAGGAGAGAAATGTAGATGTGGAGGGTGAGGAAGAGTGAGGAGGTGGAGGTCTCTGTTTTTGGCACTTTAGCTGGAGGCTGTGTAGTATCCAATTCCTCCTGAAAGGCTAATTTCCTCTTTGGTTTTGGAGGAAGTGCGGTTAAAATTCTGCCAGTTTTTTTATGGATATGAATACTGGCTTACCTTTCATCCAGTGCTTCCATGATTGGTTGCATTTGTGAGTCCCCAGTAGTTTTTTGGCTTTCTCTAAGTGCTTTTGAAAGTCCACGCTCCTCAGTATAACTAAGTCTTTCGGTTCCGAAGCTGGCTTTTTCGAGTGGAAAAAGATGGGGTTGAAGATGGTCTCGGCTCTGAAAATGATTTGAGATTGACTCGGAAAAGCAGTGTTTGCTCAGTTCGGAGACGGAGCTTTGGCTCGAGTCCAATGGCTTCAGAGGGCTGGCCTTCTTCGTGCTGAGCTGGTGGGTTGGTCACCGAGCGTTTTCTTTCGGGCCGAGCCATGGCCTTCCGGCAGGGGCTTCCCCAAGGCCTTATGTTTGGCCTTCGATGACACAGGGGCAGGCGTACTCAAATGCTGTCCTGCCGTGACCGGTCTTTTCCTCCTCAGAATCCTGGTCGGAGTCACATCCTCGAACGGAGACTGCGGTCTGCATGATTTCTTCCTCTTCGATGTTGAGATGCTCAGTACTTTTTGATGCCATCTCAAGTCTCCATGCTCTCCTGTCCAGTGTCTTTTTCAACCGGAAGATCTGCAGGCCTCGCAATTTTCTTCCCGATGGTCAGGGGAAAGGCAGAGATTACAGACGAGGTGTTGGTCCGTATAAGGGAATTTGGCGTGGCACGAGGACAGAATCGGAATGGAGTCTGATCCATGAGGCTTCCATGCAGTCCGCCCAACAAGGCCTGAGTTGGGGAGGTGCGTGCCACCGAAGAGCGAGTAAAGATGTTTGTTTCGACTGTTCGGAAGTGTTGAGACGGTGTAACACGATAGGAACAATACTGCCGAGAAATTCCGAATCGAACTATCGGAGTGAAATGAAACACATCCAAACCTGATGGCGGAAAGAAAATCTAACATGGAGTCGATGCCCATGCGCAATGGAGCCAAAGAGGAGTCACTCGATCCTGCGACTCGAAAAACTTCTTCAAAGAAAAACTTGTAACACTGCGAGCCTAACACTAGATGGCAATCGTATGCATAGCACGTGTATCTGCAGCTACACATGCCAGCGAATATGGTCTTTTTAAAAAAAAAAAAAACGACTGAAATTAAAACAAATGAAAAAAAATCTGTCCTACTCATTTAGAGCTCCGCTCTGGTTTCCAGTTGACATACAAACTATCAGGGGATAGACTTTGCAATTCATCTACCTGATAAAACATTGCACACATTAGATGTAGAATTCTGATAACACAGACATCACTATACATTGCCTTTATTTGAAGAAAAATGTTGGTACAATGCTAAAGTCCCATTTCATATCACATCTAACAAGTATTTTCCCCCAGCAAGTAACCGAGCAGAAAATTATTTTGATGTCACTATTTCAAAAGTTAAAAAGTGGGTTTGGTCGGGGAGGTGTTTTTATTTTTCCTTTATACAAAGAGTATTGCTCGGAGTGCTAAATCTTATCTCAATGTCCCTGTTGTGCTCTTCTGTAGATCAGCAGATCCAGTGGCCCAGCCACATGGTCCTGCAGCTGATAATCCAAAAGGTGTAAATAAAACATCACAACGCAGTCTGAAATTAAGACAGTTAGTTAGGGCTGGGTTAATGCTTCTCAGGACACATACATCGAGAGCAAAGGGACTTTGGAAGCAACAGGTATTGAGAACCAAAGGCACTTGTCACAAGACACAAGCTAATTATCAGAGTATAACAAGTGACAGTAAGAGCTAAGGAGGTAAAAGCAGAGGCAACAATGGCCTTCTAGCTCACAATCTTTCACCAAACCTCTTCTGTCTTGATTGGAATTTAGGGATTATTTAAGCATAAATACCATCAGCATTTCCACCACCTGTGTGTAAGTTGGTCAATAACATTATGAAAGACTTGCAAAAGATTATTAATAAAGATCTGCTAAATAAATTCACTCCCTCAGGTTGGCGTACCTGGCAAGAGGTAGGGTTTGCAATAATGTGGGATGTTTGAGATTAGGAGTAGTAGTTTCTTTGAACAGCATCCCAACACTTGGGTCAGCTGGGATTCCGATTGCACCAAACTAAATAAGAGGAACCCATCACAAGTTACCATACCGCATCCAAGACACAGCACAACATTTGTGCTGAGTCCTAATACTACCATTAACAACAAAACACAAAATTAGTTCAAGGTCTAAATTAGAATTTTTTTTTTTTTTTTTTTAAGCAAGCTTTGTTTTTACAAGGAATGATAAAAAGAATAGTACGGACAAACAACTGGTAAGGGCACGAGTTTCTCTATAAACTGCCAAAATTGACTGCCAACGGGTATTGACTGTGCAGTAGATACTTGATCGCTCCGAATGCTGCAGTTGTTGGGAAGGGAAATGTTCGGCTTGGAAAAAAGAAAACTCACTATACACAAGGAAAGGCATATCTAATAGTGGCTTGCTTTGTGCAGAAACCACTGGTGCCAGGATCAACATCCTACCACTCTAAAAGCGAGCTTCGCCTTTATTTTTCAAGACCACAATATTGTGTGCAGCCATTAGAAGAAGAAAAAAAAAAAGCTCAAACACTACATGGAACTTGGGGAAAAAAAAAACAAAAAAAAACGCAAGGGACCAGAGAGACTGGCAGACAAAAAAGGAACACATTTCAAATTCAATTTCCTTTAATAGACTTCACCTTTGGTACTTTTATAAATGCATTTCCGTTAATGACAACGTTGCTTTAACATGGGCACTGCCCACGCCTCTGAAAAAAGGGACTCGCATTTCAGAGTGATATAGACACAGCTCGACAGCTGTTAAGTGCTTGGATTCCAAGACAAACAGTGATGCAATATGCTGGATCAGGCCCAGCAAAGGGGACAAACTGCTCCAGTTATGTACAAAAAAATAAATCACAGCAGAGTGGCCTCAAAATATTTTCCATCAAGGGTAAATGGGGAGGGTAGTTGGGCTTGGGTACTTGGAACCTTGGTCAGGGCCAGATTCTATCCACCTGTATGTTCTAATACACCCACATAAAGGAAAACCCACAGTACAGAGACCTGTTGCACTGTCAAACTGCGAGCAACTGCCAAAGGACACAGATCGGACCATGCCACTACTACATTAAACAGCTGGAGGTTGCAGACGCTGCTCGAAGATGTAAATGGTGGACAGTTCGGAAGACTTAATAGTTAACACACTATGCCCTATTCCAATGCCCCACTCAAATGTTAATTGTCAAGGCTCATTACAGCCTCCCATCCACCAATATCAAAGTGATGTCACAACTATAATTATGAAATTAAACCTCTAGCACTCCCTCACCACCCCCTAAGTCCCTTAATTTCATGTTGTGCACCTACTACATGAAATTGCTATGTATACAACTGGGACCGCACAGTAACATGTTCTGAAGGCTAGTGGTCTACAGTAGAACATTTCCTAGCTTCAGGGGAAGCAAGGTGGATTTGCACACCGTATAGACAAGAATTTCAGAATGGTTCTTAAAGCCAGTCATTGACTAAGCGCTTGCGAATGTTCAATGTGGTGTCTAAAAATATACTGGCAGGAAAAGCCTACTTCACGTCTGAGAACAAGGACTTAGGAAGAGAGCAGCTTTACACTGCTTTTTACTTTTTTTTATTATTATTCTTTCATGTTTTTAAATAGTCTGAAATAGAGCCACCTCCCTCAGTGTCCACAGATGCCAACTGTACTCCGCGGGTAATCCGAAGCCTGTCTGTGTGACAAAACAGACCCCCTTTGTTGTTTCTTCGTGGAAGGGGAGAAAGGGGGACAGGGTGGATGCAAATACTACAAAACCACTGGCAAATCAGAGAGGAAATTGGGAAGGGCCTCAGTCAGTGGTTTCAATCTCTTCAGCATCTCCACTGGTGGCATTCTCAGCATTCTTGGAGGCCTGAAAAAAGTAAACATGCAGTATCATTAGATAATGCAAAGCAACCAGCTACTTTATGCTGCAAGAGGCTCCCATTCAGGTGTTAGACATTCCAGAACCTAAGTTGAGGCAGTGCAGATCTCTAAAGAACTTAAGAGGGGGACTGCACCTGTGAGCGCAGCCATCAGGAAAACAGGGGCAGACCAACTGCTCAGATACAGGTTTTTACAGCTACACAAGCATATTTTATCATAACTGGACTAGTATTGGCGGGCATGCTTTAGATCTACCACAGTAAAGGGGACAAATTGCACAGCTGAAACGTTCCAGCTAGTGATGTGAACCAATAAGGTTTTGACAAACCAGTTTAGCTGATATTTCTTGGTAGAGATTAACATTTCACCAGAAGGCAGCATCTAGTGCGATAATTAAACAGTTACTGATTGACCATTTATAAGCTTCGTACATCTTATTTCCATGGGAACAATGCCCCTTAAGGCAGGGGGGCAAGCACCACTTAAAGCCAACCTCACCATGTGACTACAGTGTGTCTGTGCCAACACTTTCAAATTCCATTCAGAAAACCATTTTACCTTTCACAAATTACAAAAAAAAAAAAAAACACTTACCTTCTTTTTTTTCTTTTTCTGGGTTTTCCGGCTTGCGGAACTGAGCAAAAGTGCCTGAAAGGAAGAGCAAAGTTGATCAGACGTACTGAAACACCACGGAGAGAGGATGATCATTAGCAGCACGTAACATTGAAGGGAGTTTACATGAGCCCAGCATATCTGCAGACTGAGGCGGGCCTGCAGTTCCAGTTATTCAAACATACACAAAAGGTCAACAGCAGCCATGAGCAAAGTAAAAAATAAAAAAATAAAGTTTATGACTAAGTATGAAATGGCAACATCCACAGACCTTCAGTTCGATATCCTGCACATCCAATTCAGACTTGTATAACTCTGGTTCCAGTGGGCCGCTGGTGATCCTCATAGGACCATTAGCCATCAGCAGCACCGTGAACTTGAACTGGGCCACAAACTCCCCTACAGGGTGAGAGAAATGTGTGAGCACTGGTCAATAAGTTCAGTAAGCTCTAGATTCTAAAGCATTTGTTCTCCACTTGCTTTAAGATGACTGCATAGCACTCTGCCCCCCAACCACCTCCACAAAGTGCACTGCTAGCGATTCCATGGGGCTCTCAGAACCGTGTGCTTTAACTGCAACCCAACTCTCCCCTCACCCCAATGTGAAGGTGCTCCAAAGCATTGGCTTCTGCTATTTAAAAAAGGCGGACAGAAGCTTCCCTCTGCGATTAATATACTGAGACCAAGTTAACAGCCTCACCTTGTTCAGTATCAAGATTGCCAGCATGCCCTCTCCACTCTGGAAGGTATAGGTCTGTATACACAATCAGGTTATCTAGCTACTGGGTGTATTCAATTCACTAAAGCAAAGGAAGTTTTCGAGCAGTTTTAAAGTGACTTACCTTCCTTCTCGTAAAGGACATTAAAGGGTTGCAGCAGCTCGTGTTTGGCACATTCAACCACACCCATACGGGCTTTCTTCTCATCCTCAAATGCCCTACAAGAGATGTGGTTACAGTGAGTAAGCATGCAGCAGCCCATGTACAATGCATGAAGACAGGGGAGGGGGGCACTTACAGCCTTACATATTCAAACTGAAACCAGTCCCATTTGATTAAATTAATTGTAGCAAACTAGGATAGGAGGTCCAAAATGGTCCTGCCCACCTATTAGGGGTGGCATTAGTGAGGAGAGTTTGATCAGCAGAACTTGTGGATATCATGATGTGTGGTGGTGGGGAGGAGTTTTTACCCTTGCCAATGTGTAACTGGCTTTGGACTTTGACATGCTCGCCCAAAATGTTTTTAAGATCGCTTTTATTCTGATGCCAGGAGTTGGTGGAACTTGAAGTCCATCTACAGAAAGCTATTTAGAGTGAAACAGGAAAGAAGCCTGCACAGCAATGACCGCAACTACTTGTGGAATTGCTGGTCTTTTGATCAATACAAAAACAAAATACAGGTTTTGTTAAGGAACTCACAATATACACCCAAACCTAACATGGTGTGAAAGGAGCTACTATAGATGATAGAATGTAGATGCGGAGCAAGAAAATGGGCCTTATTTCTACTGCACTACTTTTGAGTTAGATTCAGAATCCCCACCCTCTGTGCCCTCCACCAAGTGCAGCGAGGATGCGGCTGCAATGGATTCTGTGCAGCAGAAAGTAACGTGGCATGCTGCTATTACATCAGCTACAGTACATGCAAGGTGCTAAGGCCATCACCGGCCCAAAGAAGCAGCTTCAGGTCAGACTGTAAGCCAACAAGCACGGAAACATCGACAAGGCACTGATGGAGTAACAGTAAAAACACAGGGGACTTCAAGCACTTGCCTAAGGTGGGGGTGGGCGGGTGTGTGTTGGAGGGGTAGTATAATGATGGGTCTGCTGTTGGGCATGGAATTTTTAGTGTGCATGTGTGTCAACATGCGTGAAATACAGAATGATGCAGGGACCATTTTACCTTTATTAAATTGTTCGGTCTGAGACGGCAGGTACAACTTTGCTTAATAAAAATATATAAATCTCAAACGTAAGTGATTTTGATGTAGCAGAACACTTGTCTAAAATGTGTCAGGTGCTGGGCACTAAAAACAAAATGGGTGAGGAAAGAATTGGGGGTCAATTAATAAAAAAAAAACAAAGTGGTGGTAAGGGACAATGCTGCATATGAAGGAGAGCGCAGAACAGGGTGAGGAAGCAGATTTGGGAGCAGCAAACAAGGGAGGCAACAGAATATGAGGAGAGGGAGAAGCACAAGAGAACTGCATTCAAGGGGGAGAGCAACAGTGCACAGATGAGGTGGGTTCTTGAAGGAGGAAAAAAAAGTGCAACAAGGGAGAGAGCTAGAAAACACATGCACAGCCAGGAGTGCGAAAAAAAAGTTTTCTAGAAGTGGGCAGTGGACAGATGCTAGCCATCAAATTAAAAGGATGTGTAAGGAAATGCCTCCTTGGCATGGTTGCCCCCTGACTTTTTGCCTTTGCTGATGCTATGTTTACAATTGAAAGTGTGCTGAGGCCTGCTAACCAGGCCCCAGCACCAGTGTTCTTTCCCTAACCTGTACTTTTGTATCCACAATTGGCAGACCCTGGCATCCAGATAAGTCCCTTGTAACTGGTACTTCTAGTACCAAGGGCCCTGATGCCAAGGAAGGTCTCTAAGGGCTGCAGCATGTCTTATGCCACCCTGGAGACCTCTCACTCAGCACAGACACACTGCTTGCCAGCTTGTGTGTGCTAGTGAGGACAAAACGAGTAAGTCGACATGGCACTCCCCTCAGGGTGCCATGCCAGCCTCTCACTGCCTATGCAGTATAGGTAAGACACCCCTCTAGCAGGCCTTACAGCCCTAAGGCAGGGTGCACTATACCATAGGTGAGGGTACCAGTGCATGAGCATGGTACCCCTACAGTGTCTAAGCAAAACCTTAGACATTGTAAGTGCAGGGTAGCCATAAGAGTATATGGTCTGGGAGTCTGTCAAACACGAACTCCACAGCACCATAATGGCTACACTGAAAACTGGGAAGTTTGGTATCAAACTTCTCAGCACAATAAATGCACACTGATGCCAGTGTACATTTTATTGTAAAATACACCCCAGAGGGCACCTTAGAGGTGCCCCCTGAAACTTAACCGACTATCTGTGTAGGCTGACTAGTTTTAGCAGCCTGCCACAAACCGAGACATGTTGCTGGCCCCATGGGGAGAGTGCCTTTGTCACTCTGAGGCCAGTAACAAAGCCTGCACTGGGTGGAGATGCTAACACCTCTCCCAGGCAGGAATTGTCACACCTGGCGGTGAGCCTCAAAGGCTCACCTCCTTTGTGCCAACCCAGCAGGACACTCCAGCTAGTGGAGTTGCCCGCCCCCTCCGGCCAGGCCCCACTTTTGGCGGCAAGGCCGGAGAAAATAATGAGAATAACAAGGAGTCACTGGCCAGTCAGGACAGCCCCTAAGGTGTCCTGAGCTGAGGTGACTCTAACTTTTAGAAATCCTCCATCTTGCAGATGGAGGATTCCCCCAATAGGGTTAGGATTGTGACCCCCTCCCCTTGGGAGGAGGCACAAAGAGGGTGTACCCACCCTCAGGGCTAGTAGCCATTGGCTACTAACCCCCCAGACCTAAACACGCCCTTAAATTTAGTATTTAAGGGCTACCCTGAACCCTAGAAAATTAGATTCCTGCAACTACAAGAAGAAGGACTGCCCAGCTGAAAACCCCTGCAGCGGAAGACCAGAAGACGACAACTGCCTTGGCTCCAGAAACTCACCGGCCTGTCTCCTGCCTTCCAAAGATCCTGCACCAGCGACGCCTTCCGAAGGGACCAGCGACCTCGACATCCTCTGAGGACTGCCCCTGCTTCGAAAAGACAAGAAACTCCCGAGGACAGCGGACCTGCTCCAAGAAAGGCTGCAACTTTGTTTCCAGCAGCTTTAAAGAACCCTGCAAGCTCCCCGCAAGAAGCGTGAGACTTGCAACACTGCACCCGGCGACCCCGACTCGGCTGGTGGAGACCCGACACCTCAGGAGGGACCCCAGGACTACTCTGATACTGTGAGTACCAAAACCTGTCCCCCCTGAGCCCCCACAGCGCCGCCTGCAGAGGGAATCCCGAGGCTTCCCCTGACCGCGACTCTTTGAATCCAAAGTCCCGACGCCTGGGAGAGACCCTGCACCCGCAGCCCCCAGGACCTGAAGGACCGGACTTTCACTGGAGAAGTGACCCCCAGGAGTCCCTCTCCCTTGCCCAAGTGGAGGTTTCCCCGAGGAACCCCCCCCTTGCCTGCCTGCAGCGCTGAAGAGATCCCGAGATCTCTCATAGACTAACATTGCGAACCCGACGCTTGTTTCTACACTGCACCCGGCCGCCCCCGCGCCGCTGAGGGTGAAATTTCTGTGTGGACTTGTGTCCCCCCCGGTGCCCTACAAAACCCCCCTGGTCTGCCCTCCGAAGACGCGGGTACTTACCTGCAAGCAGACCGGAACCGGGGCACCCCCTTCTCTCCATTCTAGCCTATGCGTTTTGGGCACCACTTTGAACTCTGCACCTGACCGGCCCTGAGCTGCTGGTGTGGTGACTTTGGGGTTGCTCTGAACCCCCAACGGTGGGCTACCTTGGACCAAGAACTGAACCCTGTAAGTGTCTTACTTACCTGGTAAAACTAACAAATACTTACCTCCCCTAGGAACTGTGAAAATTGCACTAAGTGTCCACTTTTAAAACAGCTATTTGTCAATAACTTGAAAAGTATACATGCAATTTTGATGATTTGAAGTTCCTAAAGTACTTACCTGCAATACCTTTCGAATGAGATATTACATGTAGAATTTGAACCTGTGGTTCTTAAAATAAACTTAGAAAAGATATTTTTCTATATAAAAACCTATTGGCTGGATTTGTCTCTGAGTGTGTGTACCTCATTTATTGTCTATGTGTATGTACAACAAATGCTTAACACTACTCCTTGGATAAGCCTACTGCTCGACCACACTACCACAAAATAGAGCATTAGTATTATCTATTTTTACCACTATTTTACCTCTAAGGGGAACCCTTGGACTCTGTGCATGCTATTCCTTACTTTGAAATAGCACATACAGAGCCAACTTCCTACATTGGTGGATCAGCGGTGGGGTACAAGACTTTGCATTTGCTGGACTACTCAGCCAATACCTGATCACACGACAAATTCCAAAATTGTCATTAGAAATTGATTTTTGCAATTTGAAAAGTTTTCTAAATTCTTAAAAGACCTGCTAGGGCCTTGTGTTAGATCCTGTTTAGCATTTCTTTTAGAGTTTAAAAGTTTGTAAAAGTTTGAATTAGATTCTAGAACCAGTTTTAGTTTCTTAAAAAGTATTCCAACTTTTAGAAGCATAATGTCTAGCACAGATGTGAATGTGGTGGAACTCGACACCACACCTTACCTCCATCTACAGATGAGAGAGCTAAGGTCACTCTGTAAACTAAAGAAAATAGCAATGGGCCCCAAACCTACCAAAGTACAGCTCCAGGAGCTTTTGGCAGAGTTTGAAAAGGCCAACCCCTCTGAGGATGGCAACTCAGAGGATGAAGATAGTGACTTGGAGGGAAATTCCCCCCCTCCAGTCCTACTTAGGGAGAGCAGGGCTTCTCAAGCCCTGACTCCACAAATAATAGTCAGGGATGCTGGTTCCCTCACAGGAGGGACCAACAACTCTGAAATCACTGAGGATAACTCCAGTGAAGAGGACATCCAGTTAGCCAGGATGGCCAAAAGGTTGGCTTTGGAAAGACAGATCCTAGCCATAGAGAGGGAAAGACAAGAGATGGGCCTAGGACCCATCAATGGTGGCAGCAACATAAATAGGGTCAGAGATTCTCCTGACATGTTGAAAATCCCCAAAGGGATTGTAACTAAATATGAAGATGGTGATGACATCACCAAATGGTTCACAGCTTTTGAGAGGGCTTGTGTAACCAGAAAAGTGAACAGATCTCACTGGGGTGCTCTCCTTTGGGAAATGTTCACAGGAAAGTGTAGGGATAGACTCCTCACACTCTCTGGACAAGATGCAGAATCTTATGACCTCATGAAGTGTACCCTGATTGAGGGCTTTGGATTCTCCACTGAGGAGTACAGGATTAGGTTCAGGGGGGCTCAAAAATCCTCGAGCCAGACCTGGGTTGACTTTGTTGACTACTCAGTGAAAACACTAGATGGTTGGATTCAAGGCAGTGGTGTAAGTAATTATGATGGGCTGTACAATTTATTTGTGAAAGAACACCTGTTAAGTAATTGTTTCAATGATAAACTGCATCAGCATCTGGTAGACCTAGGACCAATTTCTCCCCAAGAATTGGGAAAGAAGGCGGACCATTGGGTCAAGACAAGGGTGTCCAAGACTTCAACAGGGGGTGACCAAAAGAAAGGGGTCACAAAGACTCCCCAGCAGAAGGGTGATGAGACAACCAAAACTAAAAATAGTAAAGAGTCTTCTACAGGCCCCCAAAAACCTGCACAGGAGGGTGGGCCCAGAGCCTCTTCACAAAACAATGGGTACAAGGGTAAAAACTTTGATCCCAAAAAGGCCTGGTGTCATAGCTGTAAACAGCATGGACACCAAACTGGAGACAAGGCCTGTCCCAAGAAAGGTTCCACTCCAAACTCCCATCCAGGTAACACTGGTATGGCTAGTCTCCAAGTGGGATCAACAGTGTGCCCAGAGCAAATCAGGGTCCACACTGAAGCTACTCTAGTTTCTGAGGGTGGGGTGGATTTAGCCACACTAGCTGTCTGGCCGCCTAACATGCAAAAATACAGACAGCAACTCTTAATTAATGGGACTAGAATAGAGGGCCTGAGGGATACAGGTGCCAGTGTCACCATGGTGACAGAGAAACTGGTTTCCCCTGGCCAATACCTGACTGGAAAAACTTACACAGTCACCAACGCTGACAATCAGAGAAAAGTACATCCCATGGCAATGGTTACTTTAGAATGGGGAGGGGTCAATGGCCTGAAACAGGTGGTGGTCTCCTCAAATATCCCAGTGGACTGTCTGCTTGGAAATGACCTGGAGTCCTCAGCATGGGCTGAGGTAGAGCTAAAAACCCATGCAGCAATGCTGGGTATCCCTGAACTGGTGTGTGTGAAAACAAGAGCACAGTGCAAGGCACAGGGTGAACAAGTAGAGCTGGAGTCTGGAAAAATGGCCCAGCCTACCAAGAGAACAGGAAAGTCAGTTGGGAAACCAACTGCAACACAGCAAAAGAAAGGGAACCTCTCTTCTCAGGAAGAAGTTCTGCCCTCTGAGGGAACTGAGCCTTTGGAGCTTGAACCTTATCAGGTTGAGCTCTTAGGCCCAGGGGGACCCTCAAGGGAAGAGCTGTGTAAGGGACAAGAAACCTGTCCCTCTCTTGAAGGCCTTAGGCAGCAAGCTGCTGAAGAGTCCAAAGGCAAGAAAAATGGAACGCATAGGGTCTATTGGGAAGATGGGCTCCTGTACACTGAGGCCAGAGACCCCAAACCTGGTGCCACTAGGAGAGTGGTAGTGCCTCAGCTGTTCAGAGAGTTCATCCTAACATTGGCCCATGACATTCCCCTTGCTGGACATTTGGGACAAACCAAGACGTGGGAGAGGTTAGTCAACCACTTCTACTGGCCCAATATGTCCAACATGGTTAAGGAGTTTTGCCTCTCCTGCCCCACCTGTCAAGCCAGTGGTAAGACAGGTGGGCATCCAAAGGCCCCCCTCATTCCACTTCCAGTGGTGGGGGTGCCCTTTGAAAGAGTGGGTGTGGACATAGTTGGTCCACTGGAACCTCCCACAGCCTCAGGAAATATGTATATCCTGGTAGTAGTGGATCATGCTACCAGGTATCCTGAAGCTATTCCCCTTAGGTCGACTACTGCCCCTGCAGTAGCCAAGGCCCTCATTGGTATCTTTACCAGAGTGGGTTTCCCTAAGGAGGTGGTGTCTGACAGAGGTACCAACTTCATGTCAGCATACCTAAAGCACATGTGGAATGAGTGTGGAGTGACTTATAAATTCACTACACCATACCATCCACAAACTAATGGCTTGGTTGAGAGATTCAACAAGACATTAAAGGGCATGATCATGGGGCTCCCAGAAAAACTCAAAAGGAGATGGGATGTCCTCCTGCCATGTCTGCTTTTCGCTTACAGGGAGGTACCACAGAAGGGAGTAGGGTTCTCACCCTTTGAACTTCTGTTTGGTCATCCTGTAAGGGGACCACTTGCCCTTGTTAAAGAAGGCTGGGAGAGACCTCTCCATGAGCCTAAACAGGACATAGTGGACTATGTACTTGGCCTTCGCTCTAGAATGGCAGAGTACATGGAAAAGGCAACCAAAAACCTTGAGGCCAGCCAACAACTCCAGAAGTTTTGGTATGACCAAAAGGCTGCACTGGTTGAGTTCCAACCAGGGCAGAAAGTCTGGGTTCTGGAGCCTGTGGCTCCCAGGGCACTCCAGGACAAGTGGAGTGGCCCTTACCCAGTACTAGAGAGGAAGAGTCAGGTCACCTACTTGGTGGACCTGGGCACAAGCAGGAGCCCCAAGAGGGTGATCCATGTAAACCGCCTTAAACTCTTCCACGACAGGGCTGATGTCAATCTGTTGATGGTAACAGATGAGGATCAGGAGGCAGAGAGTGAACCTCTCCCTGATCTTCTGTCATCAGACCCAAAAGATGGTACAGTAGATGGAGTGATCTACTCAGACACCCTCTCTGGCCAACAGCAAGCTGATTGTAGGAGAGTCCTACAACAGTTTCCTGAACTCTTCTCCTTAACCCCTGGTCAGACACACCTGTGTACCCATGATGTGGACACAGGAGACAGCATGCCTGTCAAGAACAAAATCTTTAGACAGTCTGACCATGTTAAGGAAAGCATCAAGGTGGAAGTCCACAAGATGCTGGAATTGGGAGTCATTGAGCGCTCTGACAGCCCCTGGGCTAGCCCAGTGGTCTTAGTCCCCAAACCTCACACCACAGATGGAAAGAAAGAGATGAGGTTTTGTGTGGACTACAGAGGGCTCAATTCTGTCACCAAGACAGATGCTCATCCAATTCCGAGAGCTGATGAGCTCATTGATAAATTAGGTGCTGCCAAATTTCTAAGTACCTTTGACTTGACAGCAGGGTACTGGCAAATAAAAATGGCACCTGGAGCAAAAGAAAAGACAGCATTCTCCACACCTGATGGGCATTATCAGTTTACTGTTATGCCCTTTGGTTTAAAGAATGCCCCTGCCACCTTCCAAAGGTTGGTGAATCAAGTCCTTGCTGGCTTGGAGTCCTTTAGCACAGCTTATCTTGATGATATTGCTGTCTTTAGCTCCACCTGGCAGGATCACCTGGTCCACCTGAGGAAGGTTTTGAAGGCTCTGCAATCTGCAGGCCTCTCTATCAAGGCATCCAAATGCCAGATAGGGCAGGGAACTGTGGTTTACTTGGGACACCTTGTAGGTGGAGGCCAAGTTCAGCCACTCCAACCCAAGATCCAGACTATTCTGGACTGGGTAGCTCCAAAAACCCAGACTCAAGTCAGGGCATTCCTTGGCTTGACTGGGTACTACAGGAGGTTTGTGAAGGGATATGGATCCATTGTGACAGCCCTCACTGAGCTCACCTCCAAGAAAATGCCCAAGAAAGTGAACTGGACTGTGGACTGCCAACAGGCCTTTGACACCCTGAAACAGGCAATGTGCTCAGCCCCAGTTCTCAAAGCTCCAGATTATTCTAAGCAGTTCATTGTGCAGACTGATGCCTCTGAACATGGGATAGGGGCAGTTTTGTCCCAAACAAATGATGATGGCCTTGACCAGCCTGTTGCTTTCATTAGCAGGAGGTTACTCCCCAGGGAGCAGCGTTGGAGTGCCATTGAGAGGGAGGCCTTTGCTGTGGTTTGGTCCCTGAAGAAGCTGAGACCATACCTCTTTGGGACTCACTTCCTAGTTCAAACTGACCACAGACCTCTCAAATGGCTGATGCAAATGAAAGGTGAAAATCCTAAACTGTTGAGGTGGTCCATCTCCCTACAGGGAATGGACTTTATAGTGGAACACAGACCTGGGACTGCCCATGCCAATGCAGATGGCCTTTCCAGGTTCTTCCACTTAGAAAATGAAGACTCTCTTGGGAAAGGTTAGTCTCATCCTCTTTCGTTTGGGGGGGGGGTTGTGTAAGGAAATGCCTCCTTGGCATGGTTGCCCCCTGACTTTTTGCCTTTGCTGATGCTATGTTTACAATTGAAAGTGTGCTGAGGCCTGCTAACCAGGCCCCAGCACCAGTGTTCTTTCCCTAACCTGTACTTTTGTATCCACAATTGGCAGACCCTGGCATCCAGATAAGTCCCTTGTAACTGGTACTTCTAGTACCAAGGGCCCTGATGCCAAGGAAGGTCTCTAAGGGCTGCAGCATGTCTTATGCCACCCTGGAGACCTCTCACTCAGCACAGACACACTGCTTGCCAGCTTGTGTGTGCTAGTGAGGACAAAACGAGTAAGTCGACATGGCACTCCCCTCAGGGTGCCATGCCAGCCTCTCACTGCCTATGCAGTATAGGTAAGACACCCCTCTAGCAGGCCTTACAGCCCTAAGGCAGGGTGCACTATACCATAGGTGAGGGTACCAGTGCATGAGCATGGTACCCCTACAGTGTCTAAGCAAAACCTTAGACATTGTAAGTGCAGGGTAGCCATAAGAGTATATGGTCTGGGAGTCTGTCAAACACGAACTCCACAGCACCATAATGGCTACACTGAAAACTGGGAAGTTTGGTATCAAACTTCTCAGCACAATAAATGCACACTGATGCCAGTGTACATTTTATTGTAAAATACACCCCAGAGGGCACCTTAGAGGTGCCCCCTGAAACTTAACCGACTATCTGTGTAGGCTGACTAGTTTTAGCAGCCTGCCACAAACCGAGACATGTTGCTGGCCCCATGGGGAGAGTGCCTTTGTCACTCTGAGGCCAGTAACAAAGCCTGCACTGGGTGGAGATGCTAACACCTCTCCCAGGCAGGAATTGTCACACCTGGCGGTGAGCCTCAAAGGCTCACCTCCTTTGTGCCAACCCAGCAGGACACTCCAGCTAGTGGAGTTGCCCGCCCCCTCCGGCCAGGCCCCACTTTTGGCGGCAAGGCCGGAGAAAATAATGAGAATAACAAGGAGGAGTCACTGGCCAGTCAGGACAGCCCCTAAGGTGTCCTGAGCTGAGGTGACTCTAACTTTTAGAAATCCTCCATCTTGCAGATGGAGGATTCCCCCAATAGGGTTAGGATTGTGACCCCCTCCCCTTGGGAGGAGGCACAAAGAGGGTGTACCCACCCTCAGGGCTAGTAGCCATTGGCTACTAACCCCCCAGACCTAAACACGCCCTTAAATTTAGTATTTAAGGGCTACCCTGAACCCTAGAAAATTAGATTCCTGCAACTACAAGAAGAAGGACTGCCCAGCTGAAAACCCCTGCAGCGGAAGACCAGAAGACGACAACTGCCTTGGCTCCAGAAACTCACCGGCCTGTCTCCTGCCTTCCAAAGATCCTGCACCAGCGACGCCTTCCGAAGGGACCAGCGACCTCGACATCCTCTGAGGACTGCCCCTGCTTCGAAAAGACAAGAAACTCCCGAGGACAGCGGACCTGCTCCAAGAAAGGCTGCAACTTTGTTTCCAGCAGCTTTAAAGAACCCTGCAAGCTCCCCGCAAGAAGCGTGAGACTTGCAACACTGCACCCGGCGACCCCGACTCGGCTGGTGGAGACCCGACACCTCAGGAGGGACCCCAGGACTACTCTGATACTGTGAGTACCAAAACCTGTCCCCCCTGAGCCCCCACAGCGCCGCCTGCAGAGGGAATCCCGAGGCTTCCCCTGACCGCGACTCTTTGAATCCAAAGTCCCGACGCCTGGGAGAGACCCTGCACCCGCAGCCCCCAGGACCTGAAGGACCGGACTTTCACTGGAGAAGTGACCCCCAGGAGTCCCTCTCCCTTGCCCAAGTGGAGGTTTCCCCGAGGAACCCCCCCCTTGCCTGCCTGCAGCGCTGAAGAGATCCCGAGATCTCTCATAGACTAACATTGCGAACCCGACGCTTGTTTCTACACTGCACCCGGCCGCCCCCGCGCCGCTGAGGGTGAAATTTCTGTGTGGACTTGTGTCCCCCCCGGTGCCCTACAAAACCCCCCTGGTCTGCCCTCCGAAGACGCGGGTACTTACCTGCAAGCAGACCGGAACCGGGGCACCCCCTTCTCTCCATTCTAGCCTATGCGTTTTGGGCACCACTTTGAACTCTGCACCTGACCGGCCCTGAGCTGCTGGTGTGGTGACTTTGGGGTTGCTCTGAACCCCCAACGGTGGGCTACCTTGGACCAAGAACTGAACCCTGTAAGTGTCTTACTTACCTGGTAAAACTAACAAATACTTACCTCCCCTAGGAACTGTGAAAATTGCACTAAGTGTCCACTTTTAAAACAGCTATTTGTCAATAACTTGAAAAGTATACATGCAATTTTGATGATTTGAAGTTCCTAAAGTACTTACCTGCAATACCTTTCGAATGAGATATTACATGTAGAATTTGAACCTGTGGTTCTTAAAATAAACTTAGAAAAGATATTTTTCTATATAAAAACCTATTGGCTGGATTTGTCTCTGAGTGTGTGTACCTCATTTATTGTCTATGTGTATGTACAACAAATGCTTAACACTACTCCTTGGATAAGCCTACTGCTCGACCACACTACCACAAAATAGAGCATTAGTATTATCTATTTTTACCACTATTTTACCTCTAAGGGGAACCCTTGGACTCTGTGCATGCTATTCCTTACTTTGAAATAGCACATACAGAGCCAACTTCCTACAGGATGTTACAGTAGCTATGCTTCAGGGAAGGGGCAAATAGAAGAGGAACACAACCAGTCATATAATAAGCAATCTAATGAGGGAATAAGGTAAGCAATGGTTTATCTCTAAACCCACTTCAAGTTTGTTAAGTCCGCTATGTGTTTTTTGCAGACAGAAAGCTTTTGCTTTCTGGTACGCAAGATCTAAAAACCAAGGATGAGTAAGGTGCACATAGGTGGCACCTATAGTCCTACAAGGGGCCAGGAGGCACCACTTGACTGAAAGCAGAGAGCATATTGATACACGTTTGAGTCTGATGGTGTATGGAGAACACTTTCACCGCAATGCTGCAGAGAGGAGAAGATGGGTACGTCTCAACATCTTGAGAATTCTGATCAGAAAGAAATTGGGACCCATGATATAACAAAAACCTGTCACCAATGTGGAATTGAGGCATCAGGAGGGAACACACAAGTGTGCGCAGATCAAAAGGCAAGTAACTGGAAGGAACAAGATGACTTTCCTGAGAGAGAACCAATAGACTGCAACTAAAAAGTAGGATGCCGGTAAGGAACACACAGGTTTTTTTTTTGCAAAGGTTAAACAGCTGCGAGAGTAGGCTTGCCAAACATGACACTGGAGGTATTGAATACAAAATCCTTGTGGGACAACCATGGTGGTAAGAGGATTCTAGCCAGGGTTGAGGGGCTACATGAGGCTTGTGTTCCAACAGGCTTGGAAGACATTCATTTGAGCCTCCATTCGGAGGGTTAACGTGAGCAAATGGACCCGGTTCGTTAATGGAATGAAACCAGCTTGGAGGTTGTCCACACAGGACTGCTGAGGAAGCTGCCCACAGTGAGCAAGAGGGTTCTTGCCCTTACTCCTCTGCACCTCTCCCCAGTCCCTAATTTTGCCCAGACTGCACACACCAACTGCTGCTTTGCTCTCCAAAAACACTATCTTACAACACCTCATCTCTCACCATGACTGAGGATGCCACCACATCAGGGCCTTTCCCACTCTTAGGCATACCCAATAAACCACCCCCGCTGGCTGCCCAACCCCAACTGGTCCCAATTCCCACCTTTAGCCACTTTATTCATTTTGCATTGTTTAAACCCTATTTTTGCGAGGGATACTTTAGGGCTTCACTGACAGCTATCCCACCAACATTAGTCAACAATAGACTCAATGTTGGGACTACATTCTCCAGGCTGCATAGGGCCTCCGGAGGTGGCCCTGCATTGTTTCTATAGCGGAGGCTGTTTAAGGCACTATAAAGTGAGTCTTCTTTCCCCACTGTGCAGGACACACCCGGGCCAATGCTCACCAGTCGGCGCCAGGAGGAGGCAGAGCAGGGCCACCTCCTTGGAATGTTTCATCTGGTAATAGAATGTCGTGAGTGGAGTTCCTGCTTCATCTCTTATGCCACTTTTCCTCACACATGTGTAAACACTCAGTGTGACTTCAATAACTCTGGATCACTGTGTGGGTCAGGGTAGATTGGGAGCGCATTTCCACATAACAGTATTTTTAATAAACTGGTGCCTGCAGCTGCCTGTTGCATTCTTGTGCCCGAGCTCGGTGTATGGCATTTGTATCTTTCCTGGTTTGACATCTGAGTCATTGAACTCAAATGTGGACTCAAGCCCTCATAGCGAGGTTCACGGCAATAGGCCTTATCTGCTGGCATAGCTGCATATTATATGTAGGAGGCTGGCCTGGTTTGTAGTGGGTACCAGGGTCCTGTTATCCCTTATTAGTGAACTATAGGCAGTGTCTAGAAGCCAGGCTGGCTAGAGGTAGCTGTAGGCAGAGCAGCCAAGACTGAACTAGGAGACATGCAAAGCTCTTGCAATACCACTGTAGTCACACAGTACTTACACACAAGACAATACTCCGTGTTACCAAAAATAAAGGTACTTCATTTTAGTGAGACAAGACCAAAGATCTTAAAGGCTATCCTCCATTAGGAGATAAGTATTACACACAAAATATACAGTAGTAACCAAAATCAGGTAAGTAAACAGTCATAGAATAGCACAAACAGTGAAAATCACCACAGGCTAGAATGGACATAGGGGCAACACAAACCATGTACTAAAATAGTGGGATGCGAAAGTCTGTTCCCCCCCTAGATAAGAGTAGAGTGTAAGGGGCGCTGGGAGTGTAGGAAAACACCAAAGGTAAGTAAAGTACCCCACCCCAGAGCCTAGGAAATCAGGAGTAAAGTACAACAAGTTTCCCCAGAACACACTAGGAGTCGTGGTAAAAGATTATGCAAAAACCAAGCAAGACTGCAAGACATCAACAATGGATTCCTGGACCTGAAGACCTGTGGAGAGAGGAGACCAACTCCAAGAACAGATAAGTCCAGGAAGAACAGCAGGCCCTGCTAACCCGGAAGAAGGTGCAAAAGTGGATTCTCCAGTTGGAAGTAGTCACAAGAAATGCACCAAAGATGACAGCTGCGGGTTCCTGCGTGGTGCAAGAGATGTCCCACATCGAGTTGTTGGATGCATGCTGGTTTTCGTTGTTGGATTCAGCTAACAAGCCTTGGCTCACATAAATGTCACAGTTGGCAGGAAAAGGCACTAGTTGGGCCCAAGAGGGACCTGGGGGTTTCAAATCGGACAGGAGACAGAGGGGGCATCTCAGCACGAGAGAGCCCTCAGAAGACCAGGCAGCACCCACAGGAGTCCCAGGAAAAAGGAGTTTTAAGTCACGGTCTTCGCAGCACTACACAAAGGGATCCCACATCAACGGCATTCACCTCGGGGAGCTGAGCGTCGCAGGATTGAGTGCTGGGAACCTGAGTTATGCCACGCATGAAGGATTTCTGAAAGAAGCTCACAGAAGCCCTAGGAGCTGCAAAACACGCAGTGCACAGCGGTACTGTCTGGCTCAGTGAGGCAAGCCCTTACCTCCACCAAATTTGGACAGCTGGATCTTTGGACAGTCAGGATCACTTTGGTCCACCACCTGTGTTCCAGGGATCACGCTGGCCGACATGAGGAGCCCCAGAGTACCGGTTGTCACTGCAGAGAGGTGCCTGCTGAAGCAGGGAAGTGACTCCATCACTTCACAGGAGATTCCTTTAGTCCTTCTGGTGTAGGATGAAGACAGGCAGTCCTCAGAGTTGCTGGCAGGAGCTGAAGTTAGAGTTGCAGTAGTCTTCTTGGATGCTTTGTTGCAGTTGTGGAGTTCCCGGAGCAGTTCTGCAGTTGATCCGACGGTAGAAGGTGAAGCACAGGTTGCAAAGGAGTCCGGCTGGAGTCTTGCGAAACAGATTCTGAGGAAAAACCCACAGGAGACCCCCTAAATAACCCTCAGAGGGGGATTGGTCACCTAGCCCGGAATGGATCTATCAGGAGGGGTCTCTGACGTCACCTTCTGGCACTGGCTACTCTGATGCTACCAGAGTTCCCTGGCCCTCCTGAAAACAAGATGTCAGAACCCAGGGACACTGAGGACCTCTGGGAACCACCCCTGGCGTGGTGATTGACAGGGGAGTGGTCATTCTGCTTTCCTTTGTCCAGTTTCGTGCCAGAGCAAGGACTGGGGGGGTACCGGTGTAGACTGGATTATGCAAGGAGGGCACCATCTCTGCCCTTCAAAGAACTTCCAGAGGCTCTGGGAGGATACCCCTCCCATGCCTGTGACACCCATTCCAATGGGGGCGGGTGGAACACCCCTCTCCTAAAGGAAAAGCATTGTTCCACCTTCCTATGATTGAGCTGCTCAAGCCCCAGGAGGGCAGAAAAAAGTCTGAGGTGGCAGCAGCTGGGGCTGCAGTGGAAACCTCAGAGAGCTGGTTTGGCAGTACTGGGGGTCCATGGTGGAGCCCCCAGGGTGCATGGAATTGCACCCAATACTAGAAACGGATTGAGGGTACAATTTCTCAGTCTTAGACACCTCACATGGCCATATTCGGAGTTACCATTGTGAAGCTACATATAAATATTGACATATTTAGTGCACGCTTATAATGGTGTCCCCGTACTCACTAAGTCTGCAAAATTGGTCCTGGACAACGTGGGGGCACCTCTACTACAGTAACTTTGCACCTAGCCCTCAGGAACTGAAGGTTAGCCATATAGGTGACTTAGTTACCTGATGCAGTGAAAATGGATGTGAAATAGTGTGTGCACTATTTCAATCAGGCTGCAATGGCAGTCCTGAAGAAGTGTTTGTATGAGCTCCTTATGGGTGGCAAAAGAAATGCTGCAGCCCATAAGGATCTCCTGGAACCCCAATGTCCAGGGTACCTAAGTACCATATACTACAGACTTCTAAAGGGGGTTGAGTATGTCAATTTAGAGTGGAATACTGGGTTACTAGTATGCAAGTACAAATTTGGAATCAGAAAGAGCATAAGCACTAGCGTTCTGGTTAGCAGGACTCTAGTGACAGTCAAGCATATGGACAAAACAGTAAAACATACTGACATGCTGGCCACAAACTGGCTAGCAGTATCCCAATGGGACAGTAAAAATATACTAACAGGCCAAAAATGGGGGTAAACCATGCTAGAAAGAGGCTACTTTCTCACAGCATACTACAGCACCAGTCTACAGAAGCATCATAGTTAACTATGACTGCATAGGGGCCCTGTGGAGTTGACAGTAATGACAAATTGGCATATTGTTTTTTTTGGGGGGGGCGAGAGATAATGTGTGTGTGAGATCAACTGTTGCACCACTTTTGTAGACAAGGGACTGGGCTTGGGGCTAGAAATAGAACTGTGGACTTTTACTCTTAGCTTGGCTGTAATAAAATTGTTACCAGTAGTGTTACCCTGATTAGAAAAGGGGAAAACAAAGGACAGGTATTGGGACTTTAAGGTCACCACAGGTCACTGAAAATTGCTACTACTGAGGGTTTTTTGACTCAGGCAGTCTCTGTAGTTTCGAAAGCCACTGCGCTGGCAACAAAGATGGTTATCACTTTCAAGGGAGAACCCATCCTTGTTTGAGCCCTGTGCTGTTAGTTTTGCGGAGGCAGGCAATATAGATCCCTATACACGCTCTGTACGTACAGGTGGGGTTACTTATGTTGAGAACAAAGGTGTTTTTTTCACTACTACCGAGGGGTGATATTCAGGAAGAAAATTCCCGGGTAGGGAATAATCAGATAAGCCCTATTGTTAGCCCTAGTTGTAAGTGAAAGCGACATACAGTTGCCCCAAAGTGGAAAAGCAACTTGGTGACTGCAGGGGTTCAGATACCCGCTCAGGAATTTAACAAGAAATACCAAATATGAACTAATCATTTCTAGATGATGCCTAATTGAAGAAACTGTTGCACAAATAATGGCACAGCTAAACAGTTTAGTGGCAATACATAAGGACAAGAACCCTGAAGATGGGATGGGGTGTTTTAACACTAACACTAAACCATCAGTCCAGTTCTGTCACAGTGCGTGCCTGTAATTTCCATAGAGGCACTTCCATCTTTCGTGCAACCACCAGGAAACATTTCCAGTGCCATGCTTACAACTTTGACCCCTTTTATACACATGGATGCCCTAAGCCCTATCTCATGGTGACACAGCCACCAAGTAGTCGGGCAAACGATGCAATTAATTTGCTTTCAGAATTAAACACGTATTTTGTTGTTCTAGGGAATGTACCCCCATATAATAACTCTACCCCAGAAACTTGAACTTAAAAACAAGGTGCCACATTGGTTCAAGGTAAACTTCAGCACTAGTATGGAAGTTCACAACTGAATCATCATGGTAAGGAGGGTAGGCTGGATGGGTCCAGATATCAAGAGGTGGTCTGGGGGATTGCGTTATAGTAAACTAACACTCCTACTATAGCTGCACGCATCCGGTCTACTCTGGATCTACATAATCTAGTAAGGCCCAGAGGCACTTGGGCATTACCTTTGGGCTCTTTTTAAAGGCTAAAGATTGTGCTGCAGGCCCTATGGACCCTGGCACAAGGACAGCTGACCCGTAGTGAACACTGCTCCCCGAATTTAATGGCTTTCCCACCTCTGCCTCTGGGAAACATGTTTTGCTCCACTGAGCAATCTGAAGTCATGTGGCTGACTCACTTGTTCGGTTACTACCCCGCAACCAGTTACGCCAATATAGTATGCTCCAAGAGCACCCAAGACTTCACTCCTTGGGAAGACTAGGACTTTGTTAGCCACCCAGCCCGCTAATTTACTTGAACCTATAAACAGAGTAAAGGGACACCCAATAAAGATTTTGAGTTGGAACATCACAGGATTGTAATCTAAAATGCTCCTCTAAGATTGGCAATCCTTCGTATGTGGGTATGATGTTATTATGTTTGAAGAAACTTGGGCCCTTACCCCCATTATGTTTGAGGGGTATTATATTTTAATATACTGGCTATCCCCATCCTGCTCAGGTCATGCCTCAGGGGACCTAACCATTTGGGTAAATACTTCTTTAGGAGGCCACGCTGAAGTCGTAGATCCCCCCCCACAGGAAATAATTATCAGGTGGTGCTCTATAAAGGGGGATTGTATGAGAAATTGCTAATTTTGACAATGATTTTTTCAACAGCCCATCCAGTAGGTCTTTCTGTCATCTCTGGATCTATACAAAGTATTGGAAGTGGTGGGAATGGGTGATACAGGCCTGCCGACTTTCAGGGGCAGAAATTGCTCATCTAGAACTAATTACACCTTTGTATCTGCTAACCTATGTGATCAGGTATTATAAGGGTCTATTGTCTATGGAATTTGTTGATCACCTTCCTGTAAAAATTTGATCGTAACCAAGAGCGGATCCCAACATTCAACTCGAACTTAGTAACCTGCAGGCTTCTACGGACAGTTTGTCTGTTGGAAACTCTCAAATCCCATACAAATCTTGCCTGAAATAATCCAGAGTAACCTAGCAAGTTTGGGCTATCCGATGATGGCATTAATGGGAAAGGCAGTGTAGTAAGCTTATTTGAGGGTCTCTGTTCAAATATTAAAAATCTTCTCTCGAAACCAGTAAAGTTACCACATCCCGCCTAATTAGCCCCACCCCCAGATATGTTTGACCAGGAAGGTTCGGCAGATAACCGAGCTCTACGCAAGGCCCTAACCGCTCATCGAAGTGATCCAATAATGGTGAATCGCTTGCAGAAAAAGTACAAAATATTAACAGAGGTGGTGATCTTTTGGCAGAGGGATAACTTGGCATACTCCCCAATCACAAAGATCAGCAAGCTGTTTAGGAACTCTGGGTCAGCTCTGAAGTCGACCACTAGAAAGGGGATGTCATTTAGAGGTCACATAAGCACTAAGGCATGGGAGGCACATTTTCATGTATCATTCAGTAGGGAATCAGCTTCATGTGCTAGTAGGATAGTTGATTTAAACTCCACTGTGACCTTATTCGAAGTCTCTGCTGCAGTACAGTAGAGTGCAGTGGGAAAGGCTTCTGGCCCGGGTGGCTTACCCATTGATCTGATTTAAAAAAAAACAAAAAAAAACTCAATGTTGATCAATGGCCACCCCTGCTGACCAACATTTAAAACAGCTTAAAATAAGCATCCCTGCCAGATTCCTGGGCATTATCTACCATTGTACCGATCTTTAAAAAAAAAAATATATAAAAAGATTGATCCTCACTCGGTAATCTGCCAATTTCTCTCCGATACTCCAGCTAAAATCCTTGGTAGGGTTTTAAATAACAGCATTGAGTGGGTGGCGGGTAATACATTTTTGAACGCGTATCAATATGTTTTTTGTGAACACGTAGTAACACTGGAGCAGTGTATGAATCTCAGCTTGGTATTGGGCAAATATAATGTGTCAAAGCATACACCAATGTATTTAGCATTTATGGATCGTACTATGGCGTTCAACTGTGTGAACCGGGCAAGTCTATGACAATTTTGGCGATGGTGAAGCCCCTTCTCCATCTACTGGTATCCATGCATGATAACACTTGAGCCACAGTGAGTTTTTGCCACAACGGTGAACTCTAAGGTAATTCAAACTGAGAGCGGGGTGAGACAGGGTTGTGTACTTGCACCCTCTGTACATTAATAAACTTGGTACATATCTGACATCATGCACACCAGAAGTTCCTATGGTTCGTGGCTCCCCATCGCAGCCTCGTTATAGGCAATTGATGTAGTTTTATTGGCTTGCATGCCTAGAGCCCTGCGATTGATGGTCCATTCATTTATGGATTTTATGGGCACCCTTCACTTGCTAAACCTTTCCAAATCTTGTGTTATGGCCTGCGGCCCAAAGAGTATTCCTTTATCAAGTATATCAGTAGGAACAAGCCACCTAATTAGTTTTAATACTTTCTTATTAAGGGGTGATTTTTAGTTCCACTAGCTTAGGGTCACCTGACATAGCTGATCGAAGATTAAGCTATAGAGGGCTGTTGACTCACTTTTTAGTTTGCTGCTTCCACCAGAGGGTCGAGCATTTGCTCCCAAGTTACAAATCCATTCCTCTCAATTTTCTCCAGTTGCTGCATATGGGGCGGGAGTCTGGGGCATACGAGCTCCCTCAACTATACAGGTGGAGGAAAATAGCTTCCGTCTGAAGCTTCTATTTGTTCCCGCTTCCACTTCCTTTGCCATACTGAGTTAGGGCAGATTTATTTAAAGTGACTATCCAAATTTGCCCCCGCTGATATGGCTTTCCATTTGGAAAAATTATGAGGCACGCCTGATAGAAATATAACTAAAAACTGTCTAATATGTGACAAAGGTCTAAGTATTCCGAAGCTGGAATTTAAAAAAAAAAAAATATATATATATATATATATATATATATATATATATATATCTCCTTTAAGTTATTGGCTTACCACAAGCCAATACTAATGTTGAAACATGTTGCTAAGGGCAGGAAGCAAGTGAAAAAAGGTAAAGCACAGAAACTTAAAAATCATGGTTTTACCAGAAATATGCAACATTGTTTTTAATCCCTTTTATTAAATCCAGAGATTTTACACATTGCATGCTTTTTTTTTTATATAAACAGCTTAACGATCATGAAACGTGTTTTTATGTGAGCTCTTTCCTACGGGCAGCTGTATGTTCTATAAGTTCAAAGCACCCCGATTAAGCCACAGTTCTTTTATTTTATTAAGTACCCATTGAATTATGCACTGGAGCATTGCTATCGGGAACACAAAGCACTTAGATTTTTTTTTGATTTTTTTTTTTTTTTTTTTTTTTTTTTTAATAGCGCACGTTCTGTTTTTATAAGTTAATTATATGGAAAATGTCACTTACCCAGTGTACATCTGTTCGTGGCATTAGTCGCTGCAGATTCACATGCTGTGCATAGTTCGCCGTCTGGTGTTGGGCTCGGAGTGTTACAAGTTGTTTTTCTTCGAAGAAGTCTTCGAGTCACGAGACCGAGGGACTCCTCCCACTTCGGTTCCATTGCGCATGGGCGTCGACTCCATCTTAGATTGTTTTCCCCGCAGAGGGTGAGGTAGGAGTTGTGTATGCTAATAATAGTGCCCATACAATGGAATAAATACGTATGTACAAAATGAAGGTTTAATGTAATATATTTACAAATGTACAAATGTTCAAGATCTACTTCTAAACGGCTACAGGCTCCCGGGGAGGAGGGTGGGCGCATGTGAATCTGCAGCGACTAATGCCACGAACAGATGTACACTGGTTAAGTGACATTTTCCGTTCGGTGGCATGTGTAGCTGCAGATACACATGCTGTGCATAGACTAGTAAGCAGTTATCTCCCCAAAAGCGGTGGTTCAGCCTGTAGGAGTGGAAGTAGTTTGAAATAAAGTTCTTAGTACGGCTTGACCTACTGTGGCCTGTTGTGCAGATAACACATCTACACAGTAGTGTTTAGTAAATGTATGAGGCGTAGACCATGTTGCTGCCTTACATATTTCGTTCATTGGAATATTTCCTAGAAAGGCCATAGTAGCACCTTTCTTTCTGGTTGAGTGTGCCTTTGGTGTAATAGGCAGTTCTCGCTTTGCTTTAAGATAGCAGGTTTGGATGCACCTTACTATCCATCTGGCAATACCTTGTTTTGAAATTGGATTTCCTGTATGAGGTTTTTGGAAGGCAATAAATAGTTGTTTTGTCTTCCTAATTTCTTTTGTCCTGTCAATGTAGTACATTAGCGCTCTCTTGATGTCTAATGTATGTAGTGCTCTTTCAGCTATTGAATCTGGCTGTGGGAAGAACACTGGTAATTCCACTGTTTGGTTTAAGTGGAACGGTGAGATAACCTTTGGTAAGAATTTTGGATTTTGAACAACCTTATTTTTGTGTATTTGAATAAATGGTTCTTGTATGGTAAACGCCTGTATTTCACTTACTCTTCTTAGAGATGTGATGGCAATTAAAAATGCAACTTTCCACGTTAAGTATTGCATTTCACAAGAATGCATGGGTTCGAAAGGTGGACCCATGAGCCTTGTCAAGACAATGTTGAGGTTCCATGAAGGAACAGGTGGTGTCCTTGGTGGTATAATTCTCTTTAGGCCCTCCATAAACGCTTTAATGACAGGTATTCTAAATAGGGAAGTTGAATGAGTAATCTGCAGGTAAGCAGATATTGCTGCGAGATGTATTTTTATGGAAGAGAAAGCTAGATTTGATTTTTGTAAATGTAGTAAATATCCTACTACATCTTTCGGAGATGCATGCAATGGTTGAATTTGATTATTATGACAGTAACAAACAAATCTTTTCCATTTACTTGCATAGCAGTGTCTAGTGGAAGGTTTTCTAGCTTGTTTAATGACCTCCATACACTCGAGTGAGGCCTAAGTGTCCAAATTCTAGGATTTCAGGAGCCAAATTGCTAGATTCAGCGATGCAGGGTTTGGATGCCTGATCTGTTTGTGTTGTGTTAACAGATCTGGCCTGTTGGGTAGTTTGACATGAGGTACTACTGACAGGTCTAGTAGTGTCGTATACCAAGGTTGTCTTGCCCATGTTGGTGCTATTAGTATGAGTTTGAGTTTGTTTTGACTCAATCTGTTTACTAGATATGGAAGGAGAGGGAGAGGGGGGGAAAAGCGTACGCAAATATCCCTGACCAATTCATCCATAGAGCATTGCCTTGGGATTGCCGGTGTGGGTACCTGGATGCAAAGTTTTGGCATTTTGCGTTTTCTTTTGTTGCAAATAGATCTATTTGAGGTGTTCCCCAAATTTGGAAGTAAGTGTTCAGGATTTGGGGGTGAATTTCCCATTCGTGGACCTGTTGGTGATCCCGAGAGAGATTGTCTGCTAGCTGGTTCTGGATCCCTGGAATAAACTGTGCTATTAGGCAAATGTGGTTGTGAATTGCCCAATGCCATATTTTTTGTGTTAGGAGACAACTGTGTCGAATGTGTCCCCCCCCCGTTTGTTTAAATAATACATTGTCGTCATGTTGTCTGTTTTGACAAGAATGTATTTGTGGGTTATCATGGGTTGGAATGCTTTCAACGCTAGAAATACTGCTAACAGTTCTAGGTGATTTATATGAAACTTTCTTTGATGTACGTCCCATTGTCCTTGGATGCTGTGTTGATTGAGGTGTGCTCCCCACCCTGTCCTGGAAGCATCTGTTATCACGTATTGTGGCACTGGGTCTTGGAAAGGCCGCCCTTTGTTTAAATTTGTACTGTTCCACCATAGAAGCGAGATGTATGTTTGGCGGTCTATCAACACCAGATCTAGAAGTTGACCCTGTGCATGTGACCATTGTGATGCTAGGGACTGTTGCAAGGGCCGCATGTGCAATCTTGCGTTTGGGACAATGGCTATGCATGAGGACATCATGCCTAGTTTTAATACCATCTTTGCATGTATCTTTTCTTTTGTGTTGGATACATGGCTTGTATCACCTTGTGAAAAGTTTGAACCCTTTGTGGACTTGGAGTGGCTATCCCTTCTGTAGTGTTGATTGTCGCTCCTAAGTATTGCTGTGTTTGACACGGCAAAAGGTGTGACTTTGCATAGTTGATGGAGAAACCCAGCTTGTAAAGGGTTTGTATAACAATCTGTGTGGTGTGAACACTTTGTTAGCGAGTTGGTCTTGATTAACCAATCGTCTAGGTACGGGAACACGTGTATTTGCTGCCTCCTGATATGTGCAGCTACTACTGCTAGACATTTTGTAAAGACTCTTGGCGCTGTTATTCCGAATGGCAACACTTTGAATTGGTAATGTATTCCTTTGAATACGAACCTTAGGTATTTCCTGTGCGAGGGATGTATCGGTATATGGAAATACGCGTCTTTTAGATCTAACGTTGTCATGTAGTCTTGCCGTTTCAGCAGTGGTATTACGTCTTGTAACGTGACCATGTGAAAGTGGTCTGATTTGATGTAGGTGTTTAGTGTTCTGAGATCTAATATTGGTCTCAGACTTTTGTCTTTTTTTGGTATTAGAAAGTACAGCGAGTAAACTCCTGTGTTCTTTTGTGGATTTGGTACTAATTCTATTGCGTCTTTTTGCAGTAATGCTTGAACTTCTAGTCCTAGAAGGTCTATATGCTGTTTTGACATATTGTGTGTTTTCGGTGGGACGTTTGGAGGGATTTGGAGAAATTCTATGCAATAACCATGTTGGATAATTGCTAAGACCCAAGTGTCTGTTGTTATTTCCTCCCAAGATTTGTAGAACTGGCTTAGTCTTCCCCCCACTGGTGTTGTGTGAAGGGGTTGTGTGACCTGTGAGTCACTGTTTATTTTGAGGGGTTTTGGGACCTTGAAATTTTCCCCGGGAATTGGCCCCCTCTGTATTGGCCCCGAAAGCCTCCCCTTTGATATTGTCCCTGGTAAGTAGGTGGTCTTGCTTGTGAGGAGCTGGCTTCTGTGGCTTGACCTCGAAACCCTCCTCTGAAAGTTAGTTTGCGAAATGTGCCAAATGTGCCTCTGCCCTGCGGGGAATAGAGTGCGCCCATGGCTTTGGCTGTGTCGGTGTCCTTCTTTAATTTTTCAATTGCAGTGTCCACTTCTGGCCCAAACAATTGCTGTTCATTAAACGGCATATTGAGCACTGCCTGTTGTATCTCAGGTTTGAAGCCAGATGTGCGCAGCCATGCGTGCCTCCTTATCGTCACAGCAGTATTTATTGTTCTTGCAGCTGTATCTGCTGCATCCATAGAAGAACGTATCTGGTTGTTGGAGATATTTTGTCCCTCTTCAACCACTTGTTGCGCTAGTTTCTGGAATTCTTTGGGGAGGTGCTCGATGAAATGCTGCATCTCGCCCCAATGGGCCCTGTCGTATCGCGCTAGGAGTGCTTGCAAGTTGGCAATGCGCCACTGATTTGCAGCCTGTGCAGCAACCCTTTTCCCAGCTGCATCAAACTTGCGGCTCTCCTTGTCCGGAGGTGGTGCGTCGCCTGATGTATGCGAGTTTGGCTCTTTTACGAGCTGCTCCTACGACTACTGAATCTGGTGTCAGTTGTGATGTAATAAAAGCCGGGTCTGTGGGCGGTGCCTTGTATTTTTTCTCCACCCTTGGGAGTTATTGCTCTGCTTTTAACTGGCTCCCTAAAAATCTGTTTAGCGTGCTTTAGCATTCCCGGGAGCATAGGAAGGCTTTGATAATGGCTATGGGTGGAGGACAGGGTGTTAAAGAGGAAGTCATCCTCGATAGGCTTCGAATGTAGCGATACATTATGAAATTGAGCTGCCCTAGCTACCACCTGTGCATATGCTGTACTGTCCTCAGGTGGTGAGGGTTTAGTTGGGTACGACTCTGGGCTATTGTCCGATACTGGAGCGTCATAGAGGTCCCATGCATCCTGATCATCCTGGCTCATGGTGGTATGAGCTGGTGATTGTGGTGGAGTCTGTGCCGGTGATACACGAGTTGACGGTGGTGGAGAGGGTGGAGGAGTTACCTTCTTTACCACCGTTGCTTGTGGTGGCTTGTCTTGTTGCTGGAAGTCAAGTTTCCTTTTCCTTCTGATTGGGGGGGAAGAGTGCTGATCTTCCCTGTACCCCTTTGGATAAAGATCCGCTGTTGCGTGTGACCTACTTCTGTTGTTTGTAATTCCTCCTCAAATCTGTCTTTTTAGTTGGGAGGACAGTGATTGTTCCTCTGAGTAGGAACTGGTTTTCGGTTCGGTTGCCGGGTGTTTTGGCACCGAAACCGTGTCTTTAGTTTTTTTCGGCTCCGACGAGATCTTTCTTTTTTTCGGTGTCGTGCCCTCTCGGTGCCGAGCAGCTTCGGTGTCGCTGTGTCTGTGCCGAGCAGCTTCGGTGTCGCTGTGTCTGTGCCGAGCAGCTTCGGTGTCGCGGTGTCTGTGCCGAGCAGCTTCGGTGTCGCGGTGTCTGTGCCGAGCAGCTTCGGTGTCGCGGTGTCTGTGCCGAGCAGCTTCGGTGTCGCGGTGTCTGTGCCGAGCAGCTTCGGTGTCGCGGTGTCTGTGCCGAGCAGCTTCGGTGTCGCGGTGTCTGTGCCGAGCAGCTTCGGTGTCGCGGTGTCTGTGCCGAGCAGCTTCGGTGTCGCGGTGTCTGTGCCGAGCAGCTTCGGTGTCGCGGTGTCTGTGCCGAGCAGCTTCGGTGTCGCGGTGTCTGTGCCGAGCAGCTTCGGTGTCGCGGTGTCTGTGCCGAGCAGCTTCGGTGTCGCGGTGTCTGTGCCGAGCAGCTTCGGTGTCGCGGTGTCTGTGCCGAGCAGCTTCGGTGTCGCGGTGTCTGTGCCGAGCAGCTTCGGTGCCGCGGTGTCTGTGCCGAGCAGCTTCGGTGCCGCTGTGTCTGTGCCGAGCAGCTTCGGTGCCGCTGTGTCTGTGCCGAGCAGCTTCGGTGCCGCTGTGTCTGTGCCGAGCAGCTTCGGTGCCGCTGTGTCTGTGCCGAGCAGCTTCGGTGCCGCTGTGTCTGTGCCGAGCAGCTTCGGTGCCGCTGTGTCTGTGCCGAGCAGCTTCGGTGCCGCTGTGTCTGTGCCGAGCAGCTTCGGTGCCGCTGTGTCTGTGCCGAGCAGCTTCGGTGCCGCTGTGTCTGTGCCGAGCAGCTTCGGTGCCGCTGTGTCTGTGCCGAGCAGCTTCGGTGCCGCTGTGTCTGTGCCGAGCAGCTTCGGTGCCGCTGTGTCTGTGCCGAGCAGCTTCGGTGCCGCTGTGTCTGTGCCGAGCAGCTTCGGTGCCGCTGTGTCTGTGCCGAGCAGCTTCGGTGCCGCTGTGTCTGTGCCGAGCAGCTTCGGTGCCGCTGTGTCTGTGCCGAGCAGCTTCGGTGCCGCTGTGTCTGTGCCGAGCAGCTTCGGTGCCGCTGTGTCTGTGCCGAGCAGCTTCGGTGCCGCTGTGTCTGTGCCGAGCAGCTTCGGTGCCGCTGTGTCTGTGCCGAGCAGCTTCGGTGCCGCTGTGTCTGTGCCGAGCAGCTTCGGTGCCGCTGTGTCTGTGCCGAGCAGCTTCGGTGCCGCTGTGTCTGTGCCGAGCAGCTTCGGTGCCGCTGTGTCTGTGCCGAGCAGCTTCGGTGCCGCTGTGTCTGTGCCGAGCAGCTTCGGTGCCGCTGTGTCTGTGCCGAGCAGCTTCGGTGCCGCTGTGTCTGTGCCGAGCAGCTTCGGTGCCGCTGTGTCTGTGCCGAGCAGCTTCGGTGCCGCTGTGTCTGTGCCGAGCAGCTTCGGTGCCGCTGTGTCTGTGCCGAGCAGCTTCGGTGCCGCTGTGTCTGTGCCGAGCAGCTTCGGTGCCGCTATCTCGGTGTCGACCCTTTTCTGCACCACTCTCTCGGTCCCGAGATTGCTGCGTGCCTGTGTCTCGACCCGAGTCGGACGACTTCGGCACCAGCTCGCCCTTTTTCGGTGCAGATGGACGGTCACCTACTTTATGGGTTAAGCCATGGCCTGTTGGCAGTGGCGTCCCCTGGGCTTTGTCTGTTTTTTCGTGTGATCTTTGTTTCGACGTTTTACTCACGGTTGGTTGCTCTTCGACGTCGAATTCTTCGGAATCCGACTCGTGGATGGAGAGAGTTTCTTCTTCCTCGAACCGTTGTTGTCCTGTCGGCGTGGACGCCATCTGCAACCTCCTGGCTCTTCGGTCTCTGAGCGTTTTTCTCGACCGAAACGCGCGACATGCCTCACACGTCTCCTCCTTGTGCTCGGGGGACAGGCACAAGTTACAGACCAAATGTTGGTCTGTATAAGGATATTTATTGTGGCATTTAGGACAGAACCCCGTTCCATCAGTCTTCGTGTTGCACGCGGTCGGGCCGACCAGGCCCCGACGGGGGATCGAAAATACCCCGAAGGGCTACCGGAGCTCTTGAAGGTTCGGTGTTGATTTGCCCTAACTATCCAGATACCGAACGAAACAATACCGACGAATTTTCCCGAGATTCTAACTTTCCGACCCGAAACACGGAGCGAAAAGGAACACGTCCGAACCCGATGGCGGAAAAGAAACAATCTAAGATGGAGTCGACGCCCATGCGCAATGGAACCGAAGTGGGAGGAGTCCCTCGGTCTCGTGACTCGAAAAGACTTCTTCGAAGAAAAACAACTTGTAACACTCCGAGCCCAACACCAGACGGCGGACTATGCACAGCATGTGTATCTGCAGCTACACATGCCACCGAACACTTATTTTCACGATATTTAAAGGATTACTGTGATTATACTCAGGAAGTTTTATTTATTTCTACTTTTATGGTTGCATGGCAGGCGAATAAAGTTTGTTTTGACCGTCTAAATTTGAGGGTTCAGAAATTATTAAGAATCAAATGTTTCAGTTGAGCGGACCCTAGAGGGTCTCCAACATGTGTTGGTACTTTAGTTGCGATGTCAAACAATCCAAGACAATGGTTAGTACCCGCTTTCAAATCTCAAACGATAAACTCTGCCATGCTTTTCCAGTTCGGCAACACCTTATGGCTCTCCGATTCCTCTACTTCAGTGATAGCAGATTTGCAGCAGCTCATAAATAATATGAAATGAAAATGTCACTTACCCAGTGTACATCTGTTCGTGGCATTAGTCGCTGCAGATTCACATGTTTGGCACAGTCCGCTGCCTGGTGTTGGGCTCGGAGTATTACAAGTTGTTTTTCTTCGAAGAAGTCTTTTTTGGTCACGGGACCGAAGGACTCCTCCCTCTTCGGCTCCATTACGCATGGGCGTCGACTCCATCTTAGATTGTTTTCCCCGCAGAGGGTGAGGATGGAGTTGTTTGGTATAAATAGTGCCCATGCAATGGAGTGAATATGTATGTACGTTAAGAGTTTATAATAATTATTTACAAATGTACAGATGTTTAAGATTTATGATCTACTTCTAAACGGCTACAGGCTTCCCGGGGAGGTGGGAGGGTACATGTGAATCTGCAGCGACTAATGCCACGAACAGATGTACACTGGGTAAGTGACATTTTCAGTTCGATGGCATATGTTGCTGCAGATACACATGTTTGGCATAGACTATAAAGCAGTTACCTCCCCTAAAAGCGGTGGTTTAGCCTGTAGGAGTTGAAGTAGTTTGGAATAATGTTCTTAGTACAGCTTGGCCCACTGTAGCTTGTTGTGCATTTAGTACGTCTACACAGTAGTGTTTAGTAAACGTATGAGGCGTAGACCAGGTTGCAGCCTTACATATTTCGCTCATAGGAATGTTTCCTAGAAAGGCCATTGTAGCACCTTTCTTTCTGGTTGAGTGTGCCTTTGGTGTAATAGGCAATTCTCTTTTGGCTTTAAGATAGCATGTTTGAATACATCTGACTATCCATCTAGCAATGCCTTGTTTAGAGATTGGATTTCCTATGTGTGGTTTTTGAAAAGCTATGAACAGTTGTTTTGTTTTCCTGATTAGCTTTGTTCTGTCAATGTAATACATTAGTTCTCTTTTGATGTCTAATGTATGTAGTGCCCTTTCAGCCACAGAATTTAGTTGTGGGAAGAACACTGGCAATTCTACTGTTTGATTTAAATGGAATGGTGAGATTACCTTTGGCAGAAATTTTGGATTTGTTCTTAGAACTATTTTATTGTTGTGTATTTGAATAAATGGTTCTTGTATGGTAAATGCCTGTATTTCACTTACTCTTCTGAGGGATGTGATTGCAATGAGAAATGCGACCTTCCAGGTTAGATATTGCATTTCACAGGAATGCATGGGTTCGAAAGGTGGACCCATGAGTCTTGTTAAGACGATGTTAAGATTCCATGAAGGAACTGGTGGTGTTCTTGGTGGTATAATTCTTTTTAGCCCTTCCATGAATGCTTTAATAACTGGTATTCTAAATAGAGACGATGAATGAGTAGTTTGTAGGTAAGCAGATATTGCTGAGAGGTGTATTTTTATAGACGAAAAAGCGAGATTTGCTTTTTGCAAATGTAGTAAGTATCCTACTATGTCTTTAGTAGAGGCATGTAATGGTTGTATTTGATTGGCATGGCAGTAGTAAACAAATCTTTTCCACTTAGATGCATAGCAGTGTCTAGTGGAAGGTTTTCTAGCTTGTTTTATGACCTCCATGCATTCTTGTGTGAGGTCTAAGTGTCCGAATTCTAGGATTTCAGGAGCCAAATTGCCAGATTCAATGATGCTGGGTTTGGATGCCTGATCTGTTGTTTGTGTTGTGTTAACAGATCTGGCCTGTTGGGTAGTTTGACATGCGGTACTAGTGAAAGGTCTAGTAGAGTTGTATACCAAGGTTGTCTTGCCCATGTGGGTGCTATCAGTATGAGTTTGAGTTGGTTTTGACTCAACTTGTTTACTAGATATGGAAGGAGAGGGAGAGGGGGAAAAGCGTACGCAAATATCCCTGACCAACTCATCCATAGAGCATTGCCTTGTGATTTGCGGTGTGGGTACCTGGATGCGAAGTTTTGGCATTTTGAGTTTTCTTTTGTTGCGAACAAATCTATCTGGGGTGTTCCCCAAATTTGAAAGTACTTGTTCAGAACTTGGGGGTGAATTTCCCATTCGTGGACTTGTTGGTGGTCTCGCGAAAGGTTGTCAGCTAGTTGGTTTTGTATTCCTGGAATAAATTGTGCTATTAGGGGAATGTTGTTGTGAATCGCCCACTGCCAAATTTTTTGTGTTAGGAGGCACAATTGTGTTGAGTGTGTTCCTCCTTGTTTGTTTAAATAATACATTGTTGTCATGTTGTCTGTTTTGACAAGAATGTATTTGTGTGTTATTATGGGTTGGAAGGCTTTTAACGCTAGAAATACTGCTAACAGTTCTAGGTAATTGATATGAAATTTTGTTTCGTGTATATCCCATTGTCCTTGAATGCTGTGGTGATTGAGGTGTGCTCCCCACCCTGTCATGGAAGCATCTGTTGTTATAACGTATTGAGGCACTGGGTCCTGAAATGTCCGCCCTTTGTTTACATTTTTGCTGTTCCACCATAGAAGCGAGAGGTATGTTTGGCGGTCTACCAACACCAGATCTTGAAGTTGACCCTGTGCCTGTGACCATTGTGATGCTAGACACTGTTGTAGGGGTCGCATGTGTAGTCTTGCGTTTGGGACAATGGCTATGCATGATGACATCATGCCTAGAAGTTTTAGCACAAATTTTGCTTGTATCTTTTGGTTTGGAAACATAGCACTTATTACCTTGAGGAATGCCTGCACTCTTTGTGGACTTGGAGTGGCAATTCCTTTTGATGTGTTGATGGTTGCTCCTAGATATTGTTGTGTCTGACACGGTTCTAGGTGTGATTTTGTATAGTTGATGGAAAACCCCAGTTTGTGAAGGGTTTGTATGACAAATGTGGTGTCGTTTGCGCATTTTTTTACTGTGTTGGTCTTGATTAGCCAATCGTCTAGGTAAGGGAACACATGTATCTGTTGTCTCCTGATGTGTGCTGCTACTACTGCTAGACATTTTGTGAACACTCTTGGTGCAGTTGTTATTCCGAATGGCAACACCTTGAATTGGTAATGTATTCCTTTGAATACGAACCGTAGGTACTTTCTGTGAGAAGGTTGTATTGGTATATGAAAGTACGCATCCTTTAGGTCTAATGTGGTCATGTAATCTTGCTGTTTGAGCAGTGGAATGATGTCTTGTAGTGTGACCATGTGAAAATGGTCCGATATGATGTAGGTATTTAGTGTCCTGAGATCTAATATTGGTCTTAATGTTTTGTCTTTTTTTGGAATTAGAAAGTACAGGGAGTAAACTCCTGTGTTTTTTTGTTGTACTGGTACTAACTCTATTGCATCCTTTTGCAGTAGTGCTTGAACTTCTAGTCCTAAAAGTTCTAAATGTTGTGGTGACATTTTGCGTGTTTTGGGAGGGATGTTTGGTGGGAAGTTGTGGAATTCTATGCAATAGCCATGTTTGATTATTGCTAATACCCAATTGTCTGTTGTAATCTGTTGCCAAGATTGGTAGAATTGGCTTAGTCTTCCCCCCACTGGTGTTGAGTGAAGGGGTTGCGTGACTTGAAAGTCACTGTTTAGGTGGAGGTGTTTTTGGAGTCTGGAATCTTCCCCTACTCCTTGGGAATTGACCCCCCCTATATCCCCTGAAACCTCCCCTTTGGAAGGAACCCTGATATGGTGTGGTTCTTGTTTGTTGGCTGGTGGTGTCTGGGTTGGCCACGAAACCCCCCTCTAAATGGAGTTTTTCTGAAAGAGCCTCTGCTCTGCGGGGAGTAGAGTGCGCCCATGGCCTTGGCCGTGTCCTTTTTAAGTTTTTCAATGGCTGTATCCACTTCAGGGCCAAAAAGTTGTTTTTCGTTGAAGGGCATATTAAGGACAGCCTGCTGGATTTCAGGTTTGAAGCCTGAAGTGCGGAGCCAAGCGTGTCTCCTTATGGTGACAGCAGTGTTGACTGTTCTCGCTGCAGTATCGGCTGCGTCCAGTGAAGAGCGGATTTGATTGTTTGAGATCGTTTGTCCCTCTTCAACTATTTGCTGCGCCCTTTTTTGGTATTCTTGGGGAAGATGGTCTACGAGAAGTTGCATCTCATCCCAGTGAGCGCGGTCATATCAGGCCAGCAGCGCTTGAGAATTTGCGATGCGCCACTGGTTGGCTGCCTGTGATGCTACTTTTTTTCCTGCCGCATCAAATTTTCTGCTTTCTTTGTCCGGAGGTGGGGCGTCACCAGATGTATGGGAATTTGCTCTTTTGCGAGCTGCCCCTACTACTACGGAGTCAGGTGGTAACTGCGAAGTAATAAACACTGGATCTGTGGGTGGTGGTTTGTATTTTTTATCCACCCTTGGGGTGATGGCTCTTGATTTTACGGGCTCTTCAAAAATTTGTTTTGCGTGCCGTAACATCCCCGGTAGCATTGGGAGACATTGATATTGGCTATGTGTAGCCGAGAGGGTGTTAAATAAAAAATCATCCTCTATAGGATCTGAATGCAGTTGGACATTGTGGAATTCTGCAGCCCTAGCCACCAGTTGTGAGTATGAGGTACTGTCCTCTGGCGGTGACGGCTTTGTGGGGTATGAATCTGGATCATTGTCCGGCACTGGGGTGTCGTATAGGTCCCAAGCGTCTTGATCCTGATCATCTTGACTTATGGTAGTTTGCGCTGGTGAGTGCATTTGTGGCGGTGTTTGCGCCGGCGATGCCTGTTGTAGTGGAGAGGGCGGAGGCGTGACTTTTTTGACCACTTTGGCTTGTGGTTGTGCGTCATCCTTGAGGAGACTGATCCTTCTTTTCCTCATTATTGGGGGAAGGGTTGATATCTTCCCTGTGTCTTGCTGGATGTACAGTCTCTTTTGTGTGTAGTCTGATTCTACACTTTGGAGCTCTTGTCCAAATCTGTGCATCTGGCCACTTATTCCTTGTTCCTCTGAGTAGGATGAAGGTGTGGTATTTTTCGGCGCCGAGAGAGAATCTTTTTTCGGTTTCGGCACCGACAGAATTTTTGTTCCTTTCGGCATGGATTCTCGGTGCCGATGTTTTTCGGTGCCGGTATCTTGTTTTTGTCTCTCGGAGCCGCTTTCTCGGCTCCGAGGTTGCTCCATGGCGGTCCCTCGACCGGAGTCGGGTGTCTTCGCTATGGGCGTGCCCTTTTTCGGCGCCTTCGACGGGTCGCCTGTTTTATGGGTCGAGCCATGGCCTGTTGGCAGTGGCGTCCCCTGGGCTTTCGTTTTGTCGATGGTTTTACTTTGACGTCTTACTCACAGTTTGTTGCTGTTGTTCGACGTCGGAGTCTCCGGATTCTGATTCCGGAACCGAGAATGTTTCCTCTTCGTCGTCGAAACGTTGTTTTGTCGGCGTGGACGCCATTTGTAGACGCCTGGCTCTTCGGTCCCGGAGTGTTTTTCTGGACCGGAAGGCTCGACAGGCCTCACAGGTATCCTCCTTGTGCTCGGGGGACAAGCACAAGTTACAGACCAAGTGCTGATCTGTACAAGGATACTTACTGTGACATTTTGGGCAGAAACGGAACGGGGTCCGTTCCATCGGCTTCGATGTCGCACGCGGTCGGGCCGACCAGGCCCCGATGGGGGAATCGAAGCTACCCCAAAGTCTTCCGATGATCGGTGTCGATGTACCTAACTATCCCGATACCGAACGGAACAATACCGACGCTTTCTTCCGAGATTCTGACTAACTTTCCGAACCGAAACACGGAGCGAAAAGGAATACGTCCGAACCCGACAGCGGAAAAAAACAATCTAAGATGGAGTCGACGCCCATGCGCAATGGAGCCGAAGAGGGAGGAGTCCTTCGGTCCCGTGACCAAAAAAGACTTCTTCGAAGAAAAACAACTTGTAATACTCCGAGCCCAACACCAGGCAGCGGACTGTGCCAAACATGTGTATCTGCAGCAACATATGCCATCGAACATACCGTTTCCACAATACCATGTACACAGTAGTCACATGACGTTTAATTCAGCAGACCATGCTGGTCAGTAAAATGCTACACATATGCACATAGCTAACCCCCTAAAGATAATGTACTAATTTTTAAAAAGCATCATCAGAACAGATATCCAATCCTTTCCTAATACACTACCTGAGAGTAAACGGCATTGCATCAAATCGTCGTTCAACCTCACTGAAGAAGGCACGTGAGGTTTTCATCTTCAAACCGTATTGCTTGGAAGGGTCCCTTTTGTATATGGTGGTCCTCTGCCCAGCATCCTTTGGCTGAAGGAAAAAAATGAAACAGCTCTTAGTTCAAAGAAGGTCCTTTTTTTTTTTTTAAACCAAGTTATAATTACTCATTTTGTAGTTTTTAAGAGCAAACAGTCACTTTCTAGCCATTTTACTAGGATTAAGGAACGATATTAAGTTGCACAGTTAAGTAGCGGAACAATTCAGCAACCACATAACTGTAAGAACATTCACTGCATGTTTGAGCAAGGACAGACAGGCAGCAGCTGCGGTGGGGCATCATTACACAGAGAAAAGGTCAGGTGACCTATACAGAATGGGCCATGTTCATCAAGTGCACCTGTGATAGAATCCAGCACAAACGGTCAAAAAAGGAGACCATGGATAATCAAGAGATACTCATTCGACAAACCTTACGTGAAAAGCATTGCTCATAATGTGCAGAAGGTTGCTGCAGATTAATTGCATAAATGAAGTACAGAAAAAGGATGCATGAACCCAGCAAAATAGGAGTTTGGCACAACTGCGATCAATTATCTGCAGAGCATTTCCACTAGAACTCTTACCCCATAAGTATGTGCAACTGAAGTCAGAGAGCAGGGATGGATACAAGGCACTTGGACCATGAATTAATTACAAGACTCAAATTCCTCTGAGTAGAGACTCTTGGGGTGGATGAACGAGTATGCTTGAGAAGGAATTGCTAGCACTCAGGATAAAAAGTCATACAAGTAAATAGGGTGCCTCCTGGAACATAGGCTCGAGACAAAGTGTGTTTGGGAGGATGAAAGCGGGTATCCCTGGAAATTGTTTGAATGGTACAAACTGAAGGGCGTGGAAAAAGTGAGGCAGGTGCGGGCAGTCAAAAGGACAAGAGAAATACAAAGTTATCTGGGCACAGGAGATTCCAACATACAAGCTATGCTCCCGAGGAGTAACCCCACACATTTGGATCTGTACAGCATGCTGCAGTCAGGACACGTACTTGCGAAGAGGACTCCTATATATAATAAAAAATAAAAATAAAAAACGGTGCCAAAGATTTTTAAAGGAGGCACAGTGTACTGCACTGGGCTCATTGGTTGGTGTGCAGCTTGAAATAGTTAATTGTACAGTCCATCCTCACCTTTCCCTCTCCAGTGCTAACGAGGACATCTACGGCGTAGACTTCATGTACGTCAAACTCAGCCTTTTCATGGTCTTTCCTATAATAGAAAAACAGTATGGTGAAAAATTCTAGCATGAGATGCACGAGCATCTTGATAATTCAACTGGAAACCGAGTTCACTTCCAGAAGACTTTGCAAAACATTAAGGCCCTCATTCTGACCTTGGCGGTCTTTTCGCGAGACCGCCGAGTTACCGCCGCGGTGAAGACCGCCGACCGCGGCGGTATGCCGCTGTGCGCATTCTGACCGCTGGGAGCGTTCCGCCGGAAAACCGCCAGCAGCCACACTGGCGGTCGGCGGGAAAGTGGAGACTGGTCAACCTCCACCGCCACGCCAGCAGAACACCGCCCACAGAATTACGACCCACATTTCTGTGTGGCGGTCTTCTGTTGGCGGTCTTCTGTTGGCGGTCACCTCCCCATGGCTCCTGTCACCTCCCGGAGGACCAACGCACAAGGTAAGTTGTTCGTCCGTGAGGGGAGGGGGTGGGGGGGTGTTGTGTGATGTGTGCGTGCATGGGGGTGTGAGTGTGTAGAGGGGGTGTGTGAGTGCGTGCATGCGGGCGGGGAGTGCTGCTGTGCCTATGGGCAATGTGTGTAGTTCGGCGGGTGCGCATGTCGGCATGTATGTGTGCGGGTATGTGTCCCCGTTGTGTATGTGTGTGTGTAGGGGGTGTGTATATGTGCATGTTGGGGGTGTGTGCATGTCGGGGTGCGTGTATGTGCATGTCGGGGTGGGGAGGGGGTTCGTACCACCTCTGGGGGGTGGCAGGGGGGTGGAGGGTGTGGGGGGAGGACTCGGGGGGGGCAGTGGGGGGTGGGGGAGACCCCTATCAGTGCCAGGGAAGGAATTCCCTGGCCCCGATAGTGCCTACCGCCATGGTTCGCATGGCGGGTCCCGAACGCCAGAAACCGCGGCGGTAAGCAGGGTCATGATACCGTTGGCGGTCTTGGGTCGACCGCCGGACCGGAGTGCGCAGACTCCAGCCCCTCGTCATGACCGCCGTGGCTGTCGGAGTGGGGAAGTGGCGGTCGGTCGCGGCGGTGACCGCCGCAGTCAGAATGCCATTTTTAATACCGCCGGTCTGTTCGCGGTCCGACCGCCGCCTCTCCGCCGACCGCCAAGGTCAGAATGAGGGCCTAAGTCCACTAATCAAAATGCAGACCACCATGCTGAAATATTGAAAATGAGCCATCTCTGCTCTACATAGAATGGACAAGGGACAAGCTAGACAACGATAATGTCCAGATTAGCTATCAGCAAAGCACAATTAGCCTTAAAATTTCTGGACCTGGCAGTGGCCACAACATCTACGTATTTGTGATTGGTGGAAAGAGAATCCCCACCTGAAGCTAACAAAAAAAATAATAAAAAAAAAAAAAAGCACCCACTAACGGGAACCAGTCATGAAGACATATCCATCTATGCTCTGAACAAGACACTTCTTTTGTGACGTTGTCTGGCTTTCTACCCTCAATTTCTGATGTAGTCACCCGTTAGCACCACTGACTGGAGTCAAACTCCTAGCCTGCGCACACATACACACTTACACTTGAGGACAGAGCACGCTTCACAAATATTTCACATTTTCACGGAGACTACCAAACATACTTTTGCTGGTCAGTTGGGTTTTGGATGATCGTTTTTTCGCCATCGATCACATGCTGCTTCAGCTGATGCGACAGCATCCCTTGGAAGAAGAAACAATTGCATTACCAATGTTTTTCTGTACCAATGGACAGCCAGTTGGCTGCATACATTTTACTAGAGCAGTTTAGTTTCCATCCCTACGTTCTAGTTAGTAGCTTAAGTCTTAATCAAAACAGTTTAAATAACTGGGTAAAACTATTAAAAAGGGCAAGAAAATAGTATAAACAAATTAGAAGATAAACTGCCTCTAGCCATTACCAAACACCCAGGATGGCTACTTAATAGCCGGTCATATCAAATCATGAAAATGTTACCACTATGCTCGAAATTGTCAGACTAGAATGTTACATACACCACTGCCCCAAAATACAAAAGGGCAGGCAGTTGAATCATTTTCACCCATCACTGTGAAACAGAGCGCTCAATAATGAACTTAACTATGAAAAAAGGCTAACCTTGCCTTCTTTGTCAGTCTTATTTACAGAGCTCTAGGGCTTACCTTCAACAGCTGAACAGTTGAAGGACTGAGCAATTTTGTTCCAGGCCTCGGTCACCTGAGTGTTCTGTAAGAGCAATAATACAAGTTAGTGGATCAGAGTGGATCTTAAATAAAATAAAAACACAACACCAGTGTATTCTTTGCAGTGTTTTGGATAACATTAGAATCAGTAAACCGAAAGCACAACTTGTATTAATAAAAGGAAAGAAAAAAACTAGCAATACAAGGAAAGCAAAACTATTTTGAAAAGCCTGCTCTGTTTACATGCATAGCCGACAAACCTTTATTTATGGCACAAACCATAACTAATCCGGTCATCTGTTTTTTAACATTACAAATCAAAACAACAAGCTGAAAATATATCAATTTTACTGGAAAGAGCTCTTTATAGAAACTGCCACTGGCCAGTACATATGCATGTTGAAACCGGACATGTCAGCTGGCAGTATGCACATACCTGCCGGTTTGCCACTGCTGTGCTTGCCGCAAGTTTTAAAGGAAACTATTGCCCGAGAACCCTTAGATACTCAGCTAAACACCTCACAACTTTTAACTGTTGGAGAAAAAGCTTTCTATCTATATAGCGCAACATGACAAAGTGAACGAGATACAGATCTCTGCATGTCACTTCTCAAACTCAACTTCACATTAGTTCTGCAAGACTCCCTCAGAAGATTGCATTATTTTCAACTTGATTCAAGAGACCAGTATCCCAATAGCAGGTATGTTACCTGGTTCCCTGGTTTCACCAAACGCAACGCAGCCTCAGCACATAGGTGAGCGGCCTTCAGAACATCAGCTTTGCGTCCAGTAACTGGAGTTTCCTGTAAAAATGAATAAACGATAAAAAAAAAAAAAAAAAATACTTTCAATTTTCCGTTGCTAGTAAAATAAAGGAAATTGAGTAAAAATGTTCTACCATCCTGACATGGAAAGCTGGCTCTATACTCTAACACCTGACACGAATTAGATATCCAAAACTGTATTACACATGCCATCGAATATATACATACATACACATACATATATATATATACATACACATACACACATACACATACACACACATATATATATATATATATATATATATATATATATACACACACACACACACACACACAATAGTCATCTCCCTGCGATACCTTAATGTCATGGCTGATTCCCTACAGAGCTATACAAACTTTGTGCTCCGAGCTCTACCCATAGATGCGCCCATCCCAATCTGCCAACTAGCCTCATGCTTCAAACCCCTAGCCCTCCTATCCCGTTTCACAGCGACATTTCATGTTTTACAATGCCCCTCTTCTACAACACCCATGCCTCTTTGCAGGCCCATTGCCAGCCATGCCCTAACTTCCTGAATCGTAGCTCTAGCCCACTCCTCCACAATGCATTGCTTGCTCACCCACATTCATCTCCTGAGCCTTATTAGCATCTCGACTGACATCACACCAGAACTGCAGGTACCTTGTCATTGGCAGTTCTAAGTAGAAGTTTAAAAGACTGTGCCTCAGCAGGCCCTCCAGTCTTGCACGTGCCCATGAAATGTTGTCCACTCTTTTATTCTCACCTGCCCTCATCTTTCTCATTATCCTGCTAAATCCCACCAGAGTTCCTGCTTAATCCAAACTTAGACCCCTCCCCCCCCCCCCCCCATCCATATTCGGCTTAATTTTTCCATATTGCATGCCCACCCACAACTAAAGCAAAGCCTGGCCTACACTTAACACTTGCCTCCTATTCAAATAAAGTCCATGAAGTCATGCAAGTGTCAGCTCCTTCTCATAAGGCACTTCTCCACTTACTTCACATACACAACTAATTTACTCTGAAAATAGATCACATTAATAGTACACCACACATTACCATATCATTCTTGAATGCTTTAGCATCTGCCTTGATAACACTCGACGAATGCAAGAAACATTCTCTTCACTTGAATCCCCAGATCTGCATCAACCAAGTCTCTGGTCCTGCTCAAGCTTCACGCCATACCCTAGAGGCCATCTAGTTGAAAAAACTTGCTTATCTGAACTTACCCCTGTGCTATGCCTCTCTGCATCAAGACACCTTTCACACCACAAATAGCCCGAGCTTTTGTTGACCTAGCCCCTACCCTACAGGAAGCCAAATGAATTAAGTGCACCATTACACATTGCAGCGTCAACTCAACGAGGAGCAGGCCCTATGAAGAAACATGACACCCTTTGGATGTGTGAGGGCCCCGTCTTCTACTCTTAGAGTGCCCTTTTGACCTGCGGTTCTTTCCTGTGGAAGAGTGCACCTTATTCATTTGGACTTAACTCTGGGAGGATGTGCAATGGAACAATCTGAAACCTCCCTCTAGTATTTTGTGCCCTACATGAGGGCCACTTGAAGACATTGAACTATATTACAAGCCCTTTCTACAATGGTCAGACCCAGCACCCCTCTTCAGCCAATGGCGCTCGCACACCCCTCTCCCCCTTTAGTACCACTCAAACTTCTTAAGAGCCGTCCTCTGCCCATCCACCATCCGCTAAGGAACAAAATGGTTTAAGAACAGCTATGCGCAAAGTTTCACATTTGTGAATGTAGATGAAAAAAAAAAAAAAGTTAGAATTTTGAATCTCACCTTGATGAAAACCCCAAGATAGCTCGACCTTGTAGAGCCCACACTGTACAGAGTTCCTTTGTCTGGCTATTCCAGGCCCCAGTCATCCCTTACTGCAAATCAGGACTGCCACCTGACCCATGCCTACTGACCATCAAGAAACTCTTTCCCACAGTCTAATATTAACACCCTGAAAGCCTCCATGCTCAAAAGAAAACACATTTGCTTCAATCAACATCTAAGACAAGTATGGAGATTGCCATAAGACCATTTCTAGGGAAACTTGTTAGAAGGCCAGGAAAATACCACTCAATGTCTACACTGTCAATCACATCGCCCAGGTAGGGGGTCCATCCACAGAGTGAATCATAAAATCTTCTGAACATAAGACTGCAAGTTCCACAACAGACAAGAAAGGTGTACCACCCTGATACTTCACATACACCATCCGACTGTGCATTAGTGCACTCTACTTCACATCTGCATTATGCTAGTACAGAGGAATGTCAGATCTCCTTCTTATACAACCCGACATACTATCGCAACACCAAGCCCCATCTAAGATCCTTGATCTACTCAATGTGGCATGGCTGTTCAAGAGCTACCTCGAGAGCAATCTCTCACTGAATCGGTTTGACTTGAACTGCTTCAACTATGCAGAGCACTTGGATTAGTGTTCCTTTTAAGGGTACACTGCTGGGGCCAGTGCTTCAACACAAGCAGATCCAACCAGGACTTAATACTCCCAGTGACCAAAAAATGTGCCATGCTGAAGATACTAAGAAAAATAATATTTGATACTAATTCCATCTGTGATTATTCATATAAACATCTTCTGCCTTAACTAGGATATGGTTGAGCCATGTTAAAGTCTCAGAACATGCTTTAAGTAACGCATTTAGCTCTGCAATTCACCCTAGAGCAGTGGTCTCCAAACTCCCCCCCCCCCCCCTCCCTCCCCGCACATTGAAAAATAAAAATCACTGGGCCTCACAATTATTTTATAAAGATGGCAATGTTTAAATACGTATAGACCTATTAAAACATTGCAGTTAAGTACTGTTACCTTTTTAAAAAATGCAATAACATCCCCCCCAGGTGATCACTTGAGGTACCCCCCTAGCCCCCCACCCACCCCCACCCCTCCAGTTTGAAGACCTCTGCCCTAGAGCAAACTATTTTAGGCTTTGTTGTACTACATGTAGATATCAACTTTTCCTCCTTGTAGGAAAATGGCTCACTGTTGTAGTTACCCCACTTTTTACCTGCTATTGATGCTGACTTGACTGAGAAGTGTGCTGGGACCCTGTTAACCAGCCCCCAACACCAGTGTTCTTTCACTAAAAATGTACCATTGTACCTCTTGTAAAAGGTACCAGTGGTACCAAGGGCCCCTGTGACCAGGGAAGGTCTCTAAGGGCTGCAGCATGTGTTGTGCCACCCTTAGGGACCCCTCACGTAACACATGTACACTGCCATTGCAGATTGTGTGTGTTGGTGGGGAGAAAAAGGCAAAGTCGACATGGCATCTCCTCACGGTGCCATGCACACAAAATACTGCTTGTGGCATAGGTAAGTCACCCCTCTAGCAGGCCTTACAGCTCTAATGCATGGGGCACTATACCACAGGTGAGGGCATAGCTGCATGAGCAATATGCCCCTACGGTGTCTAAGTCTATTCTTAGACATTGTAAGTACAGTGTGGCCATATAAAGTATATGGTCTGGGAGTTCGTCAATAAACAAACTCCACAGCTCCATAATGGCTACACTGAATACTGGGAAGTTTGGTATCAAACTTCAGAATAATAAACCCACACTTCTGCCAGTGTTGGATTTATTCAAAATGCACACAGAGGGCATTTCGAGATGCCCCCTGTATTTTACCCAATCCTTCAGTGCAGGGCTGATGGTCTGTGCCAGCCTGCTGGTGAGACACGCGTTTCTGACCCTCTGGGGTGAGGGCCTTCGTGCCCTCTGAGGCCAGAAACAAAGCCTGCTCTGGGTGCAGGAGCATATTTGCTGTGTGGAGTGCAAGTTGTGTTTTTTCACCTGATGTGCACTCGTACTGCCTTAGTGGACTGTGATTTTGGGGGACTATACTGTGATCGTTCTGCTAGGTTGTTCTGTTGTGGTGTGCATTGTTTTTCCTGTGGATGATACATTGCAATGTACTTTTGGATGTCAATATGTAGTGGCACATTTCCAGCCAAAAGCAGCCTAATCCTGAAATTTCTTTATAACAAGCAACATTTTACCACTGTATTAGGTGGTAAGATAGCACAGCTCCAGCTTTTCAACTTTTAAGAAATCAGTCAACTAAAAACTGTGGCACAAACTGTCTTGACTTAAGTGTTCACTTTGTGATACAACTGCAGGTGCTTTCACTCAGGACAAAGTGAGATTTCTAAATTCTTAAGATTTGGTTTCAGGGCCATCATTTATATATGAAGCAACAAGTGACATCAACCATGGTGCATGTGTGCAAAATGATTCATGCATCAAGTGTTTCTAATACCCTCTTTCTGAACATTGTCAAAATCTTGTGTTTGGTAAACAGGGTAAATTTATTAAACATGTAAAGCGTTTTCTAAAAATATTCAGTCTTTGACTGTTGCGCCTACATTCCTATTTAGTGCTCCCACAGACATTCTGGACCAGAATACAAAAATTATTGAACAGGTATACCTTTGTGGCACCCACAACGAAGCTGTGGGCAACATTGGCTATAAAGCCATCCACGTGGACTCCCAGGTCACTGCAACGTAAGAAAAGAGAGCAGTTAAATGAAAGGATGCAGCTAGCATAGATAAAAATCCAAATAGTTGCCGATTCTGTCCAAATCAAAACAAGGTTTGGCATAGCCAACAGATTTGGCTTCAGCGTGCCAATGCATGTAAACAAGGGCATTACCAAATGAAGTTTTGAATGCATAAGTGTGGCTTTACTACAACCCCTGTCAGTGGGAAAAGGTATTCAAACAATTGGTTTCTTTGTAAAATGCACACTGGACGTGACAAAAAGGATGATGATTGACTGCCCTTTTCAGATGTGAAGTAGTCCCTTGGGCATCCAATGGAAGTACTTTGTGGAATAATACACTAAATGCCCAACAGCATGATGTCACAGTTCTGAGTGGAGACATAGCCCACTCCATGTGTTAAAGAATTTGTAACAATATGTTAAGCGGACAGCTGTGCGTCAAGCCAGACCTGAAAACAGAATAGCAGTTAACCCCCTCATAAAAAAAATTAATAAATATATGTAAAGAACTTGTACAGGTACAAGCAGTGCAATATTCTTCTAGTTAATCTCCTTGCGACAGATCTAATGGCAATACAAAAGTAAAAGGCAAATAGGAGGCTTTCACACTTGTATTCCACGGAGATGCATTTTACAGATTTCTTGCTTTCAACTACATGAAATTTGCGATACAGGACGTTTATATATGGATGACCACTTCATACATGTAGATAAACAGATGGTTGGGAAGAAGCAGAAAAGAGCTAAATGCAAATCTAAGGCTCACTGGTACAACACAACAAGTAAAGATAAACAAACCAGCTAATTAATGCATGCTGCATGTCTTGGGGGACAGTCTCTGCTAGACCTTTGAGAATACAGTCTGTGCAATTCTCTGTTTATAGATCTTATATTAGGGAAAAGTAAAGCCCATTTGGCAGAAATCAACCATCTCAAACTTCAATCTAGTGTAAACCAAAAAACTGATTGTTCATTAAAACTGCGACAATTGGAAAGACTGCAACGTACTCACATTTTGACCAAGTCCCCTTCCTTCAGTAAATAATCTTGGTCACTCTTCAAGGGGGAGAAGTGGCAGACACAGTGATTTACAGATATACTGGTTGGGAAAGCAATACCTGTGAAGAAAAGGTCAGATTGGGTAATGAAGCTGGGAGCAGGTGGAGGCAGAACTGAGTCTAACTCTGGGGAAATTAGGTGCTAGGTACGATGAAAAGCAGTACAACAGAATGAATCAAAACATGCAGCAAGCAAACCTTTTTATGAGTATGGATAACACAAGTTGCAGTTATACCAACTGGATAGCACATAACGATCAAAGACGTCCCTGCTCACCGAGCACAGAAAAAAACGCACCTCGAGTAGCTACAATGTTTCTTTTCAATTAAGTGCTATGGTAACCACACAAAAAAAGAAAAAGTGAAGACTATGCATGTTGTAGTTGAGAGAGGCTATTTAGAAACATTTACTATGGTTACAACAAACGAACTCAGTCAGCCATTCCTTTGCGAGCCTGTTCTCACACTGTCCATAAGGAAGTGCGTACAGCACAGAATCGGTCAGGACCGGGGGCTTCAGATTACGCCTCTTCTTCTCTGCTGTTTATTAAAATTCCAAACAGCAGCCGAATGAAAATAAAAACTTTTCCAAAAAAATTAATTTCCCACAATCATATCATAACTGTAGCACCAATTATGGCTCCAAACAGTCCTCTTTCTTTGCTGCTTTGCATAAGAGGTCTCTTCTATACTTGATCCATAGGTTATTTATTACAAGTATTGCATTATATTTTAACAATTAGTCTGCAGTTTACACAGCTGGCCATGAATCCATTGAGCATCCAACAAGGGTGCTGGGAGGTCAGGAGACAAAGCGCTTCGACGCAAGGACGATAGTCCTCTTTCTAGCTTGCCTGTCCGTCGGGTGCGCATTTCGTGCAACTGGTTCATTGCTGGCTTTTATCGGTTCATGAGCCACGCTTGGCACTGCAAGTCAGTCAGCTCCCGCTGTGTTTTCTAGCGGTCGAGCAGAGTCTCCCTTACACCCACTGCCTAGGCTGTACAATTGGCAGAATATAGGCTTGGCCTGAGGGGTAAAAAACATCTATAAGAGAGCAAAAGGCTATTTGTAAAGCGAGGTCTTCAACCTGCTGGTTCTTTGCCTCCATTACCTCCCCAACCGGCCACAGGTTTCCTGGGCTGCCCACCCCCTGTTCCTGCTCTCCACACACAGCATGAAGAAAGTCTTCAGTTTATTCTCATCATTTTTTGAGCTCTTGCTCTCAGTTTCCATATTAACATGTCAGACAGGCAGGCAGGCACCCGAAAAAGCTTATTACCAGGACCAATAAGACTTAATCCTGGCAGAAGATATTGCACATGCCCTTGCTGCCTCTGTAGCTGTCATTCAGTCAAATCAAAATCAGCTTTATTCGATTGGTTTTAAAATTATAAAAGCACAGCATAATAAACACTTTAAAAAGTTAATTTGCGACTACAATATAAACTAGCTCCCACTCATTAAAAAGTGTTGACTTTCTATGCATCAAGATAACCCATAAAAATGTAGACAACATTACATATACGGACAGTTGGAAAAGACTGTAAACACACATAGGCTGGACGACATTGCACCAGGTTCATGGATATCAACAACAATGCCTTTCTTTGAATATTGTACACATTTCAGAAAAGGATTGTATGAAAGGTGCTTTTGATCAGTCTGTCAAACAGGCATCTTTCCAAAGGTCGTGACCAGTCACTCAGTTACCAAATGGTGAAAAATGGCCAGGCTGAACCTGGTCAAAACAAATCTATGCTGATCACTGCTTACCTCAGTTCAATACACTTGCATGCTAAATGAGTTTAAAAATCAGCTGATAAAAAATAAAATAAAAAAAACACACTTGGTTTGAACAGCTCTGCAGATAACCTTAGCTCTTCCAGATGTATATAGTACTTATTCCTCATGGATTTCCTTGAAACGGACCTTCATGTTTCAGTTTTGAGGAAGTAATCTTGATGCAGCCAGTCAAGGCCCTTGCAGTGGCACTCCAGCCCATTGCCAGACAGCGTAAACATTATGCCCAGAAGGACTCCCCACCCCATACGGCTCAGATACTACCATACCATCTACAGAAAAGTGAGCCCCCTAAGACCTCCTAATGGCCCCACGCAGCTACCTTGGCCCGACTCAAGTTCTCTCCACCGACCAGGACTACACAACACAACCTTCCACTAGTGCCCAAGTCGTCTTTGGCACCCCTCCCTCAGATGACATACATTCCCTCCCCTCTGACGATAAACCCCTGCGCCCTCAGAAACAGCACTGCTCTCACACTGATGCCCAACAGACCACTCCTATCTCAGCAGAGTCCACTCTTCCTACCCTGTCCTTTGACCCCGACGCAATAATAAACCTAAGGTCTGCTGACTGGGCTCCCCTACCTGCAGTCTCCGAATATGCATGTGACAGACGCAGGAAGAGTTCTGAGAAGGACGTGCGAAACAGACTTTCGCCTGAGTGTCCACAGCCCGACAATCCCTGATGAGGTGGCACCAATACCCTAATTGGACCCAAATCTTGCCATGTTCCTTAAACAATGGACCAAAGATCCTGAAAAAGGGATCAACAGATCGTCGAGGTCCTACCAAGCTAAGGTTCATGACCTTGCAGGCCACTTATGTCAAATATTGGATACCGCAGTGTCAGCAAAAGATTCTGGACAACCATTAATCTGGACAAACTTGAAGGCTGGGCACAACACACTATGCTTACAGTGCAATGTCCATAGAGAGAAGAGGTTTCATCCTTCTAAGGATAGATCAAAAAACAGGCAGAACTACCCAACGCAGAACCGGGCCCGCTAGCCAATGGGCTGTTATTTGGTGACAAATTTGGTAAAGACTTGGGCAAGTTTGTGCATATGCTTACAGCACTGGACAAAGCCACAACCTCCATGAAAAAAAGTTGTCCACCAATGCCTTTTTACCAGGGCCGGCAGGTTCAGTGGGCACCCGTCCAGTCATTACCTTTCCAGAAGCTCTCAGTTCAACTTCAACTCCTCAGACAGAGGTTATGTCCCCCCAACAGACACATTTTGCCCAGACAGGGCCTGTGGAGGTCGCGGACAATCCCACAGAGAAGGTTACCGCTCCCAAGGCTCTTACGCCTCCAGCACCAATACTAAAGGTAAGCCTGATCCATCCTTCAGACATTTTGGGGGGCAGGTCCGGACAATTACGGAACAATTGGTCCCTATTAACATCCAATAATTGGGTTCTGGAAACGATCTCTAGGTCAAAGATGGAATTTTTCGGGACTCCCCTCCAATCATTCTCAGCACACCCTATCCACTTTTCCCTACCAGATCAATCTTTTATTCAACAAGAGAGCAACTCTAGATCAAGGAGGCAATTGCATCTTGCCAAACGGATCCTTCGGGGCTTTGCAGCAACATTTTCATAGTAAATAGGAAAGAGGGTGGTTCTCGTTTAGTGATCAACCTGAGGGAATTCAACCCTTCATCGTTATTTCAAAATGGAAGGGGTCTATCTCAGATATCCTCAGGGAGGGCAACTGGATGGTTCGCCTCGACCTCAAGGATGCTTCTCTCGATCCAGACTCCCCCCCCCCCCCTCCAAACATAAATTTCTCCAAATCATGTGTGTAAAGAAATGGCTCCCTGTTGCAGTTACCCCCCACTTTTAGCCTGATACTGATGCTGACTTGACTGAGAAGTGTGCTGGGACCCTGCTAACCAGGCCCCAGCACCAGTGTTCTTTCACCTAAAATGTACCATTGTCTCCACAATTGGCACAACCATGGCATCCTGTTAAGTCCCTTGTAACTGGTACCAAGGGCCCTGATGCCAGGAAGGTCTCTAAGGGTTGCAGCATGTCTTATGCCACCCTAGGGACCCCTCACTCAGCACAGACACTGCTTGCCAGGTTGTGTGTGCTGGTGGGGAGAAAATGACTAAGTCGACATGGCACTCCCCTCAGGGTGCCATGCCAACCTCACACTGCCTGTGGCATAGGTAAGTCACCCCTCTAGCAGGCCTTACAGCCCTAAGGCAGGGTGCACTATACCACAGGTGAGGGCATATGTGCATGAGCACTATGCCCCTACACTGTCTAAGCAAAACCTTAGACATTGTAAGTGCAGGGTAGCCATAAGAGAATATGGTCTGGGAGTCTGTCAAAAACGAACTCCACAGCTCCATAATGGCTACACTGAATACTGGGAAGTTTGGTACCAAACTTCTCAGAATAATAAACCCACACTGATGCCAGTGTTGGATTTATTAAAAAATGCACACAGAGGGCATCTTAGAGATGTCCCCTGTATTTTACCCAATTGTTCAGTGCAGGACTGACTGGTCTGTGCCAGCCTGCTGCTGAGAGACGAGTTTCTGACCCCATGTGGTGAGAGCCTTTGTGCTCTCTGAGGACAGAAACAAAGCCTGCTCTGGGTGGAGGTGCTTCACACCTCCCCCCTGCAGGAACTGTAACACCTAGCAGTGAGCTTCAAAGGCTCAAGCTTCGTGTTACAATGCCCCAGGGAACTCCAGCTAGTGGAGATGCCCGCCCCCTGGACACAGCCCCCACTTTTGGCGGCAAGTACAGGAGAGATAATGAGAAAAACAAGGAGGAGTCACTTGTCAGTCAGGACAGCCCCTAAGGTGTCCTGAGCTGAGGTGACTAACTTTTAGAAATCCTCCATCTTGTAGAAGGAGGATTCCCCCAATAGGAATAGGGATGTGCCCCCCTCCCCTCAGGGAGGAGGCACAAGGAGGGTGTAGCCACCCTCAAGGACAGTAGCCATTGGCTACTGCCCTCCCAGACCTAAACACACCCCTAAATTCAGTATTTAGGGGCTCCCCTGAACCTAAGAATTTAGATTCCTGTAACTTACCGAAGAAGAAGACTGCTGAGCTGAAAACCCCTGCAGAAGAAGGAAGACGACACCAACTGCTTTGGCCCCAGTCCTACCGGCCTGTCTCCTGCCTTCTAAAGAAACCTGCTCCAGCGACGCTTTCTCCAGGACCAGCGACCTCTGAATCCTCAGAGGACTGCCCTGCTTCAAGAGGAACAAGAAACTCCCGAGGACAGCAGCCCTGTTCCAAAAAGACTGCAACTTTGTTTCAGAGGAGCAGATTTAAAGACCCCCTGCAATCCCCGCAAGCAGCGTGAGACTTGCAACACTGCACCCGGCGACCCCGACTCGACTGGTGGAGAACCAACACCTCAGGGAGGACCCTCCGGCGACTCCGAGACTGTGAGTAACCAAAGTTGTTCCCCCTGAGCCCCCACAGCGGGAATCCCCAGGCCCCCTGACCGCGACTGCCTTACTCTAAAATCCCGACGGCTGGAAAAGACCCTGCACCCGCAGCACCTGAAGGATCGGAACTCCAGTGCAGGAGTGACCCCCAGGAGGCCCTCTCCCTTGCCTAGGTGGTGGCTACCCCGAGGAGCCCCCCCTTGCCTGCACCGCTGAAGAGACCCCCTTGGTCTCCCATTGATTTACATTGCGAACCCGATGTTTGTTTGCACACTGCACGCGGCCGCCCACGCACTGCTGAGGGTGTACTTTCTGTGCTGACTTGTGTCCCCCCCGGTGCCCTACAAAACCCCCCTGGTCTGCCCTCCGAAGACGCGGGTACTTACCTGCTGGCAGACTGGAACCGGGGCACCCCCTTCTCTCCATTGAAGCCTATGCGTTTTGGGCACCACTTTGAACTCTGCACCTGACCGGCCCCTGAGCTGCTGGTGTGGTGACTTTGGGGTTGCTCTGAACCCCCAACGGTGGGCTACCTTGGACCCCAATCTGAACCCAGTAGGTGGTTTACTTACCTGCAAAAACTAACATTACTTTACCTCCCCCAGGAACTGTGAAAATTGCACTAAGTGTCCACTTTTAAAACAGCTAATTGTGTTTTATGTGAAAAGTATATATGCTACTGTAATTATTCAAAGTTCCTAAAGGACTTACCTGCAATACCTTTCAAATGAGATATTACATGTAGAATTTGAACCTGTGGTTCTTAAAATAAACTAAGAAAATATATTTTTCTATAACAAAACCTATTGGCCTGGATTTGTCTCAGTGTGTGTACCTCATTTATTGCCTGTGTGTATGTACAACAAATGCTTAACACTACTCCTTTGATAAGCCTACTGCTCGACCACACTACCACAAAATAGAGCATTAGTATTATCTCTTTTTGCCACTATCTTACCTCTAAGGGGAACCCTTGGACTCTGTGCATGCTATTCCTTACTTTGAAATAGCACATACAGAGCCAACTTCCTACAATGTGCAACAACAAATGCTTTTTATTTCAAAGATCTTCCATTTGGTCTATCCTCTGCCCCTAGGTGTTTTAACAAGCTCATGCACTCATCAGTAGAGAATCTTCGCTCCAGAAAAAAAACTAATGATAATCTACCTTGACGATATTCTCAGAAGGGCCCAAGACATTCTATCCCTCCCTCAACACCTAGAGTGGCCTACTCAACATCTTCAGGAACTAGGCTCCCTTATCAATGCCAAGAAGTCAGCACTGCCCCCCCCCCCCCGCCCAATCATATGGAATTTCTTGGATTCTAGATAGACTACTTCTCTCCTATCCCTTCCGGTCCAAAAATTACACTTAATCCAGAAGGAGATCCGTTCCACTCACCGCAAAAACAGGATTTCCTTGAGAATTCTAGCCAGAATTGTGAGTCTTCTGGCCTCTTCCGTACAGACAATCTTTCCAGACCCTCCTTATTACAGAGCCTTACAGCTTCTGAACATACTTCATTTACAAAGAAGTCTTTCGTACTCTGAACAGCGCTCACACAAGAGACAGAGCAAACGCCAGTGGTGGCTGGACCATATGTCCGCATGGAACGGCAGAGCCATTTTGGACTGCCGGCCAGACGTGATTCTGGAATCTGACACCAGCACATCGGTGTGGGGTGCCAGGTGCAACACTGTATCCACCGGCAAGCTCTGGTCACGAGGCTAAAGTTTCCTGCACATAAGTTGTTTAGAGCTATTGGCAGGCTCCTGCGCAATCAGGAATCTAGCTCCCTGTTCAAACTGTTTTGTGCTCCTCAAGATGGATAGCATATCTGTAGACCATTACGTAAATGGGCTGGGAGGGGCTAAGTGTTGCATTCTTGTGGAGATAGCAAAAACTGTCATTACTGTTTCCATAACTGTATATCGATCACAGCGTAGTATCCCCTGGGTCAGCATAATACCACAGCCGATTGGAATTCGAGATGTCTCAGGGACCCCAGCGAGTGGAAGCTCAATCAATTGATATTCGAGGCTCTTCAGCTTCAATGTGGTCAATGTCACATAGACCTGTGTGCATCTTGCCTGTTCCACAATCCACCCCGTTTTTTCTCTTGGAGAACAGACCCCATTGCACTAGGCACAGACGCCTTCCAACAATGAAAGGGTCCTCTTCACTATGCCTTGCCTCCATTTCCAATGATCCCAAGAGTAACCTCCCAGGTCTTGCGCCTGAGGGCGCAACTGATCCATGTCACTCCCTTGTGGAGAGCTCAATCTTGGTTTCCAATCCTCCTAGAAATATCTTGTCCTTCCAGTCCAGATTCCCTCATTTCCTAACCTTCTGACAGACCCCACTGGACTCTTACATCCTCTTCAGTTTCAGAGGAAACTACAACTCATGGCCTGGTGTATTTCAGTCAACGCTGGTTTGTGCAAGGACTTTCGACCAGTCCCTTGATTTCATTTCAGCGTCCTGGACACATTCCACTAATAAAAGATAGGCCTCTGCTTGGTGTAAGTGGTTGGTTTATGCGATTCAAGGAACCAAGACCCTGTGGGGGGCCCCATTACTTCTGTGATTAATTTCTTAGATGAGATGGCATCAGAAGGCCTAGATTATTTTTCTGTCAGCTACAGATCAGCAATATCAGCTGGTCATGCCTTCAAAGAGGGTAAACGGGTAGGGGAACATCCTCTGGTGAGTAGGGTTATTCCTCTTTCCAACCCCCCACTTCCCAGATAATCTCATTTATGGGATGTCAATATCCTAAAGTTTCTCCAGAGATGGTCCTCCAATTATGACAACCAGGAAACAATTGTAAGCAAAATTAACCGGTCTTCTGTTTAATCTCTTGCAGAGGAGTCTCAGACGTTCATGCTCTACATATTTCAGGTAGAGTATATTTTCCTGAGGGTGTTACCTTCTCTATCTCGAAAACCAAAACACTTTTTAAACAAGTGTCATACCCTACTTTTACAGCGGATACTAAAGTTTGCATTGTTCAGTGTTTGAAGACCGTATTAGAGAATTATGTAAATCTAAGGGAGGCCAACTCCTCATAGCACTACAGAAACCGTCAACCAGTTTCAGCCACTTTGGCCTGCTGCGTGAAATGGACTCTAGCAGAGGAAGGTATTGACATCTATAAGTGTGGCGATCATTTTCTTCAAAGAGCTATGGTCTCGACGTCCTTTAACTTGGGAACTCAGCTACAGGACATAATGAAAGCAGCGGATTGGTCTGCAGATTCTACCTTTCAAGACTATTAAGCCGATTTTAGATGTGGCTTCCATGGTTATTCAATTGCTATGAACAAGCATAATCTGAAGTCTCTTTCAAAGAATATTTTTTTTTTCTAGCTTAAGCTAGAAGAATTTTCAATTCTATTAGGGACACGGAAGTGAGGATTAGCTCACCCGGTTATATACCCATTTATTCTGCTAATGCTTACATATTGTTTTGAATTACATACGTCAAATTGTATAAAGATCATTGTAATGATCAAATTGGTTAGTAAAGTATCCTTATTCCACATTGAGGTGTTACTTTTTTTTCCACCTTTCACTTTCAGAATCCAATCAGAAGAATGGGTAACTAATGCAAGTTACGTTATATCTCAGTTCAGGAACCCGTTGATCTGCAGTTAGGCAACGTCAGCACCATGTCAAGTAGGATTCTGACAGATGTTCCAGTTCGGCATCATGAGAGTTTAAAAAATTGCTCAGCTGAAGTACAAAGAAAGGGGACAGTTTTGGGCATCATAACGTTTATATACTGTATGTGCCATGACTGGTGCTACAGTTATAATGTCATAAGTGTGGGAAATTAAGTTTTGAAAAGTTTATTCTCATAGGCTGATGAGTTTGGAATTTTAATAAACAGCAAAGAAGAAGCATAACCCTTGCCTTTGTGTCCATAATGAAATTGAAAATTGACACTCAAGCTAGAAAGCATTTTATTCACTGTACACATGTGCCTGACAGTTTTAAGTAAAGACAACATAGGCAGCTTACAGGTCAGCCATGTCAGGACCAACAGGAGGTATGTTCACAATAATTTCAAAAGCAACATGCTAATGGCATGAGGCGAGGTCTCACCTTTTTTCATTTCCTTTTCTTTTTTGAAGATTTTACCAGTCTCCTCCATGATCAGAGCATCACCCTTTTCACAAAGGCTCAGAACCGAGCACCCAGTAGCGGCAGCATCGATTACAGTCCGGAGGACCCCTGAAAGATACGAGGCTACTGTTTTATTTGCAATCACAGTCAAAGAATTTAGCATGTTAATCACAAGAAAAGCAGAACTCATTTGTGTTCCCTTTTTATAAACGAGGTTTCTTCATGCAAAGAATAGGAAAGTTTAAAATGCATAGCAAAAGGATATAAAGTATAGGACTTGGGGAATATTGCAATAAATAGTATTAAGTTACTCATTCAGACGGCATTTGGTGCTACGGATCCAAATTATCTAGATTACATATGATAAATATGTCTTATCCCAGCCCTGAATACTATTAAATGCATCATCAAAAAAAAAAAAAAAAAAACTACAGCTAACCTGTTTTTAAGCAGACCATCAGTGCGTTACAAACTTGTAGCATCAGCCATGTGGTGTCCTGGTGAAGGGCCTTAAGTTCACATTCATCAGTATAAACCCTTTTTGCACGTATGTATTCAAACCTGTTGCAGAGTACCTGACACAAGGATCAGTATTGCGAGGGTTGTCGCAGATTTCAACTTTTCATTCCCAGCACTCAGTGCCAGGCTACATAATTTGTCAGTGTGCATTGCTAAGCTGCACAAACTCCAGTGGATGTCATCAAGAAAAGGAACGTGTCTCTACAGCAGCAACTGCAGGAGGAAGGGCTTTTAAAGTGAACCACACTAGGGAGACTGGATATCATCAAGCAATACAATGCATCCAGTGAGAAAGTGTTTGACTGAAAACAATGCAGAGTAGTCACTGCAAAAGATAATGTTGTAGGACAACCACCCCGCCATACAAGGGCCAACTTTTTAAACTGGGAGGTATGGATCCACTCTATTACTGGCAGAGGCCTTTGCCATACGCAGTCCAGTATACACGCTTCGTTAGAAAAAAACATAAGTGCCCAAATTACAACTGTCACTCACATCCCTGTCTTTCTAACGCAGTGATACTCAAAGTAGGGTCTGGGGGCTGCATGTGGACCTCCTGATCTTCACATGCGCACCCCCAGCAGCGCGAGAGCACTGGGCTGCTGTGTACTTGACCAAGTAGTAACATTGAAAAATATGTTAAATAAATGGTGTGTACTTAGACTAATTAAAGTTAAAGAGAAAAAGATGTCCTGCACCACTTAACTTTAGGAAAGCATTTTTAAAGACATTGTGCAAAAAATTTGTAAAATTATAATAAAATATTTTCAAAATTCAAAACAGTATTTAATTAACATGAAAATGTGTTCAACACAGACTATCAATTTAAAAAATACAACAGAAACATTCATGCCTCTGCCAACCCTGACAATGCCAATAGTCAACTAAGAGGCAAGTCAGTTGTTTAATAAAACCTTGTGGGTGTACATGGACAACATTTCTAGTTTATTAAATCAAACACCAGAGAAAACGTTGTGTATAGCGAATATCCTGAACTCATGTATTTCAAGGTGCTCGTGTGTCATAACAAAGAAAAAGGAGGCAAAATAAAAATAGACAATTGTCTAGGATCACGCAATTTGGCCAAGTAGGTCACCCAGGATTTCCGGTTCACACTGTGCAATTAACTATTTCATTCCAATTCAATAATGAATCTCTTAAGTTAGCGATAGCACCCACCTTAACAAAGCCCAACTCCCCCCTTGCTGGCATTAATGCGGCCCTCGGGCACACCACAGCGGCCCTTTGGAGAACGTTTGCGAGTACCCAGGATCTAACGTGTATTAAGGTCATATCATATACAACACAACTGTGTGGAAGCTGAAAGTACGGGTGTGCGATTGAAAGAATCTGATACTTTTCGCGGTGAGACCATATGATTGTTTTTGAGGCAGGCGCAACATGAGGCACTCACAAAGGTCTTGCAGCAATTATCAATCAGTTCCCTGAAATAACTGTGGGTTTAACTAAAAGAGCCGAGCTGGGCACCTTTAATTTTAGTGAAGTTAGAGATTATGTGCCCGGGTTTGGATTTGAGGCCTGCAAGCCCGGGACGGGCGACGATCGAGCAGAAAATGTTGCCCCCAGCACGCACAGTCAACAAGAAGCGTTTCTGAAACCAACAAATCCAAGCATGGCTCCGCCGAGACTGGACATGTACAAAGTAATTCTCGTTCTTGCCGGCCATGCTACAACCACATGGTACGTGGCGCCACAATTTCGCTTATAATTCGAGAAGGTTCCCAAGAACCCTTTTCTTACGCTCACGCTCCCTTCCGCATGTACATTTATTCGTCTTAACCCACGACATTTTGTAAAAGCATCTCTGCGTTTGTAAACCGCAACCCCTCGATGTGACGTTATTTTCCATCAAAAAGTTGCCACTAACCCACGGATCTAGGTTAAAGCTAAACAACAAATGGGAAGTTTCCAAATTCCACCGCACAATGCAAAATATGATGTACACTGAGGCATCACACAAGGTAAGCAGGGTCACAAAAATAATGTACGGATACCTATTTTGGTACAAGGCAACGCCCTTACAGGTTAAGCGATAGAAAAGCACAAAAGATCAGATAAAATGAGCGTCACAATATACTGAAAGGTACAAGTTGCGACAGCGTGACCTTTCGGTCTCCTAGAACATGTCAACAGGCAAATAGAGCATTCGCGCATCTCAAAATGCGGCACTTTTCTGTTCCCACCACATGACTAGTCTTTCAGTCAAACTGAAAGCAGTTTAAGGCTAGACTGAAGGAATAGCCGTCAGTAGACTCGCTGTAACACCGAACCTTAGCTTTGATTCTCCTACAGCCTTATTTGTGGTTTAGCGGGGTGTAGCGCGTTAATGCCTGCGCATGGCCACCAAAACCAGTCAGGTGATTGAAGTAAAAACTAACGAACTGACCAACTACTTGGGGGTCAGTTCTGGAGGCTCCAGCATTCCTAAAGATAAATCCGCTACTACGAAAAAAAGAAAAAAAAAAAAGTAACGTAATCGTTTTTAGCCAGCTCCTCATAGTGGAGATGTAACGCTCAATGAACCGTGTCTGTGGAGTGTTTAAAGTAAAACGAATACCCCCCCAAAAAAATGTTTGTGCCGTTGTAAAAAAGGACACACGTAATCATCAGGTACAACACCTATACGGGATTATGCAGTGTGTGTTTTGTCAAGTATAGCTCGCCCCTTGCTGTGCTTAGAAGCACGCCAAAGTTAGGCTAACCAATGTATTATTCTGCAGGCCGAAAGAATGCCCTGGCAGAGAGCTAATTCCAAGATTTCCCGTGTGACAATTCTACGGCGACAGTCTAATATTTTGCCAGAGTTCTAACCCCTTAAAGCAGTTTTTCCACCATATGCTATCTCACCCCTGATTACGCATCACGTTGATAAGTTATGTGACAACTTTCAGACAGAAAATAGACTCAAATTCTGGCTGGTATGACGGCTTACTAACTGAATGCAGGTTGTTTAATATGTTCAACAGCAATTTTTTTTTATTTTTAAAAAAGCTTAACACTCACATGTATCCTTTTTTGTACTTTTAAATTACCGACTCAAAAGGCTACATTGCACCTTTACATTACTTGGGCAGCTTTTTTTTTTTTTTTTTTTAAACTATTCATAACCAACACTCCCTCTTTGCCTGTCACAACAGGATAAAGCGGCACACCAGGCCGATCACGTGTCTACAACTAAAGAAACTTGTGTGCATTAATGGACATATTTTTATAACCTATACGCCAAAGGAGAAAAACGTGCCTGTATTCAAGACACCCTCAGTCTTGCAGTCTGTAAGCGCCATCATAAGGGGATACTGTTACCCACGTTACCAATGCTCAACGTACCCACCAAAAAGACCGAATGCTTACTCGGGTGTGTAAGATTCCAACTTGAGCCTCGTAATTCGAAACAGGTAACCGTTTGTGTTCAACCCAGTACCCTGTCTATTCTAAAGGCAGAGCAAATACCGGATAGACCTACTTATCCAGCTCTGTGCGGGAACCCACAAGTGTCTCACAAAACATAATCACCCCTATTACTATTATTGCAGTTGCATGAGCCTGCAACAGATCTTACTTAATGGGCGACTGCGAAACGGCCTGGTTTGACAACACACCCAAATATATTTTATAGACTAACAAGACCAGTCAAACAGCTAATGGGGAATTGAGGTTCAGCGTGTCCCGTAAAGCAAGGCACGTCAATACAAAGGTTTCATTATATATTATCCCGCTGCCCAAACGCACTACTATATAACTAAAAATAACCCTAGCAAAAGAAATCTGCTATCGTAACAATTAAAATATGAGTGACACAAGCCATACTGTACAATGTACAAATACAGAGACAGAGCAAACAAGTAAAGCGACCGGGGGTAAAACAAATACGAGGAAGGTGGCATACTGATTCTAATAAAAACCTGCGAGCAGACTCCTCCGTGTGAAGTCTAGAAGGGTCGCATACTGAAGCCCAGAAAGAGGATGAGGTCGCGGCCTTCTATAAATGATGGGAAAGTGTCAGCAGAATGTCCACTCTCCCTGACAGCTCTGCACCCACTTGTTACCTCCACACGGAGGACCTCGAACAATCGAAAAGGAGGGGGATCCCAATCTAAAAGAATGACTTTCACTAAGGCGCGTAGCTTCTAGAAAGCTATGAAATACTATCTGCTCCTCTTTGGGCGACACACTCCTTTTTGGTATCTACAGAATAACTCACGTGGACCGCAGGTGGCATTGAGAAAAAAATACTACAACTTCCATTTCAGTGAGGGGACGGGCAGGGAGGTTAAGGACACGAGTCCCTGGTAAGGGTTGCAAGAAGTAGACAACTAAAAGCACGCACGCCTACCGCCCTCCCTAGAAGGGACCGAAAGAGCGGCTTGCGAGTCCCCTCTGCTACACAACAGCGGCCTAGAAGCCCCAGGGGATCACCGCCAACGCGTGTCCCGGCACCCGTCATCCCAGGTGGATTCATACCAGGCCTGTCCAAACACATCCTATCGAGACTCACGGTTGGCGATGTCGCCGCCCATCTTGTACTTGGTCACCACCAGGTCCTCGGCGATGGTCTGCTCCTGCGGCTCATCGTCCCCCGACATCTTCAGCGAGCAGCGCGCGAGGCTACAGGACAGTGAGAGCGAGGGCAGAGCAGCGGCGCGAGGGGCGCCGTGACGTCAGCGCGCACAAACACCGACCATGCGGCCCTCGGCAAGCGCGGGAGCAGAAGCACGATGGCCAGTGAGTTAGGAGGAGATCCTGGGTATTGTAGTTCTCAAGTGACAGCAGATTAATGGACCGCGAAAGTGAGCGTAGTGTCTTTGACACTACAAAACCCGAAAGACAATCGTTCTGACAGGCGGATGTCGTAGTAGACGAGGATGTAACGTCACAACACCATTTCTAAGCTGTCAATAGGTTGTATGGGTATTTTAGTTCTGACTGGTTATTCTCTTCGAGAAACAAGAAGCAATGTGGACTGTTTTACCCGGCTGGCAAGCCGAGACGTTGATTAGATTTCTGGGCGCTGTAGTTCTTGGCAAACTGTGCGCAATGTGATTGTTAAATGAACACGGTGATAATTTAGAATTTTGTAATCGATGTGCAATACGGATAGGGGCGAAGTTGATGAGGGTAGAAGCCCTACATGATCCTTTCAGTTTTCATTAGCACGCTCTTCGTGGTGAAGACTTTACTTTACATAGGTTTTACACTGAGTGTTAAATCCGAAGGTAATCGAAAGACTGCCGAAATCTATGTTAAATGAAGACTTTTCTACTGCGTTGGAAAATCTATTTATGCTGCAGGTTTTTGGACTGTTGGGTAGTACCTGAAGATTTTGTACCTCTGCAACTGTAATGTTAATTTTATTTACGTAGATATTCATGGCTCAGATGAGGCGCCAATGCATGACTTTACCGAACCGATACTATCAGTGGGGAAGTGCTTGATTGGAAGAGTTTGCAACGAGATCATGTGGGAAGTGTTTTGGTGTCCTGAGTGACTAACCAGAGTGACCCTCTTATCCTGTACTTGGTCAGTGCTTAAACGTAGTGGAGAAAATAAGAGTGAGTCATAGCGGTAACATGGTTACATGAGTTGGTTTCTAGGAGTTATTCTGCAGGTACCTTATGATATTTGTGAGCGGCCGTCTAACATTCAAACTACGTTCTGTTATGGATACAGCTGTTAAGACTGATCCTCAGTGAAGAAATCTGTAAAGTAAAACGTGAGGCAAGCCGTTATTGTAAACAGTTTAGAATGGTGTAGGAAGCTGGCTCTGTATATACTATAGCAAAATGAAATATAGTGTGCACAAAGTCTAATGGTTCCCCAGAGGCTTAACATAGGCTATAGTAGATTATACTAATGCTCTCTTTGGTGGTAGTGTGGTCGAGCAGTTAGGCTTATCAGAGAGTAATGCAAAGCATTTGTTGTACACACACAGGAAATTAAGGAAGCACACACTCAATGACTCCAGATCAAATGTTTTTATGTAGCAAAAAGTACATTTTGTACTTTATTTCTATAACCACAAGATTCAAGTTGCAGGTAAGTACATTTGCAAGTAAGTATCTAACCTATGTATCAATACCACTTTGTTTCAAATTGGCAAGTTATACGGTTTTTGAATAAGTAGCAGTAATCTGTTATAAAAGTTGACACTGCAATTTTCAGAAAAGTTCTGGGAGGAAGAAAAGTTACTACAGGTTCAAGGTAAGTACAAGACTTGCAGTTCCAGTATCCAGGGGTTAGGAAGTCCACAGGTTGGGGTTCAACTTAACCCCAAACACCCACCACCAGCATCACGGGGCCGGCAGGATGCAGAGGTCAAAGTTAAGGTTGATTTAACATGGGCTTCAATGGAGAATTGCAGGTAAGTACCTGAATCTTTGGAAGGCAGACCTGGGGGGTTTAGAGGAGCATCTGGGGGCCACATGTCAGCACCAAACACACCCCCTCAGCGGCACGGGTGCATCAGGTGCAGGGTGCGAACACAGCGTCAGGCTCCCAATACTTTCCTATAGGGGGAACCCGGGGGTCACAAAGATGCTGCCCTTGAAGTCCAGGGGGTCGGTTTCCAGGAAACCAAAGGCTGGATAAGGGCGGGGGGAGGGGGGGGGGGGGCTGCTGGATGTTGCTGCACCAAAGTTTGGATTCCCTAAAGCCAGGGGGCTGCGGTTGCAGGGGTACCTTTTGGAGTCGGGAATCTTAGCCCGGTTCTGTTGCGTTAAGGGGGGTCCTACAGATATAGGGTGCAGGTGTTGTTGTGTTGAACAGAAGGGGAAAACCCAGGGTGGGCACTTATTCAGAATCCCCTGGGTACCAGCTCTAGTCGGTTGCGTCTTTAGTCTTCTCTGCTGGGGGTCAGCTTAGCAGACCTTTCTTCATGTGGGGTCGCCAGGAATCTGAGGAGCTAGGTTCAGGGGAGCCCTTAAATCCTGGAATTATGGGGCATTGTAGGGGTCAGAGGGCAGTAGTCAATGGCTACTGTCCCTGAGAGTGGCTACACCCTTCCTGTGTCCTCTGCCTTTGGGGAGGGGGACACAGACCTAACCTTATTGGTCCCTGTCTTCCAAACCAAGATGGAGGACTTTGCAAGGAGGGGGTCACCTCAGTTCTGGACACCTTAGGGGTAGTCCCAGATGAGGTAGTCACTCCTCCTTGTTTTCTCTATGTTTCCCGCCGGACTTGCCGCCAAAAGTTTGGCTTTGTCTGGAGGGGGCATCTCCACTAGCTGGAGTGCCCTGGGGCACTGTAACAAGAGGCCTGAGCCTTTGAGGCTCACCGCCAGGTGTTGCAGTTCCTGCAGGGGGGAGGTGTGAAGAACCTCCACCAAGCGCAGGCTTTGTGTCTGGCCACAGAGAGCACAAAGGCTCTCATCCATTGTGGTCAGAAACTCACCTGGAAGTGGTAGGCTGGCACAGACTGGTCAGTCCTGAACTAGCAGTTTGACTAACATACAGGGGGCATCTCTAAGATGTCCTCTGGGTGCATTTTTCAATAAATCCTACACTGGCATCAGTGTGGGTTTATTGTGCTGATAAGTTTGAAACCAAACTTACCAGTAATCAGTGAAGCCATTACATGACTGTGAAGTTTGTAATGACAAACCTCCAGCCCATATACTCAATATGGCCACACTGCACTTACAATGTCTGATAATAAACGTAGACACTGTAGGGACATATTGTTCATACGGCTATGCCATCGCCTGTGGTGTTGTGCACCCTACCTAGGGACTGTAAGGCCTACTAGAGGGGTGACTTACCTATGCCAGAGGCAGTGGTTTGTGGGCATGCCACCCTGAGAGAGGTGCCATGTTGACTTTGTCTTTTTCTCCCCACCAGCACACACAAGCGCTTGGTGAGAGGTCCTCCAAGGGTGGCATAATAGATGCTGCAGCCCTCGGGGACATTCCCTGGCCACAGGGCCCTTTGTACCAGGGGTACCTTTTACAAGGGACTGACCTGTGTGCCAGGGGTGTGCCAATTGTGGAAGCAATGGTACAGTTTTTGGGAAAGAACACTGGTGCTAGAGCCTGGTTAGCTGGATCCCAGTACACTCTCTGTCAAGTCAGCATCAATATCAGGCAAAATGTGTGTGTGGGGGGGGTTTAACCATGCCAACAAGGGTACTTTCCTACAAATGGTTTTACATGTCCAGCTGAGCGACAGACGAGGGAAATGAGCTGGACCAGCACTACTAATTTAAAGGGTACAAGCAGTTGTTGTATAGTAGCAGCTTAGAGTGCTTTAATGAGGCTGTTTGTAGTTATGGATAACAAAAATCTTCATTGGTTGTTTTTGTTCTTAGAAATTAGTGGGACAGGTTTAGGATAATTGATGGTGGCTATAACATGGTACATCTTAATTTTTTTCCTGGTTGCCATAATATGAATGTTCTTTGGGTCTTTTCTGAAGGCAGGTAAGTGACCTCCCGGACCGCCCCAGTTACAGGCAGCTGGGGCAGTTTTGCTGTTGTAACAAAGAGGAGGGGTATATCTATGTGGCTGGCCCGCACAGCATAGATTCGTGTCTAGCGCGGGCACAAAACAAATACACTGAGGCAGTGTTAGTGCAGCACTGCCCACCTCGGAGGAGACTGGCTCTTTTATTCTTCTGGGACGTCACATCCAGTTTGCCAGATTTTAAGACCCGTTCTAAACCCAGCGCTGTCCAAGTATAATCCCAAATTCAGCCCAACACAGACTAGTATGAACCCAAAAACAAACTAAAAGTTTAATTTCTCAAATTATGCAAACATTGCCTTCAGAAAACATTATTAGGGTAATTCGAAAGTTTATTCAATACATATAGAGCAGAAGGAGGTTATTTGGGCTCCTGTGCATTTCAGCAGTCATGCCTAAATTCTATTAACAACTACTCATGTTCAAGGCAAGTCCCCGATGTGACCTATCTTGCACTTCTGTCACTACAGATCCAGATCTGTTACCTGACATTTATGAATTAATTCTACAGGAGCAGATTATAATCCATTTTCATTTTAATGAAGTGTAAGAACAGGAACCTCAATGTTATTTCAGCAGTGTTGCTCAAAAATATTAAATGGATCTTACAGAATTAACACCACATGATGCTACACATATTTAGGAATAACCTTTGTGTTCAAGTAATTCCAGCACAATTTGTTTGGCATGGTTTGTATTGTATCTATTCGCTTAAAGATATTAAAAAAAACAATTTTACAATGACAGTATGGGACAATAGTTCAAATTAATGAGGCAATTTGAACGCAGTTTTTTGCAAAAAAATTGTATGTAAATGTGAAATTACAGCATGAGAACTTAGAAGATTAGAAGTGTTCTGTTTGAAAGCTGTAAGGGTTGCTGTAGTAAGGCATGACACCCATACCTTTTTGGTTGAAATGTACTGAAGAGGCCAGAAAAGAGACAGTCGCTTACTGTGAGCAGTTCCCAGACTCGACTCCAGAGTCCATGACCATGACCACTTAAACTGGTGCTAAAAGTTATAAAGGACCTTTGTCGTTGCCCTCATGTTGCAGCAAAGACTTGACCAAAGTTCACAGTATTTGCAAGCAACAGATGGGTTTATTTGAGATCCAAATGATTGCCATCCATTGTATCAAAAAAGTGCACAACACCTGGTTAACTGAGAGAGAATTCCTATCACATTAGTTGCCCGGGTCAACATTATTAAGATGATCATTCTTCCTGAACTTTTATATTTAGGATTTTGCCTATTTATCTTTCATGTGCTTATTTTATGAAGATAGAAGGGCTGATTATTTCATTTACATGGGTACATCATAAACCACAACAAGCGTTTAAATTCTGATATCTCTCCCTTCACAGAGGAGGACTGTCTCTTCCAAATCTTCAATATTATTACCGGACAGAAATTTGGGGCTGCTGCATTAAGCTGATATACCCAGATAATGCTATGGCATCCTTCATTGCGGCCATCTTGGATTACTCCCTAAATATCACCTCCTTTTATTTTCTGACCCCAGATTCCACCATAAACACGTAATATATAAGGCATTAAGGTGGTCATTATGACTTTGACGGTTCTGTCCCGCCACGCCTGCGGTTGCGGGCAGACCGCCGACAGCGTGGCAGTGCAGGACTGCCAAATAAGGACCCTGACAGTGAACTGGCTGCATCGCTGCCATTTGAATGCCTGTACCGCCAGGGGGGTGGGACTGCCTGGCCGAAGGTTGACCAACTTCGACCCTGCGGTCCACCTAATACCGCCTGCGGTAAAATTAGTATCCTTACTGTCAGGGGTTCCATGGCGGCAGCCCCGCCACAAAATCCCTGGTGGTAAGGATACTGGCTACCGGAATACTAATTCCTGTCGCCACAACATGACTCCCCACCCCTCTCCATGTAGGATTCCCCCCTACCCAGACCTCATCGGATGCCCCCCAAGTAGCGACACCCCCTCTCACCCGATCCACGCACGCACACACAACCCATACATACATGCACACATCCACACTCACTCATTCACATACACACATGGCCACGACACCCCCAACCCCCTGCATACATGCACACATACTCCCCCACCCCCTGCATACACACATTCACACAAGCACACAGACACTTGCGCACAAACACAAACAAAACCCCCCACCCCCCTCCATTCCCACACACAAACTCCAATTCATGCACACAACACTCAGTGCCCCCCCCCCTCCCCTGATGGACGATCACCTTACCTGGTGGTCGTGGTGGTCGTCCGGGAGGGAACGGGGTCCATGTCACTTGCTCCGCCGCCAGCGCCCCCAACACAACACCCCCATGCCTTTTACAATGTTGTAATACGGCGGGCAGTGTTGTGGTGACGTGGTGGCGGAGTAAGCTCCACTAGACCGCTGACCGTCAGTATGGCTTCTGGTGGCTTACCCGCCAAATAGTGGCAGAGAGCAGCCATAATAACACTGGCGATCATATGGCAGCTGTGACTTCGGCAGTCTACCGAATAGACCGCTGAAGTCATAATGAGGGCCTACGTGATTTAAGTATGGCCTGGTTAGATATCACTAAAAATCAAGATCCCACAAATACATGGATACTAAACGCTGGATCAACTTATTTTTAATCAAATTTGAATACCTAAAGATTCTCTGTGGTCTCAAAGTCACATTTGTATATCAGCTGTTTTCACAAGGAATATGTAAACTGTTTCAACAAATACATGAAGAATTTGGAATAAATAATAGAAAGTTATTTTGCTAATTACCAGTTAGAGCATGGTGGGCATGGCCAACTGCCAAAGATGGCGGTCGCATAGCTCCCAGGCCCGGGACTGACCATCCTCAAATATCGGGTCATGCTGGGGACATCCACCTGCAGAAAGACGCCCTGAATACTGCCTACATTGGGGAAGACAAGAGATGGCCTGTGGCATCTCCCGCTGACTTCCCGGGGAGGAACTCGGCTCATTGGACCTGCTTGTGCCCTACCCGGGCTCGATCTACGACCTGTCGCAGTGAGACTGCTACAGACGCCACCAAGAACAGACACCAGAAGTGTTTCCAGTTGCTCATCAAGAGCCCAGGTGTGCTGGTGCTTGGTGTCTATGCAAGCATGAAGGCTGGGTGGTGACGCAACAATAGAGATGACGACTAAATTCCTCCAGGCGGCCTGATAGTGCGCACAGAACCACATCGCACAGAGGGACTGGAAGCCTTCGCTTACCCGTGGGCCTCTGCTGGGCCTACTCTGATGGAGCGGCAGTGGAGCCCTTTTTGAAGAGACCAGCATGACGGAGCAGCTTGGTATGAAAAATCTAAGAGGCTCTGATGCATGCCGCAAGGTGAGCTTGCATGGCCAGAGGGAGGGGGCAGCACGTGCAGAGGAAAGACTCACAAGCAGGCCCTGGAATATTGGAGGATTCTCAGTGACTGGAAGACTACCAGCCTTAGCCCCATCGATTTTGGGGCCTTTAAAAGCTACCCAACCTACAGTGATACAATGTGGGGGAAGAAATACTACTTAGTCCCCCACCCGCAATTCCCTGGACACATGCTGTTGCAATGCCCAGAACTCTCTTTGTGCTGCAGCACACACAACAATATTTGCCATTGTCTGTACAGTACACCTATGCAGCAATTGCGACCTACAGAGACATTGACCCTTCCCATCCTTGTGACACTGGACGGTTCAGGTGCCCCCCCACCCCAGACTGCACCTTACACCACTGCTATTCATTCAGTGCAAATCTTTATTTTTACTGCCTTGATCTCTGGATAGCTTGCAAGCAGCGAGGATAGCTGGGACCAAGGGGGGATCAAGCTCCTATCCCTTGAATCCAAGCTACTGAGACAGATATCCACACTTCTTAACCACTCAGACTGTGGCTCTTCTCTCCTGGTGGCTCCTGGAGATTGTGCTGTTGGGATCACGCGGTGAGTAACCTTTGGGACTTTCCCTGTGCCAGCTTCCCTTTGGGACTCCCTCGATGGCTGAGTAGTTTTGGGCCACCTCCAGTAGCTAGTGATAGTGCCTAACATGCCCTCTCTGCGGCATTCATCCTGACTGAGCATACCTTGGTGAACTAGCGGTCCTCTCCTATGTCATATAGTTGTTGAGCCTGCAATCCACGGCTCTCCAACGCAATGTGCCACACTAAAGGGAAGAACACGGACTCCAGAGATCACGTCAGATTCCAGTTGATCCCATCAGAAGGTTCCTTCATGACAATGACTGAGGACTGCATCCCTCTTACAAGTATGGATCCCCCACAGGACAAGTTGAATGTAATCCTATGGGAAGTCCGTGAAACCTGGACAGCGATAGAACAACAGCTGGGGGAAATCTCCTCTGATTTTGGCCTCCTTAAAGATGACCACAGCAAACCAGCAGATAGAGTGAAAGACAATGAGTCTGCCCTCGCTACCTTCACACCCTGGCAAGCGGAATGCACCTTTGGCATCATGCAACTGCAATGGCAAGGCTACACATTGCAGGAGCATGCAGTAGACGCTGAGGGAGGGTACGGTGGCACAATGCCTGAATTATCGAGCTGCTGGAGGGAATCGAGGGCCCCAACACCACACAATAGGTTGGGAACTGGCTGAAAAACACAGTAGCGCTGACTGGCCTCCGATTTTTTTTCATAGTTGAAAGAGTACAACATGTTCCTGCAAAGAGACTTTTACCTGGAGCACCGCCACACTCGGTGGTGGCCCGTGTCCTTAATTACAGAGACCAAGCTACCATCCTTCTCTGTGCTCGAGAGATGGCACCTATCATGATAGGCAATGTTCGCGTATCCCTGTTTCCTGATTACATACTCTCGGTCCAGCGACAGAGGGCCTTCTACTAGGCTGTCAAACAATGACTGTGAAATGAAGGCCTTTGCAGTGCATTACTGTTCCTGGCTAGACTCAAAGTGATTCATGACCACAGGAGTTCTTTGACAGGCTGGAAACAGTGTGGGACAGGATGGAGCAGCATTTATCAAACTCACACAGACTGGGAAAATCTCAGTCACTACCGCCCAAGAAGCAAAGAGCCCCTTGGAAGAAACAACAAGGCTTGGAACCCAGAGGATTGCCACTCTAGTATTGCCTTCTCATCAAGCAGTGTTTGCAGTCTAGACTCGGAGGGCAGTGTGGCGTTGTTCCCCTCCATCACTCCACAGATGGTGAACACCCTTTTGGGATAAGACCCTAGAAATTACTACTATTGCAGAGGAAAAAAAGGGTGGAATGGTTTGGATGGCGAGAGGAGAAGGGACTTGGGGACTTTTTTGGCAATCTGTCAGCCATGATGATGACCTGAGAGAATTCTCACAAGGGGCATGCTTGATGATACATTATGCGTGGGGACATTATTGGAAGGGCACCTCTCTGTCTCCGTTACAGAGTGGTTATTGTATTGAAGCCCATCACTGTCTAATATATGGGGGATGTCTTCCTCTTCCCCTCACATAAATGTATCTTGTATTAATTTAATGGCGGGCACGGGCCTGAGCACATCTTAATCTCCATGGAACTGCTTTGCTCTTTTTAGCAATGTTTATGTTGTGTAGACCACATTCCCTACAGGTGATTGCACAAAATCTTCTGTTGTTTGCATGTTTTTCATTACAGGTTTGGTCAAACGAGCCTGTCTTGCTGGACCTTGTACTGGGGGTACCGTTGTTTTTGTTCCTGTTAATATGACATCGACACAACTGATGTATAAGTAACATGATATTCTCTGCTAGCACATGTATAATTCTTTGTAAATTGTCAAACTAAATGACAATGTTGGTTGTACGCCACTATAACATACTTACTTGGAACATTCGTGGCATGGGATCCAAACATAAGTGACACAGAACACTAGCTCAACTGCACTGCCACCATGTACATGTGGTGTGTTTGCCATAAGCACACGTGACCAGTCACAAGGCCCTCAAACTGCGTAAGAAATGAAGGCAACAATTATTTCACACCACATATTCTGCTTTTGTGCGGGAAGCAGCGGATATGGATACTCTCTGGTGTCCCCTTCAAGGCCCAAGACACCAAAATTGATACACATGGCAAGTATGCCCTGCTCTATGGTACTCTGGACGGAATGCCCATGGTGCTAGAAAGCATTTATCCTCCAAATACGTAAAAGGATTTATTCTTAGCACATTTATCCACGACTATAGCAGAGTGGGCACAATATCCCTGGGTCTTGGGTGGAGATTTCAATGCAGTTCTTGATATAGACCTAGACCGCTGACAACTCCCACTTTCGGGTACCAGCTTGATTAGACAGGTCAGGGCTTTGCAGAGTTGGGTGTAGAATAGGACGCTGTTGGATGTTTGTAGAAGTCGTAATGAGGTATATGCGCAAATATTTGTTCTGTTTTCACCCGCATACACTGCATACTCACCTTGACCGAATCCTATGTACCACCTGACTCCCGACCAATATAACGCTTGCAACCTATCTAGGGAAAGCCCTATCTGCTCATAACCCACTGGGAGTGACACTGTTCTGGGGCTGAGTGCCGATACCTGTGCCTACATGGCGCTTACAGGCACGACTCTTGGGGGATGGGGTATTTCCGTAAACACTGGCCACGACGATAGATACTTATTTTGAAAAAATAGCCAATGCAGCATCCTCTCCATTAGTGGAGCAGGAGACCTTTAAAGTGCTGATAAGCGGAACAACTATAGGATCAATAATTGGTGCCCGCCAGAGAGTTGCCTGCAAGCTTATCCTCATCGAGTACAGTCTTAGACCTCTAGAGAAGGTGGCAGCGACAGACACTTCCTGCTCACTGAAATTGCAAACAGCCAGTATTGAGTACACAAAGCTTCTTGAGCGACTGCTTGTTATTGACCACAGGGCATATCTGCAGAAAACGCACAGTGAAGCTGATAAATGTGGAACCCTCCTAGCCCAAATGATTACAGAGACCTCCTCATCCACTCCTGTTCTCAATATTATTACCCTCAGAAGACAAACGCCAACACGCAACTTGAAATAATACGGCGTTCCACAACTTTTATGTGACCTTATATAGTGCTGCCTCCCCTTCCCCCCACCTGACCGCCCACAGGCATTGACCCTGCCAGTGCTGCAGGCCACAGACAGAATGACCCTTGATGCCCAACTTACAGCAGGTGAGAGCCGCAAGGCTATTAAAGACCTCACATGTAATAAATTCCTGGGAACGGATGGCCTCCTGGTTGAATTTTATACCACCTACTGTACACGGCTAGTCCCCATAGTAAGAAAAGTTATATAAGACATCCCTTGAGAAGGCATGCTATCCCCTACTAGACAGGCACTGGTAACTTCCATACTGACACCTGGTAAGACCCGATGGACATGTCCTCCTACAGACCACTGTCATTATTAAATACCAAGTATAACATTTTAAGCAAGGTTTTGGCCTGCAGGCTCCTTCCAATATTACCCCAAATTATTCATATAGACCAATGTGGCTTTGTCCCTAATCGTAATACTTCCCCTAACATCCATAGATTGTATCATATCATGGACTCCTCCTGCACCATTACACATGGGCTGGTTGTCTCTCCTTAGACCTCTGTCAGGCTTTTCCCATGTTGGGTTGGAACTTCATACTTGCGACACTTGGCAGGTACCGGATCCCCCCATTCCACAGACCCATCTATTATATACTTCTCCCACAGTGAGGACGCGTACTGGAGCATTCATTTCAGATTTCTATCCCATATTTCGTGGTACAAGACAGGGATGCCCGCTGTCTCCTTTATTATTTTTGATAGCTCTACAGCCACTGGCGCAGCATGTTAGGCAAGAGGGGGGTATCAATAGGATACATTCAATTTCCATGTAGGCAGCCAATACTATATTATACACAAAAGATTTCTTACATAGCTACAGCGGCTCAGAACTTCTCCAATTTTGCGTCCCTCTCAGGCCTTCGTGTAAATGTTATCAAATCATATGCCCTTTTTATTTGAGGACATCCATACCAGAACGACTTTACCCTTTGGGGAGGTAGCCATAGCAGTTGCACTCATTACATCTCGTTATTTGGCGGTACAAATATACAGGACACACTAGATTTAATAGTGGGAAACCTAAAGAAAGTGATTGGATCCCTCAGATGCCAAATCCACTTCTGGATTATGCTACCATTGTCGGTGGCAGGCCAATTAGTGCTTGCTAAAATGGGTATGTTGCCATGCATCCTTTATTATTTTGTGAACTTGTCAATTGTGGTCCCCACCCATTTTTTCAAATCCCTAAATACACTTCTCATAGATCTAGTGTGGGGTAATGGCAGAAGGAGGGTGAGTCTTGCCAGATTACAGCTGCCCTCTGAAAAGGGAGGAATGAGGACACTGGACTTCAAAGCCTATTTTTTTCAGGTCTGCTGCTGTGGCTCTCCTACTGGTTGGCAGGGCAGAACCTACAAGAGGTAGGCTATTCACAGAATATGCTGGATGGGGGCAAGTTGCACAGCATGGTCTGCCCTGGATCTCCCACACCCTGTATTGTTCCCATGTTGCTGCGTGTCGCTCTTGCATATTGAAAACTGCCCATGCGATACACTATACTCTCTGAACATACCCTTCTTGGGTCTTCCCACGCCTGCAGGAGTGCTATTGAGGTCTAGGCTGCGCTGCTGGGAATGGGGTGAATTTACAACAGTTGTAGCCTTATTTGGAGACAACACTCGCTTGAGTCATGCAGATTTTATTACTGCTCAGAACATATTGAATTCCTTATTTTTAACACATGCTAGTATTGTGCTATACATTAAACAACTCTGGGACCCAGATGGCACGGAACCCCCTACATTAGTTTTGACAAGCGATATCTACCTTGGGATACAGCAGACATCAGATGTGTTGGTTGTACAGAGGTCTCCAGGAGCTTTGATTGATACCACTAACAACCCAACAAACTAAATGGGAGGAGGACCTGGGCAGGGAGCCCTGATACAAGGAATGGACCTTCCTGCTCGAATATCCCAAAAAACTATCCCGCATCTCCAGGCATAAATGTATTCAGTGCACAGTATTACATAGAGCGTACCTTACACTACACAGGCTTCACGTAATGTATCCTTAGGTGTCCTTGGCGTGTCCCTGCTGCCACGTCGCTGACGCTGCCCTGACACACATGCTGGCGACTCGCCCGGCTTTATCTGCCTATTGAACACAGATCCGAACAATACTGATGGACCTATCCAGGAGAGACACCTGGCACACCCTTGATGCTTGCATTTTGGAGCTGTTTCCCTGAACCAAGGGAACAAAAGTCATCACACGATTTGCGAATTTATCACTATTATTGGCTAAATGCCTTCTAACCAGACTGTGAAAGTCCGCAGTGGCGCCTACCATAACATAGTGGAGGGATGCGGTGGAAAGGTGGGGATTGACAGAGAGCACTGCTCTACGCAGAGGAGAGTATAGAGGTCTGCGGAAAAAACTGATAGCAATGGAGTGTGATGCCCTACTGAAATCCTTTAAAGCTCAAGATAATACCAATAATAGTAGTAATCACGCCCATGCTGGATAGAAGATCCCGGGCTCTGTGCTGTCCTTGCACTTCCACGACGCTACTTTGCCACACCTCTTTCGCCGTACAGGGTGAGCTCCAGAAGATGCTTCAACCTCTAAGTCTCTCCATGACGCTATGTTTAACCACACTACAGTGTCCCAGTACTTCTGCAGTATTGCTATACACTGCAAGGCCCAATGATCACATGTTATACTGAGCGAGGGTTTATAAGGGTGATGTCCAGTCTAAGGTGGTCTGGGGGAATATGAACTGTGCTGATCACAAAATATAACAAACAAACTTTGTTTATGCCACTGAGGCGCTGTTTTTTTACCTCAATTACTCCTCCTCCTTCTTAGCCTGTAAACCTGTATTCTTCTTACCATCATGATGATGCAGAGGTTTGATTAACAATGTTGTTTTTCCCACGAGGAAGAATCTCTGTATCACACTGCTAATATGTGTATGAAAATTAATGAACTTTGTTTTAAAAAATAGCAGTTAGAGCATTAATATCTTCAAAAAGGGCAAATATCTACCAGGATATTTGTTTAAATACACAATCTTAGGATTCAGAAACAGATTTAGAGAAGCCTTCTTCCTCTTTTATTAGGTCCGTGTACATAGTTTCATCAGCAAGCAATATCTCTTTCACTTACTGGTTCTCTCTATTCCTCCCTCATATACATAACACCAACATAAACTCTACGGTCAGTACAAATGACAGGACGGAAAAAAAAATGGTGAGGTGAAGTAAAGGAAGAAGAAAGAAAAAACTCCACAGCAATTTAAGTCTCCGTGCATCAACTTCGGGGAGAAACGTTCTCGAGTCACACAAGTGGGGGACCACAACTCTCCTAAATTGTGGTAGGTTGAAATACAAATGCTGGCGGTGTCCGCAAATCCTCACTCCACTTCTCTGGCTCCTCCCTCAATGTCTGTTTGCGTTTTGCCTGCTTCTGTTTGGTCTTTCTCTCACTGCTGTTGTCCTGTTGCCGGTTCCTGCAATTCTCCTTTCCTCGCTTTCACCTTTGACTTAGGTGTTTTCCTTGCATGCATGTTTCCTTTTTTGTCCTTCCTATCTCTTATTGCCTCCGATCCTCCCACTTGCTCCTGGAAAATAGAGTCTTTCCTTAGTTTCGGTAGGTGGGTGGATGATGTCAGCCCATTCCTGCTTCTAAAGCTATGTTTTCTTTCTTCCTTTTGAGGCTGCCGGCATGGGACCTGGATCTCCTAAGGGGCTGTGTTAATCCTTCCAGGTAATTACAGGGGAGAGTTTGACCTCTTTGTGGCTTTAAGCAAGCAACGAAAATGTCACCCCTTGGTAGGGATATGGTGTGGCCCTTATGCCCTTCAGCCCTGCTTCCATTGCACCGGTTATATTAATAATAGCTGCACCCCTAGGTTCCTTGGTTGTAAGCCTTTGAATGGAAGCCACCCAGTCTATTAGAGTCACTCGCCCAGTGATTCTTCTCCCCGATAACTGAATGAAGTGAGATCAGTGCACTGTTAGGTGTACAGACATGCAAGGGAAAGCCTGAGCAAAGGTGTGTGATGGTGCTGATACCCTAGCATTGGGACATTGAAAAGCTGGTATGGGATGGCTGGGGGTGGGAAATGTGGTAGTAAAATGAAACTTTGATATTGTGACTCGAAATCTGGGGGCGTGACCTGACAGCTGAATATTGAGGACGCATAACTGAGGAGCTCCCTGGCCCCTGCGACGATCTCAAGGCATCCAATCAGACCGGGGACCTCTTTTGGCAGAGGACCACTGGGCTACTGCACAGAGGTCCTTGGATACCCCTTGGTGTCATTTGAGCACTGGTGCAGTGATATTTTTAGCCGGTTGGAGCCTGGGACTAGGCCACGCAATCTCGAAAACTTTCTGATCATAACTCTTTAGTTATGGAGATGGCTTGGGGAGATCTCCTCTCTCCAACCCCACATAGCAGGCTCTCTATTAGGATGCCGGAGGACGTGGTCTTCCACTAGACACTACGCAACCATTTATATTCCTTCTTTTGTGACAACCCTGGGTCTTCCTCTTCCCTGTTGAATGAGTGGGAGGCTTTTAAAGTAGTTACTAGGGGACTTTGCATTAAGATCACAGATGGTGTTCGCAGAGTCCTGGCAAGAAATGTTCAGGAGGCGGTGACCACCTTAGCAATGACTGAATGGGCGGTGGTCGCCGACACATACCCGTCAAATTTGGATGCTCTTAGAGCAGCACATGGTGACATTGATGATAAACTAGAATTACTGTGCTGTCATGATTTTACTGCCTCTAATGCAAGGACCCGTAATGAAGGCAACAAAACTAGTTGTTTACTGGCACAGGTGATCTTGCGTCACTACCATGATTCTACTCTGTTACTTATTCACTTCCCATCTGGTAATATTGCTAATACTCAATACTCTATTAACCTGGCTTTCCATGATTACTGTAGATCACTCTATGTCTATGACACCCTGCCACCAGTCTCCCCTCCCACCTTTTGAGGACTTCTTATCTGAGATTCCTATTTCCTGTGTATCCCCCAATGCTCAAGTGGCTTTGGATGAACCAGTCACAAGTCAAGAGATTGGCTTCTGCCTGAAGGACTTGTCTCGTGAGAAGGTGCCAGGTTCTGATGGCTTGCCAGCTGATTTTACGCCCCGGTCCTCCAAACTTTGAGATTCAACCTGCAATCCCTTTTTCTGGCCAGTTAAGAGTTGGCTCTCTTCCCCATCCTTAAACACCACACTTATCACCACTGCGTTGAAGCCTCATAAAGAGCCAAAGGTTCTTAGGTCTTAACGTCCACTCTCCATTCTAAACACAGATTATAAGACTCTAACCAAGATACCTGCTACTCGGTTACTCCTGATTTGCCTAATTTAATACATGATAATCAGTCAGGCTTCATTCCAGGTTGTAATACGTCACACAATTTCTGTTGTTTGTGGCATATCAAGGAGGGATCTGCCTTTCGCTATCCCAACAAGGTGTGTATTGGTCTTGTCTTAGAGAAGGCATTTGGCTCTCTTTGTTGGGATTACATGCACAGAGTGTTGCTCTTTTGTTTGATATTGCTATGGAGCCACTGTCTGCATGCATGCCCCTGTGAGGAAGCATGCGGGGGTATAACGGTGCACAGCCAGACACACATAATTTCACTGTATGCTGATGATATTCTGTTATATGTCCGGGATGTGTCCATGGATCTATTCTGTATGGCCCAGATAATCTTGAACTTTGTATCCCTCCCTAGTTTCCAGTTCAACTCGGGCAAATTCAGAATTTTCCCTCTGCAACAAGTGTGTCATTGTCCTCTTTTGCCATGACTCAACACTCAATTGCCATTTGAAATGACAACTTTTGGGTACCTTGGGATCCACAGAAATCACTCTCCTGCAGATCTTCTCAACGGCAACTTGGGTAAAGCCGAAAGAGTTCTTCTATCTGAGATGGCTTCCTGGGAGTACTTTCCTCTATCAGTGATTGGAAAGGTGGCCTTAGGGAAAGTAGGTGGTTTCCCCAGGCTTCCTTTAGTAATTTGTCAATTTCCCTGTTTTTATACCCCTCACCTTCTTTCAACAACTTGATTCTTATTTGGTGACTCTGCTCTGGGGCGGTGGATGCCGATGAAGTAGTGCTGCCACTTTGAAAGTTCAGGTAAAGACGGGGGAACTAGCTTTCCCGGATTTTGAATGTTATTACTTAGAGGCTCAGTTGCAATTGGTGGCCCGTTGGCTCTCTGGCTGCTCTTTTCATTAAACGTAGCTGACTAAGAGTGAATTTAGGGATGGGCTTTTACAATACACACCACATCCCTCCACATGATATTTTTCTCCACCCATGGTTTTGTTCTGCATGGCTACTATGTGTCAAGCTAGAGAGGGTAAGATAATGGCAAAGGAAACTACTTTCACCCCGCCAAGCTCCCTAGGAGGCCTACCTGCATCCACAGGCTGGTTGAAATTGGGACATCTGCATGCTTGGCAAGTGACTTCCATCGCCATGGTAGGCGATATGGCCTTCCCGACCTTAATGGCTGAGTACAATCCCCCGCCTAGGCAATTTCTAACATATGAATGCATTAAGCGATCCCCATATGAGTTGTTTCACATATAGCATTTTTGCCACCTACACATAAAGCCTTTCAAACACTCCACACAGCAGGTACATGGTGCAAGCCTATTAGATGGCACTATGGAGCCTTCCTGCTTCAGAAGGACCAGTCCTGTGCCACGTTCATCATGACTTCAGACAAGGACCATGGCCAAACTATACATGACTCGGATTGGTGGAAGATATTCGAATACCCCTGCACGGCGTCCCATAGAGCTCAGTTCCAATACAATCAATTTATCTCCCTTAACAGTGCTTATTTCACGCCAGCCAGAATCAGTATGATCTTTCAGAGTTTGACTTTCGACTGTCCTTGTTGTGCTTTATCCGAGGCGGACCATATCCATATGTTGTGGGCCTGTCCATCTCTGCAGCAATACTGGGCAGGATTTTAGAAATACTAATGACTATGATGGGTGTTTCTATATCCAGCTTGCCTGCTGGATTTTTCTTTGGCTTTTTCCCTCACTCATCCTTGGAGAAAACTGCAATTAAATTCCTTGATTTGACTCTCATCACTACGTGGTGGAAGCATTTAAGTGCTCCAGCAGGTGCTACTTAGTCATGGATGCTGATTACATGGGGCCAGGTGGAGAATACATTACTTCAGCAATTTAAAAACATTACCAAGGACAATGCCCACCCGCCCTGAAGTGCCCCTGCAGAATACAGAACTTGAAGTCTGCTTCTTGGGTACAAGGTGGCTCGGTTGTGCCTGTGGGACTTATTTGGGTGTAGTTAATTCATAGGCATTGCCTTTTCCAATGGCGGAGTGGAAAGTCCTTTGGTGAGGCTCTGTTTCTTCCTATATTTGCCTGAGATGGAAATACTAGCTAACTGCAGTGATATGTGGCACCGGGAGGAAAGGGGACTTGCGCAGTTTGCTAAAAAAGTAAAAAGTATATGTGTCAGCTATATTGTATGAGATTGGGAATGTTATTGGAACATTACGATATACTATGTGCCTTGATGTATATATCATTCATATACATGTACGCTCATTAAAATTATTAAAAAAATAACAAAGCATTTTTTTAAATCTGCAAGAACTTTTAGGAAAGTATGTACCTAGATGTAAGTACGAAAACTAAACTAAGGAAATGAAGTTGTTGGTAGTTATTGTAGTTTTCAGTGGTGAACACCATTGCTCGGATATTGATGCATATACTCGTGAATGTCCACCCTCTAGGTTCTGATGTAGACTGTATTATCTAATAGTGAGGGACTCCTTGGTTAGAGGAATTGTAACACTTGAAGTCCCCTTATAATTGTATGCAAGTGTACTAGAATAACCATGAAAAAAGGTTTTAAAAAAGTTGGGAGTAAACATGTGTAGCAGAAGAGAGATATTGCAAACGGGCAGAATCCCTTCATAATTCAATGAACTTGTCTTCCAGACATTCAATAAGGTTTAAAAGAAATAGACTGAGTGCAGTTTCATGGACTTTTCTTTTTGGCAGTGAGCTAAGAAACATCACTATAATGTACCACCTTCAGTTCCAGCAATTTGTAACTTTTTACTGTAGAAATTTCAAACATTTTTCCGCAGTTTTCATATAACGTTCTTCACATTTGGAGTGCCTCTCTAGTAACCTTGTGGAACGTCTCAGGTACCACCACCACCATCACAATGTCTCAGATGGAAAGATGGAAAGCTATTTGTTAGAGACTGAAAAATCAATCTCTCTCTCTCTCTCTCTCTCTCTCTCTATATATATATATATATATATATATATATATATATATATATATATATATATATATATATACATATATATGATTTGTTAATCTGCTAACAACATTTGATTAATCTGATTTGTTAAACTCTTGTTAATATGTACTTTTCTAAACAGTTGCAGACCTCCTGAGTAGTCTTTGCGGACACACAGGGGTTCATGGACGACATAAGCAGCATCATTGTGCCCCATTTCTTACACTCCCTTGCCTCTAAGGAAGAAACAAAGCAGTCAGGGATGACTTCAGGTCTCTGGTGCAAGGCCACTGAGGAGTTTCCGAAGCTTACTTATTTATGTATATAGGTATGAAGCACCCATCCCGAGTCCACTCCACTTGTTCTGGTACTATATTGGTTCATGGTTTTACGCTTGTTTTCTAATGGTCTACTAGGATTGGTGAGTGGAAGGTCTGCCCAAGAATTAAGCCACCCCGTCTAAATATAGCAGCCCAACCATTCTCTTTACTCAAGGTGCTGCTTGCTGTAAAGTGTGGTGGGCGACTCAAACCAGATCCAAGAAGGATCCAGTGATGGATTGGGGTTTACTGGGGTACAAACAGCTGTGCTGGTTTTATCCTTTCTGGAAGGAATTGCTGCAGTATTTGTAAGACAGCTATAAACATTTCTGACACTTTTAATTTCTGCATCCTCACACACAGACAATGAAGGTTAGCGGGGTTACGTGATGCTGCTTCCTACACCTCCAACAAGTTTCAATTACCCACTTAGGCTCCAAACAAAAACCTGCCTCTAAATGCAGCATTAGAGTTTGTGGCTGGTTTGAAGAGTGTAGCTGATTTTATGTGGCGGACCGGGTGCATGGATATGAGTAATTGTATTATTTGTTTAGCGGTTTATATCCCTGATGAAGTGCAGGCTCTGAAATGCTCTGATTATATTTGGATTTCCGCGGACACCGTTTCTGTGTGAATAGTTTATAAGGTGTGTTGTAGTGTGAGAAGCCTTGGCTGTGTGGCAGTACTATTAGACGTGATCCATTCATGGTGCTGCAGACCTGCAGGTGCCCTTAAGCATGAGTTGGTGCAGAAAGGTGTGAGTATAGACGCGGTCACAAATGCAAGTATTTTTCATATTCTTTAACAATGGTCTGTCTCATAGACTCATATGACTGGATTTAGCCAAGTTGTCAAGGCTATGAGAAAGTCAAGGGAGTTGTCAATTAGTTTGTATCTTGCAGGAGTAGAGTTTCGGAGTGCAGCTGCCAGGGCTGAGAAAATAGGTCTTCCTGTCCAAGACCTTTTGAAATAAGAGATGGTCAAGAGTGCCATTGGTGGTTGAGGTGGGGGTGTATATGATTCCTAAGGGTTAACGCCACCAGACAACACCATCTCATTAGGGTTACTATGTCCCAGTTCAGGTTTGTCTTCTGCAAACCATTGTACTTTTGAATTTTGGTCCATCGTGTTCGCATGAGGTGAACCTGTACTTCAAATACCAGAATGTTTGGTGCTGTTAAAATGATGTTGCAGGCTGGACCAAGGTGTAGCTGATGAAAGGGAGTCATCTGCTACTCTAATAGTGGCTGTATCTGGTAATGTAAGCCGAGTTTGGTTGGGAAGTGTTATAGAGTTTTGTTTTGGTGGTGCAGAGTAAGAGGTGCTGTAAGTTAAATTAAAGCCGTAATAAGGGTCTGTAGGTGCATAGGCGGTGGTGAAAGGTGTATGTGATGTTGGTGTGTAAGTGTAGTGGGTGTATGGTGTTGGGGTATAGCTGGTGGTGTACCTTACATTGAAAAGGTAATTTAGGGCATAGATGGTGGGCCAGGTTTAAGGGGTGTTGTAAGGTATTTTGGGAAGTGAGTGGACTTTCACATGGTCACCAATGTGAGCTTAGGACTGTATTTGCAAATGAGACTGAGCATTGGCCTGCTCTCACACTGCCCAAATGAGTCATTTTCAGAGTCAAACAAGTTTCATGAGAATGCCTTCTGATATGCCCGGTATCTTGGCCTAAAGGAGGATTAGGCATCGGCCCTGATTTCGAGGATAGGCGCTATAAATAACGATGCCCTAGAGCACGTTATTTATTGCGTGTGATAAATAGCACCTTTTCTGAGTTTTTTTGGGGAACAACAAGCAGATTTTAGTGTTAAAGTCACAAAATCTGCATGATCCCGTAAATAATATACTGTTATGCCCTCTAAATTCCAGCAGGTTTGACCTACCGAAATCTAACGAAGTGTGTGGTATTTAAAGCACCCTGTAACTATCAGGTGAGGTATTTTTGTCCCCACAAATGAATCACAAACTCGACCCGAAAGTATTGGAGGGCTTCACATGAGCACTAGTTCCACTACAGAAGGTTACATTATTATTATTGTTTAAATATTTTTCTGTTTAGGTACAGAGAGATTAAAGGATTTACCCAGAATCACGGGATCCTGAGCCTTTGCAGACAGTTGAACCTGGTTTCCCAGTTCCGAAGTAGGCAGCTCTGGCCTTTAGGCTCTATCCTCCCAAATACCACCCAACTCAGAATTCCCACCCACTCATAATCAAGGCCATTGTGTGTAACAACTAAATAGGCAACAATTGCAGACATTAAGATTAAAGATCTAAAGCCAGCACTAATTACGTAAAATGTGTAACATTTAAGAAAAGTAATAAAGCAGAGAACATACAATACACATAATTGATCAAACTTCTATCAATACCGATACCGCAAAGTACTCCTATTTCACGGTATGTGTGTGACACAGCAATACAGTGGCTTATTCTTGCCTATTTCTGCTTCATTTTTATGTTTTGAGTAACTGTGATCAAGCCCCTGAATAAGGCACTGGTTAAGTCTGGTGAGCTAAAGGCCTGGGAGAAACATACAAATTATTAGCAGAATAGCCTCTCTCCTAGCCCAGGACAGAGCTATACACCGCCTCCTGACAGACCAAACTGACAGTTACAGCTCTATGTGCGACTTCAGGGCAATTAAAAAATCCCTGGAGTACGCCCTGCTTCACAAAGGAAACATTTAACTATGTCATTCTGCATTATGCCCACTGCGCATCACAGGATATGCACTCTCTTTCCTAACTCCAGACTGTAAAGTATCTTGCCACCAGGGGCATAGCTTAATCAATAATATTAGGGAGGCGTGTGTCCGACATTTTCCAACAAGTGACACAATGTACCCAAATAAAATGAAAACATATAGTGAGTTGGCTGGGGCTTGGTTTGGGTTGGGCAAAGTTAGGGAAATTAGTTTGGAAAATTAAGGAAAATTCTTGGTGTCATTATTAATATATAGATGAATTCCTCCACATGCAACAACAACTTTGCACACTCCTAAGCTACAACATATCACAAAGCCCCGTTAAATAATAAACAAATGCTAGACAATACAATGGGCCAAGCACATTACAGTTTTGCATTACAGAGTGGCACAATGCAACACCAGATTTATATGGCATTCACCAGTATGTATACACATGTGGCATGACATTGTAACACTTCAGTACTATGTTGTGTGCTTGGCCATTGACTTATGTACTTTTTCGTAACTGAATTACCTAAATCAGGCCCTACTTTAAAAAATGTCCAGTGCAAGGTCACAAACAACTATGCAGGGGATTTATGGGATCCAGATGTGTACAGAATTAAATTTAAAGAAGCGTAGGAAGTACAAATGATACCATATCTCTGTTGCTTTCACCCTACTACCACCAGCACCTGTAGAGAAGCTAGGCATTGAATCAGGCATTCAGTCCTACCAGTTATTCACCATAGTTTTATATGGAGGCTGCACAGTGAACTGTTCTCTTGCCTGAACTAAAGCTGTTTCTGTTTATGGGCAGTCCACATCCAGCATCAAAGTCTGATGATTGAAGAGCCAGCCACGAAAAGGCCAAAGTGAAATGGTGGATGTTAGTAGACGATGGTGGACAACATGATCTACTCCAGTATCATTCCTCAACGCAGCACTGTAGAGCAGGAAGGCTAGGGAGAGCAGTCCTAACAGTCGCCCTAGTCCAGCAAGGGTAGACTGAGCAGAGGAGGGAGGGCGGTATGGGTAGCAAGAAAAGGTTTGCTAGCAGCTCAAGCCTGCAGCAGGGCAGGCATTGAGAGGGGAACCCAGGAGATCAGTCCCAGCAACAGTTTCAGACTTGCTTGGGGGTGCAGGATATTTTTAGAGGCTAAATGAGAAATAAGTTACAAACTCTGCTGGGTAAAAGCTGTGAGATAGCAGGAAAGTTGACAAATACTTAGCAACATGTAACAATCAGTGTCGCATGAGGATTTTTGCTAATAGTCTCACTTTTCTATTGTAGTCCTTATTGACATTAATTAGGCCAGGGCGAAATTTAAACTAGGCTGACATAATTCTTGTAATTTTGGGAATTTCATTTTGTACTTGTTACGAAATTCCTGATATTATGCCACTTCGCATAATTACACCTAATTTGTGGAAAAATGATCACACATGCGGCATTCGGGCGCAAAACGTACCACAAATGCATGGGAACAACAGACCCTGAATAACTGTTGTTTGAGATGCTTTTTTTTTGCACTTTTTTGTTTAACACAAAATGTATCCCTTGTGTCAAACATTAACGAGGTATTGCCTTTTGTGCTAAAATGTAGCGCAAAATGAGGGATTTGCACGTCACATAATGTTGCAGAAATTCTGCATAATTATGCAAAAGAAAGTTATGTGAATTACACATACACCCTAAATTTGACATACACGCAGGGACCCTACCAATGCATTTGACAGCCACCCTGGGGAAGCCATTCAGGTAACTATTTGTGACTAAAAAACTAATCTTTTTGCCAGAGGACGTGATCTGAAATTCTGGGTGCTGCATCAGCCATTGTGACACGCACAAATACTCATGCACGCACACATACACGCACATGCACACTAACACACATACATGCACTCATAGCGTACATACTTGTGAAAATGCATGTTCACTACTTGGGGTATCTTGGCAAATCAGACTAAAGAAGTTAAGCAACAACAGAGACGCGATGCGATACAAGGCGGGGCCCACAACCGGAGAAGCCGGATCTGGAGTTGCTGAGGTGCTTGGAGCAGGGGCGCGAGTCTCTGGAGAGTCGCACGAGCAGGAGCTACGGTGGCCGCAGGGAGCCTACAGGAGCGTAACGGGGAGCAAGAGAAAGGCTTCCGAAAAGGCTCCTGAATACTCCGCAGCAGTGAGTGGCATGCCGCCTCAGTCGCAAATCTTAATCTTGGCCCCCGATTTGCAGAGACTGAGCAGTGAGAGCTCTCGGCTCCTGCAGGTTCCTGGCGGCTTGTGCCTGCAGAGGTGCTTGTCCTCCCGCTGTTAAGTTGAAAGTTCATCGCAGGGCACTCAAAGTGTCCCAGAAGCACTCATGGGCGGGGGCAAGTGTCGAAGTGGGCAGCCAAACGGGCTCTAAATACGTTAGAGCGACACCAGAATAACAAATTGGAGAAAGTCCCCCAGAACTGAGACCCTTCATCTGTTCTCTCTCTTGGGCAATTAAATACACTCAGTGCCTTGCCCTGGGTGCCTTGGCACGCTTTTGTCTGTTTCCCACCCCGAATGGACTTTACCCTGATTTCGTAGTGACTCTTCACTGACTCAAGCTCCTAGAGAACTGCCTGCTCCTGAGTCGTGTCTTTTGTGTGCTGTGTGTTTTCCACCTGCTGTTACCGCTATCAAGGTTACCGCCGCCTAAACCTAAACTGCTGCTGCTTCTGCCGTAGTGTGGCTTGCCCAAACCTGAACCGTTCCTGAAGTACATGAGAAGATCATTTGAAATTACCCAACTGACTCTCTTTCTCGGTGCTCCCAGGAGTTACTTGGGCGAACCACCTGGAATTGCCATTGAATGAGTAGCATGCTCGTGCCTCTCCCTCAGTCCCCACTGGTGCCCTAGGGACAGGATCGCCAGCAGGGAAGTAAGGCGGCGCTATCTGCACTTTCTTTGGCAAAACTTGTCGCTGATACCGCGCAGTGCGGCTTGCCTGAACCTGAATCTTACCTGATGAACACAGGAAGATCACCGGAAGTCAACTAATGAAGTCCATCGTTCTGTGTCTCCAGCAGTCACCTGGGCGATCCACCCGTAATTACCAACGAGTGAGTAGCATGTTTAGCCTCTCCGTTTACCCTCACTGGTGCCCCCAGGGCAAGTTCACCAACAGGGATGTAAGGCTGCGGTATCTATACTTTCTTTGACAAAGCGTACACAAAGTTTTACAGTACAGCATTTCAAGCATCTCAAAGGCACAGTAATTCAGCATTCAGACAAAGTCTCTGCATTATGGCCAAAAGCAAAGTTCTTCCTCAGAAAAAGCTATAGAGTCTTTAGGTGACACTTCCATTATATGTTTGGCAACCTCCCCCCAGGAGTTTGAGTTTGGCTCCAGCACATCCAACAAGCTAAGAAAATAAGCAACAGAGGAGCACAGCCAGGATGGCACACCCACAGCCTCATCAATGTCAATAATGCCTGATCCAAGGATACCCCAGTGGTTGCCCACTGTACGTTTTAAAAGGTCCTTGGACCAAGGAGCCCAGTTACTGGCACAAGGGCTGATCAAAGAATACCTCTACAAGGTCCCCCAGAAGAGCCCTCACTCATCCACTTCACTGGGCTCATGGGAGTTCAACAAGCCGCCAATGTCTTCCTGCAGCGACTATCTCAAGGGGCTGTCAGTAACAGGGCTAAAATCTTGCAGGTCAAACACTTGGCCAAGGCTACAAGGGGAGATCCAGTGCAGTGAAAGGACTCCTCCAACTGACCCTCCACTTGGCTTCCAGGGACCCACACTGGAGAGAACAGTACAGATGGGAGATAATCACACCTCGATCCAGTCGGACACAGACAAATGGGGCTCATTAGAGAAGCTCTCCCTAGCAAACAGCACTCGTGTGTGGGTATGGTGACCGCTCAAGTGCACCACAGCTGGACTGCCCCATTGTCTCAAATAGTGCCACTTGAGACTGAGTCACCAAAACACATGCCAGAGGCCAGTTCCACTCAATCCCTTCCAAAGAATCCTAGGAGGGAAAGAAGTTGGACCAGGGACTGGGAAATATCTCGGACCGCTTTCTTGCCACCTTCAAAGCCCTTATTTAAGCCCAAATTGAAGCATTGCTGGCACAAACCCCTATATTTAGGAACAAGCTCAATCACAGATCCGTCATCAGTCTTTCCCCTCCATAGGGTTCCCCAGCCCCTCTCAGGTCTCTTTGTTCTCCATCAGCATCAAGCAAGGTACGATGGCCAGTGCCCTTTTAAGGTAATCGCAAAAGATGGCGCTCCAGATAGACCTAATTCAATCTATCACCTCAGCTTTAGTGGACTTGGGTTGCAGACTAAGCTCATTAGAGAATTTCCTTGGGCGAGCAGTGAAGACCATCCCTGCTCGTGTTCCCCACCGATCGACAAATGAAGTTCTCTTCCAGTAAAACCATGGTACCTTTTCAACAGCATCAGGATGACAACCTGCACCCCGGGAAAAAACACAAGTGCACCACCCCTGAACAGAAACTCCAAAGCCAAACTAACTGGCTCTCATTACAACTCCTCCCTGGCTGTGGTAACCTCAGCCCCCCTTGGGATCGAACAGGGGTCTCATCTCTCAATAAAGCAGCCCACTTGCACCCCTAGCACATAGTGGACTTGTCTTTCCCTAGCGCAATCAAAGCGAGCACATATGCCCAACCTTCTGAACTATCAAACACCATCATTCTCTCAAGAAGGGCAAAAAAGAAACTGAATAAAACAATAAAAAAACAGGGTCTTATAAAATGGAGATCTCTGATCACAGAGGTCACTCCCATCTCTCATGTGGCCCAAGGGGATGGGTCTTCCAAGCTCTTTCCTATATTTAACTCAGTTCCCAAACAAAACATGAGGCGCACAGAAGACACAATCCACTAAGGGTCCTGCAATAACCACTGAGCAGATGCACCTTCTCAGAGACACCGCCGGATGTTGCATCAGAACTGGCAGCAGCTCCAGTCCTCGCCAATGGCCCTGAAAACATATCAAAAGTGACCACTCATGAAACCAATGTGGCACAGGCACCAACAGTCAATACATGTGAATCTGGAGGTACAGTAACGCCTGCACCTGCTGGGGAGCTATCAATGAGATACAAGGCAATCCAGGTAGGCACCTGCTCTTTAACCCACACATCAGCAATAACGGCAAACAACGCTTTTCCAGACAAAGTGAAGGTGGGACAGCATACAGAGGTTGCTCCCTCGAGTTCATTATCAATACCAAATAAATTTACAGTGGGGGAAAACACATAATTAACTGGGCACATCCAAGAAGCCCAATGGGCAGGAGCCAGTGGTCCTTGCACCCACAACCCCTCTCAGAGCACAAACCGCAGAGACAAGCACTAATATAATTCCTTTTCGCAACAACTCAACTATCAGTTCATCTCCTGTCAAATGGCCCTCTAGGTGCTGCTAGTAACAGCCAAAACGCTTATTGGCCCTGTGGCACCTTGTCTAGTAACCCGAGCCAGCACAAGACCTGAGCCAAACAATAACTTGGTACAGGCCCATCCAATCAGTGGGTCTTCCGCATACCCAGGGGCAGCTTAGCGCACTTCAATTAGCCACAACCAATATCAAGAATGACTGGGGGCAAAGTGGCACGACAACTAGTCAGAAACGTTATCAAGATCAATTGACTGGTAATGGGAGGCATAATGGCCCAATAGGTAAGCTCTCCACTGCCTAATCATGGCCTCATCTCTCCAACCACAACAGGCACTGAAATCACAATGTAGCTACCCGGGGTAAGCCACACATGCAGGAACTACAGATTTTTTCAAATTGCCATTCATCCCACACTATACCCCTAGGGGTAAACATGACATACTAAATAGAGACAATTTGCCACAACTGTTCCAACACATTCCAACTTTTAAGAATTGAACCTTGACTAATGTAATTTCTTTGAAGTTCGCTTGGATCCCAGATAAAGGAACCTCGATATCAATGCCACAATATCCATATGGCAAAGAGCTGATCTTAGAGACGCCATTCTGAACGAATCAAGCACCTTCGAGGAATGGGGTATTGAACTGCTAAAGCTACATTCACCTAAGTACCCCCACGTGTTACTGCCGCATGAGTCGGAGTGTCCTTAGAGGGGAGTGGGGGGCTACCCATGAATGGCTCCCAGTTGCGTCAAAAGCTGCAAACTCCCTCGAAGCATCATGTGTTCGTAACTCAAGAAATGTGCAATACGTGACAAGAAATAACAACACTGACAGGTGGAGCCAGTTGGGTAATTTCCAATGTGGCTCCTGCGAGGACTATTCCTAGCCACCATCAATCAGATCACTCTCAATTCCAGAAACCCACACGGAGCCTAAGTTCACACTCACATCATAGGATGTGGCAGGTCTGAAGGCAGTCCTGACAAGCAAACCGCCGGTGGCATTTCTACACAGAAGTGACATCCTCTGTTTACAGCAAACATGAGCACTTACTCCTACAGTCTTACATGGCTACTATGGGCTTTTCAAGCCATCAGGAGGTCTCTCAATCTTCATTAAGCAAGCTGCCAAGACTGCCGTTGTGCCCCTCAGTCAATCCTCCCCAGTTCTGCAAGTGGCAAACATCTCTGGGCTAACAATTCGTCATAAAAATATATCTTTACTCCTTACCATAATGTAAAGAAAGCATTGAAACTCCGCGCAACTGACGACCTTTACAATTGCCTTGAAGCCATTCATCTGGATCACGCGTCGTATGAAGTTCTGCTAACAGGGTATTTTAACATCAGGGATTTGGGAAACACCATCAACAGCACAATCTTCTAAGCACCTTCTAACTAATTTAAGCCGAACAAGCATTTAAAGCTAAACTTCCCCATTACTGGTTTCCCATAAATTTCAAAGGAATTTCAACAAATGACTACATCTTCCTGTCCGAATCGTTAGCGAATCATCTTATCAACTTTGAGATTCTCAACAAAAGCAAAAGTATTCACAATCCTCTGACCATTCCTTGACTCTAGGAGCCCCCATGGCAGCCAAACATCAGGCATTGGGGATCTCTCAATGCGCCGAAGCAACAAAGTTAGTTAGGAGGATTATATGGAGGGCCACAGATGCCTCAACAGTGACCAAGTGTCTTCGTGCAGTGATTATGGACCCCAGTACTACTGGGGGAGACATTCAAACCATGTGATGCAGGCTGACTACAGAGCTAATGGTCTCTTTACTAGCAATTGAGGATTGCACGCAATCCTCGCATTGAGCAGGGAAGGAGCAGCCTAACCAGTTCTACAACAAGGCCATTGTCACCTCACAGAGAATGTTGAGAAGGTCCTTGTGTCGCCACAAGCTTTACCCTACTGTTAAAACTGCAACGGAGATCATCAAATTGCATTAAGATCATAAAAAGTAGTGTAGAAAGCAAAGAAAGCCTCAGAAGAAAAGGAATGGCTAAAGATACATCAAATGCTCTAGGAAAGAAACCTAGCTCGCTTCTGGAATTATATCAACAAACTAAAAGCCCAAACTCAACCAGGGATAATAGGGTCTCGGAAGGAGTCTGGGTGAGCTATGTAGCAGCACTATATTCTGGCCACCTAGCTGCACCAGTCCACATGGATAAATGGAGGTCTGTAGACCAGTTCACTTGGAACCAGCAGGATCTTACAACTCCGACCCAGATCAGCAAAATCATCAAGGCAATAAAAAATTATGACGGGCACCAGGACCTAATGGCCTACCTGCTGGACTCTTCAAATGTGCCTCTGAGGACTGGACAATGGTTCTAAATCGCCTTTTCACCAAAGCCTTCCTCTGCACTCAAATACCAGATGCATGGCGGGGCTCCATCTTGTGCCCCATTCTTATGAAAGGGGACCCAACAAAGCCAGCTAACTAACATTTGATAGCTTTATTAGATCTTGAGGCTAAAGCTTATGCTTGATTACCACTCAAATGGTTTGAGGCCTGAGTTGTGGATAATGATATGGGTCCCTTGCATGCTGTGCCACTGGTTTAAGCTAGCCTGGCTGATGAAGGGTGATACTGTGAAACCGGTCCCAGGATGCTTGAATCCTGTCCAGGGAGAACCTGGCTTGTTATTTTGGGCTGGACTGCTCACATTGGGAGCAGGGTCAAGACTGATTTGCTTATAGCTGGGTCCAAACTGGGGTGATGTGGCAGGCAAAATAACAATGGATTAAACCCAGATCTGTGACTGGGGGTGTGTTTGAAAAGTTTCAACACTCCGTCCATCATTTTATTTTGTGATATTGCCTTGGATAATGATATTCTCCCATTCTATCGGACAGGCTTCCAGGAGCAGCGTCAGCTATAGAGAACATCACCACACTCACTGTTCTCTGCCATCAAGCAGCTGTGAGTAAGCATCTACCCCTCTTCTGCTGTTTCATTGATACAGCACAGCCTTTGACAAGGTAGACTGCTTCACGCTATGGAGAAAGTTAACTATGTCAGGGATTCTCTCAGACCTCCTAGGGGCCATAATCTCTCTCTACTCGGACACTTGGGTTCATGTAAAAACTGGGCCACACACTGTTACCTCCAGAATTACCACCAACGGTGGTCTGAAGGAAGGCTGCGTTCTTGCACCCCTGCTCTTCAATCCTTACACAGCACACCGAGGCAAAGTTCTGGCAAACACCTGCCTGTGCCCCCTTTCCCCCCTTCATGACTAGGCTACTCAACTCTACATATTCTTCAATACACAGATAATACTGCAATAATGGATCACACCAGAATTGGCATGCAGCGAGCATTGAGCAGCCTCCATGCATACAAAAAAAGGACTACCTTATGACAAATCAGGACAAGACCAAAGTTGTAATCATTGGAAATCAAAAGAAAAAGAAATCTTTCTCTTGGCGCATGGGGTCTATGATCATTAAAACGGCATTGAAATATAACTACTTGGTGGTCTGGTTCACAGATACCTCCAACCCTCGACCCACATAGGAGCGCTAAAAAAGAAAGATGCTACCATTACATACGATCTTACCTGCCTCAAAAAGAAATTAAAAGGCCCCCCTGCTGCTCCAATCTATAATGATTTGTATAAAATGTTTTATGTTTTTATTAACTAAACAATAAACTTGACATTGATATTGACATCTTGGCACGATGTAACATATATTTACTGTTACCCAGCTCAATAGTATTCATTTTATCAACCCCAGAAAGTGAAAAACTGAGTACACTCACGAGATTCGAAGCTGTGATCACAGGGTGAAACACAAATTGATGCACCCACAGACAATCATCTGCATATACCTTTATGTACACCCTTAGCCACGTACACACTCTGACATGCACACTCATGGCACCACACTCACTTGAACACACTTGTGCATAGCACTCACATACATATACACTGATGCACACAATTATATGCACACAAACACAAGTTCACACAATAACATTCATATAAACACACACTTTTTTGCTTATTTCAGTGAATATACTTTATTTGTTGGATCAGAACAGCATCCCCTCCCACCCATAAGCACCCTCAAGCAGGCTCACAGTGCTTGAAAGCAGAACCTAGGGAGGAAGACACCTGAAAGAGGGCTTGCTTCATGGGATGCTGGAATGAATAAGCAGGCATCAGAGTTTTGAACTTCTTAAGTCTGATGTGGACGGATGTTGGAAGGTGGCCTGGTGTGTGGTTAGCACTTATGGTGTTTTCACCTTATACCAGGTCCAGGAATATATAGGTACTTTATTATAGTAACACAAATACTTTATTATAGTAACACAAATTCTATAATACTGGATAGGCAATCCCCCAACTGGAGATAAGTAAACACACTATTACATACATTAGCAATTAGTAAATGGCATAGAAAGCAATAGGCATTGGTAAAAGCAATCACAAATAGTGAGGGCCCTAGAAGAGGGCCAAACCATATACTAAACACAATTGAATGTAAAAGGCAGACCCCCACCCAAGGAAGTGGAATCAGTAGAAGAAGGAACTAGGGACCTCATGAGGTGAGTACCAGAGTGACCCCCAGCAACCAAGAGAGCAGAGGTAATTTCCTGGTTTTCCCCCAAACCAGCAGGAGGACTTTGGAAAAGGATTCTGCAAGACCCAATCAAGACTGGAAGAACTCAAAGTTGGATCCTGACAGAAGAGGACCTGCAAAGGAAGGGGACCAAGCCCAGTTGGAGTTGGAGTGTTTGGTTGTGGGAGGAGCCACTACCCACCCGTCTGTGGATGCAGGACCAGGTTGACAGTGGATGAAGAAGGTCAGTAGTGCAGCACAGGAGCTGAAGAGGAGTCCCAGAAGTGATGCAAGTGATGACCCACGTCAGCGGTCGAGATGCAGTCGGTTAGTGGTGCTGGAAATCCACCAACAAACCTTGGCAAATGCAAGAGACAGAGAAGAAGGTTTGCAAGACTGAAGAGGACCAGCAAGGTCCAGGGGACTAAACCCAAGGAGGGGAGTCTGGGGTGACCTTCAGCAGCTGGGAGAGTCACAAGAAGAGGAGGCAGTCCCCACAGGCAACCCGCTGGCAGCAGGCACAGGAGTCGCAGTGAGGTCCACTTAGCACACCTGAAGGAATGTCCCACATTGCTGGAGCAGCAAGCAGGTGACTGTGCTTTGCAGGAAATAGTGCTGGGGGACAGGGCTATGCAGAGCCTGAAAATCCCTTGGAGGAGGAACAAACAAGTCTTGGTAGCTTCAGGAGTCGCGGTGCATAGGGGTACTGTCCTGCAAGAAGAGGCAAGGGCTGACCGTCTCCCAAGATGGGCAGCTAGTAGAGAAGACCAAGGTGATCACTCCAGGCCACCACCTGTGTTGCAGGATCCACACAGCTCCAGAGGAGAGAAGATCCACGCAGCCAGTCATCGTTGCAGTAGTGCCTGCGGATGCAGGGGAGTGACTCCTTCACTCCAAGGCAGATTCTTTCTTTCTATCTTGTGCAGGCTGAAGACTCGCTGCCCTCAGAGGATACACAGTTAGGCAAATGTTGCAGTTGCTGGAAGGAGCCAGAGAAACATTGTTGCAGAGAGGAGTCGTCGCTGAAGTTGCAGATTGTCGGTTCCTGGAGGGTCCAGTTGCAGTCCCAGTGGCCAGAAGATAAAGCAAACAATGCAGAGGACTCCTGCTGGAATCTTGCAAATTGAATGTGAGGACCCACCCAAGAGGGAGATCCTAAATAGCTCAGAAAGGGGGATTGGTCACCTAGCAGGGTGACCACCTATCAAGAGGGAGTTGTGACGTCACTTACCTGACCTGTACACTCAGATGCTCCCCGGGGCCTCTGCCCACCTTGAATTCAAGATGGCAGAATCAAATGGCAACCTGGAGGAGCTCTGGGCACCACCCCTAGGGTGGTGATGGACAGGGGAGTGGTCATTCCCCTTTCCTTTTTCCAGTTTCACGCCAGAGCAGTGACGGGGGTCACTGGACTGGTGCAAACCATTTTGTGCAAGGAGGGTACCAAATATGCCCTTCAAAGCATACCAGTGGCTTGGGGAGGATACCCCACCCAAGCCATGTAGCGCCTGTTTCCAAGGGAGAGGGTGTTACCTCCCTTCCCCACAGGAAATCCTTTGTTCTGCTTACTCTGGTTGAGCTGGTCAATCAGCAGGAGGGCTGAAACCTGTCTGAGGGGTGGCAGCAGCGCGGGCTGCCCGGAAAACCCCAGAAGACTGGTAGGAGCAATGCTGGGGGTCCTCTACGGAGCCCCCTGCATACATGGAATTTTACAACCAATACTGGCAACAGTATTGGGGTAGGATTTCAACATTTTGATACCAGGTTTGAAGTTACCATTATGTAGCGTGACACAGGTGACCTGTGTCCAGTATATGGGTAAAATGGCTTCCCCGCACTTACGAAGTCCAGCGTAATGGAGCTGGAGTTCGTAGGGACACCTCTGCTCATGCAGGGCTGCCCTCACACATAGGTACCTGCACCCTGCCCTCTGAGCTAGGAGGGCCTACCATAGGGGTGACTCACAGAGACCTGGTGTAGTGACCAGCAGTGGAAGGGTGCATGCACCTTTTCACGCTGGCTGCAATGGCAGGCCTGCAGGCACATTTTACATGGGCTCCCATGGGTGGCACAATACATGCTACAGCCCATGGGGAACCCTTGGTGCCTCACTGCCCTGGGTACCTAAGTACCATACACTAGGGACTTATATGGGGCACCAGTATGCCAATTGTGGGGTGTGCAAAGTCCTAAGCAACCAAATGTAGAGGAAGAGATCACAATCACAGGGGTCCTGGCTTGCAGGATCGCAGTGAAGACAGTCAAAACACACTGACAGCAGGCAAAAAAGTAGTGGTAACAATGCCAAAAAGAGGGTACTTTCCTACTACAGGAATCTCTCCGATTCCAGTTTCCATGTATCAGCATGCAGACCCTGAATCATGGATAAAAGGTTTGCAATGAAGGTTAGAGAGTTGACTCAATCATGCACAGAAGACTTGTGAATGACCCTGGCTGTTGTCTGTAATGTATTGCATTGAGTCACTGAGGTCAGAGTAACAGGAGCCAGTGATGTTTTGGAAAGGCCTTGGACAGGGTACTGCCACAGCATCATACTCTGGCCAGGGGAATAGTCAACAGATGGGCTGACACGATCAGCCATTCAGCTCTGTCAGCCAAAGTATGACCCCACAGAACGTGGGCTTCACTAAATACTTATGAGGTGGGGTTCTCTCGGGGATAAATGAACTAGGTAGCTATGCCATCTCAGTACTATTTTTGATTAGGACCCGCTATTTTGTTCAGCACAAAATAATGTTTTACCAAAATACTGCTTACACAGCTGCACAACACCCAACATAACATATTAAATGAGTGACATTGGAAATACGTGTGACATTATATTCACCAACCTTTAATGAGTCATTGACATAATTCTTACAAATGTCCATAAAACACTTGTCTTCCTTGTTGGTACGGTCCACTTCTTCCCTTCTAATGTGGTAAAATGAGAAGCCGCTTGTTTACTATGAATCTTATTTACTATGATTCATGGTCATGTTATGACATTAGGCTGTTGTCCAAAATTCAAGTTTAAACAAGGGGGTCACGCTCCAATAGTCAGTGTTGCTCTTCTAGGATGGGAAATGCAGTGTAAGGATGCTCCAGAGCCTCTTGACTACCACATTATTTGGCTGTCATTCCTTTTCTCACATACCTGCTTAATATGTTCCCTGACAGATGAATAAGGATCACGCTCTCTGATGTCAGCCTGGCTTTAGGGGAGCTCTAATGCATTGCCAAGCGTCTCTTGGTAAGTGAAAATATCAGGTTGACCAATTTACATTCTGGCTTCTGTGCTTTAGCTCTAGGCATCAGATCTAGGTCACATGTTTAAGGCCTGCGTGTTATATTACGGTTGGTGTATTTCATAGTCAAGTTTATAATCATTTACCAAAACTTGCTTGTAGTAGGGCCTGGTCAGAACATGTGCAGGAGGACATCTGGTCTATCAGCACCATACCATGAACATGCATTTGGAACCCCAAGGCATAGCTTGTGAAACCACTTATGTGTCAGGTAGTTTTGGCGTGATATGTTTTGTAGTATCAGCTTAGTGTCACGTTCCTGGAGACCCACGCTACGAATTTCAGAATTTGCGTCTGTTCCGGTTGTGGCCTTTGGAAAGTCCTCATTCTATTTCATCTGCAGTGACTCAGCCGACCCTCTAGTTATTGCTTGCATGGCTCTGTACAACATCGTGATGGCTTTCCCAGTTCTGTCCAGCATAACAAGTCTGTGAAGTACCAAGTGTATCTGATGTTCTCCTGTCTTGCTCCACCATGTGTCCTTAACTGCCTTTATCATGGAGCCGGAATATCATTGTCTAAGCTCTTTGAAAGTAAGGAGCTTGCCCTTTTTGAACCACTTAGCTGCACCTTCTGGTGTTCACAGTTCTCAATGTGTCCTGGAACCAGCGGCAGACCCACATTAGTGCAGGTGTTTATGCTGTTACGGTTTTCGCGTGTGAGATGCGTCACCTCCAGCAACGTTTATCACAGACATGTTTGTATGCTGGGATACTGCATCTAAGCAATGACCAGGGAACGTCAGGCACAATGTGGCTGGTTCAGGTAAAGTGGCTCTTCCAGCCTTGTTTTGTAAATACACCTCATGGTTCTCACTGCAGCGGTGCGTGTAGGTAGTGTACCTAGTCCTCTTTCTGAATTTGAAGCTTCAGAAGCACCAATATGTATTTATCTCCATTCCAGGTTAATTATGTTAGAGTTGTGTTTAGGGATTGGGAAAAGGAAGGGGTAGCTTTGCACATTTGTTTGCCAAAAAGAATGAAAATATGGGCAACATTTCCGTCTTGAGGAGAGAAATCCTGCTTGTAACTGATAGAGGAAGCTTCCTCCAAAACACTGGGGAGTCCGACATCACCATCCACTACCAGTGTTGCCATCTATGACCTGAGCAATGTTCTGAGCAGGGCCACTGGAATTATGCGTCAGGGAAGGGTCAAATTAAATGGCAATGCTGAGTAAATTATGCAGCAAGAAAAGGCAAATTATGTGCGTAATGCGTCACATAATAGGCTAGTATTACTTTATTTTTTTTATTTTTTTTATACTTGTTAATACTGCCTGGGCATTGGTTGCACCGTATTAGTACTACTTTAAGACCCATATATATCAATAAGCAACAGAAAGGTGACCAGTCAAGCTTTGCAAAGAGTGTCGCTGCGTTTTTAGTAGCTTTTGAACTGTTTGTCCTAAAAACATTTTTTCTAAAATTTGCAGCAAATATATAATTATGCGAAAAACACCGCTGCCGCACAGTCGCATAATTCCAGTGACCCTGGTTATGATATATTTGCACCTCCATATACTTAAAGGTTCTCAGATCCCATCTCAAAGGCATCACCGGCAGCCCGGTATAGCCGAGTGATCTGGTTGGTCAGAGCAAAAAAATAAATGTTTACCCAGTGGCCCACCGGACTTCTAAAGCAGTCCATTTTCATCACGACTTGGTCCAGGTCTTGAGCCACATCTTAGAGGTTAAGCAATACATCATCCACAGATAGTGACATTGAGTGTATGTGGGCACGTAAGGTTATACACTAGGTAGTCTGTTTCTCTCTAAGTAACGCAGCTTGCGGTTCCATGGCCAGAGGAAACAGTAGGGAGGAGAGGGGGCATCCCTATTTAGTATCTCTTCGCACCAGCCTGTAATAAGCATTGACCCAACCACTCCTGATTCAGGCACTGGGCTTGCGTAGATGTGCTCCGATCCAATCCATTATTCCCTTTCCAAATCCTACTTCTTCCACTACCGTAAATAGGAAGTACTGGCACAGGGTGTAGAATGCCTTCTGGATATCAATGGAGGCTACAGTTGGTAAGGGTGTCTTCTTTAGTGATTTACGCAGCATGTGGAAGAACTTTCTGATATTCAATGAGGTACTCCTATTTTAAGTGAAGCCTGACTGGCATTTGTGTACTAACTAGAGTAGAATTCTGGTCAGCCTGCCAGCCAGCACATTGCCCAGTAACTTGCAACACATTTTTTACACAGGGATGATAAGCCTTAATGTCAATGAGGTCTCTGGCTGTTGTCTCTAGCACTATGATTTCTCTGTTGAGGACTGATTTCGCTTTACACTTCCATGTATGGCATATCCTATATACCATTACTTTAAATGTTTCCGTTCTACTGGCCTGCTCCTTATTGAGCCAGAGTAGTCAAAGCAGTAGATGCTAATGGTGCCTCTAAGGCTTCCCCTGAACATTTCATTTTGGAGGGATAAAATTTGCACTCTTCATGTAGGGGTACATGCGATATATTACCCAGTGTGAAGGGCAATAATTGGGTGTTATGACCATGATAGTCTTTGCCAGACATTAGGTCTCTTTGATATGTTTCTGTACATATGGGGTGCTTGGATGCATAAAACAAGTCTAGGTGGCAATGTAGATCATGGACTTGGAAATAAAATGAGTACTTTCTAGTCTAATGGATGTGGCACTTTCTATTTGTGTAGCCATTTATAAAAGTGAATGAACATTGTTCTAACCAGGAAGTAGTTGGTGTGACCCATCATTGTCATAGTCTTGTGTGCAATTAAAATTCCTTCCCAGATTATTGGAATATTTATCAAGGCAATGAGTTGCCAGGGTCATACAGCAAAGTATCACCAGTGGGTCTCTGTCTAGTTTACCATCAACTATCACATACCTACCCTTTGTGTTGATAGGAACTTTTTTCTTGACACACAGTCGTCCTTTCTTGGTCCATAAGAGCTCTCCGCTAACAAAAGAGGAGTAAGAGGTATGTATTAGCTGACCCCTCAAATTTGTTCATACTCTATCCACATCTTCTCTGAACATATCTATCTCATAATAATGGTGTCCGGGCTGCATTTTGTGCCACTCTTTTAAAGCTTGTGAAGAAATAGGTGGGGTCTTCTCCGGGCGTATACTTTTGGAGATTTGCTGATGTTACGATTAGATGCACTCTAAAATTAGCAATACTATTCCTTAACCTAAATATGGCATTGTTCTATACAGTCTTATGTTACTTTTCATTTTGATTCTGTTAAATGTGTATGTTAATCTGCCCCTATTAAGTTGTCTGTGCAACCTTCTCTATTGCCGTCTGTAAATGAAGCTGATCTTTGGCCAGTTGTTGAATAGTAGCATCAATGTCTGAAGATTAACAGCCCCTCTTTTGACACCACTTATTGGTAGGCATGTGACTATGTGGGTGAATAATATCTCTCATAAAAGTCAGGCAGCTCAGAGCCAATCTTGTTTCTCAACATTTTTTATTTCCACTTCATTAAGTTCACCTACCTCAAGATTGTGTATGTTTCTTCCTGTCTTCTTTTCTTTAGGAGTTCCTGATGAGGCACCAGAAGAGTATCTTCAGATTATCTCCTCTTTGTTTCCATTGTTTTTCTTCTTTCTGGATCTAAGTAGGTTGTATAAGCTTTGATTCATATCCTGTAGGGCTTGCAGATTAATTATAATATCTGTATATAGCCCCTTTCTTTTTATGGGGGAAAACATTTGAAATTCCATCTCTTTCAGCAAATATTATGCAACATGACTTTCCTCAACTTTGCGGCCTTACAAGAGTTCTGGTTTTTTGTCCCTCTGTCCCCCCTGAGGCAAACACACAATCAACAAACAAACAAAAAATAAAATAAAGGACCTTTTGTGCCACCTCCCATGACCACACCCTTTTTAGCCACTCGCTTGCCCTTCTGGATCATGGCTTTGTACATACAGGCTTCTCTTGCTAAGTTTGAGGACAGCAGCAGTCTCACCTTTTGGCTTCTTACCCTTATGTTCTCCTTGTCCTTCTTTCCTGGTCCGGTGCTCTTCCATCCTCAAAGAAATTCTGTCCTTTTTGTGTCCATACCTCTCTTGTTGCCTATTTGACTCTCTAGGCCCTCCTACTCTCTATCTGCATCTTTACTTCCTCATTCCTTTTCTCTGTTTTTACTCTGTTAGTTGTCTCCCTCCCTGCTTCTCTTGTTTCACTCCCTCTGCCTCATGTAGGGCCTGACTATGAGTACATCGGTCCATAAGACCGCCCTACTCGTGGTGGCGGTCCGACCGCCGCAACCCTGGCGGTCTGACTGCCAGATTATGATCGTGGCAGTCCCGCAGCCATCACCAGGATCATGGATTTGGAAGGGTTGGTTATGGTGTAAGCCGTGGTCAACCACGTGGTCAACCACGGCAATGCTGATTTCGGCACCGCAGTGTTTTTTACAACTTGCCTTTCCACTGACCTTTCCATGGAAAGGCAGGGAAGGGCCCCCCTGTCAGCACATTTGGAATGTGCACAGTCTGGAATGGCACCACCGAGCTCGTAATCACCCCTTTAATCTATTGTCTCTTTCTGATGTCTTTAGAAATCTAACATCAATTCTGTTGTTAACTTCCTCTTTTCTTTCTTGTATGTCCTGCATGGTGCTGATAATACCACCTTTGAGGTTCCTCCTACCCCTGAAGATGACAAGGTAAGTAAACAACTCAAACACAAGCCTATAGAAACTTACTCTGTGGAAGACCACTGCACACTGTGGAGCATAGCAGTCCCAGCAATGTCCACACACCTAAACAGCACCACATCTGCAGTTCAAACTCCACCACTGGGCCACAAGTGTAACTACCGGAACAAAGTTCTCAGATTTCACATCAATCTTGTCTCTAATCTTTTAATCTGCATAGGTTGACTATGACTATTTCCCACTTCACTTAAAAGTCTTTAAAAAAGTACCAGAGAAGTAAGGGGTAGGAAGGGACTAGAAGCTGGTGGTATCTCTGAATTTAGAATGGTTCACTCTCTAACGATGAAAACATTTTATTTTCAAAAGGACAACTCTGTGTGAAACAACAAAAGTAATATATATATTAGTAAGTGTATGTACTTTCCAAAAGGTTTTGGAGCATTGATGCCTAACAGGAGAATGAATGCACATTTAGAAGTCCCAAGTTCTGCAAATATTCTGCCCATTGCACACCCAAGATATTTTTACTCTTGCCATTTTTTGTGACAGGCTATGACATCTGTAGCTGGGAACATTCCTTTTTTAACGCCGTTTAGGATTTCATTCTGCTGATAGACATAACTGTATTCATCAGAGTAGGGGACATGACGCATTAGTTCCACCTCATCAGAAGACTGTGTCGTAGTTGGACTCTTGCTCTAGGCAAGACTGCTGGTTTAAGGATGACAGCACTTATGTTTGTAGGCGACTATGCCAGTCCTACAACAAATCGCAACTGTCATCCCAACCCTCCCAGTTCCCAAGCAGCACCTCACTAGAAACCCAAACAGTAAAAGGTGCTTTGTGGCAGCCTTTACACATGAACTCAAGAGTATGACATCTCAGAGAGTTTCATGGTTAAACGGAGATTACCCCTTTCTCACATAAACACCATGTTGTCTCAATCAAACACAGGCAATGAAGAAGATGCAGTAATGTTTCAATAGGTTTTATTTAGCAAAACTGAAATCTGTGATAAGTTGCATGGGCTGCAATGATTAGGATAATGATCAGTGCAATAAACGGAATGGTAAAGACAAGAGTCATTAATACAAAGATCCCCACCATCTTGCAATATCATGAAATGACATGAGATGTATAATATGTTGTACCAAATCTCTAACCTAAAAGAGAGCTAGGTGTGTTAAACCTAATTTGCCAATGCCATGTCTATGAGAAGAGCCCCCAACCCTCGTTACCTTGGAATGAGGTCTCTAGCTTAGACGCCGTATGGACACAAAGACTGGGTCAGCGTCAAGGCGACGTGCATCATCGATAGCAGCAATGGCATCTGGTCGGAATTCCTCTGACTATCTGTTTAAGTGAGGAGTATTTATACAGATCTGCTCGGACCCCTGACGTAGGCCTGTTCCCAAACAATAGATAACAAGGCACTCTTGGTGCAGTAATTTATATAAACAATTCCCTCAAAAGCGTGAAGAGGGAAAGTACCTAATGTAAACACCTACAGTTTGTTTATCTTTGTTGCTTGATTTTGATGCCTTAGTGCAGTGGCACTGATAACGCAAAACTAAAACATGGGCCTAACTAAAAACAAGGCATCTGTCTTAAAAGATTTAATAAAATAAATGTGCTAAAACAGAGCAAGCTAAGTAGGGTAAAAGTCACTAGGTGACGGGGGCACGAGTCTGCAAGCCAAAGGGTAAGTTAACTCCTGCATCCCATTAAAACAACCTAGGATTCACTACAACTGAAAAGGAACTTCCTTAGGCCAAAGCGTCAGTGGACCAAGAGCCCAGTAACCTGCTGGGGCCATCACCCAGACAAGCTGGGGTGATGCTGCTGGCTGCCTGAGCCAGAGGCTTCAGGCAACCAGACTGTGGGGAACTGGACCTGGTTGTACTCTCCCCAGAGGCCTTTTTGTCCCCAGAACACTTCAACTGTGAGAGAAATGCAGTATGTCTTTGTAGACTTTCCATGCAACATAAGGCGACTGACACAGGCCTAGTGGCCCACTCTCAAGCAGGTTCTGCATATTTCAGAAGAGATTTTAAGGCCCTAATTATGAGATTGGCAGTCTTGTGACTGCCAAACTCGCTGTGGTGGTCCGACCGCCGCACTCCTGGTAGTCCAACTGCTAGATTATGACCCTGGCTGTCGGACTGCCAGGAGACCGCTGCCACCACCAGGATCATGGATCCCTACGGGTTGGCGGCAGTGGGAGTCGTGGTCAGCCACAGTGGCGCTGAGTTCAGCACCATCGTGCTGATTACGAGTCCACTTCCTGACAGCCTTTTCATGGTGGGGTCCACACCATAAAAAGGCTGGTGGAAAGACAGTACTGGGGATCCCATGCCCAGCACCGTTGTAATGTGCACTGTCTGCTTTGTAGACAGTGCACATTCCGAGGGTGCTGGGGCATCCTCTGTGTGACGGTATTGACCTCGTCTACCTGAGGAGCCGAGGCCAATGCTGCTGCACTGTTTCCACTGAGCTTACCAATGGGAACCTCCTAATATGGAGGTTTCCTCCAGTCAGCCCAGTGGAAACATTGTAATTGGGCATGGGAGGAGACCTCCAGCTCCATAGTGGTCTCCTCCCCACAGGTCTGGTGGGCCTAAGGTCGGCCCTCCAAACTCGTAATCAGGCCCTAAGACTTATGAATTACTAGCCATCTTAACACAGCGACTAGAGCTACCAATGACATTCCAGTGGGCATGTTCTATTTGCCATCTCTTGGTCCTCACATTTGTCAGTCAAAGCTCTTTTGGTAGCTAGCTCCAGATCCTGAAAGAATCCCTATCAAAACGCTTGTTTTCTGAACCAATCTTGAAAAGTATTTTTATTTTAGAAATCTCATCCTGTTAGCCCACCAGCACCAGTTTAAGATATTAATGCCTAGATTATGAGCAGCCCAGTAAATGGTAGGATACATATTGTACCTGATAAAATCTGACAATGCCAAGTCAGAATTTAACAGGTGCTATATATACCACCCAATTACAACTTTTTGAGGAATAATGTGCACTCTGGTGCTTACCACACCAAAATCTGCATTTTTAGGCAAATATTGAGCATTTTTCCCCTGATAAATTATGGCAGGTTTGACCTGCCGATATTTATGACAAAACCCATAATTGTGATATGTGCAATAACTATCACAGTTAACCGGGCCACTTGTACTGAAGGCCTAAATATTGCCTACTGCCTTTGATTGAGTGAATACACTATCTGGAAAAAATACTTTTTAAAATAACAATTGTATATGCTAGGGGAAGGAGTAAAATGCTAAGTAAGTAAGTAATATTTTTATTGTGTAGAAAAAATAAATATTTCTTTTAAAATAGTACAACACAGAGAATAAAAGAGACATTAAAACAAGAAGTTTCCCTAGAGATAATTTAGATGGATTTAGTTCTGTCATTTGAGTGACAAGGATTCTAAAAACATGGTACATTTTCATATGAATATGTAATCTTTTGATGAAAAACTATACTTAGTAGCCTGGTAAATGGTTCTGATGTCAACCAAGACAAATGCAGCTCTTAAATATTTTCTGTTTATGTGTAGTAAAGAGGGACATAGACAATTTGTGTGCTTGATAGAGTCATCTTTGTGCCCACAAATTTACATCTTTTGGATTTTGAGCATTCCAGATTCCATGTACCCTGAAATTGAAATATTGGAATGTACATTAAACAGAATCTTAATTTTTTTTTTTTTACATGCGGGCTCAAGGGATGAAGTCAAACAGTCCTGTTTTGGATTACAGTAGCAGTCTATAACAGTAAGTCTCAACTCGTGGTTCTCGGGACCTTGGGGGTCCGTGAAGCCTACTTAGGAGGTCTGCAACTGCTTGGAAAATTAAATAAGATGACTAGATTAATAATGCGCATATAAATGAAGAAGCAATATGTGTTTGTAAATATGAAGGTATTTGCAATTGGAGTAAAACATTTAAGTTAGTATTCTCAGATTGATTCGTGAGAGCAGTGCAAGTCAATCAAACAGGATATAGTGTGGATGATGAGTGGCCTAAATTATATTTAGCAAAACCCCAACCTTGCTATTAAAATTAAAACTGTGTTTTTTTAAGTTTGCAAATTAAATAAAAATTCCATCATTTGTTTGTTTGTTTGACTGATGCTTGTTTCTGTATATTTTTGTGTATTCGTTAGTAGTTCAAGTCATTGACATTGCTTAGGCTGGCGTTCCCGACTTCCAGTAATGACTCCCTGCAGGTCCCCGGAATCTAATAATGATTTAGTGGTGGTTCCTGGGTTTCCGTAATGTTTTAGTGAGGGTCTACAGAAGTCAAAAGGTTAAGATTCACTGGTCTATAATAATCCACATATTTATAAGATTGCAAATGGAACAGGTCATTCAACCTAATGCTTTTCTTTATTAGTTCCTCACTTTTTAGCTGTGGGGCGTTTATAGGATCAGTAAATGGTGGTAGAATATTGTCTGTTATGGTTCTGTCTACCTTCTCAAGGCTCAGATTTGTATGAGATCCCCTGGTTTGAGTTAGTTCTCTGGATAGTAATAATTTTAAAGAACCTTCTTTAGGCAAGAAACGTTCACAAAAAAGTTAATAGTAGACCCCACATGAAACAAAAATAATAATGGTAATAAGAACTCAGGATGTAGTTTGTAGTGGGGCATAGATGAGCATAGATTTAATATGGCTTGGTCCCCTTCATATAGATTTCTTGGTCAATTCAGTGATTACTTTATCATTGAAGATAAAAGGAGAACATAAAAGAGTAGGAATTAGCTTTGCATTAACTTTTAGTGATTGGCCACTAGCTTGTCCTACATACATTTTGGCATTGTTAAGATGTGACTATGCCAGTGTTTTACAAATTATGGGTTGTGATCCACTGGTGGGATGAGCCAATTTTTGGTGGGTCGGGAAAGTCTGATCAATAAATTAAGGGATTTTTGACAGAATATCGGAACAACAAATATCGTGTTGGGTGTTGTCAGTCAGGAGACGCTATGATTCATTTTGTGAGACTGAATATTTTAATAAATTGCACATCTTCAGCACATTCAGGAGTGCGTCGGATTTCTCTGTGAGGTACGAGGAACAGATAAGCAAACTTATATATATATATATATAAAACATTGATGGTATTTCTGATTTGGTTGAAATTGGTGATTTAGCTAACACTGATGATGCAATGAGTGATAACACATGCACTGAAATTGAAAATTTGAAGAATATGGGTTTTAAAGTTGATTACACTATCAATAGTTCTCTAAAATCTTCGAATAGATTCAATCCACAGTTACCCAGCGGTAATCTAATTGACACATTTTATGAACTAGCAGTTGGTGACATTGACAAATATCGTAGTAATTGGAAATCTAAGAAATTCAGGGGGGCCAATTTTTCTACTTCAGATTGGAATTATTTAAACGCTCTGGAATCCAATACTGCCATAGTGATTAAGCCCTCTGATAAAGGTGGTAACATCATGATTATGGATGTAGCTAGTTATACAGAAGAAGCACATCGCCAGCTGTCCAAAAGGGAACACTATGATAAGTTACGCACAAATCCGACTGCTCAATATCAGCTGGGTTACTGGGAGATGTTGGATAATTGGCGTGAGGACTGCCTTATTGATCAGGAGGAATATACATATTTAAAAGTTGAAATTTCTAAAATTCCTTGCATTTACTTTTTACCTAAGATCCATAAAAATAAGAACAACCCTCCGGGTCAACCTATTGTAAGCATGAATTCATCCCTATTAGAAAATACCGCACGTTATTTGGATCTTTTTCTGTGTCCATATGTAACTGCATTGCCATCTTACCTGTGGGATACCAATGATTTTTTATCCAAAGTACATAATATTCCCTGGCAATCTGACTATCTCTTGGTCACTATGGATGTGACCTCTTTATATACTTCCATCATGCATGACTATGGTATTCAGGCCTGTAGGTATTTTCTAGGCACTCGTAAGATCGAATTTTTGCAACATACCAACATGCTTTTAGCTATGCTAAAATACTGCCTTACCCACAATGTCTTCCTGTTTGACAATGAGTATTAACTCCAAAAACAGGGGAAGTTATGGGGGCTTCTTTTGCACCCACCTATGCCAATCTGTACATGGGTTGGTGGGAAAAGGAGGTGGCCTGGTCTGATACATATAAGAGCTATATGGAACAAGTCATACTGTGGGTCAGGTACATTGATTACCTCTTTCTCATTTGGGATGGTGGTGAACAGCTCCTTCTGGAATACATCAGTGCACTCAATGATAATGAGCTTAATATCCATCTAGGTTTGAAATATAGTACACATTCTATTGAATTTTTAGATGTCTTGCTAACTGTAAATAATGACACTTTGCAGACGACTATTTATCGCAAACCATCCGCTTGTAATTCTATATTACATGGGAATAGTGGCCACCCTAAAGCCTTGAAATGGAGCATTCCGTACAATCAATTCCTGTGGGCTCGCAGTATTTGCTCGGATACTATCACGTTTAAAACAGAAATTGCTACTATGTTTAAGAGGTTTTTGAATAGAGGATATCCGTTGAAGATTCTAAATGATGCCTAAAATAGAGTGATGAATATGTCTAGAGATAAATTACTCTTTAAAACTGCAGTCAGAGAGGAAAATGTACAAGAACATAGACAACCACCCAGATTGTTCTTTGAATTTAATCAACAACATACATAACTCAAGAATATTATACAAAAGAACTGGCATATTTTATGACATGATCCCCATATTAAAGAAGATATTGGGATTCATCCTCAGATCACATATCGTAAAACACTGTTGTTGGGGGATCATCTAATGAGAAGTTGTTTAGTTCCAAGGACAATCAGTCATGGCTATTCAAAATGAGCTTGGGTTTTTGGAAATGCGGTTGTTGCAAATCTTGCAAATTTGCATATAATATGCATAATTATAAAACATTTGATGGCAAGATTTGTGAAATAACTGATCGCATAACGTGTGAGACTGAATATGTTGTTTATGTAATTGAATGTAGCTGCCATAAAAAATATGTTGGCAGCACTATCCACAAATTCAAAGTTAGATTTTTACAACATTTCAGGGCTATAAAGAATCATGATAGGTCATATCCTCTAGCCAAACATTTCTGGGAAGTCCATGACAGTGACTGCAGTTCATTGATATTCTATGGGATCAAAACTAGTACAATCAATTCAAGCGGAGGAGATAGAACATTAGAGCTAAGGCAGATGGAATCTAAAATGATTTTGCTACTTGGCCTAGAAAATTCATCGGGCACAATCTAGATGCGGAGCTTTATGTTCATCTGTGATATACCTTTTGATCTTTTAACATCTCTGATCCCTAATTGGGAGCTATCTCATTAGCATAACATTTCTTGGACATAGTAGCAGGTTGAGGATATTTATAATTAGTCTCAGTAATATGTCTCCCCCTTATGCATTATTTTGGCCAGTATCAGTACACCTAGTTTCATGATTTTGGATTTATGAATATTAGTTTTAATTGTTCATTTTTGCACATTCTTTTTATCACTTTTTAGATTAGTTATGCTTGCATGTTTTGACACTGAGCATCTTATAAACATGAGCGATTTAACTATATTTTTTTAAAAATAGAATTGCTTCCTTGTGGATAAATCAGTATATGGATTGATGTAATCCTCTACATATTTTTACATAGTTTTACATGTGGTAGTTGTGTCTGGCTTTTTTAATGAACTATCATTCAGTAATGTTTGAGAATCAATTTATCAAAATGATTTATGGGATTTTACACTATTTATTCAATTTCTATATCATCACTCTTTATATCATCATTTCTTATATCTTCATCATGGTGGAGATTTAGACGATATATTGTATTGTATTGTATTGTAATCGTATTTATATATGAATTATATGTTTCTGTATATCCTTTCCAATCTATATGTCTCATTCTGGTTTAAAGTTGATTAGAATTGCTGTAGACATCTATATTGGAAACTTTTCCATTTGGTGATTAATCGACTTTTTTACTCATGTATTAATGTGATTCATTTTATCGGAATATTTATGGATATTTATTATATTTATATTTATATTATATGAAGATAGATTATCATGCCGCTCTTTGGTACAAACTTAATTAGAATTGGTGTGGAAATCTATGTTGAGAAATATCTCTATTATTAGCAAATAGACTTCCTTATCCATGTATCTAATTTGTTTTGTATGGGTATTTATAAATATTTAGATTGTTAGAATCATATGTTAGAGAGTCATTTTATTACAGAATTTCATATGGCTGATATTCCTTTTCTATTTTGATGAATTACATTTTAATACGAGGATGCTTTATTGACATATATAATACCATTTCGCTTACTATAGTAAAAATCAATCATGTTTTAAGATGGCCGCCACAGTTGCAAACATGCAGTGGGGCATTGAAATCAAAGAAGGACTATATTGGATATATGGTTGTGTGCAATAATGTCTGCCAATGTCCAGTTGAAGGCGTTTGCCGAAACGCGTAGACATTTGGTCAGGACAGCGTGATGGTGAATTTGTTCTGAATCTATTACTTTGGATTTTTCTACAATAAATTGCTGATGGAGGATTCATATTTGAGACTTCTTTGGATTCCTTTCTCCCAACCGAATACGATCCCCGGGACATTGTGCAGCCGTCCGGTGACTTCCTTTTCACTGGGTTTGATCTATATATATATATATATATATATCCAGAAAAATGGTGTATTTAAATCGCACACCAAGGGCTGCACATCATTCAATACCAGCTGGTAAAATACTCAAAAACCACTTATTCTCGATAAATTCATCGGCTGCTATTTATTGAAAAAAGATTAGATTGCAGGTAAATCACACCAGCAAAAGTTGGTACAAAAAGCACAAAAAAAAGATCGACAATGTGCCCACCATTCAAAAGACACACACGCTGTCCCAACCAAATGTCTACGCGTTTCGGCCAAAGCCTTCAACAGGACATTGGCAGACATTTTACACTCAACTATTTAAACCATATAGTCCTTCTTTGATGTTCATTGCATAGCTCAAGAGAAGTGCAAATGGAGCGGCCATTTTATAACGTCACAATTTTAACTTAAAAATGAGAAACTCCTAATCCTGTGCATGTTTTGAAATAAACTATGAACTAAAAATGTGACATTATATATTTCTCTCATATTATAATACATTATCACAAATATAGTCTGGTCACCTGTGAACACTAAAAAATTAATTAATTGTAATCACAGTCTACAATTCTTGAATACAAAACAAATCCCATGTATGCTATTTTTTTCCTCTCTTTCTCAATTTTCATTTTTCCTTTTTCCTTTTACTCTTGATGTCCACATATTGCCCACTTATACCTAATAATTTTAATTTTGATTTTGATTTTAGTTTTAATTTTAAAAGCCTGATATATAAATGTAATTAATTAATAATATAAATATATAAATATATAAATATATGTACTGCCAATTGATTGCAATACATCCACTTCATATACAGGCTATAAATAGATGACAAATGATGACAAATAAATAGAGTAAATTCAGTCAATTCTGAAAATACAAAATAAAATACAGGTAAAAGCGATTTCAACGTGGAATAAATAAATAAATGGATATTCATCATCATAATTCATTAAATTAGTCATAGTCCTATAAATTAATATATTCTAAAAGGAATCTGAAGAGATTAATTAATAGATCCATATCATAGGTCAAATTGTTATCGATTAGGAAATTGTAAATAAACCCCACAAATTCAGCAACAGGAGAATGTATATGTGCGCCGCTATCCTCCCCAAGGACCTATGCAACAGTATAGGAATAAAATAGATGAGTATAACACCCTAAAAGTGAATAAATTATTAATAAAAAATTATTACCAAAATACACTAAGTTTCAATCCGGCAACATACTAATAATAATAATAATAACAATAATGATAGAATCAATCAGTAAGGATCCTAACAAAACACAATATTCTAAAAAAGTCATCAATTTCATTTCATGTTTTCTATTGGACAAAATCTATGTGTAAGAAAATGTAAAAAAAATTGTATATCTCTGTATGGGAAAATCTAAAAACTTACAGATGTACATGAAGCTCTGCGTCCAAGTTGTGACCCCAAGGGTGTTCTGTACCTAAAAGTAAAATAGTTTTGGACTCCATTTGTCTCAAATGTGCAATTCTATTGCCTCCTCGGGGATGGGCCGCAATGGTTTTAACACCATAAAATACTAGGGAACTACAGTTACCTTCATGTACATCCCAAAAGTGTTTAGCTAAAGGATAAGATGGATCATGATTCTTAATGGCTCTGAGATGTTGCAGGAACCTGACTTTCAGTTTATGAATGGTACTGCCCACATATTTTTTGCGACACCCACATTCAATGACATATACAACGTATTCAGTTTCGCATGTGATACGTTCAGTTATGTCACAAATTTTTCCTTCAAACGTGGTGTATGTCTGGGTATTCTGTGCATACAAACATGATTTACAATGTCCACATTTCCAAAAGCCCAAGCTTTTTTTAGCCAACCATGACATATTAGTTTTGGGACTCTGAAATAGGCTTCTGGTAAGATGGTTACCCAAAGATTGAGTTTTGCGATATGTGATACATGGATGTGGACCTATACTGTCCTTGATGGCAGAATCATGTCTCAAAACATGCCAATTTTTCTGTATGATATTATTTAAATGCGAATGTTGAGAATTAAACTCTAAGAACAGTCTAGGTGATGATACCTTATTGTGATCTTGATTATGAATATTATCAGGCTTGAAAAGCAATTTTTCTCGAGACATATTCAAGACCCTCAAGTGTGCATCTTTAAGGATCTTCAAAGGATATCCTCTCTCTAAAAATCTCTGTGTCATCGTCATGATTTCAGTCTTGAAGCAATCATCATTAGAACAGATTCTACGAGCCCGTAAAAATTGACTATATGGAATACTCCATTTCAAAGCTTTTGGATGACCACTATTGCCATGCAAGATTGAATTACAGGCTGTTGGTTTACGAAAAATGGTTGTCTGTAAGACATCTTTTTCAATAGAGATCTGGACATCAAGAAATTCTATAGTTTGTGCACTATATTTCAAGTCTAAGTGAATGTTCAGCTCATTGTTGTTCAAGATATCAACATATTGTTTGAGAGAAATCTCGTCACCATCCCAGATAAGAAAGAGATCATCAATATATCTGACCCATAGTATCACTTGTTCCATGTATTTACCATTAGAGTCAGACCAAGCTATCTCCTTTTCCCACCAGCCCATATAAAGGTTGGCGTACGTGGGAGCAAATGAAGCTCCCATTGCAGTCCCTTGTTTCTGCAAGTAATGTTGATTGTCAAATAGAAAGGCGTTGTGGGTGAGGCAAAATCTTAACATGCTAATTAGCATGTTAGTATGTTGAAGAAATTCAATTTTACGAGTGCCCAAGAAGTGACAACATGCTTGAATGCCAAATTCATGCTTGATGGAAGTGTATAATGCAGTCACATCCATGGTTACCAATAGATAGTTGGGTTGCCATGGAACATTGTGAATCTTAGCAAGAAAGTCATTGGTGTCTCGAAGATAAGACGGCAATTCGGTGACAAAAGGACATAAGAAAAGGTCCAAGAAACGGGAGGTATTTTCTAATAGGGATGAGTTCATACTCACTATAGGTCGACCAGGAGGATGTTTTGTATTTTTATGAATCTTTGGTAGAAAGTAAATACAAGGGATTCTAGGAAACAAAACTTTGAGATAAAGATATTCATTTTGGTCAATTAGCCCTTTAGTGTGCCAGCTATCAAGCATCTCCCAGTAGATGGTTTGATATTCATTAGTGGGATTAGTAGTTAGTTTTTGATAATGTTGTTTATTGGAAAGTTGATGATTAGCCTCCTTCATATAGCTATTAATATCCATAATAACAATATTCCCTCCTTTATCGGAGGGTTTGATGATAATTGTGTTATTGGATTTAAGCTCATTTAGATCTTTCCAATATGAGGCTGAGAAATTCACTCTTTGGGCTTTTTTCATTTTAACCCTTTTCCAATCATTCCGAAACCGATCAACGTCATCAACTACCAATTCATAGAACAAATCAATCATATTACCAGTCGGTAATTGGGGATTAAATCTGCTGGAGGGCTTAAGCCTACTGGCAACGGTCTTATTAGTAACAAATCCCATATCAGTCAAAGTGTTATTGTCTTCACCTATATCATTGCTAACATCATCCAAACAACCCAACCTGCCAATTTCTACTAAATCAGGCGCTTCATTGACATGAAAACCAGATAAAGTGTCTACATTAATGTTGGAACAAGATGTAGTGGCCTGTGTTGTCTTGGAAAAATATTTCAACAGCCGCAACTTACGTGTATATTTATACAATTCTATTCTGGTGTCAACATAATCCCAATGATTATCAGGACAAAAACTTAATCCTAAATTTAGAATTCGCTCCTGATTAGAGGGGAGCTGTACTTTAGAGATATTTACAATGATATTGGAATTGTCAGATCGAAAGGTCCTCTCTAGTCTTGATATTTGTGATTTCTGCCTCTTCCCCCTCCGCGTCTTGAACCTCCTCGACTTCGTCCTCGACTTCTGTTTGATTGTGGCGTGATTGATCGTAATAGTCTCATTTCCCCGTGAAAATCCAGTTTATTAGCAGAAGCTTCGTCAGCTGATGAGCTCAAATCCGAGCTATCTTCTGCTGTATTAGTTGTTATATTAGGACTGTCCATCATCATAACTTTTTCTTGTGCTCTAAGTGTATTATATATATAATAGTAAATCTTAACTATTTTAACATATAACATTAATATGTTAAATAATATTAACTAATATTTTAAAATATATGTAAATATATACTCATATATGTTTATATATATATATATATATATATTTATAATAATAATGTAACCCTATTAATTAAAACATAATTTAATTTATATTACATTTTTGAATTATTTTTTAATTTAGTACCATAAAAATATTGCTATATACATTTATATTTATATGTATTTAAATGAAACTTAAAAAATAGTAAAACACAAGTACAAAGCATCAAAATAAATTACCAAATTAATTAAATATAAAAACTATAACAATTAAAATATATTTGTATTAAAATGATTGCAAACATGTTTAACAAATATCTATATATTAAAAAATAATATAAAATTAAACAAGCAAATAATAATTATATATATATATATTTCTCACAAGTCACTCCATAGCACACGGGAACCAAACTTCCAGATTCTTGCAGCATGAGAAAGACGCCGGCACCGTCAATCCAAGTTAGGAAAACATCTTCTTTTATTTCATGATGTGACGTACAAAGTGTATATATATATATATATACAATTAAACAATAATAAAAAAGATACTTAAGTCAGAAAATAATAGATTCTCTCTTCCCACTCCAGTCTGTGCAGCAGCAACAAAAGTTTTGGACTTTGGAGGGTACTATTCTCACTCCAGTCTATGCAGCAGTAGGGAAAGTACTTCAATTCAAATGCATAACCTATTTTAAAAACCCCACTAGATTACCAGAAATATAAAACTCTTATTAGGAAAAGTAAATATTTAAATAAAAAACAAACAATCTACATGATTATTAAAAAAATGTAATAATTAATTATGAAAGAAAAATGGCATTAATTTATTACTAAAGTTATTACACTATACTCCCACAAACTTAGCAGCCCACCCTTAAAATATAACTAAAATAAATAAGTATAACATAATCAACATATTTAATAATCAATTAAATAATTATTAATACATTAATAATTGTGAATTAATTATTACTTAAAGAACTTTCCACCCTATTCCCGTACAAAGACAACAGCTCACACCTAATATAAAACTAAAAAATAGAATAATTACACAATTTTCATAAATAATAATCAATTAAAGAATTATCAATAAATTAATAAATAATTGTTAAACAATTATTACTTAACCTCCCACCCTATACCTTTACAAACCCAACAACCCGCACCTAATATATAGCTTAAAAAATATAATTACACAATTTACATAATTAACAATCAATGAAAAAATATGAATTCATTAATAATTCATTATCAATTAATTAATACTTAAGTAACTTCCCTCTGAGGCATCTCTCTGAAAGATGAACTCCTTGGAGAAGTCAGGGACCCTGGGCACAGGGGCTGTGCACATGGGGATTTTGTTTTTAATTTTATTTCTTTAACTGCAAAGTGAGAGGAGTTTTTCAAGTTAATTATGTGACAATCTTGCTAGAATACAGGGAGAGTGAAAATTAAGGCTGTAGGATGTTGTTTTTTGCAACACACAACAACTCCTTTAAAGGAGCTGAGTGCTATCTCGTAGCACAGAGAGGGCTGATCAGCACCTTCGGAATGCCCACTGTCTGCAGAGCAGACAGTGCGCATTCCAACGGTGCTGGTATGGATGCCCCAGCACTGCCCACGACATGGTCTAGATCAGTGCAGGGGCCCACCTGTGGCCCCCTGCACTACCTTTCTGCCAGTATTTACATGGTGGGGTCGCAGCCATGAAAATGTTGGTGGAAAGGCGTGTTGTAATCAGCATGGCGGCGCTGAGTTCAGCGACACCATGGGGTCGGCGGCCCTTTGGCAGTCGGACAACCAAAGTCATAATTTGGAGGTTGGACATCAAAGTTGCAGAGGTCTGATTGCCACCACGAGTCTTATGGTCTGAAGACCGCCAGACTTGTGATGAGGCCCAGAGTGTCTAGGGGTGCAGCATTGTTTGTGCCACCCTTCATGTGACAAGGTACAAAATGGCACCCAGACTGCCACTGCAGACAGGAAGTGTTTTTGCTGCCAGTTCGACTTTGCCATTTAAACCTATGGCAAAGCCACCCTATCCCTTAACATTATATGTAAATCTTCCTTAAGGAGGGCCTGTAGAGTCCTATGACAGGGAGCAATATTTTAAGTAAGACATATGTTTTACAATGTGTCTTAGCAGCAACACTTCCAAATTGTCGTTTTGCCATGGGTAAAGTTGGTAGCCTCATTGGCTAATACAGAGGTACTGGGCAGCATTATAACCCGGCTAACCTTTGACTGGGACAATCAACCTGGGTCATGTAAGGTATCAAATTAATTGTGACATTAAATGCGACGTGATGGCCAGGTCAAAATTAATATCACTATTAAAGATAGGAAACTTTTAGAAAGTTTCCACTCTGTGCTCTGCTTGTCCAACATCCTCACAAAGGCATACACACTCAGACAGGTTTCTGACCGCCTGAAGAGAAGTGTGAGGCGACATGTGAATGTCTCCCAGGCTTAGGAAAAAAGGCAGTGCCTCAAAAGCAAGGTGTCAGCTCCTGTGCTCTAATGGCCACTAGGGGGGTTAGCCCAGAAGCGAGATTCAAAGCGGAATCCGCCTTTGATGGGCCGCCTGGCCCAACACCCCTGAGCAGGATACCTTTTGTTTCTGTAGACAGTGTGGAGACAGGGCCAGAGAGGGGAAACACCCCTCAAACCGGTTTCACCATGGGCTTGTTGCCCTCAGGTAGCCACATCTCTAGGTTATCTACCTTGCTCTTCACGACCGAGAAAGGGTTGTGCCATTTTGAAGAGGGCAAGAATATGACTTTCTGGGATAGCCAGATGCCACACATCACAGGAACTTCGTTACTAGGTAGGAGGAGACCCAGTAGCCCATTGGCTAGTGACCGCATGGTCCCCTTAGTGCACTTTTCTGGAGCATTTATGGCACCCCTAGCAAGCTGACCCTCGGTATTCACTGGACTTGGAATGAAGTTGAGAAGAAGACCACTAGCACCCATTGGAAGCACACAAATAGAGGCTGCAATGCCGGAGCCACTGCACCTGCTGTACTTTGGGCTACTGGATTTTGGACCTTGTTCTGTGTGCCTGACTCAGCGAAAAAATGATTTATGGCCTCAATCCGAAGCAGAGACTCCAAGGGTCATTTGGCTGACCTTCCAGACCGGCTGTGGGGACATTAAAGCCGAAGAAGCCCAAGTTGCTTCATTGGTAGCCACTGCAGATGTTTTGCCGCTACTGGATGCCGGGCACCCCAAAGGACAATTCGGAGATAGCAAAAAGGTGCACCCGTGTCTGCTGGTTCCGTGGGTGTTTATTGCAACCGCATTCGTCACCTAAAGAAGGACACCAGCCCCTGCCAAACATTTGAACCGTGACCGCTGTGTTGCAAAAGCGCAAGGTCTGCATCAGCAGCCCTTAGAACCCCACAAAGAGGACTTCATTGGACCCCGAGATCTGTGAACAGAGTCACCCCCACTAACCTGCCCACTCACATGTGGACCAAGGGCTCAACCAGACTTCACTCCCGTCCGACTGCACAGCATCATTAGCATTCTTGAGCATCTTTGAGCTTGCATCCCTCAGCATCAGGACCACTCCATTATTGTCTATGGTGGCCATCCTGTAAAGTTTGGATCTTGCTCTAAAATGCTCTGGTGGCCAGGTAACTGTCTAAAGTATCCTTTCTGGCCCCCTACACCTCTGTCCTGTTGGACTTGGCCACCCAACTCGGGCCAGAGTTGTTGAACTAACTTTCACAAACTTTTCAAAAGTTTCCAAGGGCCAGATGTATCAAGATTCCAGTTAGCGATTGTCAAATTGCTATTTTTAAGAAATCGCAATTTAAGAAATGCAAAAAGCGATGTATCAAAATTGAAAATCGCAAATAGCGATTTCTTAAAATTCGCAAATGCAATTTGCGAGATGCAAATGCCGAATCGCTAAAAAAAAATGTGATTCAGTAATTGAAAATCACAAATAGTGAAAATGGCAAACCGGAACAGCCTGATGAAATCACAACCAGGAAGTGAGTCAGCCCATGCTGTTTCCAGGAGCCACACTCACAGGAGCAGGAAGAGAGACACAACCCAGTATCAGGGAGCCAGAATTGTGAGCAAGCCAGGACCAAACAGCAACATGGCCAATGCTGGAAATGGGAAGACGAAGGGAGACAGGAAGATGAAGCTCAAATTCAGTGAGCAAGAATTGGAGGTGCTCACTGAGGAGGTTGTTAGGAACCATGATAGACTATTTGGCAAAAACTGACTCCGAGTACCTGAGAGCGAGAAGCCAAAACTCTAGTCTGACATCCAGACAAAAATATGCGCAGTGGGTGTTGCGCAGCGCTCTGTGGAGGAGATACGCAAGCGATGGTACGGTCCAGTGCCAAAGAGAGGGTGGCCAGCAGGCTAAAGGAGGCAAAGAGCACCGGAGTCGAACCATCCACACAGACACTGTCCACCCCTATGGAAGACCTGGTGGTGACATTTACACCTCAGGGACACCCAGTACCAGCAAAGGTAAGGCCAGTAATTATGTGTATCCCTATATGTGCATGTACAAATGCCCCTTAGGAAATAGATATTAGCCTGATGCACAGTGAAAAGTAGTCCATGTCACATCTTACATACAACACAACTATGCCTTATGGGAGTGGTAGTACACAACCCTAAGGTAAATACACAACATAAGTAGCAAGATAGTGGTCAGCCACATAGAGAAACACCACAAGTGACTTATGGTGACACAATTTAATTGTATATTTAAAGCAACACTGCGGTAATCTGTGAAAAATGCTCGAACTGACATGCTGCACATTGTCTTTGCAGATGACCCAGTCCCTGCTTATGTAGGATCTGAAAAAGTGGGGGAAGCAGAAACACAGCCACAGTCAGACTCAAATACCAGTGAGTCCCACAGTATTGTTCCTACTAGACGCAGGGCAAGGGTGTTACCACTGACAGAGTATAACCTGGACTCAGATGAGATGCCAGAACATGAACCCACACCACCACCAGGGGCTAGTCCCACAGGAAGACAGCATTTCCAGCGCCAACAACAGTCAACTCCCCTCAGGAGGCACCGTGATGCAGGCAGACAGTGCACAGATGAAGGAGTGGGCCCATCAATCTTTGGTGGCCTTGAAGCTTCCATGCTGAAGGTGCAGCGCCTGCAATGTAAACAATTGAAGTCACTGCACAGACAGTTTGTGTCTTACAGTTCCAATATGGTGATATTCTCAATACTCTGATTGAGGTACAGCAAACAGCAGCTGAAAACACCAAGGAGTTGATATGCCACTGGGGACCTCTGCACTGAGATACGGCAGGAGCGCGTCAGCCAGCGCAGGCGCCATCACCAATATTTGGGAAGGTTTGATAGCTTCTGTAGATCCGTCAATCGGCTTGCAAATTCAACAGCCTTGATATCACGGCATGCCCTAGCCACACAGGTGGAGATGGCACATTGCAGTCGGGACGTTGCACAGGGATTGCAAATAACCAACGTACTGGATGCAATGCAAACAGCACGCAGTGCCACAACCAGCGAACTGGGTGTTGGGGACAGTGAGGAGCCCTCTAGCCTCAGCAGTCTGACAGTCCCTGTGATTGATCCGAGGCATCGCAGTGCCAGACACAGTACTGCATGTGAACCTGCTACAAGAGGTGCCAGCGAGGGCACTGAGCACTCAAGTGGAGTGCGTGGATGTAAGAAGTGTTGTTGAGGGCTACCGGGGACTACCTAAACATGTAGGAATACAGTTATACTATGATGCTAATAGTGTGACACTGTTAATCGTTCATGTCTACCTATTGTAAATAGCTATGTCCTATTGACACATTTGTTACCTGAAGTCAAGGTAATAAAGATGCTAACTACAGAAATACATTTAATTGAAGTGGAGTTGTCATTACTTACATCAAAAAGGGTTGTGCGTGATGTCAGCATGTCTTTGCCTGCCCTCTGCTGCACTGCTCCTGTCTGCTGGTTGAAGGGGTGCTAAGGGATCATCATCCTCAGCTGAGTCCGGCTCCGTGAGATCCACTGGTATGCCCCTGGTGGTTGCTATGTTGTGCAAGATAACACATGTGGACACAATTTTGCATGTTGTCTCTGGGCTGTACTGTAGTGACCCTCCACTCTTATGCATGCACCTGAAGCGGCTCTTCACCAGACCAAAAGTGCGCTCCACCACATTGCGGGTTGCCCTATGTGCAGCATTGTACCTCCTCTCTGCTGGAGTTGCAGGGCTCAGGTAGGGCGTAAGCATATAGGTGCGCACAGCGTAGGCATTGTCTCCTGAATGCACAGAGAGTAAAATTAGTACTTGTGATATCTGACGTCACACTTACATCAATGCATAATTCTAAACTATCAAATTACCTAGTAGATGTCCTTCACCAAACTCCCCAGCTAGCAGTCTTGTGTGTATCCCGCTGTGGGGCAAGATGTAGGAGTCATGTGTACTCCCTGGGTATCTGGCCACAAGATCAGTAATGATGTAGGAGGCATTGCATAACACCTGTATGTTCATTGAATGATTATTTTTACGGTTGCAATACAAACACTCGCTGGCCAAAGGTGGACAGATTGCTACATGTGTCCCATCGATGGCACCTAGGACATGTGGGAACTGTGCTCTCTGGTAGAAATTAATTTTAGTTTGTTGTAATGCCTGTGGGGTGTTGGGGAATCTTATGTACAGTTGTATTCTGCTCAGCATGGCATTGAGAAATGCGTTGAAAAATCTAGAGAGGGCACCCTGTGATACCCCTCCAGCTGCTGCTATGACCCCTTGATAGCTCCCTGAGGCTAGTAGGTGCAGGGAGCATGTTACCTGCACATGGGTGGGTATGCTATTGGTCCTTTGTGTTGTGCGCTGCAGCATGGGTTGTAGCTCAGCTATCAGGTCAAGTATCATGGTTGAGCTTAACCTGTACTTCTCATAAATTTCCTCCTCAGTCTGGTCAAAAAGGGTTATGCGCACTCTAAAAATGCGCTCCTGTCTCCTCCTCCCTTTCCTCAAACCTGCCAAGATCCTCATTCTCCTTGCCATGACATAGAGTGCAGCCATTGTGGAAGTGCAGCTGAGGCATTCTGGGCCTCTTTATATAGGTTGCACCTGGTTACCACCTGGTTTCAATTTGTGGTAAATTGCATGTGCAAACGGCATTCTGTGAATAATCACAAATTGCGATTTTTTTATGCATCGCATTGCGAATTCGTTTTTGCGTGTCGCAATCTGCGTATCGCAAATAGTGTCCTGATCTAGTTGATCGCTATCTGCGAATCGCTAATCGGTGTCAAAAATAGCATTTTGCAATTAGCGATTCGGTAATTCATATCGCTATTTGCGAAACGCTGTTTGCGACACACAAATTCATGTCTCATTCGTAAAAATTAGCTATTTTGCGATTCCTTATTTTTGCACTGCGAATGACTTTCATACATCGCAAAAGGCATTTGTGTATTCGCAAACAGACGATTTGTGCGATTCGCACCGTTTGCAAATGCAAAAAGCTTCGATACATCTGGCCCCAAAACGTTTTGGTGGCCAATGCTTGTTTGCAGTTGGTATAAAAGTTATTTACTGCTTCTAAAATCTGTATCTTCGAATCCTTCAGTGGATTTTGATGATCAAGGTCTTAAAAAATTCATAAAAATACACTCTATTTTTATAAATTGGTGTCTTCTTTCTTTTGTGTCATGTGCATTTCTTGTTCTGTTGTTAGGTGCTGTTAAATGCTTTAAACATTGTTTGCTAAGCCTTACTGCTTGCAGCCATGGCCACCCAGGGTTGAGTTTAAGGTTAAGCAGACATGCTTGACTAGACCCAAGATGGTATTTACGAGTGTACTGCACGATAAGTCTACCTGGCCGTATCATATAGTACACTCAAATCCTCATATTGATTATGCACAAATGATAACTACAGAAACCAGATTTCCTCAGAATATAATTTGTGTGATTACCAGTTTTATCAGTAAAACTTTATGTCTGTGCAAATTGAGTGGCCTTTTCAATGGAAAATTTGCTGTCAATACCTGACAATGTGATAACATGCAATTACATTAAACCAGTTCTCCCGCCTCATGTTCATTGCAGGTAGGTGGGCTGCCAAAGTTTGTCATTCTAACAAATCAGTTGAGATTCTCAAAAGTTTGAGAAACATGGGACTAGAACAAGCTATTTCATGATCTACTCCTAAACCAAACTAATCATATTTGTTCACTTGTTCAGTATAGTTGTCATCGATTTTCCATCATAGTAGTTTTCGGGTCTCTCCAAAGATCTTAATTTTAGTTTTGCCCAAGTTCATTTTTAAGTCATTATTCCTGATATTCTTGTAGTTTTCACAGCTGAGATTGGAGGTCAGATGTGTTAGTGAAATTTATGATGAAAGCATTCTACGAGTAAGTTTCACTTGAAGCCAAGTTTTTTCATGTAAGGACCCAAGAAAGTGAAGCAGTGAGTGATTGATTCCCCAGTTCATGATTTTTTTCCCAACGCGTTCTGAGGTTGCCCTTATAGAACAGCAAAGAGTAATCTATATAGCAGACATACAGTGTCAGATGTTTTCTTAAAGTCGTATTTACTAATAGTCTCAGTGCAACAATACTGTATATTGTCGGAACGACCTTGCCTGAAGTTTTACTGAAAGGAAGTAGATTACAGTTGCTAGCTCAGTCGAAAATGGTATTCATCAAAAACTTGGAAAAAAACTTTTCTTTAGTGTTTAAGAGGGTTATAAATCAGCAATGTTTGGGGTCATTTGTTTGTCCTTTTTTAAACAATGGATGAATTATTGACCCGTTCCAGGACGAAGGAATTTGTTCTGGTTGGATAATGTTTAAAATAAACTAAGGCACAATAAACTCCAGAGGTCCAGATCGGATTTTAAGATGTTAATGAGCCTCTCATTGGCCCTGCCACACTAGATGATCTGGAACTTTTATCAGAGTAAGGATTTCATATCTTGAGCTTTCTAGAGAATGGTTGACCTAGTTAGAAAGTGCAAGTTGATTGGCTGCGTTGTTCAGAGAGATCATTGTTCTGTGTGTTCCACCCCCCGAACGGTATGGAGAAATCATTAGCACCTATATAGCTACCCATGACATGGCCTACTAATGACCATACCATTTTTACTTTGCTGAAGCTGGCTGCTAGATATAATCAAGACCGCTTTTTGGGTGTTATCCTTATTTCTTTCATTTTTCTCTTTTACCTTTTCTTTTCATCCTTCATCTGAGGGTCCCAATCAAGTGTAGGGGGTATTTTTGAATGTCTGTAAGCTGTTTGCAATGTGATCTTGTCTCAGAAATTAGGAGTCTTTTAAATTCACGTGGGGGTGAATTCTGTCAGTGATATGGGTGAAATATAATTAAGGGCAGAGTTTAATAATTGAAATGAACGATTCCCAATTAATAAGCAATAGACAAGTTGATACTAAGAATTAAAGGTTAACTTTTAAAATCTGAGCTCCACGTTTATCATACCTTATAATTATAAGCCTTCTTTAATCATCCAAAAATATCTAATGGGAGAGCTTTACAGATATTTGGCCTGAATCGGAACGAAAGTTACTGCAGAGGCAAGACCAAAGATTGGCTTTTTACTTTGCAGCTTTTTGTTTTACTTACTGCATAGTGAAGATGGGCTATGTTGTAGCACAATTTGACATAGGCAGTTGATTACTAGACTATATCCAGTTTACCTACACGAAGGACAACAGAAAGGTCACAGCACATTTTCCTTCAGTCTAGGTGGCTACGGTGGGTTTTCACGTTAACACATCCATAAAAGAAATATTTAAGACTGGAAACTTGGAAGTCTGTTAGAATTTTTCTGCTGTTGCTGCAATGTTGTGCATGCAAAAAAAGATAAACAAGTAATATAGATTTTGCCTGAACATTTATTTATATAGACTAAGGGCCTCATCACGACTTTGGTGGTCCCACCACGGTACCGCCAAAATGGGGAGGAAGACATCTTCATGCCAGTGGCATTTAACCCCACCATCGTATTGCAGTGTTCCCGCCAGGCTGACCGGCGGGAACATTGTACTACGACGTTCCCAACAGTGATATGTTACTGGCCTCGGGTCCCTCAAGGGAGCCGAGGCAAATACCGTAGCACCCCAGCACCCTTGGAATGCATTCCGAGGGTGCGGGGCAGCGGGGCCCCTGCAATGCCCAGGCCTCCAGCACTGGCTTGCCGCCAGCCTTTCCATGGTGGGATCCCTGCCATGTAAAGGCTGGCAGTAAGTAGGGTTGTGATCAGCACAGCAGTGCTTAGTTCATCGCTACCCTGGCTGAGGACAACACCGACCATTGTCAGCCCACCGGGAACCATGTTCTCGGTGGTGATGGTGGTCCCCTGGCGGTCTGACCCCCAGGTTCTTAATGTGGCCGTCAGACTGCTTGGACTGCAGCGGTCCGCCCGTCACCTCGAGTCTGGCACCAGACTCGTAATGACACCCTAAATCTTTTCCCTCCCACTTGAGGTGTACTACTTGCCACTTTATTAAAGGAGCACGCAGATCTATAAGGGATTTACTGCACTTGATAATATAGTTCTGCAACAATGGTACGTTGTGTAGATTCACATGTGACTGACCATACCTCCAGATACATCACATTTAGTATTTCGCACATGATCAGAATCCAACTAAAATGGTAAACAATAAGGCTGTAAAAGAATAAGATCCACTGAAAGTGGAAAAGAGCCCTACTGTAGGCCTCGGGAAATTTAGGTAGTACAGCTTTGCTGTTTAAAGCCAGAGTCTATGGGCCTAATTACGAGCAGACTTGCGGTGGCAGTCGGACCACATTACGAGGTTGGCAGGCAGACCCGCCAACCTACCACCGTCTCCGCCAAGATCTCCTATCCTGGTGGTATGACGGCAGGGCAGGTTGTAATCAGCAAGGGCAGCGCTGACTTCAAACCTGCTGATTACAACCTTGTTCTCTGCCAGCTATTCATGTTACAGAACAAGTGCAGGGCCCCCCCCCAACCATCACCCTTGTAGTGCTGGTGCCCCCTGCGTGCATCAGCCTTGCTGCCAGCTCTATTATGAGCCAGCGACAATGCTGCAGCACCGTTTCCACCCGTGAGCCCAGTGGGAAAGTTGTAACAGGGTCAGAGGGGAGACAGCCACCTTGACGACCGGTAGTCTTTTCACCAACGGTCTGCTGATCGCCAAACTCATAATCAGGCCCAATTGTTGATATGTAATCTTGAGATAGCTGTGTCATCTAATGCCGCTGTCTCTAAGAGCTGTGCAACACAGAAGTTACTTGTTCTACCTGAGTTATCTTTATGGGGAACTTTGTGTAACCTGAGTGATAGAGCTGCTGTTCTAGGGCTGTGCCTATAAGTCGTGGTTTAGAGTCTATGATGTTGGTGTATCCCGGGGAATAACGACTGTCTGAAACAACTGCATGGCAAGGTAAAGTAACCTGAATGAAAGCTAAGCTGTCTAAGACTGACAGCAAGAATCCCACTTTCTGACTGACACCAGTCAGTGCAAGAGTGATCTTACCCTGTGACACTAGCCTCCCACTCACATTGAATTAGGATTCCCACCCTCCTTAGGGCCAGAGTTTCCACACGTAAAAACAAACGCTGAGAAGGATGCCATGCTCCCACCATGACACTATGGCCCTCATTACGAGTCTGGCGGTCACATGACCGCCAGGCTCGCAGTGGCACTCCCACCGCCAACAGACTGGAGGTGGGACCTCCACATTATAACTGTGGGGGAGCCGCCACGGTTGGACCACCGACAACGCCAGACTGCTGCAAGCCGGCAGCCTGGCGGTCTCAGAGGTTTTCATCCTCCAGGGTAGCGCTGCTTCCAGCGCCGCCCTGGGGATTGGAATCCCCATTTGCCAGCCTTTTGCATGGTGGTTTACACTGCCAAGGAAAGGTTGGCGGAGTGGGGGAACCGGGGGGACCCTGGGGGCCCCTGCACTGCCCATGAACTTGGCATGGGCAGTGCAGGGGCCCCCATGCACAGCACCGTCAAGCATTCCACTGCCTGAATTACGGGCAGTGGAATACATGACAGGTGCTGCTGCACCCGCCGCACCACCACATTGGCACCAGCTCCATTAGGAGCTGGCGTCAATGTTAAGGCCCTGCAGTGAAGTCCTATTATAGCCGGCAGGGTTCAGGCCGCACAGGTGGTCTGAAGGCGGGAAGAGTTTGGCGGGCGGCCTCTGCTGCCCACCAAACTCTTAATGAGGGCCAAAGTGATGCACCCTCATAATACAAGCACAAAGCCAAGATTGTCCTGTCTATCAATGTCTGTTGTTTTAGTTGGATGGCCTACAGGCCATTATGGCAGTGCCAGAAGGGCTGGTCTAAAAGATCAGTGTGTGGGGGTTGGTTTTTTGTCCTATATTTAGGTGCCCAATTTTGTTACTGTTTATTTCCCTGTTACTAGCACAAAATTGCCTTCAAGAAGCACAAACGCATACCTTGGAAAACCTAGACACCCTGTCTTTGCAAGTTCAAAACTGCCTCTAGTTAGAATTGTTGGCCATGTTTTTCGCTATCTGACTTGCTAATGGAGGATACTTTTATTTTGGTGCCCTGGTCTAATTTCTGTCCCAGTCCAATCCTGGTTGTATTTCCCTGTTGAGACATTTTCTGCCATTACTACGGTGACAGATAAAACTGTGTGCTTCCATGCCACCAAAGTGTGTTTACTTTGAGTCGGGTCTCCGGAAGCCTTCACCTATTTCATAGACAAACCTTTTTATTGGGCAAGACTCTTCGAGACCAGGACTGTTGAGATTGATATAATGACGCCCGAAAGAGAAAGAACATTGAGGGCATGCGCGGTGGGCGTGAAGGAATACATTGTATTGTTGTCCCTCAGACTTCTGCCAGTAGTCGTGTTGTCAAAATACAATGAATAAAAGCTTCAGGACATGAAGTTCTCATTTGCCGTATCCCTAGATCAACAAACGCTGTAGGGTTTGTTTGGACGTGGTTCCAAGATTGCATTTTGGATTAGCCTGGTTTCTTTAGTGGAGAGACGCTGCCATCGTGCGGGCATTTATGGTAGAAATAAGCGAGCCTTTTCAGACTGGCCATTGGTGACAAATAAGATATACATAGGCATAGCCAAAATGTCTTTCTTCGATGCCCTTTCAGGCTAAGCTAAACATTAACTGCGAAGCCGCCAATGAATGCTTCGAAGTCTGAAGTGCAAGCAACTTTAAAGGCAAATGAGTAAAACCTGCAATGTACATAACGTCATCCACTCCAACAAATATAAGATTGCATGTCGGCCTCCTTCCACAGGGCTACCTTCAAGTGATCTTGCACAGCCTTCCCACTGCTTCTTCTAGACACTCCTTAGAGAGCTCTTGCGAGAATGAATAGTGTGTGGGCCTCCTCGGTGTTTTAAGTTGCTTGAAAATGTTTGTGGGGCCCTGGGGTTTGTGGCTTGAAAAGCCTTCACAGGAGGCTGGGCCTATTTAAATGATACATGTAAAATAACGTCCTGTGTTTGACACATTCATAAATGGGGTCTCGTTGCACAAACCGTAATCAAAATATATTTATTTTATGTTTTATTTAATGGTTTATATAGCATATATAAGTGATAAAAACTTGACTAGTTATTTTTTGTACGGGACAATACATCCATTATTGGGTTGGAGCGTAGTAATGCTTTAGGGATTCCGCTTGAGAGAGTGCTTTATCAACTACTATTGCCAGTTTAAAGATTCCTTTGAACATAATCGGGCTGGTTATGGTTCATTGACCGATGCATTCCTCCTAGTTCAGGACTTTTATCAAAGAGAAGACATTTTAGATGAGATTGAGCCTCCCTTAGCTAGGCATCTATTTCTATTATTTCGATTTGGGACCCTCCCCCTACATTCTTTTACGGCCAAATGGACCAAGAATACGACTGCGGCTGATGGCAGTGTCCGGCATGTGACACCCTCTAAGAAACTACTGAGCACGTATTGTTATTCTGTCCGGCCCATATGGCCAGTAGGCATCACAGGATTTTTCCATTATGCCGGACCTCGGGCACTAGAGGGTACAAAGTTGCCTGTATGATGCTCAGAACAAGTCTGTAAAACCTATGATCTTTGCCATTACTCCTTTTCTGTTGATCATGTGGAGAGCTAGGGCAAAGATCTGTGCGGCTCTTAAGTCAAAGTAACCCCCCTAATACATATGTTACATTGGGCACCTTTGTAACCCATTTTAATCAAGTACTCGTGGTCTGGAACCTTTTATTTTTTTTGCAATTGATTTTATCTTCTTAATGTAATTTTCGTGTTCTTAGCTGTAGATGAATTAGTGATTAACCAGTGTTTTTTTTTACATGCATACGGGGACTCTATTTATGTGTATGTAGTGTTCGTTCAAATTTATTTATGATGATGGTTTTATTGTATTGTTTTTAAAACAGCCGAAATAAAGTATTGAATACTCATACGCTTTAGGCCCTGGATCACCAATGGTAAACAACAGTAGCCACTTGACACTTAGTCCCTGTGTCACAAAAGAGACTTCTGGTGACAGCGTTGCATCACTAGCATGGAAAGGAAGGTAGTTTCTTTTTCACTGGCGAATGACAGAAACAGTGGGCCTCATGCGCCCTTTTCCAATGTCTTTTTTTTGTTTTGACAGGAATTGGCACTGGAAGGCCCTGGCCCTCTTAGAACAGTGGGCCTGCCTGTCACACAGAAGAGTAATGGAATCTGAGACCGCTGTCTGCCTTCGCCCAGTAAAATGTCATGTTTACTTGTAACATACACCTGCCCCGTGAGTGGTCCCTGTGGCTGAGGACAGCGTCCTTATTACAGTGGTGACGAATCGATGTTCCTGCATGTGCCTTTATGCCCCACAATTCAACGTCAGTTGACAGCCTTCAAAGTAAGCAAGCCCCTGATAAGAGTGGGTCTGTCAGCAGCAGAAAGGAGTTGCGGGTTCATTGATGCTGTAGTGGATAATAGTGGTGCTGCCCTATTTGAACTTGCCTTTGCCGTCTGAAAACAGTGGTGAAGGTCAAGGAGGGCTGTTTCTTGCTCTATTATCACTTTCTGTATGTCTCTCTAGTACTAGACAGCAAGCGTGCCTCCTCTGCTAGGGCAGAGGCGCATCGCCCCCCGCCAGCAGCAGCAGCAGCTGCAAACCATTTACTTAAAAACGATAATGAACTATGTTTTTTTTTTTTTTGGTAAAAGGGGCGGGGCCACAGGCTGTGCACTCCCCCTCACTATGCAAGTATGCGCATTAGGCTCTCTCCAACCCGGCACTGTGTTGCCAGGCTTGAGAGAGCAGCGACAGACTCCCAGTCTGTCTGGGAGCACCCTGGGTGGGCGCTCCCAGCCAATCCTAACGCTGCTCTGAGCAGGATTGGCTGCAGGGAAGGCCAGAAACCCATGTTCTTTATCACCTGAGTAGGGGTGGGAGCAACCCCCAAATCGATAGGCCAGCAGTGAGAGAGCCCCAGAGTTGAGGTTGATTGCCAATCATTAAAACTTTGGGTTTGTTCCCATTTAACTTTAAAGAGTTGTTATTCACCCAGGTCGCCATACTAGTAAGGCAAGAATTAAGAGTAGCTGAACTGAGATCTTCACTGGAGGACTGGGATACAATAATTGATATATTATCCGCGTAGTTCAGGAGCAAAGGGAAAAGAAACAGAGGTGCCGCAGGGGATGATGCACTTGTGATGCAGGTATGGCCTTTGTGGCTCCTGGAGGACGATTGTGCTGCAGGTGCTGCTGTGTGATGGATTCCAGCCAGACACCTTAATGAAGAGTCTGCTCAGCAGCACCGACCTCGTTCCCACATATCGCCGGAGTCTTCAAGCTGGTCCAAGCCCTAGAGTTGGCTTACTGAGACAAGCAGAGGAAGTCTGTAAAAAGCCAACATCTTTGTGCTTATGTACCCACTGGTTGAAGCCACAGATTAATGCCAGTTATGTCAATGGCAGATACACTTTGTTTGACTCACTATCCAATGAAAACTGGCAAGGACCATGAACATAGACAAGTACACAGTACGTTAGCTAAAGGAGTAATGTCCAAAATTCCAGTCTCAAATTATGGACCCTTCAAGGTCTGCAGCCTAATGTCGTGGACATGGAACTCTTGTGGCTTCTACTCCTTCACCACCATGGCCGCCATGCTTCTTCCGATGGAGTCTGATTTTACACTTCCCATGTCTGATCCACTTTATTATGCAGGGGACAAAACAGAACATTCTCCGCACAGTACGGATATGTGATGCCTCCGACTACGTCCTGTAGTTTAGCCCATTTTTTAAAAAGATAACACTCCCATTTGCTTCGGTGCCATTGGACCAAATGAAGAAAACATAAACCAAACACTCGTTAGGTTGCTTGGTAATCACATTTTTTTTTTGGATTGCTATAAGGTCCCTTTCTCTTCACTATCTAATTGTACACTTTTCCTTACTTTCTGCTTAGCGGGAGGAGGGGCAGCTTAGGAGTAGAGGCAGAGGACAGAAAAGGAGAGAGCGACAGAGTGAACTTTGAGGTATGGTTAGAGACAGAAAGGAGTTTAAAGTGAGAGGTGAGGTATAGAAGATGAGGTAGAGAAAGAGGTGAGTTTGAGAAAAAGAGGACTTATAGAGATAGAAAATTTAAGGTGAGATAGAATGGGGTGGGAGAGAGAGTAGTTAAGAGAACTGTTGAGAGAGAATTGAGGCAGATAAAAGTGAGGTAGAGAGAATTTAGGTAGAAGAGAGCAAATGTGAAGCAGAATGAGAGAGGTGTGGGGTAGAAAAAGATGAAAGAGTGAGAGAGTTTAGGTGGAGAAAGTTGAGGTAAAGTGAGGACAGATGTGGGTGTGTGAGGGAGAAAGTTGTAGAGAGAGCGGTAGATGGGCAGCGGGCTAGCGGAGTGGGATAGCAGGCATTGAGGTAGAGCTGGTGTTCGAGGGGGGTGAGACAGAGGGAGTGAGGTAGGGGTGGATAGGTAGACGTACGTAGCAAGTGGGATGTTTCAGACGGCAGTGAGGTATAGGGAGATGTAGCGGTAGGGAGGGAGAAAGAGAGAGAGGGAGAGAGAGAGAAAGAGAGAGAGAGAGAGAGAGATGAAGAAGTAAAACGCGGCCAGCCCCACCTTAATATTTTTTACATATTTGAGAGATGGAAGATAGTTTCAACACTGTGGTATTTATTTTCTGTTTAAGGTTGAGAACCCTATTAAAAATATTCAAGTAGATCACAAAAGAAGTATGTTTGGGAGGTCTTCGAAAACATTTTTTTTTAGACGCTTTCTTACATGCGCATTTGGTTTCATTCTTATTTCGATAGGTATTTTGTTTCATCATCCCTCCCCCCCCAAAAGAAAATCTCCTTGGGTTCATATTTTTCAACCTTGGAATCTGTAATGCGTCTGTAGAGCAGAAGTGTAGACTTAGAAATTATTTTTGTGACTGTATTAAAACACTTGGGCCTGATTTATACTTTTATAGCGACGCATTTGCGTAATGTTTTGATACAAAAGCGGCGCAACCTTACAGAATATAATTGAATTTTGGAGGTTTGCGCAGCTTTTGCGTAAGAAAATGACACAAATGCGGCGCTAAAAAAGTATAAATCAGGCTCTAAATTACCTTATGCTGTACTGGCGTAAATTCATTTGTTCTGCCTTAGACTCAATATTATTCACATAATTAATTTCTTATTTATTTTTGTTGTTGCAGAGGTCGTTCCTAGGAAACCAGGAGATACAAACAGTTAAGTGGGTCAAACTCTACCTTTGTATCTCAGATTATCATTGGAATTGGATTACTCTTGTGCCCCAGAATTAGACTGCATCCGTTTTAAGTAGCTGATCATGTTTTTTTTAACCTGCCCTCTTTATTCCCCATTTAGACCTCCGGAATCTAGGATGCTCTTATGTTTAAAAAATTCCTTCATGTCTCTAAACTCGATGTTGGGCAGTTATAAATGTTTTTCATTCTTATCAACTGTCCTTGTCCTTTTAATGACTTGCATTTGCATATTTGCATATATTTCACAAAAACGCAAATATTCCTTACTTAGTACTTAGCAGAGATTCCAAAATCAATAATTACATTTGGGTGATTTACAGATAAATCAAATTATTTTCTCTATCTCTAGATCCCTGCGTGTGTGGTAAGGTATGTGCTGAGCCAAAAGCTGAAATGTATCATCCCTTCAAACATATATCGACTTCTAAAGTTTCCAAAGATGTTTTATAAGTTGTGTACAGCTACAAATATGGGGGGCGAAGATTTGTTTTTGAGGTTATTAAATTTAATGCTGCCCCTCCGGACAATGCTAGGATTACTTCCAGGTAATCATCAGTACTCTATGCCCCTTCTTTATCATCATAACCCTTTTACATTGGGTTCGGACCTCACTCTGGTAGGTCCTTGGCAAGCATAAAACTTTTTTTTTAGAAAACCCTACCCCCGATAAACAACCACCTTTATTGCAGTCTGCCTTGCAAAAATACTAAGACAAGATGCGCCTCATGGCCCAGTGAATAGTGCTTCCTCCTGTGATAAGGAAGAGGAGGACTCAGGGTAATAAATATTACCTGTAAGTAAATCAGGTATTACTTCCTTGTTCCTCTTCCTCTACACAGTCTTTAATAATAAGGATACGTTTCGCTAATCAGTTGGTACTTATAAGAAAAAATGCTTATAGGGTTAAAGAGTGCAATGCACACAATATGGTTTAATGCAGGCCAACAGCCAACAAAAAACAAGCACTCTAGGACACCAGGCAAGGAAGTGCTGTAGCCAGGAAGGGCGAAACAGAGCAGAGAGGTAAACAAGCATTTGCAATGCAATGCAATGGGTATCGCGTTTGCTCGAGTTAGAGCTATTAGCGTTGTAAATTTCTAATTGGACTTTTCTTGCCACATAAATTAAAAATGAAAAGAAAAACAGTTGACATAAGCAAGTCAATTCAAAGCGTCACTGGAGCACGGGTGTGAAGGAGAGACACAAAAGGAAAAAATAAGTTTTCTCACACAATTATCTGTGTAACAAGGTCGATAGCCAAGGCAGTAACAAAACTGCCTCAAGGAGTGACAAACATAAAGCATTTACCAATGACAACAAAGGATTTTCCAACAGCATTCCCATGAACGAGTGATAGTGATAGGTGTGCGGTGGGTGTGGTTAAAAGCCCACAGATAGATTACAACATGCCAGAGCGCTTGCGTGCTCAACCTAAAATGGCAGAATCCACTGTCACACAAAGGACGAGAGTCCTAAAGGAAGTAGAGGAATAAGGAGCCCAGATAGCAACCCTGTAGATTTCTGCACTCCCTTACACTCTGCCCACGAGTAACCACTGCCTATGTGGACCTACCATAAACACCCAAAGGCAGGAATCCCCACTGAATTCGTAAGCCAACGCAATGACAAATCAAATTCACACTCCCATAGTGGAATCAAGAGACTTACCAAGATGAGCAAAACCAAAGCCCACAAACAATACATCTGTCATGTGGATGGCTTCCTTACACGACAGGTAAATCCTTAAAGCCAGTCCCACATCCATGGAATTAAAATTTAATCCAGGCAGATCAAGCTTGTAAAGAAGAATGACGGGAAGAACGATATGCTGAGTAATGTGAAATCTACACTGAGATAAATACCACTGAGCTCTTAGTCAAAGTGATTAGGACCAGTAAGCAATATTAATGATCAAAACTTTAAGACCTAGTAAGACTAAGGCCCTCATTATTTTAATGGCGGTAATGACCACCTACCGCCGCAGTGACGGCCGCCAAAACACCATCGCTGCGGCTACCTACCATCCGCCATGTTATGACCGTAGCTGGAATTCCGGCTACGGTCATGGCGACGGATGGCAGTAAGGTGGCGCTGCAGACCGTATCACGATCCATGATACAGCCTGGTGGTGTTCTGCTGGAAGACGCAGCAGCGCCACGTCCCGTCTCCTGCCGGAGGACCCCCTGCAAGCAGGTACGTCGGGTGCTCCGACACACGAGGGGGGTCGGGAGTGTTATGTGTGTGTGGGGGGGTGTATGTGTCTGTGTGCGTGCATGCGGGTGTGTGGCGTGTGGAATGTGTGTGTGCATGAATGGGTGTGAGTGTATGTTGTGTTGTATGAATGCATGTATGCTTGTATGTATGTCAGTGTGTGTGAATGTGTGTGTGAATGTATGTATGCATGCGTATGTGAATGTGGGTATGAGTGTGTGTATGCAGGTAAGTCAGGTGCTCCGACAGGGGAGTGGGGGTTGTTGTGTGTGTAGGGGGGTGTATGTGTCTGTGTGAGTGCATGCGGGTGTGTGTATGCATGTGTATGTTGGTGCATGAATGTGCATGTCTGTCATGGTGGGGTCAAAAGGGGGAGGGTGGGGGAGGACTGTGAAGGGGGAGAGGGGAATCAGTGTCAGGGAATAGTGCCTACCACCATGGCTTTCGTGGCGGTAAGGAAGCCACGAAAACCATTGCGGTAGGCGGGGTCAAAATCCTGTTGGTGGGACAGTGACGGCCGCCTGGCGGACGGAGTGGTACATTGGCGGTTTGGCTTGAGCCAAACCGCCAATGTCATATTTTGGGGAAAGTTGGAAGTACCTTTCTCCAAAACACCGCCAGGGTTGTAAGGAGGGCCTAAGTGTTAAAAAGGTGCAACTATCAGAGCCCTAAGATTGTCGGGTAGATTCCAAAAATGAAGGACTGACCTATGGAGAAGATATGACTTATATGCATTCTCTGCAGCCACCCATCATCCAGGAGGTCTCATAAACACCCATTCAGCTGCAAACTGGGATTAGATATAGAACTTCACCCCTTACAAATTTAAGTACTCACAAAGGAACACAAACCAAAGGAGAAAAGGAATGTGCCTCCTATCAAACACAAAAATACGTCCAATGCTCAGAGAAGACTTTAAAAGTTGCTGGGTTTCAAGACTGCTGCAAAACATCACACCTTCACATTAGCCCTAAACACACCAGACATAGCTTCTCAACCTTCATGCCTGATGACTGGAGAACAAGGACCACAGAGGTGGAGAAAGAGACAGAGGAAGATTCCATGCTGGACTTAGGGAAATTAGACCATCTCATTTGGTTAGGTTTATAGAGACCATTTCCTGCCTGACCTTCGGAAGGACTCTTAGAAGGAGATGAAATGGCGGGGAAGCAAATAGCAAACTATTCAGCCAACAGAAGCATGTAACATCTACTTTCCAAGGCCCCTCGATCTCCTCCTAGAGCAAAAAGCAGGTAGCTAAGCATTCTGTCTGACCCAAACATTTTCAGTCAAGGGAGCCACCATTATCCTACTGAATACTAAAAGAGCTTAGGATGACTAGAAAAGTCAACAGAAGATAGGAGTCAACAGAAGATTGGAGTGCACAACTTCGTGCATTCTCCTGAATGTTCTTGAGTCCTAAATGTAGGATGCCATGATGGAATCCTGAGGAGTCTCATCCCAAAATAGAAGAATGTGCACCCAGTGAACCAGGGCAAGAGATTGTGCGGGAATAGATGTAACATTTAGCCCCTTGATTGTCCATTCGCATCAGAAAAGGCAACCCCTGATCCAAGTAGCAAAAAACTGAGTGATCATCCAAACTGGAGGACATACCAGTCTTTGGTGGAAAGCACAGACCCTGAGCTGACAAAGAAATAAGGGGTTCTACTACATTTTGTTGCATGACATCAAAGTTACCTCAAGTCAAAAGGCAGGACTCCGAACAGATACGGCCCCAAAGTACTACAAACCACAGGAAGCACTAACTGAACAGCTCCACAGGCAGTTGATTAAAACTATTATCCAGATTTATGAATGTTCGATAATCCCTGGGAGCCACCAAAAAGAGAATGACCTGCAAAAAGATCAGTCAAAACCTGACATTCCTTATGAATGCCTTTATCCAGGCCAGTTCTGTTTTGGAACCAGAAAGAGTGAAGATTACACTCCTATTTCATTCCTGCAGGGGAACTGGCACTTGCACTGGCACTATTTATGCCAAGACAAAGAGAACTTGAAAAGGTAGGACCAAAACCCTATGACAGAAGACCCTCACGGTCTGGACTCCCTTCTCTGATATTGTGTTTGAGTTGACAAGATCCATTGTCTCCTAAGGTAGGAGCTCGAAATTCAATGACAGCAGGAACAGAGATGACAAACATAAGGGACATGTTTACTCTCTCTTTCACTAATATATTAAGTCCTTCACTGAGCCTAAAATGGAGGAGTAATACTTGTTTACTAACCCGAAAGTAATGGACAACTGGCTTGTAATGGTGTCTCCAGAATCAAAGCTGGAGGTCCTGGATAGAATGGTGCAGGCTGTGAATTGTAAACGAAAAGTCATGTCCTTTGTAGTATCAAAGAAACAGAATTGGTCCTTGGTGTGGTTACTTCAGTGTTGCAAAGTCTCTGTTCCTTAGGTTTGTATGTCATTTAATCTGATGATTAACAGGCAGAAACTTCTTAGCTTTCCTCTCACGCTCTGCTTTGGAAAGTTAACCCAAGGCATCAGGAGATCCACCCAGGAAACCAATGCCACTCCCTTTCTGAAAGGCACTTTGTGTGAAGGGATGAATAGGTCCTAATGCCATCTTTACCCCTGAATCCTAGAGAATACTGGAGAACTCTAGAACAGCGGTTCCCAAGCTGTGGTCCGGGGACACCTGGGGGTCTGTGAAGCCTCCTCAGGAGGTCCGCGAATGCTTAGAAATTTAAATAATATTAACAGATTAGGTCTCCAGCTTTCAGTAATGACTCAGTGGGGAGGGGGATTCCAAAAATGATTCAGTGGGGGTCCAGTAATGATAAAGTGGGGGTCCACAGATGTCAAAAGGATGGGAACCACTGCTCTAGAGTGTAGCCATTGTTTATCACTAGCAACACCCAGGCATTGGAAATAGAAAACTTCCAAACACTAATGGAGCTTTTCACCAGGGTGGAATAAAGCAATGATTCAGGAGGTCACAAGCCTGGTTAGTCATGAAGCCGTCTTCTGAGGGAAGCATAAATTACTTCTGAAGGGACAGTAAGAACCAGTTCCTCAACTTCTGATGCCAGATGGAGAACCAGAGGTAGGAGTGAACAGAGTCTGGGATTTTTGAGCTTTAGGAAAGGAGAAGCTGAAGTCCTTGTTTGAAAAGGCAACACCAGCTTATCATTCTCCACTGACTACGTCACAAATCTCCTTAACTTCTGTCCAAAAACCTGTGCCCAGAACAGAAATGCATCTACTATTGCACAGATATCTGTCAGAACCACTGCTCAGCTATAAAACCATATCCTACTCCAGCTGTTTCTCCACAATTTTTTAGCCATCAGCAAAGCTTGAATTATGCAGCATAATTATCAGCGTAAGGCAAAAATGGTTAGCCAATGCACCCCTTCAGGGACATCTCTACATTCCTGTCGACAGGATCTGAAGGGACTTAGGGCCTGATTTAAATCTTGGCGGAGCAAATACTCTGTCACAAATGTGACAGAAATCCCGTCCGCCTTATTACGATCGCCATAGGATATCACGAGTTGTAATAAGGTGGATGGGAAATCCATCACGTCTGTGATGGAGTAGCCCCCTCCCCCAGGATCTAAATCAGGCCCTTAGAGTCAGATGTGCTACGCTTTATAACACTCGCAAAAGGCTCCAATTAGGTAAATCTGATGGTTTGAGACCAGTAAAAAGCGTTTTTTAAATGTATTAAACACATTTTATGATTCAGAACACTTTTTCTGAATAACAAATGTGTCTAGAAATGGTTACCTATTCAGTATTTGGGATAAGCGTGTTAGCTCTTTACCTCCAAATAACAAATTGGTACGCTGTGTATCAATGGTTTCTGGTCGTAATTCTGGTTCCAAACCCTCGATAGATTACTGACTACCAAATTGGGTTTGTTGACTTATTCTGAAAAGTGAAAGAGTCCTTTTGGGATCCCTTCCTCTTTGTAAATTGTGGTGGAGATTAAGCGGGCGTTGGCAGAAGTCCAGGGGGCCAGTGGCAACTCTCAATGAAGTTTTTCAAAACCTTAGTATCGAGCTGCTTTAAAAAAAAAAAAATGTTTTCAGGTTTGAAATGCAAAGACAGGCATGGTGGTCTGCTGTCCCTTGCAGGCCACTATCCCTGTCTTTCCAGCTAGTCGGAGGCAGTTGCATTATGCAACCTAGCTAAAGAATATGTATTGAGCAGGATGTTTTGTGACCCCTCCAAATCGTTATTTTACAAAGTGACCAATTAGTACATAGGTCGGTTTACAAAATAATTTAGTGGTCACAAAACATAGGAAAACAAATTGTGACTGCTTTTTGCTGCCACAGAATTTAGCACATATGGACGCAAATCCTTGACATGACATTAGTAAAACAATATATGCAGTCAGGAGAGCCAGTGCTTCCCTATACCACCTTTTGGAACATGTATGGTGGAAACGGTATCTGCTCTCCCTGAAAACACGAGACAAGTAACAAGGGTCCGAAGTGTGTTTTCTACCCTCAATAGTTTCAACACAGAAATCCAGAGAGCTCGGTAGCAATCACATACTCACCCTCTTGTCACTGCCGCCACAAACATAGAAGTTATGTACCCAGCTGCCCCACCGACCCGGAAGTACACCTCACTAACACCAGAAGAGGACTCAATCAACCAAAGATGCAACGAGTGGTCCAAGCTCAGACACCAATCCCAATACACGAAGCGGCATCAACCAGGGACGAGAGGGCGCACAGTGCAGAGTCCCTGGCCGGCAGAGAACGGTGATTGGCGGGCATCCACTCCGCCCACAACCAAAGGCCCCTGACGCTGTTGATTATCTGAACTCCCACAATGCAGCAGTGGCGAGCCGTCAGGTGACAGGAACTGTACATAAGACAAAAGACGATTTGTCACATCTTCCAGTTGAACTGGACATAGGGACAGTAAAAAACATGTTGGGCTGCAATTAAGAGTGCCTTTGTAGGGTAGGTTCTAGAGGGAGAAGTTTTAAAAGTTTCTTTTTGAAAGATGTTTATGCTTGCCATAGGCCTGTCAATGGGACGTTGTACCTAATGTGTACACACTGTGATGAAGAAGAGGAGCGAGGATGTTAGGCCCGGGAGTAATTTTAGTTACACTGGAGTAATCGGAATAATTTTGGTAATTCGGTGTTACTGTTTGACGCAGAATTACCAATAGTTTGGATAGTTAAGAAGTAATTTCAGGGAGAAATTAGCACAGAAACAAGGAATTTAGCAAGCACGAGCAACTGCTCGCACTGCTGTTCATGTTGTTTTGGAGTCAGCACTATTTTCTTAATGCAAAATGTACCTTCATGTCCATTTTAGACACAAGGGTGCATTTTGTGCTAAGAAACTAGAGCTAAATGCCAGGAGTACGTTGCGGGGAGAAAATTCTACCCCAAGATCACATTTAGCAAGCACTGCTGCTTGTGCTGCTTTTCATATTCTGTTGCATTTAGGTCTATTTCTTAGTGCAAAATGAAACCTCAAGTCCATTTTGGACAAGAGGGAGAATTTTTGTGCTAAGAAAATAACGCAAAAATGCAGATTTACTTTTCTTGTGTAATTCTGCGTAATCTGGTTGATTTTTTAGGTAATTCCACATGCTTATGTTACCCGGAGGTATGTAAATTATGCCCACCCCCTAGAGGAGGTAATGGAGAGTCCTGCTCGAGAAAAGAGTGACGAGTGACCTCGCCTTTATTACAATCTCCATGAAATATTTCACTTGTCTAAAGACATCCTTTACCCAAGCCAGACACCTCAAACCAGCAATGGTGATCATGTACCATTAACACTTCATGCAACTAGGACATGGAAAAAAGACCTTGTGGAAACCATGGGATGAACGTAATCCATCTCTGGGAGCCTCGCTAACCAATAGTGAACTATTTACGGCAGATTCTGACCAAGCATTGGCCCTCAAAGTCTAATGAGTGAGTAAAGCGGTCTCGGACAGAGTCCTATCACAGACATGTCTTTGGTTCCCATCTACTCCTTTTTAGAGGGCTATCCTTAGGCTTTACACATTCTATTTTGCAGACCTTTCCCATCTCTACAAACCTGCTACGCATGCTTACATTATTTTCACTTTTGTACCTTTTTCAACCTCCTACAACTTCATCTCTTGTGTTTCCTATTCCCAACAGTTAAACAGTCAAACAAAATATTTTAATATAATCAGGCATAGATTTACTAAGGCTTTGCGCCGCTACTCGTGTAACACATTCTGGCAAGAACAGAAGCATGCCATTTACTGCTGAGTGCAAAATAAGTATTTTTCACAGAGCAAAAATGCTTTGGGTCCAGGATAACGTTACTGTAGTGAATAACCACAACTTTTGATACAGAGTCCGATCTACTCAGATGGCAAGACTGGGCTTTGCGTTAAACATTAATGTGTAAGTGAGGCATGCGCAAACAAGACAAAATATATACGTTTCTCAAAAAAGACACATTGCATATGTGTTGCATTGCAAAGCACATATCCACTACCTGGAACCTTCTGGATTTCTGCATAGAAATGTGTACTGAACTGTATGACTTGGGCACAAATCCCGTGATAGACAGCGCACAATCACCTGTATGCGACTGTGCAAGGCTGCACTGTTGCACAACCTTGTTTGAGCACTAGCCCGGTGGATGGCACTAGCCGGGTGGATGGCTCTAGCCCGGTGAATGGCACAAGCCCGGTGGATGGCTCTAGCGCGGGGGATGGCACTAGCCGGGTGGATGGCTCTAGCCGGGTGGATGGCACTAGCCCGGTGGATGGCTCTAGCCCGGTGGATGGCTCTAGCCCGGTGGATGACACTAGCCCGGTGGATGGCTCTAGCCCGGTGGATGGCACTAGCCCGGTGGATGGCTCTAGCCCGGTGGATGGCACAAGCCCGGTGAATGGCACTAGCCCGGTGGATGGCACTAGCCCGGTGGATGGCTCTAGCCCGGTGGATGGCACTAGCCGGGTGGATGGCACTAGCCCGGTGGATGGCTCTAGCCCGGTGGATGGCACTAGCCCGGTGGATGGCTCTAGCCCGGTGGATGGCACAAGCCCGGTGGATGGCTCTAGCCCGGTGGATGGCACTAGCCCGGTGGATGGAACAAGCCCGGTGGATGGCACTAGCCCGGTGGATGGCTCTAGCCCGGTGGATGGCACAAGCCCGGTGGATGGCACTAGCCGGGTGGATGGCTCTAGCCCGGTGGATGGCACAAGCCCGGTGGATGGCACTAGCCCGGTGGATGGCACTAGCCGGGTGGATGGCACTAGCCCGGTGGATGGCTCTAGCCCGGTGGATGGCACAAGCCCGGTGGATGGCACAAGCCCGGTGGATGGCACAAGCCCGGTGGATGGCTCTAGCCCGGTGAATGGCACTAGCCCGGTGGATGGCACTAGCCCGGTGGATGGCTCTAGCCCGGTGGATGGCACTAGCCCGGTGGATGGCACTAGCCCGGTGGATGGCTCTAGCCGGGTGGATGGCACAAGCCCAGTGGATGGCTCTAGCCCGGTGGATGGCACAAGCCCGGGGTATGGCACTAGCCGGGTGGATGGCACTAGCCGGGTGGATGGCTCTAGCCCGGTGGATGACACTAGCCCGGTGGATGGCTCTAGCCCGGTGGATGGCACTAGCCGGGTGGATGGCACAAGCCCAGTGGATGGCTCTAGCCCGGTGGATGGCACAAGCCCGGTGGATGGCACAAGCCCGGTGGATGGCACCAGTAACAGGCCAGTCTTTTTATCTATTATGCAGTGCTGTGTTTCACCCTTGTGAAATGCAACAAAGCACATTTAGTTGCTGGACTGCATTGTATAAAAATGTATAAATAAGGACCTTAGTCTGCAGTTGGAACCAGGAGGCCACCACTTCGGAGGGAAGAACAGAGGGCATAGAATATATCTTTTTTTCGGATAGACAGGAACTTATACATCTAGGAACGTCCCTTTTACTTCCACAAAAGCCACCTTATTGAAATCATAATAAAAAACGACAGTTGCTATTTAACAAAACAACTTTTATTTTAATATAAAAAATAGACTCATACAACAGTTTCAATTCTTCATAGCATAAACTTTGGATTGAGAGATGAAGTGGGGTAGTGCTGGCGAGGGCCCTTCTTATCTGTCCACTGCTTCTCGATCGCTGGCTGGCTTTAGTCCCTTTGCCCCAGGTTAGTGTTTGAAACATTTAGAGCAGGGATAACTAAGGTGAAACTACAGAGGTTCATGAGAAGGTATAAGATCACCAAAGGTCACTACTGAAATCATCGGAAGGCCATTAGAAACCGCGTCCGTATGAGTCGAGTTACTGTCTGCTGAAACCTTTGTTGCCTTTGGAACCAGCGGACAGTCAGATACCAGCGCAAGAGGACACCCAAGGGCGTAACATTGACTAGAATCATGACGGAAGCAATTAGACACCCGTACAGCAGACACGCAGTGACGTTGGTTGCACAGAAAAGATGGATGGGATAAGGCAGTTGCAAACAGTATGGTAGGAGCTAATGTCCTGGACAAACTTAAAGTGTGTCAGTACTTCAAGACAGGACAAAGGACATGGATGATAGCTACCGAACTCCATCCTGAAGACAATGATAAAACAAGCATTGGCAAAGCCAACAGGTCTGGAATTGGCTGCCAGCCTTTTGGCTTTGTCAATGCACGTTTTTTTTTGTCATTTTATTTTAAATGCAACTTTATTATTGGTTGAGATACCAGGCCTTGTCAATATATACAAAGAGCACTAACTAAAAGCAAACATATTAGTTTGATTCTGAAAAAGTACATGGTAATTTCAGGCACTGAAGGAAACCACTTTGTGTGCGGGTGTGCTCTTGTGAAAGTGTAGAATGCCCCTGCTCACAGTGAAGGTAGTCAGTGGCTTAAGTGGGCTGTCCACTGATGTATGCTGTAACGAGCAGCAGAAAATGTGCATGACAACAACAGCAATGGATGAAGGGGCTGGCTAAAGTCCATACAGATAAACATATTATTTATTTAATGTTAGTAAAATCAAAAGGTCTTCGCTAATGCCAGACCTAAAAAATTGAAAACCTTTATCGAATGAATGCGGCGAGGATATATGACGTGTCACGTGTGTGAAACGGTTTAAACACATAATCCCGGCCACTTTTATCGATCAATAATGCCACCAAGTACTGAATATTAAAAATATTTCACTAAAACACATGCAGTACTGCGTTCCAGGTGCTTCAACCAACCCGAACAGAGATGCAGTCTCATCCTAAGGCTTGAGGGACATCTGAATGTGTTTGTTTTCTAGAAGTGCCCTAAAAGGTGGATCGGAGCATAAGCTAGACACGACTCACGGCCAGCAGTCCTTTTCCAGTTAAAGTCCCATTTATCACTGACACTGAGCTGGTAATGTTGGTAAAAAGAAAAAGAAGAGAAGAAAAAAAGAGGAGAAAATAAAAGAAAGGGGGGACAAAAAGTAAGAGGGGTAAAGTGAAAACAGATCAAGAGGGAAAAAAGGTAGAAGAAACAAAGATAGTAAAAATGAAAAAAAAAAGCCTCACAGAAAAGAAAATGTGGAAAAGACGACGTAGCGAGAGGACTGACGAGAGAAAGAGAAGAGAGAAACACACCGATGTCATGAAAGCCAGCATGCTGGCAAAGACAGTCAGAAGGGAAGGTGCATGTTGAGAAAGTGTCCATGTGATGCATGACTGACACAACTGTGCATGGATACAACTCCCTCAAGCTTATTCAGGTATACGGAAATATCAGTCTTGTATGGTAGTCGGCCCACGTACCCTCCAAAGCCTCCGGCCTCTACCCGACAAGCATTGCGAACTCTAGAACCGTAGGAGGCAGCAGATCCTCCCAGTGGCTGTTCGCTCAAGAGAGGTATTCCAGTGTCTCTTGCACTCTGGGCATGGTCCACACAACTAAATAACGCTCCGTGTGCTGCCACAAAACAGTCTCCGTTCCATGCTTTGTGTGTGCAAAATCAGTAAGCCCCAAAGAAACCAGGAATACAAGTATTTCCATACGGACAGTGGTACCAACACAATTTTCTGGAAGCGGGGTTGCAGGGTACACAATCCTGCCCTCACCCATAGGAAATAATCAATCCCCCCTCCCTCTGGAGCTTTTTTTTTCAAAATGTTCACTTGATCTACATAAACTCATTTCATTCTTATAACATAAGAAAATGCTACAGTAATCACTGGTGTAAAAACAACATGAAAAATATGTATAATTGCCTTATATCTGCTTTTTACACAGTGTTCATTAAGCTAAGCACGAGAACTAACAAACAGTAAGTAGAAAACAAGTACCGGTGAGGAAACAAGGGGGAGGGTTTGGGGTAGCTCAGTGCTGCCGCCCTTTGAGAGGACGAGTGTTGTGCGAAATGCTTGCGCAGACAAGGCTGTGCAGCTAACGCGCTATTTGTTCGAGCTTCTTAGGCAGAGTTTATAAAAATACAAAAAGTCCAATGCAACAAAAATATATGAATGTCACTGTATCTGAAGTCCAGACTGATTCTTTTTCACTTCATTATGTCCCTTGGGTTCATCTGTCATTCCTTCTGTGTGATGCCGGAGCCTGTGGGTGATAGTACCCGTGGCGAAGGGGGTGGGCGACTCATGGCATGCGTGGTAATGGAAGTATTGCTATAAGTATTGACAAGTACCCCAGCTGCCCCAAGGAGTCTCCTATTTTGAGTACTCTGCCTTATGTCTTATGGCATAATTAAATGATGGTCCTTCCTAACGTATTATCCAGTGATTACTGTTAATTGAGTAATGATGGTAAACTACTCACACCCTTTCCAAATCCTACACCTGGGGTGGAGGTCCTAAAAGATATTTTGCTTTTTCTTTCTATTCAGCAAGCGATAAGGCCCATTAGGCGATGCAGAGGTTTTGAATAATTGTACATTACAGTGTTTTGGGATTAAAACAATAACCGCTGTTTAACCTAAAAACAAATATACATTTTACAAAACAATTTTGCACAAATACAACCCTTGCATCTGCTGCCTCTTGTTTCCAACCTGAACTCGAGTAAAAGCAAAACCCATATAGTGCTCATGTGCCAAAAACAAGCAAAGAATAGCCTGCTGGCATGGGATGGGGTTATTTGACTGCCATCAAGTTTTGTAAAGCAAGCTGGAATCTAGCACACATTCATTGCGCAAAACGTTACCAGGCCATACACTGATACTAAGGCCCATATTTATACTTTTTTAGCGCAGCATTTGCGCCACTTTTTGGCGCAAAAGCGTCACAAACTATCATAATTGTAAACACTGCTGAACCAGATGCAGGAGGGCGGCATACCTACTGCGTCACAGTTTTTTTAGCATCCTTAAAAAAAAGTTAGTATATGCAAGGGCTCAGAACTTCACATTACTAGAAAAATAATAATTATGATCCTGGTTTTTAAAAATATTCAGGTCAGAACAGGGACTAGGAAAGAAAGCTCTACATTTATTTGGCAATGTTTCAATCTCACATAAAATCCCTTTTATTTTGTATCCCTTTGAGGAAGGTAGACTTCCGCTCTGTCTTTAAATAACTTGTATGTTACTGTCATTTGTCACTCCCTCCATTAATATTTAAGATGTTCTTATCAGCAGGTCATGCGTCACTCATTCCGCCCCCCCGGGGGTCTCTCACTTCTCCATGAATCTTTCTCCTTGTTCAGTACCCTTAATCCCCGGCCCGCAGCCACCTACTCCCTTTTCTGACAGAGGGTGGCTGGTGGCAGGTATGTAGTCTCATTTCCTCATACCCATAACTGGTGAGATCAATGAAAATACCAAAGAAGCGGGAGCGCATCCAGGTACATTTTCTGTTGAGCTTCTGGAGGGGTGTTTATTGGGCCTCTTGGGGTGGGGGAGATCCAACTTCATAGTTGTCAGAGGGCTGTGTCAATTCTTCTATTACTAAGCCCTTGCCAAGCATAGACTTTTAGATATCTTCTGTGGGTCAACACTGTATTTTCATGTAGCACATCGTCTATGACATTTCTGTGCTCTATGTATATCTCTTATGGAATCTCTAAAGAATTCATCATCCTCACTACCTTAGTCAAAATCCCTGGACCCCGGGGATTTTTTAAGTTGTATTTGAAAACCATAACAACCTCATGCTACAATTCAACATTTATTTTGTCATTCTATGCTGCTGATTGATTTTTGAATATAGATTCAGGAGCAACGGACATGTGTTTGATGGAGTGCATGATGAGAAATTCTCTTTAGTACTATTAAAAGTACTGATCAGTTGTTACAAACGTGGGAAAAAATCCATTATCTGGGAACTAAAAATAGCAATTTTTCCATATCGTTCCATAAAAAATCCATTGTGCCCAAAATATGTAAAACGCTTCAACCTAAAATGACTCTGATTTAAGGTATTTAAGGGTCACGAGTTTAGAATTTATGAAGGGTCTTTCTGTAGAGGCCCAAAGGCCTACACATGCCTCACCTAGAACAATGTCCACTTTTTTTCTCTCCGAGAAATCGAAGAAATACTTAATTAACTTCCTTATTGTAAAAATTCTGCTTTTGAAGTAGCTTTAAGTTAACCTTGTGGCCATATCTTAAATAGGTGTGTTTTCCAACTCAGGGCATGGAATTCTACCAGGGTCCAAGACGTTTCCATCCAACCACAAGAAGAATCAAATAGGCTTTACATGAACACCTAGTATTCCCTCTGTTATGGAAAACAGTACAAATAAATAATTATCATGCTTTGCTACATTTGCTTAACGTTTTCAGCAGCTGGAAAGTATTTCCTATATGATTCAATATACGGTCTAATTTTAACTTTCCTATTCTTGACAAACCCACAAAGCACAGTCAAAAATATCTGAAATCCAAAATGGCTGCTACATTTGTTGACAAATAAGAGCGGAATTGCTATTGCAGCCTTTCTTTTTGCGCATTTTCTCTCTGCCTCGAGCTTCCCAATTTTTCTCAACCCACCTCCACCCATCATTTTCTATAGAAGCTCAACGTGATTCCTCACATGCTTTAACTGATCATAACATTTATGTATACAGCAAATATTACAGACCTAGTTGGCACCTGCTACCATTTTTGTGGTTACTGGCCACATTGTACTGGTCATGGAAAGTGCCATCTTTCATTCAGACCAAATCACAGTGCTATTTTCGACCTGCTCTGTTTTCCATTTTAGGAAGAAGACATAATGGGCCTGGTGTTTCCTCATGTTTGGACAGGACAGTGGTAAACTTCACTGTCTGGTTAAAAATCAGGACAGTCGCCAAACGTCTGTGTGGACCAGTTGATGCAGAGCTGTCTCTGTCAGCCCTCTTCTTCCTTTACTGAGTAGCTCCCAACACGCACACTGCTCCTGTGCTTTGAGCTAGCACACAGGTCCTTTACAAAAACGTTGGGAACAGAAAAGCTGCCTTAGGATCCAATCCCACCATTCTTATGGTCCTTGTGCGTTTTTTAATTATGTTCGCACTGCATCAGTCTTTTGGAAGAGGTTGCTGTGCCAGTAGTCGGGATTGTCAAAGGCACCGTTGTTAGCTTCTAACGTCCTGAGTGACTTCATGTACCCACTGGGGAAAGCCTCTTTGTGGCATGGTGAAAAGACTTTTGATGGTAAAACAGCATAGTTTGGGACTGTTGGGACCACCATGGAATCCATCTCTTCATATCCCTGCTCAAGGAGAGACGCAGGGACCGCTGGAGTGGCAGGCAGCAGGTTGGAGTCCCGTTGACGGCCATTGCCATTCATGTATGTGTAGTCTTCCTGCTCTGCCCCTTGGCTCCCTATGGTGCCACGGGAGCCGCTCCTCGCTGTACGTTTGTTCATATACTCATACTCCTCTTCGCCATTGTCCTCCGGCTGGCCCCTGGTTGGCTCTGCCAGGAGGCTCTGTGGTCGGGAGCTGTACCTGCTGCCATCAGAGGTGCGCCGACTGGATCTTATATCCATATATTCATATTCCACATGCTCTGGGGGCTGGAGAAGCTGCAGGGTGGGATCTTGTGTGGCTACTTTGTTCATGTACTTGTACTCGCCATCAGCTTCAACTTCATCCTCCTCCATGTCCACACTGAAAGCAGGCCGCCTCTGCCTCTCCTTCAAAGTTCCCTCTCTGGAGGCTTCAAGGGTGGGTCCTGTTGGTTCTAAAAAGGAAAACATGCATTTAGGAATCCATTTATAATTTACATTTTTACATTTGCGAAAAGAGGCATGGGCTTTTATGCAGAAACAAAGTGGCCTATGCAAAATCAGGTAATTCATGAGATTTTGCCCGTGAATGTACAGAAAAGCGGTGGGAGCAGTCAATCTAATGTGAGGAATGCGTGACACGACTGAGTCTGCTCAGCTTAATGCTTTTTTCTGCATTCTAAGGTCTGAGGCAGAAAGAAATATCTCAACTGTGAGAGGTGAAATTAGCAGAGAGTTCTGGGAGATTAACATAGGATAGATGACTAATTTGGTTTAAGCTTAAAGGTCTGTAACGCTGTCCTCTGCTCACTATTGCACATCCTCTGATCCCACCACTCCTACCTTGGCCGCCTTGTTTGGCTAGGACATAGCCGTTGATGTCTTCTTCTGTATCAGGTGTAGTAGGTACGGTGAGGAGGCTAGCCCGCTGTGAGTGATAGGCGCTGTCTTGCCGCGAACGATGGCGACTGCTTAGACTGTCACACACAGACATGTCCTCATTCAGCTCCCTCTCAGAGATGGTAACACAACCCTCAGAGGATTCAGATAGCGTCCGCCCTGTGGATTCCTTTCGGATGCGCAGTGTTTGCCGAGATCCCAGATCGCTTGGTCGTGAGGAGTTCTGTGTGATCATAGAAAAAAGAGTGGGTACATACAATTATCTATAAATGGTTATGAGCTCTCAGGGGTGTAAGTAGGCCTCCTAGTGATTGTGAATAATACTTTATATTCCTCCTTTGTAGTAAAAATTACCACTAATATTGACATCAGCTTTAGAGGGCAGAGATGTGCATCTAAATAGATTCCATACTGAAATAACTGTTTTCTTCCAGGGGCCTCAACTTTTCCACAATTAGATGCTCCACCCACCAGGGGACCCTAAGATTCCAACCACAGTACACCCATACCCTGCTGTGCATTCCTTGCGTCTGTTTCTCTAGTTACGCTGTTAATGCTGAGGCCTTTACCCAGACTTAACAGAAATTTTCTTGCAGGCACTGCACGTTCTGTTTTTGCATGAATGCAACATCATCCCATATGTATGAGGGGTAGGCTCTGCACTGTCTGTACAGGTCCAGATCTCAGTTACTCCACCACTCTAGCTCCATATCCTCATTGTGCTACAGAAGTTAACACTGGCCTACAAATACATGAAGAATTTACATACCTGGCGAGATACACTGATAGGGTTCTGGTTCATAGGGATGTACCCAGCACCAAGGCTAAGCTGAGTCTGACTCTGCAAAGAGGAAAGACAGGTGTGAAACACAGGCCGGACAACAAAGGAGATTCACAATTGAACAACAAATGCATACAACACACAGAATATATATATATATATATTTATATATATATATATATACATATATATATATATATATATATATATATACATATATATATACACACACACACACAAATACACATATGCAAACATGAATATACATTCATACACACACACACACTATAGAGACATATACGACAGACACAATGGCACAACACACATAGGCCCATATTTATACTTTTTTAGCGCCGCATTTGCGCCGCTTTTTGACGCACAAACGGCGCAAACTTGCAAAATACAATTGGATTTTGCAAGTTTGCGCCGTTTTTGCGTCAAAAAGCGGCGCAAATGCGTCGCTAAAAAAGTATAAATATGGGCAATAGGTACTCACTACATACAGAAAAATACAACCATAGGGCACAGCCAGGACATGCAGGTGTAAAGCAAACACAATCAACTGACACGCACAGCCATGGAAAAACTCAGTATTCAGATACCTCAGAAAACCTCGGTATATAAAGCCACATTAGAAAGACACACTCAATAACACAATATATACTATTAAATACATTAGGTTAATATCTATGAACTACCTGTCACCAGGAAAGTTAATCACTTGGCTCACATTCCTGAAGCATCGTGTTAGAACAATGAAAAGAAGTAATAATATTATTATTCACGTTATAAGGTTTGGAGGTCTGTATAAGTACTGGAAAATATTCTAAACAGGGTAGATCCTGTAAGAAAATATCACACTTATGTAGTTTTTTTTCTTTCTTAGGTCTTGTCTACATACATTTGTTAGCAGTCTGTCTTTTCAAAACCTGTTGTGTACAGCACCAATTCTTACAGCGGTCTGTGGGTCAGTCCACTGCTTTCTCACCAATCTCAATTAACTTGCTTCTTAATCAATGGCTTTTCTTTCTCTTCTTGTGTTTGCCACCTCTGGGGCATAACTCCCGCTGATTGGATAACTTGTTTCCTTCCAAGGTTCCACATGAACAAACTAATTTTTTCTTCTGCTTTCACCATTCCATGGAAGTGCATTTGTTTTCTTTCTCTCTCTCCCCCATGTGCTGCTTCCTTACTTCCTTACTTTCATTCCTGTTCCCCCCAGCACTCTCTGTGTTGGTCCTTCTCCGGAAGTTGTCTTTCACGTTGCTTCCCACCTCTCCCTTTGCCACATGCCCTTTTATTTATTTTTTTAGCACTCTCGCCTCATCCATCTCCACCTTGGCTTCCCTGCGCCTCCCTTCTCCACCACTGCTTACTGGCCCCTTCTCGTTGCCCTTTTTTATTTTTGAACTTGCTTTTGTTTTACTTTTTTTTTTAAGAGCCTGGCAACTGAACTTTGCTGCTGGACTTCTCCTTTCAAAATAACGTGCTTTTGCTCACTTTTTATATTTTGTTAATTTATCACTTCAACATGGGTGCCAGCCATCTTAGAATGGTGAGTACAATAGAAATGACCACTCTGTTGTGACGTATGTGCAACCATGTGGGGTAATGCAGCCGCACCTATGTGCCACCGTAGTGTTATAACACACAAGCGCGATGTGTGGTAACACAAACAAGCATGTACATTATTGTGCTTGGGCTTTATTTATTTGCTGTCTGTTTTGTAGATATGCAGCTATAGCTGCGAGATGTAGGCGAATGGAAGTGTAGGCAAGATTTGATTTCTACAAGTGGAGCACATAGCAGACAATTTCTTCTACTGTGGCTTGCAATCGATTCATTTGTTTAGGTTGGCAATAGCAAACAAAGCATTTCCACTTTGCAGCATAACAGGCTCTAGTAAAGGGTCTACGCACCTTTTTCAGAATGTCCAAATATTCTGTGGGCAGATCGAAGTAGCCTACCTCTATGACTTCAGGAGCCATCTCACGAGGTTGAGTGACTTAAGGTCTGGATGCCTCATCTGTCTGTGGTTCTGAAAAGGTCCGAACTGTTGGGGGCTTCTCATGTGGGACTACTGAAAAATCTAAGAGTTTGGTGAACTAAGGCTGACATGCCCAGGTGGAAGCCACAAGGATCATGGTAAGGAATGTATGCCTGATCTTCCAAACCAGAAATGAAATGAGAGGGAGAGGTGGAGGTGGAAAAGCATGGGCAAATATTCCTGACCAACTCATCCATACAGCATTGCCCTTGGGCATTTTTCGTTTTCCGCTGTGGTGAAAAGGACTATGTGAGAACTTCCTCACCTTCTGAAGTATGACTGGAGGACTTGCAGGTGGAGTTCCCACTTCTGGGCTTGTTGCTGCATTCTGCTGAGCTGGTATGCAAAGTCGTTGTCTGGGAGATACTCTGCCAACAGGTGAATGTGTTGGTGAAGAGCCCAATTGGCCTGAGAGAGGTGTGATAGTTGTGAAGACAGTGTCCTCCCCTGTGTTTTTTAAAAATAAAACATGACTGCCATTGTGTCTGTCCGGACTAAGACAACCTTGTGAGACAGGTGTGGAAGGAAAGCTTACAGTGCTAGGAATACTACCTGAAGCTCCAAGTGATGTGTAAGGACTGGTGTTTGGTATCCCAGAGACCTTGAACTGTCAAGTCCTGGAGGTGAGCACCCCACCCTGTCTGTGATGGTCTGTGGCCAATATGATGTGAGGCAAATAGTCTAGAAGAGGCCGTCCCTTCAGGAGATTGTTGGTGTTCCACCATTGCACACAGCGGTGAGTTTGGCGGTCTAACAACACTTGATCTTCCAAGTGACCCTGTGTCTGGGACCACTGATGAGACAGGCACTGCTGTAGTGGACACATATGGAGTTTGGCATGGGGAACAGTGGCAATGCAGGAAGCCATCATCCCCAGCAGACGCATGATGGACCTTACTGTGTAAAATGTGTTTCCTGAAACTGCGGGAGAAGTGCCTGAAAACTCTGGATGGGTGCTGGATTAGGGGACGCTAGTCTTAACTCTGCATTCAAGATTGCTCCTACTTAAGGCTGAACCTCAAGAGGCTGGAGATGAGATTTGGGAATGCTGAGGGTGAAACCCATCTTGTGAAGGAGATCCACTGTCATCTGAGTGTGTACTTGACACTGGTGTCATGTACTAGTTTTGCTGAGCCAACCTTCCAGGAAAGGAAAGATATGAGCATTCTGTCTTTGCAGGTGTGCTGTGACTACTGCTAGACATTTTGTGAGCACCCTGGGAGCGGTAGTGACTCTGAAGGGATGGACTTTGAATTGATAGTGTTTGCCTGCAATGACAAATCTTAACTATTTTCGGTGTACAGGGTGAATTGGTATATGGAAGTAGGCGTCCTTTAGATCTAGAGCAGTCATAAAGTTGCCTTGCTGTAAAAGTTGAATGACATCCTGAAGAGTAACCATATGGAAGTGTTCTGAAAGGATGTATTCTCCTGTCTCTTGATGTTGTAGTGGAACCGGTTCTATAGCCTCTTTGAGAAGAAGGGTTTGGACTTCAAGTTTGAGAAGGGTTAAGTGTTCCTGAGATAGTCCGTTGGGAGGAGTGATTGTAAGCTTCAGACAATAACCATGTTGGATAATGGAGAGGACCCACAGGTCCATGGTGATGTTGTCCCAGTGTGAATAAAAATGTTGTAGCCTTCCAGGGGGGGGAGGGGAAGGTAGTCACTATTTAGCAGTGGAGGAGGAACCTCTTGAGGTGGTAGTCGTTCTGCCTTCTCTATTACTGGTACCTCTAAAGGAGCCCCTGAATAGGCAGATTGTGGTTGCCTAGTATGGGAGGTGGATGCCTCAGAGGTGTAGGGCTTGTAGGAACCTCTGAACCCAGGGCTTCAAAAAGTGCCTCTTTGTGTACGGGACCGAAGGGCACCCATGGCTTTTTAAGTTTCTCAAGTGTGGTGTCTACTTGAGGCCCGAATAGATGCTTCTTATCAAAGGGCATGTTAAGGACCATCTGCTGGACCTCAGGTCTGAAACTGGAGGAACAGAGCCAGGCATGCCACTGGAGAAGGACACTGGCATTAATGCCACAAGCGGTTGTGTCAGCGGCATCCAGGGTGCACCTAATTGAGTTGTTAGAAATTTCTTGCCACTCTGCAACTGTCTATTTCCCCATTTTATGGTGCTCATCTGGTAAGAACTGGAGGAGCTCATTTATTTCATCCCAGTGAGCCCGGACATACCAGGCTAACATGGCTTGGGAGTTGGCGGTACATCAATGATTTGTGGCCTGGGCAGCGACTCTCTTGCCGGCAGCGTCAATCTTTTTGCTCTCCTTCTCAGGGGGATGAGAGTCCCCAGAAGCCTGACTATTGGCCAGTTTGTGAGCTGCAGTTACAGCGATAGACTCAGGTGTGACCTAGGGCCTAATGTAGAGCAGATCAGAAGGAGTTGATATATTTCTTATCCACCCTTGGCATAATGACGCTAGGGCAGATAGGATCTTCAAAGATCTCCACATGATGAAGCATGCCAAGGAGCATAGGGAGGTGTTGGAAGTCCATATGAATGGTAGTCAGTGTATTGAACAAGAAATCCTGCTGGATAGGGTCCTTATGTAGCTCCGCATTATGGAACGTGGCTGCTCTTGCTATTACCTGCTGATCTGAGGTAGTGTCTGCGGGTGGTGAGGGGCGTGCAGGGCAGAGATCTTGGTCATTGGGGGCAATAGGGTCAGGATCATAAGCATCCCAAAGGTCTGTGTTGCCTTGAGCCCCTCCTAACCCCCCAGTTGAAAGCAAAGGAGAACCCTGGGGTGTGTAATCTCCTGGTAGTGGTAAGGTGGGAGAATGGGTAGGGGACAGAGGTGGAGGTGAAGAAGAAGGTGGGGGAAGTGGAGGAAGAGTAGGTGGAGAAGGTCTATGTAGAGGACTGGTAGCTTTGTCATTGGCCCTATTTTTGGCTGGTACAGGAACATCCAAGGCCTCCTGAAAAGAAAGCTTCTGTTTGAGGGGAACAGGGGAGTAAGGCGTGGCAATAATCCTGCTGGTAACCTGTTGAATTTGTAGATTGCACTGTCGAGCATCCATGGTTTCCAATATGGGCTCCATTGGAGAAGGGGTAGTAGAAGACTGTCCTGAGTTGGTGCTGTTTGGTCAGCACCAAAGTGGAGGTTGAAGGTTGTGGGCTCAGTGCCAAGGTTTGAATCGAAACAGAAACGATCTCTTGGTTCGAGGAGAAAGAGAGCGATGCAGAAGACAGAGCCTTGGACTTTTCAGATGTTGTTGGTGCCGAGCCGGAGGGCACGGCATCCCCAACAGCTTTCCGGCGTCGACCATAGCTTGATGGCAGTGGTGGCCCGGCAATGTCAAGAAGGGGTTAAAGAGACTTTTGTACAGTTTTATGGTGGGTAAGGGGGCAACAGTAATCACGTGTTGAGCCAAGGTGATTTCGTGGCTCTCGATGTCTGACTGGACGTCTGAGTCCAAGCTTTCCTGGATGGAGAGGGCCTCTTCCTCCTGCATAGGCTCCTCTTGAGCGTGCTCCTCTCCAAAGATAGCCTGGGTATCGTCCGCTGTCTTATGGGCCATTTCCAACCATCATGCTCTTCGGTCCTGAAGAGTCTTCTCGAAGTGAAAGGACTTACAGATGTCGCAGTCGGCTTCTCAATGATATGGCAGAGGTTGCACGCTAGACGCTGATCAGTATACAAAATTTTATGTGGCACCAAGGACAGAACAGAGTCTGTTCCATCAGGAAACTATTCCTGTTGATGCCAGAGCCATGTGGACACAGGCCAGAGCAAGTGCAGGGGCCTGAAGGGTGGTTGAACGAAGCCCAAACCGACAAATCAAACTGATTGCTAAGATGGAAGAAGAGCATACGAAACAATTCAGTCGATGAAGGACAGAAAGAGATTACAAAATTCCTGAACTGAAGAGAGTCGATAGACGGAATTGAGGCACACATGTCCGAACCTGGTGGTGGAGAGGAAACAATCTAACAATGGAATCAATGCCCATGCATAATATCACAAAGAGGGGGAGTCACTCAATCCTGTGACTTGAAAGACTTCTTCTAAGAAAAACAACGTGCAATACTCTGGACCCAACACTAGATGACAGGAGTATGCAGAGCATGTGTATCTACAGCCACACATGTCATCGAACACGGAATTCTATAACTACAAGAAACACACCAGGCACACAATATAAATGCAGAACATATACACAGAAATACAACGTGCAGACAAAGACATAAAAAGCACACCAACCTGCAACATATAGAAAAGTGAAGAGTGCATTAACACACTGCAGTAAACATACAGAATCTCCCTGCCTGCAGTGATAACACAGATACACAGTGTATACAGCCAAACATAATGCAAAACCACAGATTACCTGAAAGGCGTACACAGCAAACACCAACGAAACAGACCTTCGACTCACACATTACACAGAGGTGCACATGTGATCTACTAGCATACAGGTATCTAACACACCAGATCAGGTCACAATGCAGATATATAAAAAACAGATACATGGAGTCACATACTACACAAGGATGTATGTACAGTCACACTTTTACAGAATCAATGAAAGACTCCATCTGACTTCTATCTCTGACAATTTTGTCCATTTTTTCCAGTGGGGTCAGGGACTGTGCAGGCACTTTGCACCTTTAAAAGAGGTCCAGAGGCCTCTTATATGTTTTGTAAATGATGGTCACAGAAGTTTATGAAAAGGTGGCTACCTAGCCCTGGGAAGTAGAATATGATGGAAAGGGACTTCAAAGTTCATATGAGTTACTAAAACAGTGTGTGTTCCTTCTCGCTCTTTTTACGGATAAGCCTGGGTTTTCTCTGTGCACCTCTGTATGTTTATAAGGATGGGGCTTCTGCCAATCATACACTACCTTTAGTATAATAATACCTTCTGCAAGACAACAAGTAGACTAGGAATCTCAACCTAAAATATAAACAGTTGTCCCTGTGAAGAGAATCAGTGTCTGTAAATTTTCTAATCCCAACCGATCATCCCTTCTAAAGTGTGCAACAATGTAACTCCACTGATCTCTACTGGTCCCGCGAAAATCCTTTTCTATTCCCGTACAAGCAGGGTCACCCTGGGAAATTCAGGGACGTGGCAGTAGTAGCAGTCTTACTTTATTATTGTGTAAATTTAGAAGTTCAGTATAATAAATATCAAAATTTAAATGCATTGCCATTGAGGGAGGTGGACTTAATATAGTTGCATTCCAAAGAACCAGGCCCTTCCACTCTGAGATTTCAATTGGAGGGAAAACGCAAAGTTAGAACTATTTTTTCCATGACCATTTTCTGTTTCGAACTAAGGTTAAATTGTGCTTCTGGATAATATTGATTTTCTTCAGACGAGTTCCAGTAGATGTATGAAAGACCTCCTGTACTTTCTGTCACTATCAGCCAGATATTCATCTATTCATCTGAGTCTCCTTGGAGCTTGCATTTATAAACAAATGAGCATGTTAAACACAGATAGACACACGCATACATAGTCTTCCCCTTACCCGGGAGGTGTCGATGCGCTGGCGGGAGGTCAGGTGGTTTATGGACACATTGAAGAGGGAGTTGACTTCCTCTTCCTCCAGCTCAGAATCCAGTTCCAGCATGTTCATGTCCTCCAGCTCCATGTCTGCTATGGATCCTGGGGTCTCTGCATTTGGGGTGGTGCTGTGGGATCGGGTCTCCCTCTGGGAAGAGAGAAGCCAACAGACCAGGACTATTTAGAAGACACTGGAGAGTGATGCTTCACAACGCATGCCCACTGCAGCAGTATTAGCATATCAATCACCATTGAGTGGACTGTGAGGACACTGATCAGCCCCAGAATACCATCTGAACATCTCAAGGGTCATTTTTCCATCTCAAAGGGAAACACAAAAGTCTCCGCACAACCCTGCCCCCTCCAAAGTGGCATCTGATTCATTAGTAAAAGCAGCCTTACCACAAGCATGCTTTATTTCTAAAGCTCCTAAATGCAACCATACCACCTCCAAAACACCATGGCCCATATTTATACTTTTTAGCGCCGCATTTGCTCCGCTTTCTGATGCAAAAACAGCGCAAACTTACAAAATACAATTGTATTTTGCAAGTTTTCGCCGCTTTTGCGTAAAAAAATTACGCAAATGCGGCACTAAAAAGGTATAAATATGGGCCCATGACTTTAGCAACTTACTACCTCCTCGGTATCATCGCCAAAGCTTCTTGATTAGGTTTTCTGGCTTCCTCTTTACTATTTGACAGTGTTCTAAATGCAGCCTTGACACCTTTCAAACCTTATGTCCAAAGCTCCTAAACACAGTCGTATTATCTCTCCCAGGCCCACATTCCACTTCTGCCTTGTCTCCTTCAATCTCTACACCTGTTTCCCATGGTGGGAGGATACTGATGGCTGACAACTGATTTGTGCTTCGCCGGACTCACCTTTACCACTAGGTATCGCGGGGGATCCCGAGCCATGCGGGTGAATTCATTGGCCAACTCCTTGAATGTTGGCCTTATGTTCTCATCAATCATCCAACCTGTAATTCAGGGAGATTGTGAGACACGATGGGCAATAATGCACACAACACCACTGAGCAAAATCGAGGTTCTGTTCACCCCTAGGAACACTTATTGTTTTAAGAGCATTTATGTAGCACATTTCTGAAATGAACTACTGGCTAGCTTCATATTAGATAGTAGCCGGCTACACCCTGTTATAAATCTGTGAAGCATTATATATATGGTTGTGTGATCTAGATGAAACAAAACAAGAGGGTACTTACATTTCACCATAACCATGTAGACCTCGATAGTGCAGATCTGTGGCTGAGAGAGGCGTTCACCCTTTTCAAGGAGGTCAGGTACCTCAGACAGGCGGACACCAGAATAGGGCTCTGCCCCAAACATCATCATCTCCCAGACCGTCACACCTGCAGGAAGAAGAGTGTGTTTGAAAGGCAGCACCATGAAGGGTACTTCAAAGTAACTTCTTGTTTGGGTGAGTAGATGGCTTAGGGACACATTGTGTGCTGTGCAAAAAAACGTAATTATAATCAGAGTCCTGGCAAGTAAAATGTTTTTCACCCTCCCAAAGTCAGTGCAGGGCAAAATGGCAGACTGGGAGAGGTTGAGAAACATAACACAGTTTAACAAAGTGAAATTGCGATTCAGAACCATCACAATGTTAGCATTATGATTCCTTGTAAATCACAAGCTAAAGTATGAGGTAAATGAAAATTCAACTTTTCTTGCAATTCCTATGGAAATGTAACCAATCTTGTGGTCAACCAGTGTGGAAAGTTTACCGACTGAACTTGTCAGTTGGTCATATTTCACAAAGTTGACCTGTCTATTAGAACTAACTTGCACTGTGTGAGTTGCCGATCTGGGATTGAGAGAGGCGGCGGCAGCCATTACTGTTGAACACCCACTCACCCTGATATCCCTTTCTCAGCGTGCCACTTTTTTAGGTCTGGCATTAGCCAAGACCTCTTGATTTTAGGAAAACGATATGTATAATATACTTACTTTTAGTGGCTTTTAGCCACCTGTTTTCATCCATTATTCAGTGATTTTGTCATTCACATTTTTCTTCTAACTACTACAGAATATCGCACGGTGCAGTTGGTCTTCGGGCGTCAGCCACAGGCTAACACCACAGTGAGGGACGGCATCCTACCCTTTCATAAGGAGCATGTCCACACAGAAAGTAGTTCCTTTTAGTGCAAGCGACTGCTATAGCAATATGTGCTTTTTGAGACCAATATTTTCGCTTTTAGCTAGTATTGTTTCTTTTAGATTGATGAGTGCCTGGCAGCTACCCCAACAATTAAGTATTGCAAAAACCATGCGTAACAAAACAAAACAAGGATTGATAAAACCAAAATGCTGGAACACTTTGTCAGATGTGTTGACTTTGCCAATGCTTGTTTTCATTTGGGGCACCTATCTCCCTTAGAAACAGCGGTCACAGTATGATCACACTGAGAATGAAAATGCATAGATCATACTCTGCTGTCACTTGTAAGCCTACATCTTGGCATTCACAGCTACCCACAAGCACTCAGGAGCATTATCGCTCCCTGAATATTAATGAGGCAGGATTTCTGGGAGTGTCTGAGAACAGGCCCTTTGTGCGGACTGATTGGTGAGGCAACTCTGCATATGTTGCAAAAAACACAGTGCTGTGACCCAGTCCCCAGATGACGATGACGACCTTCGGCAGTGCCTTTTCTCTGCAAGAATATATAGCACTACTTTTCCAAGTTCCATGCGTGATGTGCTGGTCGAGTCCAATGTTTTTTCTTTGAATTATGGGACTTGTAGTTCTGTTTCATAATGGATTAAATAAGACTACAAGTCCCAGAATGCAGAGAAAAACCTGAAGTACCTGAACTAGAGCAGAACATCACGCACAGACCTGGTAAACTTGACAGGGATAGGAATAACGTCTGTGCACGTGATATACGGTTGCTCTTCTCTGTCTGTGGGGGGAACGTCAAAGCTGTTGTGGGAAGTCCTAAGAGCAGGGGCTCTGAATGCAGGGGCAGGAACAAGACTGCTGGATGTGGGGTAAAACCAGGAACATGGAGGAGGTGTAGTATCTTTGGCCGCAAGATCAAGAACAGAAGAAACCGAATAAACAGCCAAGGCTGGTGTGCTCACTGACCGTAGCTCCAGACGTCGCTCTGATGCGTGTATTTCCCAAAGTGAATGCTCTCCAGGGCCATCCATTTGATTGGGGTCTGTAATAAGAAAGAAAAAATGTATTTTTCAAATGTATGTCAAATTAATTAATTGTTGTTGGCTCCTCTTTTATAAACAGGGTAGAAACTTTACAAACGAGGGAGGAGCTTTTATAGACGCAAAATGTGCCTCCTCAAAAAAAAACTCCATTTATGTGTTACTACACAGCATGTTCCCCAGATGGAAATGGAAGGGGGCACCTGCAGCAGGCCCCCTCTTTCACGGTATGTACTCTGAGAGTTGCCGTGATTTACCTAGGACTAGAGTATCTGGAACAGGCCCTGTCCTAAATTGTTTGTAGTTTCATAAAGCACGAACTCAGCATATGGCACTGAAGCACTTTACAGGATCATCAGATTACATTACGGAAAATCAGATTCATCCTTTTAGGTACAGGGAGATTAAGGGGGTCATTACGACCCCGGCGGTTGGCGGTAACATGGCAGTAAGGACTGCCAACAGGCTGGCGGTACTTTCTGCCATATCATGACATTGGTGGGTAATGTCCCACTCCGATCGCCACAGCAGTAACAGCGGCCGAGCTGGAGATATCCATCTCCAGCCCGGCGGCCGTCACTGTTCCGCCTGCAGGATTATGACCCCGCCTACCACCATGGTTTTCGTGGCTTCCTTACTGCCACGAAAACCACGGCTGTAGGCACTATCAGTGACAGGGAATTCCTTCCCTGTCACTGATAGGGGTCTCCCCCCTCTCCAGTTACCCCCCCGCCTCCCTCTGCTTCTCCAAAGCCCCCCTGCCCTCCCTACATTCACGCCCCCCTTGACACACAAACACACACATACCCTTTTCCCACAAACATCCACGCATGCATAGATCCACTCATACACACCCGCACACACTTTCAAACATAGACGCACACACGCAGTCACAAAACACAACATACACGCACTCACACCTCCATACATGCACACTTGCATCCAACAAGCAACACACACACCCGCATCCATGTACATAAAAACATACACACACACCCCCACACACACCCACAATCCTCCCACCCACCTCCCCTGTTGGAGACCTGACTTACCTGTGTTCAGGGGGTCCTCTGGCAGGAGACGGGACGGGGCGCTACTGCCACCAGCAGCGTCTGCCAGCAAAACACCGCCAGGCCATATTATGGGTCATAATACAGCTAGCGGCGGTCTACTGGCATGGCGCTGCTGGTGGCAGCAGCGCCAACTTACTGCCATCCGCCGGCATGGCCACCGCCAGATTTCCACCATCCTTCTGGCGGAAATCCGGCTGTGGTCATAATACAGCGGACGGCTGTTAGCCGTGGTCATGGTCTTTTGTCGGCCGTCACCTCGGCGGTAGGCGGTTTTTACCACCATTGTCTAAATGAGGGCCTAAGTAATTTGCCCAAGATCACAGGATGTTGAGCCAGCCCAGAGACTAGAACCTGCTTGTAGCTCTGCCACGCCTCTTGGTACTACCAAAACATGTATGTAGTGAAAACGGAAGGGTGGGCTGAAATGCACAACAAAATACACTCTACTCATGGTTAAAGAATATAACTTACAGTTTGCAAGCACAGGCAATTGACAAAAACGGCGGGAACAGCGTGCGTTCTATGGAACACTTGAAACTGGGAGGGAATGTCTGCCTTGGTCTTCCACCAGCAGTCACTGGTGAGAGGGTCTGACTCACATTGATAAAGCAGGGCGATTTCAGATCCATGAACTCTGGGGGCACCCACCACACGCACCTTCACCTCGTTGTAGAAGTACTTCTTGTCGTCTGGGTAGAGCAGGTCTGCAATGCCAAAGTCGGCCACTTGCACAGTGTTGTTAGATTTCATCAGGACGTTTCGGGCTGCCAGATTCCGGTGGATCATGCGGTGCTCCTCCAGGTAATACATCCCCTGCAGAAGGGCAAAGGAAATTGGAGTGAGGGGGAGAAGGGCCGAGGTAGAGAAAGGATGAGGAAGACAGGGATCAAAGGAAAGAGAGGGAGGTGAGAGAAGGGGAGAAAGAAAGTAAGGAAGAAAGAAAAAAACAAATATGAAGGAAAGAAAGAAATAGGCAAATAAAGAAATAAACGGTAAACAATGGTGAGAGAGAAAATGGAGAGAAGGAAACAGTGAAAGAATGGAACAGGGTAGTAAAGAGGAGAAAGAGGGAAAAAGATATGAAGAGAAAAGAGGGAGAAGCACAGCAGAAGAAGGGAAGAACAACAGAAAAAGAAAGAACAAAAACAAAGAAAAAGCAAAGAAAGAAGGAAAAAGAGAAGTAAGACAGATGAGGGAGTTGCTAGAGAGGAAGAAATACAGAGAGAGAGAAAGAAGGGGAAGAAAAAGAAAGAAAGGGTTCGAGGAAATACGTGAAGAGAACAGAGACCAGGGCAAGAGATGAGATACAAATACAAGTACATCTAACCAGATGTGTAGCTCTGCTATAGTGGTAGACCCATATAAGCTGAGCCATGGAGAGGGTTCACCTTGCTATCTAAGGCATGAATTTATCCATTGTGAGGGATAGCATGGTTGTCTAAGACTTGAGCCACCAAGAGCCATGCAACCGAAGGTGCGATCCTCTGCCTCTGTAAGCTCTATATAACTCCAGGGATAGCTCTGCTGTCTTTTGAAGAACAAACAAACTTTAAGTGAATGTCCACAGAGGTGTTGTTCTAAAAGGTGTTCCATTAGCACATCATGAAACTCCCTAAATACCAGACCTACTTTGGCCACAATGGGGAACTTCTGTGATCATTTGGCCTGTCATAAACCTGGAAAGTTCCAGTTCAGGTTAATGGGGCTATATAACACTTTGTATAAATTAATATTTTCATTTTGCTGCCCAAAGTCTGCCATCCTTAAAAATCAGAGTGTACTTCTAATTGGTTTCACGCTGAGTCTCTGCTCTGGGCAGTTGGCTGTGACGATGGGCAAGCTGTGCAACAGTAGGCGCGGCCACTCCAAACACCTTATATAGGATCATGAATCCACTGATCATCAACGACTCAAGCGCCAACTTTATTCAGGGGGTAACGTCAGGTCAATGAGATGATTAAGACGCTATTCGTCAACAGTAAAGCAGTTAATAAATTCACAAAGCCGACTGCACCAGGGTTGTGAGTCACGGCGCAAACAAAGAAGTATGACTACACAAACCACAGTCGGGACAGCAACACAAAGTTGCCTCCAAAAATTTTACTCCTCTACAAAATGATTGACCATTAAACCGTAGTATGGTAGGAGTTAAGAGACAGCAAAAGGGCACATTTCACCCTAAAGCTGAGATTCTCCTGGCTTTTTCAGAGAGCAATTTGTGGAAGCATACTTCATTTACAAGCTAATGTTATGTGAATAAAGTTTTTTCAAATTCTTAATAGTCTCTGAATCTTGCTGAGAATAATCAGAAATGTTCACAGATAGATATAATTTAAGAGGCATGTTGGATTCCAGATGGATTTATATAAGTTAATATGAATTGTACATCCGCTGAAATAAACCTATGAAAAACTGTTTTAAAAGGATGTTGTCTGGAACAACCTAGAGATGCAGGTTCCAAAATAAAAAACAAAACAAAATGAGAACATTGAGAGCATATTCCCTGAAGGTTTGGGCTTCAGCAAAAGGGCAAAACTGTATGCTTCACTGGCATAGTCATTTTATAAAGTGTATCTACCTTTATCAAGGGCCTGGTCTTTAACCAGCCAGGGGCACATGGTATCCACACTCCTGCTTCAGTGTTTTAACCATTTAAAGGCTACAATAGATTGTATCCTAATAAATTCTGGGAGCTGCAGTGTGGACCTCAAACCATTCCCTCTCTGCCATCTCCAGAGTCTTACTCCCGTTTGGGCGTGGTTCTGCTCACCTTGGCAATCTGAACACACCAGTTGAGCAGCAGCTGTGGTGATATTAGGTTGTTGTCCTTGTTCTTTCGGACGTACTCCAACAGTGAACCCATGGGCAGGAGCTGCGTGACCAGCTGCAACTTGGTGCCCGGGCAGATGCCCAGCATACGCACAATGTAGGCATGATCTAGGCTCCCCATGGCCAACATTTGCTGGAAAAAGAAAAATACATTTTTATACTGGATGTCAGAGCAAATTTGACATAGACTCTAAATATATTTACCCCTTCACATGTATTTTTAGTGCCAGGCGGAGGATAGAAAGAAAGTAAACCTAACAGGAACACGGATGTGTACAGATGATTATCAAAAATACAGATGCAGAGAAAACCTTTAGCATATACTTTTGAACCCATTGGTGTCAACCAGAGTGCTTTTATACAGGACCAGTTATTTACCTTAAACCATCAGTGTGAGGCTTGTAATGTTGTAGATTCACATGCTGGTAACAATTATGACACACAGTGGTTGGGGTCAGATTTACTGATTGTTTTCCTTTATAGTATATTGTTAAATCCTTAAGTTTGGGGAAAATGGTGCTTCTGTGCACACCTCTGTGCTGCTCTGTGCTGCTTTCTGAAAGTGCTGAATACCATTTGCCCCCGGACCTCTCGGTGGGGTTCTTCTGGAATGAGTTACAGGATGGTACTCCAGCAAATCGACTGAGGTTACCATCCTGTAAAGTACTCTGCAACAACACTGGGACTTAGATCTCTAATCGCTCCTGCAAATGGGTGACATATCTTTATAATGGATCAAAAATCCCAGGAGTCAAACATATTGGAAAAAACAGATAAGAGGAAGGGAAGAGTCTTTCAACATAATTTTATTGGTGGTAGTCCTAAATATCGACCTCTAGAATATCATGGTACAAGAATATCGAGGATAGAATATCAAGGGACAAAATATTGAATGGTAAGTTAATGTAGGGAAGTGTAGATTTACTTTTCCTAACTCATTTACATACACTAAAGATATATATCGCCTCGGTACATGTATGTGGAGTTAAGTATAGAAAATCTATACTTTCCTGTCAGTATTGTGGATTCCATATTTTAATCTCGATATTCTGTGCCATCAATATTGTGGTTTGGGTATTTAGGTTGCACACAATTTTTTATCAATTATAGATTTAACAAATGCATACATTCATCAATTACATTGCAATATTATTATTATGATATAGCATTATAGATGGTTAACAGTGAATTAAGGCGATGATTTTCACTGGAGAGCTTTGAGTGCTGTCAAATAGGCAACGAGAACAAAGCTTAAGCTGTCTATGATGTCACTTAGAACCCCAAGGTGAAAAACATCTCTGTAATTCACTTTTTACCCATCTATAATTTTATGTTGTGTGGCCTCAAAATCACCTGCCCCTGCCTTAAACTACTGCGCAGAGTGAGGATAATAGGAGGGCTTTATATAACATGCCCTCTCCTTCCTGATGCAAATGTGAAAAATAAATACCTTACCTGCTACCCTTCTCCAAAATCTGCCACCTTCCCTGTCTCCCTTTCCGTGCTGCAGCTGTGCTTTCTGCTTCCAGGCAAAGCAGACAAGCAGAGCTGTGCTGACAGGTTCCCAGGGAGGCCTGTCATCTGGCCTGGCCTGGAAGGCCTTTAGGACATCAGAACAGCTGATAACCAGTTTAGTTATCAACTATTGTGGTGTCATTGTCATAGCAAGAAGTTATGACTTTCAGAAACTGACATAAACGATAGGGGTTCTCTCTGAGAGCCAATCATAACAAAAGTTATCCTCAATAGTATGTGCTATGTCCCGTAGTGTAGACAATCTGTTGACAAAACTTATAGTATGTGCTATGTCCCGTAGTGTAGACAATCTGTTGACAAAACGTAGTGTAAGATTAAGGGAATGGGTTATGGATGGTGTAAGGATTACATAAAGCGAGTTGGAGGTTCAGCAAAAGTAACATTAAAGGTTTGACAGTGTTACATTTCAGGTTAGATAAGGGGTAACCTGAAAGATAAAGGATATGTTTAAGGAAAAAAATGTAGCCTGACATAGTCGTGTGATTTACCAAAAGTAAAAGTCCAAAATTATTACTAGAAATGGTTAGGGATGGGATTGGACCACAAGGTTCTTAACCCTGAGATACACCTCCTGACATCAATCTCAAAATGATTGTTACTCAGTAAAAAATGCACAGCAGCAAGTGATGTATACTATAAAAGGGGAGCCAATTATCGCCCTTTTACGTCTTCCATACTGTATGTGTTTATATATCCAAACCACGAGAGACTCAGGAGTGGGTGGGAGTGAAGACGGAGCTCCCTCTCATCGCGCTGACTGGAGCGCGGCGGGTACTCACATCAGTGACTGCATGGAAGGTCTGGCGGCCCGTCCTGTCCTGGATCACTTTAATGCTCACAGGGATCTTGACTGAATCGCCTTCAGGAATCCAAATACCCTGAGGAAAATAGTAAAGAGAGAAAAAGAAGGAAGTAAGAGACGGAAGAAGAAAAGAAATGGAGGGGGGGAGTGGATGGAGGCAAGAAGGGGAGGAAATGATAGGCAAAAAAAGGAAAGAAGAAAATAAAAAAGAAAGGACGAAATTAAAGCAAGAGAGAAAACAAACAAGGAGAGGTAGAGGATAGAAAGAAAGAAAGAAAGAAAGAAAGGAGACAGGGTTGAGAACATAGGGAAAGAAAGAAAGGAAGAAAAATAAAGAAGAAAGATGATGCATAGAGGACAGACAAGGTATAAAGATAAAAAAAGAAAGAGAAATCAAGATCTAAAAAGCAAGCTAGGAAGGAAGGATAACAAAGATAGTAAACAAGGAAGTAAATAGATAAAGGGTGCATGTTGGAGAACTTGGAAAAGGAAGAAGGTTAAGCAAACAGCCCTGTGGTGTACCCTGTGGCTGCACCATTGGGGAGGTGCAGACTCCATCTCATACCTTATGGACAGTGCCAAAGACTCCGGAACCCAGAACCTTCATCTTCTTCAGTTCAGTCTCCTTGAAGATGCGTGCATGTACTTTGTTGGCCTTCTCACTGGGATCCAGGGGTTCAAGAGACTGGGTATAAAGGTATGATAGGTCACACTCACAGTGTGGAACAGAGACAGAGGTTCACATTCACAGTCAGTGAGGAGCAGAGAAACGTGATCACATGCACGGTTTACCGCATATAGAGGGCCTCGCATTATGGGAAGAAAGACGGTGGTGCACATTCACAGTGATGCACAGAGTGAGTGCACAAAGTGTCAGTAGAGGCAACAGATTATGTGGCGGCTGAGAGAACCAGTAGGTCTTGTCCCCAGTGTTAATGAGCTTTGGCCTTTCAACTCCACTGACGTGCATTACTCTACTACTCCTCGAGCCTGTGTTGCCTCAGACCTACCCAATAATGCTACACCTCCCCTCTTCCAGGGCCCGATTTATCTCACCCCAGCTTGCCACAACCTGATCCATTCGACCAACCAGCTTTACTTCTCAATACATGCATTACCCTAAATTCTAGCCTCTCCCTCGACTAAAACAAGCTTTGCTGGATCCAGTAAATTTTACAACTACCCCCATATAGCTAATTTTCCTTTGCTTTTGTGAATACTTCACATGGTGGCTGGAGCCCAACCGTGAGCACTCATCAAACCTATCACATTATAATACTTGCAGGATTGGCAGTCCGGTTACAGACCTAACAGGGGTGCTGAAGCAGCCCCTCATGGTGGCCGCTTTAAAGTCTTTGACAATATAGATGTATTAGGGATGATGCTGCAGCATCATTTCTGATTTTGTTGATCTCTTTATGGCTTTCAACATCCTTCACCACCCGCTGTGTCTATGACTGAGAAGGTGGTGGGGATCTCATGGAGGGCTACAGAGCGGTTCTCTTCTCTACTGAATCTGTATAGATAATTCACCTCATTTGACCTGTGGCATTCTCTGAGCTTGCTTTAGGACTTGAGCCTAGCTAATAAATCTACCCCTTGGTGGAAATGTAATGGGAAACATCCGCCAGTGATTTAAAAGACAAACGGAGGCAATAAGGTGGAAAAGCCATGAACTTTCTACAGGATCCCATTTGGGCCAAAGAGGATAGTGCTTCATTTGGGAATCCTTTGGTCATATTGGCCTTAACCAACACATTGGTACTTTATTCTGAGGGTCTTACCTCACTCTGTACCCATGCTTGCCTGTTCTTACTTTTTTCCAGACTGGTATTACTACGCACCTTCTACAGCAGGCCTTTTCTCATCTTTTCCCCACTAACTCGGCCCTTACATCACCCTTTCCCAGACCCTGCACTAGCTCATTACTTCTGCAGAATGCCCTTACCTCGCCCTTCTCCAGGTACCTCCTCATTGCCCTCTTCTTTTGGATTTTCAGGCCACGCCAGTACAGCAGTCCCAGAAGGACCGTCGAGCAGAGCACAAAGAGGCTGCAAACCACGGACACCGCAACGATTGTAATCAATTTACTACTAGAAAAGATGAGGCAAAGCATGGTGTAAGTCACAGTCTAGTATTAGGCTAAGACAAAACTAAGCAACATAACCCCAGCAGTGGGAGCCAAAGCCATAACACTCATTTCAGCTTTGAGACGTGCACAAGTCACAGATACTCCTTGGCAGCTCAACTTTTGATTTAGCAAGTTGACTTATGACAATAATAAAAGATCTTCTGAGACACCTTCCTCATGGACAACTCAGTTGGCAGTGAACATGCTCCAAAATCCCCATCCACCTTTACCCAATGGCTCATTCAAGTCAGGGTCTGCAATTTACACTGTGAAAAGTGTGTGCGTGAGAGGTGCATGTGGTGCAGGGAGCTGCTGCTTCTCCTCAGAAACTCCAAGTGGAAAGGAAAGACCTGTCTACTCCCTGCGAGGGGCAAAGAACGTTATGAAATCAATGTACACGTTTCAGTGACATTAGACCTGCTTCTCTGTACTTCCCTTCTTTTCATGAGAAAATCTGTCTCGTGATCATTATATGCACTTCACCAAAGAGATCATTATTAGTCCTTTGAATGACCAGTTTTACACACCCCACCAAGACGTTGGTCATTAAATGTTTGCGACTGCATGGAAGACTACAGTTGGCATGAGGGCAATCCACTGGCGGTGCAGGAGGGAGGTTTGCTGTGTGTCTAGGCTTTGACTGATTTGATTGAAAAGAAGTGTTCCCTGGTTGAATTAGTCAGTTGATAGTGTTTGTGTTACTTGTATCACTCACTTGCAAACCTCAGTTGCTTCAAGGTGTAAGCATGAAATCTGCCTACTTCAGGAAAGGGGTTACATCATTTTGGTAAGAGACTCTCGTCCAGTCTGCATTTGCTTGGCAAGATATACAAGTGGACAAGTCATAGCTCAGGCCACCAAGAAGCACTGTGGACTCGATTAACTGTCTGGAGTGGCATCATTAGAACTTCACAGCAGTAGTGAGGTTTGAATGGCAGCTTATTTAAAAGCCGTCTCAATGTGTACTTATTGGTCAGTTTCCATTTCATTTACCAGAAGTCATAGAAACTCTAAAACTCAATAGGCTTGGCAAATATGTAAAAGAAACTTTGACACTGTCCCGCCTATGTTATTCTTTTATAAATATCTTTGATCTATTAACTACTTGTAGTGTGATGCTCAGTGTCTGTGTAGTTTTCTTTAAATACTCCGCCCTTTTGTTCCATGTCTGTAGGTTCATGTTCTAGAACAATACTCGTTTATTTTCACGTTCTAAAGAAATCTTACTTTTATATGTCGCTCGAAAAAGGGAATACACATCTCAAATTAGTCACAAGCAACATAGCATGCCCCTTTTAAACTAAAATGCACAGTGAGTGAAGAGGGAGAATCGCTAGGCGCTCTCTCATCTTCACAATGAACTCTAGGCACTATTCGGTATTCCAATGTATGCATACTAGAGATTAAAAAGTTACTAAGTGAATGATTACCAGAGTGGGTGTAGGGTCCTATGGAATTGTGTTTCCACGCACAAGGAACTTTGGTAACAACAGGTCCTCCTGTCACAGACGTTGCGTCCTGGGCCAGACGCCATTTCACTCAAGGAACCTGGTTTCAGACTGTGGCATTTGTTTCGAGCTCTGTTGTCAGGCTATAACATTACTCTCTGGAGCTGGTGTCAGACTGGGACATTACTTTAGAACTATGGCATCAGACTGCAACATCATTCTAGCAACCTGATGTCAGACAGGGACATCACTTCTAGAACCTGACATAAAAATGTGATACCACTCAATGAACACCACTTCAGATTGACATTTCACTATAGGAACTTGGTTTTAAACTGTGACATCCCTTTAGAAGTTTGGCATCAGACAGTGACATCACTCTAGAAACAAGATGAACACCACTCCAAACTCTCCTATCACTCTATGAACCTGGTTTCAGAATGTGGCATCAGTTTAGATCCCTGTCGTCAGGTTGTGATATCACTCTAGGAACCTAGTGTCAGATTAGGACCTCACTTTAGAACTACGACATCAAACTGTAACCTCACTCTCGGAATCTTGTTTCAGATTAGGACATCACTTTGGAACTATGGCATCAGACTGTGACATCACTCCTGGAACCTGTCATAAGAATGTGATTATCAGCAGATGAACACCATAGTGCTGTGTCACTCTAGGAACCTGGGGTCAGACAGTGATATCACTCTAAAAGGCGGATGTCAGACTGAGACATCACCCCTTGAATTTGACTTCAAATTTTTATTTCAACTAGGAACCTAAGTCAGTCTGTAATTTAACTCCAGGAATGTGGGGGCAGATTATAACATCATTGTAGAAACCTGGCAACAGACTGTGATTTCAATCTAGCAACCTAGTGTCAGACTGTGATCTCACTACAGGATCCCAGAGTCAGGCAGTGTTATCACTCTATGACCCTGAAGTCAGACTCAGACGTCACGCTAGGAACTCAATGTCTGCCTATGGCGTCACTCTAGGAATCTGAAACCAGGGTTCACTGCCACATTTAGGTGCACTGGGCCGAATAAAGTTCAAGGGTGGAAAATTCATTTTCCTGGTCTTGTGCTCATTAACAGTCAGCAGCATGGACAACATTCAGGGCTCACAGCTGCGACCCCTAGCTTGCCCCTTGCAGACCGCTAACACTGCCTTGGCAATCCGTGGCATCAGGGGTGGCAAAGTCAGTGCCTTTATCACACTGACAGCTCATACTAAAAATTATATATTTTAAATGTATGTTGGGTGCATGCTTGCAGGTGGGTGTGTGTTTATGTGTGAGGGGTTGTGTAGGCATGCCTGTATGTGTGAAAACACGTGTGTGAAAGAGAAATTAAAGGACAAAGGGGCATATTTGTAATGCCCTAGCACCACAATGCGCCACATTGAAGTAATTATTTTTTACACTGATGTGGCCAAACGAGGCCGAAATCCCCACGCCGTATTTACACAGTGGCGCAATAGCATTGTACCACTCTGTAACCCTTTGCGCTACATTATGCCTGTGCCAGGCATAATGTATGCAAAGAGGGCGTTCCCCTGTTAGGGGAGCAAGAAAAATGGCGTAAGGAAATCTATAAGATTTCCTTGCATCATTTTGTACAGCACTTTTAAAGCCTGCTCAAGAGCAGGCGTTAAAAGGGGGCTTCCATTCTTTAGAATGGGGCCCTATATACTCTGCAGGAGTAGCGCCAATATTTTCACACTATTCCTGCAGTGTACATCAATAGCGTCATGCGAAATGACGCTATTGCCCCTTACCCTCCGCCATGGTGTGCCATATTTTAAATACGGTGCAAACATGGTGGTGGTAGGGGGGGCTAGAGGGCGCAGGGAACGTGGCGCTGCACTTGGTGCAGCGCCACTTTCCATAAATCTGCGCCAAAGTGCCCCTGTGATGTGGGTGCAATGTTACTTTCGCTACCCCTGGCATTTTGGTGAATTGACGTTAATGGTCAGCAGGTGTGTTTAGGTCCCTATAGTTTCCTAGGGCCATATGTACTAAAGCATTTTACCATAGACACAGAATGGGTAAAATCCTTTGGTACTTCTAGCCCCTAGTCTCTCCGCCCCACAGTACCACACTAGAATGCAAGCAGAAGATGATTCAGTGCACAATACCTGTCCGACGCCCTGGAGCCCAGTTCTGTGCAGTCTTCGAGAGCCGGACCCTTACACCTGGGGAGGGAGAAAAACAGAGGCACAGATGAGGGAATCCAGTACAGAGGTACGACAGGGGGCAGGGGTGCAGAGAGGACGGGATAGGTGAGGTCATTGAACAACAGACAATAACAAGCATTTACAATGCAACGGGTCTTGCGTTTGCTCATGTTAGAGCTGATCGCGTTGTAAACTCCTAACCCGACTTTTCACCTATCGGGCAAAAGTGCATTTATGTACATAACCCAAAAAAGTGAAATTAACTATGTAAAGCGCTCAACTTCTTCCAAGCGAGATCGCGCTCGTAAATTAGAGAAAAAGAAGTCCACCAGCCCAATGGAAAACAGCGAGCCTCGCATGTTTTCTGTACTTGGTCGCTGCGCTCGAGGCGGGCTAACCACCGGAAAAGGCATGACGTATGCCTGCCTTCGACTAATGAAAGCAAGCAGATTTTATTAGGCAAGCCCACGAACCAATAAAAAACACTGACGTGAAGTTGACAGGGCTCCGAGCCCTTTTCTAAATACAAAAGAGTCTCGCTGCGATACGCATGCGCGAGCGCATGCAACACAGGCTTGACCCTAAAAACAAAGGCAAGAGGTCAGAGAAGGGTCAAACACGGCAGAGGAGAGATACGGAAAGAGCTGGCAGAGATGTGAGAATACAGAGAGCGGGGCAGCGAAGGGGGAACGGAAAGACACAGAGGGAGCGGGAACAAACATTACCCCGTAGGCTTACTCAGCAGCCATCAGTGCAAACAGAAAAAGAAACAGAGGGAGGGAGAAGCGCAGACTTTTGCCAATAGCGAGGCAGCCCTCTTCAGGCTGAGGCGGGCCCTTCTTCCCTTACCCTTGGGTACAGTTCTCGTGGCAATGGTGGCATTCATTGTTGGCATCCGGGTACTTGAAGATGGGTCCTCTCTCCCCCATGATGCCGTTCAGGCACGCTGCCACGCAGCGGGGCCCGTCCCGGTAGTTCGCGCATTTCATGCACTTGTCAGCCCCCTGGTGAGAGACAAGAACAGCCTTAGCATCTACAGATCGGTTTATTTTAGTTTGGTTGAGTGTGCACCAGGCCACTCCGGGCCTCCGTACAGATATGTGGCATCACCCAGCAAGCACAACATATTTTAGCGATTGGTTTCTCATGCGACATGCATGGTGCACATTTGGACAAAAGTGGGCTCTGCTTTGGCCTGCAGGGAAACCTTTGTAAGGAGAAAACTTGGATCTGTGCGCACTGGAGTCCGATTCCCCCTCCGCAGTCACCTGCTTGCACTGCGCAGGCGTGAAAGCTCCACACACAGCTTAGCATCTTCTCCCACTGCATATCCGTGCCACCATCCATCACTGTGCATCAGTGCCATCTTACACTACCTACCAGGTTACAACGCCTTCCACTGCCTACCAGTGCCAGGATCTTATACTGCCAATCACTCCAAGCTGCCCACACTCTGCACCAGGGCCAGCGCCTCGCACTACCAACCAGTGCCTGCATCGTACATGGCCCATCCATTACCAACTAGTTACACTATCATCCTGCCCACCAGTGTGAGACTTTCACATTGCTCATCAGTGGAAGCTCCACACACTACCCACTGATCCCAACTTCTCACGTGAACCATCAGTGCCAGCATCTCACAATACCTCCTGACATTGCTATTTCTTCACACTGCCCACATGTTCTAGCTCCTCATACTGCCCACCTGTGCTAGCTCCTCACACTGCCCAACAGTGCTAGCTCCTCACACTGCCCACCTGTGCTAGCTCCTCACACTGCCCACATGTGCTAGCTCCTCACACTGCCCACATGTGCTAGCTCCTCCCACTGTGCACCCGTGCCACCTTCTCACATTGCCCCAGGGTGTTACCTTCTCACGCTGCTCACCGGCACCATGTCCTCACACTATGTCCTGTGATAGCCCCCACAGTGTTTATCAATCTTAGCTCTTCACATGATCGTGCATGTGACAAGCCAGCTGGTTTTGGCACATTAAACTACAAGGGAAAATATGGGTGGCATATTTAAAAAACCTCGTACATACCGAGCCGTTGCAAGTCAGGTCACCATCCATCACCTGGCACTGCGGATGGCACGGGAGGCACCGGTTTTGTTGGATGTGCTCTCGAAGCTCCCTGCATAGAAAAACAAGAGGGCGAAAAAATAGACCGGTCAGCCCATGCACATCATGTGTTCAGCGCGCTCACGTTTGGCGGGAACAGAGGGGAGCACATGGGATGCGCAAGTATTGGCATGGTGGCGGCGTCAGCATGGCCGAATATTCACAAAGTGAGAATGGAACGGTGAGTGCAGTGAGGCCACTTCAGAAACCCAGAAAAACAAAGCTATTGCAAATGGACATCTGGTACCCCACCCTCTGCTCTCCTGTTACCATGAGAGTAATGATCTAGCACGGAGGCAAATTCTGGGCAGTGACTAAAAATTCAGGACAAAGGGTCAAAATTCTGGACAAAGAGATCAATTTTATGAACATATCAGAGTAAGTCAAGCGATAATCTAAAAGTAAAAGACATCTGACACAAGTGCAAGTCAAAAGAGGTGTATGTTCTTTGATGCATGTAATACATAGCAGGATTGAGCAAACATTTACATGTAACTAATTTAAAGATTAAAAATCGATCAAACATATGCACACTAAACAAATTTTGACAGCCGACATAAGGGACAGTTGTCACACAATTCTGGCCTCTTCCGTGAATGCTAGTATCTGAAACAGTGTCCTCTTGATGAAAGTGGGCTTCCTGCGTATAGGCAGTAGCGCTACTGCTACTAAAGGCATAGAGGGAGCGAAATGGGGAGTAAGTGGTTGATCAAATATGAGGGTGATAGTGCATTTGTGTGTGTGTGTGTGTTTCGTTGTGATTGTTTCTGACAAGCCAAGTGTAGGCTTTCAGCCAACCTCAATGATATGGCTCTACCTTTGCATCTCTCAGCCTAGAAGTAGGGCTTGATTGAGTGTGGTGGAGGGGTTACTCCGCCACAATGGTGACGGATATCCCGTCCGCTGAAATATAAATCCCATTATATCTTATAGGATTTATATTTCGGAGGATGGGATATCCGTCACCGTTGAGTAACCCCTCTGCCAAACTCTAAATCAGGCCCTTAGTCCTGAGTGGAAGCTTCGAGGTATTGTATAAGCGCTGGCAAAGCTATCAGATTTGATGTGCACACCGGAGTCAATACAAAAGCAATAGTCTGCCTCAGTGCAAAACAACTAAAATAGGATTATTCTGTGTATAGCGTGTGTGGGTAAGATAAAGAATGAAGGGCCTGACATGGTGGTGGGGCAAATTACCTTCACCCATTACGATTCATTCATTTACCCAGATCCATTCATCCTTCCACCCAAGCACCTGTCTGTCCATTTATCCCTCCGTCTGTCCATCCATCCATAAATTCAAGCATGTGCACTCATTTATTTATCTACCCATCCACTCACCAAGATCCATCCGTCCATTCTAATCTGTGCAACCATGTAGTCAGGCATCCTCCCATTTCCACCTTCTCTATTCATGCCCACACTCTCCATCCATCAGACCAGTCACCTATCCATCCTTTTGCTCATTCATCCATTCATCAATCCCTAACCACCCTTAACCAATAATAACAGAAATATCAACAGCCTTAAGTTAAAGGAAAACCTGCTATGTAATTACAAATCGTAGTGCCAAATTATTTGACAGGAGGGAAATGAGAAAGATTTTTTTGGGAAAACCATAACAATAACAGCAGGAAAAAGCAGGATAAGCCGCAAGCCAGAGCTTTTCAAATGACCTACAATGCTATTGTGTTCTGTTAAAAATATCACTCTTTTCCATTCAGTGCCCATTAACCTTTGATACTTCACTGGAAGCCAGCTCTGATATCTGTTCTGAAGCTGATTAAAATGACATCACGAAGCTGCCAGCTGCATAATATGCCAGAGAACTGTAAAAACTAATAGTGCTGGAATTACGGACAAATCATGTCCATTGTCAGATCAACGACCGACCTCAGGCTACAATTACGGGCAGGCTGGACAACTTATGGACTGGTGGTCAGACTAGTTAACATAGCTAATACCATCTCAGGCCAGCCAGGTGTGTGGCAGACTCTTTGTCACGTAGCTTTCAGAGCTGCAAAATCCTTCCCCCCTGCCCCCGTCAGGAAGCTCTTTCCAGGCCTGGCATCTCTTATGGTTTTCCTCAGCGTCCTCTGGACTTGGGTACAACCTTGTGTAATGAGGAATAGAAAGCATTTTCACTGGTTCAACATCTACATTTGATTGAAATGCAGTGAGTGTTTGTGTCTGGTTCATCTTCCTGGTTTTTCTAGTATGTGTACCACATGAACACGGAGTCCTTATGTTGGATTTTCCTTGTGGTTGAGATCAGTAAGAGGGGCAAAGGGATCGGGCAGCGCGCAAGCCAATCCGGTGTGGAGTTGATGCAAGTTTGAGTTGTCTGAGATGCATTGTAGTATGGGCGTGGATCTTCTGACGCCTCCTTATCTCACGGAGGTTGGGGAAGTGTAGTTGGTCGCTGGGGGTCTTGTTTGTGCCCTGGACAGCACAGCATGGCAAACTGCCCTTTCCTGTGTGCGAGTGAGTGACTGTGCTCATGGTAGAAGACCTTCCATGGGTAAACCCACAACTGCAGACTGGATATGCACAAAAAGTGCTGAGGCTACATAATTGGTGAAATGCACTATATAAGAGCTGCACATCATACAAAGCATTTATTTCGGTACCAAACCCCCGCATTACTGCAGGCCTTGGAATGGAGGCCACTGTAGAAACACTGGGCTCGAAAGTAAGAAGGGGAGCTCTTATTAACATGCCTACATGATCGAAGCTCGCTCTGGTTATACTGAACACGAGGGGTGACGGGGCAACCTCCTGTCAACAGGCTTTTTCTTGTGCCTACGGGGGCGGGTTCAGCCATAGGTTCTGAATCCATGCTTCTGCTGGGGCGCCCACCACCATGATTTCCGTCTTAGTGGGGTTCATCTTTTGAATTATTGGCTTTCTCCAAACCTCAGCGGCTCATTGACATTTTGTACAATTCTAGCCACAGCTGGGCAACATCACCCTATTTGCCAACCCAACCTCAAAAAGAATAGTGCTGTCCTAAAAAGGGTCAAAAGGACCTAATAAATAAAAGGGGTGACTATGGCCGATCCCTCTGGAGCCCTGCAGGTCCTTATAAACAGGGTATTAAAAGGGTGTCAAAATGATGTTAACTTTTTCTGATGAGTATGATCTAGTTCAATCTAGCATAAGCTGAAACAATGAAACCTCAAATTGCGTAGCGGAGGTTAGAGATCTCGGGGAAAACTAAGGTGAACAAATACCTCGGTTGTCTTAACTTACAAGCAAGGTGATAGGAGGTATTTGCTGGGTTCTCTGTCAGTCCAGCACATAAGCCTCTATCTTTGTTTGGTACAGCTAACTGATCAGGATTTAGAGGGCCAAGCATCAAAAACAGCCGATAGAGTGGAAATAAACAGACCCCTAACACTGGTTTTGCTGATCTCTAATCTCAGCTCCTGCAGATCAGTTGTGACCATAGATCTGGTACCTCTCGGTCATCGAAACCCAATTTCAACGGAGTCTTAAATGTAATTACCTTCAATGAATGACTCAGTGATGCAGTAAGGATGAAGTGTAAAAATACTTCTGTGTTTTTTAAGTGGAGGCAGGCACTATTCCTATTTTAGGAGAAATATTTGGCTGTTCCCGGAGCGCCAGTTCAAGGTGAAAAATACAGTCAAACTCCTTTAATGACCCCTACTTTCAGGGGGGCCTGATGGTGTTTCCCGTGAGATCAGTCTCCTGGTGATGAAAGTGAGTTTCTTTTTTTTTATTTTTTACACTAGCTCTTTCATCACATGCCAGATGTACAGGGCGGTTCTGTTTGCATCTCTTAATAGATATTGTTTTTTTCTGTAAAGTATGAAGTTATAGCGCAGTCCTTTTTTTATGTACTTTGTACGTGTATGTGTATTGATATTTCGGTAGTTCACACATAGCCAGAAAGAGATCACACACTGTACAGGGAGTACATATTGTACATTAGAGGAAGTCAGAAGGGTTGGGTGTTGAAATAAGGATGGAGATGTATCTTACATTGAAGCAAGGTGGTGCAAAGGACCTGGATCATCAACGATGGTTAGAAAAGTCTATCTAGTTTACATGAAGCCTGTGAAAGCAATTCAAAGTGCTTCAAAAAACACCTCAAAATCTAGTCTAGGCTAGATTATCGTTGATTGGGCCTGGCTAGAGACAACATTACCTATCTCAGAGTTTATATGATAAATAAAAAAAAAAAATCATACAGAGTGGCGGTTTTCCATGCTGATCTCGCTGTGTCCCCAGGGGCCGCTCCTCCATAAGGGCGGAGGAGCGTCGCCCCCTCGCCAGCAGCGACAGCTGCAAAACCTTTCCACAAAAACAATAATAAACGTTGTTTAGTATTGTTTTGGGGAGAAAAGGGGTGGGGCCACAGGGGTGTCGAGCAATGAGGGGGAATGCTCAGCACTCCCCCTCTGAGCGCATGTATGTTTGGCCGGCCGGCTAGGGCAGGCCAAACACACATGCGCACAGGGCTCTGCACAGGCTCCTAGTCTGCCTGGGAACGCCCTGGCTGGGCACTTCCAGCCAATCCTGACACTGCCCTGAGCAGCGTCAGGATTGACGCATGGCAGGCTGGGAGCCTGTGCCTGCAGGAAGAGGTGAGGAGCAGCACGGTGCTTATGGCGGCCCAGGTACGTTTGATTTTTTATTAAATCTACCCCCTCTCCTCCCGCGCGCCGTCCTCCCCTTCACCGTTGCGTGAGCCGCGACTGTGTGTTCCTCCACCAAATGAGTGCTTCTATTGCAGCACACTGACAGTAAAGTGTCCTTGCACCACTAATGAGGCGCACCTCAGAACTATACACGCTGGATGCTGCGGCCTCTTTCCTGCCAAGTGCAAGTCTCGGGCACTCATGTCAGCCATGAGAACAGGTTCAGTGCCCCACCAGGCACAGTGGGCAGAGGAGCAGCATGGTATTCCATGATGCACCCTGCATGCCCAGCTTTTGCAGGAGCTCATGCTGCATTGTCTGAACCATCAATGGTGCAGAGGCTTATGCCTTCTCTCATCCGTGTGAACTTGGCGACTGTACAGCTATTAACATGCACAAATAGTGTGTATTTGTTTACATCTTTGAACATATACCTATAGCACTGGACACTGTTTTATTCTGATATGGCCGTCACATTTGCAACCTGGGGGTCACATGCGGTGCATGGGCCAGAACTGCTGCCATGCTGCGGTAAAGGTAGAGACAGTGGGGCTTGGATCTGTGCTTGCCTGTCACAGCTTGAACTGTGTGCCTGCGGAGGATGCACTGGCATGGGGTGGGTGGGGGAAAGATACGAACGTTTAGTGGGTGCTACTGCGGTTGTAAGGTGCAAAGTGCATGTTTCCCAACATTTGGGGAAACCTAAGAAAGAAATATGGAAAACAAATAGGGTGAATTATACATCCCCATTTACAATCACTGGAGTAGGAAGAGCTTCAAATCTGCTTGCATCTTATCAATTTTTGATGAAAAGAATTATATTGGCGTGTATGAACATGGTCAGCACACGGCATGGGCAACCTTTAAGCACAAGCCTCACATCTACTGCAGCTGCCTGCCCACAACGTTATACCCATCCCTGCGCCTTCGGAGCTGTTACTTCTTCACCCATACCATGGTAGTGGCCTAACTGCCACAGTGCATGTTATTATGGACACTGGTTCCACTCCTGTGCTTCTCATCTGCAAATACATAGTATCAAGCGTTAGTCTCCTTAGGTCGATAGAAGCAAGCCAACACTATGACACCGGGCACGCTTGGATTGTCACAGGAAGGTCGAGGACTGAAAACAGGAGTGCATAATGGCTTGAAGTGAAGTGGGCACCATGGGACTAGCACAATCCATGATGCTCTTGACAACAGCCTCTACCAGGCCAGTGATTCCATAGAACATCCAACGGCAATCAACAGGTGCATTCCCTCATTCATCTTTAGTGGAAAAGTACTCGATATGTGTACAAGGCACATACTTAATTTTGCTTTATTTTCCAAATGAGCCATTAAACTGTTAAACTGGTACAAAGATAATTCCTAGAATTTCAAATATCTACAGCTGCCCATTTAATGTGTAAACTTCTGTAGGCTATCTCGCAATTACTCTGGGTTAAATGTACTAACAAACGCAAACATCTGCATGCATATATGCGTGAATGCAATTTCTGCTGTGTCACTGAGCAATCTGCCACACGGCACAGCAAATTTGGGTATTAAAAAAACACCACACAAATAGCATGTGTGCATGCTTCTTTTTGCATGCGTTAGCACACTTATACCAGAATTATTGGCTTCGCCAATCCTTGTTTACTGTGATTATAACCACATTCAAGCCATTCTGTCTCATTCTTCTGGCTTCAACAAGAGACAGTAAAGGTTTGAACATCTGCTATGGTGTGCAGACACCACCCAGATGGGATTTGGGGAGAACACTTACCCCTCGTATAGGTTACATGCAGCCACGCAGGTGCCTTCACGACTGTAGTTCCTGCAGGACACACACTGATCTGGGTCTGGGCCCCAGCAACCCGCACTGGAGCACAAAGGATGACAGACATGGCCTGCAGCCACTGTGGGGGCAAAGAAACAGGGTTCAAGGGTCAGAACTGGAACCAGAGAAAATCTGAACATGCAAGAAGTGGGAAATTGACCAGAGAGATAACAAATATTATGTAGGTCCAGGAGGTCTGTATCCATGCAAGATTTTCGGAATCACCACTACATTCCAATTAGTTTCATTGTACGTAAATGTGTCTTATGTGGATATCCTGAAAGTCTGACATGGATCTGACCCTTCTCGGACCGAACATTACAGGTTTTGAATGAAGCCATGGACAGAAATACAGCTTATAGACAGACACAAAAAAGATGCACCCTAGAGATGCTCTGTATACATAGAAAACAGATAAAGAACACAGGGAGACCCGCAGCAACACAAGATGGAGGGAGACAGAGAAACTGAAGAGATGCCAACTAACAGGCCACGTAGGGAGAATCCTAGAGAAGGTTCACCGATGCCCCAGTCAAGACGGTGCTGGAGGTTTGCAAATCCACATAGCCCAGAGCATACAATAAAATAAAATAATTTCTAAAGAAAGCGTAGCATAACATGACCAGAGAAGGAGACAGAAAAAAAACACAGGCACACAGAGATGCTTGGGTCCAGGTGAGGCAGGCTGAAACTCCTCACCGCATCCCTTCTCAGGCCGATTATTCTTGATGTCAGTGCCTTGTTTTCGGTCGCGGAAGATGGCGCTCCATCTCACGGTGTGGTAGTAACACAGCTGCCCATTGTCTGTGATGTACACCTTGCCTGCACTGATTTCCCGCAGGGAGCGGAAGCCAAGTGACGTCAGGTTCCTGTTCTTCATCACCAGCAGAGAAAAACCACGGCTGCAATGTAATGGTGGAGGTTACCTGTGGCCTACAAATGCGACATCACTCACCCGACAATTCCTGTTATTTACTGCCTGTCCCACTTTCCCGACACGCTTACCACAGTAAAACATGTCCTGGAATTGTGGGGCGATTTGTGTGACTGAACACAACAAATAAAGTGTTGCGGATGTTTACATCCCCAAAGCACTCTCACGCATGACGCGGGGTAGGACAGCAGGTGTCACTCTGGCAGCTTAGCTGCTGCCCTTCCTCGCTCTCGGCGGGCTTGAAATGCAGCACAGCCGGCTACTGTTCCCTATGCCTTTTTATGAAGGCCCTACAAATATGTTATTTTGTTGCATGCGAAGCAAGCGTCACATTTCCAAGCCACAGTGAGTTAAGTGGAATAGAAAAGGTGGGGCTCTCAGAGCGCCTGGTGGAGGTGTGAGCATAATCAACATTTCAAGTGCCGGAACTCACCAGACCCTTTGCCAAAACTGGGGCATGTATTCCACTTGAAGTAAACTGTCGGCATACGCTAGCGTAGACGTCCAAAAAACCTATCTGGGACACATGGTCACCCTATCCCATGACACTGTTTGCTAAGATTTCTGGAAAAGTAAAGTACTTTTTAAGGCTAAAAACAACTGCACTCTTTGGTAGAAAAAAAATGAACGATCTTTTAAGAATTCTCTTCTGAGACACAGAAGACGAGTTTGAGGTACATTCCAGTAACTTTGCTTTTTCTGGATAATTGAGTCTATCAGTGTGAGGTCTGTAATCACTAGGTCTTGGAGAAGAAGGGTGTTTAAATCATGGACATTATTTCAGGCAGACTTTGAGGCAGGGTCTGTTAGGTGGCATTGTAAATGTGGTGCGTGGAATAGGATAGTGCATCAGGCGTGATTTTTGAGAAACAAAAGTACTCAGACTTCGCTACCCTAAGGAACAAACATTGTCTGAACTGTCATGAACCAGGTCCTCAACCAGTGACATTCACAGCAAGGGCTAGGCATGCTGCTCCCAGTGCTTAATTTGTGACTGTTGTTTCCAGTGCTGAGCATCAGCGCTTATTTTTGAGGGCTGGTGCTTATTCTTCTGCCTCAAGCATTTGCTGCGAGCAAATGACACATATGGGAAAGACGGAGGAAGGGAAAAATGAAAAAGCGTCACAAAGGGAGAAAGGAGAAAGCTGCAAGAGTGAGCTGAAGGGGCAGGGAGTGGCTTTATATGGATTGAGGAGGCCCGACATGACTTCAGGATTACGCTGCCTCATTATTCCGTGTTCACACATTTAATTGCAGCAGCCGCTTGTTTAAGAGGAGGGCTGTGGGCACCGGCACCTTTTTATTTACAAATTAAGCACTGGCTGCACCCGAGTCAGTATTATAATTAGGGCTCTCAGTTTTATGGTATTTTTTTTCTTCACATTTCCATCTGTATTTATTCAGATTTATTTTTCACTCATTTTATTTGTATTTATTTGGTGTTCAGTGTAAAAATGAAGCTACAATAGGGCATATCTCCACATTGATTTAACTGCCAAATGTATACTCATGTTTCAATGGCTAATGGGTTTTAGTCATTCACTGTATCATGCAGTCATCTGAAAACATTTGCAGTGTAAAACAGCTTAATCAGCTGAATTTTTGCAAATATTAAGCTTCATTGGGTAATCCTTTTTTTTTTACTTCGCTATCTGTCAGTCTGCGCGTCAATTGACCTAGCACTCATGATTTACAGTAGTGAGAATAGTCCAAAAGAAAACTTATTTTCTGTATTTTTAATACTTAAAAATTAATACAAACAGTAAAATAAATGGATCTCTGTCTGTATTTATCTGTAAAAATCAGTAAAAACAAGAAACTGGAAGCCATAAACATAATGCAAAAAAAACTAAAGAGGGAGTGATCCAATTCAGGCATCACGGGGAGGAATCAATACAAACTCGCAGCAACAGAGAGCCCTCATCGACCACATTCAGTAAGCGTTGTAACAACTCTGGGCCTCCTTTCGATTAACCATTCTATCTTATTCCAAAATCACTTATAATCTTCCTGTTCACGTGTGCACCAAGGACACCCCATGCGGTAATTACATGGTTAAAGTTGGAAGTACTTTATATGTTAAATTCAAAGTGTTGCCAACTTTAACATTTTAATTACCGCATGGGGTGTTCTTGGTGCACACGTGAACAGGAAGATTATAAGTGATTTTGGAATAAGATAGAATGGTTTATCGAAAAGGGGCCGGAGTTGTTACAAGGCCTACTGAAATGAATATCATATCTGTGGTTAATGGGGGTTATTTGTAGTTGGGAGTTAATCATAATTCAGGCACTTCACTCTGTCGTCTGCTTCCATAGGCTCACCGCAAAATGAATGGCATTTTTCTGCTCTGTCTGCTTATAGTTTTAGCTCTATAACTTATTCGAGAGAGTTCTCCCTTCCCTGCAGTTTTAAACAGACATGACAAGCAGTCCTCTTTGCTTGCCACCCGAGCATTTGCCATCTTGGCAAGTGCCACCTTCACAGATTCATTGCATTATTCTGTGTTGGCAAAAGCTGGGTAATGTCCTTCGTTAGCAGAGGTGGAAAGGAGTCTGTGTTAGTGGGGATGGGTGGACTTCAAGTCATAACAGTCTCTGTGAATATTACACAAAATTAAGCATATACATCAGATTGTAAAATAACATACAATTAGGGCCTTATTATGAGTGGGTCATTATTTTCCCGACCTATGCATAAACCCCTGTTTGTGCAGGGCTTGGAATTACGAGTATAGTGCTATTTAATATACCTGATAGTTATTGGATGTGTAAATACGTCAACCTTTGTTAAATTTCGGCAGGGGAAGCCTGCTGAATTTTAACAGGGAAAAGCGCGTTTTTTTATCGTATCATGTGGATTTTTATACATGTAACACCAAAATCTGCATGTTCTTCCCACCAAACTTTCAATAGGTGATATGCATCACACCAGATAAATAAAGTACCCTGTGGTATCGTTCTTTATCGGGTGCGGTAAATAGCACGTAGATTCGTAATCGGGACCATATTAGTGGGATGGGTGTGTGTGGTAAACTGTTGGGCCTATGGGTTGGATTGGGCTGGACACCAATGTGTAGCACATTAAAGTCTGTTGAGTGAAGGGGTCACTCACTTGTAAAGGCTGCGTCCCCCAATAGTGGTTAGGTTGGAGAAAACACCCAGGTCCACCATGTTCTTGGGCCACGCCTGAATGTTCAGGTAACCTGAAAGAGAAACAAGAGTGTCTCAGTGATAAACAAGTACACTGTTTCCTCTAGGCTCATTGCCACCCAGAAAGGGTGCAAAATCTTCACGCTTGTTACCACCATAACTCTACAATTGTAATCCTTCCAACATCTCTCCTTCTCTTTCAGTCTCCTTCAACATGCTGTACTCTCTCTTTCACTATCTCTGGCTATCTCTTCATGATGGGTGACCACGAGGCTTGTGTCACCGGCACACTATCCTCCCAATCTAGGGCTTTCATTTCACAAACCACTGTCTTGAACGTTAATTCACCTGGTTGACATAAAGTGAATCAAAGATAAATGTCCCATAAAGTATTTCTTCTTTTAACTGAAGTATCAGGATTGGGAAAACAGTGCATCGCTGGCAGGCAGCCAGATGTTCACCTATCCATAAAGCATTACTCCTTTAAATGAAATATTAGAACTGAGAAAATAGCCAATCACTGGCATGCAGTCAGATGATCAGCTACCCATAAAGTATTATTTCGTTGAATGAAATATCAAGACTGAGGAAATAGTCCACCACTGGCATGCAGTTAGATGATCACCTATTTCTACTCTCAGTTGTGCTCTCTTTTGTTTACTCCCTGTCTTCAACGGCTTCGATGATCTACCTACATACCTGTGATCTCCTGCACACTCTTGAAAACATTGAGCTTTTCGGGATCCAGAGGCGAGATGTTGTAATGGTCGTCACTGCAGGACACAGAACAATGGTCAGTAAGGTAAAGGGGTTCAGGCCACACACTAGAGCAACATCCTCCACAAAAGTATGAGGATGGGTTGCCTACTTACCCATCAAAGCTTGTTCGCAGAAAGTCCAGGTTGCCCAGAATTTTGGTACAGTTAATAAATCGGTCAATATTGCTGGAATCTACAATAGCGTATTTACTCCCAGGACCCGTGCCCTCGCAGGCTGTATAAAAGATAAAAAAGGGGCCAAAATACCCACTGTTAGTGCCTATAAAGTTAACTTGATTACTCAAAATCAGGAGCAGCAAGCATGTACTTATTCAAATTCGTTTCAGCTTCCTGTCCTGAAGTTAGTTTTAAAAGTGAGTCAGTTTGTGAACCTAACAAAGTTGGCAAAAATTAATTATGTACGGAGAATTCTGCAAAAATGTGGTGTTGCTGAAGAAAACCTAAGTAAAACATAGTTTTTCAAGGCAATTCTGTAGCAAAAAAATTTTTAGCAAGAAAAGCTACCAGCAGAATTTTTTTTCCCAGGAAACTTCACCTGCTACAAAGCTGTCCAAAATTCGAAAAATTTACATCTTTAGAAAATTGCGAAACTCACAGCCCAAAAATTACCACTCCTAATCAGAAGGTGATGTTGGCTAACAGATGACTTCTGTGCCAGTATTTTTTAAAGGTTTTTGCTTATCCGAACTTAAAATCATCCAAATAGAATGTAACTACAGCATTGTATATTGCCCAGGAGACTGGTGCAGGATGCAGGGATGTAGTTTGGGACCATCACAACTAGTGACCTTTTACGAAGAAACACCCTATTTAAAAAGGTAGTTATATCAAATTTACTTAAGGCCACTGTAATAAAAATACTAATAAAACTGACAGTCTGTTTTTACTAACAGTAAAAGGGCAATGTTATATAAAGACAAAGGGGAAAGGATGTTTAAACAGTATGGGTTACCAGTAGGAATATGGTTAGGGTAGGAGTCACAGCAAGAGTTAAAGTTGATGTAATAGCATAAAGGTGAGTTTAAGAATTAGGACTAAGTGTAGTGCTGTGTTTAGGTTTGGGACTGTTAGGATTATTATAGGTGTGCCTGGTTGAAACACATTTCTTCATAAAAGGATATGCCACAGAAATGGCATTATTGTATTTAACGTTATTTGAAGTTTTGGATTCTGAGAATTTCTCTTAATGGGTTCTTCGTAACAGCGGCTCTTCATACAAGTGTGCTTCATTCCAACGTGGATCTATGTGACAGGTGTCGTAGGGTAGATGAGGAGGAATGGAGCAAAGAAATGCTGGTGCTGGTGGTTCTTTATCAAGGAGAGGGGGCATAGACAGGAGAACTGAGGGAAAGGAAGCTGCTCTGAAGCATTAGCAGTGATGAACTGAGAATATCAGAAAAGAACCAGAGCAATGCACTTCTACACGTGTAAACAAATAGGATACTCCACTCAATCTGCATTATTTCACTTTGGGGAATACTTGTTGAACATAAATCTGTGTAAAATGATTTTTCCATTGCTTGTTGGGAACAGAAGTGTTGTGTAGAGGGGTGATGGTATAAGGATCAACGAGGAACGTTGATGACAAGCACACGCCGTAGGCACAAACAAATATGTGGGACGCACTCCACATGCACATCCATGCACATCCATGAATCCCCACAGTCTGAAACATGAAGCACAACAATAAGTTACTGCATCTGAAGAGTTTGATCTCAGCCTATGCCAGACCCTTGATGGACCCCAGTCAAAGGCCTTTTTTAACCCATCTTCACAGCTGGCCCCGCTGTATGCCTGAGCATTGGTCTAAGATATCTCATCAGCCTCCTATAATGTCCGTTTCGGATCAACAAGGCCATGGCCCTTCGTTTGTATTAACCGTCTAAGAGACTCTATACTCACCTTTAGGACAAAGTCCCGAGCAGAGCTGGCACATCTTGACCCCATTTTTCTCCCTCTCCATCTTGTTGTTCGGACAAGCACGTACACATGAACTCTGGTCCACCACAAAGTTATCTGTCAAAAGAAGCACAGTCAGACTTGGCAGGCCAGGCTGGCAGGGGCTAAAAGAGAGAGGCTCGTGAATCTGGACAAGTTGCCTCCTGATTTTGACTTTTAGGGAGGGCACCCATTTCTTCTCCATGAATCTGGCCTGCAGTGCTCAAAAATGGAAGCTATGCACCTTCTGTAAAAAACTACGTTAATTTTAATATGAAATTAATTTGAATTAGACTTGCCAACTTACATGCTGCTACTGAGTGTATCAGAACTCTCCACATGGTAATAAAACATGATAAAAAAACATTATCAAAACTTCTGCGCAAGCCGTCCATTTTGTCAGCTAGACGCTCCATGGCGAGGCCCGCCATAACCTCCTGAGCCACAGAGCTATTGGAAGTGGGTCATGAAATCAGCGGTCATCCCGTTTACCAGAATGCAGGACCGGGGACATGAATAATTGCTCATCACCATTGTTATAAATTGTTCCCCAAATCCAAAACGCCGCATTGTTGCCACCAGGAAGGACCACTCCACCCTATTGAATGCTTTTTCAGCATCGAGCGCCAACAAATGTGCGGGCACCCGCTTCTTAGTTACCTTTTCCATCAGGTGGATGACGCATCGCAAATTGTCATGCATTTGGCGGCCCTTGATAAAGCCCGATTGATCCGGATGTATCAACTCTGGCAATACATCCTCCAGCCTCCTCGCCAGAAGTTTGGGGCATAATATATCTAAATATAACCGCTCGATGGGCGCCAGGAAAGCACACTATAAACTACTTTACAATTGGTACCTCTACCCTAAGAAGCTTAAGAAAATATACCCCCAGGCATCCGACCGGTGTTGGCGAGGCTGTGGAATGCTGGGGGATTTCAGGCATATTTGGTGGGATTGTCCTGCTATCCGCCCTTACTGCAACGAAATCCTCTCTCACTTTAAAAGAGATATTGGGCTACCCCATACTGACATCTCTAGAGCACATGCTGTTGGGCCTTCGCGCCCCGGAGCTGAAACATCAATCGCAGGGGGATCGCTCCATTCTGTGGTTGGCGTTGGGGGCGGCAAAGACAACCTTAGAGTCTTTCTGGAAGAAAGTGGACCCACTTCCAATAGCTCTGTGGCTCAGGAGGTTATGGCGGGCCTCGCCATGGAGCGTCTAGCTGACAAAATGGACGGCTCGCGCAGAAGTTTTGACTTTGTCTGGAACCCCTTTGTCAGGTTCCTCTCACAAGGCCTACCTCTTGCAGCATGTAGCCTGTTTTCGGGTGGTGCATCTTTTCCACGTATAGGAAGTAGTTGCAAGGGGTCGATGAGTGCGACTAGGAATGATATCTCTGGGTCGGGGAGGGGGCTCTCGATCCAGTGGCCTTTTAACTCGCTTCAGATGCATAAAAGGAATGGGACATTTGTTGTGTTGTAAGGTTTTGTTCGTTATTTGTTTCATGTAAGGGAAGCTAACGGCTTTGTTCACCATTTGCAGGGCGAAAGCGGTGTCTTAAGAATGTGTATCTCTCTGCTAACTGTTAAACTTGCCTTGGGTGGGGAGGGACAGGGAGAAAGCACAGAACAAGGTGTGAAGCCTGAAGTCTTATGTAAATGAGCATGCTCATTTTATTGTAACGAAACATCAATAAAAACAATTTCATAAAAATAAAAAAATGTTGACGCTAATCCTGCAAAGCCCATTGAGGCTCATTATGAATAATGGTGTGCCTCCTTTTAACGCGTGCTCTGAGTAGGCGCTAAAAGTGCTGAAAAAAATGATGCACAGCAATCTCTTAGATTTCTTTGTGCCATTTTTCAACCCCCCTAAATGGGGAAAGACACCCTTTGCATACATTATGCATGGCGCACGCATGCATGCATTGCGCCACTTTGTAAATTTGGTGCAGGGAAAAGGCCACATTTGCGCCACCATAGCGTAAAAAAAATGAAGCTAAAGCGGTGCTAAGGTGGCGCTAGGCCCTCTTAACTCAGGGCAAAGTGCAAAAAACATAAATGATGCAAACAGCAGCTGCTCGCATTCTGATTGATTGTATTGTTCCTGTGTGCTTGTGTTATATTTTTGCTGCCAACATCACGTAATTATAAGAAGTGTTATCATAGCATAATCTCTGGCATTTTGCTTAACCAGCGTAAAATGAATTTTCAAACATTGCACAAGCTTACATCCATGTAGCAGAAAATTTGACCGGCCTTACTTTATAGTTGGTAAGCGAGTGAAGGGCTCAGGGTCCTGCACACTCTGAGGCCCATCCTCCACACGAGGAACGTTTTTTCACGGTTGGTAACGGTAGGAGCCTCTCATATGGAACGTAGTAGCTCACAATTGTGATGCTAAATCCTTTGCGTTTTACAAATAGCCCTTGTGATACAACACTTTGGCTGACAATATTGCAAGTCAATGGCTCACAATTGGAGTGGAGTAAAGCCCGTCTGGTTGACTTCCCTCTCCTCGTACGTCACTGACCACAGACTAGGAGACCTTCTTAACACAGGTGTTGAGACGGTAAGTCTTCTACATGTCTCTGGAGAGTGTGCTTCCCCTGCCTTATGCTGATCTCCAGGCAAGTCACTTAAAATCATTCTATGGTTTCTGGATCTCTATCTCAGTGAACATGACAATCATGCATGTCCACCGAAAATATCCCTTTTACATGGACTGAGACCCTAGAGCTTGTCTCTGAGGTCGAGGGGGGCATGCATAGTGCACCCCTATTTCACAGAGAGTGACTATTGCCCTCTCTACACAGGCTGTGCTGCTCTGACAGCAGTGGCAGCAATACATCTATAGTCAGGGATACCTGTATCCTTGTACCGTTGGTGGGGGGGCTACCAGCCACCCTCCTGACCAAGTCTGTGCAGTCTCCCTTGCCTGTGGTCCTGTTGCCTTTGTCTACCTGGGATGTATGTTTGAGAGCCAGTAAGTACCCTAGGGGGGAATGGTGAGTTGAGCCATTGTGTTTAATGTGAGCTGTGTTGTTCTACTTGACATTCAAGCTCCCCGTGCCCCTCCCTATTCCGTGGAGAAGCCTGGTGGGCTGGGGGAATACGCTTGCTCTTATCTGTGTTTAGCTGCACTAACTCTGCTAGGAAGGACCCTCTGCCCCAATTATTGTTGGGTGATGTTCAGTGTCCCCTGGTATGGAGTTAATTAAGATTCCTCTCTGGGGAATAGCCCTGGCTTATACCAACAGCCTGTCCTGAAGTACAGTAACTCATCCTTTGCATGCCTTGGACACGCAGTGAGCATGACATACATGTGCCTTAAGATTAGAAGGGCACCTATGATTCAAAAATAGCAGACCCTCTGAGTGGAACAGCCTATCAATCAGAGGTGATAAAAGTCTGGCATCAGTGTTAATGGTTGCTCAAGACTGGTCTTCTGTTCTAACAAGCATCTACGGAAGCCAGCTGGGGCCCGTGATGTGAAGGCAAGAGAAGATTGCTCACAGTGTTTGTTTTCTCTGTGACGGATGGATTCTGCTGTGAAGGAATTCACCAGCTTGAAGAGGAGCAAGGGATTTGGTCAGCAACCTGAATGCAGAGAACCAGCTGTGGTGTGAGGCTTGTGGAGCATCAGCTTGGAACACAAGGGAATTGCAGACGGCTGCTCGAAGCTTGCAATGCATCAACAGAGATAGAGGGAGATGGGTAGCCTTGAACCCAGCATTTGAAGGTGAGATCACTGTGCCCAGACCCCTTTCCCTGTGCTGTGGGAGCCTGTGTGATGCTTCCGGTTAAACCCTGTAGCTGGTGAAGAGTGTCCTGTCTTACAGGTCCCCACCTTTCTCTTTGTGACATCTGGGGGTATCAGGGTACTGGCACTCTGGCCAACCACACTAGTGAGACTTCAGTAATCTGTGTCAAGACATCAGGCACCTGTGATCAGATCCCCGATGCCACTAGATTGGTTTCCTCTCTAATATGCTGTAACAACATCACTGCAAAAGAAGGATTGGTATCACCACAAGGCAATGTGGATGCTGGAAGCAGAAGGTGTCCCCAGACACACCCATTATGCTGGACATGGGGGTGATCTTTGGGAAGATGAAGGGGACAGCACCTTCCAAACCAGCCATTACATGGGTGACAATCATGGCACTGAATATGCTAATGGTTACAGCAATGTGTCTATATTCATTGCCTTGTTATATTTTTAAGTTGGCGGGGTGTTTACATAACATTTTATTTTTTATAATATGTATTGTTTATGGTGTGTATAATTTGCATAAACTGACAATATTTTATATAGCATAGTATTTAATATGGTCTCTTGTGTTTCCTTTTTTACTGTGAGAAGTATCTTTGAAACTATTTCTTTCAATTGGTTACATCCACAATTTGCATGCAAAAATGCTAAACCTGAACCTGTAATAACCCTTAAAATCCTGCATGACAAATTGGCAATCACTTATGGTTTTTAAAATCACCCTCTGCTTCTTTCTACCTTCTGTCACTCTAAAAAAATGTCATGCCTATCTGCCTTGAAACTCTTTGAAAATCATAAAAATATCGATTAAATCCAGCTAAAAACTGTGTCTCACCTAGCCCCCCTCTAATAATCACATCTATGTCGACCATTACCACAGAATGAATGAGATGAGCTTGCACAACTAACCCCAATAACCAGTTGACTGACCACTCACTAATTTGGCTTCCGAGTAAAGTGCTACTCGCCGCAAATCGCTTCAACACCTTCTCAGGGGTAGTAAGTGCTATAGAAATACAATTTATAATTTATTATATTATGGCTCTAGCGAATGAGAGCAACCCTGTGCAACAAGGTCCATAATATGCAATGCTAATTGTGTGCCAACATGCTAACTGTTTTTATAGTGCTTAGTGTCTTGGTGCTATAATACTGTTTTGGCGTCTGAACTCTGGGCCAGAGGGTTGTAGAGTTATCTGTTTTTTATTGTTCATCCTAGTTTTATGTGTAGTATATTTCTCTTATGTGTATTAAAGTATTTTTCTATGTAAAAGGTAAAACACTGACTGGACATTGATCTTATCAGCTGGTAGCATGGTGTGTATTGTATTCTGAATGTCTAAACCCACCTCACCTTGAGTAAGCCTTGGAATGCTGCGTCTCGCTACCATGAGAGAGTCAAGTGCTGGAAAGGGGTACTTGGTTATCCAGTTTTGGGTCCACTAGTACTGAGGCTCCAGGACACCAGCGGGGAACACTCCAATTGATGCGATTGGTGCATAGTAACCCCTGAGTGGCCTGGTGCCCAGGAATCCGGGTCTCACAACAGGTGGGACTAAAAAAGTGTAAACCCAGACAAATCCCTTAATTTCCATGAGCATAGGTTCGGTATGATGCTCTTATCTGCCACAATTGAGAAATCCTTGAAAAAGGAGAACCTGACATTTCACAGAATGGAATTTTCCCTCTACTGTTATCTTCACATTGATATATTCTCCCACCAGGTAGCTACAGTAAAGCAAAGATGTGTTGTACATTGATTGCCAACACCTTCGACAAAAGAAAGTCTTAGGAAGGGTTACAAACTTATTCTTTGGGACAAAGCCAAGATGATTTGCATTCTCTACACCATTGACCCCTTTCAGAATATTTTGTGCCCGTATGCCTTTCAAACTTTGTGCAAAAAGTGTTTCAAAATGTTTTCTAAAAGTTGATATCACCACCCAATTGATCTCATGGTGCCCCCAACCCAGCTTCCTCCCGCTCTTCCCTCATCTTGCGTTCTCATGTCCCTATCATGCATACTTACGAGGGCATTTTTTGACACAGAAACTTCCGTACTGGTACTTGGTGTCAGGGTTGGGCTCCAGTTGAAAAGTCAACTTGTTGTAGATGAGTGGCCGGGGGCAGATGGGCACACAGGCACCGCTGTCGTTGAAGTGCCGACAAGCCTGCAAAGAGAAGACCAAGGCAGAAAATGAGGGTAACGAGAAGCAGTAGAAAATGGATGTCTCTGGTGAATGCTAACTTGGGGCCCACCTTTAAATACGACCCCAAACACACTTCCACTTCAGTTCCAACCCATAACTGCACCCCTAACTCCAGCTACAACATTGTGGCCATCCTCATATGATCCTAATCCCAACATTAAGCAGGCCTCACAAATGCACCAGCACAAGGAATGCTCCGTTTGTAGATTTGGAGCATTTCTGCTCTCACCCTTTCACGCAACGCAGCACAGAAACTTTACGTGCTGTCCTGTATTGCGTGTAATCATAGTAAATTTGCCCCTTTATTTCAGCTGTTTAAATGCTGACAGCGAGTGTTACACACAATCCCCTGTCCCAGTGAAGGGAGCATTTAGTTTCTAGAAGGGAGTGCTGTCTGCCATTACTTGGTTTCGCTGGGCAAGTTAAGGCTCTTCTAACGTCTGTGTCTAGACTGTCCACAGGTAGTTGTGACTACAGATAGCGCAATGCCACACCTGCACAGAGGGAAATAAGACCTGCACCAAAGTCACTCCTTTGGAGGACGATCATGGGAAAACTGCCTTCTGCAGCTCTGAAGTAGATCTTCATGAGACTAAGGAAGTCTACATCCTTTACTAGTGTTGCCTCTAGAGTGATATTTGTGCATGTGAATCCAGCTGCATCCTCTGACCTTGCAAGTTGTGTCGAGGTAGAATGGCTGAGGGGTGGTCCGCCCTGACTCGATTCCACCATCACATCAATCTCTTTCCTCCTTCTCAGATCTCCTGTGTTTGGGAGAGGCAGTAGGGTCTGTACCAACAATGTTTGCGAGGAGGGTGGGGCTAGGCGTGTATGATACTGCAGTACTTCACTTTGCAAGGTTTGTGAGATCCTATGGGTAATTTTGCAAATTTCATAACATTTTTGAAACATTTGGAAGTAAAATAGGAAGCATTGGTTTTGTGGGAGAAAGAATGTGAAAATTGATTTTTTGTGTTTTATTTTTCAAAACATTTTCTGAAATCCCCCCTTCCCCTAAAACTGCCTGTTATGTGGTTGGATTTCTCCTAAAAGATGGGAAGATTCTAGTAAAGGCATAGTTTAAAAAAATATCCAAATTTCACAATTTCAGATTATCGCAAAATAATGAATTTTGTCCATTTACACTTATGGAATTATAATTTTGCCTGTCCTTAAATGAGGTGTTAGTTGCCCTTTTCAACTCATGAATTTTGGGCCCTTCTGAGTGGCTATTATCATGGGCTGGTATTCATTTTGCCCGCCCTTTTAATAAAGAACAGATTTGTTTAACCAGGTAATTGTGCCTTAACTCCTTCTTTGCGTTCGTTTTTGGCAACAGGAAGAAGGGTAAAATAGATGCTTCCGGGCCAGGTAGGTGGTGCCCCTGGTAACTGATTGTCAGTAGGCTTTTAATCCACATCACATCTCTGCCTACCCTCAGAGAAGGACCTGTGACCCACTACCTCGCACCCGAGTGTAAGGCCCAGTCCTTCATCTCAACTGAGTTAACCTAACCAATCCTCAGATCTTGATTAGGATTGTAGTACTGGAGCGTCCTGGGACCAAGTGCCCATAAACCTAGCAAGTTAAGACAGTCATCAAGGCACCTTAACTCAAATAGCCAACAGCTCATAGCACCCCAAATGCACCAAAACCACTCTTTCCCTGGGAAAAACTGTCTGTCAGTATTGGCATAGACAGCTGCAATCAGACTGTAGTGAATTGGTTTTAATCAGTGTGCCGAATCATCATTCATGAAAGCCTGTTCATAACAAATATTTATTTTACAAAAATGCCTTGCCTACAGGGTCTTTTTTGTTCTATCCTAAGACCTAGTAACCTATATGTTTGTGGAGTTAGCCTAGATTTTGTTGTGTAGAATCTTTTTGGCTTTTCCTTTTGGTGTAAATTAGGGATGTGCGAATTCTGCGTAGTTTACGTTTGTGTAATTACGCGACATTTCGGGGAAATTATACAAAATTATATTAGGTGCTGTGTTTTAGCATAAAATGCATTCTCTCCTCCATCTGGAAGACAATGATGCATTTCAACTTAAAAAAATAGAGCAAAAAACACAAGTGCCGCAAACAGCAGCCGGTCAAGTTTGGTCGTAGGCATTGTTCCTGTGTGCTTGTGTACTTTTGCCCTCTCTTGTAGGGTTCTTTGTGGAAGACAATACCCCCACCCCTGTGGACTGACAAACTCCTTTACATCTCTCACCCAGGCAGGCGCTTGGTACCTACAAAGCAATTGGTCTCCCGAGGTCCAGTACAGCCCCCCGCGCATTCGTCATGGCAGCATTCGTTGGGGTTCGTACCAAAACATCGGCCATTACACTGCTCAGCACAGATGGTTTTTGTCACTGGTAAGAGGCGATGAGAGAAACAAAAACAGGGTAAATATAACCAAAGGAATGAGGAACAAAACACAAATTTAGAAATTTTAAAATGAAAAAGTCTCTTGTGTTGCTGGCTTCCCTCGCACTCAAATAAAATGAATGAATAAGGTTAATTGATTTATTAAGTTAAATTCACAATTTGATTAATTTAAATACGTAGAACAAATAAGGAAATGTATACAAAATTAATGTAATCAATGTAAAAAGAGACAGGCAACCATTAGTCTTAATGAAGACACTGCAAACAGTGAACTCAAGGTTGAAATATGTTATGTTTTGTGACTAACGTAGTTCGAATATTATGTTAAAAAGGGCTGAACATTTTTTTTTCCCAAATCCTTACCTACTTTTCATACATTTGTATCGCATTTCCTGGGTGAATATTCTTTACGAAAAAAATCTTATATCATACTTCATTAAGAGGTTTGGTAAATTTTTCACAAAGTGTCTTTTTGTTGTGTAAAACATGGTATTTTTAGTTTTCAGTCTTCATAAAAGGATGACATTTTGTCTAAATAAGGGACAGAGAAGGATAAGCAAATATTGAACACTATTTCAAATCAACAGAGCTGCAGTTAAGGGGCTCACACAACTGAATCTCGCAACATGGATGTGGACAAATACAGCAGATGCAGTGTGGCCTGTATGCAACGAGATTACAAATAATGCTGTCCATTCTTTATTTAATCTCGTTTTTAATTGGTGACTCTCCAGTGAAATGCACAAGGCAAGCTGTGAGGAGCACATGAGCTGCCATTTAAGCGCGTGAGGCAGTGCCCAATGGAACAAGTGAGGCTCCATTGCAGCGGGCGAGGCAGTGATGATGAAATAAGTGAGTTAGGGAAAGGAATAGAAATGAAAATGAGCCTCTGCAGCAGTGTACGAAGCAATGTGTGGATAAATTAGCAAGACTGAAGTAAACAAAGCAGTCTTAGGGGTAAAGAGGAGACTAATAAATGAGGGGTGTAGGGCATGAACGTCAATTCACCAAAATACGACCAAAATGCCAGGGGCAGCGGAAGTGTCATCACACGCCCTTTGACCTTTGAATTTCACTCACACAAACACGTTTACACAAACACACATTTATCCTTATACACATACTCTTTCTCAAATAAACACACACACACCCGCGAGCATGCACACAATATACATTTCAAAACACTTTTTTTGCTTACCTCACCTGACAGGGAAGGCCATATACCAGCTAATTGCTGTCCCTTTTTTATTACAGTATCAGTAAATAATTAAACATTATTCACTGTTAGTGTAATAAAAAAGTTGGGAGAAAACAGAGAGTGGAGCTGCAAACAATGTACATAAGGACGAGCTGCCACTGCGTTCCTGGCACTGGGTGTGCCACCTCTGAGTCCAGGGGTCGCAAAGGCAGTGCCAGGGGTCGCAAAGGTCAAGCTAGGTTGACGTGGCCTCTAAATTACGTCCATGGTGTAGGGCAGTGATCATGAGAATAAGCGCAGCACTATTCACTGGTCTTCTTCCAAGGAAGTTGGGAAAAGCTGCTGAACATAGTGAAGCCATGATCTGAGGAACAGGGGAGCCCTCACTATATGGGGTACGTGTGAAAGGACTGACTGTGTCTGTTTTACAGATTACAAAAATGTTTCTCTGTGTGAAGTCTGGGGCTGAAAACATAGCATTTTCTTCACCACAAGAGGGCGCTACTAACTTGCAGACATTCGCATCCGCACTTTGAAAGTCAGACGGCCCCCTGTCTTTGCCCTGAGATGATGTTTGTTTACAGACTAGGAACACAAGTCCGAAAAAAACAAATGTATTTACCATAGCCAATTACATTCCTATTGTGAACTGAGCCCAAGAAGCGCTTAATCTTTTAATAAGAATAAGAACTGCGTGAGCCCGCGGTTCTCTCAGAAGCCCGTCACAGACGGTGCTAAATGCCACGGGTCGCCAAATACTAAGTCTGTCTGGTTTTGATTTCACCTCTTGCCTCCTTCCACCTCCCTGCATATCCTTGCCTCGTTTTCGCGCTCGTGCAGGTTCGTTTTCATTTCTGCTTTCTTCTTTTGTGACTTTGTTCAATGTTTCTTTTTCTCCTTAGTTCTCCCTTCTCAGTCTCTCTTCCTCTCTCTCTCTCTCTCTCTCGCTCTGGGTCAAAGTCTGCTGGTGAACAATAAGTCCCTGTGTCCAAACACGAGAGCCAATGATCTTTACCAGCAACAAACCCCGCAAAGTAAGCACATACCATTGGCAACGGCAGATAGGAAATGAAGGAACACCAGACACGCGAATTATAAATTTTTTCACAAATATACCCTTATACAATGATGACATCATCAGAGGTACGCAAAGAATTTATTGAACGATACATTTGCACTTCCGTAGCCCCAAAACCCAAGCTCAAGCGACCCAACCAGCCCACGTGTCAACCTCAGCAGCTGCCTGTACCCTTAAACAGAATTGTAAGGACAACATGAAGACTACACCTTACACCTCACCTACAGTTCTACACCTTCCAAGCCAGTTATCAAGCCACAGAATCGCACTGATCCTGTTTTATGAAGTTAGCAGCATCCTCCATCCTTCCCTCCCACCATACCACTGGAACCCAATCAGATCCCAAGAGGTGCAACTATATAGCAGCACCAACAACACCACCACTACCACACCACCCACTTATGTTCACTGCTGAACGTCAATAACAGGACACCTTGAGTAGGCCTGAAGAACTCCCCCGACTACTTCCATACTTCTTCCACCACTGTCTGACTCGCCAATACCACTTAGTATCCACCATCATTACCCCACAGGTTACAAGCTCTCCTGGCTGATCACCACATCCAAACACACTACCAATATATAGTCCCTCGTTCCCCTTCTTCCCTGAGGCAATACTTCCTGTATAAACACACCATGACTCGTAAAGCCAAAGATATCCCCAATAACAATACCTTTGTTGTCAAGTGGGCACCCCTCATTAGGATAACAAGTTCTTTAGTCTAATCTCATGTATGCCAAGATCTAAGATAACTAGACTTAAAAATTCACTGGAACAATATCCCATATGCAACTGCAACAGACACTACAGCAATGTTGTTAGCATGTCCAGACTACACAGGAACCAATAACATTGCACCAGTACAAGCTACAAATCTCAATGAAGAAGACTTTGAAGACCTACTAAGAGATTACAACTGTAAAGTAGACACAATGGACATTCAAGAAGACTCATCCATCCATATCAAGACCACGAAGAGGAAACTATTGAGTGGCCATGACAAAGGCATCAATCATAACAACTCACTAATAGAAAAACAGTCACACCAGATCCATCAAAGACTGCAAACTTTCCTCAAACATCTTCATAACCATAGATTGTCCCAAAACATAGCCTTTTGATGGATGATGTTATGACCATGAATAATCTGGGCATACCTTTTATAGTGGAAACATGTCTACAAAGATCACGCTGACTCCACAGGTCCTCCAGTATTAGACTGGACAGAACTGAAAGAGTAGGTGGTCGAGTGGCACTCATCCACAAAGAAATTTCCTATATCACTTCTTTACCTTTCAATGACTCCTCATTGAGATAAAAGCAACACAGCCAACTCCTACCTTCTTTCACATTCTATGCCATCCCTCGTAGACAACCTAATCTTTTCAGAACAACTACTTGAAATGATCGCTGACAACTTGATCAGTTCAGACAACAATATCTTCCTAGTAGACTTAAACTTGCACTGGGGACATCTGAAATACTATGCTGTATGGTGCACTATCTGTGGGCACACTATCTGTGTAATGGAGGAGTAATTCAGGCTCGGAGGGTATGGGTAACTGAAATTTGTCAGCTCTCGTGGGACATGCCATAGCCTAAAGTGCTAGCTGACCACTTTAGAACTTTTGGGCTCTCAGCTGAAAATGACATATTAGATCATTTTCAGTCAGGCTTCAGAACAAGTCACTGTGCTGAAACAGCAACCTTAAAAATAGTCAGTAAGGTCGTTCACTTTTTACAAAAAGGTGAATCCTGCTTTCCCATCTTCCTCAACCTTTTTACGGCCTTCAACATGGTTAATCACTTGTCTCTTCTAGAGATATTTAAAGAAGGAATAAGATATATTGACACAATCCTCAACTAGTTCTTCTCGTTCCTGGAAAACTACTGTCAATGTGTCAAACCAGCTGACTCTCTTTTCAACAAAACAACTGTACATTGAGGCATGCCTTGGGGCTCGCTACTGTAGCCCACACTACTAAACCTTTACGTTGACCTGCTAACCTCCATTCTTAAGCTCTTGAGCATGTATTGCTATTTCTAGGTAGACTATACTGAGTTATATGAGAAACCTCTCTCTCTCCAAAAGACACTGGAATAGTACCTCATGACTTGGACGAGGTTGAGTCTTGATTACTCTGCACCACCTGAAACTAAACCTGCGGAAACAGAATTCTTACTAACCTCCCTTCCAGCAGTACCGTACCAACGCAAAAACAACAGTTAACAACATACGTCAATTGTAGATTGTGCTAAATCCCTGGGTTTCATAGAGGATAGACACTTGAACTTGCTGTCACATAACAACACACTAGCCAAAGGTGTATATTTCAAACTAAGCCCATGAACACATAATAAATGGTACATCCAGGACCCCAATATCAAGCAAGTGGTACAATCGCAAGTACATTCAAATCTTAACTTTGGTAACACTCTTCTGGTGGGAGTTCCCAAAATACACCTGGTGCCACTAGGAGCAGGTGTAAATCATCGACTCAGCTGACCCCAGGCTTGAGGAGATATGACAACCAGGGACACTTTAAGGATTTCAGGGCCCCCGGACCAAAATGTATTTGCAGTGCTTCCTCACTGGCTCTTTCCCTTCTCCTCTGAATCCCTGTGTGACCTTGGCCAGCTTTCTCTGACCAATATTTATTCTTTGTCTGTCCCTACTTACATGCTCCTGGCAGGAGCTTGACACAGACACTGGTGCTACCAATGTGACTATATTACACCCAGTGGAGACTGAACAGCTGTGCGCATTCACGTAAAATCCTTCAAACGCTAAGTAGCAGCTCCTCTTGGAGAAATATTGCTGGGTTGATTGACTGATCCATACACTTAAGAGGTGACAGGGTTGCCCTATACAAGTTATTCTTATACAGACAGTAGTTGTGGTATTCCCCATCCAGTAACAGTAGTACACGCAATGAGACCCTGGCCCAGTCGCCATCACAGTATGACCGTGATCGAGATCTTCGATTGATCAGTCTTCTTATTGCCAATGTGCCCATAATCCACAGCATTTACCGGGGTTTGCCTTATGTACGGGATTGATCTGAACAGTTCAGGAGTTGTTTGATCTGTTAGTCACAAAAAACACCTCTCCCAGGTCACTCTGGTTTGACCAGGTCGACATTCGCAACTATTATGTCAGAAAGCGCTTGCCCTGCTGGAGGCTGCTGTGCGTGACTTGGGCTGGAGCTGGCAATCGTAGCCCCGGGGCAGTAAAATGGCAAGAGATGAAAGGCCACTAGACATAAAGTTAGCAAGGAGGCCAGCAGGCTCTGGGCCGTCAAAGAAAACCTAATTATAGAAGCATCAAATGCAATGGATTAATGGAAGGGTAAGATACTCACGTTTCTGACAGTGGTCCTCCCCAGGCCCCCAGCATCCCTTTGTACACGATGGGTGACATTTAGAACCTAGTAAACAGGAAGTTTACACGTTAACAAGAAATAATGCCATGTTTTACAATAAACAAAGCAGAACGATTCGGGTGCTTTTTAATGTAAAATGCACCAATAATCAGTAGAGTAGATCACATTCTTCACCAATAAATTGTTGCAGCCAGGAGCTCGGGTATGTCCAGCACCACACATGGCCAACCACAGAAAATGATGAAGGTAGGCACTTAAAAATAAAACCTCACAGGAAATAATGTTAAATAAAATCAAATAATATGAAATTGTTAAAGTTGAGGTGAAGATCTCCCTATAATGAAGTACAGGGAAAATTACAACTTATTCATTAAGCTTCATAATAAAGTGGTAAAACATTTTTATGTTAAATATTAATGCAAAATAATTGTATATATTTGTTTTAAATGTAGGACATAATAAAGAATGCCACTGCACTATTAATTTTGAATTAAATCTGTAATTAATTTAAATATAATATATTAAAATGGTATTTATGTTTAAATTAAAAATTCCCAAATAAAGCAAAAAATATATTTTTACTATGTAATAATCTTTATAAAAAGTGATGTATTTAATTAAATAAAAGTAATTCCATTATGTTATAATAAAAATGAATGGCACATTGATTTATAAACTCAACAAAGGTTAAAATATCTTATGATTAAATAATAACTATGTGTGCAGGCCGGCCCTGCACTCTAGTATACCGTCGCCGGAAGTCCTTTGCGACCTCTCGACCAGAGGTGCTTGCTTGCATCACTCCCCTGCCAGTAGGGGCCAGGTGAGCTACATCGTACACTTGTGCGTGTGATGCGTGTATGATATGCCTATGTGGAGTGTGTTGTGCATGTGCTGCGGCGAGGAGATGAGGCCCAAAGGCTAGAGGTTCGAATCCCGACCTCTCTGTGATTCTGGGCAAGCAATTTAACCTACCTGTGCCTAAAAACATCTGTAATGTCTGGCTCTCAAGTAAAGCGTTTGTTTCTTATATAAAGCGCGCTCATGCGTTATATAAAACTGCAAATAACAAAGGGCCAGATGTACGAAGCCTTTTGCATGTCACAAACTGTGAAAAACGCAGTTTGCGGCATGCAAAAGGCCGAACGCGATGCTCATCCCCAAATTGCGAATGCGACTCGCAAATAGGAAGGGGTGTTCCCTTCCTATTTGCGACCGCATCGCCATTCAGAGTTGCTTTGTGACCGCGAATGCGGTCGCAAACCAACTCGCAGTTACCACCAGTGCCACACTGGTGGTAACTCATTCGCAAAAGGGAAGGGGTCCCCATGAGACCCCTTCCCCTTTGTGAATGCCGAAAAAAATATTTTTTTAGAGCAGGTACTGCCTACTCTGAAAAAAACAAAAACAAATGGTTTCGGTTTATTTTTCGTTTTGCAGCTCGGTTTCCTATAAGGAAAACGGGCTGCAAAATGAAAAAAAAACCTGCTTTATTGACAAAGCAGTCACAGACAGGGAGGTCTGCTGACTACAGCAGGCCACCATCCCTGTGAGTGCAGGGACTCGCTATGGGGTCGCAAACTGCGACCCACCTCATGAATATTGATGAGGTGGGTCTTTGCGACCCCATAGCGAGTCGCAGAAGGTGTCTGAGACACCTTTCTGCATCCAATTTTGCGAGTTGCAAATTGCGAGTCGGTCAGACTCGCAATTTGCAAGTCGCAAAATTGGAGTTTACTACATCTGGCCCAAAGTGTGGTGCGCAGCACATGCATGCAGGTATACGGACACTCTGCCAAAGGCCACTTTTTAGAGACTACTAGGGAGATAACATGAGGAGAATGAGGACCAGAAGCTGCAGGTGGGGGACAGACTGTGGTCGCAGCTGAGACTGTGCAGCCTAAGGACGTCCTCTTTGCGGAGAAGCTGCAGGACGAAGGTTGCCTAGAAATGGAGTAAAAAGCTGTGATTGGAGCAGCTCTCTGGCTCTGTGTTAGGCTTGTGGTCGCCGCGGGTACTCACAGTTCTTCCCGTTTTCTGTGATGAAGACCTCGGCCTTCTCATCGCGTACGATGTCCTTCCAGTCCACGGAGTCCACGTGGCACAACATGGCATTCTTCTTGATGCTGACACCGCCGGCGAGGATCTCTGTGGACAAACAATGCATGGGAGTGATCCACTGGCGGCCTTGTGGCAGACCCTAACGGAACAGGCAGCTGTAACCCCGCTCCATCCGCGGTGGCAAGTAGGCCAGAGAAACCCCAGATCAACACTGAGCAACAAGAGTACGGTCTGCTCTCATGCTGGGCTGCAACCCCGAGATTATGGGATATGTGCTGGGCCGCTGGTATTGTGCAACAAGGAACAATTTATGCAGAAGAGTTAACTAAATTACGAGGCAAGAAAAGGCAAATTATGTGGTATATAATGCAACGCATTTTGTGATAGTATTAATTATTTTGTCATTATTACACCTTAAGACTGCCTGGGCAAAGGTGTCACCTCATTAGTACCAGTTTAATACCCATAGACAAAGGGCTTCTGGAGTTGAGAGATTCTGCAGCTGCAGCAGTTTCTGCATAATTATGGATTTGCCACAGTTGCCACATAATCCATTATCTGCTGCATAATTTGAATATTTTACCCATAAAAAATTGTTTCTAGCTCAAACAGATCAAAAGTTACTAAAAACATTGCAACATGCGTTGCCCTGCAGTGAAGGCCCCTTTGCAAAAGTCGACTGGTCACCTTTTAATTGCCTATTGCTATATTTAGGTGTTAAAAATGTTTACTAATGAGGTGGAGCCTTTGCTCAGGTAGTGTTAACAAGTGTAAACAGAGCAAATAATTCAGTAATACTGTTGCAAAATGTCCTGCATAATTTGCCAAGCGCTAGATGCCAGGCAGTGAACGGGAAAACTACTATACGTGCAAATCCGTCTTTTATCCCACAAAAGGGAATGGCTGCACTCCAGGAGGTACAGGTAAAATGTTAAATTGAAGAATTGGCAGAATGTTCATGCATTCCGACCAAACACATCTTTTTCGAAACATTAAGGGGGTTGTTATGACCCTGGCAGTCACCAGACCGTCAGGTTGGCGGTTGGACCGGCGTGGTCGTAGCGGTCCGACCGCCACATTATGACCGTGGCGGAGGTGTCACGGTCCAACCGCCGACACCGTCAGGCTCCCGCCAGCCTGCAGCCTGGCAGTCCCGGCAGTCCCAGTACTTGTAATCCACCAGGGCAGCGCTGCAAGCAGCACTGCCCTGGGGGTTACGAGTCCCCATCCGCCAGCCTGTCCATGGCGGTTCACACCGTCAAGGAAAAGCTGGTGGAATGGGGCGTCGGTGGGCCTCTGGGGGCCGCTGCACTTGGCCTGGGCAGTGCAGGGGCCGCCATGCAGAGCCCTGTCACGCATTCCACTGTCCGAATAATGGGCAGTGGAATGCGCGACGGGTGCTGCTGCACCCGCTGCACCACCACATTGCCTCCAGCTCCATTAGGAGCTGGCTGCAATGTTAAGGCTCTGTTCACCGCACTCTGTTTCTGCCCACCGGCCCTGCGGTGAACTCCTAATAGGACCGGCGGGGTTCAGGCCGCCCATGTGGCCTGATGGCAGGATGACTTTGGTGGGCGGGCCGCAATGTGACAGTGCACCGGGTGCAGCAGCATCACTTGTCGTGCATTCCTCTGCCCGTAATTCGAGGAGTGGAATCCGCAATGCGGCTGTGCATGGGGGCCCCTGCACTGCCCATGTCAAGGATTACAACTGCTGGGACCGCCGGGCTGCAGACTGGCGGCAGCCTGGCGGTGTCAGCGGCTGGACCGTGGCAGCTCCGCCACAGTCATAATGTGGTGGTCGGACAGCCACAACCGCAGTGGTCCGACCGCCACAGTGACCCTGGTGGTCTGGTGACCGCTAAGGTCATAAAGACCCCCATAGTCTTTCCTCCATCTTTATACATTTTAAGGCCACATGACAAAAATACTCATTGTAAAGAAAAATATACCAATGTTCATTGTATATGATTTCTATTGTTGGGTCAACCTGTGCACTAAGTCAGGCTACTGTTGTTTGAACTGTGAATAGCTATCATCATAGTCTAAACAAATAATAATGTTATCTGTGCTATTGGTGTATGAGCTACTGAAAGTAGTGCCTTATGTTGTTTCACATTACTACAGAAAATAACATTACGGGATCACCACTCATCGATACTGGCTTTGTCAATATTTGCAACACAGTTTTACAATCATTGGCAAAGTAAATATCTGTAGCGGTGGGATAAAGTATGGGGATCTCTGGAGGCGAAGGGAGGCAGATGGGGAGGAAGGAGAGAGACGCGGAGAAGAGAGAGAAAGACTGAGTGGCAGCAATGTTGGTAAAGGGAAAAAAGAGAGAACTAGCAATACAGAGGCAGTGTTGGAGGAATACAAGGATAACTGGCAAGTGGGAAGAGGGGGAAGAGAGGAAGGAGCAGGACAAACAATCTCATTAAGTGCTAAAAACGAAATGCATGTGAAACTTGCAAAAAGAAAAATAGTTCCCTAATGTAAGCAGTGGTATGATGTACTCAACCTGGACTAGAATAGCGAAGTGTGGCAGCGAAAAGCAAGGTGCAAACAACAAAAGCATAGAGGGGAAAGTTGAAAAATTAAAAACAGGGAATTTAAACAAACAAGGAAACCATGCATGCAATAATGAGCCAGGGGTATCCTTCAAAGCCACATCCAAGTATATGTTAATGTACTGGTTACAACACTGTCTGCAACAAACATCTCAATTATATGTAGTGTTACCACAAAAAAGGAAACCAAAACTACAGCTACCATAATGTAAACAAACATTTGCAATGCAATGGGTCTCACTTTTCCTTGAGTTAGAACTATTAGGGTTGTAAACTCCTAACCAGACTTTTCTTGCCACATAAACTAAAAATGAAAAGTAAAACAGTTTCACATAAGTGAGCCGACAGCCGCCATGAGCACGAAGCAGACACACAAAAGGAAACACAGGTTCGCTCACAGTGAAAATCGGCAAAAGTGCAATTATACATGTTACCGGCAAAAGTGCAATTATCCATGTAACAGGGTCGATGTCATGCAAAGCGCTCAACTACTGCCCAGCGAGATGACGCTGCCTACGAAATAAAGAGAAAAAGTAGTCCAGAAACCATACGGAAAACATGGAGCCCTGTATGTTTTCAGTAGTTGGCCAGTGCACTCTAGGAGGACTTAACACCGGAAAAGGCATGACGTATGCATACCTTTCACTAATGAAATCAAGTTAATTTTAAAAGGCAAGCCCACGAACCACCCAAACCGATGGGCGTGACATGGGTGTGGTTACAAGCTCATAGAGAGATTACAATAGGGACAGAGCGCTTTGGGCGCTCGATCCTAAAAATGGAGGACTAAATGAACTAATCCAACCTGACACAGGACTGCTCGCACCTTGTTACAGGCGATCCACCCTCTCGTGTTGTGAGTCATACTGAGTTAACATACAATCCTTTGGCAAGGAGACAGACTGAACCAAAATAAGAAATTGAAAAACAAACTGTTAGGGCGTGTTGGAAAAGTGAACAGGAAGAAATATGGGGATGCTGTGCAATCAGCAAGTAAAGTGAGGACATATCCTTGAGTGAGGCACCTGAAATGTTTTGAGTCTCTATGTGAGACAGTCTGCTTGAGTGTGTGTCAAGCTGTCTCTAACAAATTCCTCAGTTTTGCTCACAAACATATTCCAGAAGTATGGCTTCCTCATTCTCATCCCAAGAACAAAGGTCTACAAAGGAGATGCCTTTGGTTCGATGGTAACGTGCATTGTACCCTCTCCTCAATGTCTCTGGCATCAGAAAGTGAGGTTGGTCAATCAATCGTAGTCTCTGACTCAGACTGCGCAAGAGTATGAGGTGTTCTTGAGAAGTCACATCGTGTTGGCCAATCAGGATGCATGGCCGCTTTTGCCTCCCTCTGGTGATAAAACAGACAATAACCAATTCTTGGAACTGGATTAGAAGGGTGGGGCTCAAAAGCAAATCTCACCAGGGCCAACCTTTGACCTGCTCGAAAACAGAGAGCTGAGCGATAAAAGATTGCTAAAGTAAACAGGTGCGAAAGTCCAACCCTGACTGCATTCTTGCAGAAGAAAGCTCTCAAGTGGATAAACTTGAAATGAGTAAGAACAACATGCTTTGTAACTGACAAGCTAAAGTCTCACTGAAAGAGAGAAATTCCAATCACATCACAAATCCAACAAACCACAAAATTGTGAAGTACAGAGAGCCTGACTTTTTTATGTGTTTATGGTTCTCCAAGGGGCCTTTGTGTATATTTGCAGTCCCTTCGTTCTGAAATGTATGTCTGTATGTAAGTGGATTTGTAGAGCGTGTTCCGGCTCAAACGAGCATCGAAGCGCTAATCAAAGGTGAGAGGAAGAAAACAGAAACACGGTGCCGCCAAGAAGAAAAAGAGGCCAGGAAAACGGGTCTTAAATTAGCACGGGAAAAGTCGAGTTTTAATCAGTTTTCGGAAGCTCTAATAATTAGATTCCTTCCTGATATGGATGGGGAGAGCATTCCAATGTCTAGCTGCGGCTACAGTGAAGGCTTTGTCCCCCCACTTGACTTTGTGAGTATGCGGAAACATGGGGTATCTATCCCTGATGTCGACCCGAGATGGGGTGGGGGGGTGCTTTACCAAATAAACTTAAAAACAACATGTGAAGCTCCACTAAAAGCTTTTTTCTCTGTTTTGACGAATGCAAACTAGCATGAAACACTTCATAAGATGCCCTACGTTGATATCCTTATACTTCATGCCAAAATCTCAAGAACTATTAAAGCCAATACTATTGCAAGATTGTAATATTTAATGTTGACACCCAGAATATTGTGGCTCAAGAACATCAAGGATAGAATATCAAGTGGCAATATATTGAAAGGTGCATGCAAACAGGAGTGTATTGACTTACTATTTCTCACTCCACTATGTACTTTGAAGATGTATGCACCACAGAGGTACATATGTGTGGAGTTAGGTATAGAAAATCTAGATTTACTTACCAGCCAGTTTTTTTTTTTCAAATGTTGTCCTCGATACTGTGTCCCATCGATATTCTGGGGTGGGAATGCACAACCTTTTGTAAACTGCATACACCATACTGCACCGGGAGTACTGGAAATGCTACAAGTGATCCCATCCGCTGAAACTGTTGTTCCCCCTTGCGGGATTTGCTATAGTTTCATTTAAATGAGCGCGTTCGCACAGGTTCATGGCTCTGACTAAGGCTTTTTATGGATTTCATGGATAGCAAGCTATCCATGAAGAAACAAGTCGACGAAGTCTCATCTGACTGGTTCCACACCTTTCACATGATCTGCAAGATCTTCAGATGGCTCCCAGGAAACACCAGATGGACTGTCTTGCAGGCCCCCATCACCAGCAGACTTGACCACGGAAACATGCTCTAAATAGGAATCACAGCATGCCTCCTGAAGAGACTCCAGACAATACAGAACTCAGCGGCAAGACTCATACTCGACCTCCCCAAGAGGGCCCACATCATACCCCATCCCAAGAAACTACACTGGCACCTGAGTCAGAGGCGATGCCAGTTCAAGATGCTGACCCACACCTACAAGGCCCCTGCACAATGAAGGATCAGTGTACATCAACGAATGCCTGAGTGTTTGAGAAGTTCTTTGCGGGGGAGAAGGACTATATATTGGATATATATATAAATGTATTATATGTATTCTGTGTATCAGTTTAAACACAAAGCTATCCGACTTGTACATACCTTCTATGTCTAGATGCTGCACAACGATTTGTGACCCACAAACGGAATCAGTCAAATGTGTTTTCGTTTCCCCAAATGTTATGTTTACATACTAGTTTGTTGTACAGTGGTCACAATTAATATCAGCTTTATACGTACACACCCTTGACTCAAGCGGCCCCTTATGCTTTAAAGCTCTCGCAAACCCGCATGGGTTATGTCGGAGCTTTATGAAATATCTTTCCTTAAAAAAATAAAATACAAGACTTGAATGAGGCGGCATGTTCTTTCTCCGTTCCTTAATGTTCTAGCATACAAAGGGAGTCAACTGGGGTATTCACATGGTTCTCGGCAGTGGGTGCAAAAGGGCTAACTCTCCACCAGCTCACCACATCCAACTCATGAAAAAACAAACAAGCATTTGCTAAAGCATCACGTTTGACTTGCATTTTCAGTGTACATCTGTAACTCGCTGGCACAATTAGATCATGCGTATTAACTTGTAGGCCGTACCTATGTCACAAGAAAACGATGATATGTCGTCTGCGCTATACCGAGGCCCTGCATAGTTAAAAGTTGGCATGAATGCTCAGCTAATGCTGTCAGTCAGCTAAACACTAAAAATATCACATGAAGTGTATTTCTGTGTAAGATAGGGTGACCAGACTTTCAAAGTAAAAAAACGGGACAAATCAAGGAAAAGGACTACACTTTTACTTTAACCAAGCGGCAGAATGACAGCGCTTATCAGTATAAAAATAGAGCAGATGCACTAAGAATATAAATAAAATGCAATTTTTAAGGCCAGTATCCTGCTTGTTAATTAAAATGCTTTCTTATAACAACTGCTAACTATCCCTGCTTTGGAAAACATAAAAAAACACCTCCAACCGTTTTCAGTTGACCCATTCTAAAAACCGGCTAAATTTCCTGAAATGCGCCGGGACAGCTGGTGAAAAGCCGGGACTGTCCCGGCAAATCCGGGATGCCTGGTCACCCTAGTAAGAGGGCCCAGAACAAGGGACTGGACTCACAGGAGTGATGCAGACCAGGAATGATGTCCTGGGCAGAGGGGTCTGGCTACTGCCTTACAGATTAGGGTGGAGGAGGGCTGAAACAGCTCGGCGTGGGTCTCAGTGTTGCAATAACAGGAGAGCAGTGTGCAGAATTCAGGGATCCCTCAAGCCAGGAGCGAGGTACAGTAAGGTGCACTGACGTCTGCTGAGCAGCACGGAGGAGCATCGGGTGTGCGGAGCCCTCACCTGTCAGGTGCGTGAAGCCCAGCTGGCGAAGACCATGATTGCCGCTGACCTGGGCGTTGATGGCGATGAAGAGGGCAAACTTGCCGTCGTACACATGGGTCCCCCGAATCACTCGCAGGTTCTCAAGCGGCAGGTACTGGAATGTGTTCATCACGATCAGCACATATCCCGTTACCTCTCGGATGGTCTGAAATGAACGAATGAGTTAACAATGATATGTCAACAGATTAAGGCAACACGTAGAATTAGCCCCATTACGAGATGGTGGGGAATTAGAAGGGGAAATACTGAATCAGGGCAATCACGCAAGACCCAATATAGCCCGGATTAATCTGTGTTTTTCCCTGAGTCCGAGCATGCGCCGTGCACCTTCCCCACCTACTGCCTGCCGGACGAACGGATGTGCAGAAACACAGTACGCTTTAACAGGATTGCTTCCGTAGCCCTTAACCATGTAATCACAAAGGCCAGGATACCCCTGTTGGTAGCGCTCTGCCTGACTCCTAATGGGGCAGTATGTTTTTAGTGATGGCCAGTGGACCGCCATGTTTTAGTGATGGCCAGTTAGTGATGGCCAGTGGACCGCCATGTTTTAGTGATGGCCAGTTAGTGATGGCCAGTGGACCGCCATGTTTTAGTGATGGCCAGTTAGTGATGGCCAGTGGACCGCCATGTTTTAGTGATGGCCAGTGGACCGCCAAGTTTTAAAATATGTGGGAACCAAACGGCCTTCAATACGTCTCTGAAACAGAACTCCCCTTTCTGCCCAAATCCCAAGAGGTCACACACTTTGGGCTTCATTTAGAGTTTGGAGGGAAGTAGTAATTCTCCTGTTTGAAGGAGGCCTAGATATGGAGTAGAATCCACCATCTGAATTCAATAACCCTATGGTGGTGTAAATTCATGTTTAAAAACATTTTCGGTAGAAAGTGGAGAATTTTCCTTTTCATCCAAACTCTAAATGGGGCCCTTATTCCTTTGAGTTCTGGCAGTAAACTGAACGGGTGATTGACTGAGGGTGACTGAGAGTAGTGACGCGGCACATATGCTTTGTCCATTCTGTAGTTTGTAATAAAAGTTTTGTCTTCAAGGTTCCTCCTTCCACACAACAGAATCCACAATTCATCCAGCAACGTCATTCCTTTGGTTTATGTCACAAATGAAACTGTCTATGGTTATGTTATATTATGCCCTGTATTTGTCAATCACACTTATACCCGAAGGTCTTACTGTGCTGCTGTGTTGTACATTTCTGTTTGAAATGCTATAGATGCTGCTTGACAAATACGTTCATGATTTCAGATCTCTAGCTTCTATCACCCTTTTCTTACTCCATATCCAACTTCTTAGCCTGACCCAGAGTCATAATAAATCAAAAATACATACATATATACATTATTGAAGTGGCTTTCGGTAGGCCTTCTTCACCCATTGATCTCTTCAACTGTCATTCACATTTTGATTCCACCCGCCAAAGCATATAGCATGGGTCACTGTGTCAGTCCGCTTCCTCTATCACCCTCTTTCACTATAAGCAGCAGCATTTAACTTGACCACGTGTGCATATCCACCAATAATGGAATTTCACATCACTGCCATGCTCTACTGGCCTGTGCTTTTCTCATTCCATTCTTTACCGCCTTTTGTTTTAAAAAAAAAATGTCTTAAGCCATCCTTACATGGTTAAACAATGTATTCAAGTTTCAGTCTCTCAAACCCTATAGTACCTTTACTTTGTGCCATTAAGAATCATATTTTCCTGTGAGGTGTACTAAAAGTATGAAGGATTCTACATGAGTGCTAAGTATGCCTGCCTGCCAGGAAGCACTCATACTGCTGTATTAAAATTCTATGCAATGGTTACTATAATTTAACATTTACAATAGGTTCTTCAACTTTAGGCAGTGGCATGTTTTATTTTTTATTTTTGTGGCCCATGCTTGCAATAAAAAGACATTGCACCAGATTGCTAAAGCCAGATCTATTGGCTTTGCCAATGCTTTCCTTTATTATACTTCCTCACAGCATAAGCCCCAACTTCGTCCATTTATATTATTTACGCTCCTTGACTTACTCCATGGGCCTCTGTGCAGACCTCGTTTGGGCCACATCTGATTGCTCACTGTGATGGCACCCATTACAAAGAGGTTAGCCACAGTACTTTCCACCAGAAGAAGAAGTGAGAGACTGATAGGAGATGTGTTTCATTTATTAGTGCATGGATGGCCTGCAGTGACGTACCTGGCTATGCGCCAACTTGCAACGATCTTGCAGTTGACACCAAATTCGAGCCCAATACCACACTGAGCTCTTTCGTGGTGGACTGCACAAGTTTGTTAGTGGTGGAGTACCATGTTGGCTTCGTCTTTGGACATCAATGAGTGCATTTATTTATGTTTCTCACTATCCCCAGCCCTTTCTCTTTGAACTACTCAAACATCTCAATGCATGGTCATGTAGCACATGCGATATACTGCATCCGCTACATCAATCTAACCACAGCATCACAAGGTAAGTATAGCCTAAGCGATGTGGAGTTAAGAACAGCACATATACACCCACTCTGACAATATAGTGGATGCTACGTTTCTGTATGTCCATATAAAGGGCAGTGATAGTGTCAAACAACTAATATTTCATGGCACTGTTGACACATGTGTCCCTACTCCCGAGAAAGTGAAGGGATACTGGGAGCGTCCACCTGGAAATAATGTCATATGCAGATGCGCTACTCGACGGCCCCTACACAACATTAGCTCTGTGTCTGTCATTGCACATTTTTATTTTAACTTTCGAACTTTCTCCTACTCCTCCCCAGAAACAGTGGCTTCTGAGTGAATAAGACATAGCTTTGCCCATGGACCTCAATTCACCGAACTGCCAGGGGCAGCGGAAATGACATCACACACCCTTTTGACCTCCACTTTCACTCACACACACAAATAACTATACATACACACACATTTACACTTGCATACATTCTCTCACATAAACACACTCTCAACTGTAAGCCCACACACAATATACATTTAAATGCATTTTTGCTTACCTCAGCTGGTATGGAAGGACATATTCTAGCTAACTGCATTTCATTTTTATTACACTAGTAGTGAATAATATAAGTTTTATTTAAAAAAATGACAGAAAACAAAGAGAGTGGACCCCTAACTGACGTCCATAAGTGGGAGCTGCCCCTGTGTTCCTGGCAATGAATTTGCCATCTCTGGGGCCAAGGGTCACAAAGGCAGTGCCAGAGGTCGCAACGGGCAAGCCAGGGGTCGCACCTGCGGACCCTGGAAGCCTCTAAGTGAGTCCAGAGCTTTGCCATTCTGGACTCCCTCTGCCTCTCTGCTGATCTCAAGAAGCAGGGCACACCTACCCACTGGGTTTAATGGCCGCCATTCAATGTAAGAATGCCCCATTATTTTCCTTTGTAAAGCGATAGCCTCCGTCCTCTGTTTGACATACGTTGCGGGTGTGTGCGTGACGCACACATGGCCAGCGGGTCAGTGCTGAATGACAGGGCCCTTTCATGGTAAGTTGTGGGGGCGTAACGCAGACCTCTATAGCTCCTGCTGCGCGGGGTGACCCAGGCATTCACGGGGCCTGCAACCCTTCAGGGGAGCCCCCTTTCAGCCCAAGGCCAAATAATATTTGTGGGATATGGGAGTATCAGTGGCCCCTCATTACATTCTGCAGGCAGAAGAGTGGGTCAGTCATCTTAAGGTACGCACGCCACTGGTATCAAGGACTACAAAGTCAAAATCTTGAGTCACCCAGTAATGTTTTTGCATTAGAAGTGAAACAAATAGATACTCAAACAGGCTAGTGCAGAGGTGTCCAGAGCAGGTCCACAAGGGCTGGATCTATACCAGGGGCCATATTTATGGCCACGTCACGCAATGCATTGCAGAAAGCCACCTTGCTGAGCTGCACTGCATGACAGGGAAAGGGCAAGTATGCACCATAGTTATCATAATACGTCACATTCCTGCCTTTGTTGCATGCAGGATTGTTTTGTGCAGGAAGGGGCACCTTCCTGCACAAAAACAATCCTAGGAGACATATTCTTCTATGTGCGGTACAGAACGCAGCACACATAGAGGAAGAAACAACGAGAAATAGAGCTATTTCTCCTGAATATGCCTCCTCTGGGAAGGTGTAAGATTTTGCTGAATCCCCAGATTTAAAAGTTCTTGTAAATTTGGGTATGCATCGAAGTCCATGGGGGTTTCATGGGAACACCCATGTAATGCCCATGGAACGCCTTCCCAGGGAAGAGCAACTCAACGCAGCGATTTGCGCTGTGCTGTTACTCTAGATTTTTTAAGCCACTCAGAGCCACGCAAAGTGGTTTTGCGTGGCTTTAAAAATCTGACTGAGAGGTTTGCGTCACTCATGTACCAAGTTGTGTGGTGCCAATGTGACAGAACTTTCTCATAAATATGCCCCAAGATATTTAGAGTATTGGCATGAAATTTAATTTACATAGAGTGGAGCCATCTCTATAAGAGTGCTAGTTTATCTGCGGGGTGCAAATTGACCAAAGTTCTACACCCCTAGTTTCCGAATCATGAACAGACCTGCAGTCAGTGGGAGGGATGGACAGTGAGGACAGATACCATGTTCGCATTTTCAGCCCAACTTTAGAGGCATGCCAAAGCATCGGCCACATAAATGCTGCTCTTTTATGCATTGGGACCTTTGACTCACATGAGTATGGAAACTAGGACTTCTCACGTGAACAGGCTCGATTCACATTTCCTATACTAGGCATGAGATCGTAAATCTCTACTCCACCTCTCCTGCATTTCAGGAATGGTGGAGTTTTGTGAATCTGGCTCGAATGAAGGCAACTGGAGCTCATTAATATAGCAAACACGTGTGAAAACGACATGAAATGGATGTGGCTGTTCTGGACTCAAGTTGGACGCCCTAGGGCTGGCTGTGACTGAAAGGCTGAGCTTGGGCAGAACCAATCACGTCACTTCCCTCCAACTTGCAACTTAATTCTGACTGCTCCTGTTCCTAGTTACTTCTACCCATTTCTGCTTGCAGTGCTATGCAGGAACAAACAACCCTTTCCTGACAGCTTCAACTATCTTACCAGCCTCCTCTAATTAAAAAAAAGTAAAAAAATGCATACATGTATACATACAGAGAAGCACTGTGGGCCCTCTTCATTCACTCATTTACATTTTACTTCCGCCCACCACAGGCCTGCTCACTGCACGTAACAGCACAGGGCACTGGGCTAGACCGCTGAGAGCAGTGGAATTATTTTACCTGGTCACGCATGCACACATGCCTAAAAAGTGGTGTGTTTAAGTGCGCGCCCAGATTTTTCTCTGCCATTTTACCCCCCTTTCCATTTTTTATCCTTTTGATATTTATTAGTCATCCTTCTAAGACTGTAGCCACGGGGAACCCACGAGGGCTTGGTTGGTCAGCTTACGTTGATGTTTCGCCCCCACCACTTTCAAACTCTTGACAGCAGTCAGGGCTGGAAGGCCAAGTGACCTGCTGTTAAACGAAATAGCGAATTTCAAACATCAAACACATCCTATTAATGTATGCAAATGCATGTGAGCTATTATCTATGCATTATAAAACAAAGTTTTCCAAAGCAACACATTTCCATTCCTTGAAGCAAGGGCAGAATGACGCACAGTTGGACGGTTGCCCAGGGCTTCGAGGATCCCACTCATAGGTGTAGCTATCACTAGTGCAGTGCGTACAGCAGCATGGTCGGTGGCCTAGGGCTTCGAGGCTCTCACTCAGGGTGTAGCTATCACTAGTGTAGCACGTACAGTAGCACTAGGACCGAGGGCTTCGAAGCTCTCACTAGTGCAGTTCGTACAGTAGCCCTGGGGACTAGGGCTTCGAGGCTCCCACTCATAGGTGTAACTATCAGTACGTACAGCAGCATGGTCGGTGGCCCAGGGCTTCGAGGCTCCTACTCAGGGTGTAACTATCAGTACGTACAGCAGCATGGTCGGTGACCTAGGGCTTCAAGGCTCTCACTCAGGGTGTAGTTATCACTAGAGCAGCTCGTACAGTAGCATTGGGACTGAAGGCTTCGAGGCTCCTACTCACTGGTGTAGGTATCACTAGTGAAGCACGTGCAGCAGCACTGGGGCCCAGGGCTTCGAGGCTCCTACTCAGGGTGTAACTATCAGTAGTGCAGTGCGTACAGCAGCATGGTCGGTGGCCTAGGGCTTCAAGGCTCCCACTCAGGGTGTAACTATCAGTAGTGCATGGCGTGCAGTAGCACTGGGGCCAACTGCACCTCAGTTATGGATGTTTGTGCTACCAATGCAGCGGCGGGTGTGCATTTTCTTTCTTTGCATATGTCTCTTTGGCACTCTGAATACGCCGGGCTGACTGCACAGCAGCTGCGGCGCATCTCACTGCCCTGCAAGAAAGGGAGCCCATGTTCCTTGCTCGCATTGAGGCCCAGTAGGGTCCGCGGCTGGCCTGCTCCTAGCTTTCTAAAACGCATCAGCAATGAGGGAAGTGTTGCTTGGAGGAAGCCAGTCAGTCCCTCTGAGAGTCTAATAGGCAGGGAGAGGTAATGCGTCAAGGAAAAAGGTCGGAATATTATTTATTGCCCAGCTGCCAGCGATACACTGAGGGGAGGGGGCTGCACATCTCCATCACCCAGGCTAAGACTACGGGAACGCAAACTAGAGCTACGATTCTGCAGCAGCCCTTGCCAAATCAGCAAACTTCACTCACCAAAGCAAGCCTTCTGCATGTAGCAGACATCCTAGAAGGGTGTGAGGCTGAGGCAGCCTTGCTGGGGTCTGACCAGGCCGCCTAATGTCCCGCATGGTCTCTGCAACTAGGACATTAATCAACTATCCTATATGGAACTAATGTTACAAATGCTCTAGAAAGGCTAATACTGGCACCGCTACAGCTGTCCCAGTGCCCTCACGGTCTGTAAATGTATCATGTAAGTGCTTGAATTTATTTTGATATAGCAAAGTGCCCAGGGGTAGAAGGAAGGGAGTGGATCATGGGTCATACAGCGCATGAACATAAGAATAACCATAACAACGGGTATTTACAGAGCTTGGAAATGGCAGATCCGAGGTGTGATGTGCAATGAAGCACTGTATGTCTGATTTCCATATCATCACTGTTAATACAGACTTTTTAACAACATATTGATTACTGTGCACATGGGAAGGAGGAATGCTGTGCTTTCAGAACTTAACTGACAGTACATTCTTACAGTCTCTAAGATACCTTTTTATCTCCTAAACTTTATTTAAAAGGTAACAAAAGTAAGGTTCAAGCAGAGAGCTGTGTTTTCATACCAATGAGATCATAATATGTTAAGTAACCCACTGATATGGAGGCTAATTCTCTCTCTAATATTGCCCAGCCTAAAAAAAAAAAGATACGCCCCATCAAAATACAGAGAAAATGCTTCCTTTGAACAAAATCCGCCATCTTAGAGCAGGCGGTAAATAAATGTGCACCCACAAGAAAATTGAAGCGCTTAAGTCAACCTAATACCACAAGAGCCCACTAACAGCTCCTTAAAAAACACTTTCCGACAGCATTTTACCAGACTCCCCCAGAGCAAGAAGAATTCCTCAATCCCTTTTTCTGAGAAAATCTACTTGATCAGGCTCAATTTCAATTTGACTTTCCTACCACCACCTCCGCCTCCTGCATGTCTACAAACACGGGAATCCTTCACCCTGCTTACCACTGAAGACTGTTCAATGACATCAAGAATCTGAAACCCATTTACTCCCCCTTCCTCTACAAAGTAATGAAGAAAGCCTGAACTTCCACTGGGTTAACTCCTGCAGCAAGGGGGTAGGTACTCTCAGTCTGTGGCCTACGACACTATCAGCCTTTTGTTAAAAGTTGCATTACCAGATGCTTACAGCGAGGGAACCAAGAACACAATGCAGTGATCAGGCATGGTGACTGCCATCTTGTATCTCGCAAGAGGTGGAAGATTTTGCAAGACTTGATTTCCAAAGGGATGTGGCTCATCTAAACAAGCACTAGCAAAGCCAGTATGTCTCGACTACACAGCTGTTGGCTTTGACAATGTGTTTTTGCCATGTTGTACACCAGTGTGGCTGCTGTACCGCATGGCTAAAAGTTAGTGGTATGGAGTGTTATAGAGTGGAGTAGGGGAGTAGTATTGTAGAGTGGATTTGTTGGAGTACCGTGTCGTAACATGGAATAGAATAGAGTGTCACAGAGCTGAGTAGCAGGTGTAGAGTTGTGGCAGAGAGTGTTGTAGAGTGAAGTGTCGTAGAGCATAGTGGTGTAGCGTTAAGCGGAGTGGGGTGGAATAGGGTGGAGTGGGTTGGAGTGGATTGATGTATTGGGCAGATTGGATTGGAGCAGAGTGGGGTGGATTGGATTGGGCTAGAGTGGGATGGAATGAGCGGACTGGGGTGGATTGGATTGGGACGGATTGAAATGGGGTGAGGTGAATTGGATTGGGGTGGATTGGAGTGGTGTGGTGTGGATTGTATTGGAGTGGGGTGAATTGGAGTGGGGTAGATTAGATTGGGGTGGGTGGACTGAATTGCAGTGATAGGACTGGGGTGGATTGGATTAGACTGGATTGGGATGGGGAGGATTGAATTGGATTGGGGTGAACTGGTGTGGGGAGGATTAGACTGAACTGGAGTGCAGTGGATTAGAGTGGGGTGAATTGGATTTATTGGACTGTGGTAGATTGGATTTATTAGATTGGACTGTGGTAGATTGGATTTATTAGATTGGAGTGGGATGATTTGGACTGAACTGGAGTGGGGTGGATTGGACTGACCTTGAGTAGGGTGGACTGAATTTGAGTGAGTTGGACTGGATTGGGGTAGACTGCAGTGGACTGCAGTAGATTTGACTGGAATGTGGTGGGTGGATTTGGAGTGGGGTGGAATGAATAAGGTGGGTGGATTGAGGTAGGAGGACTGGATTGGAGTGTGGTAAAGTGGGTGGAGTGGATTGGGGTGAGTTAGATTGGATTGGGGTGGCCTGCTTTGGGGTGGATTGGATTAGAGTGGGGTGGACTGGATTGACTGGGGTGGATTGGACTGGAGTGGAGTGGTGAGGACTGGAGTGGAGTAGAATGGAGTGGGTGGATTGGACTGCAGTGGGGTGGGGCAGATTGGAGTGGGGTGGATCGGATTAGAATTGAGTGGGCTGTACTGGATTTGAGTGTGGTGGACTGAACTGGAGTGGGGAGGGTTGGAGTGGAGCTAATTGGTTTGGTGTGAGGTGGATTGGAGTGGGGTGGACTGGAGTGGAGTGGGGTGTGTGGACTTTTTAAAGTGGGATGGACTGGAGAGGTGGATTGGAGTGGGATGAATTGGATGGGTGTTGGGTAGATTGCAAAGAAGTGGGCTAGATTAAGGTAGTTTGGGGTGGGCTGGATTGGATTGGAGTTGGTGGATTAAGGTGAACTGGATTGGATGGGAGAGGGGTGGACTAAGGTGATTTGGATTGGAGTGGGATGGATTTGAGTGGGTGGGTGGAATGGGTTGCAGTGGATTGGATTGGAGTGGGGTGGTTTGGATTGGAATGAGGTACAATGGATTTGAGTAGGGTAGGTTGGATTGGAATGGGGCAGATTGTTTTGGATTAGAGTTGGGCAGATTGTTTTGGATTGGAATGTGGCAGATTGTTTTGGACTGAAGTGAGGCATCTTTTTTGGACTGGAGCAGTGCATATTGAAGTGGGGCAGATCAGAGTGGGGCAGATTGTTTAAAACTGGTGTGGGCTGATTGTTTAGGATTAGAGTGGGCAGATTGTTTTGGATTGGCATGTGGCAGATTGTTTTGGATTGAAGTGGGGCAGCTTTTCTGGACTGAAGCAGGGCAGGTTTAAGTGGAGCAGAGTAGAGTAGGGTAGATTGTTTAAAACTGGAGTGGGATGATTGTTTAGGATTAGAGTGGGGCAGATTGTTTTGGATTGGCATGGGGCAGATTGGAATGGGGCAGATTGTTTTGGATTGGAGTGGTACAGGTTGTTTTTACTGGAGTGGAGCAGATTGTTTTAGATTGGAGTGGGACAAATTAAAGTGGTGCAGATTGTGGTGCGGTGGGCAAAGTGTTTTGGACTGGAGTTGGGCAGATTGTTTTGGGTTGGAGTGGGGCAGGTTGGAGCGGGCAGATTGTTTTGGATTGGAATGGGGCAGAGTGGAGTGGGGCAGATTGTTTTAGACTGACGTGGGGCAGATTGTTTTGGATTGGAGCAGTGCAGATTGTTTTGGATTGCAGTGGGGCAGATTGGAGTGGGGATGATTGTTTTGCTCTGGAGCGGGTCAGATATTTTTTGATTTGAGCAGGGCAGCTTGGAGTGGGCCAGGCTGTTTTAGATTGGATTGGGGTAGATTGGACTGGGGCAGATTGTTTTGGCTTGGAGTGGGTCAGATTGTTTTGATTGGAGTGAGGCAGATTGTTCTGGACTGGGGTGGGGCAGATTGAAGTGGGGCAAAGGGGGCAGACTTGAGAGGGGTGTTGTGAGGATTGGAGTGTGGTGGATTAGAGTGGATTGGGGTGAGTGGTTTGGATTGGAGTAGTGTGGATTTGGTTGCTCTGGGTGGATTGGATTGGTCTGGGGTGTATTGGATTGAGTGGGGTCGATTGGTGTGGGTGAGGTGGAGTGGATTGGAGTGGGGCAGAGTGGACTGGGGTGTACTGCATGAATATGTAATAAAGCATAATTTTGGAAATTACACATAAGAATGAAAACTGAAATGATATTCTCCTTAAAGTACTGAGGGTTGGCACATTTCTCATTTTCTAGTTTTGTGTACATAGTCTGGCTCTCTCTCAACCTCCAAACACAAGCCTGTACCGCACTGGGTTACAGCAGCATCATTAAACAGAGAACAGTGGCATTGCCAAATGTAATTCCTAATAAATGCCCAAGACTCATATGATAGGAGTTTTGAATTCCTGTGCTCAACTCAGACAATGCATATCCTGAACCGTAAAAGGGCACTACTGGTTAATATTGCAGCATGGGTGTAGCTGTTTGGGAAATAATCCAGCTTCCTTATTTCAGGGGTATCTATCTATCACTGCCAATCGAATCACGCCATGGAGCCAACTTCAGTCTGTGCATAAGGTTGGATTTTAAACCAGTGTTAGTGATGGGAGAAGTGACTGCCCATTATTCAAAGTGTTAGCAATCAGCGCAGTGGCTGTCGTTAATGACATGAGTTAGTTGGACGCTCTGTCCTCAATCTCACAGGGCTGTTCCAAGGAGACTAATGCAAGTATTCAAGTTCTGAAAAAATATTACATGTGTCTTTGCAGTGTTCCTGCAAACCCATGGGGACCCCTTGAGGGCCTATTGGCACTACTGACAGATGTATGTGGCTCCCAACTGAGTGGTATTCATTTTATTGAACTATAGAGGATGCCCTGCTGATAAGTGCTGACATAGTCCAACAACCATATGGACATTGTGCTAGACAGTACGGATACTGTTCGTGCAAAGTATGACATCCCTGCTGGGAAGTGTTGATACTATCGATGGAAGGTGTAGGAGCCTTTCTGTGAAGTATCGGCCTTGTTCCTCAAAGAGAATTGGTATTCTTCATTAATCCGTCACAGTCCCATTGAGATGCTTTAAGTGAGACCGTACAAAGAACAGTAGCCGTGCTGAGTAGTCTTTGTAATGCTCAATAATTGTATGGCAAAGCTTCCGGGGAGTGACCCTACAGTCACAAAAGAGACATAGCAGCCCTCTATGATATGTGCTAGTACCGTATTGCAAGAAGTAGTGGGCCTGCAAAATATACAATAATATTCTTCAGTAAAGGTAAGGCAGCCCTTCTGAGGCGTGTTGGAATTGTTCATGAAGAGTATAGCAGTACTAATAAAAAGTCTGGTCCGTACAATCATAGTTATGGTAACATTGTTTAAGTGTGCTTGCTACTATGGTGGCCTCAAGATCGGTTCCTGGTCTACATTTCACTTAAGCAGTCAATTTGCTGTCTATTACTAGGAATTATGTAATCTGCACATCCCTCACTGGTGATTTCATAGACTAATTGTTTTACTTTCCAGAAGTGATTGGAATTTGGTGCAGTTATTTGCACCATTTGGAATACTTTGTTTCATGCATCCTTGGTGAGTGGATCCCTAAATTACAATAAACTTGTGACTAAATTCTGTCATGCTTTGACCAATGTTCCTGCCACACAATGCACCCTGCCCTATTCATCCTCCCAAATGTTATTTGAGGCAGACCCATACAGCCTGAAATAAAACATGTATTCAACTTCTTCCAGCTTTGATCAATGACACTGCATTAAACTGCTTTGAAACGTAATATTTGCCACAAACATCCTACTGTGTTAGGTGATCCCCCTGTACAATTAATTCTATTCCATTTTCACTCCTATTCCGTTTTTTATCACAATGTTGTTCAATATGTGTAACATAATTTCTTGGAAAACTGTCTCCATCTGCCTACAAATTCAATTTTTCATTTTTCTTATTACGATGGACGATGCCCCAATAAAGGTATGCTCCTTGCTAAGGGCCAGATTGCGTCCTTGTATCTCTAAAATCTGTTTTTGGGTTACAATAATTCAAAGCCTGTTGTAACTTTAGTTTGCACCAATACAAATCACATTTTCTTGTGAGATGCATTCAGATGAAAAGGTATTCCTAAATCGGTTGTACAAGCACCTGCCTTCTAGGAAGCACCTGTTCTGTTGTATTAAAAGCGTATGCAATGTTTTTATAATTTATTTAAAATTTCTATTGCATGTGTATGGCCACCACATTTTGATGGCATCAGATTTTTTCATTATCTTTCTTGCTTTTATTTTTGTAACACATGCTTGCAATAAGCTATATAACATTATCCTTCCTATAATGATAGCAAGGCTTCTACTTATACCTTAGCCAATGCTTGTTTATATATGTTATTTACAGCACATGTACTCTTTTCTAAACATATTAGTAGATTATTTCAGAATTATGATGCTGTGTCATCAAAATACTGATCTCTCTGGTCCTGCTGAATGAATTGTAGGTGTTAGTAAAGCCATACTTTCTCTACCACACCAAGACCTGGATTGCTGGTAGATCTAAAGCCTGTTCTTGATATTGTTTGGCAGACAACCATGAGAAAGGAGAAGGAAATAAAAATGTTTCCTGAAACCCACTGGTACCTGTGGCGAAGGTGGGACTTGTCTGCACTCAAAGGAAGTTCCAGAGCTTGTTTTTAGATGGTTTGTCCTTTTAACTTCTCCCTTTTCGCACTATGGTTGAGTTTTGGGAGTTTCCTGCATTGTTGTGTGTCTGGCTCAGTTAGGAAACACCAAATCAAACAAGAACTAGCTGGAGTCACCTGTATGATATTTGGACATTTCTTTGTCTTATATTGGATGTTAACCAAGTTATGGCCTTTCGTTGGCAAATAATTCACATTGGGGTCTTACCTTGGAGGTATTTTGCATATTGAGTTTCAACTGGGTTACATTGCCTGCATTGGGCTATTAATCTGGCCATATTGGGCACATTGGGCCTCATGTTTGTGATACTATGCACACCGGGGTCTCAACCTGGAGATTTTGGGCATGTTGGAGGCTCACTCTGGTCACATTTGTCACATTAAGGTCTCTTCTTTGAAATATTCTGCACACAAAGTTCTTTCATTAAAGATGCTGTGCACATCGGGCTCTTACTTTGGTCATATTGGTCACAATTGTGTCTGACCTTGCCCATATCTAGAACTTTGGACTCTCACCTTCAAGATATTCTGTATGTTGGGATCTCACATTGGAGATTTTGAGCACAGCAAATACACAAACTTGGGGCCAGATGTATCAAAGGGTTTTACCCATTCTGTGTCTATGGGAAAATGCTTTAGTACATGTGGCCCTTGGTCTTATTGGTTACATTAATCTCACATTGGTCATATTGGGTTCACTGTGGTTTCACCCCGGAAATATTGTGCAAGTTAAAGCTCAACTTTGAGATATTGTACATGCCGGTGTCTCCTCTTGGAGATATTATGCATACTGGACCCCCACCTTTGTTTTATTAGTCACATGGGCTTCTCACCTTGCCTATTTCTGGCACTTTGGTTCTCATCCTAAAGGCTCTGTGCATGCTGGGGTTATCAGCCTGATCATATTGATAAAACCGTGTTCTCACTTTAGACCATTTTGAAAGGACACCGCTATTGGAACTATCAATGGAATCTTTCTATTTTTTAATCCAACTTCAACGACCCTCGATAAATAAAATCAACTCAGAATTGTAATTAACGGTGTGTTAAAGTATATATTTAAAACATGGGGCTCTCACCTTGGCCATATTGGTCAAATTAGGTTCTCACTTTCGTCATCTCAGGCCCACTGGGGTTCTACCTAAGAGATATTGTACTCTCAGTGAGCTCACCTCCGTCATATTGAATACAAAGAGGTCTCAATTTGAAGAAATGAGGTATCTTGGGCTCTCACCTCAGAGACATTGTGCTTGCCCGGGTCTTACCCTAATCATATTAGCCACATAAGAATCTCAACTTGGTGATGCTACACTCACTGGGGTCTCATCTTGCATGCTGGGGTCTCACCTTTGAAATATTGTGCATGGCAAAGTATCACCTTGGCGACAATGTACATGAACAGATCTCACCTTATTGAATTGTAATCTTCTTCTCCTACCTTGCCTCTATTTTCTGGCGTGCTTTGGTTCCACCCCACATTCATATGTTTAGCTGCTGCGCCGCATCTTCTTCTAGCCTTGCATAGATTGTACTATACCAGCCCTACTATGTTGGGCCCACTCACCCGCAGAAAGGACAAATCACGCTCCTGGTCCAGCATGCTGATCTCCAAGTTACCCAGGACTATTTCGCAATTGTTGTACATCTGCACCATGGCAAGGAACTGTTCCGTGGAGCCGCCTGAAATACTCATGTCATTGATGGTTCCGGCACAGACTGTGGGAAAAAAAAACATCAAGACTGTGAAAATCAATTCCAGAGACCAGACACTGTACCTTGTAGCTTTTATAACTTTCTAAGTACCGAAAAAGGATTCTAGAGCTTTGATAACCTCTACAATGCCTGAATAGGAGCGATGTAGCTTTTAGAATCTCCCGGAAATCTGCCCATGCAACAGATTCCACAACTACCCATAACCCTAGCATAGAATGTTACAGCTAGCTGTAAGGATCTCCCACAGACTTGGCACAGTATATCATGGCTACCAGGACTTTAAGAGATCTGACACCGTGCTATAACTTACACAAACTTAATTATGCTTTTTACCTTCAAGGATCTCCCATGACTGGATTTTCTATTTAGGTTCGAAAGACAAGACACAATAAGTTATAGCTTTCTCAACGTCCCAGAGAACTGGCACGATATATTATAGAGGTTAGAACCTTCTTACGTTGACACAGTATGTTATACATTGAGAAACAACTAAATATATGACACAGTATGTTATAGTTTATAGAATCTTTTAGACAACTGACACATTGGACCTTTTACCAGAGCACTGGTAATGCAGCCAGTGACTCCCCTAGTTTGATCAATACAATGGGGTAGCGGTGACTCAGAAGTAAGGGAGAATTGCTAGCTGGTTACACTTGGGACCACTATACTTGCTTTAGAAATGAGAAATTATCCAAAGAATCAGTAATTCTAGTTCTGATTCCCCTGTTTATTCTTCTGGGTGTTTCACAGTTAAACTCCATCTACCTCTTGCAAGTGGAGGCTCTGGATGAAAGTAACGATCCATGGAGTAACTAATTCTCATGGAGCATTTTACTACTATTACCAGCCCGTCCGAATAACCAGGGCAGCCAGAATGTTCTAGTTTTAAGAACTTACCAAGTACCAGGGTTAGTCACTGTGTTATGTCACAGGGCTACCAAACGTAAGTCCAGGAGGGGGGAATCTGTGCCAGATTGTCAGTGTATCTGTTGGCTCTGTAATGGTTTCCCATTGAGGTTCACAACTGTACATTTGTTTTGTGTGGGCATTCTGAAAATCTGAGGCACGTCCAGCACTCTATGATGCTTGGTGGACATCTCTGTTTAACAAGCATAAGCAAAGCTGATAGGTCTGGCCTTGACAAGCTGGTTTAGTGGTTACCATTTTATTGCAAGCCTGGGCCACAAAAGTAAAAAGAAAAACAAAGAAAGAATGCTGCCTCCTAGATGTGGCTTCCCTGTGCTTACAATAAAACATTTACATTTTTAAATAGTAAGCCTTTCCGTTGTACCATACATTTTGTTAATATTATTATTTGTGAAGGAGACAATTCAGATTCAATCAATTCTATCAATCAATTCTATGATTCTCAGGCAGCTACAATATTATTATATCATTTAAGGGCTATACACAAACTAAAAAAAACGGAAAGTAAAGGTAATAGTGCACTCAAACTGCAGGCGGAATAAACAGCTGGCATTTAAAGTATATGACATAAAATAAAATAAAAAGCACACTTTGATCCAGTTTTGCCCCTAAAGAGAAAATAACTATTTTAGGTGGATGTGAACAATGTGCGCAGGCTTTGTGCAGTCACTCAGAGCGCAGGGATCTAATAGGAAGAGTGGGCTGTCCCGCTGCACCGAGGCTTATGCTGTGGTGGGTCAAGCAATGTGTGAATGACAAATTAAGAGACCAATGAAGGAAGTCCGCTCACAGAAATCCCCATCTATTTATGCGTAATTCATATGTTTAAAAAACAGTAGTCTGGTGAGACAATTATGCGGTCTCAAAAGTCAGGCCGAAAAAACGCGGAAACTTTTTAATGACCAGCAACTTATTGAAGGCAGAAACTTCAGGAAACCTGTTGCGCTAAACAATTTACGCCCTTATGCATGGCAGCTCTTTGAAGCACAAGAGTTTTGTTGAAAAAGATGCATTAACAAATTCTAAAAAAATAAAAGAAAAAGAAGGAGGCGGCTCGATTTGGAAAAAAGAGGCGCGGTAAATGTTGGAATTGAAGAAAACATATGAGAGAGAAGAGAGGTGCAACAGCCAAGGAAGAAGGAAAAGGATGGCGAGCAAGGAGCTGAGGCGGATCATGCCAATGTAAATTAACTGGGAGGAGGAAAAACACAACAAGACAAACAAACAAGTGTGCCATGGTTATTTCGCAAAAATACTTCCTTCTGGAAACGCCCAAACAAACAAGGCAGGTCTCCGCCTTGCAAGTGGCTCGCGCCGAGTCTACGCCCACAGGTGGATTAATGTAAAGGTCCTATAGGCCCAGCGGCAAGTTTTCTGGTGTTTTTACTGTATGTAAAATATGTCCTGCTCTTGTACACATACGTTGGTAGATAAATTCAGGGTTGGACAGGGACAGAACAAACGTCTGGGCCCAAAATAAAAGTGGCCCACATTAGTCACTTAGACAGCTTAACAAGTGACCCAAGTTTGTGAACTGGGGCAGTTTTGAACTTGTAGGCACACTGTATATGTTTTGCAAGGTATGGAAGACTGCATGAATTTGGGCACTGCAGGCACTGTTTGGCGTAATATCAAGGAAATCATCCGCAAAAACTGGCCTACCAGACTATAAAACAGGCCCACAGCTGGACAAAACAAGCACTGGCAAACCCAGTAGGTCTTGCCTTTGTGAACTGTTGGCTTTGTAAATGTTTTTTAGCCAAGTTGCACAACATCCGCAATGCTCTGCAGCATGGCTAAAGTTAAAAAAAGATTCCTTTGATGCAGCTGCCTGAATAATTGTATGTGTGTGAGCACCACATACACCTACAAATTGATGTGGGCCCTTTTTTTATTTCTTTTTAGTGACAGATCCGAGCAGGATCAGTAACTAGAAAGAAAATGAATTTGCGAAAGAGAATTTTTTAAGAAGGCATATGGGGGAAGTGATAGTGACACGGAGAATGGCAGCAAAATAGGAGCAACACAAAAGAGGGTGGGGGAGTCGAATGGTGAAGTAACAAGGGGGAAGGCAGGGGTGACTGCTGAAGCAATATGGGAGGGGATGCAAAAGCAAAAGGGGGAGGCTTGAGAGGATGCAAAAGTAACTGGGGGCAGGAGTAAAAGTGACACTGGTTTGCGGAAAAGTAACACAGAGGGTGTGGTTGAGAAAAGCAATGGAGAGGTGGTGGGGCAAAGCAAGCAGCCAGGCAACAGAGATCAGCATAGAGTGCAGGAGGAGAGACATAAACAAGGCAAACATCTCTAATGGAGTGCTTCACACAAAAGAAAAAAGTAGTGCTTGAAAAGCAAGCAGTAGAGTCAATGATGCCAGCCACTCAAAGAGACTGTAAAAAGGCATACTCCATGGGAGGGACAAACACAAGATTGACAAACTGGGACACTAATAAGAAGCAGGCAAATGAGAGTGAAAGGAAAACCAAACAATGGTAAGGGATAGGAGGGCTCCAAGCTTCTGTTTTTTGGTAAGGCACAATACGCCTTGCAACACATGGCGCATATGCTGTCTAGTAGACTTGACCTAAAAACAGACCACACCATGACCTGTCAGACAAAGTTTGGAACAGGCATGGTGCTAAGTACAGAGTGAATATGAGCCCAGGTATTCAACTCTTTTGGACATTGTCTAACAGTGGGGTCTTCTACCAGGCATCACACAGCTGTAGATGGCCTAGGGGACCTCCTATGATGCTGCCAGCTCTTTCATCTTCCACATAGTTCTTTAAATAGAAATACAGAAGTGCTGGTACTCACTAACAAGTGTACCTGTTTCCTTCTGAGAAGTGCATGTACTCTGTACCTGACAGTATCTGCCCATTTAAAGCACTGCTCCCCAGAGTAATGAGACATTTCCCAACCATGTACCCAATTCTTCAAGCCCTCATCCATTAAAGTGGGGGCCTCCTTTGGAGACACCCAATTTTCAAATTTTTCAATCTATAGCCAGAAGCGGGGAAACCCTGTATTATTCACCTAAACATCCTGGCTTTACCCAAAAATGAAAGAACTCACATTTGTTCACCAAACTCTCCTTAGCCTACCCCAATGATGAAGGCATTAACACTGATGCAATCAACCCTTTGAAGCACCAACCAGTTGGTGGAGGAACTCCCAACCATTTACCCAATGATAACAGGCTTCAACCAATCAGGAGAGAATGCATATTCCCTCATAACAAGTCAAGCTGCCTGGAATCCCACTCTGACTAATTAAGAATGACTCACTGTTTTTGCAACCAGTTTTCCTGAGTGCAGGAATACTTCATCTGATTTTACAGGCCGGATAGACCAGCCAGTAAAATTGGTTTATGCTTTGGTTCCAACTGCAACCAGGCCTTGTCCCTTCTTGCTGGACTACCTTTTGTAGCAAGGGGGAGCCTTGCTCCCTCCTACCCAAACACTTATTCCCCTTCCTTCCTCTACCTTCCCACCTCTCGTCCCAACCTCCACCCCGAACAGGACCCCTTACCCCCATTTGCCACCTCCTTATGGATGGTAAATGGGAGCATTAAACCCCACAGAACTGGGAATTCCATACTGTTTTATAGGTCTGTACAATAATTCCTTATTCCCTCGGATTTAACTTGTAATTTTACAGTACTGACAGGTGTTACTGAACATTACCAGTAATTACAGATGCAACATTTGCATTTCGTCAGTACTGTGCACTTCGTAATGAGGGCACAAGAAGGCATTTAATTCTTCAAAGATTCATCCGTTGACTTGAACCTTACAATGATTCATCCAACTGTAAAGGCTTCATCCAGCAGAGGTCAACCACTCTACAGTGCACCCATCTCTGCCATGTTTCACTTGGGAGTATCTGACCCTCTCCTCATACATCAAATCAACAGAGAGGTAGCCCACTCCTGAAACTAGTTCTCAGAGTATGTGTTAGTCCAAGTCTCCAAAACAATATATAATTATCAAGGCTACTGCTCATCACTGGGGTCTGTATCCCTCAGATCCCTGTTGATTTGATATAATCACTTGGAAGTGCATTTAGCCCACCAACATAAAGCTTCTGTCTCTCCCGTAGACAGTGATACTCCTCATCACACAGCCAACTCTTTCCAGTTATACTCAGTAATGGGAAAAGTGTTCTACAATGAATTAATATCTTTGGGTTTTACAAGGTTGTGGAGGGACTAACGGAGCTCCCTGTGATGTGGCCAATTCTTCTGTCTTCCACCCACTAATAAGAAACCTTCCAACTATTACGCAACTCCTCAAAGCTGAATCCCTCATAGCAGCACTCCTTAGAATGCACTCAGTTTCACAGTGTTCAGCCAATATTGGAGAATCCTTCTATGATTCACCTAAAACTTTGGGGCTTAATCTAATAGCAAAAAGACCATACATTGATACATCCAAAACTTCAAGGCTTCCCTCAGTGGTGAAAAACCTACAAGTGCTACACTCAACCTTTCGAGATGTCATCCAATGGTGCATGAACCTCTTACAACACCTACAACATGCTTCATTAGGAAAGAATACTTAGAGTGCATTCACCTTGTAGGAAAGTGCCCCTTTGGGCATGGTTATCCCCCCACTTTCTGACTGCTATTGATGCTCACTTGACTGAGAGTGTACTCCGGTCCTGCTAACCAGAGCACCTGTGATCTTTCCCTAAACTGTACCATTGTTACCACAATTGGCACACCCCTGGCTCACAGCTAATTCCATTGTAAAGGGTACCAATGGTACCAAGGGCTCTGTGACCAGGGGGGATCCCCAAGGGCTGCAGCATGTATTGTGCCACCCCAGGGGACCACTCACCAAGAACATGCACATTGCCATTGCAGATTGCGTGTGCTGGTGGGGAGAAAAAGGTAAAGTCGACATGGCATCCCTCTCAGGGTGCCATGCCCACCAACCACTGCCTGTGGCATAAGAAAGTCACTCCTCTAGCAGGCCTTACCGCCCTAAGGCAGGGTGCACTATACCACAGGTGAGGGCATAGCTGCATGAGCAACATGCCCCTACAGTGTCTTGCATTCTTAGACATTGTAAGTGCAGTGTGGCCATATTAAGTATATGGGCTGGGAGTTGGTCATCACAAACTCCACAGCTCCATGATGGCTTCACTGAAGCCTGGGAGGTTTGGTATCAAACTTCTCAGCACAATAAGCCCACACTAATGCCAGTGTTGGATTTATTGTACAATGCACCCAGAGAGCGTCTTAGAGATGCCCCGTGTATTTTAACCAACCCTTTAGTGTAAGGCTGGCCAGTCTGTGCCAGCCTGACACTAAAAGACACATTTCTGACCCCATGGGGTGAGAGCCTTGTGCTCTCTGGAGTCAGAAACAAAGCCTGCCCTGGGTGGAGGTGATTCACACCGCCCCCCTGCAGGAACTGCAACACTTGGTGGTGAGCCTTAAAGGCTCAGGCCTCCTGTTACAGTGCCTCAGGGCACTCCAGCTAGTAGAGATGCCTCACCCCCAAACAAAGCCCCACTTTTGGCGGCAAGTCCGGCGGGCCATACCAGCCTGTCTGCAGCTTCAAGGACTCTGCTACGAAAACCGACCTCTTACAATCCCCAGAGGACTGCCTGCCCATTAGAGGACCAAGAACTCTAGAGGACAGTGGCCCAGTCCACAAGGAACTCCAAGAAGGACTCCAGAACAGCCCCGGATCCTTGAGTCCTGCCCACTCTGCACTCGATGCCCATGGCCTGAGTTCAGGCGGCCCACCGGCGCAGAGCACAGAGCAGGTCCCCAGGCGATTCTGACCTTGTGTCCACCCTGGGTTGACCCCTCCTGGCCAACACGACGACACCTGCAGCCTAAATCCAGAGGACCCCCCTGACAGCGAGAGAACCGGGCGAAGATACCCGACGCCCAAAGGTACACCTGCACCCTGGCCTTAGGGAATCCGACTGAAGGTCCAGCAACATTCAGCAGGTGGCCCACCTCCTCATCCAGCCTTTGTTTTTCTGGAACCGACCTCCTGGACCCAGCCTGCAGCATCTTTGTGACCCCTGGGGCTCCCCATTAAAAAGAATTGGGAGCCCGACGCTGTGTTTGCACCCTGCACCCAGCTGAGGATGTGTGTTTGGTGCTAACCTGTGCCCCCCTCCCTTCGCTCACCTAAACCCCCCACGTCTGCCCTCTGAAGTCACGGGTACTTATCTGCCGGCAGATCAGTTTCAGAGTGCCCCATTCTCCATAGGATCCCATTCTAAATCCAGTACCAACTTTGACCTCTGCACCCAGCTGGCCCGTGTTGCTGATGGTGTATGTTTGGGGTCATCTTAAACCATGACCATCCTAACCCCCGGAGACTGGAACTGTAAATCATGTACTTACCTCAAAACTGCACTAACACTTTTCCTCCCCTAGGACTGTTCTGAAAATTACACAGTCAGTTTTTTAAATTGAAAAGTGTTACTTGCCTGTAAACTGTTATATTTGCCAAACTCAAAGTACAATTGATACATATGTTCAGTACTTACTTGTAAATGTACTTACCTGCAACAAGATCTTTTTGGTTCTAGAAATAAAATAACAAAATATATTTTTCCTAGATAAATACATTGGCCTGGAGTTAGTCATTGAGTGCATGCCTCATTTCCTGACTGTGTGTACAACAAATGCTTTGCACTACCCTCTGATAAACCTAACTGCTCACCCACACTACCACAAAAGAGAGCATTAGTATTATCTACTTTAGCCTCTGTTAAGCCTCAGGGGAATCCCTGGACTCTGTGCACTCTAAATCTCATTTTGATATAGCATATACAGAGCCATCGTCCTACACACCCCTTCAAAGATTCATCCACTGACTGGGTCCTCAAAGCGATGCACTCAGCTCTTCAGGCTCCATCCAGTGGTGGTGGACCGCTTTACAGTGCACTCAAACCTGCCATGTTTCACCCATGAGTGGTTGACTGTCTTGTATTACAGGCAACTCTTTCTGTTTACACCAATTGTGTGGAACTTGTCTACAATTCACTCATCTTTTTGAGACGTCACTCAATGGTGAAAGACCTCTCTATGATGGTCCGAATCTTCCTAGCTTCACTTAATGGTGGGGAGCTCTCTAGGAAACATCCAATTCTTTAAAGATTCACTCAACAATGAGAGATTTTCCAGTAATACACCCAACTCTTGCTTTCTTCACCTAGTGGCGGGGCTCCTCATGTTGCACTCACCTAATCAACACTTCACCCACTGGCGGGAGAACTTGTTAAAATGAATCCAGCACTTAAATAGTTAACTCAAGAGTGGAGGTTCATTCATTGATTCACTCATCACTTTGAGGCTTTTCCCAAAAGAGTAATGTTTCCGCACAAAGTGCCTAACTCTTCTGGGCTTCAGCCAGTGGTGAAGCGTCTTCACCTAACAGTGGGAGACCACTCTGTATTGTCACTGAAAGGAGAAAGACCTGTCTTTGATGCTCTTACAGGCATTCCGCATAATTCGACTGTGGCAGTCTACCACTGTCCCAGGCTCCGCCCACAGATGGCCTCCTTAGAAAGTGTTCAACTCTCTTTCCTTTAACTGTGGAGTCATTTTCAGTTTCCTCTCCAGCGCTGTGAGGGAAGGGCAGCTGTATGGGTTGTCTAGAGCCAGAGAGAAATGTACAAAACTGAAAAACAGATTTAAGACAGAGTGACGCTTTTGAAGGGCTGTTCTGGCTGTGACAGAGTCAAAGGAAGGAGTGCCTGCACCTGCGAGCTCGAAACCCTCAGTCAAGTGATTGACATTACCATTCAAGGGATTTTTCTTTGCATTCTGCGACTTGTATACCTGACTGTAAAATGGGCTCAGCGAGACCACAAGTCTCCAAATGCAAATAAAAAGACTGTGCTAGAGAAACCAGTCACGCATGGGCCTGAGAATCTTGGCAGAACTGCCAAGACCATCTTTGGAGAAAAGGAAAACCTCCTCCAAGGATAACTGCAGTAATGGAACCCCCACAAGCGACTATAGCCTTCCTAAAAAGACTATGCCAAAGGCAGAAGCCAGTGTTTCTTCTCCCAGATTCCAACACAAGGGATATCACCTGCCCTCTCAAACAGTGAACAGTTCAGATGGTTCATGCACCTGCTGCAGAGATGTCCCTTTAGGCGGACTCAAGTTCATAATAAGGCAAATGTGTGTCAGGCTTTTATCCTTCTGATGTAATGAACACCACTGGGTTGGTTCATAATAACACCTGTCAAGCATCTAAAGAAAATTCACTCTGTGGTGAGCATCACCGGAGGTCTGGTTCTTAAAACTGGCTGGCACTGTTGAAAACCATGACGTGCCCTCCCAGGGAGAGAGCCTGCAAACCCAAAGTGATGCGAGCAACCTCTCAAAGACAATGTTTTACCTGTTCTCGGGTCCTCCTCCGCCTCCTCAGCATAATGCGCTAATCCTCAGGATTAGAGCCTACACTCCCTGTTGGTGACCGAAGAGCCTGTGATTGTTTTTTCCCGCCCACAAAACCGGCGTGGCTGCCAGACTTAAGAAACACTACACAAGAGGTGGCACACGCCCACAAGAGTTGCAGAAGAGGTGAACTCACTGACGTTTAGTTTAGAAGTACTGGATGACTCCATATTGACTAATTGATAGTATTTATGCCGCGCTTCACACCGCTATCGTCAACAAATATACTTGTCCAGCACTGGGCTTTCCTGTAACACATCATTGTTATATGATTCTTCTGTCTAACTTGCTCGGTTGAAGTGAACCATGACTCTCAAAATGCTTTAGGTGTTTAAATGAGAGCCTGGGACCAAATGTGCTGGAGGTAGGGGTACTGCAGCACCCCCAAGATTCTCGTGCTGGAGTTCAGAGGGTGACTGAGTAATAAGATGCTTTTATATTTCGTTTTTATCTAGGCACACTTGGTGTGCGTTCAAAGAGGTCAAATGTGAGGCTATGTCTTCTGAAAAAATGCTGCTCATTCTCTTGACCTAGACACTGGTGTTTACTTCTGTTTCTCTGACTGCACAGTGAAAAGATTTTGTAAAGCAAACTATCTGGCAATCTTGCTGGGATACTGTGAGTGAAAGGAAAAACTGCAGTATGTGAGCTTTTTTTCTAACAAACAACAATATTTGTAAATACCTGTAAATGAACTGTACAAATGTTTTAAAATACACCAGAAGTTTGGAAAGCACATTTAAAAAAAAAAATCTAAAGTGGATGGAAACAAATATATTATTATCACCTAAACAAATCAAGACCCTTTACTTGATGTGCAAATAATAAAACGGAATATCAGTGTGAATTTTGTGGCCATTTCAATGAAAAATATGCTATTTGTAAATGACAGTGTGCTACCACACCATGCCTGTGCAATATATTTGTGACAGTGTGCTCCAGAAGCCACCACTGGCTACATACGACACCTTTACCACCCTCCTGCTGAATGGGTGTGGCTCATTTGCTATACTTTTTCTTTGTGAAACGCTTGGATTTTTCACCAACCCCTTCTCTTCAAAATGATGTAAGTTTGATGACAGCACCCCACTCTGAAAATTGTCCAGCACCATCGCCTGGGACTAGAAACAAAGTACAGCCTTAGAGATATGTGGTAACCTCACCACATTAGGCCTTGGTCTGGGTGACACTTCAATTACATCATCAAAATTTGCGTGTTTTTCAAATTTTGCACTACATTAGTGAAATTTTGCTAAATTACGGTTTACACAATTTTGCATAAATGTTTGCATATGGGTGCCTCGTTCACCCAGAAAATGTCTTGCCGAGAGGATATGATGCTCGAACCAATCTCCTGTTAGTAACTGGCAAGACTATTTTTTAATGGCAAGTGCACACTTGCGTGAAAAGTCAGCATGATACCTGCAAATCTAATTTTGCTCTAAAAGTGTAATGTCAGAAACCTTTTAGGGAATTTCATCAAATTTCCTGAAGAAAAAAAAACGTTTTTGCACACTGTAGTTCCTAGGATGAAACTAGGATTTGACTTTGTTGCTGCAGGAAAGTTGCGCTGTCCTTTGTTATCCAGTGTGCATAAGGGCAGGACTCGAATGTCAGGTAAGGCCTCAGCCACACTAGCACTTTCAGAAGGCCCTAGCCTTTTGTGGAAATCCACCCACATGAAACAAAACGCTGTCTTTCATACACTGTGAGAACCAACCGGAAGTTTTTTAAATAATGGGAAAGGGTATCCAGGGCACACCCATGTGCAAATTGGCACTTCGTGGATTAGAAACCCAAAGCCTGCAACTCAAAGCTGATCCATACACCACCAATCTACTTGGGACACCACATACAGCAACTCACCAGTAGGCGCGATTTTTGGCAGAATCGTGCGATTTATCATAATGTGAGTTTAATAATTAAATAGTGAGGGTATTCCTGTCTCACGAGATCCATATAACCCAAACGCTTTTAAAAAGGAGATGAATCAATGCCAACTCTTAACTACTCTCATCTGTGGAAGGATCTGATTTTATCGCCCTCCACTCTGCGTCACGCTCTCACCTGTCCCCCAAGATACCCGGCCTGACAACTGCGAGCAAATCCTCGGTGCAGACTCTAAAGGGGTTATCGGGAGACAGCTGGGACCAGAGTGGGGGGTGGAGGAGGGAGGGGGGGGCGGAGACAGTAGGTCTGGAGAGGGCACAAAGGCTGGTGGTAGGGTCTGAGACCAGAATACGGCAGGGGTCGGAGGAAAGATGACACCCGAAGCCTTGGGCTGACAGGAGTACAGAGCAATCTCTCTCTCGCCCCCTTCCGCCCTCCTTCAGCGGGCCGGCGATTGGTATGGCCCGCCTCATATGCGACTGGCTCTGAGCCATCCTCGCCATCCTCCCGGGCATGGCTTGCAGCTGACTGTACCCTGGCCCTGCCAGCCTCTCAGAGGCTGAGACCTAAAGCAGGAAGGCAGAGGGCTGCGAGTGCATTGATGAGCTGTTGTTGTGCTGGTGGTGATGATTTTAAGATTTAGAGCAGTAATAACAACACGGAATTGCTGAGTGAACATTGCTTAGGCCTTTGTATTTCTTTGGGCTCAACTACCCAGACTAATGAAATGTAAGATCTATATCTGGATCAAAACGTATTTCTGTACAAAAACACTGATTTGTATCTATGTTTGTTTGCAGATTATATCGAAGAGACTATTATTAATAAAAAGGTATTTGGAAAAACATTTCCCTGTAATGACTATGCATTGAGCTGAATTGATGTACGGCTCCCCTCGACTGTATTTTGATGGATGTTTAAATTGTGAGTCAGTAGGGTTACTAAGTGGGCGGTGGTCAGCGCAGGGCCGGGTGCACCCATTGAACCTAAGCTCCCTGAAGTGGTTGAAGTAGGTCAATACAGCCACTGTAGTGTGTCGGGCGAAAATGTGTAATTTACTGATCATTTAGTAAAAATGTTATCAGTATTGGGGCTGTCCAATGGAGAAAAAAAGTAACAAACATAGGTGAAGCCAATAGGCCTTGGGTATGCTAGAGGTACTGGATATGGCAATGCGTTTTAGCCATGCTCTGCATGAGTGTGGCTGCTGTTCAGCATGGCTAAAAGTTAGGGACGTGGTGGGGTAGATTGGGGTAGAGTGGAATGGGGTAGAGTGGAGCAGGGTAGAGTAAGGTAGAATGGGATAAATTGTACTGGGGTAGATTAGGGTAGAGAGAGGTAGACTGGAGTAGGGTAGATTTTAGTGGAGCAGAGTAAGGTAAATTGGAGTGAAGTAAAATGGGACAGACTGGAGTGGAGTGCGGTAGATTGCAGTTGGGTGGGCTAGATTGGAGTTGGGAAGAGTGCAGTAGTGTAGAGTGGGGTTGAGTGGGGTGGAGAAGACTAAAGTGAAGTGCATAGGGAAGATTTGAGTGGAGTAGATTGGAGTGGAGTGTGGTATGACTGGAGTGGGAAAGACTGGAATGGAGTAGACTGGAGTGAAATGGGGTAAATTGAAGTGGAGTGGGTCAGACTGGCTGGATTGGAGTGGGGTAGAATGGAGGGGAAAGATGGGGTGGAGTGGAGTGAGGTAGACTGCAGTGTGGTAGAGTGGAGTGGTGGATTGTAGTGGAGGGGCAGATTGGAGTGGTAGTTTTGGAGTGGGGTAGACTGGAGTGCAGTAGGGTGTACAGGGGTACAGTTGGTGGTGTAGACTGGAGTAGAGTGGGGCAGGTGCATAATAGACACCCCAGCAGGCCCGCAGTGCGGGGGTGTCGGTCTTCTATACATAAAGGGGAACCACTCAGCTTGTCAGCTCAATTGTATGGGTATTGCCAGAGGCCCCCTCACCATCCTATGCAAGGGGCCCCTAAGGCTTTCTTATGCCACTGGAGTGGGGTAGATTGGGGCAGATTGGGGAGGGTAGATTGGAGTGGAATGGGTATATTGAGGTAGATTGAGTTGAGCGGGGTAGATTGGAGTGGAGTAGATTGGTATGGGGTAGATTGGAATGGGGGAGTGGGTACACTGGAGTGGGGTAGATTGAATTGGGGAAGACTGGGATGTAATCGGGGTAGGGTGGGATAGACTGGAAAAAGAGTAGAATGGGGTAGATTGGAGCTGAGTGGGGTAGATTGGAGTGGGGCAGTTGGGTAGATTGAGGTAGGGTAGATTGCATTGCGGTAGATGGGAGTGGATAGGGTAAAATAAAGTGGCCTGGGGTATATTGGAGCGGAGTGGGGTAGATTCAGGTAGACTGGAGTGATGTAGTCTGATGTAGATTGGAGTGGAGTGGGGTAGATTTGGGTGGCTTGGGGTATATTGGAATGGGGCAGACAGGAGTGGAGTGGGGCAGACTGGGATAGATTGTAGTGAAGTGGAGTAGATTGAAGCCGAGTTGATTGCAGTGGAGTGGAGTGGATTGAGGTAGATTGGTGTGGAGTAGATCAGGGTGGGATAGATTGGAGTAGCGTAGGTTGGAGTTGAGAAGATTGGAGTGGTATATTCAGTAGAGTGGGGCAGAATGGAGTGGAGTAGAGTGGAGTGGGGTACACTGGGGTGGGTAGAGTGGAGTGATGTGGAGTGGGGTAGACTGGAGTGGGGTGGATTTGAGTAGATTGGAGTAGATTGGAATGGAGTGAGGTAGACTGGAGAGGAGTAGGGTAAGTGGTGTAGAGTGGAGTAGTGTAATTCTAAGTGGTGTAGTGTGGAGTATGCATGGAGTGGTAGTGCATTGCCTACACAGACATCACATTTCCTATTGAAATGACCATTACATTTGCACAGACATACAGTTTTACTGACACACATGATAATGTGTGGAAATGTCATCATAGAATTACAAACAAAAATGTGCTTCATTTCTACTTTCCTAATTCTGATTTATACTGAAATATCAGAAAAGTTAAATTTTGTTATGTGCTAATAAAAAATAACTTCCTACAGCCTGCCCTCTAACATAGGTACTCAGCAGGATGGATTGCCACATAAATTCTCTCACTTTGAAGTAAAGGGAAAGACAAGTAAACACCAAGCTACCTCGGAATTCTGATCCTGACGTTTGGCCTCTGTCTTTAAATGCACAGCAAATATGACAAGATAAGAACAAGATTTAAAGAACTGTTTACACAAAGCGGGTACTCTGAAGGATAAAGTAAATAAGGGATGATCACCGAAGGGACAAACTCAAGCTTGACAGCCTAAAACAAATAAAGCCAGCAAATAGAAATAAGCAACAGGTGAGTTACAAACTGCATAGGCAGTAGTAAGCAATGGGTTAAATGCTTTCAGGGAAGCTTACAGAGCGCCCACAATAAGTCACAAGCAAACTAGACAGCTGCGCTGTCTGGTGGGTTATGACATAAAAATATAAAAATTTAACATCAAATATTTATATCAGTTTAAAATCAGTAGGAAATAATTATATGCTTCTATCTTAAAACAAGGCTTTTTTCTACCCTACTATATAGTAAATGAATTAAGTTAATCAAGGTCTATGGCTTTCACTTGATAAGATTATCATGCAAAATTTAAACCACTTTCACAAACTACACAAATCCGCTGGCTAATCGCATATCAGATCTATGACATGCTTAATACAAAGTATTTTTTTCTGAACAGGGTCCTTTTGGTGACCCAGAAAACAGCATAAAACATGCAAAATGGTTATCAGAGCCTGCAGGTGGTTGAACTAATCGGGTGCTTCCATGACTTCCAGGGTGTGTGAAGAGCCCACACTACAGAGGCTGGGACGGGTGGCCCTTAGCTGGCATTAGGTGTCAGGAGTTCAGTCTAAGAGCAAGGAGGGAAGAGATCGTGGAGTCACTTGTTCAAATTAAAACATGTCTTGACCTGCCAATAGCAATATCACTACTCCTCTGTCACCCCATGCATAAATCATAGACTCACCTGATTCAGACAAGGCACAGATTTGGAAACTGGCCAATTACATTTTACTGATAGTTACTGCGTGGGTGGGGACTTCCAAATTTAGGATTCCCCTTCCAGGTCAATAGTGGTAGGGTACTGCACTGCACTACTACGCAGCTGTTTTGGCTTTTCGTTCCCGCATAGTTCCTCCGCCTCTCCCTGAGCCCCACGACCTTTCTTTTTCTCCCTTCCCATTGCCCCTTTCTTAGGTTTGACATTGACCTTGTTCCTTCTTGTCCTTCGTCTTTGTTGGTCTATGTGTTGTTTGTCTTCTATCTGACTGCTTCTGTTCCAAGAGTTCTCTGTTCTGTGGTACCCTGGGCATCAGCGCTGGTATAGACGTCTGGTCTCACGACCATCTTTCCCACCCTCGATCAGTGTAAGGCATTTCACCCCGATAGTGGGAAACACCTCCCTCCACAAGATGTTCCTTTGTACTGCATGATCTCAGTAAACGTTCCTGGTTCTCACTTCCCCTAGTCTGCTTCCCCCTTCTTTTACTGGTCAGATATTCAAATTCTAAATACCTCTAGAGAGGCTTGCGTATGGCTGGGTTTCTCAGCATCAGGATCTATGCTGTGGCCAAAGTTTGACACTTTGGGATCTGGAAGAAGTTTAAATCTTTTAAGTGCCATCAGGGTAAAAATATATTAGGCTTCATTACCAAACTTTATCTTCTAAACCAAATGCAGTGAAAACAAAGTGAATGATTAAAGACTCAAACACGATAGCATGAATTATAATTCTAAAATGCAGAAAATAATTAAAAAAAACAATGCTAAAACTGAAACACTAACCCCAAATCCAGAACTTGATCATAATTTTAATTTTAATAATTTTAAATTTTACCCAGGCTGTGTGACGTAGGTCCAGTAGGATGCCTGTCAGATTAGTAGAAGTAAATGTCTTCCCTTGAGACTTATGCTATGTAAATGTATTCAATGGGGATATGCTGAACCATTGAAAATATGCAATTTTGCGGTTGTGGTGTTTTCCTCATAACTATGGAATTGCCTCATTTGCCACATGATCCATAATCTGCTGCATAATCTGCAGATTTTAGCAAAAAATGTGTCTGTCTCAAACACTAAGGGGGTCATTCAGACCCCGGCGGGCGGCGGGAGCCGCCCGCCTGGAGGGAACTGCCATATGGCCGCTCCGCGGTCGAAAGACCGCGGAGGCCATTCTGGCTTTCCCGCTAGGCTGGCGGGCGACCGCCAGAAGGCCGCCCGCCAGCCCAGCGGGAAACCCCTTCCCACGAGGAAGCCGGCTCCGAATGGAGCCGGCGGAGTGGGAAGGTGCGACGGGTGCAGTTGCACCCGTCGCGAATTCCATTGTCTGCTGAGCAGACACTGGAATTCAAAGTGGGGCCCTCTTACGGGGGCCCCTGCAGTACCCATGCCATTGGCATGGGCACTGCAGGGGCCCCCTGGGCCCCACGACACCCCTCACCGCCATCCTGTTCCTGGCGGTCGGAACCGCCAGGAACAGGATGGCGGTGAGGGGGTCGGAGTCCCCCATGGCGGCGCAGCTTGCGGGAGACTGCTGGTTTTCCTGGTCTGACCGTGGCCAAACCGCCGCGGTCAGAATGCCCTGCGGGGCACCGCCAGCCTGTTGGCGGTGCTCCCGCATCCCCGGCGGTCCATAACCGCCGGGGTCGGAATGACCCCCTAAATGTTATGAAAAAAGCAGCAATGTGTGTTTCTATGCAGTTGAAGCCCTTTTCCAAAGGTTGACTGGTCAACTTTCTGTTGCTTACTTTTGTATTTGGGTGTCAAACTGGTACTAATGAGATGAAACTTTTGCCTAGATATTGTTTTGTTTTTTTAACATCTTCTTATTTGTATTTATTGTACATTACACAACAGAAATAAATAAAATAACAAATTAGAAACATTCTCCATGCGCAGTATGAGTACATTTGGAATTGCTCGCTTATGCGTAGTGCCAATGTTACAGTCGATTCATGGCTATTTTGGTATTTGCTGATAGTAAACTTGGAGATAGTTTGAGAAAGAGGAAAAAAATAGGAACTAAAGAGGAAAGTTAAGTATAATAGTGATAGAACACGTGGAAAGGGGGAGCCATAAAGAACTGCTTCATTATTGTGGCGGTGTTATTCAGTTGTTTTATTTTTATTTTTTCCCAGCTGATAAGTGTTAGGGGTATGCTTAGTGCTTTTTATAAGTTATTTACTGCTTGCTATTACTCCTGTTGTTCGTTGATCCTTTTGAGTGTTTATGTTTTTGTGGTCAGGGGGGCCGCTCATCGTCCTTGCTTTCAAGTGTTGTGACAAAGGAGTTCCAGGTTGTAAGGCCCTTCACCTTGATCCCTCTATCCTGTAATGACTGCAATGTATATGTCTCTGCTTTTGCCCAGCGCAATAGTTCTGTGTGCCAGAGTGACAACCCTGGAGCATTAGGGGCTTTCCAGTGCATAGCTATTAATCGTCTGTACAATACTAATGCTAAGTCTATACATTTGTGTATTTGCTTTTTGCCTTTAGGTCTTTCTCTTATTCCCAGTAAGCATAGCGCTGGGCTGAGGTCCAATGGAATTTCGAGCCATGCAGTTATTTGAGTTATTATGATGTTGTTCCAGGCATTCAGGATCGGAGGACAGTCCCAGGTCATGTGAAAGAAGGTGCCTTCGTTGGAGCCGCATCTTGGGCATCTCTGGGTTGATTGAGGAAACATTCGTGCGAGTCGGTGTGGTGATAGATATGTCTGATGTAGGTAGTTAAACTGTGTGTATTTTAGCCTAGGGTTGCATGATACTGTGTGTGTCGATGTTAAAGCCGGGTTCCACTCATGTTGTGAGAGAGTGTAAGTGAAGGTCTGGTCCAATCTGCTTTTAGCTTGTTCTTGGCCTTGTGTGAATTGTGTGGTCAGGGCTCTATATATTCCTGAGATATTCGGCGGGTTTTGCAGGTTATTTAATAATTCGTGTAGGATTGGGGCTACAGTAGGTTCTTTGTTTCCGCATTTCCATGTAGTGCGTATTAATTGTCGCACCGCACCAAACGTAATGAAATCGCCTCGTCCTAAGTTGTGAACGGCATCTAGTGCCTCATATGTGCGTATTTGCCCGTTGTTGAATAAATCGGCCACTGTTTGTATGCCTTTCTTCTGCCAGGTTGATAAATCTAATTTTGCAGTTATTATTTCGATTTTGGGTATATCTAACAGGGGTATCTTGGGAGAGTATTGTGGTGTCTTGTCTCCATGCAGCACATATTTATGCCATATTCGTCGCGCATTATGCAATAGTATATTTTGCGTGCGCCCTATGTCGTCTCTATTTGACAGGTGGCGTAATATATTAGAGTGTCCTAATTCGCCGTGTATACTTTGTGCCTCTATATTTGCAGGATCGTGTATCCATTTAAGCACCCACTGTAGTTGGGCAGATGCATAGTAGAGTTCTAGTCGTGGTACCCCCATCCCGCCTTGTGCAAGTGGGTAGTGTATTTTGTTTTGGGCCACTCTACGACGCCCGTTTCCCCAAATTAGATCTGACAATATGCTGGACAGGGATTTGAAAAAGGAGGCAGGAAGTATTAATGGTAGCGCGGAGAAGAAGTATAGTAGGCGTGGTAAGACCACCATCTTTGCAATGGCCACTCTGCCCAGAGGGGACAGTGGGAGCGAGCACCAGAAGGGTAAGGAACCGCAAAGGGCCCTTATCGCGCGTCCTAGGTTACCTTCTTTTAGATCCTGGGGGTCGTGGTAAATATATATGCCCAAGTATTTAAATGTAGTGTAGCACCATTGTAGCTCAGTCGGAGAATGGGCTCCGCGGCATGCGTCTGGAATCGCCCGCATAGGGAATAAACAGGATTTTGACCAGTTGACCTTAAGCCCGGATATGGTACCAAATTGATCTAGCAGCTCAAGCATGCTAGAAAGGGAGGTGGCATAATTACGTAGAAATATTAATGCATCATCTGCATATAGAGAGACTAGACGGTGCTGTGGGCCATCCTGAATGCCCCAGTCGGACGCATACGTACGAAGTCGGGCGGCCAGGGGCTTAATGGCGAGAGCAAACAGCAGTGGAGATAATGGGCATCCCTGTTTTATACCTCTTTCCACTCTGAACCTCTCAGATATAGTTTTGCCTGTTTTAACTCTGCTGTCGGTTCAGAGTACAATGTTTTAATCCACCCAACGAATGCCTTGCCAAAGCCCATCAGTTCAAGTGTTTTTAGTATAAAAGGCCAACCCAGTGTGTCGAACGCTTTTTCAATGTCCAGTGATACCGCTACTCGTCCGTTTTCATTTTCAGGGGTGCTTGCCATTAATCGTAGTAAGTGCCTAATATTGACATGTGTGTTGCAGCCGGGTATGAATCCCGATTGGTTGTGGTGCACCAGAGCCGGCAATAGTGGGAGAAGGCGATTTGCTAGTATTTTGCCTAGTATTTTGCAGTCTGTGTTTAATAGTGACAAAGGTCGGTAGGAGCGGACATCCACTGGATCGCGGCCTGGTTTGTGCAACACCACTATTATAGCCTCTCGTTGCGATTCAGGTAGTTGACCTCGTTCTAGGGCTTCGCTCAAAATTTCATAGTATGGCGCTAGTGTTTGCGTTTGGAAGGTGTTATAATATTCTATGGGAAGGCCATCGCCTCCTGGTGCTTTACCGTGTGTCAACTGACATAATGCCTGTTGCACCTCCGCTAAGTCGATTGGTCTATCTAGTTCCTCAGCTTGTATTAGTGTGAGTTGCTTTATTTGTATTCCATTAAGGAACTTACGGAGCTGTTCTTGTGTTGGGGGGGTATGCGCTCTGTATAGTGTGCTATAATATTCTCTGAAGGCAGCATTTATTTCATCTTGGGTATTTACGATTGCTCTCGAGCTTAGTCGTATCGCCCCAATAGGAGCACTATGTCTCTCGCTCTTCAGGAGCCATGCCAGTAGTCTGCCCGGTCTATCGCCCTCTGAATGCATACGGGCCATATGATATTTGTAGTCAAATTGTCTCAGGCGGTGATCTGCTTCCTTCCACTGTGTGCGCGTAGCTGTGAGGCTCGCGTTGTCTATTTCTCCCTCTGCAAATTCACAATTTGCTCAAGCGTTCGAATTTCGTTTGTCAGTGTTTGTCTTACCCCCTTGGACATTGACATGCATATGCCCCTAACCACCACCTTATGTGCATCCCATTCAGCTGCTCTGGACTTCGTGGTTCCCTTATTAAGTGCAAAATATGTGGCAATTTGGGTGGCTATTTCTTTCCTGAAAGGGGGGTCCAGTAATAGTTGTGGTTGCAAGCACCACGTTGGAATGCGTGTGCGTGGTCTGCCCCACTTGATTTGTGCTATGAGTGGGCTGTGGTCTGAGATCACTCTGGTGGTATATTCTGCTTTGGTGAATTTGTGTGTCAGTTCGAGCGAACAAAGTATTAGGTCTATGCGGGTGTGTAGGAGGTGGACAGGTGAGTGGTAAGAGTATTCCCTGTCCAATGGGTGGAGATGCCTCCACACATCGATCAATTCGCGCTCGGATATCCAGGATTGCAGTGTTTGTGAGTTTTTCCTTACTGGGGCAGCCACCAGCGGGGGGTGCGATCTGTCCATATCTACTTGTGGCACGCATTTCATGTCACCACCCCATATGTTGGGTATGTTTAAGGTGTTTGATAGGTGAGATATGGTGGTTTGTAGAAATTTGTTCTGTTTAACGTTAGGAACGTATAACCCAGTAATCGCTAATGGCGCTCCGTCCAATGTGCCGATCAGCTGAATATACCTGCCTTCTCTATCTGTTGTATTATGTTTTGTAGTGTATGGTACCCCGGGGGCTATCCAGATCACAACCCCCCTGGCGAAAGATGATGTGCCTGCTGTGTATAGCTGTCCTGCCCAGCATTTTTCTAATGATTTAGCAGCTGGAGTGATGTGTGTTTCCTGTAACATAGCAATATGTATATGATGACATTTTAAGTGTGCCCGAACCCTGTTGCGCTTAACTGTACCGGACATGCCTTTTACATTCCATGTTATTATGTTATATGTTGTGTCCTTATGTGTCATTTTACGTTGTGTTGGCTATCGCCCTGAGGGTCCGCCTCCGGGGATAATGTTGGCTCCTTGTAGCGCCCAGCATGATATTGTCGCAATGCTTTAACCCCCCGTCCGTTTGCCGTCCCGCATGTATAGGATAATGATGGCCCCGAGAAGTTGGTGAAAGCACCTACTAAGAAAGGTAGAAGAGAGAAAAAGGATAGAAACCAATAAAAAGGATATACTGGGCGAGGCCCAACTTTAAATGTTTTGGCACAACCGGTGCCTAAATCGTGTCCGATGGGGTACTGTTCCATTCAGGTACTGTGTAGGTAGTGGGGGGCGCGTGTAGATAACGGCCAGGTTCTCGCCCCTGGCCCATATTAGTGCTGATTGTTCCCAGCGCCAGCATATGTGTTTCCTTGTAGTTGGGTGTTGTTATTTCAGCCGCGCCAGGCCAGCATGCCACCAGTGTAGTTTTGAAGTGAGCTTTCCCTCGTGTTGTGTCCATTGGCGTTTTAAGGTAGGTATTGCAAATTTCGACCTTACGGGGATACCAGGAAGTGGTTCTCATATTTCGTCGGCCGCACGTGGGGTGAGGCTGGGACCTCTCGCCAGCGGAGAGAGGGAGGGGCTGGTGCCACTGTGTTGCGAGCTGCTGTCGATATACTCTGCTTCGTTGTTAGTGCTCAGTTGCAAACGTGCTAGTGTACTGATCTCTTTTAAGGCTTGTGCTTGATCATCTGCCATTTGTGTTTTGGTTGGTCTCACCAAGTTGTTTTTCTTTTTTTTCCCTCTATGGGGGTATGGGGTTATCCATTCTTCCTTTGTCTTGTCTTCATTTGTTGGAACGACTAGGCCTTTCGCGTGTGCCCAGGTCCAGGCGTCTTCCGGCGTTGGAAATATGAGCGTTTTTTCATCTGAAATTATCCGGAGGCGAGCTGGGAACATGAGTGAATAAGTGATTTTATTCTCTCTTAAGACTTGCTTGACCTTGAAGAACGTAGCCCTTTTGTTTTGAACTTCAGTCGTATAGTCCGGGTAGGCAGTGATGATGCAGTTCTCCATGTTGGCTGTACCAGAGGTTCTAAAATGCTGTAAGACAAGGTCTCTGTCTCTACAATTTAGAAATTTCGCTATCAACGGACGGGGTGGGGCGCCGGGCGAGGAGGTCTACCTGGGATTCTGTGAGCTCTTTATATGATTGGAACTTTTGTAGAGTCTTGTATTTTTAATGTGTCTTTAATCCAGTTTTCCAGGAATACTTCAGCCTGTGGCGTTTCTGCTCTTTCTGGGATTCCCAAGAATCTGATGTTATTGCGTCTGGACCGGCCCTCCGCCTTCTCAGTTCTTCGTTGTAGCTGTGTGATTTCCGTTTCTAGTTGCTGTATTTTATTTTTCATACCAGTCACCTCTGGTTGGGCGTTTTCTAATGCTGTTTCTGCGTCTGCAACCCTATCTGTAAGTTTGTGGTGATCTGCTCGAAGAATGGCGATTTCCGAAATTGCAAAGTCAATTTTGCTCTCAAGAGAGGTCTTAGTGTCCATAACTGCTTGCAGCAGTTTTTCGAATTGTAACGAGTGCGTGAGAAGTGTCTCATTCACTTGTGATATTGTTGTCCTTTGTGAGTCTGGTGGGGTACCGCTGTCCCAGCTGGGTCCCAATTTGGGAAGCTTTGGTTTGACCATTATGTCTTCTATAGTATGCTTATGAAGCAGCCGAGAGTATTGTGTCCTGCCCGCACGGGGCCGCCTAGCGTTGCGATGAGGCAGTGAGCGGTCCCCAAACGGTAGGCTATGCGAGAAGGCCCTGCGCTGTTTAACTGCTAGAACGGGTTGGATTTGCTTATTTTGCACGCTTGAATCATGACCTTATGTTTGATTTCGGAAGTCCTTGGGATCTGGCCATCCACGGTGCCGCGGGCACCCGGTCCCACGATGATGTCCTTCTGATCGGTCAATACCCTGTGTCCACAGCGCGAGGCAAGCCTCGAGCGGCAGCGAGAAACGCCCTACAGGTCCGCTTGAATACTTTTATTGTCCTTGTCTAGGGCCGTTGCTCCGAGTTCGCGGCAGTTCGGCCTAGCTCATCTGGAGCCGTGGTCACCGCCTCGCCCCGGGTCCACTACCTCCACCGTCTCCGGGACTATTAGTCGCCAAGCAATGGGGGGCCAGGCCGCTACGCCGCACATAGTTCCGATTTAGTTGCGCTCAACCCACAGAAAAGCACTCCTCCGGGATTGTAGTGTCCCCTCTGCGCCTCCTACCTCGGGGCGCTGCTCCGAGCTTTGCGCCCGCGCCCGTCCTTAGCCACGTGCTCTGCTCAGCCCTACCGCTACCTCCGCCGGTTCGCCGAGCCTCAAGTGTATGGCCGCTGAGAGCTCCGATCTACTTAGCTGCACTCTTCCGCTGATCCGCTATTTCCGTCTGAGGGGCTGGGCCGCGATACCGGCCTCGTGGGTCCGGTCGGCCGGGTCAAGTGGCGCCCGCTGATGTCCTCCTCGGCTCTGGTCTCACGGGACCGTGCACCGCCTGTTCCCAGCTGTTGCATGCGTTGCGGAGCCTAGCTATCCCATGAGAAGACTCAGAGGAGCCTCCGGTGTGCAATTTTAGTGTAATTTTGTCGCTGGGGCCAGGATTAATGAAGGATTCTAGTGGGCCAAGAGCGGAGCTCCTCGTTCAAGCGTCCGCTCCGGCCGCCATCTTGGCCACGCCCCCTGCCTAGATATTGTTAACATGTATAAAATTGACAAAACGATGAGGTAATACTATCACAAAGTGTGCTGCATTATGCCACATAATTTGTTTTTTCTTGCTGCATTATATAGCCAATCCTGATGCATAATTTGGTTCTCTCTTGTCACATAATTCCAGTGGCTCTGAGCAAATAGGAAACCTTTAATTGGAAGTAGGGCCTCATGGGCCTGTGAACACTCGGGGGGTCATTCCGACCCTGGCGTTAAAAACCGCCAGGGCCGGGGACCGCGGGAGCACCGCCAACAGGCTGGCGGTGCTCCCTTGGGCGTACCGCCGCGGTCAGAAACGGAAAACCGGCGGTGTACCGCCGGTTTTCCGCTGCCCTGGGGAAACTGCGCCGCCATGGGGATTCCGACCCCCATACCGCCATCCTGTTCCTGGCGGTTTTGGCCGCCAGGCACAGGTTGGCGGTATGGGGTGTCGTGGGGCCCCTGGGGGCCCCTGCAGTGCCCATGGCATGGGCACTGCAGGGGCCCCCGTAACAGGGCCCCACCAAGATTTTCAGTGTCTGCCATGCAGACACTGAAAATCGCGACGGGTGCAACTGCACCCGTCGCACTCCTTCCACTCCGCCGGCTCCATTCGCAGCCTGGCGGTTCCAGCCAGGCCGGCGGCTTCTGCCGCCAGCCGGGGTCAGAATGACCCCCTCAATCTTTTGTCTAGGTTTAGACCTTGCCTTGAGTCCAAACCTGACACTAACCCTAAGTTCTACTCTAGGCCTGACCCAGCACTTAATACTGATCACAAATTAATCCTCCCCCAGTGACTGATGCTACCTTCAGGCCTTGAACCTAAGCTACCCCTTGTCTCGAGCCTACACATCACCCTAGCCCGGAGCCTATGTATGACACTAACCCTGAAGCTAACCCTTGCTCTGTGGCCTGGCTATAAGGCTAACGCTAACTCTTACACTTAACGCAAACCTACTGCTAAAGCAAGAGTATTTCAACTCTACGTTTTCAGTATTTGTTTATGACTGCATGCTATGGCAGTAAGCAGCACAAGAATGGCCCATTCGCAGTTCAGTGAGAAGACTATTTCTGTCCAAACTGAACCTGTACGTGGTGCCTGATCCGAGAACTGAAGCAACAAGCTGCTCGGTTAAGTAGCGTGCAACATCTGCAGTAGAGGAGACAACAGCTCTAGCTTTGGCTGCCGGAAGCGGCACATAGGCGGGAGGACTGCTCATGTTTGTGTTTTGCAGCCTTCATTTGCCTAGAAAATGTGTGTAGGTCGCTGGTGAGGGTGTGAATTGCTGCCCTATATTTTCAAAACTGAATCCATTCCTAAATACAGGTGTAGGGTCTCCCTCTTGCGCAACTGAAAAGGCCCTATCATATTAAAACTCAAACACAACCATGGCGAAACATTCTGGCGAAACAAGTGAAATTTACCTACAAAGACATTTTGCTCATGGAATGAATTGCAGAATTTATTGAATTTTGCGATTTTTTTGTCAGCATTCATGGAGATTTTACCTTTCCCCACCCCAGGAGTACTCACGAGATCTACTACGAACCAGTGAAATTTCTAGATCTGGGTGAAATTTCAATTACACCAGAGTAATCAGAGTAATTTCAATAATTATACATTATTCTTGTGGTGCAAAATTACTGAAACTACGCAATTAAGCGTGAGTAATTAGGGGCAAAAAACCTACAGCAGGAGCAACGATCTAAGAGAGAACAAGAGCCTGCTGGCTACTGCTGTTCATGTCATGCAACATTTAGTGCTGTTTTCTTAGCGCAAAATGCATCCCCTGGCACATTTTTGGCGCAAGGGTGCATTATGCGCTAAATGCTGGATTATGCTTCTCACACACAAAATTATGAGTAATTTTGCTGTAATTAGGGGAAAATTAAACTAGAGAGAATTACGTGAGTTATGCCCACCCCTCGAACATTTCCCATTTTTTTTGCGGTTATGCAAAAATGCTAAAAAAAGCAGCTATTGGTGCTCTTTTGAGGGGAAAAAATCTGGGGCCTACACAAACACACATCTGCATCCACCTTTGTATTACATCACTGATGCAAACCTGCATTAACTCTGGTGTGTGACACCACAGTGAAAGGACCATTTTCATACTTAGAAGGTCATGTAAATCCTTCTCATGCAAAGCACCATGGAATGGATGCGGGAAAGTAGAGGGAGTTCCCATGCCATACACAGTGGAGCTGTGGAGCGAGGCCCATAAAATAGGCCTGAAAGAGCACGTGTCAAGATAGACCATGATGTAGCTACTACACCTACCTCACTGGCCCTACCACTACAAGGACGACCAGAGTTACTGTCACACGTGCGTGGGTTAGCAGATTGGAAAGCTGGGAGTAAAAGCTCCCTTTTTTTTTCTTTAGATAGTTCCAAACTCTTCTAGAACAATATTATGCTTCTGGTCAGTGTCCCACATTGTCCATGTTTGGAAAAGCCCCTGTCTTGGTGATAGCGGACTATGCTACCAATTATCTGGAAGAGGTAGCCCTGGGGCCCTTGACTGATTTTTGTGTGGCTATTATCCAGGCAGAGGTCTTCATGGCGATGGGCTTTCTGCTAACACCATATGGTAGGAAACTGTTCTTCAACTGTAGCATAAGCCATTCATACAGGATAGTAGTTTTCCTAGCAGTAGTTTTCATTCTCAAATCAACTGCCTAACTGACCGTTCCAAATTTTCATGCTGTGTGTCGTCATGCAGGAGGAGGATGAACAGTAGGAGAGATGCCTTCCCCATATGATATTTCCTTGGTGTGCAACATTCTTGTAATTATTCACAATTACAGCAAAATTATGCATAATTATGCAAAATGTAAATCCGTCATATTGTGCTAAATTTTATCACAAAATGCATCCCTGCACCAATTTCTGGTGCTGGGGCACATTTAAACAAAATAACCGCAAACAGCTGCTCTCGTTCTGTTGTTCCTGTGCGTTAGCGGTACATTTTTAATGCAAATTGCACAATCACAGTAAATGTTTACCACATATGCTGCGTAACTATGCAAAGTGGCTTAATGGCATCATTTCGCGAATTTCCTGTAACAATCGTAATGAGCAATTACCAAAATTACACCACAAAATTTACATTTCACCCAGGCCTAATCTTAAAAACCACAGAGGAGAATATGGCTCAGTCCAGTCTAGGTATTTCCATAGTTGCGTATGAGCAAATCTGAGTGGCTGTTCTAATGAACTCTCACAGGAGACAAAGTGGATCTTCACTGGCACTGAGAAATCTTCCAAGGCCTTTAACAAGCTCATGCTACAAATCCTGCCACAGTTTCCTAGATCCCACGCTTCTCCCATCAGCCCCCCTAGCAGCGCCCTTAGTCTTGCTGTGAGGTCGGAGAGGGTGAAGAACGCCACAGGAGTGAGACATCTGCGATAGGCCAGACACTTGAGCCGGGATACTGCTTGCCCATGGATCTAGTCTCTGAGAACAAGTGGGCATCTCCCAGGATGGTAAATACAGGGTATGAGACACAGACCATAGAGTCTGAAGGCCCTGAAATGTGTTGCATGGTGCCACATTTCTGATCCATGCTGTGGTATCAGAAACCACTTTACTGCATCTGATAGTAACCGAAATATAGGGATTTTTAGATCACTCCATGCAGCATTCAAAGTAACTGTGTACCACTACACTGTAACAGTAAAGACATTTCTGGGCTGTAAACTCATGTCAAGGCTTGGAGCTGTAAGCCATGAGGAGACTGGCGACCTGAGACTCTCCAAGATTTTGCGAAGCCTGCCACTAGGTGTTCAAAGACTGTGACGTCACCTTTTTTATATGTTACTCTTTGGTATGGTAAACACGGTTAGAGTCATAACCTGTAAACAACATGCAGTAGGGCCCTTTTTTCCATAGGAGTAAATTACGCTACCCGTTCTGTTAATATAAAAGGGGTTAAAGGGAATTTGTAACAATTATTTTGAAAAACAGTACCTCCGATTGGACATTGCGCATTATTAATTGTGATAGGTGTTTTACACCTTATCTGGTGCCAACCTCATAACTGCCTCTGAGTAAAGCTTGACTGCGCAACCACAGTTACCACACGAGACTCAAGGAAGCTATGGAGTTCTATCTGACCACTAAAGACGTTGGGACCCTATTAGCATATGGCGGACTCATCCACCATACCTATGGCACAATATTTAGCGTTTACCACCATCTGTTTTTTTTTAACTGAAGCAGTTTCTTAGGACGAACCTGCAAAGCGGGGTTATTCCTTCAGAAAATATGCAAGAAACATCCTTGACGTGCTAGGAGCTTTCTCCCAGCAGAGGTGGACATTTTTGTTGCTTTTTCCATGCAGAGTTGATAAAGTGTACATGGCAGACGCGGACAGGAAAAAACTGGTGTGAGGAAGCTAGTTCCACCATTGCCTCTGGAATGTATCAGTCACTAATTTGTGGCAGCTTTCACTTTGCCGTTCACGACTAAATAAGGCCTTTAATACCTAGATTCTTGGGCCTGCAGGGGGACCAGCCTGCATCACCTTGAATATGTCCATGTGACACCTACAACTAACAGGAATCAACAGGAATCAGATGTCAAGTAAAAAAGTTTGTTTTGTGATCTTTTTTTTTTTTCCCCTCTCTTGCCATCTGTTTCTCACTCCCTCTGAATGCTTTCCCTGTCTCACTCTCCGCTCACCCTCAGTCCGATTCTCTCTATCACTATGTATGTTTTTTCTGTATCAAAGCCAGGAGTAGGTCACATTCAAATGTTGGGTTAATCGCATCTACTCACAAGACCGACATTGGCACCGATTACTGTCGGTCTGGAAAGGGGTGTGATATTTATCGCACCTGATACATTATTACCCACGGGGATCAGAATCTATCATGTGCGTTAAATACTACCAGTTTGTGTTTACTGCCATCAAAATGGCCTTTATCTGCTGGTTTTCATATCATAAACTTCATTTCCTCTTATTTAGAGGGCATCACCCCACCCCTTTGTACATTATTACTGGTTTGATCTGCTGGAATTTTCCTGGGTAAAAATGGAGGGGTGTGTTGCTTATGACACAACTCGTTCCTGTGATATGTGTACTAAGAGGAGTTATTGCACATAATCACATATCACATCTAATCGGGCCCTACGTGAAGTGGCTACATTGTCTCACTGTGTGCACTCACTCCCTCTTCTTGCCCAGCATCCTGTTTGTTTCGTTCCCTTTCTCTATTTCTGCTCCTGTTCTCTCTCTGTCCTTACCCCCACCCCACTCCCTCCACCCCCCGCATCTCTGGAAGGCATCCAGGCCTCCCTCTGGCAGTCACTTGTCCCCCCTAGCTGGCGAGAAGGGCCCAGGGCTCTAATCTGAGCATGTGGCAGAGACAAGTGACTGCCGCACGAGATACCAGGCCCTCAGAGACAAGCTCTGAATAGCCAGAGTGTTTGAGGTAAGAGGAGTGGGGAGAGGGACACTCGGGGTCTGGAGAGAGAGGGGACAGACACCCATATCAGAACCACACCACAGATAGCTACTGCAATCATAGAGCAGCACCCTCCCCCAAACAAAAAACAATGCGACAGTTATAAATGTGCGTGTGATTCATGCTTAAGAGTCCCCTTCTGTCCCCACCCTCCCATCGGAATGCCATCTCTGGGGGCATCACTCATCATCCTCTTACATATCTGAATCACCTCCCCCTAGGCCCTCTCCCCAGCAGGGTGGCTGTTCTGATGGAGGGGAGCAAAACTTGAGCCTAATACCAGGCCGGGCCTCGCTCCCCCGCGCCCAGGATTCATCTATTTATGGGACAGACCCAGCAATATTCCATCGGCGTGATCTAATCACTCGACCACGGCTTTAACCATCTGACAGAAGAGATGCCATGCAAACATCTCCCAACCCCCACAATGTCCAAATCATGACAACTCGGCTCTGGTCCTTAAACTCAGGAAAAGGGAGTTTAACGCAATTCGTCTTTGGTTGTCAAGTGGCACTACCCACCACTTCCTCCTCACACACTTGCTTTGCCCCCACTCCCGCCTGTGAAGTATGCTGCACAACTTCCAAAGATGGCTGCTGTGCTGACCCTGGACTCCTCTCGCCCGCAGCCGGGATACAGGTACGCGGACGTGAATACGCTTCGTCCCAGCATGCACTGCCAGCTAAGAGAGCAAAGGAGCTGCAGATGAAAGGTGTCTGCAAAAATTAGACTCGATAGCCCAGTAGTCGAAGTAAGTGAGGTTCGATGGAAAAGGTTACTTAAAATATATTTTGTTTACCGCTTTATATAAACAACGAAAACGTAATTTAAACACGGATGGCTGAAGGAGAGAACTTAGGAAAATGCTTCTCAAGCTGCCATGCCAGAACACCACCTTCTCCTCTCACATAATGATTAATTTACCCAGCAATACGAAATGTAAAAAAATAAATAAATAATAAAACACGTGTTGATCTCGAAGAAGACTCTCACATCTGCCCTCATCCCTGAGCTTGTATTTTCCTTGATTCATAATAAATGCAGTTAGTGCTCAAAACCAAGTTTAGGTAGCTGTGTAAGTGCTGTTTGCTGCTTCTGTCACTGGGTAATAAAAGATCATGTGTTCCTTGTTACCGCGCCCCCATCCCCACCCTCCACCAAGTTCAAACCATGCCATGGAGGTTCAACATCCAGCAAGGTGATTTGACTCAGTCTAAAACAAAAATAAATTCTGCCTCTCTTCAGTGGCGAAGAGTTCAACAAGAAAGTGGTGTTGGACTTGAACATTGGAATCACATATCCTCTGATCAAATTAACTCATAATCATAATAAAACTGTACTCATATTTCCCTATACTAATCCACCACTAAATCCTCTTGGGTTCCGGAGTAAAGCGTGCTACTCGCCGAAAAGCGCTTCAACACCTCGTCAGGGGAAGTAAGCTCTATATAAATACTATTACAATACAATATGATCAAGTGAAGTCAGCATTGACGCACACTCAAAGGAGCCACTTGTGCACAATGTGCTGCACTACTAAACCCTCGTTAGGGGCCCACCATTGGTAAACTTGCACTTTATCGACCAATGGGGCTTCGAGGAACAGAAACATGGAGGCAGAACTCCGTGCATACAGAATCCCAGACTCTGGAGTACTTTGAACCCCAGCCCAAGAGCAGAATCCAAATACCTGCATACCAGAAAACTCCTGAAGATGGAACTCTGTACTGGCCGTCTGTGGAACACCCACAACCACTCTGGCAGCAACTGAGGGATACCGGACAGGAGTATCACAAGCCCCATGTGTTGAATTCCACCTGTACATCGCCATGTCTCCATCCTTGTGCTTCTTACTGCTCCACATACCTGTCTGTGGTGCTTTCAAGGCGACAAGCCTTACATTATCACGCCCCTAAAAATAGTAACCTTTGATTGAAACAGCTACATCTGCAGTTCTAGACAAATTCCTAATTCTTAGCCCTATAGTATTTTTGAAAACAGATCAATTTACATTTCTACTAAGAAAAATGTAGAATTCGCTTTGGTTATCTAATTAGGGTAACTCCAATCATGCTCCTTCCTCATATTATTTTAGTTCAGAATCTTGTCTTTAAGAAGAACCTGCAAAGTACTGGGCTTTTCTCTCATCATACAATGCTGCTGTAACAAATCTTGGGTAAGGGAATACATTCAGCTGGTATATAGCCCCACCTCCTGCTGCATTGCTTCAAACAGAATAGCTTTCTTAAGAGCTTTTACAATATTGTCTCTGTTATAGCAATTTTAAAGTAGCCGGCAATAACCATTTGGCTGCCCATAAATCAATGCTTTGACTATAGTTTGTTTATTGGTATTTTTCAGCTACACTACAACATTTCTCTGACCTTCCTAGTAAATTTGCTCACATTATTCATGGCTACTGTTGCTACTCTCTTGCATGCAAGCCTGTGCTAACGAATCATAAGCCAGGAGACCTACTGAACCATAATCAGAGATCTTCCAACAGATCAAAGCCCAGGTACTAACCAATCCAGGTCAATTTGTCCCTCCTGACCACCATCTGCATCTGAAAGGTTCATGGTCAGTTTATTTTTTTTTGTATACTTCCTGTGCGCAGGTTTACAGTATTATGCATGTAGCTATTTATCCACTTAATGTCATATCATCTGCATAAAATAGGGCTGGGATTTGTCCCTTAGCCATTGATCTTAAAAGAGCATTGTTCAGTGTCCGTTCTGCAGCTGCATGCGCAATTGCCAGTTGTAATTAGTAGATTTTACTGGTTCTGTTGGACCTCACAGCCCCAGATACTATGCTTCTGCTCTGAAGATTGCAAGCATATAGGGTAGAAGTGGACAGCGGAATGAACCAGGAACAAGAGATCCCTTCCACGTGGACAGTCATGAACATGGATAAGGGGAAGCCCTTTTCATTCCTGTATCTGTGACACTGACCAGTTCCGTGACAAAAAGTCTCTCCTTGTCATACACTGACCTAGATATCTTACCTGCATCATACATCAATCACCTTATCCACTGTATGTCAAACTATCAGACAGAAATATCATCTGACATAAATATTGTGTCCTAAATATCTTTTACTAAAATATCTTCTCACTGGGTGTAGATTTTCAGTTTTTAACCCCAATGGAGTGTCATTTTTTGTAATAAATATTTAGGACGCAATATTTATGTCAGACAATATTCTGATAATTATATTCTGGTACCACTGTCCATTTTGTGTCATCTGAGAGATCAAATGAATGCCAGAGAGCATAGAGAAATTGGCAATCTAGCCACAAGTGTCTGCTCTGTCAGACTGAGCTTTCTGGGGAAGAAGCCTTTGCTTCAACAACAAGCACCCCACCATCCACTTGGGTGCTGTCCTTCTGGACTTTGCTCTTTCACCCCTTTTCTCCTTAGACACTTTAGCCTAAGTCAAATGAAGTGAAGTGACTAGCAGGGATCATGAGCAATCTAAAATGGCATCTGCATAAGAAAATACCATATTCCTATACAAGTTGTTAGCTGATATTGATTCTTGAGCCATCTGGTCCATTCTGTCCACTGCCCTGCACAGTAGTTATTCTTCCTAGCATAATATCTCACAGACTACATCTGATAAAGCTCCTAGAGCAGTGGTTCCCACCCTGTGGTCCGGGGACCCCTGGGGGTCCGCAAACCTCCTCAGGGGGTTCTCAACTGCTTAGAAAATTAATTAATATTAACAAATTAGGTCCCCAGCATTCAATAATGACTCAGTAGAGGGGTCCCCGGAATTCAATAATGATTCAGGAGGCTCGGTGGGTTCCAGTAATTATAAAATGGGGGTTCACAGAAGTCAAAAGGTTGGGAACCACTGTCCTGGAGGAAATTCTGTTCCCAGGGTACACTGTATGCAGTATAAATTTTCCAGGCTGGGGCTGCCATGGATTGTGAACTGTATCAATTCTTGACTGCCAAAACATCCCTTTGAGGGAGCGGGGAAAGGACCTCTATTCAAATGAAAAACAACTGTTGAATCTAATAATATTGTAGTGTTGGTACCACAACGATCTATCGCCTTATCTCAATGTTGACTTCTATTAGACAATTAACATATTAACTTGTTCTAGTGTCTTTAAAATTAAGGCGATTAGGTATTCTTGGGGGTGCTATTTGCTTCGATTCATGATTCCCAGTAATTTGCGCACAATAAGTATGCAATACGTGCAGCATTAAACTGAATATGCCAGCAGCATTTATTTGAAGAAGTTTTTGTTTGAGAAATATTCAAATAGTATTTGTTTTAAATGGTGGGTTTTGCCGAATGAGTGGTGTGAATGAACTGAGAACACTGATGGTCATTACGGAGATTCTGCTACAATTAAAATTGGTTAAAATTTCTTGTAGGCTATTGCAGTATTTTTTGTTAGTTTTGTTTTAGCGTCAAGGCCAGAGTATTATTTTTATTGTTGCCGAGGTTAAGTACAGAGTAACATAAAGAGTTTAGAATTAGAGTTACATTTAGGCTTACACAAAGGTACAAATATTGTAAGTTGAAGAGTGTTGTTTCTTTTAGGTCTCAGTTAAAGTTTGGGTAAATGTTAGGGTAGGGTCATATTTATCGGAGGATGATGGTATGATTTAGAATTGGGGTAAGTAAAAAACATTGGCATTATACAGGAGTTTGTTGCAGCAGGTTCTTTGCAGCAGAACAAGGAAGGTTCTTTTAAAATTGTGTTGATTTTGTTGTAGATTTCATTGCAGTAGATCCTCTCTAATGGTACAGATCCGAGCATGGGCCTAGAAATGACAAAAATCTTGAGGTTGTACATTTTCAAGGCTGATAACCAGTGGGACTGGGCCCCCATGTTCATCTCCTGTACTTCTGTTCTTCACTAGTAAAATTCTACAAACCTACAGCCTGCCAGAAAGACCAACTTATACACTATTGGTGACAAGTAAGTCTCTGCTAGTCTCTCACACATCTCAAGCATTGTTAGGACTAAAATATTTTTGGCACCTGCATTTAGAATGTATAACAAATGCTATATGGTATTTATACATTTCTTTAATGCCTCTTGTGTTTTATGGTGTTTATGTTTATATTTGCCAATGTTTCTTACCTATTTGGTTTTCATTACCCTGATTTGGGATTGTGTGATATCCAGGCATCATGTAAACAGGGACAGGACTGGTTGTGTGGGAGTAGATTGTGTATTCTAAGCTCATGATCAGTCAGGTCTGGGATCCCATATTCATCTCCTATTTTTCTGTTCTTTGCTAATAAATTTCTACAAAACCTACAGGATGCCAGAAAATATAATTTGAACGTCATATTTCCATAGCACCAACTTATCCAAAAGGCTGTCTAGCCTGTACAGTCTCAAAAAGAAGCATAAAGTCAATAAGAGATAGGTGAGGTAGCTGGTTTGCAGACTGTTAATGAATTGTGATGTCATGTTCTTCTAAGAGGTAAGTCTTCAACTCTTTCCTAAATTGGAGCATCTCTGGGGTGGTCCTGATGGACACAGGAATGTTGTTTGAGATCCTGGGTGCATAGATGGAGACAGATGTCATACATAACAATAATGTATTTGACTTTTTTCCACTCAAGCCAGCAAGTCTGTCGTTCTCACTCAGGAAGGATGAAAGTCTGCGTTCATCGTCCAGGTGCCCACTCGTTTTTTCTGGCTTTACTTTCTCGTTTGGAGCTGGGGCTCTGAGTTGTATTTCTGGTTTTCCCACTTGTTACATAGATTAATCTTAAACGGGTCATTTGATCTCATTGTGCCTCTATTTCCCAGTATGCCATAGGGAGCGCTTAGACACAGGTCATTCAGTATTAGGCGCTTCGTAAAATAAAATAATTGGGCATTGTCATCCCTGGACAGCAGGCGGAAGCTGAGACCAGTCCAGCCCCAGACGCCCAGTCGATGAATCGTCTTGTTGTTTATAATTTCAGAGTCCTAATGTGACTTTTCCACTCTTGTTGTAAAGGCCACAGCGGGGGCCGCCCCCACCCCAGTGACAATGCACTCTTTCAAGAGGGGTTGAAAATGGGGGTGGGATGGGCGGACACAGCGCCCATTGTCCGGGCAGGATTGAGCCCCCCACCAAATCCAGAGTTTGGCTCTACACGGCCCAAAGCCATGTAACCCCCAGGGGAAAAACATTAAAGGGGTGGGAGGGCACGCAGAGTCTGGTAGGGACCAGCAGTGAGCTGTGCCTCCAGCGAGGCTGACCCCACAGTGGAACAATGCTTAATTTAGGAACGTTCGAGTATAACCCCGCCCCCACCCCAGGGAGGAGTGAGATCTCATAAACTAGTCCACTGAGGATGATGCAACTGAGAGAAGGCCTCCCCATCCCAACAAAGTTCTGGAACATCTCTCTCAGGGGCACACGACTTTCCAGCAGGGCGCTCAAATGTATCTTACAAGGAACCCCCACTCAGTTTGAATGTACATCTCAGGGCATCCCCCCACCCTCTCAAATTCTTCTCAGTCCCTCCTCCCCAACTGAAGGGTCCCGCTCAGGCCCACTCCACCTCTAAAGTCCTCGGGGAGTAAGTACCCCTTCAATCCCGGAATGTCCCCCTAGAGACATCTAATCGAAATGCCCTTCTCGGGGGAGATTCGACCTCTACCTCCCATACATCCCGAAATGTCCCTCTCAGCGAGCCTTAATAAAAATAGAACGATGCGCACCGACTCTTTCTCCCTTCCCGACCTTACCCTCGTGATAAGCTAACCGGTGGGAGGACAGCTGGAGTAATGACGAGGGTCCACTCCGCCTCAGGCGCTGAAAGGCGGGCAGGAGGGACACGGGCTCCTTGCAGGAGAGTGGCGCCGGCCTGCATGTGCAAGAAACAGCGGTGTGGAAGGTTTCATGCAGCGCCCATCATAAGGGCGCATTATGACATGGCAAACGTACGTCACGGCGGATGCGGAAATGGTGATGTACACATTTGTGCTGGGTGCTTGCAAGTACTGAAGATGTAAAGCGCTCTGACGCGTGACAATTCATGGTCTGCGCTATAAAAAAAAAAAACTATGATTAAAATAAATTAAGAATAAATAACGAATAAATTCCTACGCTCTGTACCTCCAGCCTCCACCCTGTCACACACACACTGCAAGCATGACCTCACCTCCAGCCTTGAAACCTGGGGGTGGTTGTAGGGGACAACCACCCAGACATGACTCACGGTTTGGGCTCAAACGAAAGGTAAATGGGTTCTTTGTGTGCGCAGATAAGAGAACTCTCCCGTACGGTGCTGGCAGAGATGGAAAGCTGACGGGGTCACTGTGGAATGCCCAGACACCCCCACTGCCACCGGCAGGCCCTCTGTGCTGTAATACTGCGGAGGCCGTGCACTCATGTCTCTGTGCAACCGGTTATACAGGAGATGGGATACAGTCGTGTTTCTGCTTTGGGGGGAGCTGCAGTCAATTGGGTGTTCTGTATGTAGTACAGAAGGAAACCAGAGGCGGTCTGGGACAAAAAAAATTAGACCCGGGCACCAAAATAAAAGTGGACCGATTAGTGAACCATATAGATAATAAAAACTAACCCACATTTGCAAATCAGGCCAGTCGTGAGCTTGTAAAGACACGCTATTGGTATTTTGCAAGGTATGGGCGACTGCATGTATTTGTTTGCTGAAATCAATGTTTGTGGTGATAGCAGGGAAATCTATTGTAAAAAAAAACATGCCCAGCAGACCATAAAGCAGGCCCACAAACTGCTACAAAACTGGCCCACACGCTGATCTGCCAGATCAGCCCATCAGGCACTGCCTGATGGGCCTATAACCCTGCAGAGAACTCCCATGCAAGTCTCCCTTCTGTGATGCTACAGCGAGGTCAGCTATGTCATTGTACAGTCTCCGGCAGTGATGCAGCCACGTCTTAGTGCTATACTAGGCGCTATATAAATGCAAATACAATACCATACAATACATGCAGCTGATTATGAAAACCATGCCCAGTTGCCCAGAAATAAGTGCTGGTGGAAACCACCGTTAATCATCCGCACAATTTAAAGACTGAGGTAGGGAAGAGTTCGCTCCATTAACTATGTAGTTAATAGAATGTAATTCAAGAGACCACTGGGTAGGAGTTAAGCCACTTTGAGTACTCAACTGAACCATTGATTTTAAAAGATATTGGAGGAAGAGCTCACACAGAAGAGCCCCTACATAAACCACTCGTTTCATAATTCAGTCAGACTGTTTCTTCTGCCTTGAAGTAGTGTTTTAAGCTTTGGGATCCTAGTTTGAACTTCTTCGGCAGAGCCGAAAAGAAACTTGCTCTCTTATGTGAGCAGGGGCAGCACCGTTTTTCGGGTAGTCTATGCACTGCAACGAAGTGCAAAAAAAAAAAAAAATGGCAAAGCCAATAGCTCTTGTTTATTAGAGGGCTATTGGGTTGATTAATGTCTTTTAGCCATGCGCTGTCCTGCAGCCTGGCTCAACATTAGAATAGCAAGCATTGGCAAAGCCAGTAGGTCTTGCCTATACCAGAGCTACTGGATTTGGCAATGTGTTTTGCCGTGTTTTACACAAGTGTGGCTGCTGTTCAGCATGGCAAAAAAGTTAGTGGCATGGAATGTTAGAGTGGAGTGGGGAGTCGAGTGGATTTGTTGGAGTAGGGGAAGTAGAATGTCGTAGAGTTGAGTAGAGGGGAGTAAAGTTCAGTGGTTCAGTGACAGAGAGTGTTGTGGAGTGGAGCAGGGTGGAATAGGGTGGAGTGGATTGAGGGAGTTGGGTGGATTGGAGTGGAGTGGATTGAGGTAGAGTGGATTGGATTGAATGTGGTGGATCGGGTGGATTGGATAGGAGTGAGATTGATTGGTGTGGAGTGGGGTGGATTACATTAGGGTGAGGTGGACTGAATTGGGTTGGGGTGAATTGGATTGGTGTGGGGTGGATTGGTTAGTGTGCGGTGGACTGGATTGTAATGGGGTGAATTGGAGTGTGCTGAATTGCGATGGAGTGGGGTGGATTGGGGTGAGGTGAGGTGGCGTGGTTTGGAATGGGGCAGCTTGTTTTGGATTTGAGTAGGTTGTTTGGGATTGTATTGAGGCTGGTTGGAGTGGGATGGATTGTTTTGGATTGAAGTGGGGCAGACTGGAGTGAGGTAGATTGAAATGGATTGGAGTGGGGCGGACTAAACTGGGATGGGGTGGATTGTGATAGAGTGGGTGGATTGGAGAGGGATGGATTGGATTAGATTGGGGTGGATTGGGATGTGATGGGGTGTATTGGATTGGGGTGTGGTGGGCTGCAGTGAGATGGATTGGACTGGGGTACGGTGAACTGGATTGGGGTGAAGTGTGTTGGGTTGGATTTGGTGGATTGGAGTGGATTAAAGTGGGGTGGATTGCACTGAGGTGGGGTGGATTGGAGTGTAGTGGGGTGGATGGATTGGAGTGGAGTGGACTGACCTGTGGTGGGATGGGGTGGATTGTAGTAGAGTGGATTTGAGTGGATTGGATTGGGGTGGAATGAAGTGGGGTAGGCTGGATGGATTCCATTAGAGTGTGATGGACTGAACTGGGATGGGTGGGGTGGAGTGGATTGAAATGGGGTGCTTTGAGGTGGGATAGGCTGGATAGATTAGTTTGGAGTGCAGTGGACTGAACTGGGATGCGGTGGGGTGGGCTGTAGTGGGGTCAATTGGTTGGGAGTGGGGTGGACTGGAACGGGTGGATCTGGTTTGGTTGGATCGGATTAGGGAGTATTGATTTAGGGTGAAGTGGATTGGAGTGAGGTAGATTGGGCTGAGTGGGCGGATTGGATTGAATCAAGTGGATGAGGGTGAAGTTCAGTGGTTTGGATTAAGTGTGGTGGATTGGGGGAATTGGAGTGGAATGAATTGTGGTGGATAGGACTGGAGTGGGGTGGGGTGGATTGGATTGGACTGGACTGGACTGGAGTGGGTTGGATTGGTGTTGTGTGGTGTGTTGTAGACTGGTGTGGTGTGGATTGGTTTGGTGTGGGGTGGATTGATTGGAGAGGGGTACTGGATTGACGTGGGGTAGACTAAGGTGGTTTGGAGTGGGGTGGATTGGACTGGAATAGGGTGGAGTAAAGTGTATTGTATTGGAGTGGGGTGGATTGCAATGGAGTGGGGTGGGTTTGATAGGAGTAAGGTGGGTTCGATTGGAGTGGGGTGGGATGTGATGGACTGGGGTGGACTGGACTGGAGTGGGTGGATTGGACTGGAGTAGGGTGGGTCAGACTGGAGTAGGTGGATGGTACTAGATCTGGGTGGATTGAACTGGAGTTGATTGGGGTGGGATGAGGTGGGGTGGATTGGAGTGGGGTGCATTGAAATGTGATGGGGTGTATTGGATTGGGATGTGGTGGGCTGCAATGAGATGGATTGGACTGGGGTAGGGTGAATTGGATTCGGGTGAAGTGTGTTGGGTTGGATTTGGTGGATTGGAGTGGATTAGAGTGGGGTGGATTGCATTAAAGTGGGCTGGATTAGAGTGCGGTGGGGTGGATGGATTGGAGTGGGGTGGACTGACCTGTGGTGGGATGGGGTGGATTTTAGTAGAGTGGATTTGGGCGATTGGGGTGGACTGGAGTGGGGTAGGCTGTATGGATTCAATTGGAGTGTGATGGACTGAACTGGGATGGGTGGGGTGGAGTGGATTGAAATGGGGTGCTTTGAAGTGGGATAGGCTGGATGGATTAGATTGGAGTGCAGTGGACTGAACTGGGATGGGGTGGGGTGGACTATACTGGGGTGAATTGGTTTGGAGTGGGGTGGACTGGAACAGGTGGATCTGGTTTGGTTGGATCGGATTAGGGTGTATTGATTTAGGGTGAAGTGGATTGGAGTGAGGTAGATTGGGCTGAGTGGGGGGATTGGATTGCATCGAGTGGATGAGGGTGCAGTGTAGTGGTTTTGATTAAGTGTGGTGGATTGAGTTGGGGTGAATTGAGTGGAGTGAATTGTGGTGGATAGGGCTGGAGTGAGGTGGGGTGGGGTGGATTGGACTGGAATGGGTTGGATTGGATTGGTGTTGTGTGGTGTGTTGTGGACTGGTGTGGTGTGGATTGGTTTGGAGTGGGGTGGACTGGACTGGAATAGGGTAGATTAAAGTGGATTGTATTGGAGTGGGTTGGATTGCAATGGAGTGGGGTGGGTTTGATAGGAGTAAGGTGGGTTGCATTGGAGTGGGGTGGGATGGGATGGACTGGGGTGGACTGGAGTGGGGTGGATTGGACTGGGGTATGGTGGATCAGACTGGAGTAGGTGGATCGTACTGGATCTGGGTGGATTGAACTGGAGTGGATTGGGGTGGGGTGGGGTAGATTGGAGTGAGGTGTATTGGACTGGAGTGGGGTAGATTGGACTGGGCTGGATTGAGGTGTATTGGATTGGTGTGAGGGGAACTGGATTGTAGTGTGGTGGACTGGAGTATGGAAACTGGATTGGGGTGAGGTGAGGGGGATTGTAGTGCAGCAGATTGTTTTCGATTGGAGTGGGTTGTTTGGGATTGTAGTGAGGCAGGTTGGAGTGGGAGCAGGTTCTTTTGAATTGGAGTAGAACAGATTGTTTTAGTTTGATATAGGGCAGATGGTTTTGCATTGGAGTGGGGCAGATTGTTTTAGATTGGAAAGGGGTAGATTAGAGTGGGCGGATTGGAGTGGGTCAGGTTGTTTTGGATTGGAGGGGGCAAACTAGAGTGGGACGATTTTTTTGATTGAGTGGGGCAGACTGTATTAGGGTGAACTGGAGTGGGTGGATTAGCTTGGTATGGGGTGGGGTGGATTGGATTGGATTGGATTGGGTTGAGGTGAATTGAATTGGAGTGGGACGTATTATTTTGGATTGGAGCGGGAGGACTGAAGTGGGGCAGATTGTTTTCGATTGGAATGGGACAGATTGGAGTAGGACGGATTTATATGGGACACATTGTTTTAGATTGAAGTCAGGCAAATGGGAGTGGTGCAGATTGGAGTGGGACAGACTGATTTGGATTAAAGTGGGGGCAGGCTGGAGTGAGGTGGACGGAGTGGGGCCGATTTTTTTGTAATGGAGTGGGGCAGGTAGTTTTGGATTGCAGTAGGGCAGATTGGAGTGGGGCACATTGTTTTAGATTAGAGTGCAGAAGATTGCAGTGGGGCAGATTGTTTTGGATTGGAGCAGCTTGTTTTGGATTGGAGTGAGCAGATTGTTTTGGATTGATTGGGGCAAATGGGAGTAGAGTAGATTGTAGTGCGGCATATTGGTTTGGATTGGAGCGAGGCATATTGTTTTGGATTGGAGTGATGCAGATTGGAGTGGTGCAGATTGTTTTTTATTCGAGTGGAGTGAATTGGAGTGGGGCAGATTAGATTGTGGTGGGTTGGGAGGATTGGTGTGGGTTGCAGTGGATTGTATTGTGGTGAGTGGTTTCGATTAGAGTGGGGTGGATTGTAGTGGGGCAGATTAGAGTGGGGTGGATTGGGGAGCACTGCACAATTATCTGTAAATAGCACCATTTCAGAAAGTACACATAATAAAAAAACCAATGTTGCTTTGCAATATTTCGAACAAGTTAATCGCCATCTTTTGAGAAGAGCGCCCACAAGCAAAAACAAAGGAAAACATGAGTGACAAGTGAGAAAAGAAGACATATCAAAATAAAAGAAAGTTAGCTTTAAAAAAAAAAAAAACTTAGCAATTTTGTTTGTCCTCATTTTTGCCAGTCACAAGCCTTCTGTTTGCAGGGCACTAGAAGTTAAACAGAGCAAAATAGTACCTTGATCATGCCTGGAGCAGCGGACAGGCAATAATTAAGTTGAATCAATCTGTGCTTGGTCCCTTCTGTACACAAAGGAACAGAAAAGATGCCATGCCTTCCTTGACAAATTATGAGGCTGTAAAGAAGAGTGCCATGCAAACCAACAAATGGTGAGCCACAGGCAGGCTCCAAGCCTTTTACTGCACACAACAGAGTCTCGAAGCGAGACACATGCGCTAGCGCATGCACTCACGACTCACCCCTAAAAAAACAATAAGAAAAAAGATGCTGCAAACAAAGACGGACCTGACCTTGAAAGGAAGTAGACAAGAAGAAAATAAAAAATAAAAGAGAAAGAAGGCATCACTAATGCATCAACTGTACTTTACTGTGTGTACTCCAAATGTCTGAATGCTTAGTGGGTGATTGCTGCAGCAACATGTCTGCAATCTGTATGTCTCAGGTTTTAATCCTAGAAGGAAAGCTCAGAGGTTAATGCACCTGATAAAGAGATGTGAGTATAACCTATAGGTCAAAGGTTCAAAACCTAGTGACGTAGATTAGTGAGTTAATGTACCCAGCACACAAATGTGTGTTAAACCTCTGTGAAACGGCCTCAGTCCAAGTGAAGTAGTTCAAGTGAAGTAGAGCCTCACAGTGAAAACAAAGATGCTTAAAAAGGCAATAAATTAAAGCGCTTACCTCTGACATATATCGTTGTTGAGGGTCACTCACATATCAAGCCCACACAGAGGGCCTTTTACATTAAATGTGCCACACCCATGCCAGATCAAAAATGTACAATTTCAGACCTCAGCCCGATTGTCAGAGCCTCTTGGCAGTGCACAACATGGTCTACCTGCCTGGAATTATGTTCAGAGGAAATCCAGGCAGAGCACAGTGTCAAGAGGAAGTACCAATGGCAGGCATGTGCTATACAAATGATAGTAACATGGCATACCCTTTTGTATCGTTGGCAAAATGATGCTTAAGCCCAACCCCTTGGAGGGGCGTTTTGTTTAATGCAGCTGCATTTTATAGACATCACTAATGACTTTGAGCCCTACTCTGGCACTATTGTCACCCTGTATCTCCTTGTGAGTGTTACATGCATGCTTCTCTTCCCTCCAAAGCCAAGTACAGCACCTGCGTGTGGAGCGCCGCAGCATCTGTGTCTGTTTACAGCCCAACAGGCGCTATGTCAGCCACAGACTATTTAAAAATAACAAAATAGTACCTCAATCACGTTGGGATCAGCGAACTGGCAGTAATTAAGTTGAATCAATCAGTGCTTGGTCCCTGCTCCACACAGAGGAACGTAAATGATTCCATGCCTGCCTTGACAGATTACGAGGCTGTAAAGCAGAGTGCCATGCATACCAGCAAATGGTGAGCGACAGGAGGGCTCCAAGCCTGCAAGCAAAACTCATGCGCTAGTGTATGCACTCAGGGTCAACCCCAAACAGCGCTATGATCACCCGGCGCAGATTACTGTTTTCTTAGTATGGGATTATACTCTGTTGTCACAAAAAAGTTTAATTATTTTACGTCCAAGCTTGAGTTTAAGGTGCTAGCCCGCATGAAAAGAGTGCCAAAAAGGCCATGCAAAAAAGGGAGCCAGGTGGCCAAAATGTATATTTTGGAAATTGTTGACATGCCACAAAGTTTGTTATTGCTAGTTGTTTGTGTTCACCTCTTGTAAATACCGGGAAGCGCAAGCTTTAACTCCAGTGGTTCCAAGTTGTCTTGCCAAAAAACTACCACAATCTGAGCGTAAACGGCAAAAAAGAACAGTAGAGGGGGGCCAAAATATGCAGCAGGGTTGAATAAATTATGCAGCAAGAAATGGCCAATTATGCTGCATAATGCGGCACATTCTGCTTCATTATTTTGTCATTTTTACACTTGTTACTAATGTCTGGGCATTGGTTGCATGCACCTCATTAGAACTAATTTAACACCTAAATATAGCACCAAGAGGCATATTTAAGAGCTCCTAGTGCCACTGGAGCATCACTTTTCGTGACGCTCCGTGGCACTATGCCCTGCGTGGTATTTACAAGATGGTGTTAAGCCACTTTTTGTGGCTTAAGGCCTCCTTGTAAATACGGCCCCTTCACACGCAGCACTTTGCATGGAAGGGACGTGTAATGGGTGTTGCTGTGTGTGTGCCACTGCAATACCCATTGCATTTTGACGCTGCCTCAGATTTACGAGTTTTCGTAAACCTGAGGCAGCGCCAAAATCTAACTCCACCCAGCGGTGGTGTTAGAGTGACACAACTAGGAATAATGCTCTAATTTCTCCTCGTTTTTGCTCTTTCTATGTGTGCCGTATTTTGCAGCACACGTAGGAAGAGCAATCACCATTTAAGATTGTTTTCGTGCAGGAAGGTGTTCCTTCCTGCACAAAAACAATCACTCACTCAACGCAGCCATCCTTACACTACGGTGCAAGGGCGGCTGCGTTGGCACATGGCAGCAAATTTTGCCGTGTCAAACGGGGAAGCAAAGGACTGTGCCGCATTCTAGTAAATACAGCGCATCCCTGCATTTTGAAAATGACTGTGCACGACGCTGCCAAATTTGGCGCAGCACCACGCACCGTAATTTTCCGTTAAATCTGGCCCTTAGTAACATAGAGGTGACCAGTCAACCATTCTAAAAGGACTTCTAGGCCCATATTTATACTTTTTGATGCAAAACTGCGCTAATGCAGTTTTGCATTAAAAAGTATAGTGCCAGTTTGCGCCATTCCAGGATGCCAGCCGGGCACCATATATATGAAATGGCGTAATCCGGCGCAAAGGGTGGGCTAGCGTCAAAAACATTTACGTTAGCCGGGTGGGGGTGGTGGTATGGGAGAAGGGGGTTTTGCACCAAACAATGACGTTAGGCCGGTTAGAGTCAATAAAAATGACTCTAACCTGTCTAGCGTCATTTCTTGACGCAAAACCTACCATACCACATGACTCCTGTCTTATAAAAGACAGGAGTCATGCCCACCACCCCAATGGCCTGCACAGGGAACAAGTGTCCCCTGGGCATGGCCATTACACCCAGTGCCATGTAGGGGGGCCCAGTCCAGAACTCTGAATGGCACTTAAAAAAAAAAAAAAAAACTTATCGCTACTTACCTATATTTACCTGGGGTGGGTTTCCCCATTCTCTGCTGTCCCTCTGGTGTGGACGGGGGTTTCCCTGGGGCCTGGGGAGGGCACCTGTGGACTTATTCCATGGTGTTCCACCATGGAAAAGGCCCACAGGTCCTCTAATACCTGCCCTGACCCAGGCGTTAAATAATGGCATTAAGCAAGCTTAGCGCCATTATTTAGGCCCGCCTCACTCCTGTGCACCATTTTTGCATGGGAGGATAAATAAGGCGCCTGGGCGTTAGAGTCATTTTATACCCTGGAACGCCTATCTTACATCTCATTGACGCAGGGTAGTTTTCTGCAGGCAAAAAATGACTTTAACTCCAATATTTTGACGCTAGACAGGTCTAGCGTCAAAATATAAATATGGAGTTAAGTGTGCGCTGAAATAGCATCAAAACAAATGATGCTATTTCCTCGCAAACAGAGTATAAATATGCCACCTAGTGTTCAGCAACGTGTTTCTGTATTTTAGTAACTTTTAAACAATATTAGCTAGAAAGGTTTTTTTGTTAAAATCTGCAGTTTATGCAGCAGCAGATGGATGATGTGGGATGATGTGACAAATCTATAATTATGCACAAAATGCTGCGGTCGCACAATTGCATAATTCCAGTGGCCCTGATCATACCTAACGACTATTAATATAATCAACCACAAAGAAACTGTAGTAAATACATGGGATGGTTTTTCGACAGCACAAGACTAGTAATCCCATTAATCAACAATAAACACTAACTAGTAATAACCCATAAAACGGACTGACTACTACTACTGCTACCTTGGGTTCCAGGGAAGCTTGCTACCCGCCGTAAAGCGCTTCAATGCCTCGTCTGGGGTAGTAAGCACAATAAGAATGGAATTAAATACAACAGTACAGCAGCGAGTTGCATCATCACACACTGCACTCGAAACCAGCAGCGCAGAAGATGTAGCGTCTCGCACTATAACTTAGACGTGCACGCTGCAGCACAGCCTGCAGGGCACGGTTGCTCCCTCCCTCTCTGGCCGCGCCACAGCCTTGGGGGCGGTGGGGGTTTTACGAAGGGCCGCACCAGGCACCTTGAATCAGAGCTGGTGAGAAATACTTTCCAGGGGTCACGCCCAGCCCAGGAACCCAGTGGCACCTGTTCGGAAAACAGCTCTAAGCAGACATAAAACAGCCTCACCCTGAGCACCCCAAGCCCTTCTCAGCTCTTTCACACTTCCAATTGCCAGGGGCGTAGCTATTAATAGTGCAGCAGGTGCAGTGGCACCTAGGCCCAGAGCGCCGAGGGCTCACCGCACCCCAATTATAGTTACTTTGCATCACTAAACAGGCTGGTGCGGGGGTCTCGTGCTCGACCCGCTGCACTCTTGTCACAACGCTGCCTATCCTGAGTGCTGCGGGCACAGCCCAGGGCAATCTCGAGGGGCACGGAGTGGCACCCTTCCACCTCCGCCCGAGTCTCACCAAGCTGCAGGGCGGAGGCCGAGCCAGATTTGTACTCACCTCCAAAAAACACTCTGAAGCCACACAACAAACCTTTCTGAAACAAAAGTGCTCCAAGCTCGGTTTAATTTACGCTCGCTCTCGTGAACTGTGTGTCTGCGACTCGTTGTCTGGGGTCGACTAGGCGCACTTTTCAGGCTAACTACCCCCAGCCCGAGGGGCAAGAAACTGCGAAATTATCCGTGAACAGCCGAGCACTGAGGAGCAGCTTGGAGGAGGAAGGAGGGGGCACCGCCCTGAAGAGTGGGCGAGCTGATATTTACATGGAGAATGCCTTTCAGCGCTCTGCTGCCCACAAGTCCGAGGCCTCAACATGTCCCTTTCCAGGACTAAGATGCTCACACGACCCTGAGCTTACTGCTTCGGTTTACATGCAGCCTCTTGCAGTTTTGCATTTCTCTGTCACTCAAAGTACCGGAAGGCAAAGAAACTAGGAGCGGGTGAGCAAATAACACCAAGTGAAGTGGTAAAATGTAGAAATGCACCAACCCGAGGACCGTGTGATATCTCTGAACGCAGTGAGATCCACCAACCACAGCGCAGGCTGATCTCTCTGAAGCCTGTAGGATCCACCAACCACAGGGCAGGGTGATCTCTCTGAAGCCGGTAGGATCCACCAACCACAGCGCAGGCTGATCTCTCTGAAGCCTGTAGGATCCACCAACCACAGGGCAGGGTGATCTCTCTGAAGCCGGTAGGATCCACCAACCACAGCGCAGGCTGATCTCTCTGAAGCCTGTAGGATCCACCAACCACAGCGCAGGCTGATCTCTCTGAAGCCTGTAGGATAAACCAACCTCAGCGCAGGCTGATCTCTCTGAAGCCTGTAGAATACACCAACCACATCTGAAGCCTGTAGGATCCACCAACCACAGCACAGGCTGATCTCTCTGAAGCCTGTAGGATCCACCAACCACAGCGCAGGCTGATCTCTCTGAAGCCTGTAGGATAAACCAACCTTAGCGCAGGCTGATCTCTCTGAAGCCTGTAGAATACACCAACCACATCTGAAGCCTGTAGGATCCACCAACCACAGCACAGGCTGATCTCTCTGAAGCCTGTAGGTACACCAACCACAGGGCAGGGTGATATTCCTGTATCTGTTAAGCAACTAACATTTGATCAGGAACTGTGTGCGATCTCTGGTCTGGGTGAGCCACCCACACCCAGCACGACACTTGGAAAGTGGCTGAATGCTCACTGCTCTAGACAGTTGAGGACAACCAGGATTCTCAGGGCACATTCTACATTTTTGTAGTTCTCGGAAGCACTTAGCAAGTGCACACAGCACCTAAGAAATTACACAGAAATTAAATAGCATTCTAAACTACCGACGTTGTACGCAGCTGTGCTCCCAAACTTTAGCCCAAGAGGCGCTTCAACGCTTAACAGTATTGTGGAATCACTCACTGCCTGCCCTTGGCATGCTAGTGCACAGTTCTACCGGCAGGAAGTGCACTCGCTGCCTGCACACTGCAAGCCATCTCAAACGTAGCTTGTAAGTCAAGCATGCCATTCCCTAACAAGTATTTAAGCACGTGGTCTTTGGGACAGGGGCGGGCGTAGCTTCCACCGGAGCAGCAGTGCAGTGGCACTGTGGCCCAAAGGCTTGAGGGGCTCACAGAACCCCGACTATTGCTGTATTTGACGACACAGTTGAAACCTCGTCCAGTGAACCCATTTCCTTCCTTGCACTGGAGCCCATGAGACCCTGGACAGCCACTTGACAGGCGGTGCAGCTTACGCTGGGTTTGTACTCACTTCCAGTGGTCTTGTTGCTGCCTGGGCAGTTTCTCGCTTTAGTATCACAGTCTCATGGGCACACACGTGTCACAGTATGGACAGGCCTCAACCTCTCGCGCACATAACTTCTCATGAGCACTTTGTTTCTCATGCTCAGGCATTCTGGCGAGACACAAGCACCACCAGGTCTTGTTCAACGCTCGACTGGCTACTGGCCTAGTAAAGCATCTTGCTCTATGGCAACATCTAGATTCTTGAGGGCGTAGGGCCAAGGGGCAGGGTAACTTCAACGGGTGGGATGGGTCACCAGGCTGCACAGTTAGCAAAAGTAGGCCATGTGGTGCTGAGCGTCCCACAGAGAAGGTAGTATCAGGGTCTGCTGGAAAGAATCTCCATCGTCTGCAGTCGCCATATAAATTTGGACCCAAAATGTAAAGTAGTCATTAAAATAACCAGGACCTGCAAGAGCTAGGCATAAATGCCGCAGACTGTTCAGTGCAGCACCCCAAACCAAGAGCGTCTCACAGGTCACTCACACTTCGCACGAAAATCCTTCACAAAGAGGCTTAAAACAAAGACAATATGCTTCCACCACACTCCCTACACAGTCTAGTCTGCTACCTATGGGCAGAGCTGGCCTGTGCATAGATAGCTCACAACCACATAGATAGCGCCGTTGCGAAACCAAATTTGGAACCCCCTTCCACCAGCCATCTTTTAATCGGTGTGTTGGAAAACATGGAGGGGAGTAGGGGGGAGGTGAGGGGAGCAAGTGCTATGAGTGCCAAGAGAAGAAAAACACAAAATGTAGACGTGTACCAGCAGCCTTCTGAAACGGTGGTTAACACAATTGTCAGGCGAGAGAAAGACTGTTTCAGGCAGCCCGGCGCCCTCCTGAAGGTTGGCGCCCTGGGCATTGCCCCAGCTAGCACATTCTAGAGGCTGGTCCTGTGTGTGTAAATGCTTCACTGTTCCACGTAGGGGTAATACGCTCTATATAAATGCTACAATACTGTGATGCAGTCAGGATGAGGGGGGGGGGGCAGGCTGGCATGCACCCACAGGTTTGTGGGACAGTTTCTGTCTCAACAGTCAGCATAACCGTTGATTTGGCCCAGCTGGCTGAAACCAGCACAGGGCTGCTTGTGTTCCCAATCAGAGGAGATGTGGCCACGACTGAGTTGTATAGTCTGGGACCCTCTTTAGTAGCACAGTCAATTTAAACCTAATTGTACAGAATGCAGCCCAGAGTTATCACTGGGAGCTGTGATTCATTTAAGCACCCCACCTGTCACTGTGTTCACCTGTGAGGGCCTCAACAAGCGGATACTGCCAGGCTTTGTGCCTTTAAGGAAGCCCCTTTTGTGACATCATTCAATGGTAGGCAAATGTTGCTCCATCGTTCACTGCCAGCTTTCCATGATCTGCGCCATGCAACCTACATGGGAATTTTTAAATACTCAGGCGCTAGCTGGAAAATCTGTTCTGGGCCCGCCCTAGTGGTTCAACACTTGACCCCATATTAGGTGCATAACAATCATGCTAGAGAGGTCAGCCTGTCACGCAGTCCAGACAGCTACACCCTCAGGGTTATCTTTTAACATGTGCTCCAGGTAATGTGCTTGGTTTTACCTTCATTTGTAACGTGTTTCCTGAGATCCCACACATTTTTTTCAAATAATTGTATTGTGCTTTTTTAAGCGAAAGCAACATTTCTTAAATATGTATGTATATAATTTGATCTGACATTGCAACACCCACATAGTGATTTAAATTAGCACCGTGGCTCAGCAGTTAAACGCTTGATACTGACGTATGTGGTCGTGCGGACCACGTTGAGTCCTGGCATCGCCGTGCATCCTTCCAAGGTTAATAAACCGAGGACCCTTAGATCGGAGATGATGCGGCTTAACGGCCCCGGCTGCTGACTTTAGAACTAGAGAGGCAGATTCAAGTCTGGCGTCAGCTCAACATCCTGTGATTCAGCGCAAATCATTTAATCTCCCTGTGCCTAAATAAAGTGCGACTCTGACCTTGTGTAATGCGATCGGGTGGTCATATAAAGCGCTCTAATGCCCTTGGGTCAGGTTCCTGCTACATAAAACTGCAAAAAGTGTGTAGCAACGACACCTGTTATGTACAGTGTTTTGAACTGGCAAAAACATAGTATGAGGCTCTTTATAAAACAGTTCTCATTATGAGTTGTATTTGGGTGAAATTTCCAATGTTGCTTTTTAGTTCCGTAAGAGCCCAAAACTTCTGCTGTTCCTACACACTCACGTGAATTATAGAGACAGCTTAATTTGGAGATGGTGTTATGGAACTTAACTGTACCTTCCAATGTTAAGTCTGTCCTTTCTGAGCTCTGCCAACCGAGGCCTCCATCTCAGGTTCGCTATCTTGGACCAATGTCAGGCGCATACTGGTTTACAGTGCCAAGGGCCAGCTGGGCAGTGCCAAATCTCACTGCTACACCAGTGATTCATTTGCTCCCAGTGTCTAACGCACAACAGATCTACAGAATGTTTGTAGCTGTCCCTTGATAGAAGTAGTTGAATGTCAGGGCCAAAGCGCAGGAAAAAGAGGGTACGACACAGTGTGATGCCCCACAACAACTAAGGTTGTCAAACCAGGGGTATTAAAGAAATAACTAATAAGGTTTACAAAGGGCACAAATAAAAAAAAATAGAAAAAAATATAACTGAAGATACGGCCCAAAAAAATACAGTAGCAAAAGGTAGAGGAACCGGACCCAAGGATATCCATGGGATCAATTTTATTTATGCATTTAATACCCTACAACCTAGCACCACAGGCATTGTAAGTGGGTCATTCCTGCTGGTCTACGCACAGGTGGCCTTGAGGCGCTGCATCAAGGGAAGGCGTTGATCAGAAAAGGGAGCTTCAGGAGGGGCTTCCGAGCAGTGGTGAAATGCAAACTAATGGGGTCCCCCTGTGGAATGTGAAGAGAGGCCACTTAGTCTTCCATATCTCACTAATATTCATTGGACTTAGGTTAAATGAGGCCTGAAGGGTTGAGGTGTCCCTTAGAGTTGGGTGCCCCCCTGCACCACAGAGGCTGGAGGGGCCTACGTCACACCCCTAGTATCCGGAGGCCTCCAGACGGCCCACACTCCCCCCGCCAGGAAAGCACGAGACGACAAGGTTTGTTCGTTGGAAGAAGTATCTTTTATTTTCAAAAAGTCATCATATAAAATACCTCATAACTTCAACAAGCAAAACATCAAATAGCAAGTATAAGAAGGTTAGTCAATAAAGAAAACATTTTTATTCACATGTTACTGAGAAATTACTTGTGACCATAACCAGTGTGACAGGATCCCTTCCTGTCCCGAACCACCATATTGGACCACACAGGTGACCCGTGTCTCACCTGTATCCGTAGGAGGGACGGTTACCCTGACTACCCGGTACCTTGTCCTCCAGTTTAGGGTTCCGCCCCCCCTCCAAACACCAATCAGCCCTGGGGTGTAATGGGGGGAGCCAAGAGCTGGAGCCCCATGTTCTCCCCCAGCGATCTGAGGTCTCTTTACCCCCTGATCTGGTGTGTACATCCGCTGGTTGGCTCAGAACTTCAGGATCCTATCCCAGATGTCCTCCTGGGGGCCCCACCTTGGGGACCCCCTCCTATTGTTTCTAGTCACATTTTTTATCTCAATTTCCGCCACAAGGGCGACCAGGGCCCCAAAGGTCCTTCGCCCTCCCCACCCAAAAAGAGGCTGTGGGCAAAACCCCACATGTCGCGAATAAATTGATCGGTTCCTTCGTCGGACAAATGCACTTGGTCGTTGTGAAACATGTGCATACCTTTCAGCAGTTTGTGGGGGATATTCCATAGGCGCCCAGGGCCTGGGCAGAGCTTCGCCATCTCGGCATTAAGCCGGCGAACTGACACGTTGATGGTGCGAGATCTTAACCCTGCCCCCCACTTACGACGTGGAACCATGTGTGACCAGGCAAATGCTGCCCTTGGGAATTGCTTTGCCACTTTTGTACTTTCAAGAAATACCGTCTCCCTAAGGGTCTTTCGGCCTAAACGCACCAAATCATTGCCCCCCAAGTGAATGATGATTAGATCCGGAGACTGCAGTCCCCCACGACTACTCGCCAATTCGACCAAATGTTGCAGCTGGGTGATGCCTCCTCTGCCAATGCCGCACCACCGAAAAGCCACACTGTGCAAGTCTGCCGGTTTCGACCCACGGAGCTGTTGCAACCGGTATGCCGCCCGTCGGACAAATGAATGGCCCAATACCCAGACTACTCGCTGAGGCATTTGACTGAAAGAAAAGAAAACATGCGCGTGAGACATCACCACCGAGCAACCCAGTCCCTGTTACTCCAACTCTGGCCTGATGTAACGTTTGTAACATTCCGAAGACCAACGACCTATATTTTTTACAGCGGCCGCTGGAAGGCCTGCTGCTGCTGCCGCCGTGGCGGCGCCAATTCTAAAGGAATGGGATGAATAACCTTGTTGATCCACTCCGATTGATTTTAGGGACAATTTAAAGACTTCCGCGAACTGGTAGCGTGAGAGGCAGTCTCCGCACGGGTGGATGAAGAAGGCCGGAGACTCAGCCATAGGGCGCACCGCCATGTATTTGCTTGTGATTAACACAGGGCATAAGGGGGAACCAGGCGCCTCACCAAGTGTGATGCGTGTTCCTTTCTTCAGCTGGTCGGTCTTTGATTTACGCAACATAATGTGCAGTGCCCCCCTGCAGATCATTACGTCTTTCAGCTGTAGGCCCCCCAAGTGGTCACCCCTGGAGGAGCCTACCAACTCGCTGATGCGGAAAGCCCCGTAAAAGGCCAAAGTGAAGGCCGCGGTGAAAAGCGCCGCCTCAGTGGGTGAAGAGCAGACGGTGTGAAGCGCCCTTAAAATCCTTTCTAGCAAAGGAGGGGTGACGGGACGCCTGGCATCCGAGCTACCCGGGGCCCAACCCCTCAAGGCCTGTTTTATGATACCCCATCTGACCCAGTCTCTAGGCCAGTCTGCCCTGCACCATAATGGGCCCAAAATTGCGGCGAAGCCTATGCTTCCCGCGGAGTCAGTGTATAGGCCCAGCGTAGGGCTGGGTTTTGCTTTCTGCGGCCAAATGACCGACCCGTTGAATGTCCTAAGGAACGAATCCCACAACCTCAGGTCGTCCCTAACCTCTCTGGACAGCCTGGTGTGGTGGTGTTTTTCTTTTAGCCCCGTCATTGAGCGAGCTATTGACCTAGAAAAGGGGCGACCCATGGGGATGATTCTTAGAGCAAAGTTCAGCTGGCCCACCAGTACCTGAAGCTGGTGCAGGGTCACCTTTTCTTGAGACAATATAAATTTAATGGACTCCTTGTAAAGCCAACAGTTTATCCAAAGGCAAGCGGCACTTCCCGGCCAAGGAGTCAATTTCAATCCCTAGGAAAGTGATGCAAGTAGAAGGGCCGACTGTTTTCTCGGGGGCCAAAGGAACCCCAAATTCTTTGAACAAAGCGATTAAAGCTTGAAGAGCCCACCTGCACCTGTCAGAATTGGGGGGTCCCAGAATCAGGAAGTCGTCCAGGTAATGAATGACCTCCCGGTGTCCCGTACGTTGTGAGAATACCCACTGAAGAAAGGAGCTGAATTGCTCGAAATAACTGCAAGATATGCTGCAACCCATGGGCATGCATTGGTCGAAGTAATACCCCCCCCTGAATTGAAAACCCAGCAGGTGGTAGTCCTCGGGGTGCACGGGAAGCAAACGGAAGGCAGACTCAATGTCGGTTTTTGCTAACATAGACCCCCGGCCCACCGCTCTCACTTTCTCAACCGCATTATCCACTGACGCGTATCGGACTGAATATAGCTGCGGATCAATGGCGTCGTTAACTGATGACCCCCGAGGGGCTGAAAGATTGTGGATCAATCTAAACTGTCCTGCTTCCTTTTTTGGAACCACTCCCAACGGGGAACACACAAAACCAGATAGTGGAGGGCACCTAAAAGGACCAGCAAGCCTGCCCAGGGACCTCTCTTTCTCTATTTTTTTTGCAACTACCGAAGTGTTCTGCAAGGCAGATATTAGGTTCTTACAATGATCTACCGGAGAGACATTAGGGGCGGGGATCCTGAAGCCAAAGGAAAAACCGTTAAGAAGTACTGAAGCCGCGTCCGCAGAAGGGTAAGCCTGTAACCAAGGGCGTAACGCTTCTAACCTGACCGGGGAGGGGAGAGGAGAATCAATTTGATGGTTTACCGGGGTCCCGACCGCGCTCTTTAGATTTCTTAATGCACTTGGATTCAGGATGGGACGGGTGGCCACAAAAGGAACAGTTATGCTTGAATTTGCAAGTTCCTGCGGGACTTGAACATGACCTTCTGTTAAATGCCCAGCAAGACCCTTTCTTCTCACCGGACAACTGGGGCCGAAAGGGCTGCCTCCCTGGGACCTTGTTGTTAACACATTCGAGCCGCACATTCACTTCTGTTTGATCCCACCCAATGGAGGGGTCCTCTATTTTTGCCCAACGAAAATCCCTATCATACTCCAACCAGGCGGTCCCCCCGTACGCGTGTTGAGCTTTCAATATCTTATTGGCATAATAAATCAAAGAGGTGCCCAACTCTGGTTTTTTCTCCAACAGGATTGACATAAAAACATTAAAGCCAAATAGCCAATTTGTGATGTTTTCTTCAATCCTTGGCTTTCTTTCGCTATAGGAAGATGATTTATGTTCCTTCTCCTTCCCTTCCATCTCCCTTCTTTTTGCCCTTATTTTGCCCTTATTAAAGAAAAAATGTCCACAAAGTCTCCCTTCCATATTTTTTCCCTTGTTTCGGCGCTAACGTGGGCTGCCAGCTTACCTGGTCTGGATAATAATGAGTCTGTCGTCCCTTCCTTGACCGGGATGTCCGGATTCGGAAGTTTGCTTGAGTTGGGCTGGACGTCCTGAACCGGTGGGGGAGATGGGAGACAAATGCTCGGTGCCTGGGCGACACACGGGCTACTGATCGCGGCCTGCCGCAAGTTTGAGGAGTGCGCTGCAACTAGGGAGTCCACCTGGCGTTTTAAATCAGCCACTGTGTTTTGCCATGACATGTCTGCCCCCCATGGAGCAGTGGGTGGTGGGGCGGTGGTAGTCGGTGCGTTAATACCGGCCAATAGTTTAGAAACTTCCATTAGCGCCAGCCTGGATGGCTCTTGATCGTGCGTCCGGGAATCGTGGCAGCCCACAGGCGGTGGACCGGACGGCGCGGGAGAAATTACCCCCTGAAGCGGTGTGGGAGATGGCCCGGGCTGAGCTGTCGGTGCTAAGGCCGCCAAGAAATTACGAATATCTGCCAGGACTCTCTCTATACCCACGCCTGAGGGGGCCGTGGAGCCCGAGTTAAGAACTTGTGGCGTGGGGAGTGGGCCAGTGAGCGGGGCCGCGGCAACGGGCACGCTCAACTGTTCTGAGAGGCTAGTTGCTGCAGGAGGTGACAGAACGATGGTGGCCGGTGCCGCTGCGGGGGGCGTCGGAATGATGGTGGCCGGCACCTGCGCTTTTGCATTCCTTCTACGTTTAACTGGGGGGAAAGCCGCATTGGGGGCCACGTGGGACCGCTTAGGGCGGGAACCCTTCTCCCTGCCCCCATCTTTTTTAGGAGCCTCTATGGCCACACTGGGTTCCTCACTCCCCAATTTTTCCAAAACTAATCTCAGCAGCTGGGACAAATCGGGGTCGCGCTCCCTCCCTTTTTGGGTGCAGGCCTTCTTAGGTGGCATGGTGACCTGCCCTTATAGCTATCACCAATTGTAAAGGACTGCCTAATTAACAGTATAACCCCCCCTTTTTTTATATATAGGGGGTACGACCTGAAAAGAAATCAGAGGCAAAAAACAGTCAAACACAGGGATCCCTAAGACACTTTCCCCAATGTCCACAAATTGAAAACCACCTTAATCCAGTGTCCACCTCACATAAATCAAAGAGCTGAAGAAACCAATCTGCAGCAATGGATGCAATAACTTTAACTAAGACAACACCAAGCTAACCACAGTGAAAATTAAGTGTGGCTCAAATGCCAAATAATTAATGCAACCACACAGGCTACACACTCTTTGGCTGCCTGCGAATGGGCCACTTCTTAATAATGGCTCATACACATAACGCACTACACAGGCAGGTGGCTTAACACTGCCCTAAAGCAACTGTCAGCCCCCAGATGAAAAACCACCACTTTACACAAAATTGTTTGCTTGCCATTGAACCATGAGTTTCAGGGAATTCAGCAAAAGCAGAAGTTACTCCTTTTTTAAAAAAAAAATTTTTTTTTTTAGACAAAGCAGAAACTTACAAACTCTGTGAAGCGGAATGCACAAACACAACCTTACAACAGTGCGATACTTCAAAACAAGACCAGTTCGCCCAACGCGTGTTTATCAAAATGCCCCGGGCGTCGGGAATCGCGCTGCCCACCACTGATCATGCGTTTAACAAACACGAGCGCTAAACTAAAAAACCCCGGCCAGTTAACACAGCGCATGTTTGAAAAGCGCTGCTCGCCACTTGGGAGATTTACCCAGCGACCCCACTCCTACAAATAATTTAGCCGGCTGCCCGGAGATTAAATAAGTCTGGAGACAGGGGCCCCGGCACGCCACTAGAGCGCGAAGAAATCCGGCTCAGGCACCGAGCTGGACGCGCTAATACTCCGTGGCTCGGATGATCTTTTACCGACACAGCTGCGCGTTAAGTTGCCCCCCCACGCGGCTTGAAAGCAGGGGGCCCCGGCCCACCACTTAGAGCGCGAAGCAATCCGGCTCCGGAACTGAGCTGGGCGCGCAAAATCCCTACAAATAATTAGCCGGCCGCCCGGAGATTAAATAGGTCTGGAGACAGGGGCCCCGGCACGCCACTAGAGCGCGAAGAAATCCGGCTCAGGCACCGAGCTGGACGCGCTTATACTTACAACTTAATACTCGACCGCGAAGCAGGAAAGACCACAACGAAGGCAGCAGCCGATGAAAAAAGGAAGAAGCGGGAATCCCTCTGGTGAGCAATCCTCACAATCGCGGGCCGCACGCCAGGTCCCGCCGCCGCACACAAGTAAAGAAGGAATAACCCTCTTTGGGGGGCCTTTAAATAGCCCCCCACCAGTGCGCGGCGGCAGGAACCGGCGGGCGGCCAACGTCAGCCCCACGACATGCCCACGGGGGCATGACTTCCGCCCCCAACGCCTCGCGAGGCGTTAGGGCGGAAATCCGGCCGATCCCTGCACCCCCCGGCAGGGGGAAAAGGGGGAAGGGAGTGCCCCAGGGCCTCGGAGGCCCCGTCCCCTAACGGGCCACGCCCCCCCACTACGGGGGGAGGCGCTCTACCCTACTTCCAAGCACTACCTTAGCAGTGGCCGCATCTCTAGTGGCCAGGGGTATTCTGTGGGTGGGGTGACTGGCACCAGGTCTCATGAGCCTGTGAGAGATCTGAACGCTCATCTTCAGGAATTGCGAGACACACAGGCAGCTGCCGAGCAGGACTCCTCTATTGCGATTATAAATCACTATGTAGTAGTCAAAATATAGACCTATAAAAAATAAAGCAACCAGGACATCATCTACCACTACACCATCAAGGTAAATACATATTTACTATTCTTAACTCCTCATCCACTTACCTACACTTTCACTGCAACGTTATGGAACGGACAATACAGTGGATGCAATATTTTAGGAGGTCGCTGTTTTGACCTTGATATAGTGATAGGACTGCTGTCAGTGTTGGTTCTCAAAACCAGAAGGCATTAGGCCGTGATTACTGGGCCAGACTCTGCTCGAGGCAGAGTCCGGGCTCCCCGAATACCTTTATGGAAATTACAGGGGAGGATAGCATGGGTTTTAGAGTAGCTCTGCTACTCTTTCAGGAGCTTAGCACCGGTGTAGTATAGCCCAAGAAACATAGGGGCATATATAAGGGCCTCTAGTACCACCATAGCCTAATTTTTTTATACTAAGGCATCACAAAAGTGGCTTTTTCCCCACACCATATTTACAAAGTGGGGCAATGCATGCTTCGTGCCACTTTGCAAACCCTTGTGCTACATAATGCCTGCACCAGGCATAATATATGCCATGGGGCATTCCACCGCTAGGGGGCCTGCAAAAAAATGGCACAGTGAAATTCAACAGATTTCACTGTGCCATGTTTGGCGTAATTTTTAACGCCTGCTCAGAGCAGGCATTAAAATGATGCTTCCATAGAAACCTATGGATCTCCGTGCACTTTGCTCCACTAATGTCAAACTTTTTTTGATGCAAGTGTAGCAATGCGCCATAATAGCGTCAACAATTTTGACGCTAATGTGCAAATGACCGCTATCGTGCGCCGTGTTATAAATACTGCGCATACATGGTGTTGTTAGGTGCCAGAAGAGGGGGCGCAGAAAAAGTGGCACATCTGTTCTGATGCACCACGCTTTCTTAAATATGGGCCATAACATCCTCTCCTGAAGGTGAAAGGCCGACTGCCTTCGCAAAGGAAATCAAATTACTTCCTATAAACAAATACAGTATACTTGCCAGATACATTTGTAACACTTTTAGGGGTAGCAAATGAAACACACAGAGCTTAAAGAGTTTTTTGAAAAAAAAGTCGAAAGACCTCCAACTTGCATAAATATCTCCCTACACAAATGTTGGAGCTGACCGAATTCCACTATCAAGTACTTGTACCAAAATATGCAACAGAAGAAGTTAGAGCAGTACATTAACCTAGACCTAAATCAAGTTTAAAGTAACTTTGACTGGATTTTAGCTAATAAATACAGGTCGAAATATCTACAGGAAGATATTTATGTGAGGTTTAGATTTTGTTGTCTATATGTTAAAGTCAATGTTTTTGCCAAATATGTTTTTTCCACATATATGGAACCCCTTCACGTGCACTAACATGGAGGATTGTTTTTTCAAGCAAATTTTCAAACCTCAAAATTTGGAGGAATCATTATATGATAAGTAGAGCTAGAGGGCAATGCCAATTCGCAAATTATTGCTTGGGGTACTTTTTGCCTGCATGGGAAGTGATGCCTGTTTGTGGTATTATAAAGGTGAAGTGGTTGATACAGCAGAGCTCGTGCAACACAAATCTACTGTGGTTCCCTGCTGAGAAGCCCTTTGACCTTTCAGAAAAGCACCTCTGTTTCCTTTTCACCAAATAAAAGCTGTCGCAGAGTCCACATTTATGAGCCAGTTAGCTAATACCCATTATCCTTCCTCCCGAGGTCAAATCCTAACCCTGATTGTAAAATAACTTTTTGAATTTAAACTGGACCGCAGGGATATGCTGAGCTTTTGTTGTAAGGACAACCCACCCTTTATTACCCTCACAGTCCATTAAAATTCTCTCACTGCCCCCTTCTTTCTTATTAACCTAAGTACATTCCCTCTGCAGGTTTCCTGACTCTCACCGCATTGGTGGCTTGAGCCTACCACTGAGACTAAGCGGAACCCATAGACTCTTTCCTAAGGTGCCTTTGAGTTGCACCTCCTCTGATTCAGCGTAGCACACCATAGAACATCTAATGTGGTGTTGGTGAATCTACCTGAGTTGCGCTTTCAGGGTGGTACCCCATGGACCTCCTACTGGGTGTACTGCTGAATCAACATCAACAAAATAGTGCTACAAGATTATCAAAGACAGACTATCGAGGGACAAAATATCAAAAGGTTCGGTGCATATAGGGAAGTATAGATTTACCATTCCTAACTCCACATCTATGTAACTTGAAGGCATATGTACCGTGTAAGTATATATATGTGGAGATAGATATAGAAAATCTAGACGTAACTTTCCTGTCAATATTATTTTTTCAATATTTTGGCCTTGATATTCTGTCATACCGATATTGTGGGCTCGATATTCAGGGTATACACCCTTCTTACTGAGGTGTCTGCCTTTCTTCGTTTGCGCAATCGTTGCTTCGGGGTAGCACAGCGCAGGCACTCTGCTGACGTTTCTGAGAATGTCTTAGGTGCCATCTTCATTGTCTTTGGCTGGACCGTGTTGACTATTTACTAAGGTTCCTGTGCTAGTCCTTTTGATCTCCCTCCTCTACATCTGGGTTGAATCCACAGGCCCATTACTGTGGCACCTATGGTATTTTGTGGATCTCAAATCTGCACTTTCTTGGTTGACTTCATACTGGTGAATGTTATTTGTATGATCTGGGCAACAAGCAATAACCAGCTTGATTTGTTTTGTCTTGTTTCTCTAGATTCTTTATTTGTGGGCCTGCATGCCTTTCTGTGGGCTTAGTGGATGTAGCTAATGCATCCTTGTGGATTACCTCTCAGTCTCTCTTCTGTAGTTTCTGAAGAGCATTCCCTAGGCCGAAAGCCCGTAGGATACTCTTCAGTTCTCCTGAAGTGATGTTTACATCATTTACAATGGCTGATTGTGGCTTCAAGTGCAAGCCTGTAAGTTGCTCTCCTGTCACTCCTCTGTGGACCCCATGAAGCATTTACTCTGACTGCCTGTAACAATGGTCCTCATGTGGATCGTTCCTCAGTTGTTTCGTATTGTTGGCTTTTACCCTAGCTGCCTGTAAATAGTGCAGCCTATAGGGCCTTAATGGGTTTCTCCTGTCTTTGGCTCAAACAGCTATGGCAAGTCACAACTCAAAACTTGGTTTATTTAATGATTAAAGCTGTGATATAACTGTGCTGTACAGTTTACTTCTAGCACCCGGACACCCTGTGAGCAGCTGTGCACTGACTTATTGATGTTGTTGATGCCATGGGCTACTCATCTGTTGTTTCTGGATGGACCCTATACAACATATTTACTGGCTGCTGGTAATCACTGTACTCTTGTGGGTCACCCCCAACAGCATTTCTTTGGCTGCCTTTCCCCTCCATTTGTTACTTGTTGCTCACAGGTGGACTCCGATCATTTTCACTGGCTGGCTGTATTCAGCGCACAATATAATTTGCATGTGTAAAGTGGATGTTCACCTATTGGGGACTGAACATCAGATGTTCCCCAACTTGATGCTACTCATTTTATCTACCCCAGAAGAATACAAAATTGAGTGGACCCACCAGGATTTTAATATGTGATCACTAGGTCAAACAAATCCCTGGAGTGGATGCGACCCAAGCTCTATGGCATTTCTAGAAAACCTCAGAAACACTGACCTCACCCAGCACATTACTGAACCCACCCACACTGCTGGAGACCTATAGGACCCGATTTTCTTCTCAATCAGCAACATCACAGTTGGCAAGCCAGCAACCATAACCTAGACAGACCACACCTTCTAAAGTTTCAGCTTACCCATCCTGCACTACCACAGACCTACCACCACCGGAATCATCTGCTGCAGCTCAAAAAGCATCACAGTAGAGGAGTGGCTCCACCCTCTGTTTCCTGGCCTGAGCACACCAGCAAATTGCCAACAGCTGGATCACCACATGTGCTGGCACCCTGGTTCCCCTCATGTGCTGCCCAATGGCAAGAGTGGACCACAGGCCGGTTGGCACACAGAGGAACTCAGGCTGACAAATGCCACTGCAAGCAACTGAAAGGCAAATGGAGAACAAGCCAAAAAGCCACAGATAAATCAGTCCTAAGATGCTACCAGCAGCAAATACAGAACACCAAACCCACAACCCTCGCAGATCGCCTTGACCACAGCGCTCATTGTAGCAATTACATTTTTACTATCATCAAAGATTTAATCGCACCTCCTGCCACTTTCAGTAACACCAGCCCCCCCTAAGAACTTTGCAACAAGCTCTTGGAATAATTCTGTAACAAAATCTCCTTTGTATATAGCAACTTCGACCTTCAACAGGACCCTGTCACCGCTGCAACTCAACTTCCCATCATAGCTTAAGAACAAGCCCTGACCTCGTGGCCAGACGTTACCACCATCAAAGTCACTGCTACCACAAAGACCATTCACTTGGGGGCCCAATCTGACCCTTGTCTCCACCGTACCTTCACCAAAGGACTCCTACAGATCAGTGAAGCACTAACACCTATCCTCAGTGCCTCCAGTGACTCATCCACATTCTTGGACACCTGGAAACATGCAACCTTCATGCCCCTAATCAAGAAACCATCCACTAACCCAGGCATGGATTCTAGCTAGACCCATCTCCTTCTTACCATACCATGACAAAGGTCTCAGAGAAATTAATCAGTCGATGCCTCACCGACCACCTCTGCAATCACCAGCTTCTCAATGCCACGCAGGCCAGATTCAGACCCAACCACATTACAGAAACAGCACTCATTGACACCATAGATGACAAAGGAGACATTGCAATCCTCATTGTCCTGGACCTTTCTGCAGCATTTGACAGTCTCAGATCCCTTCCTCATCAGGCACTGGCACAAGATTAGCCTCTATCGACCCACTCTTTGCTGGATCTGCTCCTTCTTAACAGATAGAACACAAGCTGTCAGTCTGGCACTTTACTCCTTCGAAGCCCACAAACTCACCTGCAGTGTGTCTCAGGGTTCATCGCTCAACCACACTTTGTTCAATGCATACATGATCACCCTGGCCAACATCATCCACACACACAACATTAACATCCTCTCCTGCGTTGACATGCAACTCATACTGCCCTACTCAGAAAAGACCACCAACACAAGAAACAAGTTCACCACTTACATGACCAAAGTTGCTAATTGGATGAAAGCCAAACGTCTCAAGCTCAGCACCTACAAGACAGAAGTAGTGATCTTAAGCAAGAACACCTCATCATGGGACTCTCACTGGTGGTCAGCTGAACTCGGACCCACATCAGCACCCATGCCTCAGAATCATCACTGACAGCAAACTGGACATGACGGCACAAGCCAACACCATCACTGCATCACTGCATCCTGCTTCCACACCCTGAAGTTGCTGAGGAAGATCTTCAAATTGCTCTTAAGCAACAATAGAAAAACTGTCACTTATGACCAGTCGCCAGCAAGCTAAACTATGGGAACACCCTCTATGTTGGGATCACCAAGCAACTCACTAGAAGACTACAAACCACCTAGAACTCTGCAACTAGACTCATCCTCAAACTCCCACACAAAACTCACATCACACCACACCTCATGGAGCTCCTCTGGCTCCCGATATACAAACACACCTGTTTTAAACTCCCCACACACATCCAAGGTGTAGGAAGTTGGCTCTGTATGTGCTATTTCAAAGTAAGGAATAGCATGCACAGAGTCCAAGGGTTCCCCTTAGAGGTAAGATAGTGGCAAAAAGAGATAATACTAATGCTCTATTTTGTGGTAGTGTGGTCGAGCAGTAGGCTTATCCAAGGAGTAGTGTTAAGCATTTGTTGTACATACACTCAGAGACAAATCCAGCCAATAGGTTTTTATATAGAAAAATATCTTTTCTTAGTTTATTTTAAGAACCACAGGTTCAAATTCTACATGTAATATCTCATTCGAAAGGTATTGCAGGTAAGTACTTTAGGAACTTCAAATCATCAAAATTGCATGTATACTTTTCAAGTTATTCACAAATAGCTGTTTTAAAAGTGGACACTTAGTGCAATTTTCACAGTTCCTAGGGGAGGTAAGTATTTGTTAGGTTAACCAGGTAAGTAAGACACTTACAGGGCTTAGTTCTTGGTCCAAGGTAGCCCACCGTTGGGGGTTCAGAGCAACCCCAAAGTCACCACACCAGCAGCTCAGGGCCGGTCAGGTGCAGAGTTCAAAGTGGTGCCCAAAACGCATAGGCTAGAATGGAGAGAAGGGGGTGCCCCGGTTCCGGTCTGCTTGCAGGTAAGTACCCGCGTCTTCGGAGGGCAGACCAGGGGGGTTTTGTAGGGCACCGGGGGGGACACAAGTCCACACAGAAATTTCACCCTCAGCGGCGCGGGGGCGGCCGGGTGCAGTGTAGAAACAAGCGTCGGGTTCGCAATGTTAGTCTATGAGAGATCTCGGGATCTCTTCAGCGCTGCAGGCAGGCAAGGGGGGGGGTTCCTCCGGGAAACCTCCACTTGGGCAAGGGAGAGGGACTCCTGGGGGTCACTTCTCCAGTGAAAGTCCGGTCCTTCAGGTCCTGGGGGCTGCGGGTGCAGGGTCTCTCCCAGGCGTCGGGACTTTAGGTTCAAAGAGTCGCGGTCAGGGGAAGCCTCGGGATTCCCTCTGCAGGCGGCGCTGTGGGGGCTCAGGGGGGACAGGTTTTGGTACTCACAGTATCAGAGTAGTCCTGGGGTCCCTCCTGAGGTGTTGGATCGCCACCAGCCGAGTCGGGGTCGCCGGGTGCAGTGTTGCAAGTCTCACGCTTCTTGCGGGGAGCTTGCAGGGTTCTTTCAAGCTGCTGGAAACAAAGTTGCAGCTTTTCTTGGAGCAGGTCCGCTGTCCTCGGGAGTTTCTTGTCTTTTCGAAGCAGGGGCAGTCCTCAGAGGATGTCGAGGTCGCTGGTCCCTTTGGAAGGCGTCGCTGGAGCAGGATCTTTGGAAGGCAGGAGACAGGCCGGTGAGTTTCTGGAGCCAAGGCAGTTGTCGTCTTCTGGTCTTCCGCTGCAGGGGTTTTCAGCTGGGCAGTCCTTCTTCTTGTAGTTGCAGGAATCTAATTTTCTAGGGTTCAGGGTAGCCCTTAAATACTAAATTTAAGGGCGTGTTTAGGTCTGGGGGGTTAGTAGCCAATGGCTACTAGCCCTGAGGGTGGGTACACCCTCTTTGTGCCTCCTCCCAAGGGGAGGGGGTCACAATCCTAACCCTATTGGGGGAATCCTCCATCTGCAAGATGGAGGATTTCTAAAAGTTAGAGTCACTTCAGCTCAGGACACCTTAGGGGCTGTCCTGACTGGCCAGTGACTCCTCCTTGTTTTTCTCATTATTTTCTCCGGCCTTGCCGCCAAAAGTGGGGCCTGGCCGGAGGGGGCGGGCAACTCCACTAGCTGGAGTGTCCTGCTGGGTTGGCACAAAGGAGGTGAGCCTTTGAGGCTCACCGCCAGGTGTGACAATTCCTGCCTGGGGGAGGTGTTAGCATCTCCACCCAGTGCAGGCTTTGTTACTGGCCTCAGAGTGACAAAGGCACTCTCCCCATGGGGCCAGCAACATGTCTCGGTTTGTGGCAGGCTGCTAAAACTAGTCAGCCTACACAGATAGTCGGTTAAGTTTCAGGGGGCACCTCTAAGGTGCCCTCTGGGGTGTATTTTACAATAAAATGTACACTGGCATCAGTGTGCATTTATTGTGCTGAGAAGTTTGATACCAAACTTCCCAGTTTTCAGTGTAGCCATTATGGTGCTGTGGAGTTCGTGTTTGACAGACTCCCAGACCATATACTCTTATGGCTACCCTGCACTTACAATGTCTAAGGTTTTGTGTAGACACTGTAGGGGTACCATGCTCATGCACTGGTACCCTCACCTATGGTATAGTGCACCCTGCCTTAGGGCTGTAAGGCCTGCTAGAGGGGTGTCTTACCTATACTGCATAGGCAGTGAGAGGCTGGCATGGCACCCTGAGGGGAGTGCCATGTCGACTTACTCGTTTTGTCCTCACTAGCACACACAAGCTGGCAAGCAGTGTGTCTGTGCTGAGTGAGAGGTCTCCAGGGTGGCATAAGACATGCTGCAGCCCTTAGAGACCTTCCTTGGTATCAGGGCCCTTGGTACTAGAAGTACCAGTTACAAGGGACTTATCTGAATGCCAGGGTGTGCCAATTGTGGAGACAACGGTACATTTTAGGTGAAGGAACACTGGTGCTGGGGCCTGGTTAGCAGGGCCCCAGCACACTTCTCAGTCAAGTCAGCATCAGTATCAGGCAAAAAGTGGGGGGTAACTGCAACAGGGAGCCATTTCTTTACACAAGGTATTACTCAAATTAGGCTCCATCTATGTTAACAGTAGCATTTCCTTCCACCAACCAGCCAGTCACCTCTGTCCTGCTGGACTCCTTCTTGCACACATCCCACATAAATACAGAACCAGATCAGGAGGATGGGCTTCTCTTGCATCCCTCCTAAAGAGTGGAACGCCTCCCACTCCCACCGGAGCATCCTTCTCTCTTCTTGAATTCCGCAGAAAGCTGAAGACCTGGTTTTTTAATTACCCATCCTCCCTCAGTCAGGGCTAGGCACACACACCTGATCCGCACCAGGATACCCTTGTGGGTGATAGTGCACTTTACAAATACATATAACATACAGTAGTCCACCGAGCCATCAGACCCGGCTTCTTAAAGTCACTAAGATGTAGGTGTGCGAATATGTAAGGCATCTGCTGACTGCCTGCACCCAGTGGTTGTTGCTGTTGGGGGTGTGGCTCCTGATTATGGAAATATTGAAAGATAAGTATGTATCGATTTTCTATACTTCACTCCACATCCATGTACCTGTATATTTATTGCATCAAAGACGAATGTCGAATCCATATGTGCCCAGTATGAACTATTTTAAAAGGACCTCATTTCCGCCCCCTACCCCCGTTAAAAATGGCGCTGGTGTTGCCCGCTCTTCCGAGAAGCGTTTGGCGTTTGGGCGGAACACAGACCACTAACAAGAGACGCCCACCTATGCAAACTTGGGAAAGTGCCCGGGCTCGTACGGATGCACTCACCAGCCTCGTGGACAGTACACCTTGTCACTCACGGCCTGTGAGCCTCGCCACCTCCGCCGCGCAGCCGTTTAATGACGGCCAGGCAGGAACCCTGTTTTCATTGTGTCACCGTTTTCACTGTAATGGAGGTGGTGGCGACGATCCCCCCCCCCCCCCCCCCCCTAATTTACAAAACCAGTCAGGCTGAGTCACTTCTCAGACTAGAACAGCAGGGACCAGGGCCGGGCAAGCGCTAAGAAAGGGCTGATGGGAAGTGATGGAGGCTGAGAACACAACTATTATTCAGACACAAAGGGGTGTGGAGGGAGGGAGGTGAGAAAGGCGGTAATGAGGAGAAGAGATGGTAGAGGGGCAAGCACGCGGAGATCCAAGAAAAGAAGGCGGTGTGCAGACGACCAGAAATGGGGGAGACTGCTAGCACTACGAGGAGGTGGTGAGCCGCAGAGGGAGAGAGGGGAAGGAAGCCGAGGAAAGCAGAGGAGACCATCAAGAGACTGTGAGAGCTCCAGGGACGGAAGAGTGGGAGGGGGGCACCTGGAGCCAACCAACGACAGAGCACCGGATGTGGGGAAAGAGTGAGACACTGCACTAGAGGAGAAACGACACGGAAAGGGGAAGAGGGGCAGCCCCACACATATGGGGCAAGGGAAATGTTGGGGAGCACTTGGAAAGAAAAGAGGGGCCTAGTGAGAAAGAAAAAAATCAAGACAAATATGGAGAGGGAAGGAACATTGATAACAAAAGGGACATCGTGAGCACGAATACGAAAGAAAAAGACGTTACAGTAGAAAAGAGGAGAAATAAGATGTCGAAAAAATGTTGAAGGATGGCCTTGGTTGTCTCAGTCAGCTCACAGACCTCGGGCCTCTTGCTGGATGTACAGTAATGAATTATTTTGTTCCACATACAAGCCACAGCTCTCTTGCTCCTAACACTCAGACTGAGGCTATTTTGCTGCATTTGCTCACTATGGCATTCTTCATTATTACTGGGAAATTAAACTTTCTTGTCCAGGATATAGATACTGGCTTTCATCGTCAACATGTGAGCCTTGGACCCTTCAGCTGCATTCAGGCTGGTGCTTTCTTGTCCGGCCTATTGGTTGAGAGTTTCTATTTCAGTCTGTTGACTGCGACTCTCTTGCGCTGCATGGCCTGCAACTCTCTTACTCTTAAAAAACCCTACCTCTCCGGTCAGCATGTGGGCCTTGACATTCTTGGTCATCAGTCGGGTTGGGGTTCTTTTACTCAATGCATGGGCTGCAGCTCTATTTCTTATTGTACAGTCTTGATTCTCTTGCGGAGTGCACAGGTTAGAAATATTTTGCTCAATGTATTTCCCAAGGTTCTCCTTCTGATTTTTGTGGAATTTGAGCATGGTTCTCCCGGTCCGCATGTGAACCTAGGCTCCCTTTTGCTATATTTGGGTCGTAACGCTCTTGCTCAGTCCATTTGCTGATACTTTCATTCTAAATATACAGGCCGCAAATCTTGTGCAGCATGGCTTGTGACTCTAGTACTTAGAATAGGTATACTTTACATCAGTAAAGCCACGGCTTTCTTGTTCATCAACCTTCTGTGGTTCTCTTGCCTTTCATGCGAGCAGTTGCTCACTTCAAGGTCTTGGCTTTTTTTGATCAGTGGTCTCTTGCTCAACATGCAGTCCATAGTTCTCTCGCCCAGTATGTGGCTTTCTTGCTCAACACAGGGCCTTGGCTTTCTTACTCAGCCTATGGGCCTCGGGCCTACTGCTAAGTAGGCCATGGCAGTCTTACTATTTGTGCATGCCATGCCTCGACTGCTCTGCACATACAAGGCAGCTCTGTAACTTAGTACAAAAGATACAGCTATCTACCTCAACATGCAAGTGTCTCTCTTGTACAGCAAATGTGACATGGCTTTTGTTCTCAGCACGCGAGGTGCAGCTCTCTTCACAAATATACTGGTTATTGTTCTCTTTGCAGCATGCCGGTCTTGCCTAGCACGCAGGTCATTGTCCTCTTGTCTTAGCTCCCTTGCTAAGCACCCATGTGATGGCTCTCTTGCTCAGCGTGCAGATCATAGCTATCTTGCTGAGCTTGCAGCTCACAGTTCTCTTGCTCAGTATACAGCCTTGGCACTTTTGCTCAGTGCACAAGCTCCTGCTCCCCTGCTCAGTTCATGGCCTTGGCTTTCTTGTCAGTGCTCAGGCCAACAACTTTCCTGCTCACTACAAGATCTTGGCTCTTCTGCTCAGCATAACTCCTTGGCTTTCTTTCTCAGGCCACAGACCTTGGGCTTGCTTCTTAGCACGCAGGCTAAATCAATCTTGCTAAGTGTGCTTGCCATGCCTCATTTGCTGTGCACATGGCAGGGACCTCCACATCTAAGCACACAGCCTTAATATATGTAAAGAATAATTTATTTTGTAGAGCACATGATAGGGATTTGATGCTCTGTACTTGGAATATGTCTTTCCTTCTCTACAGGGTATTGTTCTCTTGCTCTGCATGCCAATCACAGCTCTCTTGCTAACCAGAGAGGTCATAGTTTTCTTGCATGCTGTGGTTCTCTTGCTTAGTGCATATGCCACTGATCTCTTGCACAGTACACAGGTCAGCGCTCTCTTACGCAGCATGAAGCTCATGGCTCTTGCTCAGTACACAACCATAGCCCTATTGCTCAATTACCCGAACACAGCAACAGCCTCCCCAAAGCCAAGAACTTCAACAATAGCTGAGTCACTGCCCCCCCTCAAACATAGCAATACAAAAAGAAACAGACCTCAGGCCAGTTGGTGTATGGAGAAAATCAGAGTGATGAAACACCATTGTAAACAACTGGAGTACATATGGACAATGACTCAGGATAATGCAGACAGGGGCACGTTCAAATCCACCAAGTGTGCCGCTGTCGCGGACCGCATCTTTGCCAGCACCAACAAAAGCAAACACGTCTTCGCCATTGTGAAAGATTTCACCTCCCCATCGGCAGTCTCCAACTCGCTCACCTCCTCGCAGGACCTCTGTGACAATCTCTTTCAATTCTTCAGCAACAAAATCACAGCCATTTACAGCAACTTTATCCCATAACTGGACCCAACAGACCTCACCAAATGCCTCTTGATCGCATCAAAAGAACCAATGCTAAACACATTACCCCAGAAGAAACTACCCACACCATGAAGTCCATCCACCCAAGTGCCTCATTGGATGTCTGCACCCAACATGCCTACTTCAGAGGACTGCAACACATCATCGCCAAGCTCACACCCATTCTGAATACCTCCACCTCTTCTGCAACCTTCCCAGATGCTTGGAAACACACAGAAGTCCTCCCACTGCTGAAGAAGCCCTCTGCAAACCCTTCAATGCTCACCAACTAGAGACCAATCTCCCTGCTACGATTCCAGGCCAAGGTCTTGGAGAAAATCATCACCAGACACTTCACAGAATACCTCACCTCCTCAACACCACTCACTCTGGTTCCAGACCTAACCAAAGCACGGACACTGCCCTCAACACTGCCCCAGATTACATCTTCATGACTCTAGCCAGAGGTGACACGGCACCCCACATCATTCTGGACCTCTCTGCAGCGTTTGATGCTGTCATCCACCCCATCCTCAGTTCTAGCCATCAAACCTTCTCCTTAAGCACTGAACAACCTGCTGCTACACATAAGAGCCTCCTCCTCACTTACTGCATTCCGCAAGAAGCTTTAGACCTGGCTTTTTGAGTAGTCCCACTAGGCCCTATGCTTGGCTAGACACACATCTGCCCAGCACTAGGATACCCTCCCGGGTGACAGTGCGCTCTACAAATCTACATAACATAACACAAAATAACTACTCCCTTGCTTAGTACATGGCATTGGCCACAACTCTCTCACTCAGCACAAGGCATTGCCTTTCTTACTCATCCTGCAGACCTTGGGTCTATTGCTAAGTACACAGCGTAAGGCTATCATTGGTTTGATTTCTCTGCACATGGCAGGGAGAGCTAGAACTAAACAAGTATGGTCTTGCTGCCTTTCCCTAACGCCCCAAAAGTGTCTTTCTTGCTCTTGTCCAGCACATAGGACAGGGCTTTCCTGCTCAGCACTCAAGCTGTGACTCCTTCTTACTATACGTGTTGTTGTTCTTTTGCTCATCGGAATGGCTAGGTCCCTGGGTCACCCTACTAGTTTAGGCCCACTTACCTGTAGTCTGTGCCAATCCTTTCATCACTATCCAGTCTGTGCCAGGTGCAGGAAGGGAAAGGTTGGTATGCCCAGCATTCCCACTGCCCAGGTGATTAGTGATGCTGTTAACCAGGAAATATCTCACCTTAAATAAATCATGTAGCTTCCTACTTCCTTCTTAGGGGGCAACAAATGTAGCATGAGCCAAGGCCCCGGGCTTTGTTTATTATTGCGGTTTCTGTGTGGAGCAGCGTTCCTCTTTTAGTGCTGTTGGCAGACTGCACCCCACATGTCATCACCAGATTGTGTATTCACACCAGTGTGGTACCACAATATTGTTGCCAGAATACTGTCTGACATAAATATCATATGCAAAATATTATGTACACGAAATAATTCCATTGGGTGTACATTTTCTATGATTAACTATATTTAGTCAACATTTAGGACACAATATTTATATCAAGTGATATTGTGTATGCAATTCTGACATACAATCAGCACAGGTACCAAAATATTGTTGCCAGAACATCAACTGATTTAAATATTGTGTCTGAATGCGGTAGACACTGTTCTGCTTGCAGAGAGCACAGGAGAGACCATACTGCCTGCAGAGAGAAGCAGGAACTGTACTGCCTGCAGGGAGTGCAATGGACTGTACTACCTGTATAGAGAGAAGCAGAAACTGTTCTGCATGCAGGGAGTGTGTACTGCCTGAAGGAAGAGCAGGAACGACTCTACTGCCTGCAGGGAGTGTGGCAGGAACTGTACTGCCTGCAGGAGAGACTGTACTGCCTTTGGGGGGTACAGGAGATATTGTACTGCCTAAAGAGTGCAGCAGGAACTGTACTTCCTGCAGGGAGGGCGGCTTAGTCTGTACTGTCTGCAGGGAGCGTGGCGAGATCAGCCATCAGAGAGCGGTATGGCATTACCTCATCGGCTGGAGTGCGTGAGCCAAGAAGAATACACCTCCAGCAGGGAGCAGGTCAAGAAATGCACCATATGCAGGGACTGCTGTGGAGACTTCACCCTCTGGAGGCATTGTGAAGAGAGTGCAACAAAGACTGCAGCCCGACAGACAGTGGAGCAAGCACTAGGCCACCAGCAGAGCGTACCACAGGAGGAGTAATTCCGGAAGGCGTGCATTACCTGTGAGGAGTCTAAAGAGGTTACTAACTGCAGGACCTCCACCACCTGCAGGGAGTGCCGTCCAGCGAGCTGTCACTCACAGGTCACTGCCAACGGTGCATAGGCGGGTGGATTGGAATGTTTTACACCTGTGTGCCTTTATGGCAGCCTCGGACTGGCAAGGCTGGCAATCGGGCTTCGGCCGATGGGCCTGTGTCTGACACCAGTTAATGGGGCGGTTTTTCGGTCTATTAAATAGAGCAACCTGCTTTGGCCCTCTTGGGTGCCACCAAGTGCACAACGTGAAGGGCTGATATAATACCTTTTATATACATATACTGAGCCTGTCTCCATGCAAATCAAGTCAGGGCAGCCGGCTAATTGTCAGAGGCAGAATGACAGCTGTCACAGCATGCCCCCTTCGACTCTCCCCAGGTGTGACAGAGCTCTGGATGGGAAGCAGTCACCACTTGCTTTGCAGAGGACTAGGGCAGGGGAGAGGAACTGAGAATTGGGTGGTGGGGTTTGGTGAGAGGCAGAGAGGGAACTCAGAAGTTGATTTTTGTCCCCTCCCCTCCATGAAACAGGATAAATTAGTCTCTGCTGTTCCTGTTTGCCTGCCCCATATCCATTCCTGGTTGTGGCCTTAGCAGACTTTGAAACTGGGAAACCAGGTTTAAGTCCCAGCATCAGCTCAGCATCCTGTGATCCTGGGCAAATCACATAATTCACTTGAGCCTCCAAATAAATTAATTTGACCTTCTTTAATGTTATCTGGTGCATTTGTAAAGCTCTCCAACACGCTTGTGTCACGTTTATGCTATATAAAACTGCATGTATGTGAGGAAAGTGAGACTATGTATATTTACTTTTGCATTTACACACTAGCATCATGCCATTTGTTGTAACTTACACATGATGCTACCTGCAAGTAAAACAAAAATAACGATGCGCCTTTCGCCAGTCTCTGAACACTACAAGACCTCTCTTAAGTAGTGTAAAAGTACTGTGCATATCTAAAAAGCCATGGGTAATAGTAAAAGGCCTAAGGGTGAAGAGGGCTGCTAGGGGATCTTAGGGTGAGAAATATTCCAATAGCACCCAAGAGAATGATGTGGAATAATTTTGTTTCCAGTTTTGACAAAAGTTACTGGCCCTATAAGGTTTCAAAAACTTTTAGTACTGCAAATGTTTACCGACATTAGGTCCATGCTCCTAACTAAACTGTGTTTTGTAAAAGGTTGCGATCTGCGAATGTGGCCACTGTTTTGACTGCCCGGGCCTTCTTGTGGCCCCAGTCCAACCCCGCGTTTATTGCGCTCATAGGCGCTCTTCCAGTGCTCTTAGAGGTGTTGGGATAACGCCCCTCCTCCTTCCTCTAGTTTTGGGACGCAGCCCAGGTCGCGCTGTGAAGAGCTGCGTGTTCCTGGAACCCGGACAATCTCCATTACTGATTAACCCGAGACAAACTGTCACCGAGAGGAGCTGGCAGCGGGGCCAGGGAACCAGGAAATGTAACCCTTCTTCGGGCACACAGCGCAGGTGTGGGGACACTGCGAGTACATTCCAATCGTGACCTAAGGCAGCGCTACTGGAGGCAGGTGCGGGGTGCCCTAGGCGCTCGGCGAGGACGCAGGAGATGGCGGCATCTAATTCGTGGGGTGCTGCCGCTCTGGGCGGTGTGGGCCTCAGATCCGACTAGCCAGGGTGCTGCATCCATGGGTGCAAATGCCCTGGCCGGTGCTGCCAGGGTGCAATACCCAAGACTGGTCGTGACATGCCCTCGCTCTCTGTGTGTGCCCACACCTTTCCCACACAAGGTGTCCTCCCCAGACGCTCCCCCGGCAGGTGCGGCCCTGCCCAGCTCCGCTTTCTCGTTCCCCGAGTGCACGGCATGGGTGCAGGGTGCTGACTCACAACCCTGGGCCAGGAGACACTCAGCCACTTATACCCCTGGAAGCACTTGTGACCCACAAACGTCACCACAACGGAAACATGTATACTGGGATCTAAAAACAGCCCTGAAAAAAGGTGGACATATTGTGAATAGAAAGTGAGGGCGACTTTCTCAAAGCAGAATAGGAGGAGACATATTATTTACATGTATACAAGAATGTTGTGTGCATTGCCTCAGCGCTGTTTGCAGGTTGAACAGCTAATGAACCCCTTGATCACCCGAAGTAGAGCCCTGGTCAGCCGCCAATCATGTGATTTTGCTGCACCGTGTGTAGTCCAGTACAGCTTTGCCAGGATGCCTCTGAACTCCAGAAATACCTGAACTCCTCAAACATCTGTACTCCGGGAAACCCCCTGAAGTTTGTACCAGAGAATCTACAAAACAACCATGTAAGACTGATTGGGAATACAGGCCCGGTAGGTGTATCGGTGCAACAAAGGCCTCCAGCCTTTGGCTGCTCTGCCACAAACTACTGGTATCAGGTGTGTTGGTCAATGGAAACGAAATAAAATACTACAGCTCCCAGAATGCATTTACCTGAGAAATTAAAATGCAGATTTTTTCATGTGGCGGCCTCATCAAACTGAGCAAGGTAGCGACCATAGTATCAGCTAAAAACACCACAATGAGCAAGAGGGAGTGTCTGGCATAGTCCCTGGATTTAAGGGTTCTCAAACTCAGTGTTGGCAGAGTCAGTGACCAGTAGCATCCGGGCACAGGAAGCATTTCGATAGACCACTGAGGTATGGCACAAGCTGAAAGAATGCACAAGGAACTCTCTCTGCTTCAAGCAGACATGGAGGAATGATGAAATATGCTGATATTTTTTCATGTCTCTTCACAAGTGTAGGCATTCACATTTCTTGCACGAGTGTCTGTTTGCATGTTGTCTTTGGCATGTTTATCTTGGACATTAATATATTATTTGCAATCGAGCTCTCTCTTTGTGGACACTGGGGATCGGTTACACATGTAGGCCTTTTTAATTGGTGCTTTCAACCTACATAATTCAGCTCAGTGTGCACTATAAAACACAAATAAACGGAGATAAACATATTAATATCCATACACATCAAAAAGATGGATAGCATAGGTAAACATTCTTCAGATTCGGTTCACAGCACAAAGAGGTTAAGATAGCATTGCTTACAAACAAGTTTCAGAAACAGGCAACGAAAAGCATAGAAATATAAATGTGCGGCCCGTTTGTGACTGATTGAGAGTTTGCCTAATTAAATTCAGTTATTTTTTTTACCCATATTCCCAGTGGACAAGCTAACAATCCTGTCTTGGACAAACTCCTCAACTTTAGCAAATGCCTGTTAAAAAATCTGAAACTCCCCAAAGTCTTCAATGTTTTTCACAAGTCACAATCTGTGGGAAAATTGGGATTTTTAAAAATATTAATTTATGTCATGTATATCTTAAGACTGGAAAGCGACTCTGCAGAAGAAATACATATTAGAAAATTATTACGTGCTTATTACAAGTGTTGCAGTAACTTTCAAATTAGGTACCACACTTACAATGGGTTTGAAAGCAAGGCCCAGATTTGTCAATATTTGGCTTAAAGCAACGCTGCAAGACAGCGTGCTGCACTGTGTCAAATCGAGAGACCAGGAATTTGCCATATTTACTAATAAATGGGGCATTCTTGCTCTCTCTTTCTGCACTGGAGCACTTGGGGCCGCCAAGCACCAACTCAGGCGCCCTTGCGCAGGAAGGGGCACCTTCTTGTACAAGAAACATCCTTAGAGGGATTTCCCAGTTTCTGAGGAAAAGAAGAGGAGGAATAAACATATTTCTCCTCGTTACACCTCACCCAGGAAGGCACAGCATTTTGATGCATTCCCACATTTACTAGTCTTAGTAAATCTGGAAATATGGCAAAAAGCATGGGTGGATTGGTGGGAACACCCACACATCACCCCTGCAACACCTTCCCAACGCAGAGTAATGCAAGACAGCGACTTGTGCTACCTTGCATTACTCCAGATTTACTAAGCCACGCAAGGTGGCTCTGCGTGGCTTAGTGGATTTGACCTAAGGGCTTGCATTACCTTGCAACGCAAGCCCTTGATAAATCTGAGTTCAAGCTTTTTGTGCAAAACGCGTTTGCATCTGAGTTTTTTTCCAAGCATATTAATCTCAAACTATGCACAGCGCTCACCCATGTGTGTGTCGTTAGCCCTCGGGCCCTGTGGCTTTCAGCCCTCCTCTGCTCTCGGGACTCTTTGGCCCAGGTTAGGGGTTAGTTTTGGGACACGCAACAGATGGGCTTCCTGGTTCCCACCTGGGGAGATTGGCCCAGGCCGTGAACCAGGAAGTGCAAAGTGCGATCAGCATGTAACATCCACTCCTGGTGTCACGATGGCTGGGAGGTATTTCGAGCAAGACAATCTTGTATTTCCCCCTCTTCAAGCAGCACAGTAGCAACATCCCGGATGTGGCTTCAGAGCGGTCGCCTCAGTATGCAGCTGCACAACATCGTCCCTGCAGGCAGGTGCATCGTCGGCTAGCGCCTTTGTTCTGCGGCAAGGCTGGGATTGCGGCATCTAACCTCAAATGGTTTTCAATGACATATATACTCTCCACCAATGACTTTTTAGGTCATTGACAGGCAGCAGTTTTAATTCTTCAAGGCGTTCACACTGGCTTGGGGATATGGGCTCACAGTTCATCAGTGTAGAGAATGGGCTGTGGCCCCTGGCCTCACAGCCAGCTATGTATGCCCCCCCCCCTTTTATGGCCTTGTGATATAGGGGCGGGCAAAGGCAGGTGCCCTGTGGTACAGAGATAAGGAACCACACCTCAGGGATGCAAGTCCTTTCACGCCTGTGGTCAGAGTAGAATGAAGGGAATTCTGGACTGTAGTGTGATATTTTCTAGGGAACATAAACATGTCAATAAATGTATATTTCTTTATGCAAATTGTCTGTGCTGGGCACGCCGGAATCATGCCTGCTGGGCTTCAGAACCAAGGCTGAGTGGGACAAATACTACACAGGTTCATCGACTTACACTTGTACTATTCAAAAGACAAATAGGGCTGTCATGAAAGTCCCACGCAGCTCCTGATACACATCATTGGCTCAACACTCTGTTACAATGGACGAAGGCTGAGCCAGACGTCCTCACCATGGCCCAGATTGGGGGGAGCAGGAGTATTATAGGGGACAGGGATATTAGGAACGTGGAGGCGTAAAATGATATGTGACCACCCTGAGCTCCCCTCTGATCTTCCCACAACACGTAAGCAAATGCTACCTTGATCTGCGGGTACTGCCACAGAGCGAGAGGGACCCGACCCAGGCCCCCTCGTGAATTCCAAAGTCAGTTTCAACACTATTAAACAGGAGGCAGCCCCATTGGCCTTGGGAAATAGGATAGAATGGTGTCCCCAGTGCCTGACTAGTCCCTAGACGTCGAGTATTTTCTAAATGTCCATCCATATAACACTAATTCCTTCCAGCGAGGTGGAAGGACGACGTGGGCAGAAGAACACCCCTGGATCCCCTGCCCATACAGAAGTAACCACCAGTTACACCTGCATTCAATATGTTATTCTGACTTTGTGCAATGGTGCCCTTAGCAATGATATTTCAATGCACACTTAGATGTTGGGACGTGACAGTTTGGAAGAGCGCCCCCCAATATGGGGGAGCGCGGCCCCTTAGAAGATGGGACTCCGAGGCCCAAGAACCCCTTCGCACTAGTGGTGCAATGGGCTGGCCTGTTACTTCTGCCCCGCGCCTCACAAGGTGTGGGGGCGGAAGTTTAGGAGAGTGAACATTTCAGCTGCGCCAGCTCCGACCGGTTCCAGACGCTGCATGCCAATGGGGGGCTACATAAGCGCCCACCCCCCCCCCCAGGAAGGATCGGCCTTCTTGCATTCTGGCGGCTGGAGTGTCGGTCGGCTCGCAGTTGTCCCACCCACCCTTTCCTTAATTTAGGTTGTGTAGAAGGTATTGGCCGGTAAGTGAGATATTAAAGTAACCAGGAGCAACAGAGGGGTCCCCAAGGCTGGGGCCCCGGGTTAACACCAGAGATAGGATCCTGAAGTCCTGAGCCAACCTAAGGATGTACACACCAGATTAAGGGGTAGGGAGCCCAGATCGCTGGGGGGCCATGGGGCTCCCACTCTTGGCCGCCCCGTTACACCCCTAGGCAAATTGGTGTTTGGAGGGGGGGCGGAACCCTGAGCGTGTGGACAAGGAACGGTGTAGTCAGGGCAACCGCCCCTCCTAGGGATACAGGTGAGGTACGGCTCACTTGTGTGGTCCAATGGTGGTTCAGGACAGGAAGGGATCCTCTCATAAGTAAATGATTTATGGTTACTGAATATATCTTATGGATGTGATTGATGTTTTTGTAAATATGAAAAAGTTTATTTGAAGTGATTTATGGTGCAGCTATATGTAAAAATATCATAAATAACTTGTTATAAAAACTTCTTCCAACCAATAAGTTTGTCGGTCTACGTATGGCTGGTGGTGTGGGGGTGAGAGCTTGCTGTCGGTTTCCGGATTCTAATGACTCAGTAACTCCAGTGTATATGTTTTTGACACCCGGATAAGGCCCGGAAATGTTATTCCATGTTGGAAAACTCATAAAAAAATGGAAATAATAAACCGAAGAAGACACAAGTCCTTTCCACCATGTGACGTCAATCAATGTTCTGCAAGCCCTAACATTAAAATAATTTTGAAAGAGTGTTACAGTCACCCCCACACGACTATGGACTCCCTGAATTGCTGGGGTCCCCTCGCTGACCCATCCTGCAAGTGGTGCCTCCCTCCGCAGCGTGTTGGGGTTAGCACTTTCAGGCTAGAGTGGTGCCTATGTTAGAGTTTTATTTATTTGTTGTCCTGTAAAGCACAAACGCCACCCAGCTGGGTTTCAGAGCGCAGAACAAAAGAAAAGTGTACGAACACCAGGCAGAAAGCCATCCATGCATTGACTGGGAGCGTAACCGCACAAATTGTTTACAGTACAACATTAGTCATGAATTACAGAGGTAGAGAGGATTACAATCCATGGAATGTGAACGTACGTAATGAGAGATGTGTACATAAGTAGCTACAAATACATGGTTGCCAACAACATAGATTACAAGTTTAGCATCATTGAGAGTAAATAATATGGAGAATTTAAAGCCACAGCTACTCATACAAGCGTTAACCTCAGGGGCGCTGGAAATTCGTGTCATGGGAGGAACAAATTATGCAGCAGGTTTAACTAAATTAGGCATCAAGAAAAAACAAATTATATGGTGTAATGCAGCACATTTTGTTGCAAAATATAAAAATCTCATTTTTATGGCAGCAATACATCACTATCTTGTAATTTTTACAGTGTTAACATTAGCAGAGGTCGCACATCATTACCACCTTAATGCAGCACTCAGCAAAAGAAAGGTGACCTGTCACTGCCCAGCAATTCGTAGCGTAGCATTTTTTAGTAACTTTTGATCTGCTTGAGCTAAAAACATTGGGCTGGATTTAACAAGGTTTTGCTTTGCCCCTGCGCCATGCTAGAGAGCTCAAGGACGACGCAAAACCTAAATGAGATTTGTCAAGCCTCGCAAGGCCACCTTGGATCGCCCTGCGTGACTTGATAAATCTAGAGGAACGCAAGGCAGTGCAAATCGCTTCCTTGCTTTACTCTGCAGCAGGGAGGCATTCCACGGGTGGAGCATGAGTTTTCCCACACATTCACCCATGGATTCTGACACATTCCCAGATTTACCAACACTGGTAGACCTGGGAATGCATCAGGATTGTACTCCTCCGCACCAGAGGTGCAACAAAAAGAAATATCTTTATTTCTCTCTGTTGTTTCCTCTAAGTGTGCTGCGTTCTGCAGCGCACCTAGAAAGAGTAAAATGTTTCTATGAACTGTATGTGTAACAAGGTGCCCTTTCCTGCAGCAAAAACAATCCTGCCTACAACGCAGGCAGCTTTGCAACATGACGCAACGGTACATGCATTTGCGCTGGGCATCAAAAAGTGATCGAGCACCAGGAGTGGCAGGAATGTGCCTTGTAATGTTAAATACAGCACATTCCTGCCTTTTCCCTTTCACGCAGAGCAGCAGTGTGTCTTGCTGCGCTACGTGAAAGATTGTTAAATATGCCCCATTTTTTTGTTAAAATCCGGAAATTATGCAGAAGGTGATGGATTGTATGGCAAGTGCTTCAAATTCATAATTATGTGGAAAACAACACAGCCGCAGACCTGCATAATTCCAGTGGCCTAAGGTGACCTGAATGAGAAAAAGGACTGTCAGAATCTCCAGTAGTGTAATTTAGAGGATACAGGCAGACACAGCAGAAGAGCGGCTGGTGGGCGTTCTAGAGACCGCGTGCAAGGCAGCGGAGTTGAACAATTAGCATAACAGAGCAGATAGGTTACAGAATATCACACGCCAGAGGTGCAAAGGATTACAATGCATGGGAAGTACACATAAGTGAAGAGACACAGATGAAAGGTGAAAAATACACGGATAACATGGAGTAAAGGTTCAGTTTAATAGAGAATACATGAATTACATAGGACAACTGGTAGCCCAGAGCGCATTAGTCACAGGCAGGTAACATGAAGCAATCTAAACCGGTTACTATGTGACCCTGGGCATCCCATGGGCTTCTCTGCGCTTTTCAGGGCGGGGTGGGGGGTGAACCCATACCTCAAGAATATATTCGTGAGCAGGCTGCTCACTCAGGAAGTTGTTATATGTTATAATATGTTATGTTGTGCTCTTCTAGTTGCATGCAAAGTCCCTCATGTAGCCTCGAGGCATCTGAAAGGGACCAGGAGAGAAGGAGGGATCAAAGGAGAGGTAATACGACCAGTGAATTAAAAAAGCCACAAAACCCTGCATCCTCACTGGCAGGCAGAGCAGGATTGCATAATGGCTAGTCAATTGGAGCCGCATGGCCTGCTGGACAGAAAGATGGCCGCAGACGAGAGGAGGCGGCCAGAACCTACCTATTATGCCATTTTTTCCTGTAACAAATTCTGTTTCATCTGCACTATATAAATGCCACTGCAACACAATACAATACCAGGGTATACAGTGTAAATATTGTGACATGAAAAAATATAGATTTTGAAGTGTCACACATGAAGTGTGGGCTGTGTTTTTTTTTGCTATATGGTATCAAGACCCATCAAGAAATGACAGTGAGAATGTATCACGGTGACCTCCTTCAAGGTCTACAGATATACACAGTGTGCACACCCCACGGTGTCAACAGCTCAAAAACAAAACTTAGAAAGAGCAAAAACTCGGAAATTGCAAGTTTGAAATAGCCAACGTTTGAAAACAATTAAAAAACACAGAAAGTCTTGAAAAATTGTAATTTTTTAAAAAATTATTGGGTTTCCGTAGGTATGGGGAAAATGTAAAGGCAATGGAACGCATTAGTGCGAGAGTAACTGCAAACACAAAAACAAGCATTGGCAACACTTCTAGGACGGGCCGGCATTTTGAGTCCTCATTGAAACATGAAAAGCACCTCTTGCAGTGACAAAAAAGTGAAACAAAAAGGCGATTGTTTTCTGTATACAATGCACCTTTGTGGTAAAGCATTTATAGTGTGAGAGTTCAGTGTCCTTTCGAGAAGTGAAATTGTTCCCTGTGCACTGCAATGCGAGTGCACGGTTATTGTTACTGTCAGGGGGCAGGTTTTACTGTTAGATTATGCGATGCGTCGAGGGCCAGGGAATGGGATGTGTGATAGAGTATTTATCTGAATGGGAGAACAGTGTGGAAGACTGAAAGTAATAATAATAAAAAAGAAGGGTCAAATTTGCAACTTATGAATTTCAAACTTAGGGGGCATATTTACAAGGAACTGGCGCTTCAGCTCTGATGCACCAGTTTCCTTGCGCTGCCCTGTGCCCCGCCTAACGACACCATGGTGGTGCTGTATTTACAATACAGCGCATCATGGCGCTCGTTAGCACAACTGCACCAACATTTTTAGTGCAGGTGAGACGCTTTGCTGGACTAGCGCAAACAATTTTGGCACTAGTCCAGGAAAGCTCAGGAAGGCATAGCACTAGCATCAGTTTAAAGCCTGCCCTCGGCAGGCTTTAAAAACTAACGCTAAAATGGCGCAGCGAAATCTTGCAGTTTTCACTGTGCCATTTTTTTTTGGCCTCCTTGGGGGGCAGTGCCTCCCTTGCACACATTATACCTGGTGCAGGGGAAGGTCCTGTTTAGCACTCGGTAATATACTGCAGGAGGAGGTCCAGTTTAGCGCTGCCGTAGCGTAAAAAAATGGCGCTACAGGAGCGTTAAGGGGCACAACGGGCTTGTAAATATGCCCCAATGTGTCAAATTCCAAATTTCGAGTCAAAGGCTGCATCCATTTGCTTTTGAACTTATAGATTTTAACACTTAAAAAATATGAATTTTCAACCAAAACAAAACAAGTTTGCATGTGCGCAAACCCACTGTCGTACGTGAGTTAACGCACGAGGCCGGAGGGACAGAACTAGTCTGTCTTCTATGTTTAGGCGCCTCATGACGCCACGACCAATCTGTAACGAGGACGGTCGTGACGTCAGGGGGCGGCGCGGCGGAGAGGCAGAGGCGCGAACAAAGCGCGGTGTTGCGGCCGGCCGGCTGCTCGTGGGCCTTATTTCTTGTGGCAAGAATAAAAGATATTAACATGAAATTTGTCTCCATCGCATCCTTCATACGTGCCACTACAAATGGCGACGAGGATCACAGCTTCTACCAAGGCCCACGAGTGTAGCCCACCTTACCTGGTGTTTCGGGAGGCCAGTGGAAAGCGCTGATATCCCTTCACTGGGGACTACATGCAACCCCTAAGGCGCTGATGCTGCGGTCTCCACACGATTGACTTTGACGACTCCTACCGTTCTGCGCAGCCCAGTAGCCTCCCGCTTTCCGGCCATGTCGCAGACAGATCATATCTACGTGCCTCCTCTCTTCCTGGACTCTCCTGGTAAGCCATGCATGAAGTGGAAAGGATGGCTGCGCGCATTTGAGAACTATATTATCTCAATTGATGGTCAGGGATATAGCCCCGAACGGAAAAAGTCTTTGTTATTCGGACTGTTGGGGAAGGCTGGACAAGAGGTTTTCGATAGCCTGCCGGTATATGTGAATCCCCATGGAGCCACAGCTCCGCTGAATGAGTACCAGGAAGCTGTACGGCGGCTTGAGTTGCAGTATGCAGAGGAGTGCAACATCATGGTGGGGCGCCATAAATTCGCACTGCGGAAACAAGAGGAAGGAGAGACTATCGAAGAGTATATTGCATGTCTACGTGTTCTAGCTCAAGATTGTGAATTTGCAGTGATGACTGATACGTACATTAGAGACCAGGTGGTGTTCTACTGCCATTCAAAGAAAGTGCAGGAACGTTTGCTTTCATGCAGGAATCCTTCGCTGAAGGACGTAATTGCCATTGCAAAGGCAGTGGAACGCTCCATGATATCTTCCAAGGAACTGGCGAACACTAGTCAGGCTTCAAATGTGTTCTATGTACAGGACAGCCGTAAACATGTGCCCGGAAATTCAGAAAGGGCAGCGAGTGATAGAGGGGGAGGCAGGAGGCAGCTCGTCTGTTATAGATGTGGGTCAAAAGATCACTTAGCGGATAGCAGGGCCTGCCCTGCCGTGCGCAAAAGCTGTTCTAAATGCAGGAAGTTGGGCCACTTTGCGGCAGTATGCAAAGCAAAAAAATATAATACGGGCATGAAAGTGAGCTCGGTAAGCGAGAATGATACTGATGCGGATGCGGACATGGTGTTGTCCATTGATGGTGAAGACGGTAGAGTGAAGGGTCCCATTGGCTCCGTCATGATTGGTGTGATAAAATTGCCATTTACGGCTGATTCTGGTTCCCCCCTTACCCTGATCTCTGATAGGACATTTGATTCGAAGTGGCAAGATGTACGACTGCACGAGACGGATGTGAGTCCAAAGGCCTTCGGGGAACACGACATAGTGATGAAAGGTTACTTCTGGGACTTCCTCACCTTTCGAGGGCGCACTGTGAGAACAAAGATATATGTGGCTGAAAATGGGAGGAGCCTTGTGGGATGGAAGGACCTGGCGAAGCTAGGTGTGATGCTAGTCCCTGGGGCAGAAGATCCCATAGTTCTGAGAGATGACTGGGTCAATTATGTGCAGCCTAATGATTTACATGATGGATTAGCTGAGGTCCTCGAAATGTTTGACTCCGTTTTTGAAAACAAGGTAGGGTGTGTAAGAGGATTTGTGCATGCTATACGGTTAAAAAAGGGTGCCCTACCAATAAAACACAAAGTCAGAACGATTCCTCTTTCAGTAAGGGGGGAGCTTAAGGCTGTTCTTGATAAGCTGAAAAGGGAAGGAGTAGTAGAGGAAGCAGGTGCATCAGAATGGGTGTCCGCAATCGTGGTGTCCAAGAAGAAGAGGACAGGGGACATTCGGTTGTGTGTAGACCTGCGGTCACTGAACAGAAATATCCTGGTGAACTGCCATCCTCTGCCCAACATTCAGGAGATATTGTCGGCCACAGCAGGATCGAAGTTTTTCACCCTGATAGACCTGAAGTCTGCATACCACCAGGTATGTCTCACGGAGGAATCCAAGGAACTTACCACCTTTATTACCCCGTTTGGAGCATACAGGTACATCCGTCTTCCATTCGGCCTTGCATCGGCCTCGGGCGTCTTTCAAAAGCTAATGGACCACCTCTTCTGCGATATGAAGGGGGTTGAAGCATTTCAGGACGACATTCTGATACACACGGAAGACGAGAAGGGGCACTTAGAACTGCTGCACAGAGTGTTGGAGGTGCTACAAAAAAGGGGGATGACAGTCTCCAAAGACAAGTGCAAATTCATGAAAGACAAGATAGAATACTTAGGGCACGTGCTTACCCCAAATGGCATCGCGCCGAAAGATGATTTAGTGAGGGCCATACGAGATGCCCCTTGCCCAGGAGACAAAGACGCCTTGCGATCGTTCCTGGGACTCAGCGAATACTATTCCAAGTTCATGCAAGGATACGCAACCACTGTGGAGCTTCTAAGGAAACTGCTACGGAAGAACGAAAAGTATACGTGGACACAGGAACAAAGCGCTGCCTTCGAATCCGTCAAACAGGCAATCGCCGCGGCCCCAGTATTACGACCGTACAACAAGGACCTCCGGAATGTAATCACGGTTGACGCTAGTGCCAAGGGAATCGGTGCAGTATTTTGCCAATTCCAAGGGAAGAAGGAGAACACTGTTGCATTCATATCGCGGTCATTGAGCGAAGCAGAGAAGCACTACAGCACCATCGAGCGGGAGACGCTCGCGTGCGTCTGGGCCGTGGAGAAACTGAGAAATTATTTGTGGGGCAGGGAGTTCGAATTAGTCACCGACCACAAACCCTTGATATACATGATGGACGGTGAAGGACGTGGCAATGGCAAAGCCAGCTCTAGGCTCCTACGTCTACTGTCTAAGTTGCAAGAATATCACTTCACCGTCAGACACATCAAAGGGGGCCTCAACTGCAGGGCGGATTGCCTATCTCGCATACCGATCCCGGATGAGGAGAATGATTCCCTGGACGACACGGAGTGCGTTGTGGCAATGGTTGACGCAACAGCCATGTGCGAGGGATCCATATCAGAGGAAGAATGGTTGACGGCTCAGGAGAAGGACGGGACTATGCGGAGGGTGATGGACCACATGAAGGCTCATTGGCCCCCTATCCGGAACTTGCACGGGGCACTCAGAAGTTTCCAACAGATTAGTCCCGAACTCACCATCGAAGGCGGCTTTGTGAAGAGACACGAGCTGTTTGTACCTCCGGAAAGTTTAAGAGACAAGCTAATCAGGATTGCCCATAAAGGCCATCCGGGCAATACCGCTACAAAGAATCTCCTCAAGCAGTACTACTGGTGGCCAGGGATGTGCAGCGATGTCAGCAGATTCATTGATCGGTGTGGACCGTGCTTAAGGGCCGATAAGCACTGGAAGACGACAAAAGGAGAGTTGCAGCTGGTGGACATACCTGCCGGCCCGTGGAACAAGATTGCCATTGATTTTGCGGGCCCATTTACAAGGCTACCTGACGAGTGTAGGCATCTCATCGTCCTAACGGATTACTTCTCCAAATGGATTCACTACAAGTTCGTCAGGGAAGTTACCACTGAACGAGTGATCAAGGCATTGACGAAAACTTTCGCGATTGAGGGACAGCCGAAGATCATGGTGTCGGACAACGGCACCCAGCTAGTGTCCAGGCGGATGACGGATTTTCTGTCCAGGTTGGGGATTAAGCAGGAGAAAACCCCACTGTACAGCCCGAAGAGCAATGGGCAGGTTGAGCGTATGAATAGATTCCTCAAAGAGGGCGTGCAACAGGCGATCGCTTCCAACATGAATGTGAAAGCGTTTCTGGCGGACAAAGTGAACACTTTCCATAACACGCCCAGTGAGGTTACTGGACACACTCCGTTTTATTTGATGAGAGGGAGAAGATGCATGAGTGAGCTTACCCCCAAATTCAATAAGTGGTATGACATGAACCGGGAAATTGAGGTAGAATCTGATGAGAGATTGAGAGTCAAAGCAAGAATAGTGGCCAAACAGGAAAACAATAAGAGGTACGCTGACATGGTGAATAGAGCCAAAACTAAAAATATAGCGCAAGGGGATTGGGTATTGGTGAAGAAACCCAACAGGGTGATGAAGGGGGAGTCTGTGTTTCAAACCCCGGTGCGTGTGCAAGGAGTGACAAGAGGGGCAGTCTGTCTGGAAGGAGCGGGGTGGCGGAGCAAGGACGACATAGTTAGGCTCAAGGCTGGGCAAGAGAAAATCATCATGAAAGATGTCCGTGTGGATGGGGCCGAAGGTACGGATGATGTTGACGAGTGGCAAACTCACGAAGCCAGGGATGTAGTCATTGATGAGGAGGAATGTGTGAATACGCCTTCCAGTCCAGGAATGAGTGGACAGGGGAGTGCGGAGCGATGCGAGAAGGCATGGCGTGGCTTGACGGCTGCCTCAGGACAGAATGGTTGCAGGCCCGAATCTGTGGAGAGCGACAGTCACAATGTAATGGGGTCAAGCCTAGAGGATGCGTGCGCCGTCAAGGCGAATTCACTTCAGTATGTTACTCCGAGCAGGCTAATTAGGCGTATCCGAGCACCCAAGAGGTTCGAAGATTTTGTTATGAGGTGAAGTTCCTTAAGTTTCTTGTTCTGTTGAAAAGGGAGATGTCGTACGTGAGTTAACGCACGAGGCCGGAGGGACAGAACTAGTCTGTCTTCTATGTTTAGGCGCCTCATGACGCCACGACCAATCTGTAACGAGGACGGTCGTGACGTCAGGGGGCGGCGCGGCGGAGAGGCAGAGGCGCGAACAAAGCGCGGTGTTGCGGCCGGCCGGCTGCTCGTGGGCCTTATTTCTTGTGGCAAGAATAAAAGATATTAACATGAAATTTGTCTCCATCGCATCCTTCATACGTGCCACTACACCCACATGCAAAAACTCACACATGTTTCAACAATGTTCAGAGAAACACTTCGGTCTGTATCAGATTTAGAAAATGGTTGACTCTGGGAGGGGTTACAGCAAAAAGAAAAGATATTATTTTTAGAATAGCAAATGTTCCATGTGTTTACAAAAATATTGAAAATTGAGACCTGGGAAAGAAACATATGCCTGTTGTAGAATGAGCAATTATGAAAAGAAAAGGCTAAGGGGAAAATTACCCTTTTAAGCACTGACCAAAGCATGGGAGGAAATGGCTATGAAAAAAACAAGTACTCAGGATTACTGGATTTCTGACAATAGATGGCGAAGTTCAAATGATGTGTTTGGTTAAATGCAACAACTTTTCTGCTATAGTTATGCTTTTTGCAGTTTTGGAGCTGGAACTTGACATGAACCACACTCAAGGCTCCATCACAGAATCACCACCGTTGTACCACAGAATGGTGGCTAAAGCATCACTTCTAAATTGTAGAACGACCTACTGCTACACATAAGAGCCTCCTCTTCCTCACTTATGGAATTCTGCGAGAAGCTGAATATCTGGCTTTTCAAGTAGTCCCAATAGGCCCTAGGCGTGTCTAGACTCACACCTGCTCAGCGCCAGGATACCCTTCCAGGTGAATGTGCACTCTACAAATCTGTATAGCATAACAACATAATCTGAGCCCTCTTTACACGGGGTAGTGTGTTGGGTGCCTTTCACCAGATCTGGCTGGTTGAAGACTATTGGGCAAATCTTACATAACCCATACGAGGCCTGGCTGGCAGAAGAACACTCAGGCCAGTCTGGGATGCCGCCAATTGTATCCTTCACACTGAGAAGAGTTTGGGTTACCCTCCTACTGGGCAAAGTGTTGCGTACCCCTGCATCATGCATGACTGGCATCAGACCATACTGTGCCATCTGGTAAATCCCCCACACCTGGCTGGCTGGTGGAAGAGCACACTGGGTACATTCTTGCATGCCACTACCCTCTAATTGACCTGACTGACCGAAGGCCATGTTGGGCAGTCTGGGCTACACCTGCACCAACCCTGGCTGACAGTAGGTCAGGAGCACCTCAACACTGTGACCAAGCACACCAAACCACATTGTGCAAAGGAGATACATGAGATATGGCTCCTCTGTTGCTACGCGCATTCATGTAAAACCAAAAATACTTTTTAAAACATTTTTGGAGAGCCCGGCAGCTGAAATTGGCTGCCAGATCACTCCTTTTTAAGTACGCACGTTCATGTGCTTTAAACTTTTCCTTTATTTACTGCTGCAAGATTGGCATCCACCATGTTGGAACGGTAAGTAAAAAAAACTGAGGCTCTGTAACGCTGTGTGTGTGCGCACAACGCATGATGATACATGCACACTTCACAGATATACCTCAATATGCTGGGTTGGCGTAGAGTCATCATGATGCATATGAGAGCATGTGAGATGACGGACAGATGCATGTATGCACACATTGCACGTTTGGATTCATGTCTTTTTGTTGACTGAACAGCATTGGAAAAATCACTGGCAACGCCAATAGGCCTGCTGAAGGTGAAACCTATTGGCTTTGCAAATTCCTGTTATGATTGCATGAACTAACATCCGTTTCCTGAAGTGATGTCACAGCCTGAAGTCCGCTCCTGGCTCAGTGTCACAATCTGATGCTGGTTCAGTCGTGCAATCTGACATCAGGCTTGTGAAGTTGTGTAGTAGTTTTACGTTGTCTATGACACTCTACAACACTCCGAAGGATGATATCACAATGTGACGTTAAATCACAAAAATAATGTCACAGTGTGTGACGTAAGATTACTCAGGATGTGTTTCTGGAGTGAAATCAGTCTGATGGCGGGTTTCTTTAGTACTTTAGTAATTTAAGATTCTGATGTCAGAATGAAACAGTACTGTCAAGGTCTGACATCAGGTTACTCAGTGATGTCAAAGCCTGACGTCTGGTTATTTTAATTATGTTACTGCCTGGCGTCAGATTCCTGGAGTGAGCTCATCATTTGACGTCAGGTTTCCAGTTGTGGTGGCACTGTCTGATGTCAATTTTCAATAATAATGCCCTCTCTGGTTTCCAGTTTCTGCAAGTATGTAAGGAAGAACCTGGGGCCTTCCCTTTCTCCATACTGCAGTCTCTACACACAGTACAGACAGTACCAGGGTACAACCTCCCTTCTATAGGCATCCAGGGACCTGAAACTCAACAGAGTTGAAGGAATGATCTTGTATTTTCTCACTTAGACAGCATTGCACTCAATAGCTTGGCAAGTACTCATCTTCTGAAGTTAGCTGCCTAGTGCAATAGCTTAGCAGGTTCTTGCAGCTGAGCTGTGGCGAGTAACATGAAAGTCTCAGGTTTTAATCCCCATTATATAGAATCACTGTTTGGATGTTAAGTTGGCACCAAGTGTGTTGAGAGGCAGGTATTTCTGTTACAAACCTGGGAAAGCTCCAAGAGGCTCCGCAGCAGTCATTGTGTGCTACGTAACTACAGCTATCGTTATTTGAAATGATTCATCTTGTGAACTCTGGAAGGCTGGGTGTTGAGCTATGTGCGCAGGCACCAGGTTGGGTAGGGCACACTTTCACACACAGACCAAGCCCATCGCACACACAAAGGCTAATCACACAATAGCCGTCTTGGCACAAGCTGTGCACTACAACCAGTTTTTCTGCATTTGCAAAGATCTCACCCACTTTGCCCAAGCCCCTGATCCCTACCCTCAAGCTGGCAGCAAATTCATACCATGTTTTGACGTCATGCTGAGTCCCAAGGACATGAGAAGCCAAGACAGGAAGTGATGTAGGAGGGCGTAGGCAAGTTGTGTCAACAGGACCTATATGGCATATACTAGGCTTGGAACGAGACGCACGGCACAGATACACAACTTGCACATCAGCCCTTCATGCAGGAGTGATACCACCCTTACAGCATCCATTTTAGGACATCCACTTTCCTCACTTCTCATGCCTACTGACTAATCTTACTTCAAGTCAACACTGCTGATCAATCATCCCTTCTTCTCTTCCTTGTATCTCAGCCATCATCCCTGCTTCTCACTCCTACTTCTGAGACAACATTAGACAGGCCTTCTTTTCACCCATTATCCCTGCTTCTCGCCCATTATCCATAATTTTCATATTTATTCTTAATCCATTACTCCTACTTCTGATGCCTACTTGCCATCCAGCATCCACCAGACCTACTTCTCATCCCCAATCCCTAGTTCTCATCAACCATCCCTTCTTCTCATCCCTGCTTTTCATCCATCACTGCACTTCTCATCTATTATCACTAGGCCTCATCCATCAGCCCTACTTATCAAACCTTCTCATCTGTCATCTCGGCTTTTCATCTCTAATTCTAACTCCTCATCCCGACTTTTCATCCGTATTTCTCATCCCTGTATCTATTCTGTTTGCCTTACTTCTCATCCCTACTTCTAATTTATCAATTTTCATTCCTGATCCTCATCCCTACTTCTTATCCCTCGACCATCACTCCTCATCCCACTGTCATTCCAACACACTTTCTGTGTTCTGAAAGCCCCCTTCATAGTAATTGGTTGGCCACAGCCAATCAGAGTTAAGACAGTGGGCTGCAATCCATTGTTCTAACCACTGAGAAACAGCTTTCTCGCACTGCTTGAGGACAGAGGAGAGAAAATGCAACCGTGTGTGTGCCTTCAGGGAGTTCAACGCTTTACATTTAATTTTACTTAAGTGATTTTCTGTTTACACAGGCCTCTGGTGAAAGTGCTGATGGTTTGGGGAAGACAATGAGCCTACATGGCGTGGGTCACAAATCAACCCTTGGAGAGAGGCTTTATGAGCTTTTTATGTTACAGAGAAAAAGTTGTGGTCTAATGCTGCCTTTACCTGTGAGTGCTGTTTTTTCTCTTCTTGCGGTTTGAAAATTCCAGGCCTTTCTGTCCTTCCTGTCCTGGCCATAACTACAGCTTTCCGAAGGACTTCACGTGCAAGGAAGAACAAGATTTGGACAGAGAGAAATTATATGCTGATGGACAGGAAGCAAGATGAGAAGCAGTGATGAGGACTGATGGATGACAAGCAGGGATGAGAAGCATGGGTGAATGTTGATAGATGAGAAATAGGGATAAAAATTAAAGGTGGTGAATGAGATATAGGCATGAGATGTTGGGATGATAGATGAGTAGCAGGGATGTGAAGTAGGGGTGATGGATGAGAAGTGAGGACAATAGATGGTAAGTAGTGATGAGAAGCAGGAAAGAGGGATGATGAGTGAGACGAAAGAATGTGAAGAAGGGATGACGCATGAGAAGTTCAAGAGCTATCCCTCCAGTTAAACAAAGTGCAGGCCACAAATCGAACACTCGCTTAAACACATATCGGCATCAAACAGCAGAGCTATCCACAGGTTACATAAGTGCCAAAAAGCACAGCGACCCCCTCCAGTTACACAGGTCTCAGGACAGCACTTTCATTGTACTGCATATGCCGTACATTGTTCAATGAGGATGTAGGTCAGAGGCAAAGCCATGGCCTCTCCCCAGGGCACTCCATTTGTCCTGCGGCGCTTTCTAGCTGGCACACCCTCTCTCTGCACCAGACCCCTGGGATGTTCAAATAGGACAGGCAGAGGTCGAAGCCTTCGCCCTTAGGTGAACTTGATAACATAAAAATTCTTAAAATGTAGGCATCCTATGGGCAAAGGAGGGCAATCGCAGTTTTCAGAGCAAGCACAGAGACGCAGACTACATTCTATCTGGTATTAAATAAAGATGTGGAAAATGTGTGTAATTTTCTTACACGCCATTATGAAAAATTTCAGAAAAATTACCTTAAATTATGCATACTTGTGCAAAATGCGGAACTCAAATTTACTACTATATTGTAGCATGAAATGCATCTGTGTATCACACTTTTCATGCTAAAAAGATGAAAAACAGGCAAGCACCGCAAACACCAGCTGCTCATGTTGTTGTCATTTGTGTTGTTCCTGTGAATTTGTGCAAACTTTTTGCAAAAAAACTACACGTAGCTAGCTACATGACGTAGTGCAACAGCGCCATTAATGGATTTTTTTTGTAGCAAGTGTAACACAAAATTATCAATATTATGCGAGATTACAGCGGCATGAAGGAAATTTTGCAAGGGCCTAGTATTAAATTGGTATAATACATTAAAAAATCTTCCAGCCTTTCTTTTTCCAAAACTTCTCCAGTTCGCCTTAAATCTCCACAGCCCATCTTGTGCCCCAGCTGCAAAGATCACACAACATGCCTTTTTTAGGGTCGAGCCTACGTCGCATGCCCTTGCGCATGCGTTTTGCTGAGCGAGGCGCTTTAGGAATTAAAAAGGGCTCGGAGCCCCGTCCACGTCACGTCAGTGTCTTTCATTGGCTTGTGGGCTTGCCTGTTAGAATCTGCTTGATTTCATTAGTGGAAGGCACGCATACGTCATGCCTTTTCCTCTAGCGCATCGACCAAGTACAGAAAACATACGAGGCTCGCAGTTTTCCGTCCGGTTCGTGGACTACTTTTCCTCTATTTTCCCAGCGCGATCTTGCTTGGCAGAAGTCGAGCGCTTTACATAATATCGACCCTGTTAAACACTTAATTTCACTTTTTCTGGTTATTGCACCTTTGCCGATAGGTTTCATGACGAGTGAAAAGTCCGGTTAGGAGTTTACAAAGCTTTCAGCTCTAACACGAGCAAACGCGAGACCCGTTGCATTGCAAATGCTTTTTTTTTTTTTTTTGCAGGCTCGATCGAGTGATGGCTTTCAAGATCATTTTTCATGCGTTGAGGGTTGAGCTGTGTCGTTGGCACATATCTCAAGTCTCTGGCCACCTAGCCCTCTCTTAAAGGACACTTACTTTACCAACACACCGATGTATAAACTGTTTGGCGGCTGGTTTATAAATAAGCCAGGTAGGGGCATGCCACCTTCAAATGTATTACTCAGGAGGTATAACGTTTCTTTAGGTATGCTCACGATATTTGAGACTAATATTGAATTGAGTGTTATTCAATTGAAACCTCAGTAGAAAATTAGACACGTTTTTCCGCACCACGGAAATATTAAATATTATTATCATCAAACTTTGAAGTAAATGTATCGGGCTGCCGAGATTTCCATCATTTTCCGCCATGGGCCCTTCTGGGTTTGGACCAAGGCGCGATGCCGTGGGAGGGAAATCTCTGGTATGTGTCGAGGGGGGTGGCGAGCTGACTATCGAACATTCCGCAGCGCCTAAATCACTCTGCATAAATACACTTAGAATGCTGCCGGAGCCCGCAGAATACCTGCTTTCATTGCAGGGCGTTAGGGGACTCCGCCCAAAAGGTTTTAAAAGCCCCCAACCTTTTTTTAAAGTGATTAGGATTGTTAAAAACATGCATGCATTTGTGCAGTGTCTAAAGCTCTTCAAATGATTGCACACAGTTTGTATACAATTTGTAACAGAACTCTACTTTTGCACAAAAACGAATTCCAATTATTTAAGGTACAGAGTTACAATGATGCTTGCAGAAGGTGCACTCAAGGTGTCATCCAGTGCAGAGAACAGAAAATGTTCAAAACTGTCACCAGCAACGGGCGTTCCAGAATGTTCCTTCGGCTGATGACGTCTGTGTAGGCTTTGAGACGCACACTGGCGCAGCCATGGCGCGTGCGGGCCCATTTGCAAGCAAGGAAATTAACAACGCCCCCAGCATGCTGTTTGGATATCTCACGCCGGTATGATGATGAACTTTAAATTAAACCCCATTATTAAATTCTGCTATCTTGCGAACGTTGCTGTGGCCAAGAAAATAAGACTCTTGAATTGCAGGCCCTTACGAAATATTCATGCGACACAAGTCTGCTCTGGAGTGACCCTGGCAGATAAACTTTCGGGTTTTAACCCACATTGCAATGCATTGTGGGAAATGTAATCTCAGGGACGCAAGGTCCAGAGTGGATTGCTGTGGCGGTCTTCCAGCGTGTCGCAGAGATATCCTGCCAGAGTCCTGCTGAGCTGCTAGAAGCACTGACTGTCGGAAAACTCTTCTAACGAAGTCATGGGCCAGGGCGTCGCTGGGTGCACAGAGACGTGCCCTCTTAAAGAGCAACAGAGGGTTCTCTGTTCCCTGATAACAAGACACTCGGACCACCACAACTTTGAAAATATCAGAACAAAAAGATAAAAGTTAGCTGGGCAGTGGAATCAAGAGTCTGTGGCGTGCCTGCGAGGACGGTGAGCTGGAGGGGTGTGGGCGCCGAGGTACTGCCTGTATCTGGGCTGTAACCTGCCAGTTATTAGCTGGCACTGACAATACTTATCCTACGTGGAGCTCGGCCGTAGAAACCACAGCACCTCACATGATGTTATAGCAAGTGTTTACCTTGGTAACTGCTACCACCACAACCTTTCAAAGGCCAAGGACTCCATTTAGAGTTTGGAGGGGAAGGAAGATCCTCCAGCTCTCAAAGGAAACTCTAAAGGCCAGATTTAGAGTTTGGTGGACAGAATATTCCGTCACAACAGCAATGGAGCACCCTGTCTGCAAAACTCAGTCTGCCCAATCTTTAGTCTAGCGGACCGCCAGGTGACACCAACGCAGTGAAAATGTACTCTATAGGTGTCCGACTGTCTGCCATATTCAGAGAGGGTGGTCGAAAAACCTCTCTGACAGTAAAAAATAAAACATAAATACCTCCACAAGACGAGGCAACACACTCCCACAGTGTTGAGGCCATTCGTTTTTCTTTTTCCAAAAAGAAGTTCCTGATTTGGGAGTTTGTTTTGCAAAAGTAAATCTTTTAACAGTTTGGTGTAAGCATCTATCACCAATGGCAGACGCACACCATACTTTTAAATGTCTTTACATGAACCTGTGATGGTGGTTCATACAAACCCATAGAGTTGACTGCAGGGCTGGGGGTAAACTCTAAATTTGGTGGGGGAAGTGAACGCAGGGTGGTAAATGTAGAGTTCTCAACCAACTTGACTGCATTTACTTTGTCTGCCAAACCCTAAAAGGGGCCATAAATACAGAGAAGAGTTGACTGGCTACATTTTAACCACAATTGTCTGTCTTTGTTGGAGGAAATTCCGCTACTGGATTCTGCTCCCTACTTAGAGTTTTCTCCAGTACCCGCCAAACTCTAAATGAGGCCCTAAGACTTTACAACTACTTAACATCTATCCATGTATAACGAGGGTCACTGGAAATATGCGACTGTGCGGGTGTGGTATTTTTGCATAATTATAGATTTGCCACATAATCAATCTGCTGCACAATCTGAAGATTTTAACAAAAATATGTTTCTTGGTCAAACAGTTAGAAAATTACTAAAATCACATCAACATGTGTTGCGAGTAGTGTTAGGCCCTTTGAAAAGCTTGACTGGTCACCTTTCTGTTGCTTAATGCTATTTTTGAGTGCTAAACTGGAACTAATGAGGTGCAACCAATGTCCAGAAAGTGTTAACACGTGTAAAAATGACACAAAAACGACATTATAATTCCATAAAATGTTCTGCACTCCACCACATAAATTGCCTTTTCTTGCCGTATAATTTACTCAACCCTGCGGCATAATTTGGTCTCCCCTTCCACATTTGTCCTGTTTATAGCAGCACAAGCAAAAGCCAGAGCTGCTAGAGGACCAAGTGGTATAGAACAATTTACTTGTGTTATCCTTCCTGCGATTTGGCTAATGTGCAAGTGTCTTTTTAGATATTTAAGCACAAACTGATACCATAGCTGTGGTACATGGAGCGCAGAGATAAATGAGCACAATTATCGTCCTATATGGACTGCTGAGATTGGCTGAGCCAATCAGAACCCTTAGAATGCTGGCCCTAGCCTCTGCCTGCCTTCCAGTTTCAGTGAGAAGGTGAAGCAGGGACCTAGAGCTGACGGACAGGTGGCCTGTTTGGCTGAGATGGATGAGACTGCAGAGCTGGGCGTGTTAGTATCATCTTTGCCCACATATGGTGAGGTATTATCAGATGTTAATTGCGTTTAACCTCCTTATGCACCCTTGCCCTTTGCTACATCCTATAAGTCCGACGGGCAATTAACAGTGACTAACACCTTTGGCAAAGGTTAATGTTTAAGTAATGTTATGTTCATGTTATCATCACCAGCAAATTGCTAAGGTATGAGTGTATGTAAACGTATAAATGTGTTATTAATATTTTTATCATCAACGTAGGCCAGAGAGGTAGGATCTGTAGGAAAAATGTACACACATTAGTATTGTGATAAACAGAGGCCATAGCATTGGGTGTGTAGAGGAATAGAAGCACATGTTAGCATCAACACCCTAATGCAGGCCAGAGTGATAAAGTAGGCGGAGCTATAAACGCACGCTAAACACCCTGCACGCCAGGCTGAAATCGGCTCAGCCAATCAAAACGCAGAGACTGCTGGCACGGGCTACTGCTATGTGCCTGCATTGGAGGTTCAGTGAGGGTGTGATGCAGGGACACTGCAGCCAGGACAGATGGGAAGTGAGTCTAGACGGGCAGGCACAGACAGCCTTGTTGCCTTCCTGTTGTCGGGCATCAACAGATGTTAATTATCCTTCTTCTCTTTCCAGACCCTTGCAATCTTCTCTGGCCCATAACTGTAGGTGGGAGATGGACCTGTGGTAATGTCCTGAGCAGAAGACGATAACGCGCAAGCAATGTTATCACTTGCAAAGAGCAGAGTAACGGGGTATGTGGAAGACGATTAAAGCAAGTTGGTAATGTTATCACCAGATATGGTTATGGCATGAGAGATAAGGGAATATGTACATTCATTATTATTGTCATCACTACCTCATGCCAGGGTGATAGGGTGTGAAGAAAAATGCACACAAGAGTTAGAATTACATCATCAGAACGTGCAAGAGCAATAGGGTATGTAGAGGAATTCAAGAACAGGTTAATATTGTTACCACGAACACAAGCCACAACATGGTGTGTGAAGATAGCAGTGCCCTGTGGTGGAAGCTGAGACCTCTCCAGCCAATCAAATGCCTCAGACTGCTGCCACCAACAGCTGTTATTGGCCTAGATTCCAAGTCCACCCATCATGTGAACCAAGGACAGGCTTCTTCACCTGTAAAGGTGAGTGAGGCTGGTGCCAAGTCACTTGTTGCCAACATGTTAAACATTGAATGTTAATAGCCCCTATATAGCAGGCAATTAACAAGAGCTAAGACCTCCAGCAGAGCACAATAACACTGAAGTGATATTATCCTCCCTAGCAAAGGCCAAAGTAATGGGGTATAGGGAGGCCCATAGAAAAAGTTATTTATGGGGTTGTCAAAAACAAAATACCAGAACAGGTGCAAGTGTAGAGATAACTGCACAAGTTAATAATACTGTAATCACCAACACAGACCAGGGCAGTAGGGTATGCACACGTTAACACTCTCAGCATCCACAGAAGACAAGGCGATAGAACATGCAGCGGTGTCAAAGTTCATGTTATTAATATCACTGCCATTAACACCGGCCCGATAAGGCCCGTGGGTATGGGCCAGCACAAGATAATATTAGCCTCTCCGATAAAGGCCAGTCAGAGGGTATGCGCGCGCCGAAGAGCACTGGGTAGTCTCATCAAACACTCACAGAGCTCTCAAGTCGCCCGGGGCTATGGGAGCTCACCCAAGCCCAGCACTTTGTTGCTTTCTGGGCGTGTAGTTCTGGCCCAGTGAAGGTGATACACGAGGCTACAAGTTCCAGGATACAAGGGGAAAATCGAGACTAGATCAGATGCTCCAGCATGCACCTCAGACACGTGAATAAAATGATGTATATAAACATATGCATACTACTGATTGTTAAGGTGTTTACGCACGGGTTAATATCATCACCAACATAGGCTAGGTTGATATTGTATATGGGGACACGAGCAGGGTTAATTAAAGCAGGTTACCCACAATGCACAAATGCATGTATTTAGCAGGGAGCCCCCCTCAAGTTTCGTTATGCCACTGCCTCCAGGCAATAGACCACCAAGAGGCTCAATCGAAGTGACACTAGCGCTTAAAAAATGCCAACAGATAAATAAACACATCAAAATGAATACATAAACCTCCACGCGTTTTGGGGAGGACCACTCGACCAACAAGCCCTTTCTCCGATCCCCCCCGCTTTCATCCATTGTCCTCAGAGTAGCACAGGGTGGGTTGGCACAGGGGCGTAGCTACCAATATTGCAGCAGGTGTACTTGCACCGGGGCCCAGAGGTGAGAGAGGCCCTCTGCGCCACAATTACAGCTGTATTTTTTTTTATACAACAAAAAAGTCCTTAGTTGCATTAGGGCGCACGCCAGTCTGGCTCTGCCGCTCGGGGGGCGTAATGCGCCTCACAAAAATAAGAGAATGCGTATTGTTATCCACAACAGAGGCGTGGGCATACAGAACCACACGTTTTTAATGTCAACAAAACAACCGGGATGTAACTTCTACCTGACGTAGCGCAGCGCTGGGGCGAGGACATAACTCAATAAACAAAACAGGAGATTAGTGCTTTGGGAAGACCGGGGCTGAACTTAAAAAATTCGGGCATCTTCCGGGAATGTGCCCTTCCGGCTGCAGAGCTCCTCGAGCCGCCTTAGATAACGTGCACTTTTATTTGGTGAGGGCACGGCGACCCTGCCCGGTGACAGATCCTTAGAAGAGACACCAGGGGCGCAGCTCTCAAAGGTGCAGCAGGTGCAGTGGCACCCGGTCCACAGGCCTAACCTTGATTATTACTATATTTTGCTACATGCCCGTTGTGAGGGCTCCTTTTTGTTTTTCCTTCTTGCTCCAAAGCCCACGACACACTTGCTACGTCACTGAGCGTCCCTTAATTTAGGATGGAGCCTTGGAAAACTTCGGCACAAAGTGTCGCAATGTAAGAAAGCAGGTCACCTCCTTCACGCGGGCTGCGGCCCAGCGCGGCAGGGCCGCGAGGGGTTTTAATAAAATAATGTCTCTAATCCAGCCAGGCTATGCCAGGCGGAGCAAGAAGTGCCAGCTGTGTGCCCCGAGCACAAGCTGCAGCTCTCGGGACACACCTTCCAGAAACTGCACAACACACACATACACAATGAGCTGACATCAACCAGCCGCTAAACCCTGAACAAATTGCGAAAACAATCACTCAAGTGCGGAAACGCCCACAAACTGGTTCCGCGGCTCCGTCAGCAGGTTCGGGAGGCGCTGGACTACCAGGGCTGGGAGAGACCTTTTACCGCAGTGACTGACAGCTGTCAGAGGGGCCTCGTGAATAACGCCCACTTCTGGAAAGGAGGGTTGCACCCACGCTTTCCTATACCAAGCCCTTTACCAGATGAGCAGCAGCATTCAAAGCCCTCTCACAAAGCGCCTCGAGGCAGGTCCCAAGAATGAGCAGCTACACACGCATCGCGCAGTGTTTGGAGCAACCGTGGAAATGGGCATGTTCCTCCTCAAGTCCATGTTATGAAATGGTGATGTGCACTGTTGCTGGTTTATTTACAAATGTATGACGTCATAGAGGGGCAGATAGATAATAAACAGATAGGTAACGTGGCCGTGCAAACCGATGTGTGAATAGGCAGATAGAAGAACAGACAGACAGGTGGGCAGGCTAACAGTCACATTTCTCTCATCTACAATTTGCAGCTTCATTTCTTTTGCAAATTGCACTTTGCCGCATCCCAGTGATTCCACCTCCTTCAGAAAATTAACCCATTAGAGTCAAGCTCAGGCGGCCACCTGCGCCCGATGCAGTGCTCTGAAATCCAAACTACAAACACGCACCCAACTCCTCTCCCCTGAGACACCACAGTGTAATTCTGAGAACCTGCGCCACGTGCATTCTAAATGCAGACATTTCATTCACGGAATTCCCCTTGACCGCTTTCCGCTGTAAATTCCCCTCGCCTCCCCTCCCCCCCGAAATACCCCGACCCCTTCAATAAATACACAATTCTACAGTAAAGTTGAGCAAAATAAATAAGGTTCCGGTCATCCTTTACCTGCCTGAGAGATAGCCTGGTCCAGCCAGGGCAGCAGTAGCAAGCCGCACCAGAGGGCCACGGGGCCCACCCGAAGCTTCATCCTTCCAGGCCCGCGTTAGAACCAGTGCATACCCGGGAAAAGCAGCCTTGAGCCCTTTACAATATAGATATATATATATTGAAGGGTCAAATACGTTTAAACAGAAGACGACACTGTGAAATCCTGAAAAAGGGTCCAATGTGAGCATCAACAAATCCAGCTGAATAAAGTCCTTTGCTTCTTCTTTTCTGCGGTCGGACAGTTGAGAAAACTATGTTTCTATGAAAAGTGAAACATTGAAAAGCAAGAGGAAAATGGGAAAACGCCGACTGTGGTGAAAACAACGCGAATCGGGGCAGCGGGAGTAAGAGAAAAAGATTAAACGTCCGTACAGCGTGTGTCCCTGCTCCCCTGGGCACCAGCAGTAGACTGAAGTCCGATCCCTTTCACACACGCTTCATTCAAGGAAACTGTCCGCACCGCGTCTGATTGGCCGGGTTCTGGCGCGTCAGCAGCCAATCAGACCCCGTCAAACGTGCACGCATCCCGCTCCAAACTTTGCCCTGATTGAGAAACGTTGAAGCCTTTTAATTCTTTGTAAAGTGATGTTTTTTCACTCTTTCAAGTTGTACAACATTTTTGGCGGCGCCAGAATAATGTTCACCCACGGGAAGTTTTGTTTTGTTTTGCAGGGTGGTGCTCAGACAAAAGGTTTATTTTCTACCTATTAAGTGTAGGTAAAACCAGGCAGATTTTTTTTGTGTCTAGACCGTGCCTTTATCGGTAAAGACTTTAGACTTCTCAAATCTATGTAAAGTGATGTCTTTAATCTTTCTAGTTTTACAACATTTTTGGTAACGTTAGAAGAATGTTCCCCAACTGGAAGTGGAGCTTTCGTTTCAGCCACCATGTTTCTTTTCCTCCCAAAAGGTACAAATAATAAAGGCGGTGTTTTCAGTTTTAAACATTTTATAAACAAAAGTTGCATTTGGAATTTAGGTTCAAATAAAAGTTTTATTCCACTGGGTGCAAACCCTTTGCATTTTATACAAGGAACTGAAACGTTTATGTATTAATAATTATGTTGGATTAAATCAGCTGCTTTGTATTCATTTTGGGGAGCATCACAGATAAAAAAGTACTAACATAGATGTCGAAGCTGTCCTTTACTCCTCATAATTTGTTGACTAAATCTTTAGAGTTGTACAGACATCTTACCATGTGACTGGCTTGCAATCATACACATTCCCTGAGATAAATCACAAAAGGCTGTCTGTCCTTTACTCTTTTGATCACCCCTTATGCACTAGGAATTCGACAGGTGAGCACTGTCCTATCCTGTTATACTCCATATAATCAGGCAAATGTCCCAAAGAAAGAGAGAGTAGGGAGTAACTTATAGAGAACTTTACATAAGTTTCCAACCACACAGTCCTGGTACTATGTCCAGATCAGTAATGAACCAGCATACTTTCAGCCAGGCACGGCTCCTCTGAATGGGCGGAAGGAGGGCCCCTCCCACTCGCCAGCAGCAACCACTGCAAATCATTTTATAGGTTAAGGATAATAAACTCTGTTTATTATCCTTTGCATGTGAAAGGGGCGGGGCATTGAGGTGATGAGCTGAGGGGAGTGCACTGTGAACTCCTGTGCACTCCCCTCTGAGCGCATGTGTGTTTGGCTGGCTGTCTCAGCAGTGGCGGCCGGCAGCTTTAGGAGGAATGGGGGCAGGCGGGGCACACACACACACTCATTCTTTCACACACAGACACGCACATCCATTAACAACACTCATACCATTCAAACATGCACGCACACACCAAACATTCATTTTAAATCATCACACACACTCATTCTTTCACACACACACTGTAGGAAGTTGGCACTGTATGCACTATTTCAAAGTAAGGAATAGTATGCACAGAGTCCAAGGGTTCCCCTAAGAGGTAAGATAGTGGCAAAAAGAGATAATACTAACGCTCTATTTTGTGGTAGTGTGGTCGAGCAGTAGGCTTATCAAAGGAGTAGTGTTAAGCATTTGTTGTACATACTCAAGCAATAAATGAGGAACACACAATCAAAGACAATTCCAGGCCAATAGGTTTTTGTATAGATAAATATCTTTTCTTAGTTTATTTTAAGAACCACAGGTTAAAATTTTACATGTAATACTTCAAATGAAAGGTATTGCAGGTAGGTACTTTAGGAACTTTGAATAATCAAAATAGCATACACAGTTTTCATATAAATCACATATAGCTATTTTAAAACTAGACAGTGCAATTTTCACAGTTCCTAGGGGGAGTAAGAGTTTGTTAGCTTTTGCAGGTAAGTAAACCACCTACGGGGTTCAAGTTTGGGTCCAAGGTAGCCCACCGTTGGGGGTTCAGAGCAACCCCAAAGTTACCACACCAGCAGCTCAGGGCCGGTCAGGTGCAGAGGTCAAAGTGGTGCCCAAAACGCATAGGCTTCAATGGAGAAGGGGGTGCCCCGGTTCCAGTCTGCCAGCAGGTAAGTACCCGCGCCTTCGGAGGGCAGTCCAGGGGGGTTTTGTAGGGCACCGGGGGGGACACAAGTCAGCACAGAAAGTACAACCTCAGCAGCACGGGGGCGGCCGGGTGCAGTGTGCAAACACGCGTCGGGTTTTCAATAGGTTTCAATGCGAGACCAAGGGGTCTCTTCAGCGATGCAGGCAGGCAAGGGGGCGGCTCCTCGGGGGTAGCCACCACCTGGGCAAGGGAGAGGGCCTCCTGGGGGTCACTCCTGCACTGGAGTTCGGATCCTTCAGGTCCTGGGGGCTGCCGGTGCAGAGTCTTTACCATGCATCGGGATCTGAGGAACAGGCAGTCGCGGTCAGGGGGAGCCTCGGGATTCCCTCTGCAGGCGTCGCTTTGGGGGCTTAGAGGGGGCAACTCTGTCTATTCACGGTCTCGCAGTCGCTGGGGAGTCCTCCCTGAAGTGATTGTTCTCCACAAGTCGAGCCGGGGGCGTCGGGTGCAGAGTAGCAAGTCTCACGCTTCCAGCGGGAAACGCAAGTTGTTTTAAAGTTGCTCCTTTGTAACAAAGTTGCAGTCTTGGGTGAACAGAGCCGCTGTCCTCTGGAGTTTCTTGGTCCTTCTAGAGCAGGGCAGTCCTCTGATGATTCAGAGGTCGCTGGTCCCTGGGGAGAGCGTCGCTGGAGCAGTGTCTTTAGAAGTTGGGAGACAGGCCGGTAGAGCTGGGGCCAAAGCAGTTGGTGTCTCCGTCTTCTTCTGTAGGGTTTTTCAGCTTAGCAGTCCTCTTCTTCTTAGGTTGCAGGAATCTGAGTTCCTAGGTTCTGGGGAGCCCTTAAATACTAAATTTAAGGGCGTGTTTAGGTCTGGGGAGTTAGTAGCCAATGGCTACTAGCCCTGAGGGTGGGTACACCCTCTTTGTGCCTCCTCCCAAGGGGAAAGGGGCACATTCCTATCCCTACTGGGGGAATCCTCCATCTGCAAGATGGAGGATTTCTAAAAGTCAGAGTCACCTCAGCTCAGGACACCTTAGGGGCTGTCCTGACTGGCCAGTGACTCCTCCTTCTTTTTTCTTATTATCTCCTCCGGCCTTGCCGCCAAAAGTGGGGCCATGGCCGGAGGGGGCGGGCAACTCCACTAGCTGGAGTGCCCTGTGGTGCTGTAACAAAGGGGGTGAGCCTTTGAGGCTCACCACCAGGTGTTACAGTTCCTGCAGGGGGAGGTGTGAAGCACCTCCACCCAGTACAGGCTTTGTTACTAGCCACAGAGTGACAAAGACACTCTCCCCATGTGGCCAGCAACATGTCTCTAGTGTGGCAGGCTGCTAAAACCAGTCAGCCTACATGAATAGTCGGTTAAGGTTTCAGGGGGCACCTCTAAGGTGCCCTCTGGGGTGTATGTTACAATAAAATGTACACTGGCATCAGTGTGCATTTATTGTGCTGAGAAGTTTGATACCAAACTTCACAGTTTTCAGTGTAGCCATTATGGTGCTGTGGAGTTCGTGCATGACAGACTCCCAGACCATATACTCTTATGGCTACCCTGCACTTACAATGTCTAAGGTTTTGTTTAGACACTGTAGGGGCATAGTGCTCATGCACGTATGCCCTCACCTATGGTATAGTGCACCCTGCCTTAGGGCTGTAAGGCCTGCTAGAGGGGTGACTTATCTATACTGCATAGGCAGTGTGAGGTTGGCATGGCACCCTGAGGGGAGTGCCATGTCGACTTACTCGTTTTGTCCTCACTAGCACACACAAGCTGGCAAGCAGTGTGTCTGTGCTAAGTGAAGGGTCCCCAGGGTGGCATAAGACATGCTGCATCCCTTAAAGACCTTCCCTGGCATCAGGGCCCTTGGTACCAGGGGTACCAGTTACAAGGGACTTACCTGGATGCCAGGGTGTGCCAATTGTGGAAACAAAAGTACAGGTTAGGGAAAGAACACTGGTGCTGGGGCCTGGTTAGCATGCCTCAGCACACTTTCAAATCAAAACTTAGCATCAGCAAAGGCAAAAAGTCAGGGGGTAACCATGCGAAGGAGGCATTTCCTTACACAACCCCCCCCCAAACGAAAGAGGATGAGACTAACCTTTCCCAAGAGAGTCTTCATTTTCTAAGTCGAAGAACCTGGAAAGGCCATCTGCATTGGCATGGGCAGTCCCAGGTCTGTGTTCCACTATAAAGTCCATTCCCTGTAGGGAGATGGACCACCTCAACAGTTTTGGATTTTCACCTTCCATTTGCATCAGCAATCTGAGAGGTCTGTGGTCAGTTTGAACTACAAAGTGAGTACCAAAGAGGTATGGTCTCAGCTTCTTCAGGGACCAAACCAAAGCAAAGGCCTCCTTCTCAATGGCACTCCAACGCTGCTGCCTGGGGAGTAACCTCCTGCTAATGAAAGCAACAGGCTGGTCAAGGCCATCATAATTTGTTTGGGACAAAACTGCCCCTATCCCATGTTCAGAGGCATCTGTCTGCACAATGAACTGCTTGGAGTAATCTGGAGCTTTTAGAACTGGTGCTGTGCACATTGCTTGTTTCAGGGTGTCAAAGGCCTGTTGGCATTCTACAGTCCAGTTTACTTTCTTGGGCATTTTCTTGGAGGTAAGTTCTGTGAGGGCTGTCACTATGGATCCATATCCCTTCACAAACCTCCTGTAGTACCCAGTCAAGCCAAGGAATGCCCTGACTTGAGTCTGGGTTTTTGGAGCTGCCCAGTCCAGAATAGTCTGGATCTTAGGCTGGAGTGGCTGAACTTGGCCTCCACCTACAAGGTGTCCCAAGTAAACCACAGTTCCCTGCCCTATCTGGCATTTGGATGCCTTGATAGAGAGGCCTGCTGATTGCAGAGCCTTCAAAACCTTCTTCAGGTGGACCAGGTGATCCTGCCAGCTGGAGCTAAAGACAGCAATATCGTCAAGATAAGCTGCACTAAAGGACTCCAAACCAGCAAGGACTTGATTCACCAACCTTTGGAAGGTGGCAGGGGCATTCTTTAAACCAAAGGGCATAACAGTAAACTGATAATGCCCATCAGGTGTGGAGAATGCTGTCTTTTCTTTTGCTCCTGGTGCCATTTTGATTTGCCAGTACCCTGCAGTTAAGTCAAAGGTACTTAAGAATTTGGCAGCACCTAATTTATCAATCAGTTCATCAGCCCTTGGAATGGGATGGGCATCTGTCTTGGTGACAGAATTAAGTCCTCTGTAGTCCACACAAAACCTCATCTCTCTCTTTCCATCTTTGGTGTGAGGTTTGGGGACTAAGACCACTGGGCTAGCCCAGTGGCTGTCAGAGTGCTCAATTACTCCCAATTCCAGCATCTTGTGGACTTCCACCTTGATGCTTTCCTTAACTTGGTCAGACTGTCTGAATATTTTGTTTTTGACAGGCATGCTGTCTCCTGTGTCCACATCATGGGTACACAGGTGTGTCTGACCAGGGGTTAGGGAAAAGAGCTCAGCAAACTGTTGCAGGACCTTCCTACAATCAGATTGCTGTTGGCTAGAGAGGGTGTCTGAGTAGATCACTCCATCAACTGAGCCATCTTTAGGGTTTGTGGAGAGGAGATCAGGGAGAGGTTCACTCTCAGCTTCCTGGTCCTCATCTGTTACCATCAACAGATTCACATCAGCCCTCTCATGGAAGAGCTTAAGGCGGTTCACATGGATCACCCTCTTGGGGCTCCTGCTAGTGCCTAGGTCCACCAGGTAGGTGACCTGACTCTTCTTTTCTAGCACTGGGTAAGGGCCACTCCATTTGTCCTGAAGTGCCCTGGGAGCCACAGGCTCCAGAACCCAGACTTTCTGCCCTGGTTGAAATTCAACCATTGCAGCCTTTTGGTCATACCAAAACTTCTGGAGCTGTTGGCTGGCCTCAAAGTTTTTACTTGCCTTTTCCATGTACTCTGCCATCCTTGAACGTAGGCCAAGTACATAGTCCACTATATCTTGCTTAGGCTCATGAAGAGGTCTCTCCCAGCCTTCTTTCACAAGAGCTAGTGGTCCCCTTACAGGGTGGCCAAACAGAAATTCAAAGGGTGAGAACCCTACTCCCTTCTGAGGCACCTCTCTGTAAGCGAAAAGCGGACATGGCAAGAGGACATCCCATCTCCTTTTGAGTTTTTCAGGGAGCCCCATGATCATGCCTTTTAATGTCTTGTTGAATCTCTCAACAAGGCCATTAGTTTGTGGATGATATGGTGTGGTGAATTTGTAAGTCACCCCACACTCATTCCACATGTGTTTCAGGTATGCTGACATGAAGTTGGTACCTCTGTCAGACACCACCTCCTTAGGAAAGCCCACTCTGGTAAAAATATCAATGAGGGCCTTGGCTACTGCAGGGGCAGTAGTCGACCTAAGGGGAATTGCTGCAGGGTATCTAGTAGCATTATCCACTACTACTAGTATGTACATGTTCCCTGAGGCTGTGGGAGGTTCAAGTGGACCCACTATGTCCACACCCACTCTTTCAAAGGGGACTCCCACCACTGGAAGTGGAATGAGGGGGGCCTTTGGGTGTCCACCTGTCTTACTACTGGCTTGACAGGTGGTACAGGAGACCCAAAACTCCTTGACCTTCTGGGACATGTTGGGCCAATAGAAGTGGTTGATTAGTCTCTCCCACGTCTTGGTTTGTCCCAAATGCCCAGCAATAGGAATATCATGGGCTAAGGTCAGTATGAACTCCCTAAACTCCTGAGGCACTACCACCCTCCTAGTGGCACCAGGTTTGGGATCTCTTGCCTCAGTGTAAAGGAGTCCATCTTCCCAATAGACCCTATGTGTTCCAGTTTTCCTGCCATTGGACTCTTCAGCAGCTTGCTGCCTAAGGCCTTCAAGAGAGGGACAGGTTTCTTGCCCCTTACACAACTGCTCCCTTGAGGGCCCCCCTGGGCCTAAGAGCTCAACCTGATAAGGTTCTAACTCCTTAGGCTCAGTTCCCTCAGAGGGCAGAACTTCTTCCTGGGAAGAGAGGTTCTCTTTTTGTTGTTGTGTTGCAGCTGGTTTCCCAGTTGTCTTTCCTTTTCTCTTGGTAGGCTGGGCCCTTTTTCCAGGCTCCAACTCTACTTTTTCACCCTGAGCCTTGCACTGTGCCCTTGTCTTGACACACACCAGTTCAGGGATACCCAGCATGGCTGCATGGGTTTTCAATTCTACCTCAGCCCATGCTGAGGACTCCAGGTCATTTCCAAGCAAACAGTCTACTGGGATATTTGAGGAGACCACCACCTGTTGCAGGCCATTGACCCCTCCCCACTCTAAAGTTACCATAGCCATGGGATGTACTTTAGTCTGATTGTCAGCGTTGGTGACTGGATAAGTTTGTCCAGCCAGGTATTGACCAGGGGAAACCAGGTTCTCTGTCACCATGGTGACACTGGCACCTGTATCCCTCAGGCCTTCTACACTTGTCCCATTAATTAAGAGCTGCTGCCTGTATTTTTCCATGTTAGGAGGCCAGGCAGCCAATGTGGCTAAATCCACCCCACCCTCAGAGACTAATGTAGCTTCAGTGTGACTCCTGATTTGCTCTGGGCACACTGTTGATCCCACTTGGAGACTAGCCATTCCAGTGTTAGCTGGTGTGGAGTTAGAAGCGGTACTTTTCTTGGGACAGGCCTTGTCTCCAGTTTGGTGTCCAGGCTGATTATAGCTACGACACCAGGCCTTTTTGGGATCAAAGTTTTTACCCTTGTACCCAAAATTGTTTTGTGAAGAGGCTCTGGGCCCACCCTCCTGTGCAGGTTTTTGGGGCCTGTAGAAGACTCTTTACTATTTTTGTTTTTGGATGTCTCAACGCTCTTCCCCTGGGGAGGCTTTGTGACCCCTTTCTTTTGGTCCCCCCCTGTGGAAGTCTTGGTCACCCTAGTCTTGACCCAATGGTCTGCCTTCTTTCCCAATTCTTGTGGAGAAATTGGTCCTAGGTCTACCAGATGCTGATGCAGTTTATCATTTGAACAATTACTTAATAAGTGTTCTTTCACAAATAAATTGTACATCCCCTCATAATCATTTACATCACTGCCTTGAATCCAACCATCCAGTGTTTTCACTGAGAAGTCCACAAAATCAACCCAGGTCTGGCTCGAGGTTTTTTGAGCCCCCTTGAATCTAATTCTATACTCCTCAGTGGAGAATCCAAAGCCCTCAATCAGGGTTCCCTTCATGAGGTCATAAGATTCTGCATCTTTTCCAGAGAGTGTGAGGAGTCTATCCCTACACTTTCCAGTGAACATTTCCCAAAGGAGAGCACCCCAGTGGGATCTGTTTACTTTTCTGGTTGCACAAGCCCTCTCAAAAGCTGTGAACTATTTGGTGATGTCATCACCATCTTCATATTTAGTTACAATCACTTTTGGGATTTTCAACATGTCAGGAGAATCTCTGACCCTATTTATGTTGCTGCCACCATGGATGGGACCAAAACCCATCTCTTGTCTTTCCCTTTCTATGGCTAGGAGTTATCTCTCTAAAGCCAATCTTTTGGCCATCCTGGCTACCAGGAGGTCGTCTTCACTGAGGCTATCCTCAGTGATTGCAGAGGTGCTGGACCCTCATGTGAGGGAAGCAGCATCTCTGACTATTATAGTTGGAGTCAGGGTTTGAGGGACCCTGTTCTCCCTAAGTAGGACTGGAGGGGGTGAATTCTCCTCCAAGTCACTACCTTCATCCTCTGGGAGGTCATCCTCAGAGGGGTTGGCTTTTTCAAACTCTGCCAGCAGCTCCTGAAGCTGTTGTTTGGAGGGTCTTAAGCCAACTGGGATTTTCTTTATTTTGCAGAGAGACCTTAGCTCCCTCATCTTAAGATGGAGGTAAGGTGTGAGGTCGAGTTCCATCACATTCTCTTCTGCACTAGACATTATGTTTCTAAAAGTTGGAATACTTTTTAAGAATCTAAAACTATTTCTAGAACTTAATTCAAACTTTCACAAAACTTTTAAACTCTCAAAGAAATGCTAACAGGGACTAACACAAGGCCCTAGCAGGACTTTTAAAAATTTAGAAAAATAGCTAAAATTTCAAAAATCAGTTTCTAATGACAATTTTTGGAATTTAGTCGTGTGATCAGGTATTGGCTGAGTAGTCCAGCAAATGCAAAGTCTTGTACCCCACCGCTGATCCTCCAATGTAGGAGGTTGGCTTTGTATGCACTATTTCAAAGTAAGGAATAGTATGCACAGAGTCCAAGGGTTCCCCTTAGAGGTAAGATAGTGGCAAAAAGAGATAATACTAATGCTCTATTTTGTGGTAGTGTGGTCGAGCAGTAGGCTTATCAAAGGAGTAGTGTTAAGCATTTGTTGTACATACTCAAGCAATAAATGAGGAACACACACTCAAAGACAATTCCAGGCCAATAGGTTTTTGAATAGAAAAATATATTTTCTTAGTTTATTTTAAGAACCACAGGTTCAAATTTTACATGTAATACTTCAAATGAAAGGTATTGCAGGTAGGTACTTTAGGAACTTTGAATGATCAAAATAGCATACACAGTTTTCATATAAATCACATATAGCTATTTTAAAACTAGACAGTGCAATTTTCACAGTTCCTAGGGGGAGTAAGAGTTTGTTAGCTTTTGCAGGTAAGTAAACCACCTACGGGGTTAAAGTTTGGGTCCAAGTAGCCCACCATTGGGGGTTCAGAGCAACCCCAAAGTTACCACACCAGCAGCTCAGGGCCGGTCAGGTGTAGAGGTCAAAGTGGTGCCCAAAACGCATAGGCTTCAATGGAGAAGGGGGTGCCCCGGTTCCAGTCTGCCAGCAGGTAAGTACCAGCGCCTTCAGATGGCAGACCAGGGGGGTTTTGTAAGGCACCGGGGGGGACACAAGTCAGCACAGAAAGTACACCCTCAGCAGCACGGGGGCGGCCTGGTGCAGTGTGCAAACACGCGTCGGGTTTTCAATAGGTTTCAATGGGAGACCAAGGGGTCTCTTCAGTGATGCAGGCAGGCAAGGGGGGGGTCCTCGGGGTAGCCACCACCTGGGCAAGGGGGAGGGCCTCCTGGGGGTCACTCCTGCACTGGAGTTCGGATCCTTCAGGTCCTGGGGGCTGCGGGTGCAGAGACTTTACCAGGCGTCGGGATCTGAGGAACAGGTAGTCGCGGTCAGGGGGAGCCTCAGGATTCCCTCTGCAGGCGTCGCTGTGGGGGCTCAGGGGGGGCAACTCTGGCTACTCACGGTCTCGCAGTCGCCGGGGAGTCCTCCCTGAAGTGATTGTTCTCCACAAGTCGAGCCGGGGGCGTCGGGTGCAGAGTAGCAAGTCTCACGCTTCTGGCGGGAAACGCAAATTGTTTTAAAGTTGCTCCTTTGTAACAAAGTTGCAGTCTTGGGTGAACAGAGCCGCTGTCCTCGGGAGTTTCTTTGTCCTTCTAGAGCAGGGCAGTCCTCTGAGGATTCAGAGGTCGCTGGTCCCTGGGGAGAGTGTCGCTGGAGCAGTGTCTTTAGAAGTGGGGAGACAGGCCGTTAGAGCTGGGGCCTAAGCAGTTGGTGTCTCCGTCTTCTTCTGCAGGGTTTTTCAGCCTAGCAGTCCTCTTCTTCTTAGGTTGCAGGAATCTGAGTTCCTAGGTTCTGGGGAGCCCTTAAATACTAAATTTAAGGGCATGTTTAGGTCTGGGGGGTTAGTAGCCAATGGCTACTAGCCCTGAGGGTGGGTACACCCTCTTTGTGCCTCCTCCCAAGGGGAGGGGGCACATTCCTATCCCTATTGGGGGAATCCTCCATCTGCAAGATGGAGGATTTCTAAAAGTCAGAGTCACCTCAGCTCAGGACACCTTAGGGCAGAGGTCTCCAAACTTTTTGATGCTGCGCCCCCCGAGTTGAAAAATGAAAATCATTGGGCCCCCCTCAGAATTTTTCACAATTATTTTATAAACATGGCAATGTTTAAATATGTCTAAACCTATTTAAACATTTCAGTTAACTACTGTTACCTTTTTAAAGCTGCTAGAACATGCTTCTGCTTAAAAAAAGGCCTGTTATCTGTATAATATTTATTTTGGCCAGAGTCTGGGGCCCCCCCTGGGATCACTTCAGTCCCCCCTAGGGGGGCCCACCCCACAGTTTGAAGACCTCTGCCTTAGGGGCTGTCCTGACTGGCCAGTGACTCCTCCTTGTTTTTCTCATTATCTCCTCTGGCCTTGCCGCCAAAAGTGGGGCCGTGCCCGGAGGGGGTGGGCAACTCCACTAGCTGGAGTGCCCTGTGGTGCTGTAACAAAGGGGGTGAGCCTTTGAGGCTCACCGCCAGGTGTTACAGTTCCTGCAGGGGGAGGTGTGAAGCACCTCCACCCAGTACAGGCTTTGTTACTAGCCACAGAGTGACAAAGGCACTCTTCCCATGTGGCCAGCAACATGTCTCGAGTGTGGCAGGCTTCTAAAACCAGTCAGCCTACACGGATAGTCGGTTAAGGTTTCAGGGGGCACCTCTAAGGTGCCCTCTGGGGTGTATGTTACAATAAGATGTACACTGGCATCAGTGTGCATTTATTGTGCTGAGAAGTTTGATACCCAACTTCACAGTTTTCAGTGTAGCCATTATGGTGCTGTGGAGTTTGTGCATGACAGACTCCCAGACCATATACTCTTATGGCTGCCCTGCACTTACAATGTCTAAGGTTTTGTTTAGACACTGTAGGGGCATAGTGCTCATGCACTTATGCCCTCACCTATGGTATAGTGCACCCTGCCTTAGGGCTGTAAGGCCTGCTAGAGGGGTGACTTATCTATACTGCATAGGCAGTGTGAGGTTGGCATGGCACCCTGAGGGGAGTGCCATGTCGACTTACTCGTTTTGTCCTCACTAGCACACACAAGCTGGCAAGCAGTGTGTCTGTGCTAAGTGAGGGGTCCCCAGGGTGGCATAAGACATGCTGCATCCCTTAGAGACCTTCCCTGGCATCAGGGCCCTTGGTACCAGGGGTACCAGTTACAAGGGACTTACCTGGAGGCCAGGGTGTGCCAATTGTGGAAACAAAAGTACAGGTTAGGGAAAGAACACTGGTGCTGGGGCCTGGTTAGCATGCCTCAGCACACTTTCAAATCAAAACTTAGCATCAGCAAAGGCAAAAAGTCAGGGGGTAACCATGCAAAGGAGGCATTTCCTTACACACCCCCCCCCCAAACGAAAGAGGATGAGACTAACCTTTCCCAAGAGAGTCTTCATTTTCTAAGTCGAAGAACCTGGAAAGGCCATCTGCATTGGCATGGGCAGTCCCAGGTCTGTGTTCCACTATAAAGTCCATTCCCTGTAGGGAGATGGACCACCTCAACAGTTTTGGATTTTCAGCTTTCATTTGCATCAGCCATCTGAGAGGTCTGTGGTCAGTTTGAACTACAAAGTGAGTACCAAAGAGGTATGGTCTCAGCTTCTTCAGGGACCAAACCACAGCAAAGGCCTCCCTCTCAATGGCACTCCAACGCTGCTCCCTGTGGAGCAACCTCCTGCTAATGAAAGCAACAGGCTGGTCAAGGCCATCATCATTTGTTTGGGACAAAACTGCCCCTATCCCATGTTCAGAGGCATCTGTCTGCACAATGACCTGCTTGGAGTAATCTGGAGCTTTTAGAACTGGTGCTGTGCACATTGCTTGTTTCAGGGTGTCAAAGGCCTGTTGGCATTCTACAGTCCAGTTTACTTTCTTGGGCATTTTCTTGGAGGTAAGTTCTGTGAGGGCTGTCACTATGGATCCATATCCCTTCACAAACCTCCTGTAGTACCCAGTCAAGCCAAGGAATGCCCTGACTTGAGTCTGGGTTTTTGGAGCTGCCCAGTCCAGAATAGTCTGGATCTTAGGCTGGAGTGGCTGAACTTGGCCTCCACCTACAAGGTGTCCCAAGTAAACCACAGTTCCCTGCCCTATCTGGCATTTGGATGCCTTGATAGAGAGGCCTGCTGATTTCAGAGCCTTCAAAACCTTCTTCAGGTGGACCAGGTGATCCTGCCAGCTGGAGCTAAAGACAGCAATATCGTCAAGATAAGCTGCACTAAAGGACTCCAAACCAGCAAGGACTTGATTCACCAACCTTTGGAAGGTGGCAGGGGCATTCTTTAAACCAAAGGGCATAACAGTAAACTGATAAGGCCCATCAGGTGTGGAGAATGCTGTCTTTTCTTTTGCTCCTGGTGCCATTTTGATTTGCCTGTACCCTGCAGTTAAGTCAAAGGTACTTAAGAATTTGGCAGCACCTAATTTATCAATCAGTTAATCAGCCCTTGGAATGGGATGGGCATCTGTCTTGGTGACAGAATTAAGTCCTCTGTAGTCCACACAAAACCTCATCTCTCTCTTTCCATCTTTGGTGTGAGGTTTGGGGGCTAAGACTACTGGGCTAGCCCAGAGGCTGTCAGAGTGCTCAATTACTCCCAATTCCATCATCTTGTGGACTTCCACCTTGATGCTTTCCTTAACTTGGTCAGACTGTCTGAATATTTTGTTTTTGACAGGCATGCGGTCTCCTGTGTCCACATCATGGGTACACAGGTGTGTCTGACCAGGGGTGGGGAAAGAGCTCAGCAAACTGTTGCAGGACCTTCCTACAATCAGATTGCTGTTGGCTAGAGAGGGTGTCTGAGTAGATCACTCCATCAACTGAGCCATCTTTAGGGTTTGTGGAGAGGAGATCAGGGAGAGGTTCACTCTCAGCTTCCTGGTCCTCATCTGTTACCATCAACAGATTCACATCAGCCCTGTCATGGAAGAGCTTAAGGCGGTTCACATGGATCACCCTCTTGGGGCTCCTGCTAGTGCCTAGGTCCACCAGGTAGGTGACCTGACTCTTCTTTTCTAGCACTGGGTAAGGGCCACTCCATTTGTCCTGAAGTGCCCTGGGAGCCACAGGCTCTAGAACCCAGACTTTCTGCCCTGGTTGAAATTCAACCATTGCAGCCTTTTGGTCATACCAACATTTCTGGAGCTGTTGGGTGGCCTCAAGGTTTTTACTTGCCTTTTCCATGTACTCTGCCATCCTTGAACGTAGGCCAAGTACATAGTCCACTATATCTTGCTTAGGCTCATGAAGAGGTCTCTCCCAGCCTTCTTTCACAAGAGCTAGTGGTCCCCTTACAGTGTGGTCAAACAGAAGTTCAAAGGGTGAGAACCCTACTCCCTTCTGAGGCACCTCTCTGTAAGCGAAAAGCAGACATGGCAAGAGGACATCCCATCTCCTTTTGAGTTTTTCAGGGAGCCCCATGATCATGCCTTTTAATGTCTTGTTGAATCTCTCAACAAGGCCATTAGTTTGTGGATGGTATGGTGTGGTGAATTTGTAAGTCACCCCACACTCATTACACATGTGTTTCAGGTATGCTGACATGAAGTTGGTACCTCTGTCAGACACCACCTCCTTAGGAAAACCGACTCTGGTAAAAATATCAATGAGGGCCTTGGCTACTGCAGGGGCAGTAGTAGACCTAAGGGGAATTGCTTCAGGGTATCTAGTAGCATGATCCACTACTACTAGTATGTACATGTTCCATGAGGCTGTGGGAGGTTCAAGTGGACCCACTATGTCCACACCCACTCTTTCAAAGGGGACCCCCACCACTGGAAGTGGAATGAGGGGGGCCTTTGGGTGTCCATCTGTCTTACCACTGGCTTGACAGGTGGTACAGGAGACACAAAACTCCTTGACCTTCTGGGACATGTTGGGCCAATAGAAGTGGTTGACTAGTCTCTCTCACGTCTTGGTTTGTCCCAAATGCCCAGCAAGAGGAATATCATGGGCTAAGGTCAGTATCAACTCCCTAAACTCCTGAGGCACTACCACTGTCCTAGTGGCACCAGGTTTGGTATCTCTTGCCTCAGTGTAAAGGAGTCCATCTTCCCAATAGACCCTATGTGTTCCAGTTTTCTTGCCATTGGACTCTTCAGCAGCTTGCTGCCTAAGGCCTTCAAGAGAGGGACAGGGTTCTTGCCCCTTACACAACTGCTCCCTTGAGGGTCCCCCTGGGCCTAAGAGCTCAACCTGATAAGGTTCTAACTCCATAGGCTCAGTTCCCTCAGAGGGCAGAACTTCTTCCTGGGAAGAGAGGTTCTCTTTTTGTTGTTGTGTTGCAGCTGGTTTCCCAGTTGTCTTTCCTTTTCTCTTGGTAGGCTGGGCCCCTATTCCAGGTTCCAACTCTACTTTTTCACCCTGAGCCTTGCACTGTGCCCTTGTCTTGACACACACCAGTTCAGGGATACCCAGCATGGCTGCATGGGTTTTCAATTCTACCTCAGCCCATGCTGAGGACTCAAGGTCATTTCCAAGCAAACAGCCTACTGGGATATTTGAGGAGACCACCACCTGTTTCAGGCCATTGACCCCTCCCCACTCTAAAGTTACCATAGCCATGGGATGTACTTTAGTCTGATTGTCAGCGTTGGTGACTGGATAAGTTTGTCCAGCCAGGTATTGACCAGGAGAAACCAGTTTCTCTGTCACCATGGTGACACTGGCACCTGTATCCCTCAGGCCTTCTACACTTGTCCCATTAATTAAGAGTTGCTGCCTGTATTTTTGCATGTTAGGGGGCCAGGCAGCCAGTGTGGCTAAATCCACCCCACCCTCAGAGACTAATGTAGCTTCAGTGTGAACCCTGGTTTGCTCTGGGCACACTGTTGATCCCACTTGGAGACTGGTCATTCCAGTGTTAGCTGGAGTAGAGTTAGAAGTGGAACCTTTCTTGGGATAGGCCTTGTCTCCAGTTTGGTGTTCAGGCTGATTACAGCTACGACACCAGGCCGTTTTGGGTCAAAGTTTTTACCCTAATACCCAAAATTGGATTGTGAAGAGGCTATGGGCCCACCCTCCTGAGCAGGTTTTTGGGGCCCTGTAGAAGACTCTTTACTATTTTTACCTTTGGATGTCTCAACACTCTTCCCCTGGGGAGTCTTTGTGACCCCTTTCTTTTGGTCACCCCCTGTGGAAGTCTTGGTCACCCTAGTCTTGACCCAATGGTCCGCCTTCTTTCCCAATTCTTGGGGAGAAATTGGTCCTAGGTCTACCAGATGCTGATGCAGTTTATCATTTGAACAATTACTTAATAGGTGTTCTTTCACAAATAAATTGTACAGCCCATCATAATCATTTACACCACTGCCTTGAATCCAACCATCCAGTGTTTTCACTGAGTAGTCCACAAAATCAACCCAGGTCTGGCTCGAGGTTTTTTGAGCCCCCCTGAATCTATTTCTATACTCCTCAGTGGAGAATCCAAAGCCCTCAATCAGGGTTCCCTTCATGAGGTCATAAGATTCTGCATCTTTTCCAGAGAGTGTGAGGAGTCTATCCCTACACTTTCCAGTGAACATTTCCCAAAGGAGAGCACCCCAGTGAGATCTGTTTACTTTTCTGGTTGCACAAGCCCTCTCAAAAGCTGTGAACCATTTGGTGATGTCATCACGATCTTCATATTTAGTTACAATCCCTTTTGGGATTTTCAACATGTCAGGAGAATCTCTGACTCTATTTATGTTGCTGCCACCATGGATGGGATCAAAACCCATCTCTTGTCTTTCCCTTTCTATGGCTAGGAGCTGTCTCTCTAAAGCCAATCTTTTGGCCATCCTGGCTAACAGGAGGTCATCTTCACTGAGGCTATGCTCAGTGATTGCAGAGGTGCTGGACCCTCCTGTGAGGGAAGCAGCATCTCTGACTATTATAGTTAGAGTCAGGGTTTGAGGGACCCTGTTCTCCCTAAGTAGGACTGGAGGGGGGGAATTCTCCTCCAAGTCACTACCTTCATCCTCTGGGAGGTCATCCTCAGAGGGGTTGGCTTTTTCAAACTCTGCCAGCAGCTCCTGGAGCTGTTGTTTGGAGGGTCTTGAGCCTACTGGGATTTTCTTTATTTTGCAGAGAGACCTTAGCTCCCTCATCTTAAGATGGAGGTAAGGTGTGAGGTCGAGTTCCATCACATTCTCTTCTGCACTAGACATTATGGGGGTCATTACAACATTGGCGGTATAAGGCGCTTACCGCCGTGCAGAAGACCGCCAATACACCGCCGCGGCCGCGGTAGACCGCCACAGCTATTATGACACACATCACGGAATCCGCCGAAATTCAGACACCCACACAATACCGCCACACCAAAGGTCAGCGAGAAACTGGCATAAACACATCCTCCACCTCCACGCCAACAGAAACACGCCCATGCCATTACGACCCACGAATCCACGCGGCTGTCTTTCATCCGCGGTATTCCATTGGCGGTACACACCGCCGTGCTCAAAATACACACACATCTCCAAAACACCGCCACATTGGACAATTTGAAATACACACACCTGACACACATACACACACCACTCCCACACACCCAATACTACATAAAACACATACCCACATCACCCACAAACCCCTACTACCAAAAATTCAGAGAGAAGGCCAGAGAGACAGCACAGAACAGACAACCTCATCACACAGAGGCACACAACGCCATCATCCATGCAACATCCAAGCACAAAACACCACATACCACTACACTCACCACACTCATCAACACATACACCACCCCGCACATCACCTACACCATCCCATGTCACGCCATAGACACCCCCGCTTCTCCGAGGAGGAGCTCAGAGTCATGGTGGAGGAAATCATCCGGGTAGAGCCACAGCTATTTGGCTCATAGGTACAGCACACATCCATAGCCAGGAAGATGGAGCTATGGCAAAGAATCGTGGACAGGGTCAACGCTGTGGGACAGCACCCAAGAAATAGGGAGGACATCAGGAAGAGGTGGAACGACCTACGGGGGAAGGTGCGTTCCACGGTATACAGGCACCACATCGCGGTACAGCGGACTGGCGGCGGACCCCCACCTTCTCCCCCACAACTAACAACATGGGAGGAGCAAGTCTTGTCCATCTTGCATCCTGAGGGCCTCGGAGGAGTCGTTGGAGGAACGGACACTGGTAAGTCTAATCTTAACCATAATACCCCCCACCCTACCTGCATGATATCACACACCCCCACCATCACACCCTCCCCTATCACCCCAAATCCTCACCTATCTACCCATGACACCAACCACCCATCCCAACCCCAAGACCTGCATGACATAACTAAGCATGGACACCCATCACCAAAGCATGCCACTGCACAGACCCACAACACCCCCCAACCATAAGCACACAAGCCCCCACAAAGGAATGCCTGCACTGGGGTTTACGAACACCCAACCATTGCACTCCATGAAACACACACATGCAATAATCATGTACTTATACCCCCGCAGGAACCCGAAGGAACGTCACCACACCAGAGGGTCCAGACAACACCACTCCACCCCCAGAAGAGGCCCACAGTGACGACAGCAGCTCTGCCCCACTGGATCTTGATGACCAGGCCGGACCATCGTGGGCCTCAGGACAGTCGGTTCCCCTTGCCCAGCCACAGCCCAACACCGAGCTTACACCCTCTGGTAACACCAGCACAGCACCCACCCAGCGGGCCCAAACCTCTCTACCCAGGACAGGTCAATCAGCGGTGTGTCCACCACTACAGGGCACCCAGGCGAACCCACCACCCCAACAACAACAGGGACCTGGGGGCAGTGGTAGTGGGCACACGGTCCAGGGGACGGAGGCACAGGAACACAGGGGAACTGGGAGGGCTGCTGTGCGACAGAGGGAGGACAGGCCAAGGGAACCAACTCTCAACGAGGCCCTCTCCTCCATCATGGGAGCATACCACCACTCCCAGGAGACGATGGCCACGGTCCTGGACAAGTTGCAGGAGACCCTGCGTCTGCAGGAGGAACAATGTTTGGGGTTCAGGGAGGAGCTCAGGACCATCGGCTCCACCCTGGGCACCATCGTAGGGGTGCTGACGGACATTCAAAAGACCTTGAGGGACACCGTGGCGCTCCAAGGGGCCCCTGACACTAGCCACGAGGATGAAATGCCCACCACCTCCGCCGGCGCTAGTGGACAGGACGCCCCGCCACAGGACCAACACACCAGCACCCCATCCCCTGCAGACAGACAACCACCACGCAAGCGGGCCCTGAGATCCAGGAACAGGACAGAGCAAGATGGCAAGACCCCCACCAGGAAATAAGACCATCCTGATTGTCCCCCCACTGTCCCTCTTTGTTACCCTGTCCAAATCGGAACTGACCTAGCTCCACTTCCAATGCCCAGATGTGCAATGTACCTGTGAGACTAATAGACTGGACTCTGCCATGGACATTACTCCACCATCACCCATCACCAGTTTACAACCCCCCTTAATTTTTTAAGCACTTAAATAAACACCCTTGAAACACTAAAAACAAATGGAGTCAGACTATGATTTGTAAATCTGTATTATAAATTACAGTTTCATAATGGGTTACCCATTGGAAGGCTAACATACCTATGTCACACATCACAAGCCCTTCAAGGATGCAAACAGTTGGCACGTAGGTTACCACACTTGTGAAACTGAAATGGAAGGGTACAACTCAATTAACAAATAGTGAGTGAAATGTAGGTACAGGATAGAGGTAGATGTGTGAAAGTTAATGTAATGGTAAAAATGAAAATGTTCTCACCTGTGTGTCACTGGAAATATTGCTGTATGACTGACTCCCTGTTGTCGTTGTCTTCTTCCTCAGCTTCATCCTCATCACTGTCCACAGGCTCCACAGACTCCAAAGCTGCCACAACACCGTCATCTGGATCATCCTCCTGCAGAAAAGGCACCTGGCGTCGCAATGCCAAGTTATGGAGCATGGAATAGGCGATGATGATGTTGCACACCTTCTTCGGTGAGTAGAATAGGGACCCACCTGTCATATGGAGGCACCGGAACCTGGCCTTAAGGAGGCCGAAGGTGCGTTCGATAACCCTCCTAGTCCGCACATGGGCCTCATTGTAGCGTTTCTCTGCCCTGGTCCTGGGATTCCTCACTGGGGTCAATAGCCAGGAAAGGTTGGGGTAATCAGAGTCCCCCAATAGCCATACACGGTGCCTCTGGAGTTCACCCATCATATCAGGGATGCTGCTATTCTGCAGGATGTAGACGTCATGCACTGAGCCAGGGAACATAGCATTTACCTGTGAGATGTACTGGTCTGCCAAACAGACCATCTGGACATTCATTGAATGATAACTCTTCCTGTTCCTATACACCTGTTCAGTCCTGCGGGGGGGACCAGAGCTACATGGGTCCCATCAATGGCACCTATGACGTTAGGGATATGTCCAAGGGCATAGAAGTCACCTTTCACTGTAGGCAAATCCTCCACCTGAGGGAATATGATGTATCTCCTTACATGTTTCAGCAGGGCAGACAACACTCTGGACAACACGTTGGAAAACATAGGCTGGGAAATCCCTGATGCCATGGCCACTGTTGTTTGAAATGACCCACTTGCAAGGAAATGGAGCACTGATAGCATCTGCACGTCAGGGGGGATTCCAGTCGGATGGCGGATTGGTGACATCAGGTCTGGCTCCAACTGGGTACATAGTTCCTGGATTTTAGCACAGTCAAACCGGTAGGTCACGATTAAATGTCTCTCTTCCATTGTCAACAGGTCCACCAGCGGTCGGTACACCAGAGGATTCCGCCATCTTCTCATATGTCCCAGCTGACGGTGCCTAAGAAGGACAACAGCGAAGAACCAGTCACTATTCCTCCAGGTATGTACCCACAGTTACACACAAGACTACAGCAGACACAAAACCCTTCCTGTATGTGTGTTGAGTGTAGGCCTCAGTATGTGTGACGCAGTTAAAAATGAATCCATTTGGGCCCCTGAAATGGCGGCTGCCTGACTTCTAAACTGGGACAATGGGATTGTGGGGTAACAGCGTTGGCATTGCACACCGTCGTGGTAGGCGGTCGTAGACCACGGCGCAATGCTGCATTGGTTAACATTGGACCCTATGGGTCCCAGGAGCCAATGAACAGGTGCGCCGGCGGTGATGATGCGCCCCGCCGCGGACGTCACCGCCGCGGACGTCACCGCCGCGGACGTCACCGCCGCGGATGTCACCACCATTTTCTATCTGTTCAACCACTAGATACCTGACCTTCAACAGGAGAGGACCTACACTGCTAGTGCTGCTGTGACCTCGGTCTGGAAGCGACGATGGCTGCTGCATCTGGGGAAAGGGCCCCTGCCTTCACTGCACAAGAGTTGGAGAAACTTGTGGATGGGGTCCTCCCCCAGTACATGCTACTCTACGTCCTCTAGACCAACAGGTTAGTACACAGGGAGCACGTTGTAGGGGCTAGGCCTGGGTGGGCAGGGCTGGGTGGAAGAGGGAAGGGGGCAGAAGTCATACTACAGTAAAGCATGGGAATAAATGGGCCACATGGTCAGAGTAGGGAGGGGGCCACTCACATTGATGGTGCAGTTGGTAATGACTGTTCCTCTTTCCTTGTGCATGTCATGTAGGTCAGCGCCCACCAGAAGAGGGACATTTGGCGTGCCATCGCCAACGAGATCCGGACCCTGGGGGCCCACGAGAGACGGGGCACCCACTGCCGTAAGAGATGGGAGGACATTCGCCGCTGCAGCAAGAAGACGGCGGAGGCTCAGCTGGGGATGGCCTCCCAACATGGGAGGGGTGCCCGTCGTACCATGACCCCCTGATGTTCTGGATCCTGGCGGTGGCCTACCCGGAGTTGGATGGGCGTTTAAGGACATCACAGCAGACACAAGGGGGTGAGTACACTCTCATTCTGCGGACTTTGCGTGCAGTGGAGGGGTCTGGGTGGGGGAGGTGGGCTCTGGGTGTCCCTAGGCCAGGGCGAGTTTGGTAGGCAAGGCCCCTCCGTAATGTAGGCCATGCGGCACTCTACCCCACCTCAGTAAATTATCAAGTTGAGGTATAGTTGCCCCTGTGGCATCCATGTGCGCAGATTTCCACCAATGCCATGTAGGCCATATCCCAGAAATTGCATGTGCAGAGGGCAGGAGCGTGGCGTTGTGCATGGGGCTGCTGCGTCTGTCTTGTCCGCCAACGGTAGCGGTATGCCATGCACTAAAACTCTCTTTGTTCTGTCACCCCCCCCTTTTCCTGCTCTCCCTGTCCTTTTGTACATCAGCATCAACAGGCGGAGGTGCAGTGGCACCGGAGCACGAGGGAGCTGCATCCCACATGGCCATGGAGGTCCACACCACAGACTCTGAATACACCAGTGAGACGGAGGGCGAGGGGAGCTTCACGTCGGCCACCGGATCACCAACCAGCGACACAGACTCGTCCGCCGATGTGAGCACCCCTGTGGTGGCGGCACCATCTGTGCGCCCCACTTCTACAGGTACAGCCGCCACCCCCACTACCAGCACCGCCCTCCCAGCAGCCCCCTCAGCATTCGCCCCGTGCCCGCTCACCCAGGAGGGTGGGCATCACCTTCGCCCCAGGCACCTCAGGCCCTGCCCCAGTCACCCCTGCTGCCCTCAGTGAGGAGGCCATTGACCTCCTCAGGTCACTCACTGTTGGGCAGTCTAGCATTGTGAATGCAATCCAGGGTGTAGAAAGGGCGTTGCAACATGGTAATGCATTCCTGGAGGGAATTCATTCTGGTCAGGCTGTCCTTCAGCGAGCCCTGCAATCTCTGGCCTCAGCACTGATGGCAGCAATTGTCCCTGTATCCAGCCTCCCCCCTCCAACTTCCTCCACCCAGACCCAATCCCCTGTACCCCAGCCCAACCCAAGCACACCTACAGACCAGCATGCACACAAGTCAACACCCAAAAGTAGCTCAGGCAAACATAGGCACCACACATCCCACAGGCACTCACACAAGCATCACACCCATACAGACACAGCAACATCCACTGTCTCCACTGTGTCCCCCTCCTCCTCTTCTCCCTCCTCCCTCCCAGTCTCGTCTACACACACACCTGCATGCACCACATCTACAGGCACTAGGACTCGCACCAGGACACCCAGCACCACACGCCGCTCACCTGCACTCACCACCTCCACTGCCAGTGGACGACGGGACCGTGTCAAGACTCCTGGTGGGACAACAAGTGAAATGGGATCGAAGGCGATTGGTGAGTCAGCTGTAACTCCAAAAAAGGTGGGGAAGGTCCTGAGGAAGTTTGCCCAGCCTGTTGTGAGTGTCACGGCGGAGAAGTTCACCATCATTTCCGGCGGTCCAGACACAACCGCCAGCACCGTCGTCACTGGTCCAGAGCCCACCGCCAGAGTCAGTGCCCAGGAGGGCCCAAGTATTGTAATGGGTCCAGAGCACACCGCCAGAGTCAGTGCCCAGGAGGGCCCAAGTATCGAAACGGGTCCAGAGCCCACCGCCAGAGTCAGTGCCCAGGAGGGCCCAAGTATCGTAATGGGTCCAGAGCACACCGCCAGAGTCAGTGCCCAGGAGGGCCCAAGTATCGTAACGGGTACAGAGCCCACCGCCAGAGTCAGTGCCCAGGAGGGCCCAAGTATCGTCACTGGTCCAGAGACCACCGCACAAGACACAGCCCAAGAGGGCCCAAGTATCGTCACTGGTCCAGAGACCACCGCACAAGACACAGCCCAGGCGGGGCCAGGATGCCACAGCCCCGCTGGGCAATGATGGAACGTCATGCCACACACCAATGTCCAGTATGGAGATCGTCATGCCACACACCAATGTCCAGTGGGGAGATCGTCATGCCACACACCAATGTCCGTATCAGAACCGCCATGTCAAAGCACCGCTGAACAGTCCAGAACCGCCATGGCAAAGCACCGCTGAACAGGTCAAAGACCGCCATTTCAAAGCACTGCTGAACAGTCCCGAACCACCATGGCAAAGCACCGCTGAACAGGGCAAAGACCGCCATGGCAAAGCACCGCTGAACAGGGCAAAGACCGCCATGGCAAAGCACCGCTGAACAGTCCAGAGACTGCCATGGCAAAGCACCGCTGAACAGGGCAAAGACCGCCATGGCAAACCACCGCTGAACAGGGCAAAGACCGCCATGGCAAAGCACTGCTGAACAGTCCAGAACCGCCATGGCAAAGCACCGCTGAACAGGGCAAAGACCGCCATGGCAAAGCACTGCTGAACAGGGCAAAGACCGCCATGTCAAAGCACCGCTGAACAGTCCAGAGACCGCCATGGCAAAGCACCGCAGAACAGTCCAGAACCGCCATGGCAAAGCACAGCTGAACAGTCCAGAACCGCCATGGCAAAGCACCGCTGAACAGTCCAGAGACCGCCATGGCAAAGCACCGCTGAACAGGGCAATGCACCGGGTAGGAATGAATGGCCCACCACATCAGGCATCCTTATCCCATGTGCAGCTGGGACAGTGACAGGACACTACCTTTCACGGGGAGGCTCATCCAGTCTGGGCACCAGTCACCCCCCAGTACCAGTATGGACCTGCATCGACTTGAGAGACTGTGGCTTTGCACTCCCCAGGATGGTACAGTGGGCAAGCCAGCCACTGTATAGACTTGAGAGACTGTGGCTTTGCACTCCCCAGGATTGAACAGTGGGCAAGCCACCCACTGTAGAGACTTGAGAGACTGTGGCTTTGCACTCCCCAGGATACATCAATGGGCATGGAGCCCTGTCGTGGATCTGGCTTTGCATTCATCTGGCTGAGGTGCCCCCCACTTCCCTTCCCCCTGAGGTGCCTGTAGTGTTTCTATCTGATGCCCCGGCAGTGTTCTCTCGGATTTTGGTCAGGTATCTATTGTGGGCCTCGCCCATGCATTTATGGACTGTTTGTGCACGGACATTGTTGTGTACATATCTGCAATACTTCTCGGATTATTTATGTAAATATGAGTGATTTTGGAATACATATATTTGTATATTTTTGTATGACATGTAAATTGGCACATTATAATGTTTGCCCGAAATTCGCATTGTCTTTGCATTCTTCCGGGGGGATTGTGGGGTTGTTACTGTTCTTTTTGTGACTGCATTGGTGTGTATGTTGTACTATGCGAGGGTGGGGGTGTTTGGTGGGTGTCCCCCTAACTTTTGCCTCCCCCCTCCCCCGTGTCGTAGGTGCAGTACTCACCGGTATCTTTTGCGCCTACGTCGCTGTTGGTCGTGAAGGAGCAGAAAGACAAGGGCAGGTAGTATTTGGAGTTCTGGGTCCATGGAGTCGTCGTTCCTCGTGGGATGTGTAGAAGGTGAGCGTTTTCCCATAGCAAAAGCTGTTTCCGCCGTGTTTTTATCCACAGTGAATCCACCCCAGAAAAGGTGGCAGATTGGCCTGTTGTGATACTGTGGGCGGTACATTGTCTCCCGCCTGTCTGTTGGCGGTGACCGCCGTGCTGCTTGTCTGTACCGCCGTGGCGGGCGGGTGTGTATTAAAGTGGCTGCTTCGTTGGCGGTTTCCGCCAGGGTCATAATTCCCTTTTTTTGTCCGTCTGACTGTTTGCGGTATTACCGCATCTTTAACACCGTCCGCCAGGGTTGTCTATGTTTATAAAAGTTGGAATACTTTTTAAGAATCTAAAACTATTTCTAGAACTTAATTCAAACTTTCACAAAACTTTTTAACTCTAAAAGAAATTGTACAGGGACTAACACAAGGCCCTAGCAGGACTTTTAAAAATTTAGAAAAATAGCTCAAATTTCAAAAATCAGTTTCTAATGACAATATTTGGAATTTAGTTGTGTGATCAGTTATTGGCTGAGTAGTCCAGCAAATGCAAAGTCTTCTACCCCACCGCTGATCCACCAATGTAGGAGGTTGGCTCTGTATGCACTATTTCAAGTAAGTATGCACAGAGTCCAAGGGTTCCCCTTAGAGGTAAGATAGTGGCAAAAAGAGATAATACTAATGCTCTATTTTGTGGTAGTGTGGTCGAGCAGTAGGCTTATCAAAGGAGTAGTGTTAAGCATTTGTTGTACATACTCAAGCAATAAATGAGGAACACGCACTCAATTCCAGGCCAATAGGTTTTTGTATAGAAAAATATTTTTTCTTAGTTTATTTTAAGAACCACAGGTTCAAATTTTACATGTAATACTTCAAATGAAAGGTATTGCAGGTAGGTACTTTAGGAACTTTGAATAATCAAAATAGCATACACAGTTTTCATATAAATCACATATAGCTATTTTAAAACTAGACAGTGCAATTTTCACAGTTCCTAGGGGGAGTAAGAGTTTGTTAGCTTTTGCAGGTAAGTAAACCACCTACGGGGTTCAAGTTTGGGTCCAAGGTAGCCCACCGTTGGGGTTCAGAGCAACCCCAAAGTTACCACACCAGCAGCTCAGGGCCGGTCAGGTGTAGAGGTCAAAGTGGTGCCCAAAACGCATAGGCTTCAATGGAGAAGGGGGTGCCCTGGTTCCAGTCTGCCAGCAGGTAAGTACCCGGGCCTTCGGAGGGCAGACCAGGGGGGTTTTATAGGGCACCGGGGGGGACACAAGTCAGCACAGAAAGTACACCCTCAGCAGCACGGGGGCGGCCGGGTGCAGTGTGCAAACCCGCGTCGGGTTTTCAATAGGTTTCAATGGGAGACCAAGTGCTCTCTTCAGTGATGCAGGCAGGCAAGGGGGGGTAGCCACCACCTGGGCAAGGGAGAGACCTGGGGGTCACTTCTGCACTGGAGTTCGGATCCTTCAGGTCCTGGGGGCTGCGGGTGCAGAGTCTTTACCAGGCGTCGGGATCTGAGGAACAGGCAGTCGCGGTCAGGGGGAGCCTCGGGATTCCCTCTGCAGGCGTCGCTGTGGGGGCTCGGGGGGGCAACTCTGGCTACTCACGGTCTCGCAGTCGCCGGGGAGTCCTCCCTGAAGTGATTGTTCTCCACAAGTCGAGCCGGGGGCGTCGGGTGCAGAGTAGCAAGTCTCACGCTTCCAGCGGGAAACGCAAGTTGTTTTAAAGTTGCTCCTTTGTAACAAAGTTGCAGTCTTGGGTGAACAGAGCCGCTGTCCTCGGGAGTTTCTTGGTCCTTCTAGAGCAGGGTAGTCCTCTGAGGATTCAGAGGTCGCTGGTCCCTGGGGAGAGCGTCGCTGGAGCAGTGTCTTTAGAAGTGGAGAGACAGGCCGGTAGAGCTGGGGCCAAAGCAGTTGGTGTCTCCGTCTTCTTCTGCAGGGTTTTTCAGCTTAGCAGTCCTCTTCTTCTTAGGTTGCAGGAATCTGAGTTCCTAGGTTCTGGGGAGCCCTTAAATACTAAATTTAAGGGCGTGTTTAGGTCTGGGGGGTTAGTAGCCAATGGCTACTAGCCCTGAGGGTGGGTACACCCTCTTTGTGCCTCCTCCCAAGGGGAGGGGGGCACATTCCTATCCCTTTTGGGGGAATCCTCCATCTGCAAGATGGAGGATTTCTAAAAGTCAGAGTCACCTCAGCTCAGGACACCTTAGGGGCTGTCCTGACTGGCCAGTGACTCCTCCTTGTTTTTCTCATTATCTCCTCCGGCCTTGCCGCCAAAAGTGGGGCCGTGGCCGGAGGGGGCGGGCAACTCCACTAGCTGGAGTGCCCTGTGGTGCTGTAACAAAGGGGGTGAGCCTTTGAGGCTCACCGCCAGGTGTTACAGTTCCTGCAGGGGGAGGTGTGAAGCACCTCCACCCAGTACAGGCTTTGTTACTAGCCACAGAGTGACAAAGACACTCTCCCCATGTGGCCAGCAACATGTTTCTAGTGTGGCAGGCTGCTAAAACCAGTCAGCCTACACAAATAGTCGGTTAAGGTTTCAGGGGGCACCTCTAAGGTGTCCTCTGGGGTGTATGTTACAATAAAATGTACACTGGCATCAGTGTGCATTTATTGTGCTGAGAAGTTTGATACCAAACTTCACAGTTTTCAGTGTAGCCATTATGGTGCTGTGGAGTTCGTGCATGACAGATTCCCAGACCATATACTCTTATGGCTACCCTGCACTTACAATGTCTAAGGTTTTGTTTAGACACTGTAGGGGCATAGTGCTCATGCACTTATGCCCTCACCTATGGTATAGTGCACCCTGCCTTAGGGCTGTAAGGCCTGTTAGAGGGGTGACTTATCTATACTGCATAGGCAGTGTGAGGTTGGCATGGCACCCTGAGGGGAGTGCCATGTCGACTTACTCGTTTTGTCCTCACTAGCACACAAGCTGGCAAGCAGTGTGTCTGTGCTAAGTGAGGGGTCCCCAGGGTGGCATAAGACATGCTGCATCCCTTAGAGACCTTCCCTGGCATCAGGGCCCTTGGTACCAGGGGTACCAGTTACAAGGGACTTACCTGGATGCCAGGGTGTGCCAATTGTGGAAACAAAAGTACAGGTTAGGGAAAGAACACTGTTGCTGGGGCCTGGTTAGCAGGCCTCAGCACACTTTCAAATCAAAACTTAGCATCAGCAAAGGCAAAAAGTCAGGGGGTAACCATGCCAAGGAGGCATTTCCTTACACACACGCACATCCATTAACAACATTCATAGCATTCAAACATGCACGCACGCACCAAACATTCAATTTGAAACATCACACACATACACACACACACACTTACTTTCGGCCTCCAGGTCCCAGGAGGGTTGGGACTGCTGCCTTCCCTCATTGGCTGACCTTAGGTCAGCCAATGAGGGAAGGCAGCAGTCCCAGCCTCGTCACAGAGTGGGATGGGGTCAGTGAGACTGCTGACCCCACCCCAGTCTGTGACGGAGTGACACTGATTGACACTCGCCCTGGGCACTTCAGGGCTTAAACTGAAGCGCCCAGGTAGAGTGTCAATTGGTGATGCTTTCCTCGTCACACAGGGGAGGGCCTCGAGGCACCTTTGCTGGGCAGAGGAGGTCACGCCCATAGGAGCTATGATCTCCTCAGCCCAGCAAAGTTCAACTCAGGCAGCCAGGAGTCTGCGCAAATCGCGCATGTCTGCTCCTGGCTGCCTGACCTGAACATGAAGAGTGTCTGTCAGGCTGACCTTTGTTCAGCCTGACAGACACTCTTCATGGGGGGCAAAAGATGGGGGGGCGTAGCCCCTCCGCCCTAAAGAACGGGATGCCACTGTGTCTCAGGTCAGCCAAGCACACAAGCACAATGCGCACAGGCTCCCAGTCTGCTTGGTAGCGCCCTTGCTGGGCCCTCCCAGCCAATCCTGATGCCGCTCAGGATTGGGCACAGGGCAGGCTGGGAGCCTGTGCCTGCAGCAGCAACGGGAGAGGGGTGGCGCAGGAGCAAAGCAGGTAAGTGATTTTTTATTGATTTTTTAATTAATTTTCTCCTGTGACCCTCCGTGCCCCATGTCCTCACCCCACCAAAGCCACACAAGCTGCTCCTGCTTCCAGCCAAGAACATCCAGCAGGGTAGCGCGCTATTTATACACAAAGTGCATTAGGGCCCCGCCAGGAGTATCAAGCGCTATATGAATGCAACAAAACTACAACAAGTGCACTACATACAAGTCACAAGAAGCTGTCCTTCAGTTGTTACTCACTTACTTAAGCTGGCTTTAAAGTGGAAAATACTCAGGGGCATATTTACAAGTGCCTATCACCGCGTTAGTGCCGTTGTTTTTACACTAAGGCAGCGCTAACCAGTCCACCACCTTGCACCTTATTTACAAAGTGGCGTAATGCAACCACTTTGTAATCCCTTGCACCACATTATACCTGCACCAGGTATAATATATGCAAGGGGGTGTTCCTCCGCAGGAAGGCCAAAAGAAATGGCAAAGTGAAATCTACAAGATTTCATTGCACCATTCTTGTATAATTATTTTAACGCCTGCCCAGGGCATGCGTTAAAGTGACACTAGTGCATTACCCTATGGCCCTCCCTGTGCTTTGCTGGACTAGCACCAACATTTTTGGCGCTAGTCCAGCAAAGCGCCACAATAGCGTCAAAAAATGTTACGCTATTGTCCTAACGTGCGCCATTAGTGGGCTGTATTGTAAATACATCTCTACCATGGTGATGTTAGGGGGATGCAGGGTAAGTGGCGGATTGGAGCCGATTCACCAGTACCTTGAAACTATGCTACTTAGGGACATATTTACAAGCCCCTAGCGCCACTTTGCACAACCCTAGGATATTGTTTTAATGCTAAGGTGGAGTTAAGGAGGTCTTTCTCCTGCGACGTGTTTACAAAGTGTCGCAGCGCTTGCATTGCACCACTTTGTAAACCCTTGCTCCACTTTATGCCTGTGTCTGGCATAATGTATGCAAGTGGGGCATTCCGACACAGGGAGGCCTGAAAAAATAGTGCAGTGAAATTTACAAAATATTACTAAATCATTTTTTCAGTCATTTTTAACACCTGCTCAGAGCAAGCATTAAAATGATGCATCAACACACACTCAAGGGGTGAGAGGAAAAAAATCCTTGTCCAACCTCCCAATCAACAAAACAATAACACACAAAGGACAAGAAATCAACATAGAGATCCCAAATTTGATCTCACCAGCTAGAGATACAGCATATTTTGTTTAGAAAAAACTGCCCTCACCCACTAATAGTTGCATGCTTCATCATAGGGCCATGCTGACACTTTCCCACGCTAGCCAACGTAATGAATTGTGCAATAGGGAGGGTGAACAAATAACATGACTGACAAACGGGGAACACATACATATAAAGCACCTCACTCAGTAATTAAAACTATCTCTAGTGAAATCCATATTCAGTCTTTATTCCAGGATTCACCGGATAGGATTAAAAAGGTTTAAAGAGATGGTGGTGATATGGGGATATAATCACCCCTTCACCCCAAAAACTCTGTACAAGATCAACATGTTTCAGCCGTTACCAATACCCATAAGGGTCATTCAGCCTTCATCAGACCATATATCCCCTTAACATTCCATGCCCCATCTGTAGAATACTCAATTTGTGACCAATAATACATACGGGTTCAATATACCCCTTTTCTGCACCCATTTTAATCAAAGGGACTCCCTGTGCTTTGCTGCACTAGTGTCAAAACTCCTGATGTTAGTGCAGCAAAGCACCACAGTAGCATCAAAACTTTTTACGCTATTGTCCCAACGATCGCCATGATGCGCCATATTGTAAATATGGCACAACCATAGTGTCATTAGGTGGGGCAGGGGCGACAAAAAAAAAGTGGCGAATCAGGATCAATGCGCCACTTTTCTTTTCTTCCATGTACAAAGAAAACATGTTTCCTAAAATATTCCCTTCAGTTTAAAGTTAGCAAAACACATTTTTAATTTGCTACTTCCTTAAAAATACTCCATCTGAAATGTGGCTTACTTGTTTTTCTCTCCATTAGAAATCATTTTACTCTCACGTCTAAACCTTTTCTAAAGCAAATTGAAACTGATTTCCACTGATTTTCGAGCACAAGGAACTGGTAGAGTGGGAAAAAAAGACCCATGGATGTAATCAGTGAAGCAAGGCAAGTACTTCTGTAATTATAGATAGGGATTTTGGTACCGTTAGCCCGATTGAGAGTTCAAGACTAACATCATGGTCTGGAACATAGTTGAGATAGCATAGGACCACAAGCCAACCAGAACCAAGCAGTTAAAGAAATATTGAACCAAACCCAGGAATAAACAATAGATAATCCATAATACCACAAATACTTATTTTAAAGAGAACTAACCCAAATGCAAATCTCAACCACTCCAAGTCAAAATGACCAACTAAAGAAAAACATAACTAGAAACAAACCGGAAGTAAACCAGACCAAATATGAAGCTGTGCTAAAACCATGCAAAATGAGAAGCAATTCAGAACAGAGTTATAGCAAATAAAAAATAGGGGGAAGCCTTTTAGAACTCAATTATAACAAAACTAGCAATAATCTAGAAGATAACCAAAACAAAGCACAAGCAGATGCAGATCTAAACCAACACAGGGACCAAATCAATTAGGAGCATACTAAAAACAAAACCTAAATATAACTAAAATTAGTCTGGATGCAAATCTTTACTATCAACAGAAGCAATAGCAATCTGGAACAGAACTAGCATCTGTAAGAAATTGGGTTATTAGTAAAGGGGTGTGACTACCCACCTTGAGTAATATTCACAATCCTTTTAGGGTGAATCATGAAATTCACAAAATTAAACTGGACTCAACCCCCTCATAGCAATGGGACAGAGCAGACAGGCTTAACTTAGGGCAATGTGTAAAGTATGCAGCGCCAAAACAGTAAAAAGGTCAAAACACAACACAATAAAAAAAGCCCAAAACAAAGAAAATTGTAAACTGAATTCGAAAAATAGAGTTAATTTTAATAAATAATATGACATCAAAACAACACAAGTGTAATAAGGGGAACTGGAGATACATTTTTTATAAACTTTTGAAGTGTTAAAATTTGTTAAGCACCAAGTGCAGTTAACTGATCTTAGTATACCAGGACCTAGACGCGATTTGTACCCAATGATGGAGCATAGGTCAGATACAGAAATCAGGTTCATCCTAATCCGAGGTTTTAACTGGGAACTTGGAAGCTGTAGCTGAAGAGGGCTCCATGAGGCCGGATAGCTTCTCCGTGGGGTACTACTGAATCAGATTTGTTGCTGTGGAGAAGCTCAGAGTGGGAAAAACCTGAATCTTCAGCCCAGAGGCAACACATTTTGGTTGGATCAGCTTAGCTTGTGTGCCTCAGTCCTCCAAAGATCATGAAGTCCTGTGTTTTCGGGAGTGGGGGTAGGAGAAATCCAGCCAGACCCAGCTAAGGGCTCCTGGACCTCAAGGTCAGAACTTGGAGGTAAGGCCTCACTCCAGCAGAGGGAACAGCAGGGTCCAGGGACACTTAGGTTTGGACTGGTCAGGTGGGCAGTTGCAGGAAATGCCTCATGAAGCTTGTTGTGTCCTGTAGCTTCAACAGGAGGTCAGCCTTGTGACCCTTAGACTCAGCTTCTTTGTCCTGGGTAGAAAAGGGAGTAGGCCTAGTGACCCTTGACTTCTTCCTAACCAATGGGATAAAAGTTGTCAGGGGTAGCTCAACACACTTTTGGAGCAGTTTCTACCTGCCCCACTGCAACTAAACCTACAGTGCAGCCGCAGCCTGTTCTTTGGAGCTGAGGGGCCACCCCCCCTCACTTTTTGCCCCTGAAGATAAGTGTCTTTCAGACTGGAGCTAAACATGTGCTATTTGCGCAGGCACCTGGCAGCCTGAGCTGAACTTTTCTGGGCTGAGGAGGTCACAACTCATGTGGGTGTGACTTCATCATCTCAGCAAAAGTCCCCAAGGCCCTCTCCCTTGGTGACGAGGGGTAGTGTCACTCATTGACTCTGACCTGGGCGTTTCAGTTTAAAGCCCTAAAGCACCCAGGGCCAAGTGGCAATCAGTGACACTTTGTCACAGAGTGGTGTGGGGTCAGCAGTCCCAATGACCCAATCCACTTTGTGATAAGCTTGGGAATGCTGCATTTCCTCACTGGCTGACCTAAGGTCAGCCAGTGAGGGAAGGCAGCAGTCCCAATCCTCTAATGACCTCCAAGGTTTGGGACTAGTGAGGGAAGGCAGAAGTCTCACCACTCCTGGGACCTCCGAGGCTGAGATGCAGGTAAGTGTGTGTTTTTTTTAAATTAATGTTTGGTGCATGCATGTATGTTTGAATATTTGGTAATGAGTGTTGTGAATGGATGTGTGGGTGTGAATGAATGAGTGTGTATGTGTGCGTCTTTCTTTTGTCTGCCCCCATCTAAAATTGCGGACCGCAACTGCTACAGTTTTCCTGTCTCCTAAAATCAAACATGGTGCCACCCTTCTCCTTTTGTGCAAAGGCTATGTGCCACCCAGAGGTGTGACCAGGGTTACAAGCAGCCCCCTCCTCTGTGGTCACTGCAAACAACATCTGAGGGGCAGCTCCTTTCCCACTGGGGTTGAGTGCTTGCCTGATTGGGAGAAGAAGGGGCCTGTCCAGGTGTCATCTGACACTTGACTGTTACAGGGAGGCCCCTTTGAAGTACATTAAGTACATGGGCAGAGCCCAAATATTCATTCTGCCAGAGGAATAAGAAAACTAAGGCCTTTGACTCTGCTCTGGGAGCAATTTTCAAATCTCATCAGGGCTTGACACTCAGAGGCCTGCAGCTGGAAGCCTTTAGTCTGGGAAGAGGTAACTTTCTAAATGTTACTTTTCTGCAATATTAATCTAAAATTACTTCCAAAATAAAATGTTTTTTATACATATCAAAGAAGGGTTGTGGAGGATTGTGGTGTATTATACGGTGTAATTGTGTGTTACAATAACAAAACTGTCTTGGGTCCAGTCAGGCTCGATTTTAAAACTTTTAGCTCACCCTGGGTAGCTCTGGCTTAAAGCAGCAAGGCTTCAACAACAGAACTAGTGTAAAGTATTTCGAAGCACCAACAACGAAAGAAGAAAGTCAGGCAACACAAAATAAATCTGACACCATTTTATAAAAATAGATGATATTTTTATGGGTTTTTAAACACCACGATAAGCAAAATCCACTACATAAACATAAATCTCAGCTTTTTAGTCTAAAGCGCAAACAAGCATTGGTACCCATGAAGTTTAGAAACTTTTAAAAGTTTGCAAGAGTTGTGTTCACCTACTCTGGCCCAAGTGGGGCGATGAATCTGACAGGGAGAAGGTCAAGGGGTCAATAAGGAGTAGTTGGACAGTTACCTGGTTACCAAAGTAGACTAAAGTCCAGTTCCACAGTTTACATCGACATTGAGGATGCTGAAAGATGCTTTGGGTGCTGTCCAGAAGATGGGAGTGTCCTTGCAGTTATTCCTCGGCCCACAGGTATGGTGGGGCGACTTTGGCTGCAGGGGTCGGTGTCTCTAGAAGTGCTCTTTGAGCCAATAGAAGGCCAGCTGCGGCTGAGCTACTGATCTCCATACACAGCGGGTCCAGCAGCATCCTTTGTTGAAGGCTATTGTCTGTTTTTGGCAGCCGATTTCGACTCAGATGACACTTTCAGGTCCAGCAGACTTAGGTGCAACTTTTGGCCGTTGAGGATTGGTCTCTTGGGTTGCCCACCAGTGGTGATTAAAAGAATGTGGCTGCTGACTTGCCAGAGTGGGCTTCTACAGTTTTGATGGCCCTGAGTCTGGTTCCAGGGGGTCATCTGACTGACCTTTGGAGTAACTTTTTGGGTCTGGGCGCGGGAGTGACTTTTTCACAAGCCAGGAGACACAGGCATAGTCCTCTCTTTGCTAGCCCAAGGTGCAGCAGGGGCAGTCCAGCAGTTGGTGCAGCCCCTCTTTGGGGGTGCCAGGTGTGCCATTTTTATGCTCAGAAAGTGCCCTGAGGGGATGATGTGGTGACTAGCAAATTGACTGTCAGGATCCCTCCCACCCTGTGATGACCTCTGGCAATCCTAGAGTGCACTATTCTTCCCACTCTCAAGATGTCTGAACCCTTCCTTGGATGTTAGGAACTTGATAGTCCATCCAAGAGGTGTGGCTACCTGTGGGCTCGGCAGCCCTGGGGAAACCAGTTTGGGTACGTCTCCCTTTTCGGTCCCCACTGCCAGCCTGCCCACTTGAACAAGGGGGCAGCCTTTCAAACGTGTGATCACCATTTGTCCACTAAGGTCAGCTTCGCTTTTGAAGCTCGCAGCTTGGGCTAACACCAAGTGGGGCTTCCTGCAAGAGGGTGGTAAGACCTTACTCTGTAGCAAAATACTATTGTTCCTGAGCCTGGGAGGCATTCACACTACTGCTCAGGAGAGGAGAAGGCTGTCTGGTGGCCAGCAATTGTCTGAGGCCACTTGATAAACTATGCAATAGAGTAGCAACTTTCTAAAATTTGCCTTCCTTTAAAAAATGTGACATTAAACTCGATTTGGGCACCAAGTCGGTTTTAATGTCACAATTAATTTGATACCTTGAAGTACCCATTTTAATAGTCCCATTCAGAAGTTAGCTGGGCTGAGAGGTCAGCCGGGAACTCTGTTAGCCAATGGGGCTACTAACATTTCTAACAGTAAAAACAAAAATTTTGAAGTTTTGCTGTAAGAACATATATTAAAAGTATATGCCCTACTTAATAATATACAGCTCCCTGCCTTACGGCTCCATAGGCCTTCCTTAGGGGAGACTTACATATATTGTTAAGGGAAGTGGGGGCTTTGCCATTGGTTTAAATGGCAAAATTGAACAAGCAGTTTTAAAACTGCTCCTCTGGCCGCAATGGCAGGCTGGGAGTCATTTTGGACTTTGTCACACAGGGTGGCACAATAAGTGCTGCAGCCCCAGGTGGGGTGCACTCTCACATGTCCTGGGTAACTTTGGTACCATATACAAGGGGCTTACAAGTAAGTCAACCTATACCAATCAGGTGTAGCCATTTCAACTTACATTTTGTAATGGGTTAGAACACTGGCACTGATGTCTGGTTAGAAGGCCTCACTGCACTCTCAGAGTCGAGATACCAGCAGCATCAATCCAAAACTTTGGGGGTGATCATGCAAAAAGAGACATTTCCTCACCAATCATGATTTACATTTCTAGCTAGTCCCTACTCTAAGACAGCAGCATTAATATTTAATGTTGCTTCCAGTGTTTCTCCATGGGTCGGCCAGCCTTCCTACAGTGAAAATAGCTCTTGGGCGCTATTCATTATAAGGACATATTAACATGTTTTCTGTCTTGCCAGTCCTGCCAGTCCCATAATAGTTCCATACTTTTCAGTGCAAGAAGGGTTGATGTTTGACGCTCGATGCATGGAGGGGCTGTTGGAGCAGCCATTTGATCAGCTCGCAACTCATTGTTGGCCGCGGCTGTGGCCAAAGGCAAAGCCATAAGCTGGAGCGGTGGTAGCTGACAACTGCTGATGGGGGGGCATCAAACTATCCGCTGTCTGTCACCAACCCTTGCAAGTCCTCGGTATTCGCACAAAATTTAATATCGAATTTAAAATATCGAGATACAGAAATATCGAGTTTTACATTTCGTGATCTACAAATATCGTGATGCAGGAATATTGTCGGCAAGAAGATCGATTTAGGAGGTAAGTAATGTAGATGTTAAAAAATATGTTGTAAATATCAATGTTAAAAATATCTATATTGTTAATATCGTTTACAAAAATATCTCTGTTGTTAATATCAATGTTAAATATATCTATGTTGTTAATACCGTTTGCAAAAATATTATATTATGTGTTTTAGTATATGTTTTAATTGCGTGCATTATAAATTGTTTAGTATTCCAGTAAGAAGCAGGTGTTCCGAGGCCTGAGCGTGGCAGTGTGAGAAGGGGTCCAGCAGCCCGTATGTAATAGCACACAGTATCATCACGGTTCAGATACCTTCAGACACTGCTGTAGGTTTTGCAATAAAGTGTTTATTGCTGGCTTCTCCTGGTATCTATGTTGTTAATATAGTTTACAAAAATATGTATGCTGTTAATATCAATGTTAAAAATATTTATGTTGTTAGTATTGTTTGCAAAAATATTGTTGTCAATAATATAGCTTTTAAATTATTTTTATGTGTATTAGTATATGTTTTAATTATATAAGTTATAAATTGTTTAGTTTACACCAAGAAGCCAGTGTTCCGAGGCCTGAGCACGGCGGTCTGAGCAGGGGTCCGGCAGCCCGTACATGATAGCACACAGTATCATCAAGGTTCAGATACACTCAGACACTGCTGTAGGTTTTGCAATAACGTGTTTATTGCTGGCTTCTCCTGACTCGTTTCCGCTGGGCCAAAATGCATTGGGAGAAGCCAGCAATAAACACGATATTGCGAGACCCACAGCGATGTCTGAGAATATCTGAATTTTGATGATACTGTGTGCTGTTTTAAATTGTTTGTATATATATTTTGAAAATTAATTATAGAAAAATTCTTACATTTATTCTTTTCAGTTAAGTTTTAGGTGCGGTTTGTGGGTTTTGTAGGGGCATAGGGTGAGTAGTAATTTAATTATTATTAATGACTAATTTTTTATTGTTATTATTTAATTGATAATTAATAATGTAAATTCTCTCATTTATTTTTCAAGTTATGTTTTAGGTGCAGGTTGTGGGGTTTATAGGGGTACAGGATGGGAAGTAAATTAATTATAATAAAATAATGATTAAAATATTAATTATTTAATTGCTAATTAATTATGTAACTTGTGTAATTATGATATTTCTTAGATTTTATGTTAGCTGTGTGTTGTGTTTTTAGGGTAATTGGGCTGGAAGGTGATTAATAAATAACGTATTGATAAATAATTATTACTTTATTATTCATTTTTTAATTGAGAATTATGTTAAGTTATATTTTAGGCAGCACAGCCTTCGACACCATCTCGCACCGCACACTCACCCACCGTCTGAGACAGATTGGAATCACAGAGGACACACTCCAATAGAGAGCCTCCTTTCTCTCCGGACAGACCATGAGAATCCAGCTTCTTTCCTTCACTTCGCAACCCAAGCACATCATCTGCGACATCTCACAAGGTCCCTCCCTCGTTCCCATGCTCTTTGATATCTACATAACTCCACTCGCGGACATTGTCAGAGCCCACGACATCAACATAGACACCTATACCGACAACACCCAGTGCATCTTCTCACTCTCAGCAGACCATACCGTGAAAAAAGCCAACTTCCAAAACTGCATGAAGAGCGTTTCAGCCTGGATGAAGACACAGTGCCTGAAGCTCAACGCAGACAAAACCGAAGTACTGATCTTTGGCAAACACACTTCCCTCTACAACAACTCCTGGTCTCCACCTGCTCTGCAAAGTCTTCAAGTGGCTCCCAGTCAATACCAGAAAAGCAGTAATGCAGGCTGTCATCACAAGCAGACTGGAGTAAGGCAATGCACTCTACGCCGGCACCTCCACCAAGCTCATGAAAAGACTCCATACAATCCAGAACTCATCAGTGAGACTCATCGTTAACCTGCATAAGAGGGCCCACATCACCCAACACCTGAGAGACCTCCACTGGCTCCCCATCGATAAAAGATGTCAATTCAAGCCGCTGACACATGCCTACAAATCCCTCCATGACCAAGGACCTGCCTGCCTGAACCACTGCCTGAGTTTCCATCTACCTCAGAGAAACCTCTGCTTCTCCCCACCTAGCCCTCGCTCAGCTACCACGCACCAGATGCTGCCGCACCAGAGGTCGCTCCTTCTCCTACCTTGACACCAAATACTGAAATGCCCTCCACCTTTGCACATCACCCTCGCTGACACACTTCAGGAAGGAGCTCAAAACCTGGCTGTTCAACCAACACAGCTGCACAGTGCCTGGATACCCACTAGGGTGATAACGCTCTACAAATATGATTTGGTTGATTGTTGTTTAGTTTATACAGTAATGGGGGGAAGGTATTTAAGTAATTATAAATTACAAAAAAAGGTTTTCAATTTTTTTTATTTCTTTTTTAATAATTTCATAGGTTAATTGTGTTATGCTTTCTTTATTTTTATTACATTTTAATTGTTGGCTGTTACGTTTTTTGGAATATAGTGTGGTATTTTATTTATATTAATAATACTTGTGTTAATTGATAATAATTATTACAATTTGTAATAGTTATGTTATTTTTTGATTTTTTGTTAAAATTAAGAGATTTAGGGACTGATTACAACTTCAGTGGTCTTAGGACTGCTGCACCGTTTATGGCTGTCTGGCCACCACCTCATGGGCAGTCTGACCGCCCGACTAGGATCTGTGCAGTCAAATTGCCACAAGACCCCTGCCACCACTGACAATTGAGCTACCGTCGCGGCTGTGGTAGGGACAGCAGTGGTCAATGTTGGCGGTGCTGGCAGTGGTATTGCCATGTGTATTATGATCTACCTTTCCACCGACCTTTTCATGGCGAATACACCTCCATGATAAGGTCGGCAGAAAGGCAGGTCAAATGCCAGAAAAAAAGGGCTCCAGGGCCAAAAAGCCCATGTGGATTGTGGTTGGGGCCCATGTTGTTCCCCCCTGTGCCTGCAATGTCAGTGTGCACAATGTTTGCCATACACGACATAGTGTATGGAAACAGTGTGCCCAAATTGCTGGAGACGCAACAATGTAGCTGACATTGGCTTCAGACTCTCTCCTAGAGCCAATGATGCCGCCGCTAAGACTGTGCTGTAGATACACCGCCAGCCCCGTGGGAATGTCGTAATGTGGCGATTAGAATGCCACTGGCTTGGCAGCGTTCTCCTGACCGCTGCTGTGGTGGACTGGTAGTCCAACCGTCAAAGTCTTAATCAGGCCCTTAATTTTCATGATAAGAATTGTATACTTTAGGATATTTGATAGAGTTGTTAACATATGTTGTGTGTTTGAAGTGAAGTATTTTCTTTGCACTGTACCAGTGAATTAGGTAAGAATAGTACAATTTACCTCTTCTGAGTCTAATGCTTTCCATTCTGTTGCACCAGCTGGAGTGGGAATAGTAAATTTTACCACTTCTGAGTCCAACAGTTACAATACTGTTGCACACACTGGAATGGGAATAGTAAATGTAAAACTCCTGAGTCCTATGCTTTTTCTACTGTTGCACAAACTGTAGTGGGAATAGTAAATATTACCCCTCTTGAGTCTAATGCCTTTCCTACCTTTGTTCTTACTGGAGTGGGAGTAGCAAATTTAACATCTCCTGAGTCCAACTGTTGTCCTACTGTTACACACGCTGGAGTGAGAAGATTAAATTTGACCCCCTCCTGAGTTAAACACTTTCCCTACTGTTGCAATTACTGGAGTGAAAATAGTAAATTTAGGGGGTTATTCTAACTTTGGAGGAGTGTTAATCTGTCCCAAAAGTGACGGTAAAGTGACGGATATACCACCAGCCGTATTACGAGTTCCATAGGATATAATGGACTCGTAATACGGCTGGTGGTAAATCCGTCACTTTTCCGTCACTTTTGGGACGGATTAACACCTCCTCCAAAGTTAGAATAACCCCCTTAATCTCTCCTGTGTCCAACACTTTACCTAGTGTTTTACACACTGGAGTGGGAATAGTACATTTTACCTCTCCTGAGTCTAACGGTTTACCCACTGTTGCACTTATTGGAGTGGAAATAGTAAATTTCACCTTTCCTGAGTCCAACATTTCCCTACTTTCGCACTTACTGGAGTGGGAAAAGTAAATTTAACCTCTCCTGAGTCCACTGGTTTCCCTACTGTTGCACAGACTGGAGTGGGAATAGTAAATTGTACCCTACCTGAGTCCAACACTTTCTCTACTGTTGCACACACTGGAATGAGAATAGTACATTTTAGAGTGAGGATAGAACATTTTACCCCCCTGGTGTCCAACGCTTATCCTACTGTTGCACAGATTGGAGTGGAAATAGTAAATTGTACCCTTCATGAGTCCAACGTTTTCCCTACTGTTGCACCAACTGGAGTGGGAATAGTAAATTTTACTTCTTCTGAGTACAACACTTTCCCTACTGTTGCATACACTGTAGTGGGAATAGTAAATTTTATATTTCCGGTGTCCAACGATTTCTCTACTGTTACACAGATTGGGGTGGGAATAGTACATTTTACCGCCACCCCAGAGTCCAATGCGTTTCCTACTATTGTATAGATTGGAGTGAGAGTAGTATATTTATTATTGCTATAGCTTAATACTTTTGTTAATATTGTTTAAATATATATTATTATATGTATTTAATTTTATATTATTTATATGTATAAATGTATAAGTGTTTAACACATTTTTAGTTAAATGCATTTTTATCTATTGCTTACGTTTTATGTATAATTAAATTGGAAATATTTTAAATGTATTTGCAGTTTATTAGTTATATTTTATTGTTTATGTAAATAAATATATATATATATATGTATAAATATATGTTCTATTAATAAATTAAAAAATAGAAAAGTATAATAAAATTTAAAATAAATATTTGTTATAATAGTTTTACATGATGTATGTGTATATAAACATTAACATATATGTGTGTGCATTTGTTTAAATACATATATATTTATATATTTTTATATATTACTTAAATTTATTTAATTTACATTATATTGTTATATATTAAATTATTAAGGATTTACTTTTTTTAACTGCATATATATTAAAAAACTGTACTTTTTTCGATATTAGTGTTAATCGATATTTGTTTTCGATATTCTTGTACTTACCATTCAATGTACAGGAAAACAATATTTTTGTGATCAATATTTTGGACACAATATTACTGTATCACAAAATTTGTGGTTTTAATATTGTGTCATACAACCCAAGTCCCTATGGACCTACCAACAGAGCCAGACAGAGCAGGCAGGTTGGTGATCTTTCTGCACTTCGTCATCGCTGCAGACGCTGTGGTGTCTCGGCAGCAGTAGCAGTCTATTACCATGAGTCGAGGCACGGCTGGATGGGGGCTGGAGGTGTGGCAAAGTGCAGTGCACTGCGGGGGGAGCCTCGATTTATGTAGACATGTTAACATTCAGTTTCTACATGTCCTACTTTTAAATACCATGCACCCTCCCTTAAGGGCCATAAGGCCTACAGTGACTTATTATTTATGCAAAAGGAAGGTTTTCATCTGTCAAAAGGGTTTATTTTGGAAGGTCACATTTCAGTTGTTACAATTCTACAATTAGGCTACACTGGTAGACCTGAAGCCTTGTTTCCATTGCCACTGTAGGGAATGGAAAAATAGGTGCTGCAGTCCAATGATGGATTTGACTTCAAGGACCTGGGTACCCTTTCTACCATATACAGAGCACTTATTGGCAATTTAAAAATGCCAAATAGGAGTATGCCAATTCAATAAAGTTTAAAAGGAGCTCACAGTCACTTTACTACTGGTTAGTAGACTTAAAGTGCACAGAGTTGTACAGCCCTAAATAATATAGAGTCCAGCAAATGGTGAAAAATCTAGGGTGACCATGCTGAAAAAGAGATTTCTGACACTATGGCCCTGATTACGAGTTTGATGGACAGGAAAACCTGTCCGCCAAGCTCCAGACAGGGTGGCCGCCACTGTAGTGGTGACCTTCCAGCTGGACCCATTATGACTTTCCCACAGGGCTGATGGGTGGAAACCCAGAATTCACCATGTCAGCCCAGTGTGAAAGTGGCGTCAGCATTGTCGCCGGCTCAGCAATGTTGCCGCCCTCAGGGCACACCAGTACCCTCGTAATGAGCACTGTCTGCACAGCAGACAGTGCGCATTATGAGGGTGCTGGGCAGGGGGACCCCTGCACTGCCCATTCCAGAGGCATGGGCAGGGCAGTGGCCCCCTGCACCTGTTCTCCACCAGCCTTTTCATGGCAGTGAATCCGCCATGAAAAAGCTGGCAAAGTACCAGGTTGTAATCAGCAGGGCAGGACTGCATGAAGCACCGCCTGGCTGATTGCAACCTGCACCTGCCGTCAGCCCATCTGGATCACAAATCCAGGTGGAGACAGGGGTGTCCTGGCAGTCGGACCACCAGGGTCGTAATGTGGCAGTCTGACCGCCACCATAATTAGGCCCTATATGTGTCCCAAAAATAGAATCTGTACAACTATCACTCTTCGCATAGTACCTTGATAAGTGGATGGCACAGTGATTTTGAGAATTAAATCAATTATGTAGAAATAGGTGGCATCATTACGCGAGATAGCACACCGATACAACAATAGAATTACAGATATTTTGAGAGAGAGCATTTCTTTACCAAGACTCTGGCAGCTTATGATCAGCACCAGTTTTGCCAAAAATGTTTCATTTATCTGTACAGTTTGTTGCCCAAAGGGACCAAGCACTCACCTAAAAGTAGCCCAGTGCTTTATCACCATAGTAGTCTAACGTCCACTTAAAAAACACTTTTTCAGTATTCCTTTATTTTGTATCTTCATAACTAAACATTTACATTCAAAACATACAATTGCTGCAGGAACTCAGGGATATGGCCACATGAAAGTTTAGAGTAAACATTTTCTAACCTAAATAGGTCCAAGAGCTAGGCTAAAAGCAGCTCGAAGATTTATCGCATAATTTCGCAATAACAGATTTCAAAGGCATAGATTTTCCAGTGATTGTTTAATTTGTATCTTGGCAACATTGATGATTCTACAGCCTGCAAGATGCTGTTATGCACTTCCAGTCAGAATGAGGGATTCAGAGATGGCGTGTGCATTGTAATGGGCAAAGTTTCACTTCCACACCTTCTCCTACACCTAAACTGCTCCCTTCATTATAGGGTTAGGTGTAGAAGTGGTTCCAGGGGGATAGCTTTCAACAATGCAGCAGGTGCAGTGACACTGGAGCCCAGGGGGTCTTAAGGGCCTTCTGAGTCTCAATGATGATGGTATTTCAACCTCGAACCAGGGGATGCAGGCAGTTTGATTGCTTGTATTAGGGCCCATGACATCCGTATTGCTCTACAGTGTGCCTAAGCACTTTATCCGTAAGTAATAGCAGACAGCAGCAGCACGGACAGCAGCCATCATGTCAACCCAAGCCCTGAGCCTGTCCCAGGCCAGCACTGCAGCTATAGGAGGGATTTGTGGGGTCTGGGCAGTGCTTTGAATGGTTCGGTACTGTCCGGTACTGAGTACAGGCACTTTTTTATTTTGCGAGGGAGAATACCTGCACTTCTCAAGAAAAACATAATACTTTCCATTGGAGAGTACCAGCACTTCTCCGACACAAGCAGGTACTCTGATACAGGGTACCTGCACTTCTATTTTTCCATTTCAAGCATTAGGTCTGGGGTCACAGCGGTCCCTTGCCTAGAAGGTATTGGCTTGAGTTTTTGAACATTGCTTTAAAATCTACCTTCTGTGTGCCCAAGTCAGAGTATGCAACAAATCTCTAGAGCTCTGTGGAAGCACTAACCACAGTTAGGACAAGTTTGGGGAAATAATCCATTAACTCACAAACTTTCTGAAAAGAGCCCAAAATTCTGGTGGCTAAAAATGTCTTCATTTTTTAATCTCTGTTTTTCACTCACACACACTAGTAAAATCTACCAACTTGTTCTCAGAGTCATATTTAGGTCTTGGTTACAGACTGCTTTGCTTGCCTGTTGGCAAATCCTGCTGTTTGCAATACACTCTCACTGTTCATTACTGAATGTTTTTGCTGGTTATTTAACTTTTCTGCTCCTAATTTGTTAGTTTTCCTCCTGTCCTCCATTCTTGTGCTTGTTCCATCCAGGAGCATTTAATTTTCACAGATTTTTGAATGGTTGATGTATCTTTCCATTGCTGACTTTGTGTTTGTGTGCCTGGGGCGGACATTTGTCTCCGTCTCTCACATCACCTTCCTCCTACCGTCTTTTCTCTCCATCTCCCCCTTTTTTTAATACCACTTTCCTTCCTCAACCCTAGTCCCCTTGCTAATGTTTTGCTACCTACTGCACCATTAAAGGACCGCCATTTTAAAATGTTTTTGACCATTTAAGATGGCCACCCCACATGTGTATTAAGGCACAACAGGGTTCTTTCATTGGCTTCATTTTTATGTGTGCAAATCCTAATGAAAGATGACCACCATTGATGCTCGAATATCTGGTGGCCATCTTTGAATTCATTTTATTTTCACAATTCCTGTTGAAAGATGGCCGCTTACTTCAACAGCGGAGGACAATGGCTGCCTGTCTCTGAGCTGCTTACCTCTTTCCACCTGCCCCGGCTAAGATGCTGCCAGCGACTTTAGTTATGTACTAATACTATGACGGAGAAACCCTCAATTTCTACCATGTGGCTGTTCACCCACCTTAGTACCCTATATTATGTTCATCCTGTCCCGATTTTAGCCTCTTTCTGATTGACCTAAACACAGGCTCCAGGTTATAATGGTGGCGATTCACCATTGTTACACGTGTAATGTAATATATACATTTTAGATTTTGGCGGTACGTTGGCACACTGGAATCTTTTCAAATGAGAGATTCCAAGCAAAGCATTCCTGTCTTTTAGACAGTTGCTTTGGGGTTCTAATGTGGAAAGATGCTTTATGGTGGGCTTCTTTTGTAAGTCATTAAATAAACTCATTTTGACTTACTTAAAGTGAATATTCATTCTTTACATATTCGCGACGAGTTCCGGTTTGGTTCAAGGAGATTACCAGTGATTTTCAGCAGTCTTCATCCATTCGTCGAGCAACTTGGATAGCACTTAGGGGCATATTTATACTTTTTGTTGCAAAACTGCATTAACGTAGTTTTGCACCAAAAACTTTAGCACCAGCTTGCACCATTTCTGAGCTCCAGCCGGGCACCATATTTATGGAATGGTGCAAGCCGGTGCAAGGGGTAGGCTAGCGTAAACAAAAATGACGTTTGCCGGGTGGGGCTGGCGATATGGGAGAAGGAGGTTTTGCACCATTAAAGTATGTTAGGCAGGTTAGAGTAAAAAAAAATGACTCAGCCTACAGTCATGTTCTGACGCAATACCATCCATATCACATGACTCCTTTTTTTGGAAAAGACAGGAGTCATGCCCACCACCCCAATGGCCAGCACAGGGGAACATTGGCCATTGCACCCAGAGCCATGTGGGGGGCCCATTTAAGGGTACCCAATGGCTCTTTAAAAAAAAATACTCACCTGTACTTACCTATACTTACCTGGGATGGGGTTCCCCATCCTCCGCTGTCCCTCTGGTGTGGGTGGGGGTTTCCCTGGGGCCTGGGAAGGGCACCTGTGGGCTTATCCCATGGTGTTCCACCACGTAAATAGGCCCACAGGTCCCCTAACGCCTGCCCTGACATGGGCGTTAAATAATGGTGCAAAGCAAGCTTTGCGTCATTATTTGACCCCTCCTCACCCGTGCCTGATTTTAGCATGGGGGGATAAATATGGTGCTAAGGGGCATATTTATACTCCGTTTGCGCCGAATTAGCGTCGTTTTTTTCGACGCAAATTCGGCGCAAAACTAACGCCATATTTATACTTTGGCGTTAGACGCGTCGAGCGCCAAAGTATGGGCAAATAGCGTCATTTTTTTGCGTGAACGCCTTCCTTGCGTTAATGAGATGCAAGGAAGGCGTTCCCGTCTAAAAAAATGACGGCGACGCAAATGCGTCGTATTTATACTCCCGGGCAAAAATCACGCCCGGGAGTGGGCGGGACAAAAAACCCCGCATTTGCGCCACTTTTTAACGCCTGGGTCAGGGTAGGCGTTAAGGGGCCTGTGGGCTCAAAATGAGCCCACAGGTGCCCTCCCATGCCCCCAGGGACCCCCCCCTGCCACCCTTGCCCATCACAGGAGGACACCCAAGGCTGGAGGGACCCACCCCAGGGACATTCAGGTAAGTATAATTTTTTTTTTTTAATATTTTTTTTTTGGCATAGGGGGGCCTGATTTGTGCCCCCCTACATGCCACAATGCCCAATGACCATGCCCAGGGGACATAAGTCCCCTGGGCATGGCCATTGGGCAAGGGGGCATGACTCCTGTCTTTACTAAGACAGGAGTCATGTAAATGGCGTCTGGGCGTCGTTAAAAATGGCGCAAATCGGGTTAAGACGATTTTTTAGCGTCAACCTGACTTGCGCCATTTTAAGACGCCCTAACGCCATTTTTCCCAACGCCGGCGCTGCCTGGTGTACGTGTTTTTTTTCCACGCACACCAGGCAGCGCCGGTCTGCTTGCGCCGGCTAACGCCATTCAATAAATACGGCGCCCGCATGGCGCTTCAGAATGGCGTTAGCCGGCGCAAAAGTTTTTGACGCTAAACTGCGTTAGCGCAGTTTAGCGTCAAAAAGTATAAATACGGGCCTAAGTCCATAGAGTCATTTTTTGTCTGGGAACGCCTACCTTGCATCTCATTAACGCATGGTAGGTTTCCACGTCCAAAAAATGACTTTAATTCCATAAATATGGCGCTAGACGGGTCTAGCGACAAAGTATAAATATGGTGTTAGATTTGCACCGAATTTGCGTTTAAAAAAAAGACACAAATTCAGGGCAAAACAAGTATAAATATGCCCCTGAATTCGGGAAGCTTTCTGATTCAGACAAATGTGGTGCTGACAACTGCACTGCTTTGCATCGCACAGAAACTAGGCTTGCTTCGCATCACTAGCTGATTACCAGCAGCCAATAAACTGACATATCAGGCACTCTTTTATTTGAAGCCTAGAAGACGGTTATTGTAACTGTACGCCTTTGATGCTGTGGCAGCCATCTTTGATATATATATATATTTTTTAACTGCACGGATAATCGGAAGTCTTGAGGAATCGGAAAGGCTTTAGATCGTCAGATTCGGTGGCAGCTATCTTTATTTTTATTTTTTGGGGGATCTACGCAAGTCTAAGGCTCTGTTGTGTCGAGAAGACTTGCTGCTGTAGCTTACTGTGTGCTATTGTGGCCATCTTCTAATGTTTTGAGAGGAGTACTGTGAGATACTTGTGATTTACGATGACAGGCACACCTGTTTTAAAAATTACTTGGTTTGAAGTTTTTATTTTTGGACCCAAGCACTTGTGTTTAGTGGAACAAAAATTCTGGTTACTTAGCAGTTTTTATCATTTTAAATGTTTATTGCTTTGTAATACTCTCTGATGTGGTTGGAAAATCTGGTTGTATTCAACATGACTTCAAATCAATATTTAATTCAGATCACACCTTTCTTACAACATCCAGGTAAACCACCCATGAAATGGAAAAATTGGTTACAGTGCTTTGAAAACTATTAGCGGCAGTTGATGCCACAAAATTTGAACCAAGAAAAAAGTTAGCCTTACTTTTCAGTCACTTGGGACAAGAGGGTCAACAAATATTTGGGCCCATATTTATACTTTTTGACGCTAAACTGCGCTAACGCAGTTTAGCGTCAAAAAGTTTTGCGCCGTCTAACGCCATTCTGAAGCGCCATGCGGGCGCCGTATTTATGGAATGGCGTTAGACGGCGCAAGCAGACCGGCGCTGCCTGGTTTGCGTGGGAAAAAACCACGTAGACCAGACAGCGCCGGCGTAGGGGGAAAATGGCGCATGGGCGTCTTAAAATGGGGCAAGTCAGGTTACGTCGAAAAAATCGTCTTAACCCGACTTGCGCCATTTATTTTCGACGCCCATCCCCCATCAACATGACTCCTATCATTGTAAAGATAGGAGTCATGCCCCCTTGCCCAATGGCCATGCCCAGGGGACTTCTGTCCCCTGGGCATGGTCATTGGGCATAGTGGCATGTAGGGGGGCACAAATCAGGCCCCCCTATGCCACAAAAAATTATTAAAATAAAAAAAAAAAATACTTACCTGAACTTACCTGGGGTGGGTCCCTCCAGCCTTGGGTGTCCTCCTGGGGTGGGCAAGGGTGGCAGGGGGGGTCCCTGGGGGCAGGGGAGGGCACTCTGGGCTCATTTTGAGCCCACTTGTCCCTTAACGCCATGCCTGACCCAGGCGTTAAAAAGCGGCGCAAATGCGCCGTTTTTAGCCACGCCCACTCCCGGGCGTCTCTTTTGCCCGGGAGTATAAATACCACGTAAAGGCCTGGGAGTCATTTTTTAGACGGGAACGCCTCCCTTGCATATCATTAACGCAAGGAAGGGGTTCACGCTAAAAAATGACGCACATTCCGGGAACTTTGGCGCTATTCGCCTCTAACGCCATAGTATAAATATGGCGTTAGTTTGCGTTAGTTTTGCGTCAAAATTGCGTCAAAAAAAACGACGCAATTTCGGCGCAAACGGAGTATAAATATGCCCCTTGATATCTTACCTGAATTAGAGACACCACTGTATCGTTTTGGTCAGTGGGATCAGTACACGGAGGTCATTAATAGATTAGCAAGAACGCTTTCAGAGGAACCTAGCTTTTTATTGGAAAGATTCAACTTTTTCAAAAGGAAACAGATGGACAGCAAATCTTTTGAAGAGTTTGTATCTTCCGTTAGGCAATTAGCCTCTCCTTGTAATTTTGGAGAAACGCTAGATATGTATATTAGAGACCAGTTAGTTTATGGTTGTTGTGAAAAAAAATACAAGAGTGCTTGTTAGCTTGTAGAGATCCCACGTTAATTTCAAGTAAGTTCATTTCTAAGGGACAAGTTTCATTTAAAGGTAAAGAAAGTGACACTGTGAGCTTAGTGCAAGTGAAAGAGAAGAATCAAAGTACTCCACTAAGAAAATTTCAATTTTTTTGTTTTCGTTGTTGTCCTAAATCACATTTAGGAAATAATGAAAACTGTCCTGCTATTGGTAAACAATGCAACAAGTGTAAAAAAATAGGACATTTTCAAGGTGTATGCAACGGAGGAAAGAAACAACTAAGAATTAACAATGTAGATGTTGATATGACTGATGATAGTATGCAAGATTTTACTTATGATTTTACCTAAGTATTACTAAATGTAGATGTAAAAACAAGCCAAGAAGGTAAAGTTGAAGGCCCGTTATGTGATGTGCTAGTTGTGAATCTTCCTGTCTCTATAGTGGCAGATTCTAGAGCCCCCATTACAACTTTATCTGATGATTTTGTTTTTGATGTGTGGGGGCATAATAAGAAATTGCAATCTCCTGATATTAATCCAAAAGCCTTTGGAGAACAAGGTATTCATATGCTTGGTTATTTTATTGACATTTTGACATGTTTGGGTCAAAAAACTACCACTAAGATTTATGTTGCATTGAAAGGACGTAATTTGGTGGGATGGCAGGATTTGGCCAAACTGTGGCCCATATTTATACTCGGTTTGCGCTGAGTTAGTGTCATTTTTTTTACGCTAATTCAGCGCAAACCTAACTCCATATTTATAATTTGGTGTTAGACACATCTAGCAATAAAGTTATGGAGTTAACGTCGTTTTCTGGACGTGAACACCTACCTTGCGTTAATGAGATGCCAGGTAGCCATTTCTGTCCAAAAAAGGACGATATGGCCTTTGCACCATATTTATCCCCAGTGCTAAAATTCAGCATGCAGGGATAGGGGCCTTAAATAATGGCGCTAAGCTTGCTTATCAACATTATTTAAAGCCTGGGTATGGGCAGGCATAAGTGGACCTGTAGGCATATTTCCATGGTCAGAGACCATGGAAAGTGCCCACAGGTGTCCTTCCCTGGCCCCAGGGACACCCCCACCCACCACCACCCACACCAGGAGGACACCTAAGAATGGGGTACCCATCCCAGGTAAGTCCCAGTAAGTATATATATATTTTTTTATCTTACCCTGCTCGGGGCCCCCTGCACGGCGCTGGCCCCAGTGGCCATGCCCAGGGGACATTTGTCCCCGGGCATGGCCATTGGGGTGGTGGGCATGGCTCCTGTCTTTACTAAGACAAGAGCCATTTCCATGGGGGTTGTGCGCCAGAAAATGGCGCTACACTGTTTAGAGGCAATTTTTCTGCCTCTGAACAGTGTAGCGCCATAATTCAGCACACAAGCCCCAGTTACCCATACGCCTCCCCGGCCCTAAATAAATATGGCGCCCGGTCTGGCATAAATATGGCGCCCGGCTGGCGTTTTGGAATGGCGCGAGCCAACACTATAGTTTTTCACTCAAAACTGCGCTAACGCAGTTTTGCGTGAAAAAGTATAAATCTGTCCCTGGGTTTACTTTTAGTACCTGGAGCTAGTATACCAGTGAAAGTTGCACCCAAGCATACTTCGTACATTGAGAGTTCACAAGAAAATGATGCTAGTTTACTTATAAAAGAATTCCTAGAAGTTTTTTGCAATAAGATTGGTTATGTCAAGAAATTTGAACACCACGTCATATTAAAACAGGATGCAGTTCCAGTTGTTCATGAGGTGATACCAATTCCTTTGAGTGCTCAAGATAATTTAAAAGAAATGTTAAAGAATCTGTGTGAAGAGGGTATTATTGCTGAGACCAATTCCTCTGAAAGGGTTAGTCCAATTGTTCTTGAAAATCAATCAATCAATCAAAGATTTATAAAGCGCGCTATGTACCCGTTAGGGTTTCGAGGCGCTGGGGGGGGGGAGGGGGGGTGCTGCTAACGTTCAAAGAGCCATGTCTTGAGGAGTCTCCTGAAGGTGAGGAGGTCCTGGGTCTGGCGAAGAGAGGTGGGGAGAGAGTTCCAGGTCTTGGCGGCGAGGTAGGAGAAGGATCTGCCGCCAGAGGTCTTGCGCTGGATTCGGGGGACGATGGCGAGGTTGGCAGAGCGTAGTTGACGTGAGGGAACGTAGAAGTTGAGTCTGGAGTTCAGGTAGGTGGGTCCGGTGTTGTGGAGTGCCTTGTGTGCGTGGGTGAGGAGTTTAAAGGTGATCCTCTTTTCCACGGGGAGCCAGTGGAGGTTCTTCAGGTGGGGGGAGATGTGACATCGGCGGGGTACGTAGAGGATCAGGCGGGCGGCTGCGTTCTGGATGCGTTGGAGTCGTTTGATGTCTTTCGTTGGGATGCCTGTGTAGAGTGCGTTGCCGTAGTCGAGTCTGCTACTGACGAGGGCTTGGGTCACCGTCTTTCTGGTTCCTGTTGGAATCCACTTGAAAATCCTGCGGAGCATGCGGAGGGTGTTGAAACAGGAAGAGGATACAGCGTTGACCTGTTTGGACATGGTGAGAGCGGAGTCGAGGATGAAGCCCAGGTTTTGTGCGTGGCTGGCAGGGGTGGGTGGCGGGCCGAGGGCGGTGGGCCACCAGGAGTCGTTCCAGGCCGAGGGGGTGCGTCCGAGGATGAGGACTTCCGTCTTGTCGGAGTTGAGTTTCAGGCGGCTGTTGCTCATCCACTCGGCAATGGATTTCAGTCCCTCGTGGAGGTTGGTTTTGGCGGTGAAAGGATCTTTGGTCAGGGAGAGGACGAGTTGGGTGTCGTCTGCGTAGGAGATGATGCTGAGGTTGTGTTGGCGGGCCAGTTGTGCGAGGGGGGCCATGTAGACGTTGAACAACGTTGGGCTGAGTGAGGAGCCTTGGGGGACGCCGCAGATGAGGTTGGTGGCTTTGGAGCGGAAGGGTGAGAGTCGGACTCTCTGAGTTCTGTCGGAGAGAAAGGATGAGATCCAGTTGAGGGCTTTGTCTTGGATGCCGGCCTCGTGGAGACGGTTTAGTAGGGTGCGGTGGCAGACTGTATCGAAAGCGGCTGATAGGTCTAAGAGGATCAGGGCTGAGGTTTCGCCGTTGTCCATTTGTTGTCTGATGTCATCTGTGGCAGCGAGGAGTGCGGTCTCAGTGCTGTGGTTTCGTCTGAAACCAGATTGAGAGGGGTCTAGGATGGCCTTGTCTTCTAGGAAGTGGGCGAGTTGTGCGTTGACGATCTTCTCAATGACTTTCGCTGGGAAAGGGAGGAGGGAGATCGGACGGAAGTTTTTGAGATCGTTGAGGTCAGCATGGGTTTCTTGAGGAGGGGTTGGATTTCTGCGTGCTTCCAGCTGTCCGGGAAAGTAGCGGTGTCGAAGGAGAGGTTGATGATCTTACGGAGTTTGGGGGTGATGGTGGCGTCGGCTTTGTTGAACATGTGATGTGGGCAGGGGTCAGCGGGGGATCCTGAGTGAATTGAGTTCATGGTTTTTCGTGTTTCGGCGTCATCTACTTGAGTCCAGGTGGTGATGCAGTAGGCGTGGGAGGAGTTGCTGGGGGTGGGGTCCGGCGGAGGTGAGGTGTTGAAGCTGTCGTGGATGGTTGCGATTTTCTGGTAGAAGAAGGTGGAGAGCTCGTCACAGAGTTCCTGGGAAGGAGGGACGTTGTTGACGTTGGCGTTGGGGTTGGAAAGTTCCTTCACGATGCAGAAGAGTTCTTTGCAGTCGTGAGCGTTGTTATTGAGGCGTTCTGTGAAGTGGGAGCGCTTGGCGAGGAGAGTTTAGCTTATGTGAGGAATTTACGATCTTTAAACAAAAATATAAAAATTGATTGTCATCCGCTTCCAAAAGTTCAAAAACGTTTAGCGAATTCAGGTCAATCGAAACGTTTCAGCATTCTGGATCTGAAGTCTGCTTATCATCAAATTCCCTTAGATTCCGATTCACAAGAATTAACAACCTCTATTATACATTTTGGTGCCTATACGTTTTTAAGAATGCTGTTTGGGCTGGCTTCGGCTGCCAGTGTTTTTCAAAGGCTTATGGACACTATTTTAAAGGATATTAAGGGAATTCAGGCGTTTCAAGATGATGTCCTAATATTTGCAGGCAATAAGCAGGAACACAACGGTATTTTACAACATGTTTTATCTGTTTTTAAAGATAATAGGATCACATTAAGATCAGATAAATGTAAAATTATGGCAAAGCGCCAGTTCCTGAAGACAAAGATTCACTTCGGTCCTTTTTAGGACTCAATGAATATAATCCACGATTTGTAAATGGCTATGCTTTTGCAGTGCAACCACTTAGAGCATTACTCAAGAAAGGAGTAAAATTCACATGGAACACAGAAGAATTTGAAGTCTTTAACAAAGTTAAAGACATGATAATAGGCCTTGGTGCAGTTTTATCTCGGTGGAGCGATGGAAAAGAGGTTACTGGTGCCTTTGCTTCTCGATATGTAAAAGGATCAAAATGTAATTATAGTACTATTGAGCGAGAAACTCTTGCTTGTGTTTGGGCTGTAGAGAAGTTTAAAACCTTTTTATGGGGTAATAGATTCACATTATACACTGATCACAAGCCATTAGTTTATCTTCTCAATGGTACTGGAACAGGTAAAGCATCTACTTGTCTTGTAAGATTGTTGTCATGTCATGTTTTCAAGAGTACAATTTTGACATTAAGTACATTTCTGGGGGGTAAAAATGTACATGCTGACAGCCAAGAATGCCACTAGTAGATAATGATGAAAATGAATATCCAGAGGTTGTTGAAAGTGTTACAGCCATAGTGGAAGATCTAGTGGAGGGTAATGTTAGTGTATCATACCAAGAATGGATGGAAGCTCTTAAAGAAGATAAAGTATTCCAAGAAGTCTTAACATTTTAAACAACTGGTTGACCAAAAGAAAAAAATGAAACAAAGACGTTAAAAAACTTTTCTCAGGTAGCACAGGAATTGTCCATTGTGAAGGGGATCCTCATGCGTAATGACAAATGTATTGCTCCATCTAAAATCAGAAGCACATTAATTGAGTTAGCTCATAAAGGTAATTTAGGAGTTAATAGTACTGCTAAACACTTGAAACAATTTTACTGGTGTCCAGGTTTAGACTCGAAAGTAACTGAGTGTATTAATATCTGTACAGCATGTCTGCTTTATGATAAGCATTGGAAAACGTCAGAAACACCTCTGAATATACTACCTTTGCCTGAAGCTGTATGGGACAAAATGACACTTGATTTTGCAGGCCCATTTGAGTGTTTAGATTTGGGGAAAAAAGGTACATGATTGTGCTAGTTGATTACTTGACTAAATGGTATATTTGGATTTTGTACCATCTCCTACTACTGAAAGTGTAATATGATTTTTAAAGACATTTTTTAGTGTGGAGGGTCCACCTAAATACTTAGTCACGGATAATGATACACATTTCACCTTTAACAGCATGAAACATTTTGTAAATTTGTTGGACATTAAGCATCTTCAAGTGGCATTATATTCACCATCTGCAAATAGTCTGTAGAAAGAGTTAATAGGATTCTAAAAGAAGGAGTTCAAACAGCAGTGGCTGACAATTTAGATGGGGAATGTTTTGTTAGGCAAAAGTTATGGAATTATCTTATAACACCGCATTGTGCCACAGGAGTTTCACCATTTGAACTCATCAGGAGCAGAACTCCTAAGTCGTTAGTGAATCCTGAGAGGGTGGAAGTTTTAAGATTGCAAAAAACAAGTTCTAAAAGAAAAATTTGTGAAATATTAGACCGGGTGTCCCAATATCAAACCTCAACAAAAGAAAAATTTGATAAAAAATTCAGAGTAAAGGAAGTGATGTATAATATTGGTGATTGGGTTTTGATAAAAAAACTTCTAGAGTTATAAAAGGTGATTCAAAATGTATGTCTACTGCAAAAATTGTGAAGCTATTTAGGATCTCAGTGTTATTATTTGAGAAAGGCTGGTGGAGTAAAAGGGATTTGGTTAAATTGACGGATTTACAAGCAAAAAATTCTTGAAGTTAAGGGTAAGGATAATAATTATGTTTGGTTTGATAATTCAACAATTCATGGTGACGTAAGGTATGATTGTAATGCTAGTCAAAGATCTTCAGCTGTTTATTCTCTTCCAGGGTCATCTGTAAATGAGGAAGCTGCAAATGAGAATTCCACTAATATTGCTACAGACTCATCTTAATTTAGATGAAAGCAGGGGAAACAGTAGTCCTGAAAATGGCAGACCTAACCGTACTGTTTCAGTACCTTCAAAATTTAAGGATTTTCATTTATATTGATTTCATGTTCATGTACATGACTATGTATAGAAACTTTATTTGTTGTTGTTCATAAAGGAGAAGGTGTGTTACATGTGTAATGTAATATATACAATTGAGCTCGCGGAGGCACGTTGGCACTCTGGAATCTTTTCACATTAGAGATTCCAAGCAACTGTTCTTTTAGACAGTTGCTTTGGGATTCTCATGTGGAAAGATGCGTTATGGTGGGCTCCTTTTGTAAGTCATTAAATAAACTCCTTTTGACTTACTTAAAGTGAAGATTCATTTTTTACAACCACGCACAGGGCTTTAAATCTGCTACTCCGCAATTTAGCCTGCATGGAGGCTGGCTGGTGAGACATACTGGGACGATATTCCCCACCAATCATGCGAGGACTACCAGCAAAGGAGTCGTCGCTCTGGGGAGATTTTGGGAGAGCGTTGGTATGTTGGCTGGGCTGTGCCTGGAAGCAGCAGGACTCATGGGGGGCCCAGGGCTACACAAGAGATGACAAAGAGGCATGCCCATGTAGCAAAGTCCCGCGAGGCGGCGCTGAGCCATGGAGATGCTGACAGTGTCAGCTAAAGTCATCTGACCCGTTTGTTATTCGGGAGGGCCATCGGATGCTCATCTGCAATTGCAATGGCACCCTGGCCTGTTCTGCTGGGGAACCTGGCGGTTAGACAGAGAGCGGATGAATCGGCGCTGGAGGAGCAGGAAGTACTTCATTTGTGAGTACATCGAAGGAAAATGCGATACCTGAACTTGCTGCTGTTAACTCTGCCCTCACCCTATCAGATCTTTCAGTTTGCTTCAGGATGGTTGAAAATTCCCACATGGAGACTATAGCAGAACCTCTGAAACCCCTGAATCAGGGGGGCCCTGGCGATGGCTCAGGATTGCAAAAGATTAACTCAGACCCTTGCATAGGACATCAGTTTTTGTCTGCCTCGAGTCAGGGGGAGGTGGGAGACTGTTGGCGCGGACCTAGGGTGACCACTTAGCATTGAGTCAAACACTGGACAGGACTGTAAAAATTCAGGACAAAGAGTCAAAATTCAGAACAAAAATTCAGGACGAAGTGTCAAAATTCACGACAAAAATTCAAGAACAAACGTCAGTTTTACAGACATTCCCAAGAGAGGCCATACCCCATTACATTATCAGTGCATTTATTTACTCTTTTTTAACATAGCACTATTTATTCACTGTGGTGTTTTTGTGATTGCCTCCTGGTATGCTACATTCAGGTGTCACATTACACCCTTGTACAGTAGTATAGTAAATGAATGCCCATCAGCACTGTATCAAGGTCATCACCCCTACCCAAATCTACCCAGTCTTTCTTGGAGAGAAAGCAACAGCAAATTTGTGATTATGTTTCTAAACATTTTGAAACCCATGGCAACAGTTTGGGAAACATTAAGGTAATTAACCTTGTGCTAGTTTAAACAGGTTTAACAAAAACATCTGACTCACCTAAACCGCCAATGGACTTTCAAGCTAAAAAAAATAATTTATGAGACAGAGCAGATGGTGTGGGCGACAGTCTCACACCTAATGTCAGGATGTGTGGTACCCACAATTTGTCTGTAGTCTCACAGCACTACAGTGTACATCTGGGACTCTAGATTAAATGCTCAAAACTGGGAGCCCGGACTACCAATCAAAGAAAATAAAAGAGGAGGATGAAATCGAGATCAAATGGGAGATCCACAGCAACTGATTCAAAGTGTTATTGCTAAAAACTGGATAAATAAGGAAGAAAAAAATAAGGTGGGACAATTTTTAAAATCAGACAAGATAGGTTCACCAAGACTATCGGACGGCATTGGGTACCTGGGGAGTTGTCTCTGCAGACAGGAGAGAAACAGAAGGGGCACTGTCAAGTGGCTGAACAAGCAGCACCAACCCACCCTGGCAAGCTCTTCAGGTGCGATGGTCCGCTATTCGTGCTTATGAAGGGTGAGCAGGGGCCAGACCCCTTGCAAGGTTGTGCAAGACAATTGCCCGCTCTGTCCAGTCTTAAAATGGTTTTGCAATTGAGTAAAAGCCAAATCAGTGATCTGGATTACCTCTAAGAGTCAAGTACACATAGAATCTTCAAAATATTTGGGCTATAAATTTCACAAACAAAATGTAAGAACATGAGAAAGATTTTAAAATGTAATTGGTGTTTCTTTAACATATGGTACTGTTTTCCCCTTTATATACAATTAGAACTCAGATTGAACTGGGAACCAGTTACCTTTCAATACCTAGTGATTAATATCTACCCATTCCCCACTGATCTGCATGATGGAAATCTCGGCAGAGCCTCATGGTCCCTCTGAGCCCAGTTGGCTTTTTGGTCTTCTCTTCTGCTTGCTGCGGTGGGCCACATGCCACTTGTGAAGATGGTGTGCTACCACGATGATAGTATTATTTTGAAAACCTTCCCCTGCTTGTCCTTCATTCCTTCTTCAGACACGCCACACATCTGACTTGGCCACTGGGGCGCCATCGGGTAGCTCTTTCCACTCTGAAGCTACCCGTGACTGCAGTTGGATTAGGCCTTCTGGACTTAGAACGCTATTATTTAGCAGCACAGGTCCAATGGGTGGCTCGCTGGCTGCCTGCCCACCCCCCTGCACAAGATGGGGTTTATCTGTAAAGACTTTTAAGGAGGGCTTAACGGACTACTCACTGTTTCCTACTGACCATTCTACGGAACGCCATTTAGGGTTATCATGCAAAGCTTCCTCTTGCCTTGCTAGAGCCTGTTAACTCACTGATACGAAGAAACCCTGTGCTCCTGCACTAACTTTGCTAGGCCTTCCCATTCGCACAGGATGGCTGTGCTCAGAACAATTCCATCAATGGCATGCTGCAGATCTCTTAAAATTGGGTGATTTGTTTCTGGACGGCGAGCTACTAAATTTCCAAAACCTTGTGGCAGACTACCATCTTCACCCCAGTCAACTCCTTAATTACAACCACCTTAAGCAGTCATTAAATGTGCTATTTAATTTCTGCCACCTAGCACTAACCTTACATGAGGTGTGCCAGAAGCTCTACACCATAGGGACTGGCGGCAAACTGATAAGATGGGTGTACAGACCTTTCCTGCAACATGGAGAACACTCCAGGTCTTCTTGTCATACTACCTGGGTGATTGATGTGGCCAAACCTCTGCAAGATACAGGCTGGATAAAATACTGGACTTTCCCCACAAAGTATCCCACGACTATCACGTTAAGTACATTCATAGAGCTTCCATGGGAGAACATTCCTCTTGTTGCTTGCCACTGGCTTTGTGCTTTGTAACTCACATTTTGTTGCTTTCAATTTGCTGGCTTTATTTGTTTTCAGTTATCCAGCCTGAGTTTGTCCCTTCTCTTGCCCAAACCTCATTTACAATATTTTTCCAAGTGCTCCCTTTCTGTAAACAGGCCTGTAAATCTTGTTTTTATTTCATCACATTTGCTGTGCATTCAAAGAACAAGGTCAAATATCAGGCTCTGTCTCCTGTGGGAACTTAGGGCCAGATGTAGGAAATTCCGGCTTTGCTACTCTCAATTTGCGAGTCGCAAAGCCGGATGCAGGATGGTGTCCCTGACACCATCTGCAAGTCGCAAGGGGGTCGCAAAGGCCCACCTCATTAATATTATTAAGGTGGGTCGCAATTTGCGACCCCCTTGCAAGTCGCAGCACTCACATGGATGCGATTGCTGTTTGTGAGGCGCAAAAGCCTTGCTACATCTGGCCCATAGTGTTTACTTTTCTTCTTCTAACTTCAAAGTGAGAGAATTTATGCGACAATCTTGCTGGATATTGGGGGTAGGAAAGAGTTTTTTCTAACACATGACAACATTTAAATAAACTGTGCAAGGATTTCACAATATATCAGAATTAAGAGTACAAATGAAGCACATTTTTGTAAATTCTGAAGTGTGCTGGAAACAAATACCTTTATATGATTAAACAAATCATTACATTAGTGATGCAATTTCCACACATCATCCTCTGTGCACTGTATAGTTTTATTCGAAAAATTGTATGTTTGTGCAGATATAATGGTAATTTCATTTGAAAACATGTTCCCACACCATGCATACTACACACTTCTCTGCACCACTCTACACCACTGCACCCTACTCTGCACCACTCCACTTTACACCTCTCCATGTCACTGTGGGACACTGCACTCTTCTCCACTCCACTCTATGCCACGCCACTCTATGCTACTTCACACTACGCCTCTCTACTCTGTACCACTCTACTCTGCCAATGCACTTTATGCCTCTCTACACCACTGGGCTCTGCACCTTTGCGCGCTATACCAGTCTAGGCAACACCAATCTACTCTGCACAACTCAACTCTATGCCACTCTGAAACACTGCACTGTATGCCACTGCACTCTATGCCAATACACTCTAAGCTTGTGCACTTAACTCTGTAACACTTAACTCTATGCCCCTGCAATTTACATCAATACACTGTACGTCACTCTCATCTACTCTGCACCACTGCACTCTATGCCATGACAATCTACACCATTTTACTATATGCCACTCTACGCAACTCCATTCTACTGTCCACCTCTCTTCCCTACGCCACTTCACACTACTGTAAAACAATCTACTTTACACCACTGCACTCTGCGCCACTGCATTCTATGCCACTGCACTCACCTTGCACCTCTCCACTCTATTCTGAAACAGTCTACTCTACGCCACTGCAATCTACGCCACTCTGCCCCACTGCACTCCAAACCATTGCACTCTACTTCAATGCACTCTACGTCAGTGCACTCTAAACAACTGAACTATATGCCACTGCACTCCACTCTGCACCACTGTACTCTATGCCACCGCTCTCTATGCCACTCTACTCCGCTATGCACCACTGCACTCTATGATACTACTATGTAACACTGCACTCACCGCCACTATACTCTACACCACTGTACTCTGTACTACAGCATTCTGCACCAATACACTCTATGCCACTGCACTCTATACCACTCCACTGTATAACTCCACTCTACGTTACTCTACTCCACACAACTGCACTGACACTCTACTCTGCAACAATGCGCTCTCTGCCACTGTACTCTACACCACTCTACTCTGTTCTACTGCATTCTATGCCAATACACTCTACACCACTGCACTCTATGCCACTGTACTCTGCATCACTTCACTCTATGCCACTGCACTCTACAGCACTATACTCTATCTGTACTGCACCACTCTACACTACTGCACTCTGCACCACTCTACACCACTGCTCTGTATGCCACTAAAGTCTACTCTGCACTCTATGCCACTGCACCACTTTACTCCACTGCACTCTATGCCACTCTACCCCATGCCACTCCATGCCACTGCACTCTAAACCACTTCACTGTATGCCAATGCACTCTAAACAACTGCACTGTACCCCCACTGCACTCTGCTCTGCACCACTGTACTCTACGCCTCTGCTCCTATGCCACCCTACTACACTCTACACCACTGCACTGGCACTCTACTCTGTAGCATTGCACTCTCCACCACTGTACTCTACATCACTCTACTCTGTGCTACTTCATTCTACATCAATACACTCTACACCACTGCACTCTATGCCACTTTACTCTGCACAACTCCACTCTATGCCACTCGAGTCTATGCTGCACTCTACGCTACTGCGCTATACACCACTCTACACTACTGCACACTCTGCCACTCTGTTGTACGTCACTCTACGCCACTGCACTCTATGCCACTCTACTCTGCACCATTACTCTACTGTGCACCACTCTAATCTATGTCTCTGCATTCTGTGATGCTACTTTGTACACCGCTGAATTCTATGCCGCTACATTCAATGCCACTCAGTTCTACACCACTGTATTCTGCAACATTCTACACCAATGCACTCTACATCATTCAACTCCACTGCATACCACCCCAATATAGCCCACTCTAAGAGACTCCACAGTATGCCACTCCTAAACATGATACTCTTTGCCACTCCACTCTACAATACTTTTCTCTTTACTGTGACCTTCCGCGACACTCTTCTCTTTGCCACTAACTTTTAGCCATGCTGAACAGCAATCACTTAGGTTATAACATGGCTAAAATACATTGGCAAAGCACATAACTCTTGCGTAGACTAGACCTATTGGCTTTCCCAATGTTTGTTAGTACTATGAGGTACCGAGGTCCCTGAAAGAACTGTGAATGTGTAAGTCCTTATTTTAAACATGCATTACACACATTATAATATAGGCTGGTACAAAATGCACACATACCTTTAGGTTAAATTTTAAAAAAAGTCCTTCTAAAGTACAAATCTCAATAACATAAAGATTATACCTAGTGCAAACCTGTTTTAATAGTCCATTAAAACCACACACTCCACAGCTCACCTTGGAACACCATTACAGTACCTCTCTAAAAGAAAATATCTTTGACATCAGAAAGCTTCAAGTGACTCCTTTGATTAAAGTTAATACAGGTTTCCAAGCCCCTTTGGATTTGCAGATTTACCAGTTGTGCACATTTGCAATTCTTTAGGGAAGGAGACACCCTGGCAAGAAGGCCTGTTTCTTATCTGTCAGCCCCTCACTTCCTCAGAGCACAGGAGACTCCCTGCCTTTCAATCCAGCTGGGGAACTGATCTGTCCTAATTACATTTTGTCCTGTAGGTGAAAGGCTTAAATTACGGACAAATGCTGTCTGTTAAGCCTTTTATCGTGTACAACGGACGGTAGGGCTAAGTTACGGGCAGTCTGTGAAAATTACAGATGGCTGGTCACCCTACGCGGACCGTGGGTTTTTGAGTGATGAAGGCAGTGACATTCTGATTTCTCTAATTTCCAAAGTGAATAAGGGCTTGGATAGGCTGGTGCTCCCAATGACTCAATTGGATTTATGGAACTGCATCGCCCCTACTCCAAGCAAAGGTCCTAACCCATCAAAGGCTGTTTGATCAAAGTTGGGGAAAATGGACAGACTGATGGCAAAGAAAAGTGGTGGCCTTGATACTTGGTGTCTGAAGGGTCCCCATTCAACGGAGAAGGGGTGCAGTGTTCAGGCCCTGATATCAGTACTGCCTTACCCCAGTCAGATGATCCTACTGGTACTTGTCATGAGCACTCAAGTCTGGCTTCTCAATCTTTTCCGCAGCGTGGCATATTATCAAGCAGCAACATTCAGGAGTCCTCCCCCCTGCCAAACCTCCCTCAAATTCTGCCCCTATCCTCATTACAAACGTTGACCCAGCGGTCCGATCTGAGCCCTTGCTCACAGATATCTTTCTTCTCATATAGGAGCACAAGTCTGAGTGAAATCACGGTGATCAAAAATTCCAGTGCTCAGATGCAGGCATCGGTCAATCAAATATGACAAGAAATTAGCCAAATTGCTAAACCTATTAAAGAGCTTGAGCAGAAGGCCGCTGAGGATTTAGTGATTCATTTGGTGGGCCATGTCCAAGCGCACGATGAGGAACTGCGCACTACAGAGGCTAAAGTTGAAGATCTTGAAAATAGAGAGCACCGTAATAATCTATGCATTTTGGGGTTCAGGAGAACCTGGAATGCAGGGATCCAAGGACATTTGCAAAGGAGCTCTTCTAGAAAGCCTGGGACTAGAATTCTCAAATTCAGCAGGCTCATCGTTTGCCGACGTGGATGGATAATACTGGCCATGTGACATCAAAATATCCTTGCCCGATTCAGATTTAAGTGGGAAATTTTATTCTGCAGCAAGAAATTTACTCCAGAGCTAAGCCTTCCACTCCGATAATTTAACAGTTGACTCTCAAGTTCTTCATTAGGTCAGATTTTTCTTTTTCGACTGCTCAATGCCGTTGAACATTTTGGAACTATGGGCACAGGTGATTCGATATGGCAAGACCTATGTTTGTCATGTGGAGGATGTGGCCACAGAACTTGGATTTCCTTGACCAATGGGATATAAATCAGAGGAAGCTCATTCGCCTCCCTAGGCAAGAGGAGCAGGTGGCCAGATCTGAGGGCCTTACCGATGGGCCTGCTGATAACTCTGGTGCCAATGTAGAAGCCGAGATTGACTCCCAAATGTAGAGGAGGGTGGGGTCATTCTGAGGTTCATGATTTATGATGTTATCCTGAAGCTTTATAGTTTCTCTCATTGATGGGTTTTTGGTGTCATTTAGTTCTTTGGGTAATTCAAAGATTTATGTATTCTTTTGGGCTGTTGTACATTTCTATATTTTTTTACCATACTCGTTTTGGTTTATATAGATGACTATGGGCTAGTTGGGGGTTTAGGGGTGACCCTCACATCAGCTCGAGGAGCTCATTCTGTAGCTAATCCTGGTGGCTTCTCTGCCTTTTTTCTTCTATTGTTTTTTTGTCTTTGGCTTCTGGCGACTGTCTTTTCTAGGATTGGGGAGTGGCGGACTATGGCCATCCTTCCACAATGGCTTATGGAGGGATGATTCCCCCTAGGGCAGAACCTATCTTGGGTTGAAAGGGTTTTACTGGGTGGGGGCTGGGCTCACCATGAGATGGTGGTAGGTTGTTTCTAAGATCAAAAGGAAAGGATAACTCTGATTTGTTTATAAACACTACATAGATGGGAGGACTTATTTCGCTGGAGTTTTCAAGGGAGCAAGCTTAAGTTCAGTTATGGCTCTAGTCTGGTAGAAAAGGATGCATTTTTCTTTATCTTACTTGATGGCGCCTCTCAAATGTATGTGCTGGAATGTTAGAGGCTTAAATAGTCCTAAGAGACGACTAGTAAAAGAGACTATAACTATTTTAAATCACAAATTCTGTGCCTTACTGAGACAATTGCAAGCCAGCTGGGCCTGGGGAGGACAACTCAGCAGCAGGTTTCAATTAGGGGTGTAGCTATTCTCTTTACCCCCTCCAGTGGTCTCAAGAAAGATAGAATGGCAGAAGTGAACATGAGCGTTGGGTCGCTATGCAGATTGAGGTCGATCTAATTTGCTTCACAAAATGTGTTTTGTATGGCCCAAACCAAGATGATCCCTTGTTTGTTGATTCAGTTATGCTGGAGCTCCTGACTTGGTCTGGCTCACTATTAGTCATCAGGGATTCTAACTGGGTTTTTGATTATAAAAGCAATACAACAAATAGCAGAGCAATCCCTCAAATTAATAAAGTGCACAATGCAATTGCTGCATTAATGAAGGTACATGGGCTGGTGGATGTTTGGTGTACGATCAAAACTGGTGTTCCTGGTTATACTTATTATTCACATGTCCATAGTCATTATTCGTGCTCCACCCTGTCTCATTCATAACTTTGAGATAGAAGTGTGTCCCAAGCCAATTTTAGATCACAATCCCTTTATTTTTTCTTTGAAGACTGGGCAGACACCAGTAAAAGCTGACTTCTTATGGATCCTGAGTATATTGGCAAGATGCATAAATCTTTGCCTGAATATATCGGACATAATTTGGGTTCTGCCTCCATTTCGGTCGTATGGGATGCCCTAAAATCATATGTTAGGGGAATGATGTTAAAGTATCTGGCCAAACGTAATTGCAGGTTAAGGGATAGAGAAACACAGGATATTGACAAATGGGCAAGGTATGAAATAGAGCATGCTGCCTTGATTCTTTCCCATGACTCTGATGAACAGCTGTGTTTTTTTTTCAGATAGTTGAGTGCCGAAGTAAGGTTGGGCATATATTGCAGGAAAAACTGCTGCTGCTTTTATGCAGGAAAGGGGGAAGAGTATGAGTATGGAAATCGATTGGCAAGGTACTTGCCTTCAAAGTTAAGGAGAAACAGAATTTGAATTGCATCAAATGCATTCAAGATGACTTAGGCAAGGAGTCAGCCGCCCTAAGGCTAACATAGAGCAATTTTTGTTTATTTTATCAATCTCCCTATAGCGTGGAATGCACGGATGATCCATATCAAAGTGAGCAGAGTAAAAAGTACCTAATGTCTGCCAGGATTCCCTGCCTTGACCATTTACAATCCAACATGCTTGAGAGAGCGATTTCCTCACAGGAAGTCAATGGCGCGGTTTCCTCTCTCCCTTTGGATAAAGGTGCGGTCATGACAGAATTCCCAGTGAGTTAAATAAACTCTTTGCATAAGCTTTGGTCCTGCTTCTTGACCTAATTTCCCAGGTTTTTGATTCAGTGCAGGGAACTCTCAAATCCTGGCGGTCCACCACCATAGCTGTCTTTCCTAAAAAATCAAGCACCCCAAGGAGAGAGGCTCATACCAGCCGATCTCATTGATTAATACAGATGCAAAAATGTACTCAAGGGCTTTTGTCCTTAGATTGGGCAGGTTTATCCAATCATTTGTAAACATGAAGTAGCATGGATTAGTCCCAGGCAGGGATACTACTATTCGTACTAACTTGCCGATATCCTTTTTTGATGCTGCAAATAATCTTCATTGCTCAGCCCGTCTGATTCTCCTAGAAGCAGAGAAGGCACTTGATAGGGTTTCCTGACCTTACCTTTGGGAATTTATGGTAAAAAAGGCCTTTGGGCCAGGATTCTTAAATTGTATTCGCAGTCTGTATCAGAAACCTGATGCTTGGGTAGCTATTAATGGAGAAGTTTCCCAGCTGTTTCCAACCCAACAAGGCACCTGACAGGACTGTCCTATTTCACAGTTCTTTTTTAAAAAATTTTTTTATCCTGTCTTATCACGTATTCTTAACCATGAGTTTCTATCGAATATACGTTGGAACAACGGATGCTGGAACCACGCATGCCTGAACAACGATTTTTCGCTGTAAAGGCATGCCTGGTAAAGGTATGCGTGTGACGGCATGCATGGTTCCAGCATGCGACCCTCCTGACCCCCACCTCTGCCCCTAAAACTACCGCGACCTCCTGCACCAAAAACCTAAAACTACCCGACCCCCCACCCTGCCCCTAAAAACTAAAATTACCCTGACCCCCCTACCCTCACTGCTAAAACTACCATGCCCCCCCACCCCTGCCCCTAAAACTTAAAACTACCCGCCCCTAAAATGAAAACTACCCGACCCCCACGCCTACCCTTTAAAACTAAAACTACCTCCACCCCACCGCTAAAACTACCACCCAACTCTTACCCATCCCCACTTACCTGACCGCGTCCTCTCCAATCCTGAGTTCGTTGTTCAGGGCATGCGTGGTTAAGGCAGAGAGTCGTAGTTCACGAAAGCGTTGTTCTGCTTTCGTGGCCAACGCACGTCATTGTTCAGCAGTCGTAGTTCAGGCTGTTTCCCGTGTCTATCACCTTTTATCATTGCCGATGCTAATCTACAAGTGACAACCTACACAGCTGACGTTGATGTATACTCAGTTAAAATTATTTCTGATATTGCTACTATTGATCAGGAGGAACTTGAATTTGGTAAGGTGTCTGGATACAAGTTGAATACAAATAAGACACAGATTATATCAAGCCATCCTAATTCATTTAATGATTCTCATGTCACTCCCTCTGTCACTTATTTGGGCATTGAAATATCAGCCAATATGCAAGAAGTCATTAAGCTCAACTATGACACTCTCCTTTCAAAAGCTATTGTCTCATTAAGATTCTAAAATCAACTACCCTCATCTATTATTGGGCGAGGTAATATTTTTTAAATGAATGTATTGCTGAAGGTATTTTATTTGTTCCGTGCCATTTCACTTCACTTACCCAATTCCTTCTTCAAATGGATGGACTCCACCATCAAGAGCTTTCTCTAGAAGTATCTACGCACCAGACGGACCCTAAAATCGTTGAAAACATCATGGGAAGAGGAAGGCTGGGCCCTACCATATTTTCCACTCTATTTCTGTGCCACCTTCGGAGAACGTATTTGTTGTTTGGATTCGGATATGGGCAATTGTATACTTTATTTGTATATGAAATTGGTTGAGGGTCCAAAGTTCATGCATGTTTTTCTTGATTTGATCCCAACTATTTTAAGAAAGTCTAATTTAAGGTAATCTAGGATGACTGGCTCATTTGGACAAATTGGGCTCAGATGTACAAAATTTGATCAACTTCATTCATATGCGCAGGTAGACAGAAATAATGCCTTTCTGTCCATCTTACATGATTCTGTCTTCTGGCTATGGGACTCTCTAGGCCTTAAACTATATGTCAGTCTTTTGCAAACATCATGGGTAGAGGAAGGCTGGCCCCTACCATATTTTCAACTCTATTTCTGTGCCGCCTTCGGAGAACGTATTTGTTGTTTGGATTCGGATATGGGCAATTGTATACTTTATTTGTATATGAAATTGGTTGAGGGTCCAAAGTTCATGCATGTTTTTCTTGATTTGATCCCAACTATTTTAAGAAAGTCCAATTTAAGGTAATCTAGGATGCCTGGCTCATTTGGACAAATTGGGCTCAGAGGTACAAAATTTGATCAACTTCATTCATATGTGCAGGTAGACAGAAATAATGCCTTTCTGTCCATCTTACATGATTCTGTCTTCTGGCTATGGGACTCTCTAGGCCTTAAACTATATGTCAGTCTTTTGCAGATTGGTCAATTTGCATTTTTGCTGATCTACAAGAGGAGTTCTCTCACCTTCCCAAGAGCTTTTTTAAGTACCTTCAGATATGGTATTATCTCTATCGGCAAGCTATCTGTATTCCTGGTAAACATAAATTATTGGATTTAACCTACAAATGTGCAGATCCGATTATTAGTCAAAGACTATGGGGGTCATTACGACCCTGGCGGCCGGCGGTATGTTGGCGGTAACACCGCCAACAGGCTGGCGGTGTTCCGCCAGCAATTATGACCGTGGCAGAATTGCCACGGCCATACCGCCGGCCCCTCCACTTTCCCGCCAGGATTCCGCCTGGCGGTCATAATCCCCAGGGCAGCGGTGCAAGCACCGCTGCCCTGGGGATTATGAGTCCCCGACCGCCGGCCTGTCCATGGCGGTACACACCACCATGGAAAGGCTGGCGGTAAGGGGACTTGGGGTGCCCCTGGGGACCCCTGCACTGCCCATGCACTTGGCATGGGTAGTGCAGGGGCCCCCAGGCATAGCCCCGTCGCGCATTTCACTGCCCGAATTTCGGGCAGTGAAATGCGCGACGGGTGCTACTGCACCCGCTGCACATCAGCATTGCCGCCGGCTCTATTACGAGCCGGCAGCAATGTTGATGTGACATTTCCGCTGGGCCAGCGGAAATGTCATAATAGGGAGACAGAAATACCGCCGGCAATGGCGGTATTCTGTCTCCCGCGGCCTCGGCGGTCTTTTGAAAAGACCGCCGAGGTCGTAATGACCCCCTATATGTCTGTTTTAATCAGTTCAGGGAGCATGACTTGGAGATGCTTGCAAAAAATGGTCTGGTCTGCTGGGGCAATTGATTGATGGCACCATAACATCCCCGGTCTTTGCCCTATCCTCCACTTATTATCGGCTAGGCTTAAGCTACGACAATACAAGACTATTACTTTCCTTTATTATACACCTGAGGGATTGGCTAAGTGGGTGGAGACATAAGAGGAGGCAGTTATCTGCCCTAGGTGCATGGAGCCAGGGGTAAATATCATTAATATGTTCACTAGTTGCCCTCAAATTCAAGTCTGTTGGATGGATATTTGCCATTGGCTCTCTCAGAAACGTGGGTGTCGGGTAGAATTTGATACTCTGAATATCATGCCATCCTTTGCTTTGTGTGTGAATGAAGAAATAACTTTCCACTTACCTATAAAAAATAGTTAATTACAATGAAGCATTGTTATAAACTTGAATCTGCCACTTTGAGAATTAAAGGGGAATGGGGCTATCTAAGTTTGTGTAATACATGGGGGCTGCTTCTCCCAGGGGCTGTTTAAAGTGAAGCCTATACTTTTCTGGATGTGGGGGATGTGTGCTGATAATTGTGGGTTCTGGGAGGATACTTTGTGAGCCCGAAGTACTGCATTGTAATGATGTGTCTTTTTTTCCTTTGTTTTATATAACCAGAATGTGTATCCCGCTTGTGCTGTACTTTGATCCTCCCGTAATAAAGAAAATAAAAAATGAAAGTTGACATTCATGGCAGCCATCGAGGATAAAACAGAAAACATTGGCAACCCAATAGGTTTCATTTCTTAGACCTACTGACTTTGCCAATGCTTGTTACTAGAATGTCCATTAAGAATTTGAGGGTTATGTACTAAGGGTTGCACATGCGCTTGCATATATATTTTGCACTGCGCCTGCAGGCTTTTATAACACTACGTAAGGCTTTCATGCCACTTTCTGCCAAGCGGATGGCCACGCAAATCCTTGGTAAACAGCCCCCTAGTTATTTATTGGAGCTGAAGTTATACAGCAGTTCATACTTCTGATGAGGTGTAGACGCACATTTGCAGATCGATAGCAATCATGCCATAGGAGTCTACGGATGGAGCAGTGCCTGTACTGTGTCTGGAGATTCAGCCCACCTCTCTCGTAACACTCTAGTTACTTCCATTTACTGATTCAGCAGCTGGTGTGTTAAGAGCTGGAAATAGTTCTTAACATGAGGCCTCCACAACTGAATGAAGTACCCCAGAAGCAGTATCCAAAACCACGCATAATTCTCCACAAGTGGTCTCCAGTGCAGGACACAATAGTCGAAAGTTGATCTCCAGGCACTGGAAGTCCTGGCAGGCAGCCCCTGGGTCACATGCAGCACCTGTTACAAGCAGGGCCTCTAACAGTGGTGTTGCAGGCACTCCCCCTCAAATCACACCAACCTCTAGGCTGAGAAGAGGCTCAGGAAGAGAGGGTCCAACACATTTCTTTTCAGTTCTCAGTATCTTTTTAGACATGTCCAGCTGCTGCTCACATCGTTGTGGCAAAAGACATCTTTTGTACCATGGTTTGTTTTTCCAAGCATTGATAATACTATTCCATTAGCAGTGAAAGTATGGTGTCTGCATTTGGAAGGCTGTCTCTGCCATCTCCTCCACTGAGTCATTTAACCTTTGATCTCCTAGGAGAAAAAAGGCAGAACATGAGAAAATAGACTTGATTGTGCAATTCACAAGTCTGCAAGTGGGACTATTGCATATGATATCGTCAGCCACTCCTAGCTTTTTAGCCGGCATGTTGCATGGCGGGGCTTGTTGTTTTGAATTTAACACTGTTTCTTTGTACACAAGACCCAGCATGCAAAGTACTGTTGGCTCATGCCAGAACTGGCCATGATATTGTGCCACTTGTCAACTCTACTTTAACATTTATTAAAGTTATCTATTCCATTTCACAAATAAAGCTGAAAGTAAATGTTGCAAACACACTTTGTTAGGGTTCACACTTTCATTTACTTATTCATTCATTCATTCATTCATTCATATCATGCATTAAAATAGGCACTGGCAGTATGTATTATTTTGTCTTTTCTCAAGTAGAATGCTTAATACCAAGCTTCACAACAAAGGTACAACATAGGCAGCCGCAGAACAACCTTTACTAACACAAAGAACAAGCAAAGGCCAGTTGACAGGAACAGGAGGATCATTACACATGTTTAATACGTTTATCTTACATAAAAAGAACAGGTACAACAAACAAAAGCTAACACTAGAGAAGTTAAAGGACTGGTGTATCTCTCTGTAAACAAAATACATATACAGGAAGTACAACACTCCTGGATGAAATAGATAAGCCTTTTATGGAATTGCCAAATGTTAATTTACTAATTTGGGATGATGAATTCTCACTTACCTAGTGCAGTATGTTTCATCAGTGGGTTCCACATCTAGCAATGGAGATCATCCAAGGGTATTACTGCTCATTAGTTGTGCACTCTCCTAGTTATGCGTTCCTTCGTTTTGGCAAGGTTATATCCCTTATTTCAACATTTATGTTCTCCCTTTACTAAACTGTCAGACCTATATTAGAATTGGTTGGGGATGAGATAAAATGTGTTGTACCGCTGTCTCCCTACCATAAGATTAAAAAACAGGAGGATTGAGCAAAGGACCCTGCTTCTCTTTACCATCAACATCAGTGTCGTAATGAAACTGGAGGGCGCCCCTGCAAAGAGCATGGAGGGGGGCCCTCTCTCGACTCACTCAGGCCAGGAGCTGAGGGACCTCCTTGGAGCTCGGGCCCTCCTGCACCACGGGGACCTTTGTTATTCCCCTGATCAACAAGCTTCAATACCCAAATATTGCCCCTACAGGGTCGGTGCCATCCTCAGGACTATAGATCTCAGTAGCTCACATTAACTATTGTGAAACTGTCCCTGGTGGTCCTTGGGTACATTATTTAAGTGCACTGAATATATTATTTGTTTTTCTCATAAGATGAGGCAACAGCAGTGAAAACACTCCTTCACAAAACAGCTACACCTTTGACAGGAACAGCGCAAGCTTCCCTCCTTCGGGGGACCAGTACATGTGGGGTAGCAGCAGTCATGGTAGCAGGGGCTCAGCAATATGCCTCACGGTTCTTGATTCAGCTCTGCGTGTTCCTGAAAGTTGGGAAGATGGTGACTTTAGCAGAGCAAACTACTCCTTGATGACATTTTTAGGGGAGAAAAACCAAACACTTTTATCTGGAGCATTTTTTTCATGTTTTATTTTTGAAAAAAATCAAAATGTTGCTATATTTTGCCTATTTTCTAGGAACCCACACACCCTACGTACCTTTAGAATCCCCAGTATGTTGTGAAAAAGGGACTAAAATTTAGCGCGAATACTTTATGTGCAAAAACAGTTTTGGATCCTTAAATACGAACTACTTCAAATAGGGAAAAAAAGGACTTAGCAGTGGGTGTTAATAAATAAATGATAAAATTATGTTTCTGACTTTTATTGCTCAACACTTTCGGGTCTGAGACGGGTGAGAAGGGCGCAAATAAAGTTTTCCCAAAAAATGAAAGCAGCATCTTTAAACAACACCCCAAAATCCAGATAACCAACAAAGAAAAAGCAGCAACATGGTCTGGTATGGACTGAAGTACCCTTTCAGTCCTATATCGCCCTCCTCGAAATAAATTAACTCCAAGTACAAAACCCAGTCTATTTTTCAATAAAAGTGGTGCAGAACTTAAAAGGGCTTTTTTGTTCTGCCATTCCCCAAACAGGAGCCCTATTGTTGCCGAGATTCGTGGAATTTCGGACACTGCTTCCGTGCAAAATTGCCATTAAGTTTGAGTTGACGAGCGCCCCTTGCACGCAACAAACAGCTCTTGTTTGTGACCCCCTCAAGCTGACTATTCTATAAAATGCAGCGGATCTTCGGGGCTGCCCTAGCACAGGACAGTTACTCACCTCGAACAGTAGTAGTTATGCATTATGGAAATATGTTTAGTTTTCCCAATCTGCTGTAATTGTTCTCAGTGCCTGTAGTAATAACGCGATATGTGTCTTTTTTCGTTAGTTTCGCTGTTAGAAAGCTGCCTGACCAATGGAAGAAAGTTTTCAAGCTCATTGTCAGTTTCAGAAAGATCTCATCTTGTAGACGATTAACAGTGTCACAGCTGAAAACATAAAAAGTTATTATGCATGACGAGCAATCCATTCTACGCTGTTGTGATCCATTTTTTTCTATTGTTATTCTCTTTTACATTTAGGCACCTTGAAAAACACCAACAAATTCACAAGCAATCAAAACATTCACTGAGATGGTTGCGTGCGAAGCAAGTAAAACCCGTATTGCCATTAAGGACGCATTTCAAGCTCTTGTGGCTGGATTGCTACTTTCCCTTTGCTAAGATCCGGCGCCTTAAACAAAGGGTGGGAACGAACCGCAGCTTCCGTGGAAATCTTCAGAACTGCAGCTGAGCATTTTGCTGCGGGGCACAGGCTTGACGCGGCAATGCTAAGAATCTGGCAGCAGTTCTTCTAGGCGTCGGTCGCCCCCCTGTGGTCATCTGTGGAAACTACTAGCTACTCCCCAAAAATTTAAGTACGCGGTTTATTTACTATATATTCTATTTCCAGTATTCTGTGGAAAGTTACAAATCTTCCAGATTTTGTAAAACGGGGTTGAATTGTAGTAATTTGGCCTCTCAGCACTGTTATGTTTGCAATGGGCTGCACCCATTTTGTATTCCACAGGAGGGGGAGTTTGTGTTGCATCCCGCCTTGTATGGACGTAATGGCCATGACGTAGGTGGGGTGTAGGAAAGTGCCCCTTTTGGCATGGTTCCCCCCAACTTTTTGCCTGATATTGATGCTGACTTGACAGTGTGCTGGGGTCCTGCTAACCAGGCCCTAGCACCAGTGTTCTTTCCCTAAAAATGTACCATTGTTCCCAGTGCTTTAAATGGGCCGGTACTCACAGGTACTGAGTACCGGCACTTCTTATTTTTTTCACTCTGAGTACCGGCAATTCTCTGCTGCCAAGTAGAGTACCGGTACACATGAAAGGTAGGCTCATTAGCTGCTAGTGCTGGTGAGCACTAGGCTCTCAGAGTTGAACCCTCCTCTGACAGCAAAGGTGCTTCTGTCGCCCTAAACTGACCCCGCTGAGCTATTCAGTGGGGATTATGTGCCTAATGTCTGGGTATTTACGATCACGCTGTGTTTGTCAGAACAGGGTCCATTCAGACCCTGTGCTGTCAATCACATTTACACACTTGTGTGCTTTTATGTAAACACAGGAATTGAGGCAGCCCCACTGACAGTGACAACTAAGAAAGCCATGGGAGGAAAGTTTAAAATGGCTTTGATCCCACCTGAGTCTCTTGAACGAGGGTCTGCTTATGTATGTGTGTTTGCCTGCTGGTATGTGTGTGTCTTTGTGTGAGAGAAAAGCGAATGAAAGAGAGGGAATCGGGGTCGGGGCACTTTAAGGAGGACTGTGAGGAATGCTTTGAGTGTGCGCCTCTGCTTGTTTCTTTCTGTGTGTGCACGTTCAAAAATATATAGTATTGTGCAAAACGACAGCAAATATGTATGCCAGTAAGATAAATAGTGTTGTGTTTCGCTTACATTTCATTTAACGAGTTAACTTGTTTTGTTTATTCAAACACATTTCTCATGGGCCTTGGCATGTGCTGCAAATGGTATATAAGTCAAAGTAGCCCATGTCTTGCTCTTAGCCCCGCCCCTAGCCCCACCCACCACACTACTAGTATATGTTATTGAGTACTTGCACTTATTTTTTCCCATTTAAAGCACTGATTGTTCCCACAATTGACACACTCCTGGCCCACAACTAAGTTTCTTGTAAAAGGTACCAGTGGTACGAAGGGATCTGTGACCAAGGAGGGTCCCTAAGGGCTGCAGCATGTATTATGCCACCCTAAGGGACCCCTCACCAAGCACATGCACACTGCCATTGCAGCTTGTGTGTACTGATGGGGAGAAAAAAGTAAAATCAACATGGCATCCCTGCCAAAATGCCATGCCCACCAACCACCAGTTTGGTGTGGACTGAACTACCCTTTTAAGGTAAATAGGTAAGCCACCCCTCTAGCAGGCCTTACAGCCCTAAGGCAGGGTGCACTGTACCACAAGTGAGGGCACAGCTGCACGAGCAATATGCCCGTACAGTGTCCAAGTCCATTCTTACACATTGTAAGTACAGTGTGGCCATATAAAGTACATGGGCTGGGAGTTTGTCATCACAAACTCCACAGCTCCATGATGGCTTCACTGAAGACTGGGAAGTATGGTATCAAACTTCTCAGCACAATAAACCCACACGGATGCCAGTGTTGGATTTATTGTACAATGCACCCAGAGGGCATATTAGAGATGCCCCCTGTATTTTAACCAACCCTTTAGTGTAAGGATGACCCGCCTGTGCCAGCTGGCCACTAAAAGATAAGTTTCTGATCCCATGGGGTGAAGGCGTTTGTGCCCTCCGGAGTCAAAAACAAAGGCTGCTCTGGGTGGAGGTGGTTCACAACTCAATCCTGCAGGAACTGTAACACTTGCGGTGAGCCCCAAAGTTTCCGGCCTCCTGTTTCAGTACTCCAGGGCACTCCAGCTAGTGGAGATGCTCGCCCCCTGGACAAAGCCCCACTTTTGGCTGCAGGTCTGGCAGGAAAATGAGGTAAAACAGGGAGGAGTGACCTCCCCAGCTAGGATCATCCCTAAGGTGTCCAGAGCTGAAGTGACCCACTCCCTGCAGAATCCTCCATCTTGGTTTGGAGGACAGTGACCAATAGGGTTAGGAGTGTGCCCCCCCTCCCCAAAGGGAGTGGGCACAGGAAGAGTGCAGCCACCCTCAGGCACAGTAGCCATTGGCTACTGCCCTCTGACACCTGTAACACCCCTAAATCTAGTATTTAGGGGCACCCATGAATCTAGCTCACAAGATTCCTGGTGACCCTAAGAAAAGAAGACACCAAAGCAAGAAGAAAGAAGAAGGACTGCTAAACCAACCCCCCCAGCAGAGAAGACTCAAGACACCAAGGCCCATATTTATACTTTTTTAGCGCCGCATTTGTGTCATTTTTTGACACAAAAGCGGCGCAAACTTACAAAATACAATTGTATTTTGTAAGTTTGCGCAGTTTTTGCATCAAAAAACGGCACAAATGCGGTGCTAAAAAAGTATAAATATGGGCCCAAATGACTTAGCCCCAGCATGACCAGCCTGTCTGCAGCTCCAAAGACTCCTGCTCCAAAATGGTGATGCATTCTGCAGGACCAGTGACCTCTCCAAACCCCCAGTGGACTGCCTGTCCACCAGAGGACCAAGATCACCAGAAAAACAGCGGCCCTGTCCGGAAGAAACTCCAACAAAGGACTCCAGAACCACCCCAGATCTGTGAGTTTTGCTCACTCTGCACCCAACACCTGTGGCCCTTGTCCAGGTGGCCCACCGGTCCAGAGTAGGTCCTCAGGTGATTCTGGCCTTGTGTCCATCCAGGATGACCCCTCCTGGCCAAAACGACAACGCCTGCCGCCTAAACCCAGAGGACCCTCCTGGCTGCAAGAGAACCGGACAAAGATTCCCACTGCCTAAAGGTACCCCTGCACCTGCAGCCCTCTGGTCTTGGGGAATCTGACCTCTGGTCCAGCAATGTTCAGCAGACGGCCCTTCTCTTTGTCCAACCTGTGGTTTCCCAGAACCGACTCCTTGGGCCCAGCCTGCAGCATTTTTTTGACCCCGAGGGTCCCTCTATTGAAAAGCACTGGGAGCTCAACTCTGTGTTGGCACCCTGCACCCGGCCGCCCCTGTGCCGTTGAGGGAGTGTGTTTGGTGCTGACGTGTGGCCCTTCTTGGTGCTCACCTAAGCCCCCCAGGTCTGCCCTACGAAGATATGGGTACTTACCTGCTAGCAGACCCAATTCCAAGTGCCCCCAGTCTTCATAGGAGCTCATTTTAAATCTTGCAGCAACTTTGACCTCTGCACCTGGCCGGCCCCATGTTGCTGGTAGTGGGTGTTTGGGATTAACTTGAATTCCAACCTGTGGACATGCTAACCCCCGGAGACTGGAGCTATAAGTCTTGAACTTACCATAAAACGGTACTAACTTTTCTTCCCCCCTAGAACTGTGCTTGAAAATTCCACTGTTAGAAATGGGGTCTCTAGTTGGCAGTCAGTTTGCACCCTGTCCAAGTAGGGACCCTCATTCTAGTCAGGATAAGGGAGATGCCCGCTCAAATAACCCCTGCTCACCCCCTTGGTAGCTTGGCATGAGCAGTCAGGCTTATCTCAGAAGCAATGTGTAAAGCATTTGCACATAAGACACAGTAGTAAGTGAAAACACTACAAAAGGACACCACACCAGTTTTAGAAAAGTAGCCAATATTTATCTATATAAAACAATACCAAATACGATAAAAATCCAACATACAGTAAGAAAAATATGAATTCTGCAAGATTTACTGAAAACTACAGTTCCTTAAAGTCGATAGCTCCACCTGGGGCTATCACGGCGTCGTGATCAACAAAACCAACAGTTCAGGCCGGCTACAGCGTTGCGGGCCAGCCACCGTGTCGGGAAGACCCGCAAACAGTACCTTGGATCTGCAGAGCGTTGTGATCCTCGCGGTAAGCTCCGGAGAGCGGCATCACTGACGTTGCGGTGTCAGTTCCGGAGTCGGTGCAGGAGTCGTCTGCCCTTGAGGTCACACTTGTTGCAGATCAAACTCCAGGCTGATGAAGTCAGGTGCGCCAGCGTGGATGGCGTCGGGGCTACGGTGCGAAGCAGGATGATGCGACGTGCGGTACCCACCTGTCACAGTACAGACAGCAGCTCGATGACGGCGTCCAGCGGTGTCCGTGAGATCAGGGCTGCGGTGTGAAGCAGGCGGTGCGACGTGCGGTGTCCACAGGTCACAGTGCAGGAAGCGGCGGCGTCGTTGCTGAATCGTTGTCGTCGGTAGGCCCAAGCCAGCAGTGTGGGATGGAACGGTTCTTTGTGACCCTCACGAGCGGTGTCCACAGGCCACGGTGAAGGCTGAATGCCTTGTGACGATACAGGAGTAGATGGTGCTGGCGTCGGTGGACTGGGGCTGCGGTGCTGGATAGGACGATGCTTTGTGTACCTCACAAGCGGTGTCCACAGGCCATGGTGCAGGCAGGGGTGCCGGTGCCAGCAGAAGCGGCGTCATCGGTGATGCCGGAGTGCGGGGCCCACAGATCACGGTGTGAGCAGCAGCTCGGTGAAGTCATCCGATGACGGTGTCAGTGAGACCAGGGTCGTGGTGCTAAGCGGGGCAATGCGACTCCGTGTGGTGTCGGCAGGTCACGGTGCAGGCCAGCGGCATCGTTGGCGGCATCGCAGTGGGTTCTCCTCTTGAACAGCACATAACACAGTTCCCAGTGCTGCAGGTCGAGGAAACTGAAGTCTCTGGTATCCCAGAGACTTCCAACAGGAGGCAAGCTCTATTCCAAGCCCTTGGAGAATTTTCTCAAGCAGGACACACATCAAAGTTCACCCTTTGCACTCTTTTCAGGCAGAAGCAGCAACTGCAGGCCAGTCCAGCAAAGCAACACAGCAAAGGGAGAGTACTCCTCCTTCAGCTCTTCTTCTGGCAAAGGTTCCTCTTGATTCCAGAAAGATTCTAAAAGTCTGGGGTTCTGGGTCTTCTTCTCATACCCAGTTCTGCCTTTGAAGTTGGCAAACCTCAAAGCAAAGTCTCAAGTGTTTGCAAGATCCTTCCTTGTCCAGGCCAGGCCCCAGACGCACACCAGGGGGTCGGAGACTGCACTGTGTGAGAGGAGGCACAGTCCTTTCAGGTGTGAACGACCACTCCTCCCTCCTCTCTAGCTCAGATGGCTCATCAGGATATGCAGGCTACACCCCACCCCCTTTATTGTCACTGTCTAGAGAGGTGCAAAACAGCCTAACTGTCAAACTGACCCAGACAGAAAATCCACAAACAGGCAGAGTCACAGTATGGTATAAGCAAGAAAATGCCTACTTTCTAAAAGTGGCATTTTCAAACAGACAATTTAAAAACCAACTTCACTAAAATATGAATTTTTAAATTGTGGGTTCAGAGACTCTAAACTCCACATTTTCATCTATTCTCAAAGGGAATCTGCACTTTAAGGATATTTAAAGGCAGCCACATGTTAACCTATGAGAGCGATAGGCCTTGCACAGTGAAAACCGAATTTGGCAGTAGTTCACTGTTAGGACATATAAAACACACTAGTATATGTCCTACCTTAAACATACACTGCACCCTGCCCATGGTGCTACCTAGGGCCTTACTTAGGGGTGCCTTACATGTAGTAAAAGGGAAGGTTGAGGCCTTGCAAGTGGGTACACTTGCCAAGTTGAATTGGCAGTTGAAAACTGTACACTCAGACACTGCAGTGGCAGGTCAGAGCCATGTTTACAGGGCTACTAATGTGGGTGGCATAACCATTGCTGCAGGCCCACTAGTAGCATTTGATGTACAGGCCTTGGGCACCTCTAGTGTACTTTACTAGTAAATCAAATATGCCAATCATGGATAAACCAATCAACAGTACAATTTCTATAGGGAGCACTTGCACTTTAGCACTGATTAGCAGTGGTAAAGTGCGAAGAGACAATAAACCAGCAAAAGCAGACCTCAGGAAATAGGAAGAAGAAGGCAAAAAGTTTGGGGATAACCCTGCAAAAAGGGCCATTTCCAACATGCACTGTCAACTTTTAAAACAGATTATTGCTACTTACTTGAAAACCGTTTAACTTACCAAATTGAAACAAAGTGGTGTTGATACATATGCTTGCTACTTACTTGCAAATGTACTTACCAGCAATCAGAATATTGTGGCTCTAGAAATAAAGTAGCAACATTTATTTTTACTACATAAAAACAATTGGCCTGGAATTAGTCATTGAGTGTGTGCTTCATTTATTGTCTGTGTGTGTACAACAATTGCTGTGCACTACCCTCTTATAAGCCTAACTGCTTAACCACAGTATTACCTAGTTTAGCCTCTGTTAAGCCTCTGAGGAACCCCTGGACTATGTGCACGCTATATCTCATTTTGATATAGTACATACAGAGCCAGCTTCCTACACAGGGCTAATTAATAAAAGGCCTGGGAACCTGATATGCGCTGACAGGCGTCTCCCCAACCTAACCGTAAAACATGAGCAACACCTAACACTTATGGTAGATGACATAGTTGCTGAGGTAAGCAGATCAAGATGGTTCTCCAAAATAGATTTGTGAGCTGGATACCATCAACTACTATTAGCTCCAAAGTCAAGGACCATCACAACATTTTCCACCCATGTCAGCTTAAGGAGGTACAAGCACCTCAGTTTTGGGGTATCAAGGGCAGCAGAAGTCTTCCAGGATACCATTCCAGGGGTACTGGCAGACTACAAGGAGTCATCAACATCAGCGATGACATCCTGGTGCATGCTCCAACCATTAAATCACACCTTCACTGTGGCCCACTCTACATAGAGAAAAATGTGCATTCCTGCAAAAGGAAGTTGCTTTCTTTGGCTATCAATTCTAAGGAGAAGAAATCATGCCAGATCCGGCAAAGGTTCAGGACATTCAGTCTGACCCAGCACCCACCAACGTATCAGGCATTCTCAATTTCCTGGGGATGGTCACCTACTGCGGGCGAAACCTCACTACCGTAACCGACCCACTGAGAGAACTGATCAAAACCCACACAATGTGGGAATGAGGCTGCGATCAGGAAGCATCATTCCAAGCCACCAAGACAACTCTATCTGAACACATCACTTTGGTCTACTTTAATCCCAGCAAAGAGTCTGAAAAATCAGTAGAAGCAAGTCCCACTGGCCTGGGAGCTGTCTTATCTCAGAAACTGGATGATGGTGAGTGGGCTCTGGTAGTGTATGTCAGCCGGGCACTAACAGACACAGAACAACGGTATTCTCACATCAAGAAAGAAACCATTGCTGTCTACTGGGGCTGTTGACATTTTCACTTATACGTTTAAGGCCAGCTGTTCACCGTTTACACAGACCTCACGCCGCTCATACCCTTCTTCAAGGGGTCCTCGTCCAAGCCACCTGCCAGGATCAAGAAGTGGATTTTACAACTGGAAGACTATTGTTTCGCAGTCAGTGGTGTACCGACCAGGATCCCGGAATCCAGCAGACTACCTATCACTGCACACGAGGCCAGCGACGTTGAGTGAGGCCTCTGATGCTGAAGATGTGGAAGAGTATGTGCGGCTGGTGGTGGAGTGATCAAGACATCTTCCTATTTCCTTAGGAGATATCAGAGCAGCAACCACATCCAAAGAGTGCCTTCAGCTAGCTATATCTCCCATTACTTTCGGAAACTGGCACCTAGTTCTACACAATGTAGCTTGCAAGACTGAGGAAGCGCACCTAACATTATTATCGCTGCACAAAATCAGGCATGAACGGGCCATTTCACCCGAGGGATGCCTCCGAAGAGGTCCACGATTTGTGATCCTGACTTGACTACAGAGATGAGTAATCGAACTGGCCCATTCCTCACACCAAGAAGTGGTAAAGACAAAGTCCAGGCTCAGAAATAAGGTCTGGTTCCCAGGTTTGGATGATCAAGTCAAGTGTGCCATGAGACACTGCTTAGTGTGTCAAGCGTCTGGTCGTGCTGAACCACCCACATCCATCATTAAGGAAACAATACCTTCAATACCATGGTTCAGAACCAGTGCAGACCTTGGAAGGTTGCCCAGCGGTCTCCATATGCTGGTAGTGATTGATGATTTCTCAAAGTAGCCTGAGGTGGAAATCATGCACTCCACTACGGCAATTCAGACCATTCCACGTTTGGAGAAAATAATGGCCACTCACAGGTTACTGAACAAACTCAGAGCAGACAATGGTCCCCCATTCTCCAGCCAAGAAGTCGCTGAGTACCTAGCGTCTAGAGGCGTCACTCAAAGAAAGATTACACGTCAGTGGCCATAGGCAAATGGCAAAGCAGAGCACTTTATGAGCACTCTAAATAAAGTCCTAAGAATAGCCTTGGTCAACAATCAGAGCAAAGAGTGTGCCCCATATGCTTTTATCCGCGAATACCGACTCAATCCTCACACCACCACTGGAATACCTCCCAGTACATTGTGAATGAACCGCATGGTAGGAGACACTATCCATCATGTGAGCCAGTCCTCCGAAATCATAGTCCAAGCTGCTGAGGCTCTATCAAGGCATAGAGGGCTACATGATCGCAAATCAAGGCGGAGACGAGCCAAACAGCGCAAGATCGGTGATTTCATCTTAGTGAGGAATCAACATACCGGGAGTAAATTCATGTTGCTGTCTGAGAAGGAACCATGGAGGGTGAGCACCATCAAATGAACTATGATCCTGGAACAAAGAGGCAAAGACTTCATCACAAGAAACATTAACTTTTTGTATGCTATAGTGGCAACCCAATTTTGAAACAGAGAACACCAATAGCGCTCAAACAGGATGTCAGTGTGAAGAAGACAAGGACAGTGCCAGGGACTGACATGATGTAGTGTCAATGTCACACCATCCTTCACAGGAGGAAGCTGTAGGAAAGTACCCACTTTTTGGCATGGTTATCCCACTTTTTGGCTGCTATCAGTATGCTTAGACTGTTTTCACTGGGATCCTGCTAACCAGGACCCCAGTGATTGTTATCTCTCTGTCCAAATTTGGTTACCTTGGACCTTTGTACACTCCACAAATGGCATACTGATGTCCCCTTATAAGTCCCTAGAATATGGTACATAGGTACACAGGGCATCTTCTGCCTTGCAACTCTTCTTTTGCTCCAACTTGCATTTGCCAAGGCTTGTTAGTGGTTCCCCTGACCACTGACTGACTGCAACCTAACGAGCAACGAGGGACATCATCTGCATGTCTTCAAAGTCTTCTCAGCAGCTCCTGGGTTCCACAGGGGATCTTCTTTCTCCCCAGTTGACCTGGATCTTCATCCACAGAAGGGTGGGTAGTGGCTCCTGCCCCGACTGGACAATCCATCGTGGACTGGACTCTGTCCCCTTCTTTTGCAGGTCCTCTTCTTCCAGAATCTACCTTTGGTCTGGTGCTGTTCTTGCAAAGTTCCTTTTCTAAGTCCTTTTGTTAGTCCTTGGTAAGACCGGGTACTTACCTCTGCTCTCCTGGTGGCTGGGGGTCACTTAGATACGGGGAAACATCCTGAACAATGCATTGGGAACAATGCGGACATTTCCCACGTAAGCGTAACCACACTTGCCGGAACAACGACTGCTTTTTTCTCTGCCTTAACCATGCATGTGCTGGGGCAGGGTTGTGGGTTAGTTTTTAGGGGTAGGGGTGGATTAATGGCTTGGGGTGGGGGGTTTGAGCTATTTTTTTTAGGGGGTGGGCGTGTTTGGGATTTTTTTTAAGGGTAAGGCTTAGGGTGGGGGGTCACGCAGGGTTGGGGGTAGTTTTTATGGTGGGGGTGGATAAAGAGCTTAGGGTGGGATGGGGGTTGGGTTATTTTTTTTAGAGGGGGGTGGGCGAGTGTTTGATTTTTTTCTCTTAGGGTGGATCGGGAGTGGGCGTGGTCAGGTAAGTGGGTCTGGGGCAGGGTTGGCGAGTAGTTTTTAGGGTTGTGGTTCGGGGGTTGGGCTATTTTTTGGTTGGGCTATTTTTTGGGGGGCGTGGTTTGAGGGGTCGGGGTAATTTTATTTTTAGGGCGGGGTCAGGGTAGTTTTGTTTTTAGGTGCGGGTGGGGGGCGGTTGTTTTAAGTGTGGGTGGGGGGGTCAGGGAGGTTTTAGGGCTCAGGGTGGGTGGGGGTGTCGGGTAGTTCAGTTTTTATGGGTGAAGGAGTCAGGGTAGTTTTGTTTTTAGGGCGGATGGGGGGTCAGTTGTTTATAGAGTGTGGGGGTCAGGGAAGGTTTTAGAGCTCAGGGTGGGTGGGGTGTCAGGGTAGTTCAGGTTTTAGGGGCAGGGTGGGAGGGTCAGGTAGTTTTGTTTTTGGGGGTGGGGTATCGGAATAGTTTTATGTTTAGGGTGGGTGGGGGGTTGGGGTACTTTTGTTTTCAGGGTCGGGTTGAGGGTCGGGGTACTTTTGTTTTTTGTGCTGGTGGGGGGTCGTTGTTTATAGGGTGGGGGTCGGGAGGGTTTTAGGGCTCAGGGTAAGTGAGTTTTGTCAGGGTAGTTCAGTTTAGTTTTTACGGCAGGTGGGGGGCTGGGGTAGTTTAAGTATTAGGGGTGGGGTACTTCTGGGCCTTAGGGCAGGTGGAGGGGTGGCATAATAGAAACATGCATGCCGTTCCCACACATGCCTTTACTAGGCCTGCTTTTACAATGATAAAGCATTGTAAAGGCATGCGTGGTGAAGGCATGTGTGAAAACAATGCAGTCATTATTACGACGCGTTGTTAAGGCATGAGTGGTTCCCACATGCGTTGTTCCATCATACATTCCTTAGGTACTCACCTTTTGGGGTCCTGTGTTCTCCCAGCTCCCTTCTAGCTACTCCATATCCTTGGGTGGAGGACTTCACTCTGCAATCCACTATTTGAGTATATGGTTTGGCCCTCCCCTAGGGCCCTAGCTATTTTCTACAATTTTTGTGAATGCTTGTTGTTTCCTATGCGAATTCCTAATTATTACTCTGTGTGTGTGTATGTATCTATATATATATATATATATATATATATATACATATATATATATATATATATATATATATATATATATATATATATATAGTGTGTACTTACCTCTAGTTTGGGGGACTACCTATAAGCAATCTAGTTCAGTGCCACTGTAATAAAGAACTTTCATTTTTGTAGCACTGTGTTTTTCCTTTCAGGTGTAATAAGTTACTGTGTGACTGTTGTGGTATTGCAAGTGCTTTACACTCCTCCTAGGTAAGTCTTGGCTGCTCATCCACAGCTACCACTAGAGAATCCCTGACTTCCAAGACACTGTCTTCATTCACTAATAGGGGTTGCCAGGACATGGTATAAGGTGCAAACACCGTATGTGTCCACCACACACGAGGCCAGCTTTGTACAGATGCTGAAAGCAACCGCCAACCAAGAGTAACACCTGAACTACTAGGAATGATCAACATGAAGAGACAAGCCGCGAAGATAGCGGAACGGCGGGTCCTGGGTCCCAAAGTCAAGGCACCGAAAGATACAATCTACGCCCAAAACTTGCAACATCTACGAGACTGAAAGAGTTTATAGTAGGCTGACTGCTGGCCGGCTCACTTGACTCAACCTGTGGCAAATTACTGCACCCTCCGGGAACCGGCTGGAGGAGGCCACGGACGAGATCTTTTGTTTATGTTTGTCTTGATGTCTTTGTTTTTTTTTGTTTTTTTTTTCACCAGGGTAAAGGAGGGTTGTTATGCTTGAAATGGGCTTTGCTCATTTGGTATTCCACGGGAGGGGAGTTTTGTGTGGCATCCTGCCTCGTCTGGACATGATGGTAATGGCCATGGCATAGGCGGGACTAGTTAATAAAATACCTGGGGACCTGGACCTCGGGGTCAAAGAGCAACTACGTGTGTCAGTGTTTCCTCATTGCGCTGGCCTCCATTTTACCGTGCTGTGAAACAGGAATACCTACATAAATGCACTGCGGCAGGACACTGGGTCATAACTCAGGGCGGGGGGAGGCCTTAAAATGCTATGCTTGCTAAACGCCGGCCTTTCGGGTGACATCTCCGTGGCTGTAGGGATTGTGGCTAGGAAAGAGAGTACACGCATTATTCGCCATTATTTCAAAGATGCCACCTTTTGTACCCAACGCGTTTTTTGCTTGGCTTATGTCAATATGTGAGAGTTACAGCATACGTATTTTTTGAGCTCGGGTCCATGATGTGATCGATGTGGGCTGGACGAAAAAGTCAATATTCAGATTGCTGTGCCGTAATAATTCGCATCATGTTGTAAGTGCGTATTTGTTTCGGCTTGCTTATGGAATAATTACATTTTACGTCAATGTAAAGATGGTAGGCCCACTCTTTCTCCAGCCGTAAGGGAGATGATACGTTCTAAATACTGACAATTTGTCGCAAATACAAAAATAGAGCTGCCCAAGAAGAGAACGAGTTCGGATACTAAAATCAGGAAACAAAATTCAAAAAGTGCGAGAACAACCCTGAAAAGTGAGTACATTACTCAATCATGATTACACATATATTAAAGCCTACCCTAATAGCATCTTTCAAGCTCCCAGGTGAATGCTGTTTGTATGAACATCTAGGAAACAACCAATAAATAAAATGATTGACCTTGATTAAAAGCGCAGCATTAGAGTAAAATAAACCAAAAGATGAAACGCAAATATCTGTTGCTTTACTGCACTCAAAGGAGCCCGGCTGACCAAGGTTCAACTTAAAATCAAATTCATAGTACCTAGAACAATTACACTGGTCCCATCTTCTAGCACCAACCTGCAAAAAAGAAAGAGTGCACGAATTATTATCACCCACTAGAGATTACTTTAGGAATACATTTATGTGTGTGTACCTACATGTACCCATAGTTGTATCCAGGGCTATGTGCATGTTTCCACAACTAAATGCATATGATGCAGACAAAAAGGCACGCGTATACACATGCGTCCAAGCACATATACATGCATAATTTCAAACATACATTTATGCATGCATGCCACAGACATTCAGAGTACACGTGCCTTCTCAAAGAATCATATCTTTATACATTTTGCTCAGTGTTATATCTCCAAATTGTCATGATGTTCGGCTAGTGCACCCCATCTTTGTTTACCGTCAGCTTTTGAAGGTTGGAGCATTCTGTGTATCTAGTGGTTGGAATTCTTGCAGACATCTCAAATTGACCCATTTCAGTAATGAGTAGCTCATCTCATTCTATTTTACAACCCATCGTGCTTCTTGCAGCTATACATTTGTAGTAGAATATAATAAAAATAATAAAACAGGACTGGATAAACTACTCCCACCTGGTAAGAAGTGATCCTCTAATTCATTGGGTGCTTGGAAATTGCCTTTCTGTAGTACCTTTGCTTGACACAAAAATCATAAAAGGTGAAAAAAATTAAAGCCGGTGGTCCCAGAGGATGACATTTGGGCCTATTAGAGTCTGATTTTTTTGGGAAACTGATCCCCTTTCCTCCTATTGGTTGTTAATCAATGGGTCTTAAACCTACGAGATCGCTCAGTGAGTTAAGCACCATCCGCTGCAGTGGTAGGTCACAATCTCAAAGGTTTAAATTGACCTTGCACGAGCAATCATTCTGATAGAGAAATTAAGACGAGATTAAAAAAACTAAATATATATAGATATATATATATATAGATATATATATATAAATATATATATATATGTATATATATATAGATATACATATATGTTTTTCACTGAAAAAGCAAAGGTTACAGGGCCATTATAGTTAGGAAAGAGAATTTAAAAAATGTTAGAAATTCACAGAAACAACCAAAGGTTACAGGGACATTATAGTTCGGTTCTGAATTTACTCGTACAAAAATATAGAAATTCAGCAGCTCTTGTTGGAGTTCTTTCAAGCAACTATAATTCATGCCCTAAGGTAACTATAACTCACGCCTCAGCCTTGCACAGTTTCTTCATAAATAATTTGAGTGATAATGTTTCATTTATATTTTTAATGATGCAGTTGTCATGAATGCTGAAATATATGAGGTAGTTAGCAGTGCTTGCGGGGGCTCGAGTTATAGTTACCCTAGGCTGCGATTTATAGTTGCTTAGAAGAACTCTTTAAAAGAAAAATGCCCCTGGGACTTGGCCCACCTGGGGCGAATTCTTGAACGTTGTGAATTCGCTCAAACATTTTTTTTTTTTTTAAATGTTTTTTTTTTTGTTGCTTTGGCAGGGTCCCTTTGGGATCCCAGCACCAGAGCAAAGGGGTCAAGGTAAATCAAACCTGGGCGATAGTCTTTAAACATTTTTTTTTTAGTGGTTTGAAGTGTTCGCATCCAATCAGAGCTGTGCATTTCTGTGCACAAGCTCGTCATTGTTTACAAAGTCTTTGCGATCACAGATTTAAAAAATTGGATTTCCTTTAATAGCTCAAAAACTGCTGAATGGATTTACACCAAAGAAGCAAAAGTGTAATCTGCGTACTGAAAGCTAGCTTTCTCCCAAATTTGGTGTAATTCCATCCAGTGGTTCGGGCTGTAGTTGTGTCTAAAAGTCAAATGGGAATTATCATGGGAAGCTTAACTTTTTTGACCCCCCCCCCTTTTTCTTTGCCCTCGCTTGACGGATCACCCCAAAATTTTCTGTGTGCAACAAGAATCACTGGGGCACTTTTTTTGCAAAATTTCGTGAAGATTTGTCAAATGATGCCAAAGATATCGACAAGTCAAAAGCGCTTTTTCTATGGCAACATGGTCCTAACTATAACTACCTAGTGGCGATATATATACATATACACATAAATATATACACACATGTTTTTAGCAGTTTTTAGTGCAATAACAAATCTGCAAAAAGACACTAAAATCCCTAAGCAAAACATGCACATTTTAATCCATTGTATGCGTCTTTGTTCACCTTTAAACAAAAAAACAAAATACTCTATAAATATGCACGCCATCAGTGTCTGCTTGTGACTTGATTTTGCTGGATTGCACTGTGTGGTAAAGAAATGATGACAGACTATATTATTTTGCATTGTTTACTCAAGCAGCAGAAAGCCCTGTCTTGCATAGATACCGGACAGGTTTGTATTTATTGGTAAGACCGGCAGATAAGTCTGACAGGGCCTTTGAAGCTGAGGTGGAAGTCATGACCCTTAGGTTTGAGAAAAGAGGATATCGAATGACAGAAATTAAGAAAGCACTTGAAATGGTGAGTGTGTTGAAGCAAGAGGATCTGTCAGTGTCCAAGAGAAAGCCATCTGAGGACCAGAATTCTCTGAGATTTGTTACCACATTTCACAGTCAAGTAGGTGAAGTTACTTAAAACTGCTGAAACGTTTGCCCACACTTTATCTGATCACTCCATGATTACCTATATAAGTCCCTCGTTGAAGAATACACTAAGTCAGAGTTTGGTCCTGCAGACAAGTAATAGAAATCCAGTCTAAGGATTTTATGTATGCAGGAAATGTAAGGCAAGGAAGCATAGTAAAAACGTATGTAAGATGGAATTCCCTACAGCCCCTAGATCTTTACATATTCCAAAGCACTTGACGTGCAAATCCAACTACAGTGTTTATGCCTTGAGATGCCCGTGTAAAAAATACTACGTAGGGAGTACCATACACATGACAAATAAATGAATTGTTGAGCATATGAGGGCTGTAGCCAGGCATTTCAAACTATTTCATGGACGGAAGGTGGAAAAGCTACAATTTATGGTGCTAGACAGGATTCCCTTTACTGAAAAGGGCGGAAATAGAACATGTGAATTGAGAAAACTTGAGTCGAAGATCATTATTGGCTGTAATACAGTACACCTAGTTGAGTTCAACCTGGATGATGAGATGGAAGTGCATCTGGGGTAATTGCTGATGGAAAGTAATGTTTTGGCCGGAATGTTATGAAACACTGCAGTGGGCTATCAGCGTCTTGTATAGGATCTTAAGGAGTAATTGGTTTTAATTTTGGTGTGGGTTTTATTCTATTTTTTAGGTGGGAAAGGATGGCAAGCTGATCCAGTTATGGTAGAAGTTGACAGTAGAGACAGGTTTCAGAGCTGTCCTGCAAAATAGCTATAGTATCCTTTAAATGTTGGACCCTTCTGGGACCCATGAAGGGTTACAAAAGTCAGTGTGAAGGTGAAAAGAATATGCCCACTTGGGCAGGATTTGTACACTGTTATTGCAGTTTTAGATTGAATGATGATGAGAATGCAATAATGCTACATATTTGTTTTTATTTTTAATCTTATTTTCATTTATAGGTTTGGTTAAAACAGTGATATTTTGTACAATGGATGGTAACAATTGAGATTTAGTAATAGTGTTATCATCGTGAGGTGTGATTAATATTTGGTAGTGATTGTTATTCTCTCAACTAGGAAGTTACTTAGCAAATTAGAGATATGATTAGGTAGCAACAAGATACAATGACAGTGTGCAGTCCTGTAAATGGTAAGAAGCAGGATAAAATGGTTTGTTCGTATATGTTAAGATGGCCCCCATGCTGCATTTGGTAACATCTTGATTTGCTGTCCTTCGTTTATGTTTAGTATGTATCACTGCACTGTGGGTATTTAATGTATAAATTTCACAAGTAGAAATTTACCCATGAGTAAGGAGACTAGGTCTGGCGAAACACGTTGGGTTGTTGCTGCACAACTAAATAAATAAATATAAATTTCCATCGGATGAGAAGTGGTCTCAACTGTTTTTGTTCCGGACACCCCGATATTGGTGAACGCAGAAAGAAAACAATGTGGAATAATATATATTTATATATACATATAAGCACACACACACACACACACATATATATATATATATATACACAAAGAACATAGATGTGGGGATCGGAATAGTAAATCTATAATTTCCTATATGTACTTACTTTTTGATTTTTTTGATTTCTCAATATTCTGTCCTCGATATTTTTGTACCACGAAATTCTAGGAATCGATATTCAATAGTACCATCATAAAACAATAATGAAACACTTATATTTTTGTTCTTGATCATTTTCACTGGCAAATTGGCACCACATTTTGGATGTTTGAAATTTGAATCTGTGTAACACTGGCCTGGGAATTTGGGCCCTTTGGAGCTACCCACTTGCACAATTGTGTTGCTGTTCCTCGAGAGCACCCTATTCGTGTGTGCCCTCTCTCCTTTATACATAATATTCAGACGTGTCTGTCCTCCCTTGCTCAGCATTCTGAAGAGCATTCCCTTTCCTGTACAGTATTATATTCATGTCTTCTTGGGCCCAGTGTTGTGGTGTGCACTTTCGCCAGTACAAGGACGGTTCCTCTTCCGCACATTATTCTGATGAGCCCTTTCTCTATAATATGTTATGTTAGGCATTTCCTGCAAGCCAACCCAATGATTTGTGTACTTTTGTCCAAATATGGTATTTGGATTTGCTTGTTCTCTCAGGCTAGCTTGAATCCAGTGGCACAGTGAGCAAGGGACCCACATCTGAGCATACCCTTCCCACTTAGGGCAACTTTAGCAACACAAAAGGGAGTGAAAAGTTTCAACACTCTGTTCATTTTATTTTGTGATATTGCCTTGTGCACCCTAAGTGGCTGGGGTATGCACAGACATGGTTCCCTTGCTTGCTGCTCCACTGGATTCAAGCTAGCCTGGCTGATGAAGAGTGATGCCCTGAAACCAGTCCCAGGATGCTTCAAACTTGTCCAGGGAGGACTTGGCTTGGCAGTTCGGGCTGACTGATCCCATAGGGAGCAGGGTCAAGACTGATTTGCATGTAGCTGGGTCCGAACTGGCATGACATGGCAAGCAAAATAACAATGGATTAAACCTAGATCTGTGACTGGGGGTGAGTGTTTGAAAAGTTGAAACACTCCATCCATCATTTTGTTTTGTGATATTGCCTTGTGCGCCCTAAGTGGCTAGGGTATGCCCAGACGTAGGTCCTTTGCTTGCTGCGCCACTGGATTCAAGCTAGTCTGGCTGATGAAGGGCGATACCCTGAATCCAGTCCCAGGATGGTTGAATCCTGTCCAGGGAGGACGTGGCTTGGCAGTTCGGACTGGACTGCTCCCATAGGGAGCAGGGTCAAGACTGATTTGCATATAGCTGGGTCCGGACTGTTGTGATATGGCAAGCTTAATAGCAATGGATTAAACCCAGATCTGTGACTGGGGGTGAGTGTTTGAAATGTTTCAACACTCCGTTGCAATATAAACCTTTGTTTGTGCTGCACGCAATAAAAAATAGTCACCAATATTCTCAGTGTATGCTTTTCGGCCAATATTCCGATGAATGTGTGACAACTTGAAGACCCTGTAGAACTAAACCACTTTCTCCTACCAGCAGGGGGGATCGAAGCGGCTGTGGCCAAAATAAGGGAGGTGCATCTTCTTGGGCTAGGCAAGGACAATATATCTGCTTGTTCACTCCTTGACAGTGCCTACGACCTACATGAAGAGGCAGTGCCATACAGAACGATCCAAGCATGCATTTGTGCTGTAGCTTTTTATTCGGATGTACGGACCCGGTGGCATATTCACAAGAAAGTGGCGCATCCTAGATGATGCGCCACCTTTCTTATGACCTCCCACCGGCACCTAACAACACCATGATTGCGCTGTATTTACAATATGGCGCACCATGACAGTCGTTAGCACAATAGCATCAAAATTGTTGACGTAATTATGGCGCTTTGCTACACTAGCATCAAAAATGTTGGCGCTAGTGCAGCAAAGCACAGGGAGGCCCCTTGAATGTAATGGGTGTGTCATTTAAATGCCTGCTGCGAGCAGGCTTTAAAAATCACGGGAAAATGGCACAGTGAAATGTGTAAGTTTCACTGTGACATTTATTCTGACCGCCCTGCACTGGAACACCCCTCTGCATAAATTATGCCTGACGCAGGCATAATGTGGAGCACTGTGCCACTTTGTGAATATGGTGTGGCAGAAAAGCCACCTTAGCACTGCCTTAGTGTAAAACAAATGATGCTGTGGCGGCCAATGGAGGTGCAATGGGCTTGTAAATATGCCCACAGTATTTTGAGGACCCTCAAGAAAGACGGGAACTAGGTGGGGTTATGTCACAGTCCTCTTCAAAGTTCCCTGCAATGGAAATAACTCTGTGTTCACTTTGTGGTTGGCCCATCATCATCATCTCAATCAATCGCCATCAGTGCCAACTTAGGAGCACCCCATACCAAGGTGCCTGGGTGGAATTCCTGTGTCTTGCCCTCCATGACTGATATGTATTTGTAAGGGCGCCAACAGAGAAATATCCAGCAAGGAACTGACCGTGGAGATTTAACCAAATACTGTGTAACAGAAAACTCTCACCAGAGGCCCTTGTACCAAGTCATTTTGTATGCTATCTCAGGCCTCCATGAGTAAGCGTAGGCCCTACTGGGACTGGCAAAGACCAACTATCCAGCAGCTGTTAGTTTCAAGACACTTCTCTGAGGCCTCTGGTTTTTAAAGTTCCCATGAAACCTCAAAAACAATAGTCAATCAGGTGGAGGTTGAATCCCCTCCTCAGGCCTGGACACCAATTAATAGGATCTTTGCCAAATTCCTGAGATTCACAGCGTTCATCTACTGTTTGCTCAGATTCTCAGTGTAGAATGTCTTAATGTTGATCAGGTTCCAGCCAAACACCATAAGAAGCTTTCCTGCTTTAAAATAATAATACATTAGGTTGCCACAAATCTCTGTGGAGCTCTGAATACTGACCAACCTAGCTCTAAGTTGGCAATACTCGGTTGTAGCAGTGCTTATCCACCACTGAATCTTTCACAGATTAACATGCTCTTCCGACAGTCCCCAGTGTAAGGCTGTAACGCACTAGTGAGCCAAAGAAAGAGGAGGATAACAACACAGCTACAACATTTCACTACTGTAGGCCCTCCACAGCACTTGGGCTATCCACATCTCTCTATGGACCATGTTAGAGTCTTCCGGCTCATTCAAGCCTTTTCTAAAGCATGTTCATGCTAAAACAATTCAAATGTATTTTGCTGCAACAATTTTTATACATTCTGAAATAGTTTGCAGGGTCAGAGAGACAGATTTCAACTGTGCAGCTGTGAATTTGCCCTGGCCAAAAGGCCTCCTTTTTACATGAACTATGTCTGAGACATGCTTCAAAACTGAGCCTTTTTCTCCATCATGGAGAATATTTATTGACTATGCACAGACTAGTTTGTGAACACCTCTACGCTGAATGCCAAAGTCCTGAAGCCAATAAAAACCTAGCGCTAGTCGACGTCTTATCAAATGAGTTTCCATAAGCGACGTTCGGTGAAAAAGCACCACAGGATACATCATTCCTCCTGCGACTTAGGGCCAGATTTACAAGGCCTTATTGCCTCCAGAGCACCACTTTTTGTGACGCTCCAGTGGTGCAATGCCCTGCTCCATATTTACAAGGTTGTGGTAAGCCACTTTTTGTGGCTTAACACCACCTTGTAAATATGGCCCTTTCACTTGCAGCACTTTGATTAGAAGTGGTGTGCAATGGGTGTTGCTGAGGATGTGCAACAGCAACACCCATTGCATTTTGACACTGCCTTTTTATTTAAGACCTTGAGGTCGTAGTTTTCTGGCCCACAACAGCATTGGGAGCCTCCTCACTTTGTTTCACTCACAGGTCACCTAGCCATTTTATCAGTGTGGGAGTGTCATTCCCCAAAGACCATGCCTCTGTGATTGCAGAACAGCTCAGCTGCCTCTTCCTCATTGTCAGGAGCCTCATTGAGGACTACTTCTTCCCCACACAATGTGTCAAGATTATTTAAGTTTGATTTATACAAATTTAGCAATGCAAATATGAAAAACAATGGAATAGAAACATACATCCTATACAGCCCCCCCTTTTATCATTTCGTCAACCACTAAAATACATTTCACAAATGTAAGACAGTTGAAAAGCTTTACAATCCATCATATAGCGTAAAATTTTATGAGCCATGCAAACCTTTTGCATGCTTATGCCCGAGAGGAACAGGCACAGACTGTGGTGAATGAGCCCGCATCGCAGAGACTTTGGTGGCAGTGGCCGCTGCACACGTGGAGCAAAAGGAAAGAGCCTGCACTTTGAGTTTGGATGACAACAATGTAGTGGCCTGGGAGCTCTCAGAAGGGATACAAAATAGCACTCTTTACGAGGACTCTCTGCTAGCAGTTGCTGCAGCTCTTGACATGCAAGCAGAGAGTTCAACATCATCGTCAGTAGGTAGAGCTGGAAATAATACTGGACTTAGGGGCATATTTATACTCTGTTTGCGCCGGAATTGCGTCGTTTTTTTTTACGCAATTCCGACGCAAAACTAACTCCATATTTATACTTTGGCGTTAGACGTGTCTAGCGCCAAAGTCCATGGAGTTTGCGTAATTTTTTAGCGTGGACACCTACTTTGCGTTAATGATATGCAAGGTAGGCATTCCCGTCTAAAAAAATGACTCTGAGGCATGTGCGCCGTATTTACACTCCCGGGCAAAATTCACGCCCGGGAGTGGGCGGGTCAAAAAAAATGGAGCTTTTGCGTCGTTTTTTAGCGCCTGGTCAGGGCAGGCGTTAAGGGACCTGTGGGCTCGGAAGGAGCCCAGAGGTGCCCTCCCATGCCCCCAGGGACCCCCCCTGTCATCCTTGCCCACCCCTGGAGGACACCCATCCCAGGGACATTAAGGTAAGTTCAGGTAAGTTTTTTTTTTTTTTTTTTGTGGCATAGGGGGGCCTGATTTGTGCCCCCCCTACATGCCACTATGCCCAATGACCATGCCCAGGGGACAGAAGTCCCCTGGGCATGGCCATTGGGCAAGGGGGCATGACTCCTGTCTTTGCTAAGACAGGAGTCATTTCAATGGGGGTTGGGAGTCGGAAAAAATGGCGCAAATCGGGTTGAGGCAAAACTTTTGCCTCAGCCTGACTTGCCCCATTTTTTGGCGCCCAAGCTCCATGTCCCCCTACGCCGGCACTGCCTGGTGTACGTCGTTTTTTTTTCACGCACACCAGGCAGCGCCGGCGGCTAACGCCGGCTAACGTCATTGAATAAATACGGCGTCCGCATGGCACTTCAGAATGGCGTTAGCCGGCGCTATATGGCCCTTAGTGTTATTTAATCATCAGTGAGTGAGGATGGCTTATCTACAGAGACGGGGAGGTCATCGGGTGGCTGAGGACGTTGAAGATGGTAACATCGGTGGAGCTGATATCTTCTATAATATTGGGTAGGGGGAATTAAATAGGCCCGATTTGGAGACTGTACAGACAGGTCTCCCTCAAAGTGCATCTAATTGCCCTCAGTCCTCTCTGCTCATCCAGGACTTCCAATTTGCCCTACATCCGGAGAGAATAGGGTGAATGGAACTGGGGATAGGGAAGATAATATGGGGAGCACTTCTGGGGAGAATTTGGAGACTACAGTGACTGCAGAACCAGTGCCATCACCCTCTCTCAAACAAGATGGGCAAGCAATAAAGGATGGAAGAAATTCTATTCAGAATTCCAAGAAATTTAAGTCAGCACCAAAGGACACTTCAACCAAGATTACATCTACTCAGGCGGGAAGAAGGGCAATAAGTAGCAGCACTACAGGCAGTTCACTACGAGACTGGATTAAGTCAAAGGGCAAGGTGAAGGCTCTGATTGCTCAGTTATCTACAGGGCAGTTGAATAGTCAGCCTTCTACCCTCTCAGGTAAGTGGCAAGGTGCAATGACAACTATTCCAATCTTTCACGATATGGAGGGCGTAGTACCCTCTGATATTTATAACAATGCTGTAGCCGATGCTGTAAGCTTACCTTCCTCTACAGTCTCATCTCCACAGGCTGCTGCAGTAAACGATGCTCAGGAACCCTCCCTACTGTCCATTTTGCAACTCCTTCACCTAAAGCGGGCGGAGATACAGCAACATTATTCTCAAGCCAGAGCTGATAATGCATTAATCCAAAAGACCCTTGTGGAAGTGACTGGTAAAATAACAGCTCTTTCCCCTCATGTTTTAGAGTTGCAGCAGAGAGTTGCCAGTGTTGAAGAAGTGGGGTCCACTATGGCCAAGTCAGTTGAGATCAGGATCAGTACCTGGCCTCGGTTCAGTCTAAAATAGATGATTTGGAGAATCGCCAAAGAAGGAATAATCTCCATGTGTTTGGGATATCAGAGGGCCATGAAGACAATGACACTAGGCAGTACACCATGTAGCTTTTTGGTAGAGCATTCCCAGATCTGACAGATTAGGATATGAATACACAAATACAGCGGGCACACCAGTTACCCATAAATTGGAAGAATGATTTACCCAAAACTAAATCTGCATCACCTAGGTCAATATTAATCTATGTGGGAAACATTATTCTCAGGTAAGCTATTTATATGAAGACTCTCCTTGCTCTTCCAGTGACTATTGATTCTGTGTTGATTTTTTTGTATGGTTGGATTTTTGTAAATCTACTATGGACCGACGTTGGAAGCTTCTTCAGCTAATAGATGCTCTCAAAGCTCAAGATCATAAAGGATGGACGACCCAGGATCTGCTTTACTGAACACGATGCATACCAGGTCTTAAATGGCCTGAAGGGCCTAGCCTCACATAAGTTACCATGATAGTGGCCTTTTCTTTTTCTAGTGCATGTTTGAGTATTCACTGTTAGTGGAGTTTGCCTGTCTCACTTCCTGGCCTTCTCCTCTTCGATATCCCTATGATATTTCTTTCTCTCTTATTTTCTCTCTCTCTGTTTGTCTTAAGTATTGTGGGTGCTGGGGGTGGAGGGGCAGCTATTCTCTCTCCCTTTTATTTTTTTGGGGCCAGTCGTGGTGTGAGGGGTGGCTCATACCCGGTCTGTTGCTTCTGTGACAGCTGCGGGATGGGGAGGATTCTCTCAGGTAGATATGGGGAAGAGGGTTAAGAGGGAAGTGGTTGGGTGGATTGCAAAGGAGGCACCAGGTGGAGATGTCATGGGTACATTTGGTACAAAAGGGGTGGTGGTAGAAAGGGAGAGAAAAGGTCATAGAAGTCAACTGGTTAAGTATCAGCATATTCTGCTGCAAGCGTATCAATATTAGGCTCGGGTATGGATTGGCACTTACTCTGTAAATCATGGTAGAACACTAAAATGGCTAAACTGAAGGGCATGCTTTGGAATGTTTCGGCCCTCAACTCAGGGGGTAAACAATGGTTGATATGGGAGGAAATTAAATGTATAATCCCCAAATGCTCTCTCTAACCAACACTAATCTACCTTATCGATACTGCACCCTGTTCGATTCATTGGGGTATAATTTGGTTATTAGTACATCACAAACTGACCCTATACCGGGGTGGCTAATTTGATAGCTAAGAATATAAATTATGAGGTACAGAAGACTGCCTCAAAACTCAGAAGGAGGTGGGCTATCTCCCAGATGGTTATATAAGCCCGGAGATATTTATTACTCTAATGTAGCTGAACCTTGAATTATAGATATGTCAAGCAGGAAGCTCTTGGATTGGCATGGGGAACTGCTTTTGATCGGAGATTTTAGTTGAGTAATAGACTATAGCATAGACTCGACCAATCATCTTGCTTCTCCTCGTTTGGTTAAAACAAGAGTAGCTATTCGGAACTAGCCCGTTTACATGGGCTGTAAGATTCCTGGTGAGTATTCCACCCGGCGGTACCAGGATTTACATATTACTATTTTCTGCATAAACGGTATTCCAGAATTGATATATTGTTTTCTAAATCTCATTTACTGCAGGTTATTGAGATTACGATTGGCCCAAAGGTCTCGTCTGATCATAATCCTATCCTTTTCTTTCTGAATGTAGGCTTGGCAAAGGGGAACAGCAGCAGTTTACCTTCCTTCATCATTTACTGTCAAACCCTAAATATTGTATGTTCATGTCCGAAGCTCTTCAGGAATTTTTGCATGTAAATGTTGGCACAGCCTCGTGAGATACTATGAAGGCTTTTATCAGAGGCGTAACAATGCAGTTCATTTTGCATAGTAGAAAGGATCTGCGTGAGGGCGAAAAAGAGCTGGGCCAGAGGATCTACCAGTTGGAACTTCTGCATGTTCAGCCAATAAAGAGTAAAAGTTCATAGGAACAGGTTCTATATGCTAATTTACTCAATAAAAGATCTCAACTTGGTTGATCCTTGAAAGAAAAGGTTGCAGCCAGTTATCATAGGAATAAAGTGCTTCAATATGAATATGGGGAGCGGTAGGCGGGGTCTTAGCATGTCAGATAGCAGACAGGAAAGCTAAATATTTAATTCAGCATATAAGAGGGAGTGACGGGGTGCTACATATCCTCCCACAGGCTATCACAGATACATTTTTGTTATTCAATCAAGAGCTGTATAGCCAGTCTCAACAGATTAATCTTAAGGGTCTTGAGGCATACATACAAGCGTGCAGACTGCCCGGCTTGGGGATCATTGATGCTTTAGCATTACAGACAGCTATATCTATGGGGAAAATTGAGAATGCCTTAGTAGTTTTGCCTTTGGGAAGGCCGCTTGGGAGGATGCTATCCCATTAAAATTGTATAAGGTGATCATAGACCTTATTATTCCGCTCTTTTTTAATGTAATTAAGCATATAGATAAAAGTGGAAACATACCAATGTCTTGGAAATTGACTAATATATTGATGTTCCTTAAGAAGGGTAAGTCGCCTGAAGACAGGGGATCATATGACCTATCTCGTTAATTAACGGTAATACAAAGATTTTTGCCAAGATCTGAACTTCTCGTCTTGTCCCTGTTCTGCCTGATCTGATCTCTGGGCAGCAGCACAGGTTTGTGACTGGCAGGGACACAGCGGCACAAACTAGTAAGGCAATCATTGCATTTGACATGACTGGAAGGCAAGTAAGCAGCTTGGAATTAGATTATTGGATGCTGAGAAGGCCTTTGATAGGTTAGTACGGGAATGTTTATGTTGTACAATGCAGGCATTTGGGGTATGTAATTGGTTCTGTAAGTGGGTGCAGTCCTTATATTCGGCTCCTAGTGCCAAGTTGGCTTATGCTGGGGTTGCTTCTTCTCCATTTAGGATATATAGGGGTACCAGTTATCTCCCCTTCTATTTGTGCTCTACTTGGAGCCATGTAAGCAAGCTCTACAGATGAATCGTAAGATACAGCCATGGTCGTCGGGAAGTCTAGAGCTTAAAATAACAGCATACACTGATGATGTGGTAGTATATACCACATATTTGATTTGCATATGGCTGAGTCCAAACTGGGGTGGCATGGTGTGCAAAAGAAGAATGGACTAAACTCAGATCTGTGACTGGGGGAGAGTGTTTGAAACGTTTCAACACTCCGTCCATCATCCTCTTGTGTTGCTAAAGTTGCTCTAAGTGAGAAGGGTATGCCCAGACTTGGGTCCTGTGCGCACTGTGCCACTGGATTAAACCTAGCCGGGCTGCTGAAGAGTGATACTCTAAAACCAGTCCCAGGGTGCTTGTTTCTGGTTCAGGGAGGAACAGACCTGGTAGCTCAGGCTGGACTGTTCCCATGGTGAACAGGGTCAAGACTGATTTACATATGGCTAGGTCCAAACTGGGATGGCATGTTGAGGAGAAGAAAGACGGATTAAACCCAGATCTGTGACTGGGGTTGAGTTTTTGAAACATTTCAGCACTCCGTCTATCATCATTTTGTGTTGCTAAAAGGTTCCCTAAGTGGAAGAGTATGCCCAGACGTCTGTACCATGCTTACTGCGCCACTGGATTCAAGCTAGCCTGGTTGATGAAGGGTGATACCCTGAAACTGGTCCCAGGATGCTTTTTTCCAGTCCACTGAGGACCTGGCCTGGCAGTTCGGGGTGGATTGTTCCCATGGAGAACAGGGTCAAGACTGGTTTGCATATGGCTGGGTCCAAACTGGGGTGGCATGATGGGCAAAAGAATGATTGATTAAATCCAGATCTGTGACTGGGGGTGAGTGTTTGAAAAGTTTCAGCATTCCGTCCATCACTCTTTTGTGTTGCATATGTTAAGAACTGAGGAAACCCCAATGTTCATGATTTTAATATCTAATCATACTTTTTGCACTCTAGACAAAAGTCAAGATCCACAGCATAACCATCCTACTTTATTCTAATTATTATCCTACTTTTCTATTCTTGAAAGCTCCATGTTGCTATCATTTCTTTCTTCATTAGAGATAGTCTCTAAATAGTTGTATTCAAGCTCCTAATCCACAATCCTGTTTCAACTACAACCAAATATTCCTTGATTATAAATCTTATGGTGCCTTCATTTGCTATAAATGTGATGCATATACGGTAAGTCTTGCATAATATACGCATAGGATACTAGTCAGGCTAGTTCTAATTTTAATGCTGACCCACGTGACCCCCTTTGAATTACTTAACCAGTGTTTAGAAATGTTCATATCTACCTGTTGGATTTTACAAAGATGTTTACATTCCACTAATTCATAGACACACAGTAATAGACCCACAATTTTGCTGCCTCCACCTTAGTCATGGCTCCTGATACCATTCCAACTCGGCCTATAACAGATTACATTTGTGAACAAAAATGACATAATACAGGTAAAGCTCCCCCCCCCCACTAACAATAATTAGAGATTAGATAAAGTAGCTGTAGGAAGTTGGCTCTGTATATACTATTTCAAAGTAAGAAATAGTGTGCACAGAGTCCAAAGGTACCCCTTAGAGGTAAGATAGTGGCAAAAGTAGAGAATTCTAATGCTCTATTTTCTGGTAGTGTGGTCGAGCAGTAGGCTTATCAGAGGGTAGTGTTAAGCATTTGTTGTACACACACAGGCAATAAATGAGGAACAGACACTCAAAGACTTACTCCAGGCCAATAGGTTTTTATATTGAAAAATATATTTTCTTCGTTTATTTTAAGAACCACAGGTTCAAGATTTACAGTTAATACTTTAAATGTAAAGTAATTCACTTAGATACTTTAGGGACTTTGAATGAAAGCAATATCACATACAGTCTTTGTAAAAATGGCAATAAGTTATTTTCAAAGTGGACTCAGTGCAAAAATCAACAGTTCCTGGGGGAGGTAAGTAAAGGTTAGATTAGGAGGTAACTAAAACACTTACAAGTCTCAGTCCTGGGCCATAGGCAGCCCACCGTTGGGGGTTCAAGGCAACCCCAAAGTTACCACACCAGCAGCTCAGGGCCGGTCAGGTGTAGAGGTCAAAGAGGTGCCCAAAACACATAGGTATCTATGGAGAACAGGGGTGCTCTGGTTCCAGTCTGCCAGCAGGTAAGTACCTGCGTCCTCGGGGGCAGACCAGGGGGGTTTTGTAGAGCACTGGGGGGGACACAAATAGGCACACAAAACATACCCTGAGCGGCACAGGGGTGGCCGGGTGCAGTGTGCAAAGCAGGCATCGGGTTTCAGGTAGGAAACAATGGAGGGACCCGCGGGTCACTCTAGTGATGCAGGCAGGCACAGGGGGGGGCTTCTCGGGACAGCCACCGCCTGGGCAAGGTAGAGGGTTGCCTGGGGGTCACTCCTGCGCTGAGGTTCGGTTCCTTCAGGTCCTGGGGGCTGCGGGTGCAGTGCTGGTTCCAGGTGTTGGGTCCCTTGTTACAGGCTGTCGTGGTCAGAGGGAGCCTCCGGATTCTCTCTACAGGCGTCGCTGTGAGAGTTCAGGGGGGTCGTCTCTGGTTACTCACAGGCTCGCAGTCGCCAGGGAGTCCTCCCTGAGGTGTTGGTTCTCTGAATATCGAGCCGGGAGCGTCGGGTGCAGAGTGTGGAGTCTCACGCTTCCGGCAGAAAACGTGCAGTCTTTGAAAGTTGCTTCTTTGTTGCAAAGAAGTAGCTGGTTTTGAGCAGGGCCGCTGCTCACAGGAGTTTCTTGGTCCTTTAGTCCAGAGCAGTCCTCTGAGGCTTCAGAGGTCGCTGGTCCCTGTCGGATGCATCGCTGGTTGCAGGTTTTCGAAGTCGGAGACAGGCCGGTAGGGCCGGGGCAAGAGCAGTTGTCGTTGTCAGTCTTCTCTGCAGGCTTGTAGGTCAGCAGTTCTTCTTCTTTCTTCAGGTTACAGGAATCTGATTTCCTGGGATCTGGGGTGCCCCTAAATACTGAATTTAGGGGTGTGTTTAGGTCTGGGAGGGCATGAGCCAATGGCTACTGTCCTTGAGGGTGGCTACACCCTCCTTGTGCCTCCTCCCTGAGGAGAGGGGGCACATCCCTATTCCTATTGGGGGAATCCTCCAAAACCAAGATGGAGAATTTCTAAAGGCAGGGGTCACCTCAGCTCAGGGCACCTTAAGGGCTGTCCTGACGGGTGGGTGACTCCTCCTTGTTTTTCGCATTATCTCACCTGGACTTGCCGCCAAAAGTGGGGGCTGTGTCCAGGGGGCGGGCATCTCCACTAGCTGGAGTGCCCTGGGGCATTGTAACATGAAACCTGAGCCTTTGAGGCTCACTGCTAGGTGTTACAGTTCCTGCAGGGGGGAGGTGTTAAGCGCCTCCACCCAGAGCAGGCTTTTGTTTCTGTCCTCAGAGAGCACAAAGGCTCTCACCCCAGGGGGTCAGAAGCTCGTCTCTCAGCAGCAGGCTGGCACAGACCAGTCAGTCCTGCACTGAAGGATTAGGTAAAATACAGGGGGTATCTCTAAGATGCCTTCTGTGTGCATTGTTTAACAAATCCAACACTGGCATCAGTGTGGGTTTATTATTCTGAGAAGTTTGATACCAAACTGCCCGTATTCAGTTTAGCCATTATGGAGCTGTGGAGTTCGTTTTTGACAAACTTCCAGACTATATACTTAATATGGCCACACTGTACTTCCAATGTCTAAGAATGGACTTAGACACTGTAGGGGCATATTGCTCATTCAGCTATGCCCTCACCTGTGGTACAATGCACCCTGCCTTAGGGCTGTAAGGCCTGCTAGAGGGGTGACTTACCTATGCCACTGGCAGTATTTTGAGTGCATGGCACCCTGAGGGGGATGCCATGTCTACTTAGCCTTTTTCTCCCCACCAACACATACAATATACAATGGCAGTGTGCATGTGTTAGGTGAGGGGTCCCTTAGGGTGGCACAACATATGCTGCAGCCCTTAGGGACCTTCCCTGGTCACGGGCCTTTGGTACCACTGGTACCTTTTTGCAAGGGAGTTATCTGTGTGCCAGGGGTGTGCCAATTGGGAAGCAGTGGTACTTTTTAGGTGAAAGAACACTGGTGCTGGGGTCTGGTTAGCAGGGTCCCATCACACTTCTCAGTCAAGTCAGCATCAGTATCAGGCAAAACGTGGGGGATAACTGCAACAGGGAGCCATTTTCCTACAGTAGCATTTCATCTAAATTGTAGATGTAGTTCTCCTTGTTTTCTCCTTATACGTACTATCACATTCATTTTCCCCATATTAATCTGTAAATAATCTGATTTACAGTATAAAGTAAACATATCCAGGGCACACTAAAACCCCGTTGGAGTTAAATGAACCATTATAGGAGCATCTGCATAATGACGGCTTTCTATAGGCTCTTGATACAATATGGGTGGACAATGGTTTGCCTATTGGAGCATTTCTGGTAGACCTGTGACATGTATCACGAATAACAAAGGTGTCCTTATTGGGCCCTCCTCTGTCTAACTAAGCCGACACCAGTCTGGGGTTGCTTGTGTTCCCACTCTGAGGGAACCTAGCCTCCGAGCTTGGGATGCTACTGGAGCAGGACTCAGACTGTTTTGCAGGTGGCTTATTCCTCTAGGGTAGCATCAAAGCCAGGACAAGGATGGACTAGGATGTGTCTCCAAAGTAGTTACCAGTGGCTGAGATTACCACTTTTTTGTACTCCTGGGTGTGCAACCCATTAGGCGCTATTTTTTTTTTGCAACAATTATTCACTTCGCCTAATTGGACTCTGGTTCAGGAACCTTTATGCAGTTCTATTATTAATGATATAATAATGATATGGGGGACACTGATGTACCTTGCTCCACAATGATTTTCTGTCCGCTAAATCAAAAGCTATAGTTGGATCGATATAGGCTACATAAAGGGGGATTATTTTTAGTACAGCATACGTTTCCATCAATAATTTCGAAAGGAGACATCCATCAGTTATGCTGTGATCCTGTGTAAACACTAGTTTGAAAATAGGGGAGCATACTAGTTTCTCATGCAATATTCTAACCTGCTCAACAGATGACTTGGAATACTTTTTCTGAAGTGTCCATAAGTGTGGTAATCCTGTATTCTCCAGGATGAGTTTTAGGTTGGTATTCTAGTTCTTCATCGACATGATTCCAGAATAATGTAATCATTTTAATCGCCCTCACAAGAGACTCTAGGGATTGATGATCAATTTAAAAATGACTCCTTAGAGACATAAACAAGGGCAAATGTGTTCATTTCTCAAAAACATGCCTTGCATATATTCCGTACTGCACAGCACACATCCAATGCGTAGTAACTATCTGAGTTTGTCTTGGCACAGCAATTTGTACTGGAAGGATATGCATCCGGTACAATTCCTGTACTAGACAGTGAACATCACCTCTACGCCAAGGTGCAAGGTTGTGTGTCACGTAGGACAGTCTTCTTTGAGCAGCAGCGCAGGGGATGACACCAGCAGCAGATCAATGTTAGATGTGGCTCTCTCTGTTTTTTCTTGCTTGTGCAATGCAGAGTAGCGAACATGCTACTACACTGCATGAAACATGAGTAAATCTAGCCCTTAGTAATCAGTCTCCCTGGGTGATAGTTTGCTGCTTTTCTGCTGACCCCTGTCTGTTCCTCCTTTACATATAATGCCTCCTTCACAGTACTTATTTTAAAATCGCTGGTTGCGGTGTGCACCACCATCACTTACTTCATGGGAGCCCGACGTTTAATATCGGTCCCTCGAGAGCAGTCCCAGTTATCACAGATTAAGTGAACAGGGCCCGTAAATGTAGCTGCATCGTATTGCTAATATGTGAGAACCTTGCACCACTATGTGGCAGAATTATAAACTGCAGCTCAGTAATTACAAAGTACAGTACCAGGCAATGTGCAGTGCTCTTGTTCTGTATTGTTGTAGATACGCTTTATAAACACTTCAGGGTACATAATACAATCGGCCACAACCAAACTACAGCTCTGGTCATTATACATCACGGGTACTCACAAACATTTTCCCAGTGTCCAAAAAGTTTGGTATGTGACGTGCCTGGGGGCCGCATTGATGCCAGGGCAGTGGCGGTCGGGTGGGGTGGCTAGGGGAATTGATGGCAAGGTAGATGTAGGGGTAGCAAAGGATATACATCTAGTGGCTGAAATAAACAATGGGAACCAGAAAACCTGGAATTAATCCCGGCTTACCCACTTTTCCAAATTGTGTGATCCTAGGCAATTGTTTATTGTCACTTTCTCACCTTTTTCTGCATTATCACATTTAAGATGACCTCGAAATACATGATTCATGGAGTGCGCTGCACAAAACCTGCTTCTATATTTGATTTAATAAAACTAATGTTATTTATGTATGATAGGAACCCAGGCCACCCATAAAGTGCACATACCAAGTGACTTGCCTCTTTAATTTACTATTGGTGGTGTTCTCAGGGTAAGGGAAATAATTAATGTTTCCAAATTTATGTTTGAAAACTATCACTTTTAAATAAATACATCTCAATGCACTGATGAAATAAATTGTACTAAGATGAAAAGGTTCTGCATGTTAACTAAATACACTTTTTTACTTTTGAAGCAACTGTCTTAGTTTTACACTTATGCTGCAAGATGTCTTTAAAAATGAAGGCGTTTCTAAAGTTAAGTGCAGGAGTCCTTAGTTACTTCCTTTCTTTAACACCAGATTAAGTTTGAACTAAATGATTGTGTGTGTATTTATTGGGTGTGTATTTAATATTTTTGTTAGTGGGGAGTCGAGCAATCAGCTGCCCAGTGCTCCTTTTGCCCCAGGGTCCGCATGTAAAGGTCAGAGGGGCCGCATGAGGCCCGCGGGCCGTACTTTGAGTATCCCTGTTATACATGGAGGTTGCTTTCTGCTACAATGCCACGCCAGTCGTGGAAGTGGACAATAGCCTCCTAACAATGATTTTTGTCACAAACACTTATTTTATGTTATTTTATTCTTTTCACAAACGAAGCACTTCTCCCTTACCATGGAACAAGATCACCTTTAACATAGGAAAATTGCAAACAGGCACTGAGCACATTATCTTTTGTTCTTGACAACATCCAATCTTAATATTTGCCGTAAGAAAATGCCCCTTTAGGTATGGCCACCCTTCACTCTTTGCTCTAATGCTCATATGTATGACTTTGTTGCAGCACTGGAAACCTGCTAACCAGGCTCCGGTGCCCGTGTTCTCTCCCTAAATTGATTTGTCGACTTGGTAATTCCCTGACTGGCAAAGACTTTATCCCCTTATAAGCCCCTCAGAAATGATTCCCAGGGTACCCGGGGCTTAGGTGGGAAAGGGGTCCCCAGGGCTGCAGCACAAGTTTGTTCCAGCCTAGGTGACCCACACAAATTGCTGATGGCAGGCCTACCATTGCAGACTGTCGGAGAGGTGCAAACTGTTTGAATTCAACTGTGCCTTCACCATGAGTGGGACAGTCCCATGCACTGTCTTACATATATGTCAGACATCCCTAATGAAGGCCCCTGCAGCCCAGGAAGCAGGGTGCATTATATTTAAGGTGCAGACATGTAAGCAGGAGCTGATATGTCCATGTAGTGTCCTTTTTATTAAAGTACACTATAAGGGCAGACCAGTCCATAGGAAACCATGGGACTTAAACCCGGGCAGCCCAGGGTTGCTAGCTCCATTATGGTACTGTTTTGTAGCCATGTTAGCTATAGCTCCATGCACGTTATTTTAGCATACTAGGCCTGCCGCTGTGCACTTTAACCTAGATATATTGTAGTGTAGCCATTTTTAATATAGCCTTTGCACGTTTGCTTAAAGCATTAGGCCTGTGTGCACTTTGCCCTAGATGCATTTTATTCAGCCTCACACTGTTATTTTTCCATAACCAGTTTCACGGTCTTGTTTTATTTTCTTCTATCACACTGTTTAGCCTACTTCAGCACCGGAGTTCTCAAACAATACATTCTTGCTCACTCTGTGCTTCAGTCAAGGATACAGTCTGGTACATTGCCGATAGACGTGGTAGGAGTTTAGTCTTTTGGGTTCGTAGACGATACACATTCTTACGTAGGGACGTTTCTTAGCACACCAACATGTTAGTTATAAAAACACTTCCTAGTCCTAATACATGTAAGAGGGAGATTCCGACCCAGGAACCATAACTAGACGCTGACTGCCCTGTTGCAGATGCTGATCCAGATCACAGGCCTTTGCTCAGGTATGAGGATTGATGTCCTCCTGGGGAATCTGAAAGGCAAGCTTAGAGCTTAACATGCTGTGCTCAAAATAGAACTTAGTAGAGAGAACGTCATCTGTTAACACTATGATAGCGTTATTTCTATGTTTCAGTCTCCTCGTTACTATTTCAATCCTACTGTGTTGTATGGTTCTGGTTATTGCGGCTCACGCCTTATTATCTAAAATGCAGTCGTTTTATTAAATCAATCTGTAAAACTTAAACTGCCTTTGTCATTTGTATATGAGACTACACTTGGTATGAGAGAGCTGGTTGGGATCTGAGTGACCACGACTTCCCTGAGAAGCTCTAAGATGTCATGCGCTCGGCTGCCCAATTATCCCTTCCCTTTGGGAGAGATGAGGCACTGCTAGTTAGCCGGAGCAAAACCAGAGGGTGACAGGGATCCTTCTCCGTGGGTTAGACTTAGTCCCCCACACTGAGAACGACCCTGATACCCAAACATCCAGTAGTCTCATTCAGGATAATGAGAGCCAGCACGACAATATTTTATTCGGCTTCATTTCATTATTTTTACAATAGCCACTATTACGGTCTTGTTTTATTTTCTATCTATCTAATTGTTTTTGCCTAGGCAAGACATTCTTGCTCACTCTGTGCTTCTTCCAAGGCTGCAACAAGATAGGTTGCCGGTAAACGTGGTATAGGTTTAGTCTCCGACATTCACAGAAAACACACATCCTTAGTAAAGCATTTCCCTTGGGCAACTGGGCTCTCCTTGATGACAGCCATCCGTACAGCTTTCAGTATTTTTTCTGTTGGGGCAAAACATTGTTCTGCATTGGAATATAAGTGTGATGTGTATGCTATGGGTACCAAAAACGACGTACACCAGGCAGCGCCGGCGTAGGGGGATATGGGGCTTGGGCGTCAAAAAATGGGGCAAGTCAGGTTGAGGCAAATTTTTCGCCTCAACCCGATTTGCGCCATTTATTTCGACTCCCAAACCCCATAGAAATTACTCCTGTCTTAGCAAAGACAGGAGTCATGCCCCCTTGCCCAATGGCCATGCCCAGGGGACTTCTGTCCCCTGGGCATGGTCATTGGGCATAGTGGCATGTAGGGGGGCACAAATCAGGCCCCCCTATGCCACAAAAAAAAAAATGATTTACCTGAACTTACCTTAATGTCCCTGGGATGGGTCCCTCCAGCCTTGGGTGTCCTCCTGGGGTGGGCAAGGGTGACAGGGGGTGTCCCTGGGGGCATGGGAGGGCACCTCTGGGCTCCTTCAGAGCCCACAGGTCCCTTAACGCCTGCCTTTTCCAGGCGCTAAAAAACAGCGTAAAAGCGGCCGTACGTCATTTTTTTTGACCCGCCCACTCCCGGGCGTGAATTTTGCCCGGGAGTGTAAATACGGCGCACATGCCTCGGAGTCAATTTTTTAGACGTGAACGCTTACCTTGCATATCATTAACGCAAAGTAGGTGTCCACACTAAAAAATGACGCAAACTCCATGGACTTTGGCGCTAGATGCGTCTAACGCCAAAGTATAAATATGGAGTTAGTTTTGCGTCGGAATTGCGTCAAAAAAAACGACGCAATTCCGGCGCAAACGGAGTATAAATATGCCCCTTTATTTCCTTTTGCCTTCTAAATATTATGAACTCTGTGCATCCTCTTCACACACATTTACACTAAGGGCCAGATGTATCAAGGTTTTATGCATTCGCAAACGGTGCAAATGCCCGTTTGAGAATGCAGAAAGCCAGTTCAGAATGTAAGAAAGACATTCTGAACGCAATTTTAAGGAATCACTAAAATAGAGATTCCTTAAAATAGCAACCCTGTTTAGAGAGTCGCAAATTGCAACTCTCTAAATGAGAAATCGCAAATAAGGATTCCTTATTTGCGATTTCTTAGCACATTTATGAAGCCATTCCTAAATGCGATTTAGGGATCGCTATTTACCACCAGGTTGAACCTGGTGGTAACCATGTGCAAAATCTAAAATGCATTTTAAGCCCCCTCCCACCCATGTGGCACCTCCATGTTCCCGTTCTTCCCAGTTTGCTGTAACGCCACTCCCAGACATCCATGCAACACCACTTCAAGAAATCAAAACAACAGAGAGATTATCTTCAACTTGACAATTACTGCCTCAATCTGCATTAAAAAAGAATATATTTTCAGCTGTAGGGTCTGGTAGTTAGGGAAGGTTGACTTAGATGTGTTTGTCTTTACTAAACATATTCATGTAACTGGCCCACGCAATACACACCAAAGGTTTTATTTATCTCTTATAGTAACCACCTCATCCTCATGGAGCTCTACACTGGTCTCGTTATTATGCAAAACATCCACAATGAAAATGTTCCTGTTGCTCAATAAAATCACACCCAAACTGTTTGATCTTCAGAAAGCCCTGCAGGTCCATCCACCCAACCCGCAACCAGTGTTTACAAGGTGTACCTCATCTTCTTGATCAGACAGAAGAGAAACAGCAAAACATCCAGGGGTTGAGCTGCCTGGTTGACCCCGTATATCTTCTAACTAGCTGTCCAACAGAGATCAGTTCTTACGTTGATGGACAATATCATAACCACGTTCTGCTTGTAAGGGAACAGTAGGCTTAAGGCTTCAAAGTGTGGCACTTTTTTTGTTTTTTTAAGGATGTTGTACCTCCTCCCCCAGTAAGTCAACACTGAGTGATAATATTTAGATTGGTTTGCCGAGTGCAACATTAAACAAAGGATAGCACATTGGCACTATTGCTACAACAACCTGATGGAACTAATCGTTCTTAGCTTTGGCCTAGAGGCATCTCTAGCTGCCTTACCTGTCTAATGTTTTCCAAAACATTCATAATAAACATACATAGCTGTGCAGAGGTTTGCCGTCAGCCTCCTTCATCTATTGGTCTGTTTGTGTGCCACTCACATTTTGCTTCCCCCCACCACAGCGTACATCATGAAACAGTGATTCACCTCATTTCAGTCACTGGCTCTACATACCGTGAGTGAAGGGGTTTGGCTTGTAAACATCTGCCAAAAAAGTCCACTTAGGTGCTAGAGTAATCTGCTTTTATTTCAGTTTTCGTTAAATGTTTTATTTCGTATTCCATTTGTATTTGTATTTGTATTCCACCTTTAGACAGCATAGTGATTTCAAGACAACAAGGACAGGGCTGTAGAAATGTGATCATACTTTCTGAGGCCTGGTTGCTGAGTTTTGCAGTAGCTGAAGCTTTGGCACCACAGTCAGGCAAGTTAAGGAAAGTGTGTTACAGTAATCAATTTGATCAGAAATAAATGCATTCCTACTTTGCACTTTATATGGCAGCGAGAAAATGTGAAGAATTTGAATATTTTGGTACTGTTGAAGTAACTGACAAAAATATGAAGTGACAATGGCATCATTTTTTAACTGAGAACACTTTTAAAAATGGGGTAAGATAAAAGGCAGCAGTATTTTGGTCTTATCCCCATTCACACGCAGTTTTTTAAAACACATCTACTTCTCCATCATGGAAACACGGTCATGCAAATTGGAGACACTCAAATCCACGTTGCCTGTAACGTCAGGCAGTTAAAGGCATAGTTATCATAGTGCTGCATTGCCCTTGCATCATGCATGGTAACGCAAGGGGAACACAGCACAACAGTCAGAGTTACCAAGCATCGCAAGGCCACCTTGTGTGGCCCTGCAGCGCTTGGCAAACCTGGAGTAACGTAAGGCAGATTTATCATGAGTGGCATACCTGGGAATGTGTCAAAATACTACACCTTCCCAGGAGAAGTGTAACAATGAGAAATAGGTTTATTTCTTCTCGTTTTTCATTATGTAGCACAGATAGAAAGAGGAAGAAGCAAATGGTGCGTCAGCACAAGGAGAGGACAGGAATGCACTATACAATGTGAAATGTAACATTCCTTCCCACTCTCTTTTTCTCATAGCATAATGCAGGAAGGTGTCTTGTTGCGCTGTGTTGCATGAAACATTGATAAACCTGGGCCAGTTTCAGTATTGTCTGAATACATTAGAAGAGGTGAAACAGAAAGCATGAATATGCTGGTCCAGAGAGAACACGTAATATAAATGAAAGAATGGGGAGAAAATCGAGCACTGAGGAACATCAGAAGTCATGGTTTCTGTGAAAGAATTGAATGAAGAGAGAGTGACCTGACGGGTCCTGTCCTTCATGTCATTCTCAAACCATTTTAGAGTGTAGCATGTGAACTGGAACGAACATTCAGCCTTGATAGCAGAATCTGATGGCCTATGGTATCAAATACTGCAGACAGGTCCATGCGTATCTGAGCGGGCAAAACAAAATCTGTTCTGCCTTCTAGGGTAGTGTTCCCAGGTCTGCTTGCTGATCTGAGGCAGATAATTCACTGAAAGGAGGTCAGGGTGACACTTACCACAAACGGAAACAACTACAAAGGAACAGGCGAACATGTAGTATTAGAAAGACAGATTAAATAGACACGGTGAGACCCATACAGAGGTCATACAGTACAGTTGGACATTAACACAAGATCATGATGCTGAAATAGGCAGACTTCACAGAAACTGAGACAGACGTTAGGGCAGAGTCACACATTAGGGACAAGCAGTAAAACACAGCTTAACAAAAGTCCAAAGACAGTACAACAAGGAGACACATACAGGGTCAAGAAGGCAGGGAAAAGAAACCAGGTACTTACCTGTAATTATGGTGTTGCTGCTTGAAGATCATCTAGATGAATATGTTATGCATAATCCCACTAACTAGTGCTTGGATTTGGAAGTATAGTTGGTAAAAAACATTTCTTACAGTAGATGGGTGTCCACATTGACAGACAGACCCTGATAGCAACCTTAACCATAAGCTCTCAACGCCCAACTATGTGACCAACATTTCAGACAGTTTTTTCTCTCCCATTAACCTCTTTCAATGCTGGGTGAGGGTTCCATGTGATCTTGAAGATTATGAAGCCACAAACCCGTAATTACAGGTAACTCGTTTCTTTGGCAGTCTGAGGTCTCTTCTAGATTGACATGCTTTGTATAGCTTACATAGAGGTATTCTCTTCTGCAGAGGGGGGAGAGGAGGAAAATAAGTGTTTTAATACTGACTGGCCCTCTTCTACCTCCCTGCAAGAGTCTACGTCCGGCACAATATTGTTTTACAAAAGTGTGTTCTGAGGACCATGTCGCTGCCCTACATATGTTCTGGATCAGTACTCTTCATGAATGTGGTCTCCTTCTTCCTATTAGAACGAGGCTTGAGTCTTGCTTAAAATGTTATGCAGGCCATCAAATAGCAATGTTTATTGTTTGTGCTATAAACCTGGTAATAATGTTCTAGTAACCGCAGCGTTTAAAGCCTGGCTTGAGTGCCCCAGAAATAAATTGATTTGTTTTTCTGTTTTGAGTCTCCTCTGTATAATGCATCACAGCCCTTCTGCTATCTAGGGTGTGAAAACGTCTCTCAGCTGTTTCACTAGGTTTCTAGAAAAAAAAAAAAAGCTAGGAGATTAATGGTTTGGTTGATGTAGAATGGTGAGACTACATTAGGTAAGAACTAGAGTAAGTTCTCATAGCGTTGCCTCTGCATATAGTTATGTACAGTTCTTGTACTGTGAATGCTTGCACTTTGCTAACTCACCACAAAGATGTGATAGTGGTCAAGGTAGTGGTCTTCAATTTTAAAAATTTCAAGGAAGTCTCAAGCATAGGTTCAACAGGTACCTTCATAAGGACCCCCCAGTACTAGATGTAAATTCTGTTACAATGCAGGAAGAGTGTGCCAAATTAGGAGTCTCTTAGCCCCTTCCATATGACATCTGATGACAAGTGTTGGACTTGGCCCTCTCTGCAGGGTCACCCCAAACTTTTTTTGCCTTCACCCCTTCTGTTTTGCTGAATTTAATTTTGTTGGCCTTAGGACTCTGCATTTTACTTCTGCTAACCAGCGCTTAAGTGTTTTTTTTCTCTCTCTTAGATGATGGTAGCATTGGCTTAAACCCAAGTGGCACTTTTAATTTACCTTTATGTCCCTAGTAAAGTGATACTTCATGTCACAGGGCCTATGATGTAAAAGCTACTAGTGCACCTGTTGCACTTATTGTGCCACTCAGTTAAGTAGCCTTTTTAAACATGTTTTAAATTTGCCATTAAAGCTTGTGTGCAGTTTTAAACTGCCAATCCATCTTGGAAAAATAACCCTTTTGCAACGCTTAAAACTCTTTTTAATACATATATCACCCCTACGGAAGGGCCTAAATAGCACATAGGGCAGGGTGAATTGTATTTAAAAGTTTTACGTGTCCTGCTAGTTAACAACTCACAAGTTCATTTTTTGCTACTGTGAGGCCGACCTTTCTCATTTGATAACATTAGGTTCCTTTATTACATTTATAAAGTGGGAACATTTGTATGGCAGCAGGTAGAGATGTCATTTTGGTTGCTAGGGAATTGTAAATTAAAATTGTCTTTAACTGTTAAATCAGATTTTATGTCACAATTCTGAAAATGCCACTTTTAACTAGTTGGCATTTTCCTGTCCTAGCCATTTGGTGCATGCAGCCCGCTTCCTCAGCCACATGACTAGGTGTAGTTAGCTCTCAGGCCCACTCTTTAGTTCACTTCTGGACAGGTGGAATGCCTCTAAGATGACTGTGACCTTATGTGTACTTTTGAGATCAACCCTACTGCACCAAGAGAACTAGCCTGCTGCTTGCCTTCCCCCCCCTGCTGCTTGAGACTAGCTTTCCAGCTTGAACCCAAGACTTCCAAAGTGACTCCAAGGGCTAGTCGGCAGGCATGCTGATCAGACCCTCAAGGAAGAAAAGGTTCCAACCATCTTCCACCTGCACCTGGACACAGCCTGATTGAGTCCTGGCCCTCCAAATCATGCAACCCCAGTCCTGGACCCCTGGAAGTGAGGCTAAAGGTGCTGCAATAATGCAAATATAAAATTTAGGACTTTGAAAATGTTCTGCCAAAAAGTGCTCTGAGAACCTAGAGAATATTGGGACCTACCTGTTTATCGATCCACCAAAGGTACATCGCCAGTCTGAATTTGCAGCAGCTCCTGTTATGTTCTTCTCCACAGCAGCAAATCCTGTTTAGTGGCTCTTTGCACAAGGGGTATCCAGCCTCAAAGAGCCTTCGTCAGCTGCAGCTTCGGCCACCTGGAAATTTTCAACTCCAAAAAAGAGACTAAGGGGGTCATTCTGACTCCCGCCGGCCGCGGTAATCGCAGGGCCGGCGGGAGCCGCCGAATGACCGCACCGCGGTCAAATGACCGCTGCGGCCATTCTGGCTTTCCCGCTGGGCTGGCGGGCGACCGCCAGAAGGCCGCCCGCCAGCCCAGCGGGAAAGCGCCTTCAACGAGGAAGCCGGCTCCGAATGGAGCCGGCGGAGTTGAAGGCGTGCGACGGGTGCAGTGGCACCCGTCGCGATTTTCAGTGTCTGCTTGGCAGACACTGAAAATCTTTGTGGGGCCCTGTTGGGGGGCCCCTGCAGTGCCCATGCCAGTGGCATGGGGACTGCTGGGGCCCCCAGGGGCCCCACGACACCCGTTACCGCCAGCCAGGTTCTGGCGGTCACAACCGCCTGAACCAGGCTGGCGGTAAGGGGGTCGGAATCCCCATGGCGGCGCTGCCTGCAGCGCCGCCATGGAGGATTCTGTAGGCCAGGGGAAAACCGGCGGGAAACCACCGGTATCCCTTTTCTGACCTCGGCTTTACCGCTGCGGTCAGAATTGGCCTGGATGCACGGCCAGCCTGTTGGCGGTGCATCCGCGGTCCCCGGCCCTGGCGGTCCATGACCGCCAGGGTCGGAATGACCCCCTAAGTCTGAACTTAGAAACTTTAACTGCAACTTCATCCAGCAGCTCCTCAGCGACAACTCCTCCTCCTCGAACACTAGTGGCTGCCTTGTCCTGCTGAACTTTACCTTCTTAGACATTTTCCACAAAAAATTATTTGAAGTCTGAAAGTAAGTGGAAACTGGACACAGTTTGTGTACCTGAACCGTGCTCCGTCATGGTCAGCCATAACTTTCAACTTTACCCCAGTTTTGCACAGCTAGATGTCAGCAGTTGGCACTTTGATCTTTTAGATGCGATTTTTCACTTTAAATGTTAACAAATCATAACTCTGTTTCTACTGATTGGATTTTTCTTGTTCAGGTGTCAAATCATTTAATACAATTTACTCTATTTTTCTGAATTAGTGTGGGATTTTTCTTGTGTTTTCACTTTATTACTGTTTAAGTGCTGTATAAATACTTTACACATTACCTCTAAGTTAATCTCACTCAATATGGGGGTGATGCAGAGTACGTGGCGCTCTATATCCCACAAATTAAATCCAATATTTTGTAACGCTGCTGCTGAAGGAGAGCTACACCCCCACTAAAGCCCTACACGATAACCATGGTTATCACTAACATTAAATCAAAACAGCCTGCGTTGTAACTGTCAAATCAAAATATGTCTGATACACCATTAACAATTACAGTCACTCAAACAATCTGCATTATAACTCTCAAATACTCATCTGCAATTGAGTGTTGAAATACATGTAATTATTCTCTTCCAAATTATTCCAGAACAAATTTAGGGGGTCATTACAACATTGGCGGTAAAAGCCGCTTACCGCCGTGCAGAAGACCGCCAATACACCGCCGCGGCATTCCGCCACAGCTATTATGACACACATCTCGGAAACCTCCAAAATTCAGACACCCACACAACTCCGCCACACCAAAGGTCAGTGTTAAACTGGTGAAAACAAAACCTCCACCTCCATGCCAACAGAAACACGCCCATGCTATTACGATCCACGAATCCACGCGGCGGTCTTTCAACCGCGGTATTCCATTGGCGGTACACACCGCCGCGCTCAAAATACACACACATCTCCAAAACACCGCCACATTGGACAATTCCAAATACACACACCTGATACACATACAAACACCACTCCCACACACCCATTACTATATAAAACACACACCCACATCACCCACAAACCCTTACGACCAAAAATTAGTCACGAAGGCCAGAGAGACAGCACTGATTAGACAATCCCACCACACAGAGGCACACAACACCATCACCCACACACCATCCACGCACAAAACACCACACACCACTACACATCACTACACTCATCACCACATACACCACCCCACACATCACACACACCACCCCACACATCACACACACCACCCCATGGCACGCCAAAGGCACCCCTGCTTTTCCGAGGAGGAGCTCAGGGACATGGTGGAGGAAATTGTACGGGTAGAGCCACAGCTATTTGGCTCACAGGTGCAGCACACATCCATAGCCAGGAAGATGGAGCTATGGCGCAGAATAGTCGACAGGGTCAACGCAGTGGGACAGCACCCAAGAAATCGGGAGGACATCAGGAAGAGGTGGAACGACCTACGGGGGAAGGTGCATTCAGCGGTCTCCAGGCACAACATCGCGGTACAGCGGACTGGCGGCGGACCCCCACCTTCTCCCCCACAACTAACAACATGGGAGGAGCAAGTCTTGACCATCATGCATCCAGAGGGCCTTGGAGGAGTCGGTGGAGGAATGGACACTGCTAAGTCAAATCTTAACTATCAGATTCCCCCACCCTACCTGCATGCTATCACACACCCCCACCCTCACCCCCTCACCTATCACTCCAACTCCTCACTAATGTACTAACAACACAAACCACCCATCCCAACACCAAGCCCTGCATGACACACCTAAGCATGGTCACCCCTCACCAAAGCATGCTCACTGCACATACCCAGAACAACCCCCTAACCATCATCACACAAGCCCCCACACAGGAATGCTAGCACTGGGGTACACAAACACCCACCCATTGCACACCATGACACACACAGATGCAATAATCATGCTCTTATGCCCCTGCAGGATCACAAAGGACCGTCACCACACCGGAGGGTTCAGACATCTCCACGCCACCCACAGAAGAGGCCCACAGTGACGATAGCAGCTCTGCCCTGCTGGAGCCTGATGACCAGCCCGGACCATCGTGGGCCTCGCGACAGTCGGTTCCCCTTGCACAGGCACAGCCCAACACTGACCTTCCACCCTCTGGTAACACCAGTACGGCACCCACCCAGCGGGCACAAACCTCCGTACCCAGGACAGGTCAATCAGCTGTGTGTCCACCACTACAGGGAACCCAGGATAACCCACCACCTCAACAACAACAGGGACCTGGGGGCAGTGGTAGTGGGCACACGGTCCAGGGGACAGAGGCAAAGGAACACAGGGGAACTGGGAGGGCTGCTGTGCGACAGGGGGCGGACAGGCCAAGGGAACCCACTCTCCACGCGGCCCTATCCTCCATCATGGGAGCATACCACCACTCCCAGGAGACGATGGCGACGGTCCTGGTCAAGTTTCAGGAGACCCAGCGCCTGCAGGAGGAACAGTATTTGGGCTTCAGGGAGGAGTTCAGGACCATCAGCTCCGCCTTGGGCACCATCGTAGGGGTGCTGAAGGACATACAGCAGACCTTGAGGGACACCGTGGCACTCCAATGGGCCCCTGACACTAGCCAGGACGATGAACTGCCCACCACCTCCGCCGGCGCTAGTTGACAGGACGCCCCGCCACAGGACCACTACACCAGCACCCCACCCCCTGCAGACTGACAACCACCACGCAAGCGGTCCCTGAGATCCAGGAACAGGACAGAGCAAGATGGCAAGACCCCGCCAGGAAATGAGACCACCCTGATTGTCCCCCCACCGTCCCACTTTGTTACCCTGTCCATAGTTAAACTGCCCCAGCTCCACTTTCTATGCCCAGATGAGCAGTGCACCTGTGAGACTAATAGACTGGACTCTGCCATGGACATTCCTCCACCATCACCATTTTACAACCCCACTCCATTTATGAGCACTTAAATAAACACCCTTGAACCACAAAACATTCTGGAGTCAGTCTATGATTTTGTAAAATGTATTATCAATGACAGTGTCAAAATGCTTTTTTAGTTGTTAAGGCAACATACTAATGTCACACATCACAAGTCCTTGAAGGATGCATGCAGATGACACATGTTGGTAACCACACCTGTGAAACCGTAATGGAAAGGAACAACTCAGTTACCAAATAATCCCATTAAATTACACACAGGATAGAGTAAGATGTGAGACAGTGAATGTAATGGTAAAAATGAAAATGTTCTCACCTGTGTGTCACTGGAAATATTGCTGTATGACTGACTCGTGTTGTCGTTGTCTTCTTCCTCAGCTTCCTCCTCATCACTGTCCACAGGCTCCACAGCTGCCACAACACCGTCATCTGGACCATCCTCCTGCAGAAAAGGCACCTGGCGTCGCAAAGCAAGATTGTGAAGCATCGAGCAGGCGATGATGATCTGGCATACCTTCTTCAGTGAGTAGAATAGGGAACCACCTGTCATATGGAGGCACCTGAAACTGGCCTTCAGGAGGCCGAAGGTGCGTTCGATCACCCTCCTAGTCCGCCCATGGACCTCATTGTAGCGTTCCTCTGTCCTGGCATTCCTCATTGGGGTCAATAGCCAGGACAGGTTGGGGTAACCAGAGTCCCCTAATAGCCACACACGGTGCCTCTGGAGTTGACCCATTGTATCAGGGATGCTGCTATTCCGCAGGATGTAGGCGTCATGCACTGAGCCAGGGAACATAGCATTAACCTGGGAGATGTACTGGTCTGCCAAACAGACCATCTGTACATTCAAGGAATGATAACTCTTCCGGTTCCTGTACACCTGTTCACTCCTGTGGGGGGGGGGGGACCAGAGCTACATGGGTCCCATCAATAGCACCTATGACGTTGGGGATATGTCCAAGGCATAGAAGTCACCTTTCACTGTAACCAAATCTTCCACCTCAGGGAAAATGATGTATCTCCTTACGTGTTTCAGCAGGGCAGACAACACTCTGGACAGCACGTTGGAAAACATAGGCTGGGACATCCCTGATGCCATGGCCACTGTTGTCTGAAAAGACCCACTAGCAAGGAAATGGAGCATTGACAGCACCTGCACGTCAGGGGGGATTCCAGTGGGATGGCGGATTGGTGACATCAGGTCTGGCTCCAACTGGGTACATAGTTCCAGGATTGTGGCACGGTCAAACCTGTAGGTGACGATGAAATGTCGCTCCTCCATTGTCAACAGGTCCACCAGCGGTCGGTACACCGGAGGATTCCGCCATCTTCTCAAATGTCCCAGCTGACGGCGCCTTTGAAGGACAACAGCGAGGATCGAGTCAACTTTTTTCCAGGTATGTACCCAGTTACACAGAACACGACACCAAACACAAAACCCTTCCTGTATGTGTGTTGAGTGTAGGCCTAGCTATGTGTGACGCAGAAGTAAATGAAGCCATGTGGGCCCCTGAAATGGCGGCTGCCTGACCTCTAAACTGGGACAATGGGATTGTGGGGTAACTGCGTTGCCGTTGCACACCGTCGCGGTAGGCGGTCGTAGACCGCGGCGCAATGCTGCATTGGTTAACATTGGACCCCAGGAGCCAATGAGGAAGTGCGCCGGCGGTGATGATACGCACCGCCGCGGACGTCACCACCATTTTCTAGCTGTTCTATCACTAGATACCTGATCTTCGACAGGAGAGGACCTACACTGCAAGTGCTGCTGTGACCTCGGTCTGGAAGCGACAATGGCTGCTGCGTCTGGGGAAAGGGCCCCTGCCTTCACTGCTCAGGAGTTGGAGAAACTGGTAGACGGGGTCCTCCCCCAGTACAAGCTACTCTACGGTCCTCCAGACCAACAGGTTAGTACACATGTAGCACATTGTATGGGCTAGGCCTGGGTGGAGAGGGCTGGTTGGAAGAGGGAAGGGGGCAGAGTTCAGGGAACATTAATGCATGTGAATGAATGTGCAACATGGCTAGGGTAGGGAGGGGGGCCACGCACATCGACGGTGCGGTTGTTAATGACTTCTCTTCTTCCCTTGTGCATGTCATGTAGGTCAGCGCCCACCAGAAGAAGGACATTTGGTGTGCCATCGCCAAGGACGTCCGGACCCTGGGGGTCCACCAGAGACGGGGCACCCACTGCCGGAAAAGATGGGAGGACATTCGCCGCTGGAGCAAGAAACGGCGGAGGCTCAGCTGGGGATGGCCTCCCAATGTGGGAGGGGTGCCCGTCGCACCATGACCCCCCTGATGTTCCGGATGCTGGCGGTGGCCTACCCGGAGTTGGATGGGCGCTTGAGGGCATCACAGCAGACACAAGGGGGTGAGTACAACATCATTCTGTGGACTTTGCGCGCAGTGAAGGGGTCTGGGTGGGGGAGGAGGCCTGTGGGTGTACCTAGGCCAGGCAGAAATAGGTAGACTAGGCCCCTCTGTAATGCAGGCCATGTGTCACTCTACCCCACCGCAGTAGAGTGCCAAGTACAGGTATAGATGCCCCTGTGGCATCCATGTGTGCAGATGTCCACCATAGCCATGTAGGCCAGATCCCAGAAATTGCATCTGCAGAGGCCAGGAGCACGGCGTAGTGCAGGGGGCTGCTGTGTCTGTATTGTCCGCCAACTGTAGCGGTATGCCATGCACTCAACCTGTCTTTCTTCTGTTTACACCCCCCCCCCCCTTTTTGTGCTCTCCCTGTTCTTTTGTGCATCAGCATCATCAGGCGGAGGTACAGTGGCAACGGAGCAAGAGGGAGCTGCATCCCACATGGCCATGGAGGGCCACACCACAGACTCAGAATGCACCAGTGGGACAGAGGGCGAGGGGAGCTTCAAGACGGCCACTGGATCACCAACCAGCGACACAGACTCGTACGCCTATGGGAGCTCCCTTGTGGTGGCGGCACCATCTGTGTGCCCCACTTCTACAGGTACAGCCACCACCTCCCCTACCAGCACCGCCCTCCCAGCAGCCCCTCATCGTTCGCCCCGTGCCCGCTCACCCAGGAGGGTGGGCATCACCTTCGCCCCAGGCACCTCAGGCCCTGTCCCAGTCACCCCTGCTGCCCTCAGTGAGAAGGCCATTGACCTCCTCAGGTCACTCACTGTTGGGCAGTCTAACATTAATGCCATCCAGGGTGTAGAAAGGGAGTTGCAACACGGTAATGCATTCCTGGAGGGCATTCATTCTGGTCAGGCTGCCCTTCAGCGAACCCTGCAGTCTCTGGCCTCAGCACTGATGGCAGCAATTGTCCCTGTGTCTAGCCTCCCCCCTCCAACCTCCTCCACCCAGACCCGATCCCCTGTACCCCAGCCCATCCCAAGCACACCTACAGACCAGCATGCACACACGTCAAAACACACAAGGGAATCTCAGGCAAACATAGGCACCACACAACCCACAGGCACACACACAAGCATCACCCACGTGCAGACACAGCAACATCCACTGCCTCCACTGTGTCCCCCTCCTCGTCGTCTCCCTCCTCCCTCCCAGTCTCGTCTACACTCTCACCTGCATGCACTACCACTACAGGCACTAGGACTCGCACCAGAACACCCAGCACCACACCCCGCTCACCTGCAATCACCACCTCCACTCCCATTTACACGTCCCGTGTCCTCTCCCAGTGTGTCTGTGACGCCCCTCCCAAAGTACACAAACGCGGGCACCCACACACCCAACATCCATCCACCTCACGACAGCCTCCAGTACCTGCACCCAAAACACCTAAAGTTACACCTCCTACAACCACCTCCTCTTCCTCCACTCCCAGACCCCCTCCAACTACCCACCCCAGTGTTCGTCAGAAACTGTCCCTGTGTAAAGTTGCCCTTTTTGCCACCTCCCCTTCAATTCATCAGTCCTGTCGTAGCACCTCAGCCAAAAAGCCTCCAATACCAGTGGTGCCTGTAGTGCACCGGCCACCAGGGCAGGCAGTGTGACCCGGAGCCAAGGCACTGGCAGCCCACCCCCTGTAAAGGCTCTGAAATTGAAAAGTGGCCGACGGGACCCTGTGAAGACTCCTGGAGGAAAAACAACTCACAGGGGTTCCAGGGGGATTGCAGAGTCAGCTGTGACTCCTCCAAAGGTGGGGAAGGGCCAGAGGAAGTCTGCACAGCCTAGTGTGAGCAGCACAGCGGAGAAGGGCAGCATCCTTCCCGGCGGTCGGGACGCCACCGCCAGCACCGTCGTCACTGGTCAGGAGACCACCGCCGGAGTCAGTGCCCAGGAGGGCCCAAGTATCGTCACTGGTCAGGAGACCACCGCCGGAGTCAGTGCCCAGGAGGGCCCAAGTATCGTCACTGGTCAGGAAACCACCGCCGGAGTCAGTGCCCAGGAGGGCCCAAGTATCGTCACTGGTCAGGAGACCACCACCAGAGTCAGTGCCCAGGAGGGCCCAAGTATCGTCACTGGTCAGGAGACCACCGCCGGAGTCAGTGCCCAGGAGGGCCCAAGTATCGTCACTGGTCAGGAGACCACCGCCAGAGTCAGTGCCCAGGAGGGCCCCGGCTGCCACAGCCCAGCTGGGCAATGAGGGAACGTCATGCCACACACCAATGCCCAGTCCAGAGAACGTCATGCCACACACCAATGCCCAGTCCAGAACCGCCATCTGCAAAGCACCGCTGAACAGTCCAGACACCGCCATGACAAAGCACCGCTGAACAGTCCAGACACCGCCATGGCAAATCACCGCTGAACAGTCCAGACACCGCCATGGCAAAGCACCGCTGAACAGGGCATGCACCGGGGAAGAATGAAAAGGCCGCCACATCAAGCATTGTTATCCCATGTGCAGGTGGGACAGTGACGGGACAGGAACTTCCACGGGGAGACTAATCTAGTCTGGGCACCAGTCCCCCTCCAGAACCAGTGGAGGCTGTTATCTACTTTGGAAACTGTGGCTTTGCACTCCCCAGGATGGTACAGTGGGCAAGCCACCCACCGTAGAGACTTGAGAGACTATGGTTTTGCACTCCCCAGGATGGTCCAGTGGGCAAGCCACCCACTGTACAGACTTGAGAGACTGTGGCTTTGCACTCCCCAGGATAATGCAGTGGACAACCCACCCACTGTAGAGACTTGAGAGACTGTGGCTTTGCACTCCCCAGGATGGTCCAGTGGGCAAGCCACCCACTGTAGAGACTTGAGAGACTGTGGCTTTGCACTCCCCAGGATACATCAATGGGCATGGAGCCCCATCATGGATCTGGCTTTGTTGGTGGACCATAGCCCTCTTATCTAAGCTGTCTCATGTGGGCTCCCCAGTCTTATTATGAAGAATACAAAAAGTGATGGATGGAATGCATGAAGTAATCTCAGCCACCGGTCATTACTCAGAGCCGCATCCCCATACATTGTTTTTTTGCCCACCATGTCACCTCAGATTAGACACAGCCATATGCAAATCAGTCATGATCCTGCTCCAATAAGAACTATCCAGCCCAAATGGCCATGTCAAGTCTTCTCTGAACAGGAGCACAAGCAAACCAAGACGGGTATCTGCCCATTTGAGCTTCTTCAGTCAGGTGCAGTTTGGGTTGTGAAAGCAGTCCGGGGTATCTTATGTCTCCTTTTAGAGGGGGTCCTATAAGGGTAGTTTTGGGCTGCACTGTTCCTGTTGGAGCATGGTCAAGGCTGATTTGCATATGGCTAGCTCCTATCTGAGGTTGCATGGAGGGCAAAAGAACGACAGACTGAAATGTGGGTCAGAGTCATTACCAGTGGCTGAGACTAATTTAAGCTTTCCACCAGTCACTATTTTTGTGTACATCTGTGCAACAGGAATGCCTAGACCGGGGCCACATGCTTACTGTACTACTTGAGCCAAGCTGCACTCTAATGTCTAGCTCCAAATAGAGCAAACCCTTCCTGGGACCGCTTGTGTTCCTGTTGAAAAGGGAATCTAGCCTGGCAGCTGGAGCTTCACTGTCCTTACTGAAGCAAGGTCAAAACTGATTTATTGATATAGCTAGTTCCTGTTGGAGGTAAAATGGTGGTCAAAATAACTGGAATGAAGCCCAGAGTAATTACCAGTGGCTGAGACTATTTTAAATATTCCACCCATCACTATTTTGTGTACCCTAGCCCACATGTGATGCATCCATTATTATGATGGCCTAAGGTAGGTAGGTGTGGGGGTGTGTGTGTGTGTGTGGGCGGGGGGGGGTCTCTCAAAAGGCCACCCCTTCAGCCTATTGCTCTTCCACCATTTCATTTCCTTGCTGTCTTTTACAATAAATAGATCCTACCGTTTTAATTTACTGGATAACTATCATTTGTGAAGATTGAACAGAAAAGATGAGTGGTGGCTATGTAATTCACTGGAAAAGCGAATGTATCTATTAATAGTTCACATCTTTCTAATCAGCTGGAGATGACTGTGTTCAGATCTGATTCACCGACATCTAACTCCTACGAAGGAACTTTAATCTATTGTCTGCCAGGTCCCAGGAAATATTTGAATCTATTGTTGTTAGACTTGCTTTCCTCACACATTTTAGAGGCTGACAATTTCTTGTTACTGGTAGACTAATTTTCATGGGGAGGATACTGAAAATTATGAAGTCATTCAATCTTCTGATCTGGCCATGGCCAGATTCACACAAATGGTATATGGTCTGATGCATGTAGCCAGCCACACACTTTAACTATTAGTAATTCAAACCGGCAAAGGATTGATCAACCCTGGACCACTAGGACAAATAATTATCTCAATGGATTTGGAAATACCTCCTATTGTAAACCAAGTTCTTGGAGGGTGGAGACAACACCTAGCCCTCATGTGGTGGGGGGCTTAAATCAGGTTAACATAGGGAGAGGGTGGGGGAATCAGGTTAACATAGGGTATTGGCAACAATTTTCCGATCTCAGAGTAAATGTAAAAGTTTGGTCTGATTGCTCCGGAGGATGTTGATGGTATACTACTCACAGTTGTCAGGGTCCTTGCCACCATCACTGGTGCATCATTTTAAGAATTTGTTTAATCTGTCCCTGCAAATGGCTAAGGTGTCAAACGTGGTCACCCAGATCTTGGAAAAAACCTACAGCAGACCTGCTTACCTTCTCTAACTACCGTCTGATTACAGTATTTATGTTTCCCCTTAAGATCATGGAGCAAATGCTCTCACAATATTTAAAGAACAAATCGGTCTTGGTTCAGAGCAACCTATAGTATGGAAATAGCTCTTTTGGCTGCCACAGATACTATCATGACCAGATGGATGAAGGGAGAAAAGCCATGCTAATCTTGCTTGACCTTTCTGCAACTTTCGAAACAGTGCCACATGCAGTTCACATTTAGAGGCTGTATATGCACATGCATGTGTTAGCCTGGTGGAGAAACCTTCAAGAAAGAGCTCAAGTGGTCTCTATTCCTCCTTTTAAATCTAGGAAGATGATCAACACTTGTGGGGGTGCCTCAGGGATCTTCTTTGAGTCCCATACTTTTTAATAACTATGTGGTCTCTTGGCAAAGATGGTGCAATCCTTTGGATTTGAGATCTTGTGTTATGACAATGATACACAATTAGTGATATTATTTGGGCAAAACCTTGAGGTAATGAAGTACAAGTTACTTAGCTTTGGTAATGAAATATCTGGTAGAGACATATTCTAGTTGCAGATTCCTTACCTTAAATTTTCCCCCAGGCATCAGACTGGATCCAGAGATTTTTCTTCTAGCAATACCCTTGCTCGTTGGTAGATGGTGTCGGTCCACTCCGCAGGCGTCACAGTCGCTGTGATAACATTGGGAGTAGAACATAGACGCCCCCCTCGCGCAGTGACGTCAGTTTCTTTTAACGACTTTCCACGCCAGAGGGCAGAGCCGCTAAGAACATTGAGACTGGTGCACCAGAGCTAAGGACCTGAAAGGGGGAATCCATGTGCATAGAAATCAGTTCGCAAGCAGAGAGGATGGGTGGGCAGTAAGGAATCTGCAACTAGAATATGTCTCTACCAGATATTTTGTTACAGAAGTTAATTAACTTGTACATCTGATACAGACTTCTAGTTGCAGATTCCTTACCTTACAATAGATACCCAAGCAATGCCATCCTCGATGGTGGGCTGCGAACCAAGATCATACTAGAAAGTCCTGCAGGACCGAACGACCAAAGTAGCCGCCTCGACGGACCTGACTATCCAGGCAGTAATGCTTGGCAAACGTGTGCAGGGATGCCCACGTAGCTGCCAGACAGATATCCAGGACAGGAACTCCACATGCTAATGCAGTGGAAGCAGCAGTTGCTCTGGTGGAATGAGCCCGCAAGCCTTCAGGAGGTTGCTACTTAGCCAAAGCATAGCAAATTTTAATGCAAAGCAGCACCCATAGAGATGGTACGCTTTTGCACCGCCTTCCCTTTTTTCACACCCACATAGCCAACAAAGAGTTTATCGTCCACCCGGAAATCTTTAGTACGATTGAGGTAGAACGCCAACGCTCTTTTTGGGTCCAGGCGGTGGAGTCTCTCCTCCTCATGGGAAGGATGTGGGGGTGCGTAGAAGGTAGGCAAAGTGATGGACTGGCCTACATGAAATGGTGTAACCACCTAAGGAAGGAAGGAAGCTCTAGTGTGTAACACTACTTTGTCAGAATGTACAGACAAGTATGGAGGTTTTGAGGAAAGGGCTTAAAGCTCACTCACACTGCGAGCAGAGGTGATAGCGACCAAAAAGACAGTTTTGAATGTGAGGAGCCGCAAAGGACAATTATGCATTGGCTCAAAGGAGGGGTACACCTCAAATAAATAAGTACAAGATTAAGTCCCACTGAGACATGATAAATGGAGTGGGAGCAAATAAGTGGGTGAGCCCTTTTAAGAACCTCCGCACAATAGGAGATTTAAAGAGTGAGAGCTGATCAGGTAGCCCAAGAAAGGCGGAAATGGCAGATAAATACCCTTTAAGGGTGCCCAAAGGAGAGCCCTGCTGGGCTAAAGAAAGAATGAACAGAAGAACCTCTGAGAGAGGGGCAGAAAGGGGTTCTACAGATTTGTTGGTACACCCTGCCAAATTTATTCCAACGACAGGCGTATACAGTTTTAGTCGATGGACGCCTGGCTGCCAAGATAGCATTGCAGACTTCGGGTGGAAGGGCAAAAGCCGTCAACTGCTGCCGCTCAATCTCCACGCATGAAGGCGGAGGTTGGACAGGTTCGGGTGCACAACCGTCCTCTATTGCTGTGACAGAAGATCCGCCCGAAGAGGCAGTCTGAGGGGAGGATCGATAGACATGCTCAATGGCTTTGGATACCACACTCTTCAAGCCCAGTCCGGAGCTACCAAGATAACTTGGGCCCAGTTCTTGATTTTCTTGAGAACTCTGGGAAGAAGAGGGATAGGCAGGAAGGCGTAAAGGAGGCCGGAATTCCACTCGAGACGAAAAGTGTCTCCCAGCGCATGCCCCCTTGGAAACGCCAATGCGCAAAACTGCTGACATTGCATGTTCTCTGCAGAGGCAAACAGATCTAACCAAGGCTCGCCCCAATGCTGAAAGAGACCTTGTGCCACCTCCGGATGGAGATGCCATTCGTGATTGACTGTGTGTCGACGGCTGAGTTTGTCTGCTCTGACATTGAGGGAGCCCACCAGATGTTGAGCCATCCGGGTAATGCCCTGATGTTCCAGCCATGTCCAGTAGTGCCCCCTGACAAAAGGTCCAGGAACCTACTCCGCCCTGTTTGTTGGAGTACCACATGACAGCAGTATTGTCCGTGAACACCTGCACCACTTTCCCTTTGAGAGAGGGAAGGAATGCTTTCAACGCAATCCTGATCGCCCAGAGCCCCAGCAGATTTATATGGAGCCCTGATTCCACCGGAGATCAGAGGCTTCTGATCTCCGCCTCTCGTATGTGACCGCCCCAACCCAGAAGTGACGCATCTGTCACTATAGAGAGATCTGTTTGGGGAAGGGAGAGGGATCTGCCATGGACCCAATTTGGATTCAAAAGCCACCACTGCAGGTCTTTCGCAGTCTGGACCATTGCAGAGAGATTCCCCTGATGCAGCACCCACTGGAACTTCAGGTCCCACTGCAGAGCCCGCATTTGCCATTTGGCTTGTGTCACTAGCAGGATGCAGGAGGCCATGAGGCCCAGCAGCCTCAGAGTCAGTCTCACCGAAACCCAAGACCGAGGCTGAAAGATTGGAATCATAGCCTGAATGTCTTGGACTCGCTTTTCAGGAGGATAAGCCCGAAACTGCACTGTGTCCAGAACTGCTCTGATGAAAGGGAGCATCTGAGAGGGAGTCGTGTGACTTCGGCACATTTATAGTGAACCCCAGCATGTGCAGGAGGTTCGCTGTAGTCTGAAGGTGGGAGACGACTGTCTGGGGTGAGACCGCCTTCAACAGCTAGTCGAGGTAGGGGCAAGACTGAGACCCCTAACCTATACAGATCCACCGCCATCACTTTCGTGAACACCCGAGGGGCGCTGGTAAGGCCGAAGGGGAGCACGGTAAACTGAAAGTGCCCGTGACCTCCCACGAATCGCATGCAACGTCTGTGGGCAGGCAGGATGGGGATGTGGAAATAAGCATCCTGCAAGTCCAACGCTTCCATCCAGTCTCCTGGGTCTAAGGCAGACAGAACCTGAACCAGGGTAAGCATTTTGAATTTATCCTTCTTGAGGAAGTAGTTCAGGTCCCGAAAGTCTAGGATAGGACGTAAGCCCTTGTCCTTCTTTGGTATCAGAAAGTAGCGGGAATACCAACCACAACCTACTTCTGGCACAGGGACCCTTTCTATAGCTCCCTTGGCCAAGAGAGCTGCAACTTCCTGGTGGAGAAGCGCCAAATGATCCTCTGGAACATGATGGAAGGATGGTGGTATGTCCGGTGGAGCAGATTCGAAAGGAAGGGAGTAGCCCTTCCGAATGATCTACAAAACCCACCCATCCATGGTGATATGTGCCCAGTGGGACAGGTGATGGCGAATCCTGCCACCAACTGGGCGGGAGTGAGGGGACAGACTAGGAGGGTTTGGAGGCTGCAGCGGGGGCAGAGGTGGACTGGACAGACCTTTTGTTCCCTGTCCCATGGCCACGTGGGATTCCACGTCGCGGCCACGCATTGGCTGGCCAACCTGCGTGGCACAGTGGCTGTGTGGAGGACACAACAGGGCACCCCTTCCGTGTCCAAGAAAGGGGTGAAAAGCAGAGTGTGGTGGGCGAGAGGCCGAGGGACCAAGCCGTACCCAAGAATCCTTGAATCTCTCTCCAAGGCCGAGTCCGCTTTGTCTCCGAAGAGACAGGTGCCATCAAAGGGCATGTCCATGAGTGACTGTTGGACATCCCCCGAGAAACCAGTCATGCGTAACCAGGCATGGCGCCATAAGGCCACTGTTGTTGCAACCGATCTGCCTAGAGAGTCGGTTGTATTTAGTCGGATTGTGAACTTCGCTGCGTCTCTCCCATCGTTCTCAACTTGGGAGACGATAGCACGGACCTCCTCTGGTATCTGCGGCAGGACTTGCGCAACCGTATCCCAGAGGGCGTGGGTATAGCGGCCCAAAAGGCATACGGTGTTCACAGACCGCAGCGCTAGACTGGAGAAAGGAAACAACTGCTTGCCAAACTGTTCCAGCCTTTTGGATTCCCTATCCGGGGGTGCGGAAGGGAACGCGCCTGAAGAAGAGGAAGCCTGGATAACAAGACTCTCAGGCGTGGGGTGTTGGGACAGGAATTTTGGGTCGTTCGGAGCAGGCCGATGGTGAGCGATAGTCCTGTTCACAGGAGCCCCTGTGTTGGGTTTGGACCATGTACCCAAAAGAACATCGGTGAGGGCCTCATTGAATGGTAAAAGGGGTTCTGAAGTAGGAGCCCCAGGCTGAAGCACCTCCGTCAGGAGATTAGACCTGACCTCTACAGTAGGTAGCTCAAGGCGAAGGACCTCAGCTGCCCTACTAACCACCATATTATAAGTTGCTCCCTCCGCCGTAGCCACGGTAGGAGGAGACAGCATGCCAGCATCAGGAGAAGTATCCAGACCACTGGCTTCGCCCAAATCCTGTGCCCAGTCCATAGCAGGGTCATCCTGGTATTCATGAGGGTCCAGGGACCCTCCAATTCCTCCCCATATTCGTACCCATAGGAAAAAGGGTCAGAATCGGACCTGGAGCGAATAGGCCCCACCGAAGCCGAAGGTGGCGTCAGCCGACGCCACTCCGACTCCAAGTCGTCGGGATAAGAATTGGGTTGATGTCGATAGTGGGCACCACCGTCAGGAGCATCGATAATCGACCCAACGCCGGGGAAGGTCTCGAGGGTGCGACCTGCGCCATTGCGGATCCGCACATGGATCAGGTGGTGATCTCAGTGGCCGGGGCCGAAGCAGCCGGCGCGGAACCCGAAGGCCCCTCAGCCGAACCCCTTGGGCCCGAAGGCACTGTATAGGGGTCGGCCCACCTAAATATGAGGCGCATGGCCTCTTAAAACTCTTTCAGTTGGGCAGGGGTCGCTCGACCCAAACACAGGCTCCGAGGATGGAGGCCTAGTGCATGGACGCTCGTCCCGCATCGGCCGAGCAACGGGGCGAAGGCAGAGATCGATGGGACAACTTCTTACCCGATTTAGAAGACGAGTGGTGATGACTCCACGACCGATCTCAAGACCTTCCTCTCGAGCGAGACTGGGACATATGCAAAGTCGAGTGCCGGGCCGCCAATAGCTTTAGGGACCGCTCCCTTCGGGTGCATGGCCCGACACTCTGAGCACGACTTCGGGTTGTGGTCGTGCTCGAGGCACCACAGACAAACACAATGAGGATCCGTCACCGACATCGTCCGATGGCAGACCTCACAAGGCTTGAACTCAGTCTTCGGGAACATTTCGACACACCAAAGTCGCACGCAAAAAAAAAAACTTAGACAAAACGGTCAAATTCAGCCAAAAAATAGCCTAGGGTAGCTCTTCTCCAGATCAGCACGTGGCATGGAAAGAAAAGAACCAATGTCACTGCGCGAGGGCGGGGTCTATGTACTACTCCCGACGTCATCAAGGCGACCACTATGCCTACGGAGTCCACCGATGTGCAAGCGTATTGCTCAAAGAAAAATATCTGGCCCCAGGAAGACGCCTGGGGGGGAATTCAAAGGTAAGGAATCTGCAACTAGAAGTCTCTATCAGATAGCTAGGTTATTTGATTGCATGCTGGAAATGGCTTCTTGAATGGAACATAAAGGTCTCCATCTTAACAAGGGAAAGACCGATATTCTATTATTTTGCAAAGTTCTGAAGATATTGTCAGAAGATTGGTGGCCTCCTAAGATGAGAACCCCTCCCTCCCCTGCAATACTTCAATGAAACAATGGTAAAAATATCTGGGCATTATTTTGGATGACACAGTTTCTGTGGCTAACCAGGTTTAGTCAACTGTGGCTCCTGTTTTGGCATTTTCCCCTGCTTAGGAAAGTTTTTCCTTGCCACCCTCCCCTCCACCCCCTTTCAACTGTAGGAAGTCTATTACACAGACTCAAAACTAGTTGTTGAGACTACTGCAATGCTCTCACAGTTGCCATTAATGAGTTACTTCTGTGAAGATAGCAGGTGATTCAGAATGAAGTGGTCGGATTGGCCTTTGGTCATCATTCTGGCTCCCCCTCAAGCCAATATTAAGATCCTTACATTTTTATATTCTTTCAGGAAATGGGACATAAGGTCCTCCATTTCCTCCAGTCTTTGTTGGAGCACCTATTGAGGAAGTCATTTGATTTCCATTTCCTCCCATGTTTGTCAGCGTACCTATAGAGGAAGACATTTTATTTGGGTATACACCATTGTGTGGTTCCTGCTCTCTCCATATTATTTCCCCCTAGTCTCTTGCTCTCCTTGTATTGGGAAATCCCACTAAAAGTGGTGACATGGCCCTTTCCCTTTAAGTGTCTCCTACTAAGGAATCTGGCTGCACATGGGCTTCTATGTATTTATGGTCCAAGGAAGACTATCTCAATTCTAGGGGTCACTGCCAGGAATAAAACATGTAAAGCAAAAGCATCCCTGTCTTGCTGAAGGATACAAGGAAACTGGGGCTTCATTAAAAAAACACAATTAGGGTCCTCTAAAAGGAAAAACAACCTCCATTTATATCCCAAAATTCTCCGATGCACTTTTAACCACGGTGTGGCTTATGGAAATGCTGTCAAGCGGTAAAGGCATTGAAGGATGTGTACTGACTTTCTATTGAAGAGGTTGTCTCTATATCCTGCCATACTGTGTCTTCTTCCACGTGCCATGAACTGTCAGGGTAAGAAGTGATTCCTCTCCATACATCCATGCCTGTCTCCCTCCAACTCCTATGGTGTTTCTAAAGTGGTTTCTGGTTAGTGTGTGTGTGTGTATGGAAAATGTCACTTACCCAGTGTACATCTGTTCGTGGCATGAGACGCTGCAGATTCACATGCTGTGCATTATCCTGCCATCTAGTGTTGGGCTCGGAGTTTTACAAGTTGTTTTTCTTCGAAGAAGTATTTTCGAGTCACGAGACCGAGGGACTCCTCCCTTTCGGCTCCACTGCACATGGGCGTCGACTCCATCTCAGATTGTTTTCCCCGCAGAGGGTGAAGTAGTTGTTGTGAATATAGTAAAAGTGCCCATGCAATGGAGTAAGTATGTATGTACATAATGTGTATTAAAAAAGTATTTATTTACAAATTTAATTCAACTTATAAAGGCTACAGGCTCCCGGGGAGGTGGGAGGGCGCATGTGAATCTGCAGCGTCTCATGCCACGAACAGATGTACACTGGGTAAGTGACATTTTCTGTTCAATGGCATGTGTAGCTGCAGATACACATGCTGTGCATAGACTAATAAGCAGTAATCTCCCCAAAAGCCGTGGCTTAGCCTGTAGGAGTTGAAGTTGTCTGAAATAATGTTCGTAATACAGCCTGTCCTACTGTGGCTTGTTGTGTTGTTAACACATCTACACAGTAATGTTTTGTGAATGTTTGAGGCATAGACCATGTGGCTGCCTTATAAATTTCTGTCAGAGGTATATTTCCTAGAAAAGCCATTGTGGCACCTTTATTCCTAGTCAAATGCGCTCTTGGTGTAATAGGCAGATCTCTTTTTGCTTTAATATAGCAAGTTTGAATACATTTCACTATCCATCTGGCAATGCCTTGTTTGGATATAGGATTTCCTGCATGAGCTTTTTGGAAGGCTACAAACAATTGTTTTGTTTTGCGAAACTGTTTTGTTCGGTCAATGTAATACATTAGTGCTCTTTTTATGTCTAATGTATGTAAGGCTCTTTCGGCTACTGAGTCTGGTTGTGGAAAGAAGACTGGGAGTTCCACTGTTTGGTTTAGGTGGAATGGTGATATAACTTTTGGTAAGAATTGGGGATTTGTACGGAAAACCACTTTATGTTTATGTATTTGTATAAAGGGTTCTTGGATAGTGAATGCTTGTATCTCACTTACTCTTCTAAGAGATGTGATAGCTATGAGAAAGGCTACCTTCCAAGTTAAGTATTGCATTTCACAAGAGTGCATGGCTTCAAATGGTGGTCCCATGAGTCGTGTTAATACAATATTAAGGTTCCACGAAGGTACTGGTGGTGTTCTCGGGGGTATGATTCTTTTTAATCCCTCCATAAATGCTTTGATGACTGGGATTCTAAAAAGTGATGTTGAATGGGTAATCTGCAGATAGGCAGATATTGCTGTGAGATGTATTTTAATAGAAGAGAATACTAGGTTAGACTTTTGTAAGTGTAATAAGTAACTTACAATGTCTTTTGCGGAAGCATGTAGTGTTTGAATTTGATTATTGTGGCAGTAGTAAACAAATCTTTTCCATTTGTTTGCATAACAATGTCTTGTAGTAGGTTTCCGAGCTTGTTTGATGACCTCCATACATTCTTGTGTAAGGTCTAAATGTCCAAATTCTAAGACTTCAGGAGCCAGATTGAGCGATGGTGGATTCGGGTGTTCGATCTGTTGTTTGTGTTGAGTTAACAGATCTGGCCTGTTTGGTAATTTGACGTGAGGTACTACTGATAGGTCCAGTAGTGTTGTGTACCACAGTTGGCGCTATGAGTATTAGTTTCAGTCTGTTTTGACTCAGTTTGTTTACCAGATAAGGAATGAGTGGGAGAGGGGGAAAGCGTAAGCAAATATCCCTGACCAACTGATCCATAACGCATTGCCCTTGGACTGAGGGTGTGGGTACCTGGACGTGAAGTTTTGGCATTTTGCGTTTTCTTTTGTTGCGAATAGGTCTATTTTTGGTGTTCCCCAGCGTAGAAAGTAATCTTGTAGGATCTGGGAATGAATTTCCCATTTGTGTGTTTGTTGGTGATCTCGACTGAAATTGTCAGCTAAATGATTCTGAAGGCCTGGTATGTATTGTGCTATTAGGCAAATGTGGTTGTGAATTGTCCAGTGCCAAATCTTTTGTGCTAAGAGACAAGTGTGCCCCCCCCCCCCCGTTTGTTGAGATAATACATTGTTGTTCACATTGTCCGTTTTGACATGGATGTGTTTGTGGGCTACTAGTGGTTGAAATGCTTTTAATGCTAGAAAAAACACTAGCAGTTCCAAATGATTTATGTGAAGTTGTTTTTGTTGATTGTCCCATTGACCCTGTATGCTGTGATTGTTAAGGTGTGCTCCCCACCCCATCAAGGAAGCATCTGTTGTGATAACAGCTTGAGGCACTGGGTCTTGGAATGGCCGCCCTTTGTTTAAATTTATAGGGTTCCACCATTGAAGCAAGGAGTGTGTTTGGTTGTCTATCAACACTAGATCTTGAAGTTGACCCTGTGCTTGTGTCCATTGTTTTGCTAGGCACTGTTGTAAGGGCCGCATGTGTAATCTTGCATTTGGGACAATGGCTATGCATGAGGACATCATGCCTAGAAGTTTCATTACAAACCTTACTGTGTAGTGTTGGTTTGATTGTATGCTTGATCTTACATTTTGGAAGGATTGGACTCTTTGTGGACTTGGAGTGGCAATTGCCCTTTGTGTGTGAGTGTTGCTCCCAAGTATTATTGTATTTGGGATGGTTGCAGATGTGATTTCTGGTAATTTAGAGAACCCCAGTTTGTGTAGAGTTTCTATGACGTATTGCATGTGAAGACGACACTGTTGTTGAGTGTTGGTTTTTATTAGCCAGTCGTCTAAATATGGGAATACGTGCATGTGCGGTCTCCTTATGTGAGTGGCTACTACTGCTAGGCATTTTGTGAATACCCTTGGGGCTGTTGTTATTCGGAACAGTAGCACTTTGAACTGATAGTGTATGCCATGCATCACAAACCTTAAGTATTTTCTGTGAGAAGGATGGATGGGTATGTGGAAATATGCATCCTTGAGATCCAATGTTGTCATGTATTCCTCCTTTTTTAATAAGGGAACTACGTCTTGAAGTGTTACCATGTGGAAGTGGCTGATTTGATGAAGAGATTCAGTGTTCTGAGATCTAAGATAGGTCTTAACGTTTTGTCCTTTTTTGGAATCAGGAAATATAGTGAGTAGACGCCTGTTCATTTCTGATGATTGGGTACGAGCTCTATTGCTTGTTTTTGTAGTAGTGCTTGGACCTCTATTTGTAATAGAGGTAAGTGTTGTTGGGACAGATTGTGCGTTTTGGGTGGCACATCTGGTGGGAAATATGTGAATTCTATGCAATAACCATGTTGGATAATTGATAGGGCCCATGCGTCTGTGGTAATGTGTCCAGTTTTGGTAGTATGTGGTTAGCCTCCCCCCCACTGGTGACAAGTGTTGGGGTGTTGTGACATTGAAGTCACTGTTTGGTCTGGCTTGGTTTGGTTGTTTGGAACTTTCCCTTCCTCTTGTGAATTGTCCTCTATAGGAACCACGAAACCCTCCCCTTTGGTATTGTGCCTGATAGGTGGGTCTTGTTTGAGAGGTGGAAGGCTCAGATGTCTGTTGCCGAAAACCTCCTCTGAATTGTGGTTTTCTAAAGGTACCTCCGACTTGTGGGGAATAGAGCGCACCCCTGGCTTTAGCTGTGTCCGTGTCTTTTTTTAATTTCTCAATGGCTGTGTCGACTTCCGGCCCAAACAACTGTTGTTGATTAAACGGCATATTCAACACCTCTTGTTGAATCTCTGGCTTAAATCCAGAACTTCTCAGCCATGCATGTCTGCGAATGGTTACCGCCGTGTTGACAGTTCGTGCTGCTGTGTCTGCCGAGTCTAGTGCGGACCTTATCTGATTGTTAGATATGGCCTGTCCTTCTTCCACTACTTGCTGGGCATGTTTTTGGTGTTCCTTGGGCAAGTGCTGTATGATGTGTTGCATCTCGTCCCAGTGTGCCCTGTCGTAGCGTGCAAGTAGGGCTTGCGAATTTGCAATCCGCCATTGATTGGCTGCTTATGCTGCCACTCGCTTGCCCGCTGCGTCAAATTTTCTGCTTTGTCAAGCGGTGGAGCGTCACCTGACGATTGAGAGTTTGCTCTTTTTTCTTGCTGCCCCTACAACTACTGAGTCCGGTGTAAGTTGTTGTGTTATGAACTCTAGGTGTGATAGCCCTTCCCTTTACAGGCTCCTGGAAGACCTATTTTGCATGCTTGAGCATGCCCAGGAGCATTGGCAGACTCTGATAGGAAGCGTGGGTGGATGCCAGAGTGTTGAATAGGAAATCATCCTCCACTGGCTTTGTGTGCATTGCTACATTGTGGAACGTAGCTGCCCTGGATAGTACCTGCGTATACGCAGTACTGTCTTCTGGTGGTGACGGCTTTGTTGGATAACAATCCGGACTGTTATCCGATACTGGTGCATCATACAAGTCCCATGCATCAGCATCATCCTGTGTCATCCCAGTATGTGTGGGTGACTGCATTATAGGTGTTCCGAATGGTGACAGTTGTGGTGAGTGCGGTGGGGACGGTTGTGGTGAGAACCTTGGTGATGGAGATTTGCCTCTAACCACTTTTGCCTTAGGTTGCCTTTCTGTCTCCTGAAATGCAAGTTTCCTTTTTGATTTTAGTGGAGGTAAAGTTTGTGTTTTTCCAGTCTCTTTCTGGATATGTAACCTCCTTTGTGTGTGGTCAGGTTCTTCCATACCTAACTTCTGCTCGAATCGATGTTTTTCCTTAAATTGGCTGAAAAGTCCTTGCTCTTCAGTATAAGAGCTTCTTCTTGGCTCCGAGGCCGCTTTTTTCGGTACCGAGGTTTCTGTTACAGTCTTTTTTGGTTCCGAAGATATTTTCCTTGCTTTGGGTGAGTCGAACTCTCGGTGTCGAGACCGTTCGGTGCTGGAATCTCGACCGGAGTCGGAAGTCTTCAGCAATTCTTTGGCCTTTTTCGGTGCCGATGTTTGGTCACCTTCCTTTCGGTGGGTTCAGCCATGGCCTGCTGGCGGTGGCGTCCCCATGGCCTTAAATGTTTTGGTGTGACCCTGAGTTTTGGACGGGGCAGGTTTACTCACGGTTCGTTGCATCGTCCAGGGTTGTTCACTTTCGGATTCATCTGAGTCCATCCCCTGGATGGAGATGCTTTCCTCCTCTCCGGCGTTGAGCTGTTCTTTCGGTTTCAACGCCATTTGTAGTCTCCTTGCGCGCCAATCCCTCAAGGTCTTTTTCGATCGGAACGCTCAGCAAGCTTCGCAAGTATCCTCTCTGTGTTCAGGTGATAAACACAGATTACAGACCCGGTGCTGGTCTGTATAAGGATACTTCGAATGACACTTAGGACAGAAACGGAAGGGGGACCGGTCCATTAGTTTGAGACGACGGGTGTGGTCGGGCCGACCAGGCCTCGGTGAAGAGTAGAAGCCCCGAAGGGCCGCCGGAGCACTCTTGATGTCAGTGCCGATACACTAACACTAACCCGGTACGGAATGATAAAAATACAGTCGAATTTTCGATAATTTAGCTAACTTTCCCGATTCGAAATACAGAACGAAGAGGAACGCGTCCGAACCCGATGGCGGAAAGAAAACAATATAAGATGTTCCGCTTCAGATTCACATGCTATGCATAGTCCTGCCATCTAGTGTTGCAAGTTGTTTTTCTTCTAAGTGTTTTTGAGTGACTCCTCCTCTTCGGCTCCATTGCGCATGGGCATAGACTCCATCTTAGATTGTTTTCCCGCAGAGGGTAAGGTAGGAGTGAGAGTATAAAGAAAGATGTCCATGCTAATGGAATAGAGATATATATATACATATGTACAAAGGAATGTTTTAACTTAAACGGCTACAGGCTCCCGGGGAGGCGGGAGGGCGCATGTGAATCTGCAGCGGAACATGCCACGAAGAGATGTACACTGGGTAAGTGACATTTTCCGTTCGATAGCATGTGTAGCTGCAGATACACATGCTATGCATAGACTACAAAGCAGTTTTGCCTCCCATAAGCGGTGGCCAGCCTGTAGGAGTTGAAGTTGTTTGAAATTGTTTTCTTAGTACAGCCTGTCCTACTGTGGTTTGTTGTGTTGCTAACACATCTACACAGTAATGCTTGGTAAATGTATGGGGTGTTGACCATGTGGCTGCTTTACAGATTTCTGTCATTGGTATATTTCCTAGAAATGCCATTGTTGCTCCTTTTTTTCCTGGTGGAATGTGCTTTTGGTGTTACTAATGGCTGCCTTTTAGTGTTTAGGTAACATGTTTGGATTCATTTTTACTATCCATCTAGCTAGTCCTTGTTTTGAGATAGGATTACAAGTATGTGGTTTTTGGAACGCCACAAATAACTGTTTGGTTTTTCTAAATTATTTAGTTCTATCAATATAATACATTATAGCTCTTTTAATGTCCAATGTATGCAGCGCTCTTTCTGCTACAAAGTCTGGGTGTGGGAAGAAGACTGGGAGTTCTACTGTTTGATTGATATGTAACGGTGATAACACCTTTGGTAAAAATGTTGGGTTTGTTCGAAATACCATTTTATATTTGTGTACTTGTATGAAGGGTTGTTCAATAGTGAAAGCTTGAATTTCACTAACTCTCCTTAATAAAGTAATTGCAACTAGGAATGCAACTTTCCATGTTAGGTATTGAATCTGACATGAATGCATAGGTTCAAATGGTGGACCCGTGAGTTGTGCGTGTACAGTATTGAATTATCCAGATTTCCTGCCACGTAGGAGCTCCCGTCATGCTCTGAGGCTGAACACCGGCTCAGGAAGGGCGCGCGCTAGAAGGCAGACACATTTATGGCGGTGCCGCGTTACTGAACGCGGAAAGACAGTTCGCCTAGTGGGCTTCAGATCCCTCTCCCCCGCTTTTCACTGTTTGGAGTGGATTTGAGAACTCTTCCTCGTACACTGTGACCCTGGATATTCTGGCTGTCAGTGGAATCCGCTTTCAGTCCCAAAGAGGCCTGATAATGCATGTTTGGAGCTCCGCCCTCAGGAGAGGAGGACTGGAAACGGAGGTGAGGTAGGGGCTATGGACTGCAATACTCTTTCACGGAGGGAAGATTTCCCTTTCTCAAACCCATCATGAAATAAGTTACTCTGCTGCGAGCACTGTCTGGTGCAGTACATTTTTGTACATTTTAGCACATTAACACATTGTAAATGCTGGAAAGCGGTTGGTTAAAAGGACACTGCCCCCCGCAAAAAGATTTCTAGCGCACATTTGCCAGTTTTCTTTTTTAGAACCCTGTTGCGCAGGTGGGGAGAGGAAGGGGGCTGCATGTTGCTTGTAAGGGCAAGGGCAATGAGCAGCGCTGTATAATGCCCCAATCTCCGCACTATCTTCAAGGAAAAGGACACCCTGCCTCTAGTGCTCCTAAAGCTGCTCACACTGCTAAAACAAAGCACCCAGCATCATCAGACACTCACCTAAATATGGATTTGTCTTCAAACACCGTCCCTCCACGACTATCGACTTAGCTCTTAGGGATACTTCTCCTCACAGCTTGCCACCCTCTATGAATAGCTCACAAAATGCTGGTTCTGACCCTCCACTTGCAGAGGCTAGGAGCCCGGACTTGGATTAAAATTTGCAGTCAATGAAAAAAGTTAGTCCATCTCTGAATTAATCAGCCTTGTGCTGTAACGCTGAAGTTACTCACAGCCAGGCTCTGGATATGGGTGCAGGCTCCAAACTACTTTATCCTTTGCTCCTGCACTGACTAGTGACTCTGGCAAACAGCTCCCTACTTGATCTTTCCTGTGAGTCCATTTCTGCGTCAGGGATAAGCACTACAGCCGGGCCCCTCCCGAACTTCTCCGTTAATGGACCCTCTCAATCAGCCCTAGATCAGCTGAACTCTCAAGTGGACTTGTTTTCTCATGTACCCAGAGACAAGGCAACCTCCGATATCCCTTCAGAAAATTTGCTCCTTCAGATGTTATCTGAGTTAAAAGCTTTGAAAATGTTGCAAAACGAGGCAAATCAGAGAATGGAATTGCAACAGAATTTAATTTCCAGTAATATACAGCAACTTCAAGTGAGTGCTGGGACAGAATTAATCATTTAAATTTCTCAGTTCTCAGAGGTGCGAACTGGCATCAAATTATATTTTTTAGTAAATGGCTATTATATCGAACCCTGCAAGCCTTATCCCGTGTGGTGCCCAGCTGTCCTGATCTCTGTTTTCGCTGTAAGGTAGTAGGGGTGGCAGGTTGGATACATGTGATTGGGACATGTTGATGTATACAGGAATACTGGGATGGAATATTCAAGATGCTAACAACTATGGCTCAGGTTATTATGACTCCCAGTATCCGGTTGATGTGCTTAGGCTTTGACGCCTAGGCAAGGCTCCCTTCCAGGTAGGAGAAACTCGTTTTTATCGCCACTGTGGTTGCCAGATCTCTCTTGTTAAGAAACTGGCGACCTGAGCTATCTCTCTCCCCTCGAGAATGGCGGAGTACAATGATGCAAGTCAGAAATCAGGAAATGAGATATGCTAGCAGAATAGGAAGTGGTAAAAAGTTTTCCTTGATCTGGGTGGATTCTTTTTAGACAATCATGGGTAAATCTGTTCTTGATTAAATCACCTACTGAATGAACTTGCATACCTACCTAGTCTCATTGTATCTGTTTAGAGCTCTCTTGTTGGGGACCCTCGGGGAAGTTATTTGAGACAAAGTTTGGAACCGCAATGCATTTTTTTTCTGTTATCTTGGTGGATCCTGATAAAAATTCAATAAAATTGTTACAAGTTGTTTTTCTTCGAAGAAGTCTTTTCGAGTCACAGGACCAAGTGACTCCTCCCTTTCGCCTCCATTGCGCATGGGCGTCGACTCCATCTTAGATTGTTTTCCCCGCAAAGGGTGGGGTAGGAGTTGGTAAAGTAAGGATACTAGAGGTGCCCATGCAATGGAGTAGAAATGTATGTACATATTGTGTATTAAAGGAATATTTATTTACATATTTACAATTTACATGCAACTAAAATGGCTACAGGCTCCCGGGGATGTGGGAGGGTGCATGTGAATCTGCAGCGCAACATGCCACGAACAGATGTACACTGGGTAAGTGACATTTTCCGTTCTATGGCATGTGTAGCAGCAGATACACATGCTGTGCATAGACTACAAAGCAGTAATCTCCCCAAAAGCGGTGGTCAGCCTGTAGGAGTTGTCTGAAATAATGTTCAGTACAGCCTGTCCTACTGTGGCTTGTTGTGTTGCTAACACATCTACACAGTAATGCTTAGTGAATGTATGGGGCGTAGACCAGGTGGCTGCCTTACAAATCTCAGTCATTGGTATATTACCAAGAAAAGCCATTGTGGCGCCTTTTTTCCTAGTGGAATGTGCCCTTGGAGTAATGGGTAATTCTCTTTTAGCTTTAAGGTAACAGGTCTGAATACATTTGACTATCCATCTGGCAATGCCTTGTTTGGATATAGGGTTACCTCCATGAGGTTTTTGGAAAGCTACGAATAATTGTTTTGTTTTTCAAAATTGTTTTGTTCTGTCAATGTAATACATTAGCGCGCTTTTAATGTCTAATGTATGCAATGCCCTTTCGGCTACTGATTCTGGTTGTGGAAAGAAGACTGGGAGTTCCACAGTTTGGTTTAGATGAAACGGTGATATGACTCGGTAAAAATTGTGGATCTGTACGGAGAACCACTTTATGTTTATGTATCTGTGTAAAGGGTTCTTGGATAGTAAATGCCTGTATTTTGCCAACTCTTCGTAGAGAAGTGATGGCTATTAGAAAGGATACTTTCCAAGTCAAGAATTGGATTTGGCAAGAATGCATGGGTTCAAATGGTGGACCCACGAGTCGTGTTAGTACAATATTAAGATTCCACGAAGGTACTGGTGGTGTCCTTGGGGGTATGATTCTTTTTAGTCCCTCCATAAAGGCTTTGATAACTGGGATTCTAAAAAGCGATTTTGTATGTGTAATCTGCAAATAAGCAGATATTGCAGTGAGATGGATTTTAATGAAAGAAAAAGCAAGATTTGCTTTTTGTAGTAAAATAACTTACAATGTTTTGTATGGAGGCGTTTAGCGGCGTAATTTGATTAGCCTGGCAGTAGAAAACAAACCTTTTCCATTTATTAGCATAACAATGCCTCGTTGGGGGTTTTCTTGCTTGTTTAATGACCTCCATACACTCTTTAGGAGGTTTAGATATCCGAATTCTAAGATTTAAGGAGCCAGATTGCTAGGTTGAGCGATGCTGGATTTGGGTGCCTGATCTGTTTGTGTTGTGTTAACAGATCTGGTCTGTTTGGTAGTTTGATGTGCAGTAATACCGAGAAGTCCAACAGTGTGGTGTACCACGGTTGGCGAGCCCACGTTGGTGCTATGAGTATTAGTTTGAGTTTGTTTTGACTCAGTTTGTTGACCAGAAAAGGAATGAGCAGGAGAGGGGGAAAAGCATAAGCAAATATCCCTGACCAGCTGATCCATAGAGCATTGCCCTTGGACTGAGGGTGTGGGTATCTGGACGCGAAGTTTTGGCATTTTGAGTTTTCTTTTGTTGCAAACAGATCTATGTTTGGTGTCCCCCAGCAGTAGAAGTGATCTTTTAGAATTTGGGGATGTTTTTCCCCATTCGTGAGACTGTTGGTGATCTCGACTGAGATTGTCGGCTAGCTGATTGTGAATGCCTGGTATATATTGTGCTATCAGGCGATAGCTGTTGTGAATTGGCCAGTGGCAACATTTTTGCGCTAGGATACACAGTTGTGACGAGTGCGTCCCCCCCCGTTTGTTTAAATAATACATTGTTGTCATATTGTCTGTCTTGACAAGGATATGTTTGTGGGCTAGAGTGGACTGAAAGGCTTTTAGTGCTAGAAAGACTGCTAGCAGTTCTAAATGATTTATGTGAAGTTGTTTTTGTTGACTGTCCCATTGACCTTGTATGCTGTGATTGTTGAGGTGTGCTCCCCACCCAATCATGGAGGCGTCTGTTGTGATAATGGCGTGAGGTACTGGGTCTTGAAAAGGCCACCCTTTGTTTAGATTTACAGGGTTCCACCATTGAAGCGAAGAGTGTGTTTGGCGGTCTATCAACACTAGATCTTGGAGTTGACCCTGTGCCTGCGTCCATTGTTTTGCTAGGCACTGTTGTAAGGGCTGCATGTGTAGTGTTGCGTTTGGGACAATAGCTATGCAAGAGGACATCATGCCTAGTAGTTTCATCACAAACCTGACCGTGTATTGTTGGTTTGATTGCATGCTTGATTTTATATTCTGAAACGACTGGACTCTTTGTGGACTTGGAGTGGCAATTGCTCTTTGCGTGTGGAGTGTTGCTCCCAAGTATTGTTGTATTTGGGATGTTGTAAATGTGATTTTTGGTAATTTATAGAAAACCCTAGTTTGTGCAGAGTATCTATTACATATTGCGTGTGATTTTGACATTGTTGCTGTGTTGGCTTTTATTAGCCAATCGTCTAGATAGGGGAATACGTGCATGTGATTTCTCCTTATATGAGCTGCTACTACAGCTAGGCATTTTGTAAATACCCTGGGGGGCGTTGTTATTCCGAATGGCAACACTTTGAATTGGTAATGTTTGCCTTGTATTACAAACAAGAGGTATTTCCTGTGAGATGGATGGATGGGTATGTGAAAATACTTATTCTTTAGATCCAGTGTTGTCATGTATTCCCCTTGTTTTAGTAAAGGGACTACATCCTGTAGTGTTACCATGTGGAAATGATCTGATTTGATGAAGAGATCCAGTGTTCTGAGATCTAAAATAGGCCTTAACGTTTTGTCTTTCTTTGGGATGAGGAAATACAGGGAGTAAACCCCTGTTCCTCTCTGGTGATAAGGTACCAGTTCTATGGCTTCTTTTGCTAGTAGCGCTTGGACTTCTATTTGTAATAGGTCTAAGTGTTGTATTGACATTCTGTGCGTTTTTGGGGGAACATCTGGAGGGAATCTTGTGAACTCTATGCAGTAACCATGTTGGATAATTGATAGAACCCACGCGTCTGTGGTAATGTGTGTCCAATTGTGGTGGTATTTTGTTAATCTTCCCCCCCCCACTGGTGATGTGTTGGGGAAGTGTGACATTGAAGTCACTGCTTGCTACCAGGGGTCTGCTTGGCAGGCTGGAATTTCCCTCTTCCTCTTGGGAACTGTCCTATGTAGGAACCACGAAACCCCCCCTCTCTGGTACTTAGATTTTAAGTGGGTTTTGTTGGGAGGTGGATGGTTCTGAGGGTTGCTGTCTAAACCCTCCCCTAAATTGTGGTTTCCTAAAAGTTCCCCTGTATTGAGAGGAGTAGAGCGCGCCCATGGCTTTGGCCGTGTCCGTGTCCTTTTTCATGTTTTCTATTGTGGTATCCACTTCCGGGCCGAATAGTTGATGTTGATTAAACGGCATATTCAATACCGATTGCTGTATCTCTGGTTTAAACCCAGAACTTCGCAGCTATGCATACCTTCTAATTGTTACTGCTGTATTTACAGTTCGTGCCGCTGTATCAGCAGAGTCTATTGCAGAGCGGATCTGGTTGTTCGATATGGCCTGTCCGTCTTCAACCACTTGTTGGGCACGTTTTTTATGCTCTTTGGGGAGGTGCTGGATGATGTCTTTCATCTCGTCCCAGTGTGCTCGGTCTTAGCGGGCAAGGAGGGCTTGTGAGTTGGCAATTCGCCACTGATTGGCTACTTACGATGCCTCTCTTTTCCCAGCCGCATCAAATATACGCCTTTCCTTATCAGGGGGTGGCGCATCCCCTTATGACTGCGAATTAGCCCGTTTTCTTGCAGCCCCCACAACCACTGAGTCCGGAGGGAGCTGTTGTGTAATAAACACAGGGTCTGACAGGGGCAGTTTACATTTCTTCTAGAACCTTGGCGTGATTGCTCTCCCTTTCACTGGTTCTTGGAAAACCTGTTGTGCATGTTTAAGCATGCCCGGTAACATTGGCAGGCTTTGATACGATGCATGCGTGGATGCCAGAGTGTTAAACAGGAAGTCTTCTTCCACTGGTTCAGATTGCATTGTTACATTGTGAAATGTTGATGCTCTGGCCAGTACCTGTGTGTAGGACGTACTGTCCTCTGGCGGCGAAGGTTTTGTCGGATAACACTCTGGACTATTGTCTGAAACTGGTGGGTCGTATAGATCCCAGGGGTCCGCATCGTCTTGAGTCATCCCAGTATGTGTGGGTGACTGTGCCATTGGTGTACCCACTGGTGACAACTGTGGAGATTGAAGTGGGGACGTTTGTGGTGAGAATTGTGGGGGTGGTGACCTGTCTCTAACCACTTTGGCCTATGGTTGCATCTCAGTCTCGTGAAAAGTCAGTTTGCTTTTGGACTTGAGCGGAGGGATAGTTTGTATGTTCCCTGTATGTTTCTGGATTTCTAGCTTTTGCTGAGTTTGATCATACTCTTCTAAATCCAGTTCCTGCTCAAATTCGTGCTTTTCTTTGAGCTGTAGAGAGAGCCCCTGCTCTTCCATGTAGGACGCCTTTTTTGGCTCCGAAGCAGTTTTTTTTGGTATCGAACCCCCGATGGAGATGGTCGGTTTCGGCTTCGAGTGGCTTTTTCGAGGTTTACACGACTCGATTTTTCGATGTCGACTCTTTTTGGTGCCGGTTTCTCGACCGGAGTTGGAAGTCTTCTGCACAGATTTCGCCTTTTTCGGTGCCGATGTTACTTGGTCACCGTCTTTTCTGTGGGTTGAGCCACGGCCTTCCAGCAGTGGCGCCCCCGAGGCCTTTTGTTTCTTGACCTGACCTTGGGTGTGGGACGGGGCAGGTTTACTCACTTTTCGTGCCGCTGTCTGTGGTCGATCCTCGTCTGATTCATCAGAGTCCGAACCCTGGATGGATATCCGCATCTCTTCTTCCTCGGCGGAGATATTGTGACTGTTTCGACGCCATCTGTAACCATCTTGCGTGTCGATCTCTTAAGGTCTTCTTGGATCGAAACGCTCTGCAGGCCTCACAAGTATCCTCTCTGTGTTCGGGCGATAAACACAGGTTACAGACCCGATGCTGGTCTGTGTAAGAATACTTGGCGTGGCACTTCGGACAGAAACGGAAAGGGGTCCAGTCCATTAGTTCTTTGTTGACGGGTGTGGTCGGGCCGACCAGGCCTTGATTAAGTGCGGAAGCCCGAAGGGCCGCCGAAGCGGTCTTGTTGTCAGTGCCGATGTGATGATACTAAACCGGTCCCAAACGCAAACAATACCGACGAATTTCAATGATTTTCTAAGTTTCCCCGATTCGAATTACGGCACCAAGAGGAACACGTCTGAACCCGATGGCGGAAAGAAATTAATAAGATAGAGTCGACGCCCATGCGCAATGGAGCCGAAAGGGAGGAGTCACTCGGTCCCGTGAATCGAAAAGACGTCTTCGAAGAAAAACAACTTGTAACACTCCGAGCCCAACACTAGATGGCAGGATAATGCACAGCATGTGTATCTGCAGCTACACATGCCATCAAACATATACATACATATACACATATATATATATATATACACACACATATATACATACATATATATACACATATATATATACACATATACATACATACACACATATACATACATACACACATATATATACACACATACATATACATACACACATACATATACATATACATACACATATACATATACACATACATATATGGAAAACGTCACTTACCCAGTGTACATCTGTTCGTGGCATTAGTCGCTGCAGATTCACATGCAGTGCACAGTCCGCCATCTGGTGTTGGGCTCGGAGTGTTACAAGTTGTTTTTCTTCGAAGAAGTCTTTTCGAGTCACGAGACCGAGGGACTCCTCCCATTTCGACTCCATTGCGCATGGGCGTCGACTCCATCTTAGATTGTTTTCCCCGCAGAGGGTGAGGTAGGAGTTGTGTATGCTAGTAATAGTGCCCATGCAATGGAGTGAATACGTATGTACATAATGAAGCTTAAAGTAATATATTTACAAATGTACAAATGTTAAGATATACTTCTAAACGGCTACAGGCTGCCGGGGAGGCGGGTGGGCGCATGTGAATCTGCAGCGACTAATGCCACGAACAGATGTACACTGGGTAAGTGACATTTTCCGTTCGATGGCATGTGTAGCTGCAGATACACATGCTGTGCATGGACTAATAAGCAGTTTTCTCCCCAAAAGCGGTGGTTCAGCCTGTAGGAGTTGAAGTTGTTTGAAATAATGTTCTTAGTACAGCTTGACCTACTGTGGCCTATTGTGCAGTTAACACATCCACACAGTAGTGCTTTGTGAATGTATGAGGCGTAGACCATGTTGCTGCCTTACATATTTCGTTCATTGGAATATTTCCTAGAAAGGCCATGGTAGCACCTTTCTTTCTGGTTGAGTGTGCCTTTGGTCTAATAGGCAGCTCTCTCTTTGCTTTAATATAGCAGGTTTGAATGCATTTAACTATCCATATAGCAATGCCTTGTTTTGAAATTGGATTTCCTGTATGAGGTTTTTGAAAAGCAATAAATAGTTGTTTTGTTTTTCGAATTAGTTTTGTTCTGTCAATGTAATACACTAGCGCTCTTTTGATGTCTAATGTATGTAGTGCTCTTTCAGCTATAGAATCTGGCTGTGGGAAGAACACTGGTAATTCTACCGTTTGATTCAAGTGGAACGGTGAGATTACCTTTGGTAAAAAATTTGGATTTGTTCGTAGGACTATTTTATTTTTGTGTATTTGAATAAATGGTTCTCGTATGGTATAAGCTTGAATTTCACTCACTCTTCTTAGAGATGTGATGGCAATTAAAAATGCAACTTTCCACGTTAAGTATTGCATTTCACAAGAATGCATGGGTTCAAATGGTGGACCCATGAGTCGTGTTAAGACAATGTTGAGGTTCCATGAAGAAACAGGTGGCGTTCTTGGTGGTATAATTCTCTTTAGGCCTTCCATAAACGCTTTTATGACTGGTATTCTAAATAATGAAGTTGAATGAGTAATTTGCAGGTAAGCTGATATTGCGGTAAGATGTATCTTTATGGAAGAGAAAGCTAGATTTGATTTTTGTAAATGTAGTAAATATCCTACTATATCTTTTGGAGATGCATGTAATGGCTGAATTTGATTATTTTGGCAGTAATAAACAAATCTTTTCCACTTATTTGCATAGCAGTGTCTAGTGGTAGGTTTCCTAGCTTGTTTTATGACCTCCATACATTCTTGTGTGAGGTCTAAGTGTCCGAATTCTAGGATTTCAGGAGCCAAATTGCTAGATTCAGAGATGCTGGATTTGGATGTCTGATCTGTTGTTTGTGTTGTGTTAACAGATCTGGTCTGTTGGGTAGTTTGACATGAGGTACTACTGAAAGGTCTAGTAGTGTTGTGTACCAAGTTTGCCTCGCCCATGTTGGTGCTATTAGTATGAGTTTGAGTTTGTTTTGACTCAACCTGTTTACTAGATATGGAAGGAGAGGGGGAAAAGCGTACGCAAATATCCCTGACCAGTTCATCCATAGAGCATTGCCTTGGGATTGGTCCTGTGGGTACCTGGATGCGAAGTTTTGGCATTTTGAGTTTTCCTTTGTTGCAAATAGATCTATTTGAGGTGTTCCCCAAATTTGAAAGTAAGTTTTTATTATTTGGGGGTGAATCTCCCATTCGTGGATTTGTTGGTGATCCCGCGAGAGATTGTCCGCTAACTGGTTCTGAATTCCTGGAATAAATTGTGCTATTAGGCGAATGTGGTTGTGAATCGCCCAATGCCATATTTTTTGTGTAAGGAGACACAACTGTGTCGAGTGCGTCCCTCCCTGTTTGTTTAAGTAATACATTGTTGTCATGTTGTCTGTTTTGACTAGAATGTATTTTTGGGTTATTATGGGCTGAAATGCTTTCAGAGCTAGAAATACCGCTAACAGTTCTAAGTGATTTATGTGAAACTGTCTTTGATGTATGTCCCATTGTCCTTGGATGCTGTGTTGATTGAGGTGTGCTCCCCACCCTGTCATGGAAGCATCTGTCGTTATGACGTATTGTGGCACTGGGTCTTGGAAAGGCCGCCCTTGGTTTAAATTTATACTGTTCCACCATAGAAGCGAGATGTATGTTTGGCGGTCTATCAACACCAGATCTAGAAGCTGACCCTGTGCTTGTGACCATTGTGATGCTAGGCACTGTTGTAAGGGCCGCATGTGCAACCTTGCGTTTGGGACAATGGATATGCATGAAGACATCATGCCTAGCAGTTTCATTACCATTTTGACTTGTACCCTTTGTTTTGGGTACATGGCGTGTATTACATTGTGAAATGTTTGAACCCTTTGTGGACTTGGAGTAGCAATCCCTTTTGTTGTGTTGATTGTCGCTCCTAAGTATTGCTGTGTTTGACACGGCATAAGGTGTGACTTTGTGTAGTTGATCGAGAAACCTAGTTTGTGGAGGATTTGTATGACATATTTTGTGTGCTGTGAACACTGTCTTAGCGTGTTGGTTTTGATTAACCAGTCGTCTAAGTACGGGAACACATGTATTTGCTGCCTTCTGATATGTGCAGCTACTACCGCCAGGCATTTTGTAAAAACTCTTGGCGCAGTTGTTATTCCGAATGGCAACACTTTGAATTGGTAATGTATTCCTTGGAATACGAACCTTAGGTATTTTCTGTGTGAAGGATGTATTGGTATATGGAAATACGCATCCTTTAGGTCTAGTGTTGTCATGTAGTCTTGTTGTTTGAGCAGTGGGATTACGTCTTGTAATGTAACCATGTGAAAGTGGTCTGATTTGATGTAGGTATTTAGTGTTCTGAGATCTAGTATTGGTCTCAGACTGCCGTCCTTTTTGGGTATTAGAAAGTACAGTGAGTAAACTCCTGTGTTTATTTGTTGATTTGGTACTAATTCTATTGCTTCTTTTTGTAACAATGCTTGCACTTCTAGTCCTAGAAGGTCTATATGTTGTTTTGACATACTGTGTGTTTTCGGTGGGATGTTTGGAGGGATTTTGAGAAATTCTATGCAATAACCATGCTGGATAATTGCTAAGACCAAAGTGTCTGTTGTTATTTCCTCCCAATGTTTGTAAAATTGGCTTAGTCTCCCCCCCACAGGTGTTATATGATGGGGTTGTGTGACTTGTAAGTCACTGTTTATTTTGAGGAGTTTTGGGGCTTTGGAACTTTCCCCTATTCTTCTGGAATTGGCCTCCTCTATATTGCCCCCGAAAACCTCCCCGCTGATATTGGCTCTGGTAAGTGGGCCTTGCTTGTGATGTTGTGGTTTCTGTTGGTTGACCTCGAAACCCTCCCCTAAAAGGTGTTTTGCGAAAAGTGCCTCTGCTCTGCGGGGAGTAGAGTGCGCCCATGGCTTTGGCCGTATCAGTGTCTTTCTTGAGTTTTTCAATAGCAGTGTCGACTTCCGGCCCAAACAACTGCTGTTCATTAAAGGGCATATTTAGCACGGCTTGTTGAATTTCTGTCTTGAACCCCGAAGTACGCAGCCATGCGTGCCTTCTTATTGTTATTGCAGTGTTTACTGTCCTTGCAGCCGTATCTGCTGCATCCATTGAAGACCGTATCTGATTATTTGAGATACTTTGTCCTTCTTCCACCACCTGTTGGGCCCTTTTCTGGAACTCTTTGGGTAAGTGTTCTATGAAATGCTGCATCTCATCCCAATGAGCTCTATCATATCTTGCCAAAAGTGCTTGTGAATTGGCAATGCGCCATTGGTTTGCTGCTTGTGCTGCCACCCTTTTGCCCGCTGCATCAAATTTGCGACTCTCTTTGTCTGGAGGTGGTGTGTCCCCTGAGGTATGAGAGTTCGCTCTCTTACGAGCTGCCCCGACAACTACTGAGTCTGGTGTCAATTGCGCTGTAATATAAACGGGATCTGTTGGCGGTGGCTTGTATTTTTTCTCCACCCTTGGAGTTATGGCTCTGCCTTTAACAGGATCTTGAAAGATTTGTTTTGAATGTTTTAGCATTCCTGGGGGCATAGGTAGGCTTTGGTACTGGCTATGGGTGGATGATAGGGTGTTAAACAAAAATTCATCCTCAATTGGTTCGGAATGCAAGTTGACGTTGTGAAAAGCAGCAGCTCTTGCGACCACCTGTGTGTAAGATGTACTGTCCTCTTGTGGCGACGGTCTTGCAGGGTACGAGTCTGGGCTGTTGTCTGATACTGGGGCGTCGTAAAGGTTCCATGCATCGGGATCATCCCGACTCATTGTAGTATGAGCTGGGGAGTGCATCAGTGGTGGAGTTGTTACTGGTGATGCGTGTATTGATGGTGGTGGAGACGGTGGTGGAGTTGTTTTCCTTGCCACTTTTGCCTTTGGCTGCTTGTCCTTTTGTTGAAAGGCAAGTTTTCTTTTTATTTTAATTGGGGGAAGAGTGGTTATCTTCCCTGTGTCCTCATGAATGTGGAGCCTTCTTTGTGTATAGTCTGGCTCTACAGCTTCAAGTTCCTCTCCGAATCTATGCTTTTGCATTTGGGAGGTTAATCCTTGTTCCTCTGTGTAGGAACCTGTTTTCGGCTCCGAGGCTGGATGTTTCGGAACCGAAACTTTTTCGGATGTCTTTTTAGGCTCCGAAGAAACCTTTTTTATTTTCGGCGTGGTGTCTCGGTGCCGAACTTCTTCGGTGCCGCTGTCTCGGTGCCGATTTTTTTCGGAGCCGCTGTCTCGGGTCCGAGGTTGCTGTGTGGCGGTATCTCGACCTGAGTCGGATGACTTCGCCACAAGCGTGCCCTTTTTCGGTGCCGATGATCGGTCACCTATTTTTCGGGTTAAGCCATGGCCTGTTGGCGGTGGCGTCCCCTGGGCTTTTGTTGACTTCTCGTGAGTCTTATGTTTCGACGTCTTACTCACGTTTTTTGGCGTTTCTTCGGCCTCGAACTCTTCCGAGTCCGACTCATGGATGGAGAATGCTACTTCTTCCTCCTCGAAACGCTCTTGTCCTGTCGGCGTCTACGCCATTTGCAATCTTCTGGCTCTTCGGTCTCTTAATGTCTTTCTCGACCGAAACGCTCGACAGGCTTCACAAGTATCTTCCTTGTGCTCGAAGACAAGCACAAGTTACAGACCAGATGCTGATCCGTATACGGATACTTGTTATGGCATTTTGGGCAGAAGCGGAATGGGGTCCGTTCCATCAACCTTGAAGTCACGTGTGGCCGGGCCGACCAGGCCCCGACGGGGGATCGAAAAACCCCCGAAGGGCCACCGGCGCTCTTCCAAATTCGGTGTCGATTTGTTCTAACTAACCCGATACAGAACGCAAACAATACCAACGTTTTTTTCCGAGATTCTAACTAACTTTCAGACCCGAAACACGGAGCAAAAAGGAACACGTCCGAACCCGATGGCGGAAAAAAAACAATCTAAGATGGAGTCGACGCCCATGCGCAATGGAGTCGAAATGGGAGGAGTCCCTCGGTCTGGTGACTCGAAAAGACTTCTTCGAAGAAAAACAACTTGTAACACTCCGAGCCCAACACCAGATGGCGGAGTGTGCACCGCATGTGTATCTGCAGCTACACATGCCATTGAACACACATATATACACATAAATACACATATACACATACATACACACATATATATACACACATACATATACATACACATACGTATATATACATACACACGTGTATATATATATACATACACATGTGTATATATATACACACACGTATGTATACATATACACACACGTATGTATCCATATACATACACACGTATGTATACACATACACACGTATGTATACACATACACACGTATGTATACATATACACATACACACGTATATATACATACACACATACACACGTATATATACATACACACATACACACGTATATATACATACACATGTGTATATATATATATATATATATACACATACACACATATGGAAAATGTCACTTACCCAGTGTACATCTGTTCGTGGCATTAGTCGCTGCAGATTCACATGCTGTGCACATCCCGCCATCTGGTGTTGGGCTCTGAGTGTTACAAGTTGTTTTTCTTCGAAGAAGTCTTTTCGAGTCACGAGACCGAGGGACTCCTCCCATTTCGACTCCATTGCGCATGGGCGTCGACTCCATCTTAGATTGTTTTCCCCGCAGAGGGTGAGGTAGGAGTTGTGTATGCTAGTAATAGTGCCCATGCAATCGAGTGAATGTGTATGTACATAATAAAGTTTCAAGTAATCTATTTACAAATGTACAAATGTTTAAGATCTACTTCTAAACGGCTACAGACTCCCGGGGAGGCGGGTGGGCGCATGTGAATCTGCAGCGACTAATGCCACGAACAGATGTACACTGGGTAAGTGACATTTTCCGTTCAATGGCATGTGTAGCTGCAGATACACATGCTGTGCATAGACTAGTAAGCAGTTATCTCCCCAAAAGCGGTGGTTCAGCCTGTAGGAGTTGAAGTAGTTTGAAATAATGTTCTTAGTACAGCTTGATCTACTGTTGGTTGTTGTGCAGTTAGCACATCTACACAGTAGTGCTTGGTAAATGTATGAGGCGTAGACCATGTTGCTGCCTTACATATTTCGTTCATTGGAATATTTCCTAGAAAGGCCATGGTAGCACCTTTCTTTCTGGTTGAGTGTGCCTTTGGTGTAATAGGCAGTTCTCTTTTAGCTATAAGATAGCAGGTTTGAATGCACCTAACTATCCATCTAGCAATGCCTTGTTTTGAAATTGGATTTCCTGTATGAGGTTTTTGAAAGGCGATAAATAGTTGTTTTGTCTTTCGAATTAGTTTTGTTCTGTCAATGTAGTACATTAGTGCTCTTTTGATGTCTAATGTATGTAGTGCTCTTTCAGCTACAGAATCTGGCTGTGGGAAGAACACTGGTAATTCTACCGTTTGATTCAAGTGGAACGGTGAGATTACTTTTGGTAAAAATTTGGGATTTGATCGTAGAACAACTTTATTTTTGTGTATTTGAATAAATGGTTCTTGAATGGTAAACGCTTGAATTTCACTCACTCTTCTTAGAGATGTGATGGCAATTAAAAAAGCAACTTTCCACGTTAAGTATTGCATTTCACAAGAGTGCATGGGCTCAAAAGGTGGGCCCATGAGTCGTGTTAAGACAATGTTGAGGTTCCATGAAGGAACTGGTGGCGTTCTTGGTGGTATAATTCTCTTTAGGCCTTCCATAAACGCTTTTATGACTGGTATCCTAAATAATGAAGTTGAGTGCGTAATTTGCAGGTAAGCTGAAATTGCAGCCAGATGTATTTTTATGGAAGAGAAAGCTAGTTTTGCTTTTTGCAAATGTAGTAAGTATCCTACTATATCTTTTGTAGATGCATGTAAGGGTTGAATTTGATTATTATGGCAGTAATAGACAAATCTTTTCCATTTATTTGCATAGCAGTGTCTAGTGGTAGGCTTTCTAGCCTGTTTTAGGACCTCCATACATTCTTGTGTGAGGTCTAAGTGTCTGAATTCTAGGATTTCAGGAGCCAAATTGCTAGATTCAGCGATGCTGGATTTGGATGCCTGATCTGTTGTTTGTGTTGTGTTAACAGATCTGGTCTGTTTGGTAGTTTGACATGAGGTACTACTGACAGGTCTAGTAGTGTTGTGTACCAAGGTTGCCTTGCCCATGTTGGTGCTATTAGTATGAGTTTGAGTTTGTTTTGACTCAACTTGTTTACTAGATATGGAAGGAGTGGGAGAGGGGGAAAAGCGTAAGCAAATATCCCTGACCAGTTCATCCATAGCGCATTGCCCTGAGACTGATGTTGTGGGTACCTGGATGCGAAGTTTTGGCATTTTGAGTTTTCCTTCGTTGCAAATAGATTTATTTGTGGTGTTCCCCAAATTTGGAAGTAAGTGTTCAGTATTTGGGGGTGAATTTCCCATTCGTGGGTTTGTTGGTGATCTCAAGAGAGATTGTCTGCCAACTGGTTCTGAATCCCTGGAATAAATTGTGCTATTAGGCGAATGTGGTTGTGAATCGCCCAATGCCATATTTTTTATGTTAGGAGGCACAACTGTGTTGAGTGTGTCCCTCCTTGTTTGTTTAGATAATACATTGTTGTCATGTTGTCTGTTTTGACAAGAATGTATTTTTGGGTTATTATGGGTTGAAAAGCTTTCAGCGCCAGAAATACTGCTAACAGTTCTAAGTGATTTATGTGAAACTGCCTCTGATGTATGTCCCATTGTCCTTGGATGCTGTGTTGATTGAGGTGTGCTCCCCACCCTGTCATGGAAGCATCCGTCGTTATGACGTATTGTGGCACTGGGTCTTGGAAAGGCCGCCATTGGTTTAAATTTGTACTGTTCCACCATAGAAGCGAGATGTATGTTTGGCGGTCTATCAACACAAGATCTAGAAGTTGACCCTGTGCTTGTGACCATTGTGATGCTAGGCACTGTTGTAAGGGCCGCATGTGCAATCTTGCGTTTGGGACAATGTCTATGCATGAAGACATCATGCCTAGGAGTTTCATTACCATTTTGACTTGTATCTTTTGTGTTGGATACATGGCCTGTATTACCTTGTGAAATGTTTGAACCCTTTGTGGACTTGGAGTGGCAATCCCTTTTGCTGTGTTGATTGTCGCTCCTAAGTATTGCTGTGTTTGACACGGCAAAAGGTGTGACTTCGCGTAGTTGATGGAGAAACCTAGCTTGTGAAGGGTCTGTATGACATATTTTGTGTGCTGTGAACACTGTTTTAGCGTGTTGGTTTTGATTAACCAGTCGTCTAAGTACGGGAACACATGTATTTGCTGCCTTCTGATATGTGCAGCTACTACTGCCAGGCATTTTGTAAAAACTCTTGGCGCAGTTGTTATTCCGAATGGCAATACTTTGAATTGGTAATGTATTCCTTGGAATACGAACCTTGGGTATTTCCTGTGTGAAGGATGTATTGGTATATGGAAATACGCATCTTTTAGGTCTAGTGTTGTCATGTAGTCTTGCTGTTTGAGCAGTGGGATTACGTCTTGTAATGTGACCATGTGAAAGTGGTCTGATTTGATGTAGGTATTTAGTGTTCTGAGATCTAGTATTGGTCTCAGAGTTTTGTCTTTTTTGGGTATTAGAAAGTACAGTGAGTAAACTCCTGTGTTTTTTTGTAGATTTGGTACTAATTCTATTGCGTCCTTTTGTAGCAATGCTTGAACTTCTAGTCCTAGAAGATCTATATGTTGTTTTGACATATTGTGTGTTTTCGGTGGGATGTTTGGAGGGAATTGGAGAAATTCTATGCAATAACCATGCTGGATAATTGCTAAGACCCAAGTGTCTGTTGTTATTTCCTCCCAAAGTTTGTAAAATTGGCTTAGTCTTCCCCCCACAGGTGTTATGTGATGGGGTTGTGTGACTTGTGAGTCACTGTTTATTTTGAGGAGTTTTGGGGCCTTGGAATTTTTCTCGATTTCTTGGGAATTGGCCCCCTCTATATTGCCCCCGAAAACCTCCCCTTTGATATTGACCCTGGTAAGTAGGCCTTGTTTGTGAGTTTGTGGTTTCTGTGGGTTGACCTCGAAACCCTCCCCTAAAAGGTGTTTTTCGAAATGTGCCTCTGCTCTGCGGGGAGTAGAGTGCGCCCATGGCTTTGGCTGTATCGGTGTCTTTTTTGAGTTTGTCAATGGCAGTGTCCACCTCCGGCCCAAACAATTGCTGTTCATTAAATGGCATATTGAGCACAGCTTGTTGGATTTCCGGCTTGAACCCTGAAGTGCGCAGCCATGCGTGCCTTCGTATCGTGATTGCAGTGTTTATTGTCCTTGCAGCTGTATCTGCTGCATCCATGGAAGACCGTATCTGATTATTTGAGATACTTTGTCCTTCTTCCACCACCTGTTGCGCTCTTTTTTGGAACTCCTTGGGTAAGTGTTCGATGAAATGTTGCATTTCATCCCAATGAGCTCTGTCGTATCTTGCCAAAAGTGCTTGTGAATTGGCAATACGCCATTGATTTGCTGCTTGTGCTGCAACCCTTTTTCCCGCAGCATCAAATTTGCGGCTCTCCTTGTCTGGAGGTGGTGCGTCTCCTGAGGTATGAGAGTTGGCTCTCTTACGAGCTGCCCCGACAACTACTGAGTCTGGTGTTAGTTGTGTTGTAGTATAGATTGGATCTGTTGGCGGTGGCTTGTACTTTTTCTCCACCCTTGGAGTTATGGCTCTGCCTTTAACTGGATCCTGAAATATTTGTTTTGAATGTCTTAGCATTCCTGGGAGCATGGGAAGGCTTTGGTACTGGCTATGGGTGGAGGATAGGGTGTTAAACAGAAAGTCATCCTCAATTGGTTCAGAATGTAAGGTGACGTTGTGAAATTTGGCTGCCCTTGCGACCACCTGTATGTAGGATGTACTGTCCTCAGGTGGTGACGGTTTTGTAGGATAGGAGTCTGGGCTGTTGTCAGACACTGGAGCATCGTAAAGGTCCCATGCATCAGGATCATCCTGACTCATTGTAGTATGAGCTGGTGAGTGCATCAGTGGTGGAGTTGTTGCTGGTGATGCATGTATTAATGGTGGTGGAGACGGTGGTGGGGTTGTTTTCCTTGCCACCTTTGCCTGTGGTTGCTTGTCCTTTTGTTGAAAGGCAAGTTTCCTTTTTATTTTGATTGGGGGAAGAGTGGTTATCTTCCCTGTGTCCTCATGAATATGAAGCCTTCTTTGCGTGTAGTAAGGCTCTACAGCTTGAAGCTCCTCTCCAAATCTATGTAATTGGGAGGTTAATCCTTGTTCCTCTGTATAGGAACTAGTTTTCGGCTCCGAGGCTGGATGTTTCGGAACCGAAACCTTTTCGGAAGTCTTTTTAGGCTCCGAAGAAACCTTCTTTGTTTTCGGCGTGGTGTCTCGGTGCCGAAATTCTTCGGTGCCGCTGTCTCTGTGCCGAAGTTTCTCGGAGCCGCTGTCTCGGCTCCAAGGTTGCTCTGTGGCGGTATCTCGACCGGAGTCGGATGACTTCGACACCAGCATGCCCTTTTTCGGTGCCTTGGATCGGTCACCTAGTTTTCGTGTTAAGCCATGGCCTGTTGGCGGTGGCGTCCCCTGGGCTTTTGTGGACTTCTCGTGAGTCTTGATTTTCGACGTCTTACTCACGGTTTTGGGTGTTTCTTCGGCATCGAGTTCTTCAGAATCCGACTCGTGGACGGAGAAAGCTTCTTCTTCCTCCTCGAAACGATCTTGACCTGTCGGCGTGGACGCCATTTGTAGTCTCCTGGCTCTTCGGTCTCTCAGCGTCTTCCTCGACCGAAACGCTCGACAGGCTTCACAAGTATCCTCCTTGTGCTCGGGGGACAAGCACAAGTTACAGACCAGATGGTGATCCGTATACGGATACTTGTGATGGCATTTTGGGCAGAAGCAGAATGGGGTCCGTTCCATCAGCCTTGAAGTCGCACGTGGCCGGGCCGACCAGGCCCCGACGGGGGAATCGAAAAAACCCCGAAGGGCCACCGGAGCTCTTCAAAATTCGGTGTCGATTTGTTCTAACTAACCCGATACCGAACACAAACAATACCGACGTTTTTTTCAGAGATTCTAACTAACTTTCCGACCCGAAACACGGAGCGAAAAGGAACACGTCCGAACCCGATGGCGGAAAAAAAACAATCCAAGATGGAGTCGACGCCCATGCGCAATGGAGTCGAAATGGGAGGAGTCCCTCGGTCTTGTGACTCGAAAAGACTTCTTCGAAGAAAAACAACTTGTAACACTCCAAGCCCAACACCAGTTGGCGGGATGTGCACAGCATGTGTATCTGCAGCTACACATGCCATCGAACATATACATACACACATGTATATATATACATACACACATGTATATATATACATATACACATGTATATATATACATGGAAAATGTCACTTACCCAGTGTACATCTGTTCGTGGCATTAGTCGCTGCAGATTCACATGCTGTGCACATCCCGCCATCTGGTGTTGGGCTCGGAGTGTTACAAGTTGTTTTTCTTCGAAGAAGTCTTTTCGAGTCACGAGACCGAGGGACTCCTCCCATTTCGACTCTATTGCGCATGGGCGTCGACTCCATCTTAGATTGTTTTCCTCGCAGAGGGTGAGGTAGGAGTTGTGTATGCTAGTAATAGTCCCATGCAATGGAGTGAATGCGTATGTACATAATGAAGTTTCAAGTAATATATTTACAAATGTACAATTGTTTAAGATCTACTTCTAAACGGCTACAGGCTCCCGGGGAGGCGGGTGGGCGCATGTGAATCTGCAGCGACTAATGCCACGAACAGATGTACACTGGGTAAGTGACATTTTCCGTTCGATGGCATGTGTAGCTGCAGATACACATGCTGTGCATAGACTAGTAAGCAGTTATCTCCCCAAAAGCGGTGGTTCAGCCTGTAGGAGTTGAAGTAGTTTGAAATAATGTTCTTAGTACAGCTTGACCTACTGTTGCTTGTTGTGCAGTTAACACATCTACACAGTAGTGCTTGGTAAATGTATGAGGCGTAGACCATGTTGCTGCCTTACATATTTCGTTCATTGGAATATTTCCTAGAAAGACCATGGTAGCACCCTTCTTTCTGGTTGAGTGTGCCTTTGGTGTAATAGGCAGTTCTCTTTTAGCTTTAAGATAGCAGGTTTGAATGCACTTAACTATCCATCTAGCAATGCCTTGTTTTGAAATTGGATTTCCTGTATGATGTTTTTGAAAGGCGATAAATAGTTGTTTTGTCTTTCAAATTAGTTTTGTTCTGTCAATGTAGTACATTAGTGCTCTTTTGATGTCTAATGTATGTAGTGCTCTTTCAGCTACAGAATCTGGCTGTGGGAAGAACACTGGTAATTCTACCGTTTGATTCAAGTGGAACGGTGAGATTACTTTTGGTAAAAATTTAGGATTGGTCCGTAGAACAACTTTATTTTTGTGTATTTGAATAAATGGTTCTTGAATGGTAAATGCTTGAATTTCACCCACTCTTCTTAGAGATGTGATGGCAATTAAAAATGCAACTTTCCACGTTAAGTATTGCATTTCACAAGAGTGCATGGGCTCAAAAGGTGGACCCATGAGTCGTGTTAAGACAATTTTGAGGTTCCATGAAGGAACTGGTGGTGTTCTTGGTGGTATAATTCTCTTTAGGCCTTCCATAAACGCTTTTATGACTGGAATCCTAAACAATGAAGTTGAGTGCGTAATTTGCAGGTAAGCTGAAATTGCCGTAAGATGTATTTTAATGGAAGAGAAAGCTAGTTTAGATTTTTGCAAATGTAGTAAGTATCCTACTATCTCTTTTGCAGATGCGTGTAAAGGTTGAATTTGATTATTATGGCAGTAATAAACAAATCTTTTCCACTTATTTGCATAGCAGTGTCTAGTGGTAGGTTTTCTAGCTTGTTTTATGACCTCCATACATTCCTGTGTGAGGTCTAAGTGTCCGAATTCTAGGATTTCAGGAGCCAAATTGCTAGATTCAGCGATGCTGGATTTGGATGTCTGATCTGTTGTTTGTGGTGTGTTAACAGATCTGGTCTGTTTGGCAGTTTGACATGAGGTACTACTGAAAGGTCTAGTAGTGTTGTGTACCAAGGTTGCCTTGCCCATGTTGGTGCTATTAGTAGGAGTTTGAGTTTGTTTTGACTCAACTTGTTTACTAGATATGGAAGAAGTGGGAGAGGGGGAAAAGCGTACGCAAATATCCCTGACCAGTTCATCCATAGTGCATTGCCCTGAGAGTGATGTTGTGGGTACCTGGATGCGAAGTTTTGGCATTTTGAGTTTTCTTTTGTTGCAAATAGATCTATTTGTGGCGTTCCCCACATTCTGAAGTAAGTGTTCAGTATCTGGGGGTGAATTTCCCATTCGTGGATCTGTTGGTGATCCCGAGAGAGATTGTCTGCTAACTGATTCTGAATCCCTGGAATAAATTGTGCTATTAGGCGAATGTGGTTGTGAATCGCCCAATGCCATATTTTTTGTGTTAGGAGACACAACTGTGTCGAGTGTGTTCCTCCCTGTTTGTTTAGGTAATACATTGTTGTCATGTTGTCTGTTTTGACAAGAGTGTATTTGTGGGTTAATATGGGTTGAAATGCTTTGAGCGCTAGAAACACAGCTAACAGTTCTAAGTGGTTTATATGAAACTGTCTTTGCTGAACGTCCCATTGTCCTTGGATGCTGTGCTGATTGAGGTGTGCTCCCCACCCTGTCATGGATGCATCTGTTATTACGTATTGTGGCACTGGGTCTTGAAAAGGCCGCCCTTGGTTTAAATTTATACTGTTCCACCGTTGAAGCGAGATGTATGTTTGGTGGTCTATCAACACCAGATCTAGAAGTTGACCCTGTGCCTGTGACCACTGTGATGCTAGGCACTGTTGTAAGGGCCGCATGTGCAACCTTGCGTTTGGGACAATGGCTATGCATGAGGACATCATGCCTAGGAGTTTCATTACTAATTTGACCTGTATCTTTTGGTTTGGATACATGGCTTGTATTACATTGTGGAATGTTTGGACTCTTTGTGGACTTGGAGTGGCAATTCCTTTTACTGTGTTGATTGTTGCTCCTAGGTATTGCTGTGTTTGACACGGCAGAAGGTGTGACTTTGAGTAATTGATTGAGAAACCTAGTTTGTGTAGGGTTTCTATGACATAATTTGTGTGTTGTGAACACTGTATTTGCGTGTTGGTTTTGATTAACCAATCGTCTAGGTACGGGAACACATGTATTTGCTGCCTTCTGATATGTGCAGCTACTACTGCTAGACATTTTGTAAAAACTCTTGGCGCAGTCGTTATTCCGAATGGCAACACTTTGAATTGGTAATGTATCCCTTGGAATACAAACCTTAGATACGTTCTGTGTGAAGGATGTATTGGTATATGGAAATATGCATCCTTTAGATCCAGTGTTGTCATGTAGTCTTGTTGTTTGAGCAGTGGGATTACTTCTTGTAATGTAACCATGTGAAAGTGGTCTGATTTGATGTATGTATTTAATATTCTGAGATCTAGTATAGGTCTTAGAGTTTTGTCTTTTTTGGGTATCAAAGTACAGTGAGTAAACTCCTGTGTTTAGTTCTTGTTTTGGTACTAATTCTATTGCCTCTTTTTGGAGCAATGCTTGAACTTCTAATCCTAGAAGATTTATATGTTGTTTTGACATACTGTGTGTTTTCGGTGGGACTGTTGGAGGGAATTCGAGAAATTCTATGCAATAACCATGCTGGATAATTGCTAGTTCCCAAGTATCTGTTGTTATCTCCTCCCAATGTTTGTAAAATTGGCTTAGTTTTCCCCCCACAGGTGTTATGTGATGGGGTTGTGTGACTTGTGAGTCACTGTTTATTTTGAGGAGTGTTGGGGCTTTGGAATTTTCCTCAATTTTTTGGGAATTGTCCCCCTCTATATTGCCCCCGAAAACTTCCCCGCTGATATTGGCTTTGGTAAGTGGGCCTTGTTTGTGATGTTGTGGTTTCTGTATGTTGTCCTTGAAACCCTCCCCTAAAAGGTGTTTTGCGAAATGTGCCTCTGCTCTGCGGGGAGTAGAGTGCGCCCATGGCTTTCGCTGTATCAGTGTCTTTCTTGAGTTTATCAATAGCAGTGTCGACTTCTGGCCCAAACAACTGCTGTTCATTAAATGGCATATTTAGCACGGCTTGTTGAATTTCCGGCTTGAAACCTGACGTGCGCAGCCATGCGTGCCTTCTTATTGCAGTATTTACTGTCCTTGCAGCCGTATCTGCTGCATCCATTGAAGACCGTATCTGATTATTAGAGATACTTTGTCCTTCTTCCACCACTTGTCGTGCTCTTTTTTGGAACTCCTTGGGTAAGTGTTCTATCAAATGTTGCATCTCATCCCAGTGAGCTCTATCATATCTTGCCAAAAGTGCTTGTGAATTGGCAATGCGCCATTGGTTTGCTGCTTGTGCTGCAACCCTTTTGCCCGCAGCATCAAATTTGCGACACATGCGTCTACAAGACTAATGGAACAGTGGTCAGGCCGACCAGGCCCCGCCGGGGAAATCGAAACCCTGAAGGGCCACCGGAGCTCTTCAAAATTTGGTGTCGATCTGCGTTAACTAACCCAATACCGAACACAAACAATACTGTCGAATTGTTTCGATCTCTAACTAACTTTCCGAACCGAAACACGGAGCGAAGAGGAACACGTCCAAACCCGATGGCAGAAAGAAAAAAAATCTAAGATGGAGTCGACGCCCATGCGCAATGGAGCCGAAATGGGAGGAGTCCCTCGATCTCTTGACTCGAAAAGACTTCTTCGAAGAAAAACAACTTGTAACACTCCGAGCCCAACACTAGATGGCAGGATATGCACAGCATGTGTATCTGCAGCTACACATGCCATCGAACATATATATATATATATATATATAAAATGTCACTTACCCAGTGTATAGCTGTTCGTGGCATTAGTTGCTGCAGATTCACATGCTGTGCACATCCCGCCATCTGGTGTTGGGCTCGGAGTGTTACAAGTTGTTTTTCTTCAAAGAAGTCTTTTCGAGTCCCATTTCGACTCCATTGCGCATGGGCGTCGACTCCATCTTAGATTGTTTTCCCCGCAGAGGGTGAGGTAGGAGTTGTGTATGCTAGTAATAGTGCCCATGCAATGGAGTGAATACGTATGTACATAATGAAGTTTAAAGTAATATATTTACAAATGTTCAAGATCAACTTCTAAACGGCTACAGGCTCCCGGGGAGGCGGGTGGGCGCATGTGAATCTGCAGCGACTAATGCCACGAACAGATGTACACTGGGTAAGTGACATTTTCCGTTCGATGCCATGTGTAGCTGCAGATACACATGCTGTGCATAGACTAGTAAGCAGTTATCTCCCCAAAAGCGGTGGTTTAGCCTGTAGGAGTTGAAGTTGTTTGAAACAATATTCGTAGTACAGCTTGACCTACTGTGGCTTGTTGTGAAGTTAACACATCTACACAGTAATGTTTGGTAAATGTATGAGGCGTAGACCATGTTGCTGCCTTACATATTTCGTTCTTTGGAGTATTTCCTAGAAAGGCCATGGTAGCACCTTTCTTTCTGGTTGAGTGTGCCTTTGGTGTAATAGGCAGCTCTCTCTTTGCTTGAAGATAGCAGGTTTGAATACACTTAACTATCCATCTAGCAATGCCTTGTTTGGAAATTGGATTTCCTGTATGAGGTTTTTGAAAGGCAATAAATAATTGTTTTGTTTTTCGCATTAGTTTTGTTCTGTCAATGTAGTACATTAGCGCTCTTTTGATGTCTAATGTATGGAGTGCTCTTTCAGCTACAGAATCTGGCTGTGGGAAGAACACTGGTAATTCTACTGTTTGATTCAAGTGGAACGGTGAGATAACTTTTGGTAAAAATTTTGGATTTGTCCGTAGAACTACTTTATTCTTGTGTATTTGAATAAATGGTTCTTGTATGGTAAATGCTTGAATTTCACTCACCCTTCTTAGAGATGTGATGGCAATCAAAAAAGCAACTTTCCACGTTAAGTATTGCATTTCACAAGAGTGCATGGGCTCAAAAAGCGGACCCATGAGTCGTGTTAAGACAATGTTGAGGTTCCATGAAGGAACTGGTGGTGTTCTTGGTGGTATAATTCTCTTCAGGCCTTCCATAAACGCTTTTATGACTGGTATCCTAAACAATGAAGTTGAGTGCGTAATTTGCAGGTAAGCTGAAATTGCCGTAAGATGTATTTTAATGGAAGAGAAAGCTAGTTTAGATTTTTGCAAATGTAGTAAGTATCCTACTATCTCTTTTGCAGATGCGTGTAAAGGTTGAATTTGATTATTATGGCAGTAATAAACAAATCTTTTCCACTTATTTGCATAGCAGTGTCTAGTGGTAGGTTTTCTAGCTTGTTTTATGACCTCCATACATTCTTGTGTGAGGTCTAAGTGCCCGAATTCTAGGATTTCAGGAGCCAAATTGCTAGATTCAGCGATGCTGGATTTGGATGTCTGATCTGTTGTTTGTGTTGTGTTAACAGATCTGGTCTGTTTGGTAGTTTGACATGAGGTACTACTGAAAGGTCTAGTAGTGTTGTGTACCACGGTTGTCTTGCCCATGTTGGTGCTATTAGTATGAGTTTGAGTTTATTTTGACTCAACTTGTTTACTAGATATGGAAGGAGTGGGAGAGGGGGAAAGCGTACGCAAATATCCCTGACAAGTTCATCCATAGCGCATTGCCCTGAGATTGATGTTGTGGGTACCTGGATGCGAAGTTTTGGCATTTTGAGTTTTCCTTTGTTGCAAATAGATCTATTTGTGGTGTTCCCCAAATTTGGAAGTAAGTGTTCAGTATTTGGGGGTGAATCTCCCATTCGTGGATTTGTTGGTGATCCCGAGAGAGACTGTCTGCTAACTGATTCTGAATTCCTGGAATAAATTGTGCTATTAGGCGAATGTGGTTGTGAATCGCCCAATGCCATATTTTCTGTGTCAGGAGACACAACTGTGTCGAGTGTGTCCCTCCCTGTTTGTTTAGGTAATACATTGTTGTCATGTTGTCTGTTTTGACAAGAATGTATTTGTGGGTTATCATGGGTTGAAATGCTTTCAGCGCTAGAAATACCGCTAACAGTTCTAAGTGATTTATGTGAAACTGTCTTTGCTGTATGTCCCATTGTCCTTGGATGCTGTGTTGATTGAGGTGTGCTCCCCACCCGGTCATGGAAGCATCTGTTATCACGTATTGTGGCACTGGGTCTTGGAAAGGCCGCCCTTGGTTTAAATTTATACTGTTCCACCATTGAAGCGAGATGTACGTTTGGCGGTCTATCAACACCAGATCTAGAAGCTGACCCTGTGCTTGTGACCATTGTGATGCTAGGCACTGTTGTACGGGCCGCATGTGCAACCTTGCATTTGGGACAATGGCTATGCATGAAGACATCATGCCTAGTAGTTTCATTACCATTTTGACTTGTATCCTTTGTTTTGGATACATGGCCTGTATTACATTGTGAAATGTTTGAACTCTTTGTGGACTTGGAGTGGCAATCCCTTTTGCTGTGTTGATTGTTGCTCCTAAGTATTGCTGTGTTTGACACGGCAGAAGGTGTGACTTTGCATAGTTGATTGAGAAACCTAGTTTGTGTAGGATTTCTATGACATTTTGTGTGTTGTGAACACCGTCTTAGCGTGTTGGTTTTGATTAACCAATCGTCTAAGTACGGGAACACATGTATTTGCTGCCTTCTGATATGTGCAGCTACTACCGCCAGGCATTTTGTAAAAACTCTTGGTGCAGTTGTTATTCCGAATGGCAACACTTTGAATTGGTAATGTATCCTTTGGAATACAAACCTTAGGTACTTTCTGTGTGAAGGATGTATTGGTATATGGAAATATGCATCCTTTAGGTCTAGTGTTGTCATGTAGTCTTGTTGTTTGAGCAGTGGGATTACGTCTTGTAAAGTAACCATGTGAACGTGGTCTGATTTGATGTAGGTATTTAATGTTCTGAGATCTAGTATAGGTCTCAGACTCTTGTCTTTTTTGGGTATTAGAAAGTACAGTGAGTAAACTCCTGTGTTTAATTGTTGTCTTGGTACTAATTCTATTGCTTCTTTTTGTAGCAATGCCTGAACTTCTAGTCCTAGAAGATCTATATGTGGTTTTGACATACTGTGTGTTTTCGGTGGGACGTTTGGAGGGAATTTGAGAAATTCTATGCAATAACCATGCTGGATAATTGCTAAGACCCAAGTATCTGTTATTTCCTCCCAATGTGTGTAAAGCTTGGTTAGTCTCTCCCACAGGTGTTATGTGTTGGGGATTTGTGACCTTGAAGTCACTTTGTTTGGAGGAGTTTTGGGACTTTGGAACTTTCCTCTATTTCTTTGAAATTGTCCTCCTTTATATTGTCCCCGAAAACCTCCCCGCTGATACTGGCTCTGGTAAGTGGGCTTTGTTTGTGAGGTTGTGGCTTCTGTGGTTTGCCCTCGAAACCCCCACCCTCGAAATTGTGTCTTTCGAAATGTGCCTCTGCTCTGCGGGGAGTAGAGTGCGCCCATGGCTTTGGCCGTGTCAGTGTCTCTTACGTTTTTCTATTGCAGTGTCCACCTCCGGCCCAAACAACTGCTGTCCGTTGAATGGCATATTCAGCACAGCTTGCTGTATCTCTGGTTTAAATCCTGATGTACGCAGCCATGCATGTCTCCTTATTGTTACTGCTGTGTTGACAGTTCTAGCAGCTGTGTCTGCAGCATCCATTGCTGACCGTAACTGATTATTGGAGATACTCTGTCCCTCATCTACCACTTGCTGCGCTCTTTTTTGGAACTCTTTTGGTAAATGTTCAATAAGGTGTTGCATCTCATCCCAATGGCCAACAAAGCTTGCGAATTTGCAATACGCCACTGGTTGGCTGCCTGTGCCGCCACCCTTTTGCCTGCTGCATCAAATTTTCTACTTTCTTTATCTGGAGGTGGTGCATCTCCTGAATTATGAGAGTTGGCTCTTTTGCGCGCTGCTCAAACTACAACAGAGTCTGGTGATGGCTGTTGTGTGATGTACACTGGGTCTGTTGGTGGCGGTTTATATTTTTTATCTACTCTTGGAGTAATGGCTCTCCCTTTGACAGGCTCCTCAAGCACTTGTTTGGAGTTTTTTTTAGCATTCCAGGTAACATCGGAAGACTCTGATATTGACTGTGTGTAGACGACAGTGTATTAAAAAGAAAGTCGTCTTCAATGGGTTCTGAACGAAGGCTGACATTGTGAAATGCTGCTGCTCTCGATACCACTTGAGCGTAGCCTGTACTATCCTCTGGTGGCGATGGTCTCGCTGGATAGCATTGAGGACTATTATCTGACACTGGTGCGTCATAAAGGTCCCATGCGTCAGGGTCATCTTGACTCATTCCCGTATGAGTTGGGGATTGCATCATTGGTGGAGTGGTTACCGGTGATGGTTGCGGAGAGTGATGTGGGGATGGTGGTGGTGTTACTTGTTTAGCCACCTTTGCGTGTGGCTGTTTGTCCTTGTCTTGGAAGGCAAGTTTACGTTTCATTTTGATTGGAGGAAGAGTGCTGATCTTCCCCGTATCTTTTTGAATAAAGAGCCGCCTTTGTGTGTGATCTGGCTCTATTGTCTCTAATTCTTGTTCAAATCTGTGTGTCCTTATTTGTGAGGACAGCCCTTGTTCATCTGAATAGGAACTTATTTTCGGTTCCGAGGCCGGATGTTTAGGTACCGAAACCTTTTCGGCTGCTTTTTTCGGCTCAGACGAAACCTTCTTTACTTTAGGCGTCGTGCCCTCTCGGTGCCGACTCATTTCGGAGCCGCTGTCTCGATGCCAAATCTTCTCGGAGCCACTCTCTCGGGCCCGAGATTGCTGTGTGCCGGTATCTCGACCGGAGTCGGATGACTTCGACACCAGCTCGCCCTTTTTCGGTGCCGATGGACGGTCACCTATTTTTCGGGTTAAGCCATGGCCTGTTGGCGTGGCGTCCCCTGGGCTTTAGCGGTCTTCTCGTGAGTTCTTTGTTGCGACGTCTTACTCACGGTTTTCGGCGTTTCTCCTCCGAGTCCGAATCCTGGGTGGAGAATGTTTCTTCCACCTCCTCGAAACGCCCTTGTCCTGTCGGCGCCGACGCCATTTGCAGTCTTCTTGCTCTTCGGTCCCTGAGTGTCTTCCTGGACCGAAACGCTCGACAGGCCTCACAAGTACCCTCCTTGTGTTCTGGTGACAAACACAAGTTACAGACCAGGTGTTGATCTGTATATGGATACTTGTTATGGCATTTTGGACAGAAGCGGAATGGGGTCCATTCCATCAGCCTTGACGAGACACGTGGCCGGGACGACCAGGCCCCGACGGGGATAGGAAAAAAAAACCCCGAAGGGCCACCGGAGCTCTTCTTAATTCGGTGTCGATCTGTTGTAACTAACCCGATACTGAACGCAAACAATACCAACGATTTTTCAGAGATTCTAACTAACTTTCCGACCCGAAACACAGAGCGAAAAGGAACACGTCCAAACCCGATGGCGGAAAAAAAAACAATCTAAGATGGAGTCGACGCCCATGCGCAATGGAGTCAAAATGGGAGGAGTCCCTCGGTCTCGTGACTCGAAAAGACTTCTTCGAAGAAAAACAACTTGTAACACTCCGAGCCCAACACCAGATGGCGGGATGTGCACAGCATGTGTATCTGCAGCTACACATGCCATCGAACACATATATATATATATATATACACACACACACACACACAGGGAGTGCAGAATTATTAGGCAAATGAGTATTTTGACCACATCATCCTCTTTATGCATGTTGTCTTACTCCAAGCTGTATAGGCTCGAAAGCCTACTACCAATTAAGCATATTAGGTGTTGTGCATCTCTGTAATGAGAAGGGGTGTGGTCTAATGACATCAACACCCTATATCAGGTGTGCATAATTATTAGGCAACTTCCTTTCCTTTGGCAAAATGGGTCAAAAGAAGGACTTGACAGGCTCAGAAAAGTCAAAAATAGTGAGATATTTCGCAGAGGGATGCAGCACTCTTAAAATTGCAAAGCTTCTGAAGCGTGCTCATCGAACAATCAAGCGTTTCATTCAAAATAGTCAACAGGGTCGCAAGAAGCGTGTGGAAAAACCAAGGCGCTAAATAACTGCCCATGAACTGAGAAAAGTCAAGCGTGCAGCTGCCACGATGCCACTTGCCACCAGTTTGGCCATATTTCAGAGCTGCAACATCACTGGAGTGCCCAAAAGCACAAGGTGTGCAATACTCGGAGACATGGCCAAGGTAAGAAAGGCTGAAAGACGACCACCACTGAACAAGACACACAAGCTGAAACGTCAAGACTGGGCCAAGAAATATCTCAAGACTGATTTTTCTAAGGTTTTATGGACTGATGAAATGAGAGTGAGTCTTGATGGGCCAGATGGATGGGCCCGTGGCTGGATTGGTAAAGGGCAGAGAGCTCCAGTCCGACTCAGACGCCAGCAAGGTGGAGGTGGAGTACTGGTTTGGGCTGGTATCATCAAAGATGAGCTTGTGGGGCCTTTTCGGGTTGAGGATGGAGTCAAGCTCAACTCCCAGTCCTACTGCCAGTTCCTGGAAGACACCTTCTTCAAGCAGTGGTACAGGAAGAAGTCTGCATCCTTCAAGAAAATGAAAATGTCACTTACCCAGTGTACATCTGTTCGTGGCATTAGTCGCTGCAGATTCACATGTTTGGCACAGTCCGCTGCCTGGTGTTGGGCTCGGAGTATTACAAGTTGTTTTTCTTCGAAGAAGTCTTTTTGGTCACGGGACCGAAGGACTCCTCCCTCTTTGGCTCCATTGCGCATGGGCGTCGACTCCATCTTAGATTGTTTTCCCCGCAGAGGGTGAGGATGGAGTTGTTTGGTATAAATAGTGCCCATGCAATGGAGTGAATATGTATGTATGATAAGAGTTTCTAATAATTTTTTACAAATGTTTAAATGTTTAAGGTTTATGATCTACTTCTAAACGGCTACAGGCTTCCCGGGGAGGTGGGAGGGTACATGTGAATCTGCAGCGACTAATGCTACGAACAGATGTACACTGGGTAAGTGACATTTTCAGTTCGATGGCATATGTTGCTGCAGATACACATGTTTGGCATAGACTATAAAGCAGTTACCTCCCCTAAAAGCGGTGGTTTAGCCTGTAGGAGTTGAAGTAGTTTGGAATAATGTTCTTAGTACAGCTTGGCCCACTGTAGCTTGTTGTGCATTTAGTACGTCTACACAGTAGTGTTTAGTAAACGTATGAGGCGTAGACCAGGTTGCCGCCTTACATATTTCGCTCATAGGAATGTTTCCTAGAAAGGCCATTGTAGCACCTTTCTTTCTGGTTGAGTGTGCCTTTGGTGTAATAGGCAATTCTCTTTTGGCTTTAAGATAGCATGTTTGAATGCATCTGACTATCCATCTAGCAATGCCTTGTTTAGAGATTGGATTTCCTATGTGTGGTTTTTGAAAAGCTATGAACAGTTGTTTTGTTTTCCTGATTAGCTTTGTTCTGTCAATGTAATACATTAGTGCTCTTTTGATGTCTAATGTATGTAGTGCCCTTTCAGCCACAGAATTTGGTTGTGGGAAGAACACTGGCAATTCTACTGTTTGATTTAAATGGAATGGTGAGATTACTTTTGGCAGAAATTTTGGATTTGTTCTTAGAACTATTTTATTGTTGTGTATTTGAATAAATGGTTCTTGTATGGTAAATGCCTGTATTTCACTTACTCTTCTGAGGGATGTGATTGCAATGAGAAATGCGACCTTCCAGGTTAGATATTGCATTTCACAGGAATGCATGGGTTCGAAAGGGGGACCCATGAGTCTTGTTAAGACGATGTTAAGATTCCATGAAGGAACTGGTGGTGTTCTTGGTGGTATAATTCTTTTTAGCCCTTCCATGAATGCTTTAATAACTGGTATTCTAAATAGAGAGGATGAATGAGTAGTTTGTAGGTAAGCAGATATAGCTGCGAGGTGTATTTTTATAGATGAAAAAGCGAGATTTGCTTTTTGTAAATGTAGTAAGTATCCTACTATGTCTTTAGTAGAGGCATGTACTGGTTGTATTTGATTGGCATGGCAGTAGTAAACAAATCTTTTCCACTTAGATGCATAGCAGTGTCTAGTGGAAGGTTTTCTAGCTTGTTTTATGACCTCCATGCATTCTTGTGTGAGGTCCAAGTGTCCGAATTCTAGGATTTCAGGAGCCAAATTGCCAGATTCAATGATGCTGGGTTTGGATGTCTGATCTGTTGTTTGTGTTGTGTTAACAGACCTGGCCTGTTGGGTAGTTTGACATGCGGTACTAGTGAAAGGTCTAGTAGAGTTGTATACCAAGGTTGTCTTGCCCATGTGGGTGCTATCAGTATGAGTTTGAGTTGGTTTTGACTTAACTTGTTTACTAGATATGGAAGGAGAGGGAGAGGGGGAAAAGCGTACGCAAATATCCCTGACCAATTCATCCATAGAGCATTGCCTTGTGATTCGCGGTGTGGGTACCTGGATGCGAAGTTTTGGCATTTTGAGTTTTCTCTTGTTGCGAACAAATCTATCTGGGGTGTTCCCCAAATTTGAAAGTACTTGTTCAGAACTTGGGGGTGAATTTCCCATTCGTGGACTTGTTGGTGGTCTCGCGAAAGGTTGTCTGCTAGTTGGTTTTGTATTCCTGGAATAAATTGTGCTATTAGGCGAATGTTGTTGTGAATCGCCCACTGCCAAATTTTTTGTGTTAGGAGGCACAATTGTGTTGAGTGTGTTCCTCCTTGTTTGTTTAGATAATACATTGTTGTCATGTTGTCTGTTTTGACAAGAATGTATTTGTGTGTTATTATGGGTTGGAAGGCTTTTAACGCTAGAAATACTGCCAACAGTTCTAGGTAATTGATATGAAATTTTGTTTCGTGTATATCCCATTGTCCTTGAATGCTGTGGTGATTGAGGTGTGCTCCCCACCCTGTCATGGAAGCATCTGTTGTTATAACGTATTGAGGCACTGGGTCCTGAAATGTCCGCCCTTTGTTTAAATTTTTGCTGTTCCACCATAGAAGCGAGAGGTATGTTTGGCGGTCTACCAACACCAGATTTTGAAGTTGACCCTGTGCCTGTGACCATTGTGATGCTAGACACGGTTGTAAGGGTCGCATGTGTAGTCTTGCGTTTGGGACAATGGCTATGCATGATGACATCATGCCTAGAAGTTTTAGCGCAAATTTTGCTTGTATCTTTTGGTTTGGAAACATAGCACTTATTAGCTTGTGGAATGCCTGCACTCTTTGTGGACTTGGAGTGGCAATTCCTTTTGATGTGTTGATGGTTGCTCCTAGATATTGTTGTGTTTGACACGGTTCTAGGTGTGATTTTGTGTAGTTGATGGAAAACCCCAGTTTGTGAAGGGTTTGTATGACAAAGGTGGTGTCGTTTGCGCATTTTTTTACTGTGTTGGTTTTGATTAGCCAGTCGTCTAGGTAAGGGAACACATGTATCTGTTGTCTCCTGATGTGTGCTGCTACTACTGCTAGACATTTTGTGAACACTCTTGGTGCAGTTGTTATTCCGAATGGCAACACCTTGAATTGGTAATGTATTCCTTTGAATACAAACCGTAGGTACTTTCTGTGAGAAGGGTGTATTGGTATATGAAAGTACGCATCCTTTAGGTCTAATGTGGTCATGTAATCTTGCTGTTTGAGCAGTGGAATGATGTCTTGTAGTGTGACCATGTGAAAATGGTCCAATATGATGTAGGTATTTAGTGTCCTGAGATCTAATATTGGTCTCAATGTTTCGTCTCTTTTTGGAATTAGAAAGTACAGGGAGTAAACTCCTGTGTTTTTTTGTTGTATTGGTACTAATTCTATTGCATCCTTTTGCAGTAGTGCTTGAACTTCTAGTCCTAAAAGTTCTAAATGATGTTGTGACATTTTGCGTGTTTTGGGGGGGATGTTCGGTGGGAAGTTGTGGAATTCTATGCAATAGCCATGTTGGATTATTGCTAATACCCAATTGTCTGTTGTAATCTGTTGCCAAGATTGGTAGAATTGGCTTAGTCTTCCCCCCACTGGTGTTGAGTGAAGGGGTTGCGTGACTTGAAAGTCACTGTTTAGGTGGAGGTGTTTTTGGAGTCTGGAATCTTATCCTACTCCTTGGGAATTGACCCCCCCGATATCCCCTGAAACCTCCCCTTTGGAAGGAACCCTGATATGGTGTGGTTCTTGATTGTTGGCTGGTGGTGTCTGTGGGTTGGCCACGAAACCCCCCTCTAAATGGAGTTTTTCTGAAAGAGCCTCTGCTCTGCGGGGAGTAGAGTGCGCCCATGGCTTTGGCCGTGTCTGTGTCCTTTTTAAGTTTTTCAATGGCTGTATCCACTTCCGAGCCAAACAGTTGTTTCTCGTTGAAGGGCATATTAAGGACAGCCTGCTGGATTTCAGGTTTGAAGCCTGAAGTGCGTAGCCAAGCGTGTCTCCTTATGGTGACAGCAGTGTTGACTGTTCTTGCTGCAGTATCGGCTGCGTCTAGTGAAGAGCGGATTTGATTGTTTGAGATCGTTTGTCCCTCTTCCACTATTTGCTGCGCCCTTTTTTGGTATTCCTGGGGAAGATGGTCTACGAGAAGTTGCATCTCGTCCCAGTGTGCGCGGTCATATCTGGCCAGCAGCGCTTGTGAATTTGCGATGCGCCACTGGTTGGCTGCCTGTGACGCCACTCTTTTCCCTGCCGCGTCAAATTTTCGGCTTTCTTTGTCCGGAGGTGGGGCGTCGCCAGATGTATGTGAATTTGCTCTTTTGCGAGCTGCCCCTACTACCACAGAGTCGGGTGGTAACTGCGAAGTAATAAACACTGGGTCTGTGGTTTGTATTTCTTATCCACCCTTGGGGTGATGGCTCTTGATTTTACGGGCTCCTCAAAAATTTGTTTTGCGTGCCGTAACATCCCTGGTAGCATTGGGAGACATTGATATTGGCTATGTGTAGCCGAGAGGGTGTTAAACAAGAAATCATCCTCTATAGGATCGGAATGCAGTTGGACATTGTGGAAGTCTGCAGCCCTAGCCACCAGTTGCGAGTATGAGGTACTGTCCTCTGGCGGTGACGGCTTTGTGGGGTATGACTCGGGATCATTGTCCGGCACTGGGGTGTCATACAGGTCCCAAGCGTCTTGATCCTGATCGTCATGACTTATGGTAGTTTGCGCTGGTGAGTGCATTTGTGGCGGTGTTTGTGCCGGCGATGCCTGTGGAGGAGAGGGCGGAGGCGTGACTTTTTTAACCACTTTGGCTTGTGGTTGTGTGTCATCCTTTGGAAGTCCGATCCTTCTTTTCCTCATGATTGGGGGAAGGGTTGATATCTTCCCTGTATCTTGCTGGATGCACAGTCTCTTTTGTGTGTAGTCCGATTCTACACTTTGGAGCTCTTGTCCAAATTTGTGCATTTGGCCACTTAGTCCTTGTTCCTCTGAGTAGGATGAAGGTGTGGTATTTTTCGGCGCCGAGAGAGAATCTTTTTTCGGTTTCGGCACCGACAGAATTTTTGTTCCTTTCGGCATGGATTCTCGGTGCCGATGTTTTTCGGTGCCGGTATCTTGTTTGTCTCTCGGAGCCGCTTTCTCGGCTCCGAGGTTGCTCCATAGCGGTCCCTCGACCGGAGTCGGGTGTCTTCGCTATGGGCGTGCCCTTTTTCGGCCCCTTCGACGGGTCGCCTGATTTATGGGTCGAGCCATGGCCTGTTGGCAGTGGCGTCCCCTGGGCTTTCGGTTTGTCGATGGATTTACTTTGACGTCTTACTCACAGTTTGTTGCTGTTGTTCGACGTCGGAGTCTCCGGATTCTGATTCCGGAACCGAGAATGTTTCCTCTTCGTCGTCGAAACGTTGTTTTGTCGACGTGGACGCCATTTGGTGACGCCTGGCTCTTCGGTCCCGGAGTGTTTTTCTGGACCGGAAGGCTCGACAGGCTTCACAGGTATCCTCCTTGTGCTCGGGGGACAAGCACAAGTTACAGACCAAGTGCTGATCTGTATAAGGATACTTACTGTGACATTTTGGGCAGAAACGAAACGGGGTCCGTTCCATCGGCTTCGATGTCGCACGCGGTCGGGCCGACCAGGCCCCGATGGGGGATCGAAACTGCCCAAAAGTCTTCCGATGATCGGTGTCGATGTACCTAACTATCCCGATACCGAACGGAACAATACCGACGCTTTCTTCCGAGATTCTGACTAACTTTCCGAACCGAAACACGGAGCGAAAAGGAATACGTCCGAACCCGACAGCGGAAAAAAACAATCTAAGATGGAGTCGACGCCCATGCGCAATGGAGCCAAAGAGGGAGGAGTCCTTCGGTCCCGTGACCAAAAAGACTTCTTCGAAGAAAAACAACTTGTAATACTCCGAGCCCAACACCAGGCAGCGGACTGTGCCAAACATGTGTATCTGCAGCAACATATGCCATCGAACACATGTTTTCATGCAGGACAATGCTCCATCACACGCGTCCAAGTACTCCACAGCGTGGCTGGCAAGAAAGGGTATAAAAGAAGGAAATCTAATGACATGGCCTCCTTGTTCACCTGATCTGAACCCCATTGAGAACCTGTGGTCCATCATCAAATGTGAGATTTACAAGGAGGGAAAACAGTACACCTCTCTGAACAGTGTCTGGGAGGCTGTGGTTGCTGCTGCACGCAATGTTGATGGTGAACAGATCAAAACACTGACAGAATCCATGGATGGCAGGCTTTTGAGTGTCCTTGCAAAGAAAGGTGACTATATTGGTCACTGATTTGTTTTTGTTTTGGAATGTCAGAAATGTATATTTGTGAATGTTGAGATGTTATATTGGTTTCACTGGTAATAATAAATAATTGAAATGGGTATATATTTTTTTTTTGTTAAGTTGCCTAATAATTATGCACAGTAATAGTCACCTGCACACACAGATATCCCCCTAACATAGCTAAAACTAAAAACTAATATCAAAGCTGAATATTTTTGGAAGTAGTTTTTAGTTTGAGTTTTTTGGGTTCATTGAGAACATGGTTGTTCAATAATAAAATTAATCCTCAAAAATACAACTTGCCTAATAATTCTGCACTCCCTGTATATATATATATATATATATATATATATATATATATATACACACACACACACACACACACACACACACACACCCACACCCACACCCACCTATACATACACACACACCCACAAGGTGAGAGCTTTGCTTTAAAACTCCATCAAAAGCTCTTTTCATTTTGCTGTGGAGCTCAATTTTAACCCGCAGTACTACCTTTCTCTCTCAACTTCGAGGCTTTTTAGTCATCTTGTAACTTTCATTTGAGGGTACACCCAGTTTCACTTTTAATGCTTGAATGTCCCTGGAAGCCATGCTGACAGCTTTTGGCAGACCACTACTGGTGGCATTTTCATTGGACCAGGTATGATAAGTATATGATGCCCCTTCAACTGCGTGTTTTTGCAGCATCAGAGGTTTGTGGGGTGGATTAGAATGGACAGTAGGGTTGTGGTCTGTATTAATCAGAGTAGGGTGAGTTAAGGTGGATTGGGGTGGACTGGATTGGAGTAAGGTGGAGTAGACTGGAGAGGACTGAACCTGGATGGTGTGAATTGAACCAGTGTAGAGTGGGATGGATTGGCAGAGTGGGAAGGTTTGGATTAGAGAGAGAAGTAGAGGGGGTGAACTGGATGAGGTGGATAGAGTGTGGTAGGGTGGATTGGAGTAGGGTAAATTGACCTAGAGTAGATGGGGTAGACTGGAGTACAGTGGATTGCTTTGGATGTTAGTGGGGCAGACTGGAATGTGGCAGATTATAGTGGGGGATGAGTTGGGTGGAATGGATTGGAGCAGATTATTCTGAATTAAAGTGGGGCAGATTGTTTTGGATTGCTGTATATAAGTGGGGAAGTTTTTTTTTTTTATTGGAGCAGACTGTTTTGGAATGGGGTAGGACCAGTGCTTAATTTGAACCAGTGGTTTCTGATGGAGGGCACCGGCACTTATTTTTCTGCCTCAAACATTTACGGCAAGCAAAAGACACATATGGGAAAGACAGAGGACGAGAGAAACTAAAAACCGTCACAGGGAAAAAGCTGCAAGAGTGAGCTGAAGGGGCAAGGGTGGCTGTAAGTGGATTACATTACGGGATGGTACTAGGATTATGCTGCTTTAGTATTCTGTGCTCATACATTTAATTGCAGCAGCCGTGTGTTTCAAGTGAGGACCTCGGCACTGGCACTGGCACATTTTTTATTACAAATTAAGCACTGAGTGGTACAGGGTGGAAGGACTGGGGTGAGTGGTTTGGATTGAGTAGGGCAAATTTGTGCATACTGCACGATTAGGTTTTAAAGCATCAATTAGAAAAATTACACAAAAGGAAACAATGTTGCTGTGCACTATTTAGAACACGATAATCATCTTTTGATAACTGTGCCCATGAGCAAAAAGAAAAAGTGAGTGCAAAGTGAGAAAAGGAGACTTGGGAAAATAAAAGAAGAAGTTTACCATATGACATACAACTTAGTAATTTTGTATGCCCTGCTGGACATGTTTTTGCCAGTCACACACCTTCTGTTTGCAGGGCACTAGAAATTAAAAGTAGTACCTCAATTGCACCGGGAGCAGCAGACGGGCACTGATTAGGTTGAATCAAATCAGTTTTGTCTCTGCTCCACCAACAGGAACGGAAATGATATTGCAGCTATGAAGAAGTGTCATAAAATCCAACAAATAAGCAACAGGCAGGCTCGAAGCCCTTTTCTAAATACAATAGCATCTTGCAAGCATATGCATGTGCTAAGGCATGGTATCGCAGACTCAATCCTAACAATCAACCATAAGACAACTGTCTGCAGCATCACTGTAAGAAATGTACTCAGAACTTCACAGTACGCCTCAACTAGATTCCCTCCACTCTCCAAGCACTATGGACAGTAGGAGAGTTCCAAGGGGGAAAAGGTGATTGGGAGGAAATAAGAGATATCCTTGGTTCCTTCTCTTGGTTTTTATCTTTCTTCTATTGGTAGTGACTATGTTTTCAGACACACTTCTTCATTTGAGGAAATGGATAACCATTGAAAACATAACATGCATTAAACTTTCCTTAATATGACTATTTCTCATCTGACTTCTAATATATATATTTTTTTAATTCTTACATACCCCATAACGATAAGGATACTGTCTCTCTTCTAATAGTTAAAGGTATACAATTCCTGTTGTGGGATTGTTTTAAGTTTTCTTTGTAATAAGGGATATTTTAATCCTGCGATACGTATTTTTTTCAGGTGTTGAAGAATTGTCAACAAATACCTTGAATGATGAAACTCAATTAACTCCACATTTCAAGATGTACATTTATTATATATTCTTTTGCAGGTTGACTTATTGTTTGCCCATTTCTGCTTCAAGAATAGCCTCTCTCTCTCCCCACTCTTTACAATACTTAATCATGTACTTCGCTCTTTCCTTTGGATTGAACCGCGTTAAACTCAGTGGAACACCTTCTTTTGCTCCTCTGTACTGCAGCTTCTCAGCTGAGTCAGGAGGAAGAGACTATGCTCTCCCAACTGGAAGCTGAAGTGCAAAAGATACACTTCCTAGAAGGAGCAGAGTTAGCTGAGATGCTCTCTCAATGTCTCTTAGAAGCGACTCAATGAGGAGACACTGTTCTCCTTAAAAGTGAAAGGGGGGCAAAGCAATGATTTAACACTTCCTCGCGGGCTTCACTGGAGAGAGTCCAAGGAGAGAGACTATTGTCTTTATTTAACCAATGGAAAATACTGTAGCAATGCGAAGGACTAAAAACGTTTTTACACAACATCACTACCTTAACTCACACAACAGATTGAGGAGAGGTCCTCACAAGGAGGATTTCTCAGTGGAGTGCATATTTTATAATTATCACACACTGGACATTCTATTCTGGACTCACTGTTCATTTTGCAAACACTAGAAGTTTCTTAAACTGTATTTTTCTGTGGCCATCTTGGAATTCCGTGGCTTCGAAATAACTCTACAGTTGCCATAATTAGCTAGTTTTAAATTGAAATTGCCCCTTAAAAATAATTGTATTTTTGATGGTGTGTGGCTGTAGATGCACAGGCTCTGCATACTCCTGCCATCTAGTGTTGGGTCCGGAAGGTTGCAAGTTTTCTTCAAAAACGTCTTTCAAGTCACAAGGTATAGCGACTCCACCTCTTGCTGGTAATGGGCATGGACATCAACTCCATTGTTAAGTGTTTTCCTCTGCCATCTGGTCCGGTCCTGTTTTCACCAAGCACCAGTTCAAGAACCTTTTCTGACTTCCTGCTCTAGATACCTTCCATACCATCTGTATTTGCATTCCAGGACCTGAAGAAACTATCTTTCGAAATCAACGCTTTTTGACAAAGGCACTTTGGGCCACCATTTTCTCAGTCCCATCTCAAGAAGAATTAACCTTTAATGGAACGGATTCCCTTCAAATTCTGCCGTAAGTGTCATACGAAGTTCCCATGGACCGACCAGCACCATGTCGGCAACATTCGTTTTACTCCAGACTAGGAGGAGGACTGCAAAGCCTGCAAATCTTTTAAATCTAAAAGACCTTGAGGGATAGAAGGGCCCGTCGTAATGAGATGCAGTGACAGGAGATGGCGGAGACTCCAGATATCTTCAGACTACAAGACACTATGTTGGAGCCAGAGAAGGAGCTACAAGAGGCCTCGGCGGTCGAGGAAGAGGCTTTTCAGTCAAGGATTCTGACGTGGACAGTTCTTGAAAAGCAAGACCTTCGGTAAACACTGGCTTCCTTTCTCAGCCCAAGAAGACAACCACTTGTATTGAAGCAAATCCTACCAGGCTGCCACTGCAGTCAGGTCGTGATTGGCACCAAAAAGCTAATTCAGAAACCCCACTACCAAGCTCCGATCTGAATATATAAGGCTTAACAGACCATATTGGTACCAAGCGGAACATCACCAACCTTCAGCTTCAAAACCTTTGTACTCCCACTTAGCAACAACCACCCAGGCACTGAAAAAAAAAAAATCCATTGCGTGCCTCAGCACTGAGTTTCGGGACCGAAATACAAGAGCGCTTTGGCACCATAACAATTGAAAGTCATCACCCCTTCAGAGCAGAGTACTTCAAATGAGTCTATCCTCCACAAAATGAAGCCACAGCTGGACACTAAACAAGCATAGCTTCATATCCAACTGCAGAATGGATGAGTTCTGGTTAAAGCTGCTGTTTCAACACCTTTTATGAGACAGCTTACTTTGAAGAGTCCATCAACATTCCCACACCTCCTGCCAAGGACAAAAGTATGGATATAGACTCTGGTGACACGCACCCTTCCTTTGCCCCCGCCGCCACCACCACCCTCCCCTTCGCCACCTCACTCTCAGGGTGACCTTGATATTACACATCAGGGCTCCCACCACTCAATGATATTCAGGAAACGGGATGATACTGTGACCTTTCCCCCAAGAGATAGACCCAGGGTCACACACAATACGATATTGACCCTTACATCAACACTGATACAGATATCTATCCGGCCAGACCGTCTCCACAGTTTGATGTTGATGATACGCTTGTGTCACAGGGTTAATAAGTGAAACTGTATAACTCATAGTGTAGTTCAATTTATAGCAATGTCATTGTCTTCTCTGTACTATATATTAATGGGTGACCAGTTCTTCAATGTTCTGATTGCCTTCCGCTGCATGTTCTCATTAATTTTGGACATCGGTTAGTGCCCCTGTTGTCACACTTAAATATATATATTTTCACTGTGCCTTTGACTGCTAGCAGTGGGCATGGGGCATCAACACCAGTGTCCTTTTGTGCCAGCTTTAAACCGGAGGTACAGCAAACAATACTCAATGTACCTTTTGACAAGGAACACATTTCATGTCCACGTCGATCAGGTGCTCGAAAAAATGAAAAAGGACAACGAAGTGTTTAAATCCATGGGCACACTAGAAACTCCTGGCTTTAGAGGAGCTTCTTGCAGGCCATTATATAAATCAGCCACCAAAACAACAGCCATAGAGAATTCATCCTCACATACAGGTTTTTACCAAGGCCTCTACAGGGGAGAGAACACAGGCCATGGTAAGGCACTCTTCCCCTAGAGGCTCGTCCACTGCCTCCAAACAGCAACTCCCTTCACTTCCACCCCTCAATCTCCCCCTACCTACCAAACACCTGACAGGGGATGTCTTCAACTATTTTTCTAGCTCATTTTCATGCTTCCAAACACCCACCTGGCACCCAAACGTTCACCAGAACATATTCCGCTCAGACAGTGTAAGCTTTACTAAGCAATGGAGATATAGAACTCGTTCCCCTGCAACATCAGGGAACAGGGGTGTAGTACCTGTAATTTCTCATTCCCAAATAGGACTGGTCGTTACGGCTTATTCGAGATCAAAGGCCTCGAAATCACTACACCCCATCACAACATTTTCACATGGTCACGTCAGGACGTGATCTCATTGCTTCAACAAGGCAATTTCCTCTTGTCATTAGATTTAAAGGACATCTACTTTCACAACCCTGTGCATCGCAAATACCTCAGATCTGTGATAGCAGGACATTACCTCTAGCTCCAAGTTCTAACCTTTGGAGTCATAATCAGGGATCTTCCTGAACACACGTTAAAGACACGGAAATGTGTCTTCCTGATGACTACTGCTTTGCAAATCAAAGGAGTGGACAAAAGTAGTGCCTAATCGCATCTAGAAATAAGTGTATGGCTAACCCCACACTGGTTGGATTGATTTTTTTCTTTTTTTAAATACCATTTATGTTGCAATTTGGATCCTGTACTCGAGTGACGGATGTACAGTGGCGATCACAAACCAAGTAACTACTACAAAACACGAAACAGCACAACATTAACTCAAGCCAAAAGAAAGTTTGGTGCAAATAAATGCATTTCAAAGAAACAGATTGTCACAAATACATCTCAACACTGACATAGTTAACCTGGATTGCTATATCACAGAACTGAATTAAATTACAAATAAAACTAGTCACCAGGACTCTTAAAAACCAACAAAAGAGTAAAAGATCAAAACTGCAGTCCACGAACAGCAGCATCTTTAAAATACTGGTAGGCCACTGATGACAATGTGTTTCAGAAACGAGCCGAGAAGCAGCAAAGCGTTTCCATAAGATCAGATACTTGACAAAAAAAAAAAAGCAGTCAGGTGGGAAGACCATCCCTGCTTAGAGGATGTAATTTCTTTTCTACACTTTCGCTTATAAATTGCATGTTCAGCCACCTGAAATACCTTAAATGAATGTGCAATAAAGCAAGTGACGATATTCATAGCTTTTTCTCATCCAAGTGAAATTCGCCAGTGAAGAAAATAGGCTACAAGAAATAAACACAAACTGGGCCGCTTTAACTAGAACCAACGGCATGTGCAGTTCAGCTGTGATAAAGATGGGTGGGAACATTAGAAGGCTAGAAAAAGACCCTAGCTGCACCTCACATACCACCAAATACCGGGCACCGTCTTTGCTCCATCGTGGGCCTCTGCTACTATCAGAGAATTTCCTGAAAACGTGCAAAGTCATGTTTCAGAAAACCACAGATGACTTAGTTTAGCTCAAGCCTAACCAAGGCCTTGGGTCTATCCCTACCTTAAGTGCATCCCTTCATAACCCTCTGACAGACCACCAACTGGGATACTGTTTGGCATCTCACCCAATCCACAAACACTTTGAAACAAGTTCAAATTAGCAATCCAATGTCACGCATCACAGAATTAACACAATCCAGCAATAACTGGCCAAACTGCACTCAAGCCACCCATCATTCCCTCACTAAGGACAACAGCGTTGGATTCCATGCTCAAGTTGATTAAATAGCGGCGTGGTTCCACACTTAACGTTGGCTAGCAAAATAATCCCACTAATGAAATGAGGCAGTCCGTCTTTGTTGAGGATCATCCCTCAAGCTTGATACAAAATTAAATGTTCTATTAGCGTGTAGCCTCCACTACTCCGTTTTGAATTCAAGATAAACTGCGTTTGCTGAGACTGAAACTGTCATATGGGAAACAACCCTTTACTTATTTGATCTCGCATATTAACTTGAGAAATAGTCAAAATGGTTTTATTAACTGCGAGTTGGAGAACTCATCTGAGAAAAAGGGGGGAAAAAAACTGTTGGTATACTGCTCTGTGCACTTTCCAGAGAATGGAGGATCCCAATCCGGATTTAGCGGGCAGTGTTAGACTTTTTTTAGGCCAAAGCCTGCTAGCGACTTCGCGATGTATTCTGAAAGTCGCACTGCGAACGCATTTGACCCACTGCTTAAAATTGGCTTTTTGGTTAGCAACTCAAATGAGCCTGCTTTCTAATTGATGACTGGATTTACTTTAGGCTATCCAGCTAGAGTTCGACCCTCCACTGGAGCATTTTACGTATCGTTCCGATTACTTGCTTTCTGTAAATAAGGACTTATTACCCCGTTCTGTCATATATGCTGTGCATTCAAAAGACAAATGTCATGTTGTCCTTAGTGGGCGCTTGTTTACTTTTTCTGACTTCAAAGAGGATTCGTGTGACAATTCAGTCCGTTTTTTCTCTTTATACAATAACAGCAAAACAACGTTTTGAACTGTTTTCGCTTGCAGCATCAACTATACCTAAAGATTGAGCAGCTGCCTCTGCAGGCTGCCGGATCAAGGCTAAGGAAATACAGATGACAATGGGGCTTTAACACCAGCTCCAGTCAAGTTCAATAACGTGTGTACAGGTCGCAAAAGTTAAGTAAAATTCTAAGTTGCTCACTTATGCCTGTAAACACCTATCAAGTACCTGGCAACAATTCGGCATCTGTTTCAGACGTTTAAATACAATTTTCAAACCACCGCTTAGCAATTTATAGGGTATACATCAAGCATGTCCGTTCAGATTTTTACAGCATCAAACTTGTTTTTACCATAGAACCACCTCCCCCCCCCCCCCCCCCCACCAAAAAAAAACTATTTTGAAATTCAATTACAAACACGTATTGTTCGATGTACTTTATTTTGGAAATCTGTACAGAACTGCCATTCTTACATGGGCTTCGGTGGAGGGCGGGGAGGCTGGCCCTGTGGGTGGAAAATAAACATGTTAAGATGTATGGCGCAAAATGTCAACCAACAAACCCCCAAAACCCTGGTTAAACGATTTACGTAGTTATGCTACTTCACTCAAATTATCAAAATAACAGCTGTTTAAATAGCATAGCATACTAGAAACGACAAGACAAAATAAGGGACTACCTCGAAATGTTTTACAGTTCGGGAGATACTGTTTGTTCATTGGACGTCAAATTAGTACTTTACATAAACTTCGCGGGCAATTCTTAGAAATGGGTTCCAAGCATTCATTTAGGCCAGTCTTTACTTAAAAGGGCTCGACTTTACACACAAAAGCCTCGCCAATTAAACAAGGGGTGGCTTTAAAACAGGCAAGTAATTAAAGACAATATTCACAATGCAAATACTGCATCGGGTGCATAGACATGTGATTTATATCACAGCTCAAAAAAGATAGGGGATCGAAGCAAATAAAAACGGGTGGTTTTCGAAGACGCTCCTCCCCGGAGCTACCTATCCACCCCGCCCGACACCGTGTGGCCATAATTTCGATCATAGTATAGAAACAATGCACAACAGAATCAAATAAAAGTAAGCTCTATCTTATCAACCTGTATAGGGAAACGTACCGCAGGCCTAAACCTGGGTGGTGGGGTACGATCCTTGCGGGCTTCACGGGAGCGATTCCTGACGACCTTGCTGTGGATGGCACAACTGACGCAATAGTGCAGCTTCACATACAGTTTGGGCAGCACGTAAGCTAGAAGGACAGAAAGATGGTTAAGTGCACTATTTAAAGGAGATAAGCATGAATTAGAACAGAACCCATTAGGCACAATATTTAGAGATGAGAAACCCTCTCAATGGCTTGAATTTCTCAAACGTCCGCTCAAAGGCCATTTTAACTAGTCTCTTCTGTCATATTTCCAGTAGATTCGACTATCTGAGTAACACCCGAGCAGCACAACACGTAGAAAACAATTTAACAAGAACTGGCAAAGCAAATAGGTCCTGCGCGAACCAAACGACATTAACAGTTTTGTAGTATTAACTAAGAAAACTGATCAAAAGTGTGCACATGCTTTGAAAAAATCTAACAGTTTCTCATAAAAATATTAAAAAAACACTTTGCAGGGCTGCATGCTACAACAATTTAAAGGTAAGCGTTGCTTACAGCCTTTTAATACAAGCCTATTAACAGAAGAGTAGAACAGAACCGAGCACACAGATGTGTGCAAAAACAAAACGGTTTGGAATGTGGTATTTTGCTCAACATAAGCGATTAGCATAAAAGCACTTGGATGCACATGCTTGTGCTGCAATTTAACCACACGTATGGTACTAGCAGGGTATCTGAATTTAAGTTTTAAGATAACATTCTGGGTTTAAAGTGGAGTGGGTCCTTACAGCGCTCATCATTGGCACCAATTAAAGAAAAACATTGAAAAGGATCGAGAAAAGGGCCACATATTCATGTCATTTAACTTAAGAAAGCAAGCTGATCTTTCAATGCTGTGCACAAAAACTAAAAAAGGTCAGTATTGCAGCTCCTATTACATTTCAGACGGTCGTGACTGCGCATGATTTTAAGGTTTTGAGTTGAATATTGAGCGAGTGCACGTTTATTACACTGCCCGTCAGTGGGTCATAACGATGTCTAGAGGACTGCTCACCTTCTCTGTATGGAAAATGCAGAGTAAGAAAAGCCAATTCGAATACGACTCTGCGGGGAAAGTGCGAAAGGCGCTATGCGGTTGTAGAAATGTTGGCAGTGCCAAACAAAAAATAGAAAGCCAGTGACTTGAGTGTCGGTGAAACTGAAAATATGAACGTGAATGAGGGGGGTCTAAAGACAGCGGTGGAAAGGAAGGTGATCAAGTGTGACGTGAAACTTTAGAAAGAACCGTGTGCAGAAAAGACAGTTCAGCCAACACTGCCAAAAAATTGATATGCAGGAAATAATGGGAGTTGCTACTCATTACCGTATAAAATTCTTTGCTACTGAGAGTAACTTACATAATCTATACTAATGTGAAATGTTTAGGAACTAATGTATAATAATGTTGCATAGAACTGTATTAGTATATTTTGCTCAAACGTGCACTCGAAATGTGACCACAGGGAGTGGCCTCCAATGTATACTGGGACTAATGAAAATGATTTATGTTTATGATACTAATTACTAAATATTATGTTATTAAAGTTTGCTAATAAATATTGTAGGCCTTAGTTAGCATGAGTCAAGGCCTATCTGCCTGGCTCTCATATTAAATGTTTTTCTAACGTCCAGTATGCTGACTTGCAAAAGGACATGCCTTGTTTTTCCTTCAAACTAGAAGCAGAGTGTAACTACAGTAGATCCGTTCATGAAATTCACAGTGCTTGTAGAAATGTAAATGTAAAAAGCAACCGTGTAGATTAGTATAATGTACAAGGTTGCTCAAACTGGTACAGACAATGGAGTTACTGACTGAAGATGTGCAAAGAATTACAGAAGGATGAAATCATACCGGACGTGCTACCTCTGAAGACGTCAATCATATGGACCAATAACCTGCTTGAGAACTAATGCGGGGTGAAACAATCAATTATATAATCTGTTTTCAATTGGCTAAAGATAGTGGGGTTCAACATTTGTCCAATCAAGTTTTAGGGGAATGTACAATGGAAAAGGGATAAAAACCTATGACACGGGGAGCCATAGAGATTGGTTAAAGAAATGCTATTGATTTGATCCAGAAACTGTCACTCTGGTGACTTATTTTGGTTTTACTTAAACCAGACTCTTCCTTAGATTGCCCATTTACACTTACCTCCTTATGAGGTAAGTGCCCCCTTTACCGAGAGCTGAGTCTCAGGCTGATGGCGAATCAACTGATGCCCTGAAGACTGACCCAGAGTGCCGACCCAATCCTTGGAGGGTAATGACAATTTATGCTTTGTTGAACTGACGCATTAATGACACTGCTAAAGTTGATCTATGTTGACTTATGTTCAAATGATTGCGTTTCTTGATTTGATTAAGTCTTATGCGAGTTGCCAAATCATGACAATGTTACTGAGTGTTTTGGTTTTGAAATTAACACACTTGCTTTTAGAATTGTAATCAAGAGGGAATAAACCTCAAAATTCTACTAAACTGGTGTGTTTATTCATGACTGTAAGGTCATGGTGGCGTCTCGAGTTGATTAATGTCTTTGACTAAAGTGAAATGCATTGTTATAAATCTTGTCCTAAGGTGTCTCAACTGGGTCAAAAGATTCATTGGCCTAAAACGAGTCCTGATGTGTAATAAATTATCATAAAGGGACACGTTAACACTACCATAGATTGCTAAAGCCAACACAATTATGGATACGTTTTAAAGCACGTTCATAACTACACATGCCAAGCCTCATTTAAGTCTCCCAAGTACGTATGCTTTGGCTATACTCCTTTTAGGACTCCCACCATTGACGTCCCACTCAAAGGGTTGGTTAGATACCTATAAATGCATTAGATTTTTAAACATTTGAATCTGAAAGATTTTATTACGTTTAAAAACAATAAATTAGCCAAGCACTATTAGGCAGAGAAAAACACCATCGGTCAAGAAGAATTCAGCTGCACGGTTTAAGAGGTGCACTTTAACTTGTTAAAGGGATTAATCCACATTGAAGACTCGGCCCAACCTCCCAGAAACATGCAACGAGGTGGTTTATGTATGAGGTGCACCTTCACAGAGTGGCACTTACATTCGAAGACACTGGCTTCAGAGATGTCCCTTACAGCTGCTGCCTCAACAATGTTCCTGATGACAAACTTCTTGATGGCTTTATCCTTGGGCACACAGCGAGCACAGTTTGTGCAGCGAATGGGCTGCACATGGCCACGGCCTTTCTTGGCACGCCCGTTGTTCCTTCGCTTCCTAGTCTGTGAACAACAATAGTGTGTCAAACAAAAGCAACTTTGCAAGAAAAGGCCCAAGAATTCCCCACTTCATTCACAGCAACAGCACAAAAATATTTGACGGTATGCTGTTAGGTACGCCATTAGGATGTAAAACGCGCTAACAAGATTAAACTAACATTTTTGGGAATGCCACAGTAGGCAAGATGGATAGTTTAGAATGCTATCTAAAGCGCTTCCCAGTAAGACTACTTGCGATAATTCCCGTTCCCACCAGGTTTTTGATGCAATGCCCAAGTGCAAGTGTGCCCGCAAATGTAAACAGGTCACTGTGCCAGATCATCCTTACAGACGAGGCTAACGAGGCCCAAAGTGCTCTCGGGCTGTTGGTGTTACTTATGAAGGTGATCGCATTTGACTGTTCAGGGCGGACTTCCCAAGAGCAGCAGAATCAGTAATGATTTCCATAGGGAGGTCCTCTACCTACACTGACAACTGGCAAAAAACACTGGATTATAAACAGTCACTACTTACTGGTGGTTTAAGCTACTTGCACTTCTCCCACTACAGTGTGTCTGGAGCAACTAACGGGTGCCCAAACCGTTCTAGGGAATAAAGTTCCATGTACACTTTACTGCACTTCGCGCAATACAACTTAAAGCATGCGGGTAATGGGTTGTTACTACCCAAAAAAAGCATATACCAGCAGTAGATTGAATAAGACAACACTGCAGGCTTGCAGCTAATATGACATGCTGGTAACAATCCCCAAACGCAGACTCGTACTCCGGAGGATTGGGAGTGGTCCACTTTGAAAGCCTCGAAGGGCAGGCTGCCGAAAAAGAACTGTCACACAAGTCCTTCCAGGGAACCGATACTTCTGCTAGGAAACGTGCTGACAAAGTCAGTAGCTACCATAGCGTAACGAGTCTCCCATAAGAAAACAGGTATTTACGTGCAAATCGCAGCAAACACAACCGTACTATTGCGAAATGTACTAAGACAAATATCATGCCTTACAGCTCGTGAAATAACAGCGATAGACCAAACAATGTCACAGAACACCATCCTAATCATATTTTCATAACAAGACTAACAAATAAGTAAACAATGGAAAGGCTGCCCCTTTAAAATTCCCAGCGTCTCCGGAACTGCTAACCGCTTCTCTGAGAGAGAGCGCGACGGTTTGAGAGTAAGAAGACGAGGAAGCGGCAATGCCTCCGCCACCGGGAAGGAAACACGTCGTACTCAACAGTTCACTTGCGGGAAACGACGAGGACGCCCACTAAAAGGTAAAAACGATGACACCGCTGCAAAACAGCCCCCGTTTTGCCTCCAAAGCCCAACAACTGAAAAAGCAATCCCGCGTGGAACCGGTCTCATTCTCACCATCTTCGATCAGAGGGCTGAAAGAGGACCGGAAGTAGACGCGTTTACCTTATATAAGGGTCCTACGCCGACAGGAAGTGGCGTATAAAAAGCTTCTAACTCGCTCTCTTCTTAATCAGCTACTTTCTTTTACCCAGTGTTAATGTTAGATCCTTGCAAGCAAGCGTAGCGAGTGGAGCCATTAAAAGCTAAAATCAAAACAGTGAGCAGAAGGACGGAGCAGAGGGGATTCTTTTATGACTAGTGGCGGAAGGAATCAGAAAGCAAACCCTCATGAACATAGTAAAAGGACTGCATTTAAACATCATGCCCCCACCTCTGGGTCCATGAAGCAGTGCCTTTGAACGGCAGATTTAACGGTGGCCATCTTGGAACGGCATACATCTTATAATACACCACGTTTCATAATAGATTATGTCTGTTTCAAATTGTTGGCACGCTCGATATGATTTCACATTCTCTTTAAAATCGGCTGCACCCACCTTCCAACTGAATTAAAAGAAAAAGTTCCGTTTTCAATTACAACTTAACAGTTGGAGAGCTCAGCGTAGCTGTGAAACATTTAAAAAGGTCTGTGCAAAGAAATGGAAATCGCCGTAAGTAAAGAAGAGATTGCATTACTCGTACATGACCACGTCACTAATTTTATCTCACTATCTCAGTGAATTAGCCTTAGAGAACCAGGACGAGCCTGGCGATGTGAAAGAATGTCTCGTTCACGAGGCCTAGCAAAATCAACTGGAGTGCTGACAGAAGTACCCGATTGTGATAGGCAATGGCGGCACGCTTTAATGTATTAATTATTGTAAAGCGCAACGTTCACCAAATAATAACAAGCTTTGACAAAGCCAATAGGCCTCGCTTGTGCGAGAGGTTTTTTGTTAGCTTTGTTGTATTGCATTGTGGTTGTAAATGTTTTTCAAAAATGTTTATAAACGGGTATGATGTGGCCTTTATAGTGTTCTTAGGCATGAATGATAGTGCTTTACATGAGCACCAGTTACATTACACGCCGCATTCTCTCTCTTGACTGAGTAAGTAGAACACTCACCACGCTGGAACAAGATGGCATACTGGCATCTAAGCCTCAGACATTGCACAAATCCATGGCGCTCATCCAGAAGGACGAAAGGCAGTGTGGGCACCACCAACATATGAACTTCTGCTCGTGCAGTTTGCACACAGTTACTGCAGTTGGAGGTCAACTACTAAACTAACCTACAGTGACTGTTGTCTAAGGGTGACAAGTTATACGACATCTAAGCAGCAGGCTTGATTAGGCCCTGAATGTTAGACCCTTTTGTCAATAATCAACTATACGTAGTGAACCAGGAGACCCTGCTCATTGAGCTTCCCCTACTACCCACAGCCCTACATTTGAGTAGGGAATTGTATTACAATGCCACATAGGACGTCCGTGGGAGCATGTTTATCAATAGTGCAGCAGGTGTAGTGGGACCAAGGCCCAGGTCTTTTGGGGGCCGCTGTACCACCCTAAAATCACTATCTTGTAACACATCCAAGTGGTAGAAGAGGTAATTTTTCTTGCACTAGTGTCCACCATGACGCTCTTCCTACGTCACTCAAAGTTTATCCTATTACTAACAAAATGAACAATCATAGCACCACAAGGTGTCTTAGTTTTTGGTCAGTAAATAAATTGCAATGCACATGCACAGGTTGCAGGCTACTCCTTACGCTTTCAAAAACCAGGATACATGTTTTCTGCTGCAGGCTGACGGTACATAAGTTAAGCCGTTCAGACCATTTACAGTGCAGTTGACTATACATGTATTGGGGTGGATGTGCCCAGATGGCAACTGACTGTATGATGTATTGGGTGGACTTGTAACAGTAAGGTATGCACGTGCAAAAACATGCACTCAGAGCAATGACAGCGAGAATTACATCAGGTAGTAAGATACTAAGATAAACAGGAACACAGGAGGTTTATTGGTACTGGTATGAGGGGGCATAGCTTGGTCAGTAAGATTGGGGAGATGGGAGCTTCAGATTTCCTAACAATCACGGTGGCAAATAATGTTAAAATACATTATTCGACAAGTAGTGCGCATGTGAGGGGCTTAAGAGGCAGTAGAAAGGGAGAGAAAGGTGGATTGGTAGGGGTAGTAAGAGAGAAAACACAATATTTTGTAAAATAATTTAGCACCAATTGACATATTATTTGCCTTGTTTGAATTGCGCAAATAAAATTTAGAAGGAAGAGGTTAGCAGTAAAACATAATTGGCCTGTGTAAAATTGTAAGAAAATAGCAATAATAAAAAAAAATAAAAACACAGTTGAACTGCAGAGAGGTAGAGATCTCACCCCTTATAAAATCAATAAAGATCATGTGCATGATTTCATAACCTAAACAAAGTCTGTTTCGAGTTCCAAGGGGTGAAAAGTGGTGAAGCAGGGGGTTAAAGTGCACCAATCTGTGGGTCCAGGCCTTTAGACCACCTTAAACACCTTATATGACCTTAAAGCACTCAAGTTTTTGTTTATGTGTAGGTGCTAAAGGATGGAGCCAGCTGTGCAGTGAGGGAGATGAATATTCGAAGACGGTGTCTGGGAAGCAAGTTGCTGTCTTAGCTGCAGAGATATCCATCGCTATAGTAAACAACATGTGTTTTGGATTGTTAATTTTATTACAAGAACGGAGGTTCCTATTATGCTTCCTTTTCATGCTTTATTTGAATAGCAGCCAAGATAACATAAACAACAAGAACTACATATCCCATGAAACAAGGAGAAAAGGTGTAATTGATGAAGTCACAACCAATAACCAATAGAAAACGCCCAACCCCAATAACTATCTTAACTGTGAACAATAAGTCCTCTTTTCTTGTTGCTTGCAGTCAAGATAAGTTCTATTTCCCTCATCACATAATATTTCTGTTGTTTGTGTATTATCTATACTATTTGTATTTTAAGTATTTATTATATGTTATTTATGTTTAAATTGTTTAAATTGTTTTCATTGTGTCGCGATTCAAATTGCTGCTGGTTTTCTAAATGAGCGCTTGTTTCGCGCTTCGCTGGCTGAGCCGAAAGTTCTTCAGAACGTTCGGCTCTCCCGCCTCGGTCTCCTGAGGTACACGTTTTCATTTCAGCGCTTACCTCAGAAGAGCTCGGCTTGCTGCTGCGTCGCGTCTCCACGGAAACTTCTTCTTCTTCGGAGATTCCGTGGCTCCTCAGCTGATCGCTGAGCACGTCTGCAGCACTTCCAGGAAATCTGTTCCTGCTTCGAGGGAAGCGAGGAGCGTGCCACGCCTTCTATAACCTTTTTTGGTGGTTGGGGAGTGTCTTCCATTTTACACTCCTCTTCCACACGCCCACAGCCCAGAATATTTTAAACATAGATTATCCTTTTTCAATTTATGAGCTTTCTGCCGGGCGTATTCTTAATTTTTTCTTTCTTAATTTTTTTTAATTTGTTATCTGATAATGTCTAAAAAAGTGGATGATCATTCCAGTGAGGTTGATATGGATAATTTTCGTGCTGATTTGAATTCTTTTATTCTAAATACTGTTCAGCAGGCTGTGTCAACGTCTATGTTACATATGTCTAAAAAATTGGAATTATCTTTTAAAAAATTGTCCTCACAGAATACCAATGCTTCTGAACCAGTCAAAGGTAAAAAGCGCACTATTTCTAAAGTACAAGCAATGTCGAGCGCTGACAAGTCTCCCCAGGTTGCTGGTCCTTCCCCCCGTAAGGAGTTTAATACGGTGGAAAAGGGTCCCTCTCCTCTTAATATAACACAGTTGAGGGATACTGATGATGACATGGACTATGATGATGGGGAAGATGACGATATACAGGGTTCTGATGATCCCTGGCAAGGGCTTCTGGAGAAAAGGCAAAACATTTCTCTTTCTGATTCAAGTCCATCATTATATGTTAATGATTTTACTGTTCTTGATGCTCTGGGGGAACCAATGTTTGATCCCACTTTGATACACCATCCAAACTCCACTGAATGTTTCCCGTCTGATCACGTGGCGGAATATGTTTTGTTTCATTTAAGACACTCTTTGGACAAAGCCACGAGAAATAAATTGCGCTCTGAATGCCCCCCGTCCCTCCCTTCCGCACAGCATCACTTCCACGCCTGTTATTGATCCTAATATGGTTTTATTTTTCTCTAAGTTTGGTAAGGATCCGAAGAAAGGGGTCGACCGAGCATGGTCTGTTTGCCAAGACAGACTTTTAGACTTGGTTGGTCCCCTAACCAGGATTCTTGATTTAGCTGAGGATGCCAGGTTGGAAGGCTCACAAATTGATCCTGATTCCATTTCCAACTGGGCCCAGCGGGCAATTTGTATTTTGGGAAATGCAAACACAGCTATTTCCCAGGAGAGACGAAAGAGTCTTTTGCTCAAAATGGATCCTAAATTGGGCAGCTTGGCTGCCAGGGAAGAAGGACAGCAGGCTAACGGTCTTCTTTTTGGGGACTCGTTTATTAAAGAACTCAGTAGATACGTTTCTACCTTTGAAACACTGGATAAGGCTCAGGTCTCGATGAAGAAGATTTTCAGCTCCAGGGTTTTTGGCAGGGCCGGTAAAGGAAGGAGCCGCTTTATCGGCCGCTTCGCCTCCCGTTGTGGCAGTTTCCGAGGCTCCTCCTTCTACTCCCCTGAATTCAGACCTCAGTTCTATCCTCAAAGAGGGAGAGGGTTCAGGAACAGAGGTTACCGTCAGAGAGGAGGACAAGTCTCAGGTAAGAGATTTAAATTTTGGCCCTCTTCCTGTGGGAGGTCGATTAGCCCATTTTCTTTCAAATTGGTATCGAATTGCCGCGGACCCTTGGGTTCTTCAAACCATTCAGGGGTATTGCATAGATCTGTATCAGGTTCCCAGCCAATCTTCCCCACCTCCCCCTCTAAAGTTTTCCCAGGAACAATCTCGTTTGATAAAATTAGAGAGTTTATCTTTGATTTAAAAAAATGTGATAGAAGAAACATGCTTTCATCCCTCGGGTTTTCTCAGTACCATATTTCTGGTCCAAAAGAAGAACAAAAAATTTCGGCCAATGATAAACCTAAAATTGTTTAACAACTATGTTGTTTACAACCATTTCAAAATGGAAACGATTCTCCACCTCAGGGACATTTTGTTGGAAGGCGATTGGTTCGTTCGGCTGGATCTCCAGGACGCTTATTTTGCGATTCCTATCCATCCCTTTTACAGGAAATTGCTACAGTTTCAACGGGAAGGTTTGATTTTCCAGTTCAAGGCTCTTCCTTTCGGACTCGCTTCGGCTCCATGGTGCTTCACAAAGGTGATGAAGCCAGTGGTAGCTTATTTAAGAGCTCAGGGAAAAAGATTGATCATCTATCTAGACGATTTTCTCATAATGGCTCAGAACAAGGACACCCTGTTGGAGCATTTGCATATTTCCCTTCATCTGTTGAAGTCCCTTGGTTTTCTGGTAAACATGGAAAAATCTTCTCTGGTTCCCTCGACTCAGGTGGAATTTCTGGGGTTCCTCATAGATTCCAAAGCTACATCTCTGTCTCTACACCAAGAGAAGGTAAGTCGAATAAAACACAAGTTGTGGCAGGTCCTCAGTCTTTCCCATCTTTCTCTTCGATCTCTAGCAAGAATTGTAGGCCTCTTGGCCTCATCCATTCAGGCCATATTTCCAGGTCCGTTACATTACAAAGCTCTTCAAAGGCTAAAGATTCGTCATCTCCGCAGGGGTCTTCAGTACTCAGATGTAGTTCAGTTGGATCAGGACTCTCGTGCAGAGATACAGTGGTGGCTCGATCATTTGGAAGCCTGGAACGGAAGAGCTATTTTCTCTTCGGCCCCAGATCTAGTATTAGAATCCGATGCAAGTCGGACAGGTTGGGGCGCAAGGTGTGGCAACATCTCGACTGGGGGCGTATGGTCAGAGAGGGAGTCTGCTCTGCACATCAATTGTTTAGAGATACTTGCAGGCTCCTTTGCACTAAAGACCTTCTCAAAGGACAAGGTAAGTTGTTCTATTCTTTTAAAGATGGACAACATTTCTGCAGTAAAGTATATCAATCATCTTGGAGGAACGAGATCCAAGCCCCTTGCGGATCTAGCCAAAAGCTTTTGGGAATTTTGCCTTCTTCGAAAATTGACAGTCACGGCACAATATCTACCGGGAAAAATGAACACAATAGCAGATTGGTGTTCGCGCTACCTAAAAGATTCCAGCGATTGGCAGCTTCATCCTTTAGTGTTCAACAAACTTTCTTCGAAATTCGGTGTCATGTCGCTAGATCTGTTCGCTTCGCGATTACATTCTCACCTCCCAAAGTTTTACAGCTGGTGACCGGATCCTCAAGCTCTTGCTATGTAGCTTTTCTCCAGGACTGGTCTTTCCATCTCAATTATGCCTTTCCTCCTTTTATGATGATAGCCAGAGTCCTGGCCCAGGTTCGTCGTCAACGAGCCTCCCTAGTATTAGTGACCCCCTTTTGGCAAACCCAGCCTTGGTTCCCTTCGGTTCTGGAATTGTCAATAGATTTTCCGGTCCTGATTCCTTCTTTTCCAGAGCTCCTTCTCGATCCAGAGGGTCGTCCTCACGATATGGTTCTCGACCACACTTTAACTCTGGTAGCATGGAAGATTTCGGGTCAGCCTGGAGAACCCCTGGAATTTCGGAGAAAGCTGCCCAGTATATCCGCCACTCTTGGGCTCCAGGAACGACTAAGGTTTACAAGTCTGCCTGGTTGGTCTGGTGTGGCTGGTGTTTGGACAGGAATTCAGATCCCTTTTCAGCCGATGTGACTTTAGTCGTTAATTTTTTAGCGTCTCTAGCCTCCCAGGGGAAGGCATACAGAACAGTGAATACTTATAGATCTGCCATTTCTGCCGAACATGTTCGAATTGATGGAAAAGCTGTTTGGGGAACATCCTTTGGTGTGCCGTCTTTTGAAGGGAGTAAGATTTTCCAATCCCCCTGCATCTAGATATACTCGTTTATGGGATGTGAATTTGGTTTTGAATTTATTAAACTCTTGGCTCGATAATGAATTGCTCTCTCTGAAATGTCTTTCTGCAAAGTTAACTATGTTGTTATGCTTAGTTTCTTTGAAACGTGTTTCTGATGTTAGAGCTTTGGATGTATCCTCCGTCCAGTTTTCTCCTTCTAATGTGTCTTTCATGGTTCATAGAAGAACTAAGACTAACATTTCTGTGATTCATTACCCGTACTTTCCTTTGCATCCTAAACTCTGTGTTGGTAAATGTTTAAAAGTCTACATTGCTAAAACCGCAGATTTAAGAACGTCCTCCTCGTCCCAGTTACTTATTTCTTTCTCTAAACCTCATAAACCCGTCTCTTCCCCTACCCTTGCTCGATGGGTTAAATGGGTTATGACCCTTGCGGGTATCGACACTACTTCTTTTGGAGCACATTCTACCAGAGGTGCTATGGCTTCTAATTCTCTTTGGGCTGGAGCTCGCTTGGAGGACATTCTTAGATCAGCAGATTGGTCTAATGTTACCACTTTTAGGACTTTTTATTGCAAACCTATTTCTTCTGTGGCTGATTCTGTTATTAATATGCTTTAAACAAGCATAATAGGAGCCTCCGTTCTTGTAATAAAATTCAGATTTTTCTAGCTTTAGTGAAGGAAAGTCTAGATTTTATTAAAGACACAGAGGCGAGTATTATCCCACCACTTTTATTAACCCACCCATTTCTTTTTCAGTGCCGGTTCCCCCTGCACCACTCGCTTCATCTTGAAGATTCTGGTTCAGTGTCTAAGACCCTTCCTCAGGAAGTTCTTTCTTCTGGCACTTTCCACGATCATCGGTTAACGCTTTCCGGATGTTGTGATGACTACCTGAAGCCGTTTCCTCCGTCTACCCTGGACTTTGCAAAATAAGTTTTTACGTTATTGATGGCTTTTTCCATTATTTTGGATATTATTCCTTTGTTTAGTCCGCTTTGATCTGCTCATGCAAGAAAAGAGGACTTGTTGTTCGCAGTTAAGATAGTTATTGGGGTTGGGCGTTTTCTATTGGTTATTGGTTGTGACTTCATCAATTACATCTTTTCTCCTTGTTTCATGGGATATGTAGTTCTTGTTGTTTATGTTATCTTGGCTGCTATTCAAATAAAGCAGGAAAAGAAAGCATAATACTCGCCTCTGTGTCTTTATTAAAATCTAGACTTTCCTTCACGAAAGCTAGGAAAATCTGAATTATTCTGCTTTAGTTACCAGAGCATGTAAACTGTCTTTATATTTTTTCTCTAACTTAAAAAAAAAGTGTAGACAAATCAATTTGTTTAAAGTTTGGAAAAAACCCAGTGGTAATATACTTCGACACAGTCGTCACACTAAATTATGTTTGGACTCCCTCTTCCATAGTAAAAGAACAATTCAAAAAATATTGTATGACACTCTCGTTATAGCGAAACATTGTTTATGGCATTAAATTAACCAGCCTCGGAAGGAGAAAAGGACAAATCTTGTCAGTATTCAAAATTGCCATCTTCACATTTCTACGTTTTTTTGCATGTCTGTTTTCAGCAGTCTTTCAACTCACTAAGCCATCCTGCCCAGCCCACCATTCAAATCTCCTACACACACTGATTATCAGGTCTTTTGTAGAGTACAGGGACAAGATAGAAGCTGTTAAAAAAAAATCTGACTCTTTTCCAACTCCACCAGCTTTTCGATTGCATTCGCCTGCCAGGAAGTCTCCAAATTTGACAACAAACTAGTTCGCCCCATATGAAGGAGCTGAATTTGTCAGAAATATCAATTAATTGCATAGCAAGTCTACCCAGGAGATATCTGTCCCTGCTCACACCTATTAGCTGCTAGTTTAGTGAAACACCACAATAAGGTGCATTAATAGCAACAGTAACAACAACAGTAACAGTAAAAGTAACAACAGTAACAGAACAACAACAGTGACAGCAATAACAGTAACAACAACAGTAAGAGAAGTAACTCATAACAGTAACAGTAAAACAGCAACAGTAATAACAGTAAAAACAACAGTAATAAAAGTAAAAGTAACAGCAGTAACAGTAAAAAAGTAACAACAGTAATAGTAACAGTAACAACAGTGACAGTAATAACAGTAACAACAACAGTAACAGCGATAACAGTAATAGTAACAACATTACCAGTATTACCAGTAATAACTGTAGCAACATTAACAACAACAGTAACAGTAGTGACAACAGTAACAGTAATAACAGCAACAGCATCAACAACTATTTATTTGTATACATCAAGAGCACCAAACCAGCCATTGTGAACGCATGTGCCTAAGAAGTCACCTATGAAAATGTCATAGAGTGGCTCATTGTAACCCATGTTTTTTTTTTTATTACCGACTGCACTAGAAAAGTACAATGTCTTTCCAAGAGTATCTTGGTGCCCGGCCAGTGCCCATATACCAGCGATTCGACTGATGCCTGTGTACATGCACATGCGTTTCAGCCACATAAGAAGGACAGCTGGGAAAGAAAGACCAGCTTATCTGACTGCTAGAAAAGATTGCATTACACAATGACTCACCAATGCACACCTTCTCTGGCATGAATTCGGTTAGGGCATGTGAAGAGAAGCCCTTGTACAGGCAGACCATGTGCAAAAAGCCATAGACCCTAGATAACCCCTTTGTGCTTTGATTGATGGCACTTAATTGATAGAAAATGCATGTGAAAATGCTACTTGGGGCTATGAAGATGGATTTTATTAGAACCTTGATCATCATCTGGGCACAAAGAATGATTGTGCCAAGTAAAAACAGACTCAGGTTGGAGCCTGAAATTATTATAATTCCAAATTTAAAAACGAAACAGTCGGATGACAGTGTTTAAATCAAAATGCAACAACAAGATTACCGTATTGCTGACAAAAACACAACACACAAACAAAAAATGAAAGAAAGCTTCACTGACACGGCAAGGGTACCTTCCTCTAACACGGAGAGAAAGCAAACAAACAAATGCGCAAACGAGAAAGGCTACAAGTAATAGGGCTGTACTCTGTGGGTGGTAGCAAAATACAACAAGCATTTGCAATGCAACGGGTCTCGCGTTTGCTCATGTTAGAGCTGATAGCGTTTTAAACTCCTAACCCGAATTTTCGCCTATCTGGCAAAAGCGCATTTATATACGTAACCCAAAAAAGTGCAATAAACTATGTAAAGCGCTCGACTTCTGCCAAGCGAGATCACGCTTGTAAATTAGAGAAAAAGAAGTCCACGAGTCCGATGGAAAACAGCGAGCCTCGCATGTTTTCTGTACTTGGTCGCTGCGCTCGAGGAGGGCTATCCACCAGAAAAGGAATGACGTATGCATGCCTTCGACTAATGAAAGCAAGCAGATTTTATTAGGCAAGCCCACGAACCAATAAAAAACACTGACGTGACGTTGACATGGCTCCGAGCCCTTTTCTGAACACTAAAGAGTCTCACTGCGATGCGCATGCGCGAGCGCATGCAATGCAGGCTCAACCCTAAAAAGGAGAGACATATAAGAAAGAATAACCACATAAAAGCAAGCCTTTACAAAAGACACTTAAAGTTACCAATCACAAGCAATGGGTGGTATGAGCTCACAGACTGAGAACAGCATGTCTCTAAGAGACCGCACATGCGCTTCTTAGGCAAGACCTAAAAAACAACATTGAAGTAAAACCAGAGATTTATGATGACGACTAATCAGCTAATGAATATTAGCAAAATCAAAAAGTTTGTTATCGTCCTACCCTGAGGGTAAAGTAATTAGAGATGAGATGAGTTGAAGAGGAATAAAACATTTTTCTAGCTAGCTTGTCAATAATTTTCAATAATATTAAGAACATGAAAGCAAGGATTATGATTCTCTTTCTTTACTGTCAAATTCCAGCAAGCAATCAAAAACAATCAAAGCTATAAACTACATATCCAATGAGCCATGATGGCCTGGCCTCATGCCTCTAACAATCAAAGGGTATCAGTCTATATATAAACCCTTGAAACGAATGTCTGTCCTCTTTCTTTGAAAACACATAACAATTTCAAACATACATGAATGACTTGTCTCCAACGTGGATACCAGGAATCAACTGCAACTTGACGCCCATGGGCGAATCCAAACACAACACCTGAGAGGCACACTTGACATTGAGCCTTTCAAATGGATCTTCAACAGCTCTTGCCCCAACATTGACTATGCTGGTTTGTTTTTTGCACCTGTCGATAAGAAAATAATCGTAAAACCATGCCTCATCAAAGAGGTAGTTGAAACCAAAGGGTGGGTAAAACAACATAATATCAAATAACAATATGCTGTATAAAACACGCAGATCAGGTCACAGAGTATAATTATTTCAGCTGTTTAAAGTAACAAACAGAATGTTGCTTTTCTTTCTTCTGCTCTGTTTTAATAGCTTGCAATGACAGAAGCCATGTAATAAGGTTTTAAGTGGTTTGTGAGAAAGTTGATGATGTGACCATGTATTATATGGGGTGAAATACCCCCTGCGTACATAAGGATATTGCAAGTCACCTCGAAGTTCATACCTTATAAACAACCACTGGCAAAGCCAATAGGTCGTGCTTATGCAAGATCTATTACCTTTGCCAATGTGTTTAAGTCATGCTGTACACTAGTAAGACATGGCTAACAGTTAATGGCGTAAAGGAGAATGATGTGTCATTGATTGGTGTGGCGTAGTGCCGTGGAGTAAGTAGAGTGTCCTAGAATTGAGTAGTAAACTAACTCTAAAGGAACAGGGTTCACTTGAGTAAAATGCAACACCACTCCAATCCAATAAACAATGATAGTAAAGTAGTATCAAAATGGAAGGGTTAGTGCATTTATTCAATCAAAATATAAAAGATCAATTGTAGTGGGAATACATCAATAGGGGAAATCGAGAAAGACTTTGGTATTCGGGCATTACACAAGTTGTCTTGATGTCCCAATGTCACCAATTGCAAGAAAAATGTAAAAAGTAACCAGTATAGCACTTTGGTTAGCATCCACAATAATGACTTAAAAACTTTCATACTCCAGCTTTTACATGAATGGCTCAAATACTGAATCAAGAAGTAATTAGCTCATAGTACCTATGCTTATGTCAACTTATATACAATATCACAAATTCAAGTCAAGGTACTTTGGCCGACGACGTTTCGATCCCCTAGACAAGTATCAGGATCATCCTCAGCATTAATTTAGCCTGAGATCAAACAGTTACTGAGTGCTTGTAACGAAAAAGGCTAAGAACAATCTGTCTCACTTCTCACATGAACAAGAAGGCAATCAATGCAATATGACTCTATAATCAAGCGCCAATGCCATAAAGTAGTAGTAGAGTGGAGTAGTGTCAGAGTGTAGTAGAGTGTCATAGAGTGGAGTGGCAGAGTGTCGACGAGTGGAAAGGCATAAAGAAGAGTGAAATGGCATATAGTAAAGTAAAGTGAAGTGGCACAGAGAGAGTTGGGTAGAGTGTTGTTGAGAATAGTACATTGCTGTATAGTGGAGTGGCATAGAGGGCTGTGGAGTAGAGTATCATAGATTGAAGTGGCATAGAGTGGAGTAAAGTGGAATGGAGTGGGGTATAGGGAGTTGTGTAAGGAGTTACAGAGTGGAGAATGTGTTGTAGATTGGCATAGAATGGAGAAGAGTTTAATGGAATAGAGTGTCAGTGTCTAGTACCGTGGAGTGTAATGACAGAGTGAAGTGTCAGAGTGGAGATGAATGGTCTAGAGTGAAGTGGCACAGAGTACAGTGGTGCAAAGTAGATTGGTATAGAGTGAAGTGGTGTAGAGTGTATTGGTTTTGAGTAAAGGGATGTAGAGTGAATTGGTGTAGAGTGCACTGGTTTAGAGTAGAGTGCAGTAGCGTAGAGTTGTGAAGGGTAGAGGGGCGCAGAGTGGAGTGGCACAGCCTAGATTGCAGTGGTGCAGAGTGCTGTGTCATAGAGTGATGCAGTGCATGGTGGAGTGTTGCAAGGTAGAGTAGACTGATGTAGAATGCAGTGGTGGAGTGCAGTGATGCAGAGGAGAGTGGCATAGAGTGTAGTGGCACAGAGTACATTGGTGTAGAGTGCAGTAGAGTGGCATAAAGTAGAGCGGTGCAGAGTAGAGTGCCCTGGTGCAGAGTAGAGAGGAATATAATTCTGTGGCAGAGTGCAGTGTTGCAAAGTTGAGTGTCATAAAGGGTAGTGGTGTAGAGTAGAGTGATACAGAGTAGAGAAGAGTGGCGTAGAGTACAGTGGTGCAGAGTAGACTAGAGTGGCACAGAATGCAGTAGATAGAGTAGATTGCTGCAGAGTAGAGAATAGTGGTGAAGAGTAGAGTGTTACAGAGTAAAGCATAGTGATGTAGAGTGCAGTAGCAGAGTGGTGCAGAGTTGATTGGAGTGGCGCAGGGTACATTGGAGTGGTGCAGGGTAGATTGGACCGGCATAGTATCGAGTGGAGTTGCATAGATTGCAGTGGAATAGAGTAGATGGTTTCAAAGTAGAGTGAAGTGGTGTAGAGTAGATTAGAGTGCAGGGGTGCAGAATAAAGTGCAGTGGGGCAGAGTACATTGGCTATGATTGCAGTAGTACAGAGTAAAGTGGCATAGAGTTCAGTGGCAGAGAGTCTAATGTTGCAGATTAGAGGGTCGTAGAGTACAGTGGTGTATTGTTAAGTGGCGTAGAGTGCATTGGCATAGACTGCTTTGGTGCAGAGTACATTGGCATAGAGTGTTGTGGTGCAGAGTATACTGGCATAGTGTGCAGTGGCATATAGTGCATTGGTTTTGAGTAAAGTGGTTAAGGGTGCACTGGCGTAGAGTATAGGGGTGTAATGTACATAGGTTAGAGTAGGAGTAGTGTAGAGTGCTGCAGAGTAGAGTGGTGTAGAGTGGAGTAGTACAGCATAGATTGCAGTGGCATAGAGTGCAGTGGCGTAGGGTAGCACATAGTGGAGAAAAGTTGTGTATTGTGCAGTGGCATAGGGTAGATTGTTTCAGAGTAGAGTGAAGAAAAGATAGAGAAAAGATAATATACTTCAATATGCTTAAGTATGTAATGATAACAACAACATAAATAATAACGCTAGGCATAACGGCCCAAAATGAAATATGGCTTCTTCCTGTGAGCCACGCTGTAATCAAACCCTTCATTACCTAGATAAAAAACACATTAAGCATAAATGTTAGAAAAATATACCCTTCAAATAGCTAAATTGTGCAGTGTGAAAAGGTAAAATCTGGGCTCAATCTCGACTTCCCTGTTTCACCAACTGTTGTGATTTTAGGCAAATACAAATACTGTGTTTGAGAGAGTCTCCTTTCTAGCCTGCAGGCACCAGGCTGAGTGGGAATCTGTTTCCTCTTTAGATCTTCCTCATTGTCCTGCAGTTCTTCAAGGTGTCCTGCAGCACTCCTCTTCAGGGAGGCAGGTGATGCAGATAGCAATCATCAAAAACTCTTTCCTCCTCCTCGCTCCCTTTGTTCTGATGTGCCCTTAAAGCCCACAGCTGTAAACAGGACAAACAAAAGGGCAGTGGGCGTAGGGGGCCGCTTGACTCATCTTCATTCTGTGACCATCAGATTGGAGGCAGGTCAGCAGTTCAAGTGCAGGGTTATTATAAGTAGCACTTTTGCGCGCTAATGGCCCTGTGAATAATAGAAATGAGAGGGGAAATTCTTTTGTCTCCTTGTCCCCCCCCCACCCTCGTATTTCCCACCCTCCAAAATCTTGGAGGGGGGGGGGGGGTACATCCCCAGCATACCCCACACTTCCTATACCCATGGCCACCATCTGCACGTTTTCGTGCTTTTGTGTGAGAGTTGTGAAAGGCTACCATCTCCCTGTTGAGTGGACCTTAGGAGCTGGGAAGATGAGGGTTTATTGAACTTTCTCCTGGTCTCCAGTTTCCTCTGGCCGCCCAGGTTTGAGCTTCAAACTGCAAGGAATAGCGAACCTGCCACTAATTACAAAAACCTGTCCACAGCCTACTGCCCCCCCACCCCCCAAGAACACTCAGCATGTATAAAATTCACAATTTAAGGTTTCTACCACATAATCTTTGGAAATATATTGTTTTGGAAAATGCTGGAAACTGTCAAACACAGTTTAATCTACCAACTTATTTTCTGACTTTGTGTTCATTTTACACACACTGGTATTATTTTCTGATTTCACAAATAGGCAATCAAAATGCCTAGTTCAAGTAGTAGGTCACCTAGTTATGTCTAACCTAAATTATTTTCCCTACAGTTGCAAGATCCCAGTTACTTAAAAAAAAGACTACACATACCAGAATGCAATACAAGCTCAACATGATCAGTGCAAATAGTACCTCACCTACTTATTTTTTTCTGTAAATTCTGGTATCTGTAGTTTTGAGTTTTGAATTACTACTTATTTAAATAAACCATGCACGTACCAGAATGCAAAGGAAATGGCTGAATAAACACATGACATCTAAGATGACTCACTTTGGTGCTGGTTCCGTGAAGCACCTCTACATCGCTTTCCTGCATGATGTGCGGTACCCAACGGATCCAGCAAGCAGATGGTTTGGAGGTTAAAATAACCAGCCTTTGAGATAAGTAACTGCAACCTTGAGATCTGGAAGCTACGCCTCGAGCTGTTTGTTCTCCCTCTGAACCAGTGAGTGGTTTTTTTTTTCTCAGTTTTTTCAGCGTGACTTCGAGTTGATGGTATTGGAGCGCTTTACATGAGCACCATTTCCAAAGTTGGCAAATCTGGCCTTCGGCCACATCTTCTCCATGTATTCTGTGTTTGGAAAGGAGAGATCTGTGCAGTCCTGTTCAGTGGCAAGCATATTGGTTCAAATGATTCTTCAGTCTGTGGTGGGCAGGCAGCTCCAATATTCACTCCTCCTCTAGCACGTGCAGCTCTGTGATGGAGTCAGGGGCGGCTCCTCTACTAGGGCAGAGGAGCGTTGCCCCCCGCCAGAAGCGGCAGTGGCAAACCTTTCACCAAAAAACTTCTCGGGCCGGCAAAAAACACATGCGCAGTAGGCTCTCTCCTGCCCCGCAACACAGTTGCTGTACAGGCTCCCAGTCTGTCTGGAAGTGCCTTTGAGCAGCGTCAGTATTAGCTGCAGGGCAGGCTGTGAGCCTGTGCCAGCAGCGACGAGGCAGAGGAGACCGAGGAGAGGAGAAGCACGCGGTGTTCAGGTAAGTGGGTTTTTAAAAGTTATTTGTAATTAAATTTTTATTCCCCCCCCCATGTTCCACCCTGCCCCTTCTGTTTGCAGTAAGCTGTGACTGGATGCAGTACAAGTTTTGTGGGTCCCTGTTACTTTGGTTCCAACCTATTGTTACGTGCAGTCAGCACTGTGATTATCATCAGAAATAAGAAGCTTACTATAAATTTAATGTATTTTGTGTGGTTTTAAAATGTTCAGGTAACTGGAATGATTCATAAACAAATCTACTTTTAAATTGAAAAATGTCTGGTTTGTAAGTTTTCTGTCTACATTAAAATATACATGCATTATTAAATAGGGAGACTTGTGCCTGGTATATTTGATTTTTGTATAGCACAGTTTTGCCAATTTTGCCTAGTTTCCTTCTGCCTTATCAACCAGTTTGAACTTAGCATTCTGCATCTGGTTTGCTGCTTACCACACCCAGAATTATTTTTTTTGAATATTGATTTTAGAAACTCTTTCAATTTCTGGCTAAAAGTGTTATGAAACAGCATACTTCTGTAACTTTGCTGTTTCCAGGATCACCTTTTCCGAAAGTCACCAAAAACGTTCCTATTTTGCTAACCCTCTGTGATACTTGTCTAACAATCCACTATTAAGATCTCACATATTGTTACCTCATAATGGGTCTTAGATCCTGCCCATTGTTTACCATTTGGCGGTTTCATTGCCACACTACTTTGCTCCAATTTTATAGTTAGCTAAATGGGCTTTCCTTCCTCTTTGTTCCTCCGCTGGAGCATGGGCGCTTTCCTTTTGTCCTTTCACTACTCATTTTTCAGGTGCTACTTTTACTACAGCTTTATAGCCCGCCTAATGGGCATACCAGCCATTAAAGGCCCGCTCCAGCGTTAAAGGCCTGAGCCGAAGGTAGGGGTGTATAACAAGGGAGTGGGCCTTTAATGGCCGGTATAGCCCAGCTACTGTGGGCGATAAAGCTATAAGAACATTCCGCCCCATCAGGGCAGAATGTTACAATTGGTAAACAAAGGCACTAGGGAGCCCCAGGGGGTTGAATTCCCCTCGGATTCCACAAGGCCTTTGTTCACAGCTGTTGCTATGAATGACAAAAATTGGAATGTTGATGCTCCAGGCTTTTACTAGCCATTAGAAGCCCGGAGCTACTCAATTGTCTGCAATGGAGCACTCAGCATTCCAATGTTCTGATTTCTGTTTAAGCACTCTACTAGAGTGCTTCTTTCTTAGCTTCCTCCCTTGTGTAATTCCCGACCCTCTGTGCCCTCCCTCCCTTGTTCGTGTTGCTTGCTGTCAATTCCTCCCTCTTTGAAATTGATTGACCCTTCCCACCCTTCAGCCATCCTTCCGTTTTTGCTCCTGTTGTTGCTTGCCCCAATCTGCCCTCCTTGCCGTGTCCTTGTTGCTGCTTGCCTCCAAACACCATCACTCACTCAATTGTTGTCCGTGTTATTTACCCCCACCTGCCCTCCCTACTTCCATTGTTGCCTGTGTTATTGCTTGCCCCCATCCCTAATGCAGTAGTCAGTCAGATTGGTCCCAGCCCTGTTCTTCCTCTCCCCCTATTGTCTGTGCTGCCTGTGCCCCCCCCCTCCTGGTGCCACCCAACTCACCCTCCTTCTGTGTTGCCTCCCGCGAGCGCTGGCCACCCCATTGTGCTTTTTTTACCCACATCCTCTGTTGTCAGTTGTTGCCACCCCCACATGTCCTCTCTCCCTCCAAGTTGCCTCCAGTTACTGAGCAGTAAAAAGTGCTGGCCGCATCACAGCGTTTTATATTTTCTTTTAATTTTCATGCATGCTGCGCAGCAGCTGGGCTGCTGTACAACATGGCTAGAAAATATTAACAAAGCCAATAGCTGTCTGATAGGAAAGACCAATTTGGCTTTGCAATGCTTGATTTTTTCCACCAAGCTGCACAGGAGAGCTTCCGGAGTAGCCTGATTGTTTTTTTCTTTCTTTACTGTAATGACGATCGCCGTGCTGACATAATTACAGTAAAAGTGAAAGTAAAACGAGCCAGTGGGCTCATTTTACTTTCACTGAAACAGTACACATGGCGTATCTAAGCCACCGAGCACAGATTTTCATAGAAGAGGTATTGTTGGAAAGGAGAGAATTTCCCCTTTCCAAAAGTACCTCTTCCCAGTGGATTGTTGCTTGGATTCGCCACAGGAGACCAATCCCCAAGCAGTGATCCACCCGCTAGCCACCAGGGATAGGGAGAGCAACCCACTGGGCAAGGGATTATGCTCCCCTTGGCAATTTGTATTTTTTAGTATTTCTGCCTGATCTGTCCCCAATGGGGGGAAGAAAGCCCACTAAACGCCAAGGATTTTTTAGTTATATAACGATATTGGGGTTGGGGCTGTCCAGCATAGGCATGGCCATGCCCCCACCCCAAGTAAATGGGGAAACAGTATTTCTGCCCTTCAGGGAGGCAGATGGCAGTAATTACTCCCGACCTGCCCTCCACAAGGGAAAGAAAGCCCACTAGACACCAGGGATTTTTTAGTTATATAAAAATATAAAGGTGGGAGCTGCCAAGCATGGGCATGCCCCCATCCCAAGTAAATGAGGAAACAGCCTTTCTGCCCTTATGGGAGGCAGATAGCAGTAATTACCCCCAATCTGTCCGTGGTGGGTGGGGGGAGAAAGCCCACTAAAAGTCAGGGATGGAGATAAACACCCACCATGGGCATGGCTATGCCACCGCCCCATCCAAATTGGGCAACAGTATTTCTGCCTCCTCCGGGGCAGACTGAGGCAATTATTTCCAATCTGCTCACAGGGAGGGCAGAAAGCCCACTAGATGCCAGGGAAAGTTTTTTTTTTTTTTTTTAACTATAGGGGTGAGGGCTGCCCACTATGGGCTTGGCTATATACCTACACCAACTAAATAGGGCAGCAGTCTTTATGCCCCCCAGTGGGCAGATGGGGTAATACCCCTGACCTGCCTACCTGGGAGACAGAAAGCCCACTAGACGCCAGGGAATTTTTTTTTTGTTTTAAAAATCTAGGGGTGGGGGCTGCCCAGCATGGCCATGTGCCCTAACCCCAAGTAAATTGGGCAACAATATTTAATTCTCCTCTGATTATTTACCCCCATCAGCCTCCGCCAGGTGGCATAAAGGCCATTGTATGGGTTCTTATTAACCTTGGTTTGATCCATTCCTGTTGTAGGCACTAGGCCCAGCCACACAAGCCGTGCAGCATTTTTATTGGCACAAGTGGGGCAATGCTGTATAGTAGGAATTTTGTGGACACCTGCAGATTCTGGAAGTTTCAATCAGAGAAATGTAATGACAATGTGTGATTTCAGGCCAAATTTGAGGTTTGCATGGCAGTGTGCATAAACAAAAAACGTGGTGGGATCCACACAAGGCACATCACCCTGGACTTCCCTAGTTGTCTAGTGTTCAAAAATGTGCAGATTTGCTAGTTTTCCCTCGGTACAACCTAATTTAGGACCCAAAATCCACTGATACCCTGTTTGTAAAGAAGTGTCAGTTTTGAGTGGAAACATGTGATGTATTCATGTTGCGTTTTGGCCTGTTTCCTGTCGCGGGCACTATGACTACCCACACAAGTGAGATACTGTTTTTATCGGAAGTCCTAGGGGAAAGCTGGTTGAAAGGAAGTTTGTGGCTCCCCACATATTCAAGAACTTTCCATCACAGAAATGTGAGGAAAATGTGCTTTTTAGTCAAAGTGTGAGGTTTCCAAAAGATTTTGGGTAAAATAACTTGAAATGAGCCACACAACTCACCTCATCTTGCTCCCCCCCCAAGGTGTCTAGTTTTAAAAAAGGTACAGATTTGCTAGGTTTCCCTAGGTGCCAGCTCAGCTAGGGCCCAAAATCCACATTACCCACTTTGCAAAAAACAGGTCAGTTTTGAGTGGAAAAATGTGCTGTATCCATGTTGTGTTTTGGGCCGTTTCCTGTCACAGGCACTAGGCCTACCCACACAAGTGAGTTACCATTTTTATCAAAATACTTTTGGGAATGCTGGGTGAAAGGAAGTTTGTGGCTCCCTGCAGATTCTAGAACTTTCCATCAAAGAAATGTAAGGAAAATGTGTTTTTTTAGTAAAGTTTGAGGTTTTCAAAAGAACCTGGTGAGAGCCATGAAAGTCACCACATCCTGGTGCCGTCTGGGTCCCTTGTTTTAAAAAATGTACAGCTATCCTAGGTTTCCCCACGTGCCGGCTGAGCTTGTAGTGGATCCTTTTTAGTTTTAATGGGAGTCAGGAGTTTAGCTTAGCCTTTGGCTTGCAGGTCTGTGCCCCGTCACCTAGTGACTTTCAACCTACTTAGCTAGCTCTGTTTTAGGACATTTATTACATTATTTCTTCCAAGATGGTTGCCATGTTTATAGTTAGGATAATGTTTTAGTTTCACGTTATCAGTGCCACTCTCTAAAGGCGTCACTATCAGCGTCAAAGATAAATGAGATACCTAGGTATTCACATTATGTACTTTCCCACTTTCGTATGACAGTAACATAATGTACCTTTTCAGGGAATTGTTTATATAATTGCCACCCCAAGCATGCCTTCTTATCTATTGTTTGGGAACATATCTGCTTCAGAGGTCCTACTAGATCTGTATAAATACATCTCACGCAGATAATATAATCAGAGGGATTCCTACCAGATGCCGTCGGCGCTATCTATGCTACACATCGCCTTGATGCTGACCCAAACTTCGTGTCCCCACGGAGTCTGATCTAGAGACCTTATTCCAAGGTAACGGGGGTTGGGGGCTCTTCTCATGGACATTGTTCTGGCAGATTAGTTTTAACACACCTAGCTCTCTTTAGGTTAGAGATTAGGTTCATCATGCTAGGGTATTAGGGCCTATTTCACATCTATGCCACATTTCATGTTATTGCAAGATGGTGGGGGTCTTTATATTCACAACTCTTGTTTTAACCATTCTCTTCCTTGCATTATTCATTATCCTAATCATTGCAGCCCATGCAACGTATCGTAGATTGCAGTCTTGTTAATAAAACCTATTGAAAACTTGCTGCATCTCCTTCCATGCCTGTGTTTCATTTAGACATGTTGTTCATGTGAGAAAGAGGTAATCTCCGTTTAACCATGACCTCCTTGAGATGTCGCACTCTTGAGTCCTTGCGTAGAGAATGCCACAAATCACCTCTTTCTGTTTGGGTTTTTGGTGAAGTTTTGCTTGTGAGCAGGGAGGGTTGGGACGACAGTTGCAACTTGTAGGATTGGCCTAGTCACTTACAAACATAAGTGCTGTCATCCTTCAACCAGCAGCCTCGCATAGAGCAAGAGTCAAACTACGACATGGCGCCACCAACGATGGTGTTTAGGCACTAATTTACGGATACCCGACTATCACTGACTCACATACAACAGGTACCTAAGTACCATTATACAGAGACGTCCGTGGTCTTGGGGAGGATACTCCTCAGCTGAACAGGGAGCACCTAACTATGCTGAAGGTGGTTCGAGCTCGAACTAATAAAAGGACTTTTTCTCCCCACTTTGTGTTCCTTCTCTTTACCCATTATAAAATATGGCTAATGCCATAGACATTCCTGAGAATGCTAGACAATCATTAACATTACACCTAGTAGCACATGGCTTAACAGACGAGGGCGGGTATGTCACATTCATAGTAAAAGCTAGTGAAGCTTTCCAGAAACATTCTACTCTTGGGTCACCTTTCCTGAGGAAGACCAAAGATCATTCACATTCCACACATACAGAATTGAAAACGTACCTCAACTGTACCAAACATACCAGTAGCTTGAAATTCTGAACAACAGAACTGGTTTAATGGCGCCCTACCACACGTAATACAACCTAAGGGATTAGGTCCCTTAGGTAACAAAGGACTGATTGGCATATGTTTGCCACATATACACCTCACCCCGGTATACAAAACATGCAGGCAGCCGATCTGTGCAATCTATACCTTGAACTAGTAACACCTTATAGACGACTTGTTCAATTCGTAATGTGAACTCTAAACACTACATCAGCGTGTCTGGCACCACCAGCACTTGCTGGTTACCAATTGGCTACTACTGAGATTAATCCACAAACAGTACATTCTATCATGGGTAAAGAAATCCAGAGAACGAGAGAAATCCAGTTCTGGATAGCCCAAAAAACAAATCAGCCTGAAGCTGTGTTTCCCTGTACAGGACCACAGGAAAAACATCGAATTCTTACAATGTGCTTGCCCTTCGGGATGGTTCACAAAGTGGATGACTGCGCCTCATGGGGTACAGTCTTCACTGCTATTTATACTACCACACATGGTACTCTCACACTTGTCAATTTACCAAAAGTGTTAAAACAGATTCAGAATGCGCATGGGGCTGCACCAGCCCTGGACTTGGGGATGAATGCGCAATTTTGACTCAGTCTCCTCAATTGTACTCAGTAACATTAAAGGGGAAGCAGTAGCACTGGCCATACGCCCTGTAACAGGAGAAACAGCTAGCGAAGATAATTTCCGACACCTATTCCAGTATAGGACGGGATAGTTTGGGAGCCAAGCTGAAAAGCCTGAAATACGAAGTACCACCCCTAAGGGAGGTACTAAACAAGCACAGGAGGGATCTAAAAAGTGCTGGGATACACAAAAACAAATTAGAGACAGGCGAAGTCAGAGAGCAGATTCTCCACACCCGGAGAACTCTGACAGGAGGTATAATCTCAGAAATAGAATGTAAAAGCTCCTGACAGGTATACTGATTCATGTCCCTCTTGTTCCTTTTGACGCACCAGATAGATGTACGGAGAGAGTGGGCCAGTCAGAGCGACGGCCTGACGATATAAAACAGAAGAAAGACTCACCACAGTCTTCAGCCAAAAAAGGAGATAAGTCCCCACACAAAAGTTACAGTTTAAAAAGAAAAAGGTGTCAGCACTGTCAATTGAAAATGCCAGTACACTTGAGAACATTGCTGAAAAACAAGACGTGGGCAGTGACACTGCTAGACAGTGCGGCAAAGGTCACGATATGTCGCCAGAGTCTGAAAGATCATCTGGCTGTGACAGCAACTAGTGATGTATTGCAGTCGAGACTGCGGACGGGCGCATTTTCTCACCTGACAGGGTTTATGATTTAAATATCCAAATTGAGGGAGACATAGAGCCACCATTAGTATGATATGAACTTAGTTGTGATATCCTGCTGGCTGAGAGGGACTGGCCACCTGAGCACGTCTGTAAGCTCCCACATGGGGAAGATGTCATTTTGGCTTATTTCTCTGATCCTGTTCCAGAGGCAGTAAAACAAGCCTACGCTGTCAATTGGACTTTAGCACAGTCACCTGCATTATACCACAATCATGTAGGTTGGGACAAGGATTCTCCTTGCCATGTAATACCTATTAGGTCTACACCCCAGCATCAGCCACAATATCCTGTTAAACACGAAGCCAAAGCCCCAGTGAGGGAGATCCTCACTCAGCTTGAGTACCAGGGACTAATTGAGCCCTGTGTCTCTGCAATAAATAACCTGTTATTCCCCGCTGCAAAACCCGACCATTCTTACAGAATAGTCTTAGATTACAGACACCTAAACAGTTATACATGCACATACGCAGTACAAAATTTACACAGCACTAATTAACAACATAGTGTGTAAAAAATTCAAAACAACCTTGGATATCTCAAATGTTTTTTTCTGCCTAAACTTAGCACACGAAAGTTGGGACCCGAGTGCATTCTCATTTGGCTCACAAAAATGCTTTTATTGTTTGCCCCACGGCTATTAGAACAACCCAGGGCTGTTCTCAGCCTGCGTAACATCAATATTGCATGATATTGATCCAGAGGCGTTGTCCTATGTGGATGACATCTATCTCACAGATGACCACCTCATTATTAATTTTTCCACAGTCACTCGGATCATTTTAGGATTCACAGCCCTTGGTTACAAATTCAATTTTCGGAAAACTAAAATAGTCTTTCTCAGCGTATTGTCTGTGGGATACAACCTATCAAATGAGGGCAAGAGCATGGCCCCACACTTTTTTAGAAAAGTGTGCTCAACTCCAGTCATCAAATAAAATCAAGAAACTACAATCTTTACTTGATTTCTTTAACTTTGGCAGAACTTACATTCCTGACTATGCACAATGTATCAAGCCACTTTATGACTTAATACGCCCTGATTTTTCTACCAGACACTGGACAATAGACCACACATGCATCCTTAGAGGATTGCAACAGGACATGCTAGAAGCAAAACACTTACACACTCGTGACAACAAAACAAATTTGGTCATCAGAATAATTACTGGTGCCATTGGGTTCACTTATGTCACCTTTATCGAAGGCGGCACGGTGCCCATAGCATATAAATCACACTTATAATCTAATGCAGAACAACGCTTTGCACCCACAGAAAAAAATTCTAACTGCAGTTCAGATGGCTGTCTTTAAGGAGAGGCCACTTGCCCAAGGGAAACAAATTATTGTCATTACACCAGGTGCCAGTCATAGGGGCCGTCACCAAAGCAAGCCTTCCCAACGCTAAAGCATTACATTCACGATGGATTTAGTGGGCAACATCCCTGACTGCCACTGATGTTGATTAGATCTTTCATTTTAAGCTTCAGACATAAGAATTCCTCCAATACGAATAGGAGTACCCCGCACCTCTAGATATCTTATCACTTGACAGATACCATACTATAATTTATACTGATGGTTTAGCACAACCATCTGCAGGTACCAAATGTCAATACTCAGCTGCTTGCACAGCTGTGAGCGGAGTAATGAAGAATGGTGTATTCCACCCTCACAATACCTACACGCAGACTCTAGGGGACTGCACAACTCAGCTGGCTGAACTTAAAGCCCTTATATTAGCGCTAGAACATACAGAGCCAGGATTCCTGACTTTGATTGTCTGTGACTCATATTACTGCATCCAGTCCACAATGATTATCCTAATCATTGGCGATTGAACGGGTTCAGAGATTCTACAGGGAACACCATAAAACACAGAACTCTTTGGGGGAGGATGGCTGATCTCAAGGATAAGCTACCTTGTGTCCATGTAGTCCATATACTGGCCCACCAACGTGTCGGAGTACACATTACTGGCAATAATTTGGCTGATGAAGCAGCCAAATCTGCAGTAGCTACGGCTTCTGTGGCTGCAGTGACTTGTTCTCAGACGAGATTGGATAATGAAATTTTGGCTGCCATGAAATCTTCGGCTGAAGGCAAGTCTCTTCCAAAAGCATACCCTACACAATACTCTTACCACATCAGTGAACAGAATGTTGCCTATGCAACACTTTCCGGGGTTGGAGATCGAGTGATCCCCAACCAAGAACAGAGATTAGATCTAATAAAAGCAGCGCATGAGGGTGTCGCCTCTGCACATGCTGGTATTGCGGCCACAATAACAATCTTACAGAAACGCTTCTGGTGGCCAGGCCTATACAAACAGGCCAAGCAATATGTCCTCTGTTGTGACATTTGCCAGCAGATAAAGGGCTCAAACATCAAACGCCCTCCACCGACATCCCTCTTAGTGTCCAACAGGCCACTACAATGTGTGTACCTGGACCATTGTGGTCCACTTCAACCTGATGGCGTATACAAATACATCTTAGTCGCTGTAGATTCTTGTTCTAGATTCCTGTGGGTATGGCCTCAGCGGTCAGCTGACACTCAAATTGTTATAAAAGACTTGCTTGATCTTTATCGGTACATATGCGATTGCAGCATTCCATTCGGACCAGGGCCCTGCTTTTGCCTCGAAGGCATTCAGGGACACCATGGGGACGATGGGTGTTGAACTCTATTACTCCTCACCCTTCCCTCCCTAGGGAAATTCGGTTGTGGAGAGGAGTAATCGAGATCTAAAGCAGTCCTTTACAGCTAGAGTATTAGGCTTTGGCCGCAGCTGTCTTCATCATCTATGTGGGTCCAGAGAGCACTGAATAATCTGCCAAGAAGGTCCTTGGGAGGACGCACTTCTTATGAGGTTCTCTTTGGGATACCTATGTATGTACCAGATCTTGATGGCCCTGGTTTGGTGGCAGCAGATACACCTTTTGACATAAATGAACGTCTCACTGTCTTACAGGAGCTTCAGCAATTTTGTGATGATAAATCATCCACCAGTGCTGCCACCTTAGGAATAAGGGATTTGCCAACAACTTCTACTGGCTGGATTCCTAAAGTTGGGGATCTGGTTTGTGAGACGATTGCTGTGAAGAAGGAATTCAGCCCATCATACAGAGCACCGGTCCAAGTTCTTGGAATACAATGTACCAGAACCGTCATACTACCACTGCTGCCTGGTTCCAAAGCAAACAGATGCTTATTCCAGAATAACAGTTAGTTTTTTCAGGAAAGCTTTGAGGGATCTACACATACCCCTTGCTAAATTCCAAATGCTGTCTACCTTTCTAAAATATAGAGCTTTCCTAGATTACCCATGAGTTTCACACTGGTTTCCACCACAAGCTGGAAGTAGGTTGAAAGCACAAAAAATAGGAAAAATGGGCTACCACTTTGAAAAATGGCAAAACTGTGGTAAAAAGTAGGTTTTTGATACAGCACTGCATGTTCCTGGAAGGCAGTGACTTAAGCATAGCAAACCGTTCGTTGATGCCATTTTAAGAAAAAAACAAACAGATACTCTTATCCAGAGCAATTTTCTCACTTTTTTCCCTCCCAAAACTCAAAAAGTAGCTATATTGTGGCTATTTTCTCAGTCCCCTCATGGTTAATCCACATAACCTGGGTACCTTCAGAATCCCCAGGTTGTTACAAAAAAAGGACACAAATTTCATAAGGGTACGTTATGTGGATAAAAAGTTATGGAGGCCTAAGCTTGAACTACCCCAAATAGTCAAAAAGGGGTCAGAACTTGGGGGGATGTTTCAGCAGTTAATGGGTTAACCAACCATAATGATATTGATAACATTTAGTAAGTGCATGAATGCCCGAAGGCGTCTTGGTGATGACATGTATGAGATATAAAGCACCCAAAAACTTAAATAGAAAACAAACAAAAAAAAAGGGACCTGAGTAATTTTCTAAACTGTGCGATATTGTAGGTTCTTAAGCTCCCAAGGGAGTTTATTCCACAACTTACATGTGGAATAAACAAAACTCCTACCACCCCATGATGCTTTATTGTATCTTGGTATAGAGGCTGCTTTCAATGCAGCTGAACGCAGAATTCTCCATGGCGTATACCAGGTGAACCTTTTCCTCAAACATTCAGGGCCAATTCCGTGAAGTGATTTATGTTCTATAGAGAGCCTCAAAGACCACTTGTTTCTTAACTGGGAGCCAGTGAAGCTCCACAGTAGCCTTGTAGCCTACTGTAGCGAGCTACACCAGCCATTAATGGCCCACTTCAGCTCTGGCCTTTAAAAAGGAAGCAGGACTTTAATGGCCTGTATAAGCCAGATACAAAGGGCTATAAAGCTATTAGAACATTCCGCCTCTACAAGGCAGAATGTTCTAATGAATAAAACAAAGGCTGAGGCCTTTGTTCGCAGCTTTTGCTGTGTGAAAAACATTGGATTGTTGAAGCTCCGGACTTCTACCGGCCATTAGAAGCCCAGAGCACTCCATTGTCTTCAATGGAGCTCCTAACATTCCAATGTTCTAATAAGACCTGACAGACTGACTGATATTTTTGTATACTTTAAGCAGGCGGGCTGCTGCGTTCTCCAAAAGCTGGAGTTTATTTAGAGAGCGCTGTTGAATTCCCGGATAGAAGGCATTACAATAGTCCAGCCTAGACAATACCAATGCAATCACCACTGATTTCTGCAAATAGTAGGGAAAAAAGGGGAAAAGTTTTAACACAGTTTTTAGAATGAAAAACCGGCAGGGGTAAGTTTATTTATCTGATCTCCAAATAAAAGATCAACAAAGATCACTTCCAGGTTCTTCACTTTCAAAACTGGAGTGGGAAGAGGGCCAAGAAACTGGGGTCATCATGACGGGTTCCAAAAGAAGAGGTATTTTCCTAAAAGAAGGACCTCCATTTTCTCTGAGTTCAGCTCCAGACTGTTACTTTTAATCCATATGACAAACTCACCCATGCAACTGTTGAAGCATTGGGAGACTTCCTCCATATTTCTAGAGATGGACACAATGATCTGAGTGTCGTCAGCATATGAAATTGTGTGATTGAGTGATTACATTGTGGTTTGATGCTTCAGCTGCCTACGTCTCAGTTAAAAAAGCTATATCTGGGGTATAAGTATCTAAATGATTAAAACATTCATATTTGTGCTTAATAACTGATCTAGTATCTAGTTCTTTAGAGTACTTCTCAGGAGAAAATTGAGCAGGGGGTTTGGCGCACAGATGCGCATCAGTCGTTTTTATGGTTGTTGCGCACATAGCAGAGTCAGCACTGAAACACTGACCTGCTCTTGAGCGTGACCCACCCAAAAATGCCGACAGAAAAGGGAGAAGCCCTATTCCCACACTGCAACAAGCTAAAATGCACGTCCTCGTACTGGAGCGTGGGGGGGAGCCTCCCCACCTTTGGCAAGGGTCGCTCCCCAGGGGACAATTTTTCATTAGGCCATTAGATTAATTAGGACGATCTGCCCCCGGGGGGGCAGATGCCATTAGACACCAGGGACTTTTTAAAATTACTTTTATAATGGGAGTGACCCCTTAGGCAAGGGTCGCTCCCTAGGGGGCAATTTTATTATTAGGCCTGTTCTGCCCCCCATGGGGGCAGATCGGCCTATATCAATTAGGCCGATCTGCTCCCAGGAGGGGCAGAAGCCACTAGACACCAGGGATTATTTTTTTTTTAAATTGTCATAAGGGGAGCGACCCCTTTGGCAAGGGTCGCTCCCCAAGGGAGGGCATTTTTTCTAAGGTAATTTCTGTCCCACCGGGGGCAGATCAGCCTATATCAATTAGGCTGATTTGCCCCCAGGGAGGGCAGAAGCCATTAGACACCAAGGATTTTTTTTTACTATGTTTATAAGGGGACCAACCCCTTAGGCAAGGGTTGCTCCCCAGGGGGCAATTTTATTATTAGGCCTTTTCTGCTGCTCCTGGGGGCAGATCAGCCTATATTAATTAGGTTAATCTGCACCCAGGAGGGTGCAGAAACCACTTGACACCAGGGATTTTTTTTGTGCCAATTTCACACAAGGGGAGCGACCTCTTAGGTTAGGGTCGCTTCCCTAGGGGGCAAATTTATTTTAGGCCATTTCTGCCCCTCTTGGGGAGGATAGTTTAAAATCGCCCCTTATATAAACAGATCATAACTGTATCTCTTCAACCAATCACAAAGTCCACAACAGTATATAACTGGGCCTTATATTCTGCTAGTCCTCTTTCTTTGCTGCTCATGGCAGCCTAAGATAAGTGCTTATTATTCTTTATTTTACCTCACACGGTCGTTATTGTCCGGGCACATTAGAGATGATACTGTTGCCTAGCCTAATCTTGTCGGTATTTGTCAGATTTATTAGTTTACCATGCAGAGCCGTAACTCATGCAACCTCCCATTTCGGTGAGGGAGATGCTGTTTTTGTGGCTTTATTCTCTCTCCTGCATACTTTCAGTTTTCTCTTGATGGCAGTTACTCTGGAATAAGGCAGGGATGTGGGGAGAGTGATATTGCTGATTTCAACAGCGCAGCGGCCCCGGGTGTGAAGAATAGCTTTGGAGCCTCACTTGTATAGGTATCCGTTGCTTTTCCCTGAGTAGTCGCATCACCCATTTTAAATCGGCCAATGAATTAATTTTAAACGATTAGTGACAATTGTTTGTGCACTATGTTTCTAGTACTAGGTTTTTACCCCATATAACTATTTGGGATGTAGTGGTATTTTTTTTCTAACTCACTATTGCAGATGACCATGTGTATGGGTGGCAGGAGGAGCAGTTAGGGACCATTGACCCTGAATTGGCAGAACTGGTAGACCTTGCTGTCTCATAGTCCATGGATAAAACAATGGCGTTGACTTTACAGAAACTGCAAGGCACCTCCACTGAGTTCTAAAGGTGCTTTGCCTCAGACACACCCTTTGGGTGTAGGTGAGGCCCCCATTGAGGCCCAGGGTTTTCAACCCTCTACAACGTTGGAGGAGTCGTTCAAGAAACTGTGCCATCTCCTACAAATTACCCAAGTAGACCTTTCCCAGGTGGGCGTGGTTCCTAATGGCCTATTTCCTACAGACGACACCCCTTCTGGGACATCTTGGTTGGATTAGGACCAGGATCAGGACCATAATGACACAGACTCCCACTCCTCATTTGATTGGTACAAGGTGTCCAAATGTGCAAGAGACTGGCATCCTTTCCGGGGTTTTAAAAAAGAAACCCAAGACCAATATGGTCACAAGCCCCGATGACCAGGATCTGTCTAAAGGCCATTTTGATCCTGGGGACATATGATACCCCTGCTCCTCAGAGTGGGAACCATCTTCTAAGGTGGCCTATTACCTGAAGCAACGCCCAAGACACCCCTTGGATAAAGAGATGCGTAGCAAATTTAGGATGGAATGCCCATGACCCTCCATAGAGTGTAAGGTCGCGGCCACCCCTGAAATGGACGCTATCAAGGTCCCCTTCATGGGCAAGCTTAATAAAATCCCCAAGAGGGGTACAGATAGATTCTGGCACGAGTGCCAAGACAAGTTGCTTGATATTGCCGGACCAATCACAAAACTATGGAAATGGCAGAAGATGCCACACGCACAGGAGAGCCGGTTGATCTCAAGATTCTCTTGGGTTGGGCCCAGAGGGCAGTGTGCATTTTAGGCAATGCCAATCGTAGGTTATCCACTGAATGGGGACACTCTCTCCTCCTTTGCTTGGATCCTAATCTAGGAGAGCTGACCTCTACAGAAGACACAAAAGACCTATTGTTTGGAGATGCCTTGGCCAAAGATTTAGCAGAATTTGTCCAGGCCTTCAAGGCCTTAAATAAGGCACAGGCCTGGCTGAAATAGGTGTTCAACCCTAGAGTTTTTGGAGGGGCCCGGTGGGGATGGGACCGTTTGTCTGGCCGTTTTTGCCACCAGGGTTCCCACGGGAGCCAAGGCAGCAGACTTTCCAATTGTAATGACCGCTGAGTTAGAACCCCTTCTTTCCTTCCAAGAGAAGAATTGACTGGGGCCGCACCTCCAGAAGAGGTAGCAGAGGAAACAATATCTCCTCTGGTTGGAACAAGATTTTTTTACCTTGTAATACTGGGGGGCAGAACAGCACAGTGTCTGTACACGTGGGAGGAGACTTTTTCAGATGCATGGTTCCTTCTGACGGTATAAGGGTTCCTCACAGAATTCTGAAGTACCCCAAGACAGCCCAGCAGAACGCTGCCACTTTCTTTCTCAGAGGAGGTGTCCACCCTTCCAGACTTGGACAGTCAATATCTAGAAGCCAAAAGGGCCATAGAAAAATCCTTCCTCCATCAAAGGGGATTTCTGAGCAACATTTTCATTGTCAACAAGGACAAAGGGGTGTGGCCAGTGATCAATCTACAAGAGTTCAATGATTGGTTAGTATACAGTCACCCCAAGACAGAAGATATCTATCTTCAGAGGGACCTCATTAGATAAGGGGGCTGGCTGCACTTGACAGATGCTCATCTGGTGATTCCCATCTATCTGCCCCATCAAAGGTTTCTTCAGTTTCTTTGGAGATCCCAAACATGGGAGTTCAAGGTCCTTCTCTTCAATCGGTCGTCCGCCCCTTGATGCTTCTCAAAGCTCCTCAGACAAGCACTTGCCTGACTGCAATCACGGTGCTGCAAGTTGATAATTTACTTGGATGACATGATTATTGTGGCCTAGGACAGGAGCACACGTATGCATCAAACCCAGATGGCAGTCCGCTTAATGGAGGACTTGGGTTTCATTATCAACAACTACAAGTCAGACTTGCTGTCAAAGCACAGGATGGACTTCCTCAGGTTCACCATCAGTGCAGTAGCAGCGACCCTGGAGCTCCCAATGACTAAAATCCAAGCAATGCAGAAGGAGTTGAGAGTCTTTATATCATCCAGTTGTATCTCCCAACGCCAGCTAGAAGGGATAGTAGGGCCTTAGTCTTCCTCAATCCAATTCATTTTTCCTAGACCATTGCACTACAGGGCATTACAGCGGCTGAAGTGCTCCCACGTCCAGAGCAGAGTATCTTACTCAGAAGAGGTAACCTTGACAGAAGATGGCAGGACAAAGGTGAACTGATGGTTGAACCACATGCAGGCATGGAACAGCGTGGCGATTTTCAGACTGGCCCTGAATATGGTGATCGAATTGGATGCCAGCTGCTGGGCCAGGGGTGCCGGATATGAGAATATCTTGACAGGGGGACATTGGTCCCGGGAGGGGCTGTGCCTACATATCAACAGGGCTGCGCCTACATATCAACTGCCTAGAGCTGATGGAGAGTTAATTTGTGATTCGCAGCCTGGTGAAGGATTGAGTGAGGTGTTCATTTTCATTGAGAATGGAAACATCTCAGCATTACAATATGTGAACAAGCTGGGGAAACGAGATCAAGGACTCTGGCGGAAGTAGCCAAGGACCTATAACACTACATTCTGGACAAGGAGATTTCAGTGTCAGCAATTCACCTTCTGGGCACTGCCAACAAAGTGGTGGACTAGAACTCTCATTCTCTGATAGATCCCGGAGACTTCATCCATAAGTCTTCCATCTCTTTTGTGAGAAATGAGGCTTGCCAATCAGGACTGTCTTGAGATTGAATGTGCAAGATCCTCAATTCTTCAGCAGGAGACTGGGACCGGAAGCCTCAGGTGCAGATGCTTTTCTTGAGGAATGGAGCGAGGGGCTGAATTTACGCCTTACCGTCATTCATCATGATCACCAGAGTGGTGACTCAGACCAGGTATCAGAGAGCAGAGTTAATTCTGGTGACACTGCTGTGGAGATCCCAGGCCTGGTACCCTCTTCTCCTCAAGATGTTGATTGACTGTCCAGGTGTTCTTCCAACGCTTCAAGACATTTCATAAGGACAGGGGAAATAATCCATCTAATGATCAAAGTAGATCTTCTGACATTGATGGCATGGAGACTATCAGACGACAATGGAGCTTGTCGGATCTTTCGGGATCAGCTTCTGCCTTTACGGCACAAGCTTAGGCATGAGTAACTCATTAAGAATACAAGTCAGCATGATCTGCCTGGAGCAGATGGTCTGTGGAGCCCAAGGGGTCCACCACTGTATGTTTTAAATCTTTTGGCAGAGGTAGGTAGAGCATACTCCACCATCAACTCCTTCAGATCAACTATTTCAGTTAGACACCTTCCAATTGCAGGTAAGCTGATCAAGTCACATTCTTTAATATGCAAGTTAATGAAAGGCATCAGGCTGGCTAATCCTTCAAAACCTAAGTTCAGCCAGAACTGGGACATCAACAAAGTGCTATGTTTATTTATGAGAAGGCCAGACAGTGCTGACCTTTCTAGAAAACAACTCTTTGCCAAACTGACCACGTTGTTATGCCTTATATCATGGAAAACTGTATCAAACGTCTGTGTTTTGGATTTAACAGGTAAATGTTTTACTCTGGATGGAGTTTTGTTTTCTATTTCCAACCACACAAAAGCGAATATGCGGTCAGTATTGTATCCCATGCTCCCAGATTCACTCTAATTGTGTGTAGTGCAGTATTTGCAAGAGTATGAGTGTGTTACAGGAGTTACAACCCATAGGAGAGGAACGACTGGTGATCCCAAATACAAAACCACATCAAGTGGTATCCTCTCCCACTATGGCTAGATGGGTGGTGCAAGAGGGCTGGCATCGATATTTCCATGTTTTGGGCTCATTTAGCCAGGATTTCAATGTCATCAAAAAGCATACCAAATAGGTGTTTAATTGGAAGATATCTTGCAAGTAGCAGTCTTCTGACTCCGTGTTTGAGGTTCTACTTCAAGCCAATCTCCCAGTTACCCCCACTGGGGCTAAGTAATCTTTGAACAAGCACAATCAAGCCTCCGGGACCTGGCAGTGAATGAAAAATTTCCTAGCTAGCACGAAGAAAAATTTAAATTCCATTAAGTACAGGGAGGCAAAGATTATCCCACTCTTTCTTTCATTAAGAAACCCTCCCCTGAAGAAAGTAGATCACTACCGGTGTTGACATAAGTATTATTTCTCACGTATACTTTCTTAAGTACCAGTTTTAAAAGCTTGACTATTCTTAAGTCTTAACTGTTGTGATTTTATCACAATGTTCTTTATCTTACGGACAACAGGTTAATTATTTTCTATTCTTTCAGGTAATGAAAAGAAGCAATGAGGTTCATCAACACCCCAGTGACAACATTCTACAGCTACATTTCATATAAAGAGAGAGAACTAGCAGAAGATGAAGCCTTGTTATATACTGTTGTGGACACTATCATTTGTTGAAGAGATACAGTGTGGTCAATATCATTGGAAGTACAGCTCACGTGTTATGTTTTTACATTGTTGACATTGGACATGTCGTTTATTTTTTGTTTTGCTGCTGTGAGAAAGTAAAGAAAGTTAAAGCATAATCTTCGCCTCCTTGTCCTTAATGGAACAAAAATTACCTTCACGCTAGCTAGGAAAATGTTCATTACCCCCAATTGTAGAAGGAATAAATCACAGCAGTACAAATGAACCTTTGAAGAATTGTTCAAGTAGTAGCCAGCCATGGCGCAGCGCGTGTAAGGCCTCCGCTGCCATGTCAGCAATGCAGACATGCTGTCAGCATTCTCTTTTACCTGTAGTGCCCCCCTCAACAGTCTTGTGTCACATTCGCTCCTGCTAACCTTCAGGATCCTACAGCGCATATTCCTTCTCACAAGAATTGAAAGCACTCATTTCAAGCCTCTGCTGACTCCTGCAGCACATCATCTCCTAGGACCTTGCAATACTTACCTCCCTCCCGGGTAACTGTTACTCCAGGTTACTGCAGTACGGCAAACGTCCTCCATCAGAGTCCCTCTGGATTGTAGATTCCAAGTCCCCCAAGCACATCTAATTACTGTTTACACCAAAGCATGCCCTGGATTCTTTATTACTTCATAACACCCTCACTGACACCTTTTGAGTCCTAATTGATTCCTTGATGACGATGCCTTGTAATACGCCCGTCTTCTGGTTAATCTTTTAAAATTCATTCTCCGCTATTGCGTTACATGGAGGTCTCTATTTTAAAACCAGGTGGACCTGGTGAATACAGTGCACTCTAGTAGCACCTGGCAGCCCCTTCAGCCATCAGTGCTCCATGCTTCATTCTCCTCTGTTACAAAACCTGATTCACCCAGACGTTTTGTTCCTTCTGGGACCCTCTGATCCAGTCTTACTTAGTGCTCATATCTCCAATATGAATTAATTTATTGTATATAATTAAAATCTTTACAAACTACACACTAAAACGCCCTTCTATAAGTTAAAAAACAGTTTAAAAAAGTGTTAGTTATAAGTACCGATCTTTTAAAGTCAGTTTGTGAGTAACTGTTAAGACCGTTTGATCTTAAGGCATCCAGAGTCAGATCAAGGTCAGAAATCGGCATATATAGCCATGCATTATCAGGTCGATAGAAAATGTCTTACAGTACTATTTTCAGTGACCTACCCTATGCATGAGTTATTTGGCAGTAGTATTTCAGAAATTGGGAATTGTATACTAGATCTTCTTTTGATAATCCAAATTCTAGTCAATATGAGTACATTGTGTATAACAGGGAAGATGGAATATGCGTCTTATGGCGTAACTTATCCAAAATTCCTGATCGTTCAATATAGTAAAAACTAGCTGATGGACTATATGACTTTGCATTTTGTCTGCATTCTGCAAATATTAAGTATCATGCTTTTTTTTTCTCCATTGACCTTAGATGAGTTACTGCTTTGATCGTGTCCGATAGCCAAATCCCCAGGTAGTTATTTGTTGTTGAGTAGTTGACTTTGCTTTCACCCAGTTTCCAGGCTTTCTTTGAGTTCCCCGTTAAAGTTCCTGAATACCATTACTCAGGTTGTATTTATGGAGCTCGTCCAACAACCTTTGTGGCACAATTTTTGTTTGGTCTAAAATGACTAGATCGTCTGCGTATTGTAAGATTGGGATTTTGTGATGCCCTCTTCTTGGAGGGAATGATTTTGCCTTTGTCATTGCAATCCCCAAATTGGCAGTGTACAGGTTAAGCAACAGCAGGGCCAATGCACAGCCTAGTTTAATGCCCTTATTTGTAAATATTTTTTTCTGTCAACCTGTCACCATGACAAAGTTTGACTCGTACCCATGTAGAGTGATATTACTGCTTTCAGTAGTACTTGAGGTATTGCTCAATTGGCTAATTTCTTCCATAATATTTGCCGGTCCATGCCATCATAAGTCATGGAGGAGTCTACCAAGCAAGCAAAGATCAGTGTCTGGAAAAGACAGCTCGCCGATGGGCCAGGTATGAACGTGCAACAATGTTGTCTAAGGTTGAAGCTTTTTGCCTAAATCCAGACTAGTAGTAAGGTATTAATTGCACCTTTTTCACCCAATATTCTACGTCTTCCAAGAGAATTTTTGCTCCTGCTTTGGCCCCCATGTCTAGTAAGGCTCTCAGCCAATAGTTTGACAGATCAAGTGTTCCCATTTTTGTGTATCGGCCGCCATGAATGCGGGACCTGTGCTTACAGGAAGCTTGGTACAACTGTGCTAGGTGCTGGGTCCAAAGGTCCATGGAGGCATGGAGTCTGGGAGGCGAGGCATCGATGGAGCCAGTGCGTTGTCTGTTTCTTACTGCTAATGGGGAGGTGAGGCATCAGTTCCTTACTGCTAGGCAGGGGAGGTGAGGCGTCAGTTCCTTATGGTTGCAGGGGAGGTGATGCAGCGTTGGAGGTGTGGCATCAGTTCCTTACGACAAGGCGGGATCTATGAATCCAGCAGGTCAAGAAGTGAGATACCGATTTTGGGGTGTCGTGATCGCAGCGGAGCCAGGTGTCACGGACGTTGGTGACACAACAATTGGGCTCACGCTGTAGGGGGACTTCGGAGGCACTGCGCCGGCAGAGACCATGGTTCTGGTGCAGGCAGCAGTGCGGAGTCGGACAGCGGCGCTGGTTCTGAAGTCACTCTGGAATCAATGCACTTGATTTCTTCTTGGTTGCACCAGAACCCACTCCCAAGGGCCCAGGAACTAGATTTGGCACCACATGGCAAGTCAGAACTCTCAGCAAGAAAGCCCAGGTGCTGGCAGAGGAAGTCATTGATGTCCCTGAGACTTCTTCACAGGAGGCAAGCTCAGTACAAACGTTTGAACGCAGGATGAAGAAAGCAAAGTCCAGTCCTTTACTTCCAGGACAGAAGCAGCAAGGAGCAGGCCAGCAAATTAATAGTCAGAGTGGCAGTCCCTCCTACAGCATCCAACTCTTCTTCCTGGCAGAATGTCCTCAGCACAGAAGGATCCTAACTTTGTGGGGTCAGAGGCCCAATACTTATACCCATTTCTGTCTTGTCTTGGAAGTAGGCAAACTTCAAAGATAAGTCTTTGCAGTGCACAAGACCCTGCCTTTCCTGCTCTGGCCCCTGACACACTCAAGGGGGTTGGAGACTGCTTTGTGTAAGAAGAGGCACAGCCCTATTCAGGTGCAAGTGTCAGCTCCTGCCACACCTCTACCTCAGGAAGACCCATCAGGATATGCAGGGCACACCTCAGCTCCCTTTGTGTAACTGTCTGGAGTGAATTCACAAACAGCCCAACTATCATCCAGACCCAGACTTAAATACCACAGACAGGCAGAGTCACAGAATGGTTAAGCAAGAAAATGCCCACTTTCTAAAAGTGGCATTTTCAAACCTACAATTTAAAAGCCCACTTAACCAAACAAAATGTATTTTTAAATTGTGAGTTCAGAAACACCAAACTCCATATCTCTATTGTTAGAAATGGGGTTTCTAGTTGGCAGTTGGTTTGCACCCTGTCCAAGACGGGACCCTCACTCTAGTCAGGATAAGGGAGATACCCACTCAGATAACCCCTGCTCACCCCCTTGGTAGCCTGGCACGAGCAGTCAGGCTTATCACAGAAGCAATGCGTAAAGCATTTGCACATAGCACACAGTAATAAGTGAAGACACTACAAAAGGACACCACAAAAGTTTTAGAAAAATAGACTATGTTTCTATATGAAACAAGACCAAAACGATAAAAATCCAACATACAGCAATAAAAATATGAATTCTGCAAGATTTAATCAAAAATACAATTCCTTGAAGTCAATAGCTCCACCAGGGGCTATCACGGCATGGTGATCACCTAAAAAACCAACAGTTCAGGCCAACTGCAGCGTCGCGGGCCAGCTACGGTATCGTGAAGACCCGCAAACGGTACCTTTGGAATTGTAGGGCTTTGTGATCCTCGCGGTGAGCTCCGGAGAGCGGCGTCATGGTGTCAGTTCTGCAGTCGGTGCGGGAGTTGTTGGGCCCTTGAAGTCACACGCCTTGCAGATTGAACACTGGGTTGATAAAGTCAGGTGCGCCAACGTTAATGGTGTTGGGGCTGCGGTGCGAAGCGGGATGGTGTGACGTGCGGCGCCCACAGGTCACGGTGCAGGCAGCGGCTCGGTGACGGCATCCAGCTGTGTCAGTGAGACCAGGGCTGCGGTGTGAAGCGGGGCAGTGCAACGTGCGGTGTCCACAGGTCACGGTGCAGGCAGCGTCGTTGTTGTTGCAGAAGCGCTGTCTACTGTAGGCCCAAGCCTGCGGTGCGGGAGGGGACGGTGCTTTGTGACCCACATGAGCGGTGCCCACAGGCCACGGTGCAGGCAGGGATGCCTGGTGACGACACTGGAGTCGATAATGCTGGTGTCGGTGGACCGGGGCTGCAGTGCGGGACAGGACAGTGCTTCGTACTCCTCACGAGCGGTGTCCACAGGCCGCAGTGCAGGCAGCGGCCCCAGAGTCAGCAGGAGCAGTGGCGTCGGGGAGGCCCAGGCTGCGGTGTGAGCAGGCGATGCCGGAGTGCGGGGCCCACAGTTCGCGGTGCGAGCAGCAGCTCGTTGAAGTCGTCTGATGAGGGCGTTGGTGAGACCAGGGTGGCAGTGCGAAGTGGGGCAATGCGACTCCATGCGGCATCGGCAGGTCACAGTGCAGGCCAGGGGCATCGTTGGTAGCGTTGCAGTGGTTTTTCTTCTTGTATAGCACAGAAAACACAGTTCCCAGTGCTGCGGGTCGAGGAAACTGGTCTTTGGTATCCCTGAGACTTCCAACAAGAGGCAAGCTCTACTCCAAGCCCTTGGAGAACTTTCTCAAGCAGGACACACAGCAAAGTTCACCCTTTGGACTCTTTTCAGGCAGAAGCAGCAACTTCAGGCCAGCAAAGCAACACAGCAAAGGGACAGGACTCCTCCTCCAGCTCATTTCCTTGGCAGAGGTTCCTCTTGATTCCAGAAAGATTTTAAACGTCTGGGGTTTTGGGTCTTCTTCTTATATTCCTTTCTGCCTTTGAAGTTGGCAAACTACAAAGCAAAGTCTCAAATGTTTGCCAGATACTTCCATGTCCAGGAGAGGCACCAGACATACACCAGGAGGTCGGAGACTGCATTGTGTGAGGGCAGGCACAGTCCTTTCAGGTGTGAACGACCACTCCTCCCTCCCCTCTAGCTCAGATGGCTCATCAGGATATGCAGGCTGCACTCCCCACCCCCTTTTGTGTCACTGTATAGAGAGGTGCAAAATAGCCCAACTGTCAAACTGACCCAGACAGACAATCCACAAACAGGCAGAGTCACAGAATGGTTTAAGCAAGAAAATTCCTACTTTCTAAAAGTGGCATTTTCAAACAGACAATTTAAAAAACAATTTCACTAAGAAATGTATTTTTAGATTGTGAGTTTAGAAACCCTAAATTCACCATTTTTATCTGCTCTTAAAGGGAATTTGCACTTTAAGGATATTTAAAGGCAGTCCTCATATTAACCTATGAGAGAGCTAGGCCATGCACAGTGAAAACGGAATTCAGCAGTATTTCACTGTTAGGACATATAAAACACACTGGTATATGTCGTACCTTAAACATACACTGCACCTTGCCCCTGGGGCTACCTAGGGCCTACCACCTTAGTGGTGCCTGACATGTAGTAAAAGGGAAGGTTTAGCCTTGGCAAGTGGGTACACTTGCCAAATCGAATTGGCAGTTTTAAACTGCACACACTGACACTGCAGTGGCAGGTCTGAGCCATTGTTACAAAGCTGCTAATGTAGGTAGCACAACCAGTGCTGCAGGCCCACTAGTAGCATTTGATTTACAGGCCCTGGGTACCTCTAGTGCACTTTACTAGGGACTTACCACCAGTAAATCAAATATGCCAATCATGGATAAACCAATCAACAGTACAATTTCAATATGGACCACTTGCATTTTAGCACTGATTAGCAGTGGTAAAGTGCGCAGAGACAATAAACCAGCAAAAACAGAGTCCAGTACACCAGAAGGCAAAAAGACAGGGGAGACACGCCAAAAAGTTTCCAGGGTTAACACTCTGCTCCCAATGGGAAATTACACTTAAAAGATATTTCAAGGCAATCCCCATGTTACTGTATGGGAGAGATAGTCCTTGCAATAGTGAAAAACGAATTTAGCAGTATTTCACTAACAGGACATGTAAAGCACATCGTTACATGTCTTACTTTTTTTTAAAATACACTGCACCTTGCCCATTGGGCTGCCTTGAGCCTACATTAGGGGTGACTTACATGTAGTAAAAGGGAATGTTTGGACCTGGCAAGTGAGGGCACTTGCCAGGTCGAAATGGCAGTTTCGAACTGCCCACACAGACACTGCAGTGGCCAGTCTGAGACATGTTTACAAGACTGCTCATGTGGGTGGCACAATCAGTGCTGCAGGCCCACTACTGGCATTATCTTTACAGGCCCGGGGCACACAATGTGCACTTTACTAGGGACTTACTATTAAATCAAATCTGGCAATCATGCATAAACCAATCACCAATACAATTTAGACAGAGAGCACTGGCGCTTCATCACTGGTCAGCAGCAGTAAAGTGCCCCAGGATCAAAAACAGGAGGTCAGAAGAATATATATGATTGAAGGCTCTTTCAATCAAGTCTCCTGTAAGTTTTAGGAACCATTTTTTTTGCCTGATTAATGTAAAAACCCCTCTTTTCAAGATCTGATCAAAAACACAACATTCCACACTAGGAGATAGAACTGTTCAGATTGTTGTGAGATAAAGCAGCTGAACAATTCATGTGAAAGTTTGTTTCTTAAAAGAAAAGTGGTCACATTAAGTTCTGTATTGGATATTACTTGTAGATGAACTTGTAGATTTTCCCACCTAGAAGGGGTTGTAGTGTTAGCTGCCTCAAGCCCTCCTCTCTATGCCTTAAACTGAAGTAGATTTTTGAAAATGGTTGCAAAGTATATTTGATTTGATTTGATATGAGGCCGGAGTGGTATCAAAGAACTGCCTCAGACAAAATAGTTTGCTGCAAGATTTCCTCCTTGGAGATTATAATTAAACATAGAGCACTGAGTGGTGGGACAGACTTTAACCAGCTAAGAGTGTCACTTCAAATTCAACAGATGATCCCCTTTTGACATGGTGGGACAGATGATACATACTTGCTTTTGAAAAGTGACAGTCACGTGGCAGTAACCTGATCAAGATAGGAAAAACAGGAAAAAACTAAATCCAAATTGTCTTTTGATCCCAGGAGATCTGCCTTTTGAAAAGAAGACAAGACCACTTCTGAAGTCGGTTAGCTTGCCAGACACAGATGGAGGAAGTGAGGACATCTAAGCATTGATAAAGGATATGCAACACAACTTACAAACTATAGAAAGGCCAAATAGATGCACTAGCGCATAGAATGGACAAAATGCCAGAGAGACTGGATACACACGCAACCAGAATAGACGTGGTTGAACGCAGAGTATCAAAAGTTAAGGGTGAGAATGTGGTACAAATAGCAAACCAGACTACAATGGCGAAAACTATGGGCTTAGTCAAAGCCAAGAACGAAGACCTGAAAGCGTGCTCGCGGCTCAACAATATATGCATTATGGGTGTTTCTGAGACAACATAGAGCAATTTGCGGAAAAACTGCTACTTAAACATCTGGGCCAGGAAACTTTTTCTAGAGTTTTCCTAGTGGAAGACGCCCATTGTTTGCTGGTGCCAAGACCAATACCATGAGCCAGACCACAACCCATAATAGCCAGAATATTAAATTACAGAGACCACAACAGCCTTAAGGAAAGCAATAGAATTAAAGACACTGCAATATGCTGGTGCAGGGGTGTCACTGTATCCTGAATTCACACTGCAAGTGTAGAAGGTGTGGACGGCATTCCTACCAGCCAAAACACACCTACAGGAAATGAACATCAATTACAATATGCAATGCTCGTCCCATCTTAGGATAGCTCCTGATGGCAAGCCCTTCATCTATAATGACTCGCAAGCAGTTACGAAGGAGCTTAAAAATCAATGCACAACTCAGAATAACTCAGAACTGAACTGCTACTACTGAGGAGATGATTCTCAGTCATCAAGCCTCAAAGAAAATGACTAAACCAGGACAAACTGATCATTTGTCAGGCCGCTATGAGTTGTAAATTTGACCAATATTGGATATCAGCACTGGCATAAGAGTACAGCAGAGACATGTGAACCCTTGAACACTCAAAGACAAGGGACAGAATTATAAGAAGTAATAACAGCTGCAAGTGTGAAGTGTGAATTTTGACAACTGCCCAAGTCAGATTCCCACCAACAGTCCTATAAGGATTTAAACATTTCCCTGGGCTGACCACCCAGTGACCTGAGGTGCGGCCACCACACTCAAGGGGGGGTGTTCGTGTTCCCTACAGATGAAATTTATGGTTCTTTTTGAATGGGATTTGAGGGACGGAACATCACAGCAAGTTGGTTATAGCGGTGTGGGAGGGGGGAAGTATTTTGAACTATTAGTGAACGAGTGGGGATGGAGGACAGGTTCAGACTAGATTTTTACAGGCAAATACTTGTTCAACAAACTTGCAGAATAGGTTGATGCAGCAACTATGGTCACTGATGCTACTATAAGTAGGCCTTCTCTGCAGTTACTCATATGGAACGTTTGAGGTCTCAACCACTATAGAAAAATGCCGCCACCAGGAAGAGACACGAGGTAGATAGTTTTTTTAGGTCGAGCCTACGCAGTGCACATGCGCTTTCTCTCACCATGTAATCTACTTCTGTGGGCTTTCACCATGCCCATCACTTTCATTAGTTCCTTTGCTTGCCTTTCAAAAGTCTTTTGCTTTGTTAGATAAACGTTTTACATTTGTCCTACCTTGAGGTTGTTTCGTTACCGCCTTGGATGCTGACCCTATTATTGCATGATCGGCCATATACCTTCGTGTCGGGCGCACTACTTTTTTCTTTTGCCTCTCCACTTCACGCTCCGTGGCAGTATTTTGTTTCTTCCTCTTCCTTGTTTTTGGGCATCCCGCTGTTTCTTTGCAGTGTCTGCGCCCGACAAAGGCTGTAAGTTGGAGAGGTGGGTTCTTTTTTATGTATTTTTTTCTGCAGTTTTAAACAGCACAAACTCAACCAAAGATTGGATTGCTTTACATGAGCACTGGTTACGTTACACAAGGACACATTCATTTTTGGTCGCGGTTGAGTGATTTGCCCAGAATCACAGGAAGTTGATCCAACACTAAGACTCAAACCTGGTTCCCCAGCTCCAAAGTCGGCAGCTCTGAATATTACATCCTCTCCCTTATGCTGCAATTGTGTGTGATACTTTGCTACATTAGTATAGCATTTGTATAGCACACACTACCTCTGTGGGGCGCTGAAGTGCTTACCGACACTACTAGTTTTATGTGTACCACTGACAAGCACATTACTCACATTGCTCCGATTTTAGAATCTGAGTCATTTAAATTTGCAATCCCGTTCCTAACTTCTTCCCAAGTTTAGCAGTGTAAAAATATCCAAACTGGCACCTTTTAAATAGAAAAAAACACAAAGAAAATCCTCAATGCAGCTTTCCCCAGCACAGCGGGAGAGCTGGTACTACAATATTCACTGCAATAAGGAAACTTGCCCCATAATGCTTTGTGGGGGATTCCTTTCACAACACATTTTTGCCCATAACTCAGCCTGTGGTGGTCCTACAATAATGGGACACCACCAAAACGTTCAGCATGATGTGCTCTTTTTGTTGATGTCATCTTCTGGGTCTCCTCCCTAGGTTGCAGGGGACCCCAAAATCATAACCTCTCCCACCATCCAATGTCTATTTAAGCTCTCTCATGGCTGGAGCTTTTGCTTTACAGGTGGGAATAGTTTGAGAACCATCTTTGTAATAATATTCTAGCAGGTCTGCTAGGCCTGAAAATATGTAATGCACTATGCCCTCTAGGGGCTGACTATATGGTTACACTGCAATACTCTCTGACATTCTCTTTTCATGTGGTTATGCCCTCTAGGGGCTGGCTATATGGTTACATGACCATGTTTTTTCCAAATGCTAATTTATTGTGGCATTCTCTAGGGCAGGGGTCTTCAAACTGGGGGGCAGGCCCCCTTAGTGGGGCCTCAAGTGATCCCAGGGGGGCACCAGGCTCTGGCTAAAAGAAGTATTATGCAAATAACAGTGCTTGCATTTTTAAAAAGGTAACAGAACTTAACTGCAACCTTTAAGTAAGTCTAGATATATTTAAACATTGCCAACTTAATAGAATAATTGTGAAAAATGAGGGGGGTCCCGAATATGTGTTTTCACCACCGGGAGACTCTGCATTAAAAAGTTTGAAAAACACTGCTCTATGGGCTGTTTGGACCATTACTTTCTAATGCCAAGTGTATGAAGGAATGCACAAAGTTTATTTCTGATAAAGCTTTAATCTGTTGCGTAGCTAACTACTTATAAGGAGCCTAAGTCGAGACCTACTGACTATGCCAATGCTTGTTTTTAACAGGAAACACACATGGCCCTGAACACCACATTAGATATGCATCGAAGGGGACTGCTATGTTTCACCATGTAGCATGCATGACGGGGGAGTCCTGGTGTGGGTGCAATAGGGGTGCAGAGTGAAAATACAGGATTTGTTATAGACTAGGGAGGCAGATATGTGATAGCAAGGGCACCTCTAGGCTAGCAGAGTATGATGCAGCTGTATATTTATGGCCTAAGCTATGACAACCCCCAATTCTATCATGACACGCTTGTAGTGACAATGCCACACACAAATATGGCGGAGGGGGTGGATCTGAACCAGCCCGGGAACGCCCTACAAGCCCCCCCAAGGTGCCCATCTGAAACATCATGTGCACTGGCAGATATAATGGAATAGAAAAGGTTGGAGTATTTCTGGCGAAAGGGCCATCCTAATGGAGCGAAATACACATTACTCTGCTATTCATAATATGCACTCACACTTAAATTACTGGTAGTGCCTCCGGTACAGGGATGTGAGCACTTAGAACACACATATTCTGACCACTCTCCTGTGTCTATGGACCTTGTCATATCCTAACAAGCATTGGCAAAGCAAGTAGGTCTCGCTTTTGCAAGAGATACTAGCTTTGCCTATGTGTAGTCATGTTGCTCACCAGCGTGGCTTCTGTTTAGCATGGCCGAAAGGTAGTGGCATAGTGGAGAGTGGCATGGAGTGTGACAGTGGAATGGTGTATTGCTCTTGCTCAAACTAAGAGGACACAATACCAAAAGAATGCAGCACTCTGTCTAAATAATGAATTTATTAAGACACTTCCCAGATGTGACATAAAAGCACACAAGTGTATATAAATGAACATATATTTCAAGTTAAATAAAATGTGTGTAAATACTAGAATAATCACAGCAGTTCAGCATTTACGGAAAGAAATGTGCAATGCATCAACAGAGCATTAATATGTATAAGCTAAATAATCAAAAGTTAAAGTGCATCACCAGTGAGGTAGGCTTCATCAACGACATCATCCTCGCCAGCATCGGACCAGGGCACCCTTGAGCAGCTAAGGCAGGAGACCCAATTGGAATCGCAAATTCGATCCTGGACAGCGCGTCCGCTCCACAGGTGAGTTCCTGTCTTAGTGCCAAGTCTCCCTGTCTTTTATACCTTAAACAAGCTAGGACAGCATTTCAGAACCCCCACCCCCTCCCCCCAGGTTATGAAATCAAAAGCTAGCTGCACTTTGTCTGCGTCGAAAGAACTGGCCAGGCTCCAATGCGCATTCCTGAGGCAGAGCTGTGCCTTCCTCTGATGAAAACATTCTCAGTCTTGTACACTTGTATCTCGTCAGCATCCTCCATAATATGTTCCAGCTCGGTATGACTCTGTGCTGGTGAGAAGAGCAAAAACACGTTGCGTGTGGAAAACAAGTTTTGTGGAGGAAAAACCCTGCGCTGCTGTGACGCCATCTGAAGCAGAGCACAAAATGGAGTCAATGGTCAAGATTGAGTCGATGGTTAAATACACATAGCATTACACTCCACTCTTTGACCAGTGACTCTCATAGCATAATGGTCTGAAAGTAACCCTTTGTGGTCTAAACATAGTCATTAGATTAGGTATGCATTGTACACAGCAACATAGCATTATTATAATACACATTACTATAAGTATTCCACCTAAAATAGGGTGAAGTTGACCAAAATCAGGCAGCCAGTTAAATAACCAGTCCCACCCCACTTTATCTACATCATGCCTCACCCCTTCAACTGTTCATGTAAGGCTCCAATGTGAGACTGGATAGGTTTAGAATGATCTGATAGGTTAAAACAACACATTCCTTCAAATTCTGAGCATCCACGGTCATGCTTTAGAGGCAAGTAGTCAATGGCTGCCCTGGTTTGCAAAGCAGCTTTTCCAGTGCCGCATATCTAGTAATAGTTCTGCAAAAACAATAGATGTGTTATTAATATTCTTAACCATCAAACATGTTAGTTTTTAATAACTCAAGTATTATAAACAGCTAATCCTGGAACACCTACCATAGAAAGACCTAAGCTTACATATTCTGATGTAGATAATAACTGAACTTCAGAGTTACAGTCTTCACTTAGTTTAACGGCTCCCCTTGTGTTTCGAGTATGTAATACGGCTTGTAATGGAAACATCATGAATCCTAGCAGCGTGAATGCACACGCATGTGGTATTTGCAGGTGTACATGTATGTGATATTTCCACAAGAAAATAACCATCCAACAGGTAATTTAATGTGCCTAATATGACTGGCAGCAGGCGCTATGTTTTTTGCTTTGTCGCCCTAAGTGGGAAGGGTATGCCCAGACGTGGGTCCCGTGCTTCCCATGCCACTGGATTCAAGCTAGCCTGGCTGATGAGGGGTGAAACCCCGAAACCGGTCCCAGGATGCTTGTTTCCGGTCCAGTGAGGACCTGGCTTGGCAGTTCGGTCTGGACTGTTCCCATGAGGAACAGGGTCAAGACTGATTTGCATATGGCTTGGTCAAAACTGGGGTGGCATGGTGAGCAAAAAAACGATGGATTAAACCCAGATCTATGACTGGGGGTGAGTGTTTGACAATGTTCAGCATTCCGTCCATCACTTGTTGTTTTTTGCTATATTTTTGCAAGACATGCTATTATTTACATTTGTGCTGGTTTTGTCAGTTCATCTCTTATATAACATTTGTTGTTGGTCTCATGGGATCTCTCGAGGGGGGGGACCGTTATCATTGTAAGTAATAATTTGGGTCAGTTTATTCCATCTGTCGTCTGTGATCTCTTGGCAATGCCAACAGTATTCATTTTATGTGAAATGATTGCGTAAATCACTTTCTTTCACCACCTCATACTTATTGGTGGCATTAAATATTTGCAGCAGAACACTGGTGGGAGTTGGAATAGCAACTAGGGAGGTGGGAATTACACCAACTGTGCTTTTCATATTCGTCATGTGAAAATCCGATCTGTTAAGCACAGTTTGTGCTAGGTAGATCCAGACATATTCAAGCTGGTTTAGCAGAGGTGTCTATCGGCTTTGTAGGTCAGTCACTTCGGAGCTGGGGCTTAAGGTTCCTCCCGACCCCACTCGAACACGTGGAAATACAGACCACCAATCGCAGTCAGCACAAAGGCACCTCGTTGTATGACCTGTAAAAGAGACAAGTATGATCATTCTTGGAAAAAACATTTATCGGCTGGTACATGTTCCCATTTTTCTTGTCCTGGTTTCATGACTAACAGAATGTTGTCTTTCCCCTTTGCTATGATTTCTGCTGTTTAAGGGGGATGATTTGGGGATTCTACCCACACCTTAGCACTGGGATATTGTCAGTTGAGCCAATGCCTCCCAGAAGGGCTGGGGCAGTCCCCTTTGTGACTACTCCTCCATACACTGGATTAATCACAATTTGAGTAATTCTGTCTCCAGTTTCTAGGATCAAATCAGAGTCTCCACTATTCAACAGAATAACTTTAATTTCTCCTTGATAGTCTGTATCAATCACTCCACCCAAGACCTGAATATCCTCGAGTGCCAGCCCAGATTGAGGAGCAATCGATCCAAAATGCTCTGGGGGAATCTGTATCCAAACTCCTGTTTCAATAAGCATCATATCTATTGGTTTCAATATGTACATGTTCAAATCATGCAAATCAAGACCTGCAGATTCGGGTGTTGCTCGGTACAGAGACAGAGCTCCTGTTTTTGTCTCCCAATACGTAATAGTATTAGTCGTTACATGGGGTTGCATCTGTAATGCTGGGGTTAAAATTCACATTAATGGCATTTCTGCATTTGTCTAATGTTATTTGTAATGCCTCATTCAAATGATCTCTCCAATTTCTCAGCGTACCATCTGCCAACTTGCATAACTGGGATTTCAACAAGCTATTCATTCTCTCAATCAATCCTGCAGCTTGTGGATATTTTGGAAAATGATAACTTAACTTTAAAACAACATCTGTTTTCACTCTGAATCTTAAGTGGAACTCCGTAGTACAACATCAAGTCTTGTGTCTTAATCATATTGAACTGAGTAGCACGTTTACATGGAAACGCGATCAAATAGTCGGACTAGGTATCCACCACTGTGCATACATATTGGCACCCGCAACTATTCAGCAGTGGTCCAATGTAATCAATCTGCCATATCTGCCATGGTAATTTTCCTCTCCCCAGCTGACCGCTGATGGTTTGCGGAACAGATCTCTGTTGAGTATGTTGACAAATAGGACATTGCATGATGATTGTCTAAATCACATCTAGTGGAATGTGCATCCCTCTAATCTCTGCTCATCTGTTAGTGGCCTTCTCTCCCAGGTGTCTGCATTTTTGGTGAGCCCATTTAGCCATCCCCACCGAGTCAGAATCCTGTGTTGCCACTTCTGCCTCCGAGATTTTGGCTTTGTCGTCTGCAAGGGAATTAAACCATAATTCTAGTGAGTTGGTGGGACAGTGAGCGTCTACATGCTATACAGTGACTGTACTTTGCTCTAGCATTTCCCAAATTTCCTGCCACAATTCTTTGACCCACACCTCCTTAGAATGTATTTGCCAGTTGTGTGCATGCCACATAGGAGGCCAGGTTGCTAACCCATTGGCAGTAGACCAAGAATCAGTATAAATGTGACATTTACCAGGTAATTCTGGTTTTACAGCTTGATATACAGCATACAATTTTGCATACGGACTGCTCTTCCCATCTCCATTAGTGGAAAGCAGCTTCTTGGTTACAGGATTATATGACACTGCCTTCCAATGTCTCTTGGCTCCCACATACTTTGCTGAATCACCAGTGAACCATACATGCTTCCTATCCTCATGGGACAAGGACTCAAATAGCTCACCCCACCCCACAGGTGACTCTTTTACCTCTGGCACCTCCTGTAACACCTCTTCATCCTGCACGGGGGCCTGTGCCACCTTTTCATGCAGGGCCACAGTTCCTGCTGGTCCCACCCGGACCCTGTCCGGTATGTACCATTTCCACTTAATAATACTTGCTTCTTGTGCATGTCCTATTTAGTGAGTTTTGGGTGAACTCATCACCCACTGCATTATTGGGATCTTGGGTCTCAGAATCACACTATGCCCTATTGTCACCTGCTTGATATCTACCAGAGCCCAATAACACAACGGTAACTGATTTTCAAATGGAGTGTACCGCTTGCCAGCATCTGGCAACTTCTTAGTCCAAAATCCTAGGAGCACTCCGCCTTCCCTGTTTTTGCCACATACTCCTTTTTGCATATTTTCCCTGGACTGCCACATGCAACTCAATGTCTCCCTTCTGTACTGGCCCAAGACTAAAGAATGTTGAATCGCCTTCTTTGCCAATCGAAACGCACACTGCTGCTGCTCTCCCCATTCAAACTCATGATTCTTTCAAGTCACCTGGTACAAAGGGGCCAAAATCTGACTCCAATGAAGGATATGTCGTCTCCAAAAGCAAACAATCAAATGAATCTCTGAGTTCCCTGCTTATTACGGGGTGTGGCAATTTCCAGCATCTTTTGTCTCACGTGCGGCAACACCTCCCTATGTCCCTGATTCCATTGAATTCCTAGAAACTTCATTGTGAGAGGGTCCTTGAATCTTGTCTGGATTTATCATCCACCCTTTGCTTTGCAAATGTTCCAAACCATGTCCAACTGAGTCTGCACCTGTTCTTGTGTTTCTCCCTGAATCATCACATCATCAATATGAGACAGCTGCACCCTTGGAATGACAGGTACTTCATCCAGGTGTTATGTCACCCGCCGATGAGAGATGGTGAAGTCTGTGTAAATACCCCATAGGCAATTTAAAAAAATTTAATTTCCTCCCCAGCCACGAGAAACTGAATTGCTCTTGGTTCTCAGGGGCCAATGGTATAGTGAAGAAGCATTGGCAATATCAATTGTCGCATTCCCGGTCCCTTTGTGTTTTTGTATTCTTTCAATCAAAGTGATGATGTCGGGGACCACATTAGTCAAGGGGTGTGTGTATTTATTGAAGTCTCAGTAATCGACTGTCATTCTCCAGCTCCCATCAGGTTTGTGCAAGGGCCACACAGGATTATTCCACGCAGTGGTGACCTGGGCCACCACGCCGGCCTCTACCAAATCTTGTAGGGTCTTACTTATCTCCTCATGCCCTCCAGGTATTTGGTACTGCTTTAAATGAACCACCTTGGTGGCTGGGGGCACCTTCACTGGAGGTATGTTCAGGTGGCCCACCCTTACTGCTGCCGCTGAGATGTATCTCTTTGATCCGAATTGATAAAACCCATCCTCCAAGTATAAAGTCATTCCCTTCAGTATATCAATTCCCAGAATATATTAAAAGTGGGGCACTATCAAGACATTGTATTCTCTTTTTGGTGAGCTCCCTATTTTCATCTGAACCTTGGTTTGCACAGCAGGGGTTTTCTTTCCACTCAATCCTGTGATGGAGTAGTGCTGACCTGTGAACTTTTTTCGATTTCCATATATCAAAGAGGCCTCCGCTCCATTGTCCACGAGGGCCCAGACGTTCTGGACATTTCTATTTTTCCAATACATTTCTAAATCAACATGGGGCCTATTATCCTTATGAGCCCATTCCTTTACTGGAGTTTGGCCTATTTCCTATTCTGATTTAAACCTGTTGACTTTTGCGTAGGTCAAATCCGGATATATGCATTCATACCTGAAAGGGGATTTCTCTCCTTCCCTGTTCTCCTCAATCAACCAATCAATATTCAAATCCTCCTCCTCCTCCTTCCCCTCGAGGAAACATTTTTCTCCCTTTCTTTTTCTTCCTCCAGCATCTCTGACCTGCCATGACCCACCCATTAGTTATCCTGCTTATTCACTTTCCTGCTCCCCTCCTTTCTCTCCAACCCTCCCTTGGGATACATCTCCCACATACTCTTGGTATCTATCCCATCTATCTGTTCTTTTTGGACACCATCCTTCAACAATGCCATTAACATAGCTCTCCTAGATACTCTATTATCATCTGTGTGCCCTTCAGACCGAGAGGCTCCCTCAGGTTTTATCCATTCTCCCAGCTCTCCCAAATCACGGACAGCTTCCAGTACATCCTTTAAGGGATTATCTGTCTGACTGTCTGATTGATTGATTGATTAATAGGGTCATTTTCACATGTTTGCAATCTGGGGGAGCTAAACAAATGATTTTCTTTCGCACTGATACTATTAATGGTCCATCCAACAGATGGTGAGCATTACCCAGGAAAATGGCAGTTTTCATACCCTCTTCCTTGATGCTCTGCATAGCATCTCAATGTCTCCCATTCATCAGGATTCCAGTCTAGTCCTGCTTTAGCAATGGCTAAATAAACCTTTTTTTGTTAACTCTTCCTCACTGTCTCTTGCATTTATATTGAGCTATGCCGACCGTGGCCCAGTCAGCCATGGTCTGGTATTAACTTTATCATGTAGCAATTTATTCTGACATGATAACATTGTGGAAGTATTTTTGACTTCCACCAACTGCTTTTTTAACTGTCCACGTTCCTGTTCTAACTAAACACATTTCTCATGCATTTTCCGATAAGCCCATAAAATAATCCAGCGTCTCCGACCTAAAATTGTTAATTCTTTTCCTTTTTCTATTGGCACTTTCTGCTAACAAGCTAGTACGTTTGCTGGCTCAGCTTCTGCTAAACAAGCATCCCAATTCTCACTCAAACCAGCACCGTAAGCCCACTCGTTTGCAAGTACATCATAAGGAACTTTTTCCCAACCCAGCATTTCACTTGGCATCTGAGAAACTGCCTTTGTCTTTTTGCCCAACATTTTTCACTTTTTAATCTTTGCTTCACATCCTGCAAGTGACGCCAATTTGTATTGCTTTTGCTCAAACTAAGAGGACACAATCCCAAAAGAAAGCAGTACTCTTAGTCTAAATAATTAATTTATTAAGGCACTTCCCAGATGTCACATAAAAGCACACAAATATATGTAAATGAGCATATATTTAAAGTGAAGTAAAACGTGTGTATATACAAGAATAATCACAGCGTTAAGCGCTCACAGAAAAAAATGTGCAATGCATCAACAGCATTAATATGTATAAGCTAAATAATTAAAAGTTAAAATGCATCACCAATGTGGTAGGCTTCATCAGCGTTATCATCCTCACCAGCACCAGGCCAGGGAACCCTTGAACAGCCAAGGCAGGAGACCAAATTGGGATCACAAATTCAATCCTGGGGAGCCCATCCGCTCCAAGGTTGAGTTCCTGTCTCAGTGCCAAGTTTCCCTGTCTTTTATACCTTAAACAAGCTAGGAGAGCATTCAAGAACACCCTCCCCTTGGTTATGAAATCAAACAGTGGCTGTGCTTCGTCTGCATCGAAAACACACAAAAGAACTGGCCATTGCACATTCCTGAGGCAGAGCCGTACCTTTCTCTGATGAAACGATTCTCAACCTTGTGCACTTGTATCTCGTCCACAACCCCCATAATATGTTCCAGCACGGTATGACCCTGTGCTGGTGAGAAGAGCAAAAATACATTCGGTGTGGAAAACAAGTTTTGTGTGGAAAAACCCTGCACTGCTGTGACGGCAACTGAAGCAGGGCACAAAATGGATTCAATGGTCAAGATGGAATTGGTGGTTAAACACACATAGCATTACAAATGGCGAAGAGTGGAGTAGAGTGTTGTAGAGTGGACTGGCACGAAAGTGTTGTGTATTGGAGTGGCTTAGTGTGGAATCTTGTAGAGTGAAATACACAGTTGTGGCATAGAGTAAAGTGGACTGGTGTAGAGTGCACTGTGTAGAGTGCTGCAGAGAATAGAGGTGTAGCCTGCTGCAGAGTACAGTGGGATAGAGTGCAGTGGCATTGAATGCAGCACCGTAGAAAGCAGTGGTGGCAGTGGTGGCTATTAGAGTGCAGTGGTGCAATGTGGAGTGATGCAGTGTGGAGTGCGTGGAAGGGCGCAGAGTAGAGTGGCGCAGAGTGATGCAGAATAGAGTGGCACAGCGTGATGGAGAGTGGAGTGGCGTAGAGGTGAGTGATGCATAGGGCAGTGGCGCAGAATAGAGTGCCATAGAATCCAGTGGCGTAGAGTGCAGAGTAGATTTGAGTGGCACAGAGTGCAGTGGCGTAGAGTGGTGCAGAGTAGAGTAACAGGGTGGTGCAGAGTAGAATGTAGTGCCTTAGAGTGCAGTGGCATAGACTGCATTGGCGTAGAGTGAATTAGTGCAAAGAATAGTGGTTGAGTTCATTGGTGGAGTGTAGTGCTGCGAAGTAGGGTGTCAGAGTGCAGTGGTGTAGAGTAGAATGGCATAGAGTGCATTGACAGAGCGCAGTTGCGTATACTGCAGTTGTGTAGAGTGCACTGGCACAGAGTGCACTGGTTAAGAGTAGAGTGGCGTAGAGTGCAGTGGTTAAGAGTAGAGTGGCGCAGTGTGCAGGGGTGTAAAGTAGATTGTGTCCGAGTAGAGTGAAATGTCGTAGAATGGAGTGGTGCAGGGTAGAGTGCAGTTGCGTACAGTAGCATAGAGTGTAATAGCGTAGAGTACAGTGGTGTAGAGTGCAGTGGCATAAAGTGCACTGGTGCAGAGTAGATTAGAGTGGTGTACAGTGGATTGCCATAGAGTGCAGGGGCATAGAGTTGAGTGTTACAGAGTAAAGTGCACAGATGTTGAGTGCATTGGCATAGAGTGTAGTGTTACAGAGTGGTGTAGAGTACAATGGCATAGAGTGGAGTTGTGTAGAGTAGACTGAAGTGGAGTGGCGAAGAGTGGAGTGGCAAAGAGTGCATTGGCATAGAGTAGAGTGGTACAGGAAAGAATAGAGAGGCGTAGCGTGAAGTGGCGAAGAGTGCAGTGGCATGGAGTTTTGCAGACTGCAGCGGCGTAGAGGAGTGCAGTGGTGTTGAGTGGTGCAGAGTGGAGTGGAATGGCGTACAGTGGAGTATTCATGGGTGTGGTAACACACTGCCATTACAGAAAACACATTTTCAATTAAAATGACCATTACATTTGCACATATAGTTTTACTAAAAAAAAATATGTAGTGCACAGATGAAAATGTGTGGAAATTGAATCACCTAGTTTAATGATTTATTTTGATCATATTAAAGTAATTGTTCAAAACACACTTCTGAAGTAACAAACTTCATTTGTGCGTTCATAATTGTGATATATTTTCAAATACTTATACTGTTCATTTAAATGGCGCTGTGTGCTAGAAAAAAAAAACGATTTCCACTGCTCACTATACAATAAGATTGTCACATAAATCCTCTCACTTTAAAGTTAGAGAAAGAAAATTAAACACGCTCCCTGACATTTGACCTCTGTCTCTGAATGCACAGCAAATGTGACAAGATAAAAATTTAAAGGCCGGGTAACAGAAACTAAGCTCATGGGAGTATCCAGAAAACACGGTTTAGGCAACAGGAGGGCAAACTAAACGTGGAGAGCCTTAAACAAATAAAGCCAGGAAATGGAAAGCCAGAATTGAGAGCTGCAAACCACAAAGCCAATGGTAATCACCAAGCGGCATGCATTCCTAGGTCAACTTTCTGAAATTCCCCAAGATGTCTTTAGCAAACCAGACAGATACGTTGTCTGCTAGGCTGCGACCTAAAAATGACACAAGCTTTCCCGCCCACTTCAAAACTTGCCTCAGGGCCACCAGTATGCTGGTTCAGCCTTATTTGTCTTCAATTTGCTCCCTGGATCGCCCAAGCCTGGTAAACACCCTCAGCGGCACCATGATTCATCTTCCTAGAATAATCAAATGAGGAATTCTGGGATAGTTTATTATTTCTAATCTAAGATGGCCACCACTTCACTGATGTCTATGGAGGCTTCCCAATCTAACATGGGAACCGCGGTTGTATTGGGGTAATTTCCTGTTCTAGGCCTATATAATGAAGATCTGTCCACTCCTTGCATTGCAATGCTTCCGGACTCCCTTTTATAGTGTTCTTGCACTCCTGTCTGTCTCCTGGATTTTCCAGGGATTGTTCTCTCCTTCCTTTTCCTCTTTTGTTTCCTTCAGTCTCTGTCATGAACTCCAAGGCTATACTGTGGCCGAGGACAAGTCATCCTGAAGGATTTTTGCCCATGGTCTTTTTCCTCCATTTTTGGGGCTTTTTTCAGAAGACAATTTTTGCTTTAGCACTGTCAAATGTTAGCAGCATTGCGGCTATTGGAAGGTGTTGTCTATATCTCTGACAAAAACTGCATAGACCCGGATCTCTGTCCCAAACCACGGCCAAAGACTCTCCATCAGGCGCCGGCAATGTAACAATTACTGCCCCAAAGACGAATGTAGATGAGATAGAAAAGAAGGCCATTATCAATTATGAGTGAATGGCATAGGGATCCAGTGTATTGCAATAACGCAACTGAGATTTACAATTTAGTGATGCCATCTAGGTCCAGATCCCAAAATATATGGGGACCATATCAGCCATACTTAACTCAACGCTACACATGAGTGCTTGATAGGCGAAATATCAGGTCATGAATAACTGGTGGATTTGGCTGATGGAACAGGCACTTGACCAAAATATCGTATATGATAACATAACTGTATGCCCTGTTGACTGAATGTGCACATGTATGGCCCAGACTTTCCTTTCAGACTTACTTCTGCTTTTAATCACAAATCATTCATTGTAATGCAACATACTGATTGTGCTGCAATGCAAAAATTGTCTACAATGTGACTGTCACTAGTTGTGATGTTGATATTGAAAAACTGCAAAATAAAAACTATAAAAAAACACCTTTGCCTTATAACAGATGTAATTATTACAGTTTTTATGGTCTTTAAAAAAGAACACAGACTGCAAGTTGTACGTTACCATGAGATGCTGTCTTGAATGCACTTGGCCCATACTTGCTCGTTATAAATCAGATACCAAATAAACCCACAACAGTAAGAAAGAGCTCTTTGGTTTTGGTGAGAGGTCATTTATTTTGTGCAAAATTAGAAAATGTTACTTACCCTGTAATCATGTGCTCGTAGTGTGTAGTGCTGTAAATTCACATGCGCTACATACTCCTGCCATTATTGCTATCTTTAATATATTGAACACATAGTACATGCAATGAGGGGATTGAATGTTGCCTAAAAGAACAATCAACCCAGCTGTCTACACGGTTCCTGAGGTTCCTAAAGGCTGCCGCAAAGGAACTGAACTCAGTAATATTTGGAATTAGACATCCCAGTAAACTCCTTATCCCCCAAATAGCATTGTTTTGCATAGCCTAACCTTTAAAGCACTTTGCAACCCTTCAGCGTGTAACCCTTCAGATCTTGGGCTATTTGAATTTGCATCAGCCTTTGGGTTTTCATGCTTCAGTCAAAGCCTTCGGATATGCTCTCAAAGAGGTTTACATATGTTATGCACTGATAAAAAAAAAGCTGAAGTAAATATGTCTGGAGCTCTACTGGGTGGCAATCATCGCTAAGCTCAGCATCTGAAGAACTTTCATACTGAGATCTGCTGGGAGCCCCCTAAAGAAGTTAACACATTTTGTTTAGCCCAGCACTTGATGTACTTTACATCCTTGAAGAGGTTTCTCTTAGATTTTGGGGCAGTAGCAGCCACTGGGCACAAGCTATTGATAAGGCATTTTAGATAGTCTTTGAAAGGGATTGCTTATACTACAAATGACGCACAAGTAAGGACTAGAATTCTGTTGAGTTGCTCCAGGTAACCACTTTTGCGCAGTTCAGCACTTAATCGCACTTTATGTCCTTTAAAGTCACCTTTCCTTGTCCTGATGTCTTTTAACGGGATAAAAGCTGCCTGGCCGACCTTTTAAGTGCTTTTAAGCTGCATTCAAAGAGGTTTGCAAATGATGCACTACATTGAATCAAAAGCCTGCTGAGCTTCTCCGTGTAGTAACGTTTGCACAGCACAGCTCTGCCCCTAAAGCATTTCCCTCCTACAGCACCACGTTATTTGATTAGTTAGCTGAAGATGTAATATATCAAGGGTAAGTCTTTGATTAGAGAGGATGTGTTGTGCTGGGCACAGTCTCCAAAAGATCATATTAAATATTTTCTACCTGTTTATAAATTATTATGTTGGTTCTGGCTGCTGTGCCCTTTAGTGTCCCCGCTGCATAACATAACGATGCAGATTGTAACCAGGGTTTTAAATTCACATGTTAGACAAAGGAACCTGTTCAATTAACCTCACCATAAATTTGCATGTTATAGAGACAGTTTATGTATTTTATAAAACTCTGGCGCGTATTGTAATGATTTTAAATTAGTGTACAACTAATTAATTAATTTGTAATGTCTTGCCATCTAATTTTAGACTTGGATGTTTCTATGTTGTTTTTCTTCAAAGAAGGTTTTTCAAGTCATGGAGTGGGATGTGACTCTTCCCTTAGTTGACAGTGCACATGGGCACAGACTTCATGTCACATTGTTTTTCACACAGAGATTGATACTTGTACGGAATGGTGACTAAACACAGTTTGGTACATGCATATTGTGAAAAAAGTTAGTTAATAAAGGAAAAGTGTTTGTAATCAGAGCCACAAGCATCCGGAGAGGAGGGTGGGCACATGTGAACCTACAGTACTACACCCTATCAACAGATGCTTACAGGGAATGTAACATTTTCTGTTTAAGGCATGTGTTTGCTGTAGATACACATGCTCTAAATAAAATTTAAAGAAGTATACCTCTACAAGCGGTGGCTAGTATGTGGATGATGCAAATGTCTGAAATAGTGCTCTGAGAAACGCTTTGCCGCTATTGCCTAGTGTCTAGCTAAGATAGCCACACAATAGAATGACCGTGAGTTTTAGGGAGCCCAGAAGCTTGGGGATGCAACAATGGTCATATCTTTTCCGCTTTGCAGTCTTGTGTGGTAGGCCTGCAGGACTCTCGTTAGATGTCCATGTATTCTTGTGCACGATGTAGGTAGCTGAACTTTAAAACCTCAGGTGCTAAATCACTAGGCTGAGCTGTTTGGGGTCTAGATGTCTGATTTGGCCTTCACTCCTGGTGAGAAGGTCCGGCCTGTGAAAAAAGACGCATAAGGAACCACCACCCACTGAAGGATAGCCTCTACAGTGGCCTCCTTGCCCACTGAGACAGGGCTCAGTGGGACGAGATGCAAGAGCAAGTCGGGCATCTCCCAGGCCAATTTTAAAAGATGGGGGATTTGGTAGTCAAAGAGAGGAAAACTATCAGTGCTCACAAAGGCTTGTCTCTGCATCTTCTGATGTGCCCACCTTCTCTCTCGTCGATATTGGAGGGACTTCGATCGGAAGCTACGGCAGGCCTCCTACACAGTCCTGTCATGGTCAGGGGACAGACTATGGTTACAAACCTTGTAGCGGTCGCACTGCAGGTATTTGGCATGGCACTGAGAACAGTTTTGGAAAGGTTTCTGTTCCGTCACCTTCAGTGCATTCTGCATGAAGAAATTATCAGAGGCAAGGAGAGCGCTGCCCTGAATAGGTCCAGTGGCCTGAATGGTTGAGCGGAAAGTTGCTCTCTGGAGGTTGTCACAGAGAAGAATGCAGACGGCAAAGGCATTTTCCTAGTATCAAATTTAAATTTCACCATCTGGACCGAACAAAAGTGTAAAGAATGCGCTGCAACTTTGGACCCCAGCAGTAAACGTCCAAAATCGAAATAATCTAACATGGAGTCCATGTCCATACGCATTGCCCACTAAGGCAGGACTCACACTGCACCTTGAAAAACGTAGTTCAAAGAAAAACAACTTGCAAATGTTCGAGCCCGACACTAGATGGCAGGAGTATGCAGGCATGTGCTACTACAGCAACACATGCTACAAATACATGGTTTTTGCGTACACCAGACTGCACATAATAAAGATATGCAAGTTTTACACAGCTGGTTTTATATAATTTTAGCTGCGTTACTCCAGATGATTGCTGTCACCACACTGTTAGCACCATAATGCTCCTTTCAAGATGTGGGCATTGTCCACTGAGGGAAGAAGTGAAAGCAGTGTTCAGTTAAACAGGTTTATTTATAACAGACTTTCAGCCAGTACAGTACAAAACTTACAGTAGTATACCTTTGTTACACAAATAATTACTTTACAATATATTACACATACAAAAAGCTCTGCAGCAAGTTTTAAAAGCGGGTCTAACTCTCACCAAAAGAGGAAAAACTGGAGAAGACTGTTTTGGAGAGGCCAACAATTCCATTTACAACAGAAATAAAAGAAAAACTATCAGCAAGAGTCCAGGAGTTAAGAAGAGGGGACAGGGCGCGAAATGTTGTATATTGCACATTCTTCTTCTTCTTCATACAACGGATAAACAAATAATATATACACGCACACATGAGAACCCTGGACCACACAATGTAGCTCCATTGCAACAACAACAAAAAGGAGAGGGAGAGGAGGATACCAAATTCTCTAAAATATAGCAAAGGTTAGATTTATGCCATAACTACTTCCACTACACTTCGGTAATGTTGGTTTCTCTGGCTCAGGGCAAATATACGCAAGTGATTTTACAGTCTAAAAACCCACAATGTTCCATACCAGGTCTTATGTTATCACTTTGAAGAAATCTGAAATCCAAACTGGCCAGAACAATTGGACAGATTGGGTCCGACTGCGCCAAAAAAACATTTCAACTCACACCCTCCATGGAGGAAGTAGGACAAAGATGACTGCGATAACTGACTGAACGAAACCATGAGATTAGGCCTAGACGCTCCTCTCACAAAACATCTATGGAGTATGCAGGTCCAGGGTTATTTGGGACTGGTGGAACCCATTATCCTGTACCTCAGCCTTCATCTGCTGGATTTACCACCGCACAATAACTGCTTTGGCTCCAAACTTGTTACAGTTCATCAAAATGTGAGTACTGTATATGAGGACAAGTTACTTCACACAACTAAACCTTCACCTGACTTGTGAGTGGCTGTTGAGGATGTGTTAGTCTCAGTGATCCGTCTCATTGTTTACTGGAATCTGACTTTTCATTGCCTCTCTTCCCTTTGAGGTCCATGTTCTTCACATATGGTACCCCAGAATGATTAACAATATCCTAGAAAATACTTGTCTTTGCATGGTTGCGGTGTCTCACGCATGCAGCTTGTCAGTTGTTTTTCATTTTAAATTGCCCACAATCTTGCTTCCCATGATCTTCAAATAATCCTTTTTTGGCCTATCTGCTCTACTTTCATGGGAACAAAGACTAAAAAAATCAATTTGGGTGTGTGCAGATTATATCTATTATTGCCTCTGCCTTAACCCATGGGAAAATTCCATCATGTCCCATTTTATACTCTGAAACCCTGCGTCAGCACTGTATAACTGCAAAGTCTATAACATAGCACTGATGATGACATTATGCAGAGCCCTTCACAATCAACAATACTTAAAACAATTTAGAGGACAACCGTACAGACCATGTCCATCTCGCTGAATGTTCCTGAAACTTGAAATTAAGGTACCATGCTTAATGATCTGGAGGGCATAAGAGAACAGTGGAAAGAACATTAAAACAATTCGTGCTTCTGTACATAAGTTTTTGTAAGACTGGAGATTTTCTTCATCACTGCTTTTTGGAGATGTGGCTGTCTCAGCAACGCGATTCTCCGACTCTCCCTATGAAAATGGGGAGTCTGAAGAAAGAAAGGAGAATAGACAGTGGAAGATGACGTGGAAAAGGGGATTTGGAGAAGGGGAAAGATGCATAGTATTTGAAGCTCCAGACAGCAGACGATTATAGAGAACTAAATGACACGGACCTAACAAGAACATAAAACTAAATAAAAGGAATGGGCACATAGCGTTTGAACATTACAAACACTCACAAAATTCTCCATCTTTCGTGTAAGATTCCAGGAAACAAAAAAAAATGCTAATTAATAAATGCACACCTGTTTCCAAACAGCCATTATATATATAAAGGCAGAGGCAATCAGGAAGCTTCGATTGATTTTAAAACCGAGTGCAATATAAGCAGGGGTGTCAATAGTTTAGTGTCCGCATACAATTAGGGCTTTCTCATTTCTAGGACAGAAAAAGGAACCACTGATAAAGGACTGTTAAAGGCAACTGTTTCATGCAGCATTAATACAAGAGGTCTTCATTACTGATAACAACTATTAACTGTGAAAATTAACAAGTTTCAGAAAGAGGTACCGGCCTTGCCGTCTGCTAGAGGTGCCTGCTGAAGGGGTCAGAGCCGAAAAAGAGGGCTTGATTTCCTTTTTCTAATATGCAAGTACCAGAATACCCAATAGAATATGCTATGTCTGCACCTGTTGGTTCTGCAAGGACCAATGTGGTCGATAAAGATGTGAACATTTTTGTCTTTGGAAGGAGTCGACATCATAGCACTTAAATTGCGTCCCGTTGAAACCATGTACATAGGAAGGGATCTCTACTCAGCAGTGGCTTTGATAAAGTGAACTAGCCAGGCAAATACACATTGTTTTCATCTAAAGCATGCCAAAGAGTATCACAGCAACCCCGGACAATGGAAATGTATTAAGTGGTAGGGTACATCACAACCCTCTTTGAAACCTTCCCCAAAAGCTCGACTTTGTCTATATTGCAGCCTGGATTCTTTAAAAATCCTGCGGTGTTGTGGGATACTAGCATCTGAAAACCTGTTGTAGACTCACATTGCAACAGGGATCTTGAAAATACTCTCCTAGGATATCTTGCAATACATCGCTTGCATGGCAACTTTCTTCACTGTTCTTAGTGTGGATTATATTTGGTGGGCTATTAATAACAAGACACTCACCAAAATAGGAACAAAGAAAGGTCTACTATTGAATAGCTTGCTTAACTTTCAAATGCTTCATGAAATGGATGATTTAACAAGGGAGGAAAGACGGGGTTTCGTGCTAGGACTAGAATCAAGCTACATACGTTGTGCTGTAATCTCTGCAGCCTCTTAAAATGTCGATTTCTTTGTGACTCTTTACAACATGTGTCAGTTTCCAGAGCTCTCAGAAAATCCATCAACTTACGAAATGTTGTTCCACTCATGAAATGTTTAGAAGAAAACCATAGGTTTCTCAGACAAAAAGTGCATTTATCTAACATTGCTCTCCTATTTGAGACCTGATCCCGATACCCGGGAATCGCATACTCACACACGCACAGACTCATTCACTGAACAGATATGTGAAAAGTAGTAAACACGGCAACCTGTGAGGTGTTCTCGTTTTAGTACAAAAAGAAGTGCCTTTGGTTTAAATCAAGCACTGATGCTCACCTTGCTGCATTGCTTGAGCCTTCAATCATTCTTCCCCGCCCCATAATCACATCCTACTTTCCATCACATTGTTGTTGAACATTCATTTAATCTGTTAAGTACATTTGTCCAGCAGGTGAGTTCATCCCAAGAGAGTCTGATTGTGGGGTCAGCTATGCATGATGGGCAGGATGGATGAAAAGCTGGACTTGAACACGGTCAGCCACTTGAATCACAGACCTTGATGTGTACCCAAGGAACCTTTGGAGGCAGGGGTCTATATTAGATCAAGTCAGCCCCGCAACCAAAAGTGAGACAGATCAAAAACAAATAATTGGCACCTCATCCAGGCTTCAAAGGGAAACACTTGAATGTGGGGCATTGAGGCATTTGAGGGAAAAAGGGTCCTACGGGATAAGTGAAAAAGAAGGCTTGCATGCAGTGGAAGAGGTGCCTTGCGGGGAAGAGGGAGGACCAGCCACACACACAGGAGAGAGACAGACCTCACAGGAGAGAGAAGCTTAAAAGATGGTGAATTGCTGCGCTGGGATGAGAGAAGCATCTCCTGGAATGGGAGATGTGTCAGTGTGGGAGGCTCATGGGAAATAGTGGAACTCACAGAGGAGGAGAGGGTTCTCATGGGGTACTGAGGCCTCAAAAACGATAGTGAAGGAAATTGACTTCAGTAGAAAGACAGTGACCCCATGGTGAAAAAAAGATTCATACTGGAGTAAGGTAGCCTCCTCGTAGAGGCAATATGCAAGAGATGAGGGAGACCTCATAAAGCAAAAGAGGTCACGCAGGAGATGAATAAGAATACACAGAGAAGGTCTACTGGAGAGAATAACGCTCTAAAGAGGAAGGGAGAGGCCTCAGAGGGAAAGACAGTAACTGAAGGGGAAGAATGAAGTCTCAGAGGGGAACAAGGAAAGGGAACCTCAGATGTAAAGGGTCCCTCAGAGATCAGGCTCATTATAAAAGAATGAAGAGGGTGAATCGTACAGGACGGGAATTAAGTAAAAAGCCTTGCAGTAAAGGGTGAGAGGGTAAGGAGTGATACCAAGCATTGGAGGTAACAGGAGAATCAGGTCGAGGAGTGAGATCTCTCTGGAAAGGGAGAGAGCCAGATAGGAATGAGTTTAAAAAGAGGCTGTGTTAAGGAATATCCGGTGCTATAATGAAGAGTGAGGACAGACTTCACCCCTTCTGGTGTATGGAAGATGGCAAGAGGCATACATTCAGGAAGGGGTGTAGATGGGTAAAGGGCACCTGGACTACAAGGAAATGGGAATGGGAGTTGTCATCACAGTTCGGTGTTTTCGAATGGCAGGTGAGCAAAGCTCGAGAAGTCACTGACGCTGCATTATCACTGCCTACCTTTTAGAAACACTACACTTTTGAAGAAGCTCTCCTCCAACCCAAACCTTCAGTTAGGCACCAATTCTCAGAACTTTCACAGAAGCATTGCAACTACTTCTGTAGTATGTTTGTTTACCGTGTGCTTGAGGTCCATTAGGTTCAACGAAATGTAGTCCTTAAAAATGATTCACAGAGCAGGAGCTCTTTGGAGGCATATAAAACACAAGGGTTTGTAGGTGTTTCATGTTAATAAATAACTAAGAACAAAGCACAAAATAGATTAAAAAAAGAAGATCGTCCGTAGCAGTTTCAACAATTTTTAAATATCTCCGGTTTATAAAAAAAGGCCATTGTTTAAAGAGCTTCTTCCTGGGTGGCGTTTTTTGCAGATTTACTTCAAAATGATTAGTTTTTTTTCTAGCCAAAGTCAGTGCAAGGGGTATAAAACAGCCCAATTTTAACCCCGGGCCAAGTGGAGGAGATCTGGCTCTCAGCCAGCTGCTGTTACACTTTGTGCTCGCCCCGGACTATGTGGGAAGAGAATTCGTACCGGTCCTGGCTATGGTAGCCACATATGTTGCACTCAAAAGGGTCCCTGAAGCCGTGGCAGCCCATATGGATGGTGAACATGACATGGTCCAGGAAAAGGACTCGACAGTGCTCACACTGGAAAGCCCGTACTGGGTCCCCATCCTCTGTCACCACTCGTAGAGTCTCTTTGGCTGAGCTGGGCGTGGTCCGGGCAGCCGGTGGGTCCTCTTTGGTGTAGGCCGGGCTCTGCCGGCTGCTGCTGCAATTGCCCCCAGAGGGGTGCAGATGTCGCTCCTCGTGGTTACTTTCTGTATCTGTGGAATCCTGGCAACCATTGCTTGGGGACAGACCATGCTCACGGCCCCTGTACAAGAGCTGTGAACCATCTGGCATGTCCTCATGACCCTCTGCTGCCTCTCTGTTGCCTGGCATCTCCACCCGACCAGACATGGGCTGCATCTGCGTGTAAACTGAGCTGATGACTGGCGTGAGCTCGGAGATGCAGTTTGCTTGTGGAAGTCTTAGTGGACGCAGATGGTCAGTGCCCATGTAGGTCAACGTGCCTCCAAAGTTGGGCTCCAGTGGGTGGTGTGCCACCATCTCCACATCCTTCTCAAAGCTGGAGTTCACATCAAAGGGAAGTTCGGAAATGCTGAGACGCATCTGCTTCTCTCCTGAAAATGTACAAAAAGGGAGAAGGGTCAGCAAGCAGAAAAGACCAGGCAACTTAGGGCAAGGAGTCTCCTATCGAACCTTGACACTACCTCATCTGCACTAGGAGAGAACCAAAGACTGCATACACAAGCAGGGACAGGAGATGCTACCGATGGAGAGGAAGAAGGGATCAGCAATCATACCTATGCAGCACGCAACAAGGAGTTAGTTTAGGAACTCCACAGTGAGGGACCAACAACTTTAACCGGGAAAAGTTGCTGCTGTGAGACAGGAAAAAGGTGAAAGTGAGCAGGGTGAAGAGGTCAATAAGACACTGCTGGGGAGGGAGGGTGGAGAGTTGGGTGGGCAGCTAAGAACTACTGCTAGGCATGGGCAAATGGAAAATTCAGCAATAAAAAACGGGAGAGGAAAATAAGAACAAAGAGCAGAAACCACAAAGGATAGAAGAAATGACTTGAAAATTGAGAGCAAGAACTGCATGAGGGGGGAAACTGGAAGCCCAGAAGTAACAAAAGAGAGGAATAGATTGGGATAAGCAGGAAGGAAGAAAACTGCAACTAATAAAAAAAATGAATACAAGCACAGATGATGAGGGAATGGGAATGAAAGGGAGAGGCGAAAATGAGAAGACACAGACTGTAAAATGCTGAAGACTAGGATTTGGACAGTACAAGGTGGAATGCTGGCAATACAATGCTAGAAACCAGGAAGGAAATATCTGAAAGACACATACGAGATTATTGTAAAAAGCAGACAATTGGAAAAACAGGTACAGCAAGATGGGATTACATAATCAGAGGTGCTAGGAAGAGCTCTTGTTAGCTGGGTAAAAAGGTTGGTGCTGGAAAAGAACACAGAACCTGCCCTTTCATACGGCTACCAGGTGAAGCCAATTGCGGGTTGGGGATGGGTCTCCAAAGAGGTCTGTTCTACAAAGGATACTGGCAATCAGGACTCTAGCAGTACCACCATATTAAGCCTTGAACTGGGGTTCTGCACAACACCGCCCAAAAACGTGTACATTCACAGAAATCTGCAAACACTTACACTTTTTCACTATTTAGGGATACATACAATAAGGAGGGGTGTGGCCAGGTTGTTATGCTGCTGGCTATGGAACCAGTGGAGCAGAGATCTAATTCCACCTTCCTAACATTAACGAACTATGTAGATCTAACCAAAAAAAACAACAACCCCCCTGGGCCTAAGTATCTGCTAAAAAACTGGCAGCATGTACACCCAGGCTACTGGTTAACATTAAGCACCACAGAAAAAGTGGGCATCTTAACATATATTTATGGACCCTTTCCTCCGAAGACTGTACCAACATTTTACCAATTTGCTGCTTGCCTTAATTAACCCCATTTTTGGTCTATGATTGCCCACTAAGTCCGAGCTACCAAATTACATGCTTGCATCTGAATAAAAACGATATTGAAATCCAGTGAATATCTGAACCCCCATGTGAGGGAATTCGTCTGGTAAGGTAATCTGAAATGTACCGAAAGGGAAAGATAAGGATGGATGGAAGAAGAAATAGAACAGGCTCTGTGAGACCCGCGGAATGTGGCGTCAAGAACCAAAGCCTCCCCAGGGGGCAGTTACATGGTAGCACAGTAAGGGCTTGTGATCGGTGGTGACATTTATAACATATTCAAAACCAGCTTGGACCAAACTCCAAGCTTTTGTGTTTATAGGACATCAACCTACAACCTCTACATAAATAGCAGCTGGGATTCTTATAGATATTAAATATTGTGCTTTAAATTATTTACAAATGTTTTTTGAAATATCTGATTACCACTAGATAGAAATGTTATGATTTTAGGGATTTTCATAACACTTTATACAATTGTCCTTTTATAAAGTCTTCTGACTGGTAATGTAATTAAGGCTCAAGATTAGTATGAGGGTTTATTTACTTTTCAGATATTTTGACTTATTCTTAATTGCAGTTATATTTCCTTTATGTACGTTTTTGTTATTTTTATACTTTAGGATTATATGTACTTTATTTAGATTTGATGATAAGTAGAGGCGGGATATGACTGGAATAGTACATGCATTGACATTACTTTTTTATAATTTGAGGCACATGGAGAAAATGTGATTTGCCAAAAAGGGTTTGATTATCCAGTCAGTGCCACTGCCGGAATAAAAAAACATGTCCCCAAATATTTAAGTCACAATTTAGCCACTACACCAAGTCTCTTCCTTATCAGCAATACCGGAGAATTACTTTCTGCATTGCATGAAAAGAACAACTTGAGAACAAACCCAGCCTTCTGGATAGAAACAGATGTGCTGATAAATGACGCACAGTTTGTGCATTGCACAGAAGCCTGAAAATCCTGGTTACAAATGCTTAATTCCGCACCTTTTTCCATTTAAAATACTTTATAGATGTCCAAACTTAACAAATAATTATTGTATTGCCAACTACAGTGGGTGGAGACAGCAGAGTATCTCTGAGGAATAACACCCGTTTCCCACCACTTTAGGACACGTACAAAGGGATTTCTTAGATAGGAAACATTTATAAAAAACGGTCTATGAGTGCTAACTCAGTGCCCTCACCCCACATGCAGATGAAATTCTGCTTTTAAAAAGAACCGTCTATACATTCTCCATGGCACCGCGTGGCTTTCCAGTCACTAAGCAAGGTGGGATACAGAAAATATACCCCCTAATGAAATACTGTTTGTCAGGGTAGAGGGGCAGTACACCATCATCACATTCTGTCATCAGCAACTCAAAATCACACAAAAAATCATGTGCCTGCACCAACCATATGGCTTTGCATCATGGGAACACTATGTGAAAATTCATGCAGTGGTTCAAGAGTGCAGGCTTTAATAAGCAGGGAAAGAAAAATGGAACAGGTTAGAGGAAGACTCGAACGAATGAATAGACTGGCATTATACATAAATAAGCTGATACACGCCAACAACTACCCTGCGCTGCCAGAGGCTTAGCTTACTCGAGCGCTCCTTGCTGTCACGTGGCTTTTCCATCACCAGGGAACCCTGCAGGACAGATCAATGATCTCCTACCATGATCAACTATTTCTCTAGGGTTACCTTTGAACATCCAAAATGGGAAAGCAGACATAAATATCCCCTTTTACTGGCCCCATATTAGGACAAGTTATTTAGAGAAACCGCATTATATTTGAGGAGCTGGTATCAAAACCCTGCTCCAGATTGCGACCAAGAACCACTACACCAAAAATGCTTCAAACGTCCGCCATAAAATTCTTTCAGAAACCAAAACACTCCTTCCACTTCTTCAGTCATTTCTAGCAACAAACGCACATAGGAGGCATAGCCATTAGGGAATATAATGGGATTGCACACCTCCTCCGCTGTCCTTTCCTGAGCTGATATTCACTCAATGTACTTTCAATGTAGCATCATCACTGAAATGACGTGCTAGCAAGTGGTAAATGTCACCAAGCAACTCGCCAATTCTGCCACTGGCAGCTTACAGAAAAACCTTTCCACCTCCACTGAAGCACAAGGTTTACTACTCATGAGATGTTATGGGATTGCTTCTGCAAATATTGCCCTCACCACTCACGTGCTGCTCCCCATGCAACTTAAAAAGTAAACAACAAGATATTCAACGAATGAGTCAATGCCTAAAACCAGGGAACCAAGAACTCAGAATAATACTTACTCTGACCCAACATTCCCAAAGCACTCCCATGATGTGCAGGCAAAGTAAATGTTCACACCAAAGCTCCATCCTTTAAAATGTCACCAATCGATCCAGAAGGCCGTTTCAAACGAATAAAGTATATATGAAGCCTCAAGGGGAAATATACTTAAAACAATCCAAAGGACAAACAAAACAGTGTGCCTATTTCTTCCTAGTTGCAACCATCAGACACTGTGAGGGAGCAACATAACTGTCAGACAGGTCTTCTTCCTAAAATGGAGACCTGCCAATCGTCGTCAGCTGGCTGTATCAAACAACCACAGTGCTCCGTACCAACATGCAGTGGTAAAAGATTACTCAAGAACTCTCAATCAATCTCTGGCGGGCTCGATATTCTTGCAGACGGCCAGTCCATCGACAGCCAAGAACTACAAACACAACAACCCAAACTGCAACATCTAATGTGGATACTCCCACCACTGAGCATCACAGGTACTATGAAACGCACTTAAATTACTGATGCTCAGAGAAACCAGCAACTGCTTGAGTGCCTAGGCACTAGACACATCCTACACTATTCTGTGTAGGCAGGTCCATATATGGAATACACGTACATATTAACTTCACATGAACACATCTACATAAATAAGACTGAATAGTGCAAAAATACAACCTAAAACAAAATCAGGCAGAACAAGTAGAAGGTGAGGTTAAGTCAGCACACAAATAAGTGTCCTATTAAAATGCACACTCGCAAAATGGTGCCTCGTGAGGCAAGGAGCACCTGGCAATATAAAGAATAGGAAAAGGACAATGCATAGAAAAGGAGCTTCCAGACCCAATCATAGAAACTGCAGGGATGAGAGACCAAATTAACCTAGAGTGCAGGGTTTAGAGGGAAAATCGACAGTTCATGGTAGAGCTGCAAGAACTGATCAGTACTGATATTGCTGCAGTAGCTATGGCCTACAATGGAGTTTCATTGGAGCCTAATCCTGAAGCTTAAGTGTCACTGCAGTTAATTGTTAAGTTGACCTTCGTGCAGTCTTCAACCTACATCATAGTCTGCCAACAGGCTGCATGCTACAGCCCAGCCTGACTTCGATGTGCATCTCATTCATGTTTGAAGATTCCTAAAGTCAGCATCCTGTCACCAAGTCACTCAAGAGCCAGCAGCATGTACAAAGGACTCTTGACACAGCAGCCTAAAAATTAATCTTGTTGGAATACTCAAGTGCTCTTCTCTCAAAGGTGGCTCTCCAGGGCCTGTATTATATGAAAGGTGCACTGCCTGTCTGTGCCACGGCTCATCTGTTAGTAGATGCACTGGGCACAAACAGGGCTAGTGTGTCCTATTACAATCAATACACTGCCCCAAGGGCATCTGCAAACTCATGGCTAGCCTAGGAGCAGAGCATTCAGTAAAACAAGGAGCAGCTCCTTACAAGCCACTCCCGCCTTTCACCGTATAGGGAACAGCCGCCTAAACTTTAAAGAGGAAAGAGAGATCCCCCTGCAGGCGGGTGTAGTGAGTGACTGCATCAGCCTGCGGTGTAAATGTCTTGGGGGAAGGGAGAACCTATGGGACCCCTTCTGCAAGACCAAGAGGGCTGTCCTGTTAGTGCGCTTCCTAAGTATCTGTTGTTCTCTTCACCTGCGTTCGTAATAAGGCATGGTACAAAGTGATTCACTCATTTGCATGGGGAACATCCTCTTACGATAGCTCTGCGCTACATGAGTGCCAGTGCTATCAGAATTACAGAAGGACCTGCACATCTGTCTGCGGCCTCTTCAGGAGTACAACAGGGTGCACAAAGCGGGCTCACATGCCTGTTGTGTCCCTCTCATAATGCGGCCATACATAATTACGTTTTCAAGAAGGGCATCTTACTTCCTACTTTTGGAAGGATGGAGTAAAACTATTTCTTAGGGAGTTATGAAAGCAATTATCCCTGATGATGAGAGCAAAGAAAAATAAGAGTTTTACATTTAACCTAGGAATTTATCCCACTCATCTACGGATAACTCTAGAACAGTGTAGATGGAAGCTTAAATGGAGTTCTGTGCATCCATTATCATTTTTTCTGTTTGGAGCATTTACACCATTAGAGGGATTCAAAATGGCCTTTCCATCGCTCATTTGGTAGGCTGCCCCAGGGTGTAGCCAACGATTGAGCCTCAGTGGCTTCTGCGGTCCTCGTGGCTTTTCCCCTAAAGTCTCTAACTCGACTGATCTTACTTGGGGTCTGTTACGTATGGATAATTTAATCTAATCTGCTGCCCATAGGTTATTCCCTCCTCCTGTCTAACCGATGGAAAGTATGCATTCCACAGGTGAATGTACCTAAGTGCTGCTGCTAATGGTTTAGTCTCCCCACAGTGCATACAATATTGTCCACTCTCCCTGGAGTCTGCAGTTGAGTCTTACAAGGATGTGTAGCCTATTGTCAAATCTTCTTGGACTCTATAAACTATGTAACCTGAGCTAGCTATGAGCCCCAGGCCCTCCAGATGAATATGCATGCTGAATATAGCCCATGGGTGAGTCTCTACAGTGTCTTGTCGCTAGCATATGATTGAGCCGCCCTCAAGATAGCAGTCTATAGTTTTCAACCCTCTCCTGCAGTGGTTTTGCTATCTGCAGTAAGCCGGCGCCTGCCCTTACCCACAAATTTCTGAGGAGTTGATCGTTTCCGTTTGGTGAGGCTGTTTGCCAGCCGGTCAATAAAAGACAGGCGATCAGAGGAGGGGTGAAGCAGGGAATCCGGCACCATCTCTGGGTCTCGCATCTCCTCGCCTAGCAAGGGAAGGAAGGAAAAACCTTTTGAGATAAACACCGGTAGGAAAGAAAACCGGCGACCTGGAAAATGGCCAATTCGGGACTCCATGTATGACCTCTGGACAAAGCTAGGTTAACTCCCGTCTCAGTCCCTTATTTTGCCTCTAACTCATAAATGCAAGACCTGATTGAAACACTGAGGCGGACTATCCTGCACAAATTCTTCATCTCTGCCTCATGGCATTTGCCTCAGGCTGCAAACTACACACTCCAGACACAGGGACAGTCAGGTACAGAGTTCACCTTTTCTTTTCCTTGTCCGTTCCAGAGTGCCTTAAACATCCTATTCTGCTCATCGTTTGAGTTTTATTAATATTCAGCTCTTCGCTGTTTAGTATAGAAACCATTTCAATAGGTCTCCCACAGAATGCTAAGCAAGCCGTAGGGCAGCAGGTGCTGCTCCATGTAATAACACTGCCCTCTGCATTCATCGTCACCAAAAAGAATCACAGATCTTTCGCTGGGTCACAGTACAGTCCGAAATCTAGGCCAGGTTCTTAAACTGGTTCAGCGACATCATTTAGAGAAAAGCGTGTAGAAATGTGCAGAATTTTTAGGCATTCTGCCCAGGACAAGAAGGAAGAAAGGTACACTCTGCACACATGTGGTGCTGTTTTGTAAAGTTTATGTTCCTTATGATTATTTGGCTCCGAGCTGCTTAATTTCTACAGAAAAAGCGGCACAGACTGTTGCAAAGCATTCAACCTCTTCGGCCCTGAGCTGGCTTTTACATATCCTGCACTGTAAGGGTCAGTTTTCTAAGATACATGCTCAGTTGTTTAAGATACATTCCTTATCGCCACACTTCTCTGCTGCTCAAGCAAGGTTATTGTAGCACTGCGGGATATGGGATCACTACAGGCAAGGTGAAGTCACTACAATGTTGTTATCATGGCTCAACAGCAATTTATATACGGAAGGAGGAGACTAGAATTATCAAAGAAGGTTTAAACAGACTGCTCCTATGGTGCTGACAGACCAATGTCAGACAAGCCAAAAAACACAACCAGATGACAGTATTGAGGAAAACAATGTTAATGTAATACGGAAGGAGAGAAGAGTGCCAAGCAGCAGACAAGTCAATGAAAATTAGACATAGGACAACAATAGTAGCCAGATAAATCCTGAAATGATTAGGTCAGTAGACAAATCAGCAGCAACAACGTAGGGAGAACTGCACAATCGTGGGGTAGGAGATGGCAGAGGATAGATGCCACACACTGTCTACTATGGCCAGTCTTAAAATGTACATCCAGAAATGAACACAGCGGTAAGTTCAGCAACAATGCACATGGCCTCCTGTCTACTGACTGGATCAGTCTTGCCCTGTGCTGAGTGTCTAGCAGCTTTCAGTGTTGGCTTTCAATTGGCCAAGCAGAGGTTACCAACCTTGCTGAGCGGCCAGATGCTGGGCTTCAGTGTTAAGACTCTGCAGGTAGTTGTGACACCGCTCCTTGTGTTCCTCCAGCGTGTTCTGCTGCTTGTAGCTGCGGCCGCAGTAGTTACACTTGTAGGGCTTGCCGACTGTGGGGGAGGAGACTGAAAAAAATGAAAAAACAGACCCTGGCCATAAAAACAGATCGCATACCTAAACCAGCAGGGAATGGCACCCATGAGGAGTGGCAACCCCCTCTGTTTGAAAACATTCAAGACAGTCAGGCTAGACGCTGGATGCTTTACGATGGGGGACTCCAATATAGACGTGGTGCTCAAAGTTAGTCGGGTATTTCTACAACATTATAAGGTCTACAAGGCTTCAGAAAGAGTCCTTTCATCAGTTCATCATGTCATGAATCTCTCACTGTCAATCCACCCGTCCAAGCCTAAGGATCTTTTCAAGGAATTGAGTTGTTGCCTCAAACATACAGCATGCTAACATAGCAGTCTAACAGAATGAGATCACTCTGTGCACCCGTACATAAACCCCTTCTATTTTTGCTTGACACAATAGAGAATGGATGAGTAAACGGTCTCAAAACGAGTTTTCGGGTGGTTTTACAGTTTATTTGTAAAAGATGCTAAGATTGTTAGAAAGTACAGCTATAATGATCTGAATACAGCACTAAAACACAAGAGTAGCATGAGACAGAACAGTGGGCAAATTACAGTAAATCAACGGGAGTCTGCAGGGGGTCTAGACTGCACCAGGGACCACTGCAAATGTGTAAGAGTGAGGGCAGCAGGGTGTGGGAGACAGCAGGGGTAAACTGGGAAAAAAGTTCAGTGGGAGCAGAAGAGAATAAGGAAACAGGAGACAAAAGGCATGTGTGTCAGATAAAAATATCCTAAATTAAATACATTAAGAAAAATGAACAAATAAAATGTTAGTGAGGAGGACAATAAAATATCTTGTCTGGGTCAGTACAATTTGTCAGGTAGTGAAAGCTGCTCAGATTCTAATTAGCAGACGAAATATGAATATAGCACAAAACAAGTAGTTTTACAATGATGAACAGTAGATGGAATACACAATGTAGCACAAAATCAATGATAAATGGGCAAGAATGGGGCATGCAGAGGTCACTAGAATTAGAACTCTAGCTAACTGCAGTACAAGTTGGAAGAAGCACATTCCCTAAGGCAAAAACTGCAGACTGCTGAAAAAAAGAATAGATAAGAGATTAGCCTTTTTTTTGACCCACATCTATTTTAAATCTCACTTGCAGAAATATGTGGACTCTCCACAAACTAGAGATGAGCAACAGTTTCACTGGTAAAACAAGATGACCCTCCCTGTCCAAATCCAGAAGATACTTTCCTATTACTAAACGCATTACACAAGGGATCCTCCATGGATTACTATGACTTCAATATGAAATCAGAAGGTTGCAACGAACCTGGTTCAAAACAAACATTATCAGACGACAAACTTCACCTACGCAAACTTAACAAAATATACAAAACATCAATCAAAAAAGCTAAGAAAAGATACTACTCAGAATTAAAAATGCTATATCTGAAAATCCATTGTTTTAATATAATTCTCAACACATTTCGAAAACCTAAATGCATGGAAGGAACTCATCCATTCTTCAAGAATTCATAGACAAACTGGCAAATCATTACACAACCAAGGCAGATACATTGGATTCCTGTTTAAAACAAAGGAAAAACACCAGCACCAACCTGTTTCCAAAAATCCACTCCAAGACTAGGCCAATCCAGCCTCTGCACTCCTTCAAACAAATATCAAAGTGACTTTATGGATCTGGTCAAAGCAAGCAGGCCTTCAGGCAGCCCTTCTGGCTCTTGTCTACCACACATCTTCAAGAACATTCTTTTATCTAACTCTGCTGCCACATCAGTAAGAAGAATTATCAATAATTCTTTAACTACAGGAATCGTTCCTGAAGACCTTAAAAAGGCATATATACACACCCATTATTAAAGAAAACAAACCTGGACACGCATGGCCCCAACAACTACAGACCGATTACAAATCGACCTTTCCTGGGCAAAGTGATAGAAAAAGCAGCTTTCATCCAGATGTCACAATTCATTGAAGATAACTCCATACTTTCAGATTACCAAACTGGATTCCGCCCAGAAAGAGGCACTGAATGCCCTCATTGCCATCTGGGGCGATCTTAAAAACACAAACCACAATGGAGTTGCTCCACTATTTCTCCTGGACCTCTCAGCTGCCTCAGCTGACACAGTTAACCATGACACCCTAATACAAAGACTCTACGAAGCCGGCATTGAGGGGAATGCTCTCAAATGGATCATATCCTACCTATAAAACAGAACAAATATCATCTATACTCCCCCTTTCTCGTCCAAATCCTACTTCACAAAAGCAAGGGTCCCTCAAGAGTCAATCATCTCACCCATGCTTTTCAACATCTACATGATGTCATTGCTGGCAATGATCAATGGATTTCAACTCACATGCTACAACTATGCAGATGACACACAAATACTCTTTAAAATGGAATGCTCCAAAGACATTGGAAACTCACAAATCTTCAACTGCCTCAGAGCCGTTTATTAGTGGATGACATGGATCCATCACAAACCGAATGCTTATAAAACAGAAATACTCACATGTGGCAACTGAAAAAATGATGAACCACTCTGCGCCTGACCTGATGATATGGGACAACCTTCTAAAGTATCTAAGGAAGTTAGAAACCTTGGAATTACCATGGACTCCCAAGTTAACAATGAATGCTCAAGTGGAGGATTTAGCAAGATCAATATTCATCACCATGAAAACTCTGCAACACATCTTCCACACCTTGGATTTCCACACAAGGCGCAGGCTACTACCTCTATTGTACTACCTAAACTGGATTACACCAATGGCCTCTACCATGGATCATCTCGATCTACTATGACAAAACTACAATACATTCAGAACTCGGCTGCCAGACTACTCCTATATGTAAAGCCACAAGCCCACATCTCCCCTGCTTTGAGGGCCCTACATTGGTTACTTGTTGCCAGAAGATCCACCTTCAAGCTTCTTTGTATCGCCCATAATGCAGTGCATGGAACAGGACCACTTTTAATTGGGAATAAAAACACAAAATACATTAAACAAGCATTTGCAATGCAAAAGGTCTCGCATTTTCTTGAGTTAGAGCTATTACCATTGTAAATTCAGAACCGGACTTTTTTTGCCCTCTTTTTGAATTGTTAGGCGTTAAGGTCTCTTCAAGCAAGAGTGGGAGCCTGTGCTTCTTTTTGTCCCTGTATAACACGAATCTCAAGCAATGTTGGCTCGTCACTGGCACTTTACACTGAATCGAACCGTTTAGCAAAGTTCAGTCAGGAAGTCACTCCAATGCTTGCAGACTCTGGCCAAAGGCGGACACCAAGCTTGTTCATAGTGGCGGAGTAGCTACCTGGAATGAAAATCGATTTTATTTTCCTGGTGAATAACTCGATCGATTTTAATACCGAGGACACTGTGACCAGCATCACTCCAAGGTATGCAGTGGCGAAACACAAAATGATGGGGGACTCCTTGCAAAATGTTATGAGGGACCCACGCTCTCCAATATCTGACAGATATGAGCTGAATGGGCCCCCTTGAAAGGTGGGGGCCCCCTGAAGGTTAGGGGAACCCTGCAAAGAAGGAACTGCAGGGGCTTAGGTTACCTCCCTGTAGAATTTGGAATGAATGCACTAGATGTTCAGAGCAATTTGCTCAGGATCCCACATTTGGCCAAAAAGGAAACAGAAGTTGGATATCCCCTTACTGCCACTAAGTCTATAACTTAGAGGCTAGATCAGTAAGGACCAGCAAACACCCTTCTTCACAATGTTTCCGAGTAGTTATTATATTAGGGTGTTCACCCTATAAACCATAAAAGCACGAAGAAGTATTCTATAGACTCCTGACGAACACTGGAGGTCCTGAATGTAAGCACAGTTCCTGTGCAAGACCTGCTTCAGCAGAGATAGACAGAGGAGGAGGAAGTACACACTTTATTCCTATGCACTTTAAAAGCGCACACTTTAAACCTCTCTCCGTCACTACTAGCTCCTCAGAACATCCCACCAATGGGGCAATCTCTCAAATTGTTACTTTAAAGTGTCCCTGTTGTGAAATGGGCTCCGCTTGTGCTAAGGATAAGTTGCGCGAATCACTGACTCCAGATTTCAGTTTAAGCGAGGTGAGTTAAAAAAATATCAAAAGGGAAAGGATGTGAAATTCCGGACCCTGTAGACACCTTGCACTCCAGATGCACCGGAACGTATTGTGTGTAACCCCCCGCAAGCCCGGTACACTGGCGAGCCTTCCGCAGAGACAAGACTTCAGGCTGTCTCGTGACGAGGGCTCTGCAGCAGCTGACAGTGTTTACTCTGAGCTCAGCGTCTTTGGCAGGCAGCCGCGGCCCGCAGGAGTCTGCCCGGGCCACTTGTTAATGAGCTCTGCTCTTCATCATGTCTGTTCCTGCCTGCCCGCGAAGGGCACTGCCTTGGAGCAAACTGAAAACTGTCCATTCATTTATTACTGAGGAAACGTTTTGTACAACTTCTACGTAACACCTTCCAATAAACTACCAACAATTGACATTGACTGTGGAACACAAACGGCTCTGGTATTTAAAAACAAGCATTTGCAATGCAATAGGTTTCGCACCTTTCGAACAAGTTGTCATCTTTTGACAACAGCGTGCATGAGCAAAAAACGAAACAAAAGCTCTAATGAAGTTAGCAGAGCAGTGTGAGAAGATTTATGGCCCCCCTAATAAAGATAAGCAATGCCCCGTGTGCTGATGATGTGAGTGCTGGTAGGGAGGGGCCCTGGAGAGAAAGAGAGATGTGATGCAAGGGGATATGGTGTTTTTATTTAGTAAAATAAGCCTATTTTAGGAGCATTTATTTAGTAAAGTAAGTTTATTAGTAAAATAAGCTCATTTTAGGAGCAGGGTAGAGGACAGCACTGGAATAAAGCCAAAACAAATGTCAGGGACATGGGAGGAGGTGTGAGGAATGGAATGCTGCAATATAACGCAGGCATCTACCAGCCTAAAAGGGTGCACCAAAAAATGTCAAAAATAGTCCCTCAGCAACAGATTAAGAAACCAAAGTGGAAGAATACAGTAATAGGTCACTGCTCTAAAACAGAAAAAGGAGGGAGAAAAAGGCAGAACTGACCACTAGCGAGCAAGAATTTTTAAAGGACGGGGCAACCGACAAATGAAATTGCTTTAACCCACAGTATAAGTATACTTAAGTATACACCAGGTTGGGGGTGGAGCTTGACTGCCTAAGATGGCAGAGGCTTAGAGCTGGAGCTCCGAGCCGGCCCGCCTAAAATCCTGACAATATCAGGCTGTTAGGGAGCCCCCAGTGATACACTGAGCAGGTGGGGGCCCGCTAGTCAGGGGAGACCTGGGAGACTGAGTCTCTGGAAGAGCCGGGTGCTCCCGTGAGCTGTGCGAGTTGGGCGGGTGCCCCAGCCAGCCTGTCGCGTGGGCTGCAGGATCGGGGTGCGGCTGCTGGCGCGGAGACAAGGGCGGTACGTACGCACGCCACCATACCCGGGAGCTGATGTGGGGCAGTGGGGAGCGGTGCGCTGCCCGTGGCTGTGAGCAGAGAGGTGCTGGTGGTGGGGCCCGGCCAGCCCTCGGAGGACCCCCGGAGGTGCCGTTGCAGATGCCGCAGGCCATGCGGGCGCTTCAGAGGACCGGCGCGGCCACAACGAGAGATGCGCTGTGCTGCCTTGTGCGCGGCTGAGGAGGCACTGGGATTGAGGCCCGTCTCGGATCCCTATATAACAGCACTGGCGGTGTTGCAACAGAGGGTGGACCCTCACAGGAGTGGAAGTGAGGAGCGTGGGGTGCCTGAAATGAGGTGAGGAGACAGTGAGGTGGTCGAGGGGGACCCCTGGACTCTGCGACCCCTTGCCCGTCCCCCCCTACAGACACTGGAAGGTCTGGTCTGAGGGTGCCTGGCGTGAGGCCCAGGGCCTGGGTTTTCCCCCCATAACATGCCCCGCATGGAAAGTGGCCCTGTTCAGGTGGAGATGGGAGATGCCAGCACGGCAATGGCTGTGATGGCACAGGCCTGACCCTCATGTGAAGCATTGAGTGGAGGAACTATTTTGCTGTGTATGGGGGTCTGCGAACGGAAGATCGCTGGTGCTTTATGCTACGAGGCTCATCCACATTACTGGATAATGGACAGAGGTGAATCCCAGCTGCTCCCTGAGACTAACTAACTATGGGAAAAATCAGGCACAAAATACAGGGAATGCCCCAGGCGGAGCAGGGGCATGTCCCCCAGTTGGCTAGTGGTGACCCTGAGGAGAGTGCAGAGCCCACCACGATGCAGGATACCCTGAATAAGATCCTTGGGGCGACTGAGGACACTAAGCTAACTCTGAGTCAGGAAATTGGAAAGGTCTCCTCTGAACTAAGTCACTTACGAACAGATCACCATAAGCTAGTAGATAGACAGGGTGGAAGCTACTGAAATACCTCTGGAGGAGCTGCAGGCTGTACACCGGGCCCTCCTCTGAGCGGGTTGAGGTATTGGAAAGTCATGCGGAAGACGCAGAGGGCAGCAGTCAGCGCAATAATATACAAATTGTTGGAATGCCAGAAGGCGTTGAGGGCACAGATGCAGTGGCCTACCTGGAAACCTGGCTGTGCACCATCATGAATGAGCGCCTACTTACGCCCCTCTTTGCCCTGGAGAGAGCGCACCGAGTCCAGACTCTTAGGCCAGAGCTGGGAAGACCGCCTCGATCGATAGTAGCAAAGCTTCTACATTACGGAGCCCGCGACCTTCTGTTGCAGATGGCCCAAGAGACAGGTCCCTTCCTGGTAGAAGGTGGCCGTGCCATCTTTTTCCCCAGACTTTACACTGGCGGTCCAAGCTCGACGTGCCACCTTCCTGGAGGTGAAACGAGCCCTGCAGGAGGAGGGGCTCCGTTATTCTTTGCTGTTCCCATCTAAATTGAAGATTATACTAGATGGTACCACACACTTCTTCCAGGAACCTGATGAAGTATGGACATGGCTGGAGTCCAACCGAGCGGGCACCGCAGGCCCCAAACAAGTGGAGTGCAAACAACCTCAATGTTGTGGCAAGAGAAGGCACTCCAAATGCTCCCTAGGTGACCGCCAGGTGACAAAACCCACAAGACAACAGGCGCACCAGGGGAAGAGAGCTGTGCTGCAGGTGGCGGCCTCCCTGAAGGAGGCGAGAAGCTCCGAGGATGGCCAGAGGTTGGAGCCTCAGTCCCTGAACAGAGAGGACTCCACGGATGTAGAATCAGTACCTAGTGTGGCGGAGGGCCTCCCCCACGTGATGCCTCAGACGTCAGATGACATTGTTTGAGTCCGGGGGGCCTACATACTCTCAGCCCTGTTGCTCCTATACGGCTCAGAGGTGGGCCAGCGGGGCACTGGTGGATGATTTTTGTGCTCCGTGTCCGCCCCCAGATCACCCGCCGGACAATCCAGTCGGATGATAACATCACTTGTTCATATACTTGTTATTATGGTTTGGGTGGGCAGCAGTTGCTTGTCTGCTCTTGGGATGGGGAGTTGGGGATTGTTAGTATTGCCTGTTTTAGCCTGTGGTCCCTTAGACATGTTTGATGTGCTACTGGCATGGTCATTAGGGAGCCGCATGAGAGGGAGGTACGAGCTCCCTGACGGACTTCTTGGAGAATATGGCTGCGACACGTCCTTTCTCTAAAATACTGTCCTGGAATGTCAGGGGTATGGGTTAAATTGTGAAACGACACACGATACTTTCCTATATGATGCGAAGGGGGGTACAGATTGCCATGTTGCATGAATCTCACCTCACCCAGGTGGAAGCGTATCACCTCGTCGGTGTTGGCAGTTTTTTGCAACCACATACTCGGCCTATGCAAGAGGGGTGGCTGTGTGAGTGAGAGCAGGGGTCCTCTTTGAGCCCATTAATATTGACGCAGATAAGGAGGGTCGATATATACTAGTGGAGGGGAGACTATATGGCAGGCCGCTGGTCCTAAGCAGTATATAAGCCCAGAATAAGGACCAACTTCAGTTCCTACACACATTATCTGCCAGGTTGGCATGCTTTGCTAATGTTCCGTTCCTACTTGGGGGAGACTTCAATGGGTTACTGGACCCTGATCTGGACCGCTCTACAGCCCTGCTGCGGGGGGCAGCCACTGTCAGAGTGGAAAAGGACATGTCGACCTGGATCTCACATTGGGACCTGGTAGATATCTGGTGCCTTCAGAACCCTCTTGGTAGAGACTACTCACACTATTCCCACCTCTACCATGTGCACACTAGAATAGATAGAATACTCTGCTCAACCTCTCTTAGCGCATCGGCTAAGCATTCTGAATACTTGGGCCGGACTGTATCTGATCATAGTCCGCTATTGATCCATCTAACCACGATGGAGGCTCGCCAACCTGTCCCGACGTGGCGCTTACACTCAGCAGCGTTGGAAGATGATGTATTCCGCACAGCACTACTAAATACAGGGAGTGCAGAATTATTAGGCAAATGAGTATTTTGACCACATCATCCTCTTTATGCATGTTGTCTTACTCCAAGCTGTATAGGCTCGAAAGCCTACTACCAATTAAGCATATTAGGTGATGTGCATCTCTGTAATGAGAAGGGGTGTGGTCTAATGACATCAACACCCTATATCAGGTGTGCATAATTATTAGGCAACTTCCTTTCCTTTGGCAAAATGGGTCAAAAGAAGGACTTGACAGGCTCAGAAAAGTCAAAAATAGTGAGATATCTTGCAGAGGGATGCAGCACTCTTAAAATTGCAAAGCTTCTGAAGCGTGATCATCGAACAATCAAGCGTTTCATTCAAAATAGTCAACAGGGTCGCAAGAAGCGTGTGGAAAAACCAAGGCGCAAAATAACTGCCCATGAACTGAGAAAAGTCAAGCGTGCAGCTGCCACGATGCCACTTGCCACCAGTTTGGCCATATTTCAGAGCTGCAACATCACTGGAGTGCCCAAAAGCACAAGGTGTGCAATACTCAGAGACATGGCCAAGGTAAGAAAGGCTGAAAGACGACCACCACTGAACAAGACACACAAGCTGAAACGTCAAGACTGGGCCACGAAATATCTCAAGACTGATTTTCTAAGGTTTTATGGACTGATGAAATGAGAGTGAGTCTTGATGGGCCAGATGGATGGGCCCGTGGCTGGATTGGTAAAGGGCAGAGAGCTCCAGTCCGACTCAGACGCCAGCAAGGTGGAGGTGGAGTACTGGTTTGGGCTGGTATCATCAAAGATGAGCTTGTGGGGCCTTTTCGGGTTGAGGATGGAGTCAAGCTCAAGTCCTAGTCCTACTGCCAGTTCCTGGTAGACACCTTCTTCAAGCAGTGGTACAGGAAGAAGTCTGCATCCTTCAAGAAAAACATGATTTTCATGCAGGACAATGCTCCATCACACGCGTCCAAGTACTCCACAGCGTGGCTGGCAAGAAAGGGTATAAAAGAAGGAAATCTAATGACATGGCCTCCTTGTTCACCTGATCTGAACCCCATTGAGAACCTGTGGTCCATCATCAAATGTGAGATTTACAAGGAGGGAAAACAGTACACCTCTCTGAACAGTGTCTGGGAGGCTGTGGTTGCTGCTGCACGCAATGTTGATGGTGAACAGATCAAAACACTGACAGAATCCATGGATGGCAGGCTTTTGAGTGTCCTTGCAAAGAAAGGTGGCTATATTGGTCACTGATTTGTTTTTGTTTTGTTTTTGAATGTCAGAAATGTATATTTGTGAATGTTGAGATGTTATATTGGTTTCACTGGTAATAATAAATAATTGAAATGGGTATATATTTGTTTTTTGTTAAGTTGCCTAATAATTATGCACAGTAATAGTCACCTGCACACACAGATATCCCCCTAACATAGCTAAAACTAAAAACAAACTAAAAACTACTTCCAAAAATATTCAGCTTTGATATTAATGAGTTTTTTGGGTTCATTGAGAACATGGTTGTTGTTCAATAATAAAATGAATCCTCAAAAATACAACTTGCCTAATAATTCTGCACTCCCTGTAGGTTGTCGGAATATTTGACACTGAACCCGGTCTCGGCGTCCAGTAGGGGCATTGAATGGGAGGCCTTAAAGCTAGTGGTGCGGGGCCATTGCCTTGGGCAGACGGTGGGCATCCGTCGGGACCTTGAACGGGACAGTTCGCACTTAGAGGATGACTTACATAGAAGTGACAATGACCTAGATGGTTCACCAGAAGCACAGGCAAAACTGCTGGAGCTCAGGGAGAAATACTCATCGGCGCTAGAACGCCTCAGATGTCATGACTACAGGACCTATCTGTCCAAAGTGCATGACGAGGAAGGGAAAAGTGCTAGAGACTACTGGCGTGGCTGGTTCGCCCTGAGATTGGGGATTACCAGAGCTGGCAGCAGACAGGGGAGATCCCAGCAGCACTGGACTGGTGGTTGGGCTGCTTTTGCCTACCGCACGTGGCATTAAGAGGGGAGTGTTGCTGATGACGGCTCTTGCCAACTGGCGGAGAGTCCTTAGACGAAGACACACAGAATTACCTTACACGCCAGCTATGCTCCTAGTGGGAATGCCACATAGCAACCCCCTCTCTTGGTTTACAAAACGTAAACTACACAGCTGGATGGCCAAGGACCTGCACACGCTGGGCACACCGTACAGCCAAGGTTCGCTGATCCCATCTGATGATCTTACGGAGCAAACTGGTCTGCCTTGCGGGCAGTTCCTGACGTATGAGGCGATAATAGGATATTTCTGGGCCCTCTGGAAAGGTATAGAGGGTGAACCTCCCACACACAGGGTCTTACAGACTATACTGTCCATTGGGAGGGGTTCACATTTGGTCTCCTGGCCTTGCACTTTACAGGTCACTACTGGCAATGGTACATAACCCGCTGGATGCTCTACGGGCTAGGTGGGAGAAGGATCTAGATAGACAACTCACTGATGGAGAATGGGGCAGGATTCTTGAGTACGCCCCCTTGGTGTCTCGAAACACCCAACTAAAATATATACAATATAACTACACACAAAGGACTACCTTAACCCCTCGGCGATTGATGCTCATATACGGGGGGTGCTGGGTTGGGTTGCCCACGGTGCAGATTGTTGGATGTAGGATTTGGACACATGACATAGGGATGTCCACAGCTGCAATAATTTTGGAGGGGGGGTCATCCATAAAATCAACCATACACTGCATAGACGACTAGAGACTACAATGGAAACCTGCCTCCTGAGGTTATTCACTCGGCCACGCCCCAAAAAAGTGGGCAACAGATTTGTTGATTTAGCTCTGGTGTTGGCTAAGCGTTGAGTATCAATGGCATGAAAACAAGCTGAGGGTCCCAGCCTACAGTCTTGGTCGCAAGATGTCACGAGGTGGGGTAGAGCAGAGGAGAGATCCTTGAAGAGGGAAGAAGGCAAAGGGATGAGGTGTAGGCCACTGGCCCCACTGTGGTCAGAGGTGATGGACAGCTGGGAAAACAGTGCTGCGGGACTAGACTCTGATCATGAGAGTGATACTAGGAGCACTACAATGAGTTTATAGGAGAGGGATGTAGGGAGTGTATCCTTGTATTATCTCCAGGACCCCCAGGGGAACGACACATGGGTGGGTGGCTCCCCCCCCTGCACACTCTACCCATGTACAGAATCCGGGACACTGCTCGAACATGTCTATTGTCGGCACGCAGCTTGCTTGTACAAATATGAGGACCACTGGCAGATTATTTGTTTTGTTTCTCTTAGCTTTGTGATATTATTGGCTTCATTTCTGATTGACTCTTAATAAGCATTGCAGATATCCAATTGGTTTGGTAATCCCTAGAGAGCATGAATACGCACTGCTGAAGGCATTAGACAGTGGCCTTAAGGGTTGTGAACACTGCCACTTCCACTCCTCCATTGCCCTAGATTACTGTTAAAAACCACTGAACAACTGAGTACTACTGGCATACTAACGAAGGGGTGAGAACTTTAGCGACAAAACGGAACTACTATGCTATGCTGTACGTTCACTTTGCCTGTGAAACCTAAATGTGTCACTTGTACGACTGTCAAGAAGTATGTCATAGAATTTATTAGGCATTATGTTATACCTGCTTGAACTTCATTTGAAATACCAATAAAATAAAAGTTTTAAAAAAAAGTATATACCAGGACGAACGCCAACGCTCAACCTAAAAAAGAAACATCCACTCAAGATTGGCACCCCGTCTCAAAACACCACCATAAAAGAAAAAGACAATAGGTGATACAACTTTGTCGGTTCAAGCGGACAAACTATGGAATTCATTACCCCAAATATAAAATCCACGGATAACTAACTTATCCTCAGAGGACTACTCAAGAGTTGGCTCTTCTCTTTTCTCCATAACCACCATACGCAAACAGCAATGGACTGCATATCCCTGTATATGAAACATTTATAATTTCATGACATTATGTGTATATATATATATATATATATATATACAAATATGTATATTTATTTTATCTGAAACTAATACATACTCCTTAAGCCTGTTTTAACAAATGTATACAGTTAAATGTATATATACATGTATGTGTCGATGTATGTATGAGTATATATATGTGGTGTATGTGTATATATATGTATATCATTCTACGCTTAACATATTCATAGGTCATTGCATAGTTTCTATACAAGTCTTTTGATTTAATGCTTAAAAGTCTCTGTTTTTATTTTATCTACTGCAACAGGTAAATATTATCTTAACTATTTATCTACCAGCATTTCACTATTGAAATATTGAGGAAAGATAAAAATAATGTTATAAAAGTACACAAATTAACTTTAAATACTGCAAGTCTTAAAAGTCTGTGTTTATGTAATACAACTTAAATCTCAATATACTATATTCCTTACACACATACTCCCTAACTATGTAATCATATATCTATATATTTATTACTTTAGTCCTACTGTACAAGAGGAGAAAAAACACTCTTGAAAGCTTTACACTGTCTCACCCTCACCCTATACCTCTATCAGTCTGTCTTTTATCGCCACTCTCTGACCCATACCAAATCAATTCTACTACTGTGATCTCCAAAATAACCTTTCCTAGACTCTTACCTCCTCTACCCCTCCAGGCTCAGCTCAAACCTCAGTTTACTACTATGATCTCCCAAACAACACTACTAAATTAACCCGCATGTATCTCTCCTTTAACTCATCCCAAACCTCATTTTACTAATATAATCACCCCAATCCCTTTCAACAGACTCTTCCCTCCTCCATCTCTCCTTTACTCATCTCAAACCTAATCTTGCTACTATGACCTCCCAATTAACACTTATGGATTCTTCCCTCCTCTATACCTCCATTATTATATTCAATCCAACTAACAGACTCATGTCATCTGCTCAAATTAAAGTATAACTCCCTATGCTAATACTGTACTCATATTCCCCTAGACTAATCTACCACTAATCATTTTGGGTTCCGGAGTAGCATGCTATTTACCGGAAAGTGCTGCAATGCCTCATCAGGGGTAGTAAGCCCTATATAAATACAATACAATATTCACACCTGTAAAAGGTTCCTAGAAGACTAAGATGAAACAGTTTAGTCTCTCGGCATTGTAATGCCCAAGGTCCTCTGAGTCAAGAATGACATCAGCAGGCGCACTGCTTACTTTGGTTTTGAGTTTAGAACTGCTTGCCATGGTATACATGCATGCATGTCTGAAGAAGAGAATAAGGTTAAAGTCCTAAACTCTTGCATCCTTGTAACAGCTGATTTGAAGCTTATCACAATGGGAGATCCACATGCCATGGAGTTTTGTCTCAGAAAATACAGTGTTTATATTAAACGATGTTTGAGGGTCAGCCAAAGGCATATCTAAAGAATATCCCTATGAAGCATCCCAGTTTTCTACAATGTACAAACTACGGACGCTACTTTCATGTTTGTTGTTTCTCTAGCTATCTACTAGGGTATCTGTGTTAGTAGTGCATGTATCTTTCATCTAACATACTTGTTTTGTTTCTCATCTAAACAACAGTATCGGCTGGTAGGAGGGTGTAGGAATGCCCGGAACCTATTGTTAGACAATACAATCTTCAAAACTTGCCTTGTAGTCTCTGTAGCTAGCCTTCAACACAATGGTGTGTCGAAGTATCAGTATTTTCTTTACACCAGAAATGTGTACATGCTCCATAGAGGTACACCTTTAGTTAATGGAGAAACAGTGCCAAAAAGTTCTTGAGTAGATGTGCCTTTACAAATAAAGTAACCTACCATAATGGTCACTGATAATATGTATGGCTCCCTAGAGGGAAAGTGTTACCCTGTGTACAAAGTTTAAAAGGCTTGCTCTCTACAAGGCCATTGTATAAGTCAAATCTATTTGTGGAATCATTCCTATACAAACTGTTTATGTGTTCTCTGCAAACGATTCAGGCATCTATGTCACCTTTACTTTAAAAAGAGAATGATTATTTGCTATCCTGAAACTACAAAGAACAATTATGACCATGTGCTGTGTTTCAAACATCCATAATTCTATGCTGACGTGTAAGATGCCCTGTGCTAAGGAGTCAAATAAGTAAATAGGACTGGAAAAGAGGCTATCATTTGTAAGAACAATGACCTTTAATCCTTAGTATGGGCAGTGAACGACCAGTCCCAAGCAAAGTTCAACTATGAAAGACTGGGGCAGAGTGTGCTGACCTCGAATCTGAAAGACCAGGAGGGTACAGGTGGTTAATATGTCAGGCACACTAACACGTGACTCACTCAAATCCAATGCAACAGCCCTAAATGACTAAAATTAAGTATGATAAATTAAAACACCCAGGATCAGGATTGAAGTTAAAATCTTAATTGTACTCCTAGGATTAACGTCAGGGCCAATGGAATTAAGCAGCAGAGGAGGGCTAAATTGTGCAGCAGGACTGAGTAAATTATGCAGCAAGAAAAGGCAAATTATGCGGCGTAATGCGGCACATTTTGTGAATCACAATACATCATTATTTTGTCCATTTAATGTTTGTTAACACCTTCTGGCTGCACCTCATTTGCACTAGTTTAACACGCAAATATAAAAATAAGCAACAAAAAGGCGACTAGTCAATCTTTTCAAAAGGCTGTCCACTGCACAGCAACAAGTGGCACTGCGTTTTTAGTAACTTTTGAATCGTTTGAGCCAGAAACATTTTTCTGTTAAAATATGCAGTATATGCAGCAGATGATGAGTTATGCGACAAATGCTGCAAAATTATAAATATGCAAAAAGAAAAAACACAGCAGCCACACAATCGTAGAGTTCCAGTGGCCCTGATTATCGTTACAGGGTAGAGTGCTCATTTTTGACTGTAGAGCTTGTCCTCTAACTAAAAGGTGTTTGTGTTGCACTCTAGGGAAACAAGATGTTTGTTCCCCAAGCCCAAACGGAATGACTTGTACTCCTAGACTTAAAAGAGGGCAGTTCTCTTTGTAACTAAATAGTCTCACACTTATCTTACCTCTTAAGAACAGCATGAAAATGAACATACCAAAACAGTGGGGTAGCTTTGTAGTAAGTTGAGCCTATAGATCTCAACAAGACAGAGAAGTAAGTATTTAAAGAAAACTAGCTTAATTTCTGTTAATTCAAAGAAAACAGTATAAATAGAAAATGTGAAGTAAAAATACCCATAAGAGAACAGTGCAGGATGAACTAAGTGAAGTGTTTTTAAAAATGTTTACTAATGCTCAGCAACAATTTTAGTGTCCAGATTGGACTTGTGCATTAAATGCGAACTGGAAAGTACTAAAAAATGCATTCGAATATTTTAACCACCTACAAGTGATTCAGGCTGCTATATCGATATGTCCAATGTCCAGTCGACAGGAGGGAGGGCTTTCAAAAGAAGGTTTGATTTTATTTGAGTCCTGCAAACCTTGAGAACGTATATTTGACTATCCTGTTATGTCTCTCTTTTTAACTTTGGTCCATTGACACCCTCTGTTTTGGGCTTTTAAACAAATATTTTTGAAGAGAATTGAGTTCACTTCTTGAACAAGAAAGGGCATGATCTGTTGAAACAACATAATTAATTGGATATTTCAAACGGTGTTATTCGTGCCTTCTCCAGCAGGAACCTCATAACATGTCTCAGGTGAACAAATCCACTAACTTTTGCATTTGCTTCAATCTGGCTCCTATCTGTTTCTATCCCCCGTCTCCACCGCCCTCTACTCACCGGTCAATTAATTCTAAAAATTATTAACTTGTAGGTAGAAAGCACAAACTAATTAACAGGGGTTTCACACTGGAGAGAACATAGGGCTTTTTGCTCTATGCCTCTGTAAAATCTTTGCAATGAATCATCAAATCTCTCACTTGTACCTATTTAGAACAGGGTAAATGCAAACCTTTTGAGCTTTTTTGTATACAGTGAAATAAACCGGGGCACACAGACCGAATCATAGTTTGAGTTAGTCTTTCAAACTTGTTTGACAATGATACATTCTTACCAATAAATCAACAAAGCTAGTGAGTGATGTCACAAGCGTAGCGTTTTGGCAAAATCCTTCTATTTATTTATTTTAAATGCAGCACCATGGCTTTACAGAACGGCAGACAGATCAAGCAATGTCTTTTTGCGTGTGGCAGTAAGCGCTAAGTTAAGATTCTCTTATGAGTGAACTTGATGTGTAAGCTGCTAGACTTTCCCAGTGAACACCTCCACAATTATAGCATTACATATAAAATAATGCATTAAAGGAAAAAAAAAATCGATACAAAAGTCATCAATGGGCTCCGTGCAGACCGAAATTCGCACACCATTGAAGAAAGAAATTGGGAACGGTAAAGGCAAGTTCAGTTGTTAGATTACATGAACATATAGGTAAGGGGTACGCAAAAGGAAACATATTGGGTAAGTGATAAGAGTCAAAAAGTTAGGAGTCACTAATAGGTACAACATTAGGGGCAGGCTAGAAGATAGAAATAAGCGGTTAACATTATGCTAACACCGAGTATCAAAGTGAAAGGGTTAAAAAAAATAAGACTGAGAAGTAGGAATTTAAAAAAGACAAGGTTTATGGTAAGGGATTTAACCCTGCATTAAAAGAGGGAACAAAAAAATCAGAGGTTAAATTCAGATTTTCTGTAACAAAAAAGATCATTAAGAAAATATCACTCCATGTGATTTGTTCCCGACAAATAAATGACAAGGGCCCATAACAGAAGGAATTATTGATGTGTACTGATGGAAAGAAAAACATCAGTTTCCTAAGGAAAACACTGAGAAATAGATGCTCCTAACAAAAATCTCAGGCGAAGAGAGAGATGTTTTACGTTTTTTTATTAACAGCAGCATTTTAGAGTATGCCACAGGAAGAAGAAGAAAAACACTCCAGGGAAGAAGCCTACAATTTAGTGAGGAATTGGTTACCTATTTCAGAAGTCTGTAACTCTACTTTTAAAGTCGCTGGGAAAATAACTAAAAAGTACCCTCGACAGACATAGTTGGAGAGGCTAGACCAGACAAATCACAGCTGTGGGATTTGGGGTTTGATTACCTCTGGGATTTTTTCGTGCTAGGGACCCGCTCTACTATGGCTCTGCAAACTGAGCCACTTCTTCTGCAATGGACTCTCAGGGTTAAAAAAGGCAGACAGTAAAAGGCTCCTCGGGAAGTAGTGTGGCTGCAAGACTCAGAACGCAATAGTCAAACAGACAATTTTCTGCCAAACCCAGTGTTCTTCTCAATAAAAACAACTTACTGGAACATCAAAATGTCACACAAAACACAAAAGTGGGGGCTCAGCACAGAGTTTAAGGATCTAGACTACAGGTTATAGCTAAGCGGCCCACAACAGCTAATGTCCTATTCCAGGTTCCCATGGGGCCCTCCCTACCCAAGATTTGTGCAATATGTGTCATCACTAATGACAGGCATAAGTCAAGATCACTAAGCATCCACCATGTTAGGCAACCTTAGGTCAGTTCTTTAGATCTTCAGCTAGCAATGCTACATCCCTAATGGCAGGCTCACACTTACAGTTCACGGTACAGTCTCTCACACTTTCGTTTTCAGGCTCCATGCTAACTGTTCACAGCAGGCACAGTTTGGGAGCTGCTAAATAGCTGCACGCTTTTTAGGTTCATATGCTTAGACAAACAGAGCATCAGTCCTCGTCAGCGGATGTTGTTCTTCAGCATTTATGACCAATGGCTGTGAGGCAGGTTCTCTACTATAACAAAAAAATATATTTGCAGGGTACATAGCACAGCACAGTGGCAGCAGACTTCTGTCTAGATATGCTTTGATAGTTCCAGGCAGCAATGTAGGTCAGGTTCCGTTCTCTTCATACAGTTTGCCCCATGAACCATGCAGGGAGACCAGGTGACCCCCTCATGTCTTCGATTGGCAGCAGTTGCGCTCCAGATGTCAGTCAGCTTCTTCTGGGTGTCCATCACACCACAACACCGCTATGCTTCTCCTTCTGGACAGCTTCTCTTCCTTTCTCTGAGCAGGCAGGAACACAGGCTTCTGGTTGCTAGGCTGCTCCACAACTTCCCTAGCAAGTTGCACAGACTTCAGGTGATTTCCCCCTACCTCAAGGAGACTAGCTGTCATGCAGATGCCAGCACTGATCTCAAGTTACTTTTTACAACAAGGGAAAATAACCCATGGGTACTTAAGGACCAGGGTAAATTATGTTGAGAAGGAACAACGACCCCTCAAGTAGAACATTACTTCAGTACAATACACCATAGATGTCCAGGGAAGTCTATGTTCAATTTCCAAATGGAAAGTATACTGCGTTTATTAATCTTAAAACAAAAATTAGTGGAAAAACTAGGCATCAAATGAAATGTAATAAAGCCAAACCTATCCAATCTGGCACAACAAGATTCGGTTAACACTCAGGCATTCATAAGGTGACATAGAATTATATACAATGATGAGATCACAATTGTTAGGTATCCATACTCATAAAGACTCAAATGAAAGAAATACAGACAAATGAGCCAGGGTACTTCAGTCAACGATGTTTCAATCCCTTAACACAAGGTCGGGATCATCATCAGGACAACAGTTTTGCCTGAGGAAAGATGGTTACTACCAAAGTAACCAGATGCCTAGCCTAAACAGAAAACAAAAAAAGGAAGAAACAAAGGAAGAAAGAAAAAAACTAGGGGAGGAGATAGAAGAGAAATAAATGGCTTTCATTAGTAACCTGGTATTTATATAATCACATAAGTTCCAAAACCATGCATGAGCTTGAATTGGTGACAACATGTGAAACGACCTGCTAAGTGATGGTCAATGGAAGTGCTGATGAAATGGACTGCTTGCGCACGAAACTCGACAATGGTCACCGAAGAGATGCAAACAAGGGCCAGTGATGACATGCAAAGAAGGGGCCACGGGAACTTCAAGGAATCCAAGGCTAAAAATACTGCAAGGAACCACTTATTATTGGCGAGCCAAACCGAAACTGGATGGCGTGAAATGACCAATAGCAGCAGGTTACTATAGACTCCATAAAAACCACAGTGCATAAAGAATAAGTTACTTACCTTTGGTAACGCTTTTTCTGGTGGATACAGTACCTACCTGTGGATTCCTCACCTTTTGAATACTCCCAATGCACCATCATTCAATGGAAATCTTTTCTTTCTAGCGCTCCACATTGAAGAGGACATCACAGTAACACAGCTCCGTAAGAGACTCCGTCTGACATCATCGGAGCCATAAGAAGTCCTTGCAGGAGTGCTGACTTCAGTTTCACCCACTTTTTTTTTTTTTACCGTACATTCGAGGCGAACGGGTGAACTCCAGCATCACAAGCACAACATGTGCAAAGTCAACACAATAACATATCTATCTATATCTATATATATCTATATCTATATATGTATACACTCACACATATACACCTATATAAACATACATTCTGAATATATAATTTTCTAGAGTTACATATGTATACAACCTATAATATTCTTGGTATATCCAAACAGGCAACGGGGAGGCGGGTGGGACCATGAGGAATCCACAGGTAGATACTGGATCCACCAGAAAAAGTGTTACCGAAGGTAAGTAAGGAAATTAGTTACTTATCTGTAACTACAGTTCTCCAGTATTGGAATCTTTCATAGATTCACATGCTTGAATCATTCCCGTAGTCAAGATGGGAGTCCCCGGTACCTTAGAAAAGACAATGTCCCCAAAGACATAATAGCAATAACTTACAGCTCTACTTTGAAGTAATCTATCCAAGTCCGTATGTATAAAAAAATAATTAAAAAAAGGACCAAACTCCAGCATCAACCAATCAGATAATCCCACGCTCTGGAACCCTCCTGAGAGAAGCTCCAGTACCTGAGATTTTCGACTGCATGTCGTGCTAGGGAGACTCCACTGCGCTCTGCTAATTTTTTCCTCTTGAAATAGATTGTACCACTACATGTGGGATTATTCTCTATTCTAGTGTGTTTCTTGTTCACATTCAGAATATCTGGAGCCTGACATTATCAGCATAATGTCTGACAGAGAAAGAAAAAGTATCTTCAGAGCCTGCAGGACATGTGGAAAGAAAAGGCTCCACTCTGAGGATCCACATAGAGACCGTATATATTGCTTCTATCCTGAACATTCTGCTGCTGAATGCAAGGTATGTCGTACCTTTTCCTCAAAAACTTTAAAGGATAGAGAGAGAAGACTGCTCATATGGATTGTATTCAAAAGGTGAGGAATCATCAGGTAGATGTATCCATCAGAAGAACAAATTACTCCTGTATTGGAACTTTCATAGATTCACATGCTTGAATCATACCCCGTCGAGATGGCAGTCCCCGGTACCTTAGAAAAGACAATGTCCCCAAAGACATAATAGCAATAATTTACAGCTCTACTTTTAAGTAATCTATCCAAGTCCCTATGTAAAAAAGGGCCAAACTCTAGCATCAACCAATCAGATAATCCAACCCTCTAGAGCCCTCCTGAGAGAAGCTTCAGTACCTTAGATTTTCCAAGCACTAGTGTGTATCCTAAAAGTTGACAGAGAAAAGTAAAAAAGGGGAGCTTCTCCCAGGAGGTGTGTGGGTCGCATGTGAATCTATGAAAGATTACAATACTGGAGAACTATAGTTACAGGTAAGTAACTTAGGGCCATATGTACAAACACTTTTTCCCATAGACACAGAATGGGTAAAAACCTTTGCTACATCTGGCCCTTATTTCCTTACTCCAGTATTGAAACTTTCATAGACTCACCTGCTTGAATCAGACTATAAAGCAGTATTCACAGCACATTGCATAGACAATAAATCTTTGGAATTACTGACAGATACCTATCTTAACTGAAAAGGCATAATAGTAGTCTAATATGTAAATATGCTGTTACTTATGAGCATAAATATTCATGTCCGTCAACAACTATATCTACATACAAAGCACAACTATTAAAATATGCAATATGCAGTACTAGAAAAGAAGGATGGAGGGAGGTAGAGTTAGCTCCCCGTTACTGGAACAGATGCCGCAGGACCACCTGTCCTACCGCTGCATCTCCTTGAGGTATGGCATCAAGACAGTAGTGTCTTGTAAACATGTATGTACTTTTCCAGGTGGCCGCTCTGCAAATGTCTTGTAGGGGCACACCTGCGAACAGTGCCATCAATGTTGAGACAGACCTCGTGGAATGTGCCCTTACTGAGGATTGTAAAGGCTTACCAGCTGCTTGGTGACAAAACTTTAAAGCAGCTATTATCCATCTTGCTATTCCTTGTTTCGAAAGGGCTTGGCCCTTTCGCGGGGGCGCTATAAGCGACAAATAACTTTTTTGACTTGCGAAAATGTTTGTTTTTCTCCAAATAAAACTTAGTATTCCTTTTGACGTCTAACGAATGAAGAGCCCTTTCTGCTGGAGATGACGGATTTGGGAAGAAAGACTTCAAGAACAAAGGTTTGCTAATGTGAAAGTCTGATGGTACTTTTGGAACAAAGTTTGGGTTTTTGCGAAGTATCACTATTGTGCTTAAATTGAAGGAAAGGCTCTTGAATGGTTAGAGCCTGGATTTCGCTGATGCGTCTAGAAAAAGTAAGGGCCACCAGAAGAGCAACTTTCCATGATAAGTACTTCAATTCTGCTTTTTGAATGGGTTCAAATGGATGTCTCATAAGCTGAGATAGAACTGGGTTGAGTTGCCAGGAGAGTGTAGGAGGCCTTACTGGGGGAAAAACTCTAAAGAGTCCTTTCAGAAACTGTTTTATTCACCTGGAGGTCCATAAATACGGAGATGTCAGGGAACGTCTGAAATGAGATATGGCCGCCAAGTATACTCTGATGGATGCATGAGCTAATCTCATTGATGCCAGATGGAGGAGATAGGGCAATATCTTCTCTGGCGGCGACAATAGTGGATTAATCTGTTCTTTCTGACAGCATAAACAAAACAGTTTCCATTTCAGAGTGTATGATTTGTTTGTGCTATCCGCTCTGGCCTTTGAAAGTATTCTCCTACATTTGAGGTGAATGTTCAAATGGGCAAACTCATTGTGTTCAGGAGCCAAGCTGCTAACTTTAGTGATTTGGGGTCCAGATGCAAGACTTGACCCTCTTTCCTTGTTAGGAGCTGTGGTGAGATTTTCAGTCGAATGCGGCCTTTCTCTGAGAACAGAAGCAGTTCCGAAAACCAATGTTGGCGAGGCCAATACGGAGATATCAGGATTAGTCCGCAATGTTCTCTCTTGATTTTTGTGAACACTCTTGAAATCAGGGCAATGGGTGGAAAAGCGTAGGCTAATATTCTGTACCATGCCAACGAAAAGGCATTCCCCCACGAGCCCAGATGGTGATCCCAGCTTGCATAAAAGCGGCATTTGGTGTTCTGCGGAGTTGCTAAGAGATCTAGGTTGGGCTTTCCCCATTCCTTGAAGACCTGGTTGAGCGCCTTTTGGTTCAACTCTCATTCGTGACAGGAGGATGTTGGTCTGCTGAGGGTGTCTGCTGTCTTGTTCAGTCTCCTTGGCAGATGTTCTGCTCGTAAACTGACCTCATTTTAAATAGCTCAATTCCAAATATTTTTAGATTCTCGAGATAGGAGAAGAGACTTCGTTCCTCCCTGCTTGTTCAGGTAATGCATCGCTGTTGTATTGTCCGTTTTTATAAGAACCGCAGATTGTTTTATTCTGGGGAGGAAAGCCTGCAGAGCCAGAAAAACTGCTCTCACCATTAGGAAATTGATGTGATTTTTTTTAAAAGAGCTGTTCCATCTTCCACCTTCCACTGACCTGTAGATCTTGAAGGTACCATCCCTCCAGAGAGGCATCCGTGGTCATGACCAATGGGGGTCTATGAGGCAGAAATGAAAGACCTACTGCAATGTTCAATTGTTCTGACCACCAGTAGAGCGCTTTGACCACGTGAGGAGTCACTGTGACCGAGTTGCTGAATGAGCCCTCTTTTTGAATCCATGGACGATTCAATTCTTCTTGTAGGGGGCGCATTCTTAGGCGTCAAAATGGAATTAGTTGAATGCAAGATGACATCATCCCCAGTAGCGATTTGTAACTGCGTACTGAAAGAGACTTTCTTCTTTGAACTCTGTTTGCTAGAGATATGAGTTTGGTTTGTCTCTCCAATGTCCTGATTGTGTCTACTGTTGCCCCTAAAAAGGTCGTTACTCTTGTTAGCAAGATTTTTGATTTGTTCCAATTCAGGGTGAGACACAGTTCATCAAATAATTCTATGCAAGCCTTCGTTGAGTCGTGAGACTCTCAATACGACCGTGCTTTTACTAGCCAATCGTCTAAATATGGAAAAATCTGATGTTTTTTCCTTCTCAGCCAAGCTGCTACCTGAGCCAGACACTTTGTGAAGATTCTGGGGGCAGATTTCAGGCCAAATGGAATCACTCTGAACTGGAAATGGCTGCCGGCTACTGTGCAACAAAGACATTTTCTGTGGGTAGGTGAAATTGGGATATGAAAGTATGCATCCTGTAGATACAGGGTTGCCATAAAGTCTCCTTGATTCACGCGGAGAAGAATGTCCTGCAATGTGACCATGCTAAAGGTTTGACGTTTAAGGTATTTGTTTAAGTCCCGGAGGTGGAGAATGGGACGCCATCCCTCCCAGTTCTTGCGTACTAGAAAGAAACAGGAGTAAAAACCTCTGCCCTTTTCTGAAGAAGGGACTCTCTCTATAGCTTCCTTCTTTAGCATGATCACAACCTCCAGGCAGAGTTGTTTTAGGTGCGTTTGAAGGAAGGTATGTGGAGGGTGTGATGGTGGGATTTGGATGAACTCCAAAGTGTGGCCAAATTGAACTATCTTTAATACCCAATGGTCCAACGTTATTTGTTGCCATTTTTTTGTTTTTTAAAAGTGGGATATTCTTCCCCCCATTCTGTGAATTGGTGGTGGGGATGTAGCCGGAGCCTGAAAGCTGTCATTGGCGACGAACTGCGTCTTTGCCCTGATGTGCTCTACCCCTAGGAGGTCTGGAATAGGATGCCTGGGGTGGCTGTCTCTGTGGCTATTGTAGTCAAAACTGCTGAGACGCTTGGGAGGGATAACAAAGGTTTTGAAAACTCCCTCTATATGATGGGATTCCTCGACCTCTGGAGGCTCGAAAAGGCAACTTCATGAATTGTAGGGTACCCAATGATCTGGCAGTGTCCGTATCAGTTTTTAACACTTGCAAGGCTTCATCCATGTGTTTGCCAAAAAGAGCCTCCCCATAAAACGGGAGGTCCAATACTTTATTCTGTACTTCCGGTCGAAAGGAAGTTGCTCTAAGCCAGCCCTGCCACCTGCTAGTTGTCCAAAAGCAGTGGTAGCAATATCCACTGAGCAATCAATAACCTCAGCCGAGGAGTATTCCCCCTCCAATAGGATCTTCTTTACTTCCACCTTTGAATCGTACAAAGTTTGTCCGGATACGGAGCAATATTCGCCCATAATTACCTGTCGTATCTACCCAAAATTGCCAAAGAGTTTGCTTCTCTCACTATATGTCCTGGCATAGATGAAAACCGCTTTCCAATGTTGTCCAGCCTTCTACCTTTCTTGTCTGGAGGTGCTGAAACTGGCATTGATGATTCTTTGAACGTCTCTGCGCTGCCTGGGTTATAATTGAGTCTGGCTTCGGATGGCCAATGAGACATGTTGGAGCGTCTTCTGGAGCTTTATACTTTTTGTCTAACCTTGGAAAGACCACGTCACAATAGCTGAATTTTTAATTACTTTCAGACCTTCCTCCCAGATGTAAATCACTATGGGTATGAAGCGTATACTCTTTTGAAAGGGCTCCTTAAAATCGTAAAGGAAGCAGTCCATTTGCTTGGATGGCATGGGCAGCCCAAATGTCTTCGCTGCTCTTTCAAGTAGATTATGGAAACCCCCAATGTCTCCTGGGGGTGAGTCCACCGGAGTAGGCAATGGAGATGATGGGGTTGGTAATATAAAGTTGTCCCAATCAGATTTCGTGTCCTGGAGCTCCTCTTCCTCTCTCTCCTCATTTGAGGAGTCTGTAACATGCATAAAGGTTCTCTGCAGGGTACTCCTCGCCGATCTAGGTAACAACATAGGTTGTGGTACTGGGGTGGAAGATATCGATGGTGGGGGTTCCGTTGGGATTTTCTCTGACCATGGTGCAGAGAGAAACCTTTTTTTGCAATCTGACAACATAAGCTGGAGATCAGAGATAAGGGAACTTGGATACAGACCATCTCCTCTGGCACACCTTGTTGTTCTCTCGGAGGAGAGAAAATCCTGCTGGTAATATCCCTCTTCATCATCTTGACACTTAACGTGGAGCTGAGAAGGACTATGAGCTGCCCCACATGGCCCATCATCATCGAATCTTCCTCCAGTAGATGGGCCGGAAGTAAAGGTGAGACCTTACTTGGAGTCGTGCCATGCGGAGTTATATTCCCTTTTCCAGTCAAGGCCTGAATTTTTCTCCTCATCGACGGTGCCGTTGACAAGTCGTTTCAATCTGCGAGGGACCCCTCTGGTCTCCTTCGACAGTGTCGTCAACAAAATCTTCGTTGTCAATGGTCTGGATTTAGTTACCGTCGACGAGCAAGAAGCAATTGTTGATAGGCTGGTAACCGTAGACGTGGTCGCCACTGATACAGCCGCTGTATATGTTCTCGTAGACAATGGTGTAAATGAAGATGACTTCATCGACGGTAGGGTGGTCGTCGATGGTCTGTCATCTGGGGCTGAAGAAGGCTTTTTAAAGGCAGTAATAATTTCGGTGGAGGTGTGGATGGCTTTGAAGAAGGTTTAGACAACTCCCTTGAAATTGAAGGCCGGTGTTTAGATTTTGAAGAAGATTTTCTCTCATGAGGTGACGTCGATAGACTGCGGCCTTCACCAGAACCCTGTGAGTTTTTTTTTTTAAAGCTTTTGAGGGTTGCCCTGAACCCTTTTTAAGAGTGAGGTGATCTTTGTCTCTTTTGGGACTTTTTAGATGACCAAGAAGATTCTTCACCATCAGAATCTGAGGTAGGGTTTGTCCTTGTTTTAAGCTTTTGGAGCCATACGAGAAGTCTTCTCTCTATCCTTTAAAGTTTTTGAGGAAAAGGTACAACATACCTTGCATTCAGCAGCAGAATGTTCAGGATAGAAGCAATATATACAGTCTCTATGTGGATCCTCAGAGTGGAGCCTTTTCTTTCCACATGTACTGCAGGCTCTGAAGATACTTTTTCTCTCTCTGTCAGACATTATGCTGATAATGCCAGGCTCCAGATATTCTGAGTGTGAACAAGAACCACTCTAGAAAGTGCTAAAATCTATTTCAAGAGGAAAAATTGAGCAGAGCTCAGTGGAGACTCCCTAGCACAATGTGCAGTAGAAAATCTAAGGTACTGGAGCTTCTCTCAGGAGGGTTCCAGAGGGTGGGATTATCGGATTGGTTGATGCTGGACTTTGGTCCTTTTTTTACATAAGGACTTGGATAAATTACTTAAAAGTAGAGCTGTAAGTTATTGCTATTATGTCTTTAGGGACATGGTCTTTTCTAAGGTACCACAGACTCCCATCTTGACTATGGGGAATGATTCAAGCATGTGAATCTATGAAAGTTCCAATACTGGAGTAATTTGTTCTTCTGATGGATCCATCTACATGTTGATTCCTCACCTTTTGAATACAATCCGAAAGCAGTCCCGCACTCGGAGGGGGGTGCCTGTTTGGCTATACCAAGAACTCCTGCAGCACTGAACGGGCAAAATGACCGCCCCATCTCACTTCAGAGTCTAAGCAGTAATGTTCTGCAAAAGTGTGAAGAAAAGTCCAAGTTGCTGCCTTGCAAATGTCAACAACAGGTACACCTCTAGTCAAAGCAGAAGTGGCAGACTTGGCCCTGGTCGAATAGGCTCTAATGCACTCAGGAGGATTCTTCTTTGCTAGCAAATAACATATTTTTATACAAAGAATGACCAACCTGGAGAGTGTTCTTTTGTGGACAGTTTTGCCCTTCATCTTGCCCACGTAGCCAATGAAGAGCTGATCATCCGTCCTGAAGTCTTTTGTCCTGTCCACATAGAAGTTCAGTGCTCTTTTTGGATCCATATGATGCAGCCTTTCCTCCTCGTTCGAAGGATGGGGAGGAGGGTAAAAGGACGGAAGGGAAATAGATTTTTCTAAATGGAAAGGTGTCACTACAATAGGCAGGAAAGCCGCCCTGGTTCTCAAAACCACCTTATCAGCCTGGAGGGTAGTAAAAGGGGGTTTTACGCTTTCAGCTTAAAGCTCACTAACATGTAACGCCGACGTGATACCTATTAGAAAAACAATCTTAAACGTAAGAAGTCTCATCAGGCAACTATGCAATGGTTCAAACGGTGAACCCATCAAATATGTTAAGACTACATTTAAATCCCACTGAGGCATTATAAATGGAGTGGGAGGAGGCTTATTAGTCAAACCCTTAAGAAAACTTAATACCATAGGGGACTTAAACAAAAAGGGTTGATCAGGTAAACAAATAAGAGCCAACAGCGCAGATAGGTAACAATTCACTGTTGCAACTGTGCAACCTTGTTGTGCTAAGGAAAGAGCAAATTGTAAAACAATAGACAGATGGGCCTTTAAAGGATCAATGTGTCTCTCCTCACACCACTAAACACATTTTGCCCATCTGCCAGCATAGACAGACTTGCTGGAGTGTCGCCTGGCCGATAAAATAACATCCGTCACTTCAGGGGGGACAGAAAAAGAACTCAGATTGACCCGTTCAATCTCCAGGCATGTAGGTGCAGGCTCTGGAGGTGGGGGTGTAGAACCTGCCCCTGCAACTGCGAGAGGAGTTCTGCCCTGTGAGGGAGATGGAGCAAAGGACACAGTGAGAACTGAAGGTGGTCTTTATACATTACCAAACTCCTTTTGGCCAATCCGGGGCTAGTCATATGACTTGGGCCTGGTATTGGCAAATCTTCTGCCGAACCCGTGGGATCAAGGGTATGGGAGGAAACGCATAAAGCAGCCAGTCGCTCCAGCTCAATTAAAACTCGTCCCCCAATGCTCCCCGCATCGGATACTGAAGGCTGCAGAACGACGGGCAGTGTGCATTCTCGCGAGTGACAAACAGGTCTATCTGAGGTGTCCCCCACAACTGGAAGACGTGGAGAACCAGCTCCGGATGGAAACGCCACCCGTGGTTGGCTGAAAAGTGCCAGCTGAACCTGTCTGCACATACGTTGAGAACTCCAGCCAAATGGTTTGCTACGATGCAAATCCGATGGTCCTGAGCCCAGGACCAGAGTCGCAGAGCGTCTCTGCAGAGAAGGTACAACTCTACTCCTCCCTGTTTGTTGAAGTACCACATTGCGGTAGTGTTGTCTGTCAAGACTTGTACCGACTGACCACGAAGGGACAGGAGGAAGGCCTTGAGAGCCAGAGGTATCGCCCATAACTCCAACAGATTGATGTGAAGCATCTGTTCTACTGGAGACCAAAGACCTTTGATTTCCAGATCCACCAGATGTGCTCCCCGCCCTAAAGCGGAAGCATCCGTTATGACTGTGGTCACCGGAGGTGGAAGACAAACCAACCTTCCTTGCGATAGGTTGCAGTCCACATTCCACCATCAAAGATCCGCTGCCGAGTCTCTGGATGCTGTTATTGACTCCTTGAGATCTCCTTTGTGTTGAACCACTGCTTGTGGAGGCACCACTGGAGCGCCCTCATGTGCCAACGTGCATGAGTGACCAGCAGAATACAGGAAGCGAACAGACTGAGCAGGCGTAGGACCTTTAGGACCGGAACATCCACTTCATTCTGAAACATTGGAATCACAGCCCGAATGTCCCAAATTCTTTGAGGAGGAAAGGCATGATTCAATGTTGTGTCCAGTACTGCCCTTATGAGCAGGAAACGCTGAGAGGGCTTGTTCAACGAAAAGCCCAAGTTAAACAATAACTGGGTTGTCATCTGCAGATGGTGCAACACTAACTCTGTATGACTAAATGGAAGGACCGCAAACTGGTAGTGCTGCGACTCCACCATGAATGGAGATACTTCCTGTACGACATCAGAATGGGGATGTGAAAATACGCATCCTGCAAGTTGATAGGAACCATCCAGTCTTCCCTGTCCAGAGCAAGATGCACCTGTGCTAAGGTCAGCATTTTGAACTTCTCCTGTTTGAGGAACCAATTCAAAATCCTCAGGTCCAGAATGGGCCTCAAACAACCATCTTTCTTGGGAATAAGGAAATATCTTGAACAACATCCCTGACCTCTTTCCTTCACCGGAACCAACTCCACTGCGCCCTTTAACAGCAGACTTTGAATCTCCTCCCGAAGCAACAGCAGGCGCTCTTTTGAGCAAAGAGTTTGTTGGGGAGGGAAGGGTAGGGGAAATTCCCAAAAGGGAAGGGTATAACCATTTTCTACAATGCTCAGCACCCCACGACCTCTGTAAGATCTGTAGAGGGGGTTGCCAGGCTGTTGACTCTGGAACTGCTGCCTCCCTCGAAAGGAGGAGCTATGGCCAAATCACATGAACTTACGGAATGGTTTGTAGGTTGTGGAGAATTTTTGAAGACCCAAAGATTTAGCAGTGGCCTTACTGTCCTTAAATCTTTCTAGGGCAGAGTCAGCCGTGGCACCAAAAAGTCTTGATCCTGCAAAAGCTCCAGAAAATGGTCCTGTACCTCCTGCAACAATCTAGGAATGATCTCTTTCGCTGAATCCATCAACGCATGAATTTACCTGCCAAGCACTCAAGTTGCATTGACTGATTTTAGTGTCATGTTTCCTAAAAAAATGTATTTTTCGCAGATTGCTCCATACGCCTAGATTCTCTATCAGCAGGAGTTATAGGAAGTGACCCAGGAGCTGATTTAGATGAAGAAGATGCTTGCATCACCAAGCTTTCAGGAGTTGGATGCGGACTCAAGAACTGTGGGTCACCTGGTGCAACTCTGTACCTCCTGGCTATGGATTTACAAACTGCAGGAGTAGTAACAGGCTTCTTCCATATACATAATATAATAATAATGGCTCTGACAATGCATCATTAAATGGAAGAAGGGGTTCTGTTGACGAGGTAGAAGAATGGAGAACCTCAGTCAAAATATTAGGTTTTAACCCTGTAGTAGGCAGAAACAAATCTAAAACGTCTGCTGCCTTTCTAATTACTCCATGATATGAAGTAACCTCCGGAAGAAGCATACCCCCAGGGGATAACAATTCCCACTCTGGGGATGTATCAAGCCCACTCGCTAAATCAAGTCCTTGAAAGCCATGGGAAGGCAATGGTATCTGACCTTCCTCCAGCTCCTGATGTTCCTCCAAATACTGCTGTTCCTTTAACAGCCTCAAAGCTTCCCTCATTCATCTCAGCCTGGATTCCAGGCACGGCATCAATAGGGAATTTACCGGCTTCATTGACGATCCAGTCCACTCATATGGAGTCGAAGGCAGAAAAGGCATAAATGGATCTGCCTATACGGTGCTGTTATTCCAAGATTAAATGCCAAAGCACCCATGGGGCCAGCAGGCGCACCAGAGGGGACCACTGCTATCTTGAAAATACTAAACATAGCACTTAAGAAATCAGACAGATCCGTTCCTGGAGCAGGAAAGGCTGGATACTCTTGTACCTTTTGTGGAGGTTGAACTTGACTTGTCACCTGATCTTCCAACTACTCCTGACCTTGTGTGGATGCTGGAGAAAATTGAGCCACAGGACCTAAAGGCGAAGCCGATATCTCCACCAAAGACTGTGCCCGTTGCACCTCAGGTGAATTCTGTTGAGGAGAGAGAGTGGGACTCACTTCCCAAGTCGTGCAGTGCCGAGACCTCGAAGTCGGAGATACCGATCGAGAGCTGTCATCTCTAGACGAGCGACGCCTTGAACCATGGCAACGTCGTTTCTTGTGCGATCTTGAAGATCTATGCAAGTAAGACTCCTCCGAAACCGGGATCTTTGTCGGCCTGTCTTCTCCTTCTTTACTCCACTAGAGTGAACGGTACATCAGAGGAAAACCCTGATCCTCTGAGCCATGCATGTCTGGTAGCAGTTGCATTTCCCATGTCTCTAGCAACAGAGTCTGCAGTGCTTTGACAGAAAGAGCTTTGCCTCTCTTTCTTTAAGAGCCTTCAGATTCATGCTCTGACAAGACAAGCATTCCTCGACGTCATGATCCGAACTCAAACACCAAAGGAAGTTCTCATGCGGGTCAGGGCGAAGACATTGTAGAAATAAAAATATCTCCCTCTAAACAGTTGTAACACAACGGAGAGTTAGAAAAACCGTTAGCGTTAAAGGCGTGGAAAAAAGGAAACGGACGCCTGATGCCGGCGTGGACTTCTTATGGCTCCAACGACGTCAGACGGAGTCGCGTGCAGAGCCGTGGTATTGTGATGTCCTTGTAGACGTGGAGAGCTAGAAAGAAAAGATTTCCATTGAATGCTGGTGCAATGGGAGTATTCAAAAGGTGAGGAATCCAAAGGTAGATATATCCATCAGAATCACAGTGCTAGACCAATGTTAACCTGGAAAGACGCAAAGTGAGTTACCAAAGGGGGTCCATGAGCAAGGTAAATAGAAATAATTGAAGTTACCCCTAATGTATCCATATGCTTGTACTACCTGAAAAATAAGAAATTACAGTGGTAAGAATCAAAGAAATGACAAGAGGAAAAGCCAAGGCTCGCCATTGAGTCTTGTTGACACACAGTATTCATGAGCCTGTTCCCAGCAGTATCGCATTCTGGTCTCTTGAAGGTCAGAAGTAAATAGTTTGTCTCCTATGCATATGTTAGTTGGTGTTAATATACTCCACTCTCCATAGCTAAATTCACATGGATTCAATTGTTGCTTGGAATTCGGTAACAATGAAGATCAGTTGATTTACCCGTTTCTAATTCCAGAAATGTAATACTGGTTAATTGCAGTGTTTTTAGCCTTGTTTTTCTTGAAGTACCAGTGGCCCTTCTTTGCATGTCATCACTGGCCCTTCTCTGCTTCTCTTCGGTGACCACTGTTGATTCTCATTTGTTTATCTTCTATCTCCTCCCCTTGTCTTTTCTTTCTTCCTTTTCCCATTTAGGGTAGGCATCTGGTTACTTTGGTAGTCTTTCCTCAGGTACTACTGCTGTCCGGATGACGATCCCGACATTGTGTTAAGGGATCAAAGCATCATTGACTCATTTTTCTATACTTCTTTTAATTGAGTCTTTATGAGTATGGGTAACTAACAATTGTGACCTTATTATTGTATATAATTCTATGTCACCTGATGAATGCCTGAGTGTTAACCCAATCTTGTTGTGCCAGATTGGATTTTTATGTCTTTTTATTACATTTAACTTGATGGCTAGTGTTCCCACTAACTGTTGTTTTAAGTTTAATAAATACAGTATACTTTCCATTTGGAAATTTAACATAGACCCCACTGTGTATCAATGGTGTATTGTACTGAAGACATTTTCTTTTTGAAGGACCGCTGTTCCTTCTCAAAATAGCACTGATCTGAAAGCAGCCCACTTAGTACTCTGTGCAGGACTCTCTTCCTTGGTCAGTGAAGTAGCTTGTAACTGCAACATAGTGTCATAGTTTGAATCACACTTTTATACTAATTTTCCAGACAGGGATTTTGGACTCACAGTCTTGAAACCAGTCTGGGGTGGTTCCCTTTGAAATGTCATTTTCTGTCTGTTGTGCTAACACAGATTTTGTGCAAGGGGATTGCTCTCACAGCAGGCAATGATAATGCAGGCTCCGAGCAGGAGTATGCCATAGCATGGGCACAATGAAGTGTGAAGACTCTGTACTTGGCTGTCATCCGCTTTCCTAAAGTAGCAATCAGGGAAACACAAAGGGGCAGGCATTGTCTGGAAAGGTCCTCATTTAACAACATAGGCCCTCATTACCTGGCGGACAGCGGTAATTTGGGGGAAAGGTACTGCCAACAGGCTGGGGGTAACGCTGGAGACTTCGGTCTCCAGCCAGGCGGCCATCACAATCCCACCCTCTGGATTATGACCCCGCCTACCGCCATGGTTTTCGTGGCAAATCTACTGCCCCGAAAACCATGGCGGTAGGCACTATCAGTGTCAGGGAATTCCTTCCTTGGCACTGATAGGGGTCTTCCCCCCCCTCCCTCTCCAGACCCCCCCGACATCCACACACCCACACACGCACACATACACACTTATACACACATGCATATCCACATCCACCCATGCACACATACCCTAACCCGGCAACACACACCAACATACATTGTAGCACACACACATTCACAACACACAACATACATGTACATTCACATTCATTCATTCATTCACGCATTCCACGCGACTCACACCCGCATGCACACATACAAAAACAGACAAACACCCCCCCAAACACACAACACCCCCAGCCCCCTCTCCTGTCAGAGAACCCGACTTACCTGCTTGCAGGGGGTCCTCCTGCAGCAGACGGGACACGGTGCTGCTGCCAGCAGCAGCGTCCGCCAGCAAAATACCGCCAGGCCGTATCATGGCTCATGATACGGTAAGCAGTGTTTTGCTGGTGTGGCGCTGCTGCTGGTAGCAGCGCCACCTTACCGCCGTCATGACCCTCGACTGAATACCGCCATCCTTCTGGCGGTGTTCCGTCTACGGTCATAATGCGGTTGGCGGCTGGTAGCCACGGCGACCGTATGTTGGCAGTAGGCGGCATTTACTGCCAATGTCATAATGAGGCCCATAATCTGTTACCTAAATTCATCTTACCTACCCATCTAACAATTGGCAATATTTAAGAAGATTAATCAGCATTCCTTTAATAAAAGTCTTCATAAAACCTCTATGGAAACCCTTGAATCAATCCTCCCTCAATTAAATAGTGTCTGGGTCTGCACTGTCTAGCTTCAGGAATGCAGGAAATACACTTCTGACGTCTTGGGTAACTGTACCCACCCCTTAGCTTGTGCAATACTTAATTAGGGGGAATCTAAAATGGATCCCAATGGTATCAGCACTCAGATTCTCCACACATGATGGCTTGCTATCATACATGTTACATAAATCATTTCAATCTTCACAGTTTGTTTCTATATTCTTCCTCCAATCAGAAATCAGCTTCAGTTCAGACTCCAGCCACTCTTGCCAACACGTGTTTCGTCTGGGGAATCACCCAGTGACTTCATCAGGGCTGTGGATTAGTGTTTCCCTATATATCAAGCTGTTGTCCAATTTCCATTCTTATTTTGTTCTCTTTAGCCCAAAATGTTTGTATGCTTTTCAAGTGTTCCTGAGTCTCCAAATCTCGTATACATATTCTCCCCTCATATCCTGGTTCCCCGTTTGTCATCCTCATGTACAGCGAGTACAGAAGTGGCTGGAGTCTGAACTGAAGCTGATTTCTGATTGGAGGAAGAATACGGAAATAAACTGTGAAGATTGAAAAATATTGGACATTTGTGGGACGTGTGCCTTTGTATATGGAAATTGTTATCGACGATCACAGATTGTTGATGTGCAGGGATTTGGGGTGTTTTTTCCTGTAAAGTGCACCGTCTGTAAATGAAATAGGTATTGTGGTAAAACCTGAACATATAGGTGGACAGGAAGCGCCAATATCTCCTTTAAACCACCCATTGATTGAATAGTACATACACCATGTATACACACTCTGCATGCCACATATAATGTTAGCAGCAGGGCTGGGTGTTACAGGTAGGCTGAACTTTACATGAGTGGGGACCGCATCCTCCTGGAACTTAAAAGGTCTGCTCAAGACTATTAATCCACAAACATCGGTACAGTGCCACTATCACTTTAGGTCAATAGCCTAGTACAATGACAACAGTCTCATGTCGATAAACGAGGGCATACTTGTTGCGCTCCGCCATGTCATAGGGCAGGTTTGGACCTTGGCTTTATTATGAATGAGTCTATTCTTCACCCCACACACTATATATTAGATTAATGGCAAACCAACGTAATATCAGAATAGCAGTTTTGCACTCAGAGCAGGGATACAAACCTGTTATCATGCAGGAAACATACCCATCTCAACAACACCCATCCCATTCTGGCCTTAAAGTTGCAAGCATGCAGGAGGACACTGCAGAGATACATTTGGATGGTCTGGGCCAAGGATAGTGAATCTGAACACTGACAAAAGGTTAATGGCCTCTCTCGGTGAGAAGAGGACTCTAGCGTGGCGCAGCAAAGAGCAAACCAATTGCACTTACTGTTGGACTAGCCTTCATGATAATCATACATCATGATATAAATTATCACATAGTATCACTAAATAGCTTTCCAGTATCAACATCTGTGAATGAAATGCCAGGCTGAACCCACTCTCACAATTTCTTTATTGTGTACTTTGGAAAAATGTCACTTATGCTGAACAATCAAACAATAATTAATACACTATCTAACCTCTAAAGGGTGGCTCTGGAAACAATGACGTCAATTTACAAAAGCACATTGAAATATGGATGATGGCCGTATTTGTTGATTAGATTCCCTGTAGTCCCATCTCATTCTGAACTGTGAGCTAATTTCCATGTTATTAATGTAAACGAATGGGAGGTGCAAGAACTCACCAGAGTGCGTCCTAAGGTGGCCTGTGAGTGCGTCCCTCCTGCGGCAGGCGTAGTTGCAGAAGGGGCACTTGAAGGGCTTCTCGCCGGAGTGTAGTTTGATGTGCCGCAGCAGGTTCCCCTTCTGGGTGAAGGAAGCTCCACATTGGTTGCAGTGGAATGGCCTTTCACCTAAAGTGGCATTAAACACAAAGTTCTTGCTAAGAGTCACAACAGGGAATGTCCACTTGCAACCTTGACAATAAAATTCCCCAATCTAGTTTCAAGTGGCCGTACTAGAATAGCAAGTGGTGCTTAAATGAAGACGCAGACTGCACAAGACCCATGGATGAGGCTTGGACGCATTTAAACCTTTGACAGTGCAGATTCTGTCCCAACTACAGACAAAATGGCTACACCCCAGGAAAGGATTCACTCTAAACACAGCATATCATTTAACAGTATTTACAATTATTATGTAATGGCACACTCACTTCAAAGACTGATACTCCGAAAACACATTTAATAGATGACTGAATTAAAGTGATATAATCAGGGTTTTAGAATTTCTGCTGCACAGCAAAGAAAAAGAAGTGAAGGTGGATAAGGGAGCAAACAAAGATGGAGGATTTTAATGAGGCAATATAATCAACTGTCTGCTGCTGGGAGCGAAGGCAGGGCCTACATCGTTTGGTCAGCTAGAGGGAAAGGAAGGATTTAAAAGATTAAGTGGGAACTGAATATTAGTTTTAATTTTTTTTCTTTTTTTTTTTTCTTTTTTTTTACAAAACAGGCCAATATTTATCTTCACTTTTTAGACTGTGAGTGAGTGCTCTATATTGCGGGAACAGCCCCAGAGAAACGTCTGATTGCAGAAGAATTGGATTTGTGAAATGTTAATTAGATATGAAGAAATTCTTAACTTCTGGGCGTTTTGCCACTTTCTGATATCTTAAGGGGAGGTGGAGGTAAGCATAATGTTGCTATCTGAGGGCTTTGAAAGTGAGGCAAGCAAACCTGTAATTAAGTCTGGACTCCAAGGGTAGCCAATTACGTTCTTAAAACAGGCTTAATATGTTTATACATTTGAAATCAGAGGGTTATCTGTAAACTGCAGCAGAGCTTTCAGAGGTGCAAGAGCATTTTTAGATACTCCAACGACCACGTGTTTTCATAGTCAATTTTGCCGATCACAAAAGACTTAACTAAAACATAGAAATCAGTTTGAGTTAGGAGTGGTTTGAGTGTTTTAGAGAAAGAGAGCTAGCGAATTCCATGGGGTGCTTGATGTGTTCTGCTAGAGAGATTCAAGTCTATCCAGAAGTCACCAGATATAATTTCTTGTCAGTTGCCTTAAACATGTTGTCCCAAGAAAAACCGATAGGTAAGCTATAAGTGAGAGTCAAGGGTTTTGCTTTAAATTGGTTGATACCTTATCTGACAGACAGACAGCAGACGGTGCATGTTGATCCATACTAATTGGCGTTCAAATTCATGGTGCAAGGGGTCCCAAAAGGATTATTGCTGAGCTCTACATTATTCAACCTATACATCCGACCACTTGCTCAATTGGTATGCTTTAGTGGACTCAGATTTATGACTCACCAATGACACACAATTGTGATAATAAGCCACTTGCATCACTGACAGCTCCAACACCAGCAAGGAACTGTTCAACATAGCCAAGGAGTTCACCAACTCATCAACAACCGAAAACACAATCACAAGCTCTCTGCGACACCCTATCAGACCTTTTCCATAAGAAAATCAACACCATCTACCAAGACTTCACACCCAAAGCCCCACCGAGGACAAAATCAATCACCCCAACACCCTTCCACACCAGCTCACCTCATGGAACATCCTCACTGAGAAGGAAACAGCGTCTATCATGAGATTCATCCACTACAGAGCCCAGGAGGACCCCCTGTCCCCACCACACTTTTAACTTCAGCAATCAACCCATCAGCAGAGCACTCATCAAGGTCCTCAACTGTGGGATCACCACAGCCCACTTTCCACAAAAAGGGAAACATGACATACAGATGTTGCTGAAGAAACCATCCATGGACCCAGGAGAACTCAAGAACTACCAACCCATCATTCTGCCCCTCTTCTCAGCCAAGGTCATTGAGAAAGCTATCAACATCCAGCTAACCAGACGCCTGGAAAACCACAACCATTTGGACACTGCCAAGCCGACTTCATATCAAGGCACAGCACCAAGACAGCTCTGGTCGCAGCCACAGACTACATCAGAATGCTGCTAGACCACAGAGAAACAGCAGCCCTCATCCTCCTTGACCTCTCAGCAGCCTTCAACACTGTATCCCACCAGCAGCCTTCGACACCATATCCCACCACACACTCATCAACAGCATCCACCAGCCCGCAATTCAAAGAGCAGCCCGTAAATGGGCTGCTTCCTACCTCACAGGAAGGATGCCTAAGATCATCATACCTCCCTACTTCTATCACCTGTGATGTAACTTAAGGCTCACCCCTCAGCCCAACTCTTTTCAATGTATACATGACACCTATGGCCGACAACGCTCAACTCATCCTCTCTCTGACAAACAACACAACGGCCACCAAGGACAAGTTTCAAAGATGCATGAAGGATGTGGCCGCCTGGATGAACCACAACTGTCTCAAGCTCAAGACAGAAGTACTAGTCTTTGGGAAAGACAAGGACACCCTATGGAACAACGAATGGTGACCACCTGAGCTAAGTCCTACCCATAAACCTTACGAACATGCCCGCAACCTCGGCATCATTCGACAGCCAGCTATCCATGAAGAAACAGGTCATCGGTGTTTCCTCTGCTTGCTTCCTCACCCTGTGCATGCTCAGGAAAGTCTTCAGATGGCTCCCACCCAACACCAGGCGAACTGTCACACAGGCTCATGTAAGCAGCAGACTTGACAATGGCAACTCTCTCTACATAGGAATCACCGCCCAACTCATGAGGAAACTCCGGACCCTCCAGAACACAGCAGCCAGACTCATCCAGACCTCCCCAGAAAGACGCACATCTCCCTTGACCTCAGGAAACTCCATTGGCTACCAGACGCAAAGAGATGCCAGTTCAAGCTGCTAATCCTTGCTTAAAAAGGGGCTACACAAGAAAGGACTGGCGTACCCCAACAATAGAGTGATTTTCCACCAACCTACCAGAGAACTCCGTTCCAGATCTTTCTCTCTCTGGCAGCTACCCAGCACATCCTCAGGGCAAACAGCGGAGGCCACTCCTTCTCCCACCTGAAGGTTAAGACCTGGAACACCCTCCCCCTGCACCTCATAGCCTCACCATCGCTCCAACAGTTAAGGAAGAACCTCAAGACTTGGATGTTCAATCAACAGGAACAGGCAGCGTGATCCTGCAGCACAGCCCCCACAGCGCCTCGAGACCCTCACCTGTGAAGCAGCTGCGGAATACAAATCCTAACTGATTGATTGCTGACTCTGCCTAGTGCTTTTGTAAGAGTATGTTAAAGAGAGACAGGATAGCTAGCAGAAAACTCATTAAAATGAAACTCCAAGATAAAACCAATGATTGCCTCTAAATGGGAACATAATTTCCCCCCTCCCTGATGATGCTTGGCCCAATGCCCTGTTGACAATTCCATCTACCATTTCAGTAGTTTGGAACCAGGGTCAATCATCTGTCCACAACATATTGTCTGTTTTTGAGGATGATGAGAACATTTTTTGCTTATCTTCCAGCCAACACTCATTTGTTCCTTAGTAGTATTCTTGCTTATAAAAACTTTGTTTTTTTTATTTCAGCCCGATGAAGCAATAGGATTCACAAAACACATGTCGGCTGGCATTATATCTGTTTTATGCTTGTAGAGAATCAGAGTCGAAGTCTCCACTACTAGTTACTTTCACTTGTGAATTGTGCCCAACAAGAAACAGTTGTTGGCGTTTCTATGTGTTGATGGAATAATTCTAAGAAATGTGTATCCATAATCAATGTTTGTAAATTAGATTAGGCTATGAATGTATTCTGTTCTGAACAAATTGAATGTACTATGTTCTGATGAAAACATGATAGAAGTATGTAATTCATATTATCTATGAATATCAATAATAAAATCTGAGATGTGGTATTCAAAGAACCTGCATTTGAAGAATTATTTCGGGGTTCCTGCTCCATTCAAATTTCTTTGCTGTTTATACTTCTGATGATAGTTGGCAGCGATCATACTGGGGTGCATCTTTACGCTGGACAGATTATCCCTCTTAGTTGCCCAGTTTAATTACTTATTCATTGTATTAGGGACATGTTGGCCTGTCTATACTGTACAAAAGAAAAGGCGGTCATTGTACTACAGTATAAGGGGTGTTGATGGTATGCTAGTGAAACGTTCAACTATGCTAGCATGGCACTGCTATGTAAGGGGACAGTTCTTATGTATAAACAACAGGCTGGCATGGTATATCGTGTAAAGGGCAGTATGCAGAAGCATCTGCTGTATATGTTGCATGGCACTACTACATAAAATGGATCACAAGACACTGCAGTAAGAGGGCAAAGGCTGGCTTGCCATCGAAATATAATGAGTCAATATGGTGTGCTAACCTTATTTAGCGGGTAAGCTAGTATTGTGCTGTTGTATCAGGGGAATGAATGAAGTGAGCTGCAGTATAATTAGACAGGCTAGTATGGTACACACATGTAAAATAGCAAGTTGGCATGGTTTGGAGTATGAAGGCAGGCTGCAATGGCACTTCAGAATTAGGTAAGAGGCTTGCATGACTGCTTCATATAGCGATAGTCTGGCATGTTTGTATAAGCAGCCATGTTGGCAAGGCAATACCGTAACTCACCAGTGTGGCTGCGCTTGTGCACCATAAGCACGTTGGGGCCAATGCAAACCATGCCGCAGATGTCACACTTCAGTTTCCCGTTTGGCAGTCGGATACCACCAGGTGAAGGAGGATCCTGGCCCAAGCCATCGCAGTACCCTAGTGGTTCGCCGAGTGAATCTTCTACAATGACACTGTCCTCCTTTTCACTCATGCGGTCATCCTGACCCAGAAGCCGGCCTTCCTCCTCATCACTGTACATCTCAACCTTGATGGAATTTGCTGCATGAACAGGGAAGGTAAACATTGACTCAGAAAGTTGTTCAATATTTCTCAGGCATTTCTAATGGGGGGGAGCAACTATTACAGATTAATACCCTGAAAATTAAAGGTAAGTTAAGGTTGACAGCTTGTCAATAGTAGCTACACAGCAAAACCTGACAAGCCTTGAAATTTACAAGTTCATGTTCATTCTCACCAGCCAAATAGCAATCTTAATTCCCATTCTATCTTCACTTGTGAAATGGGGAAATCAGTTGTTAACTACAAGGAATCAAATAACTATGTGGATGACTTTGTAAGACTTCAGAACATTGTGTGACTAGCTGGAGTGATTGAATAGAAATGCCAAGATCTTAATTGTTTTATTGGACGCGGTATTCTAAAGGAGTGACAATGATACTAAGGGCATCACTGGTCAATCTTTTGCTATGGTCATGTGGTGTTAACACATACTTCTTATTTGGTTGTTGGTATTGTGTTGGTACATGTTTTTGGCATCAGAAATTTGTATTTAATTTCTGTTATTACAGATTTTGTAAAGTGGCATTGTGTGCATGAGCATAAACACAATTGATGTTCATAATAGTGCATGGTAAATGAAAGAATAAAACACTAAACAAGTATCTTGGATGTCATCAAACACTACAGCCCCCAGGGTGCACTGATGGAGTCTGTAAAAGTATGCATGTAATGTTCAGTCAGTAGTCACAATATTATGTGGCATAAGATGATTGGTTATTCAAAAATTGTTTTTACTGGTTTCATGATTTCATAATTTCAATCTATTTGTTCTTCATGGTTAGTAACCCAATCAAGTATCCCAAATTCATACGTTTACAATACTTGTAATTATACAAAGAGCCCCAGTGCATTTTGGACTGTACAGCCATAATCTTGGGGAAATTCTAATATTTTCTCATACATCCATTGGAGACAGTTGGCTTGAACAGGAAAGCAGAAAAGAGTGAACAGGCTTCTAATGTTGTGAGCAGTGCTCTTCTCTGTGAAAGACTAACCAGGCCTCAAAAAATCATAAAAATTTTAGTAGACCTGCAGGTCGAGCAGCTTGAATAATCTATGCGACTTAACTGTAATGTACTTGACCCAGAAACGGGTCTCATATTGTGTGAGCCTAAGCAAATATTTTTTTTACAATCACCTTTTTCTTCATTCTCACATATGAGTGCACTTTCAAATATGTAAGTTCAGCATTTTTGCTGTGAAAAAAATCCTCTTTTGTTTGATTAAATACACTAAACGTTTGCTCCATGTATAATAAATCTAGCCCACATATAGGGTACACATGATCCATGCATGACTTGCCTCTTAGTTTACTAATAGCTTTGCCATCAGGGCAGGAGTGTTTCTCAGTTTATGTTTAAACACTCACTTTTAATAAATATATTACTAAAGCATGACGTGGTAGCGCATTTGTCATTTACAGACAGTAAATTTCCAAGAAATGTCCAAAAACCTTCCAACTAACTTGTAGATTTACTGATAAAAACTATATAGTGTATTAACAATAATCTGTGAAAATTGGGTTTCAGAAAACATTTATCCTTTACTCATCAACTAAAGTATTCTGACTTTTTTAATTCTATTAAAGTATTTTTTCATCACACAGAAGTAGAAAAAAATGGTCTTTCACAGCTACTGAAATATATTTAGAAATGTTTGTAAAGTTAACAAATATAGAAATGCATGTGTTAGGAAAAACTAGATACCAAAAGCCTTTCATTTCACATAGGTCAGACAGTTCACCTTACAAATTCATGGAACTCTGCAGTCACAAGGAAAAGTATTTGCATTGCAAGAGGACAAACTGACTCTTGACCTCTGTCTCTGAACACAGAGCAAATGTGACAAGAATAAGATTTAAAGGCATCTTAATTGCTAATTCAGTTTCTGACTAAACAGAACACCTGTTCTTTGACAAGTTGCTAGAAGGGAGTGGAATCTAAAAATAGCTCGACCACATAAAATAAAACTCTCCATAGCAAGTGGTGGAGTGGATTTTTAGAGCCCTGCTAACACTTATTAAATACAAACATACACCACGGAGGCATCTTGGCGCTAGAAGAATTAGAGAAGGAAAAATGGAAAAACATAATGGCAGTATCTTACAGACTAATTGGAAATGAAATTAACAAGTACATCACAACAGTTTTATATTTCAAGACAAATCATTTTTTGAGAAAGACTTGGATAGCCACAATTGCGTGAAGGGCACTTAGTAACTAGCTGCATCCCATAAAGGCTTGAACTAAAAAAGGCTTTCATAGCCTCCAAGCCTGATTGCAAAACACACCAAGGAGTAAATTTAGTAACATAAGCCAAGCGAGCAAAACTGCTGATCTCTTTATGAGCCAGAAATCGAGATTTAAAAAGTACTGGAGCACTTTATGCCTGGCTTTAGTGATGTTCTCGAATGTTTGCATTCCAAGCGCTTGCCGTGTGGCTGCATTCTGGACCACTGAAGCCTGAAGAAAAATGTAACAGACAAGTCTAAAAAACAGGCACTAAGATAACTGATCCTTGAAAGGATGAATGATGCAACTGAGAAGTTTCATTTGGTAGGAGCATGCAGACACTACTGAGTTTATTTGTGTCTCCAAAGGAAGATTTTTGTTATTTTTAAGGTCTAACTTTTTCACCACATTGACCAGGTTAGATGGAGACTCCAGGCTTGCAAGCCAGCAGAAACTGACTTTCGCTAAGGAGTCAAGGCCACACATTAAAATTTCAGTTTTGTCCATGTTCGATTTTAAGAGCACAGTGGGGCAAAGCAAAACAGAAGAGTGTTGTCAGTATATGCCATGCAGTTCAGATTAAAGCAACAAATATGAAGAATTTGAGTCTTACAGAGATGGTAAACAAGATTAGTGACAGTGAGGAACCTGCAGCCTCTGCATTTCCCTTGAGTTAGCTTGGACTTAAAATGGGTCTTTGAAAACAAGTTACTTCAACTTGTCAAAGCCAAAGAAAGCCAAGCAAGGGCAGCCCCTGAAAGGACTACCTATGGCACAGAATTAATAATGATAGCATGATCACCTGTATCAGAGGCTGCAGAGAGGTTCAAAAGGATGAGAACTACAGATGACCACTGACCAGACTCAACTTTACTTCGTCCAAGATTGAGATCACAGCACTTTCGGTCCCCATCTGAAGTTGAAACCTAGTTTGAGCCTCATCCAAAAGATTACTTATTCTAAGTGGTTTGAAAGCCACTTAGCAAAATAATTCTCCCCTACATTTGAGATCAAAGGGAGAAGCGCTATATGCCTGTCAATGGACACCAACAAGATTGGGTTTTTTCAATTGGGGTTTGACTAAACTCTTTAGACAATACTGGAACCTGGCCAGGTGCACAAAATAGTTCAGGATGACTGCGACTGCAAACATCACTATTTTTGCCATATTATGTGCATTTCTTGCAGAGCAAATATCATCAGGAGATGCGGGCCTAATAGATTTTAGTAATAGGATTGTATATCTTACTGAATTGGTGGTATACAATCCTCTTTGAAAATTTCTAATGTGTTTAGGTGGTCAACTCGTCTCGAAAATATACCTTGTCTACCACTAAACTTTGTTAAAGCATTATGCAAGACTAAGTCCCTTTTAATTATCTGAACCATGTTAGTAAAATACAAAGCAATTTGTCACATAGTTCTAAGTAGGAGTTACTGAGCTAGCTAAACAAGAGGGCTTAGTAAGTAAGGGCTCAGTTTTAAGCAAGGTGCGTGCGGAATTAAAGGAGTCTTTAATTAGGGTTCCAAAATAGGAACTGCTTGCTTGAGTGATCAGGGGTGTGGAATTCATATAGCCCGACACCCATTGGGGTCAAGTGTAACAAGCTTTCTTATTTATTCTGTCCTTTGGACAAGTAGGTCCAACCTCATGCAGCACAAACACTTTGGCTGCTAGTTTACAGTACCCCCATTATGAACCAAGTAAGGGCATTGTCTGCAGTTAAAGTGATATTTGTGACCCTATGCTAATGTTGTTCAAACTTGTATTTATGGTTCATTAATGCAAACTCTTTATTATTAGAGTGACCACTAACAAAATGTTGTGAGCTTGGACTGCACTACTAACCATGGTTCCAATACAAATATGTGCACACACATTTTCAAAGTTTAACAATATGAGGCTACATATAGTGCTCCCAGCATGCTCTCTGGTTTGATGCAAATATTTGCAGAAGCTTGAAAGCAAGATTGGTGATTTTTGCTTTCAAAATAAAATGTTCACAAAAATGCAACTATGAAAAAAAAGGTTTTGCTAAACTACAGTGAAACGTAGGCTCCATTTCTTTGAAGCATCATTTAGAAAAATGTGTTGATGCATGCTGGTATTCAAAAAAAATATTCATAATGGAAAAATCAGTGTAACTTGTTCCAACAAATTTATAGGAAACATGAAATAAGCAAGCTTTGGCAAAGCCAAGAGGTCTGACAATGGTGGTCAGCCTTTTGGCTTTGTCAATGCGTGTCTTGTTTTTAAATGGATTTTGTAAATCTTTATTGTTGGGGGAGCTGCTGGACCCTCACCATCATTACAAACACTGGCAAAAAGATTTTTTATCTCAGAAAGCACATCTTGCCACAATAGTTCAGGGCACTTAACAAAACTGCTTTGTGTGTCCATATGCTTCTTGTAAAAAGGCTGCCACTCACAGTGACGCCAGCTGATAAGAGGAGAGCCAGATAGAATTGAAATAAAAACAAAATCTTAAAGAAAATCACAAAGGGGCACCCAAGGTATTTGTCCTTGCATTAGTGCAGATTTATGTCTTTCATTAATTCACAAGAATTTACAGAAGTAGGCCATGAAATCGTACTCCTAGAAAATATTTGTGAACTGCATTTTAGCACAAGCAAATATGCATGTGTAGATTTGCTCATGCAAAAATCTGTTGAGTGCTTACAAGTTCTCTTTCCTTTCAAGCACTTTTTTTCCCACCTCTGGAAGAAGTTTTACTCTGCCCTTGTCAGGAGTAAATTTCCAGCCCTTCTCAGTATGGGAAAAGATTATAGAAGAGCTGGTGAAAACCCCTACAACATGAAAGTTAGTAAGTTTACATAGACTGAAAAGGGCATTCCAACCCTGGAACTATTGCTTACCCCTATCTTCTGCCCCTGCATGTAGATCTACTGAAATGTGGCAAAATAAGGGAATTGCTACTATTCAAACCTTACAGTAGTATGCACCCTGGCATAATCAGAGAGGCTATTATCAGAGCTCTTGTATAATGATATTGCTGCCATAATTTGTCACCGCACTACATGGCACCAAAATGAAAAGTGTTCTTTAAAAAAAAATGTTTTATAGGGCAAGTAGATTTATGAAGCAACGTGTCCCATGGACAAGTAAACATTTTATAAAACTCCACACCCCTGGTGATGTAATTTTTGTATCTTCTAAAATGCGATTTACAAGTTAACAAAGTAGTGTTGTCATAGGTTGACGTCCGTTTATTTCAGCTTGTCTGACAATTCATTTTTCAGCTTTAAGATAGGCTGAAAACCAAGATTGAGAAGTTCGCTTAGGAAGAGCTTTGTTAGTAGCCGTCTGGACAGTTTCTTTAAAAGCCAAAGATAAATAAAAATGTAAAGAAAAAGAAAGAAATTTCAGGGTCCACCGTTAAAGACAAAGTTACCCAACCCTCTGAGAATTTGTGGGAGGATTTGGTAGCTCGATGTAACTCCAACATAAAGAGGAAATAGGTTTGATTAGCCGTGTGTCCTTTTTGCAGGGAATAGTAGATAAAATATCAAATGTGACCTGGAAATGGTCTGACTTTAATCAACCAGATGACGCAAAAACAAGGTCTACTGTGTGGTCACCTTGGTGTGTTGGCTGATTAAGAATTTGTATTAGGCATAACCTAGTCAGAACGAAGAATGTGAAGTGCCTGACTGAGAATTAAACCAAAGCTTAATATCATCCAGGATAATCACATGGGAATAGATAGCCAATAAAACGTTAACAACTTCTTATGCAAGGCTGTTAAAATGGAGGGAATACTGTAAATGATCAAAAGATAAACGAAAGACTAATAAGGCCAATTTACAGTCCTCCTCAGAAAGCATCCGGTGTTCCACTAAATTATCTGCCGTAATCTTCAAGTGATCTTTATAAATTAGAAGAACTCCACCCCTGACCTGTTTTTCTTGTCTTTACATTTCACGTTAAAGCCTGTGGGAATAGCACTAATAATATCTGGACAAGAGAATTTATACATCCAGATCCTAGTCAGCATGCACAAATCTATACTGCAATCATTAAGTAACAAAATACGCTCTTCTTAGTGTTTGGAAAGAGAGCTAAAAAAAAGAAAAAAAGGAAAAGTAAGGTAGCAGTAGCGTAGGCAGGTGCTGATAGGCTTGCCTTTGTTGTCCAAGCGGCATGTCCGTTGTGGGTTTGAGCATCACCCCTGCTTATGAGGTTATGTTGCTTGTTGGTTCACATGCACAAATTAAGTGCTTGCACACTATATCGCTAACCCCCAAGATGGCCACAGCAAAAAAAAAAAAAAAAAAGAGAAAGTAATTGAAGGAGTATGCAACCGTAAAAATAACCACCCCCCCACCCTGTCAAAGTGTAAACAAAAGCAAAGTTTGAGCCTCTTACCAAGACAGAGTCCCTTAAGAACATAACACCTGTGCAGTTCCCCTGCAGTCTTAAACAGAAAACAGTCCCACTACCGTTCAATTAACCACCAAGCAGATAGTTTTTTTTAACCCTTATTAATAGCAACAAGAAAGTACTTAAACAGTTTAAAGATTAACACAGTTTAACCCCTTCGCTGCCAGGCCTTGTCCCCTCCTCTGCCGAGCCTTTTTTTGGCTATTTGGGGCAGTTTGCGCTTAGGCCCTCATAACTTTTTCTTCACATAGGCTACCCATGCCAAATTTGCATCCTTTTTTCCAACATCCTAGGGATTCTAGAGGTACCCAGACATTGTGGGTTCCCCTGAAGGAGACCAAGAAATTAGCGAAAATACAGCAAAAATTTCGTTTTTTTTTACAAAAAAATGGGAAAAAAGGGCTGCAGAAGAAGGCTTGTGGTTTTTTCCCTGAGAATTGCATCAACAAAGGGTTTGCGGTGCTAAAATCACAATATTCCCAGCTTTCAGGAACAGGCAGACTTGAATCACAAAACCCCATTTTTCAACACAATTTCGGCATTTTACTGGGACATACCCCATTTTTACTATTTTCTTGTGCTTTCAGCCTCCTTCCAGTTAGTGACCGCAATGGGTGTGAAACCAATGCTGGATCCCAGAAAGCTAAACATTTCTGAAAAGTAGACAAAATTCTGAGTTCAGCAAGGGGTAAGTTGTGTAGATCCTACAAGGGTTTCCCACAAAAAATAACAGCTGAAATAAAAAAAATACTGAAATTGAGGTAAAAAACCAGCCATTTTTCTCCACGTTTTACTCTGTAACTGTTTCCTGCGATGTCAGATTTTTTAAAGCAATATACCGTTACGTCAGCTGGACTCTTCTGGTTGCGGGGATATATAGGGCTTGGCGGTTCATCAAGAACCCTAGGTACCCAGAGCCAATAAATGAGCTGCACCTTGCAATGGGTTTTCATTCTATACCGGGTATACAGCAATTCATTTGCTGAAATATAAAGAGTGAAAAATAGGTATCAAGAAAACCTTTGTATTTCCAAAATGGCCACAGGATAAGGTGTTGAGAAGCAGTGGTTATTTGCACATCTCTGAATTCTGGGGTCCCCATACTAGCATGTGAATTATAGGGCATTTCTCAAATAGACATCTTTTTTTTACACACTGTCTTACATTTGGAAGGAAAAAATGCAGAGAAAGCCAAGGGGCAATAACACTTGTTTCGCTATTCTGTGTTCCACAAGTCTCCCGATAAAAATGGTACCTCACTTGCGTGGGTAGGCCTAGCGCCGCGACAGGAAACACAAAATGGACATATCACATTTTCAGAAAGAAAACAGAGGTGTTTTTTAACAAAGTGCCTTGCTGTGGATTTTGGCCTCTAGCTCAGCCGGCACCTGGGGAAACCTAGCAAACCTGAGCATTTTGGAAAACTAGACACCTAGGGGAATCCAAGATGGGGTGACTTGTGGGGCTCTGACCAGGTTCTGTTACCCAGAATCCTTTGCAAACCTCAAAATTTGGTTAAAAAAAAACACTTTTTCCTCTCATTTCGGTGACAGAAAGTTCTGGAATCTGAGAGGAGCCATAAATTTCCTTCCACCCAGCATTCCCTCAAGTCCCCTGATAAAAATGGTACCTCACTTGTGTGGGTAGGCCTAGCGCCCGCGACAGGATATGCCCCAAAACACAACGTGGACTCATCACATTTTCCCAAAGAAAACAGACCTGTTTTTTGCAAAGTGCCTACCTGTGGATTTTGGCCTCTAGCTCAGCCGACACCTAGGAAAACCTACCAAACCTGTGCATTTTTGAAAACTAGACACCTAGGGGAATCCAAGATGGGGTGACTTGTGGAGCTCTCACCAGGTTCTGTTACCCAGAATCCTTTGCAAACCTCACAATTTGGCAAAAAAAACACTTTTTCCTCGCATTTCGGCGACAGAAAGTTCTGGAATCTGAGAGGAGCCACAAATTTCCTTCCATCCAGCGTTCCCCCAAGTCTCCCGATAAAAATGGTACCTCACTTGTGTAGGTGGGCCAAGTGCTTGTGACAGGGAAGAGCCAAAAACCTGTCGAAGTTGAGGGGGAACCAAAGCGGGTCCAAAAGGGCAGTTTGAGAAAAAAACATTTTTAGGCTGACAAGTGCAGCAGAATTATTTTCAGTATAGATGCGACAATGCTGGGTGGTAGGAATTGTGTGGATTCCTGCAGATTCTGGAAGGTTCCATCACAAAAATGTGTGATTTCCAGCAAAGTTGGAGGTCTGCAGGGCATTGTGGGTAAAAAAAATAGTGCGGGGTGCCCGTGAAGCACACCACCCTGGAATCACCCAGATGTTTAGTTTTCAGATGTGTCTAGGTCTTGTGGATTTTTCTACATGGCAGGGTCCCAAAGTCCATAAAGTGCAGCCCTCACCATTCCAAGTGGGACGATTTTCGGAGTTAGCCAAGCTCTAATGGCCCAAATGTAAAACGAAAACCCCAAATAATGAAATGTCCTCTTGCTTGCCGTGGAATAAGATGTTTTAGTGTGCGGGGGAGAGCTGAAAGACTGTTACCCCCTTCAGTTGGGGTGGGGGCATAACCAGGCCCATACTGGTTGGTAGCCACCACCCCACTATTTTTTTTTTTATTCCCTTGCATCTAGTAGACTTTCTGCTCCCCACGGTGTGGTTCGGGGGTAATTGCCCCATCTGCCCACTGGTGGGCAGAACAACGTTGTCCCCATTTATTTGGAGTGGGGGTATGGCCACACCCCACCCTCTTATTTTGAAAAAAAAAAAAATCTTCCCTGGTCTCTGGTGGGCTTTCTGCCCCCCTTTGGGGGCAGATGGGCCTTCCAAATATAAGCTAATCTGCCCCCAAAGAGGGCAGATATGGCCAACAGTAATGTGCCCATATGGGGAGCGACCCTTGCCCAAGGGGCTGCCCCCCCAAACAAAACACACACACCAATCCCTGGTGCCTAAGTGGTTTCTGCCCCCCCCCCCACCTCCAGGGACAGATCGGCCTAATAGAAATAAGCCGATCTGCCCCCAAGGGGAGGAGAAATGGCCTAAAATAAATTTGTCCCCCACCCCTCCAGGGGAGCGACCCTTGCCTAAGGGGTCACTTCCCTTGCGTGAAATTGGCACCAAAAAAAAAATCCCCAGTGCCTAGTGGTTTCTGCCCCCTTTGGGGGCAGATCGGCCTAATAAAAATAGGCTGATCTACCCCCAAGGGGGGCAGAAATGGCCTAAAATAAATTTGCACCCCCAGGGGAACAACCCTTACCAAAGGGGTCGCTCCGCTTGTGTGAAATTGACGCAAAAAAATAAAGATTCCTGGTGTCTAGTGGTTTCTGCCCCCCTTGAGGTTAGATTGGCGTGGCAAAAATTGGCCGATCTGCCCCCAAAGGGGGCAGAAATGGCCTAAATACAATTTGCCCCTCCAGGGGAGCGACCCTTGCCTAAGGGGTCGCTCCCCATCTGTAAAACAACAACAATAAAAAAAAAATCCCCAGTGCCTAGTGGTTTCTGCCCCTTTTGGGGGCAAATCAGCCCAATTAAAATAGGCTGATCTGCCCCCCAGCGGGGCAGAAATGGCCTAAAATAAATTTGCCCCCCCCCCGGGGAGCGACCCTTGCCTAAGGGGTTGCGACCCTTGCCTAAGGGGTTGCGACCCTTGCGTGAAATTCACTGGTGTCTAGTGGTTTCTGACCCCCTTGGGGGCAGATGGGCCTCATAAAAATAGGCCAATCTGCCCCTAAGGGGGGCAGAAATGGCCTAAATATAATTTGCCCCTAGGGGAGCGACCCTTGCCTCCCCACCACAAAAAAAAAAAACTACAAAAACAAATTATCCCTGGCGCCTAGAGGTTTCTGCCCCAGGGGGGCAGAAAAGACCTTAAAAAAAAAAATGCACTGGTGTCTAGTGGGTATTTTAGCAGCCGGATCGCTTCGCAATCCAGCTGCTAAAATGCTCAGAGAGACTTCAAAGGGAAGGAAATTCATTTCCTTCCCTTTGAAGCCTCTCAGGCCTCCTCCATGTGATCAGAACATTTCTCTTTCGATCGCGCTGGAAGTTGAGCTTCCAGCGCCATGGGAGGAGGCCTGTGTGAGGTCTGCGCGCAATCGCGCGCTGACGTCACAGGGGAGGTGCGGGGGGCTGTCGGGGTGGAAGAGGAAGGGCTTCCCCTTCCATCCCTGCCTGTGCCCAGGACGTAATGGTTACATCCACGGCACAGAAGCAGTTAAGAAAAATATTTTTGTAAGCGCTAGAGGTTTAAAAAAAGCAAGAGATTTAAAAAAACAACAAGAGATTAAAAAAGAATCAGCCCCTCACTCTCTAAATGCGTGTCTGCACATCAGCCCTGCTTATGGGGTGTTGGTCCTTGCACATGCTTGAAGCAAATGCTTGAAAGTTTGAATGCTAACCCCCAAGATGGCAGCTGGAAAAAAAAGAAAGTCAACATGGTGGGAGTGAGAGTTAAGGTTGAAATTATTACTGTGTAGTGAAAGATGGAGTTAACCAAGTACTTGTAAGTGTATACATCTTGTCTCTAGCTTTATTGGTGGATCCGCTATGACCACTACTGTTAAACTTTGTTGGAAAAATGTTAAAGAGAAGGTTATTAGATTTGCATAGATTTACAGACCTTCTAATGGTTGAGTCCAGCATTAGTTTCAGTTTGCTGTATATATTTTTTGGCTCCTGCAGATGTTTGCAAACATCATTGTAACTGAGCAACTTACAGCTGTGCTTTACAAACAAGGCACAGGACAGCTATTTTTCCTGGCCTTGCTTTAAAACTGAATAGAGCAAGGAAGACCTGGGCAGTTGACACCTGCCCTGTGGCCTATCAAACTGTATTTTCTGATGGATAAAGGATGCCTGAGAAAAGTGACATCTAGTTCAGTGACCTGTTTGCGTTTATGACCAGAGCATCAGGTTAGCTGTATCCTATACATGGGATAACTATGCTGCAAAATAGGGCAGGCCAAGGAGCACCGGTTCTCCTGAGACCTGCTCAACAGCATGTATGCTGTTGACAAATGTCAGCTGTCCCCAGTCTCATTGAAGTTTACATTTCTGGAGTGTGAAGGAGGGTTTGCACCAGGTCATGTGCCCCTGATGTAGGGGGCCTGTCAAAGTAAACAGCTGGCCTAGGGGCTTTTAACAATTGTGACCATGGTCCCAGGGTAGCATTCAGTTGTGCTAGGCAACCTGCAGCTAAAAGGGCAAAAACCCAGCTTTCAGCTCCCTCAGTCCTCCTTGGCCCACACCATTTTTCAGACCAAGTCGCTCTATGACAGGTGACAACTTCCCGGGTGCCCTGTTTGCATCTACAACTGGGCCAAACGTCTTACGCCCAATTAACCCTCAACAAATGGGGATAAAGGATGTGACAGTTAACCTGTACCCTGTTAGCAAAAGTGAACAAGTCACCTTTGGATGGACCATAATTCCAGTGGCTCTGCATTTAGCTAAAGTACTTCTATTTACCTTCTTCCTCTATCTGCAGCCAAAAATGAAACTATTGCCATTTAACATCCTAATTTAATTCTGCCATGCCAATTCCAATACAACACCACTTTCCCCACCCCACCATTAGAGTTGATAGCTGCCTAACACAATCCCAAAAAAAGACAAAAGACACCCGCGGAGCAGTAACAAGAGAAAAACTAGAAGGGTCACCAAACATATCAAGGGTACTCAAACAGTCAGTGTAATAAGAATGTTAAGTTGGCCTGAATCATGGCAATAATTGCAATAAGGAGAGATTAATAAATCATATACAATTAACATGTAAACCCAATAAAAACCTCTATCAGAAATAAACATTTGGCATTAGACTTTAATGCTCAGAACAGCCCCTTGAGGACACCACAGAGAAAACAGCATTTGTAAGAAACTTGGTCATGTAACCATATAGTTAGACCCTTGAGGGCATAACAACATGAAAATAAATGTCAGAAATATTACAGTGTACCCATTTATTTACCCCCTAGAGAAACATGGTCATGTAACCATGTAGTTAGGCCCTAGAGGGCATAGGCACATGAAAGGAGAATGGCAGAAAGCAATGTAGTGCCCAATATATTTAGCCTCTAGAGGTGGCAGTGCATCACATACTTTGAAGGCTAATGGGCCTACTGCAATGATATAACAAACAAGGCCCTTACAACAAAATTACTGGCAGCTGCAAAACAAAAGTTCTAGCCACCTAGTGTGGGGACCCAGAGATCATGTAGACAGAAAGAGCAAGTCACAGTGAATGTTTTGAAGGCGGTCCCATTGACCTAGAACCACCACAGGCTGAGTTGTGAGCAAAAATGTTTTGTAAAAGGAATGCCCTTCAAAGTGTTATGGGGGCAAGTTTCTGTGCCGCGAATATTGCACTATGCTGATAAGTTGACTCTAATGCTTAGAACAGCCCCTAGAGGGCACCACAATGAAAATAGCATTTGTAAGAAGCAAGGTCATGTAACCATAAGAGTTAGCCCCTAGAGGGCATAAGTACATGAAAAGAAAATGGCAAAAAGTATAGCACTGTAGTCATATCTTTAGCCACTAGAGGGTGTAGTGTCTTAGACATTTTCTGAGCTAACAGGCCTACTGCTATGATACTGCAAACAATGTCCTTAAAACACAATCTACTCCCAGCTGTAAAACAAAAGTTCCAGCCATGAGAGAGCTTAAAAATATACAATGGTGGAAGGGGTTATTATTTTGGTGTCCCCACTAACCTAGTGTGGGGACCCAGAGATGATGTAGACTGAAAGAGCATGTCACTGTCGTGAAAGTTTTGGTGGTGGTCCCATTGTCCTAGGACTACCACAGGCTGAGTTATGAGCAAAAAATTTTTCTAAAAGTAATGGCCTGCAAAACATTATGGGGCGAGTTTCCTAAGTGCAATGAATATGGCAGTATCGGCTCTCCTGCAGTGTCGGGAAAGCTGCTTTAAGGATTTCTGTGTTTTTTTACGTAAAGCATTTATCAATTACAAGTGTTTTTGTGAAAGCAATGGAGTGTGAAGAGGCGAGCCAAAAGAAATTACTCTGATTAGGTAACAGTGTGAACGATGTGACCATCTCTTCAATACCGCCGATGGAGTTAGAGGTGTTCTGAGCTGTTCGTGTTATGAGCACTATGGTACATAAAGGGGAGAGACAAAAGAAAAAAATAGTTCACCCACGCTGAAGTATATCGGCAATCGTGCAATAATCCATGTAACAGGGTCAGTCTGCAAGGCAGTAAATAAGGTGCCCCAAGGCAAGACAAAAGTAAAGCATTTACCAATGACATCAAAGGATTTTTGAAAGGCAAGCCCACGAACGAGTTAAAATTATGGGTGTGGTTGAAAGCCCAAAGAATACTTACAACAGGTCAAAAAGTGCTTGTGCGCTCAACCTAAAAACACTACCTTGCATAAAACCAAAACACTTTTTTTGCCGTGGTAATTATATTGTGTTTGAAAGATGCTACAGAAATGATATTGTGTAAGTAGGAAGCTGGCTTTTTATGTAGTAGTGCCAATGTAATGGTGCACTGTGCAAAAAGTCCGCACGACCCTTATTGGTTTACAGGGCTTACTTTAATAATCTCAGGTGCTCTATTTGGGGTAGTGTGGTCAAACAGCTTAGGCTTATCTGAGGGGAGTGTTAAGCATTTGTGGTACACACGCAGTCAAGTAAATGCTTTACACAATAAGAAATCATAGCCCAATTTATAACAAACAAAGCAGATTTTTACAGGAATTTAGACACCAAGACTGTTAAAATAACTTTAGCACAAATGAAGAAATCGATTTTAAAAGCACATAAAAAATAATTTAAATAACGGTTTTGAGGCATGTGCCTCAAATGCTATGATGTTATCCTATGGGAGAAAAACACACATTGTCAACAGGTACTTGCAGATGGAGTTCAGAGGTGGCTTTTGGAACTTAAGTTGCTAGGGGGCCAAGATCCAAAGTACCACCAGCAGTTTCACTTTACCTGCCCTGGTGTGTTCTGGTGCAGAGGTGCTGATCTGTGTGGTAGCCTTGGGAGCTACACAGTTAAAGTCAATATGGGCCTGAAGCAAAGGCTGCAATGGGGGCCCTGTGGACAAGCCAGGAACAGCCCAAAGGGGAAGGGGGGCTCAAGTCTTGTAGACCCCTAGGCCAAGGGGACGCAGTGAGAAGTTATTGACCCGGGCTATGAGGCTTGGGAGCAGAGGATCTTGGCTGGCTGACCACCTGCGTTTGAGGCCCCCGCGGTCGGTCGGTCGGTTGATTTGCAGAGGGGATAAATAAACAGCAGAGCCAATCTCGTCTCGGGTCTTGACTGTCCTGATGTCCCTTGACATGCAGGAAGGCTTCCAAGGTGGTGGGGGCTGGGTTGGATGCGATACAGGCCTTGGCTGATGCAAGTATCCCAGGGCTCAAAGTACTGATGCAGGGGGGTCTCCTGGAGGGTCCAGCGTTACAAATCCTGGCAGAGAGATGGGGCTGACCTCTTACAGCCACAAAGTCTTCCTACTGAAGTTCTGATCCCTTTGCGAGGCTGATGACCAGCAACACGGTGAGCTGGGCAGATGCAGGTGGTGCCTGCAGATGCAAGGGGATGGCTCCAACACCCCAAGGGAGATGATAGCTGATTGCTGAAGTGCTTGACAATCCTCCACATGTTGGGGAGGATGCAGAGTTGCAGGACATGTTGGATCTTTGCAATTACTAAGGAGCAAGCAGCAAGGCAGGGTTTGGCGCCAGTGTTTGAGCAGCTCCTCGGATCTTATGGTGTTGTCTCTTTGTCCTTCTTCAGGTCTCAGGAAGTCAAATCTGTGGGCCACTTGTTGGCAGAGACCCCTAAATAGACAAGTTACTTATCTTCCATAGGTCTAGCTGAAGATTCCTTACCTTTGAATTCTCTCCAGGGGTCAGACTGGATCAGAATGATTTTTGTGAGCAGTACATCTGCGTGCTGTTACGTGGTGGTGATCGGCTCATGTTTGCCGTCAGTGTCATCCGCGCTGGATATGACATCACAGGTCCTTTATAGGTGCCACCCTGGAACACTGGCATCAGTTTTTCACGATTTTCCACGTCAGAAGCGCTGAGCCATGAAGAACACTGACTACTTGTGCAACAAAAGTAAGGGCTTTAAAGGGGAGGCCCTGCCCCTAGAAGTCAGTTCACAGAGCGGAGAGAATGGGTGGGTTGGTAAGGAATCTGCAGCTAGATAAAACCTCTACCAGATAAGCATTACCAAAGGTAAGTATTTGTCCACCTGAAAAAGACTTCTATCTGCAGATTCCTTACGTCTGAATAGATACCCAAGCAATACCAACCCCGGAGGTAGGTCTGCGAACAAAGTTCAGACTAGAAAGTTCTGTAGGATCAAAACGGGCAAAGTGCCATCCCTACGGACCTGACAGTCCAGGAAGTAGTGTTTGGTAAACGTGTGCAGAGATGCCTACGTTGCCACCTGACAGGTGTAAAGAACTGGAACTCCACATGCTAATTAGGTGGTCGCAGCTTTAGCTTGGGTGAAATGAGCGTGCAAACCCTCAGGGGGTTGCTTTTTCGCCAGTGCACAGCAGATCTTAATGCAGAGTACGACCCATCTGGAGATGCACTGCCTGACCGTTCATCGCACCCACATTTCCTACAAAAGTTGGTCATCCACCCAAAACTCTTTTGTACGATCAAGGTAGAATGCTAATGCTCTTTCTGGGTCCAGAGGGTGGAGTCTCTTCTCGTTCTTAGAAGGATGTGACGGTGCGTAAAAAGTAGGCAAGGTGATAGATTGGCATACATGAAAGTGTGTGACCACTTTTGGCAGAAAATACCTCCTAGTAAGCAGCAGCACCTTGTCAGGGTAGATAGAAAGGTAAAGCAGCTCAGATGACAATGCCTGCAACTCACTCACCCTGTGGGCAGATTTGATTGGCTCTAGGAAGGCAGTTTTCAACTTGAAACGCATGAGTGGACAATTGTGGAGAGGCTCGACAAAAGCTCACATCAGAAAGGTCAAAAACAAATCAGACCCTATTGAGAGGCATAATGAATGGGGGTGGAGAAAAAAAGAGGTGTACGACCTTTGAAGAAACTATGTACAATAGAGGACTTAAACAAAGAAGGTTGATAGGGCAACCTCAAAAGGCAGAAATAGCAGACAATATATCTTACGAGTGCCAGGATCAGAACCCGTCTGGGCAATCAAAAAGATAAACAGCAGGACCTCAGATACAGGAGCAGAAAGGGGGTCATCAGACTTTACTGTGCACCATGCCACAAGCTTCTTCCAATGACAGCCGTATACCATTTTGATGGAGGGATGTCTGGCTGCCAAAATGACATTACAGACTTTGGGAGAAAGGTCAAAGCCTGTCAACTGCCGCCACTCAATCTCCACACAGGCAAAAATTTGACAGGTTCGGGTGCAGAACCCTCTTCTGCAGCTGCCACAGAAGATCATCCTGAAGGGGCAGTCTGATCGGAGGATCAATGGACATGCTCAGCAGCTCGGGATACCAGACTCTTCGTGCCCAGTTTGGAGACACAAAAGTTACTTGGGCCTGGTCGTTCCTGATCTCCTTGAGAACACTGGACTCAACTTAAGATGAAAAGCATCTCCAAGCGATTGCACTTAGGAAAATCTAAGGAGCAAAACTGCTGACATTGAGTGTTCTCTGCAGATGCAAACAGAACTAACCAGGGCTCTCCCCACTGCTAAAAAAAAGATTGTGCACCACCTCCAGACAGAGACGCAATTTGTGATTCATGAGGCATTTACAGCTGACTCTCTCCGCTATGGCATTCAGAGAGCGCGCCAGATGTTGAACCACAAGGGATATGCCCTGGTGTTCCAGTCACTTCCAGAGGCGCAGAGCCTCTTGACAAAGGGTGTAAACTCCCACCCTGCCTGTTGCAGTAACACATGGCGGTGGTGTTGTACAAGGACACCTGCACCATCTTTTCCTTGCTAGAGGGAAGAAAGGTTTCTGCTAGAAACCAGATGCCTTTGATCTCCACCTGTTCCAGATTGCCACCCCATCCCAGGAGTGACGCATCTGTCACTACTGTCAGATCTGATTGGAGAAGGGAGAGGGATCTTACCCTTAACGAAACGTAGGTTCATTAACCACCACTGCAGATCTTGCACAGTTCCCTCAGAGATCTGAACCTTATCGGAGAGATTCTCCTGATGCTGCGCTCACTGGAACTTCAGGTCCCACTGCAGAGCCTGCATGCGTCATCTGGCATGTGTCACTAGCAGGATGCCATGAGGCCCAGCAGTCTCAGAGTCACTCTCACCAAAACCCAGAATAGAGGTTGAAACATCAGTATCATAGCCTGAATAACCTGGACTAGACGCTCAGGAAGATAAGCCCGAAAGTGCATTGCACCCAGAACAGCTCCGATAAGAGAATCGTCTGAAAGGAACTAAAGTATGACTTTGGCAGTTGTATTGTAAACCCCAACGAATGCAGGAAGTCTGCCGTAGTCTGGAGGTAGGAGACAACAGCCTGGGTCAAGTCTGCCTTCAGCAGTCAGTCATCGATATAGGGGGAAGACTGATATCCCCGATCTGCTCAGATGAGCTGCAAATACTGCCACCACCTTGGTGAAAACATTAGGGGCACTGGTAAGGCTGAAGAAGAGCACAGTAAACTGAAAGTGCTCAGGGCCTCCTGTTAACTACAGGTAACGTCTGTGAGCAGGCAGCACAGGAATATGAAAATAAGCACCCTGCAAGTCCAAAACTACCAACCAGTCTCCTGGGTCCAGGGCAGATAGAACCTGAGCCAAAGTGAGCATCTTGAGCTTCTCCTTCTTGAAGAAGCGATGGAGGGATGGAAGCTCTAAGATAGGGGGAAGACCCCTGTCCTTGATGGGAACCAGAAAGAAGCAGGACTTTCTACAAAACCCACCTATCTGATGTAATGGACTGCCAGCGGAGCAGGTGATGGCAAATCCTGCCACCAACTGGCCCATGGTGGGGTTAAGTCAGACTAGGAACGTTTGGAGGTTGCTGCAGAGGGGGGGCGGTGGGCTGAAGAGACCACAGGCCACCTGACCCATGAGGTTTGTGGGTCCCTCTGCCATGCAATGGCTGGGCAGCATGTGCGGCACGGTGGCTGGCCGGGAATGGAGACCCCTTCTGTAGCCACAAAAGGGGCGAAAGGCAGACTGGGGGGCCACAAGGGGCAGCCGCAAGGCCCAAGGACCTGGCTGTAGTCAGAGAATCCTTGAATCACTCAAGTGCAGAGTCTGCCTTGTTTCTGAAGAGAAGGGTGCCATCAAAGGGCATGTCAATCAAAGAAGCATGAACAGACCCTGAAAACCCAGATGTCCTCAGCCAGGTTTGGTGCCTCAGGGCCACTATCAAAGTCACTGCTCTGCCTAGTGAGTTGGTTGTGTCCAGAACGCAACGAATTGTGAACTTAGCCGCATCTCTCCTGTCTGCAACAGCCTGAGGGAGTATAGTCTGGGCCTCCTCCAGGATCTTTGGCAGCACTTGTGCAACCTTATCCAACAGCGTGTGGGACTAATGGCCCAAAAGGCATGCAGTGTTCACGGACCGTAAGGCAAAGCTGGCGGAAGAAAACATCTTCTTCCCGAGTGAGTCCAACCTTTTGGATTCTCTATCCAGGGGAGCAGAAGGGAACGTGCACCTGGAGGTAGACGCTTGGGCCACCAAGCTCTCATGGTGGGGGGCTCCGTTAAGAAACTTTGGTGGTCAGGTGCAGGGTGATAGCTGCAGACAATCGTCCTGTTCACATGAGCCCCTGTGCTGGGTTTGGGCCAGGTACCCAGTAGGACGTCAGTGAGGGCATCACTGAACTGGAGGAGGGATTCTGAGGTGGAAGATCCAGGTTGCAGCACCTTGGTCAAGAGATTAGCCTTGACGTCCACCGGGGGCATTTGAATGTTTAGGACCTCAGCCGCCCTCTATATCACCGTAGCAAAGGAAGCTTCTTCCTCCGTAACCACAGTAGGGGGGAGAAAGCATGCCAGTATCTTGAGAAGTGCCCAGTCAGCTGGCCTCACCCAAGTCTTCATGCCAGTCAATTTCTTCATGGGGATGGTATCCTAAAGGATGAAGAGACCTCTTCCGTTTATCACTGAAGAATAGCCAATAGCAAAAGGGATCAGGATCCGAATGAGGAGGCAAAGTTCCTCCCGTTGATGGAGTCAGCAATGTACTACACCCATCCGGCTCTGTGTCAGCGTCAGCATTACATTGGGGATCATGCCACCCTTGGGCGCGGAAGGTGCAGGGAGCATTGGTGTCAGGGCCGGCGTCGTGGAAGGTTGGGGTGGCACAACCGGCACTGGCTGGGATTCAGGATTGGATCCCTGGGAGCCTTGCGGCACCAAGGCCGAAGCACCGGCATGGAACCCATAGGGCGCCCCTCTGACTCCACAGTGCCAGAAGGTGCTCCATTGTGGTCAGTCTGCCCACAAACTAGGCACATTGCCACAGAGAACTCTCGGAGATGGGCGGGGGTCACTCCAGCTTCCGGAAACTCGGGGAGGCATGGAGACGGCCCAGGTTCTGCAAAATGAGGCTGAGAGTGTCAATACTCCCTTGTCTCATCCGTTGACCGATGAGGAGAAGTTGAAGAGTGCTTCAACTTCCTGGATTTTTTCTTGTGCCTTGACTTACTCAATCGTCCAGAGTACTTAGAGTGGGACGATGACAACTTTGGACTCCACAACCATTCAGGAACCTTCCTCTCAACCAGGATCTCGACCTGCACGGAGTTGAGTCCCAGCCACCCTCAGCTTCAAGGACCCCTCCCTCGAACCCTTCGAATACATACATGGCCAGGCACTCGGAGCACGACTTCGGGTGTGGTCGCACTCCAGGCACTGAAGACACATGAGGTGCAGACCCGTCATGTAAAGTGCCCGATGACTGGACCCGCAGGGCTTGAATCCGGTCTTCCTAGAAGACATCCCTTGATGCACCAGGAGTAATACTCTAAAAAATAGTCAACAAAAAGCTGGAAAAAAAACAAAAATTGACTGAGCGGTAACTCTGTTTGGATCAGCGCTTAGCTGGTGTGGAAAGAAAAGAACTGATGTCTGTGCAGCTGGGTGGCAGCAATATGGGCCTCGCGATGTCATATCTGGAGGGGACACCACCGCCGACAGACTTGGAGCCAATTAATGCCACCTAACGGCACACAGGGGTACTGTTCACAAAAGTCTTCCGGATCCAGTCTGATGCTTGGGAGGAATTCAAAGTTTAGGAATCTGAAGCTAGATGTCTCTTTCAGATACTCAATTTAGGGGAGGACAGGGTAGTAGCCAATGGGTTACCTACTACTAGGGCAACTACGCCCCCTACATGACCACTTTCTGTGGGGAGCGGGCACTACCCTGATGTCCCTATTTCACCAAGAACAAGGCAGTGAAACCCTCCTCCTGCGGTTCACTTTAGGAAGCCCACCTTAGGGCAGTGGCTAGCCCTTGGGTAAAATTCACCTCCTGATTAACTAATTTCCCATCTGCTCTAGTATCAAAGGGCCTGTGGGCACGGAGTGGCATTCCCCAGGTCTCGGGGGGAAGCCAGGGTTGCATGTCAAAGGTGTCAGAGGCTCTAAAGCCTGTGGCCTTGATATGCTAAATTGCTAGCTAACCTGCAGGAGGAGGTGAGATCCTTCTGCCAAGCAGACATTGTTCCTGGGCTCTGAGAGAGCGGGTTCTCCCTTGCAGTCTGCCAGCAGTTTGAGTGTGAGTCCCTTTGGGTGGCATAATACATGCTGCAGCCCTTAGGGACCCTCTTTAGTACCCATGCCCTGGGTACCATGTGTACCATTTACCAGAGGCCATGCAGGAGTGCTAAAGTCCTTGCCAAATGGGTTACAATATACACATATGTAATTTGTAGGGGATGAGCACAGGTACTGGGGCCTGGTTAGCAGGGTCCCAGTGCACTTCCAATCAAGAATATCAGTACCAGAGGGCATAAAGTGTGGGCAACTATGTCTAAAAGAAGCACTTTCCTACACCCCCGCACCACCCCCAAAAAAGGATAAGAAGCCTAACCTTTCCCAAGGAAGATTTCATCTTCTAAGTGGAAAAAACAGAAAAGGCCATCTGTACTGGCATGGCCAGTCCCAGGTCTATGCTCCACCAAAAATCCATTCTCTGTAGGGAGATGGGCCACCTCAACAGTTTGGGGTTTTCACCTTTCATCGGGATTAACCATCTCAGAGGCCTGTGGTCGGTTAAACAAGGATGTAGGTATCAAAGCAAAATCGCCGCAGCTTCTTCAGTGACCAGACCACAACAAAGGCCTCCCTCTCTAGCAGTGGCGATTGGTGAGATACTTAAGCGGTGGGGCATAAAATAAATATATTTATTTCACTTACCTTAAACTGCCGGCAGCACGTCCCCGATATTTTGCAGCATGTCCTCGATGTTACTGGCTCTGTACTCAAGTCCGAATGCAAGGACCCACAGCCAACTCCTTTATCCGATCAAGACACTGCTCTCACGCTGTTAAGCAGCATGAGTGAAGCATCTGGATTGGCTGGAGCGGGCTGTATTTTTCACATTTTCTACGTAGCAGTGTAGGGTGGTGGGGCTAAACACCTCCACTCCTACAGGGGAACCGCTGCTGCTCTCTAGGGTACTCCAACGCTGCTTTCTGGGGGATAACCGCCTGCTAATAAAAGCAAAGGGCTGGTTCTGGCCTTCATTTCTGGTCTGGTATAGTACTGCCTTGATCCCATGCTCAGAGGCACCAGTCTCCACAATGAACTGCTTAGAGTAATCTTGTTTTCAGTATGGGTGCTGAGCACGGTGCTTCTTTCAGGGTGACAAAAGCCTTTTGGCAGCTCACTGTCCAGTTAAACTTCTTTGGTTGTTTATTGGAGGTCAATTCAGTGAGGGGGTTCCACAACAGTACTATACCCCTTTCACAAACCTCCTGTAGTACTCAATCAAGCCAAGGAATGTCCTGACTTGGGTTGTAAGGGTTAAACTTAGCATCCACCTACAAGAAGGCCCAAGTATACAAATGATCCCTACCACATCTGGCACTTACTGGCCTTGATAGTGACACCTGCCTTCTGCAGAGCCTCAAGAACCTTCCCAGGGCTGGTCAGATGATCCTGTCAAGTAGAGCTATAGACAGCAATATCATAAAGAGATTCTGCACTAAAAGACTCCAAACCAGCTAGGACTTTGTTCACCAGCCCCTGGAAGGTTGCAAGGGCATTCTTTAGTTCAAATGGCATTAAAGTAAACTGGTAATGTCCATCTGGGATCGAGAATGCTGACTTTTCTTTTGGTCCTGGGGCGAGACCAATTTGCCAGTACCCTGATTTTAAGTGAAAGGTACCGAAAAAATTTGCTGCTCCCAGCCTGTCAATGAGCTCATCTGCCCTTTGAATAGGGTGAGCATCAGTGTCTGCATTGAGACCCCTGTGGCCCACACAAAACCTCAGCTCTGGTTTACCTCCCTTGGAATGAGGTTCGGGGACTAAAACCACTGGGCTGGCCCGGGGACTCTCAGAGGGTTCAATCACCCCTAACTCCAGCATCGTGCATACATCAGCTCTGGTGCTTTTCTTAACTTGGTCAGACTGCCTGTAGATTTTATTTTTGACAGATGACTGTCCCCAGTATCCACATCATATGTGCACTAGGTTGTTTTGGCCAGGGGATAGGGAAAAAGGCTCAGCATACTGTCCCAGGACTTGCCTACAGTCAGTTTGCTTTTGGGCAGTGAGAGTGTTGGAGAAGATTACTCCCTCAACAGATCCATCTTTAGGGTTGTTAGAGAGGAGGTCGGGAGAGGTTGACTCTTCTTTCTGTCCCTCATTAGTGACCATGAGCATAGTCACATCAGCCCTGTCATAAAAGGGTTTCAGGCAATTCACATGGATGACCCTCTGGGGGCTCCTGGGAATACCAAGGTCCACCAAATACGTGACTTCCTCCTTTCTTTCAAGGATAAGGTAGGGTCCACTCTATTTATCCAGAAGGGCCCTAGGAGCCACAGGCTCCAATAACCATATCTTTTGCCATGGTTGAAATTCAACCAGTGCAGCCTTTTGGTCAAACCACTGCTTCCGGAACTCTTGGCTGGTCTCCAGTTTGTGGTTTGCTTTCTCCATGTACTCAGCCATCCAGGAAAGAAGGCCAAGTACATAACCCATTATGTCCAATTTAGGCTCCCTGATAGGCTTCTCCCAACCTTCTCCCACCAGACTCAAAGGACACCAATAGGATGGCTAACAGAAGTTCGAAGAGACTAAAGCTAACTCTTTTTCGTGGCAACTCTTTGTAGGCAAAAAGTAGGCATGGTTACAGGGCATTCAATCTCCTTCTGAGCTTTTAAGGGAGCCTCATAATCATACTTTCCATGGTCTTGACAAACCTTTCAACAAGGCCATTTGTTTGAGGGGTGATATGGTGTGTTGAACCTATAGGCAACCCCTAACTCAGCCCACGTTGCTTTCAGGTAAGTAGACATCAGGTTACTGCCTCTGTCTGAAACCACCTCCTTAGGGAAACCTAATCTAGTAAAATAGTTAAGAGGACCCTGGTAATTGAAGGAGCAGTGATAGTCCTAAGAGTAATAGCCTCTGGATACCTGGTGGCATGATCCACTATCACTAGAATAAACCTGCTATCTGAAGCTGTTTGAGGGTTAAGGGCCCCACAATGTCCAACCCTACCCTTTCAAAAGGAACCCCAACCACTGGAAGTGGGATTAAAGGGGGCTTTGGTTTGGGTTTGTTACCTGCCCTGCCGCAGACCTGACAGGTAACAGTGGAGTTACAGAACTTCTTTACATTCTGGGACTGGTTTGTCCAGTAGAAGTGGTTAACCAACCTACTCCAAGTTTTGGTCTCACCAAAATGCCCAGCTAGAGGGATATCATGTGCCAAAGTGAGTAGAAACTCTGTATCTCCGAGGCACTACCACTCTCCTGGTGGTACCAGGTTTGGGATCTCTGGCCTCTGAGTGCTCTAGTCCTTCCTCCCAATAGGTCCTGTAGGAACCACTGACATCTCCACCTTCTTGTGCAGCAGCTTTTAAGAGTGGGACAGGTTTTTTGTTCCTGGCATAGATTGTCCCTACAGGGTCCTCCTGGACCTAGGAGCTTTGCCGTGTAAGGCCAAAGTTCCTCAGGTTGAGTTTTCTCAAGGGCTGAAAGGCCTTCTCCCTGGGAAGAGGGGACGTGAGATGCTGTCTGCGTCAAGTTGGTTTCCCAGCCTTCCTGCCTTTTCTCTTGGAGGTTTCTTGGGTCATTATTGCAGGCTTTAAGACCTCTTTTTCACCCTGGGCTTTGCTCTGTGCTCTTGGTTTTACACAAACTCACTCAGGTATTCCCAGCATAGCTTCTCATCTCTACCTTAGCCCATGCAGAGGTCTCCAGATCATTTCCTAGCAGACATTCAACTGGTATGGGAGAGGACATGATCACCTCCTTCTGGCCAGTAACCCCTCCACATTACAAGGTCGCCATGGGGTGAACATTGATGACACTGTCAGCAATGATATCTGGATATGTCTGTCCAGTTAAGTACTGTTCTAAGGATACCAGTAGTTCGGTCACCATAGTGACACTTGCCCTTGTATCGCTCAGTGCTACTACCTCAATCCCATTAATAGGTGGCTCCTGTCTGTGTATCTCCAGGCTACTGGGCCAGACAGCTAGGGTAGCCAAATTCACCCACCCACTGAGACTAAGGCAGCTTTAGTGTGCTCTTTGACTTCGTCAGGGCACATCAGGGATCTCATCCGGGGACTAGCAATACCCGGAAGGTGGTGCGCTAGGGGGAACATTTTTGGGGCAGGTAGAGTCCCCAGTTTGGTGTCCATTCTGTTAACAGAAATGGCACCACGCCTTTTTGGGATGCTAGTTTTGCTCTGGTAACCCATCCTTGTATTGGAAAGAGTATGCAATATAGGATGAGCGTTTGTCCTACAATCAGACAAATGTGCATGCTGAAATATTGTCTTTACTACTGAAGGACTACTACAAGTCAGAAAAACAGACCTCTCCCTTCTGATAATAACCAACCCCTTAAATCCTCACCCTACCTACAAATGGATGTAGAAGCCCAAGTCAAAGATGACCACTTCCAGGTGGTGCTCTTCACACATTTCAATCCATATGCTGTCAATGTTTCTAAGATTAACGAACCACTATAGTAATAGTTTCTTGCATGCTACACTCCCCCTGGGAAGCTGTACACATGCAAATTTTAAATATTGTAAGCAGTCTTGAGACCCCCTAGTCTACACAATCCCCAACCATTCTTGGTGTAATGCTTGCACCTCCATATATGAAGTGGACATTTTTGCCACAATAATTAATATCAGCCCTGATTCAATAGTTATTTATTGTTTAACGCTCCAGCATTTTGAAAAAAAGCATATTAACTAGCCAGGTTCTAACACTTTGCCCAATGTGATACTACTTAATTACAATTTTTAAGGGAACTGTATCTATATTTTCTGTCTTAGCCATGTCCCACCCACTCCTTTTCTCCTGCTTTGCATACTCTTTAACACAATCTGAGATGACATCAGTGCTTAATATGTGTAAAAAATAAAAATAAATGTCAGGGCCAAAGGAATTACTTATTGGTCCACTACAGGTGGTATAACCTATGTCACTTTAAACTGCAGGTTTAGTACTTCACTAATAAAGGTTGCTTAGAAATACACAGAGCCCCACCAGGTGGTGGTTTCTCATGTATATGTGCAGGTGTTTACGAATAAGTGTTGGTGCCGTGCACTGGAAAAAACTGGCAGAAATTAAGCTCTGGCTGATAAACTGCTCTTGTTTATCACAATGCTGGTAAAGGAGAAGGCAAAGATGCGACAGGTGACCGGGGCCACCTTTCCAAGGGAAGAGCTGAGGCTCGAAAGTTCAATGGCAGAGAATATAGGAGCTCATTAAAATAAAACAAAAAAATACCTTAAAACATTTGCACATGGAATGTATACACTGTGAGTCAATGGACTTGTGAACCGAATAAAAAAACAACTACATTAAAATAAATAAATCCCTACCTTTTACTTTTAACATCCTAACATCCTTAGCAGGAACTACTTGTCTGACAGTAAAGTACAGTTTGAGGTAAAAAAAAAAAAATGTCCTGTCTTTTGTTCTGCTACACCACTATTATTCAAAATGGCTACTTCACACAAAAGAGGAAAAACTGGCACCATTACTAAATTACTTTGAAGTTACATGGATTAGTCAACAAAACAGGTTGGGTCGCAGACGAAGAATACCACATTAACACACTGAATGGTGGAACTGTTACTCGAACTGTTTAGAGGGAGGTGCAGAAACAAACAAATCTATTGAGGGCTGGCATAACTTCTTCTCTAAGTCAACAGAAGACACTACCCTAATTTCTACCATTCCTTGGACATTTTAAAAAAGAGGCAAATTTTCAAGGCGAGGAGAAAGATACAATCTTTTTGCAGGTTGTCCAAAGCTCAATGTCTCTAAAACAAAAAAAAAATACATTTAGAAATTTAGAATACAACAGGTTACCTGGAAAACACTGCATACATACATTACTAATACTTGTAACAAAGAAGAACATTTAAAACTAGGCTGGATACTAATCACCTGTCTCGATAAAAATATAAATGGCTACAGTATTATTCTTTACTCCACCATTAAAATTAATTTTGCAAAAACTAACATGTTAAAAAATTATTACAAATAAATAGTTACTTCCTGTAGCAGTTTTGTATTTTCAGGTGTTCGTCTAATTTAAAAACATTTCAACAACACCCTGTGGCAATCCAAGAATTAATCCACAAATTCAAAGTAAAATATTATGAAGAAAAAAAAAAATCAAATACAAATGACCTGGTCAGGCACCAGCTCTTGAAACCCGTTCAAATATGAACACTTCAAAAACATGCAAACAATAGAAAAACTAAACTAACACTACCCCTACACACCTGCCTGAAGACATTACCTAACTGACCACGAACATCCATTGACTGCAGAAACAAACGTGAAAACATGGAATACATAAATGAAAACGACAGTGATAAAAATAGAAAAAGGACAGTTTGAATTTAAAAGTGAATGTAAAAACATGGACAATGAGTTTGCAAACATGAAGTGCCTTTTTTCTTCTAACTAAAATAGAGAAATAAATATTTAAAATGTTGTTTACTTATTTGTTACTGTTAAAAAAGGTTGTGTTGTTGGACATTTTTTATTAAACATATATACATATGTTTAAAAAATATATAACTGAAAATAAACATCTGAAAAAAAAGAATCCCAAAACTAAATTCACACCCCAATCCCCCCCAAAAACAACTCTGATTTTTTTTTTTTTTTTAAAACAACACTCTTAACCACTCTCTTTATTTTTGGGGGTAAACCTCCTCAACACCGCCCTTTAACCCCCAACCGCTTCCAAAACCCCTATTTATACCTTTCACTGCTTTTGGGAGATAAACCTTCAATCTCTTAACTCCAACTTTTCCTAAACCCCAATTTACTACTTTCTTTGCTTTTTTGTGGGGGGCCATTTAACCGTAAGCCCTGCTAAATCTCTATACAATGATTTCTTTACTTTTGAGAAAGTAACCTCCCCTTGACCCCAACCCTTCTTTAAAACCTATTTACCACTTTATTTACCCTATTTATCACCCCAACTACCCTTTAAACCCAACCACCTCCCATTTTACCCCTGACACCCTATATTGTCAACCAATACTTATCAATACCTTTGCGCTGTAATGCCGTGTGTGGTAAAGACAGGCATGGTAAAATCTATATGCTAATGGCACAACGTGGTAAGAATTGTGGTAAAGGTAAACTGTGATAAAGATTGTGCAGTAAAATAAAGATAATTTACTGTACTAGACGCTTGTTTTGTTACTTATTTTGTAAAACCTGGAAGAAAAATCACCAAACTAGGAAAAGGCACCAAATGATGGAAAGTCGGGCATTGCTGAATAATTTAACTGATTTTTGTATGGTGGTTGAGTTACGGATAGTGAAGCTCGCCCGTAGGGATTTTCATTTGATTTGGAAAAGTGTTTTTGGAACCCCCCCTCATATACATTTTGCCCCCCCCCACCTCCCTTGGATGATCAGCACTAAAGAGGGCACTTGGTTAGGTTATGAACACAACTTTCTGAAAGTTCAGTTCAATCTGGTCATGAGATATCTAAGTTAATAAAGGTGAAAAATATCAGTTTCCTACAGAGTGAGATATTAATATCTATCAGTGGCTGTGTCTCTGCCATTTGCACATTCTGGTTCAAGTTAAGGCATTGGCATATGGCTCTTTTGCTAGGGCAGCTGCCCCGATATTTTTGTTTGTCTTGATTTTAAGAAATACTTTCTTAAAATTAGCTCTCCCAGTAGCGACAAGCCTACTCAAACCATATGAACGATAACCAGAACAAAAACAGAAACACAGAAACTATCTTTTGCTTCCCAGTGGTTCAATTAAAACAGAGATAAGTAAAAGAAGAGCAAATCATTTGTTACCAAGCCTGCTGTCCCACCACTTGTCCAGCACTCAAAAATAAGGCTCCAAAACCAGAAGATAAATGCTGTATTATGTTAAGTGCTTTTGTTTAGGGCATTTCTTGTCCCGTTGTTTGCCACATTTGATTTGGACAACTAAAAATAAGTTAATTTAAAACAACAACAGACTGAAGTGCAGGCGCATATGACGCCATTAAACTAAAAGCAGCAAACCAATGTCACCAGAATCTAGAAAAAAAAGCAGAAGGCAAAACAGTATTCCAGCAACAATATACAATTTCAAAGGCTTGAGTCACTGCAGTGGTGCATCACAGCAGTGATGCAACATTCGATAGATTATTCAGCATAACTGCTACGGTTTCTGAAAGACGCTGAATATAGAAACAAACCTCAGGGAGCCTGAATGCCGGGATCTGCCTCAAATATCCTTATTTACATTGGCTGACAACTCCCGGACTAGACATTTTTTTAAGCACATGCTGAATGCACTACAGCACCAGCAGCTCATGGGACGTGCTAGAAAAAGTTAGGACTATTATGCTCTTCTTGAACAGGTCCTCTCTTGCCTATGCATTTCCTACTCTTGGGAGTCTTAGAAGGCGACTAAGAGCTGTTAACGACTCCTGCTTTTTTTCTTTCAAACCCCTCCAGCGGTGCAACTTTAAAGAAAACCAATCTTTTAAAAATAACTGCATTCTCTAAATACACCAATATCTCTTTAGCTCTTTACATGGACCGCCACACTTTACAACGCACAGAGAACTGAGGGCGTAGAATGAGCTCCAAGTCGGCCACTTAGCTCAAAAGCCAAGAAAGAGGAAAAACGAAAAAAACACAAGAACTAAAATAAAAACAAACATATTTTATCATTAAATTACCTCTTCATTTATTTCGTTTTTAAGGCTGATTCCATACTATGTTGGTTACTGATGCTTGTAGAGTGCAGAGTTCAGAAGCAAAATATCCCAAACACGCATTGGAAAAGCCATTAGGAATGCTTTTTGTTAGGGCAAGTTTTTGGTAATACATAGAAGGCCTCGGGCTTTTTGCCCCAGATGTCCAAGAAAGAAAATCCCATAATCAAGCAACATCGAAGGCTACAATAAATAAAGGTGGGAGTTGGGCCCCTTTGCTGAACACACTGCATTAGTTGTACCCTTCAAAAATGCTTATGAAAAGGAGTCACAAAATGAAGTTATAGGATGTGAACCCAAGAGGTATTCACAGCAAAATACTGCACAGTAGATACCTTTTGACAAATTGTCAGTAATTTTGTTGCATCTCAAAGAAGGTCTATGAGCACACATTTTTACTTTGTGAAAAAAAGATGTAAATTGCACATTTTAACGAGACAGCATTGTGAAACAAATGAACGAGCTGGGCGATTCGTGAATAGCAAAGTTTCGCCGACTGACTAAATCATGCTAACAGCAAGCATTTCCTACACAGAATGCCATAAATTAGCATTCAAAGAAATCAGTGTCAGTAAAGTAAATATGTCACAGAATATAGAGTATCAAGTACAAACTACTAGCAGCATCTGCAATCAATCGACAGGACTCTTTCATGCTCTTCTCCTAAAACCTAGTGGGAACCCAAATGAGGCAATCTAACTATTCTTGCAATGGCAAGGCTTTGAAGGATAGCACATTCAAGAAAAGCCAAACCAAGAAACCAAATGAAACCATTGGCTGAAGTATACAGGGGATGAACAAAACCCGCTTTTCTCTGTACTTATTATCGTTGTACTATCTTGAAGAATTGATAAAATTAGGTATATACTGCTAAATCTTTCAGAAGCCACAATTAATACACACCGCTGTAAGAAGCAACGCACCCATAATCAATTTGCTTTATTCATCAATGGGTTTTGTTAGCTAAAACGTGCTTGCAATTATGCAAGTGCACTATGCAAGTCAAAATATGATAGTTAACAGTGAATCCCACACTTGGACAAAAAGCAAGAAGGGGTGTGCCACAACAGAAACCTTCACAAAAACTGCTGCCTCAGACAGACTTATCTGTGCACAATGCAATCGAGACATAGAACAGAGATTTTCACATATAAATGTGTAGTGTACATGACTAGATTCTGACACAAAGTTTTCACTTGGGGAGGAACAACTACCAATTCACCTGGTGGTCCAACAGGTGCAGAGAACCACAACACCTTCTTTCTGAGTAGAGATAGTGGTACACTCACGTGGATACGTTCTCCAACGAGACAGAGAGGCGACCAGCTGCCACCTTGGCAGCATGACGATACCTGCGTGCAGGTGAAGTGTGTGAGGCAATTCGGTCTGTCAACATCTGCAAGAGTGCAAACCTCCAACAGGACCAAGTGCTCTAGCTGAGAGTTGCGGATGCCACCCTCTGCACTCACTGAAGCGAAGTAACAAACTGCTGCGCTGGTTGTCTGCCTAATCACCTGAAGGACTCAGGCACATGTTCTGTGAGGGCCTGGCACATCATACAGACACTTGTACCTGTGCCAGCCACTGGCAGGAGTCGTTGCTTTTTCTTGCTGAGCAGTTTATGTAGCCAGCTGTAAATCACACTGCCAGGGTTGGTTATCAACTCTCAGACAGGCACGGTTCCGCCTCTTAAGAAAGGTTGCAAGGTGATAAAGTTGCAAAAATGCTGCCCGGTTGCCTCTGACCACCCCTTCCCACAAGCAGTAGCCCACCTCACCTGAGTGAGGGGGAACCTACTAAATGATAATCTTGATCATGAATTTATACAACTACTTTGGAATCAACTGTGCACAACAATACACCACCACTGAACTGACCAAACCCTTAATTTCCTCCCTTTTAATAACTCCTAATATTAACTGTACACAAGAGGGTAAGTGATGGAGGGCGTGGTCGCACTCCTAATGGTGCTCCAGCTAAAGCCTAAGGGCCGTACAAAATGGGGCGGCCAAAAAGCTCTCCATCTGTGGAGCAAGACTCCTTCCCCCGGCACAGGTTGCAGTCAATGAATGGTGCACACCCACCACCAAGGCTGGCTGCAAAGAGCCTGGGAAGCCTCTTATGGTCAGCAGATCATTGCTCTTTCCATAGCACCACTAGTTAAAGCAGAGAAGTCCATGAAGCGAGGGTGGGACATCAACTACAGGGACCTTGGCAACAGAATCGGAGATGCCAGGGAGTTTTAACTAATGACTGTGGTATGCATGGGGGTGGGGGTTGGGAAAGAGTGCAGGTAGAGACCAACCTCTGGGACACTCGGAGGTCTGCAGACCAGGTATATGTAGTCCAAATGCCAAGGACGCCACCCCCTTTCTGCGGCTCCCTATTTGTAAATTGGAATTGGTGGAACTCTGAAAACCAGTGTTGTCCCTTATCTTTCTCTAGGGGTGTACGGAGTTACCCCTGACCGTAATGCTTGATTACTGTATTCCCTGACTGAATACAGGTACCAAGATAGCGGATGGCTGAATATCATTAAGTGAAAGAAAGCCGACAGTTAAATCAATATAGTGAGAGAAACGGAGAATAAGTCAGATTTGATACTGCAAGAGTGCACTGAGTAGTCCAAGGCAATCAAACAGCAGAATTTGGAATCTAAGTTGCAGACATAGAGCAATCTATGGAAGACCCTCCTGACATGGACTTCTTAGAAAAACAGAGACAGTCTGGCCTGAGATTAAGTTACAGATAGTAAGAGTGATTGGTTTTAAACCCCAGCCATTGCAGAACCTAAGGTATAACTCTTCTAGTGAGAGGAGGATTCCACCCCATTCTTACCCAACAACGGCATGAAGCTGGCATCCAAGATCGTGCATTTTGCTGTTTTACTCCTTCCTGAAAGGTTGCAGTCAGTCAGCCTGATCCCCTTCACCTTGGAAGCTGTCAACCTCATCTGCAGAGTTTCACAAGGGTCTTCAATCAGCCCCACTCTGTTCAACGCCTACATGGCCTCACTTGAAAGTATCATCCACGCCCATGGAATGAACATTATAATCAATGCTGATGACACCCAGCTCATACTCTCCCCATCTGACAAGATGCCAAAACACCCAGACCAATTTCTCCATCTGCATGATCTAAGCCGCCAGATGGAAACCAACTGCCTCAAGCTCAACACAGCCGAGACAGAAGTAGTAATCTTCAACAAAGACACATCACTCTGGGACTCCACCTGGTGACCTGCCAAACTCAGACCCTAAGAATAGTAATCAACAACCAACCCACATTGACCAGCCAAGTGAACACAGCCTCCTTCTCCTGCTTCCAAGCACTAAAGATGCTCAAAAAGATCTTTAAATGTCTCCCTACCAACATTTACAGAACCATCACCCAAGCACTCATCACCAGCAAGCTAGAATGTTGTGCCATCTCCTATCTCACTCCCAAAGTCTGGACCAACCTAACCCCACACATCAGAGCATCCTTATCAGTTCTTGAATTCAGCAAGAAACTGATGGCATGTCTCTCCACCTTGCCCTGACCATGGCTGGGCCCATACAGCACTTGCTTCAGTGACAGGATACCCCATCAGGTAAGTTGTGCACATACAAATGCACATAATATACCAAAGATCTGGAGTTTAGCTAATAGACAGGAAGAGAGTATGGGAATTAATTCTCAGACCCCCAGAGACAAAAGGATAAGCCTCATACCCTGAAAGGGATAGTAATAAAGCCATACGAACAGAGACAGGCGAGAGACAAGTCACATACTGCAGAAGCTATTGTCTAAATTACAGATATTGTCAGAGGTCAAAATTAAGTTAGAAATCTAATAGTGTACCTGTCCAACAGAACCCAATAACCTCCAAATGTCATCACTCAGCATAACTGTCAATGCCGACATCGCACTCTAATTCTGTCCTGTGAGTAGTAGGCAGCAAACTAGAGAGCGAGCCTGACCTCTGTAAGGGTGGCCGCGTTCTTTGAGTACTGCAGTCAAACTGGAACTTTCAGTACCTGGCTTTCAGGTCCACAAAACCCATGAAATCCTATAAATACATAAGCCAGTTTTCTAAAATACAGTCAATTTTAAAGAATGTATATTTCCCACTCCAACACTGTGCTGTGCAAAGATACCCTTGAGTGAGGAGAGACATATAATGTATGCTGAAAATGAAGTACACTTCTTACAGGCTGCCAATATTGGAATAATGTGAGAAGGCTGAAAAAACATTGAACATCATTTGTTTATAGCCAGTGTTTGTAAATGAGAGTTACCTATGCAAGGAAGATTGGCCCTGGGTACTTAAAAACCACACCACTGAACTAAGGGAAGACGGCAGGCCCAAGGGTTTCTGGGCTAAAGTCAAATTTTGTGTTGTTTGCGAAATGCCATGTGGTCTGCTAATGTGCCAATGGCAGGAGGGGCAACCATTCCACATGACTGAAAAAAATCTCTGCCAGCTTTTAGAGTTCTGCAGACATTAGGTATGGCTACCATTTCAAATACAGAAGATCATAGCCAACAGCCATGACTGTAGTGGTTGATCTTGGAAGCTATGGACAGTTAGTTCAGTAAAAGGAACTCAACAGGAAAAGGACAGAGCTTTAAAGTCAACTACTTAAGGCTACAGTAGCCAATGAAGTGCCCCCAGTACCTGCAAGATTTTCAAGTTTATTTTTTCAAGATCTGATGTCATATTTTCAACACATGATTCTTACTTGTTGTCATGGAAGCCAGCCAGTGTGCAGGCTGTGGCTGTAATCCAGCCAAGATGGCATGGTGCCTGTAGCCACTCCCACTAAGCCGGGGAATGCTAGAAATCAGATCACAGGGCACACTACTCAAAACTGCCTTTTGTCTCTGAATATGGAGCACTCAAGGACAAAAAATTACACTTTGCCTGGAGCACTGATAATACATTAGTGAAGACTTGTTAAGGTTTAAAGTGTCAGCAACTGGATTTTACATTACAAAATCCAATCAATTGGATAAGACACTGGTGGGCCTTATAGGCATGTTATTAAACTAGGAATTGTGGGTACTAAGGGTAAATAAGATAATTTGTTTTGTGTTGGTGACGCTGGAAATTAGGATCATCTCCAACTATTTTCTGTCCCTGACAGCCTTTGACAAACAACTGGGACACAGGGCCAATAGTTCCCCAGCAAAGAAAGCCTTTTAGTCAGATGTTAGTCTGCCTCTCAAAGGCCATCAAAATTAAGGAATAACCAATCATAGACCAAAATGCCCCGTAAAAACCCCCTAAATAGGAGTAGGAGTCAAGAAAGTATTACCCTGCAACTGTGCAAGGTTTGCAGCGCTGGGCGTATGCTACCATGTGTCAAGATTACAACAGAGGCTGGCTGGTGAAGAACTGTATGGCTGAGAAAAATAAGTCACAGGTCAAACACTTCAACGTAAGAGTCACTCTGCCACAACTCTCCAACAATCCATTCTAAAAAGTAATTATACAATACCTTTATAAATCAAAACAAGCTCCGGTACTGATACCACTTACAGTAACTGTCTGCTTATTCCCATGTCCTGTAGTATGGTACATTTGAAGTTTTCAGACCTCCAAACTAAAAAAGTAATTTAGAAATGTGAATCCTACTCAGAAAGAGTTTGCCTCCTGGCTTTTCTTCAGCGCCAAAGCCTAACATTTACTTTCTCTACGAAAGTAGGAGAGGTGTGGGTGTTCATGTAGTACCAGTTGAGAGAAAATAATGCAACTTTGAAACATACAATATCAATATTTCACAAGGGAATCAAACTGAGTCAAAACGATGTAGCTACTATGGATTAAAATATCATTATTGCTTATTTCCAATGTTGTAAATAAGAAAAAACTGGCGAGTATTACACAAAATATCTTTACCAACTGGAGATGGAAATGCATTTTCACACATGTAATTTCCATTACACTGTGGATAAACTTCCTAACAGCAAGGTTACTGTAATCAGAAATTACACAGGAGTGCTTTGATGTAAAGACCACTGCGGAAGTTGTCTATTTCAGAAGATGAGGTTATGAGTTTGCAAGCGTCTACTGATTCCCAGGGGAAACAAAAAAAAGAGGTTTGGTCTAAGAGCATGTGCTTTGAAAACATGGTCGAGCATGTTCTACCCTTTTTTTATGAACTTTAGGATATTGCTATGTCCTCTCACTTCAACGGTGACCAAGTTCAAGAGCAACGATCCAGTGATGGACAAACTGTTACCAACCTCTGAAGCCAGGTGTTATCTGTGTGTGCAAAAAAAAAACAAGAACAAGTGTGAGACACTGGGTTGTGTTTCCTCTGAGCTCGATTGAAAAAACGTATAGGTCTGGAAAAGGCATCCCATCCCAACCTTACATTTCTACTGGGACAAGATGAAAATGAGTGCTTTGCCAGGACCTGCATTTAGAAGCCGACAAGGTAGTTCAGTGAACTAAGCGCTTGTTGCTAAAATATCTATTCAAAACGTAGGTTACAGATTCAAATTCATGCATGGCCAGTTCAGCAGTTCAATTTTCCTATTGTCGTAAAGTGAGTTAGGTAAAACCAACACTTGCTGAATGAAATGGAACATAATCACCAGACTGAAGCAGAGAGTGCTACGTGACAACAAATATTTTTACTACTGCAAATTCCGTTGAGTGTGGCTGTTGAAGTGAACCGTGGCAAACGTGGCATGTGGTGCTAAAAATTGTCGGATTAGACACATAGCTAGTAGATGTATTTTTTATACACCTTAAGAAGACTGTCAGACCCAGTTTGAGATGCCACAAGGTAGTTTAGGTCTTTTACCACAGTGCCCATCTTACTATATCCCCACAAACAGGCCCTAGCAGATTCCGTTTTACACTTAACTTACAGTGCAGAGAGAACAAGTAGTCGCAGCATGAAGAAAAAACTCAGAACTCAACAGTTAACCGACACATCAAGGATAGTGTAGAACCCAGTGCTTATATTTAAATGTACTTCAATCACAAAGAGAGCTCAATACTACACAGTTCCATGGAAACGACATACAGGTTTGTAGAAAAAAAGCCACTTTTCGCATAGTCACTTTCATTTTTTGATAGATTTTATTGCTGTTTTTTGTTTGTTTGTTTTTACTCTGACCACTGGGACACTGCTAACCAGGCTCCAGTGCATGTGCTCTGACCCCTACAAATGTAAAAAATTGGTTATACTCCTAATGGGCTTTTTTTATAATAAAAATAAAAACATACCTATAGGTCTCTAGCAAATGGCACAAAGGGTACCAAGGGCCTGTAAATGAAATGTCACTAATGGACTGCAGCACACCTTGTGCCACCACTTAAGTGACTATGCAAAACATGACCGTAGTGCTACTACCGTAGTTTAAAACTGCAAGTTCTGCCTTTCAAAATAATCCCTTTTGAAAGGTCTAAACCCTCCTTTTAAATATTAGCAAACCATGCCTATGTAGCCCCTAAATGCCTATAAAGCAGGATGCTGTGTATTTCAAAGTAGAAATTGTTAAAGTTTAATGTTAAACATGTCCTTGCAGTGACAACACCGTAAAATCTATTTTCACAGTAGAGGGTTTAGCTGTTATAGAGGAAAGCATTGGTATAAATTATTAAGGTTACTAATGGTATCTTGGCCTAGGAACCAGATAAAATGTTTCTTCTTGGACTTTTTAAAAATACGTGTTCACAAATCCAATCAATTGGTAAACTCGGATTTGTAATAAATATTTTACAAAAAAAATCTTCTAAAAGTCACCTTTAATCTGCCCAAAACCTCTAGAAGCCAGTTTGCATGAGCTTCCAACTGTCACTCAGGAGCTGAATAGCTCCTTGATGAGGTGTGGAATTGCTCCCAGAGCAGAGACAAAGGTCTTGGGGGAGGAGAGGTGTCCTGTTCCTTGGAAAGGATGAACATTTGGACAGTGCACTGGAAATTAATTATCTTCAAAGACGCCTACCATTTACCTAAAGCTAACACACAGGACACCATAAAACAAAAAACCTTCCACAAATGTTGGGGTTATCACCGGTCACAGGTCATTCCAGACATCAGAAATGTACTGCGTGTATATTCATCACAGGTTCTAAAAGCTTAATCCTGTTTTGCATCAAACAAATCACATTTTCAAACTTTTAATACTAGAAATGTTATTTACTGTGTCAAATGTTCATGTGAAAAGGGCAGATGCCACATCTTGTCAAATCACATTCTGCAACATGGGTCGAAAATCAGGTGCCGTAACACGGGCATACCTGTGGTTTAACATTATAAGACCATGAATCACACAGAAACTGATCTAGTCTGGTCTGTGTTTTTTTTTTTTTAAACACAAAAATACATGAGTAGTGGTTCTATTGCAAATATTTTACACACACTGGAGGCGAGGACACTTGAGAAGCTACGCACTGCATCTATAGGACTCAATGATGCATACTAAATGTAGTCATTAATTGCATGAAATCATGATTTTGTATATTCAGACCTTTTCATCTTTAAATACATATTAGCTACGTACCAGGCAGCGTTTGGTGAGTCACTGTTACTACAAGGAATGTAAGCTGATGGATCAGTTTCTCATGTACCATTATGTTAGGCACAGCTTTGTAATTTGAGCATATCACCAGGTTTTCCACAGCACCTTTATCCATTTCAATATGGCCGCATGGGTGGAAGGGCAGGGTTTGAGATCTCAGCATGTGTTTTTTTTTTCCACATCAGTTTCACTATGCCGTCCGGCAGACATGCTTCACTCACACACACTAGTATGCCTGTATTGAGAACATGATCTAGGTTGGCTCTAGTTTCGATGTGCAGTAAATTCAAGGGTGATTTTCATACGACAGCACAGTGAGTGGCACCGCCAGTTCGAGTTGCAGTTATTTATTTCTATTGGAGCTTCAATATAACTTGATGGGTTGTTTGGATTTCATTCTGTATAGAACGCACCAGAGAGTGATACGCCAGTTACCACTTGACATGATAGTTGGAAATGGTGCGGATAGAACTGATGTGTGTATGTTTATTTGTATTTGACTTTCGTATTGGACATTATAGAAATTGCTGAATTGTTGTGTTGATTACATATGTTTATCAATGATTTATTTATGTTGGCACAAAACGCTGTTAAAATATGTACATAAGTAATCAAACAGGGAGATGTGGTTAGCAACAACAAATATGGTTGAATAGGTTTATGCAATACACTTCAGGCCTCTAGAAATCTTGCCCATTCTCTATAGTGAGTCCGATTTTATCAGAACAAGCTACTTTTAGGGCATACACACCTGTTCTAGTGAGCTAATCATTACAACATTTCAAGCTGATGCAGTATATATGGTGCGCAATATTCTTATGAGTACTCATTGACAAGGATTTTTGGAGGAAGGGGGGAAATCTGGGTTTCTGGGGGGGTCTAGCGAAGACAGGTGTTATTTCTTTTTCAACATTCCTCGGCAACACATACCGGCTTATATTCTCCCGCTATCTTAGTGCTGCTCATAGGTAGTGTCGGTGGTCTGGTTGGTATGTGTATAGTGTTCATCTTCTGTATCGGCGGTCTTGTATGTGGGTTTGATGGTGCATTGCTGCTCCGTTTCTGCCTTGGTGTGTGGATGTGGTGCTGAACCTACCGGGCTCCGGTCGCTGTTAGGTCGGCATGATATGTCGTGCCTCTGTGCGTGATATCATTTTCCGAGTTTGGGCAATGGGGGTATGCATGACTAGTGTGTGTGCCACTTACGTTTGGATGTGCTCCTGTGGTATATTGAGGAGGTGTTCTCTGTTTTAACAGCTTGCATTGTGAGTCAGGGGGGGTGTAAGTAATTTTTGGCTTTGGTACGGGCCAAGTAAGTGTCCCAGTGCCTACGTCCCACTACTATCACGCCCCTATCGCTGAGTGAGCGAAGCACCTGTGTCTCGGGGCTCCAGCCCATGAGCAATAAAGATACCTTTAAATCTTGTTTTTATCTTGGCATTCAGAGACATAGGTTAAAAGTCAGTTTGTCTTCCTACATGTACTTTACTTTCTCTGACTGTTAAGTTAGAGGATTTTGAAAAGTGAACTGTGTGGCAATTGTGCTGTGCATAGCATGTGAAATGAAAGGTTGTAAAATTTCAGATTTTTTTTTCGTAACACAACATTGAAATAGCTAATAAGCACTGTACAAACATTTGAACATAAATTTCAGTAGTTATGAAAGCACATTTTTTTAATTCTATTTGGTGAAAAAAAGTTTTCATAGGATGAAAACAAATCTTAACACTTTAGTTGGCTATGTGCAAATGTTAAATATTATGCTAAATCGCAATTTCCATCCATTGTTTATGTGCGATATCGTTTTGTCATTGAAACTGCACGTTAGTGGAAACATTTGTGGCCATTTCGAGGGAAAACCTACGGTCTGTAATGACAGTGCACTAAAACATCATGTTTCAGTGTTATATTTATTAAAAGTGAGTTGAGTTTTTAAACATGAACTGAGAAGTATTCCTGCCCTGATGACAATGCTATTAATGACCTACGGGGCAAGACAGGGGTCATATGTGTATATGTAGGCTTGATTTTTATTTTACGTGGAGCAAACAAACAAAAGGTTTCTTTTGTAAAGCAAAAATGGTTAACTCGCATATTTGAAGGTGCTCTCGCATGTGGTAATGAAGAAAAAATAAGCCTATAAAACAAAATATTTGCCTAAGATCACACAATTTGAGACCAGTTTACAACGCAAGAACATTACAGTTAGGTCGAGTATATTATTCAAGTTACAAGACCTGCAGGTCTAGTAAAATTTTTATGATTTTTTGGGGCCTGTACTCATAATACTAAATCGAATTAAGATTAATTTATTTGGAAGGAACATGGTTAATTCTTCTCCAAGTTGTACCGTATTTTCTATGTTATATCGATACGGTGGGGTTATGTGGGCAAATCCCTTGTTTGGTAGACTTCTAGGAGAGGACCTGCTTACAGAACCGGTTATGACTGACCACAGAGAAGGGGTTGCTCATGTCCCTGGCCACACCTCTAGGGCGGGCACAGTAAAACTGCACGAGAGAAGAAAGGTCCTGTCACTAGTTTTGTGGTAAAGAGGGGAGCTGTAGGATGGTTTCCAGGAGGCACACAGGATCTACTGCAAAAGTGGGTAGGGGGGACCCCTGGGAACTTCTTCTAAGTCTAACCTTACCGCCCCCTTCTCTGCACTAGCCAACTGTCTTCCTTGTCAGAAGGCTGTCGATGGCAAGCAAGTAATTCTTTCACCAAGACAAACCTGGTTCTTGTATTCGACCTCTCTCTCTTTTGTGGTCAGCCTGAAAACTTACCCTTGTCCCAGTCTAACTTGATCAGCTTCCCGTGGTTGGCGCTTTGTGATGCTATTTTTATTTAAAGCAAAAAAATTCATATCTCTGATATCCTTATTCTATTTTTGTCATTTTGGCATCATTTTGTTCATTAAAATATCCACCATTCTTAAAAACTGGCGAATTTTTAATGTGTTTTGGTTTTTTACTTTTTAACTGTTTTAACACATTTTCTTAAGTTAAGCCTGCCTACTCTGTGCCATAGCTACAAGGGGTTGAGATCAGGCGTTACTGAAGCTAATAATACTGACATTACTTATGATGGCCTGCCATTCACCAACTTATATTCCACTTTCTCACAGGGTTATAAACTAAATTAAAAAGGTAGGCATACCCCCACCCACTTCTTAATATCCTGAATTACTCCTACTAGGATTGAGATCCTGTAGCTTCAATCTCCAACACATTACAGGCTTAGGCAAGTATTAGGCACAAGGGCAGATGGTATAATTACCTTTACAGGTAAATTGTTCAAGTTCAGTTCAATGTCTCATTTACATCTTTCAGCAAAAATTCATTACATGCATGGCAGACTCATGTGAATGTACTTTGTCTTCGGTGACCAGTCCGGGCTAAGTCCTGCATTTTTTCCTGATGGTCCAAGTAGCAGTCCAGGCTGTATGGTGAAAGTAGATGGGCTCCCAGTCCCACAGCAGCAGCACCTCTCAAGTGAAGCATGTGCCAGAAGGCTCATCTGGGGATGATGTTTTGGTGGGCAATTAGTAAGGCAGGTCAGAGTAGCAACACCTGTTCTCAGCAGTGAGGGCCCACCCAGGCAACCACAGTCAGCCTTCTCTCACAGCATTCGAAGCACCAATCTCAGCCTGAGGCAGGCTGATGTGTGACACAGGGGTGATTGTTCTGGTACTGGCTGCCCCTCATGCCAGGAACATGCTTTGTTTCTCTACCAGAGCTGTTTCTTCTACTGCAGGGAGAGGCATACTCCTGCCGTGTCTCAGCAGTCAGGCTTCTAGTCACCTCAGGTATTCCAGCAGAAAGTGCAATCTTTAGGCCTCACCTTTGGGGGACTGACATGGGCCCTGACTGTACAGCAAGTCTTTGAGAACTCTGTTAAGTACTCCCCATCCCTGTACAAAAAGACCCTAGAAATTAACAAAATAGGGTGGTTTAGGTCCCTATTTTCAAAACAGGAGATGTGGATCTACAAGACATCAGAACCAATTTGGGTTGGTCCCCTTTAAAACTGAATTTGCAGGGTGCTCTCCTGTCACTGCCTTTGTGTAAAGTGATGGCAAGGCAAGTAACAATGGGGCTAGTTCCTAAGAAGACTTTTCTAAATATGGACAGGGTGAAAGGTGAGTTGTTTGTACCTGGCTGTCATCAGCCTTCCTGAAGCAGTAATTAGAGACGGACAAAAAAGCAGGCCCCAGCTAGACCTTTCCTAACTCTAAACAACAGAAATTGAAGTACCATACCTCTCTCCTACCACCTAATAAATGTCACTGCTCAGGAAGAACTAATAAGCAGCCCTCTGCTAAAAAGGACCTAATTTTCTTTCCAAGGGATGGCCTGTCTCTATTCTCCTCACTTCAGTGTCAATGGTGAGCTAACAGACCAGCATTAGGCCAATCTCAAGTTTCAGCTCCATGCTCAACTATTCTGAACATACTCTGCTGCTTATTTCTAGAGCATAGACGACTTGCTATACATGTAATATTTATCTCACAAGCTCATCTCTATGCTGGATTCTTCAGTTAAGCTGTTAGGAAGGATCCTTTTAGCAGGAGGTCATGCATTGGCAATGTAACTTCTGACATCCAAGTTGCTTTCCGGAGGTTTTGGGTGATGAGAAACCATGTTCAGCTCATCGGTAGATATGCATCAACGAAAAACGGCCTATCCATTTCTATTCATCCATTCATGTTAAATGGGTCTATCCACTTGTTTGATGTCGCCGGCAGGTCAAAGTTGTGAGGCATTTGGCGATGCACTGTGAGGCATTAGGGAGGCAATGTGGGTAAAAAAAAAAGGAGATGGTTATTTTACTCCAGCTGATCCATGATAGTCTCCCTTTTTTAAGCATTCTTTGAAATCCATCTAAGCTGTGCTCTTGTTTTCTTTCTACCAACAGCGGCTTATAGGGTGGGCTGGATGGAAACGTTGTAGGGCCACAATACCGTGTGGCATCACAATGTAGGTTCCCTATGCCTTTCTCATGTGGGTTAAAGGGGGGGGGGGCAACCAGTATTCAACAAAGGATGATAATGCTAGGACTTTCTATTTCAATTAGGGCCATAAGCCACTGTTATTGCTGGGTCCTTTAGTCACGGAACTCTCACTGCTGAATGTTCGAGTTGGCGAGTCACTAGATTAGGTATGCACACTGTTTCAGGTCACCTTGCACAATGTGTCATTTTACCTCATTTACGCTCAAAGGATTTCAAAGGCATTGTGGCTAAGTAATATTTACTTAGAGAGATGCCTTTACCTGCTTTATTATTGTTGTCTTGGGCTTGATGGAGGTGTTCCTTGCTTTTGAACTTCTTCAGTCAGACCTGTGCTACACTTTACACAGTCCTGTTGGCAATTCCGCAGGTGCTGCCCCCATGGCTGGACTGGGGAATCAAAAGCAGCCTTGGCACAAATGCTCAAACCAGCTCCGCTCCCTTCATCACCTCGCACAATCTCTTTTTCCATCCATCCATTATCTCTCTCCTCTCGCTCTCTCATTGCTTTCTCTCTACCTTGCCCCTCACTCTTTCGCTTTTGAAGCCTCTCTCTTTGCCCGCTGCAAACAATTTAGGAGCTGGGTAAAGTGACAGAGACACCAGGAGCTGCCCCAGTCTTCCAAGGGCTCCAGCCGACAAGGGAAATGCCTGGAAGAATAAACAGCATGTCCGGCCCTGCTGCCCACCCTGACGAGGATGTCTTGTCTTTCGTGCATACCTCTGCATTTCCTCAGTTTCTCTCAAATGTGGCAGTGGGGTGTTGCTGCTTTACTGGCTGTGAAGTTACGTGTAATGGAAATATCATATTCTCCATTTCATTATCTCTTGGCTCTTCTTGTTTACCTCTCTTAAACAATCAGCTACTGTGCTATCTCTCAGGTCTTTGCCTGTCATAACAATAAGCATGGATGATGCAACCCTTCTCACTGCTCTTAATGCCACAGGGTCTGAATGGGGCAGTACGTATTGCACCTCATGCAGCACAACAATATCTTCACAGCCTCTATACCATCAGGCAGCTGTACACACAGGCTGCCATCTTCTTTGGCGGCCAAGCTCCATAACATGATAATATGGTCCAAGTGTTACATATGGTTCTTTGATTTCATGACCCTCTCCAAATCAAAGATCATGGCTATTATACAATAGCGCATCGCCCCATAGACACAGAATGATTAAAATCCTTTAATACAGAAAGCCTTATGTCTTGACCCCGTCTAACATAAGAATACAGGCAATCTGCCTTAACAATATTTGGCAAGAAATGTAAATCTATTATCTATCTATTATCTCTGGTTGGTTTCTGACTTACAAATTGCAGTCTACTATTACCACCCATCCAAAGCCAACAAGCGAAGACAAACAGTGCTATATTAAGATTTGCACATCTGGATGGAGGTAAACATATTCCGTCCACACTGAAAAGTTACTGTGCAATAAGAATTCCTGCTTTGTGTAACTGAGTAGACTGACAGGGTATGCCAATCCTAAAAAAGGCTCCACAAACCTTGAAAATCTCCATTTGGAGGAATCCTTCTGGTACGCTCACTAGGCACATTCCCACCTATACAGTAAAAAACTCCATTGTAAAAAAATATAGGGTTATTCAGGGTGGGTGACTACCCATCACAAGGAACAATCACAACCCTTGTCAGGGTGAACCCTCAAAGTCAATAAATAAACCTGAGCTCAGGTAGCTATGGCACAGACAAGGCAGGCTTAACATAGAGGCAATGTGTTGAGTATTTTTGCAGTGCCAAAAAGTCAAAATGCAAAACAATAAAAATCCCAAACCAAATTAGTAACAGAGAAGGATTTAATTAGCAAAACAACACAAAAAAGTCAAAAATCCAATAAGGGGAACCAGAGACATGATTTTTAAATCGTTTATTATTTAAAAATAGTGTCAAGAAGCTCCAAGAGACAATGATAGTCAATGATCGTAGTAGACTGCGACCATGGGGAGGTTTGACTCTGATCATGATGGATCATGGGTCAGATACAATAATCAGGTACGGTCTGGACAAAGACTTCATCTTCAGACTTTAGACCTTTAAGTTTCAATCCAAAACAGGGAAATCGCCCCCTCCCCTTCCAAGGTCCTCGGGGAAGCACTTGGTGATTGAAAGGGTGTCAAGCAGAGGTCAAACAGCAGGGTCCAGTCCATGTCCAGTTGTCACTGATCAACAGGGCCGTTGCAGACAAAGACCTCTGGTAGCTTGTTGTGTCCCTCAAGCATTAACAGGAAGTCAGCCTTATGACCAACTTCTTGGTCCTGGGTATAAGAGAAAGCAGGTTCAGTCCTTTCAGGGCTCTTCTCAAGTCGCAGACAGAAGGTTCAGTATTCTTCTGATCTTCTTAGGTCTTTGAGTGTTCTGAAGTGGGTGCCTGTAGATACAACATTAATGGTTGGCATGAGCTAGTGGGTGGAAAGGACCACTGGGATTGCCCTAACCAATAAGGGTAAAAGTTCTCAGGGCAAACCCTCCCATCTCTGGGCAATTTCAAGATGGTGGAAGGCTTCGGCAACACTAAACATGGGCTGGGTGGTGTGTGGGGGTGGGGGTGTGGGTGTGTGTGTGTGTGTGTGTGTGTGTGGGGTGTGTGTGTGTGTGTGTGGGGTGTGTGTGTGGGGGGGGTGTGTGTGTGTGTGTGTGTGTGGGGGGTGTGTGTTTGTGTGTGGGGGTGTGTGTGGGGGGGGGTGTGTGTGGGTGTGTGTGTGTGTGTGGGGGTGTGTGTGTGTGTGTGTGGGGGTGTGTGTGTGTGGGGGGGTGTGTGTGTGGGGGGGTGTGTGTCAGGTGACTGGTAAGACAAAGCAGGGGTTTTCCAGCTAACAGAGTGTAGATACGCAAAAATTGTTATTGGCATCCTGTTACTCTACTTTGTAAGTGTGCCACCCACTGTTTATATGTAAAAAAAAAAAAAAAAAAAAAAGACAGACAGACATATTTGCAGGATTTGACACTCCAGCAAATTAGTAAGAGGGAATGGCTATCGTATGAACTGTAAACAATACATCTTAAATAATATATTTTACACTGGCTTATATGAGCGAAGAGTATAGCACTCAAATGTATCAACACACATCTGATGGACACGCACAGTATGAAGTCAGCGAGTACTTTTTTTACTGAATTAATAACTGCACATTTAATTAAATTTTGTCAACAGGCATTTTGTCTCAGCAGACAATTATAGATATTGTTGCCTCTATTTAATTGTAACGGAACTGTTAAAAAAATAAAATAAAAAAATAACAGTAAATTTGCTAAAACCAGTGAAACCTTTGTTACACACAGACTCAATTAAAAAAAAAATATGCTGAATGATGTGCGTGAATATAAGCGCTGAACTACAATTCTGGTTTTACATTAAAGAAATAATGAAACATTTAAGAACATGTTTTATATTTTGGGTCACCTTTACACTAATGATTGTTAGCAGTCATAAAATAAAGACTCAGGTGCAGACGGAGTGCCGACTATCAAAATCACATATCTGTAGAAAATAAATAAGGGTGAACAGTCAAAGTAACAAAAAGGACTGCACTATATGAAATGTATTTCAAATGCAATACTAATAGCCTTAAACTCTTAACTCTGCCATTACCCCCTAGCCCCTTCCAGTAGCAGGTATTACTCACCACTGAGAGACCGGCTTGGGGAGGAGCGCTGGCTGTCTGGTGTGCTTACAGATGGTCCTAAGATTGTTCCAGGGAACTCCTTCTCCATAGATGACTCTCCACTTCCTATTGGGTGATAAACAAGAGGTTTACTTCTATGGAAGCATCATGTTGCCGAAAAACCCATTAAAGCTTCTGCTCATTCACAAAGTCAGGCTTACTGCGTATGCGCCTAATATTTTGGGGAGCTAGTTCAGTGCTTTTCATAATTCCACAAATTAACCTACATATGCAGCACGCTTTTGCCAGAAACTATTTCTTTAGACTTAAGTTGAACCTCTCTTCACCTGCCAAGGATCTTCAGTATATATGGCCTCCAAGAAGATCTCTTACAGTTTTTGGTTTGAATACATTTTTATTGACATTTTGACATAAATTCAACCACAGATTGATAGAAAAGAACATGGAAACCCTGAAGGAAGACACAAGGGAGTCCACAAACAACTTCTCCCCACACCTCACCCACAAAGTCAATAGGTAGTAAAGTACCTATATCACATGGCCCCCTAGCCTACTCAAGTTTCATTTGTAGCCGTGCCGGAGGCCGGTAGGGCATCATTGTGTCGACGAACAGTGGTTTAGTAATCGTCCAGCTTGGAAGGGTCTTAAGAGTTTCAAACCCTGGAGCTGCTTAGGGCAGGGCAATTTTTAAACATCTCTACTAAAGTATACCAGTAAATGACCCTACTCTATGGTGAAGATTTTTTTCCCCTCCTTAGGCTAGTTTAGACATCTCGATCTATTTATGCTTTGAGGGCACCTTTAGACCCCATAGTTCTAAGATAGTTGGCTTCGCAGCCAGGAGGAGGCGGGAAACCAACCTACCAAGGGTGCCGTACAGCGGGCAAATATCTGGGGCTGGATGTCCAAATAAGACCACCTCAGGGCAGAGCCAGATCCGATCCAGTGATATGCTCATTAATGGTTAATCCTGAAGACTAGAATGGTTGTATCTTAGGGCCAGACCAAGGTATACGAGTCAGGGATCCCCCTTTCATGCATTCCCTCGAACACAAAGGGCTTCCTCCCCTTTTTCTTCTTGGCTAGTAGTGTTGAGATGTAGTGCCATGTGTATAGGACTTTTAAAATGTATTGTCTCCCTCCTGCATGGGGAGCAAAGTTGTTCGTCCGAATCATAATTTTCTCCCACTGGTCGTGGCCTAGTTTAATACCTAATTCTTTCTCTCAAGCTCATTGGAATGTGCATTTGGTGGTGTCTAGTTTGACACTGAGCATACTGTATATAATGTAATGGCATGTTTGTCTCCTATGTAGTGTAAGAAGTATTTTTCATAAGGGGGGAGGGCTCTCACACTTTCCTGTGTAATTTTAGGGTCTAGTAGTCAAAGGTGAAGGTGCAAATAGTGATATTGTTCAGTCTCTGGAAGAGCATATTCGTCTTCTAGCTGCTCAAAGTGTTTTACCAACCCCTGTGTGAACACAACCATCAGTGTTTTGCATCCCTCCCCTAGCCATTTGTAATAGGAGATTCTATTCAAACCAGGCATGAATTCAACATTCCCCAAGAGAGGTGTAAATAGGAATGGGAAAGATCTGATAACTGTCCTATCCCTAATGGATAGTATGGCCCCTGTGACTGGAGAGAAGTAGAGCATCTTTGTTCACTCAGATTTAAGTTGCCATTGAAATTCCCACAGGGGGGCCGCTGCCATTGTGTGGTGCATCATACACCATCTCTTTTCAGTTTCTCTTCTTGTCCAACAAAGGAGGAAGCAGACGTAAGCTGCTGCATAATGATGGGAAAAGTTGGGAATGCCCTATTACCCCAGGTCCAGTCTCAGCGTACTGTGCTTACAATCTATTCTCTCTCCCTTGCCCTGCCATGTGAAAGCAGCACACATCGACTGGAGGTTGGCAATATAATCAGGTGGGACCAGAGGACCAAGGAATGAAACACACAGAGGATGCTAGGTAATATAGTAATTTTATAGGCTGCAATTCGACCTAGGAGGGACAGTTTTTTTTATTTCTAGCTAGTAAGCTTGGCTCAGATTCCTCACTACAAGTGTTGTAAATTAATTTCTATTATTTTAGCTAGGGTGGGTGCCAGTGCTAGGTCCATGTAGTGTATGTACGAGAAAACACAATATAGGGAAGTTCAGCCACTAGTCTACGGGTGGACACATTTACAATTCGGATTTAGCGACATTAATTTTGAAACTCAAAACCCTTTGATAAGAGTTGAAGTTCCACAAGCACTTGGGGAAGAGAGGCAGCATGTTTCATCAGTAACAAGAGGATGTCGTAAGCAAATATGGTCAATTTCACCACTTGTTGACCGAATCCGGGGGTTAGCCGGATGTAAGGGCAAGGAGGAGGGGAAAAAAGAGGGCACCCTTGCCTCACTCCTTGCTTGATTTCAACCCAATCCAAAAATAGTGAGTTCACCTAGATTCTGGCTCATGGGGCTTGGTAGCCTATTAAAAAGCCAGCGTTTGAAAGCGTCACCTACTTCCACTATCTGCAAAACATCGGTCATGAAGTCCCAATCAATTATCTTGTTGGTCTTAAGGGTGACCATGAAAGATTGTTTGGATCTCGAGTCCCTGATGTCCAGGAGATGGAGAGCCTTCGTGCTATCAGCAGCTTGGCGCTCCTGAATGAAGCCACACTGGTCGGGATGTATCAGGTCAACTATCAGCAGTTGTAGCCATATGGTAACTCTTTTAGTAAGAATTTTGGCATCCATGTTGAAGAATGAGATGAGGGCGATACAATTCCCATTTGCTAGGGTCTTTGTTAGGTTTAAGAATCAGGAATATGGTAGATGTGGCCATAGTGGGAGGTACCCTACCTTCTCAAACTATCTCCCGGTAGACTTTGAGTAGTAAGGGCAAAAGTGTTGGAGCAAAGTACTTATAAAAGGCTGCTGTGAACCAATCTGAGCCCAGTGTCCTAGAGGGTTGCAGCAGGGTTATGGTCGTAAGGAGATTTCTTCCTTCTCTAGTGGTCACTCTAATGTTTCTTGGGTCAGTCAGCTTAACGTAGGTAAGTGGGCTTCCAACAGGTACTGTGAGCGCTCATGTGGGTCTGTACACTGTTTGCTTTAAAGGTGCATTTAGAAAGTATGAAAGCATTCTGCCTTCTCTTTATCCCCTGTGTATATCTGTTCCGTGGGGGGAAGGGAATTGGGATCGGGTTAGTTTAGCCTCTGATGTGACAGTTTTGGCATGACAGAAGCGCAATACATTTGCCAAGCCTTTGCCTGATTTGTTACCATGTTCATATTATTTATTGTCGAGTCGGGCCAGCAAATACGCTGACCAATTGGCCTCCTGGATCCTGATAAGTTTCCTCCTTAGTTTGGGGAACTGAGCTGCTTATGTTCCACTTCCTCCACTAACAAAATGCCACAGACGAATGCCTTCAATGCGTCCCAGAGAGTGGCTGCACTCACCTATCTGATTTCATTATAGGTAAAGTAGTCTTCAATACCGCTGTTAACATTCTAAACAGTAACATGAGCATTCAATAAGTAGTCTTGTGGGCATTAGACGTTCTTAGCCCCAGGTCCCGAAGTCCCATGTCAGCTACAGTACAAGAAACTGAGCCATGGAAAGAGAGTGTAATAGGGTGTTGGGTGGAGTCCATCAAACCGGGGATTAGGCATTTATTGAGGAGAAGATAATCTAGTCTAGCGGATGTTTTATGGATCCCTGCGTAGTGGGAGTAATCTTGCATTAATAGGTATTGTGTACTCCAGGCATCACCCAGGCACAGTTCCTCTAGTAATATTTTGCCTGAGGCTGATGGAGCCATCAAGCCCCCATATCTGTGTGATCAGTATCAACAATCTGGTCAAGTGAAACATTGAGACTGCCTCCAATGATCAGTGGCGTAGTTGACCAGGCCAAGAAGGTATGAGTGGCATCCAAAAGGAAGGGCTCCTGTTTGGCCAGAGTAAGTGGCTGACTTCTAAGAGAGCCATTTTGGGCCACCCAAAACCCTCTGGTGTCTCTAAGGGTGCCCTCCATCACACGTGGGCAGTGGCGATGTATTAGGATGCCCACCCCAGATGCCTTCTTTCTATCAGAGGAAAAAGATTGACATTAGTATTCTCTTCACTTCAAGAGGGAATAGTTGAGTTGAAGCAGGTGGGTTTCTTGAAGAAGCCCAATATCAGTGTGTAGGGAGGTCGGTTCATGGAGAATGGAGTTTGTGCAATTGGATTATTAAGAACCCTCACATTGTTTGTGATGTTCAGTGTACTGGTAACTATGTTCATGTTGATTATGATGGTGGCGTGCTTTCTGATGCAATGGAATGGGTGCGGCGTGGTGGTGTGATTGTGGGCAGACGCCTAACCCCTGCCAATACCCCAAAAAATAAACACAAGATCATCAATAGTAAACACTAGAAGGGGGCTGGTCAAATAACAGCCTAACAAGTAGGACAAAAAGAAGAAACTTTGTAAAGAAGGTTGTCACAACCCGCCTAGTTCAGTAGGTGTCAGCCCCAATGGGAAACATGAGCTGAGAAGGGTGGCAAGAGTTAAAAAAAAAAAAAAAAAAAAGTACCAGTTTTTGAAAAGGGAGAAAAGGCTGCAGTCAAAACTGGAACACAGTGAAGCCTGTGCAGGCCAGCAACATCTCTATCCAATTCACATAGGCTGTATTGACGGATCTCAGAGGCAATGTCCCCCAGGGCCCCAGTGTTATGAGAGGGCTGCAAGGAAAGTCAGCCTTTATTGGCTCCATCTCTGGGGTAGAAGATGGCGAAGCATACAGGTGGGAGTGTTGTGGGCTGCTTAATCTTTGAAATTTCGCAGGTGCCTTAAGGCCTGCCAATATTTCCTCTTATTTGGGGCGATTCCATCTATGGCTTTGCCACACCTATGTCTACTCCAGGCTCCTAGGGTGTTGCGATTTCAGCCACAACTCTACTTCCACATCTGAAATAAGAAGGTGTAGTGCGTGACGGCTTCCCAGGGAGACTTAGTGAGCCAACATTTGCACCGCCATTCAGACATTAGGCAGAAGGGATGCCATTATATGTATCTGGCATTGTTCTTCCTCAGGAATGTGGTAACTGCTCTAAATGATTCCCGCTTGATCAAAGTGATCATTGATAAATCCTGGAAGCTTTGAATGTCATAGCCATTATAGTAGGTAAATCCACCTTGTCTCGATGCTTTCAAGATCCATTCCTTATCTTCGAAATGGTAGAAAAAAACAATATGTCAGGGGGCAACTTGGAGTTTGGGCTCTAGTCCCTGCTCTGTGGGCCCTGCCAATGCACAACGGATCCGGGTTGTGCTCATCAAGAAATGTCTCCACCAGGCCCTGGGTAAAACCTCTCATATCTTTACCCTCCTTGTCTATATACATACCTCTCATCGGGAGATTGCAGCAGCAGAATAGATTTTCCAGATGCTCTCATTTTTATTGGGGCGTGGTCAGTTATACGTTATTTATCACCAGGTGGGAGTGAAATTCCTCCAAATCCAGGGAACGTTCATCTTGGGTGATTTCTAAAGACTCCAATCTATCTCCCAGGACTTGGAGTTACCGTTGGATCTCAGAAACGTTCTGGTTAGGATCTGCTTGCACACCGCAAAGTTAATTCTTGATCTTCATGAATAAATGTACCATAAAGCTTTTCGGATGAGCTTCAGCATAATCCCCAAATACTTCAGGGTCTTATCTCTCTGTGTGGGTTGTTTAGTACCTAGCTCCTCTTTTTTGTCAGAGGGGCCTGAAAGAGGTCTTTAATGGTCAATTCATGCTTGGGCCTCGTGGCTGAGGTTACTGCTATCATCGACTGTGAAAGGCCCCTATTTGTGCAGGGGGAATTACGTAGGCAAATGATGCAGGAGAGTCCAGCTGGTGAATTATTCCTAGGTGTGGGTCATGGGCACACAGGGCAGGTCACTGTCTGGTCCAGCCCATGTAGTGTCCCCCCGAAGGTCGCAGATCAGGGAACTTCTGGCCACACAACAATATGTTGTGGGTCCACCCAATTCAGTAGCCGTTCACTCCGGAGAAAGGCCATCCAGAAGGTCCCAGCGCACATCCCTGGCTCCCGCTGTGATCCAGATGCTGTGAGGACTGACAAGTCGCTGAGTACCACAGGGATCTGTGCCTAGGGCTCCCTTGCAGGGCACAGACTGTAGGGTGGAATAAGCCAGGGTTTCCCTGCTCCAAGCTGTCCCCGAGTAGAGAGGGCCCCCCTCTCAGAAGGGTGGGGGACAGCCGTCAGAGGAGCGGGCCTGCTGTCTGTTATAGGGCGGTCCAGGGAAGCAGTCAGAGATTCAAAAAAGGGGACGCAGTGGGCATTTTAGACGTGTTGCAATGTATCATTCCTCACCACTGTGCGGGCTCCATGGCTGGCTGTAAAGTGAGGGGAAAGGGTCTTTGGCCTTCTGAACCCCACCTTTTGCACTGAGGTTTCCCAGAGGAGTTCACCCGGGGACTGAAGTCCTGTGGTTGTAGTGGCATTCCAGCTCTCCCCCCCGGCACACAACAGTCTGACTTAGGTCAGTCAGGGACCCGCTAGAAGGTCCTCTGCAGGGGGAGAGCAGGCTACTATCAGGTTGGGCCCATTCATCTTCTTTACTGTTGGTCGGACATGCTACACCAGGCCAGCATGATGATTTGCAGAGTTAATCCACTCCCACCCACTGGAGCATGAATAAGGCTCTTGGAGAGTATGCAGGATGCTAAGATGAGCAGAACCTGAGTGAGTGCTACAGGCTCAGACTTATGTCGCCATGTTGGGTCTGGCCACCTCCTCTGACATACAGTTTTAAATGATTTTTGGCTGGTGTTGCTCACAATTATTCTGAATGCAGGACTAGAACTTTTATTATTCAAGACACAGACTAGCCAGAAGTTAAACCAGATCAACAGCAGTAACCTAGTCGACAAAGTATACCATGCCTACACAGTTTAACAGTTTTGAAGCTTAAAGCCATTGTAGATTCAAGGTGTGCACAGTTCTGACAGACATCAAAAGAGTGCATATATTTTACTGTATAAAATGTCATTTTGGGTGACCCCTACGAGCAAGTCTGTAATAATTACTTACCTATGGCCTTGACCAATACTTCACAATGTAGGTTAGGGCCACATTCAGCGTGTGTTTTTATGCCCTAGCAGAGTTGTGAATGTGTATGAAGAATGAAACTTTTCTATTTTTTTGGGGAGGTAGTATGTTGGGGCTGTGAAACTTTAGTATCTTCAAGTTGCAGAGAAGTAACTTTCCTTTTGCATATGGTTGGATTGCAGATTGAAATGCATGGCATTGGTTAAAACGTGTTTCTGTAGAAATCGAGTTAGAGGTGAAAGTAGTATGAAAGTAACTGAATTCACTAATTACACCTGTTCCACCTGTGTTTCTAGGCTTTTATCGGTGTTCCAACATATTAAATGTATTCCCGAATATTAAAATGAGGGAAAACAAATCTGGAATACATGTATAACAGCACATTTTTCTTCAAGATTTATTATCTAAAAAACATCCTCTAAACTAGAAGAGGATAATTATGCAAATATGGTTTCCTACGAGGTTTAGATGTAATTCATTTCCGTACTCGCTCAGTATAAACTATTTGTTGCACAAGATCTTTAATGAAATGTTACTTAGTTTCAATGAATCTCTGTGCGAGTACAATTTATTCAAAAAGTAATTGATTGGTTTAGTCAGAGTTCCGATTGTAAGAATGAGATGCACACTGGAAAGTGGATTTATTAAAACAAAATTAGAAATATTTAATGATTACAGTTAAAACAGATATACAAAGAAATACTTCAATTAATTTACAATATTTACTGATTAAATATACATTTTTATTGTTTGCAGTTTTAAGAATAAAAAAATATATTGTGTGAAGTTTATTGTGTTCAATAAATGGAAACTGTTAAACAAAATTCATAACAGACTGCAGTGAGAAAGAGACAAACATTGTGAAACATCTTGTAGCATCATAATTTGGGATTAAAAGGCTAGGAAATGCAAGAACAATTAAGTTGAGATTTTCGTCAGGATTCGTGCCTCCATCTAGTCTCTTTCTAAATGCTAGGAAACTGCTTGCCATTGAAACATAGGTGATTTCAGCTAGGTGTGGCCTTGACTTTAGGCAGGCTGTCTTTTGTAAGTCATATGTATAAAATGTACGTTTCCCCCACCATCCCAACTATGTAGAGCTTCTCACTGGGGAATCCGTTCTTCAATTTTTTCCATGGCCTCTTCCACAAGTTCCAAAAACTATGAAACAGCATATTTTGTATGATTATTCTAAACAAATTAGCCTACCATGATCGATGTCCCAAAAAGCCAAGCCACTGCACATCCTGCTAGTAAAACTGATGCCCGGTCTGGTGAAATCTTGATCATATTATTTATGGATTTTTAGTCTTGACTGACAAATTCCTCTGCAGTTTGAGTATTTCACCCGACTGTGCTAGTTTAAAGAAATGCTGTTGCATTAGTTACCCTCATGCGCTCTACAACCTCTGGCTTCTTGTTTTCCTTGTCAGGAGAGAGCTAAGATTGCTACTGGACTACAGGGAAACCTTCTTCAAAATAATCATAAGAAATTAGTTACAACTTCAGATAAATTGGGTACTGTAGCACAGGTGAATTTTTTTTCATATTCTTGGATTTTAATTCGAAGAGACAGGTTTGGGGAAAAACACATTTAATTTATTGGACTATCTGTTTTAACATAGGCAAACATGTAGTAGATGTATGGTTTTGATTATGAGGTTCAGTCACAAATTTGTAACCTCCCCTTCTCATTCTAGGGCTGATATAAAAAAAAAAAAATGATCAGTGCCTGTTGCAACGCACTTGCAATGGTACTTAGGTGAGGAGGCAGGTGGTTGCTTTGCCTCTTCTCTGGATTCCACATTTCAATCCTCACAGATGCTCTTGATTTCGTCCACAAATGTAATAGTCCTGGCGCTTTGATATACCTCCATGAAAACAATTTGCCCAGAGAATTTAATTTTTGATTTGTGCTTTTGTATCATTAGAGAGGTAATTTAGCTTTGGTAGACATTCCTCATCCGGATGGACTTTTTCTGGATGACATTTTTAAAAATGGCCGATGTGTTGCAGTGATGATGTAATATTTTAGCATTAGCATTTAGATAACAAAAAACCTATATAATTCATTTTTGTGTCAAAACATAGGTTCTGGGGGTCAAGCAGCCTTACAGACACAGAAAATAACTCCTCAGAGCAACCCTTCTGCCTTTTTCCAAAATGGTGGCTCTAACATGATTTTAGCCATCATATTAGTAATGAATTTTAATATTGTTTTTGTTTCAGGTTTTCCGTTGATTCCCATTCATAAACATGAGCGAGGCAGGTGGAAGCAGAGGATCTTTCCCTCCTGACATAGTGTTGCTAACTACAAAATCTGAGGACTCCTTCAACAAAAAGAAAATGTGTCATATGTCAAACTAATCTAAAAGATAAGCTATCATCAACTACGGCTGGACAGAAAAGAATTTGAGATGTTGCAGAAATATGGCAAGACGAAGTTAACAAAAGATTGAACCTAATGGGTGAAGAGGATCAAATATGTTATCATTTTAACAAAAAGTGCTTCAAATCGTATACAATGGGAAAAAAGCCTGGAAGATATTAGTTTAAAAACAGCAGAAACCAGTGAATCACAAAAAGAATCTGAGTCTTCTGAGAAAGTGTCGACAACCAAACCCAATACCCATCCACTTAGAAGATCGATGGCTACCCCTCGCCGTCTTCCAACAACTGATCAGAAAGCAGGGGATCTTTAATGTGTTATCTGTGGTTTAGTCAGAACAAGGGCCAAAGGGATTGGCGAAAGAACAAACTACAGGGTATGTGAGTGTCAAAGGGCAAACATGTTTTTATCAGCAGCTAGTTTCTTCCAAGATGAAGTTTTCAGCCAAGCAGCTGACCTAAACAGCAAAGTGATTGCGTTTGTAGTGGATTTGTATGCTCACCCGAACTGCATGAGTGCATACATTCGAAAATATGAATGTACAATGAGCTCCCAGCAGCTATTAACCACCAGCCTTCAGTTCCTAAAAAATAAAAAAATAATAATAATAATAAAACAAAAAATAAAAACCTGGCCTCTAATGACAGCAGTGAGGTGTGCTCTTCAGCCCTCCTGGCACTAAAGATCTTTCATACTCTTGCAACCAACTCAATGGTGGATCTATGTATCAGAAGGTACCAAAAATATGTGAAGTATAGATTGACAGCATAGGCAACAGTTTTATGCAGTTATATAGATATGCCAGTCTGTTATTGATGCCTGAAATAAAATGGATGGACCCTTAAGATCAACCACTAAATGGGAGAAGTACGTAAAAAAGAGTGAATCTCTAATGATTCATTCAGCAAGGCTCTAGGCTCAGGTATGGAGCCAAAGGAGCTATAAGTCCAACCAATGAAGCCCAATTCAGCATTCCCATTTCCACCTGCAATCTGTCCAACAGGGCTATACCAAGATCAGTGAGCCACCAACCAGCCCACTCACAAGGACTTATGGGCCCTCACCTGGCCTCCTACAAACCCTCATCCAGTTCTGTAAACAACAACTTGGAAGGCTAAGCCCCCACCATGGCCAAGGAGCCTCACCGGGCCGAGGAAACTAGTCATGTAGACCTCACTTGGACAGAAGGATCCACCCTCATGTACTTTGTTGGGGATATAAAAAGACATTCTTGAATCGAGAAAATGAGCAAGTGAGTCAGACCAAAAAAGGAAGGTCACTGCATGGAACAAAGCCCCCGAAACAAGGAACCTGCAGACAAGTCCAATGAGCACGCCAGCATGACCAAGGAGCATATTGCTTACCCCAAGGAGTAAAGCAACCCAAAATATATAGCGGTTCAAAGAATAGTGCAGCTAAATAAGTCATTCCAAAGCTCAAGTTTAAGAAACAATCACAAAATCAAATGAGCTTAATTCAAGCCATGAAACCACCGTTACTCTATTTACAGAGATTCAGGCAGGTAATCAAAAGTTAGTTGATATATATATGATGACTGGATGAATGCAGCTGCTTCAGAGAAGAATGCATCATGGGTTCCGATACACCACAGGAACGAAAGCTTTCATCCATCTGGTCATTCAACTGAGTAGTGCAGTGTAGAAAAGAATAGTGTTCACAGGTCTGTAAACCTCAGACTGAGGCAACAAGAATTATCTAACCATGTCACTGTGAAACTGAATTAAAACAAACTAGCCCTATTGTAGTAAGTCTTTCATTTTAACCCACTACAGGATAACCAACAGACCCAGAGGACACTATACATTAACAGTTCTCATGGTTTGGGTTACACTTCAAATACACAGAGGCACATTCTTGGGTATCACACTACAACACAACAGAACAGAAATGGGTCCTCCATTTATTTGTTGTAATATTCATACATTTAAGGTTGTTTTCAAAAGAGTAGCCCTTTCTCAGGATGATTTATAGTTATTTCATTTGCATTTCATGAATTGTGTAAGTTACATTGATAGCATCTCCAAGTTATCCATCTTCCATCATCCCGCATAGTCATCATACAGCAGAGTAACAAACATGGGTGGCCATAAATTACACCAATAGGCCTTTCACACTGAAGCGTAGCTAGATGCTTTTGATATCAGAGATATCCTTTCAACTGAGATCATTTGACTTTTTGCCTTTCAAGTTTACAAAATTCAAGTTCTTCTTAAGCCCAAATATAACGCTGAGATAGAACCATAGCAGCAATGCAACAATCAAATAAAAATACATCCGTACTTGTTCTACATCACACAATGATCACAGAGAACCACAAGAAACAATGTTGGTGATGGAGAGGAGAAAGAACAAAAGTTTCTCCTACTGCAATGTGAGGATCTATTCTAAAAGACGGAAGACTGGATGGTGTTCTTTTGAATGGTGACTGACCTAAAGATTAAAATACGACTAAGGGCTCAGAGGCCTGTATCTTTAAAGAGTACTGACTAACCTTTCATCTGTTTTTCCATCCTCAAGAGAGACAGCTGGATTTTAATCCTTGATTTATGTTATTTTGATATGCAAAGTGGAGCTTTATTTACACTGTCCTGAAATGATTCATTTTTGCAGGCGTTACCCACTTTTTGACGGTGAAAGTGACTGTGTGTTACAGCAGTTAGGAATATCAGCAACATCAGAAATAACACCTATTTATTCACTGCCTTCCTATGAGGTTTTTGCTAACTTGCTTAAGAGACTCTGTACGCACTGTTGCTACTTAGGCAAAACATGTACAATACTCTGGTGGCTGTATTTGTGTGTAAATTTTTGTATTTTGTCATGGGTTTTCTCAGCAATACAGTTTGATAGCTTTTAGCGGGTACTCTGCATTATGAGCTTAATCTTGAAGTGCATTACAGTTTCTGCAATGTTGGATGGAGATATGAATTCAGGAGAGTGCTCTATGACACGTATTTGAAAGCAAGGTGATGCCATTGGATTTTAGCTGCTAGATCGGACTTGTTTCACAGTCTACTTGTTTCTGTGCTTTGTAAAATGCAGTTCACCAGTTTCTTGGGATTTCTACTGAACTGATTAAAAGATGTTGTTAAAATGGGGTCTCTAGTTGGCAGTCGATTTGCACCCTGTCCAAGTAGGGACCCTCACTCTAGTCAGGGTAAGGGAGATACCCGCTCAGATAACCCCTGCTCACCCCCTTGGTAGCTTGGCACGAGCAGTCAGGCTTATCTCAGAAGCAATGTGTAAAGCATTTGCACATAACACACAGTAATAAGTGAAAACACTACGAAAGGACACCACACCAGTTTTAGAAAAATAGCCAATATTTATCCATATAAAACAAGACCAAATACGAAAAAAATCCAACATACAGTAATAAAAATAAGAATTCTGCAAGATTTACTCAAAAATGCAGTTCCTTGAAGTCGATGGCTCCACCTGGGGCTATAACGGCGTCATGATCAGCAAAACCAACAGTTCATGCCGGCCAGCTACGTTGTTGGAAAGACCCGCAAACAGTATCTTGGATTTGCAGGGCGTCGTGATCCTCGCAGTGAGCTCCGGAGATCGGCATCGCTGACGTTGCGGTGTAGGTTCCGGAGTCGGAGCAGGAGTCGTTGGGTCCTTGAGGTGACACGTGTTACGGAACAAACTCCAGGCTTATAAAGTCAGCTGCGCTGGCGTGGATGGCGTCGGGGCTGCAGTGCGAAATGGGACGATGCGATGTGCGGTGCCCACAGGTCACAGTGCAGGCAGCGGCTCGATGACAGCATCCGGTGGCGTCGGTGAGACCAGGGCTGCGGTGTGAAGTGGGGCGGTGCGACGTGCGTTGTCCACAGGTCACGGTGCAGGCCATGTCATCGTCATTGCTGAAGCGATGTCATCGGTAGGCCCAAGCCAGCGGTGCGCGACGGGACAGTGCTTTGTGACCCTCATGAGCGGTGTCCACAGGCCACGGTGCATGTAGGATGCCTGGTGACGACACAGGAGTCGATGGTGCTGGTGTCGGTGGACCAGGACTGCAGTGCAGACAGGGCTTTGTGTACCTCGCGAGCGGTGTCCACAGGCCACGGTGCAGGCAGTGGCGCCGGTGTCAGCAGGAGCATCGTCATCAGGGGTGTCCAGGCTGCGGTGTGAGCAGGCGATGCCGGGGTGCGGGCCCACAGGTCGCGGTGCGAGCAGCAGCTCAGTGAAGTCATCTGATGATGGCGTCGTGAGACCAGGGTCGCGGTGCAAAGCGGGGCAATGCAACTCCGTGCGCCGTCGGCTGGTCATGGTGTAGGCCAGCGGCATCGCTGGCGGCGTCACGGTCGTTTCTCCTCTTGAACAGCACAAAACACACAGTTCCCAGTGCTGCAGGTCACGGAAACCGAAGTCTTTGGTGTCCCTGAGACTTCCAACAGGAGGCAAGCTCTACTCCAAGCCCTTGGTGAACCTTCTCAAGCAGGACACACAGCAAAGGTCACCCTTTGCACTCTTTTCAGGCAGAAGCAGCAACTGCAGGCCAGTCCAGCAAAGCAATACAGCAAAGGGACAGTACTCCTCCTTCAGCTCGTCAGCTCTTCTCCTGGGCAGAGGTTCCTCTTGATTCCAGAAAGATTCTTCTTATACCCAGTTCTGCCTCTGAAGTTGGCAAACTTCAAAGCAAAGACTCAAGAGTTTGCAAGATCCTTCCTTGTCCAGGCCCCAGACACTCACCAGGGGGTCGGAGACGGCATTGTGTGAGGGCAGACACAGTCCTTTCAGGTGTGAATGACCACTCTTCCCCCCCAGCACAGATGGCTAATCAAGATATGCAGGCTACACTACAGCCCCCTTTGTGCCACTGTCTAGAGAAGAGGTGTGAACAGCCTGTCAAACTGACCCAGACGGGGAACCCACAAACAGGCAGAGTCACAGAATGGGTTAAGCAAGAAAATGTCTACTTTCTAAAAGTGACATTTTCAAACTAACAATCTTAAAACCAACTTCACTAAAAGATGTATTTTTAAATTGGGAGCTCAGAGACCCTAAACTCCACATTTTTATCTGCTCTCAAAGAAAACCTGCGCTTTAAGGATATTTAAAGGCAGCCCCCATGTTAACCTACGAGAGAGATAGGCCTTGCACAGTGAAAACCGAATTTGGCAGTATTTCACTGTTGGGACACATAAAACACACTAGTATATGTCCTACCTTAAACAAACACTGCACCCTGCCCATGGGGCCACCTAGGGCCTACCTTAGGGGTGCCTTACATGTAATAAATGCGATGGTTTAGGCCTGGCGAGTGGATACACTTGCCAAGTCGAATTGGCAGTTTAAAACTGAGCACCCAGACACTGCAGTGGCAGGTCTGAGCCATGTTTACAGGGCTACTACTGAGGGGGGCACAACCAGTGCTGCAGGTCCACCAGTAGCATTTGATTTACAGGCCCTGGGGCACCTCTAGTGCACTTTACTAGGGACTTACCAGTAAATCAAATATGCCAATCATGGATAAACCAATCAACAGTACAATTTCTATAGGAAGCACTTGCACTTTGGCACTGATTAGCAGTGGCAAAGTGTGCAGAGACAATAAACCAGCAAAAAATAGGATGAAGAAGGCAAAAGGTTTGGGGATAACCCTGCAAAAAGGGCCATTTCCAACATATGTCAAGCAGGACCAAGAGATATTGCTAGAGCACACTGTTGCAAGCAAAATGCACCATGTGCAAGGCTTTGGAGTGACATTTTGCCACATACCATTTACATGCTCCTGTGCCCATGTCATTTACTGCTTCTAACAACAATACAGGGACTGACTAGTGTAGCTGGATGCTCCTTTTGGGGTATGCACAGAGGATATTTATCCCTAAGCCACATGAGGACCTCCAAGGTTTCACACTGCTTTTGCTTTCTTTGGTTATGTGAAGTGGTGCTTAAGTAAAAGTCATGGCCGAACTATGCAGCTGGCACATTGCAGAGCAATGTTGTGTTCTAAAGTGCTGTCAAAAGTATGTTGGATGACGGAGTAGGTTTTTTCTGTGCTTGTGTTGGTATGTATACAAGCCATAGGAAGACACATAAGATCGCCTAGCTGCATATCATTGTTTTTTGTGTAATTACGCTTACTATTATGACATTTTCATCTATGTCAAAGATATGGTTAGGCAGTGATCAGGCTCTTGTGGTCATATGTTTCATATCTTGGTTGTTTAATTGCGCTGATGTAGGTTGACTTGTGTTCAAAACAGAAGGTGTGTTACGTCCTGTTTCTTGCAGTCTTGGTTTGCGATGTTAGTCTCCCATTCTGTGTGTGATTATTTGTGGAATGTCTGGTATGAAATCTATCCAGTACAGATGGAGAATGGACTAGACACATAGGTTGAGGGCTATGTCAGCTAGTACCGAGTGCTGGTGAAGATTTAGACTTTTTACTTAAACTTTCAAGTTAACTATGTTTTGCAGAATACACCTCCTTGATCCTACTTACCACGAACACCAAACTCTTAGTACAACCCCTTTCATTGGTAAGCTGCGACTGTAAAGATTTGCAAAGATGTGCGGATCTCCTGGGCACTCAACTACCTGTCGATCTGGAGTGAATATCAAAGGATTCAGAAGATTAGGAGTGAAGGGGGAGTATTACAAGGAGAAAAGGCAAGGGAGTGCTTCAAGGTGTCATAGAAGCGAGTCGGCAGACCAGTATAGGAAATAGACATGAAAATCTTGGCCAACAGCAAGGGAATCAAGAAACCAGACAGAGGATGTTGGCAGAAAAGTAGACAAAATAGCACTTAGGTAGTTCCTACAGACTTAGTCCCGCATTTCTGCTACCACTATATGCCCCTTAATAATATGTATATATCACCATGCACAAAAACGTTAATTAGGGGATTTAGCCTAGATATTCAAAGTACAAGCAGAAAGTGTTGGGAATAGACTGTTACAAGAATATCTGCATTGCCACAAGAACGTCCTCATCTAATCATACCTTTAGCTTGGTCGGTGAATAATAGCTACTCAAGTTTGAAAGAGCTGCAGAAAGAGGGAGATGAACTGTGCAGGCAATATAAAGCTAGGTTTCTTCTCCGATGCACAATAAGGTAACATAAATTTTTGTTATTTCATCTGGCTGTGATAAAATTGAGTACGTTTCACGATTGAGATTTAAGGAAAATTGTACTTTCCAGTAACAACCAGTTAGCAGGTCGCAGTGCTGTAGGTTCACACATTGTACACACTTCTACCATGTATGTTGGGAGTGGACCTTGCAAACTGTTTTTCTTCTAAGAGAATTCGAGTCCAAAGAAACCAGCGACACCCAACCCCCAAAACCCTAGATGCACCAGGACCCAAACTTCCCCTTAGATTGTGTTTTTCATCAGGTAAACGCGAGTAGGTGTAGAGATGTGAAGCAGTAAAGCCTATGTGCACTGGTAGAGAAGAAACAAGGAGGAAAGTCAATTGTTTGATTAATGTGAAAAGGAGAGACAATCTTCGTTCACTTGGATAAATGGCTCTCACTTTTCAAATTTGTAGTTTACTAACCCTGAGGAACTAACATTAAGGATCCTATTTAAGGGCCAGCATCGTACGAGGTAGGACAAACCTTTTGAGGCCTTCCATACAGGCTTTAACTACTGGGATTTTTTTCGAAACGGTGTTCCATGCTCTGTTGTCAAGAAGCTACAGCAATAAGGTGTACCATTATAAAATCGTAGACTAATCCCACCTTTTGTGGATGCAAGAAATAATAGATATCTTGTACTATGACTTATAAGGACTGTTTATGAAATTCCTGACTATCATTGAAAAATTATGTTAATATTTGAAGATTTGCATGCAATCTTCATCATGCTGGAAATAATCAAATTATAGGACCTTAGGTATCCAATTCCAAGACTGAGTGGCCGGAGCCTGGGATATGGCAACTGGCCTTGCAACTATATGGGCAGATCTGGCAAAGTGACTATTTTTTATGGGAATGAATGGACATTTCCAGGAGAAGGGAGTACCATGACTGCTGAGACCAGGTAAGAGCTATAAGGACTAGCATCAATGGTGCTTTTTGCAAATTCCTCACTATGTATGGGTCGAGAGGCAGTGGGCGGAAAGTGTTAAAACACTTACCTGATCAGCTAGTCCACAGAACCCTGCCCACAAATTGTGGTTACATGTATGCTAACCTGTGACGTTCTATGTTCACGCGTGAGCCAAACAGGTCTTCCACTGGGGTCTCCTTGCAATAAAAGTATTGTTGGAACACACAAGCGCAGATTTCCCGTTCATGTGTTTGTGGAACTGCTCAAGAGAAAACATCAACAAAGTAGTTGTCCACTCCTGGGAGATGTTCTGCTAGGAGGAAGGCTTGGTGATGAATTGCACAGCACTAAAGTGTCTATGATATAATGAACAGCTGTGGTAAGTGTATATCCCCTTGTTTTGAATATAGTATGTGGTGGTGGTGATATTTGTGCGAACAAGCACTGTTTTCCTGAGAATAAGGTGCACAAAGTGCCAGCTGAACTGCTGTCACTTTCTGCACACGGATGTACAAGTGAGGTTACTGCAGAGATGACTGTCCCTAGATTGTCAGGTGGTCCATATGTGCGGTCAACAAATGAGGGAGAAATCTGTGTTGATGGTCACTTGCAGCTCAAGAAGCGTTGAGAAATAACCTGCCCAGGAACAAGCTTTTATTTTTCCAGCATTAGTCTGCACTGGACACTGCTCCACCATCAACTGTCCCACATGCCAGTCATTTGTAACTACTGTCCGTCTTGGAAAGGGTGCATGTGCAATTGGACATTTGAGGCTAGTGCAACATAAACCATCATAACATTCATCAGCTTCAATATCATTCTCCATGTCAGAGGATGCAATGTCTGGTGAAGGTGAATTAGCCTTTGAAATGCCATCATTCTTTATTATGATAGGCTTTATTGGCCAATGAATTGAAAATAGCCCCCAAGAAAGCTAGCATCTGTTGCAGGAAAAGATGGTATTTTTTTACAAACGCGGACAGTGAATCCAAAGTTATTTAGGAGTAACACAGCATGCTGAGTGAGGCATTGCACTTAACTACTGCTCTTTATCATCAGCTGTCTTGGTAAGGAAAGTCATGAATGCTGTTGTATAGAAGACATGCTTCTACAACAGTCAGAAATTTGGTGAACACACAAGGGGCTGTTGTGACCCCATAAAATAGTATTTTGAATTGATAATGAACTTCACCTACACAAACCTGAGTTACTGGCAGTGTGCTGAGTGTTCTTGAATGTTGTGTCAGCTTTGTGGTATGTTGGGTAGTGTGAGGTGAATTCCAGACAGTAGCTCTGGGTGATGATGGAGAGAACCCACTGGTACGAGTATCTATCCTTCCACTGGTTTAAGTTATAAACTGATACATTTCCCAAAAGGTGTAGAATTGTCGACAGGATTGTCTAGAAGGTCAAGTATTGCAGATAAAGGTGCTCTTGTTTTTAGCACCACTGGCCATAAAGAGAATGTGGGTACCTAAGCCCGCTTCTAATATAGAGCTTGGAGAACTGACCTTTAATGAGAGGGCTGCTGTGGTTGTTATAGCAGATGTGCAGTACCTAACTGCTGGTGATGAATCCCTAACATATAGTTTTGGAGTGCACTTATGGACTGTGTAGTATTGATATCCTTTTTTATTTTCTCTAGCATGATTTCAACTTGTGAGCCAAAGAGGCGTTCGCCATCGAAGTGCAAGCCAATGTGGTGCAGCTGCATCTCAGGCTGAAAAAAAATACACTGAGTCAAGTAAGATGGACTATCGGGATACTACATATGCAGAAAGGTGGTAGTGCTATATAAATTGCACCTCCTTTTGAACAAACAAATGTGGATAACGTAAACAAAGAACACAGCTGATTAGGGTGGTGCTTAAGGTATCAAGTGCCCTACCACTAAGGCACAAACAGTAGTCCAATTGGTTCACTTTATACTAGAGAATACAAAGATACCCAGGCACTCAAATAGTACCCCAAAAGTATTTGTAAGTCCATAGAGTAAAGATTTGTATATAAATCGAATTAAGTGAGTTTTATTGAAGCGTGGAAGATTCTGTGCTCCAAACTGCATATATTATCACAACAACAGCGACACATGTTTCATTACCAACTGTGACTTTTTCAAGGCTAGAAGTATATAAAAGGACAAATAGCAGTGATGGATTTCAAAAGGCTGATTCACTGTAAAGCTTCCAAGTCTGAAGTTATGAAGAAAACTCATCAAGGAAAAAACGTCTGTGACTTAGCCTGTATAATTGGTGTTCCTATGAGTTATTCGACAGTCTAGATAAGTTGAATGATGACCAAGCTAAGGACCATCTTCCAAGTACACGTAGTGAATGTAAGTCAGTAATTAGACCCTGATAAGTCTCTCCAAACAATCAAAGCTGTTTGGCCTCTAAAGTATAGGGCCATTGGACCCTGCACCGCTTTGACTGTTTGGTGAAACATGGAGAGACTTATCAGGGTCTTAGTACTGGCTTACCTTGTGTTATCCGTGACCACTTGTACTTGGAAGACGTTTTTTACGAGTTTTCGTCATAACTTTGGGATTTTGCAATTTGGAGCACGGAATCCTCCATATTAAAAAAAAAAAACAAAAAAAAGAACACCTTGACTGGACTTATCTACAAATCCTTACTCTATGGACTTACAATTACTTTTGGAGTGCGAGTTGGGTATCTTTGTATACTCTGGAATATTAGGATGCTGGTTTTCGTATTATAAGGGCTGTATAAGTTGCATCGGGGGATGCACCAGATGTTGGCAACATAGATCATTTTGCCCTCTACAACAATTTCTTTACCTTCCCTTTCTGTAGGCCTCTGGATGGTGCTTCACAAGGTCCTCTGTTTCCGCCCACTGATGCCTTTCATACCTGGAAAGCAGGCTGATGGAGTTGACAATTCACCACACAGCTACCCGAGCTATCCAGTTACTTGCGGCATTGAACGTCTTACTCTCCTTATCTGTTAAAGGTATTATTCTCCACAAAACAGATGCCTTTTTTCATGTCACGGAGACATCAAAATTGGGTAGAACATGACTGTAAATGAAGATGAGATCTTCTGGAGTGTGTTTGCGTTTTATTTCCACCATGAGTGTGACAAATTATGCCCATGCGTGTGTTCTTGAAATTGTCATTGGAGCATTTCATAATACTTTTAAATGTGGGAAGTCATTTCACAGACCGTTCCATTTTTTAGAGGGTCTCATTAAGAAAGTCATCTTCCTCCACACAAAGCTTGACCTTGCGTGGCTGCTGAGTTTTGCATGACCGTGTGAGAGGCAGCTGTATCATTGGGCCGAGAGGGTTTGATGGGATATGGTTTTAAACATTAGTCACTTGGAACGGTCCCCACTATAGTCATGACATGAATTGTCTGCGTCATCCATGGGCATCGGTCACCAAAAAGGTTTGGCTTGTCTGCCAAGGAGTCTTCGTCTGAGTCTGTGAAAATAGACTGCGCCGGTGATGGGTGGCAGTGTGGGTTCACTGGAAAGTTTCTTTGGTATGAAGTAAGCCGTAAGCTCCTCCGAAAATGCCTCAACTGTGATGAAGCATTTTTGGTGTGTGGTCAGCCTGTTGGAGGAGGCAATGCATGGAAATGGCTTGAGACTAGGCCAATGTAAGTCTTCCTTTGTCGTACGTCAGACCAGTTGCCTTTGTCTATGGCAAAGACACAGGTCACCTAGAGTGGAGCTCAAGTGTGCCTTCGATTTGGACTTCAGGGCCTATCTCGGGTCCGAGGCGGACTAAGAAGTTTCTCTACTTCGAGGCTTGGTATTTAATCATCAAGACTGCTTCTGGAGCATCAGCAGTCCTGCACTGCGGGGCTTCTCCAACAATAGGTAGTGTTGACTGTTAAGGACTACTCAAATGTGGTTTGGGAGTCAATGTAAGGTGCTCTTGGGGCTGTTCCTTTTGCGGGAGCAGAGGCTCCGATAGCGATCAAAACAGGATGCTTGGTGTGAGATATGTGAATCCCAAAGTGTGACTAGGACCAGGATGTGGATTTCACAGAGGACCCTGGGAAAAAACTGCTCTCCAACTTTGGAGTTATTAGATGACATCTATTCGGGACTTCACTCCCCATGGTCATTGGACTACCACAAGGCTTGTCCTTTCTCCATCAGTGTACGTTCCTTCAACATCCTGCACATGCGGTGTTCTGCATCCTGTAATGCACCCAGTCTATCTCTTCATTGCTGAATGGGATTTTTTGCATCAAAAGGCTTTCCAGCTTAGTCATCTGGACTCATCATGTCCCTCTGGAGGGAGGGGTTGCAGATTCTGATCCAACCAAGGCAACGTGTTACAGTTGGATGCAGAATTTACACGGAATGTTCTCTATAATCTTCCCCACCCCAACACAAATCATGCTCATTGAACCTCACCCAGCATTCTTAGTACGATTCAGCCATGAAGCATTCAGTAGCCAGTAAGGGACCTTGCATACTGAAGTTGGTATTTTGGTGTACAGTGTCAAATATTTCAGCTTTGATAGCGCAACAATAGCAGATTACTCCAACATATGTCTGAAACCAATGGTGGAAAAACAATTTGAGGTCAAGTGTGTGTGCTTGTGCATTACGGGTTTCAGGAGAGGGGTCACTTCAAACATGAACCCTCTTCTTCAAAGAAAAAAAACTTGCAAAGTTGGCACCCAACACTAGACAGCTGCAGTGCGCAAAATATGCAATCTATAGCAGCACATCCTACAAACCGTTGAATATAAAAACATTCACGCGCCAGATCATAAATAATGAAATGCTTAATAAATGGTTAAAGGGTGCAGTACAGGGTCTTAAAAATCCTGGAGAAGAGATCATTTTGCATAAGGCTATACAAACTATAAACCCTGAAAATGTTGGATTTGTATAATTACAAGAGACATTAAAATCATGTACCAGAGATATAGGAGCGCCCATTGCAGTCTTCTATATCCATCTTCGGGGTACGTGGCTGGAAAAGAGAAAACAAAAGGAGGTATTTCAGTTGGGCAGTGGATGACCTAGCGTACAGCAGGCTCCACCCTCTAATTAGGACTCCTAAAGCTCAGCTCTTAATGACTGTTTAGCTGCTGAATTTGGTACATTTGGTTTTTGAAAACAACATGGAAGCAATTATTTGAGAGCGATTAAAAAACACAGTGAAGCTGTGTACTGTAGACTGCCACTGACACATTATCAACTCATCGTTTAAAAAGGAAAAGAAAAAAAACATACAGCAGCAAATCAACTGATTCTTCCTTATGTTTGCTGATATCCAATGGTCTGTCCTAGGCAACTTATAAAAAGATAGACCTTCAGCCTAAAAGTGGTATTCATTAAAAGAACCATCCTTTTTTCGGACTACCAAACTGGATTCTGTCCTGATTTTGCACAGAAGCCACACTGGATAACGTCACAGGATGACATCAAAACTACATTTGATTCAAACATAGTTCAATCACTTTTGTCACTTGATCTCCCATTTGCCATATTGCTTAGTAACCCACATTCATTTAGAGACTTGACAAAGAAATACAAGGTACTGTTCTAAAATTGTTTGTTCCCTTCCTAATAGATCCTTCATCATTTCACTTCCTCCCTTCTCTTCGAGATCAATGCCCTATACAGTTAGAGACCCTCAAAACTCCATCATCACCCTCTTGCTAATGTGTACCTCAAACCTCTCATCTAACATCATCCTCTTCAAGCTTGCCTGCTACAACTATGCTGATGACATCTAAATCACAGACTGAAAATCTACCATATCTCGATTCCATCAGATCTCGATTCCTCCAACTGGTTGACTATTGGATGTTAACTAACCACCTGAAACTAAACAGCTTGAAAATAGAAACATGTTGAAAATGGACCAACTATAGACCCTCCACCATCTCACCAAAAGATCTACGTCCAACATCAAAACAAATAATAAATCTGGAGGCCATTATGAACACCAACCCCCTGAGTGTGGCACAAGTAAATCAAGTTGCTTAAGGATCTTTCCAATAATGGGATCACTACATCGAATTTATCCTCATCTAAGTATTCGTAAAACTGAACAAACCAACACCACCTGAGTGCTTTCCAATGTTGACAACATCTATTCTCTTTAAATCTGAGCCCCTCATTCGTATGACCTTGTAGAGAACACACAACACAACTGCCAGACGTCACTCTAATCTGCATTATTTGGAATAATGTCGTACAAGCCCTCCAATCACAAGGCCTTCAATCTGTATAATGACTATTTGTGGCTGAACCCATCGCCATTTAAGCTTTTCATATCACTGTAACACTCTCTTTCAACACCATTTGTATTTACTGCCAAACTAGAGTGCTACACTCAAGGTTGGCTCGCCTGGGACCATCACTCCCTTCAAATTATCTTTGACTAGTCAAAGCTTTTGCTCAAGGTGGTTGTAGCAAAGATCTGGTACAATAGTGCTACAAATAGGAACAAAAAACTACTTTGAATTTTAGACAGTTGTAAAAGCCACTCTCGTCCCTTCCATGTAACTATACGGCATAAGCTTTTAAGTACCCATATGTACGACGTATCTATTCTCAAGTACTCCATAACACTTTATGTTAAGCACAGACACCTGTATGTTACACCATGATTGAAGCACATCTCCAATTCTCTCGTACTGCACCCAATAGATTCCATGCAGATGAAACAGAACCCACATTCTATCAACTATGTACACGAAAAGGGCACCCAGAAGTAGCGGCTTCAACAGTGGAAGAAGTGCTACATAATTTCTACACTGCATCCGCGTGTGAATAACCCCCCCCCCCCCCCGAATGTAAACAGAAACAAACAGAATGTTTGGAATAATGGCAGGCATATTTGCTGTTGACCCAACATGGGGAGACAGACAATAATGCATCAGTGACGCAAAGTGTCAAGTTACCTCAAGGCATTGGATCAAGGCCAAGACAGCTCCTAGAGATACTGCTGAAGAAGTGGCACCCAATGCATTGGGGTATGCTTGCTAAGATCCTGTAGGGAGCCATACTTCTTCCACGGGTATACATAGTATATGCCACCTCGCCTCTAATAGTATAGCAAGGCCCGTGACTTTAGATATGACCTGTACTATTTCCTTCCAGTATTGTTGGATTTTAGGACATAAACATAATATGTGAAAGAAAGACCCTACTTCGCCACACCTCCTAATGCACAGGTTGGTGGTGCATCTCCCTATACGGTGAGTCAGTGATCTGGATGAGTAGGATCTATGTAGTAACCTTAGTCGAGACAGCCGGAAGCAGGCATGGATTGCTATTTCCCTAAGACTCTGGATTGCTTCCACCCAGTCATCATCTTCTATCAGCCCCAAGCCTACCCCCCAGGCCTCCCTCAGAGTCCGCAAAAAGTCAGGGTAATTATTATTTTTTAAATTTTTTATATGTTAATGAGATTGCTTTGATCGTCATAGTATCCAAAGCAGTCGGTCCTCTAGAGGCGTGTAAAAAAGATCAGGGATTTATCCCAGTTGATCTGGTACCCCGAATATTCAACGAAGATATGTAGTGATCTGTCTACTGTGAGGTGGGGTTGTGCGGCGTATAGCAGTATATCATCCACTTATAGAGAGATATGCTCCTCCCAGTCCCGTACCCTCTAACACCCTTCACAAGTGGTTTTTGAAAGATCCAAGCCGCAAGAGGCTCTAGTGTCAGTGCAAACACCATTGGAGACAGTGGGCATCCCTACCACGTGCCCTTGTGTAGGGCGAACAAGTGTGACCAGGCACTACTGACCCTCACCCTCAGGTCTTGATAAAGAAGCTTTACCCAATTACAGAACCATGGGCCGAACATAAGTTTGGTCAGGGCCACAAATAGATAGTCCAATCAATGGTATCAAAAGCCATGCGGACAATCAACGATAGCAGTGCAGCCTTTTCCAGTGGTTGGGCAGCAGTCATGTGTAACACCCTGTAAAGGCATCTTAGACTGAGGCAGGTGCTTCTGTGAGGCATGAAGCTTGATTGATCATGATGTATTATTGAGGTTATTATCGTTTTTAGTCTGTGCGCTAGGGCCTTCGCCACTACCTTGGCTTCTAGGTTTAGAAGTGAGAAGGGCCTATAGGAGCTACATGCCACAGGCGGCTTACCTGCTTTAGGGATAACCACAATGGTTGCCAACCTCTGGTCTTCCGGCAAGCAGCCCTCTTCTCTGGCTGTCTTAAACATGTTCAACATGGTTTTGCTACTTTGTCTGCTATGCATTTGCAGAGTTCAAATGGCAGACCGATAGGGACCGCTGCTTCTCCCAACTGTAATTCTCAGATGGCCCCTTCAATCTTCGCCACGCAAGGTCTTTTTGCAGTTCCTTCCTGTCGTCAGCATAGAGAGTAGGAAGGGAGAGATCTCTAAGGTGGTCTTCGCTGTCCTCGCCTTATGTGCCGGTGGCAGACCGATACGCATTTTTGTAGCAGGTCGCAAAGGCCTTGGTGGTGGCTGTCCCTGTTGTGTGGAGAGCCCCACTTCGGTCTCGGACTTCTAGGACCCAGTTCCTACCCCTGTCCTTCTCCTCGAGCCAAGCTATTAGTCTGTTTGCTTTGTCACATATTTCATACTGTGTCGCTATTGCATATGCTCAGGCTTTATTTCCCGTACGGTTCCTCAAATCCTGTTGCTTAAGGCAAAGTTGGTGACTCAGACTCCAGTCAGGGGCTGCCTCCTTCAGCACCTGGGTTTCCAATAGCACTATCTCACTTTCTAGTGTGTCACAAGTAAGATGCTGTTCCTTCCATGCACCACCTATCAGGACCTAAGCATGGCCTCGAATTACCGCCTTAAAGGCTTCCCATAGGACGCAAGCTGAGTCAACTTTTACCTTATTCCCCTAAAAATATTCTTCTTTCCTGTCCTAATGTGTTCTACAATTATTTACTCCTTAAAGTGCCAGGGATCTACTCTGGGAGGCAGCCCAGCCTCTCCAATGGGAACTTGAAGCAGCACTTCCACTGAAGAGTGGTCCGATATGCTGCATGCTCTATGCATTGCGGAAGGGGCCCGCACTTACACTGTGAGTGAAGATATGATCCAAGCGGGAACAGCTGCCGTGCACAGCTGAGAGGTAGGTAAATTGTCACATTCTGGTATTGTGTTCATGCCACAAGCCTACTAGCCCCATCACATCCATAAAAGCCCTAAGCTGACAAAAGTCCGTTCCCCAAGATGATCTAGATAACCTATTAATTTCTGGGTCAATTATACAATTCATGGTGCCCCCTAGTATGAGGATACCAGGTTGCACGTCAAGTAAGAGAGCGTTCAATGCCCGTACTGTGTCTACATGGAGCCTTGGTGGAACGTACATCAAGCAGATACTGAGTGTTCGCCCTTCTCCTGTACCAGTTTGTGCAACATATCTACCTAGGGGGTGGCTCCAAGTGCGCCCTGGTATATATGGTATTGAGGTTTTAGTGAGTATGCCAGTACCCCTTGAGCTATAGGTAAACCCTGCATGAGCCTTAACAGTATATCCAAAGTGGTTGAGTGCCTAATAGTGGTTACCTTTTAGGTGAGTCTGCTGTAGGAGAACAAGGTCTGGGGCGTGCCTCTTAAGGTATTGTAGTACTATGGTGTTTGATTTTGGTGCACAGGCCATTGACGTTCAATGTCTGGGTCTCATGTGTAATCACCGATGTCACCCAGCCTCAGGCGAGTAAGACAGCAAAGTTACAATTGTTCCTTTGGGATCATCGATTAAGTGTCCTGTATTTCTCTCTCTCTCTCTCTTTCTCGGTTGGGTAAATTCTGGGAAAAAACAACTGTTACATTTTCATACACCAAGCCCCCCCCCCCCCCCCCCCCCCCGGGATCTATCATTCTGCAGGATCGCATCCTGATCACGACAATTAAAGATCAGGACTATAATAGTCTGTGATGGGGCACCTGGTTTAGGCAGCTGTATCAGCGCCCTGTGTGCCAGTTCGATAGAAAAGAAGTTTCCCAACCACTGTGATATTGTTCCTGCGGGCTCTGCCGTCCTGATCTTTGAGTTTCGTGGCTAGGGCTATGTATTGTTTCGTCAGGCATTGGACTGGCACCTATAGCTTTTTGGAGGTGGCTTGTAGTTGCTGTATGTGAGACTCTGTTGCTCTGACAGTTTTGGAAATCACAGCGTCTATTTTGGGTTCTATGGTCTTTTTAAGGTCACAAACTGCCACCATTATGACCCGAGAGAAGGTTCTGTCATCTCCTGGTGGTCTGCATCCTGTCCAGCTATGATTAAAGATTGCCTGCGTACCAGGTAATTGTCCACTTTATTAGACCACGGGTGCTGTCTCCCTTTGGGCCTTACCATATTCCCAGGGGATACAGCGGCTGGGAGTGGTTCTCCCACCTTTCTGCATGTGTTATTGATGGGAGGTCGCACAGCTTAGGCCTGATGCACAGCTGCTTTTAGTTATCCACCCATCACTCTGTATGATTTATTGGCCCTAGCATGAGGCGCATTTAGTTTGTGTGGCCTCTGTCTCCCTCTACAAATCAGGGCCTTCCATTTCAGTCTCCCTGGTGTACACTTCAGTATCCCACTGCCTCAGTGTGCACATCTTTGTTTACCACTTGTTGGTATGGCCCCATACTGTCTCTAGCTCACCTCATGTGTGAGGGGAGGTGTCTCAGGGGGTCCCTCGCTCACCACCCGCCATCGCCAACCCGGTTAAAGCTGTAGTGGCTCATTTAGTAGGGGATTGGCCTTGAGGGTACTCTCTTGATGTTGTCTATTGAGGGGGGTTTTCCCACAGCGGGTCTTGCTGGGTCTAAGGAGGTCTAAGGAGGCCCCTATTCTCAGTGTCCAGGGCACTGTCCATACTGTGCAGGGAAGTCTCCACTTCCCCTCAAAGCCATAGCTTGCTTTTAGGATGTTTCTAGGCTATTCTGCAAGTGCTGGGGAGAGTTCTTGCCCCCTTCAGCGCTCCTGGTCTACCACCATGTTGCCCAACCTGCCGCCGCAACCTGTGTGTCCAGTCCCGCCAGTGTTCAGGCCTTATAACATGTCTGGCAGGGATCTTCCAGTCTCCACGCCCCCAGTCAATAACCATCACTTTGCAAGAGGCTGACCGCCACAGTCTTCCATCTGCTGCACGTCAGCCTTCTGGATTGTGTTTCCCCGTCTTTGAAGGCCTCTAGCACAGGCTCCAGAGGCCAAGCTGGTTGGGCAGAGGTGGATGTCCCCAGTCAGACACTGCCCACAGCAGAAGCAAGGGTGCTGGGATGGGCCGTGGGTCAACCTCCCAAATTGTTCTGCCTCTCTCTTTGTAGGGGCAGCACAGGCCTCTACCACCGGAGCCTGGGCCTGCATCACACTCACAGGCCTCTCTAAAAGGCCCCCCCCAAGGCCAGGCCCGTTGGTCAGAGATGGGGTCCCCAGAAGGAGCTCGCCCACAGCAGGAGCAAGGGTGCCACTATGAGTCTGGGGCAGCACACTCACCTCCACCGTCTTCAGGTGTCCGTGTGAGGGGTTTCTCACTCCTCTTTTGCGAAGTGTAAGTCTTCTGCACCTCATTTGTTGCAGTTCAGAAGATTTTCCAAGCACCCATTCATGGGTGACTCCTGCTACCCTACGGTATATTTTCCTCTACTCTTTGGCAGAGATTGTACCTGATGATAGGGATTAGGTTAGCGGTGGCAGCAGAGCGATTTCAATGCATGGCCATCTTGGCTGTGCCAGGCCTTGTCACCGTGCCTCATTCTTAACCTACAGCACAACTGACACACAAGTCTGAAAAAAACATCCAAACACTCACCTGCAGCAGTCTCGACAATCTAGTGCTGGGAAATGTATACAGGTGTGACTCACCTCACTTGAGGTAACTGGCACCCCCTGCTATGTCAGCAGCAGGGGCTTTGCAAATCTCTGTCATTGTTTATTAGTCCCAACCTGAAGCATCCCGTAATTCAGTACTCATATCCACACATAGCTCTACCTTTACACTCCACTCAGACCCACAACTCATGCTTGCTATGCCCTGCTGGGACCAATACGAAAAACACTAGAAGAACACCAATCCGAACCTACAGTTTCTCCTGCTATTGCAGTTCTGGAGTACATGTAGCTACGCCAATGCATTGGACTTCTGAGCAGCAGTTCCCTTAACCCCTTGCCGGCCACGGACGTAATGGTTACGTCCGTGGCTGCGCCTCAGGCGCCACGGACGTAACTATTGCGTCCGGTTACCGGCCCTCGGGGGAAGCGCTAGCGCTGCCCCCGTGGGTCGCCACCACACCCCCCACCCTTCCAGATCAGGGCTGGAAGGGGAATCATCAGAGGTCACCTCCCATTGCACTGGAAGCATGCTTCCAGTGCGATGTGGAAGAGAAATGCAAAAGCATTTTTTTTCTTCCGCTCGGGAGGAGGGGGCCGGCAGAGGCATTAATGGAAAGGCCTTTCCTTTCCTTTCATGTCTCTGCAAGCATTTCTGCTGCCCGAATGCCCACTAGACACTAGGGATTTTTTTGGTGTGAAATGGACATGAGGGGGCTCCCCAGGCCGCAAATAATTTTTAGGCCATTTCTGCTCCTCCCCCACCCCCCCCCCCCCACCCCCCCCATTCGGGACTAATAATCTGGTTGATTCCAGGGTGGTGTGTGTGCTTCACATGCGCCCCGCACCATTTTCTTACCCACAATGCCCTGAAAACCTCCAACTTTGCTGGAAATCACACATTTTTCGCACATTTTTGTGATGGAACCTTCTGGAATCTGCAGGAATCCACAAAATTCCTACCACCCAACATTGTCTCATCTATACCGATAAAAATTCTGCTGCACTTGTCAGCCAAAAATATGTTTTTTTTCAAACTGCCCTTTTGGACCCGCTTTGGTTCCCCCTCAATTTCAACATGTTTTTGGCTCTTCCCTGTCACAGGCACTTGGCCCACCTACACAAGTGAGGTATCATTTTTACCAGGAGACTGAGGGGAATGTTGGGTGGTAGGAAATTTGTCCCGGTGCAGTGATCCCACACAGAAATGTGGGAAAAAGTGATTTTTTTGCTAAAATTTTAGGTTTGCTGAGGATTCTGGATAAGAAAACATTGGGGGATCCACGTGAGTCACACCTCCCTGGACTCCCTCGGGTGTCTAGTTTTCAGAAATGTCTGGGTTTGGTAGGTTTCCCTAGATGGCTGCTGAGCCCAGGAACAAATAATCAGGTCCCCCCACCCCCCCAAAAAAACAGGTAGTTTTGTAGTTGATAATTTTGATGTGTCCATATAGGGGGTTATTACAACTTTGGAGGAGGTGTTAATCCGTCCTAAAAGTGACGGTAAAGTGACGGATATACCACCAGCCGTATTACGAGTCCATTATCTCCTATGGAACTCGTAATACGGCTGGTGGTATATCCGTCACATTTGGGCCGGATTAACACCTCCTCCTAAGTTGTAATAACTCCCATTGTGTTTTGGGGCATTTCCTTTCGCAAGCACTAGGCATAACCATAGGAGTGAGGTACCATTTTTATCGGAAGACTTGCGGGAATGCTGGGTGGAAGGAAATTCGTGGCTCCTCTCAGATTCCAGAACTTTCCGTCACCGAAATGAGAGGAAAAGTGCTTTTTGGGCACATTTTGAGGTATGCAAAGGATTCTGGGTAACAGAACCTGGTCAGAGCCCCACAAGTCACCCAATATTGGATTCCCCTAGGTGTGTAGTTTTTAAAAATGCGTAGGTTTCCCCTGAGCTAGATGCCAAACTTCAATGTAAAAATGTGATGTGTGCATATTGTGTTTCCTGTCGTGAGCATTAGGCCTATCCACCGCAAGTGAGGTACCATTTTTATCGGGAGACTTTGGGGAACACAGAATAGCAAAACAAGTGTTATTACCCCTTGTCTTTCTCTAAACTTTTTCTTTGCTGCCTAAACCAGGTGCCCCATCACAGACTATTATAGTCCTGATCTTTAATTGTCTTTCTCTACATTTTTTCCTTCCAACTATAAGACAGTGTGTAAAAAAAGACGTCTATTTGAGAAATGCCCTGTAATTCACATGCTAGTATGGGCACCCTGGAATTCAGAGATGTGCAAATAACCACTGCTTCTCATCACCTTATCTTGTGCCCATTTTGGAAATACAAAGGTTTTCTTGATACCTATTTTTCACTTTTTATATTTCAGCAAATGAATTGCTGTATACCCGGTATAGAATGAAAACCCATTGCAAGGTGCAGCTCATTTATTGGCTCTGGGTACCTAGGTTTCTCGATGAACTTACAAGCCCTATATATCCCCGCAACCAAATGAGTCCAGCAGACGTAACGGTATATTGCTTTCAAAAATCTGACATTGCAGGAATAAGTTACAGAGTAAAACGTGGAGAAAAATGGCTGTTTTTTCCACCTCAATTTCAATATATTTTTATTTCAGCTGTTATTTTCTGTCGGAAACACTTGTAGGATCTACACAAATTACCCCTTGCTAAATTCAGAATTTTGTCTACTTTTCAGAAATGTTTAGCTTTCTGGGACACGGCACTGGTTTCACACCCATTTCTGTCACTAAGTGGAAGGAGGCTGAAAGCACAAGAAATAGTAAAAAAGGGGTATGTCCCAGTAAAATGCCCAAATTGTGTTGAAAAATTGTGTTTTTCAATTCAAGTCTGCCTGTTCCTGAAAGCTGGGAAGTTGGTGATTTTAGTACCGTAAACCCTTTGTTGATGCCATTTTCAGGGGAAACAAAACCACAAGCCTTCTTCTGCAGCCCTTTTTTCCGCATTTTTTTTTTTTTCTTAACTACATTTTCGCTGTATTTTGGCTAATTTCTTGGTCTCCTTCAGGGGAACCCACAAAGTCTGGGTACCTCTAAAATCCCTAGGACATTGGAAAAAAGGGCGCAAATTTGGCGTGGGTAGCTTATGTGGACAGAAAGTTATAAGGGCCTAAGCGCGAACTGCCCCAAATAGCCAAAAAAAGGCTTGGCACCTGAGGGAGAAAAGGCCTGGCAGCGAAGGGGTTAAAGTTCCAGCACTAAGACCCACATATAGCCATCAGTGGGATTCAACCCAACTTGCAAAACGCCATTCAGTGACCTATGGATAGTCTGCTCTGTCAGAGTGCTCCACCATTGTACATGATCATAAACTGCATTATAATATAGCTGACTCATTAAAATGCCCTCATGTGACACACAGAAGATCTTAGCTGAAGCAGCAGTTTGTCTCTCTTCCCTCGAGGAAAATCCTGCTGCTTTCCCTCTGACACCACAGGCTCCTCAGCTGACATAAGAATCTCGCAGTGCTATGTTACTGACGCGCAGATAAAAGACAGAAACCCAACTTCCAACTCTCTGAAGAAGAGCTTCTCAGGTCCACAATTACAAGTGACTGCCAATCTTAAAATGCATTCTAACATTTTTCCACTGTACCTACATGTATGTCACTAGCATCAAGAGAGCATTAACAAGCATTGGCATAGCCAATAGGTCGTTTCTTTAGGATGTGAGTGCAGGTTTACGCTTTTTGTTATTTTTGTAATTGTTACAGTTGTGCATTATTAGGAAAAAGTAAAGTGTAGTGATATGCCTGCTTGCATATGTAATTATAAGCTTGTTTGGTGGGGGGTGTAGTGTGTATTGTTTAAGAATACATTTATGCAAATAAAGAATATTTTATTCTGTTGTTGAAGGTTTTTATTTAACAGTAAACCATTTCATTTACGTTTATATATACAGAGCAGATTGTTTTGGATTGGAGAGGGCTGACTGGAGCGCAGCAGACTGTCTTGGACTGTAGTGGGGCAAACCGTTTTGGATTGGAGTGAGGTAGAGTTAGAATTGTTAAAACATAAGGCACCCCTACCTCCTCTTCTTGTGAACTCACTGTAGTGCTTGGAATAAATTCTCAGAGGGCACAAAGACAGGCAAATAGGCATGCATCCTGCACAGTACAAACACACACACGGTAAAATACGCACGGTCTCAAACATACAGATACATAGACCCAAAAGCACATGTCACACACACAAACATAGTAATACCACCCCACTCAAGCACACAACACCCACATAGTTACACAAATATGCGATATGCACAAAATCTCACACACAAATATACAGACCCACAGGTACACACGGACACATGCAGAGATAAAACCACACCCATGCACACAGCACAGACTCGCACACAAAAACACTCAAGGTAATACGCCCACTCATGTGCACACAGCAGAGACCCCAACATATTTATATATGCACACATACACTGATACACAGACCCAAAATCTCACATCCATACTCACAGTAATACACCAACATTCTCACACACACTCACTGTGATACACTCACTCGTGCACCTCCCACAGATACACATATAACTGTATATTTACACACACATATATATGCACAGGCACAAAGATCCACAAGGGCACACAAACACACACACACATTCCCAGTCATTACCGGCACAAATGTAGGCAAAAGGAACACACAAAGTCATTCACACACACACAGTGACATAGGGCCACAGGAACACAAACATGGTATCCTCCAATTAGTTGTGCGCTGCTCTGTGTGGTCTAGGAATTACATGTCTCTTTCTACAGCCTTTGATTTCAACATTTCCTGTTACCAGAATCTGCTTGTGTTACTGTTGGTGCATTGTTTATTATATATTAATGTTGTACAGGATGAGCTGTTGTATTGTTTTACTTATTGAATATGTTTTCTTTGTTGTTCATGCTAGAATGTTTGTATCCAATGTATATAGTGCTGATATGCCAAAAGGTCAGCTTCAAAGCACGTACGTAGTAAAAGGAGCAATAAATACAAATTAGACAATGGTAAAACAAAAGAGGACAACAGAGTTCAGTTGTGTAACTGCCCCATCTTGTTCATATTTTAGTGTTTTAGGGTCCTCAATGTGTCAAATGTTTAGTAGTTATTGTCACAGATATTGTTCTAAGTAAACCGTTCTCACCTACCCCCTGGGCCTTCTATGTGCTATTAAAAGAAACTTAAAAATAAACAGACATACAGACAGACCCACACAAACGTGCAAGCACACATGCACAGAAAAACGCAAACACAGACACAAACACAAACACAGACATGTATGGATTCAGAAACACAGCCCACTATTCCACACATCCTCCTTCCCTCCCTCTCCCCTTCGTCTCGTTTTTTGACGTTCACAGATCTATGCAGTGCAAGTAATGCGTTTCTGTACATCTACACTAAGTGAGCAAGAATGCATTTGTATACATCTACACCAAATAAGTTAGGGTGTACACACCCTAATAGTTGTCACCGCACATAATTTTACTAGATTACATCCGACCACGCTCAATCATGAACACCACGCAAAAAAAGAAATACTAACCTGGTTTAAAAATGACTGTCTGAGGGTCTGACAGAAAGCACACATGAGAGTTCAGCCTGTAAGACATATTCATACTTAAGATTAGCTCTTCACTGCAAAGTCTTTTTCACTCTGGGATAGTTATGATGCACAAGACCTATAAGATTCAGGTAAAATGCAGGGTAGCACTATCCCTAACCCCAGCTACCAGTAAACAAATAGATAGCTTCTCTTAGCAGAGACCAAGTTTTCCTTCAAATTTGAATGTTTTAAAGTAATTGTGCAAAACAGAATAATCAGAGGATGGCTCTAACCTAAATGCAAACAAGCAGCACAGGTACGTATCGATACTATCAGGAAGGCAAGAGAACATTGCACAAATTCCTGAAGTCTTTCCTTTAGATTTGCTGTTTTTAAAGTAATTGTGCAAAACAGAATAATCAGAGGATGGCTCTAACCTAAATGCAAACAAGCAGCACAGGTACGTATCGATACTATCAGGAAGGCAAGAGAACATTGCACAAATTCCTGGAGTCTTTCCTTTAGATTTGCTGTTTTTAAAGTAATGGTGCAAAATAGGATAATCAGAGGATGGCTCTAACCTAAATGCAAACAAGCACCACAGGTACGTATCGATACTATCTGGAAGGCAAGAGAACATTGCACAAATTCCTGAAGTCTTTCCTGGCAAATTCAAACAACACAGACTTAATTCTTGTAAACTCTTGCTTGCTATGAGGTCCGACCAAAATGGCGGCAAGTCGTGTAATTATGCTGCACAGCCAAGAGAAACAAGAAGGGCTGTGGTCAGATTATAACAATCAGAAGCAAAGGCAAAATATCTAAACTGAAATGCACAAGTCACTTAAAGATTGTATTCTAATTAGTACAGTCAGCGTTCACAGGGGAAAACAAGAAGAATGTGACTCGACCTTTTGTCTTCCCCTGCATCACGCTCAGAGCCACAGCTGCGCTTGTACCGATGGAGCTTGCGGTGACATATACCATGACAGGGTACAGGCCAGGTAGCTCAACTCCTTTGAAAGCATCATGCGTGGTAAAGTTACGTGAGCGGCCAGTTTGGTAGTCTCAGCATCATCTCAGAAACCTATAAATGTGTGCAAGTCACCTACATGAATGTAATGTAACTGGAGACCGTGTTATGTGCTCCAATACCTTCGAGCTTACCTACTCTATGGCCAACCAGCTGGAAGCTTGTTTTGAATTCAGAGGTCGGAGCGATTAAAAACATTGAGCGCTGGTGTAACACAAGCAGGAAAGAACTAATAAAATAGTCCTCCAATCGAAGAGATAAACAGGCTAAGCATAAGGATACAGTACTTGGATGGTGCTTTGTGGGTAGAGCCAAAAGACCAAAAGGAGGGGCAAAGACGAAGGACTGCCTATTTGCAAGCACGGATTTTTAAAGGACACTGCCATAGACAAATGAAGAGCAATGGGTGGAGTTGAACCCCACAAAGCATATACAACAGGTCACCAAGCACAAGTGTTGTCTAAGCTTGTCCTAAAAAAGGGCTTGAGGAACACCTGGTGCACAGAGAAAAGTATGTGTTTTTAAGTATTTTGCAGGACTGAACGTTATATCAGGAGTATTGTGACCAGCACCAGGGCAGCCTTACTGCTTTGCGTTGATTTCTGGAAACCATGCTTTTAGTACTATCTTCACTTTTGGAGGCTCCCATTCAAAAGTATAAGGAAAGAGCTTGATACACAGGATCAAATTTGTGCAGTTTTAAATCCAAAAAGTTACAAAGAGAAGCAAAAGAACTGAAACTTATGGAGTGGAGACAAAAGTGGCATTCAAAACAATTAACAGCACAAAAGGGTGCATGCAGCACTGGATGTTTGTAGGACCAAATGTCATTCTACAGGAATTGTGAGGAGGCTCAGGACACTGCAATAATAATAATAAAATTATGATCCTAAATGGGGCATGGAGCCATTAATATATATTTACTTGCTTAGAGAGCTGTGAAAAATGAAACTACACGGAGACTGGTGCATCACAAACATGCCATTCAGAGACCTCATTTACTGCTCAAATATGTAGTTATGTTTGTAATGAATATCAGTATTTGGTGAGAGGGCATACTTTGTGTTCAAAGGTTACTGTACTCAGCACCTCCCCCAACGCATGCTCAGTGTAAATGAAGGATGCAATAATGTGCAACAGTAAAATGTGCCCAAGCACTTAAACATCATGTTCCTGCACTAATTTGTAAGCCTTCAAACAATGAATGTTGGACCTGGCGCTTTTTGCAGGGTCGTCCCTAAACGTTTTGCCTTCTTCCTCCTATTGTTTCTGACCTCTTTTTGTTGGTTTTGAGACTCTGGACACTTTACCAATGCTAACCAAAGCTAAAGTGCATATGCTCTCCGTCTAAAATGTATTGGTGATTGGTTTCACCTTGATTGGCATATCTGATTTACTAGTAAGTACCTACCTGTAAATCAAATGCTACTAATGGGTCTGCAGCACTGATTGTCCCATCCACTTGAGTAGCCCTGTAAACATGCTGCAGGCCTGCCATTGCAGTGCCTGTGTGTGCAGTTTTTAACTGCCATGTCAACCTGGCAAATGCATCCACTTGCCAGGCCCAAACTTTCCCTTTTACTACCTCTAAGTCACCCCTATGGTAGGCCGAAGGCAGCCCCATGGGGAGGGTGCAGTGTATTTAAAAGGTAGGACATCTACTGATGTGTTTTACATGTCCCGATAGTGAACAACTGTTACATTTGTTTTTCAGTATTGCAAGGCCTATATCTCCCATAGGGTAACACGGGGTTTGCCTTGAAATAGCTTTTAAGTGCAACTTCCCATTGGGAGCAGAAAGATATATGGAGTTTGGGGTCTCAGAACTCACAGTTTAAAAATACATCTTTTGGTGAAGTTGATTTTTGAAATGTAGGTTGGAAAATTCCATTTTTAGAAAGTGGCTATTTTTTGGCTTAACCATTCTGTGCTCCTGCTTGTCAATGGAATACACATCTGTTTCAGAATGACAGTTGGGCTGTTTGAGCATCCGCTGTAGACAGTCACACAAAGGGAGCTGAGGTGTGCCCTGCATATACTGATGGCTCATCACCAGGCTGATAGGTCCACCTGAGCTAGAGTGATCGGAGGAGCCGAGACTTGCACTTGAATAGGGCTGCGCCTGTCCCTATACAAAGCAGTCTCCAACTCCCTGGAGTGTGTCTGGGTCCAGGGCAAGGAAAGGCAGGGTAATGTGCAATACAAAGACTTCTCTTTGAAGTTTGCCTACTTCAAAGACATACATGGGTTTAAGTACTGGACCTTTGACACCACATGGTTAGAATTCTTCTGGAATGAAGACATTCTGCCAGGAAGAAGAGCTGGATACTGTAGGAGGGACTGCTACTCTGCCTGTTGCTTTGCTGTACTGGCTGGCTGCTTCCGTCCTGGGATTGAAAGGACTTGACTTGGCTTTCTACATCCTGCTTCCAAAGGCTCTCCAAGGGCTTGGAATGAGCTTGCCTCCTATTAAGAAGTCTCAGGGACATCAAAGACTTCATCAGCCACTGCCTCTGCTCTCTAGCCCCAGAGTCCTGATTTGCCAAGTGGTGCCAAATCCAGTTCCTGAGCACATCATCTCCAGAGGTACTTCAGTACCGGCACCGCAGTCTGACTCCGTGCCACTGACTGCACCAGAGCTGTGGTACCCGCTGAGTACAACGACTGCAATGGACACCACAGGCCCGACGTCACCGCAGTGCCTCCGAAGTCCCGCCACAGAGTGAGTCCAGAGCACCGCGTCACCAATGTCCATAATACCCAACTCCGCCGCAGCACCTGTGGCCCCGTGGTGTGATTGAGACACCGTGAGGTCAGCACCTTGCGTCTTGACATGCTGGATTCATTGACCGCGCCTTGTTGTGAGGAACCAATGCCTCACAACCGATGCTGCATCACCTCCCCTGCAACCCTATGGAACTGACACCTCACCTCCCCTGTTTAGCAGTAAGAAATGGAGAAATGGAGACCTCCCCAGCAGCAGTAACATAACGACTCCGCACCAACTCCACCAAGGCCTCATCTCTCCGACTCTGTGCAATAGGTTTGTTTTCTCATCTTTTTCCAAAGTACTCTACCTGAGGTCCATGTGACTCCATAACCGGCCTGCGCTCCCTCACGTGTGGCTTCAGACTGTTTCGAACTACTCCGTAAAAACACAGTGATACAACCCCCTCCACCCCCAGTTGGAGTCATTGTGTTTCTAACAGCTTTACTAAGATTTAATCTTAGAAAATGTGTATATTTGTGTATGTTGGATTTTTGTCATTTTGGGCTTGTTTTTCTCAGATAAATATTGGCTATTTTTCTAGACTGGTGAGGAGTACTTTTGTGGTGTTTTCACTTTGCTTGTGTACAAAACGTTACACATTGCATCTGAGACGCTCGTGACAAGCTGCCAAGAGGGTGAGCAAGGATTATTTTAGCTGCGTGAGTCCCTTAATCTGACTAGAGTGAGAGTCCCGACTTGAACAAGGTGCAAACCACTGACAACTAGAGACCCAATTTCAAACAACGAGATACATTTTAGTTTTAAGAGAGGCATTAAAAGGCTCGATAACGTACTGATGGACATGGAATCAACAAGACACTACAGACAAGATGAAATTTGTGTTTGTGTCCCTTACAAAGTTCATCCAAATCCTCATTCAGGTGTATGCAGGTGACACAATGGGAGGTCTTCCTTGGTGGCAAAGATCCCCTCTAGGTTTTATATATGCATTGGAAATCGTGCCTGTTACATTCCCATTTATGCAGATCAAAACTGGCTGAGTCTATATGCCTCTGTAGAGACTCTCTGTAAGCAGATTACAAGGGAAACATTGGTGTCGATGTTCATCATAAGAGTAGTAGACACTGCCAGGCAACAATGGTGTTGCTAGCTTTAATTATGTGTTTTTTGGGTTAGGCTTCCAGTTTCACTCTTGTTAGAACTACTGGGCTGTATTTGCCCCTATAGCGCAACGGACATGTGTGCCTGCTTTGCACTCCCCGGGGCACTTTGATATTGCTGAAATTAAAGGGCTGCAGATGCTTGTATGGCCTTCCCTGTAATACAGATAGCGCTGGTGCACACACAGCGCCAGCCCTATCACCTAAGGGTGTGCCCTCATTTGCATGGGTGCGTGGCCCCATGCAAATGAGGGAATCTCTTTGCCTCTGTGCCTGTGCCATATTATAGACCCGGGTGCAGAGGCAAGCAAGCTGTCAGTGCACCCCCTGTTGGCAGCCCTCTGGAGGGGGGAAAAGGGGTCTTATGGATCCCCCAGACATTCGCTTGCCGGCAGGTGTAGTCACTCACTGCACCCATCTGCAAGGGGATCTCTAATTCCCCTTAAAAGTGCAAGCGAGTTGCCACCTGCAAAAGGGAAACACAGAACGGCTGCTTCAAAGCCGCTCCATTTTTCACTTGAATGGGCTACGCCCAGGCAGCACGAGTTCGCGGCTGCCTTTAGAGCAGCGTATTTAAAGTAGTAGGGCGCACTTTCTCTGATAATGCCCGGCGCATCTGTTTTAAAGTGCGCTGTGGCACTCACATAGATAGGGCCCAATTGCATTACTCCATGGTTCAGCTAGACCACTGATACTCAAAATACGGCCTGGGGTCCACATGCGTTCCGCCTGACCTTTGCATGTGCCCCCCTGGTGTACAGCAGCACTCTGCTGCTGTTTACTCAGACAAATGCTAACAATAAAAAAAAATGTTAAAAAACAGGCAGGCATTTATTTAAAGTATAATTAGTGTTAAAGAAAGTTTGTTGAGTCCTGCACCACTTAACTTTAGGAGCACCTTCATTTTTAAAGCCTTCTTGCAGCAAAATGTAAACATATGATAAAGTCTCTTCAAAATTCAAAATGGTTAGTTAATTAACATCAGATTATATCAGCACATTGAAAACGTTTTGTAAATAATACTTCTCAAAATGAATTTTGAAACATCAACTCCTCCCCCTACCTTGACCACAATGACAATAGTGAAATGTGGCAAATAGGTTGTCAGGTGCGCCCTTTCGATGACCCGGGTTCCTATTATACAAGTAAAACATTATAGTTTTTCAAAATCAAACATAGAAGAAGGTTCTGCACAGCGGACATCCTGAAGTCATGTATTTTTACAATTTGAAGGGAATTGAAATAAAACTATTGCCTAGGATCACACGATTTGGTAAAGTGAGGTAGCTGGGATTAATCCCAGGTTTTTTGGTTTCACATTGTTCAATTCAGCAAATATATATGTATGCTTTGCTTTCCCTACAACCACCTTACCACCAGTGCTCCCCCATACTTCTATCCCCGGCCCGACCACACCCTGCTGGCATCAATGCAGTCCACGGACATATCACAGACCATATCTTTTGGCTCCTGGGAAAATGTTTGTGAGTACCCATGTGCTACACAAATAGGGAGTGAGATTTGAAGAAGGCTAGTTTAGGAAGCACACTTCGAAGGAGATCATGCTCCTCACTTCAGCAGGACATGGCTGCCTGGGTCTCAGTAACAATGCTGGTTTTCATTTACTTTGCATCTCACCGAGCAAAGATTTTATCTGCATTTCTCTCATTCCTTATCTGTCACAGAGTGCAACAGTCTGCCTGGAGAGGTGCCAACAAAAAAATATCTAGATTTCCAAAGGAAGCAATGCATGCTCAATATAGGACAAGTCCCGACAAATGTTTATGGAGGGTGGGAAATAACATGAGTAAAACTGGCGGAAGGCATGCCTTTTAGGACATAAACAAAACCATTTATCAAGCAACCAAATAATAAAACCTTTACTGATACACTAATGGAAGTTGGGCCTCGGACCATGAAAAAAGGCAACAGAATTCTGCAGAGTAGTTCCTCTACTTACAGGAACAGTGTACGCTATGCAGGAGAAGTTTGGTTGGCAGTGAGAGAAGGGATATGACGTGCACAACGAGGACCCCATTCCAATTTTTAAATATACAGTGCAGGATACTCAATTTTTGGAATGGTCAAAAGCTATGAAGAAGAAGCAATGCCTAAAAGTGTAGCTTTAAATCAATGTGTCATTATCAAACCAATTTAATCCATTTCAGGGATTCCTTCATTGTAATCTCAATGCATTTAGAGTAATTTCACATGATCCAAACAAAGAATCTGCCCTCATGCTAAAATGAGGAAACCCAAACAAAATCCAGTGGCAACAGAGACGTTCTCTCATGACAGCAATACAGTACGAGGAACACATAAGCTACTGGACAAAGCAAGGTCGGAAACAGAACCACATCAATAGTGGTATTTGGTGCACCCGTTTATTAAACCCAAATCCACCAGCAACAGATATTATTGGAACCCAGGGTGCCCAAGAACAACTTACATTTGAAAACTGATCAAAAGATACCCACAAAATATGGAAGCCTGGACTACTACACATCCCATTCAACAACATCGGACACTGAAAGCTGGGCACAAATGTTGAATATTATAAACTTTAGTGATTTTGCACCAATTATTCAGATGAAAGAATATAATGTACACAAATGCATTGAATGTACCAATATGATCATCCCTAAAGGCTTTAGTTCATTGAAAAGCTATTCAAACAAACGTCAAAAAATATTTGTTCCTTGTAATGTCACCTACACCACTACACTGTGAAAAAATTGTAGCCCACACACCCGGTAGAACCACTGACTGAAAAATGAACATTCAATCCTATGTCTTCATGGGAAATTCTGGTCCTATTTTACTTACTGAGTCAAGAATACCAGAAATGCAAAGCAAAACCACACAGGTGCACACCGAAGAAATCAGAATGCAATACAATGCAAGCCAGCCTCCAACTTCCTTCCAAGGACTTCCAGCTTACCCTAATGTTGCACCACTCGTTTGTATTTTTAAGAAACTAGGCCTAAACTTACATATCAATTAGAAAAGGCACCAAACTCAACATTGAATCTTAAAATATGTTTATACTATTACTCTGCATTGTTTGTACGTCAGTAAATCAGATACATATTTCTTATTACTAGAGAAACCTAATGCAGAATAGGCATGCAATAAATATCCATCTAAACTAGCGACATATACTGATTATTAACTAGAAACAGAATGTTTATCCTGCAACACTTGTCTTTCCTTCACTGAATCCATTCCTGTGTATTTTATTGTAATTTATGTAAACAGCTAAACAGAGATGAAACTAACTATATTTCCTACAACTCTGTGGTGTTTTTACACCACCTCATTCTAGTATACTACAAGTTTTAAACACTAATCAAATCTCTCCTTTATGATATGGAAATGAGGACTTTAGAACATAACACAATACTCCAGACATCTCCTTCACAACTCAACAAAGTGCACTGGATGTGGCCTCCAGAAATGTATACAATTCAACATGTGGCTGTCATCAAATGGGCACAAATAGTGGTTGCCACAAATTGACAATACTCCAGACATAGCCTCTGAAACCGTATACGGCACAGTGAATAGGGCCTCTAAAACTGGGAGCTGAATTTAACATTAGACCTTCTTAAACTGGACACACTACCTAGCAGACTTTACAAAAGTAACACTATAGTCTTGATGCAGATTTCAGAACAGGAATCAATACTGCGACTGAAGCGTCTAGAAATTATGTAATACAATAGAACAATGTGAAGGCATTAGAGTGCTAACACAGCTTCCCTCGTTTCATTTTATTACTTAATTGGCTAAAAGTTTATTTGTGCTCTTTTCAGTAGGTAGCTTTGTCATACTCTAGCAAACCTAAACTGGTCAGTAGCATAACTGAGAACTTACAGAATATGCTGATGTAAATCGCACAAAGGTAGCTCGAAATAGGAACCTATGGTGCTGTGCAATGTCAAGGCTGAATGTAAATGTGAAATACTACATTCACATTGATTAAAATGTGTGTGGAAAATCCAGTATCAAACAATTAGCAAAAGTATCTGCAGCCACAAGTTTTTCCGAGATTCTATCAAGTGTACAGTGAAAAGTTCCAGCACTTGCACGTTAAGTCTAAGAAGCAAAACTAACGTGTTCTGTTACAAATTGTTATTGTACTATGCCACAGAGGGTTTGAAGCACGCCTTTGGTAGAAAGGCCAATGCACACCCTAAAAGAACACATGCATCAGCCTTCCATTTGAAACAGCCATTATTGGAGAATCACTGTGGTTAAAACAGATGTGAACAAGCATTTGCAATACAGTAGGTCTGGAATTTTCTTGAGTTCGAGCTATTGGAATTGTACTTTAGAACTGGTCTTTTCTTGCCACATGAAATGGTCAACCCTGTCTTCTATTTTTGTCTTTTTAGCCATGTTTTGGTGGTCATTGGCAGCTATTGACATCAGAAATCACTAGCCCTTGACTAGAGATGAGGAGATGACTGCACTACCTTCCATTGTGTAAACGTCTGAACAGAAATTTTAAAAATAAGGCTGGAAAAGTATTTTATTTTAATTTTAACAGAATTTAATGTCTTACAAGCATTTTTGTCTTGCATTTCAATATGCAGAGCAGCCTCAGAAGATTTATGACCCTAATAAAGGAGATAAGCAATGCCCTCTGTGAGATGTTGTGAGTGTTGGCAGAGAGGGGCCCTGGAGAGAGAGAGACTTGAGAGGCAATGTGAGGCTAAGCACGTTTCACATCATTGCTTCTAGGTTTAGCTACGTTCTACCAGAAAGGGCGTATTGTTGCTTTCATGAGCAGTGAGCGAAACGACCGGGTGTTTCTTTTGTAAAATAAGCTTGTTTTAGGAGCCGGGGTAAACAAGGACAGCGCTGGAATGAAGACAAAACAAATGCCAGCGACACAGGAGGATTTTAGAGGAATGGAATGCTGCAATAAAAGGCAGGCAGCTACCAGCCTAAAACACCCACAGTGAAAGGGGAGCACCAAAGAAATAACAAAAATAGTCTGTCACAGCAACAGATAAAGAAACCAAAGTGGAATAATACAGTAGTTGGTCACTGCTCTGAAACATAAAAAAAGAAGGAGAAAAAGGCAGAACTGAACACTAGTGCGCAAGAATTTTTAAAGGACACTGCAACCAACAAATACAATTGGAAAGATACAAGGGTGGTGGGTTTTAGGGGAATTGGCGCTCACAAACACCCAATCCTTAAAGTCTCTCCTGAACCAAATCTCTAAGAAGGCAGTGCACTTAAAAGGTAGGCAGGGAGGAACACACCCACAACCCTCAAATTTGAACAATCGAAGACTGTCAAAAACAAGAAGTCTACATTTAAGGCACACGTTTCTAAGCAATTCCAAAACATTATTCACTTATGTTGTGGATAGTCCATAGATAAAGTAATGTTCATTCATCAGATGACACTTAAGCTCCAGATCCAAACTCCAATTGGCTCGATTCAATTTGGCCTATCACAAATTGAAACTCCAGACCTTCAGTGCAGTTCAGTCGATTTTAATCTGTTTAAATTCAGCCTCAGATCAGCCAACACGTATTTCGTCCTGGGAAATATCCCACTGACTTCGTCAGGGCTGGTAAACAATGAAATCCCAATAGAGTATATGTGTCCAGTCTCTTCTGATTCTGAGTCCTTCAACTCTTCAAAAGTCTAAAGTCTCCATGTGCTGTGAGTACGCTGCCATAATATCTATTCCTAGAATAGATATTATGGCAGCATACTCGCAGCACATGGAGATTTACTTCCCTCGGGGAGTTACTTTAGAAGATATAATGGTGCAAAGCATAAGTGAAAGAGTGATTTTGGGAACCCGAGGGAAGGTTTACATTTTCAAAAGCTCCACAATAGAGGTCACTTTCAGGTGACTGCAAGTCAAAATGTATCCTACAGCCATGAGTTGCTTAACTGGCTTTACTTGAATCAGCAGAGATGTATAAGCAAATGTAGGTTTTTTAAAGCAAATTTGGCTGAAGTTCAAAAAGCCTGGAAATCTACTGTATAAAAAGAAAGTCTATGTGGATTTACTAACCAATGTATAGAAGTGAATGAATATGTTATCAACCAATGTCCTAAATACATTACAAAAACAAAGATCATGAATGGAAATTTCCCCGAATTAAGAGCCTTACTAGATAGAGATGAAGCTAATAAGCTTGATTGGAAACCTCAAATCGTCAAATAAATGGGACTGCTATAGCAGCCTTGATAACATGGTTAACAACATTCAGAGTGAGCAAGAATCAGTGCAGCAACTACTGGCGTTGGCTGGCCGCAGGAGGTTGATTATCCACCTGTATGCAGCTTTAGTCGAGACTAGGGGAGGGACTACTGACTGGGCCTGGAAGAGATGAAGACTCGGACTGTCTACAGGACCAGACATCTACAGATTGGAAAAGACTTGTAAACAAGAAACACAAGTGGCTCCAAATGTGTGTTTTAGGGTCATACACTTCCACTATGTCCATAGGACGTACTACACAACTCAAAGGCTCACCAAGATCTATCCTGAAATGCCTATGACATGCAAACTCTGTGGACATACAGCTGCAGATTTCCTACATATGACATGGGGATGTACATATATTGTGGGTTCCTGGGGAGAAGCAATACACTCCCTGGCCCAGACCACAGGGCTGGTGTTGGAGCGACCAATTAAAATGTGCCTTCTGGGTATTGTCCGAAGCAGTCACAGCTGAAAACTAAGGCTATGATGATTGGTCCTGGCAAGACACCTGATTGCTATACAGTGGGTGGCACCTTGAGCCCTGGGGGTGGAGCAATGGAAGAAAGTTCTATTTGAATGGGCTGACAAACAGCGTATTAAGCTTACGAGGTGAATTGAAGCAATGGTAGACAACTTGGTGGAGGGGGGTCAGGCTCCTGGGGTATTTGTGGTATACAATGGGAATAAGAGCAGTGTTGATTCTATGAAGATTGACATGGCCGGAATTCAGAATTAAAGTGATCTTCAAACTGTGTGTTGCTCTCATGACTGTGGTTACTTTTGTCAAAAATGATAATAACAACATTCATTTTTTATTTTTTTAAACAACATTCAGAGAGTATGACATGATTTGAATGAGTGCAAACCTTTTTATCCTGACAATCTGTCTTCTCTTCATGGAACTATATTTTACAGAACAGCGAAAGATCAAATCATTGTCTTTATTCTGCATGCTATAATTCTCAGTCTACCCAAAGTGTTCCATACAGAACACATTAGTTGACATTGTAAAGAGGACATTTTAGTGGGGTGGGATTTATTTTTTAAGGGGGGGGGGCTGGGGATGATGCACTTTTAAAGGAATATGTGCTTGGGACGCAACAGCTAAGAAGGTTATGTTGGAAGACTCATTATAAAGTTGGTAATATTCAGAAGGACATTCTAGACGATTTATTTTAAGGTGTTAACATTAATGAAGTTATACTAAGAAAACTACATAGGTTGACCAGGTTTGAGAAGGATGTTTGTAGAGCTAAGTCAGTTTAGTACCTACACATTATAGAGTTGTACTGTGTTTTGAGAGGTAACTGATCACCTGTGCACTGCATCATCGGATTTATGGGGATCATTGGAAGATAATGGGTTAGAGGGTCTAACCAAGTGCTGGGATTCTTTTCACTTATGCGAAGGCGTCTTCTACAACTTCCACACAAAAAAAGAAAGAAAAAAAAAGAAAACACCTGCCCACCTGTGCTGCATCACCGGGCTCTAGGGACCTCAAGTAGACCAGTACTGAGCTGTGATGGAAAATGTTATTCTTAAAGGTCTGATACCATCGACCAATTAAGGTTTGTTTTAGCTATCAAATAGGGTAGATGCACCAGGGCAGTGGAAATCAGCCTGCTTTCATCATGTTTAAAAACTGCTTACAATGCTTATGAGTGCTTTTCACTCAGCAATAAATACCTTTTAAATAAAAATAAAAAACTGCAGTCCACATCTTGGCCATGCCCACTTTAAAGTGGCCATACCTGCTGAACCCCTTTAAGACGGACACCTTGGAGAAATCTTTTAAGGTGGACATAATACATGGGCCTTCTAACAGTGTACACGTTGGTTTAGTCTTTACAGGATAACCTTCATTTTTCCCTAAATCTTCTACTGCTAAATTTACAAAAGTAGAACGAAGTGAGCAATATTTTACTGATAAATCAAGCAGGCTTTAACTACATTTTAAGTGTTTGATAAAAATACATACATAATCTATAGGCAATGCCACTCACTATGCCTTTTCACATTTTCACACCGCTTTCCACCTTGATGAAAGTTTTGGCCTGCTTTAAGAAGTACTTTAATGCTTAATTCCACCTACACCTTCTTCCACAAACTTACATTTCAGAGAAGAACACTGGAAAAGAAGTTTGGTAAGCTCAAAAAATCAACCTAAAACGCAGGTGATTTAAAGTTTGTATGAAGTAGGTCGCACAAGTCGCCTTCACTTTGTTCACTGAATTTTCTATCTGTGTGGGTGTGTTTATTTCAAATAAAATGACAAGTAACACCTTATTATACTTAAGATGTGTGCACTACTGAATACCAGAGAACCATCATACTTTCCCACTGTCTGATAATTGCATACGAGACGAAGTACAAATGATTTCATGGAATAAAGTTGTGTCATTATGTTACTGGCTATACTCTGAATCTAACTGAACAACACTTCTGGAAACAACAACTTGAACAGTGACTATCAACTACAGTCAGCACTGCCAGACTAAAATTAAAGCTGGTCACAGGATTAATAAAATCAACAGTACTAGTGATAAGGTACGGTTTTGCCCTGCAGCTTGCAAAGGTGAACTTATAGAGGACTTTCATTTTTAAACAGATAAAACATCAGGGAATGAGATTACTCAAATTGTCTTGTGTGTCTTGAATGTGCTTCTGACTAAGCATAGACATGAGTCTGGAAAACAATAGGGCAAGATGGCAGACAAAGCTTCAGTTAACACTGAGTGCCAAGTAACATAGGACAAATGTAAAATTTTATAAAACACTGAAATGGTTATCGGATTTTCCAATGTTTCTGACTTTATGACTACTGTGGGGCATGCAAACGTCAGTGTCTGATATTGTCTCCAGTGAAGGATGTGGCCAGCAAGATGGTGGAATAGACGTGCGGCTGCGGAGCTCCGCTCGGGCTTAAACTAATCCTGTGTACATCCGCACCTGTGAACCCCCCTCAAAACCCCCAAATGTACCCCTCAGCTTATGACAACAACAGTATAACAGCCCGGACCCCATTTGCGGCACTGTAGTGAGCTAAATCTGCGGAGCTGATTGAGTGCTGAGCACCGGGGGGCAGCCCACAAATGGCAGCCACTATGCACAGCAATTAATGAACTGTAGGAAGGAACAACAGCAGGAAGGCCGCCGGGGTGGAATAGGCTGTGTGAGCCCCCACAGTGGTGTAAGCGTCAAGGACGGAAGGTTTTCCCTGGCGAAGGGGTGCCCGATTTAGGTAGCGAAATAGTGCAGATGGCGTGGGCCCAATGATTCTGAAATAAAGATAAACAGCGGAGCGGCGCCCATAGAGCACCCCCACCAAGCTGCACTGAGGTGAGGGGTAGATGTGGAGCAGCTGACAGCCAGAGTGCCATGAGCCGGTCCCTCAAGATGGCAGCCATCATATTCCGCTGCTGAAGAGGAGCAGGATGGGCCGGTTGCAGTGAAAAGCTCCAGAAGTCCTCACGGTGTGAAGCGGCACATACCTCTCGCTGATGGGAGACCCAAGCAGTTGAGAAGTGGCCTGGAGTGAGAGGTGACAGCAGGAGTAACAATAGGAGGGGACAAGACCATGCATGAAACATAGCGTGGTGAGTAGGCCCCACTTGCACCTCCAGAGTACCGTCTGACAGCAAAAAAAAACCAGGCCAGCCAGGCAGTGCATCTATTGGGTGTCTGCTTCATCACTCTACCTTTCCTCCCTAACCCCCTCTGCCACCGCCCTCCCCTTGGCGCAACTCCATAAGGCTCATGGGAGGGTTAGCTCCAAGGTGATAGGGTTGGCAGTAACACCACCAGAGGAAAAAATCTGGATTGAGGGTCCACCCTAATCAGCAGGAACAGGCCATCTGCACTGGGTGCCACGGCTTAGTCACATAGTAGCTGCCCCCTTGCCTTGGGCGTGAACAACACGCACTGAGGATCCACACAACACACTTTGATGGGGCATTAATGGTCACCAAGAAGGATCCAAAAGAGAGAAATAGTACCCCATCAGTTGGATGGGGGGGGGGGGGGTACCATCAGAGCCGCACAGGAAGAGAGAGCTCCAATGCATTGGGAAACCCACTTGAGGCCGATCTTTTGAAATACTCCTTTCACTCCCCTATAGAAGTTCCTCATTGCAAAGAGCCCCTGGGACTGTGAGGGCACATCACTGTGGGACTGCCGAGAGTGGGTAGCTGCAGGGCTTGGCGGGGGGGGGGGTCTCCACTCACACCAAACTGCTGTCTGAGGGTGCAGCGGAAGACAAGTACCCAGCTATGCGCCGTGGCACACTCTGGGAGAGAAGGGACTGGTAGGCTGTGCAACAAGTCACCCCATGACCTCAACCCCTCCGTGACAGAGGGTGAACCATCCTCACACTGTGTTGATTATCCACCTAAAGAACCACCTACATCAATTGCATGCCAGGAGACCTTAAGGTGGGGGCACACTAGTGAAGCGACATTAAACCAGACGTAACCATGGCTAGAGATCAGAGAAGGAAATTGAGTGGGAGAGTGCAGAGGGATATGGTGAAGGATAAAAAAAAGACCCTAAACCGCCCCACAAAGGGAAAATCGACAAGTACACCAAGGGAAATGACACCATGCCGGAAGCGGAGGCACAATCGCCTGATAATGCAACTCTCCTGAATGCAATCCACCAGGCAAGATCGGCATTGGAAACCAAGATTGAAGATGTTCGATTGGAGGTGGCACTGCTGCGCCAAGACTTTCGAATGTGGTAGATCATGTAATCAAAGCAGAGGGAAGAGTGTACAAATTGGAGGGTGCAACGCAGGCCATGGGGCACAACATGAAAGAGCTTGGGCAGTTACCAAAGACTTACTCTGGAGGGTTGATGATGCAGAGAACAAAGCAAGACTGGCGAGATTCCCAGGTAGACTTTCTGGGACTTGCCTTTGAACAACCTTCCCAGAAGGGAAGCTATACAGCTGTTTTGTAATAGAAAGGGCTTACAGGGGGAGAGAGAGAGATCAGATAGAATGGGAAAAATACCTATCAAGAGGTTTGTCAGACCACTCACCTCTCTGGCTTACACTTGAAGTACAACATTGTAGTCAAGGGCTGGAATGAAGACTGAACGCCTGGGAGTTGCGAAATGAGTCAGTCACCCAAGAGCTTTGAATAGACACCAAACTATACTTTGCTGAAAACAAGGACTCTGTGACATTGTAGATCAGTGGTCTTCAAACTTTTTTATGCCGGCCCCCCCAGTTGAAAAATAACAATCATTGGGCCCCCCTCAGAAATTTTCACAATTATTTTAGAAAGATGGCAATGTTTAAATATGTCTAAACCTATTTAAACATTGCACTTAAGTACTGTTACCTTTTTAAAACCACAATAACATGCTTCTGCTTAAAACAAAGGCATGTTATCTGTATAATATTTCTTTTGGCCAGAGTTTGGCGCCCCCCCTGGGATCGCTTGAGGCCCCCCTAGGGGGGCCCGCCCCCCAGTTTGAAGACCTCTGTTGTAGATCATGCTCTGGGAACCATACAAAACAGTCCTGAGGGATGGGGCACAGAACATTATTGTCCTTAATAAAAGCAGAGAGACACAGGAAATGGAATCATTAGAATGGTGCCTACGGGAACTAGAAGGTCAAGCTGGGTTGGGATCAAACCCAACCATCCACCACAGAATAGCGGACCTCTGCAAAGAGTATTAATCGTTGGTACAGAAGGGGGTTAAAACTCAAATGTTGGTACAGCAACACCAGTTATATGGCACGGGTGAAAAATGCGGGAAGCTGTTGGCATGGCTAGGAAGGACAGAGGTCCCGGTGCGCTGAGTCCATAACATCAGGGGCGAGAAGAGTGAAGTATATACTATGGATCAGGAGATAGCCAATATATTTGAAGGCTACTATGAAGACTTCTATAGGGAGAGATCCCTGGCAGACACGGCACAAATAGTGGAGTACTTGGAGAATGTAGCAATACCCACCCTAACACAAGATGACCAATTCGCCCTAGACGATGGAATAACACTCTCTGAAATAAAAAAAGCAATTGGTAAACTGAAACCGGGCAAGGCCCCTGGCCCAAACTGTACACTGGCTGATTTTTTTTATTTTTATTTATTGTTTTTTTTTTGTTTTTTTTTTAAAGAACACTGGGTGGCTGGGTCCGTACTTGCTAAAAATGTACATGGAGGCCAAGAACGAGGGAACCTTACAGACTGACCTATGCCACAACAGTGGTGCTTTATAAGCCAGGGAAACCTGGCACACAATGTAGCTCATACCATCCAATCTTGCTACTAAATACTGAAACTAAGATACTGGCAACTCTGCTGACCACGCAGCTCATCACAGTCATACCCTCCTTGATATATAGAGAGCAATCTGGCTTTATACTCAAGAGATCGACTAGGTTTAACCTCCGCAGACTCCATAATTGGCTGCCATTGACCCAGATGAGAGGGGAATCGCATGTGTTCCTCTCGCTGAATGTCGATAAGGCATTTGATGCATTCTATTGACCCTTCCAAACTCAGGTGCTCAGGAAATTCGAGTTCGGTCCTAAGTTCTTGTCCTGGATAGCCCTACTATATAGAACTCCAAAGGCAGCAGTCAAAGTGAATGGGAAGCTATCGCCAGAATTTCCTATCAGAAGGATAACTAGACAAGGATGCCCCCTATCTCCTCTCTGCTCTAGCACTCGAGCCGCTGGCCTGCGTAATTCGAGCCCATCTAGACATTAGGAGATTCAGGATCAGAGAAGAATCCATGGGAGCCAAGAGAATCTTACTCTATGCAGGGGATCTTACTCTATATCTTACATTATATTACCCACCCTACTAAGACACTGCCAGTAGTATTTAGGACTTTTGGAGGGTATGGAAAAGACACAGGCTACACCATAATCTGGGACAAATCTAGCCTCTATCCAGCAGGAGGTGACCTGGAGACCCTGGTACTACTGGGGAACCTACGGGTAGATCGGGAGGAATTTAAAGTTCCTTGGGATATATGTGTGTCCTCAAACAGGTGTTGCTTGGATCACAAAATCTGGAAAACACTGGCAGAGCTCCATGGAGATGTAGAGTGTTGGGGAACATTGCCACCAACTCTGCTAGGAAGAGCAGCTCTGTTTAGAATGATAGCCTTGTCAAAACTCTTATATATCCTTCAAAACACGTACTACAAAGTCCCAGAGGAGATCTTCACTAGAATAAACAAGAAACTCCTATGGAATGAGGGACATCTAAGAATGGAACTGCAAACATTGCAGCGCAATCCCTACAGCGGAGGCATAGCCCTCCCGGATATATGGGCATACTTCTAGGCAGCACAACAGATAGTGGTGAACAAATGGGGGTATACACCTTGAGAATATCCCACTTACAACTTAGAGAGAAGCCAGTTCTCCACACTCTCCTATCTACATTACCTGTATGCAGGGAAGGATGCGCAACGGCTTTTGCCGGCAACACAAATAACAATAGATGCATGGAAAGAGGCGCCAAATGCATAGGATAGGATGCATAGGATGGGGCAAAGATCACCTGAGAAACTTTCCTTTGGGAAGGAAACATAAAAGAAATTGGAAAGCTGCATGGGTTTAGGACCTGGGACACACTTGGAATCTCAAAGCTGGGAGATCTACTAGCGGAGGGAGACATGGCTCTGTTCAACTTCCTCCATGGAGATTACCAGTTACACAACACTTTAAATATCTACAATTCCAACAGACATGGAGAACCTTGATTTAGACGATCTCCTGGAATACGCACCTCTAGAGGGGAGACTCCTTCAAGTAGATTTGGAGGAAAAAGCAGTCTCCTGGATGTAGAAAACAATACATATTATTTTGACTGACTCCTTAAGAATATTAAGAGAGAGCTGGGAAAGTGAAATCCGAGAACTAAACCATACTGATTGAGAGGCAGCCCTGATGCATCCAAAGGAGGTGGCAATAAAATCTAGACTCCGATTGATCCAATTTAAGGTACTCCATAGGGTTTATTATGACAGAGTTTGACTGCACTGATTTAGGAGACCAGGTTCCCTAGATTTCTTAGATGTGGGACGGGAGTAGGGGTTGTATCATCACACATTATGGGAATGTCCCCACATACACCAATACCGGACTGAAATACTAAGGGAATTAACTATAATCCTGGGGGTTCCTGTCTCGATAAACCCAATATGTGTCCTCTTGGGGGTGCCAACAGACATTGACATCCCATGGGCCAAACTTGCTTTCAGTAACCTAGGCCTGGTAATAGCCAAAAGAGATGTGGCCAAAATCTGGGGATCCCCAGAGCTGCTAACCCTCCAGGAATGGAAAAGAAGGATGGACTTAATAATGGAAGCTCAAAGGGTCACATACAAGGCCAGGGTATGGTCAAGGAAGCACAGGAAGGTATGGGGTGTGTGGAGAGCCTAATATGGCATGGAAACAGAAGAGAGTGAAGGAGTACCAGAAGGGTCACAATCACATGGTAGTATCATGGACAAAGGACTCAAGGGGTCTCCTACTTAACAGTCAGTTCTCCACCATGATTACAAGGTAGATATGATGTATTTTAGAAAGTGTTGCACAATGATACTTCCACTCCAATGTACAAGCTAACATAGATGCACTATTATGCATTATGTACTGTTTTTTTGTTTTTTAAAGCACATAAAAACATTTTTTTTAAAGATATTGTCTCTAAACACTGAAGGACCACTTTTCCTGCCATTTGTAGCTCTAGATCATGACAAATATTTATGACATAAGGTGGTAGGACAAGTATATATGTCACATGGTTGTCCAAGGAAGTGTTTCAAACTAGTAGATCCTGTAGAAATTAGTACCAGCGCTTAAATTTGAAAGGGAGAGTACCAGCATTGTCTTAGTATAAAACAGTAACTCTGTGGCATAGAGTACCTGCACTTCTTTCTATTTCAATAGGGTACACAACGGTTAATATCAAGAAAGCTGATAAGCTTCCAAAATCAGAAGCCAGGAAGCCCTTAACTTTAAACAAGCATTTCCAATGCAATGTGTCATATTTGTGAGAGTTAGAGCTCTTGGCGTTGTAAATGACAATGTCCTTTTCCTGTGTGTTTTGGTTTCAAGTGTAGTGGATGTATGAACAGAGATGCAGCTGGAGCACTGACTAAAGGACTAAGAATGACCGGAGGAGCAGCTAGCAGCACTGCGTAAAGGACTTAGAATGAGGAACTACGGACAGGACCAGAGAAGCAACATTCAACATTGTCTAGAGGACTTAGAATGAGGAATTACCAATGACACCAGAGAAGCAGCTGCAGCACTTCCTAGAGGACTTAGAATGAGGATTACCACTGGGGTCACAGATGCAGTTGCAGCATTATCTACAAAACTAAGAATGAGGAATTACCACTGGGACCAGAGAAGCCGCTAGCAGCACTGGTGTGTGAGGTCACTTCCGCTACCCCTGGCCTTTTGACGAATTGACGTTCATGGACAGGGTACTTTGCATTGTTAAGGGCAGCAACTAACCGCTACTTGAGGCAATATGAGAGGCAGAAGCAAAGAAAAGATCAGTAAGGTACAAATTTACTCAGAGGTGGCTTATATGTGATCTAGGCAGTTGCCTAGGGTAAAGTTCAGAACTCTTGGAGTCTTACCTACTTGTATTTCCCATTTTAGGGTTTAGCTTAAAAGGTAATAAAATACTGCTTTCTGACAATAGGTTTTCCTGCCTCGAAAGAAATATTCAATCATTTCTATCAAATATGAGGCAGATAGATCTCTCAAGTTGGCGGGCATGAGTAGCTGACTTAAAGTGGCGTTCTAATTTGAATTCTGGTACATTAAGGATGAGAAAATTAAAACTACATGTCCCAAAGTGCAGAGAGAAACCAGATGTGGGTGCGCTGCTCATTTACCACATGAGAAGGGGGAGAGGGGCCTGTGTGAGAAACTAATTCTGTTGTTTGGCATTCAATTCGTATTTTTTTGTTGCATCCTGGGATTTGTACTCATGATGCCCATTATTAAATCTGGCCAACGAGACCCAGACTGCAACGAAAACCAGGACTGATTGATACACGGTCTGAGAAATTTACGAACTGAATTAACAGTACTCATTTAATCAAATTCATAACGATGAAATTGCCTCTTTGTATACGGTGTTCAATATAATCTATTTTGGCCTAATAGTCATTGGGCACATGACCTGTGACAGGCCCAGCCAGCTGCAATCAGAACTCATGGCCTGCAGGTTACAGATGCCAGCATCGAGCTCCAATTTGGTAGTTCTGCTAACTTTTTATTCACACATGCATTTAGAAGAGACTCTAGCCGCCATGTGCACTATATGAGTGAACTAGGGTATGTATCTGTGGGGCAGAGATGGGGGACCGATTGGAGAGATGCGAAGGCGCGGCTTCCACCTGAACCACGGCAGTCCAGGGCCGGGCCTGCCATACACCCCAAGCTCTGGGCTTCTTTTGACACGTTGTTGTGCATGTTCCCTAGAGAAGGGGGACGAAAAGGCGGAGGGAGAGGAGGAAGTGGGCCGCCGATAACAGTACATAGACAACAAAGTTACAAGAGAAAAACAAGTACAAACTCAAACCTTCTGTAAGAGAAATGCTGTTTTTAATAGCACCCAATCCAGCTAATTATTACATGTTTTTTCTCCAAACTGACGTGCCAGTTCCAAATTTTAAACTGAAATTATTAGAAGAGAAACAGGGCACTGGAAGACTCAAGTCATACTGCTTGGCCATGCTGCCACTGGAGAAACTGACTCAAAAAGAAGGCGGACGGGCGGGGAGGTGCCTTAGCAGCAGTGGGGGCTTTTCCACGGATAATAAGGGTGTTCTCTGGGGGACTGTTCTTCACTGCAGTGCCATTTTCTCTTGGGCACAGAAAACCCACTGCGCTCCCTGAGAGCACAGTCAATGCAACTTCACAAAGCAGAGACTTGCTAAACAAAATAAGTATATTTTTTGTAAAACAAAGCACATAATTTTGTAAAAGTCTGTCAACGTGACTAAACACATTACAAACAAAATCGCTTTGAATGCATCTACCACAAGCTTTAGCAAGACGATATTTTAAAAAACTGAACCTCTTGGAATGCACAGCATGTGACCAGTTAAGATTAAGATTTACAGCCCTGTTTACAACAGAGCTCTGAAAGACGAGCACTTCTCTCCAGTGCTCCACATGAAAGATCAAAGTACATCCTGCTCAGAGCTTAAAATGGTGAGCAGTGTATTTAGATAGTATTTGGTCCGATTTCCTGTGAGGAGAACAAAAAGAAAAAAGGTCGGACAAAGAGAATGACTACCCAGTATCAAGCAAGGATTTTTAAAGGACATTGGCATACACAAATCACAATGAGTGGGTGGAACTGAATCTCAAACTATCTACAATGGGTCGATAAGCGACAGCGCAAGAGCTGTCTAGGCTCGACCTAAAAATGTGTACTTAAAACTTTGCTTTCAACTATGGCTCAAACTCATTTATATTTTTTGCTGATGGCAGATTTTTCCACTTCAGCGCCTTCCTGTACACCTTATGACCAGATAATGTGCCTCATACATTCTTATTTTTTGAAAAACTCAAAACAAATTTGAAGTCAGGGGAGAGCCACCTGATATATCGCACAACTGATTAATACCATTTAATAGAGTCATGACTGAACAGGAAATATTGAAAATTACCCCCAGAGAAGGAAGGAATCTCAAACTTTGACATTGAATAAGCCATTGTCTCAGAAAACGTTCACTGAAGCTCCAAAACGCATCATAAAATATCAGTTAGTATAGTTTTTGGTCATAAATCATTTAGAGAGCACATTAAATCAAAGGCTGCACTTGAGGGTACAAGAGTTGCAAGATACCATTAAGGAGTTATACACTCCTTACACAATAGTTTATTTCACCTTCTCTTCAAACTGAGGCAACGCACAATTCAATTTATTTTTGAGACACTGTAAGGCACTAGTGATGGCTTACACTTCAAGACATCACTGAACATTTGCATACGGCAAAAAGACATACCTTACTGGGGCCAGCCACAGATAAGTTGATATGCTTTGAGAAAACTTTAGACACACTTATTTGGAAACACTTATTCAAGATATTGGAACAGGCAAACATCAGGCCAACATTTATAACATATTATAAACAGACCTAATAGCGCAAATACAAGTGAATGGAATAGCATCCTCCCTATTTGCAATACAACATGGTCCCATAGAAGGCTGTCCACTTTCACTGTTACTATTAATCCTAGCTATTAAGCTACTCACTTCCTGGATCTGTATAGATGAGCTGGGATAGGGATTAGACTGAGGAAAATTATGTCTGTAATAACTGTGTGTAACTCTGCGTTGATGATTTGATACCGTATGCCAGATACCATAAGTGTCCAAGTCAACAACTCTTTAGAATTCTGAAACAATGTGTTGAAATGGCCAGGCTTATGATCAACTAGGATAAATCATGTATTTATCATCTACATGGGGCAATCTGGCAGTACGGCTTCTTCTTTAATGTGCATAAATGCCCAGGGCAGCAACTAAAAAATATCTTATACTCTGGGTATTTAGGGGAGGGGTGGTCTGTTTATGGCTGACTTTCAATAAGACTACCGGGTGGCCTAGTTAAGGGTACTGAATGAATGGATGTTTGGGGAGAGAAATTACTCAGCCAACAGACTAGAGAGGATTGGATCTCCATGGTGGGGTATGATGTGTCCTTATCAAGACTAAAATGACCAGGCTATTATCCCTCACCACCAACCTGGAAAAGTGCGCTGACAATGCAGAGAACAGATCGTGGAGCAACAACCCACGCTTTAAGGGTTTCCCAGAAGGTTCAGAATCCTCTGACCCTGCAAACTTTCTCTGTGACTAGCTATATCCTGGCTGCCCAAAGAGGTAATCTTGCAGCGGTTTGTGATCCAGAGTGCCCACTGGTCGCTGGCCCATGGCCACACCCATTGACTACTCAGATGCCTAACTACCAAGGAAGTGACTCCATCCTATGGGGGGCCCGGAGGGTTGGGACGTTGATATTTCACATATCATGGTTCATGAATTTTCCGACTACACCCGTGAGACCCAATGGCCGTGCCGGTCTTTTGATGAGGTGAAAAAGAAGGAGGCATGGGAGTGGGTTCCTGAACGAGCACCTTTAAGTTGCCCCTGGGCGGATCCCGGGACCACTTCCAAGACCAAAACACCCATAAGGCCCTGGCCCCCAAGGACTTGGAGGAAGGGACATGTAGGTTCTTGTTGGACGCAAGGTTGCTCAACGGACTCCTCCACTACCTCTGGCGCAGAGACCTAGGAACCCAGCCCAGTGACACTTCTGCTTTCCTTACTGGGAGCTCTGCCTGAGGGAGGTGTGATTGGAGAGAACAGTGGACTACGTGGCGATTCTACAGGTGGGAAAGCAGGTGACCGAGAGTGAGTACTCTTCATATCCATGTATCTAGCTGTGTCTGCGAACCATACAAGTACCAGCCCGTCACAGAGAGGCCACCACAGTAGCACCCCAAAGACTGCTACCCTTTGAGTTGAATGTTGAGTAGGGAGGTTTTTGGGTGACAGATGCTTTGGGGAAGGAAGTGTGTGGAGTTCGGGAGATTGGAGAATGACTGGTTTCTTGTTTGTATTGCTTTGTTTAGTTTAGGCCACCTGCTGACTACAACACTGATGCTGTCCACACAACCATGCCCAATGTCCGTTCCTTGGTGGGGCCCTTTGCTCCCAGGCCAGTGTCCATGTTGGGTGCCCTTTCAGGGGGGCAGTGAGACATGCTTAGATAAATCATCTATATGGATGCCTACAAGGACTGCAGTCCTGCAATCTGCCAAGCATCTTCGTCCATGGATCCTGTTGCTTCAAGAGACACACCTTCGGGGCTCGCACAGCCCTTTCCTGAAGTGGTTTGGGTTTAACAGGGTATTCCATGCTGGGTTTACCAGGGGCTCCAAGTGGGCGACTATACTTATGCACAAGTCCTTTCCAATGTTGGTTACCCGCACGATTGCCAACCTACTGGGCAGTTGCATGGAAGTAGAGGGTCTGCTCAAGGGGCGCCTCTGCAACATCCTCAGCACTTACATCCTACCACATTTACCCACTCAGCCTTCGAGGCCCTTATGGACGTCCTTCACCTTTTCCAGTCTGCCTTTCATTTATTGGGAGAAACTTCAATGCTGCTCCTCACCCTCATATTAATGCCCCAGAGCCTTTACTTCGAATTGTTCCACGCACTCACAGCAACCTCAGGGGTGGATGATGTCTTTTGGTCTCTGATATATGGAGGGTATGGCTGCCCTAACACAGGGCATACACCCACACATCTTCATCTCACAGGACGCTTGCGCACATAAAAAAAAATCTGCTCCCTGTGACATGTACTTTGTTACCAGAGTGGATAGCCTCCCTAGGGGTATCTCTGACCATTATCCCACAGAACTATGCCTTGGTGGTTGTGGTTTTTCGGTCTGCCCCATTTGGTGCCTGAATGTCTGGTATCTCCAGGATGATAGTTGTGCGGAGCTCCTTGTCATTGAGTTACAAGCCTATTTCATCCTTAATGCTGATTTAGTGGATTCCGCAGGCATTCTTTGGGCTGCAGGAAAGGATGCTTGCGGGGGACTACCAAGAGCCATGTGTGACGCGTTGAGTGAGTCAAAAGGCAGACAACGAGAACTGGAAACCCAGATTTCAGCACGCTGCCAGCCCCACGGAGCCCATGCACCGTTGGCTCAACCCGACTAGGTCTACCCTTACCATATACAAACAAGCATTTGATATGCAATAGGTCTTGCATTTGTGAGAGTTAGAGCTATGGGCATTGTAAATGACAATGTATTTTGCCTATTAGTTTTGGTTTGGAGTTTAGTGGATGTATGCCAGGCACCACAGCAATCCTCCCTGGCCTGTTGCTGCAGGAGAGAGGGCAACATGGCTGCCATCTTTGGAGGTTTTTGCCATTATCCTACAGCCTGGCTGTGATATTATACACAGGAGTCCAGAGGGTTATGGGGAAGCGCTTGGTGCCTGTGACATCAAATGTGGGTGGTAATTGAGGTGGAGTCTCTTCAAACAGGAAGCAGTGCTATTCGCGCGCTGTTTTAGACAGCGCTTCTGGAGGTGGCATGTGCAAGGCCACAGTAGCTGTGAAGGGACTGTCAATCCCATGACACCAGTGAATTCTGAGAGGAGGACGTGATACAGTTTGCTCCACTTTTGTGCCCTATGACACGCTGCTCCTCTCACTATGGCACCCTTGTGTTAGCTTCTTTGCGCTAAATGGTTAGGAAAATGGCTGCCTCTTCTAAATGAACACTATTTGAAGAGGCTCAATTTACACCCAAAGGCTAGATATTTTTTGCTATCGAGCGTGAGGCTGTGAAGTGCTTGAGTCTAGAATCACAACTCCTTTTCTACCATTTTGGAGACAACACATTTCGCCATCTTCTTACCTAGAACTAACCTATGTGCTTGGATGGTGACCCTCTGGATGTTATCAAGAGCACATGCTATAGCTTAGTGTTAAGCTCTACTCAGGTCAGTTGGTTAATGCACCCACTGCAGAGGTCTTGACAGAAGGAGAACGTCACAGATTACAATCCTGACATAGCTTTTTCAACTCTTCATCTCTGCAAGGTCGATGCAAATGAATTATGGTGATTTTGTTAAGAATGGCACCTGCTTTGCAGCGGTATGAAATGGCAGAACCTCTATTACCAAGCGCTCTATAAAAAAAAAAAAAGTTATTCCCAGACTGCACCAGACAAAGAACCGTAGGGGAGAGGAAGTGGCATAAGGGTCAAAGCTGCCAACTTTGGAGCCCATGGTTCAAGTCTCCACGCCGGCTCAACATCCTGGGATTCTGGACAAATCACGCAATCTCCCCTTGCTACCAAAAATGAATGTGTTCTTTTGTAATGTAACTGGTGCTCATGTAAATCACTGTAATACATTTGTATCGAGTTTGTGTTACATAAAACTGCAAAATAAATAAAGTGCTCACATACCTGTAGCGACATGAGCGATACCATTCTCATCCTCAGAACAGTCATTTGACAGTTTTTCTTGAGGCAAGGTTTTTCACCACTCCAATGAGGTGTCAGTAAATTCACCCAGCGCAGCCCATGTAAAATGCGGCACACAGCTGCTTCCCTTTTGTAGCACAATCAACTGTGACAGATTAAGTACAAACATTCGAGTATTTGAAGCCTGCATGGTTCCCTCTCCCTTCAACTCCGAGATGGCAGAGACTGAGTAGGTAACTGACCATAATTTGCATCCTGATACACTGAGTATTGACTTGTCCTTCTGCACTGGAGAGAATCTTGATCCCCTAGTATATAGGTACGCCACCATTGAACCACTTTAACTAGCATGGCCTCTGTTTCCACCTGAGTGGGCCCATACACCTGCCCTAGTGCGCTGAGTGTTAACGTACGCCGCAATATTTGTGTTATGTGGTGTGTTCACTGGTGTGTTATCTTATGTGTGTCAATGGTTTTAATTGTTTGTCTGTCTGTACAGTGATCCTTGTACCATCAGGGCAGAGTCACTGGGGCATGTTTTTGACCTACTGAGCATGCCTGCACTTTTGCCACACAAGAGTTTCAGTGATGATCATGTTTATGTTTGATATGCTGTCTGTTTCTGTTGCAGGTCGGTCTCAATATCATTATAGGATTATCCAATACACTTCTTATTTGTTGGTAGTGGCTGGGTACTGTTCACCAATTTTTCCCATCGCTTGCCCAAACTCTGTGTAGATTAGGAAGCCTGGCCCTGATTAAATGTCTCTGATCGATAACAACTAATAGCGTCATGAAAATGTTGACCCATCTATACACAATCTTTTGTGCTAATTCAGAGCATTCTCTGTTTTGAGCCTTCACGTTGAGTTTTTAATTTAGACAAGAGGACCAACATATTAAAATGCGTCAGGTGACCCCCTTAGCCTATTTTAATCCACATTAAACTATACCAACCTACACTCAAGAACCCATGCACCAACACTCATACGGTATACCACAAAAGATCTCCAGCAAAGAGCCCCCTTGAGGTTGCTTGTCATGCATTTGAGCATCGGCCAGATGAGAAGTATACCCTGTAATGAAGCATGACATCCATCTGGTTATATGAGGGCTCTTGGTCCTGAACAATCAGGCATCTTGATTACGATTCCTCAGGTTCCATTCCGACATGCTCCCTGCCTCTCTCCCCTGTCCCTCTCTCTGTTAGGAACTGCATACCCTGCTTTCATTGCCTTAGGTCCATTCTTAGAGAGACAGCACAGAAAAGTCCCGGCAGAGTTCGCTGGCTTCTAACAGATGGGTTTACGAGTTTGGGGATAAGTCCAGTAAGCTCGTCTACTGGTTGCTGACTAGCGATGGGTCCACCAGAATTGTGCCCCAAGTTCGGGATGCCCACTGGCTCCTTCAGGTTAACTCGATCTGCTTATTGGTAACTTTTGTTGACTAATGCTGTTGGCTATACGCTCAGCGACCTAACCCCGCAGAGTGTAGTCAGCCTCTTCTGCATTCTACATGGCTCCCAAGGCTCTCGCCCAGCAAGCAGGTGGCCCTTGAAGATCCTCTTACAGAGCAGGAGATCCAGGAAGCTATATACAGTCTTCCGGGAAAACACCTAAGCCAGACAGCTATTCGTAAGAATATTACTTCAAGTTTTGTGGTGTCCTCACACCCTATCTGCTCAACCTCTACACGGAGGCAGTTCAGATGGGCAAAGTACTCCCTGAACGCGAAGCAGTGATCATTGTGTGCTCCCGAAACCCAGACAATCTTCGCTGCAATGTAGTTCCTATAGCACTATCCCCCTCATTAACAATAAGCATCTAGGATCCAGCAGGTGGTTTACAACCTGGTCCACTCAGACCAGTGCGCGTTCATGCCTAATCGGAGCACTCGTCACTGTACACGCCGCTTGCAGGTCACACGAGCATGCGAGATACCAGAATCCTGCACACTCCTACTCCTTGACTTTGAAAAGGCCTTTGATTCAGTAGATTGGGGTTTCAGTCCCCACATTTGCTACTACACTGACCTCCTGTACACCCACCCCACGGCCCAGGTGCTGGTTAATGGGGTGCTCTCAGATCCTTTCTCTATTGGAAGAGGTACCTGCCAGGGGGTGTTCCATGTCACCCCTTATGTTTACACTTGCAATTAAATCCCTTGCCCGATTAGTCTGTTGTGATGCTCAGTTGCATGGGTGGAGCTGCGGAGGCTCGGTGGAAGACAGGATTCCATAATATGCTGATGACATTCTCCTTTACCTGCCTGACCCCGCCCGTACCCGTCTGAGATGCCTTCACATCCTGGAGCGTTATGAAGAGGATTCAGGCCTGTGGGTCAACCCAAATAAATTGCTGTTGGTGCCAGTTGCTGGTGACACTGCATCGACACAGTGGCAGGCCTCTATACCTGAGAAACGCCTAACCTTGAGGTATCTTCAGATTCATATTTCCCTTGTACCTGAACTGACATGGAGCTCAGATTTGTCACCTCGTCTCACCCGTCCGAAGGCTGACTTGCAGCACTGGGCATGCCTCCCGCTTAACCTTTTAGGCCATATGGCCTATTTTAAGATAAAGGTCCTTCAACATTGCCTATACAATTTTCAATATCTTTCCCCCCTTATCCCAGACTAGTGGTTCAGACACTTCACATCGGTAGTCCGTACCCTCCTGTGGGCCAACCGGACGGCCCATATTGCTTGGTCCAAATGTCAGCTGTCAGTGTATAAAGGAGGGGTGGTGATGGCTGACCTTCAAAAGTACAATGAGGGCACACAACTCAAGGTGATTAATGACTGGTTTAACGGAGGGTAGAATGATCCTGCATATCAGGCCGAGGTAGCCTTATTGAGCCTGGACAAAGTCATGGGATTGCTCTATGGGGACCCCTTCACCCCACCGTCTCCCTGAGGTGACTTGAGTAGTCGTTCAGGCTTGGCGAGCAGCATCTTGAGCAATGGGTTGGCGTAGCAAGCTCACCTTCTGTGGCATAGCTGCCAGTTCCACCACGTGTCCAATCTCCGAGGCTTCCAGGTTTGGGACTACATAAGTATCACAACCCTAGGCAACATCTGGGAGGGAGACCACAGTAAGTCTTTCCAATGCCTTTAGGCACAATATGCTCTTTCCAAAACCCTATTTCATCAATAACTGTAAGTCAGGTATGCGCTCGTCGCCTATAAGGACTACCTTAGAAGACTCACAGAGTACAGTCCACTTGAAGCGCATTTGCTTATGGGTTCGCTGGGAAAGGGAGGGGTGTCCTGTATTTATTGATCCATGATTAACAACACCCCTGAAGCACTGGGCCCCCTAAAATGGAAATTGAAGGTCTGGCTGGGTCCTATTGTTGACGTTGACTGACGGTTTGCCCGCATGCCTTCCCCCCCACCAGCTAGCCAGGTCATCTCATCTACGTCTTACTGAGTTTAACTATCTTCACCACACGTACCTCACACTCCTGAAACTATGGCAGGCCCAGAAACTGCATTCCAATATTTGCTTTTGCTGCACTTCTCCAAATGCCAATTTTTTCTATATGACTCGGCTGCACCCAAACGGTGGCGTATTGGAAGAAAGTAGCAGAGTTCTTGTCATGGAGAACATGCGAACGCTGACAAAGAAAGAGGCACTTATGCAACACCAAGGGGGAGAGGTAGCTTATTGGGCATGCCACTGTTGCAGCAAAAAGAGACACCAGGTGGAAATTAGCCACTGCTCCATTGGTGGCAAAGTGGAAGAAGAGGATGGATTGGTATGCGGTACAAGAGGAGCACGTGTGTAGCACAGGGTTGTCTCAACAAATGTAATTGCATTTGGGAGCTGTAGTTCAATCATTATGGATGGAGGGTGACTGGATAATGGTCCTGGTTAAGAAATCGTGGTTTATTGTCATGTCAGCCATGGGGGTTTCTGTCTTCCTGTATCATATCATGTTTGAAACCAATAAAATTGGTTATGAAAAAGGGCAAGTGTTATCTTGTCACAACAAGATAAGATCCCTAATTATAACCACTGTAATTTGAAATAGAGATTGGCGGGAAACATCTCTGAAATCACAACTCCTATCTTAATTATGGCCCTAGGAGGCTATTAATGACCCTCATGAAATTGTGGGGAGCAGGTCTAGAAGTCTTATGCGAGGACGACTGGAGGGAAACTAAAATGACTATCTGAATATTACACACATAGACCCTCATTACAACCATGGCGGTAAATGCCGCCTACCGCCGTGCTGACAGCCGCCAACATACCGTGACCGCGGCGGTATACCGCTACGGGTATTATGACCCACACAGAGAAATCCGCCACTATACAGACAGCCACACAAGTCAGCCCGACCAAAGGTCAGTGATAAATTGGTGGTACCAAAACCCACACTGTTACGCCAACAGGAATACGCCCACAGTATCAGGACCCACGAATCCCTGCGGCGGTCTTTCAACCGCAGTAAACCACTGGCGGTACACACCGCCGCGCTCATAATACATACACACTAGCAAAACTCCACCACATTGGACAATTCAAACTACACACACATGACACACAAACACCCATCACACCCACAACACTATAAAACACACACCCATATTACCCACAACCCTTTCAATTAAAAAAGGTAGCAAACAGAGAGAGAAGAGCCAGGAGCACCCACTCAATCTAAGCCACAGAACACCATCACCCATACACCATCCACGCACCTCACAGCACACACCACATCACCCCACCCATCCTCACACATATCACTCACATCACATCCATGGCACCCCAAAGAAACCCCAGGTTTTCAGAGGAGGAGCTAAGGGTCATGGTGGAGGAAATCATCCGGGTAGAGCCACAGCTATTCGGATCACAGGTGCACCAGACGTCCATTGCTAGGAAGATGGAGCTATGGCAGAGAATCGTGGACAGGATCAATGCCGTGGAACAGCACCCCAGAACAAGGGATGACATCAGGAAGAGGTGGAACGACCTACGGGGGAAGGTGCGTTCCGTGGTTGCAAGACACCAGGTAGCAGTACAGAGGACTGGCGGTGAACCCCCACCTCCTCCCCCACAACTAACAACATGAGAGGAGCAAGTCTTGGCAATCATGCATCCTGAGGGTTTCGCAGGAGGACTGGACTCTGGTAATTCAAATCTTTACTACTATATCCCCCACCCTACCTGCATGCCATCACAAACTCCTACCCCTACCCTCACCCCCATCACTCCACCACCTCACATATACCCCACTATCACAATCCACCCTTCCCAATAGCAAGCCCTGCATGCCACTACAATCCATGGACCCCCATCACCACAGCATGTCCATTAGAGAGAATCACCTAGCCCACAAAGTCACCACGCACACAAGGCAAAGCTGGCAGGGCAATCACAACCATACAGGGAAACACACCCATGCACAAGATGGAACACTCAGATACAATAACACTGCATTTGCAACCCCACAGGACCCATACTCAACGTCACCGGAGAGGAGTTGCCAGCAACACCGAAGAACAGCCATCCACCTCCGCCGGCACTAATGGACAGGAGGCCCCGCCACAGGAACAACAGGCTACCAGCACCCCACCCCCTGCAGAAGGAGAACCACCTCACAAACGGTCCCTGCGATCCAGGCAGAAGCCAGAGAACATTGCCAAGACCCCAACCAGGAAATAAGACTCTCCTGATTGTCACCCTTCTGTCCCACTCTGTCACCCTGTCCACCTTGAGCTGCCATTACTCCCCTTCCTAGGCCCCATTGGACAATGCACCTGTGAAGCCAAGAGACTGCACTCTAACTGGACATTCCTCCACTATCAACCCCAGCCCATTGCACCCCCTCCTCTACTTATGAGCACTTAAATAAACACCCTTGAAACAAATACAAATCTGGAGTCTGTCAAATGATTGAAATGTGTATTAGTACAACATTATGAAAACATTGCAAGTCATATGTACAGTTATATACACATTGGTATGACCTTTAGTGGGCAGCAGTAAACATACCAGGAGCCAGAGTGGGCCATAGAGATCTGAAAATAGAGATGCCAAAAGGTACAGTAAGTGGCCATAGACTTAGGGAAATCAGACTGCCATGTACAATGTCCAACAGAAAACTGAAAAGTAAAGTGAAGTTACATTGTCTTACCTGTGTGTCACTGGAAGTACTGCTGAATTATATTACTTCTGTTGTCCACATCTTCTTCGTCTGCCTCCTCTTCCTCACAGTCCACAGGCTCCACAGCTGCCACAAGACCATCTCCAGGCTCATCCTCCTGCAGAAAAGGCACCTGGCGTCACAAGGCTAGGTTGTCCAACATGCAACGATGATCTGGCACACCTTCTTGGGTGGGTGGTACAGGGATCCACCTGTAATATGGAGGCACCGGAACCTGGCCTTCAGGAGGCCAAAGGTTCTTTCAATTATCTGCCTTGTTTGCCCATGTGCCTCATTGTAACGTTCCTCTGCCCTTGTCCTGGCATTCCTCACTGGGGTCAGTAGCTATGAGAGGTTGGGGTAACCTGAAAACATCAAGGGACAACTATTAGACACACACTAACCCTTAGGGACAACCCCATACCCAGACACCAACATATACTGAGTGGGGACTTTAGGCTCACCTATTAGCCACACCCGGTGCCTTTGGAGTTGGCCCATCACATATGGGATGCTGCTATTCCTCAAGATAAAGGCATCATGCACAGAGCCAGGATACTTGGCATTCACTTGAGAGATGTACTGGTCCACCCAACACATCATCTGTACATTCATAGAGTGATAGCATTTTCTATTCCTGAACACTTGTTCATTTCTCCGGGGGGGGGGGGGGGGGGGGGGGGGACAAATGCTACATGTGTACCATCAATGGCACCAATGATGTTGGGGATATGTCCCAGGGCATAAAAGTCAGCTTTCACTGTGGCCAAATCCTCCACCTGTGGGAATACAATGTAGCTGCGCATGTGTTGAAGCAGGGCTGTCAACACTCTGGTCAACAAGTTGGAGAACATTGGCTGAGACATCCCTGATGCCATGGCCACTGTTGTTTGGAAAGAACCACTTGCCAGGAAATGGAGAACTGACCGGACCTGTTGGCTGGCGGATAGCTGACATCAGGTCTAGCTCCCACTTGGCACACAGTTCTTGGATTGTGGCCCGATCAAGTCTGTATGTTAGTATAATGTGTCTGTCCTCCATTGTCGCAAGGTCCACCAGTGGTCTGTACACTGAAGGATGTCTCCATCTCATATTCATCCTCAGCGGTTGAAGCCTAGGGAGGAAAACGGTGAGCAGAGGGTCATAATCACACATCTATTGCAATAATGATGCATTTCTACATTTACAGAATCAGTATGTGAATCCAAGAGTCAGTTGCTGTGCCGATGTCTGCTGGGACGCAGTTAGGTGCCACGGCCTGTGACCTCCTGAAATGGCAGCTGCCTGACCTGTGAGGTGGGACAAGTGGAAATGAGGTAATCCCGCCTGCATTGTGCACCACTGTGATAGGTGGTCAAAGACCGCCGCGCAACTTCGCACTGGTTATCATTGGGCCATATGGGTTCCAGGAGCCAATGGCGATGTACGCCGGCGGTGACTGTACGCACCGCCACAGATGTGATTGCCATTTTCTATCTATTCACTCACTTGCTACCTGACCTTCAACAGGAGAGGACCTACACTGCAAGTGCTGCTGTGACCTGTGCCCGGAAGGCTCATGTGTCTGGGGAAAGGGACCCTGCCTTCACTGCGGAGGAGTTGGAGAGACTGGTGGATGGGGTCCTACCCCAGTACACGTTACTCTGCGGTCCTCCAGACAAACAGGTGAGTACACTGTGGGGATGATGCATGGGCCATGAACTTATGGAGTGATGTGTGTAAGAGACATGTAGGGGGGGGGGGGGGCTGAGGCATCCTGGCCAGAGTGCTGCATGTATGGTGGTCAATGTATGTGCATCAGGGGATGGGAGGGATATGGTGGGCCATGAGTCTGATGGCCCCGACGGTTAACTAATTCCCTTTTCTGCTGTCTTTTTCCTGCAGATCAGAGCCCATCAGAAAAAAAAAGTATTTGCCATGCCATCGCCAAGGAGGTGTGGACCCTGGGAGTCTTTGACAGGCGGAGCACCCACTGCCGCAAACGGTGAGAGGACCTGCGCTGCTGGGCAAGGAAGACGGCGGAGGCCCAGCTGGGGTTGGCCTCCCAACGAGGAAGGGGTGCCCGTCGTACCCTGACCCCCCTGATGTTCTGCATCCTGGCGGTGGTCTAGCTGGAGTTGGATGGGCACTGAGGGCATCACAGCAGCCACAAGGGGGTGAGTACAAATTCAGATTCATTACTTTGCACGCGTTAAGGTTTTACCTGAGTGGGGATTTTGGACTGTGGATGCCCCTAGGCCACGGTGAACATGGCAGGGTAGGTCCCTTGTTGGGCAGGCTCTGAAGCACTCCAACCCCAATAGTGTTAGCGGGCATCTACTACTGGTCAGGGCCCTGTTTGTTTCAGGTGTGCAACTGATGGCGTTAGGCATTGTACCCCATGGGCTGGTGACTTGCATTGTAACTGGTAGTGCATAGCCTAGTGAAAAGGGCTGTTCTCTGTGAGTTGTGTATGCCAACAGTAGTGTTGTTGCTGGCATTGACTAAGTGAATCCTCTGTCCCTCCCTTTTTGTTTTGTCACCCTGTCCTTGTGTGCATTAGCATCATCTGGCAGAGGAGCAGAGGTGCCGGTGACGGATGGAGCTGCATCCCACATGGGCCCGGAGGCCGAATCCACCAACGGTGAGGGCACCAGTGGGACGGAGGGCGAGGGGAGCACCACGACGGGGACAGGAGGGGACACCACAGGCAGCTACTCCTCCTCAGATGGAAGCTCCCTGGCGATGGCGGACACCTCTCTGCCCACTCCAACAACAGGTACAGCCGCCACCCCCCCTACGAGCACTGCCCTCCTAGTAGCCCCTAAGCGTGTTTCCTGTGTCCGCTCACCCAGGAGGGTGGGCATCTCCATTGCCCCAGGCACCTCAGGCCCTGCCCCAGTCAGCCCTGCTGCCCTCAGTGAGGACTTCCTGAGATCCCTCACTGTTGGGCAGTCAACCATTCTGAATGTCATCCAGAGTGTCGAGAGGCATTTGCAACAAACAAATGCATACCTGGAGGGCATTCAGTCTGGCATGGGGGTCCAACAGAGAGCATTTCAGGCTCTGGCCTCTGCACTGATGGCAGCCATTGTCCCTGTCTCCAGCCTCCCCCCTCCAACTTCCTCTACCCAGTCCCAATCCCCTCAACCCCAGCCTATCCCAACCACACCTTCAGACCAGCACTCACCCAAATCAACACACAGGAGTGGCTCAGGCAAACACAAGCACCACACTTCATCTCACAGGCACTCACACAAGCACCAACCCCATGCAGACACACCATCCACTGCCTCCACTGTGTCCCCCTCCTCCTCTTCGTCCACCTCCCTCCCAGTAGCGTCTCCACTCACACCTGCATGCACTACATCCTCATCCACTACCTCCATCACCAGCACGCCCATCACTACACACCCCTCACTGGCAGTCACCACCCCCACATCCATGCACACGTCCCCTGTGTCCTCTCCCACTGTGTCTGTGACCCCCTCCTCTCAAAGTACACAAACGCAAGCACCCACCCACCCAACAGCCATCCTGCTCACAACAGCATCCAGCCCATGCACCTGCAACCAAACTCAGCAGACAGACACCTCCTACAACCACTCCCTCTTCCTCCACTCCCAGACCTTCTCCCTCTTCCCGCCCCAGTGTCCCTAAGAAGCTTTTCCTGGCAAACATTGACCTCTTCCCTACCCCCCCGCCCCACCCCATCCTTCCCCTCGGGCCAGGGTGGCCAAAACCCAGCCCAGCACCTCAGCCACCATGTCCAAGTCCGCTGTGATTCCTGCAGGTGTCAGAGGCTCAAAGGGGGCACCCGTCTGCCCAGCCAGTATGCCACCAACTCCTACCAAGGCAAAAACCTTTCTGCCACCTGGCAAGGTGAATAAGGGGACAGCATACAGCAAGGGGAAGGAGCCACAACCACCCAGCAAGGCCACCTAAAAGACTCCAGCTGCCAGACCCAAGGTGACACCACCATCTGCTAAGGTGAGGAAGGGGCATAAAACACCAGGTAAGGCACTTCAGCCATTTGAGGCTGCAGGTGAAGGTCTGGTGGCTACAAGCAAAACCGCCTGCACCGTGGCCAGCACTGCCAGCAGCCACGCAGCTAGCACTGCCACCTGCACCGCTGCAAGCACCACTGTCAGCAGCCCCAGTGGGCAGCCGTCCAATGCTGCAGGAGAAGGGCTGCAGCCTCCCCCCACCACTGGCAGCACCGGCACCTGCACCACCGCAAGCACTGCAGCAAGCCCCGCCATCTGCACCGCTGACAGTAGCACCACTGCCAGCAGCAGCAGCCCCAGTGGGCAGCCGTCCGAGGCTGCAGTAGAGGGGCAGGAGCCTCCCTCCACTACTGGCAGCACCCCCACTAGCACCAGGACTACCACCATTGTGCAGCCGTAGACACCGCCGGATGGACTCTAGCCCTGCCTCCATGGACTATCATGCATACTGCTCACTGCAAATCTCGTGGCTCAGACACCCAGGTGCGGGACTGTGAACTGCCACACCCCAAGTGTGTGCATCACTGGGCACAGAACCCCCTTCAGAACCAGTGGAAGAAGGCATCCACTCACCCTATCCTTGGCAGGATGAAGCACACTGGGCACAAGGCCCACTCCAGAACCAGTGGAGAAATGCATCCACTCACCCTATCCTTGGCAGGATGAAGCACACTGGGCACAAAGCCCCCTCCAGAACCAGTGGAGAAATGCATCCACTCACCCTATCCTTGGCAGGATGAAGCACACTGGGCACAAAGCACCCTCCACAACCAGTGGAAGAAGGCATCCACTCACCCTATCCTTGGCAGGATGAAGCACACTGGGCACAAAGCCCCCTCCAGAACCAGTGGAGAAATGCATCCATTCACCCTATCCTTGGCAGGATGAAGCACACTGGGCACAAAGCCCCCTCCAGAACCAGTGGAAGAAGGCATCCACTCACCCTATCCTTGGCAGAATGAAGCACACTGGGCACAAAGCCCCCTCCAGAACCAGTGGAGAAATGCATCCACTCACCCTATCCTTGGCAGGATGAAGCACACTGGGCACAAAGCCCCCTACAGAACCAGTGGAGAAATGCATCCACTTGAGAGACTGTGGCTTTGCACTCCCCAGGCAGTGGGCAAACCACCCACTTGAGAGACTTGAGAGACTGTGGCCTTGCACTCCCCAGGACCAGGCAGTGGGCAAACCACCCACTTGAGAGACTGTGGCCTTGCACTCCCAGGAGATCACTGTGGGCATGGAGCCCCCTCCAGGAGCAGTGGCGTTGTCCTATCTTCCGGCTGAGGTGCCCCCCCTTCCCGTTCCCCTGAGGTGCCTGTGTGTTTTTGACTTGATACCCTGCAGTGTTCTCTCCGTATTGAGGCAGGAGTCAAGATGGGCTTGGCCTATGAGTTTTGGCCCAGTGGGCCACGGACATTTTGAATGGACAATGTACCACCTTATGTACTTATTGTATATTTTGTACATACAGTTTTTGAATTTATAATGTATATCGGACTATTTCTAATATGACACTCATTTGACTCAATTCCCTTTGTCCTTCCGTTTTTCCAGAGGGTTACGGTGTGTATATGTAATGTTGATGCATGTATTTGTGTGTATGGTGTTGGGGGTGGGGGTGTTGCGTGTGTGTGTCACTCTCTTCCCCCCTCCCCTGTGTGCTAGGTGCAGTACTCTCCGTGGTCGCCGCTGGTACTCCTGGTAGATGAGAAAATACACCAACATAGGTAACACCTGTAGCTTGGGCTCCAGGGTGTCCTGGTTCTTCGTTGAATGTCAGAAGATGAGTGGTTTCCCCTCTGTGTACTGTTTCCGCCGTGCTTTTGATGGCGTTGGTACCGCCCCGGAAAAGCTGGCGGATTGTAATGTGGTGGCCGGTACATTGTCTTCCGCCTGTCTGTTGGCGGTTACCGCCGCAGTGTTTGTTGCTACCTCCATGGCGGTCGGAGTGTTAAAGTGGCTGTCTGTGTTGGCGGTTTCCGCCGTGGTCGTGATTCCATTTTTTTTTTTACTGCCGGCCTGTTGGCGGTATTACCGCCGCTTTAACACTGACCGCCAGGGTTGGAATGAGGGCCATAATCTGGTAACAGGTTGTGTGCAAAAACAATAGAGAATGTATGTGGTACAAGACCAACACAACAGTCAAGGGGTTAGTGTAAGAGGTTTTCTGGCAACTAATTTGGCTCTCATGCATTTCGAAAAAGTAAAGAACAGCACAATGTGTTTTAATTAATGACATATTTAAAGCACTTTCAAAGACACTAATAAGAGTATAAATAGACAGTAGTTTAAAAATGTAAAAGCAAGCACTACATGTTAACTAAGTGCTGCTTTGATGAAAGGCATTTCTAAAATGAATAAGTCGTTTCTACTTACACTCTGGATGCATCTTTAAAAGACTGGCCATTTCTAAAGGTAGAAATACATGGTGGCTTTTTTAAGGTGAGGTGCATCCATTGTAAAATGAACAGTAGAGGACACAATATAGAATTTTAAAGGGCAAAAAGAGTGAACTAAGTCAATCGACATAAAGAAGCAACTGGGATAAATACACCTGAAAAAGTAGCTTAACACCCTGATCTTCAACCCCTCTCTCCTAACTCATGCCACAGTACAACTGTTTGCATCTCGCTTCAAATTTATGAGAGCGGAGAAGATGAAGCGAGTGAGTGCTAAGGATAAAGCTTGCATGAAGTTACATGCCGAGCAACGTGCTTCATGGACTTTCCCCACACACTTGTCCCGAACACATCCGACCTCAATGGATAAGTTTTTAAGCGGTAGAGACAAGCAATTATAATGACAGTCCTTACAAAAAACGGCAGACCATAAGCTTCAACATAAGGCTATCCCAAAAGAAGCAAACCCCAATGTAGGATGACACAAGACAAAATTCACAAGTGATAGAACAAAACAACTATCTCCATGACCATCATTCAGGCTTTAGGTTAATGAGACCACCTAATACTGCAACAGTGAACAAGAGAACCTCCCCATCATCCTGGCTCAAGACTAGCAGGCAAGAGTGATGTTGCTCAGCTGCTCTACAAAATACAAAACAGACGATCACGTAATTATAGTGAAAAAAGTACGAGTTACTGCTTCGAAACTAATTCAATCATTCCTAATGAACCACAGCCAAAAGATCAAAATGGGATCTGTCACTCATTCAAGCCAAACGTTCTCATGCAGAGCACCATACGGGACTTCCATTATACCCACTATTCATTAAAAACATGCTAACACAGATTGAACTAATCGAACAACACAGGTTGGCATTTCAGATTTATCATGATAATACCCACATCCATTCTCAGTTGGAAAATGAAACTAAGCCAACATCCTGATCTACCAATAACACATTCATTGCAGGAAGCAAGACAGTTTCAACTTCCCTTAATGGACCATAGCAAGAATTACACTATGAGGGAACACAGACGAAATATCAATCCTTCAGAATGCAGCCAAGTCCAACACAAAAAGTATGCAACTTAGATGCTACCTTTCACTCGGACCTTTGTTTCTCTACCCAGGTTATCACAATGCGGAAGATACCATAAACATTCAGAAGCCCATGCTGTGTAACCAGTTTGGTAGCTACGTAAAAATCAAAATACAACTAAGTTACTTTAGGGCTTTACCATCACCTGGGAAATGACGCAATTTTGATAATTTTGCAAATCTTTACAGTAAGCATAATTGAATGGCAAGCACGGCACTTAAGCCTACATACTGTTTCATGGTGTTTTATTAATTAGGGAAGTGGGCGCATGTTTTCAGTATCTGTCAACTCTAGCCAAGAAGATGTGATCAATTAATTACTATATTAGATGAAAATAGTGCATGTGCCCTGGGAAAATATCAGGGCCGGCCAGAGCTACATCTTTTACAGTGACAGGGATCTTATTTAGTAGAAGGCATGGGCTCAGAAACTCAGACTACCTTCCCAAAAATAACAGCTTTCTAAAGTGAGAGCAGGTGCAAACAATCTCCGAGTGTGAAAAGTGTCCTGCAGCGTGAAAATGGAAAGCTGTTCCTACTTCAGAAAGCTGTAAATCTCGTACTAGGGAAAGCCAAAACACAAAGAGCCAAAAGGTCAATTAGGGTGGGAAAGGTGGGGTATACAAATAGTAACCTATCATAAATGTATTTATGTTGGATTAGTTTTATAAGCGAATTAAGTTGGAGGAAGGCGTGTTGTGAACAGTTTCGATACCTTCTTTCTATCAGAAGCTGTAAGTGAGGTTTAAGTTGGATACGCACGGTGTGTCTTGATGGAAACCCTACTGGGAGTTTGCTTTTAACTTGGACGTATGTGGGGAACCCTTCATGATGGATACCAACGGAGGAGTATTTAGTAAGGTTGGCTGGTCACTGAATTCACGCTAGGGTGCGTATGTTGGAGAATTCTCTTGAACAATCTTCAAATCTGAAATGAAAGTCCTCTTGTTTGAAAGACATTCAGTTAGTTTCTCGTCAACCTGCTACCCTCTTGAACTTGACTTTCCACTAAGCCCTACCTTGGGTTATCACCCTTCCACCTAAGTGTTGGACAATCATCTGTATTGTCTCGTACCTATTCGCATTTTGTACTCAATATTTATGACTGGGTACCTTTTGATTCTTGAGTAATGCCCAACAGCTCTTCTGCAAAGCAGTTTAAGACCTCTGGGTAACATATAAAATGACATATTAAATAAGTCTTCAAGGCAGAATGGTAGTTCTTGTAAGGTGGACATAACATAATAATACAATTAAGGTGTTCGTGAAAGACAAAGGATTCTGTTCCCTGAGCTGTTGCGTATCCCCTTATCTGTCCACCCCAACCCAATTTTCCTCTCAACTTTATTACTCAGCGACCCCACCACTGCCCCTCCTCTCTACTTAGTGATGTTTACTGTCCTTCCCTGCAGAGGTGTTTTGCCCCTCAGCTGCCCATTTCCCCAGCCTTCTCACCTGTCCTCTTCCTCTCCCGGAGGCCGCGCCTCCTGCCACTTCCGGGAGAGGGCGCTCCGGGGCCCGCCACCTCTTCTTTACCGAATCCCGCTGCGGCCCGAGACGGGAACCCCCGGCGGCGCCTCCTCCATCCGGGAACCGGCAACAACTTCCGGTCCCACTGCCGGGAGACAGACGAGAAGAGCCGAGTGCCGAAAACACCGAGCGCCAGACACCAGAGAGAGGGGGTTGTCGGGCCAGAGTGGCGGCAGCCTGAGAGCCAGACACCACCGAGAGCAGACTGTACGCTAGAGCGTCAAGTTCCAGACAACCAACGACACTAAAATGCAGGGCTAGAACTGACCCAGCGACAGTGTAATGAGAAAATGCGTTGAGTGCTCGGCATAGACTGGGGTTTAGACCTGGCAAATTGTTGCACCTGGCCCTTTTTGCAGGGTCATCCACGGTCTTTTTACCTCCTTCCTCCTAATTTTTCTGACTAGTTTTTGTTGGCTTTAGGACTCTGGGCACTTTACCACTGCTAAAACAGTGGTAAAGTGCATATGCTCTCTTTGTAAATTGTACTATTGCTTGGTTTACCAATCATTGGCATATTTGATTTACTGGTAATTCCCTAGTAAAGTGCACTAGAGGTGCCCAGGGTCTGTAAATCAAATGCTACGAGTATGCCTGCATCACTGGTTGTGCCACCCACATTAGTAGCCCTGTAAACATGGCTCAGACCTACCACTGCAGTGTCTGTGTATGCAGTTTTTAAACTGCCAATTGGACTTGGCAAGTGTACCCACTTGCCACTTTCTAAGCCTAAACCTTCCCTTTTACTACATGTCAGGCACCCCTATGGTAGGCCCTAAGTAGCCCCAGGGTGCAGTGTATGTTTAAGGTATGACATATACTAGTGTATTTTATATGCCCTAACAGTGAAATACTGCCAAATTCAGTTTTAACTGTGCAAGGCCTATCTCTCTCATAGGTTAACATGGGGGCTGCCTTTAAATATCCTTAAAGTGTAGATTTCCTTTGAGAGGAGATAACAAATGTGGAGTTTAGGGTCTCTGAACTCACAATTTATAAATACATCCTTTAGTGAAGTTGGTTTTTAAATTGTCTGTTTGAAAATGGCACTTGTCGAAAGTAGTCATTTTCTTTGTTAAACCATTTTGTGATTCTGCCTGTTTGTAGATTGTCTGTCTCTGTCAGTTTGGCAGTTTGGCTGTTTTGCACCTCTCTAGACAGTGACACAAAGGGTGCAGGGTGTAGCCTGCATATCCTGATGAGCCATCTGAGCTAGAGGGGAGGGAGGAGTGGTCGGTCACACCTAAAAGGATTGTGCCTGCCCTCACACAATGCAGTCTCCAATCCCCTGGGGCCTGGCCTGGACAAGGAAGGATCTCACAAACACTTAAGTCTTTGCTTTGAAGTTTGCCAACTTGAAAGGCAGAAAGGGGTATAAGAAGAAGACCCAAAACCCCAGACTTTTAGAATCTTTCAGGAATTAAGAGGAACCTCTGCCCAGGAGAGGAGCTGAAGAGTTAGAGGAGGAGTACTGTCCCTTTGGTGTGTTGCTTTGCTGGACTGTCCTGCAGTTGCTGCTTCTGCCTGAAAAGAGTGCAAAGAGTGAACTTTACTGTGTGTCCTGCTTGAGAAAGTTCTCCAAGGGCTTGGAGTAGAGCCTGCCTCCTGTTGGAAGTCTCAGGGATATCAAAGTCTTCAGTTTCCTCTTCCTACAGCACTGGGAACTGTGTGTTTTGTGCTGTTCAAGGAGAAAAAAACACTGTAATGGCGTCAACGACGCCGCTGGCCTGCACCGTGACCTGCTGACACTGCACGTAGCCGCACTGCCCCGCTTCGCACCGTGACCCTGGTCTCACCGACATCGTCATTGACGACTTCACAAGCCGCTGCTCGCACCGCAATCTGTGGGCCCCGCACTCCGGCATCGCCTAATCACACCGCTGCCTGGGCATCCCTGACGACAATGCTTCTGCTGAAACTGGTGCTGCTGCCTGCACCGTGGCCTGTGGACACCACTCATGAGGTACACGAAGCACCATCCCGTCCCGCAGCCCCAGTCCACCGACACCAGCACCATCGACTCCAGTGTCGTCACCAGGCATCCCTGCCTGCACCATGAACTGTCAACACCGCTCGTGAGGGTAACGAAGCAAGCACCGCCCTGCACCGCCGTCTTAGGCCTACCGACGACAGCGCTTCAGCAACGATGACGGCGCTGCCTGCACAGTGACCTGGGAACATTGCACATAACACTGCCCCGCTTCACACCGAAGCCCTGGTGTCACCGATGCCGCTGGACAGCGTCACCGAGCCGCTGCCTGCACAGTGACCTGTGAGCAACGCACATCACATTGTCCCACTTCTTACCGCAGCCCGACGCCATCCATGCCAGCGCTCCTGACGATGTCAGCCTAGAGTTCAATCTGCAACGCCTGTGACTTGAAGGCCCCGATGACCCCCGCACCGACTCCGGAACCGACACTGTGGCACCGCTCTCCGGAGCTCACCGCAAGGGTCAAGATGCCCTGCAATTCCAAAGGTAGTGTTTGCGGGTCTCCCCGACACCGTAGCTGGCCCGCAACACTTCAGCCGGCCTGAACTGTTGGTTTTGTTGATCATGACGCTGTGATGGCCCCAGCTGGAGCTATTGACTTCAAGGAACTGTATTTTTTAATAAATCTTTCAAAAATTCATATCTTTAACAATGTATGTGGGATTTTTATCATTTTTGGTCTTGTTTTACGCAGACAAATATTAGCTGTTTTTCTAAAACTGGTGTGGTGTCCTTTTGTAGTGTTTTCACTTATTACTGTGTGTTATGTGCAAATGCTTTACACATTGCTTCCGAGATCAGCCTGACTGCGTGTGCCAAGCTACTAAGGTGGTGAGCAGGGGTTATCTGAGCGGGTATCTCCCTTATCCTTACTAGAGTGAGGGTCCCTACTTGCACAGGGTGCAAGCCGACTGCCAACTAGAGACCCTATTTCTAACATTGGTTGTCAGTGGTGAGGATAGGACTTGCATTTGCACTTGACCCACAGTGATTGGTGTGCACTACTACCGTATCGTAGACCACTACATACCACATAGTGTGTTTTCCTTTTTGTTCTCTGCTGTCCTTCTAGAGATATTGTGATATTTTGAACTCTGGGGTTTGGTTGTGAGGCCTTTGCAGAATGGAAGTCAACTTCTGGCACCTGGAGTACCACACATTGAGGATGCTATAGGTTTTCTGCAAGGAAAGGGGGCTGGCTGTGAAGAGAAGGTCCCCGAGGTGGGTCTTTGAGACAGCCCTTTTCAGTATTTGATGAAATGCTGGGATCAGCCATACCAGATCGTTCTGAGGAGGAGGACTACTCTGATGAGGAGGGCAGTGGCCCCCGAAAGGGAACCAGAGGGAGAGGAATGGCTCCTAGCTCAGGAGCAGTGGATGAGAGAGCTGGACGAACAGCTCGAGAGAGCTGAGGCTAAGAGAGCCTTAGCCAAGGAAAAATAATTGTGTGCATCTCAGGAACTGAGATGTGAAGAGCTGAAGCTGGAAGCCATGAGGACTGAGTCCAGTTCAGATGGTGGCAGCAAAAGTGTTATATCCAGTGCTGATGAAGAAGTTCACATGCACAGAGACTTGGTGCCCAACTTGAATGAGGGGGTTAACACACACCAGGAGTTTCAGGAGTATGAGGTAGCTCCAGTGATGCGTAGGGTCCCTTAGGTGGATTGGGGAACTGGCATAGGGAGTCATACTCCTAGTGGTGGGAGGGACACTCTACTGGCTGTAGGTGTGAGTGACAGGGAGAGGGGTTCCCCCCAGGTAGAGGTCCTGGTTGTGGAGTGTGGAGACATCCCAGAAGAATGTGGGTTGAGTGTCAGGGACAATAAAGTACTGTCTCACCAGTCTCAGGAGGGTGATGTGGGGTACTTTTTCAAGGCAGAGTCACTGGATGTTTGGGTGAAGGGTAGTTTGGTTAATTCATGTGATGGGTGGTGTGATGTAATTGCTGGAGAGCATATGTCCGGTCCTTGTTTTCCAGAGCTACGCCAACACCCGGTGGAGTGTGAGTTCTGTGACCCCAGGTAGCTTACACTGGAGGCAGACCTCTGGGTAAGTACCAGAGAGTCTGAAGAGGCACTTGGGGTTGCTCCTGAAGGGAGTGTCTAGGTGGTTCCCAACAAGGTGAGGTGGGAAAGGATTGCAGTGTCCCAGGTAGGTCCCAGTGTAATGGGATGGGTGAGGGATCCCATGTCCAGTCTCAGAGGAGAGGGAATGGGGGTGGGCAGAGGCCCAGGGTGCCCTAGATCCAGTCCCAGGTTCTGAAGGGAATGCCAGGAGGGAAGCCTAGCCTGCCCTGTCGGGCCATCTGCTGAGGGAGACCCCATAGTATCAGGAGAACCTGGGGGGCGGCTGTAACCAATGTCCCACCAGTTCTGGTGTCTGGCCGTAACACTCTTAGTGAGGTGGTGCAGAAGTCCAGACAGAGGGTTGAGAGGGGGTTGTGGGCCCCAGTGGAGAACCTGGAGGGCCAAGGGTTAGCTCTGAGGTCAAAGCCCCCCAGGAATGACCTTGGTGATACCATTTCTGGGCTGGAGGTGAAACAGGCTCTGCCAGATGGGCAGAGGCTAGGGGACCAGCGCCAGCCAGACTCTCATGTGGCCGTTAGAGAACGTGGTTCTCTTGTGGGGGGTAGGTGTGCTCCCCAGGAAGTCCTAGCTTGTCAGGCAGTGGTCCAGCCTGAGGGTGGTGACTCTGGGTTGGATGATCAGGTTCAGGGGGTACGTTCTGACCTGATGGGGGTAGGTGTGCTCCGCAGGAAGTCCTGGATCACCAGGCAACAGTCCAGTCTGAGGGTACAGACCCTAGAGTGGAGGATCAGGTGCAGAGGGTAAACGCTGACCTGATGGGGGGAGCGGTTGGCCAAGTCACCACCCCCCCCACTGGGTGTGACTTCTAGGGGTATCCTCCTGGATGGAGGAGTGCAGGACCCTGGAAGTGGGGGCAGAGGAGGGAGAGACGAAGCCCTGACCCCAGTTCAATCTAAGGGCACAGGCCCTGTGTAGGAAGTTGGCTCTGTATGTACTATTTCAAAGTAAGAAATAGCATGCACAGAGTCCAAGGGTTCCCCTTAGAGGTAAGATAGTGGCAAAAAGAGATAATTCTAATGCTCTATTTTGTGGTAGTGTGGTCGAGCAGTAGGCTTATCAGAGGGTTAGTGTTAAGCATTTGTTGTACATACACAGGCAATAAATGAGGAACACACACTCAGAGACAATTCCAGGCCAATAGGTTTTTGTATAGAAAAATATCTTTTCTTAGTTTATTTTAAGAACCACAGGTTCAAGATTTATAAGTAATACTTCAAATGAAAGGTATTTCATGTAGGAACTTTAGGAACTTTGAATTAGCAAAATATCTTATACAGTTTTCACACAAATGGCAAATAGCTATTTTAATACTGGACACAGTGCAATTTTCAACAGTTCCTGGGGGAGGTAAGTGTTTGTTAGTCTTTGCAGGTAAGTAAACCACCTACAAGGTTCAAGTTTGGGTCCAAGGTAGCCCACCGTTGGGGGTTCAGAGCAACCCCAAAGTTACCACACCAGCAGTTCACGGCCGGTCAGGTGCAGAGGTCAAAGTGGTGCCCAAAACGCATAGGCTTCAATGGAGAAGGGGTGCCCTGGTTCCAGTCTGCCAGCAGATAAGTACCTGCGTCTTCGGAGGGCAGACCAGGGGGGTTTTGTAGGGCACCGGGGGGACACAAGTCAGCACAGAAAGTACACCCTCAGCGGCACGGGGGCGGCCGGGTGCAGTGTGCAAACAAGCCTCGGGTTCGCAATAGAAATCAATGGGAGACCAAGGGGTCTCTTCAGCGATGCAGGCAGGCAAGGGGGGGGGGGCTCCTCGGGGTAGCCACCACTTGGGCAAGGGAGAGGGCCACCTGGGGGTCGCTCCTGCACTGGAGGTCAGATCCTTCAGGTCCTGGGGGCTGCAGATGCAGAGTCTTTACCAGGCGTCGGGTCTTTGAAGCAGGCAGTCGCGGTCAGGGGGAGCCTCGGGATTCCCTCTGCAGGCGTCGCTGTGGGGGCTCAGGGGGGTCAACTCTGGCTACTCACGGTCTCGTACTCGCTGGGGAGTCCTCCCTGTGGTGTTTGTTCTCCACAAGTCGAGCCGGGGGCGTCGGGTGCAGAGTGCAAAGTCTCACGCTTCCGGCGGGAAACGTGTGTTGTTTCAAAGTTGCTTCTTTGTTGCAAAGTTGCAGTCTTTGTGGAACAGAGCCGCTGTCCTCGGGAGTTCTTGGTCCTTCTAGATGCAGGGTAGTCCCCTGAGGCTTCAGAGGTCGCTGGACCATGGGAACGCTTCACTGGAGCAGTGTCTTTAGAAGTGGGGAGACAGGCCAGTAGAGCTGGGGCCAAAGCAGTTGGTGTCTCCGTCTTCTCTGCAGGTTTTTCAGTTAAGCAGTCCTCTTCTTCTTAGGTTGCAGGAATCTGAGTTCCTAGGTTCTGGGGAGCCCCTAAATACTGAATTTAGGGGTGTGTTTAGGTCTGGGGGGTTAGTAGCCAATGGCTACTAGCCCTGAGGGTGGCTACACCCTCTTTGTGCCTCCTCCCTGAGGGGAGGGGGGCACATCCCTAATCCTATTGGGGGAATCCTCCATCTGCAAGATGGAGGATTTCTAAAAGTCAGAGTCACCTCAGCTCAGGACACCTTAGGGGCTGTCCTGACTGGTCAGTGACTCCTCCTTGTTTTTCTCATTATCTCCTCCGGCCTTGCCGCCAAAAGTGGGGCCGTGGCCGGAGGGGGCGGGCAACTCCACTAGCTGGAGTGCCCTGGGGTGCTGTAACAAAGGGGGTGAGCCTTTGAGGCACACCGCCAGGTGTTACAGTTCCTGCAGGGGGAGGTGTGAAGCACCTCCACCCAGTAAAGGCTTTGTTACTAGCCACAGAGTGACAAAGGCACTCTCCCCATGTGGCCAGCAACATGTCTGGTGTGTGGCAGGCTGCTAAAACCAGTCAGCCTACACGGGTAGTCGGTTAAGATTTCAGGGGGCACCTCTAAGGTGCCCTCTGGGGTGTATGTTACAATAAAATGTACACTGGCATCAGTGTGCATTTATTGTGCTGAGAAGTTTGATACCAAACTTCACAGTTTTCAGTGTAGCCATTATGGTGCTGTGGAGTTCGTGCATGACAGACTCCCAGACCATATACTCTTATGGCTACCCTGCACTTACAATGTCTAAGGTTTTGCTTAGACACTGTAGGGGTATAGTGCTCATGCACCTATGCCCTCACCTATGGGATAGTGCACCCTGCCTTAGGACTGTAAGGCCTGCTAGAGGGGTGACTTATCTATACCTGTAGGCAGTGTGAGGTTGGCATGGCACCCTGAGGGGAGTGCCATGTCGACTTAGTCTTTTTATCCCCACTAGCACACACAAGCTGGAAAAGCAGTGTGTCTGTGCTGAGTGAGGGGTCCCCAGGGTGGCATAAGATATGCTGCAGCCCTTAGAGACCTTTCCTGGCACCAGTTACAAGGGACTTACCTGGATGCCAGGGTGTGCCAATTGTGGAAACAAAGGTACAGGTTAGGGAAAGAACACTGGTGCTGGGGCCTGGTTAGCAGGCCTCAGCACACGTTCAAATCATAACTTAGCATCAGTAAAGGCAAAAATTCAGGGGGTAACCATGCCAAGGAGGCATTTCCTTACTCACACCACCCCCCAAACGAAAGAGGAGGAGACTAACTTTTCCCAAGAGAGTCTTCATTTTCTAAGTGGAAGAACCTGGAAAGGCCATCTGCATTGGCATGGGCAGTCCCAGGTCTGTGTTCCACTATAAAGTCCATTCCCTGTAGGGAGATGGACCACCTCAACAGTTTTGGATTTTCACCTTTCATTTGCATCAGCCATCCGAGAGGTCTGTGGTCAGTCTGAACTACAAAGTGAGTACCAAAGAGGTATGGTCTCAGCTTCTTCAGGGACCAAACCACAGCAAAGGCCTCCCTCTCAATGGCACTCCAACGCTGCTCCCTGGGGAGTAACCTCCTGCTAACGAAAGCAACAGGCTGGTCAAGGCCATCATCATTTGTTTGGGACAACACTGCCCCTATCCCATGTTCAGAGGCATCAGTCTGCACAATGAACTGCTTGGAGTAATCTGGAGCTTTGAGAACTGGTGCTGTGCACATTGCTTGTTTCAGGGTGTCAAAGGCCTGTTGGCATTCTACAGTCCAGTTTACCTTCTTGGGCATTTTCTTGGAGGTAAGTTCTGTGAGGGCTGTCACTATGGATCCATATCCCTTCACAAACCTCCTGTAATACCCAGTCAAGCCAAGGAATGCCCTGACTTGAGTCTGGATTTTTGGAGCTGCCCAGTCCAGAATAGTCTGGATCTTAGGCTGGAGTGGCTGAACTTGGCCTCCACCTACCAGGTGTCCCAAGTAAACCACAGTTCCCTGCCCTATCTGGCATTTGGATGCCTTGATAGAGAGACCTGCTGCTTGCAGAGCCTTCAAAACCTTCTTCAGGTGGACCAGGTGATCCTGCCAGCTGGAGCTAAAGACAGCAATATCGTCAAGATAAGCTGCACTAAAGGACTCCAAGCCAGCAAGGACTTGATTCACCAACCTTTGGAAGGTGGCAGGGGCATTCTTTAAACCAAAGGGCATAACAGTAAACTGATAATGCCCATCAGGTGTGGAGAATGCTGTCTTTTCTTTTGCTCCTGGTGCCATTTTGATTTGCCAGTACCCCGCTGTCAAGTCAAAGGTACTTAAGTATTTGGCAGCACCTAGTTTGTCAATCAATTCATCTGCCCTTGGAATGGGATGGGCATCTTTCTTGGTGACAGAATTAAGTCCTCTGTAGTCCACACACAACCTCATCTCTCTCTTTCCATCTTTGGTGTGAGGTTTGGGGACTAAGACCACTGGGCTAGCCCAGGGGCTGTCAGAGTGCTCAATGACTCCCAATTCCAGCATCTTGTGGACTTCCACCTTGATGCTTTCCTTAACTTGGTCAGACTGTCTGAAAATTTAGTTTTTGACAGGCATGCTGTCTCCTGTGTCCACATCATGGGTACACAAGTGTGTCTGACCAGGGGTTAGGGAAAAGAGCTCAGCAAACTGTTGCAGGACCTTCCTACAGTCAGATTGCTGTTGGCCAGAGAGGGTGTCTGAATAGACCACTCCATCAACAGAACCATCTTTGGGGTCTGTGGAGAGGAGATCAGGGAGATGTTCACTCTCAGCTTCCTGGTCCTCATCTGTTACCATCAACAGATTCACATCTGCCCTGTCATGGAAGAGCTTGAGGCGGTTCACATGGATCACCCTCTTGGGGGTCCTGCTAGTGCCTAGGTCTACCAGGTAGGTGACCTGGCTCTTCTTTTCTAGCACTGGGTAAGGGCCACTCCATCTGTCCTGGAGTACCCTGGGAGCCACAGGCTCCAAAACCCAGACTTTCTGCCCTGGCTGAAATTCAACCATTGCAGCCTTTTGGTCATACCAAAACTTCTGGAGCTGTTGGCTGGCCTCAAGGTTTTTACTTGCCTTTTCCATATACTCTGCCATCCTTGAACGTAGGCCTAGTACATAGTCCACTATATCTTGTTTAGGCTCATGAAGAGGTCTCTCCCAGCCTTCTTTCACAAGAGCTAGTGGTCCCCTTACAGGATGGCCAAACAGAAGTTCAAAGGGGGAAAACCCTACTCCCTTCTGAGGCACCTCTCTGTAGGCGAAAAGCAGACATGGCAAGAGGACATCCCATCTCCTTTTGAGTTTTTCAGGGAGCCCCATGATCATGCCTTTCAATGTCTTGTTAAATCTTTCAACATGACCATTGGTTTGTGGATGGTATGGTGTGGTGAATTTGTAAGTCACCCCACACTAATTCCACATGTGTTTCAGGTATGCTGACATGAAGTTGGTACCTCTGTCAGACACCACCTCCTTAGGAAATCCCACTCTGGTAAAAATACCAATGAATACTTTGGCTACTGCAGGGGCAGTAGTCGACCTAAGGGGAATTGCTTCAGGGTATCTAGTAGCATGATCCACTACTACTAGTATGTATTGGTTTCCTGAGGCTGTGGGAGGTTCAGTGGACCCACTATGTCCACACCCACTCTTTCAAAGGGAACCCCCACCACTGGAAGTGGAATGTGGGGGCCTTTGGGTGTCCACCTGTCTTACCACTGGCTTGACAGGTGGCATAGGTGACACAAAACTCCTTGACCTCCTGGGACATTTTGGGCCAATAGAAGTGGTTGACTAGTCTCTCCCACGTCTTGGTCTGTCCCAAATGCCCAGCAAGAGGAATGTCATGAGCTAAGGTCAGAATGAACTCCCTAAACTCCTGAGGCACTACCACTCTCCTAGTGGCACCAGGTTTGGGATCTCTTGCCTCAGTGTAAAGGAGTCCATCTTCCCAATAGACTCTATGTGTTCCTGTTATTTTTCCATTGGACTCATCAGCAGCTTGCTGCCTAAGGCCTTCAAGAGAGGGACAGGTTTCTTGCCCCTTACACAACTGTTCCCTTGAGGGTCCCCCTGGGCCTAGGAGCTCAACCTGATAAGGTTCTAACTCCAGGGGCTCAGTTCCCTCAGAGGGCAGAACTTCTTCCTGGGAAGAGAGGTTCTTTTCTCTTGTTGTGTTGAAGCTGGTTCCCCAGTCTTCTTTCCTTTTCTCTTGGAGGGTTGGGCCTCCAACACCACTTTTTCACCCTGAGCCTTGCACTGTGTTCTTGTCTTGACACACACCAGTTCAGGGATACCCAGCATTGCTGCATGGGTCTTTAGTTCTACCTCAGCCCATGCTGAGGACTCCAGGTCATTTCCAAGCAAACAGTCTACAGGGATATTTGAGGAGACCACCACCTGTTTCAGGCCATTGACCCCTCTCCACTCTAAAGTTACCATAGCCATGGGATGTACTTTAGTCTGATTGTCAGCGTTGGTGACTGGATAAGTTTGTCCAGCCAGGTATTGACCAGGGGAAACCAGTTTCTCTGTCACCATGGTGACACTGGCACCTGTATCCCTCAGGCCTTCTACACTTGTCCCATTAATTAAGAGTTGCTGCCTGTATTTTTGCATGTTAGGGGGCCAGTCAGCCAGTGTGGCTAAATCCACCCCACCCTCAGAGACTAATGTAGCTTCAGTGTGAACCCTGATTTGCTCTGGGCACACTGTTGATCCCACTTGGAGACTGGTCATTCCAGTGTTAGCTGGAGTAGAGTTAGAAGTGGAACCTTTCTTGGGACAGGCCTTGTCTCCAGTTTGGTGTTCAGGCTGATTACAGCTATGACACGAGGCCATTTTGGGATCAAAGTTTTTACCCTTGTACCCAAAATTGGATTGTGAAGAGGCTATGGGCCCACCCTCCTGAGCAGGTTTTTGGGGCCCTGTAGAAGACTCTTTACTATTTTTACCTTTGGATGTCTCAACACTCTTCCCCTGGGGAGTCTGTGTGACCCCTTTCTTTTGGTCACCCCCTGTGGAAGTCTTGGTCACCCTAGTCTTGACCCAATGGTCCGCCTTCTTTCCCAATTCTTGGGGAGAAATTGGTCCTAGGTCTACCAGATGCTGATGCAGTTTATCATTGAAACAATTACTTAACAGATGTTCTTTCACAAATAAATTGTACAGCCCATCATAATCATTTACACCACTGCCCTGAATCCAAACATCCAGTGTTTTCACGGAGTAGTCAACAAAATCAACCCAGGTCTGGCTCGAGGATTTTTGAGCCCCCCTGAACCTAATTCTATACTCCTCAGTGGAGAATCCAAAGCCCTCAATCAGGGTAGCCTTCATGAGGTCATACACTTTCCAGTGAACATTTCCCAAAGGAGAGCACCCCAGTGAGATCTGTTTACTTTTCTGGTTGCACAAGCCCTCTCAAAAGCTGTGAACCATTTGGTGATGTCATCACCATCTTCATATTTAGTTACAATCCCTTTAGGGATTTTCAACATGTCAGGAGAATCTCTGACCCTATTTATGTTGCTGCCACCATGGATGGGACCAAAACCCATCTCTCGTATTTCCCTTTCTATGGCTAGGAGCTGTCTCTCTAAAGCCAATCTTTTGATCATCCTGGCTTACAGTAGGTCATCTTCACTGAGGCTGTCCTCAGTGATTCTAGAGGTGCTGGACTCTCCTGTGAGAGAAGTAGCATCTCTGACTATCACAGTTGGAACCAGGGTTTGAGGAGCCCTGATTTCCCTAACTAGGACTGGAGGTGGGACTTCCTCCACATCACTAGTTTCCTCCTCTGTGAGGTCATCCTCAGAGGGGTTGTTTTTGGCAAACTCTGCCAAAAGCTCCTGGAGCTTTAATTTGGTAGGGTTTGAACCAGTTGTAATATTTTTTAATTTGCAGAGAGACCTTAACTCTCTCATCCTAAGATGTATGTAAGGGGTGATGTCGAGTTCCACCACATTCTCTTCTGCATTAGACATTATGGCGGTCATTCTGACCTCGGCGGTAAAAGGCACTTACCGCCGGTCAGAAGACCGCCATAACACCGCCGCGGTAAACCGCCACGGTCATTCTGACCCGCAACTGGCAAACCGCCAAAAACCCGACATCCACAAAAGTCCGCCACACCAAAGGTCAGCGAAAAAATGACGAAGACCAAACCTCCACCGTCACGCCAACAGAAATACGCCCATACCATTCCGACCCACAAATCCACGCGGCGGTCTTTTAAACGCGGTATTCCATTGGCTGTACACACCGCTGCGGTCAAAATACATACACACATAGAAAACTCAGCCACATTGGTCAGTTTGAAATACACACACCTGATACACATACTAACACCACTCCCACACACCCAACACAATATAAAACACACACCCACATCACCCACATGCCCCTACGACCCGGAATCACTGACGAAGGCTAGAGAGAGAGCACAGAATAGACAATCCCACAACACAGAGGCACACAACACCATCACCCACATAGAATCCACGCACCAAACACCACACACCACCACACGCACCATACTCATCACCACAAACGCCACCCCACACCTCAACCACACCACCCCATGGCACCCCAAAGACACCCCAGGTTCAGTGACGCAGAACTCAGGGTCATGGTGGAGGAAATAGTCCGTGTAGAGCCCCAGCTATTCGGGGCACAGGTGCAGCACACCACAATTGCCAGGAAGATGGAGCTATGGCAAAGGATAGTGGACAGGGTCAACGCGGTGGGACAGCATCCACGCAATCGTGACGACATCAGGAAGAGATGGTACGACCTACGGGGGAAGGTGCGTTCCATGGTATCAAGGCACAACATTGCGGTGCAGAAGACTGGCGGCGGACCCCCACCTACTCCCCCAGAATTTACCGCGTGGGAGGAGGAAGTCTTGCACATCCTGCATCCGGAGGGCCTCGAAGGAGTAGGCGGAGTAATGGACTCTGGTAAGGCAAATCTTCACTACTGCTTCCCACCCCCACCCCACCTGCATGCCAAATCATACCCCCACCCTCACCCTCACCCCCTCCCCCATCACACCAACCCCTAGCAAAAGGCTCACCATCACAACCCACCCATCCCAACACCAAGCCCTGCATGCGACCACAAAGCATGGACACCCATCACCAAAGCATGTCCACTGCACACACACATCACCCCCACAAGCCACCCTCACAAAAGCCCCCACAAGGGAATGCCTGCACCTGGGTACACGGACACCCACCCATCACACGAAATGCCACACACAGAAGCAATAACCATACCTTTATACCCCTGCCGGACCCGAACGCCACCACACCGCCACGGAGGGTCCCGAGATGTCCATCCCACCCCCAGAAGAGGCCCCCAGCGATGATAGCAGCTCTGTCTCCCTGGAGCCAGATGACCAGCCCGGCCCATCAGGGACCTCTGGACAGTCGGTTCCCCACAGACAGCCACCTGGCTACACCAGACCCAACCCCCTCTGGGAACACCAGCACAGCTCCCACCCAGCGGGCCCATGCCTCTGTCTCCAGGACACGTCAATCAGCGGTGTGTCCACCACTACAGGGCACCCAGGTTGACCCACCACCCCAACAACAACAGGGACCTGGGGGCAGTGGTAGTGGGCACACCGTCCAGGGGACAGAGGCCCAGGAACACAGGGGAACTGGGAGGGCTGCTGTGCGACAGGGGGGGGACAGGCCCGGGGAACCCACTCTCCAAGAGGCCGTCTCCTCCATTATGGGAGCATACCACCGCTCCCAGGAGACGATGGCGACGGTACTGGCCCGGTTCCAGGAGATCCAGGAACTGCAGGAGGAACGGTACATGGGGTTCAGGGAGGAACTGAGGAACATCGGTTCCGCAATGGGGACCATCGACCTGGCCCTTACCCAGATCGTCACCACATTGCGGGACCATGTGGCACCCCAAAGGGCCCCTGTCACTAGCCCAGGCCAGGAACAGCCTACCACCTCCGCCGGCGCAAGTGGACAGGAGGCCTCCACACAACGACAGGCCACCAGAACCCCACCTCCTGCAGAAGAAGAACCACCCCGCAAGCGGAACCTGAGATCTCACAAGAAGACAGAGTAGGATTGCAAGACCCCCGCCAGCCTAAGATACCCCCTGATGTCATCCCACTGTCCCACATTGTCACCCTGTCCAACTTTGAACTGCCCCTGCTCCATCCTTCCCCAGGCATATGGACAATGCACCTGTGCGACTGAGAACTGGACTCTGCCATGGACATTACTCCACCCCCACCCATCACCGTTTCCCAATCATGTACCTATATGTAGCTCTTAAAATAAATCACTTATTGTACTTAAAAAAACAGGAGTCTGCTTGTATTTTCAACAAATGTATTACACATAACGGTGCAATAATGTCCAGTTACTTTGTGATGACAAAATACCAATCTCAATATGCTTTAGTCCATGGGCAAACAAAGCTGATGTCAGGCAGTGGGTCATACAGCTCTGAAAAGGGAAGGGAAAGTCACAAATCAGTTAACAGGAACTGGGGGGAAACACAGACAGTGGAGACGCATGAGGCCTTCAGTAAATGTAAAATGGGGTGGCTGATTCTTACCTGGGTGCTACTGAAAGTATTGTTGTATGACTGTCTCCATGTTGTCCGTGTCGTCCCCGTCGTCTTCCTCCTCTTCACTCTCCACAGGCTCCACAGCTGCTACAACACCACCATCTGGACCATCCTCCTGCAGAAAAGGCACCTGGCGTCGCAATGCAAGATTGTGAAGCATACAGCAGGCCACGATGATCTACCACCCCTTCTTTGGTGAGTACATGAGGGATCCCCCTGTCATATGCAGGCACCTAAACCTGGCCTTCAGGACCCCGAAGGTCCTTTCTATGATCCTTCTAGTTCGCTCATGGGCCTCATTGTACCGTTCCTCTGCCCTGGTCCGGGGATTCCTCACTGGGGTCAGTAGCCACGACAGGTTGGGGTAACCAGAGTCACCTATTAGCCACACACGGTGTCTCTGTAGCTGTTCCATCACATAAGGTATGCTGCTATTTCGCATGACATACGCGTCATGCACTGACCCAGGGAACTTGGCATTTACATGGGAGATGTACTGGTCAGCCAAACAGACCACCTGGACATTCATCGAATGATAACTTTTTCTGTTTCGGTACACCTGCTCACTTCCACTGGGGGGAACCAAAGCCACATGGGTCCCATCAATGGCACCAATGATGTTGGGGATATGTCCAAGGGCATAGAAATCACCCTTCACTGTAGCCAATTCGCCCACCTCAGGGAAAATAATGTAGCTCTGCATGTATTTCATCAGGGCAGACAACACTCTGGACAAAACCTTAGAAAACATAGGCTGAGACATCCCAGATGATATGGCCACTGTTGTCTGAAAAGACCTACTTGCCAAAAAATGGAGTACTGACAGAACCTGCACCAGAGGGGGAATCCCTGTGGGTTGGCGGATGGGGGACATCAGGTCTGGCTCCAGGTGGGCACATAGTTCATGTATGGTTGCTCTGTCAAGCCGGTATGTAAGTATGATATGTCGTTCTTCCATTGTCGACAGGTCCACCAGCGGCCGGTATACAGGAGGATTCATCCTTCTCCTTGCAAGTCCCAGCGGACGGTGCCTAGGAAGGACAACATGGAGCACAGAGTCAAGCAACTCACAGGTTCGTTCACACAGCTTGCACAGTACACGAATCGCTATGCATTGAATGGCTTGTATGAGTGGCAATGCAAGGCCTAGGCCTGTGTGACGCAGTAGAAATCATGCCATGTGGGCCCTTGAAATGGCGGCTGCCTGACCTGTGAAGTGTGACAGTGGGATGTGAGGTCACTGCGCTGGCGTGGCACACCGTGGCGGTAGGCGGTCGAAGACCGCGGCGCAAAGCAGCATTGGTTAACATTGAACCCTATGGCTCTCAGGAGCCAATGACGATGTGCGCCGGCGGTCGCGGTACGCACCACCGCGGTACGCACCGCCGCGGGCGTGACCGCCATTTTCTATCTAATTAATCACTCGAGACCTGATCATCCACAGGAGAGGACCTATACTGCAAGTGCTGCTGTGACCTCGGTCTGGGAGATACAATGGCTGCTGCGACTGGGGAAAGGGCCCCTGCCTTCACTTCCGAAGAATTGGAGAAACTTGTTGATGGGGTCCTCCCCCAGTATGCGCTACTCTACGGTCCTCCAGACCAACAGGTTAGTACACAGGGTGCACGTTGAATGGGCTATGCCTGTGTTGAGTGGGGTGTATGTAAGATGGTGGGGAGGGGAGCGAATGAGGAGTGCAACGCACGAAAGATGAGAGCATGTGCCACATGGCAAGGTTGGGGAGGGGGGGCCACTCACATTGACCAGGCAGAAAACTGATGCGATTTCTTTTACCACCCTGTACATGTCACATAGGTCAGCGCCCATCAGAAGATCGACATTTGGCGTGCCATCGCCAAGGACGTCCGGGCCCTGGGGGTCCACAACAGACGGGGCACCCACTGCCGAAAGAGGTGGGAGGACATCCGCCGCGGGACCAGAAAGACTGCCGAGTCTCTGCTGGGGATGGCCTCCCAACGTAGGAGGGGTGCCAGCCGCCAATTGACCCCCCTGATGTCCCGGATCCTGGCGGTGGCCTACCCCGATTTGGATGGGCGCGTGAGGACATCACAGCAGACACAAGGGGGTGAGTATCAGCACATTCTGCTATCTTTGCGCGCAGGGAAGGTGTCTGGGTGGGGGAGGAGGGCTGTGGCTATCTCCAGGCCAGGGCGCATTCTGTAGGCTAGGCCCCTCCGTTAGACACGGCCCTGTGCCCCCACCCCCCACCTCTGTAGGGTGCCAAGTACAGCTATCCATGGTCCGGCCTCACCCATGTGTGCATTTGTCGTCCATAGACCCGTAGGACTAGTCACAATAACTGAGTAGTGTACCCCCATTGCGCGGCCTAGTTCAGGGGGCTTCTGTGTCTGTCCTCTCCGACAACGGTGTTGCCAATGCATGCACTCAACCTGTCTTCATTTCTCCACCCCCCCCCCATTTTCTTTGTCTTCCTGTTCATGTGTGCATTAGCATCATCTGGCGGAGGAGAAGTGGCATTGGAGCACGAGGGAGCTGCATCTCACATGGCCCCGGAGGGCCATACGACAGACTCAGAGTACACCAGTGAGACGGAGGGCGAGTGGAGCTCCACAACGGGGACCCGTGGAGACGTCAGCGACACCGACACGTCCTCGGAAGGAAGCTCCCTAGCGGTGGCTGCAACATCCGTGCCCACCGCCACAAAAGGTACAGCCGCCACCCAGCGCACCTGCCCCGCCCTCCCAGCAGCCCCTCAGCCTTCGCTCCGTGCCCGCTCGCCCAGGAAGGCGGGCATCTCCTTCGCCCCAGGCACCTCAGGCCCTGCCCCAGTTACCCCTGCTGCCCTCAGTGAGGAGGTCATTGACCTCCTCAGGACACTCATTGTTGGGCAGTCTACCCTCTTGAATGCCATCCAGGGTGTAGAAAGGGAGGTGCATCGGAGCAATGCATACCTGGAGGGCATTCATTCGGGTCAGGCTCCCATCAGCGATCGTTCAACGCTCTGGCCTCAGCACTGACGGCAGCCATTGTCCCTGTCTCCAGCCTCCCTCTTCTGACTCCCTCCACCCAGTCCCAGTCTCCTGTTCCTCTGCCTATCCCATCCACACCATCAGACCAGCCTGCACACACCTCTACACCCAAGGGCAGCTCATCCAGACATAAGCACCACAGATCCCACAAGCATTCACCCAAGCAACATCCAGATGCAGACATGCCAACAGTCACTACCACCTCTGTGTCCCCCACCTTCTCATCTCCCCCCTCCCTCCCTGTGACGTCTCCACTCACACCTGCATGCACACCACCATCAGCCAGTACTTCCATCACCAGCACACCCTCCATTACAGTCCGCACACGTGCAGTCACCACCCCCACTGCCATTTACACGTCCCCTGTGTCCTCTCCCACTGTGTCTGTCACCCCCTCTTCCAAAGCACACAAACGCAGGCAGCCACCCACCCAACAGCCATCCACCTCACGACAGCCTCCGTCACAAGCACCTGCACCCAAAGACAGCACACTTGACTCTCCTACAACCACATCCTCTTCCTCCACTCCCAAACCCACTACACCTACCCGTCCCTGTCCTCCCCAAGTCCTTTTCTTTTCCAACCTTGAACTCGTTCCAACCACTGACCCACCCCCTCCATCTGGTAAGACCAAAAAAGCACCTCAGCCACCACCAGCCCTGCATCTACTGTGACCATAGTGCAGGGCTATTGGAGTCCACCAGATCCTAGGGCAGGAACATCGGCCAGCAGCAAGGGGACTGCCAGCCCCCCCCCCCGGGAAGAGGACAAAGAAGAAAAAGGCCCGGCGCGACAAGCCTGAGACGGCTGCCACCAAGGACAGTAGCCTTGCCCGTCACCTGCCACATCATCCAAGGGAGGCAAGGGCCACAGAGCTCCAGCGAAGGAGGGCAAGGGCAGCAGGGCGGAGAAGTCAGGCAGCAGGCGAGCTGCCCAGGAGGTCCCCAACAGCCCCATCCCGGGTGTGACGGACGACACCCACGGGCCCAGGACTCCATCACAGGATGGGGAATGAGCGGGAAGTCTTGCCCAGGTCTGGCTCCCTAGACACACAGGACAAGCACCGCTGAACAGGGCCCCGCCGGGCCAAGAACCGCTGAACGGGCCCCGCCGGGCCAAGAACCGCTGAACAGGGCCCAGCCGGGAGGAGCACCGCTGAACGGGCCCCACCGGGCCAAGAACCGCTGAACAGGGCCCTGCCGGGCCAAGAACCGCTGAACGGGTCCCGCCGGACCAAGAACCGCTGAACGGGCCCCACCGGGGCAAGCACCGCTGAACGGGCCCCGCCGGGCCAAGAACCGCTGAACAGGGCCCAGCCGGGAGGAGCACCGCTGAACGGGCCCCACCGGGCCAAGAACCGCTGAACAGGGCCCTGCCGGGCCAAGAACCGCTGAACGGGCCCCGCCGGACCAAGAACCGCTGAACGGGCCCCACCGGGGCAAGCACCGCTGAACGGGCCCCGCCGGGCCAAGAACCGCTGAACGGGCCCTGCCGGGCCAAGAACCGCTGAACAGGGCCCGCTGGGAGGAGCACCGCTGAACGGGCCCCGCCGGGCCAAGAACCGCTGAACAGGGCCCCGCCGGGCCAAGAACCGCTGAACGGGCCCCGTCGGGCCAAGAACCGCTGAACGGGCCCCGCCGGGCCAAGAACCGCTGAACAGGGCCCCGCCGGGGCAAGCACCGCTGAACGGGCCACGCCATCTCAAGCACCGCTCCGCTGGGCCCTTCATCTCAGGCACCGCTCCGCTGGGCCCTTCCTGTCAAGCACCGCTCCGCTGGGCCGTTCATCTCAAGCACCGCTCCGCTGGGCCCTTCATCTCATGCACCGCTCCACTGGGCCCTTCATCTCATGCACCGCTCCGCTGGGCCCCGCCGCCTCAAGCACCGCTCCGCTGGGCCCATCCTGTCAAGCACCGCTCCGCTGGGCCCTTCCTGTCAAGCACCGCTCTGCTGGGCCCTTCCTGTCAAGCACCGCTCCGCTGGGCCGTTCATCTCAAGCACCGCTCTGCTGGGCCCTTCCTGTCAAGCACCGCTCCGCTGGGCCGTTCATCTCAAGCACCGCTCCGCTGGGGCCTTCATCTCAAGCACTGCTCCACTGGGCCCCGCTGTCTCAAGCACTGCTCCGCTGGGCCCTTCCTCTCAAGCACCGCTCCGCTGGGCCCCGCCGGGCCCCGCCGTCTCAAGCACCGCTCCGCTGGGCCCCGCCGTCTCAAGCACCGCTCCGCTGGGCCCTTCCTCTCAAGCACCGTTACGCTGGGCCCCACCGTCTCAAGCACCGCTCCGCTGGGCCCCGCCGTCTCAAGCACCGCTCCGCTGGGCCCTTCATCTCAAGCACCGCTCCGCTGGGCCCTTCATCTCAAGCACCGCTCTGCTGGGCCCTTCATCTCATGCACCGCTCCGCTGGGCCCTTCATCTCATGCACCGCTCCTGCCCGCCGTCTCAAGCACTGCTCCGCTGGGCCCTTCCTGTCAAGCACCGCTCCGCTGGGCCCTTCCTGTCAAGCACCGCTCCGCTGGGCCCTTCATCTCAAGCACCGCTCCGCTGGGCCCTTCATCTCAAGCACCGCTCCGCTGGGCCCTTCATCTCAAGCACCGCTCCGCTGGGCCCCGCCATCTCAAGCACCGCTCCGCTGGGCCCTTCCTCTCAAGCACTGCTCCGCTGGGCCCCGCCGTCTCAAGCACCGCTCCGCTGGGCCCTTCCTCTCAAGCACCGCTCCGCTGGGCCCCGCCGTCTCAAGCACCGCTCCGCTGGGCCCCGCCGTCTCAAGCACCGCTCCGCTGGGCCCTTCCTCTCAAGCACCGTTACGCTGGGCCCCGCCGTCTCAAGCACCGCTCCGCTGGGCCCCGCCGTCTCAAGCACCGCTCCGCTGGGCCCCGCCATCTCAAGCACCGCTCCGCTGGGCCCTTCCTCTCAAGCACTGCTCCGCTGGGCCCCGCCGTCTCAAGCACCGCTCCGCTGGGCACTTCCTCTCAAGCACCGCTCCGCTGGGCCCCGCCGTCTCATGCACCGCTCCGCTGGGCCCCGCCGCCTCAAGCACCGCTCCGCTGGGCCCATCCTGTCAAGCACCGCTCCGCTGGGCCCTTCCTGTCAAGCACCGCTCCGCTGGGCCCTTCCTGTCAAGCACCGCTCCGCTGGGCCGTTCATCTCAAGCACCACTCCGCTGGGCCCTTCATCTCATGCACCGCTCCACTGGGCCCTTCATCTCATGCACCGCTCCGCTGGGCCCCGCCGCCTCAAGCACCGCTCCGCTGGGCCCATCCTGTCAAGCACCGCTCCGCTGGGCCCTTCCTGTCAAGCACCGCTCTGCTGGGCCCTTCCTGTCAAGCACCGCTCCGCTGGGCCGTTCATCTCAAGCACCGCTCTGCTGGGCCCTTCCTGTCAAGCACCGCTCCGCTGGGCCGTTCATCTCAAGCACCGCTCCGCTGGGGCCTTCATCTCAAGCACTGCTCCACTGGGCCCCGCTGTCTCAAGCACTGCTCCGCTGGGCCCTTCCTCTCAAGCACCGCTCCGCTGGGCCCCGCCGGGCCCCGCCGGGCCCCGCCGTCTCAAGCACCGCTCCGCTGGGCCCCGCCGTCTCAAGCACCGCTCCGCTTGGCCCTTCCTCTCAAGCACCGTTACGCTGGGCCCCACCGTCTCAAGCACCGCTCCGCTGGGCCCCGCCGTCTCAAGCACCGCTCCGCTGGGCCCTTCATCTCAAGCACCGCTCCGCTGGGCCCTTCATCTCAAGCACCGCTCTGCTGGGCCCTTCATCTCATGCACCGCTCCGCTGGGCCCTTCATCTCATGCACCGCTCCTCCCCGCCGTCTCAAGCACTGCTCCGCTGGGCCCTTCCTGTCAAGCACCGCTCCGCTGGGCCCTTCCTGTCAAGCACCGCTCCGCTGGGCCCTTCATCTCAAGCACCGCTCCGCTGGGCCCTTCATCTCAAGCACCGCTCCGCTGGGCCCTTCATCTCAAGCACCGCTCCGCTGGGCCCCGCCATCTCAAGCACCGCTCCGCTGGGCCCTTCCTCTCAAGCACTGCTCCGCTGGGCCCCGCCGTCTCAAGCACCGCTCCGCTGGGCCCTTCCTCTCAAGCACCGCTCCGCTGGGCCCCGCCGTCTCAAGCACCGCTCCGCTGGGCCCCGCCGTCTCAAGCACCGCTCCGCTGGGCCCTTCCTCTCAAGCACCGTTACGCTGGTTACCGCCGTCTCAAGCACCGCTCCGCTGGGCCCCGCCGTCTCAAGCACCGCTCCGCTGGGCCCTTCATCTCAAGCACCGCTCCGCTGGGCCCTTCATCTCAAGCACCGCTCTGCTGGGCCCTTCATCTCATGGACCGCTCCGCTGGGCCCTTCATCTCATGCACAGCTCCGCCCCGCCGTCTCAAGCACCGCTCCGCTGGGCCCTTCCTGTCAAGCACCGCTCCGCTGGGCCCTTCATCTCAAGCACCGCTCCGCTGGGCCCTTCATCTCAAGCACCGCTCCGCTGGGCCCTTCCTCTCAAGCACCGCTCCGCTGGGCCCCGCCGTCTCAAGCACCGCTCCGCTGGGCCCCGCCGTCTCAAGCACCGCTCCGCTGGGCCCTTCCTGTCAAGCACCGCTGGCCCATTGACAGTGCCGGTTCAGTGTCGAGCAGGGCTTCAGGGAGCACTCGGGGCACCATGCCTCCTCCAATCACAGTGGAGTCGGTAATCCATCTGATGGACTGTGGCTTTGCACCCCCCAGGATGGGACAGTGGGCATGGAGGCCCCTCGTGGATCTGGCGTCGTCGACTCATGTGGCTGTGGTGCCCCCCCTTCCCTTCCCCCTGAGGTGCCTATACTTTTATCATCTGATGCCCCTGCAGTGTTCTCTCCAATGGTATCTGGTCTCCTGTGTGGGCTTTGCCCATGTGTTTGTGCACATTGGCCCACGGACTATGGAACTTTGACGGAATGTGCAGGACTTTTTGCCTATGGATATCTTGTTGACTATCTTCATTCCTTATTTTTGTATCTTTTATATGGCATATTTGCCATTCCTTCTATGGAGCTATTTATACATATATTTTTTTGAACATTTAAATTGTGTCTTTGCATTATTCCGGGGGGTTTGTGTGGTGTCACTCTGACTTGTTGCTCGGCAATGGGGTGTAGGTATTTGTGGTGGGGGGGTGGGTGTATGGTGCATGTGTGTCCCCGTAATATTTTCTCCTCCCCCCTCCCCTGTGTCGTAGGTGCAGTACTCACCGTTGTCGTCTGCGCCGGCGTTCGTACTCCTGGTAGATGAGCAGGAAGACAATAGCTGGTAGGATGTGTAATTCGGGCTCCATTCTGTCCTCCTTCCTTGTGGAGTGTGTATAGGTGAGCGTTTTTCCGTTCGTTGTCTGTTTCCGCCGTGTTTTTATCGGCGGGGCTCCCGCCCCGGAAAAGGTGGCGGATTGGTGAGTTGTGATAGGGTGGGCGGTACATTGTCTGCCGCCTGCCTGTTGGCGGTGACCGCCGCGCTGTTTGTCGGTCCCGCCGTGGCGGTCGGAGTGTTAATGTGGCGGCCTGTGTTGGCGGTTCCCGCCAGAGTTAGAATACCATTTTTTGGACCGCCGGCCTGTTTGCGGGTTGGCTGCCGCTTTATCACCGACCGCCAGGGTCAGAATGACCCCCTATGTTTCTAAAAGCTGGAATACTTTTTGAGAATCTAAAACTATCTCTAGAACTTACTTCAAACTTTTACAAAACTTTTAAACTCTAAAAGAAATGCTAACAGGGACTAACACAAGGCCCTAGGAGGACTTTTAAAAATTTAGAAAAATAGCTCACATTTCAAAAATCAGTTTCTAATGACAATTTTTGGAATTTAGTCGTGTGATCAGGTATTGGCTGAGTAGTCCAGCAAATGCAAAGTCTTGTACCCCACCGCTGATCCACCAATGTAGGAAGTTGGCTCTGTATGTACTATTTCAAAGTAAGAAATAGCATGCACAGAGTCCAAGGGTTCCCCTTAGAGGTAAGATAGTGGCAAAAAGAGATAATTCTAATGCTCTATTTTGTGGTAGTGTGGTCGAGCAGTAGGCTTATCAGAGGGTTAGTGTTAAGCATTTGTTGTACATACACAGGCAATAAATGAGGAACACACACTCAGAGACAATTCCAGGCCAATAGGTTTTTGTATAGAAAAATATATTTTCTTAGTTTATTTTAAGAACCACAGGTTCAAGATTTACAAGTAATACTTCAAATGAAAGGTATTTCATGTAGGAACTTTAGGAACTTTGAATTAGCAAAATATCATATACAGTTTTCACACAAATGGCAAATAGCTATTTTAAAACTGGACACAGTGCAATTTTCAACAGTTCCTGGGGGAGGTAAGTGTTTGTTAGTCTTTGCAGGTAAGTAAACCACCTACAAGGTTCAAGTTTGGGTCCAAGGTAGCCCACCGTTGGGGGTTCAGAGCAACCCCAAAGTTACCACAGCAGCAGCTCAGGGCCGGTCAGGTGCAGAGGTCAAAGTGGTGCCCAAAACGCATAGGCTTCAATGGAGAAGGGGGTGCCCCGGTTCCAGTCTGCCAGCAGGTAAGTACCCGCGTCTTCGGGGGGCAGACCAGGGGGGTTTTGTAGGGCACCGGGGGGGACACAAGTCAGCACAGAAAAGTACACCTTCAGCGGCACGGGGCGGCCGGGTGCAATGTGCAAACAAGCGTCGGGTTCGCAATAGAAATCAATGTGAGACCAAGGGGTCTCTTCAGAGATGCAGGAAGGCAAGGGGGGGGCTCCTCGGGGTAGCCACCACCTGGGCAAGGGAGAGGGCCACCTGGAGGTCGCTCCTGCACTGGAGGTTGGATCCTTCAGGTCCTGGGGGCTGCGGATGCAGAGTCTTTAAAAGGCGTCGGGTCTTTGAAGCAGGCAGTCGCGGTCAGGGGGAGCCTCAGGATTCCCTCTGCAGGCGTCGCTGTGGGGGCTCAGGGGGGTCAACTCTGGCTACTCACGGTCTCGTAGTCGCCGGGGAGTCCTCCCTGTGGTGTTTGTTCTCCACAAGTCGAGCCGGGGGCGTCGGGTGCAGAGTGCAAAGTCTCACGCTTCCGGCGGGAAACATGTGTTGTTTCAAAGTTGCTTCTTTGTTGCAAAGTTGCAGTCTTTGTGGAACAGAGCCGCTGTCCTCGGGAGTTCTTGGTCCTTCTAGATGCAGGGTAGTCCTCTGAGGCTTCAGAGGTCGCTGGACCCTGGGAACGCGTCGCTGGAGCAGTGTCTTTAGAAGTGGGGAGACAGGCCGGTAGAGCTGGGGCCAAAGCAGTTGGTGTCTCTGTCTTCTCTGCAGGTTTTTCAGTTCAGCAGTCCTCTTCTTCTTAGGTTGCAGGAATCTGAGTTCCTAGGTTCTGGGGAGCCCCTTAATACTGAATTTAGGGGTGTGTTTAGGTCTGGGGGGTTAGTAGCCAATGGCTACTAGCCCTGAGGGTGGCTACACCCTCTTTGTGCCTCCTCCCTGAGGGGAGGGGGGCACATCCCTAATCCTATTGGGGGAATCCTCCATCTGCAAGATAGTGGATTTCTAAAAGTCAGAGTCACCTCAGCTCAGGACACCTTAGGGGCTGTCCTGACTGGGCAGCGACTCCTCCTTGTTTCTCTCATTATCTCCTCCGGCCTTGCCGCCAAAAGTGGGGCCGTGGCCGGAGGGGGCGGGCAACTCTACTAGCTGGAGTGCCCTGGGGTGCTGTAACAAAGGGGGTGAGCCTTTGAGGCTCACCGCCAGGTGTTACAGTTCCTGCAGGGGGAGGTGTGAAGCACCTCCACCCAGTACAGGCTTTGTTACTAGCCACAGAGTGACAAAGGCACTCTCCCCATGTGGCCAGCAACATGTCTGGTGTGTGGCAGGCTGCTAAAACCAGTCAGCCTACACGGGTAGTCGGTTAAGGTTTCAGGGGGCACCTCTAAGGTGCCCTCTGGGGTGTATGTTACAATAAAATGTACACTGGCATCAGTGTGCATTTATTGTGCTGAGAAGTTTGATACCAAACTTCACAGTTTTCAGTGTAGCCATTATGGTGCTGTGGAATCCGTGTATGACAGACTCCCAGACCATATACTCTTATGGCTACCCTGCACTTACAATGTCTAAGGTTTTGCTTAGACACAGTAGGGGTATAGTGCTCATGCACCTATGCCCTCACCTATGGGATAGTGCACCCTGCCTTAGGGCTGTAAGGCCTTCTAGAGGGGTGACTTATCTATACCTGTAGGCAGTGTGAGGTTGGCATGGCACTCTGAGGGGAGTGCAATGTCTACTTAGTCTTTTTATCCCCAGTAGCACACACAAGCTGGCAAGCAGTGTGTCTGTGCTGAGTGAGGGGTCCCCAGGGTGACATAAGATATGCTGCAGCCCTTAGAGACCTTTCCTGGCATCAGGGCCCTTGGTACCAGCGGTACCAGTTACAAGGGACTTACCTGGATGCCAGGGTGTGCCAAATGTGGAAACAAAGGTACAGGTTAGGGAAAGAACACTGGTGCTGGGGCCTGGTTAGCAGGCCTCAGCACACTTTCAAATCATAACTTAGCATCAGCAAAGACAAAAAGTCAGGGGGTAACCATGCCAAGGAGGCCCGATGACCCCCGCACCGACTCCGGAACCGAAACTGCAATGCGAGGGTCACGACGCCCTGCAATTCGAAAGGTACTGTTTGCGGGTCTCTCCGAATCGTAGCTGGCCCGCGATGCCGCAGCCGGCCTGAACTGTTGGTTTTGTTGATCACGACGCCGTGATAGCCACAGGTGGAGCTATCGACTTCAAATAACTGCATTTTTTAGTTAATCTTGCAAAATTCATATTTTTAACACTGTATGTGGGATTTTTATCGTTTTGGTCTTGTTTTACACAGATAAACATTGGCTATTTTTCTAAAACTGGTGTGGTGTCCTTTTGTAGTGTTTTCACTTATTACTGTGTGCTTTACACATTGCTTCTGAGATAAGCCTGACTGCTCGTGCCAAGCTACCGTGGGAGTGACCAGGGGTTATCTGAGCGGGTATCCCCCTTATCCTTACTAGAGTGAGGGTCCTGTGGGGTGGGCTCAGTGGTACAGAGGACTCGGACTCGGATTTAAGGGCCCTAAAAGGGCGTAAACACCGTTTATTTATTATAATAAGGATATTGTAATAATAATGGCTGTACTTCTTCCCGGTCTCTTTTTGGTGATTTTCTGTTGCAGGTTTGGGGTGACTTGTATGTGTCCTTAATGTTTCTTTCTTTTCTCCTTTTAGATGGCGATCTCAAGGTAGCTTCTTCTGGGTTCCCGTGGGCTCTTGTTCAGCCACGACCCTCCTGGGTCGTGGCAGGGTTTCTCTCTTCCTCGCGGTTTCTCCTCAGCTCCACCACTTGGGCTGGGTTTCCGCTCCTCGGCACTCGTTTCGGTCGCTTTTTGTTCCGGTTCTGGTGGTTCCTCCGTCTTCTTCTTCACCAGCGTCTTTTTCTTCCTGTTCGGCGTCTCCCCTTATTGCGGCGTCCTCCCGTCCTCCCGATGCGGCAACCCGGAAGTCCGGTGCCGATAGGGTGCTCCGCCCCCACGCGTCTCCTTGGCGACGCGGGATGGGGACGGAGGAGGTGCGCGGTCAGCGCCATGTCCGCGCATCGGTAGGCGAGGTGGACGACACCCGCCTACAGGTCCCTACTTGGACAGAGTGCAAACCGGCTGCCAACCAGAGACCCCATTTCTAACAAAAATGTACAGTGCTACAGTAATTCTCAAAGGTGGACGGGGCAACCATAAGGTCTGATAGTGGTTGTCACTGAGTTTTTGCCCTCGATTGGGCAGCAAGAGTGAACCATCAATTCAACTTAAATTGCAATGTCTACATACATGCCAACAGACCCGATTCAGGCGGGAGCCTCCTTATTTTAATGCACAAATTAGCATTAATTTAGCTCCCTCCCTCCTAGAATTGACTTTGGTTCTATATAAGTGGGGAAAATACATTGCCCTGATTTCTTTCCAAAAACTCTTACTTTCTTCTTGTAGCAACCCTACAAAGCACTACGCATCAGGGATTACACTTACACATTTAATTGTGGTGGTCCGTGTCACCACACTAAAATGCACAGTAACATTATTACCACCTTGACACCACCTGAGCGCTCTGTGAGGCACTGAGGCCCAAGAACGGACCTGACCACGACCGTTAGATCTGCATTAATAGGGCATGGGTGTTGTGCTCACCGTGTGTTCACTGTGTGCTGCAAAGGAGTCTTGTCAAGACCCCCAAACACTTACTGTCTATTTATGTAATTTGACAAAGCCTTAGCCCCTCTTTCCTTGACGCATCTTGGTTTCACAGTGATTGGAGGTGAAAGGAAAGTGTTCATCTGCCAACAGTTATAGCATCCATTTTAGGACATTGTGACAGACCGAACAGTATAAAGGCAACGGAGAGGTGTGGAATTGATTAGGTAAGTGGTTTATTCTAATTAATTGGTGAACATAAAGTGTTTATAACAGAGGTGGGGTTGGATTTTCCCGGACTTGTGGCCTTGTTCGTCTGCTTCCCCGGATTGGTGATTTCTTCTATTTTTCTTGTTGTCTCTTTCAGGTTGAATGCTGGCTTGCCCTCTCGGATGAATCCAGGACGACACCGGAAATAGAAGGACAAAAACGCTCGGGTAAGTATGGGGCCTATAACAGGGTTCTCCCTCTCTCTCTATCACTGACTGGGGAAAAGGTAAGAACACAAGGAGGGGGTTGGTGCCAGTGAGGAGTTGGGGAAATTATGTGACCATAAACTAAGATTGGTGGGGAAAAGTGCCTCACACGTGCTGGTCGAGGTGCCCCTTTATTACTCCTCCCTTTCCACCCCTCCTCTATATCCCCTCCCCAGTCCTTTTATTATTGGTGCCCCTTTTCTGAGTCCACAAGGACCGTACCTTGGTTAGCCACGACCCTCCAGGGTCGTGGCTGGCGTTGTGGCGGTCCTCCTGTTGCTCTCTCCCTCCAGGGTTGTCCAGCTCGAGCTCGTCCTTCCGTCCTCGTTAGTTTTTCCTTCAGGTGTTCCTCTTCGCTGGCTGTCTCCTCCGGTCTCCTGCTCTCCTCTCTCCTCACGGGACGCTCCCCCGGTTGCGGCGCGTTCCCCTTTTCTCCTTTGCCGTTCCGGGAAACCCTAATGGTTTCCCCGGCAACGGCATTCTGCCAGCCTCGCTCTCGTCGCGTTTCCCCGACAACGGGGAGACGCGGAAGTGACGTATCGGCACCGTCCGATACGTCACTGGTATCGCTCTGTGCCGGGAACACCCGGTCACACACCCCTCCCCATGGACGGTCCTGTTCGAGGACCGTAATAGAGTCCGGGAACCGAGACAAATAATCAGCCGGGGCCTGTTGGGGTCCTGGTATGTGACGGACCTGAAAGGAAAACGGTTGGAGTTCAAGGAACCATCTCAAAATCCGGGAATTTGTATCCTTATGAGTGGACAACCAAGTGAGGGGAGCATGATCCGTAAAAAGTATAAAAGGTCGACCTAAAAGGTAATATTGTAAAGTGTCCACGGCCCATTTAATGGCCAAACATTCCCTTTCGATGGTAGGATAGTGGCGTTCCCGGGGAAACAGCTTTCTACTGACATAGACTACCGGGTGATCCCTACCTTCCCCATCGGGTTGGGCCAGTACTCCCCCCAAACCTACATCAGAGGCATCTGTGTATAGATGGAAGGGTTTTGAGAAATCCGGGCACCGTAGTATTGGGTCTCTAGTCAGATAGGACTTCAGTTGCTCAAAACTAGCCTTCTGTTGATCCGAAAAAGGGGCTAACCGATTAGGATGGGATTTAGACAAAAGATCTGTGAGGGGGGCGGCAAGGGTGGAATATTCGGGTATGAACCTTCGATAGTAGCCTACTAACCCTAGGAACGAGCGTAAATCTTTTTTTGTTATAGGGTTAGGTGCATTTAGAATGGCGTCTACTTTCTTAGTTTGAGGTTGTAGGCTCCCTTGACTGATTTTGTATCCTAAGTATGATATGTCGGATTTTCCTATAATGCACTTTTTTGGGTTGGCAGTTAACCCAGCGTTTGCAAGAGTGTGGAATATCTGTTGTAAATGTATTAGATGATCATCCCAGGTTTCACTAAAGATAACTACGTCATCTAGGTAAGCTGCTGCAAAAGTTTGAAATGGGTTTAAGAGTCTATCCATTAACCTTTGGAACGTAGCTGGTGCTCCATGCAGTCCGAACGGTAACACGGTAAAGTGATAAAGACCGGTCTGAGTGGCAAAAGCCGTTTTCTCTTTATCCTCTGGGGCCAATGGAATCTGCCAATACCCTTTAGTCAAATCTAAAGTGGACATATATTTTGCCTTTCCCAGTTTTTCTAGTACGTCATCCACTCTAGGTATTGGATATGTGTCAAACATTGAATTTTCGTTAAGCTTCCGGAAGTCAATACAGAATCGAATAGTACCGTCAGGTTTTGGTACCAGGACAACTGGGGAGCACCAGGGACTAGTCGAAGGCTCTATCACTCCTAGTTCTAGCATTTTCTGGATTTCGTCCTCCATAATCTGTTTCCTTGCCTCGGGGATACGATACGGCCGTAACCTAACAATTTTACCCGGTGTAGTCCTTATTTTATGGGTTATCAAGGTGGTTTTACCTGGCACTACTGAAAAGAACTTTCTGAAGTACTCTAGTAAGCTATATACCTGTTCCTTCTCTGATATCGTTAATGTTTCGTTTACTGCGGGTAGCCTCTCCCCATCCTTGTGTTCGGTTGGACAAAACTCGATATACAAGTTTTTGCTAGGACATAGGAATCGGCCCATTGCTCCGGAAGTGTCGGAGTTGTTTGGTTCTTCCCATTTTTTTAAGAGATTTATATGATAAATTTGGGTTTTCTGAGGAGTGTTCGAGATTTCAATTAGGTAAGTGATAGGAGAAACGGCTCGTAGTACCTTATAGGGACCCTGCCATTTTGCAACCAGTTTTTGTTCAGACGTGGGACGCATTATTAGAACCTGATCTCCCGGTTGTAAAACCCTTAACTTACTCCCTCGGTCATAATACTGTTTTTGGTTTTGTTGAGCTCGTTCCATATTTACTCTGACTGTTTCCCATAACCCTTGTAGTTGAGACCGTAAGTTGTGGGCATATTCTAATAGTGGTCTTCCCCCTTCTTCCGCCTCTTCTTCCCATGTTTCAATAGCCATGTCTAAAAGGGACCGAGGCTGTCTTCCGAACACGAGCTCATAAGGGCTGTGGCCTGTTGAGGCCTGTTCATGAGTTCGTATCGCGTATAACACTAATGGTAACTTCTGATCCCAGTCTCTCCCTGAATCCTCTACTACTTTCCTCAGTAGAGTTTTTATTGTTCGGTTGTACCATTCCACCAGTCCATCCGTCTGTGGATGGTACACCGAAGTTCGAATTTGGGAAATACCTAATGTCTTACACACCTGCTTCATGAGCGTAGACATAAAAGGGGTTCACTGGTCGGTAAGTATTTCATGCGGAAACCCAACTCGAGAGAAGACATTTATCATTGCTTGGGCAATCGTTTTGGTTGTCATACTTTTTAGAGGAACGGCCTCGGGGTATCGGGTGGCATAATCAACCATAACTAGGATATACATGTGACCTTTCGTTGAGGGTACTACAGGACCAATCAGGTCCATTCCCATCCTACTAAAAGGGATGTCTATGATGGGTAGGGGCATTAGAGGGGCTTTCTTAGGTCTACCCGGTTCAGTAAGTTGGCACCTGGGACATTGGGAACAATATTTGCGTATGTGGGCGAAAACCCCCGGCCAATAAAACCGCCGAAGGAGGTACTCTTCGTTTTTTTCCCTCCCATAATGACCCCCACCGGGTTGACAATGAGCCAAAGTTAGGACATGTTCTCTATAGTGCTCGGGTACTAATAATTGTTGTTGATGGTCCCCTGTACGAGTAGTGGTTACCCTGTATAAGAGGTTTTTCTTAATTAGGAAGTAGGGACCCACCTCCTCGGTTTCTTCTGATTTTGCTGACTTCCAAGCTTGGGCGAGAGACGGATCTTCTCTCTGTCGCTGGGGAAAACTGACAGGTACCTCATGTGTTTCGGCAATAAGACCTGGGTTTTGTCCTGATACCTCTCTTCCCCGGTGATTCGCTCTTTCTGCCCGTTTCTCTCTACGTGACAATTTCCTACGGTTTATGGGACATTCAATCTCACTGTCAGAAAAGGGAGCTTCCCTCCACCAGTCCTGTGTCAGTTTGGGTTTTCTGACGTGATCCAGGATTTCTTGGAAATGTTCATAATCAGTCCCGATGATACACTCCTCGATCAGATCTGTCATTATTCCCATAGGTAGGACATCCCGGTAATTTCTCCACTCTACTGTTAGTTTATGTAAGGGGTATTGCTCTTTGTCCCCGTGGATACAGCAAATATTCACCCATCGTTCTACTTCCTCGTCTGCTATGTTTACTATATCGTTCCTCACTACGGATTGGCTACACCCAGAATCAATAAGGGCCCATACCGCTCGTCCATTGATGTTCAGGGTCTGTTTAAACTTCAGGTTACCTCTGCCTGTACACAGTACCCGTCGCCGAGTTACTCCGATCTCCATTGGCTCACTACTATCCTGTTTCCTTGGACACATGCGGGCGATGTGTCCCCATTCCCCACAGTTGTAACATTGGGGTCCAGTTACTGGTGGATGGTCAATTAGTCTGCGAGGAACGGGTTCGACGGGGAGGGCTCTGGGAGTGCTTTTAGGGTTGGATAGCCCTGGTTTTATGCTGGGTCGGGGTGATACACTTCTTATATCCACCGAGCGATGATAGGCACATGCTAAATCGATCGCCATGTCCGTATTCACCTTTGGATGTTGACGGATCCAATGTTTTGTAGCCGTAGGCAAGGCATCTAGATATTGTTCGAGAACGATCGTTTGGATCACTTCTTCCCTGCTATTCCCGGAAGGACCCAACCATTTCAAAGCCAAATCCTTTACCCGATAGTAAAAGGTTCGGGGGTCCTCATTCGGCCCCCATTTGATTCTCCGGAATTTGACCCTATAATATTCAGGGGGTGATTTTAACCTTGGCGGACGCCGGAGGCCGTCCGCCAAGGTACCGCCGCCAAATGACCGCACCGCGGTCAAAAGACCGCGGCGGCCATTCAAACATTTCCTCTGGGCCGGCGGGCGCTCTCCAAAAGAGCGCCCGCTGGCCCAGAGGAAATGCCCCTGCAACGAGGACGCCGGCTCAGAATTGAGCCGGCGTCGTTGCAGGGGTGCGACGGGTGCAGTTTGCACCCGTCGCGTATTTCAGTGTCTGCATTGCAGACACTGAAATACACAGTGGGGCCCTCTTACGGGGGCCCCTGCAGTGCCCATGCCACTGGCATGGGCACTGCAGGGGCCCCCAGGGGTCCCGCGGCACCCCCTACCGCCATCCTGTTCCTGGCGGGAGACCCGCCAGGAACAGGATGGCGGTAGGGGGTGTCAGAATCCCCATGGCGGCGGAGCGCGCTCCGCCGCCATGGAGGATTCCCCCGAGCAGCGGGAAGTCGGCGGGAGACCGCCGACTTTCCGCTTCTGACCGCGGCTGAACCGCCGCGGTCAGAATGCTCGTGGGAGCACCGCCAGACTGTTGGCGGTGCTCCCGTGGTCGGTGGCCCTCAGAATGACCCCCTCAGTGTCATGTCCCACACGTTCTAAGATACTAGTCTTTATTTCTTGGTATGGCGTGATTCCACCCGGGTTTGCTGCTTGATATGCTGCTTGTAATATCCCCGTAAGTAGGGGTGCGACATACTGACCCCATTTATCCTCAGGCCATTGGGCTGATGAAGCCACCCTCTCAAAATTAGTGAAAAAGGATTCGGGGTCTTCACCTTCTTGATACTTCTGCAACACAGAACTTGGAACATTGGGGTGAACCTTACTAACAGCAATAGTCTCGGTTAATTTCTTCATGGCCGTCTCGTGGACCAGTTGATTATTTGCAAGGATTGTTGCCTGACTTTTCAAAGCCGACTGTAAGGCTTCCCTGTCCTCTTTTGCTTCTCGCTGGTGGGCCTCCCACACCAGCTGCAGGTGTCGCTGGCCTTCGGCCAATTGTTTTATCATATCCTCCAACGAGGGGGTGTCACTCATTGTGTATACTGTTCGGTTGTCTGGGAGGGGTCCAAACAAAATCCCACCACTGCCACCACTGTGACAGACCGAACAGTATAAAGGCAACGGAGAGGTGTGGAATTGATTAGGTAAGTGGTTTATTCTAATTAATTGGTGAACATAAAGTGTTTATAACAGAGGTGGGGTTGGATTTTCCCGGACTTGTGGCCTTGTTCGTCTGCTTCCCCGGATTGGTGATTTCTTCTATTTTTCTTGTTGTCTCTTTCAGGTTGAATGCTGGCTTGCCCTCTCGGATGAATCCAGGACGACACCGGAAATAGAAGGACAAAAATGCTCGGGTAAGTATGGGGCCTATAACAGGGTTCTCCCTCTCTCTCTATCACTGACTGGGGAAAAGGTAAGAACACAAGGAGGGGGTTGGTGCCAGTGAGGAGTTGGGGAAATGATGTGACCATAAACTAAGATTGGTGGGGAAAAGTGCCTCACACGTGCTGGTCGAGGTGCCCCTTTATTACTCCTCCCTTTCCACCCCTCCTCTATATCCCCTCCCCAGTCCTTTTATTATTGGTGCCCCTTTTCTGAGTGCACAAGGACCGTACCTTGGTTAGCCACGACCCTCCAGGGTCGTGGCTGGCGTTGTGGCGGTCCTCCTGTTGCTCTCTCCCTCCAGGGTTGTCCAGCTCGAGCTCCTCGTGATCTTCAGGAGTTGCTCGTCCTTCCGTCCTCGTTAGTTTTTCTTTCAGGTGTTCCTCTTCGCTGGCTGTCTCCTCCGGTCTCCTGCTCTCCTCTCTCCTCACGGGACGCTCCCCCGGTTGCGGCGCGTTCCCCTTTTCTCCTTTGCCGTGCCGGGAAACCCTAATGGTTTCCCCGGCAACGGCATTCTGCCAGCCTCGCTCTCGTCGCGTTTCCCCGACAACGGGGAGACGCGGAAGTGACGTATCGGCACCGTCCGATACGTCACTGGTATCACTCTGTGCCGGGAACACCCAGTCACAGACATCCTATTTCCTCACTCCTTATGCCTACTTCCCATCCCTATTTCTCATCCTTCATTATTCATCCCTCCTCCTTACACTTGCTTGTTTTCCATCATCCCTACTTCGCATCCATCATCCCTACTTCTCTTCCTTCCTCCCTACTTCTTATCCCTGCTTCTTATCCCTACTTCTCATCCATTATCCCTGCTTTTCATCTATCAGACACCGTTCCTACGTCTCATCCATCATCCCAATTTATCTTCCATCATCCCTACTTCTCATCCCTGATTCTCATCCCTACTTCTCATGCATCATACATAATCCCTGCTTCTCATTCATCAGCCCTACTTCTCTTCCATCATCCCTATTTCTCATCCCTGCATCTCATCCCTGCTTCTCATCCATCATCCTTATTTCCCATCTACCATACAGCATCCCTACTTCTCATCCACCATACCAACTTCTCTTTCATCATCCCTACTTCTCATCCATTATTCCTACTTTTTTTTATTATCCCTACTTCTCATTCATCATACATCATCCTTACTACTCATTCATCATCCCTACCTCTCTTCCATCATCCCTACTTCTCGTCCCTATTTCTCATCCATTATCCCTACTTCTCTTCTATCATCCCTACTTTTTATCCATTGTTCCTACTTCTCTTCCACCATCTGTACTTCTCACCCCTCATCCCTGCTTCTCAGCCATCATCCCTACTTCTCTCCCATCATCCCTATTTCTCATCCATTATCCCTACTTATCATCCATTATCCCTACTTCTCTTTCATCATCCCTGTCCATCATCCCTACTTCTTTTCCACCATCCCTACTTCTCAACCATCATCCCTGCTTCTAATTCATCATACATCATCCCTACTTCTCATCTGTCACTCCTACTTCTCTTCCATCATCCCTACTTCGCATCCCTACTGCTTATCCATGATCCCTACTTTTCTTCCATCATCCCTACTTTTCATCCATCATCCCTACTTCTCATCCATCCCAAATAATCCCTATTTCTCATCCGTACTTTTTATGCATCATCCACTATACCTACTTCTCATCCCTACTTCTCAGCCATGATTCACCATGTGTGTTTCTCATCCCTAAATCTTATGAATCCTCCATTATCCCTACTTCTCATACCTACTTCTCATCCATCTTCCATCGTACCTACTTCTCATAGCTCATCGTTCATCCCTCCTCCTCATTCCTCATCCCTCAGTCATGCCAACACATTTTCAGTTTTGTGAAACACACCTTCACGCTGATTTGTTGACAACAACCAATCAGAGTTAAGAGAAAGAGCTGCATTCTATTTCACCGAAAAACAGCCTTCTCATTGCATGTGCTGGATGAAAACGGAGGAGAGAAAATAAATACAAATGTGTGTTTGTTTCTAGTGAATTCAAGGTTGTACAGCATTTAATTTTATTTAAGTAAGGGTTTTTCTGTTTACCCATGCCTCTGTAGAAAGCTCTGCTGGTTTGGAGAAGACAAGGAGCCCTGAGCTTGGGCCATAAATCAGCTCTTGGAGAAAGGGTTATACAGTTCATCGAAAACCTTTCTGGTTTCAGTTTCATCTCTAGGGAAGAAAATGTTGATAATCAACACTAGAGACAGTTGGTTTCCTTTTTATTTGTAACAAAATGTTGAAGCCTGAGGCTTCTTTTAGCTCTAAGAGCTGGTTTTTTTCTTCTCTTGCAGTTTGCAGATTTCAGGCCTGGTTAAGCCTCATTTGTGTAGGAAACCAGGAAGAGCAATGCCTTAACAAAGGAGAAGTTCAAGGTAAACGCAGATTCAATAAAAATAAAAGCTAGCATGCCTTTTAAAATGTTTCATTGACAAACCCTTAATGTCCACAGCATGCACTGTCAGCTAACATCTATTATTTGCCCAGAAATAACATGTATTTATTTTTTCTTAATGCATTTAAAGTAAACATTAGGGTCAGGGAGAATGTTAACCAATTAGGGAAACTCTCACTTTTATGTTTCTCTTTTTCATGCTATACACACTGCATCTGAATTGTGTTTTGATCTCTTCATCCCTATTTGCCTCATCGGGCCTCATCATGACATTGGTGGCAAATGCCGCCAACCGCCACGGTGACGGCCGCCAACATACCGTCGCCGTGGCTACTGACCGTCCATGGAATTATGACCATAGCCGTAATTCCGCCAGAAGGCTGGTGGAATTCTAGCTACGGTCATGGCGACGGACGGCGGTAAGGTGGCTCGGCTGCCAGCAGCAGTGCCACGCCAGCAAAACATCGCCTACCGTATCATGTGCCATGATACGGCCTGGTGGTGTTTTGCTGGCGGACAGTAGCAGCGGCGCGTCCCTTCTCCTGCCGGAGGACCCCCTGCAAGCAGGGAAGTCGAGTTCTCTGACTGCAGAAGGGGGTAGGGGGTGTTGTGTGCTTGTGGTGGGGTGTGTGTGACTGTGTTTGAATGCGTGCATGTGTGTGTAATGCATGTGTGCATGAGTGGGTGTGTGTATACATGCATGTTGTGTCGTGTGATTGCGTTTGTGCCGGGATGTATGTTCATGAGTGTTGCTGTAAGTGTGTATGAATGTATGCATGCGTGGGTAAATGTGTGTATGCGTGTGTGAATGGGTGTGTATGTATGTACGTGTATATGGGGGGTCGGGAGTGGGAGGAGGATGGTGGGGAAGGACTCTGGGGTGGGGTAGGGGGCAGGGGAGACCCCTATCAGTGCTAGGGAAGGCATTCCCTGGCACTGATTGTGCCTACCGCCATGGTTTCCTTGGTGGTACAGAAACCAGGGCGGCGGGGGGGTCAAAATGCGATGGATGGCCTAGTGAGGGCCGCCGGGCTGGAGGCTGTAGTCTCCAGCCCGGTGGTCGTTACCACCGTGGCGGTCGGTGTGTTAACTTTGCTGTTTGGCTTTTGGCCAAACTGCCAGTGTCCTAATAGTGAAAGTATGTACCTCCAGCCTGTTGGCGGTAATACCTCCACAATTGCACCGACCACCAGGGTCATAATGACCCCCATAGAGTTTTTCTTTTTTAAGTACAACATGTTAAAGGACTATTTGTAATGACATGCATCAAATTATTAGTAGGCTTCAAATATTCAAAATATAGCTATTTTATTAAACCTTATATCTCCATATTTTGATATTTTCCCTGCAAATTTCAACTTTTTGCACCAGCCAGTTGTATGGATATATTTAGCTGCCTGTCTATGGATTTGTTGTAATCTGAGTTTAAAATCACAGAACCATTTGGTGGACAGTTTTTTGCATTTTTATTTTTTATTTCTTTGTGGGATTGTAACAGTGGTTGAGCAAGCAATATTTACATTTGTTGGTGTGAAATAGTGTCTGAGGTATTTTATGAAGTTTTTATATTGAAATATTGCTACCAACGCTTCACAGTTTGCAGGCAACATATTTGAATGCTGTAATTAAAATACTTCAAACTCACAGCTGTTTTCATTATCCTGGCAATACTGCTAACAAAATTGAATACCTCTCATTCAGACATTTTTTACATGACTATCCCCAGTGCTTATTGTCTCTCGGTGAAGGATTGTCAATGGACCCCAGTAGTGCACTGAAGACTTCCCAGTTACTTTTTACTGTGAACACCACTCATCACCAGTGAACCCCAATGCTGCAGTGCATCACATCCTATTATTTCTATCTGTGACCCACACATTGCCTTGCCAATTCAAATTGCTCATTATGTATATCATCTGTTACCTTTCTAGTACTTACTATATTGCTCCTTTCTTTGACAAAGGCTTAATGCCCTGAACACTATCTGGGTTTCTCCTATAGGACTAATGATTCAAATTCAAGAGACAGTGCTTAATTATAGCCAGGAATATACAGCAGCTCTAGATGACAGTATAAATAATGTTAGGCGCATACCACCCAGACCCAAGCAACACTACACTTCCACTCACTCAGCTCTATTTAGGTAGTCCTTACAGCAGTCACCAAATATACTTCCATAATCTTGGATATTGGTTTGATAATATGCAGGAGCCCTCAGCTATATGAAAAAACACCATTGTTCTAGGCAGAACTAAAAATGCTCTTTCTCTGACAGCCCAACCTGGACAAATCTTTAAACTGTGCTAGGCACACCAAAGCCCCTAAGATAACTAGGTCCTGATTTATGTTGATTGCAGTAGTATCTCTGGTGTGTCTGGTGTTTCTGCACAAGGATTTTCAGGGGTCGGAACATTGAACCTGATGCTACCAGCCCAAAAGTCGCTTAGGAGTTGGGGTGCAAGAGCAGCCTGGCCCCATCCCTGGCAACTACCTGACCGCTTTGTGGCCTCTTTGTGGTGCACTTGGGAAGTTGTAAGGCTCCCTCTGCTACTAAATTTAAACATACCTACATCAAATTTCAGTAGACATAAATATTTGATGGAATTCCCATGTCAGTTTGCAAAGGAGCCTAGAGAAGACACTACTGTGCTTTAATAATATCAGTAGGTTTTACACAAATGCCCATAACATAATGCATTAAAAGATCTTTGTCATGCTCCACACAGGTTTGGGTTTTTACATTTACAGTCTTATTTAGGCCTCACCTGGTTTCTTACATTTCTGCCAAGAATGACCTTCTCTATGTCATGACAAAGGTCGACTCGCAAGCATACCACTCACTCACTCACTCACTCACACTCACTCATTGTTACTCTGATTCACTCGTACTTATTCACACTGACTTGCACTCACTATTACTCTCACTCCCTCTCCCTCATTCTCATTTACTCTGACTCACTCACTTACTGACATTCAATCTCATTGATTCTCACTCACTACCTGTCTCTGACTGTCACTTTTGCTCCCACAGGCATGCTCACATACAAACATAGATGCTTCCACTTAAAAAATAGCTGCCAAATCTTTAGATTGCTTATGAGCGACATTTTCATGGTTTCAGTGTACTTTGAGTGACATTCAAGTGTCAAATGTGTGACACTTTAAGTAACACTTTGACAGGAGTAAAACCAAGCAATGACTTTTATGTAAAGAAAGACATATCTAAAATGTGCTTCTTTTCAGCTATTTTTATGCATCTCAATGTTAAAGACAAATTGAGAAAACCATGTCTGGTGTAAGCTAACTGGAACTGCGGCCTAGGATGGTTAAAGCACATGGGTGACAGGCAGGGTTCACACTAGGAAATCACTGCAATTACAGCATGAGTTTTACAATGCGGGTTGACTGTTCACGGAGACAGTCTAATGATGCTTTTTTATGCAGTGTAATTCAGGGCAAAATGTAAAATAATTTGTCAAATCTGGCCATTAAAACCGGGTTGTCCCGCTGGTAGTGAAGCATGTAGCCTTTCTTTTCACAAAGAAGTGGGGTGGTGCCAGTTGCAGGAGAAATTCTCAGCAACAGGGAAAGTGCCACCCCCAGGTTAATTCACTTAATTTTAATTCTGATGCAAGACAGGGAGGGAACAAACTACAGGCCAAGTGAGAGTCGGCAGCCGTATCATGGGGCCAGGTCTCATCTGCTGTTTATTAATCATTACCAGACCTGCCGCAGCGGCACCAGCCCACAGTTTTACTTGCAGGCTCAGGCTTCGATTGTCGATGCAACATAAAGTTAAATCATATAAATATAATGCAGTTATAAAATCAACATCATCAAGGTGTCAGTCATGAATTATCACACAGTGACAGACCATAGCGCCCAACAAGTGAGCGGTCTCCTCTTGCTGCACGGCACCGGAGGCAGTCAGATTTTTTGAGATGCTCCTTTCACGATCCTGCTGCCTCTGCAGCAATGACAGTGCAACCACCTCTCGTCTCACAATGGTCACACTGCGCATGTTGATCTGAGGCAGCAAACTGGTGGCATGCTTGCGGCAAAGAAACATAACTGCTGCTTGCCGTGTCCTGCCCCACGCTGCCTCAATGAGTGACTCCGGCAAATGAACACAGTCCAACTATGAAGTGTGTGTGATTATTGTTGGGACTTGCAGTCACAGGATGCTGCTGCAGCCGGCCTGGGCTGTGATGAATATACACTGTTGCAGCCAGCGCAGCCGAGCACCATTGAATAAATCTTTTCAATGGTTAGTAGCAGCCAGGCAGCACTACACAATGAGTGTTGTACAGTACAGCGCTGAACTCTCCCGGCCCGACTCGCAGCGTGCGGTCCGTGCTGTTTGCTTGAGAGTGCTTCTCAGAGGGCAGCGCTCCCATCTCACTTGTCTGCCTCAGGGCCCAGTGGTGTCAGGAGGCGCTATAAATGCATGACTAAGCATTTTAGTGCAGTAAAATGTGCCAGTTTAACCCCTGATGCGTGGTACTTCATAGGGGTGCCTAAAAACTCCCTCTATCGCACAAACACCCTCCCACCAGCAAGCATGTACACAACATTTTTACTTATCTCAACTGCCAGTAAATGTCCCATTCCAGCACCTGAGCAATCAAACAGGAATTTTTAAAGTGCACTACTCACCTGTGAGGGTCTCAAGGCGCTGAGGAGGTGGAGGGGAGGGGGGAGGTGCTGCTACTGCTCGAACAGCCGGGTTTTGAGAAGTTTCCTGAAGGTAAGGAGGTCTTTGGTCTGGCTCAGGTGGGTGGGAAGAGTGTCCACATTTTGGAGGCAAGGTGCGAGAATGATCTACTGGCGGTTGTAGTTCGGCGGACGCGTTGGACGGTTGCGATGATGGCGGAGCGGAGATGTCGGGTCAGGGTGTAGAAGGAGAGCCATCTGTTGAAGTATTCTGGTCCTGTGTTGTGCAGTGCTTTGTGAACGTGGGTGAGGAGTTTGAATGTGATTCTCTTGTTGACTGGGAGCGCAAGTGCAGCTTTCTCAGGTGGTCTGTGATGTGGCAGTGGCGGGGGATGTCCAGGATGAGGCCTGCGGAGTCGGTCTGGATGCTCAATTTTCCTTTACACTAATAGCAAACAATATACAATTAATCATTGTTAGCATAATAAAAAATAGGCCAAAGAGAATGATGGAGCAGACCCTTTGTTCTTGGCACTGATTTTGTCAACTCTGAGGCTAGGGGCTGCAAAGAAACAAACACACAGTTGTATTTATTTTCTCTCCTCCGTTTTCATCCGGCACATGCAATGAGAAGGCTGTTTTTCAGTGAAATAGAATGAAGCTCTCTCTCTTAACTTTGCTTGCTTTTGCCAACCAATCAGCATGAAGGTGTGTTTCACAAAAATGAAAATGTGTTGGTATGCCTGAAGGATGAGGAGTGAGGAGTAGGGCTGATGGATGAGAGTAGGGATGATGGATGAGGTATGAGAAGTACGGATGATGGAATATAGATGATAAGTATGGATAACGGATGATCCATGAGAAGTAGGGATGAGTAATAGACATAATGAACCATGGACGAGAAGTAGGGATGAGGAGTAGGTATAGAGGATGATGCAGAAAAAGTACTGATGAGAAATAGGGATGATGTATGGTGGATAAGAAGTAGGAATGATGGATGAAAAGTAGGGATGAGAAGCAAGGATGAGAAATAGGGATGATGGAAGAGAAATAGGGATGATGGATGAGAAGTATGAGAAGTATGGATGAGAAGCAGGGATGAGGGGTGAGAGGTAGGGATGATGGAAGTGAAATAGGAATGATGGATGAGAAGTATAGATGATGTATGATGGATGAGAACTAGGGATGATGGGTGAGAATCAGGGATAATGGATGAGAAGTAAGGATGGTGGAAGGGAAGTAGGGATGATGGATGAGAAGTAGGGATGATGTATGATTAATGAGAAGTAGGGATGATGGATGAAAAGTAGGGATGATGGAAAAGAAGCAGGGATGAGAAGTAGAGATGAAGGATGAGAAAAAGGGATGAGAATTAGGGATGAGGAGTGAGGCATTAGGATGTCGTAAAATGGATGCTATACCTGTTAGCCAGATGAACACTTTCCTTTCACCTCCAATCACTGTGAAAAGAAGCTTCAAGGAAGTAGGGGCTAAGGCTTTGTCAAGTAAGTGTGTGGGGGTCTTGACAAGACTCCTTTGCAACATACAGGGAACACACGGTGAGCACAGCAGTCATGCACTATTAATGCAGCTCCAACAGTCATGATCAGGGCCTTACTTGGGCCTCAGCGTCTCACGAAGCGCTCAGGTGGTGGTACAATGCATTTTAGTGTGGTGACGCAGACCACCACACTTAAATTTGTTAGTCCAATCCCTGATGCGAAGTACTTTGCAGGGCTTCTACAAGAAGAAAGTAAGAGTTTAAAAAAAAAATCTGGGCAATGTATTTTCTCCACTTATATTGAAACAGAGTCAATTCTAGGAGTGAGACACCTAAATGAAAGCTATTTTTTGCTTTAAAATAAGGAGATTCTGGCCTGAATCAGATCTGATGGCCTGTATGTAGACATTGCAATTTAGGTTAAATTAAAGGTTCACTCTTGTTGCCCATTTGAGGGCAAAACTCAGTGATAACAACTATCAGATCTTATGGTTGCTGCCCTACGGCTCCGTCCATGTTTGAGAATTACTGTAGCACTGTACTTTTTCCAGGTCTAAACCCTTGTCTATGTCGAGCACTCGCCACTCAATGCATTTTCTCATTGCTCTCTCTCTTGGTCAGTTCTAGCCCTGCATCTGAGTGCCGTTGGTTGTCTAGAACTTGATGCACTAGTGCACAGTCTGCTCTCGTGGTGTCTGGCTCACAAGCTGCTGCCTCTCTGGCCCGACAACCTCCTCTCTCTGGTGTCTGGCGCTGTGTGTTTTCGGCACTCTGCTCTTCTGCTGTAAAATGGATGAGAAGTAGGGATGATGGAAGAGAAATAGGAATGATGGATGAGAAGTAGAGATGATGGAAGAGAAGTTGGAATGTGAAGCAGGGATCAGGTATGATGGAAGAGAAGTAGGGATGAAAAGCAGGGATGAGAAGTAGGGATGATGGTTGAGAAGTAGGGATGATGGATGATGTAGGAAAGTACCCTCTTTCCTGGCATGGTTACCCCCATTTCTGCCTGTTGTCAGTGTGTTTGACTATGTCTACCGAGATCCTGCTAACCAGGACCCCAGAAGTTCTTCTCTCTCCTGTAAACTGTACCTTTTTCTTCCCACAATTGGCATATTGGTCCCCCATGTAAGTCCCTGGTATATGGTACCTAGGTAGCCAGGGCATTGATGTCCCAGGGATCCCTATGGGCTGCAGCAGTTATTCTGCCACCCATAGGGAGCCCATGCAAAGGGTTCTGCAGGCCTGCCATTGCAGGTTGGGTGAAACGGGTGCATGCACCCTTTTTCACTACAGGTCACTGCACCAGGTCACTGTAAGTCACCCATATGGTAGGCCCTTCCAACCCAGAGGGCAGGGTGCAGGTACATGTGTGTGAGGGCACCTCTGCACTCGCAGAGTTGCCCCCACGAACTACAGATCCATTTTCCTGGACTTTTTTGAGTGTGGGATGCCATTTTATCCTTATACTGGACATAGGTCATTACCTATGTCCAGCTACATAATGGTAACTCCAAACCTGGGCATGTTTGGTATCAAACATGTTGGAATCATACCCCAATACTGTTGCAAGTATTAGAAGTATCATTCCATGCACTCGGGGGGCTCCTTAGAAGACCCCCAGCATTGCTACCACCAGTCTTACTGGGTTTTCTGGGCAGCCCAAGCTGCTGCCACCTCTCAGACAGGTTCCTTCCCTCCTGCTACTTGGTCTAATCAAGTCCAGGAAGGCAGAACAAAGGATTTCCTTTGGGAGAGGTAGGTAACACCCTCTCCCTTTGGAAATAGGTGAGACTGGCTTGGGAGGGGTAGCCCCCCCCCAAGCCACTGGTATGCTTTGAAGGGCACATTTGGTGCCCTAAATACATAAACCAGTCAAAACCAGTTCAGGGATCCCCAGTCCCTGCTCTGGCGCGAAACTGGACAATGGAAAGGGAAGTGACCACTCCCCTGTCCATCACCACCCCAGGGGTGGTGCTCAGAGTTCCTCCAGAGGGTCCCTGGGTTCTGCCATCTTGTTTCCAAGTTTAGCAGGGAACTCTGGGAGCATCTGAGTGGCCAGTCCAGGCAGGTGATGTCAGAGCCCCCTCCTGATAGGTGCTTACCTGGATAGGTGACCAATCCCCCTTTCAGAGCTATTTAGCGTCTCTCTTTTGGGTGGGTCCTCAGATTCAGCTTGCAAGACTCAAGCAGGATTCCTCTGCAACCTCCACTTTGACGTCTGGCCACTGGACCTGGAACTGGACCCTCCAGGAACTGACAACGCTGCAATCAACGAAGAAGTCTCTTCTGCAACATTGTTCCTACAACTCCTGCCAGCTTTGCAACTTTTCCCCTGCCGTGCATCCTCAGAAGACAGCAACTCTTCAGCCTGCACTAGAAGAAGAAGGAATCTCCCTTGAAGTGAAGGAGTCACTCCCCTGCAACCGCAGGCACCTACAGCAAACGATGACCATCTGTGCGGATTTCCCCTCATCTTGAGCTGCATGGATCCTGCATCATGGGTGGTGGCTGGAGTAGTCCTCTTGGTCCTCTCTGCCAGCTGTCCAACTTTGGTGGAGGTAAGCCTTTGTTTTCCCAAGCAGGACAATACCCCCATGCACAGCGTCTTTTGCAGCTTCCAAGGCATGTTGGCATCTCCTCCAAGGGATCTTTAGGCGATGTGCAGTTTCAGCCCCAGCACTCCTTCCTGCAATGCACAGCCTCATGCGTGGTTCTCCAGCGGCGTAGGATCTTTTTTTGTAGTGCTGCATTGGCTTCTTCTGCGACTCCTGTGTCCCGATCCTGTGGAACTCTTGTGGTGCTGCTTCTGCTCCTGTGGACTCTCTGTGACGCTGAGGGTCCCCTGTGACTCCCCCTTCTGGGTTTAGTCCTCCTGTGTTTTGCTGGTCCCTGGCAGCACCACTTTTCCACTAACCACGAGGTTGCTTTTGCCAAGGCTTGTTGGTGGAATTCTGACACAGACACCCGCCTGCAGTCTTCAGTCAAGCGTGGGACATATTCTGCATCCATCAGGACCTCTTCTCCGGCTCCAGGGCTGCAGTTCTGACCTATTCTTCACCATCGTCGACCAGCTACGGCAAGTACAGCTGGGTGGGTGGTAGCTCCTGCTCCTCGTGGACTCCACTGTGACTCTTGGACTTGGTCCTCTCTCTCCACAGGTCTTCTTTCTTCAGTAATCCACCACTGGTTTTCTTGCAGTCTTCTCTGGGTGTCTTCTTTTCCTCCTTATGAGTGGTTTGGGATAAAATCCAGTCACTTACTCCTGCTTTCCTGGTCGCTGGGGTGTGTTGTGTTATTTACCTATGTGGTTTTCTAGTTTCTCAGGTCCCCTCTACACATTCCACTTACCTAGGTGGGGGTCCTATGTTTGCATTCCATTTTTTTATGTATGGTTTGGGCTCCCCCTAGGGTCACTATTGGTTATTGCTATTTGTACTGTTTTCTAATCTTTTCCATGCCTATTTCTGATTGTTAGTGTCTATATTTAGTGTATTACTTATCTCCTATTGGAGGCTTGCCCTTCTAGTAATTTGTGGTATTATGTTCCAAAAAAAGTACCTTTATTTTTGTACAACAGAGTGTTTTCTTTCATGTGTATAAGTGCTGTGTGACTACAGTGGTATTGCATGAGCTCTGCATGTCTCCTAGATAAGCCTTGGCTACTCATCTACAGCTACCTCTAGAGAGACTGGCTTCTAGACACTGCATACACTTCACTAAGAGGGGATACCTGGACCCGATATAAGGTGTAAGTACCTTGGGTACCCACCACACACCCGGCCAGCTTCCTACATTGGTGGTGCAATGGTGGGATAAGCACTTGCAATTGCCATACCACTCTGTCACTTGGTACTTTCCACAGGAAAGAGCACTTACTAGCTAGGGATCTACACTTATACCTAGTTTCAGTACATAGGTGGTCATTATGACAATGGCGGTGACTGTTAAAGTGGCAGTAATACCGCCAACAGGCTGGCGGTAATTACGCCAAATTATGACCATGGCCGTGATACCTCCCATAGACAGCCAATGTACCACACCAACCGCCAGGGCGTTAACACTACTGACCATGGCGGTAGCCACCTACAGCCAAGCGGAATCCAAGGTACCGCCCACCACATTATGACATAGTAAACCACCAGGATTTCCAGGGCGGTACCAACGCCATCAAAAGCCTGGTGGAAACACAGTACAGAAAACGAAAGCCTCACCATCAGGGACAAAGAGAAGACCACCACCGCCATGGATCTAGAACTACAAGTCTTCCCGATGCTCTTCTATGCCATGCTCCACCTGGAACACCAACGCCGATGAAGATGGTGAGTACAGCTGCCTAGCACACAAGGGAAGAAGGGAGGAAAAGGAGCGTGACACACACACACACACAACACACACCATTCACACACACACCATACACACAACCAGCTGCAGAGGAAAACCAATGTCACAGGACACACGTCATAATAATGCAAGGACTACATTTAGGTGTAACTGATATTTTAATTTGATGCCAACAGCCACCATATTGTCTATGTGAAAAAAAAATAGGAGTAAATGTCCAGAAAGGGCCAATGGCCAGTCTAAAGTACAAAAGGCCCACATGGCCACAAGGCACAGCCCAAGCTCCAACTTGTTTCCTGACAACATCCGCACTACACTGTGCAGGGGCATCATGTTGGAAATGGGCAGGCACCTCAGGGGGAAGGGGATGGGGGGGGGGCACCTCAGCTAAAGTGGGGAACTTGCCCACTGGTTCTGAAGGGGGCTCCGTGCCCATTTCTCTTTGCTGGGGAGAGCAAGGTCACAGTCTCTAAGATGGGGAACTTGTCCACTGGTTCTGGAGGAGGCTCCATGCCCATTTCTCTTTGCTGGGGAGTGCAATGTGACAGTCTCTGAGGTGGAGAACTTGCCCACTGGTTCTGGAGGGGGCTCCTTGTACAACAGTCCCTGGAGGGTGGCCTACATGCCCTCTGCTAGAGGTGAGGGCTGCTGTGTCTCAGCTGGAGGTGAGGGCTACTGTGTCTCTGCTGGAGGTTAGGGCTCCTTGCCCACTGCCGGTGGAGGTGTTACCCTGCCTGCCTCAGCTGGAGGTGAGGGCTCCTTGCCCACTGCTTGTGGAGGTGTTATCGTGCCTGCCTCTGCTGGAGGTGAGGGCTCCTTGCCCACTGCTGGTTGAGGTGTTACCCTACCTGCCTTTGCTGGAGGTGAGGGCTCCTTGCCCACTGCTGGTGGAGGGGACCTCTTGGTTGTCTTTGTTGGTGGAGTGGGAACATTCCCTTTTTTGAGTGGAGTAGAATCCTTCCCTTTCTTGGGCGGTGGAGTGGGGTCCTTCCCTTTTTTGGGTGGTGGAGGAGGATCCTTCCCTTTCTTGGGCGGTGGAGTGGGATCCTTCCCTTTTTGGGTGGTGGAGTGGGAACCATCCCTTTCTTGCCTCCACGACTAGGAGGTGCCTTTGCTGTCCCCGTCTCATGTCCCTTGGGTTTCACCACTCTAGTCCTCCCTTTCTGAGGTGGAGGTGTGCTCACAGTAGGAGGGGCAGCAGTCACACTCTGGGGCCCCTTTGTGCCAGCAGCTGTTGATTTGATGGGAGCAGTGGCAGACAGTTTTGCTGAGGTGCTGGGCTGGGTCGTTGGGACCCTGCTCTTATGGGCAGGACGGGGGGTGGAGGGGGAGGGAAGAGGTCAAGTTGGGCAAGGAAAAGCTTCGTAGGGACTGTGGGGTGGGATGAGGGAGGAGGGATGGGAGTGAAGGTGGAGGGAGTGGTTGTTGGAAGTTTATGTCTGCTGGACTTGGGTGCAGGTTCATGGGCAGTGTGCTAATGTGAGGTGGATGGCTGTTGGGAGTCTGAGTGAGTGCGTTTGTGTCTCTTAGGAGGGGGGCAGACAGGGTGGGAGAGGACACAGGGCACACAGGGATGGATGTTGTGGAGGTGTCTGCAAGTGAGGTGTGTTTGCTGCTTGGTGTGGGGATGGTGGTGGTGGCTGTAGATGCAGTGCATGCAGGTGTGAGTGCAGATGTGACTGTGAAGGAGGAGAGGAGCAGGAGGGGGAGACAGTGGAGGCAGTGGATGTTGTGTGTGCAACTGTCTGGTGTTTGTGTGTGTGCTTGTGGCCCGAAGTGTGCTGCCTGTGTTTGCCTGTGCCACTCTTGTGTGATGTTTTGTGTGCATGCTGGTCTGTATGTGTGCATGAGATGGGTTGGGGTTGAGGTGACTGGGACCGGGAAGTGGTAGTTGGAAGGGGGACGGTAGGAACAGGGACACTGAAGAGCCAGAGCCTGAAACGATCTCTGTTGGGCTGCCAATACACTGTGGATGCCCTCCAGGAATGCATTGCATTGCTGCATCTGGGATGCCAGCCCCTGGATGGCATTCACAATGGTTGACTGCCCTACAGAGATGGATCTCAGGAGGTCAATAGCCTCCTCACTGAGGGCAGCAGGGCTCACTGGGGCAGGGCCTGAGGTGCCTGGGGTGAAGGAGATGCCCACCCTCCTGGGTGAGCGGGCACTGGCAACCCGGTGGGGGGGCTACTGGGAGGGTGGTGCTGGTACGAGGGTGGCGGCTATACCTGTAGCTGGGGTTGTCCTAGAGGTGTCAGCCACCACTAGGGAGCTTCCATCATAGGAGGAATCAGAGTCAGTGTTGTCACCTCCTGTCTCTGCCGTGGTGCTCCCTTCGCCCTCTGTCCCACTGGTTCCCTCGGCGTCAGTGGACTCTGCCTCCTGGGTCCTGTGGGATGCAGCTCCCTCTGTCGCCGGTGCCCCTGCTCTACCGCCAGAGGATGATAATGCACACATGGACAGGTTGACAGAAGAAAAAAGGGGGGGAGAAAGGGAGCACTGGGTCAATTACAGCACTAACACCACAGTTGGCATACATATTACCATCACGCACAGGGATCAGGAGTGGGCACTATGCACCACACTGTCATTCAATTGGCTAGGTGCCACAGCAAGATGAGAGCCAACCACCAGCAACTGCACCCGTCCTGGGACCCACTAAGCCCTGTCTGACATGAAATGCAACCTAGCTAGGTTATCAGATTTTTTAATACACCTATTTCCCTTGAGCTGGATCAGGCTGCAATGTCTGACCTGGCATTAAGGGGCACCCACTAACTGAAACCCACCACCAGGATCCCATGCCACCTACCAATAATTGTTGTTACACTCACTGTACTCACCCCTTTGTGGCTGCTGTGATGCCCTCAAGCGCCCATCCACCTCTGGGTAAGCTACCACCAGTATGCAGGCCATCAGGGGGTTCAGGATCCGACAGGCACCCCGCCGTTGTTGGGAAGCCATCCCCAGCTGGGCCTCCGCGGTCTTCCGGGCCCAGCGTCTCAGGTCCTCCCACCTTTTCCTACAATGGGTGCTCCGCCTGCTGAAGACCCCCAGGGTCTGACCTGCAGAGGTAATACAGACAGGAGGACACCACTACACATCCAATCCATCCTGTCACACATATGGCCCACAAATCCAATTTCCATCTCCACTGGCACACACATCACCCGGCGCCCAACATGTACACTACCACCAGACATACCACCCCCCCAAATTACAAGATGCTTGCACACACATCTCCATGCAACCTTGCCACATGCATTGTGCCCAAGGTGTACTCATCTGTTGGTCTGGAGGCCCATACAGCTGTACATACTGGGGTAGGACCCCCATCCACCAAGCTGTCCAACTCCAGATCCAGACACAGGTCTCAGCAGCACACGCAGTCTAGATGTTGTCTTGTGGAAAGTCAAGAATCAAGTGAGGTTATAGACAGAAAATGGCAGTCATGTCCACGGCAGTGTACACTGTCACTGCTGCTGTGATCCCCATTGGCCACTGTACTCCATAGAGCCCCAAATTAGACAATGAGGAATAGCATGGCGTTGCAAGACTGCCTTCTGCCATGTCGCCCAATGCCGGCTAAGTTACCTCACTTCCACCTGTCCCGTTATACAGGACAGGCGGTCGCCATTTTATGGTGGTGGACAACATTCAGATATTCGAGAACTGCGTCATTGCTATAAATTGCACATGCATTGCCATTCCCATTGCCCCATCACATTAATGCTCTATGTACACTAAGGTGGTGTTTCCATTGTTCAAATTGTGACACCCTACTCATTCTTGTGTCCCTTAGATACCTACCATTGCGGATGAATAGGAGGAGGAGACAAGACCCTGTGTACAGACCCCTTTTAGACTTGGCTACACTGGAGGACAGGCACATAATACCCACCTATAGACTGGACAGGGCCACTATCACAGATCTGTGTGCTCAACTGGAGCCTGATCTAATATCAGCTATCTGTCATCCCACTGGGATCCCCCCCTCTTGTGCACGTTCTATCAGTGCTCTATTTCCTGGCAACTGGTTCTTTCCAAGTGACAGTGGGCTTGGCAGCAGGAATGTCACAGCCAATGTTCTCGATAGTGCTGGCAAGGGGTTTGTCTGCCTTGGTCAAACACATGTGCAGCTACATTGCTTTCCCCCACGTGGAAGATTTGGCCACCGTGAAGGCAGGATTCTATGCAGTGGGACATATACCTAACATTATTGGTGCGAATGACGGAACACGTATTGCATTTGTCCCCACCGCCACAATGAACAGGTGTTCAGGAATCGGAAGAGTTTTCGCTCACTCAATGACCAAATGGTGTGCCTGGCTGACCGGTACATCTCCCAAGTCACTGCCAAATGTCCTGGGTCGGTGCATGACGCCTTCGTCCTGAGGAATAGCAGCACCTCAAATGCCATGGCACAACTACAGAGGCACAGGTGTGGCTAATAGGTGAGCCTGAGTCCCCACGCAATGTATGTCAGTCTATGCCTTCAGGAGTTATCCCCATACCATTGTGTAAGGCTAACATTTATCCCTCAATACTTGCAGGTGACTCTGGCTACCCAAACCTATCGTGGCTCCTGACCCCTGTGAGGAATGCCGTAACTGGGGCTGAAAATTGATATAATGATGCACATGGGCGAAGCAGGCGGATCATCGAACGTACCTTCGCCCTCCTGAAGGCCAGGTTCAGATGCATCTATCCGACAGGTGGATCCCTGTGCTACTTACCCGAGAAGGTCTGCCAGATAGTAGTAGCATGCTGCATATTGCACAACCTGGCCCTCAGACAACATGTGCCTTATCTGTAGAAGGAGGAGATTGGAAATGCCCCTGTGGCAGCAGTGGACCCTGAGGACAGTGAGGATGAGGATGCAGAGGATGAGGATGTGGAAAACAGAACATCAGTTATACGTCAATACTTCCAATGACACACAGGTGAGACAGTGGAACTGACCATTCCTCTCACTATTGATGTTTTCAGTGTGGCTGTAGCAGGATGGTATTCACTTTCTTTGCATTTCAACTTACTGTCACCTATGCCTTCTCATTTTGCAGATGTTGGTGTTATGACAGCTGTGTACTGATGTGATGACTACAGACAGCTACAGGACATTATTTGTATGCTATCATAGTGTTCAGATCATTTGCACAAGATGTGACTGTTTCCATAATTGCACATTTTCATCACATAAAACACTATCACTCAAGTTGTGTTCAAGGGTGTTTATTTTAGTGCAAATTATAAACAGAAAAGTGCAATGGAATGGGGTGATTGGTAGAGGTAAGTCCAGGGTATTGTTCAAGTCTATTTGAGGCACAGGTCCAGTGTCCAAGCGGCCATAGGAAGGGGAGCAAAGGCAGTTCAGAGTGGACAAGGAGACAGGGTGGGACACAAGGGGGGCATTCAGGAGGGTCTCATTTCCTGGAGGTGATCTTAGTCTTGGCAAGTGTCTCTGGCTTCTGTCTGGGTCGCAGGGAACGTTTGCGGGGTGGTTCACCTTCTGCAGGGGGAGGGGTGCTGGTGGCCTGTGGGTCCTGTGGGAGGGCCTCCTGTCCACTAGCTGCAGCAGATGTGGAGGGCTGGTCTGTAGACTTGCTAGTGGTATGGGCCCGCTAGTGTGCTGTCCATTCCCTCATGATGTTGGCCATATCAGCTAGCACCCCTGCTATGGAGACCATGGTGGTGTTGAGGGCCCTCAAATCTTCCCTGATATCCTTATGGTGTACTTCCTGCAGCCACTTGTTCTCCTGCATGTTGGTAAGGATCAGGCCCATCATGTCCTGGGATTGTTGGTAAGCCCCCAGGACATTAGTGAGTGCCTGCTGGAGAGTCGGTTCCCTGGGCCTGTCCTCCCCCTGGCACAAAGCTGTCCTCCAGGTGTCCTGCCCCCCTGTGCCTGTGTCCCATGAACCGTGTGCCCACCGCCACTGACCCCAGGACCCTGATTGTCTTGGGTGTGAGGTGTGGACTGGGGTCACTGTACAGGTGGGCACACTTCTAATTGACGTTCCAGGGGACAGAGGTGTGGGGACGTTGGGTGGGTGCTGTGGTGTTGGATACTGAGGGGGGAGGCTCTGTGGTGGACCGGGAGTGGGCTGGGGTTGCCGACTGACCAGTGGTCCCTGACAGGCCAGGAAGTTCATCCAGATCCTGAAGTCAAGAGTTACTGTCATCACTGGAGGCATCTTCTGTTGGGGGACTGGATAGTCGTGGCACCTCCTTGCCGCTGGGATTGGCTGGGACACCTGTGGGGATGTAAGTGATGTATTATGCTTTATCTCTGTGACATATTGTACATCCCTAGCTTCCCCTCTGTCGTTGCTGTTACCCTGCCACCTTTGTTTGTGTATGGTGATGTATTGTGTGATTGTTAGTACTCCAAGCTGTGCATGCTTTGGTGATGGGTGTACATGCAGGGCTGGGAGGGCTGTCCATACATTGCTATGGCATGCAGGGCTTAGCATTGGGGTTGGTCACATGTGTAGTTGCACTGTGTGGGATGGAGTGGAGTGATGGGAGTCAGGCTGATGGAGTGAGATGGCATGCAGGTAGGGGGGTTTATAAGAAGTAAGTATTGACTCACCTATGTCCAGTCCTCTGGCTACTCCAGTGAGTCCCTCAGGATGCAGGATTGCCAATACTTGCTCCTCCCATGCTGTGAGCTGTGGGGGTCCACCACCAGTCATCTGGATGGGAAGCTGGTGCCTTGCTGCAACGGAACATACCTTCCCCCGTAGGTCATTCCACCTTTTCCTGATGTCGTCCCTTTTTTTTGGATGCTGTCCCACAGCGTTCACCCTGTCCACAATCCTCCGCTATAGCTCTAACTTCCTGGTGATGGATTTCTGCTTTACCTGTGCTCCAAACATCCGTGCTTCTACCCTGACTATTTCCTCCACTATGACACGCAACTCCTCATCAGTGAAACGAGGGTGCCTTAGTGGGGACATGGGTGTTGTGTGTGTTGTGCAGAGGGTGTTGAGTAATGTGGTGGGGTGTGAGATGTGGGGTGCGTGATTGATGAATGGGTGTTTGTGTGTGTAGTTGTCTCTGTGATATTCATGTCTGTCTTGTGTCAATTTTTGGTGTTCCTAAAGGGTTGTGGGTAATGTGGGTGTGTGTTTTATAGTGCTGTAGGGTGGATGGGTGTGGTGTGTGTACCAGTGTCAGGTGTGTGTTTTTGGTATTGGCCAATGTTGTGTTGTTTTGTATTTGGGTGGCCATTCAGACCGCGCCGGTGTGTACCGCCGATGGTTTACCGCCGTTTATATTATCCGCTGTGGTGATTTGTGGGTCATAATGTGATGGGCGTTGTTTTGTTGGTGAAACGGTATGTGTGGTAGTACCGACACCTTAACACTGACCTTTGGTCTGGCGGATATGTGTTTGTGGCAGTATTCTATTGGTTTGGTGTGTGTGTGTGTCATAATATGGCAAACGGATATTCTTCTCCGCGACTGTATGTTGGCGGCCGTCACCGCGGCGGTAAGTGGGATTTATGGTCATAATGACTACCATAGTCTCTGGGGTTTGGGTAAGAGAGGGGTCTAGGCATAGCACTTGCTCCAAACTTCTCTAAAAGAGCCTAGAAGTTAGGGAGGTTTGGCGCACCCTACACCACTCTAACACAAACCTGTCTTCAGGACCTAGCACACCTCAGACCACAGGTTCTCCTTATGAGGATCTCACCTTTCAGGAACTGAGGGAAGTGTGTAAGAGTAGGAAACTGAAGACAGTGTGGAACCTTACAAAGGCCTTCTCCTCCAGGATGACCAGGACCATGCTGGTGGCCAGGAAGGGAGGTAGGAGGATGTAGACTCTAGCCCCCCAATGTTAGAAAGGGAAGACCTAGACACTGAGGAAGATCAGGAGGGTCCCCCAAAGGATCACAGGGTCCCTAGTAACAACCCTAGTTCAGCTGGGAGCACTACAGGTAGTGTGAGGGGAAGCTATATTAGTAGACCCTACTTTGTGCCCAGAGGGCTAGTTCAGAGAGTTAGTAACACTAGGGACAGATCCTCCTCTGCCCACTCTCATGTCTCCTCAGTATCTGAGGGTACATGCTGCTCAACTCCAGCAGAAGATTCTCTAGACAGGGAGCTCAGGAAGCTGAGGCTGGAGAAGGGCAAACTAAAGCTGCAACAGCTAGCCCTAGATAGCGAGGCCTTGGCAGTACAGAGAGAGATGCAGGGATTGGGGTTAGGACCCCATGGTGGTAGTAGTTTTGGTTTCAGGGAACCTAGGGTCAGGGAGGACTCTTGTGATTCCAGGAACCTTAGCAAAGTTGTTCCTACCTACAAGCTGGGAAATGGCACACACAAATGATACTCTGCCTGGAAAGGGCCTGCAAAGATCAGAGGGTCCCCAGGAGACAATGGGCTGCTATCCTTTGGCTTTCCTTTCCTGACTAGGGTAGGGATGGACTCCTCACTGTCAGAGAGGAGGATGCTGACAGTTACGGTGTGTTAAAATCTGCTCTTTTGGATGGGTTTGATCTTACCACTGAACAGTACAGAATCAAGTTCAGGGAGACCAAGAAAGAGTCCTCCAAAGATTGGGTCGATTTTGTGGATTGCTCTGCGAAGGCTTTGGAAGGCTGGTTACCTGGTAGCAAAGTCACTGATTATAAGGGCTTATGCAATCGGATTTGAGAGAGGACATGCTAAACAGTTGTGTGTCTGATTTGTTGAATCAGTACTTGGTAGGCTCAGATCTGACCTCTCCCCAAGAATTGGGAAAGGAGGCAGACAGATGGGTCAGAGCAAGGGTGAGCAGAAAAGCTCACACACATGGGGTGACAAAGACAAGAAAAAGGAAGCAGGTAAGTCTCAGGACAAGGGTGGGGACAAAAACAAATCTAAAGAGTCTTCACCAGGCCCTCAAAATTCCTCTGGGGGTGGGTCCAAAAACTTCTTCCTCTTCCCATAACAAGAAGCCTTGGTGCTCTGTCTGTAGGAACAAAGGCCATAGGCCAGGAGACAGCCCCTGACCTAAGGAAAGCGCCACGCCACCTACCACTACAACCCCCACCTCTACCACTAGTACCCCTAGTAACAGCAGTGGTGGTGGGTCAGGTAACACTAGCCAATCCAAGGGTGTAGTGGGCTCATTTTAGGAAATTATGTGGGGGCTGGCTCACTTAGGGAGACTACTGAGGCAGTTTTAGTCTCAGATGGGGGCACTGATCTTGCCATCCTTGCCATCCTTGCTGCCTGTCCCTTTAACATGGATAAGTACAGGCAGCTGCCCTTAATAAATGGTGTTCAGGCAGAGGCCTACAGGGACACAAGTGCCAGTGTCACTATGGTGACTGAACAACTGGTGTCCCCTGAGCAACACCTACTTGGTTATCAGTACCAAGTGACTGACGCCCACAACAACACTGTGTGCGTCCCATGGCAGTTGTTGATTTCAGCTGGGGGGATTATAGGACCAAAGAAAGTTGTAGTGTCCACAGACCTACCTGTAGAGTGTATCCTGGGGAATGACATGGAGAATTCAGCTTTGGCTGAAGTGGAGTTGGAGGCCCATGCAGCAATTCTGGGCATCCCAATACATATTTTTGCTTTGACCAGGGCACAGGCCAAAAAGCAGAAAGGTAAAGGAATCTTGGAGCCTGGAACAATGGCCTAAGAAGTTTCCAAGGGTAGAAAGGGCAAAAGGTTTCCCCCACCCCACCCTCTAGTGAGGATTTCCCCTTAGAGAAGGATGAATCCACTCCCTTGTTGGAACCTACACCTGAAGAGTTGAAAGCTGACACAGCTGAACTCTTAGGTGCAAGGGGGGGGGCTGCCAGGGAGGAATTCAGTGTGGCACAGAAAACCTGCCCCACACTTAAAGGGTTAAGGCAGCAAGCTGTCCTTCAGGAAGCAGGGGATGTCAGTGGCACCCACAAGGTGTATTGAGAAGGCAACCTCTTATACTCAGTACTTAGGGAACCCAAACCTGGTGCCACCAGGAGGTTGGTAGTACCTCTGCAGTATAGAGAATTTTTGTTGACCCTTGCCCATGAGATACCTCTTGCAGGTCAAAGCAAGATTTGGGACAGGCTTGCCCCACACTTTCACTGGCCCCATATGTGTAAAGATACAAAGGAGTTTTGTTGCTCCTGTGTCACCTGCCAAGCCAGTGGCAAGACAGGTGGCACCCCAAAGGCCCCCTTAATCCCACTACCAGTGGTTGTGGTTCCCTTTGTGAGGGTTGGGGTGGATATTGTTGCCCCCCTAGATCCGCTCACTGCCTCTGGAAACAGATTTATACTGGCGGTGGTAGATGATGCCACCAGGTATCCAGAGCTATACCTCTAAGGACCACTACAGCTCCTGCAGTGGCAAAAGCCCTCCTGAGAATCTTCTCCAAGGTGGGCTTCCCAAAAGAGGTGGTATCAGACAGAGGTACAAACTTTATGTCTGCCTACCTTAAGGCCATGTGGAAGGAATGTGGGGTAACCTATAAGTTCACCACACCTTACCACCCCCAAACCAATGGTTTGGTAGAGAGTTTTAACAAAACTCTCAAGGGCATGATCATGGGACTCTCTGAAAACTCAGGAGGAGATGGGATGTCCTATTGCCATGCCTCCTTTTTGCCTAAAGGGAGGTTCCTCAGAAGGGAGTGGGCTATAGCCCCTTTGAACTTTTGTTTGGACACCCTGTTAGGGGTCCACTTGCCCTTGTAAGGGAGGGTGGGGAACAACCTCTCAAGCCCCCAAAACAAGACACTGTGGATTATGTACTCGTCCTCAGATTTAGGGTGGCTGAGTATATGAAAAAGGCCACTAAAAACCTTCAGGCCAGCCAAGAACTGCAGAAGCAGTGGCATGACCAGAAGGCTATCCTAACTGTGTACCAGCCAGGGTAGAAAGTGTGGGTCCTAGAGCCTGTGTCTCCCAGGGCACTCCAAGACAAGGGGAGTGGTCCCCATACTATAGTGGTGGAGAAGGGTGAGGTTGCCTACTTGATGGACCTTGGCACTCCTAGAAGCCCCCTCAGAGTGCTTCATGTGAACCACCTTAAGCCATACCATAACAGGGCTTATATGACCCTGCTTATGGCAACTCATGAGGGACAGGAAGAAAACAGAGACCCTCTTCCTGACCTCTTCTCCACCACTGCACCTGATGGCTCAGTGGATGGAGTTGTCCTGTCAGACTATCTTTCTGAGTCTCAGAAAGAAGACTGCAGGAACATCTTAGGACAGTTCTCAGAACTGCTTTCTCTGACACCTGATCCGACAACATGGTGTGAACACACCATTGATAGAGGGGATGGTTTGCCTACTAAGAGTAAAATCTGGAGGTAACCTGACAATGTTAGAGACTGCATCAAAGCAGAGGTGCAAAAGATGCTAGACCTAGGAGTGATTGAGCACTCTGACAGCCCCTGGGCTAGCCCAGTGGTGCTGGTACCAAAACCTCACTACCAAAATGGGAAAAGGGAGATGAGATTCTGTGTTGAATACAGAGAGCTCAACACAGTCATAAAGACTGATGCTCACCCTATTCCTAGGGCTGATGAGCTGGCATCTACCAAGTATCTTAGCACCTTTGATCTCACTGCAGGCTACTGACATATCAAGTTATCAGAGGATTCTAAAGCAAAAACTGCATTTTAACCATTGGAGGGCATTATCAATTCACTGTAGTGCAGCTTATCTGGACGAAGTAGCTGTCTTTAGCTCCACCTGGGATGACCACCTGGTCCACCTCTGGAATGTTTTGGAAGCTCTGCAAAAAGCATGTCCCACTCTCAAGGCCACTAAGTGCCAATAGGGCAGGGGAAGGTTGTGTATGTAGGCCACCTGGTAGGTGGCATCCAGATTCAACCACTATAGGGGATGATCCAGACTATTTTAGATTGGATCCCCTTACTACACAGACCCAGGTAAGAGCCTTCTTAGTCCTCACTGGGTACTACAGGAGGTTCATTAAGAACTATAGATCCATTGTAGCCCCTCTTAAGGACCTTACATCTAAAAAAATGCCTAAAAATGTTTTATGGACAGCTAGCTGTCAAAAAGCTTTTGAGGACCTCAAACAGGCCATGTGCTCAGCACCTCTGTTAAAAAGCCCTGACTACTCCAAGAAATTCATAGTCCAAACTGATGCATTTGAGGTAGAGACAGTTCTTTAACAGCTCAACACTGAGGGCCTGGATAAACCAGTTGCTTTTATAAGCAGAAGGTTGACCCCCGGAGAGAGGTATTGATCAGCTATAGAAAAGGATGCCTTTGCTGTGGTCTGGGCCTTGAAGAAGCTGAGGCCATACCTGTTTGGCACTCACTTCATTGTTCAAACAGACCAGAAGCCCCTTTTATGGCTCAAACAGATGAAGGGTGAAAACCCCAAATTGTTAAAGTGGTCCATATCCCTATAGGGAATGGACTATACAGTGGAACATCGACCTAGGAGTAACCACTCCAATGCAGATGGACTCTCCAGATATTTCTACTTAGACAATGAAGACTCATCTAGGCCAGGCTATCCTTCTTGGCCTTCGTTTGGGGGGGGGAGTTGTGTAGGAAAGTACCCTCTTTCTTGGCATGGTTACTCCATTTTCTGCCTGTTGTTAGTGTGTTTGACTGCGTCTACTGGGATTCTGCTAACCAGGACCCCAGTAACTATATTCACTCCTGTAAACTGTACCTTTTTCTACCCACAAATGGCATACTGGTCCCCCATGTAAGTCCCTAGTTTATGGTACCTAGGTACCCAGAGCATAGGGGTTCCAGGGGATCCCTATGGGCTGCAGCAGTTATTCATTGGGAGCCCATGCAAATGGTTCTGCAGGCCTGCCATTGTAGTCTGCGTGAAACAGGTGCATGCATCCTCTTTCACTACAGGTCACTGCACAAGGTTGCTGTAAGTCACCCCTATGGTAGGCCCTCTCAGCCCAGAGGGCAGGGTGCAGGTACCTTTGTGTGAGGGCACCCCTGAACTAGCAGAGGTGTCCCCACAAACTCCATATCAATTTTCCTGGACTTTGTGAGTGCAGGAACAGCATTTTACGTGTGTACTGGACATAGGTCACTACCTATGTCCAGCTACATAATGGTAATTCCAAACCTGGGCATGTTTGGTATCAAACATGTTGGAATCATACCCCAATACTGTTGCAAGTATTGGAAGTATGATTCCATGCACTCTGTGGGCTCCTTAGAGGACTTCCAGCATTGCTACCACCAGTCTTACAGGATTCTCTGGGCAGCCCAAGTACTGTCACCCCTCAGACAGGTTTCTGCCCCCCCGGCTGCTTGATCTGATAAAGCCCAGTTAGGCAGAATAAAGAATTTCCTTTGGGAGAGGGAGGTAACACCCCCTCCCTTTGGAAATAGGTGTGACTGGCTTGGGAGGGGTTAGCCTCCCCAAGCCACTGGTATGCTTTGAAGGGCACATTTGGTGCCCTACATGCATAAAGCAGTCCACACCAGTTCAGGGACCCCCAGTCCCTGCTCTGGTGCGAAACTGGACAATGGAAAGGGGAGTGACCACTCCCCTGTCCATCACCACCCCAGGGGTGGTGCTCAGAGCTCCTCCAGAGGGTCCTTGGGTTCTGCCATCTTGTTTCCAAGGTTGACAGGGAACTCTGGGAGCATCTGAGTGGCCAGTCCAGGCAGGTGATGTCAGAGCCCCCTCCTGATAGGTACTTACCTGGATAGGTGACCAATCCCCCTTTCAGGGCTATGTAGGGTCTCTCTCTTGGGTGGGTCGTCAGATTCAGCTTGCAAGACTCAAGCAGGATTCCTCTGAAACCTCCACTTTGACTTCGGGCCACTGGAACTGCAACCGGACCCTCTAGGAACCGACAGCGCTGCAATCAACAAAGACGACTCTTCTGCAACATTGTTTCCACAACTAGTGCCAGCTTTGCAACATTTCCCCATCCGTGCATCCTCAGAAGACTGCAACTCTTTAGCCTGCACAAGAAGAAGAAGGAAACTCCATTGGAGTGAAGGAGTCACTCCCCTGTAACTGAAGGCACCTACAGCAAAAGACGACTGGCTGCATGGATCTCCCCTCATCTTGAGCTGCGTGGATCCTGTATCCCGGGTCGTGGTCCAAAGTAGTCCTCTTGGTCCTCTCTGCCAGCTGTCCAACTTTGGTGAAGGTAAGCCTCTTCCTTCGCATGCAGGACAGTACCCCCGTACACCTCGGCTTTTGCAGCTGCTAAGGCTTGTTGGCATCTCCTCCAAGGGATCTTCAGACGACGTGCAGCTCCAGCCCTCAGCACTCCTTCCTGCAAAGCACAGCCTTCTGCGTGGTTTTCCGGAGGCGTGGGATCCTCTTTTGTAGTGCTGCATGGGCTTCTGCTGCGAATCCTGTGTCCCCATCTTGTGGGACTTCTGTGGGTGTTGCCTCTGCTCCTGTGGTCTTTCTGTGATGCTTAGGGTCCCCTGTGACTCCCCCTCCTGGGTTGAGTCCTCCTGGGCCTTGCTGGTCCCTGGCAGCACCACTTTTCCACTAACCGCGAGTTTGCCTTTGCCAAGGCTTGTTGGTGGAATTCCTGCACCGACACTTAGCTGCAATCTTCACTCCAGGGTGGGACATCTTCTGCATTCATCAGGAACTTTTCTCCGGCTCCAGAGCTGCAGTTCTGACTTGTTCTTCATCACCGTCGACCATCTCCTGCAAGTACAGCTGGGTGGTTAGTAGCTCCTAATCCTTCTTTCTTCAGGAATCCACCACTGGTTTTCTTGCGGTCTTCTCTTGGTGTCTTCTTTTTCTTCTTTTCCTCCTTTTGGATGGTTATTAGATATAAGGTTGATGGAAGAGAAGTAGGGATGATGGAAGAGAAATACTGATAAGAAGCAGGGATGAGAAGTAGGGATGATGGAAGAGAAATAGGGATGATGGATGAAAAGTAGGGATGATGTATGATGGATGAGAAGTAGGGATGACGGATGAGAAATAGGAATGACAAATAAAGATAAGGAGTGAGGAATTAGGATGTCCTAAAATGGATGCTGTAAACAGGAAAACTCGAGTCCCATGCCTTGCACCCGCACAGTCTTGCTCATTCTCGCTGATACACAAGTATTTCACTTGCCTGAGTGCATTTGAGGAGAGCAAAAGTAAATTTGAGCACATGTTCAGAAGACTGCGGTCTCTCCCAATGTAACTTTTATCATACCCATAAGAGACGCAAGGGCCATATTCATGCACAATCATATTTGCAGGATTCAGGCCCAACTACCATGAGTCATGGAGTAATGGAACCCAGACTCTCCTCTGGTGACTGTGTTCATTTGAAGCATTACGTCATTTCTGGGTATTTCAAGCACTGTAGGCGCTCATTTGTGTTTGTAAGGAGAGGTGGTACAGTGGTTTTGAGAAAGCATGGGTTATTTTATAGAAAAGGTGAGCAGTGATCTTAGGGTGTATCTATTTCACTTAGTTAATGTTGGTGTCTAGAGAATCAGATGTGGTTTCCCTCAGATTCTCTCTCCCACTCACCTCTTCCTGCCTTTCACCTCTGCCTCCCATTGCTTGCTCCTTCATTTCTAAGGTTTTATTTTACTATTTTCCTTTACCCTCGATCCCGAGCTCCTTGGCTACCCCCCATGCCCTACTCAAAGAGAGGTAAAGTAGGCATTGATTGACCTGAGCACCTCAGAAGAGCCGTAAGCTTAAGCTGCCATGCCATGCCCCCTTCAGCTGGCACTGGATGTACTTGGTCGGGGTGCTCAGGGCCTCCAGCCCATGACACCGCACCGTGGCACCCTATGCCCGCTGTGAGTGCTGCCAGGTGAGGGCATTACAAGACAAATTTTACTCACAGGACTTGGATAGGCCACAGTCTCTGCAGCCCGACTGGGGTAAAGAGGGAAGCAGGACAGCAGGGGGTGCGGCAGTGCTCAATTTGAATTTCCGCACCAGATATTTTCAGAGAACAGGAGAGTGATAACAAAAGTCAAAATACAGTGGTAGAGAAAAACAGAAAAAAGTCGACACAAATGGAGAGAACAGGCAACTACAGGCTAGATATAAAGGGGCAGGAAGTGTCTGGTAGTGGGTTAAAGTATGAGGTGGATTTAAAGCTACTAGCCTTGATCGGTGCACCAAGTTTAATTGCACCGGCCACAAGCTTCTGACCTGAGCTTCGGGCACCAGCACCAGTTGTTTTGTAAATTAAGCACTTGGTGCAGGGGAGAAACCTTCCCATATTTCACCTTTCACCTTAATGTTTTTCCACTGCCAGCAGTCATACCTTCCCAGCTCCAGTTGAGGTGGCAGGTGCAGCTTTCTATTCCTCCCACGCCTCCCAGCAGTGCTTTCAGTGGAAATATAGAAGAGCTGGTACTCACTGCCCAGAGTCTGTTTGCTCCTGAAATATGTTGGTATTCTCCCATTAAATGTGTTGTAACATTGATTAGAAGTGCAAGTACTCAGTACCGGGAAGTACTTACCATTTAAAGCACTGCCCTGAAGAGTATGTGGGACAGTGTGTGGGCTTATTTATTTGGCTATCTGTGGGCCTGTTGAGTTTGGTGCACTAGGGCTACTGTTCATTTCCCTGATATTAGGACAAGCATTACCTGCAGAAAGCTTAAATGCACCCAGTCTTCCATACTTTGCAAAACACTTATACAGCGTCTGAGGTGGTGGGCAGCAGCTTTCTTTTTCCATGCAGCTCCCGCAACCAGTACAGTCCCTGAAGTGTGTGACAGGCTTATTGTGTGGGCTGAGTTTTTGGCTGTTTGTGATACTGTTGGGTCTTGGCTGCTTGTGATACTGTTGGGTCTTGGCTGTTTGTGATACTGTTGGGCCTGCGTGCCAGGTTCTACGGTTGATTTCCCTGATATTACCACAAACCTTGCTTGTAACATGCATAAATGCATTCTTTCTTCCATACATTTCAAAATATCTAACCAGCATGTCTTGACAAGTTAAAAACTGCCCCAATTTGCAATTGTAGGCCACATTTGTAACTGTCTGATTTGCTGATTGTGGGACATCTTTATTTCGGTGCCCTAGCTTATTGTCTATCCCAGTCCAACCTTTGGTGCTGAAGGGAGACTCGTTTCCTCTCCAGTCTGTCTGGCAGACCAAGTGAGCTCTCTGAGAGCTCCCAACTCGACCGTTCACAGCTCCTCAGCCTTACATGAATTACATGAATCAGCACTACCTGCTGCTGCCTAGTGCCCCTTCTACCTAGCCCAGGCAAAGAACTTGGAAGAATCTCATCCTAGGTACTCCCTGGGCACTTCTGATGGCACAGTCTAGATAGGTAAATCATGCACACTCTGCATTGAAGTTCATTCATCTCTGCAGCATGCACATTAACCTGTTAGTTCGCCCTCCAAGTTTTAGTTCTATTCTATTGACAACAAGAGACATGTCTTTCTTAATTTCATTACATTTTCAGATGCATTGGTCTCTAAAACTTCCTCAGTGCTTATTGCATAGTGTTGATCCACGACTGATGTTGTGTCAAGCGAAGCATATGGCTCCAAAGGCCCCCTGTGTACTTCCCAATGTGTGCCTTAATTGCGATAAATAATGGTGCAACAGTTTTTTGTAGCGTGGTCATCTTAGAAATAGGCTGTAGGTTAGGGACCATTTCAGGATAGTTTCAATATATTTTTAGAGCTTCTCATTTATCAAAGGTTTGTCATTTGTAATATTTATCTCTTTCACTGTGGTTCATTTCTGGTTTTACTTGAGAAGTCACTATAAGTATCACACATTTGACAGTTGAATGTCACTCATAAGTGCATTGAAATCATGGAAATGTCACACATATGTAATCTGAACACTTGGCAGCTATGTTCTAAAGTGTTGGTATGTATTTCTCAGGGGCAATGAATTCACTGCCTGCACCACCGATTCCAGCAAACTGTTCACAACAACTTCATCAACCTTCACATCACAATTGCTTAAACTATTTAATGACAGCTCAACAAAATAATTATTCTGTGTCTAAGGTAGTTGGTGACCCCTCCAAACTATCAAACCTGTGTAATATCTGATTCCTGCCTAGCAGGCAGTAAGTAGTCAATTAGCCAGCTCATGTAGATAAATAGGTTCAAGATTTATTGTTGAAGGTATATTACAAGTTACTTAGCAAACGCCCCTCCGGCAACAACATCCTCTCTATTTAACCCACTCTCTCTCAGTGGCAACCCTGACTTACAGTGACACCCAACATTCCGTGACCTCATAGGTAAGCAGAGCAGGGAATACATGACAAAGGTAGCAGATTATTACATCCGCCTTGTGTCTTCAACAATATTTCCGACAACTTCCTATCATCCAGCAATAAAACTGAACCAGTAGGAGAGGGACTTTTCCTTCCTAGTCCAGAGACAAGTGGAGGACATCCCACAAGTACCCCATGCCCCACCCTTTTGAGTTAATACCAGCCAGAGAGGGCTAAATAAGAAAAATCATGATGGCACTAAAAAAAAACCTACACATTATTGGACGTATGGAGTGCAAAAGTTGCTAACCTTGGTCTTCCAGCGCTGCTACCAATCAGCACTCGGCTAATCAGTACCTCTACCACCAAGGGGATCATCCCTCAATCTCCCAAGTGAGCTATCATCATGCATTTTCTAAATAAACCTTCAGCTGATAGTTTTTCCAACTAGAGACATATCACTGGCCTACCCTGTTTTACAAAGGCAGGACTGATGTATCTGAATTAATGGAAAATAAAAAACTGAGCAAACACACTAAAGGAACCAAATCATGGAAAACCACTTTTAAGAAAAGACAATTTTAGGGAAATACAGAAACAAATCGAAAATTACAAGAAACCTTTTAAAGGAAAGATACATTTAAGGAACAATCCAAATGACATTAATTTGGATCCCAGAACTTTTTCGGTTCTGGGATATATGATGACGGGCTTTGGGGGTGAGGGATGTGTAAAGTTCAGATGTAGAGAGGGAGTTTTAGGATTCAGGAATGGGTGGAGTGTAGGGGTGGTGAAGGGTTTTTAGGGTTCATGGATGAGTGGAGAAAAGGGGTGGTGAATGGCTTTTAGGGGTCAGGAAAGGTTGGAATGTAGGGGTGTTGAAGGGATTTTAGGGATTCAAAAATGGGTGGGGTATAGAGCTGCTGGTGAAGGGTTTTAAGGTTCCATGATGGATAGAGTTTAGGAGTGGTGAGGGTTTTTTAGGGTTCAATTATGGGCAACATTTAGGGGTGGTGATGGAATTTAGAGGTCAGGGATGGGCAGAGTTTAAGACCAGAAAAAGGTTTAGGGCTCAGAAATAATGATAGAGCGTTGATGGATGTTAAGGGTTCTGGGATGCGTGTAATTTGGGTATGATGATGGGCTTTTAATCAGCAAAAATGGATCATGTTTAGAGGTTATTAGGGGGTTATTGATGGATGGTGTTAAGAGGGGGTGATTGGTCAGTGGATTAAAAAGGCCCAAAGTAATTGACAACATAAAAGATATGAAACAGAAGTAATGTCCCTCAAAGTAGAGAACTGAATTAAATACCTCAGACAAAAATGTTTCTAAAAGTAAGACCTGCAGTATTCACACCTTAATAAATAAGCATGATCAAGCCAAATTCGAAATAAAAGACATTCTATGAATTAGTTTACGTGTAATGGCAAATGTCATTCATCCAGCAACTTTTTATTAAACAGTTTAGGTGAAATGGTTTCTCAGAAATGGTAATCCATGAAATCATTTTTCTATGAAGTCACGTACAACCAGTTAAAAAACTTTGTCACCTGCCAACTCTCCTCTCATCTCGAATCAAGTCGCCTCTTCAGTGATTCTAGGTCAGGCTTAAGACCGTGTAGGGAAATAGAGTAAACACTACTAATTATTAGGGAACAGTTAAATAACACCAGGGACCTGAACATACACTGTGCCTTGATTCTCCTGGGCCTCTCGTGTTACTCAGTACCATTGATCACTGAACGTCCCTTGATAATTGGAAACATTCACAAGGCATCACTGGGACAGAGCTATCCTGATATATTCCTCCTTACACAAAAATATCCACCCGGTTAAATTGGGGGCATAGTTTTCTATATCCACCAACATCACATGTGAAGTTCCTCAAGGCCCAAAGAGTCATCATTAGCCTTCAACATTTACATGATAGTTGATATCAAGACTCTCGATTCCTAGGAGAAGACTATGACATGCATGCGAATGACACACAAACAAGCACTAAGCTGATATGTCCTGACACAGCTGTAATGATGGTGTGAAGACAGCCCGACCACTCCCTTTAGTATTCTACAGGAGGAACAGAAGACACAGTTCACCTATGAACGCACCCAAGGGGATGGGGGTGTGGATAAAATAATAAAATACACCCTACTGGTACTCTGCGTTCTGAATGTATATCCTTTCAAATGTGCCACCTGGATATGCCTTTAGGAGCATATTAAGGAAGGAGTCAGTCAAGCAGTACTTGTTGTCTGTAAGAAAACAGTGGACAAGGTATGAGCAACACAATTATATACCAGTTGCTACTCACTGTTATTCACATCACTGATGTGGCACACTCACGGATGGCTAATCACTCACATGTATGATATGGCTGTTTAGGTGGATCACAGATTTATAACTGAAGTTTTGGATTCACTCCAAGTTACGCCCAAAGTTCTGCCTTCCTTTCTCCTGGGGTTCGGGATAGGTTCTCAGACCTCTTTGACTTTGGACACATTGGCCCTGATTTAGGTCTTGGTGGAGGGAATACTCCATCACAAATGTGATGGCTATCCCATCCACCTTATTACAATCTCCATAGGATGTCATAGAATCATAATAAGACGGAGAGGATATTCGCCACGTTTGTGACAAAGTATTTCCCTCTGCCAAGACCTAAATCAGGCCTTTTGTCTTTAAAGTCACATTGCACGCTTCGTCATTGTGAAGCTGCACTTAACCATTCAAGTTCAAAGTCCTGATTCTCACCGCTCACTCTAGCGCAAAAGTCTCTAGGGCATTCTATATAAATAGTGTGCATAAAATCACAATCCGTAGTTAACATAATTGTAGTACACTTGATATTCACAATCCTGAGGTTGCATGATTTGAATTCTGGATACCAAATCACAAAGATCCACTCACTTGCATGCCGATCCCCTATGCAGTTTAAAATTATGTCCTGATATCATGCACGCATGCATGCATCACTGAGTTGCCACTTAGCTAACTGTTGTTTTTTTGATTATTTTATTTTGCAAGTCCAGGCTGGTTCTGCTGCGATGATTTTGCCAGCCAGAGAAGATGTGACGATCAATAGGGCAGGAATATGAGGTAAGTTTGGAATTCCCACACATTTCAGGAATCAGCAAGGGCTCCTCAGGAGACGGACCATCTTCTGTTGAGGCATGATTCCCTAGCAGAGTACAGTTGTGTGGGCATGGCTTATATGCCCTCCGGATCCAAGATGGCCACTGAGACTTGGAAGTCTTGCATAGTCTTGCAGTAAGCCTAAAAAATAGGCTCCCTGGGAAATGTAGTGCATTTCTTGTGCACCCACGCTTGCCTAGATCTGCAGCCTTGCATGCCTCCTGAAATGTACATACAGCTCACTCTACTTCAGGATTGCCACGTATAATCGTGCATTACTTTCCCTGAGTGTAGGTCAGTCATAGTTGGTGCTCGTCTCATGTGTTATTGGTCTCTCATGTGTTATTTGCAATACAGTGACAGAGTATGGAAATGGCGCCTCACACATGCACAGGTGTACGTAAGCGTGTGCTGTCTGTACGTGTCCATGACACATACCTCCATCTTAAACCTGAATATAACTTTGGCATCTTACTAAATATATTCTCCTGCCACTCCCAAATCGAACATTCTGTGATGAAAATCTGGCTATTCCTCTATTCCCGGGGATGGTCAGTCCAGCCCATTTGTCTTTCTCCTGGCCTGGATCCCTGGCTGTTCCCCAAATCAGTGGCAAAAGCCCACAACCTAGGTGTATTGTTCATTCACACCCCAAATAATTGATGTCTCTGAATCCACTTCCCGCCATTTCTGTTTGCTATCCAGTTTTCTTCAACTCCATCTCTTTCAGAAAATTGCCATAATCCTTGCAGTGGCATTTTCCCACCCTGATTATTGTAATTGCATGTACAATCGATCTCCATACCTAAAAAGTATCATGTAGCTCATTTCTTTGTTTGGCATGAATTGGTACAACCACATCACACCTATTCTGAGGCCCCTCCACTTCACTCATTCCCAGGAAAGGAAAGTGCAAACTTCAAATCCGTGTCTTGCCTAAAAAGCGATACATGATTGATCACTGAATCACTTGCCTAAGTTTTTCATTCCTTACCTTCTATCTAGAAGAATAAGATCTGCAAATCATAACTTGCTATCTAGTCAGACATTGCACTACAATAAATTTGGAGGAAGGATCCATTGTATGCAGTTATCTCTATGGAACACCCTTCCAATGTATCTAAGACTGGAAAAAGATTTTCTCAAATTCAGAACATTGCTAAACACCTACCTGGTTAGGCAGATGTATGATAGGAACTCCCTTGAACTAGCAAACTCCTATCTACTGCTCAACCCCGGCCTACTGGTTAGATGTCTAAAGCCAGCTTTGCGTTAGCTGGGGCAACAGACCAACTCTTCTCTAAAGCTTTTTCATTTTGTCACCTCCATGAAAGGTTAACAGTTAAAGTTGTTACCATGATTTATCTGTGACTTATTTGCCGTCCAGTGTATCAGGCTAAAAGAGCTCTGAGGTTACTTTGGTTTGTCGCACTTCACAAAATCACCAGTTCAGAGGGCAATCCTGTCCATCTTCCATCACTTACTATCCACAATAACCAAAGTCATTAACCAGCACACTTAATCAACTAATAAAAGGTGTAAAGCATTAGCAGGAACATTTGTTATCATGTGTTAGGCAGTATAACATTGACAATATCACACACAGTCTCAACAGACCCGGGTCAGGGCCATCTAATGTCCCACACTTCTTCTTCTGGCATAGACCAAAAGGACACCTGATGACAGCAGGTTCTCTATCCGACAGTGGTTACGTGGATGGCAACATTTGTCTCACCTTTCAAGTAGTCATTGCCGTAAGCAGATATATTCAGTGCAAACCTCATCTATAATTCTTGGCCTCCTTGTACTTGTTCTGTTCTCTGAAATGGAACAAGTGTATTTCTGACTACAGGAAAGGCCTTGAAGAAGCCTAAACATGCTGCTTTAGCTACTCTTTCAGAAAACAGCTGAGCTTAACACCTGCAAAATTGTTCAAATACAGGGCAAGTTTAGGCCTACCATGCATTAGTATACCTCTCAATTCTCTTAAAATGTAGCAAAATCTGGCCTACTAAACAAATACAATTCTGGACTCGAGCCTGCAGTGAGATTTATACCACCCTTCTAAATACCAGGAAAGAGCTGCTGACTGGGGATCACGTAGATATTAAAAAGTGAGGAGACCTGGGGGACTCCACATTTCAGTGGATGGATTATAGACTGAAAAAGACTGAAAAGGAGGAATATGGAACGCTTGGTGGTTACCTCTAGGTGCTGGAGCCGCTTGTGTCCTTTGATATCATAGACCACGGTGTGCTGATTGGCAAGCTACTAAACCTAGCTGGCATTGGTGGCACTAATCTTTCTTGGATCATCACTCTTCTCAGAATACCAAATGCTCAGTTTCCAAATGCTTGGAGAGCAGTTTCCTTGCTCTCTTCAACTCTGTCAAAATCATGCAAGGCGTACCACAGGGAAGCTCACTCACGACTCTTTTACGACACTCTACCTGAATCATTGATTGTAACAAAGGCTCTCACATGTATGGGGTTAACATTCAGCTTAACTGTAGTGAGGATAAAGAGAATCCAAGTCAAGAAGCAGTCTCTCTGCAACAAAAGTATCATTATCTCCTGAATGGGTAGACTTGCCTGCACAGAAGAGACGCAATTTAGATATTCCAATTGGTATGCAGCTGCTCATTTGCACTTCAAATAAACAATGTCAATAAATTATGTATTGATGTTTAAATATGTTACAATGTATCCACCGCTTCCCGTACCTACCGTTGAAAATCACTCTTATCTTTGTAGTAGCACTGTCAGACTTAGACAATAGCAAAGTCATATACAGGGGGGGCTGTCATTTAGGGCCACTTCATAAACTGCACAAGATCATGCAGCAAAGCTTATATTTGTTTTTCAATAATCACACAAGCACTGAAGCCCTGTCAGACACAATTTAGGAGCCAAGCAGAGGCATTCGGGCTGGGAGTTGAGGGTGTTTGATTTGGATGTCCCCGGTTCCATTCTACTATGACTCTGCAAACTGTTCTAAGTAAACATCCTTCAGCACTTGGCTGTCAGTGGTGGCAATGACGAGCAGTCACATGTTTCTTGAGGAGAGAGTGTGGGGGTGCTGGAGCTTAAAGTTCAGCTATCACACAACACAGTGACAAAATGTCCAGTCTGGAACATATCTTTACAAGAAAGAGAAGTATTAAAATACACATTAGACTGAAATACCACACGCTACAGTTAAAAGATTCAATTTAGTGTCTCTTGGTGCTATTCTGGCTGTGCTCTACCCCGGAGGTCTTCAAACTGTGAGGCGCACCTTATCTGTGGGTCTGTGACTGTGTTCCTAGGGGGCACAAATGCCTCAGTAGTATTTGTAAATAAATGAAGATGGCCTGTAAGCGCAACTTTGTTTATTTGTTACATAACCTGGCTGTTTTCATTTGTATGCAGAGGATGAAATGGATAAAAAATATATTGCAACTGTGATCCTGAACGTTCTTGTGGAGTGGTCAAAGACGTGTCTGAAAAAAGCAAAATGTTTATAAGTATTTAGTTGTGTTTTTCACCTTCAGGCAACCAAATAAAATAATGCACAAACAATAAATGAACAATATGTTTTTTACACAAATGGGCAGACATCCTGCTTTAGGCCTCACTCCTAAGAGTGATGGCCCAGTGAAGTGGGCAATGGAGTAGGTATCATTGTTAGTGCAAGTGCAGTGGCACCTGGGCACAGGGATGTGAAGGACCAACTAAACCTCAATTATGGTTGTATTATTATGCTTCCTTGCTTGCATTAGGGCTCAGGGCACCCATGCTCTGCCAGTGTTGCTTTGGGCCTCGGACCATAGCCCAAGAGAGAAGAAAACTGAAACAGAGGAGACAACTTAGCTTAGGCCTCAGAGAGATGGCAGAGCAGGATTGGGTAAGATGGAGGCCAATATTTTTAGCAAGGGGCAGAGGAGAGTGCCCGCTTAGCAAGGCAGTAGCTCTCATTAGTGAAGTAGGTGCAGTGGCACTGGTGCCCAGAAATGTGAGGGGCCCACTGTATCACAGTTATGATTGTCCTACTTTATAAAAGAGGCACAGGGTCTCATTTTCCATGCTAGTGTTATAGCTGATATCGCCCTTGCTGCAAAGAGGTGTGCAACAGATAGGCGCTCACTTTTTTTCTGAAAGGGCCAGAGAGTCAGTTGGAGTGATAGCCGGGCATGAAAGGAAGGGGTGAAAGAGGCAGAGGAAGATACCCTACAGTTCAGGTCTGCAACTATCATTAGTGAAGCAGGTGCAGTTGCATTGGGTCCGAGGAGTGTGCGGGGCTCACAACATTCCAGTGCTAGGGTGTTAGTGTTTTTTGGGCAATTTCTGTTTTTTCATGTTTTTACTCTTTTATAAGTTTCAAATTTAGTGTGGATTTCGACTTACAGAAAAGTAACCCGGAAATGACCTCATATGGTCTGCCCCCTGTGCTCAGCCCTGGCCCTCCTACTCTCAAAGTCTTTTTTTTTGTTTTTGAAGGGACCTGTGCTTAAAACATTTTGCTTTGGGGGACTCAGAGCAAAAACGTTTGAAATCCTCTGCTATACCCACTATCTCACTATCTCCCCACTTGATCCAGGCTCCTTCCCCCAGGCCTAATGTGTCCCCTGACCTAGGATAGTAGCATAAGTAAAGCTCAGGTGCATTTTGTATGACTTGTAATTCAGTGCGCTCAGTTCACACTTCATTGTCACAGTCTTACTTCAATCACTCACAGCTACTCACAGGCTGATACGCCCAGGCAGATCATACTTGGCAATTATCACCATGTGCAGCCTGATGGTGAAGTTGGTAGTAATGGCCCCATGCAGGCCAATCAACTAGCCCCATACAGGCCAAACACAGGTTGATTGTTTCACTGGCACTTGTGGCCTGCACAGTCCTGGCCCGATACACAACCACAACCAGACTGTGGCTCGGCAACGGCAGCTGGGATGAACATGGTTCCTGCAAGGAACCAGCATGGAGAATCCACAGGCCCACAGGCACTGGGGTCCTCAGGTCAGTCCCCTCAGTCTCCCTCTTCTGGATGTCCGTACAAAACACTGGGGATATGGTGCACCTCCTGGACAGACACTCCTGCAGAATGGTAGGCTCCTTCCCTCTCTCAGCAGGAATGCAGGCTCCTAGGCACTTCAGGACAGGTGAGATCCAGACTTGAGGAATGACCCGTCACCTCCTGGAAGCTGGCTGTCATGATGATCCCAGCCCTGGGTCCACAGTAGTACTCTGAGTACTCTGCGGAGTAATCTCTTCCATGACCATAGAGGACATGCAACAGGAATAACAAGTGGAGTACTGAGGTCCAACTTTTAAACACCAAAACTAGACAGGACATGTGAATCCACTATCTGCACTGTAGAGTTGGTTTTGGCTGGATCACCTTTCAAGTGCCCTTTCCAGGCCTCTTTCCAGACATCGCCTTCATGTAGATTGATGCGTCTCACAACGGGGTCATATCCAACCTATAGCACCCTAAACAGAGGTACAAAGAGGTGTGAGGTATCTCTACCGTGCTGTCATCAGTGATCAGGGAAAGACAAAATGGGCAGGTCTCATGTAAAGGTTTCCTTACCTTGCACATCTTTGTGCAGTCTAATTCCTCGCACCTACAGTTTAACAAATACTAGTGTCCAGAAAGACTAATGAGCAGCTTCCTGCTAAACAAAAGACCTAATTGAATAACTAAAGGGGGCCTGTGTCCATTACTCCCACTTCAGTTTCTAGGTCTCCTTCATCCATCGTCAGGAATGCCAGCAATACACTTCCACTGTCCAATTTCTGAAAAAGCCAGGTGAGGGGTATCCAAAATGGACCCACAGGCATCCATTATTCTAACTCACTCACACACACCATGCATGTACTGGGCAGGCTATATTCAACAACATGCACAACATATACTGGAGATATTAGTACTTAAACAGTGAAAGCGTATGAAAGGGAAACTTTACCTGAGTGGGCTGATAGTCCTCCACTCCACTGATATGGATAAAAAGGTCTGGTCACAATTGTGGATTCACAATACACACTACGTGGAGTCACAACTCTCTTTGCTAAACACATGATGGGGACAGCAGTCTACTCAGACAATGACACACTTGGTGAGTCCCTCCAAGTCTTAAGACAAGTCCAGGGCCTATTCATGTGAAACATAAGCTTAGTCCTCTGTGCAGTCACCAGATTAGTGTAACCCTACAGCTAAAACTCAGAAGCTAGGATACTATATATATGTAGTCAAGCACTCAGAGCAGGAAGACTCCCCTGTACACCATGCAGAGTACATCCCCAACACCATTCAGTGGCTGCCAAAGAAGAAGCACATTTGAAGACATTATTTATACAAATGCCTACATTGTTCCAGCCTTGCTAATTAAGAAAATTCTTCCACACACATAAACTAGACTAACTACAATCTCCCTTTATCTACAAAGACCAATTATAAGCACTTTACTGAAAAGCTCTGTGTGTCCAAGGTGCAGGCCTCTATGTGCCCCTGCTGTATCCCATAAGATTAGAAGTGGGCTTCATCGGTTGTCATAGGAAAATGAAAACACACTCTTCGATGTCACCTCAGAACATTTATTAGCCTAATATTGTGAAGATTTCAAAGCTGTATGAAGAAAGTATCTTTGTTTTCAATTCCTGCTCAGAATCCTAAAACTGGCTTTCGTTCCATCAATTTCCATTCTGTTAACAATATGGCCTGATGCAATATTATCCTTTCTTTGCAACGTTTCCTATTACGATTATAGATGATATCTTGATGATGGTGAGTCTGAGCTGTGATTTCTGGTCACAGTGCAGGAGGTAGAAGAAACCTTTGCCATACATAAAAGTAATTCCACAAAATTCTAGTATAATTCCACTATGCAAAGTGCCAAAACGCAGAGACCACACGATCGCAAGCCTTCTATAATAGAGTCTCCATGGAACTGATCTCGAAAACTGAAAAGATAGAAAACGACTGTGACAGCTTAGAAGGTCCAGATAGAATGCTATGAAGACATGCAATGTTAGATGGTGGTAAAAAAGGAGAAACTGGCTGAGAAAATGTAGTGTTGTTTGGTGGCTGAGATGTCGATTGTGAAAACAACTGGAAAATAATGATTTAACCCAGTGTATATGAGTATTTTTCATTTGGTGATGACCAGGTAAATTTTGCTGAAATCTCAACACTGGAGAGGATTGTGTAGCGACAGTAGCAAAGTGTCAACACCACAGGAAAAAAACAATCATAATGGTGCAATTGAAACTGATAAAGCGAACCCATGAGTACTTTGACAAGAGGAGTTCTTTTGACAATTCTGTGTTAAGGTCTGTTAATGCTTTGCATATGGACTGTCTGTACTCTATGCGAAACTGTTCCATTGTCAAAGACTATTTGTGCATCCTTACACTTAGAATGCTGCATAAGCAGGGGGCTTTGGCAAGCTAGTGAAAATGGCACCCGATCTGTGTTCCATGTGGGATTCTTTCATTGCTGAATATCATTTGTTCCCAATGGGAATGTAGTTGAAGTGGAGACGATGCTCTCCTGCAGTTAATGTGTGGAAAGTGACTGATCTACGGTATATTCTGCTGTAGTTTGATTATTGTAAAACGGTAAAATGGGACCTTCACCGGGAGAACCTGCAATGAAATGAGCTAAATGGAAAAAAGTTTTTGTTCATTATGCATGTTGTGTTCGTGGCACAAATGTGAGTGCCCGAAGATGTATGTATCTATTAATGCACTGTTTCGGAGCAGAGGGACAAGACTTTTTTGAGAATTTACTTGAATTAACAGTTGCAGAAAGAAGAGGTTTTAACGTATGGCATATGTGAGAAAAAAAGAGTTATACTCTATCTTCCGAGGGTCAGCATAATTGTACAGAGATGCTACCTCAGAAGAAGAAATCAGGAAAGTGATGAAAGTGTTGAAGAATACATAACTGAATTAGGAAGATTAGCAGCGTCATGTACATTTGATGGCCATGCTGAAGAAGGAATTCATAATCAATCCATGCTACACTGTAAGGATGATAAAATATGAGGAAAGCTTGTGATGAAAGAGGATCCTCCATTATTTGATGTCTTATCATTATCTAACAGGGCTGAGCATACCTTTACATGTGTGAAAGAAATCAAAAGGCATGCAGAAAAAGTCAGCAGTTTATAAACTATGGGAGGTAGCAAAAGTAATACGTTGAGTGAAAGTGTACTGAAAGAGAGTATTGTAAATGCTGTATGCTTCAGATGCGATCAAAGTAGAAAATGGGCAAACAAGAAAAATTGTTCAGCTCTGAGATAAATATGGAAAACCTGCAAAAAAAGGAACGAATTTGCGAAATGTTGCAGAACAAATTAATTTGGTGGCAGTGAGAAGGAAATTGACGGTGATTGCAATTAAATGATTTTACAAATAGTTATAAATCACATCCCACGGATGACGTAAATGAAGAGGGAAGTAAACGAGTGATGTTATTTAACTCATTTTCAGAATTAAGAGTTTAATCTTGGGCAACATATGATAAACATTTTATTGGGCAAATGACACTATACAAACTGGACTTGAAACTGGTGGCGATTGAGGTGTTCCAATCAAAATGAAGAGGCAATTTATTGGATTTGGAGAGTACAGACGGAGGTTATTAGCAGAAAGATATATGGAAGTGTTCCTGGTGAAATATGAATTTTCCACAACACAAAATGTTGGAGATTAATTTGGATCCAAATGGAAATCCTCTAACACTGACAAATAAAGTAGTGCATGTAGATGGAGTAAATCCAATGGAAGGGAGGAATGGAGAGTTTGTGGAGGAGTTTCCAAATGTATTCTCCAGCACTTTAGGTTGCTTGAAAGAATATGTATTTAAAGCTTAGAGAGGCGTTGAAGCCGACTGTGAGGAGAGTGAGAGGAATTTCAATTAATCGTCACAAGGCATATGAAGAAGATATGTGATGTTTGTGTTATAGAACCTGTAGAAGCCACAGAGCAGGTAGCACCTGTAGTCATAACAAAAAAGCCTAATGGCAATGTAATTTTTGTTGTATAGATTTTAGAGAAATTAATAAGTATGTGAATAATTATGTGGTGGCTGATCAATATATTTTACTGAATGTAGGTGCAGGATACCAAGTATCTTTTCAGCTTGTCTTACATCAGCTTATCAGGTGAGGTGCATCCTGAATCAAAATATCTTAAAGCTTTTCTAATAACTATGGGCTCTTTTCAATTTAAAAGTAGTCAGTGTAGTCTAATATCAGTAGCACCTACGCTTCAAAAAGTCATGAATTGTGTCTGGAATGTCAGGAGTACATTTTTTTCAAGACAGTGGGGGTTATTCTAACTTTGGAGGAGTGTTAATCCGTCCCAAAAGTGACGGATTAACACCTCCTCCAAAGTTAGAATAACCCCCAGTGTGTTCATTTATGTGGGTACTTTGCAGGAACACAATGAGACAATGTGAATCAATTCTTTTAAGACTGCAGGTAAATCCTATATATATCAAACAAGGACCACCCAGTACTCCCAGGGGACAGGGGTAGTTACAAACTATATCACACAGTTGTCACATGAGACTTACTTAATAGGGCGACTAGCTATAGTCTATAAGCCCTAAACTCTATTTGACTTGTTCAAATTCAGCATTCACTACAAATCAGTTCTAATCTCCAAAAGTGCATAATCTCAAATCAGTATTCATAGTAACAATGCGTATGCTGGACACATCAAAGGGATTAATCATATTTATGTTAATATATTTAAGCTATCACCAGTTGTAATTGTAAAACAATCCGTTCATTGAATATGTTAATGTAGTGAATTAAAAAGTGCAGACGGTGCAGTGCTCACATATAGTTACACCAATACACACATATAAGACAAACAATGCACTGTATCTGCCCAAATGGTAGTCATATAAGTCTCAATAGTGAGGTGCCTGTGTGTCAGAGCTACCCCCCTCTCAACAAAAATGTTTTGCTGATGTTTCTGGCTGTTTTTCAGACTCTGTGCACTGGAACTTTGCTGCTCAATGCTCGGTGTATGCGCTGTAACTCATATAACATGTAAAAAATGGATAACCTGATTGGCATGTTAAACTCTCCTTTACACCATTGTATGTGGTGTAGAACCTACACCCATGGCAAAGAAAGTTAAAATGTAACGTGTGGACTGCAGCACTTACTCTGCCATCCACTAGTGTAACTAGGAAATCATGGTTTCAGGCTTACAATTGTAGCCTAAATGCGATCCTACCTGTCAAAATAAACCTTTTTGCCAGGGGCAAAAAAACTTCCTTTTCAATATTAATAAATCACTCCTATCTAGGTTTTATTGAAAAAGCTGGTGGGTGGTATTTAAAAATGAGGCAATTAGAAATGTAATATTACCATATCCCTGCAATTACACAGCACCAAAAGCTTTTTTCACTGTGAAAGTCTATGGCGGTCATTCTGACCCTGGCGGTCATGGACTGCCAGGGCCGGGGACCGCGGGAGCACCGCCAACAGGCTGGCGGTGCTCCCAAGGGCATTCTGACCGCGGCGGTACAGCCGCGGTCAGAAACGGAAAACCGGCGGTGTACCGCCGGTTTTCCGCTGCCCTGGGGAATCCTCCATGGCGGCGCAGCTTGCTGCGCCGCCATGGGGATTCCGACCCCCATACCGCCATCCTGTTCCTGGCGGTTATGGCCGCCAGGAACAGGATGGCGGTATGGGGTGTCGTGGGGCCCCTGGGGCCCCTGCAGTGCCCATGCCAATGGCATGGGCACTGCAGGGGCCCCCGTAACAGGGCCCCACCATGATTTTCAGTGTCTGCCATGCAGACACTGAAAATCGCGACGGGTGCAACTGCACCCGTCGCACCCCTTCCACTCCGCCGGCTCCATTCGGAGCCGGCATCCTTGTGGAAGGGTGTTTCCCGCTGGGCTGGCGGGCGGCCTTCTGGCGGTCGCCCGCCAGCCCAGCGGGAAACCCAGAATACCCGCGGGGGTCTTGTGACCGTGCAGCGGTATTCTGGCGGCTCCCGCCGGCCCTGCGGATACCGCGGCCGGCGGGAGTCAGAATGACCCCCTATATGAGGAAAACTGGAGTATAGATTAAAATATTAATTCTGCTATTTTAGGTTTGGAACAACTAGAAAAACAGTTGAACCACTATTTTTAATATTTATTATAATGTAATTCAACTGTGAATCTGAATTTGTACTAAGCATACAAAATATTTAGGAAAAGTGAGTATTAGAGGGGATGCTCACACAGCACAAGGTGGCCTTTCACCAGGGAGACTTCTGCTTGACTTTTGCCCACTCTAAAACATCTTGCTACTGGGGCATTTCGCTATCCTTGCTCTGCCTGGGCCAATTGCTGTAGCTACAACTACCAGAAGGTCCCATGGCAGGCAGCCACAGGTGTGTCCGATTAGCAGGGACATTTAAAGGCTGCCAATACCCCGTGGCTTTGGACAAGTGCGGGACGCACCCGGGCACGTGCCTGGGCCAAGAGCGGGCCATCTTCACCCGTCATCTGTCGGAAGAGGTCGGGCCGGGCCACCCCTCTTGGCCTGTAGACCACTGAGATTACATCTGCTCTAGCACCCCTAGTTCAACCAAACTCTATAAGCTCTAATATATCAAGACGACACTCACCAAGAATAGCAAGTGAGCTAGGCAACCCATTTAGAAACATGTGAGAGAACTAGCAAAGTATTAGTACTAAGCAGCAGCGCCCCATCTCTGATTTGTTTTATGAGCCACAAAGGTTGCCCGCCTTTCAACCATCCTCTCTAGAACATACTTACCTTGCCTAGTTGCTACTCCTACTAGTGAGATATTTATGGTGAATGTCTCTAGGATCGATCCATCTCAACCATCACCGGATTCACTTATTTAACAATGCGGCCAACTGGATAAGGAGTGTCAGGCACTGTTATTTGATAATAGTTTGTGCCGAGCGCCATCCTGCAACAAGAACAAAATGGGACTCCATAAAAATCACCCGAATAGTACCACCATAGCAAAAGGACTCGTGGCCATGGGTCTCAGATCAGAACCACCACTTGGGAGCGTGATTCAAATCTGCACCACCTGTGAGCACCGTTTCAAAGGATCCCAAACACCTGTGAAGGGGAGCCCTCCATCTGAGTACTTGTTCACCAAACGTGGATACTACAAACGCAAACCCTTGACAACCAACCATGGTAAAAGAAGTCCCATGGAAGCACCCAGAGCACCATCATTGCTCCAGCAGACCAATTGGTTGTAGCTCGAGCTACTTTCCTGCCCTGAGCCAGCACAACTGTAGTAAAGCTTCTCTCTTAAACTATGAAGACGCTCATGTTGATCCAGTAACGTCTTCTCCTAGTGTCTGGGCTGACAGCCCAGGAACTCTCTTGGGCAGCTTAAGGGAGGCACCCTGAATCCTTCTCTCCTGAGCTGAAGGCCCTCTGTAGGATCAAAACTCTTAGGTGGGTAGAAAAAAACACAAGCGGCAAAACTCTGATACCCCAGAGTATATGTTAGGCCTCTTGTAGATCAGGCGCTCTGCTATATTGGGTGAATCGAAATTGAGAAAAATACGTCCTCCTTTTATGTTTTCCTCCTTGTACCCACCTAAGCCACCCATCTAGCCATGATAGTTTGTGAGGAAACGTGGGACCCAAACCCCACCCTGATATTGCACCACAATTTTGCTTTGCAAATCAGCTCAGAGGTGGATTCTAATGTCCCCACTCTTAGCAGGGGGACACCCACCAGTACAGCTACCAGTGGTGACGCTTCGGGTGGGGGGTGGTGGAGTTGCACTGATGCCTTTATCTTGACAGGAGATGTCCTCGTCTTTTGTGGGATCCTACGAGAGGAAGGAGAAGGAGTCCTTGTAGGCAACGAAAGCTGAAGGGGAGGAGATACTGTCCCACTTAATGAGGAACAGTGGACACTAAAGTTGGGCACAGGCCTGGCATTGTGAGATGCCCGCAAGGCCTCATTGGGGTTTCAGCAGGGTGAAGTGGCCGACACAGGCTTAGGATTAACAGTATGAACTTTGTGATCTCCTTGGGAGCTGGTAAGTGATTGGTGCAAAACTCTGCGTTGATTCTCAGTTAATAAAGCATTCAAGTCAATAAGTGCAGTTTCATTCGCCCCCAAGTTCACCTTCAGCCCTTCTATTGTGCTCTGTAGAAACTTTACCAACTTTTCAACTACATCATTAAACATGGGCTGTACTTATTATTATTATTATTACGCACGAGCTTTATTCGGCCATCAGGCCATCAAAGCAATACAATACAAAATAGAATAATCATCTTAAGAGAACATATACATATCCATCAATAACCAAATGTATAAAAGAATAAGAATCAGTTCTGTCCAAGCTAAAACCAATTAAGATCATTATAGGTAAAAGTTACGTATACGCCATGCCTCTACTAAAAACTTGCTTACAGCATAAATTAACACACTTGAATTGTGTCTTTTCAGAATCCTCAAAGCTAAAGCACATTTCCTTAACTTCAGTTCCCGGCAAATACTACGGATCCATTTAGACCTTGGAATTAAATAAGCAGGACAGAAAAACATAAAATGCTCTACTGTTTCCGGGGAATTGCAACACACAGGACAGATATCAGATGTTAAATTGGGTCCCCATCTGCTTGTCAAGGCCATTAATGGTAATGTCCCAAATCGGAATCTGGCATACAGTCCTTTGCCTAAAAGGTCAGGTATTATATCTAAATATAATTCAAATTCTGGGTACCATTTAAAATCAATAAAAAGATTAGTTAATCGACCACAAGATTTGCGGGAGATATAATTATTCTGTACATAAAACCAATAGGCCTCCTTCAGAACTTTAACATGGGATTTCTCAAGTTGATAGGGGTTCTACCATAGATCTCTCAGTCCCAATGTGCAAAACCAGCTGGAAACATGTCTAATCCATGGTATAGAGGTGGAATTAGTACAATGTAACAATTCTAGAAGTGAGGACCTATATACGACCAACTCTGGGACTACCCATAGCCTCACCCAATACAACAAGGGTCGTAATATGATTAAGTCAGCCATTCGTTTTAGGCCTAAGTCTAAAAATAAAGGAACTAATGGGGTGCTGGTGGGGCATGCACATAAAGCCCGAGCAAAGCTGTTCTCAATTTTAGTTATTCTAATACTATCTGCCATGCCCCAAATCTCTGCACCATAGGCGGCAGCACCCTGCGCCTTGGCCACATAGATCTTTATTGCTGGGGATACAGCTTTGGCAATCGTACTCCTATAAAGGCGCAATATGGATGCTGCCCGATGTTGCAAAAGCCCAGCGCTCTTGCTAACCTGGTCCTCCCAATGAAGTGAATCTGTGAGCCTTACGCCCAGGTAATCAATAGAGCTAACCTGGTCCAGAATATCACCATCTATCCTAATAGTGCATTTCTTCCGACGTCCGGAGCGAAGCACCATCAGTTTAGTTTTCTTCAGATTCAGCTCTAGGCCGGAATTGCCACAAAATAAATTGAATTTATCCACCAGAATTTGTAAACCCATCGGCGTTTTTGAAATAAGTAAGGAGTCATCCGCAAAGAGGAGAATAGGGATTTTCTAGTTGGCTAAAGTGGGGGCATCATTCTGACATGTTCTTAATTCTTAATTCTTGCACCACCTCATTAATAAATAGGGAAAACAAGAGTGGTGCTAACACACATCCTTGTCGGACGCCTCTTTTAATAGGGAATTTATTGGTCAGTTCACCATGTTTGCCCCACCTCACTTGCGCATATGTATCTTCATGCATGCGTTTCAATAAAAGAATTATATGAGCTGGAATCCCTATTCTATATAGCACTTCCCTAGGGACCAAGTCAAAGGCAGAACGTAAGTCAACAAAGGCAACATATAATGGTTGCTTTGCAAAAACCACATATTTCCAATGTAACACAGCCAACCTAAAGGTCTGATCTACCGTGCTTATTTTAGGCCGGAACCCCGCCTGTAACGGTGAAAGAATCTGCTGCTCCGTGACCCAACTCGATAGTCTATCTAGAAGTTGTTTTGCATTTTTTTTTCTCCAGATTATCAATTAAGCTAACCGGTCTATAGTTGGTTGGAAGATTTGGGTTACCTTTTTTATAGATGGGGATAATTTCGGCACCCTTCCACGTTTCGGGAATCTGCCCTCCCTTTGTAATTTTATTTGACAATAAGTTAATATACCAGGTCCATATAAGTGGTTCAGATTTATATAAATCGCCTAGGATTTTATCTGGTCCTGGGGCTTTACCAGATTTCAAAGAGTTAATAGCATCAGCAGTCTCTTCTAGGGTGAAACAAATATAACTCTCAGAATCGTTTGATAAAGTGGATGGGTCTGAACCCACATTTTCACAGTCAAAGGCCACAGAGGAGGAGTATCCTCATAAAGACGAGAAAAGTGCTCCACCCAACATTCCGGTTGAATATGATTCCTTATATTAGATCTGTCCCCTCTCTCATGTTTAGTCAACAGGTCCCAAAAAAGCTTATTATTATTCATTTTTGAAGCATCCAACAGCTCCTGCCAAGTAGAGTCTTCCCAAGATTTCTTTGAGTGTAAGATTGTCTTTTTATATGTACATCTAGCTTGTTTGATCACCCCCGGAATCCCAGCCTTTAAGGCCTTTTTCTAACCAGACTTGGCCCTCATACATAAATCGTTAAACCATCTACTGTTGTTCGAGCCCCTGCCTCGCAGGCTTATCTTGGTCTTTTTGTAAAAAATACTTTGGAGTTTAAGCATCATATCTGCATGAATACCGAGAAGTGGAATGGCCTCAGGATCAAAATCTTCATAAACTGACAAATTGTCAGAAAACATTAGATAAATTTCACGTAACAGATAAGGATTCAACATCACTTTTGGCCAGCCTACCTTTGTATAAGCATTATTAAAAATAGGGGGAGGGACCATTGTAAATTGCAAGTTCGAAGTTCTACCAAAGATGTTCCCAGAGAGGGTGAGTAACAGGGGAAAATGATCGCTCTCACACCTGGAATCCACCCTCATATCCCGCAATAGAGGCCAAAGTCGCACATCCACTAAAAAATAATCGATGACACTAGTCAGAGAACCTCATTAAATGTGGGAGCTAGGCTTAGGTCAGAAGGAGTGCGCCCATTACAAGCCCTGAGGCCAAATTTTAGACATAATGAGGCTAACTGTGCTGCAACACGAGAGCGTGGGCAGAAGCTATCGCTATCTAGTTGAGCAATCCCCCATAGTTCGTCCTCCTCCCTGGTTAGATCACTAAAGAACTCGAAAGGTTCAAAAGTACAATTTACATCCCCGGCAATAATGAAATAACAGTTAGTTTGTATGGTGTCTAAAAAATCTGTGAGTAAGGTTAAAATATGTGATTCTGTGCCACGTGAGACAGATTGTGCGTATACATTAATAAGAATTATGTTAAAATTCTGCTGGAAAGAAATTTGTAAACCCATCAGGTCAGGACAATAGAATTTTAAAACTTTGTGCTCGCATTGCAGTTTTAAATTTAAGAGAATTAAAAGTCCCCCTTTTTCTCGACCTGATGCTTTCTCAGAGGGTAATGCAGGGACATTAAAGGAAAGAGACCCATCTATACAAGTTTGACCCTCAACCCATGTTTCTTGGAAAAGACACACATCTTGGGACTTTATATAAGTAACCCAATCGGTATCGTCCAATTTCCTAGCGAGACCAGCAAGATTCCAAGTCATTAAGGATAAACCAATAGCGACTGATTTATTATCATAGGTTGTCGGAAACCCATCCTTATAGTCCAAATCATCGATGGTATTGTCGGATCTGGTTATTTGAGCTTCCTCTATAATGACCCGATTAAGAACTTCCTCGGCAGATGACAGTCATACTGTGTCGTGTTGCATAAATTCGCCTTCCTCCCGGGAGACTCTCCTATTAGCATAGGCATTGTGTCCAGACACAGGGACCTGTTTTAAATCAACTAGTTTGGGGACTAGCATAATGCCTTCTCCTTTTAGCCCCTTGAGCAGGCGTATACGTGCAACAAAGTCAATGAGTTGGTCTGCCATAGTTTTGTCCGAAAAGACAATTGCAATTACATCAAAGCTTGACCCAGAGGGGCTCCATCTTTCAGTTTTTAAGCTATCTGAGCGTATGACCGAGAGACATCCTTGTCGATGACGCATCCAATGAATAACCTTATTGAGCCTAGACTCTTGGTTCTCAGCAGACCTATGGGACAGCTTTGGGACATTGGTTAGGTAGAGAGTATTACCTCCATACCTTGAGCCTATGCTTGTTAGAGGCATATCTAGGGCACTAGGAGTTCTTTCAGAGGGAGTGATGCAGGTTGAGACTTTACTCGAAGGATTGATACGATGTCTATCAATATTAGGAAGAGGGCAGTCCATTTTCTTTGAAATATTAGAAATAACATTATGCCTCGTAGTGAGATGGCGATTTGGTGGAACAAGGGAGCTACCAACAAAGTCAACACCACTCGCCTCCATAGTTCCCCCAGAGATGGAACTGTTACACCCTCTATAGTTACTTTTAGGATTGGCTATATAAGAATTTAAATTAGCCTTGGTAGCACCCAAATAGGACCCAGAGCTTAGGGAAGACACGGCCTGCCCCTTGCACACATTGATGTTAGGTGAGACTCGTTCGTCTGCTAAAACTCCACCTTCCTCAATTGTCTCTAAATGTTGGCACTTGCATCTGGGTTGCTGGACCATTTTCCCCTGTAAAAGTTTGGTTAGCTGAAATACTAAATTCCTAACTTCTTCGACTCTATAGAGAATTAGAGACAAGTTGACTTTACTAGGGGATGATTCAGAGCACATAACAGTAGTAGTGGGGGAGGTAGCAGCCTCGATATCTGTCTTGGCAGAAAGGAGGTCATGGGTCTCTATCAACTCACCCTCCTCAGTCAAGAGCTCAAAACGATTTCTGCATGGTATATTAGAAACAATCCTTATCTCAGGACTCAAAGGGAGGGGGATACGTTCTATTTACTCTGTATGAAAAGATCTCTTAGTGTGTGGGGAATTGGGGGAACTGCTATAAGCCACAATGCCCTGCTGGATAGAGGGAATAGTGGCATTGACAATGGGCAGTTTCCCTGCATCATCGGTTGGTTCCCCAGGAATAACTGTTTGACTCTTCTCCTTTTTATTAAAAAAACTCCTGTATCTTTTTGGGATGGAGTGAAGGCTTCTTCTGAGGCAAGGTTTCGCCGGTGCCTAGTTCACTATTAAGTATGGCCTCCACCTCCTCAAATAATAAGTCTATCTCGTTAAGTGATTTTGGGCAACCTTGTACGGGCTTATTAGTTAATTTCCTTGGGCGCTTTTTCTGTTTTTTTGTGACACCCAATAGTGCTGGTGGATCAACAGCTTTCCTTTTCCCCATAGCTTTTAGATAACAGAAGTAGCCAAAAAAAAGGGAAAATATAGTCTTACTTGAGGTCACCCGGTGAGAAGACCGTCCTGTCCTGGCCTCGATCAAGCAGTGACGGTCGATGGTAGGTCCGTTCGAAAAATCAGAGCCACTCAAGTTACACTGTGCAATTTCCCTAGATGTCGACTGGGCTCTTCTTGCAGGTGAAAGAGAGGGGGCCCAGCCCAGCCTCCCCCGGTCTCCGACGGGCACAGGACGGGCCTGCCCTTGGCCCAGGCTCTGCCCGGGCGCCGCCCGCGCGCTTTCTGCGAGCGGGAGCGCAAATAAAAAGTTTTAAAGGGCTCCTGCCCTGATTCCCCCAGGTGGTGGTGGTGCCGGTCTCTCTCTCTCACTCGCGGCCCCCCTGGCTGCCGCGAAGCGCTTCCCGTGAGCGGGAGCGCAAACAGAAAGTTTTAAAGGGCTCCTGCCCTGATTCCCCCAGGTGGTGGTGGTGCCGGTCTCTCTCTCTCACTCGCGGCCCCCCTGGCTGCCGCGACGCGCTTCCTGCCTACTACTTCTTGAATATGATTGCCCAACAAAATTACCACAGTAAAGTCAAGTACGTTTTGATAGCTGGGGGCTCCCGTCCCTGGTGGACAAATTAACTTGTTGTTGATTGCTGAGGGCGTTCCCCTAGAGTTATGTCTGGCTTTAGGAACCCTGTTCTTCTTTTTTTGGCAGGAGAATCCCTGTGTGGACATGGACACACTACTATAGAATAGGCCTCCACTAGAGTGACTTTCTTTGTTAAATCCTGACTTATCGCTAAGCCCCCCAGCATGCCAGACTGCATGAGTTCATGTGTCCGTCCTTCCATCACCTCCTCCTTAGATTGATCATTAATACTATGCAAAGTTTTACCTGTTCCTAGACCCAGCTGCTCCTCCGTGCTCTGTACGTCTTCCAAAAAAGCTCCCACTGCTGAAGTGAGGTATGAAATTATTGAAACACATTTTCATGGAACCTTAGGCGCGTCCAGTTCAGGATTGCATTGTGATTTGCGCTTACCCATGAGAGGAGCCAGATGACAAATGAAGTAGGGGTGGCCCAGCCCAGCCTCTATCAGTCACTGACAGGTGCAGGAAGTTCCCGCCCTTGGCACAGGCTTCGTCCAGCCATGGCCTGCACCCCTACCACGCTGCAGGAGTGCCAAGCACCATTCAGCATGATGACGGGAGGGGGCCCCACCCACTTGGACTTGAGTGCTAATTTTGCTAAATCCCATACAATGGTAAGAGGCCCAAGAAACAAAAAGCAGTGAAAGCAGTATGGGGATGGTGTTGTAATAAGTATGGTCTCTACACTTTCCTATTTGGGGGATCTGTTTGATGATAGGGGTTCGTGTGTCCCACTAAGAAAAGCAAAAAGAACTTCTATGTCTAGAGCTGCAGTTGCAGTTCTTGACTTGGCCAAAAGATTAGGGACCAAACCAGAACATGGCCTTCAGAAAGCATGCAAGGCGAAATGCATTCCCTTCGCTTGTAGTGGAGTGATATTTGGGGCTGTAAGGATTCAGCTGACCTGCAAATAGTGGAGAACAAATTTCTGAGAAGTGTCTTTTCTGTTCCTCAATCTGTATCCTCCTATATTGCCCATGAGGTGTTGAGGATGGGGTACATCTCTGATTTGGTGGCTATATCTCCATTGTTGCGTTGGATTAGGATCTGAATTAATCTTGATCTGGATCTGAATCAGACAATAGCTAAAGACTGTCTGTACTTGGAGAGGGAAAATAGTCTTCCCTGGTTCCATCATATTAAGACCTTAGTGGAAAAATTGTGTCACCCCAAAATGTTTACATCCCCTATTGGGCTTGTTAAGAGAGATCTGATTTGGGCAAAGAATAATTTGTTGACAATTATGTTGACGGAGAGAGACGTAATGGAGCTCATTAAACTCACTGTTTGTGCGTATAGTCTATTAAAAACATGTCCATCAGTAGAGCCTTATTTAGTTGAGTGTATAACCAGCGGTGGCTCCTCCTCTATGATGGAGGAGAGTCACCCCCACCTGTCAGCAGCAACTGCTGCAAATCCTTTAACAACCAAAGGATAATAAACTAAGTTTATTATCCTTTACCCTTTTGTTGTTAAAGGGGTGGGGCTTTGGGGATGCCTACCTCTACCTACCTACACCTACCGCTACATACACCTACCTACCTCTACCTCTCCCTACACCTACCTCTACCTACACCTACCTCTACCTACCTACCTCTACCTAACTCTACCTACACTTACCTCTACCTCTACCTGTACCTACACCTACCCCTACCTTCACCTACACCTACCTCTACCTGTATATACATATCTACCTACTCCTACACCTACCTCTACCTACCTCTACACCTACCTCTATCTACACCTCTCTCTCTCCCTCTCGCTCTCTCTAACCCTCTCTGTCTGTCTCTTTCTCTCTCTCTCTTGTCCAGGCATATACTGAGGGCACTTAAAAGCTTATTAGTAGTACAGGGTGCAACAATAAAGGGAGCTGCATATTGAGGGCACGTAAAGCGTATCAGTACTACAATACAGGGAGCACGATCTCTGTCTTCTTCATGTCATGCCAATGGGTTTCGCCTTTGTTTCTTCGTTCTATCTAACTGGAGTGTTCTTCCTCTCTGGCTACCATGCTAAAGGTACTTCTTTTTTTATTTTATTTTGCTTCGCGCTCTGTGGCAGTATGATGTTTGGGCATGTCGCTGTTTCTTGTCACTGTTTCTTTGGTGTCTGAGCCCATTGACTTGAAGGTATTGGAGTGCTTTACATGAGCACCAGTTACATTAATGGAGACATTCATTTTTGGTAGGCACAGGGAGACTAAGGCTCTCATTATGAGACTGGCACAAATGCCGTCTACCGCCACGGCGACGGCCGCCAACATACTGTCGCTGTGGCTACCGAGCGCCCATGCCATTATGACCGTAGACGGAATTCTGCCAGAAGGTTGGCAAAATTCCGTCTACGGTCATGGCGGCGGATGGCAGTAAGGTGGCGCTGCTGCCAGCAGCAGCGCCACACCAGCAAAACAGGTAAGTCGGTTTCTCTGACAGGAGAGGGGAGTCGGGGTGTTGTGTGCGAGTGTGGGGGTGTGTGTCACTGTGTATGCATGCATGTGTAATGCGTGTGTGCATGAGTGGGTGTGAGTGGACGTGCATGTTGTGTCGTGAGATTGCGTGTGTGCCTGGATGTATGTTTGTGAGTGTTGCTGTGAGTATGTATGAATGTATGAATGCGTGGGTGAATGTGTGTGTGTATGGGTGTGTATGTATGTGCGTGTATTTGTGTAAATGTGCGGGGGTGGGTCTGGAGAGGGAGGGGGAGGTTGGAGGAGGACTCTGGGGAGGGGGCGGGGGAGACCCCTATCAGTGCCAGGGAAGGAGTTCCCTGTCACTGATAGTGCCTACCACCATGGTTTCTCTGGTGGTACAGAAACCACTGAAACCATGGTGGTGGGCGGGGACAAAATGCCATGGACGGCCTAGTGACGGCCGCCAGGCTGGAGACTGTAGTGTCCAGCCCGACAGTCATTACCGCACTGGCGGTCGGTGTGGTAAATTAGAGGTTTTGCTTGGCCAAACCGCCAATTTCATAATAATGGAGGTAGGTACCGCCAGCCTGTTGGCGGTAATACCTCCACTATTCCACCGACCGCTGGGGTCGTAATGACCCCCTTTGTTCTTAGATATCTCTTTACATCAACCTATACCTATCTCTACACCTACCTGTACCTCTATCTACCTCTACCTACTCCTATCTCTGCCTACACCTACGTCTACCTACACCTGCCTCTACCTACCTCTACCTCTACCTCCACCTACCTCTACCCCTACTTACCTATACCTACGCCTACCTCTACCTCTATCTATATCTACCTACCTCTACATCTACCTACACCTACCTCTACCTACACATACCTCTGCTTCCACCTTTACCTTCATCTACCTATCTCTACTCACACATACCTCTGCCTACACCTACTGCTACCTCCACCTACCTTTACCTCCACCTACACCTACCTCTACCTGCACCTACCTCTACCTACACCTAGCTCTACCTATACCTACGTCTACCTACCTCTACTTCTATGTATCTCTACATACACCTACCTCTACCTACACCTACCTCTACCTCTTCTTACACCTACCTCTATCTACACCTACCTCTACCTCTACCAACCTCTACCTACACCTACCTCTATCTACCTCTACCTCTACCTACAACTAACTCTACTTACACCTACCTCTAGCTACACCTACCTCTACACCTACCTCTACCTACTCCTACTTCTACCTACCTCTACCTAGACCTATCTGCATCTACCTCTGCTTCTACCTATCCCTACCTACATCTACCTACCTTTACCTACACGTACCTCTACCTACACCTACATCTACCTACAGCTACGTCTCCCTACACCTACCTCTACCTCCACCTACCGCCACCTACACCTACCTATACCTACAACTACCTCTACCTACCTCTACATCTACCACTACCTACCTTCTGCCTACACCTACCTCTATCTACACCTACACCTACCTATACCCACACTTACCTCTACCTACACCATGTACCTCTACATCTACCTCTACCTACACCTCTACCTACACCTACTTCTACCTACCTCTACTTACACCTAATGCTACCTACACCTACCTCTACCTCCACCTACCTCCACCTACCTCTATCGACACCTACCTCTAACAACACCTACACCTATCTCTACCTACATCTACCTCTACCTACATCTACCTCTTCCTCTCCCTACACCTACCTTTACCTACCTCTTCCTACACCTAACTACACCCACCTCTACCTACCTCTACCTCTACCTACACCTACCTCTACCTACACCTCTCTCTCGCTCTCCCTCTCTGTCTCTCTTTCTTTCTCTCTTGTGTCCAGGCGTGTATTAAGTGCACTTAAACCTTATTAGTAGTTAAAGGTACTACAATACAGGGAGACACGTATTGAGAGAACTTAAAACGTATCGGTACTACAATACAGGGAGCAGGTTCTCTGTCTTCTTCATGTCATGCCAATAGGTTTCACCTTTGTTTCTTCGTTCTATGTAACTGAATTACAAATATTACAAAAATGTTATAATAATGTTTGTGCCAAAATGTGATAAACCATTAACGGTTTATCAAATTTAAAACAAAAATGATTATAAAATTGTTAGAATATTTTACAATCCACTTTGATAGAAATTAAAAACAAAGTGAAACCTTTTGGCTTTGCCAATGCTTGTTTACTTCATGACATCTATAAGGAGGAGAATGGCGATTGGGGTGCTCCGGGAATTGATTCTCACCCAGTTAGGCATCTTTCAAAGGTAGCCCAACAGGTGATCAATGTAATTTTATCGCACGAAATTAGAGCATGCAACGGGGGCTCTCTTTCCGTCCACAGACCTTTCCCCATATTTAGAAGATGTTCTTATATTATTTGTATTGGATACAGGAACTAGTGATTTAGTTTTAACCAACAAAAAAAGAACAGTTAGGTGGTATTCCTTGGAGGCCAACCGTACTGTGCTGGACTCTGTTAGAACCATTGCCTCTTTAACTCATGATTCGTTCTAATTTTCCACTCAAAGTCCCAGTGATGTTCTAGAAGCTCATAACATTCTTTTCAAGGAAATCGGAAACCATTTTACAAGAATGTAGATTTTCCTAGTCCCATGACGGAAAGTCTTAATTTTATTAAAGACACGGAGGCGAGTATTATGTGTTTCTTTTCTCACTTTAATAAACAGCAGCAGTCAAGAAAACTTACTACAATTCCCAGAAGGCAAGAGAACAAGAGCCGATGAGAATAAAAATGTAGTCCGAACAGTGTACACCAATCATATTGCATACATAGGTATTATGACATCACTTGACTGCGAACAGCCCTCTTTTCTTGCGAGAGAGTCAATCTGCATTAAACAATGGAAAAATAGTAAGCAAAATAAGAATTGCCATGAGGAAAGATAAAACATCAGAACAAAAGTTTAAAATCTGAGATAACCACGAAAGATCCTGGTGAAAGATCCAGCAGAAAGTCCAGCGATGAATGGTGTCCTGGCAGTTTGAAGAGTAGAGGACCAAGAGTAAGGCGAAGTCCTAGGTAGAAGGTGGAGTGATGGCCAATGGCACTAAAAAAGGGGGGGAGGGAATGAACAAAGTTAAGACAAGTGGAGGGATAATACTCGCCTCTGTGTCTTTAATAAAATTAAGACTTTCCGTCATGGGACTAGGAAAATCTAAATGTTATGACAAGACCGGAGGCTCCTATTATGCGAGTTTTAAAGCATATTAATTACATTCAATGAAACATTATCAACAGGTTTACAATAAAAGACTTTAAATACATTGTCGTTAGACCAATCTGCAGACTTGAGAATATCCTCTAAACGAAAACCAGCCCAAAAAGCTTTGGAAGCCATGGGCCCTCTGGAAGAGTGAGCTCCAAACATGGAAGTATCTATACCCGCCAAAGACATTAGCCATTTAACCCACCGGGCTAGAGTAGCAGCCGAAACAGGATTGTGGGGTTTCCTAAATGAAATTAGTAATTGAGAATGAGAGAGAGTTCTCAAATCTGCAGTCTTAAGTTCATACACTTTTAAACATTGTCCGACACATAATTCTGGATGGTCAGGAAAATATGGGTAGAAAACTGAGGATAAATTGGTTTTGGTTCGCCAAACCACAGTAAACAAAATTCCAGATGGTGTAAATTGACGGTTAGAAATATCCAGCGCTTTGACATCTGAGAGACGTTTGATAGAAACAAGGCACAAAAACATGGTTAATTTTGCAGATAACATTTTTAGAGAAAGCATGAGATTATCAGGCCATGACAATAGAAATTTCAAAACGATATTAATATCCCATAGCTGACTGTATTTAGGCAATGGAGGATTGGAAAACTTTACTCCCTTTAGTAGGCGGCAAATTAGAGGGTGCTCTCCAACTGGTTTCCCATTAACGAAAGAATGATTGGAAGAAATAGCTGATCTGTATAAATTGATAGTACAGAAAGCTTTACCTTTGCTGGCTTCTGCCGCCAAAAAATTTACTATAAATGTCACATCCGTTGAAACGGGATCAATGTGTTTTCTCAGACACCAGCTGTGCCAAGTAGACCAGGCTGATTTATAAGCCTTCTTTGTACCTGGGGCCCAGGACTGAGAGGTGTATTGTGAAGCTTCAGTCGAAATGCTAGGGAAAGAATGGGATTGCCCAAGACTTTCCATGCAGAAAGAGTCAATAAGTTGTCCAGAATGAGAGGATGATGATGGCCTAAAGTGTCTAGCAGCAGATTTGTGAAGGAAGGAATCAACACGGGGAAATCTATTGACAGCTCTAAAAGGGTTGGGAACCAAGTTTGTGATTGCCAAAAGGGGGTTATGAGTATTAAGGAGGCTTGTTGGCGTCTGAGATGGGCCAATACCCTGCTGATCATGAGGAAAGGGGGAAATGCGTAATTGAGGGAAAGAGACCAGTCCTGTAAAAATGCATCGGATGCTAAAGCCAATGGATCTGGGCACCAACTGTAGAATTGGGGAAGCTGAGAACTGAGACAAGATGCAAACAGGTCGATTACTAAAGGGCCCCATTTGCTCTATATGTTTTGAAAAATGGAAGTGTGAAGTTTCCAATCGCTTGAATCTCGAAGATGACGAGTATGCCAATCTGCCACTGAATTCAGAGACCCTGGTAGATACTCTGCATGAACCGAAATGTGGTTTAAAGGGCAAAATTCCCAAAAGCCCTTGGCTAGTTCCGCCAGAGGTTTGGATTTTGTGCCTCTGAGATGATTGATATAGCAAACCGCAGAGATGTTGTCCATTCTGAGAAGGATGGCACAGTGAACTCTGTTTTTTGCAAGGCTTCTGATCGCAAAGGAGCCGGCAAGCATCTCTAAACAGTTGATATGCATTTTGGACTCCTCTGACGACCATGTGCCTCCAGTCGAGATTGGTCCACGCCGGGCCCCCCAGCCGGATCGGCTTGCATCTGATTCTAATACTAGATCTGGGGCTGATGTGAAGATAGTCCTTCTGTTCCAAGCATCTAAATGGTCTATTCACCATTGAAGTTCTGTGCATGCGTCTACGTCTAAGGGGATGATATCTGAATAGGAGAGGCCTTTCCTTAAATGACAAATTTTTTACCTCTGAAGTGCTCTGTAGTGAAGGGGACCAGGGGAAATGGCTTGAATTGATGAAGATGAGACCCACAATTCACGCTAACGTTCTGAGATAGATCTGCGAACTGCGTAGGATTTGTAGAATCTCCAACTTTATGGTCTTGATATTTGCAGAGGGAAGCATGAGAGTGGCTGAAATTGAATTTATTTGAAAACCTAAGAATTCTATAGTTTGAGAAGGAATTAGAATTGATTTTTCCTTGTTTATGATGAAACCTAGTTCAGAGAGAAGGGAGCAAGTTAGGGATAGGTGAGTTAAGAGAGACTGTGGAGATTGGCTCATTATTAAAATGTTGTCGAGGTAAATGATGAGTCTGACACCTTGAGCCCTGAGAAAGGCTACTATCGGTTTCATGAGTTTGGTGAAACACCATGGAGACAATGATAGCCCGAAGGGTAGAGAGGTAATATATAAATACTGGTTTGACCACTGAAATTGGAGGAACTTCCTGAAATGAGGGTGGATTGGGACGACTAGATACGCATCTTGAAGATCCAATTGCACCATCCAGTCCCGCTGAAGCACTGTGTCTCTTAGGTGGAGGATGGTTTCCATCTTGAAATGGTGATATACTACGAAGTGATTGAAACCTTTGAGGTTTATCACAGGTTTCATCTTTTTATATTTCTTCTGAACCAGAAAAATGGAGCTGGTGAAACCTGATGGATCGGGAAAGGTGGGAGAGATGGCCTGTTTTGCAAAAGGGATTGCACTTCTGAAGAAATAAGGAGTGCCATGTCTGAGGAAAAACGAGGAAGAGGGGGAGTCTGGGTTTGAACTGGAGTTGAATAAAGTTCTATGGAGTAACCCTGAACAGTGTTGAGAATCCAGGGGTCTGCCGTGATTTCTGACCATTTTGTTAGGAAAAAACGGAGATGCCCACCTATCGGAATGGAAGGCAGTAAAAGACTTACTTGGTTGAGTAGAAGAGCTTGCGTTCCTGAAGCCTCTGGAGCAGAAACCTCTGATATTCGAGGATAGAACTGCGGCCTATACTCCTGGTAGGAGGGGTTATGATATCCTCTGGAACCTTGGTTAAGGTAGGAACGGCCAGCAAAGCGGTTCCGTCCTCTGCCGGCCCTTGAAAAAATCTGTTGGGAAAACATATTTTTCAGCGATTGCTGAGCTTTGTCCAATGAAGTAAAGGTTGCCACATATTTTCTTAAATCTTTGATAAAAGAATCCCCAAATAGTGCACCATCAGTCTGGACGTTGGGTTGGACAGACGCCAAGTTGACCAACTTCGGATCAAGCTTTAAGAGTAAACCCTTTCGCCTCTCATGGGTGAGCGCTGAATTCGCATTCCCCAGAAGGCAAAAAGTACGTTGGACCCATAGGGTGAGTTCTTCTGGGTCAATAAAGGAGCTGTCAATCCTGGCTGTCTCGGCGATGTCAAAAATACGGGTTAGAGGACCCAAAACGTCAAGCAATTTATCTTGGCAAGAGGCCCACGCCTTATCCAATCCCTTGCGTGGATCCTTGCCCATTTTAGTAAAAAATGTCAGGAGAGGCTGATCTATTGAAGGAGTAACAGAGAGATGACGGGATAGGGAGGGACGGGGACATTCTGATTTTAATTTAGCTCTAGTTTGTTTGTCCAATGGGCAATAGATTTTGGCGGAGACATATTGGGCAACATGGTCTGCAGGAACCCACTCAGTAGAGCTGGGATGAAGGATGTTCGAAGGGTCAAACATTGGGAAACCTTCAGGGTCTAGAAGGGAAATAGGGGTGTAAGGCTGGAGGGAGGTTGATCTGGATTTCTTTGGTGGAGGAGGGGAGACAGAAATATCGTCCCCAATGTCCGAAACATTGAATCAGAGTCCAAATCAGGTACATCATCGTCCGTATCAGGGATGGACGAAATAAACAAAGGGGAAATAATATTTTTCGATTTAGATTTGTGTTTCAAACTTGGTTTCCCAATGTCCAAATTTTTATACTCCTTGGTGGGAGCCTTTTGAGGAACCGCGTCCTCTGGCACATGTGAGGAAACCTCACTTCTCTTTTGTACCAATTTTCTTAATTTTGGGGGATTTTTTTGTGGGAGAGAGGCGCTGACTGCATTCCCCCGCAGCCTGGGCCGACATGGACCTAGAAATCATGTCGGAGAATGACATTTCTAAATGTTTTGAAATTGTTTGTATGGAAGAATTTACTGCTTGCTGGACAGAGGATTTAATGAAGGCAGAGCTCCTGCCTGATATCCTCAGCATCAAGCAATGAGGGGGAATTATCTGGTTCCATAATAGAGAAAGGTACAACAAAAGGAACTGGGAAATAAGGGGTTAATAGAGAAATGGGCTGAAGAGCAGCTGAAATCCCCACCTAGGGGCGACGCCCACAAAGCAGGAAGCTGAAAGCCCCAGACGGAGGAAGGAAACGGCGAGGGACACAGCAGGACGTGACAATGAAAGGCACTGGGAGCCGCTAAAAAGGAAAAAACAGGAATTTCCCTTTCAATTGAGGTGCGCGCTAAGCAAGAGGTACGCGCGACAAACCCAATTGTTTCCTCAGGTGCTTCGGACCAACTGCCGCGTGAGGAAACGTTAGGCGGTTGGAACCGAAGCGCACGAGGCGCCGCGTGCGCCGGTAAAATGCGGCAACTTGCCGACTCCAAAAGCTGAACAGAACGTGCAAGAACAGCGCGAAGAATATGATAAACAGTCAAATCAATATATTCACATTAACCAAGTACAGAATATCGAAATACAATAAAATATAAATCCACAAGCAAAAAAAGGGTACTTAACTTGACTGCGAGCAGCAAGAAAAGAGGGCTGTTCGCAGTCAAGTTATGTCATAATACCTATGTATGCAATATGATTGGTGTACACTGTTCGGACTACGTTTTTATTCCCATTGGCTCTTGTTCTCTTGCCTTCTGGGAATTGTAGTATGTTTTCTTGACTGCTGATGTTTATTAAAGTGAGAAAAGAAACGCATAATAGGAGCATCCGGTCTTGTCATAAAATTAGTGTGGCAAGGCCCATAATCCCAAGTCTAACCACTGTTCTGATGCCAGCTGCTGAGCTAAAAAGTCAGCGCTCCTAGAAGCGGTTAGACTGGGAGACAGAGAAATGGTTAAAGCCACTAGAAATTGCTATAGATTAACATTACAAGCTGCAAAGAGGACATGGGACAAATTAATTGTGGCTGACTTGCTCAAGCAGCTTGAAGCAAAGATACTAAACTCTTTTGGAATTTGCAAACACACAAGACTAAAACAGGCTACAGAAAACCAGAACCTAATGTCTTACTTAGTGACTGGGAGTCTCATTTCGAGGCACTGTATTCTTGCAAGGTAGAGAGTTCCCCTTCATTTTCCCCAACCCCTTGTTCCCTTTGCCCTAACTATCCTGACCTATCTTTATCATTCTCCCTCGCTGACACCGAAGTAGCCTTGAGCTCCCAAAAAACGGGAAAGGCTCCCGGTTTTGATCAAATCCCAGTATCATTCCAGCCTTGATGTGCGGCCATCCTGTATCTATATTTTAAGTAACGTGATCCACCAGAGAGGACCACTTCCATAGACCTGGAAATGTGCAGATATTGTTCCCATTTATCAGAAGAGTTCGCAAAACGATCTAGCCAATAACCGCCTGATTAGTTTAATAGATAATCTTCAAAAAAAAATTAGCAAACAAGTCTTAGACAAACTAAGGGCCTGGATTGCAGGCAGTTCTATCCTAACTAAACGCCAAGCCGGTTTCCAACAAAACGTTAATACAGTTGGCCAAGTCGTTCTGTTTTAACTAGCGTGCTGTTAGGTAAGGGTAGCTTCTATGTTGCATTCATAGACCTACGTGCAGCATTTGATCTTGTCCCAAGAACTAAGCTGTGGAATGTCTTGTCTGTTTTAGGAATGCCCCCAGATCTATTATCAATTATCATTGGCTTGCACACAGATAACCATGGCAAAGTATGTGGAGGCCCGCAAGGGGAACTCACGTCTAAAATAGATGTCAGAAGAGGGGTGCACCAGGGGTGTTTGCTGGCTCTGACATTATTCTTGCTTTTCATCCATGGTGCATAGACTCCCTGCTGAAAACGGATAACGTTTCAGCCACTCTGGCAGGGAAAAATATACCAGTGCTACTATTCGCTGACGATACCCTTCTGATTTAAAAACCACTAAGGGGATTGCAGTCCCTGGTAGATAAGTTTGATCAGTTCTGCAAGGAAAGTGGTCTTGAAATAAACACCTCTAAGACCAAGTTCATGACTTTTAATGTAAAGAGGCCCAACAGGTGTAGTAGTATTCTAGATGCAAAGCCCGTGGAGCGAGTCAAGGAGTTTCATTACCTGTGAATTAGACTGGCAGAGAGAGAAGGTTGGGGAAAACGATTAACCAAGAGTACGGCCTGTCTAAAAGATAGGACTAATGCTATCATTAAGTTTTTTGCAGGGTTCAAACGCTTCCAGTTTCCCCCAGCCTTGAAGGTGGAAGGGGACAGGCTGTAAGGGCAACTCTATATGGTGCACTCTATATGGTGCTGAACTGTGGGAACACAGGCACGTCGAGGGACTGCTTATTCCAGAGAACCGATTCATAAGGTCACTGTTAAAGCTCCCATCAAGCTCTCCTTTAATATCCTTGCAAATGGACCTAAACCTACAAAAGACAAGTGACAGAGCGAGGTTAAAGCCCATTCTTTTTTTGGCTAAGAATCGGGTCCACGGAAGAACTGTCCCACCATAAGGCTGCTTTGAGTGATATACTCAGCATATTAGCAGGCCACAGGCTCAAGTATCCCCTGGTTAAGACACATCCAGATACCCTTAACTAAGCTAGGTGTGGAAAAGCTTTGGCTTGAGCCTGGTTCAATCACTTCTAGCTCTGTACCATTAGTAAAACAATCTTTTTGGCAATACATCCAGAGGGTGCACTGTGGAGAGACACCCAAGGGGTCCTTAATCAATTTCTTTTTTTGACTAGAAAAATTGACCTTAAGTTCAAAGAGTATCTTGATTTCTTGCAGGTTCCATTCCAAAGCAAGGTTTACATACAGTTACGGCTAGACACTCTTCCAGTGGCCTCGATCACGAGCATCTGGACCAACTCCTTGCTAAACAAGGACACATTTCCAGTGTGTAATGTTTCACGAGAAGATGTTCTTTTTTCTGTCTGGTATATAAAATTGCCTGAGCAAAGTTGATTAAACCACCCTGCTAAACATAGGGACTAGACATCATCAGGAGGCCTTATGAATTTGTCTAGCTGATACACATCCAAAAGTAGTGTTTTCTGTGTCATGCTTCCTGAGAGCAGCTTGGTTTGCAAGATGCAAACATTTGCTTGTCCGAAAATCTGTTCTGTAAATTATCTGTGCATCTAGTTGCATGAGAAAGCACCTAAAGCATACATTGATCGCATGTATTGTCCTTATACATTTTTAATGATTTTATTGTTTTTAAATTATTTATTGCATACACAGTTATGTAACTCTGTTTTAGTGTTCCTTTAATTGTGTTGATGAATTCTTGTAAATTCGATTTGACAAATAAATTAAATGAAAAAAGTGACTATTAGAGAGTTCTCTTTTCCCCACAATAGTGTACCTGCAGATACCTAAATAAGTGGAGCTTGTGTTCTTTAGGTCCTGTGTAACCAACTGGGCACCAGTTGAGCAGGAGCGGGTACTGGTCTCAGAACCAGTTTGGGGTAGTGTAGGAGGAGAGGACTGCTCATTTACCTAACCCCCCCCCCACACATCTGACACATAAGGTCCCTCCAAGGGCAGAAGTCCTGTGCCATTATGCATTTTGGATACCTCATAGAATAATACATTCTGGACCAGTCTGCAGTAAAACAAACAGGATGTGCTGCAAAAGTGGGTATGACTGCTTCTTCAAACGTTTTTTTCTATTAGTTAGGGAGTGTGAAGGAGTCACCCCCACCCACTGGCTAGTGAAGCCTACAAAGCTGGCACCTCTTTATACCTAATGGGCTGGACCTGCTCCCACTTGAACCCTGGGCAAACAAGAGGACTCAAAGGCTCACTTAGTTCAGTGACCTCCTTTGTGGCTACAGGGACACAAGCTGCAAAAGGCCTTTTTTCCTAAGTGCCCACATGACCAGTTGCAACTGAACCTGGACTGGATGCTGCAGGTGGCTTTTGCTGGAGTAAGTTGTGACCCCTGAGTGCTGTGCTGGAGGTCCTGGTCACCTTACCTGTGCTACCTGGACGCCTTCAACAATCTCTGAAAAGTAGGAACTAGAGATGTTTTGGGCTTCCAGATCACTGGAGGACTGGGACCAACCACCCAAGTCATCATCAATTATACTTTATTCATTTGTTAACAACCATCAAAGTGCACAAAACAATAATCACTTTAATAAATACATGATAACATAAAACACACTGTGGTCAGACATAGTTAAATATCATCAATAAAAACAATAGCACAATTCATAAAATTCACTAATAAAAACCTATGAGGCAGACAGGACTACTAAAAGTGTTTGCTGTTTAAATCAAACACTCAGTAAAAATCTGCTAATTGCAAATACAATACGTGAACAGGTGTCAGTTTTCAAGATCCTGAGGGTTAATACATATCTTGATACCCCTAACTTCAAACAAGTTGAGCGGATCCATTTTCTATGTGGGCCCTGGTACCCAGGACAAATAAATAATACATGGGTCTCAGACTCATCATCCAATCCACAAGCAGGACACTCACTAACACTTGTATCCTTCTCCCATTTTCTGGTAAAGGACTTCAGCTGTAATGAGTCAAGCCTAAAACAAATATATAAACTTTTAGCTAAAGGCGGGTGATCGCATCAAGAAATGGTTCAAAACATGAGTAGGGTTTAAATTCCAAAAACTAATTTGTTAAGTGACCATTATCCCCATTCAGTATACACTGGTCTCGTATATACTCCCAATAGCACATCTTCAAAACTTGAGTTCAGCTTTATGAAGGGTATCTGGTTCGTCCCAGAATCTCTCCAAACCCAACTTGAATAACCAATCATGTATCAATTTCACCCATGGGATATTTCTAGCACTGGGAATATTTATCACGTCTCTCAGTGAATCGCTATGATGACGTAGCCCATTGGGTCCAAGTCAAGAAAAAGAGGAACACGGGGCGAGCTCATTGGTAACAAGAGCAACTTCCTGGCAAATTTATTTTTGGCGACACCTAAGCTATTCAACTTGTTATATCCCCAGATCTCGGCACCAAACAGTGCAGCATTCTGTGCTTTAGCCTAGATATACTTCTATGGCAGGAGAAACTGCACAGCTGTTAGTTTTCTTATAAAACTTAATTATAGCATTCGATCTGGGTTCAACAATTAGGGTGGATGTAGTAAGCTGCGGCAGCCATTTAAAATCATGGATTAACCCTTAAGTAGTCAGAGCTATTAAACCCTTTCTATAGGTTCGCTATCCGCCCGCTGAACATGTGACATTCATTGGAGTGCTCTTTCCAAAGACCATACATTTTGTTTTTCCATCATTTAGAACTTATCCTCCAGAAGAACAAAATCTTATAAATTTATCAACGAGGAGCTAAAGCCCCATTGGGGTTTTAGAAATTAATATGTAATCAGCAAATAAAAGGATAGGAATCTTTTCATTATTAATGCTAGGAGAGTCATTTTTACAGTCAGGGAGAACTTCCACCACATCATTCACAATAAAAACTGAATAGCGTTGGTGCAAGCATCCACCCTTGGCGCACACCGTGCCCAAGCGGGATGCAGTCTGTTAGATCCCCCTGCTACCAGATCGTACCTGGGCATAATTCTCACAGCCTTATAATTAAATTATCGAGTTCCTCAGCACACCCATATTCAACAATACAATGCATTTCGGGGGATGAGATCAAATGCCTGCTTAAGATCAACAAAGGCTACATTTAGCCTTTGTTTAGATAAAAATACATATTTCCAATAAAAGGTAGCTAATCTGAAGACCTGATCCAGAGCATTGGTTCGGGGCGGAAGCCAGCCTGGAGCGGTGACAAGATTTTCACCCTTCTACCAAGGCATGTAGTTTATCTAGAAGTTGCCTGGCACAGATCTTTTGAAGGTTGTCAATGAGACTTTTTGGCCGATAATTTGAGGGGTCACTAGCACTACCTTTCTTATTAATTGGGATTATCTTCGCACCTCTCCAGGATCTAGGAATCGCTCCACCCTCTGAAACAGCATTTGACAGCAAGTTTCTATAACTGGTCCAGATTAAAGCCTCAGTTTTATATAAATTGCCTGGAATTTTGTCAGGACTAGGTGATTTAGCACATTTTAAATCTTCAATTGCCTTGGCTGTATCATCTACGCTAAGGATGACTACATCCTCAGTATAACCTTCTCCAATGTCAAACAGTGTCTTTAGCAATCACCTCAGCTACATTCCCGGATGACGCAGAGTCTTCAGGGGCATATGACTTGGTGAAACGAGGAACCCAGTTATCAATATTGATAGCTATATGAATTCTTATTTTCAGATTCAGTTTGTTACAGCTAAGTGCCAAAATTACTGGTTATCCTTCTTTTTTGGCAGCGGCAAGCATTTCCTACCAAATTAATTCATCCTACTGTTTTCTAGCTTTGTTGAGGACAAAGCTGTAATTCTGTCTAGCTAGCACTATTCCTTCTCTGTTGCACTGTTTAACTGCGTTCCCCAAATTAATCTTGGCTGCTTTACAGCCGGCATCAAACCATTTAGTAGTACCACACTTCCCAGACTTCTTACACCCTTCGTAATAAAATATTTTTTTGTAAATCATTAAATAGCTGATTGTGAATGTTAAGAATCAGAATATTGAAAGTGGATGGCCAACATACTTTGATAGATGAAGCACAAAGAGACCGTAAATTTAAGGATATTGCTTTTGGGTCAACACCAGTGTCAGACATGAGACATAACGGTGATTGTTACTTAAAATAGGTTGTGCAACTAAGGTAACACAGCAGTTTTTCCCCATTGCCAAAGCTGTCCCCGACAGGGTCAGAATCAGGGAGTTATGATAGCTATCAAAGTGGGTGTCTACTTTCATATCCCCTAGGAGAGCCCATAGTCTAACGTCTAACAGGATATAATCAATGACGCTATGATATGAGCCTGGTTTAAAAGTACGGCCCCTCACAAGGTTAGAGGGATTGCGACCATTACAAGCTCTTAAACCCTTACCAACCACCAGTGACGCAATTTTAAGGGCATTAACAGAAAAGTTGCAACATGATTTCCCTGTCAAAGTGGGAATTATCCATAAATGATCCTCTTATTCTATTACATAATTAACGAATAGAGAAGGATCGAATGAAATATTGAAATCCCTCGCTACCATTCATTTCATGCTAGGGTGTAAGGTTTCCAAAGTCTCCTCAAAGAGGGATAGAATGACACTTTCCCTGTTCGACAGGGCATGCCTCACATATCTATTTATGAGGGTAATACATCAGCCCGTAGGAAACAATATAGTGATACCGATCATATCAGGGGAATCTTCGTAGAACCCTACGTGTTCCCGGGAGATTATTTCTCAACAGTAATAATAAGCCGCCACTAGCACTCCCAGATTTCTCAGGTGGCTTAGCCTCAACACTATAGGAGGCAAAGCCATTCACATATATGCTCTCGGTGGCCCATGTCTCTTGAAACAAACACATGTCACAGCCTTCTACATAAGCTAACCATTCTGGGTCTAGTAGCTTTTGCCTAGCTCCCACCAAATTCCAACACATTAAGGTAATGCTATCACGAGATTCCTCACTTCCCCATACAACCTGTGTCTTTTGGATTTGTCTAGGTGGCCAACCCTCGATTATGCTTGCCTAACCGAATCACCATAATTACCAACATCAACCTTCCCATCTAAGATGTGCAAAATGTTAGGCCCCTCATAACTTTTAAACCTGCCGTTCTCTCTGAGGGAGCTTCAAACACACAGTATAAAAGAGCTTCCTGTTGCAACACATGGGAACCTTGGTTATCAATCACTGGATTAAACCAAGCTGATTCTCTTACAAACATACCAGCCACGTTTCCATTACTAATGATAGTGGGCACATTCCCCTCCACAAAGCAATTGAGAAGGCCATCACAACAAGCTAGTCAATCTACTTTATCAAGATTGGACACCCCATTCCACCTGTGATCCAATGATTTTGTCGCCCAACCACCCAGGGAACTCCCTGCGAGTTGTCCAGTAGAGTTAACTACTGGAGCAGACAGTTTGAGTCTTATATGAGTTTTTTGCCCTTCAGTGAGATGGCAGGTACGCAATTAAAAATGTATACGATTCTCAACCAGTTCATTGGAGGGCAGTAATACAGAAACGCAATCAAGGGGTTCCTGGTCAGTTGTATGTCTTTTCACATGGATGATGTTGGACCTAATCACAGAGAGGCAGTTGCATTTCATCCTGAACCAATGGGTAATCTTGTTAATCAAAGCATCTTCGTCTTCATAAGATCCCTCCTTTAACTTTGGAACTTGTGTCAGAAATATCCTTTTCATAGGGACTTCCCCGCCAGCCTGTTACTGGGAGTAAAACTGGAAACATGGCCACACACCTGAGTTGATATAATTCCCCATAGAAGAAGGTATGATTTTTGGGCCAGAAGGAGGGAACCCTAGCAGTCAAATAATGGCTACTCCAGTTGGAATCCATAGAAGCAAAAGCATGGCTGAGGATACTAGGTGCAGTAATATCCCACCTATCGTATGAATCTGGTCTCTAAATGGTATTGAAGTGCTAACCACTGACATATGCTGCCACCCTGGTTGTGTGCAATCCTTATTCTGGGTCTCAGATTTCTGTTCCTGTACCAAACACCTATCACCCACCCCATGAGTGGCCAATGAAGTCTGAGCTAAATCCTTGTTTGGCACATTATGCATTTTGTGTAAAACCGTACCATCTGCAACACACTTGCACCTGCATTGACCCAAATGCAGCTCAAGATTTTCAACTTTACTACTCAGGGCAATTATTTACCTGTAAAGCTCATCCAATTGATGGTGAACAGCCACAAGCCTGGGGTCGTCTACCTTTGTCAGAGCATTGTTATCGGTTTGGGCATTAGTGAAATATAGTGCACTAGCACAAGTGGAGGATGGTACAGGAGTTGACGGCACTGCTAAGGGGGCAAACCAGTTTGCACAAGGTCCATCTTTATCAATATCAATTGTAGGTGATAAAGGATGTCTGGGTGAAATCACTGGATCATTGGGAGTCAAAGTCTGCTCGCCTGGGGGTACTCCTTCTTCTTCATACAGCGATGGGACATTCCCTGAGGTCTTAAAGTATGAGGACTGAGATTGATATCTCCTTTTGGTAAAAATATCCTGCACCTTGGCATGTTTACATCTAGTTCTTTTAGCATTAAGCAAAGACTTTACTTCACCAATTGAATTTTCTATGTCTGTAAGGGTACTGTCATTGGCCATCAAGGGCTGGTTACCTGGTGAGTCCCCTTTTGGTCTCCTTGCTTTCTTGATACTCCCCACGGGTTTCACAAGTTCCCCAGCTTTCCGCTCACCCATGATTATTGAAATAAACAAAGAGCTAGTATATCCTCAAGTACACTGCAGGTGCAATTTGCAAACAAAAGGGGACTTCCTTAATTAACTCAATCAAATCGACCGTCTGAGTCCAAATCGAAAAAGGATGGACCCAGCCCGGCCTCTTGCAGGCGATGACGGGTAAAGACAGGCCTGGTCTTGGCCCGGGAACGTCCCACACGGCGGGGCAGAGACCTCACTTTTATCGCACCTCTGGGCGCTCAGCTGGTGGCAAGTGGCCTCCGCCGCAAGTGTAGATGGGGGTTGGAGTCTTTCTCTCCCCTTGTCAATCCGCCCAAGGTGCAAACTCACTGGGCAAGAAATTCAAATTGGTCTCACTTTTTGCCACTTGGAAGCATATTCACTGAACCCTCACGGCAAGCCTACCGGACTTTGGTGCGACCTTTCAAGATAAAGCCTGCAGCCTTGCCATGCTAGAGTGTTCTGGAGATTGCATTGGAATGGAGCTCCAAAAAGGGGACTAAGTCCAAATGAGGAAATCTTGACACTGGTGAAAGTGGGTATAGTATCAGAGCCACAACAAGACTTCACTGAAGCTAAATTTGAGCTTTTCCTCCTCTGAGATGTGGTCCGCCAATACCAACAGCATCAGTGAGACCCGTGTCCAATGCCGAACTGGCTACGAGAGGATTTCCTCTGATACAGTTTGCAAAGTTGGAGGATTCTGACTTTTCAGAGGCTAAGTTGCCGAAGACAATCCTGTCCGCGCCCTGACATGGCCAGCCGGTGCTAGGGGCTAGTTATTATGCCAAATATCTCACCTATACCTTCAATGAACTTAAACACTGGCACTCAGTATGATATCAACTTGAGCCCACCATTTTGTCACATCTATCTAACTCAGGGCTACTAAACAAAAATAGCTCAACTATCGAACTAAGCAAGCCAAATCAGCCCCCCTGCCAGTGCTCCCATGGGGACTGATAACTCGGTTAACCAACTTACAGTTATCTACCTGAACACTAGATCAATGGTTAAACACCAAATAGAAATATTTCAGTTGCTGGCCTCTGAGAAGCCAGGCATCTTATTGCTAACTGAAACTATCGACTGAATCATCCCCTGATATATTGATGGCTCTTCAGGAAAAGTATAACCTTCTTCACGCTAACCGGCCTACAGGTAAAATAGGTGGAGACATAGCTTTATAATTACAAAAAATGAAGTTTACGAGTTTTGCATCACCTGATATTATAGCAATGGGCAGTCTTTCTTTAAACTTGATTCTATATCCATTTCTTAACTTGTGTTGTGGGTACAGACCCCTAGGTCATATTCTTCACCTCATTCTCTCGATGAACACATTGCCCCTCTAGTAATTAATTATGCAAAAGATGTGGATTTCAATTATTGGACAATTGAGGAAACGGTTGGGCAATCTTCTATGGATTTAACCGACTTGCTAAGCAATCCGAACTTTGAACATGTGACCTCTCCCACTCATATTAACGGCCATATATTAGATCAGGTGTGGACCACCAGTTTATTGGTTGTTAACCTGATGGTCTACCCAAACCCTTGCTTAACACAGGAACACTATTTAAGAACTGGGCCCACGTTAATATTGACTCTTTTTTTAATTAATTGTCAACCACCTTACCTAATATGAATACTAGTATTAACCAACATGAGCAAGGAATCAAAGCCTTGCTCACAGAAGCCAACAATAAGCATGCTCCTCTTCAGAAAGCCAGGTTAGTCAGGTTTCATGACGTGTGAAAATAATTTTCTGAAGAATTAAAACTTGCAAAACCCGAACTTCGCCGGCTGAATGCAATTGACGTAGGAATTATTTACCTAGCAAAAGAGGAAGATTATATCATCTTAAAAAACATTTAAAAAATCAATTATAAAAGCTATATCTTCTGTTTTCTCTGGAAAAAATATAAACTCGATAAACAAGTCTAAAGATATATTTTGAATAGTGTCTGAATTATCAAACCCTTACAGAGTGACTACAAGAATTCTGCCCACCCAAACCCTTTGTGATGCATGTAATTGCTTTATTGACAAAATCAAACTAATTAAGGATAGCATTCTTCCAGGTTCCCTTCCTGAGTCAACACCTACCAATGATAAGAACCCAATCATAATGTCTGAGCTGTCCGACATCAGCAAGGTGCACCTCATAGACCTGCTGACTAAATTGAAATTCGGCTTCCCTACTGACGCCTGCCCTTCGAAGGTGCTAAAAGAAAAACTTTTTTCTCTTTTCCCTGACCCAACTCTATCCATCTATCGATCTTCAATAACTCCTTGAGCCAGCTCTTTTCAGGAGGTGACAGTGGTCCTATTATTAAAGAAATCCAGTGATTATCCACATATCTTGCAGAACTACTACCCCCTTATCTCTGCTTCCTCATTTAGCAAGGGTTTTAGAAGCGCATGTTGCCAGATGTTTATTCTTCCCTGGAGGAAACCAACTTTCTTGACCCCCATCAAGCATGCTTTCGGCCAGCCCATTCTACAGAAGCAGTCATCCTCTCAGTCATAGATATCATGAGAGAGGAAGCTGATAGGGGTGCCACTCAGGCACTGGTTCTTCTTGATCTTTCAGCGGCTTTCGACATGTCGACAATGAACCTCTGGTCAAAGGTGTCAGAGCCGCAGGTCTATCGGGCACTGTGCTTGATTGGATTGTCTCCTTCTTGAAGGACTTCTCTCAGTCGATCCGTCTATTCCCCTTCAGCTCTTCTAAGATCCAACTCACTTGTGGAGTACCTCCGGGGTCCTCTCTGTCCCCCCCCACCTCTTCAATTTGTACATATATCCCCTTGTGTACTTCATGAAAAAAATGAAGGTGAGAATTTACAGATTTATAGACAACATGTGCCTGCTCTTTGGTATCGATAACTCATCAGAATCTAAAGTGACCTTTCAAAATATGATGTTATTCATCTGTGATTTGATGAATAGTAATCAAATCAAATTGAATTCTGACAAAACGGAGATTGTTATAACTAGCAGCAAGCATGACTTGTGGAATTCCACACTCCCAGCCTAAGAATTCAGTTAAGAGTCTTGGAGTTCTTATTGATAAAAATCGGTCTATGAAACCTCAAGTAGGGGCAGTGATCTCGTCCTGGTTTTTACAGTTTCAGAAAATCAGAAAGATAGGAAAATTCCTTGCTTTCAAAGCTCTTATTCAGGTCATCGTCGCATTAGTCATCTCGCAAAGAGATTATGCAAATTCGCTTTACCTGGGCCTTCCCGAAGGTCTCAACTATAGATTACAACTGGCACAAAATCAGGAAGCCAGATTAATCTACCAAAAGCTAAGAAAGTGCCACATCATCCCCCTGATGAGGAAACTACATTGGCTGGTGGTAAAACAATGAACTGTATTCAAGACTGGATGTATCATTTTTAAATCTCTTTATGGTAGCAGTACTCCCATCCAAAAATACATACCTACTAGTAACTTGAGTTCTACTCACATGAATCTTCTCACTATTCCCTCCTTTACTAAGAAAAGACTTGGTGGCTTCAGATTTTCTGAACTCGCCCCCTGGATCTGGAACTCGTTCCCACTTGATATTAGGGCGACTCCTTCTTACATCAGATTTAGACAACTTCTGAAAATAAACATGGCTCTTCAAACAAGCATATGACTGAAAGTGCGTGCAGTATGTAATGGTTCTGTTACTTTGCGCCAAGAAAAATGTCAGATGTATGCAAACTTTATAAATGGCAGTAACATAATGTAACTAAGGCCCTCATTACAACCCTCGGTCGGTGTAAAAGCGGCGGTAATACCGCCAACAAGCCGGCAGAAAAAAAATTGAATTACGACCATGGCAGTCACCGCCATGGAAAACCACCACTTTTACACATCGACCGCCAGGGTGGTAACGATCGCTGGGCTGGAGACTTCAGTCGCCAGCCTGGCGGCCGTCACTAGACCGCCGGCGGTATCAGGACCCCACATACAGTCATGGATTTCGTGGGGTTTTCTACCACCACGAAATCCATGGCGGTAGGCACTATCAGTGCCAGGGAATTCGTTCCCTGGCACTGATTGGGGTCTCCCCCTCCCCCCTCCACCTCCCCTGAGTCCTCCCTCAACACACACGACCCGCCTACCACCCCTCAAAGATGGTAGGACCCCCTCCCCACCCCGCCCCCATCCCCCCACAGTAACACACACCCCCTGCACGCACGCTCACACCACCCATACACATACATGCACACATACATGCACACTGACATATACATCACATTTCCCATACACACAATACACCCCCGCATGCATGCACGCACTCACACAAACCCACTACACACTCACACGTACACCCCCATGCACACACACAACACCCCCCTACCCCCTCCCATAACGGACGATCACCTTACCTGTTCCGGTGATCCTCCGGGAGGGAACGGGATCCATGGGGGCTGCTCTGCCGCCAGCACCCGGTCACCAGAAAACCGCCATGCCGAATACTGGGACGTGATTCGGTGGGCTGCCTTCAGTCATGATACGGTTGGCGGCAACCCGCCACCACTGGCGGTCTTCAGCCCAGAGTAACCTCGGTGGTCTTTAAAAAAGAGCGCCGAGGTTAAAATGAGGGTCTAAGTCAGAAGGTAAAATCTTTGACAAGGATGAGCCTGTTTGGTGTATTAGATCTGTGCCACACTGCATTTTAGCTGAAATCACAGCTGGGTACTGGTCACACAGAACAGTACTTTCTATTGCTGCTTTACTTTTTCCAGGTGCTTTTTCTCCTAATTATCTAAACATTCATATCTCCAGTTCCCCTTATTGGATGTTTGTAGTTATGGTGTAATTATTTTTATTAATTGAAGTGGGATTGTTATTGTGCTTTGTGTTTTATTTTTTAACCATTTTAGTACTTTTGAATACTTATATGGGTATTCTTCAACAACCTTAAGGGCAAAAAACAGCTATCACTACTATGCACAACAGCACCACTGCAGTGATGGACAATACCTATCTCCCATCTTTCACCACCTACAACAACCTGTCAGAAAATCAACTCTAGGATTTTATCAATGTAAGAAGACCATCAGAATCACCTTCGGACCAAGCCCCCCACCAATAAATCTTCAAAGATATGCATCATACAACATGCACAGGAAAGTAGCTAGGAGCTTACCAAACAAGTCATTGGAACTAGGATCTTTCCCACTTGTGCTAAAAACCTGTTGCATTAGACCACTCCCCAATCTATTCTAATCTTGGTCTATTCAGTCCAGCAAACTACAAGATAATCTCTAAAGGCCCATTCCTGTGTAAACTAGTCAGAAGAGCAGTATTTACTCAACTCCATGATTTTACTGATGGAAATATTTGTATGTTGGACAGTGTGGATGCAGACTGGGCAGAGGCACTGTGATGGCTTGTCTTATAGGATTACCTAAAACTCACAGTGGGCAAGAATGGAGTGGCTGCCTTCCTGCTTCTGGATTTCTCAGCAGTATTTGACATTGTTCACCACCAGAAAGTACTACACTACCCAATCACTTCCGAATATACAAAAATGCCCTAAAGTATATTGCCTCTTTCCTTAAACACAGGTAAAACTTGTTTTTTTATACAATCTGCCCCTCACACCTAGCATTGCTACATTTCACGTGGTCGATCATTTTTCCTATTCAGCATCTGTCCAAACCCCTACTTGACCTGATTAGATCATTAAACCATACATGTTACAACTATGTAGATGATACCCAATCATTCTAAAATTGATAGCTATGAAGATCTCTACAAGGCAAGACCTGGTGATTGCTACCATGCCTTAGATGCATGGATGAGGATTAACCATCTAAAGCTCAACATCACAAGGATCATAACCTGTTGATAATGTCACCAATTACAGCTTACAGAGACATATGGCACAAATACATTCATGATCCTCTACCTATAACTGTCCTTAAGAGCACATGCCAATGCGGTCACAAGGAGCATTTATAAAATGAAAATGTTATGACGCAACTGCCCTTACCTCGGATACCAACACCAACTACAAGCTATTATCAGTTTTGTGATCTCAAAGCTGGTCTGTGTCAGTAGCCTACATCTTGGCACCCCATGCTTCAATAAACACAAAATTCAACTAATTGAAAATGTAAGTCTCCTCCTGTACTTTAATCCCAGAGAACACATGATGCCAGTTCTGCAAACACTGGCTACTAGATATTCAGTCTACATCTTAATTTTAAACAATACAAAAAAACAGAATACTGTGTTCCAATGTAGAAATATAGATCGTTCATACCACCTTGCAGTAAGAAATCCATAGGAGGCTCTGCTTTCTGAGTTCAAACCACCAAGCTGTAGAGCTCATTGCTTGCAGAAATTCGAACCATTCAGGATCATTTAAAGTTCAAAAAAGAGGGGAAACATGGTTTTCCCAAAGTAATTACACCAACCTCTGACCCTGGGATAAAATCCAGAACGATAATCCTTTTACCAATATAAGATGGCTGAGAGCTATGAAATAGTACTGACCAGCACACCATACCAAGATGACAGACACTGTCTCTCAATCCAAATTGGGAATGTCCACCAGACACACCACACAATTACCTAAAAATAAGAAAAGAGTAGATTAAGTACGCCTCGCCAATCAGTAGTATAATTGGCAGCTTCCATCTGAAGACCCACAACTTGCCTTATAGGACTCTAACCATAGTCCCTCACAGATTTCACAGATATAGTAAATTGGCCACCCTACATTATACCTCTAACCACATGAAATGATGAAAGACAGTTAAGCTTGTCTTTATGGTAGTCCTCAGAGTATCAATTAAAAACAAACCATGTCACTGTATGATGTAATGTACCAATTTAATACCTGATCCCACATCGCTAATTGGACAGGCATATGGGCCCATATTTATACTCTGTTTGGCCGGATTTGCGTCATTTCTTTTGACGCAAATCCAGTGCAAACCTAACTCTATATTTATACTTTGGCGCTAGACCCGTCTAGCACCATATTTATGGAGTCATTTTGTTACTGTGGAAACCTACCTTGCCTCAATGGGATGCAAGGTAGGCGTTACAGGGCAAAGGATGACTCAAAGGCATCTGTGCCTTATTTATACTCCCATGCAAAAATTACGCACACGAGGAGGAGGGCCTTAAAAAATGGCTCTAAGCCTGTTTGGAGTCATTTTTTAACACCTGGGTCAGGGCAGGCGTTAGAGGACCTGTGGGCTCATTTCCATGGTCTCCGACCATGGAAGCAGTCCATAGGTGCCCTCCCCTGCACCCAGGGCCACCCCCTGCCACACTCGCCTACCCCTGGAGGACACCCATGGATGGGTGGGACCCATCTATGGTAAGTACAGGTAAGTATAGGTAAGTAATTTTTTTTTTCTTGTGGCAATAGGGGCTAACTTGGGCCTCCCTACATGCCACTGTGCCCAATGGCCATGCCCAGGGGACATAAGTCCCCTGGGCATGGCCATTGGGCAGGGGGGTATGACTCCTGTCTTTGCTAAGACAGGAGTCATTTCCATGGGGGTTGCGCGACAAAAAATGACGCTAGTCAGGTTAGAGTCAATATTTTTTACTCTAACTTGACTTGCACCATTCTTTGACGCACAACCCCCAGTCTTCCCTACGCCTCTGCTGCCCGGTTAGCGTCAATTATTTTGACACTAACCAGGCTGCAGCGCCGGCTACCGTCATTCATTAAATATGACGCCCGGCTGGCGCGTTGGAATGACGGTAGCAGGTGTTAAACTTTTTGACGCAAACCTGCGCGCAGGTTTGCGTCAAAAAGTATAAATATGGGCCATAATCTACAAAAGTACCATCGGAACTTTGCAGGCAATTGAATGGCACGGACAGGCTAAACCAGCATGCCTAATGACCACTCAATACTAACCAAACCTGCCTGCTCAGACCAAAGAGACCTGCTTCAAATTGCTGATCAACAGAGGCTTCTCAGACAGCCTACCCTTCAGGTCCCTAACATTCAGATACTCTGAGCATGAACATCTAAGTGTGACAAACAAGATGAGAATAACACTGTCCATTTTAGTACATCTCTTAAATTGACATCTCACAGTGGTAATCGTATAAAGGAGGACTGTTATACAATCTGTGTGGGCAGATCTCTGATTCCCCCTTAATGTCACTTGTTACCTTTTGCAGATCCACAAGATTGCACAGTGAGTGACATACTGCGATAGCCAGCATGGAAATTGGATGACAAAAACAAAAGATAAACTACCAGCACAATAAAGGAACCTGCAAACCGAATCAAAGCTGGCAAGTTTACACATATTATAAAACTCTGCATATATCTCTCACACTTCCTCATTCATACTTCGAAAACTGCACCTCGGTGGTCATTACAAACAGCATGAAAACACTTCCTATATAGGCTCAAAGCAAAGACAACTCTAACCACACACCCACACAGTACAGCGTGTTACCCATTTGGAGAAGTGCTTTAGCGCCCCAAATCTTTAGTGCAACCAACCACTCATCATATTTCCATTATCGAAGGGAAAGGCCACATGAAAGTAGCCAATGTATCATTATCCTTCTTTTAGCTAATAGTAGAAATAAGGCAAACATTTCACTGTTCTGTTTAGCATGTAGACCCAGCATACAAAGCTTCCGAAATAGGAGATTATGGTATATTTGCCCCGCAAGGGATGCTATAATGTGTCTCCAATATGTTTCCACATATGAGCATGCTCATATGTGTACAAAGTCAACTTCCTTATAATGACATCTGAGGCAGTCTTTTGATGTGGTCACGTATATTTAACTGTCAGACCCTGATGAGGAGGGCACAGGGAAGGCAGGGGCTCCTTGGCCCCAACTGTTGTGGTTGAGGTATTTTGCCAATGGTGTCCTAGGGTCTACCTACTATGACTTTGCAAATTCAGCCTATTACAGTACCTTTTGCACTTGGCTCTCCGTGTAGCAAGGGTGAGCTATTACAGGTTTCTCAAGGAGGCAGTATAGGGGGACAAGAGCTCAGCTCTCACCAACCAACAGACTCAAAAAAATATTGTCTAGCCCAGAGCTAGTTATTTAAGTAAAAGAAAGTACTCTAATCACACACTGTTACTAAATACTTCCCATTCTATAGGTAGTTCAGTTACAGTGTTGTATACCGCTACTAGATCTAATAACATTCTGATACCCCCTGGTTCCTGCTTCCAGACCACTTCTCACTCTTTTGACTCTGGTAAATATATGGTTATGACCATAGGCTAGGCACAGGTGCAGATCACTAGTGATTACCCTAAAGATCGGACCTTAGGTTAGTTCAGTTGTCTTTAGGACCATTACGTCCATGCCAGCAAAGGTTAACTGTAGCAGAAACAGTTTTCCTATGCTCCTGTTCAGGCACAGTAGCTCAGTTCATCTAGAAACAGTGTCATGATACCTGCTCAGTGAAACTGGTGAGTCCCAGGTGTGGGCCGGTACAATCAATGTCTTCATACTCTTGAGCTTCGGCACTCAGGCGGAAGCCCATAAACAGAGGTTCAGTCCCCTTCAGGATTACAGGCACGCTAGAACACACTTGGATGGCTTGTCAGTGGTTACTGACTATGGGCCAACACTGGTGGATCTTCAGCAGCTGCAGCTCTTGAGGCTGATGCAGATGGACACTAAGGGGGTCATTCTGACTTTGGCGGGCGGCGGAGGCCGCCCGCCAAAGTCCCGCCGGCAGAATACCGCTGCGCGGTCAAAAGACCGCCACGGTTATTCTGGGTTTCCCGCTGGGCTGGCGGGCGACCGCCAGAAGGCCGCCCGCCAGCCCAGCGGGAAACACCCTTCCATGCGGCTGCCGGCTCCGAATGGAGCCGGCGGAGTGGAAGGGGTGCGACGGGTGCAGTAGCACCCGTCGCGATTTTCAGTGTCTGCATGGCAGACACTGAAAATCTTGGTGGGGCCCTGTTACGGGGGCTCCTGCAGTGCCCATGCCATTGGCATGGGCACTGCAGGGGCCCCCAGGGGCCCCACGACACCCCATACCGCCATCCTCTGCCTGGCGGCCAAAACCGCCAGGAACAGGATGGCGGTATGGGGGTCGGAATCCCCATGGCAGCGCAGCAAGCTGCGCCGCCATGGAGGATTCCCCAGGGCAGCGGAGAACCGGCCGTACACCGCCGGTTTTCCGTTTCTGACCGCGGCTGTACCGCCGCTGTCAGAATACCCAAGGGAGCACCGCCAGCCTGTTGGCAGTGCTCCCGCGGTCGTTGGCCCTGGCGGATTTTACCGCCAGGGTCAGAATGACCCCCTAAGTTTTGGCAGTTCCGGCCATGGAGCTGATGCAGGTACATGCTCATCTTCAGCAGTTTGAGCTCTGCAAGCTGATGCAGCAGCTCCTCTCCATTCGTGAACTTGGGTGTCGGTGGCAGCAGAAGATCTTCAGGGTTGATGGCGGGAACAATGGACAACACTGAGATACTTGATGAATACATCTTTATGCAATTCACTGTGGGGGCTGTAACATGACACCAGGGATTCATGCAGACTTAAAGTCACTACCGGCTTCACTCCCTCTCAGCAAACAGCTACTTCTGGGTGCACCACACAACAGGAACATGTTGGGCTTCCCCCATCCCACCCCACCGGACAGTCTCTCCTCCAGCAGAGCAAGGCACTCGCCCCCATCTCTAAGCAAGCAGACGGGCTTCTATGAGCTTAGACAGACTTTCTGCTTCTCCAGCAAGTTGGGGATACTTCAACTGATATCCTTTTACCTCTGTCATGCAGCCACCAGCACTGGACACACAGCAGTCCTCTGAGTACCCTGATGAGTACTGCCTTTCATGTTCATAAAGGACTTGGAACTGCAACAAAGTGCAATAGTTTCGTTCCCACTTTGTGTGCATTTTACATACAGGGGGTATGGATCGACTCAGGATTGATTTGACTCTTTCAAATGTAATATCCAGGTTTATCTCAGACACAGTGTTTGTGGAAACTAATATTTTTCACAGAAGGTAGCAGCGAGGAGCATCCAAAACATAGGTACAATGAAGTGTGAGGCCTCTGCACATGGCTGCCATCACTTTCCTGACACAGTAATCAGAGACAGACAACAGGACAGGCCCTACGTAGAAACTTCATCTCCTTGTGCAACAGAAACTGCAGTTCAACCACGCTCGCCAGCAATCTACCAAATGGCAGAGATCAGGAAAATGTAATCATCAGTCTTTTGCTAACAAAGTCCTCATTGAATTTATACAGGTAGCCTTGTCCCCATCCTCCTGTCTTCAGTGACTGGGGATCCACCCTTAGGAATACAGGTAATGCCAGTGGCGGCCCGTGCTTTAGGGCGAGGGGCCACGCCCCCCCACCTTTTGCCCCCCATGAAGAGTGTCTGTCAGGCTGAACAAAGGTCAGCCTGACAGACACTCTCCATGTTCAGGTAAGACAGCCAGGAGTGAGACATGCGTGATTTGCTCAGACTTCTGGCTGCCTGAGCTGAACTTTGCTGGGCTGAGGAGGTCACAGCTCCTATGGGCGTGGCCTCCTCGGCTCAGCAAAGGTGCCTCGAGGCCCTCCCCTGGGTGATGAGGAAAGGGTCACCCATTGACTTCGACCTGGGCGCTTCAGGTTTAAGCCCTGAAGTGCCCAGGACGAGTGTCAATCAGTAACACCTCGTCACAGAGTGGGGTGGGGTCAGCAGTCTCACTGACCCAATCCCACTCTGTGACAAGGCTGGGACTGCTGCCTTCCCTCATTGGCTGAGAGAAGGCAGCAGTCCCAACCCTTCTGGGACCTCGAGGCTGAAGGTAAGGGCCAGATGTAGCATTATTGCAAATTGCGACTTGCAATTTGCGAGTCGGAGCGACTCGCAAATTGCAAGTCGCAATTTGCAATGCAGAACGGTGTCTCAGACACCATCTGCGAGTCGCTATGGGGTCGCAAAGACCCACCTCATTAATATTAATGAGGTGGGTCGCAAATTGCGGCCCCATAGCGACTATAGGCACTCGCAAACATGGAGGCCTGCTGTAGTCAGCAGACCTCCATGTTCGTGACTGCTTTTAAATAAAGCAGTTTTTTTTTTTTTAAGTGTAGCCCGTTTTCCTTAAAGGAAAACGAGCTGCACTTAAAAAAAACAAAAAAACTTTAGTTTCGGTATTTTTTCAGGGCAGGTAGTGGTCCCTTGGACCACTACCTGCCCTGAAAAAATAGTTTTGGGTCCATTCACAAAGGGGAAGGGGTCCCATGGGGACCCCTTCCCGTTTGCGAGTGGTTTACCATCCACTTCAAGTGGATGGTAACTGCGACTCCATTTGCGACCGCATATGCGGTCGCAAATGGAATTGCATTCCACTGCGAATCGCAAATAGGAAGGGAACACCCCTTCCTATTTGCGATTCGGAAATGCATTTTGCGAGTCGGTCCCGACTCGCAAAATGCATTTCTGCATGGGAAACACGCATTTGCGAGTCGCAAACGGCAAATTTTGCCATTTGCGAGTCGCAAAGTGTTTCCTGCATCCGGCCCTAAGTATGTTTGTGTGTGTGTGTGTGATGTTTCAAATTGAATGTTTGGTGCGTGCGTGCATGTTTGAATGGTGTGAATGTTGTTAATGGATGTGCGTGCGTGCCTGTGTGTGTGTTTGTGCCCTGCCCACCCCCCTCCCTCCTAAAGCTGCCAGCCGCCACTGGGTAATGCACTGGTTAGGTTTGGGGAGGCTATCTTCATCCTCCATTGTGTGCCATTCCACTCTCCCCAGTAATCAGACTTATACAATGCGCAGTCTTACGATCACACACAAGCTAAATGCACTGCATATAGAAACATACTCCACTTGTACACAGAATGTCAGCGTATGCTCTCACTAACACAGAGAAAAAAGTCTGGCTACACTATAAATTCAGACCAAACGGTGTGCCTCCACCCCTGATTGACGTGATGTACTCAGGAAAAGGACCTTAGCCATTGCTGAGGGCACATGTGGTGCACAACTCCAGGTCACAGAACAGATCCTGGACCTCGTGTTTTCATAAACAGGCCTAGGCCTCACTGCATATGCTATAGTATCATGATGCACAGCCAAAATAAAAATAAGGATATAGGCTTCATATTCACTTGTGCACTCTAGGTAGGAGGACATGCCCATTTATCATGCAGGAGACATGCCCCTTCCAACATTTGCCTAGTATTGACGGAGTGATATCTTAAAGTGAAGTGCAGTATAGTAAACCATGTAAGATAAAAGCATGCATTTCTGGTCGTCTTTTTAATGCAAAGTAATATTTTATTACATCCACTATCTGCTAGTTGTGTAGCTATGGGCCATATGTAGCAAAGGTTTTTACCCGTTCTGTGTCTATGGGAAAAAGTGTTCGTACATATGGCCATATGTTCCTTTCCCATTTTTCCTGTAGGGTAACTGAGTGCCTCAGATAGTGTAGAAGTGAACCTGCTACCATGAGTAAGTGCGGTTAGTTTTCCCAGTTGGATGGTGTCTGAATGCCTTCCGAGGAATTCTTCCAAGGTGATTCGGGCAACCTTTGTTAGTCTAGCATAGAGCAAGAGCTGCCCTGTTGCATCTCAAATCAGAACCTTGTCTCCTCAAATGTTAAGAATGTATTATGATTTGTATAGGTTCCCCATCGTCACTCTCTCGATCTATCCAGCCACATTAGCTACTGATCAAGAAGAATGAAAGTGAGGGAGACCCCAAACTTTGACTTAAGATAGGAAACGGACTTGTGTCACCACCTTTCCAAACTGTAAATTACAGACATCAATGAAATCGAGTGAAAAGCCCCGAACCCGGTTGTCTTGGTAACATAAACTAAGGGCCAAGTAAGACATCTAGTAACAACTGTACACAGGTTCCATGATGCACCCAACCACATAGGTAAGTGTGGTGGCTAGGAGGCCTGTTAGTAATATTCCAGTTCCAGGAAGGATAGGCATCCTCTTTTGTATGGGTATTTAAGAGTGTGGGAACTTAGGAGTACTCAACTGAATGCTGTTACTAGAGCTAGTCCGTACTAGGTTTGTCAACATACCATCTATTTTATGAAATCATGCCTTGGGTAACAGAAACATGACTCCAAGCAAGGAATATAAGCATCTAGGGAGTCCCAGCATTCTTATCAGGGAGATATGCCCCACTAATGACTGGAGTTTTATCCATTAAGGGATCGAGCTGTGCACACCATCTGCTCAGTGTCAATGTTCACAGCTATGTCACTTTCTCAGCGATAGATCATTTGAATCCCTAAGTAATACAGGACCCTACGTTGACACAGAAACCCCTGCTCTGGCCATGAGTCCACTTTTTGGCGAGTCAGTGCTCTGAGTGGGAACAAATGTAACTTGGACTGGTTGTTCAGTAGCTTTGACAGCTCACTGAATTTAATGGGTATTTTGAGCACATGTAGGACAGCTTTTTCCAGATCTCCCAAAAATATGAAGGTGGCATCTGCGTCTAGAAACACAATATTCACCATGTCATCTAAATGGATACCACAGTTAGCCATGACTGTTCTCGCAATGTTTGCAATTGACTCCACAGTTAGGGTGAAGATGAGCAACGTTAGTTGTTTTGCTCCTCTGCCTAAATCCTTCCTCTTACAGATAACCTTGCTGGTCTTAAGTCGCAATATAAGGTGGAATTACAATTATCTGATCCTAACATATCGGCCAACATAAAACTACTCTAGGAGGTGGAACATATAGGCCCTCATTATGACATTGGCGGTAAAAGCCGTTTACCGCCGTGCAGAAGACCCCCACCACACCGCCGCGGAATTCCACCACAGCTATTATGACCCACAGTTCGGAATCCGCCAAAATCTAGACACCCACACAAGTCCGCCACACCAAAGGTCAGTGATAAACTGACGATAACAAAACCTCCACCATTGCGCCAACAGAAATACGCCAACACTATCACGACCCACGAATCCACGCAGCGGTCTTTTAACCGCGGTATTCCATTGGCGGTAGATACCGCTGCCCTCAAAATACACACACATATACAAAACACTACCACATTGGACAATTCGAAATACACACACCTGATACACATACACACACCACTCCCACACATCCAATACAATATAAAACACACACCCACATCACCCACAAACCCTTACGACCACAAATCATGAACGAAAGCCAGAGAGAGACACCACCAGCAACAACACTAGCATCCACAGGCACACAACACCATCACCCACATAACTTCCACGCACCTCACACAACACCCCACTACACATCGGCACACTTATCACCACACACACCACCCCACACATCACCTACACCACCCCATGGCACGGCAAAGACACCCCAGGTTCTCGGAGGAGGAGCTCAGGGTCATGGTGGAGGAAATCGTCCAGGTAGAGCCACAGCTATTCGGATCACAGGTGCAGCACACCTCCATAGATAGGAAGATGGAGCTATGGCGAAGAATAGTGGACAGGGTCAATGCAGTGGGACAACACCCAAGAAATCGGGAGGACATCAGGAAGAGGTGGAACAACCTACGGGGGAAGGTGCGTTCCGTGGTCTCCAGACACCACCTGGCGGTTCAGCGGACTGGCAGCGGACCCTCACCTCATCCCCCACAACTAACAACATGGGAGGAGCAGGTCTTGGCGATTCTGCATCCTGAGGGCCTCGCAGGAGTAGGTGGAGGAATGGACTATGGTAAGTCAAAGCTTTACTATTACATCTCCCATCCTACCTGCATGCTATCACATACCCCCACCCTCGCCCTCATCCCCATCATTCCTACTCCTCACAAATGTCCCAACATCACAAACCACACATCCCAACACCAAGCCCTGCATGCAACACCAAAGCATGGACACCCATCACTAAAGCATGCCCACTGCACATAACCATACACACCGCTAAACCATCATCACACAAGGTCCCACACAGGAATGCAAGCACTGGGGTACACGGTCACCCACCCATTGCACACCTTGACACACACAGATTCAATAATCATGCCTTTATACCCCTGCAGGACCCCTACCCAACGTCACCGGACAGGAGGGTCCACACATGTCACACCACCAACAGAAGAGGCCCACAGTGATGACAGCACCTCTGTCCAACTGGATCTAGATGACCAGCCCGGCGCATCGGGGACCTCGGGACAGTCAGTTCCCCACACCCAGTCACAGGCCACTGCAGAGCTTCCCCCCTCTGGAAACACCAGCACAGCACCCACCCAGTGGGCCCATACTTCCGTCCACAGGACACGTCAATCAGCAGTGTGTCCACCACTACAGGGAACCCAGGCTAACCCACCACCCCAACAACAACAGGGACCTGGGGGCAGTGGTAGTGGGCACACGGTCCAGGGGACGGAGGCACAGGTACACAGGGGAACTGGGAGGGCTGCTGTGCGACAGGGGGCGGACAGGCCCAGGGAACCCACTCTCCACAAGGCCCTCTCCTTCATCATGGGAGCCTACCACCACTCCCAGGAGACGATGGCAACGGTACTGGCCAAGTTTCAGGAGACCCAGCGCCTGCAGGAGGAACAGTATATGGGCTTCAGGGAGGAACTCAGAACCATCAATTCCACCCTGGGCACCATTGTAGGGGTGCTGAAGGAAGTACACAACACCAGGAGGGACACTGTGGCACAACAAGGGGCCCCTGACACTAGCCTGGACGATAAACTGCCCACCTCCTCTGCCGGCGCTAGTGGACAGGACGCCCTGCCACAGGACGACCACACCAGCACCCCACCCCCTGCAGAGGGAGAACCACCTCGCAAATGGTCCCTGAAATCTAGGACAAAGACAGAGAACGATGCAAAGACCCCCGCCAAGAAATGAGACCACCCTGATTGTCATCCTACTGTCCCACTTTGTCACCCTGTCCATACTTAAACTGCCCCAGCTCCACTTTCTATGCCCATATGGGCAATGCACCTGTGAGACTAATAGACTGGACTCTGCCATGGACATTCCTCCACCATCACCCCTCACCATTTTGCTACCCCACCCAAATTTGAGCACTAAAATAAACACCCTTAAAGCACAAAACAATCTGGAGTCTGTCTGTGATTTCGGAATATTGTATTAGCAATAACTGTGGCAAAAAGCTCTTTCATTTGTAATGTCAACATACCTATGTCACACAGCTCTAGTCCAAGAGGAATCAAAGCAGATGTCACACTGTGGGACCCAGATCTGTGAAATCGTAAGGGAAAGTGACAACTCAGTGACCATACACTGGGTGAAAAAGACAGACAGTAGAGAGGTTTGTATTCTTACCTGTGTTTCACTGGAAATATTGCTGGATCACTGAGTCCCTGTTGTCCATGTCTTCTTCCTCTGCTTCCTCGTCTTCACTGTCCACAGGCTCCACAGCTGCAACAACACCGCCATCTGGACCATCCTCCTGCAGAAAAGGCACCTGTCGTCGCAAAGCCAAGTTGTGAAGCATACAGCAGGCCACGATGATCTGGTACACCTTCTTTGGTGAGTAGATTAGGGATCTACCTGTCATATGGAGGCACCTGAACCTGGCCTTCAGGAGGCCGAAGGTCCGCTCGATCACCCTCCTAGTTCGCCCATGGGCCTCATTGAGGCGTTCCTCTGCCCTTGTCCTGGGATTCCTCACTGGGGTCAGTAGCCATGACAGGTTGGGGTAACCAGAGTCACCTGCAAATGGCGAGGGACAACTGTTAGACACACACTAACCTGGAGGGATATCCCCAGACCCAGACAACCATTCCCACTGTCTTCCTTCCAGGTGCTCACCTAATAGCCACACACAGTGCCTCTGGAGTTGCCCTATCACATAAAGGATGCTGCTATTCCGAAGGATGTAAGCGTCATGCACTGAGCCAGGGAACATCGCATTCACATGGGAGATGTACTGGTCTGCCAAACATACCATCTGTACATTCATCAAATGATAACTCTTCCGGTTTCTGTACACCTGTTCACTCCTGTGGGGGGGGAACCAAAGCCACATGGGTCCCACAATGGCACCTATGATGTTGGGGATGTGTCCCAGGGCATAGGAATCACCTTTTACTGTAGGCAAATCCTCCACCTGAGGGAAAACGATGTAGCTCCGCATGTGTTTCAGCAGGGCAGACAACACTCTGGACAACACGTTGGAAAACATAGGCTGGGACATCCCTGATGCTATGGCCACTGTTGTTTGAAATGACCCACTTGCAAGGAAATGGAGCATTGACAGCATCTGCACTTGAGGGGGGATTCCTGTGGGATGGCGGATAGCTGACATCAGGTCTGGCTCCAGCTGGGTACACAGTTCCTGGATTGTGGCACTGTCAAGCCTGTATGTGATTATAATATGTCTTTCCTCCATTGTCGACAGGTCCACCAACGGTCGGTACACCCGAGGATGCCGCCATCTCCTCACATGTCCCAGCGGACGGTGCCTATGAAGGACAACAGCGAGCACAGAGGCAAACAACTCAGAGGTACGTACCCACAGCTTACTCAGAACACCATTCATACTCAAAAAGTGGCCTGTATGTGTGTTGAGTCTAGGCCTAGGTATGTGTGACGCAGTTGAAAATGAAGCTATGTGGGCCCCTGAAATGGCGGCTGCCTGACCTCTGAAGTGGGACAATGGGATGTGAGGTAACTGCGCTGGCGTTGTACACCGTCGCTGTAGGCGGTCAAAGACCGCAGCGCAATGCTGCATTGGTTAACATTGGACCCTATGGGTCCCAGGAGCCAATGACGATGTTTGCCGGCGGTGACGGTACGCACCGCCGCGGACGTGATCGCCATTTTCTATCTGTTCAATCATTCGATACCTGATCTTCGACAGGAGAGGACCTACACTGCAAGTGCTACTGTGACCTCGGTCTGGAAGAGACAATGGCCCGAGTGTCTGGGGAAAGGGCCCCTGCCTTCACATCGGAGGAGTTGGAGAAACTCGTCGACGGGTTCCTCCCCCAGTACACGCTACTCTACGGTCCTCCAGACAAACAGGTAAGTACACTGGGAGCATGATGTATGGGCTATGCCTGTGTGGAGAGGGGTGGATGTAAGAAGGAAGGGGGGAGAGTGCGGCGTGCAAGAAACAACGGTGAGTGCATGTGCCACATGGCAAGGGTAGGGATGGGGGCCAATAACTTTGAAGGTGCAGTTGGTAAATACTTTCTCTTTCCCCTGTACAAATCATGTAGGTCATCGCCCACCAGAAAAAACATATTTGGCGTGCCATCGCCAAGGACGTCTGGACCCTGGGGGTCTACCACAGACGGAGCACCCACTGCCGGAAAAGATGGGAGGACATTCGCCGCTGGAGCAAGAAGACGGCGGAGGCTCAGCTGGGGATGGTTTCCCAACATGGGAGGGGTGCCCGTCGCACCATGACCCCCCTGATGTTCAGGATCCTGGCGGTGGCGTACCCGGAGTTGGATGGGCGCTTGAGGGCATCACAGCAGCCACAAGGGGGTGAGTACACTCGCATTCTGCTGACTTTTTCGCGCAGTGGAGGGGTCTGGGTGGGGGAGGTGGGTTGTGGGTTTCCCTAGGCCAGGGCGAGTTCCGTAGGCAACGTCCCTCCGTAAGGCAGGCCATGTGGCACCCCACCCCACCTCTGTAGAGTGACAACTACACCTAGTCATGCCCCTGTGTCATCTATGTGTGCAGATGTCGTCCATAGCCTAGTAGGCCATTTCCCAGGGATTGAACAGTGGAGCCCAAGAGCGTGGCGTAGTGCAGGGGGCTTCTGTGTCTGTCGTGTCCGCCAACGGTTTTGTGGTCTCCCTGTTCTTGTGTGCATTAGCATCATCAGGCAGAGGAGCAGTGGCACCGGAGCACCAGGGGGCTGCATCCCACATGGCCATGGAGGGCCACACTACGGAATTGTACTTCAGCAGTGGGACGGAGGGCGAGGGGAGCTCCACGGCGGGGACAGGAGCTGAGACCAGTGACACGGACTCGTCCTCTGATGGGAGCTCCCTTGTGGTGGCGGCAACATCTGTGCCACCCCCATCTACAGATACAGCCGCCACCCCCCCTTCCAGCACCGCCCTCCCAGCAGCCCCTCAGCCTTCGCCCTGTGCCCGCTCACCCGGGAGGGTGGGCATCACCTAGCCCCAGGCACCTCAGTCCCTGCCCCAGTCACCCCTGCTGCCCTCAGTGAGGAGGCCATTGACCCCCTCAGGTCCATCACTGTTGAGCAGTCTACCATTTTGAATGCCATCCAGGGTGTAGAAAGGCAGTTACAACAAACAAATGCATTCCTGGAGGGCATTCATTCTGGTCAGGTGGCCCTTCAGCGAGCTTTTCAGACTCTGGCCTCAGCACTGATGGCAGCCATTGTCCCTGTGTCTAGCCTCCCCCCTCCAACTTCCTCCACCCAGACCCAATCCCCTGTACCTCAGCCTATCCCAAGCACACCTACAGACCAGCATGCACACACGTCAACACACAAGGGAAGCTCAGGCAAACATAAGCACCACACATCCCACAGGCACTCACGCAAGCATCACACACATGCAGACATACCAACATCCACTGCCATCACTGTGTCCCCCTCCTCCTCGTCTCCCTCCTCCCTCCCTGTCTCATCTACACTCACACCTGCATGCACTACCTCTACAGCCACTACGTCCCTCTCCAGCACACCCACCACCACACCCCGCTCACATGCAGTCACCACCCCCACTACCATTCACATGTCCCGTGTCCTCTCCCAGTGTGTCTGTGACGCCCCCTCCCAAGATACACAAACGCAGGCACACACCCACCCAACAGCCATCCACCTCACGACAGCCTCCAGCGCATGCACCTTCACCCAAAGTCAGCAAACGAACACCTCCTACAACCACCACCTCTTCTTCCACTCCCAAACCCCCTCCAACTACCCATCCCAGTGTGTCAAAAAAACTTTTCCTGTCCAACCTTGACCTCTTACCCACACCTCCCCCACCCCGTCCGTCTCATAGGTCCCGAACTAGCACCTCAGCCACAACATCTCCGGGACCAGTGGTGCCTGTAGTCACCGGAATCTGGAGTGCACCGGCCACCAGGGCAGCCAGTGTGGCACGGAGCCACAGCACAGACAGTGCTCCACCTGTGAAGCATCAGACGTTGCCAGTGCCCGGCGGGAGAGGGGGAGGACTCCAGCCACCAAAGCCGCTCCCAGGGGTCCCGGTGGGAGTGTGGAGTCAGCTGTGACACCTTCCAAGGTGGGGAAGGGCCACAAGAAACCTGGCAAGTCTGGGAAGAGCAGCACGGCGGAGAAGATCGCCAGCACCAGCCTAGCTGCCCAGGAGGTCACCGCAAGCACCAGCCCAGCTGCCCAGGAGCCCACCGCCAGCACCAGCCCAGCTGCCCAGGAGCCCACCGCCAGCACCAGCCCCGCTGCCCAGGAGGCCACCGCCAGCACCAGCCCCGCTGCCCAGGAGGCCACCGCCAGCACCAGCCCAGCTGCCCAGGAGCCCACCGCCAGCACCAGCCCAGCTGCCCAGGAGGCCACCGCCAGCACAAGCCACGCTGGGCCATGAAGGACCGCATGCAAAAGCCCCACTGGGCCATGAAGGACCGCCAGCAAAAGCCCCGCTGTGCCATGAAGGACCGCCAGCAAAAGCCCCGCTGGGCCATGAAGGTCTGCCAGCAGCTGAGTCCCTGCAATGGAGACCGCCGCCTCAAGCACCGCTGAACAGGGCACCGCCGTCTCAAGCACCGCTGAACAGGGCACCGCCGCCTCAAGCACCGCTAAACAGGGCACCGCCGTCTGAAGCACCGCTGAACAGGGCACCGCCGCCTCAAGCACCGCTGGCCCATGAGCGTCAGGGGCACTGACGCTACTGAGTCCGTCACGGGGTGAATGAAGCACTCTGGGCACCATGCCCCCTCCAGAACCAGTGGAGAGATCCATCCACTACCTCTGTCCTTGGCAGGATGAAGCACTCTGGGCACAAGGCCCCCTCCAGAACCAGTGGAGAGATACATCCACTACCTATGTCCTTGGCAGGATGAAGCACTCTGGGCACCATGCCCCCTCCAGAACCAGTGGAGACTGTTATCCACTTGAGAGACTGTGGCTTTGCACTCCACAGGATTGAACAGTGGGCAACCCACCCACTGTAGAGACTTGAGAGACTGTGGCTTTGCACTCCCCAGGATTGAACAGTGGGCAAGCCACCCACTGTAAAGACTTGAGAGACTGTGGCTTTGCACTCCCCAGGATTGAACTGTGGGCAACCCACCCACTGTAGAGACTTGAGAGACTGTGGCTTTGCACTCCCCAGGATGGAAAAGTGGGCAACCCACCCACTGTATAGACTTGAGAGACTGTGGCTTTGCACTCCCCAGGATTGAACAGTGGGCAACCCACCCACTGTAGAGACTTGAGAGACTGTAGCTTTGCACTCCCCAGGATTGAACAGTGGGCAAGCCACCCACTGTAGAGACTTGAGAGGCTGTGGCTTTGCACTCCCCAGGATTGAACAGTGGGCATGTGGCCCCCTCATGGATTTGGTGTCGTGCACTCAACCGGCTGAGGTGCCCCCCCCTGTCCCTCCCCCTGAGGTGCCTGTTTAGTTGCTCTCTGATGCCCCTGCAGTGTTCTCTCCGTCATGGTCGGGGATCTTGTGTGGGCCTCGCCCATACCGTGTGGTCCCAGTGTTCCACAGACTTAATTGGAGCACTACCTGGACTACTATGCTTGGTATATATTTTGTACATGGTGTATATATATATTTCTGCCTACTTGATTTTAATATATTACAATGGTTACACTCATTTTCTATTGTCTTTGCATTCTTCCGGGGGGTTTTGGGGGTGTAACTGTGATGTATTAATATGCATCAGTGTGTGTGTTGTAGTGGGTGGGGGTAGGGGTGTTGCGTGTGTGTGTCCCTGTTTTTTCCCTCCCCCTCCCCTGTTCGTTGGTGCAGTACTCACCGTTGTCTTCGCCGCCGGCGTTCGTGCTCCTGGTAGAGGAGCAGGAAGACTATCGCAGGTAGAATTTGGAGTTCCAGGTCCATGGTGTCCTCATTCCTCGTGGGCTGTGTAGAGGTGAGCGTTTTCCCTTCGGAATTCCTGTTTCCGCCGTGTTTTTATCCGCGATGAATCCGCCCCTGAAAAGGTGGTGGATTGGCCTGTCATAATAGTGTGGACGGTACATTGTCTCCCGCCTGTCTGTTGTCGGTGACCGCCGCGCTGTTTGTTTATACCGCCGTGGCGGTCTGAGCGTTAAAGTGTCTGTCTTTGTTGGCGGTTTCCGCCACGGTCGTAATTGCAAATATTTTACCGCCGGCCTGTTGGCAGTCTTACCGCAGCTTTAACACCGTCCGCCAGGGTTGTAATGACCACCATAATCCCCTCCAACAGTGTTAGAGGTATTTTCTAAATCACGGGAAGCCATTCCATAACCCTACCTAATTTATTTCTAAGAAATGCTTGACATGTATCATTCTGCGTAAAATATCTGTGATACTTTTATGAGGGATAAAGCCAGATTGGTCCAGGTGTACCAAAAATTAGATCAGAAATCTTTCTGCTATGGTCTTACTACAGATTTTCACATGTGTGTTAATCATGGCCCATGGCCTATATAATTTAAACTTAGTGGTCTTTCTCTGGTTTGGGCACTAGTGCCAATATTGCCTATAAGGTAAACATCTAGGGGTCATTTTGACCTCGTCGGTCTTAAGACCGCCATTGGTGGCAGTTTGCCACTCGGCCTATTATGACCGTTGGCAGCTCTCCGTCCTTTTACGGACAGAGAGCCACCAACAGCCATACTGGCGGGAGGCGGGGAAGTGGAGGTTGCTCCACCTCCACCACCACGCCAACAGAACACCGCCCAGCGAATCACGTCCTGTGATTCGCCGTGGAGGTGTTGTGTTGGTGGTGTGGTGTCGGCGGAGCTGCCCCCATGGCTCCCGTCCCCTCCCGGAGGATCGTCGGACCAGGTAAGTCGATCGTCCGTGAGGGGAGGGGGGTGTTGTGTGTTGTGTGGGTGTATGGGGGTATGCGTGTGTGTATGTAGAGGAGGGTGTGAGTGCGTGTATGCCTGCAGGGGTGTTGTGTATATGGGAATGAGTGCGTGTATGTCTGTGGGTACGTCTGTATGGATGTGTGCGTGTATGTCTGAATGTGGGTGTGCATGTATGACTGTGTGTGTGGATGTAGGCATGTATGTCGGCGTGTGTGCGTGTAAGTATGTAGGTGGTGCGGGTATGGGTGAAGTGATGTTGGGGGTCGGGGTGGGGAGGGGGGCCCTGCCACCTTTGGGGGGTGGCAGGGGTGGTGGGGGGTGTAGGGGAGGGAGTCGGGGTGGTGGTGGGGGGTGGGGGAGAACCCTATCAGTGCCAGGGAAGGAATTCCCTGGTACTGACAGTGCTTACCGCCATGGATTTAATGGCGGTTCAAAGCACTGGAAATCCACGGCGGTAAGCCGGGTCCAAATACCGCCGGCGGTATAGTGACGGCCGCCGGGCTGGAGACCCAGGTCTCCAGCCCAGCGGTCGTCTCCGCCCTGGTGGGCGAAACGGAGAACCGGCGGATGACCATGGCGGTAACCGCCATGGTCATAATTCCACAACGTAAGACCGCCAGCCTGTTGGCGGTCTTACCGCCGGTTCTCCGCCTTCCGCCAGGGTTGTAATGACCCCCCTAATCTGTAAAACCTCAGTAGAAACCTCGAATAATATTTCTACCATAAGGGTAGGAGCGACTTGATAGAAGTCAGCTGGTAACACGTCAGTGCCCAAGGTTTTTACACCTTTTGTAAGTGTGAAGATAGTTCAAACTCCCCCATGGAGGCTTGTGTGTATAATTTCTTCATAACTTTAGGAGTCAGCTTCAGCAGACTAGTCCTTCTTAGATATTCCTTCACTTGTTCAATCAATCAATCAATCATTTTGTTCAGCACTGCTAATCACCTGCAAGGATAGGCTGAGTCGAAGAGACAGGTCTTGAATGCTTTTAGGAATTCTGATAGAGATGGGGAGGAACAGAGCTGCAGGGGTAGGTTGTTATAAGCTTTTACTACATGGTAGGAGTATGCACACCTCTGCTGGTGCTTCTAAAGATGCAGGGAGTGTGAGCGATTGATAGGGAGGTGGACTTGAGTAGTCTGGATATTTGGTGGAAGTTCAGGTGATGGTTGATGTAGGCAGCTCCCAGGTTGTGAGGGGCTTTGTACTTGTGGGTCAGTAGCTTGAATTAGCATCTCTTCTTTACTGGGAGCCCATGGAGTTCCTGGAGGCGGGGAGACTGGGGTCCGGCAGGGGAGGTTGAGGATAAGTCTGTCTATGGCTTTGTGAATGGCCTGTAGTCTCTTAAGGAGGTGTATAGAGATCCTGTTATAAAGGGTGTTACCATAGTTGAGTCTGCATGTGACAAGGACTTGTGTGATGGTGCGTCTGATGTTGGTGGGGAGCCACTTAAAGATCATCCGTAGCATGCACAGAATGAAGAAGCAGGCTGATGTAACTGTGTCGACCTGAGATTTCATTGTCAATTTGCTGATGAGGATGATGCCAAAGTTCCTGGTGTAATCAGACGGGGAGGGTGCTGGACCTAGTTCTGCGGGCCAACAGGATTTGTTCCAGGGGTGGAGTTTTTGCCGAAGACCAGAACTTCTGTTTTGTCGGTGTTGGGCTTCAGGCAGTTCTTTCTCATCCAGTTGGCAAAGCTCATCATGCAATTATGGAAACTGGCTCTGGTGGTGGGGTCCCTGGAAAGGGAGAGGATAAGTTGAGTGTCATCTGTGTATAAGATGATGTTGAGCCTGTGCGATCTGACAGTGTTGGCCAAGGGTGTCATTTAGGTGTTGAGGAGGGTGTGGCTGCAGGATAAGCCCAGAGGGGCTACTCAGATAATGTCCTTGGGTTTTTCCAGTGAGGAAAGAGGCGATCAATCTGAGGACGCTCCCTTGGATACAGATATTGTGTAGTCTGGTGATCACTGTGTGGTGGAATACCATGTCGAACGTTTCCAAGAGGATGATCAGGGCCGCTGTGTCTCCTTGATCAAGGAGGGCTCAGATGTTGTTTGTAGCAGCAATGAGAGCATTCTTAGTGCTGTGGTTGCTGGAGAATCTGGACTGGGAGGAGTGGAGAAGGTGGTTTGCTCGAGGTAGGTGGTGAGTTGTTTGTGGATCGCCTTTCCAGTATTTTGGCCAAGAAAGGGAGCAAGGAGATGGGTCGGAAATTCTTGAGTTTGTTGGGGTCGGCTGATGGTTTTTTGAGTAGGTGTTTGTTCTCAGCATGCTTCCAGACTTCTGGAAACATGGCTCTGGTTATAGAGGTGTTGAGTAGGGAAGTAAGTTCTTGGCTGATTTTTCTTTTCTGAGGTTGAGAACATGGTGTGGGCAGGGGTCATTCAGTGCTCCTGAGTGGCTGGAGTTCATGAGGGTGGTAGTTTCCTGGGTGGTGAGGGTGTTCCAAGTGGCTAGTTGGGGTTCTGTGCTGCTAGTGGTGGGACTGTGTATGTTAAGAAAGTCGGTGGGCTCAGGTTGGGGTTCGATGTTCTTGTAGATGGTGGAGATCTTGTTGTGGAAGTAGATGGCAAGGTTGTTGCAGAGCACCTGTGAGGGAGTGATGCTGTTCTCAGTGGCTGCAGTGCTTGAGAACTCCCTGATGATGCTAAGGCATTCCTTGGTGTTGCTGGGGCTGGAATCAATGCGGACAGCTAAGGTATCTCGCTTCTTCTACCTTTGAAGTCAATAGCAGAGGTTTAGGGAGATCTTGAAGAAGGTCCTGACGGTTGCATCCTTGGTGGTGCGCCATCTTGTCTCCTGCTGTTTGCAGGTACGTTTGGCTGTCCTGAGTTCTTCAGTGTACCAGTTAGCCTGTTTGGTGGACTTTTTCTGGTGATTGCCCTTGATGGGGGTGATGTTGGTACAGTTAGTGATCCACGCTTTGAAGTTTTTTACTTCCTGGTTGAAGGAAGTGGCAGGGTCCGGGTTAGAACAGTTGGGAGCATTGGTCCATTAGGTTTCAGTTATTTTGTCCCAGCTGTGGTGGGGGGCTCTCTCTCGGGTGCAGATGGTGGTCAGTGTGCTGGTGATGTTGAAGTGGATGATGAAGTGGTTGATCTAAGTGAGTTTAGTAATGTGGCTGTTGCTTGAGGTGAATATGGGGTCCAGTGTGTGTCTACGGTGTGGGTAGGGTAGTAAACGAGTTGAGTGGGTCCTATCTTGCTCATGCATTTGAGGAGGTTAGTGGTGTTGGCATCGCTGTGGTCATCAAAGTGGAAATTTGAAATCACCAAGGCAGACGTAGTTGTTGGAGTCGATGACAAAGGGAGCGATGAAGACGGTGATGGAGTTGCAGAAGCTGAGATGAAGTGCCATTGGCCCTAGTGCATGGGATCGTTTCTTTGTGGATAATGACGATTCCTCCTCCAGGTTTGTTGGTATGGTCCCTGTGGAAGATCTTGTATCCTTCCAGTACTGCTGTGGCAAGTTGTCATGGATAAAGGGTTGAGTCATCTTTTGGTGAAGAAGGCAACATTGAGTGCTAGGCTGGAGATGAGGTGGTGTGTGCACAGCTTGCTTATGTTGAGGAGGATGCATGCAAGCTGGTGGTGGGGTGCTGTGGTAGCATGGAGGGAGGTTAGTGCTGTGGTGATGTGGTGGGAGGTCCGCATGGTGCTAGCGGTAAGCTGGTGACTGCTGAGGCAAGTGAAGCTGCCATGGACGTAGGAGAAAGGGCCTTCTGTGAAGCAGGAGATGCAGGGTAGCAAAGATTGCTTGTGGTAACTGTGTTCAGTGCACGGAGTTTGGAGGGCAGAGTAGCTGTGGGAGGGGAGCAGAAACAGGGTTTTTGCACTGGGCGAAGTCCAGGCATGGGCTGGCGCAGACAGGCTTGTCTTTGGCATGCCTTCAGCATGACAAGAGCACGTCCACACAGGCCGGTATTAAGTAGGTCTTGGGAGGTGGGAGGGATAAAGGGGTGAGGTGGGTGGAACTAGCAGAGGCGAGAAGAAGAGGTGGCAGAAGCAGCAGGAGAGCAGGTAAGAAGCGGCGGGAGTGGAGAAGTGGGAAATAAAGTCACTGTGGGTGGCCGGTTGGGGGGGGGAGAAAGGCAGGTGTGAGAACAAAAGATCAGAAAAAGGCAAAAAGGAGAGTGTGAGAGGCAAGCAAATGGAAAAGGCAAGTGAGAGTGTGAAAAACAAAGAGCAAAGGTCAGAAAATGGCAAAAGGAGAGTGCAAGAGGCAAACAGAAGGAAAAGGCAATTGAAATACAAAGAGCGAAAGGTCAGAGAACAGCAAAGGGGAGGACCAGTCCAGATGAGTGGGGAGCCTGGGCACCTGCTCAATGTTGTCACGCTGCCACCACCTTTAAGTAGCTCCTGGGAGGTGGGAAGGTTTGTGTGGGTGAGGTGGGAAGGGCTAGCAGAGGAGGGAAGAAGAGCCAGGAGAAGCATGCAGGAGAGCAGGGAAGGAGCGGGGGAGGTGGGAAGGAAAACGAGAAAGACACTGAGGGGTGGCGGGGAGAGGCAGGAGTGAGAGATTGAGAGCAAAAGGTCAGAAAAAGGCAAAAAGAAGAGTGCAAGAGGCAAACAAATGGAAAAGGCAAGTGAGAGTGTGAAAAACAAAGAGCGAAGGTCAGAAAACAGCTAACGGAGAGTGCAAGAGGCAAACAAAAGGAAAAGGCAAGTAAAAAACAAAGAGCAAAAGGTCAGAGAACGGCAAAGGAGAGGCAACGTACAGTGCAAGACGTACCAAGAGGCAAACGGCAACTAGGCAACAGTAAACGGAGGAAAAAGAGCACAACACTGGCTTACAACTGGGTCTGAAAGGGCCTCGACTGATTGGAGGGCCAGTCCAGGTGAGTGAGGAGCCTGGGCACCTGCTCCCTGGGACTATTGTTTGCAAACAGAAGAGCTGGCGATATTTCTAGAACATTGCTTTAATTACCTCCGGAATGGTTTGGGTTAATCTGTTTTATCCAATGTCAGCAGTATAACCTCTCTTTGAACCTCCTACTTCAATAACCAGGACAACATTTTCCTACCTTACCACCATCTCTATGAAATCCCTGACTGATAATATGAGTATTTATCTGTGCCAGAGTAGAGATTCCATTACTTACATTTCTGTTCCAATGATTGTGGCACTTCACATGGCCTGCACAATTTCCTGTTCTGGTTATGCAATCCTCTCCTGCACTCCAGTAATTTTCCCCTGTGATGGATGACCCACTCCAAACTACCTTCAGTGCTTCTCCTTCCTTTGCTCTTGTTATTGTTGAACCCCAAATAGCAGTCAATTACTCTGTTAATGCATCCTTAATCGCTGTCATGAATACTGAATCCTGGATAGCCTCAACTCTAAATGCCCATGACGAAATATGGCCTTTAGTATGGACCCGGCCTGAATAAGAAGTGATCAGAAAGGATTCTTCCTATTAAATCTGGGCCTGTACAATTGTATAATTCACAATTAAGAAAAAAATAATCTAATCTACTATACAATCCACGGGGAGAGGAGAAAAAAGAAATATATCAGGTCCTCGGGATGTTCAGTTGTCCACGAATCTACCATGTTTAGCTGAGCTATAATATCTACTTGTTGTGAGGTAAATGTGTCATAGCCGTTTGTTTTTGGAGGGAATTTATTCTTTATGGTAGACATTCCACAATTGAACAATGTGCATCGTGTTACATTGTTATTATATCAAGGAAGGGTCAAATAAGAATTGGGGAGCATAGGAGTAACACTAGATGTATTTGTAACAACCACATGCAAGACAACAGTTTTTAGACATAACAAGAATGTTTTTACTTGGCTAGTGCTTGAGAAGCTAATACGAGTATAAAGTAAAAAACTATCCAACATCAACTAATCTTCAATTAACAGAGATAAATATACAGCTTTATAACACACTTCACTGGCCCTAATGATGACAACCCATGTACCTAAGATAGGCCTCAGTTAAAAATGACTAATTCTGTCGTTTTTCAATTGTATAACAGACCTTATGACCTCCATTATGTTTCTGTTATATACTTCACATTTATAGCAGGCTAACATAAAATGCTATTAATGGATCTGTGCATTGCTCCGATAGAAAAGCGTTCCCTTTTCAAACTCCTCTGCCTAATAATGTTTTTGGAAACAGTCCGCTTTATCTGCTGAGTAAGTTACAGTTTTATATACCAACGCACAACCTCAGATCCAGTGGGCGATCATTACTTTCCCCCTGCCGCATACTTACTGTCACATACGGGGGCAGATCGTTTTCATACTTGACCCCTCAACCCCCCAATCACTGGAACAAGCTACTCTTGTACATACCATCCTGCTCTGACTTAGCTCAATTTAAGAAATTTCTTAAAACCTACCTCTTCTAACTCCTTTTGGTAATTGTTGTCCTGTTTTAGAGTGCATCAGCACCGAAAGACCGTCTCAGGGATGATTTGTTTGCACTTTACAAATATAAATGATGATAACAATAATACACGTGCTTTCTGATGCCTGCTACGTCTTATGTGATTCCCATCACATAATTACATTTAGAGTCTCATTTTGTCACATAGCACACCAAGACTAGACTTTGGCCCTCATTATGACATTGGCGGTAAGTCCCGCTTACCGCCATACTGCCAGCCACCAACATACAGCCGGCAGTTTACCGCTACCCATATTATGACCCACACATACCAATCCGTCACTATACAGACACACACATAAGTCAGCGAGCCAAAAGGTCAGTGATAAACTGGCGGTAGCAAAACCCACACCGTTACGCCAACAGAACTACGTCCACAATATTATGTCCCATGAATCACCGCAGCAGACATTCAACCGCTGTAAACCATAAGCGGTACATACCGCTGCGTTCAAAATACACACACACATACAAAACAACACTACATTGGGCAATTCAAACTACACACACACATCCCCACACCACACCCCCACACTCACACACCCACACCACTATAAAACACACACCCGCATTACCCACAACTCTTTACGACTAACAAAAATTGACAATTGAGAGAGAGAGACACACCAAGAGAACCCACAGAACCAGAGCCACAGAACACCATCACCCCACACACGCACCTCACAGCACACACCCCGACACATCATCCCACACACCCTAACACACACAACTCACACTACACCCATGGCACCACAAAGACACCCCACGGGGGAAGGTGCGTTCTGTGGTTTCAAGACACCAGATAGCTGTACAGAGGACTGGCAGTGGACCCCCACCTCCTCGCCCACAACTAACAACATAGGAGGAGCAAGTCTTGGCAATACTGCATCCTGAGGGCCTGGCAGGGGTAGCAGGAGGACTGGACTCTGGTAAGTCGACTTTTTACTACTATCACCCACCCCTACCTGCATGCCATCACATACCCCACCCCTACCCTCACCCCATCACTCCACCACCTCACATATAACCCATCATCACAACACACCCATCCCAATACCAAGCCCTGCATGCAACAACAATGCATGGACACCCCTCACAGCCCTGCATGGACACCCATCACTAAAGCATGCACATTACAGAGAATCACCTAGCCCACATAATCACTACTCACACAAGGCAAAGCTGACAGGGCAATCACAACCATACAGGAAGCCTCCCCCCACCACTGCCAGCACTGCCACCAGCACCACTGCCAGCAGCAACAGCCCCAGTGGGCAGCCGTCTGAGGCTGCATGGGATGGGCTGGAGCCTCCCCCAACCACTGCCAGCACCACCACCAGCACAACCACAAGCACTGCGACCATCACCACTGCCAGCAGCAAATGAAGCTCCAGTGGAAGCACACTGGGCACAAGGCCCCCTTCAGAACCAGTGGAAGAAGCCATCCACTCACCCCATCCTATCCAGGATGATGCACACTGGGCACAAGGCCCCCTCCAGAACCAGTGGGCAAACCACCCACTACAGAGACTGTGGCCTTGCACTCCCCAGGACCGAGCAGTGGGCAAACCACCCACTTGAGAGACTGTGGCTTTGCACTCCTCAGGACCAAGCAGTGGGCAAACCACCCACTTGAGAGACTGTGGCTTTGCACTCCCCAGGACATCACACAGGGCATTTAGCCCCCTCCAGGACCAGTGGTGTTGTACCATCTTCTGGCTGAGGTGCCCCCCCATTCCTCGTCCCCCTGAGGTGCCTGTGTATTTTCGACCTGATGCCCCTGCAGTGTTCTCTCCGTTTTGATGCAGGAGTCAAGTGGGGCCTTGGCCTATGTGATGTGGCCCTGTGGCCCACAGACATTGAGAACTGGGCAGTGTCCCTCCATTTGTATATATGTATATACTGTTTTGATTTTGAATCACGATTTGCTTGTATTTTCTCTTATTACACTCACTTTAATCAGTTCTTTTTGTCCTTGCACTATTCCTGAGGGGTACGGGGTGTATATGTAATGTTACTGCATCTGTTTGTGTGTATGGTGTTGGGGTTTGGGGTGGGGGTGTTGTGTGTTGTGTGTGTGTGTGCCACTCTCTTTTTCCTCCCCCCTGCCTTGTGTGCTAGGCGGCAGTACTCACCGTGATCGTCTTCGCCGGCGTTGCTGTTCGTAGTGAATGAGGAGGTATACAATTATGGGGAAGATGTGCAACTTGGGCTCCATGGCGTTGTGGTTCTTCCTTGAGTCAATTACAGTGTTTGCGATTTGCACGGGGGTTGTAAATGCCCCACCTTATGAATATTCATGAGGTAGGTTGCAATTTGCGACCCCCTTGGGAATAGCTACCTTCACAGAGATGGTGGCCTGCTGGAGACAGCAGACCACCATGTCCGTGACTGCTTTTAAATAAAGCAGTTTTTTTTGTTTAAATGCAGCAACAAGAAGCATTTCAAAAACAAAAAATGAAAAGTTTTCTTTCCGTACTGCCATTCACAAAGGGGAAGGGGTCCCCGCTTGCGAATGGGTTAGCACCAGTGTGACACTGGTGCTAACCTCGGACCGCGTTTGCAGTCACAAAACAATCATACATGGGACTGTGACTCGCAATTAGGAAGGGAACACCCCTTCCTAATTGCGACTCGCAATCCCTTTTTGCGATTTGGTCAATAGTTTACCGAATCGCAAAAATGGGTCTGAACATACCAAAGTGCATTTTGCACATCACAAACGGCCCGATTCACTGTTTGCGGTGTGCAAAATACTACGTACATGTGGCCCTTAGTTCCCGATAATTGATGCTTAGTGTATCGATGTGACATCAATCTATTTGTTTTGTTCTTTTGTTTTCACTACAAAGTCAACTCAAAATAACCCCTCCCTTGGATATAGACTGCAGTATAGCACAAACCCAAACAACAAGGCATATCTTCCACCATGCCCACAAGCAATAGCATCTATATGGATGGACAGAATGGTATATATTCCAGCCCACCTCCTTCCCCGCAACATTCACCCCATAACACACCACCGAACACCAAAAACTAACCAATAATAAAGAAACCTATGGCATATGCAGGGCACTGACGTCCATTGTACTGTTAGCCAATTTATTGTTACTGGATTGAAAACCTGGAAGACTAGGATACATTCATTGCTTTTTCATTTTGTTGAAGATTTCCTGCCGTGGATGTATTTTAGGCCCTGGAATCTATTTATTAGAAGAGAAATATTATCTCCCACCTGTTCCCTTAATTTTTTTTTTACTTTGTGTGATTTCGACATGTGGTCCCCCAACTACCACTGCAATGTATTTGATCAAAACAGGCGCCTGATGAGCCTTCTGACTAGTAATACAGTTCACACCCCGGGATCCACGCATTACTTGGTGATGCCGCAGTAGGTTTCTACCCCCGAGTGAAGCAGTTGTTTGAGAAGCCATGTGCCAAATATTTGCCTTCCCAGATTCTTCGGAGAAGTCGGCAAGGCTTTTAAAATGAAGGGTTTGTTGGATCCGGTTGCTCTGCATATTTATTTTTTTCCTAAAAAAGGTGTAACGACAGTTAGGCAAACCTCCTAGCATGTTTGAAAGTCTGTGTACCCAGAGCTGATCCTCACTGGATGTGGCCGGCAGTCATCTTGGTTGTGCCTTTTCGAGGGTAGACATTTTGTTTTCCATCACTAATCTTAACAACTAACAGGGTAGCTGGGTGTTTGCCAGTATGCAGGGGAGGGAGCTGGGGGAAGGCGGATCAGTACTCAGGTGAAAAAGCGGCAGCTGTGCCTCAGTGCTCGGGCTTCGAAACAATATCTGAACAATATGTCTGCTTTTAGAAATGACACACGTGGGTGATAAAAAGGAACAGAATTCACTTTACCAGGTCCGTTAGATTTCTAGAGTTAGCTAACACGATATACTGTCTTTGGAAAAAGTCGGCATTTAGGACCCTCTGTGGCTGCTTCTATGACACCTAGGCCCATATTTATACTTTTTATCACCGCATTTGCGTCATTTTTTTACGCAAAAGCGGCGCAAACTCACAAAATACAATTATGGCCCATATTTATACTCTGTGCCAGATTTGCATCATTTATTTTGGCGCAAATTCGGCGCAAACCTAACTCCATATTTACACTTTGGCGCTGGACCCGTCCAGCGCCAAAGTTATGGAGTTTAAGTCATTTTTTGTACGTAAAAACCTACCTTGCGCTAATGGCATGCAAGGTAGGCGTCCCAGTGCAAAAAATGACTCTAATGCATGTGCGCCTTCTTTATCCTCTGGCGTCAAAATGAAGCACAGGAGGAGGCGGGCCTTAAATTAAAACAAGGCGCCCAGCCGGATTTGCGCTGTTTTTTAACGTCTGGGTCAGGGCAGGCGTTAAGGGACCTGTGGGCTCATTTCCATGGTGGGAGACCACGGAAGCAGTCCACAGGTGCCCTTCCCTGCACCCATGGACACCCCCTGCCACCCTCGCCCACCCCTGGAGGACAGGTAAGTATATATTTTTTCTTTTTATTAAGTGGCATAGGGGGCCTAACTGTGCCCAATGGCCACGCCCAGGGGACAGAAGTCCCATGGGCGTGGCCATTGGGCAGGAGGGCTAGTCAGTTCAGAGCCAATATTTTTTACTCTAACCTGACTTGCACCAATCTTTGGCGCACAACCCCCAGTCTTCTCTTCGCCTCCGCTGCTCGGTTACCATAATTTCTTTTGACACTAACCAGGCCTCAGCACCGGCTAACGTAATTTCATAAATAAGGCTCCCGGCTGGTGTGTTGGAATGGCGTTAGCCGGCGGTAAACTTTTTGACGCAAATCTGCGCTTGCGCTGATTTGCGTAAAAAAGTATATATATGGGCCTAGGTCCCAAAGCACTTTGATCTGCACATCTCTCGCCCCAAACTCCAGCATCATCTGTTGCCTTCTCACTGATGTTGCTCCCCCATTTCTATTATGGGACTCTAACAGGAGGATGACTGCGACACTCCTTTTTAGAAGTACCGCCAGGCACCAAGGCTCCAGGTTCTAAAATCACAGTCCCTCTATGTCAGGGATTCTTGGGAACCAACAGAATGAAGACATCCAGCCATACTTGCGTTGTAACACAGCCTTGATTGGTCGTCTTCCTCCATGTCCCCGAATGGCCTTCAGCAACATCACAGGCCAGTGTCTTCATCTCACTTTAGACAGAAGCATCCCATTTGGCAGAGATCCAGATATGGTTGTGCCCATTCACTTCTCACTGTTGGACTTTTAGTCTTCACTTGTGTTAAACAATGTTTAGTGGGGATTACTATCACCAGTTTTTTTTTTACACGGCAAAGAGGACCGGACTGAAATAAAACTAAACAAAAATTCAAATGCAACCAAGCGTTCTTTTCTGGTTGGGGCTCTAATTCCCAGTGTCTATTGTTGAAGATCCTGACAGAATCCACCCAGTTTGGAATAGGGCATGTGTTCTGTTGCAAAACAAGTGTTGCCAAAGTCAATGGGTTTTGCTTTAATGTGCGAATGCATATAAACACAGGCATTTGCAAATTCTATCGATCCATTTGGAGCCTTGCCCACCCAATGGTGAAAGGTGTCTTTCTATTATAATGTGGCTCTCTCAAATGAAAACAAGCCTTCTGCATGCCACATGGAAGTAGGCTAACTTTAAGAAAGTTTCCGACCTCATAACAGGTAAGGTGACACCACGAAGTGTCATGCTTGGAGTCAAATGACTACTTTTTGTGAATTGCGCATTTCAACCCAGGGCGTTAAGCAAGGACACTGAGGGGCATATTTACACTCTGTTTGTGCCGAATGTGTGTCAAACAGTTCGACGCACATTCGGTGCAAACCATGCACCATATTGATACTATGACGCCCGACCCCACGGACGTCAAAATTGCTCCGTGTGCGTCATTTTTTGGATGCGGGAAACTGCCTTGCGTTTATGACATGCAAGGTAGGCATTCCCGCCCAAAAAATGACTTTAAGGCCTGTGCGCCTTATTTATACTCCTGCGTCATTTTGACGCACAGGAGAAGGCGGGCCTTAAAAAACAGTGATGTGCACTGTTTTTTAACGCCTGGGTGAGGGCAGGCGTTAAGGGACCTATGGGCTCACTTCCATGGTCTCTGACCATGGAAGCAGTCCAGTGGTGACCTTCCCTGCCCCCAGGGACACCCCCTGCCACCCTTGCCCACCCCTGGAGGACACCCATGGATGGGGGGACCCATGCCAGGTAAGTACAGGTAAGTTCAGGTAAGTATTATTATTATTTTTTAAAGTGGCATAGGGGGGCCTAATTTGGGCCCCCCTACATGCCACAGTGCCATGCCCAGACGTCCCCTGGGCAAGGCCATTCAGCAAGGGGGGAGTCATTTCAATGGGGGTTGTGCGTCAATAAATGGCGCAAGTCCAGTTTGAGCCATGATTTTTGACTCAAACCTGACTTGCACCATTTTTTGACGCACCACCCCCATTTTTCCCTAAGCCGGCGCTGCCTGGTTTGAGTCATTTTTTTTTACTCTGACCAGCCCGCAGCGCCTGCTAATGTCAATCCTTAAATATGGCGCCTGCATGGTGCGTAGGAATGGCGTTAGCCGGCGGTAAAAGTTTTTACGCAAACCAGCGTCAGCGCTGGTTTGCGTCAAAAAGTATAAATATGGGCCTGATTAACTCTGGGTTGTGCTTAATAGATGTGTGCTTTCAGCTGTTTTAACGGCACATTCCAGTAATGATACAGGTATTAACGGACAAACGTTCCCTTTTGTGTTGTACAGGCCCATTACTAATTTAAAGCTGCCTAACGTATGTAGCATTCCATTGTGTTCAAACTACTTCTACAATTAGTTCTAAAGTATGAAAAGGTAATATTGGTTTTGTTCTCTTTTTAAGGAAAATAGTTACCAACTTTGAAAATGGTTTTAATGTTGGATAGAGTTGAAAAGAAAAGAATAAACACGCCGTTAATTAACGTATTACTGGCATGGGTGCCAAGTTCCTCATCTCACTGTTGTGAGGTCTTAATGTAATGTTCTAGCATCCCAAGTGATTGAATAGATGTGTAAATTAGCCCGTGCCTCAGCACCTGATGTGTTTGCTACAATCTATTATTGGTGTCCATTTCAGTGCTTCGGTCACACTAGACCCACACTACGACATTGATGGCCCCACATCACATTTCAGGTTTACAACAGTCCTTAAAGCACTTTGCGGAAGGCCGAGTGATATTCCAAATAGCAAGCGGCATGATATTAGAGAGTAGTACTACTCTGGATGGAGCCAAAGCCTACTCTATGTCTATCTTAAAGACATGGGGCCAGATGTATCACGAAGGCCTTTTGTGATTCGGAAATAGCGATTTTTGAGAAATCGCTATATCCGACTCGCAAAATGCCATGTATCACATTTGCAAATCGGTAATAGCGATTTCTTAAAAATCGCAAATGCTATTACCGAATCGCAAATTGCGATACCGGCACCATTCGCACCAATGGGCCTGTTGGCCCATATCTGCGAATTTTTTGCATTTCCAAAATTGCGATTTCTTAACCAGAAATCGCAATTTTGGTAATGCAAAACCCCAGGGTGCTGGGGGCCTAAGGCCCCCTCTGCTGCACCCCAGAATTATTTTTTGGGAAATGTAAGGTGCACACATGCCCAAAGGGCATGTGTGCTTTACATGTACATTTTAAAAATGTATTTAAAATGCATTTTAAAATTTTGCACATGGTTACCACCAGGTTCGCCTGGTGGTAAATAGCGATTCCTAAATGCCCAAATCGCATTTAGAAATGGCTTCATACATGTGCTAAGAAATCACAAATGAGGAGTCCTTATTTGCGATTTCTTATTTAGATAGTCGCAATTTGCGACTCTTTAAACAGGGTCGCAATAGGAATCGCTATTTTAGCGATTCCTTAAAATTGCGTTCAGAATGTCTTTCATACATTCTGAACTGGCTTTTTGCATTCGCAAACTGGCATTTTTTGCGCCACATGTGTCATTTTTTTGACGCGAAAGCGGCACAAAAACGTACAAAATACAATTGTATTTTGTAAGTTTGCGCTGCTTTTGCGTAAAAAAATGACGCAAATGCAGCGCTAAAAAAGTATACATATGGGCCATAGGCCCATATTCATACTTTTTATTTTTCCGCACATTTGAGTCACTTTTTGACGCAAATGCGGCGTAAAAAAAGTATAAATACAGGCCTTGGTATGGTAACACCCTATTTAGCAGATAGGTGTGCTGCCAAGCCGCACTTAAAAATATGCAGTGCATGTGTTGCAGATGGCATGCTGCATGGGAACACACCGCAAGAGCGGGCTCGCCGTTCTGCCTTTCTTTGAAGGTGGTGCCCCCTGATTTTCACTATTATGAAAATGGTGTCATTATTTTCTATCTTGGCACATCCAGAAACGTGTGGTCAACAAGGGCGGCTGCTGGTGATGAAGGACCTCAGAAGCAGCGCCGTGCCATCACAGAAGAGGAGAGAAGGAACATCGAGCAGCCCAACAGAGATGGCACTAGATGCACCCTGATGAAGGCAGCCTAGATTGTGGGGCTTTTTTGGATGGTGGAATGGGGGTGCAACCGCACATGTGCTAGGGCCTCCTCACGCTGGAATCACAAGCCTGGACAGTCACATCAGAGCGATGGGTGCGGCTGGTTTCAGCAGTGACAAATATGTCATTTGGAAGTGCTCACTGCTGTATCCCAGGGAGGGATCAGCAGAACGCCATTTATGTATTCGGCTGGGAATTTGCAGTTTGTGAAGATAAGGTGGGATCGTGTATGCTGAGTTTGGCAGCTTTTTGTTTTGACTTTCACTTTGGGTTCTGTATTGTATTATGGTATCTGTATGGTGCTTACTACCCCTATGTGGGGTGCTGAAGCTCTTGTTCACGTGAGTACCATCCTACCTCATGTAGGTGCGTGGCTGCAAAAGTGTTATCTTTGCTTTGAACCTATGGAAAGATTGTTTACATGTTTTGTGTGAGGACCACTGAGGTGCTGTTACCATGTTCTGGGGCACAGCATTTAGCGGTGTGGTGGATGCGGAAGTGTGAGACAGACCTACATTTTTATAATATATGTCATGGTAACAGCTTTGCAAGTCCCTTTATTGTGTTTGTAGTTTATCCTTTATGTTCTCCATCTGATTTCTTATGCTGCCTGTCGCAGGTCGTCGTCCACGAGCGAGGGGGGGGACAGAGATCTGCCCACACAGACTGTATCACAGTCCTCCTTTATATGATTGGCACCATGAGATGTCCATTGAAGACATTTTGCCAAGATGTAAGGTGTTACTCTCATCCTTTAATCATTATTGGATGTCACTCTTCAGAGTATGTGACTATTTGGGACCTGAAGGGTGGACTATCTGAGAGGCTTCTATTTATCCGCCATTAGGAGATCTCTTTGGTGTGAGCAGACAGATCTGCTTAGTATTGAGTGGTCTTTAAGCATGGTGGGTCAGTCTGTATATGTGCCATTCAGTTGCCTGCAAAATTCCAGTGGGGGCATTATATATTATATACCTGTCCTATTGACGATGAGAGATCAGGCGGTATATTGGCAAATTATATTATAAGGTGACATGGATTATATCTAATATGGTACTAGGAGCACTATCACAAAGATAAGATAAAGGTCTTCCTTCTTGTGGTTAGAGTTTGCTTCCATTGGCTTAACAGGACTAACAAAGCAAATAACATTGATTTGTAGGTAAAAAGCCCAGGGCCTGAACTTTCATTGCACAAATCAAACAATCAATCAAAAAAATGTGTAGAGCGCGCTACTCACCCGTGAGGGTCTCAAGGCGCTGGGGGAGGGGGGACAGGGGGGGCAGGGAGGGTCACTGATCGAACAACCATGTCTTGAGGTTCTTTCTGAAGACCAGTAGGTCTTTGGTTTTGCGAAGGTCGGTGGGGAGGGAGTTCCAGGTTTTGGGGCGAGGTAGGAGAAAGACCTGCCTCCTGTGGTGGTGTGTTGGATGCGGGGGACTGTGGCTAGGGTGAGGTCGCTGAACGGAGGTTGTGTGTGGGAGTGTGGAAGTTAACTCTTTCATTGAGGTAGGTTGGGCCGGTGTTGTGGAGGGATTTGTGTGCGTGGATGAGGATCTTGAATGTGATTCTCTTGTCTATGGGGAGCCAGTGAAGGGATTTGAGGTGTGGTGAGATTCGTTCGTGGCGGGGGAGGTCACGTGCGGCTGTGTTCTATATTCTTGGAGTTTGCGTTTGAGTTTGAGTGTGGTGCCGGCATAGAGGGCGGTACCGTAGTCCAGTCTGCTGCTGATGAGTGCGTGGGTGACTGTCTTTCTGATTTCTGGGGGAATCCATTTGAAGGATTTTTTTAGAGTGCGGAGTGTGTGGAAGCTGTGTCATGGAGAGGGAGGGGTCGAGGATGATGCTGAGGTTGCGTGCGTGGGTTGCGGGGGTGGGTGCGGGGCCTAGGGCGGTGGGTCACCAGGAGTCGTCCCATGTGGTTTTGTTGGGGCCGAAGATGATGATCTTGTTTTTTTTTTTGTTGAGCTTGAGGTGGTTAGTGGTCATCCAGTTGGCGGTGTCGAGGAGAGCGGCGTGTAGGTTGGTTTTGGTGGTGGTGGGGTCGCGGGTGAGGGAGAGGATGAGTTGGGTGTCATCTACATAGGAGAGGATAGTGATTCCGTGTGCTCGGAGGATGTTGGCTAGGGGGATCATGTAGATGTTGAAGAGTGTGGGGCTGAGGGAGGACCCTTGGGGGACACCGCAGGTGATCTTGGTAGTGTTGGAGTGGAAGGGCGGAAGGTGGACTCTCTGGGTCCGGTCGGTGAGGAAGGAGGTGAGCCAGTCTAAGGCTTTGTGGCGAATTCCTATGTTGTGGAGGCGTATGCGGAGTGTGTGGTGGCAGACGGTGTCAAAGGCTGTGGAGAGGTCTAGGAGGATGAGTGCGACGGTCTCGCCTTTGTCGACTTTCGTCCTGATATCGTCACTGCATGCGATGAGGGCAGTTTCTGTGCTGTGGTTCTTGCGGAACCCTGATTGTGAGGGGTCGAGAGTGTTGTTTGCTTCGAGGAAGTGGGATAGGCAGGTGTTGACTAATTTCTCTGCAACCTTGGCGGGGAAAGGGAGGAGGGAGATGAGGCGGTAGTTGGAGAGGATCTCTGGGTCGGCTTGTTTTTTTTTTACGAGAGCGGTGATTTCCGCGTGTTTCCAGGGGTCTGGGTAGGTGGCGGAGTCGAAAGAGGAGTTGATTATGTTGTAGAGTATGGGGGAGATGGTGGGGATAGCTTTATTGTAGATGCGGTGTGGACAGGGGTCGGAGGGGGAACCGAAATGGATGGAGTTCATGTTTTTTTTGGTTTCTTCGTGTGTGGGGGTTGGGTTGGGTGAGTGAGGGGTATGTGTGGTATGAAGCTGTTGTGGATGTCCAGGATTTTGTGGAGGAAGTGGTTGGAAAGAGCATCACATAGAGGCTGAGTGTGTGGGGGGTCTATGTTGCTGGCTTTGGGTTTGGCAAGTTCATTGATGATGGTGAAGAGTTCTTTGCTGTTTTGAGAGTTATTGTCAAGGGGTGTCTTGTAGTGATCTCTTTTGGCGGTGTGTATGAGTTGGTGATGGGTGCGAATGGTGGTTTTGAGGGTGGAGAAGTTGGTTGTGGAAGGTTCTAGTCTCCAGATTTTCTCAGCTTGGCGGCATTTGCGCTTGGAGTCCAGGGGTGAACCATGGGGCGTTCTTGATGCTGCGGGTGGCGATGTGTTTTCTGAGGGGGGGCTAGTGTGTCTGCGCAGGTAGTGATCCATTTGGAGAGGTTGTGTGCTCCTGTGTTGGGGTCGTTGGTGTGGGGGGGGTTATGGGCCAGTTGGGAGTTTAGTCGTTCTGTGGGGATCTTGTCCCACATGTGGTAGGGTGTGGTGTGTTGATGGTAGTGTGTGGGGGGTTTGGTGAAGGAGAAGTGGACGCAGAGGTGGTCAGTCCAGAGGAGTTCGGTGGTGTGGGTGTAGGCTATGTGTTGTCTTGAGGTGAAAATTGCGTCGAGCGTGTGTCCTGCTGAGTGGGTGGGTGCAGTGACCAGTTGTTTGAGTCCGAGGTTGGTGAGGTTGTCTATGAGGGAGGTAGTGTTGAGGTCTTGTGGGTTTTCTAAGTGAAAGTTGAAATCACCGAGGATGATGTCTGTGGAGGTGAGGGTGTGCGAGCTGATGCTGTCGGCGATGGTGTCACAGAAGGCGGGGCGTGGTCCGGGTGGTCTGTAGATTAGTGTACCTCTGGGGGTGGGGTTGTTGTTAATGTGGATGAGGAAGTGGATGTGTTCAGTGTTGTCGATAGTGTCTTGGGAGCTGGTGGTGACTTTGATGGTGTCTCTGTGTAGGATGGCGATGCCACCGCCTGGCCAGTTGAAGCGGTCTTTGTGTTGGAGTTTGTATCCCTTGGGGGTGGCTATGGCTATGTCGGGTTCTGAGGAGGGGTTGGTCCAGGTTTCCGTGAGGAAGGCGATGTCAGGTGAGTGTGATGTGATGAGGTCCCAGAGTTCTATGGCATGTTTGTGAAGGAAGCGGATGTTGAGGAGCAGGCAGTGAAGTTGGTTGTGGTGGGTGGCGTTGGTGTGGTGCGTGAGGGTGTTGTTGCGGGGTGTGTTCTGGTTGTGGGCTGGTGTGCTGCGGGGTTGGTTGGTGGGGGCAGGGTGGGTGAGTCTTGTGTTGGGGGTATTGTGTTTGTTGAAGGTGGGGTCGCTATGGTTGGTGTGTGGTGTGAGGGATGACGAGCAGGAGAAGTGGCAGGTGTAGCAGGTGAAGGGGCCATGAGTGTGTGTGGGGCTAGATGTGGTGCATGTGGGGCGGGGGCCTGGGTTGAGAGAGTGGAGGGTGAGCGGGGAGTAGGTGTGTCTGAGAGGGCCAGGGGTTCTGGCACTGGGCACGGTCCAGGCGCGGACGGGCGCAGACGGGCTTGCATTTGGCACGCCGCGGCTGCCTTAAGAGGAGGGGAGGGTGGGAGTGGCAGCTGGGAGGCGGGAGGGCCTGTCCAATGAGAGGGCTGGAGGGTGGGTCCGCAGGGGACGCAGCGGCGGGGAAACTGACAAAGGAAGCGGAGAGAAGGAGGGGGGAGGCGGGAGGGGCCACAGGGGACGCAGCGGCGGTGAAACTGACAAAGGAAGCGGAGAGAAGGAGGGGGGAGGTGGGAGGGGCCGCAGGGGACGCAGCGGCGGGGAAACTGACAAAGGAAGCGGAGAGAAGGAGGGGGGAGGTGGGAGGGGCCACAGGGGACGCAGCCGCGGGGAAAAAAGGCAAAAGGAAATGGGAAAGGAGGTGGCGCGGAGCGGGGAGCGACCTGCCTGCAGAAGCAGGGTCAAAGGGTACTGAAGTGTAGGTGTCCTCTTGCTGAGTAAGAACTTAGGCCCATATTTATACTTTTTTAGTGCTGCATTTGCGTCCTTTTTTGAAGCAAACCTACAAAATACAATTGTATTTTGTAAGTTTGCGCCGCTTTTGCGTCAAAAAGCGGTGCAAATGCGCTGCTAAAAAAGTATAAATACGGGTCTTAGAGAGAGCTGCTGTTCATCTCCTGTCAGCTCAGGTAACTCACTAGTGCCTGGTCCTCTCTGTAACTTTGGGCCATATTTATACTTTTTGTTGTAAAACTGCGCTGATGCAGTTTTGAGTCAAAAAGTTTAACGCCGGCTAACACCATTTCTTTGCACCATCCGGGCATCAAATTTATACTTTGACACACGGAGGCACAAACCACTGGTTAGAGTACATTTTTTTTACTCAAACCATTGCACCACATCGTAAAGAAAAACAACGTTAACGGGGGGAAATTACTTTAATCCGGTTTATGATGTCGCAAACCGGATATGTGCCATTTTTTGACGCAATAGAATCAAAAAGTGGCACAAACACAGCAAAATGTTCAAAGGAGCCCCAAAATGGATTCCAGAAGCCATGAGAGACCCCAGGAAGATGACAACTGACCAGGAACCAGCCAGGAGGACCCACACAAGACCCAGGAGAGGGAGAAGAAGAAAAGGAAGTGTTGGTTCAGTGCAGAGGAGCAGGAAATACTGGTGAAAGAGGTAACCGAACACCAGCATCAACTTTTTGTCACATCTAAATTGCCAGTTGGGAGGAGAGAGGCAATTTGGAAACAAATTGTCGATAAGATCAACAGTGTGGCAGAAGTACGGAGAACAGTCACCGAGTGCAAGAAACGCTGGCATAACTGCAAGTGCAGGACCAAGGAAAAGATGGCAAGGAACAGAAAGGCAGCACTGCAGACTGGAGGTGTGAGTCCAGCACCACAGGAGGCCCTGGACAACATGGAGGAGATGGTGGCAGCCGTCATCCCTGAGGAGTTCGTCACAGGGATTCAAGGACAGGATAGCGCAGACTACCAGGATACAACACAGATGCAGGGTAAGTGGGGTGGGGAAAAAAATGCCTAATTGTTAACTGCAAGCGGGGGGACATACCTACTACACAATGCATGTCAGCCATGATAATCAGGTAGTGGACGGGCAAAAGGGCACAGCACGGGTGCATGGGCTGTGCAGGGGAACTCTGGGGCACAGTACAACACTACACCAACAACCTTTGCATGGCGGTACTCTGCCATGCCAAGGATGTTGGAAAGGCAAAGCCAGTCCTGGAGGGTAGGGTACAACGTAAAACTGGCCTGCTGTCACACGACAGCTGGTATTGTCACTACATGAACTAGGGCTCAATTTCCAGTCTCAGGCCATATCTGCAAGTGGTATTTACCATTGACAACAGTTGCCACTACCACCTCTGCTGTGTGTGCAGGTCAAGAAGCCAATGGCAGTTACGTGCCCATGGACCAAACACACCGAAAATAGAGGGTTCAGGATGACAATGTTAGCAATCCCCTGTAATTAATAAAAATGTGCAAATCCTGTCAAATGCTAATGTTGATAGGCGCTAGAAACATCAGGTATTGTAATTAACATTATCAGGTACACAGCAGTAATGTCATATCCATGCTGCACATGTCAGGGTCTACCCTGTGTCTGTGTTACAATAGCTGCAATGCCACCATGCAACATCTCAAGTGTCATTGGGCCAGATGTATGAAGAAATGGCTTTGCGAATCGCAAATAGCAATTTTTAAGAAATCGCTATTTCCGAGGCGCTATTGGCCATGAATCAGAATAGCGATTCGGAATTAGCGATTTCTTAAAAATCGCTATTTGTGGTTTGCGAGGCCCATTTACCGAATCGCAATTTGCATTTTCGCAAATTGCGATTTGGTAATTGAAAATCGCAAATTGCGAGAAATTGCGAGAAAGCACACCTGGAGGAGCCTGATGACATCACAAGCAGGAAGTGAGTCATCCCAGGCAGTTTCAGGTGCCACACCCAAGCCAGCACTCAGAGAGAGTCAGCCCAGCCACACTGAGCAAGTTTCTGGAGAAGGCAGCAGCACAGCTGAACAAACATGGACACCTCTGCCCAGGGAAAGGAGAAGGGAGAAAGAAAGCCTAAGCTGAAATTTAACGAGCAAGAGCTGGAGGTGCTGACAGAGTAGGTGGTCAGGAGCCATGACCGACTGTTTGGCAAAAGCTCACTCCAGGTGCCTGAGAGTGAGAAACGGAGACTCTGGGCAGAAATACAGACAAAGATCTGCGCTGTTGGAGTGGCACAGCGCTCGGTAGAAGAAATTAAGAAGAGGTGGTGCGACCTGTGGTCCCGTGCCAAGGAGAGGGTGGCAAGACGACTGCAGGAGGCCAGGAGCACAGGAGGCGGACCACCCTCCACCCCAATAGAGGACCTAGTGGAGTCCACACTCCTCCTGGAAGCAGTCAGTGGGGTCACAGAGATTAACACCTGCGGCACACCAAGTACCAGCAAAGGTAAGTGCTATATTGAATTGTAACCCCATATGTGTATGCATAAAAGCCCCTTAGGAATTAGCAAGTAATGTAAAACATACTGAGAAGTAGTCCATTCTACATCTTAGAAGCAGCACAACAATGCCTTATGGGAGTGGTAGTCCACAACCCAGAGCTGAAAGTAGCACATACAATGTAATTAAGTAGAACGACACCCAGAAGAACACAACACCCACAACACAGTGAAGTGAATTACCTGTACCTTTATTACCATTGTGTGACCTTAATTGTAACAAACATAACTGATGCTGCATATTGTCGTTGCAGGTGGGCCAGGCCCAGCAGCCACAGCATGTGCCAGTGCAGGGGAGACTGACACCCATCCAGCCTCAGACTCCAATACGAGCGGGTCTCAGAACATCGCGCCACTCCGACGATGGCCTAGGGCACTGCCACTGCCAGAACTCAGTCAGGACTCCGATGAGCAGCAGGAAGGCCCACAAACACCATCCCCAACTGGCAGATGCACCCAGATGCAGGAGCCCAGTTCGCAGCAGACCACAGCACCCCGCAGGATGCCAACATATGCAGGTGCACAGGCGTATGAGGCAGGTGAGGGAACCTCCTTCTTTGGTGGCCTGGAATCGGCTATATTGCAGCAGCAGCGCCTTGAGAATAAAAAGATCACTGCATTACAAAGACAGATGCAGCAACATAATGCCAACATGGGGGGCCTGCATCGCCAGCTGGAGTGCCTGAATGCAAACATTGAACAGCTGCATGAGGGACAGGTCCAGGCAACGCAGGACACAAGGGAGCTCACTTCTGCTGTGAGGGAACTATGTCAGGAGCTGCGCCATGACAGGGTGAGCCACCGCAAGCAGGAGCGACGCTTCATGAGCATGTTTGGGGGATTTTGTCGCTCTGTGACTAGGCTGGCTAATTCCACCTCCCTAATTTCATGTCGTGCAGTGGCTGCACAGGTTGAGGCAGCACACAGCAGCAGGGATGTGGCTCAAGGACTAGTCCAAATCACCAATGTGATTGACAATATCATGGGAAACAGGTCAGCCACACCTAGGGAGCTTGGAGTGTGGGACACGGAGGACACATCCAGCCTCAGCAGCCTAGCTGTGCCCGCAATGGACACCAGACGGCGCAGTGCCAGGCACAGCACTACCACAGAGGCAGACAATCGAGGTGCCAGTGAGGCAACTGGGCACTCGAGTGGCGTGCATGGCCAAAATAAGTGACTGTAGTGGCCACAGGGGACTGTATATGTGTCTGTAATGAGTACACTATGAAGGAATAGTGCTTTACTGTGAACTGCTGTTGTTTTTTTTTTAAATCACTTTTGTTGGTATTCGTTGGACTAACATTACCTGACATTAAGGTAATACATTTACTCACTACAGGTACATTTGTCAGTGGATTTGTGTTTACATACTTACATCTGAAATGGTTGTGTGTGATGTCAGCACTCCTTTGCCTTTCCTCTGCTGCACTGGTCCTGTCTGCTGGCTGTAGGGGTGGTATGGGATCATCATCCTCATCTGAGTCTGGCTCCGATATTTCCACAGGTATGCCCCTGGTGGTAGCTATATTGTGCAAGATTGCACAAGTAGCCACTATTCTGCATGTTGTTTCTGGGCTGTACTGTAGTGCCCCTCCACTTTTGTGGAGGCACCGGAAGCGACTCTTCAGCAGCCCAAAGGTGCGCTCCACCACCTTGCGGGTCACCCTGTGTGCTGCATTGTATCTCCGTTCAGCAGGTGTACTTGGATTTAGGTAGGGCGTCATCATGTAGGTGTGCACTGCGTAGGCACTGTCTCCTGGAAGGGACAGAGGGTATATTGAGTAACTGTGCCACCTGACATAAGCACGCCACCAATGCACCAGTGTACAGAGGGACAATACCTAGTAGATATCCTTCTCCAAACTCCCCAGCTAGCAGTCTTGTGTGAATGCCGCTATGGCGAAAGATGTATGAATCATGGGTGCTCCCTGGGTACCTGGCCACGAGATCAGTTATGATATAAGAGGCATTGCATATCACCTGTATATTCATTGAATGTTGGTATTTACAGTTGCGGTACACATACTCTGTGGCTGATGGTGGACAGATTGCAACATGTGTCCCATCTATGGCACCTAGGACATGGGGAACTGTGCTATCTGGTAAAAATCTATTTTTGTCTGCTGTATTTCCTGTGGGGTGTGGGGGAATCTGATGTACTGGTGTGTCCTGCTCTGCATGGCGTTAATAAATGCATTGAAAAATCTAGAGAGGGTACTCTGTGAGACCCCTCCAGCTGCTGCTATGACCCCTTGATAGCTCCCTGAGGCAAGTAGTTGGAGGGAGCATAATACCTGCACATGGATGGGGATACTATGAATCCTATGTGTTCTGCGCTGCAGTATGGGTTGTAGCTCAGCTATCAGATCAAGTATCATGGTTGAGTTCAACCTATACCTCTCAAATATTTCCTTCTCAGTCTGGTCAAAAAGTGTAATGCGCACTCTGAAAATGAGCTCCTGTCTCCTCCTCCCTCTCCTCAAACCTGCCAAGATCCTCATCCTCATCACCATTACGTAGAGTGCAGCCATTGTGGAAAAGAGTGTGAGGCATTCTGGGCCTCTTTATATAGGTTGCACCTGGTTACCACCTGGTTTCACTTAGTGGTATTTTGCATGTGCAAAATGCCATTCTGTGAAAAATCACAATTTGCGATTTTGTGGTGCATCGAATTACGACTTGGATTTTGCGAATCGCATTTTGCGCCTCGCAATTTCCTACTGGAAATACTGAATCGCAAAATGCGACTCGCAAAACCAGGTCGCAACGAAAAAAATCGCAATTTTTGCGATTTCTTATTTTTGGTCTGCGAATATCTTTCATGCATCGCAGACCACGTTTTTGCATTTGCAAACGGCCGAATTTTGCGATTCGCACCGTTTAAGACAACAGCATTGAGTGGGGAGGACATGTTTCTAGCTAGTGGAACACACCCGCACAGTCATAAGAGGAAATGGAACAATGCTAGGACCATCAGTGCAATCCAATGTAGCACATATTGCCCAACATCAGCAGTACACACTACCAATGCTGACACCCATATCGTGCCATGCCAATGCTATACATAGTATATGCTAGGTCTCAGCAACATATTGGTGGATCTGAAATATCAGAGACTGGGTCAGTTTCAGATTGTTAAGTATGGTGCAAGTGCCATCAAAACAACCACAGCCAGTGCAAGGCCACACCATGATAATGGAAGGAGACGGAGGGTTGAGTTGTACAATAAGGTGGCAACATACAATTTGGGCAGAAGCTGCACCTAGAGGATGTGACGCAGACATTTCCCCAAACTGCCACACTACATGTGACATGCAGGTGGAGCATAGGCCTGGGAGAATGCTAATATTAATGACAGGAACAATGAACAGGAACCAAGAGCACAATGTGCAACTAATAGGAAGTCAGGAAACTCACATTACAAATGCTACCACACAGACACAATAATTGTACAATATCTCATTGCAGAGGAAGAAGGCTCTCCTGGGGATATGCCTGTCCTGGACTTCCCTGATGACATGGATGATGAGCTGACAAACATTAGCCAGCAGACCCTCCAAGATGTCCTTGGAACTCTCCAGACCCCACCTTCAGTTGCAAGGAGGAGCACACAAGTACAGCCATCACAGAGGACCCACCCACCACCCCAATTGTACGACCTGCCAGGTCCAACCCAGCTGAGGACTCTGAGGACACTGGTACCACCTTTGAGAGGACTGTAGTTGGAGTACAGCGGGAGCTGGCCAAGGCGGTGCGGGTGGGAATGCAAAATATGTCAGCCAGCCTTGGGTGGATGCGTTCGTGCATGATGTCATCTGCAGAACAGGCAGCAGCCATGCAAGTGCTAACATCCATCCTGCAAGGACTACAACAAAGTGTAAAGGAATTCACCATTGCAGTAAGGGAGTTGCCATAACACTTCGCACCCCAAACCTTTCACTGCATGCACAAATGCAATCATGCCCCCCTCAGGGCCGACCTGGCTGCCTACCACAGTGATGTAGCTGCTATACTTAAGAACCAGCAGCTCCTCCTTGCTGCAGTAATGCCCTTAATAGCCCCACAGTTGGCAGCTACCAGGATTTCTGACTCCACGTCTTCAAACACTGAAGTGTGTGTTGCACCTCCAAACCCACCACCACCAAAGGTAGAGGAGACGACAAACACATCAGAAGATGAAAATGTGGAACAGATCACCTTCACACGTAAGAGTATCCGGTAGCACAGGTCCATGCCACATGGGCACTGATATTCTAGGTCCTGGGCTTGTTAACATGCCAGTCTTGCAACAGCTGCCCACATGCACTGTTCTCCAGCACACTGTTTACCTTGACACTATGCTCTGTGATTGTCTCTCACTACCTCATTGGCAATTCATGTTCCTCTGCACTGTATGACACTTCACCCCAGCATGTCCAATAACATATCCCATTGCACTTGTGTAGCATCACAACAGAATGCGTCACACAAATGTACTCAAAATCCTGGACTATGTAAATATTGCACTACAGCACTTTCAAATAAATAGCACTTACACAACCACTTTGTCTCTGTGCAATGTGACACATTGACTGTGTAGGAGATTAGCGATGTATGTCACATGTCAATGGCCATAGACTGTCAATACAACTCCCTTGAAAGATTGTCGGCTGATAACTATGCACTGGTGTCTGGATTGTATCATCATCTGCGCTTCCTGAGGCTTATTTCTGAAGTAAGTTGAGAACTAAGAGTTGCTGTGTTGGACTGAAAAAGTCTGCTTCAAGTAATGTTTAAGCTGAAAATCAATGTGATCAAAATTCCCTTCAATACAATCTTTATGTATGTGACATCTGACTATAAACCTTCATCACACACACACACCATACAGCAGGAATGGATGTGTACTAGTGTATGGACATTTATGTAACCTGGGAGTATAATATAAGAAATGATAGGTGTGAGTTATGTATACAATACTACATGAGATTAAAACATCATTCAGCTTTTCAGGGTTCACATGAACATCAGGCTGCAGGCAGACGTACCACAGTGGCCAAGATTCCAAATCAGTTCTCAAACGATGACAGATTTAAAACACACATCCAAACTTCACAACACATTTGGAACCATAGTTACCTTGAGTGGTGGGTGCAATGGATGGCAGAGGCATTGAGAAGTAACTGTGGTGTAGCTGTCAATGTGACTGCACATTAGGAATTGTGAATAACCATGTCAATAATGGGATTCGGATGCAGAATGGTACACAAACGCAAATACTAAATTGACACTGTTCACCCATGCCAAGGCCCTGATCCCCAAGCATATGACACATACTGTAAAGGAGTACCTAAATATTTATTTAACAGTAAAAAAGGATAATAAAACTAGAAGAAACACATTAATTAACCTAACCTATCCTAACTACACATTACCTACAACTGGCCCTTACTACCCTAAGCTAAACTTACCTATCACATTTGACTAAACACTCTAAACATCAACCTCCCCACCCCCCTTATATGGCGGGACACATGAAGGACAACATATACTAACCTAAAGAACGAGTTACTTACCTTCGGTAACGACTTTTCTGGTGGATACATTAGCTACCTGTGGATTCCTCACCTCATGAATACTCCCATGGCGCCAGCATTCTACGGAAATCTTCTTACTAGTCTCTGCACGTCGACGAGGACGTCACTGTCTCGCACGCGACGCCGTCTGACGTCATACAGGCAATAAGAGGTCCTCGACGACGTGCGGACGTCAGTACCAATCATTTTTTACGTGCATGAGAACAACCAGGCAATGCAATGAAAGAACAAAGCAACATCCATTATATTGTAAAAATACACCACATTGTATGAATAACTGTAAATCTTTTTATGTACATATATATATATATATATATAAAACTCTCTCTTTTAAAATATATACACACACCAAGTATATACATAAAGATATATACACATATACCCATATATATATAAATATATTATATATATACATCTATTGCACCCTCAAAGACCAAGAGGAGCACACTCAAGGATTACTTGGCAAGACCATAAAGGCAACGGGGAGGCGGGTGGGACCGTGAGGAATCCACAGGTAGCTAATGTATCCACCAGAAAAGTCGTTACCGAAGGTAAGTAACTCGTTCTTCTGATGGATACAACTACCTGTGGATTCCTCACCTCATGAATAGAGTCCCAAAGCAGTACCACGCCCGGCGGTGGGTGCCTAAATGGTCAAACCAAGAAATCCTGCAGCACTGACCGTGCAAAATGGCCGTCCCTTCTAACCTCAGAATCTAAACAGTAATGTTTTGCAAAAGTGTGAAGGGACGACCAAGTTGCGGCCTTGCAGATGTCGACCACAGGAACACCTCTGGCTAAGGCCGAAGTGGCCGACTTAGCTCTGGTGGAATGAGCTCTAATGCCCTCAGGAGGATCCTTCTTTGCCAAAGAGTAACATATTTTAATGCAAAGAACAACCCACCTGGATAGTGTTCTCTTGTGGACTGCCTTTCCTCTCCTCTTGCCCACGTATCCAATAAACAGCTGATCCTCCAGCCTGAAATCCTTTGTTCTATCGATAAAGAAGCTCAACGCTCTCTTTGGGTCCAGACGGTGCAGTCTTTCTTCCTCTTTGGAAGGATGAGGCGGAGGATAGAACGTGGACAAAGTAATTGCCTGAGCCAAATGGAAGGGTGAAACAACCTTCGGGAGGAAAGCAGCCTTGGTCCTCAACACCACCTTATCCCCATAAAAAGTTGTATAAGGGGGTTTTACTGATAAGGCCTGCAACTCACTCACTCTCCTTGCTGATGTTATAGCTATCAGGAAGACTGTTTTTAAAACCAAATACCTCAAGGGGCAAGAATGCATAGGTTCAAAAGGGGACCCCATAAGGAAAGTCAGGACTAAGGACAAATCCCATTGCGGCATAACGAATGGCTTTGGAGGATATTGATTTAGAAGACCTTTCAAGAATCTGATAACAATAGGGGATTTAAATAAAGATGGTTGGTCTGGAAGACATATGAAGGCTGACAAGGCCGATAAATAACCTTTAATGGTAGCCACTGCACAGCCTTTCTGCGCCAGAGATAGAGCAAAAGACAAAACGTCCGATAGATGAGCATGTAAAGGATCAATCTGCCTCTCTCCACACCACGCAACAAATTTAGACCACCTATTAGCGTAGATAGATTTAGTGGAGTGTCGCCTGGCCGCTAATATAACATCCACTACCTCAGGCGGGAGAGAGAAGGAACTCAGGTTGCCCCGTTCAATCTCCAGGCATGTAGGTGCAGACTCTGGAGGTTGGGGTGTAGAACCTGCCCCTGCGACTGTGAGAGGAGGTCTGCCCTGAAAGGGAGATGGAGCGGCGGGCACGTTGAGAGTTGGAGAAGGTCGGAGTACCACACCCTCCTTGGCCAATCCGGAGCTATTAAGATTACTAGAGCCCGGTCTTGGCGAATCTTCCTCAATACTCGAGGAATCAAGGGTATGGGAGGAAACGCGTAAAGCAACTGGCCGCACCAGGTCATTTGAAACGCGTCCCCCAACGCTTCCTGCATCGGATACTGAAGGCTGCAGAACAACGGACAATGCGCGTTCTCTCGAGTGGCGAACAGATCTACCCGAGGAAACCCCCACTTCTGGAAGATTAAACGGACTTGATCTGGATGGAGACGCCACTCGTGGTCTGCCGAGAAGTGGCGACTGAGACTGTCCGCACGCACGTTCAAGACTCCGGCCAGATGGCTTGCTATCAAGCAAATCCGATGGTCCTTTGCCCAGGACCATAGTCGAAGAGCTTCTCTGCAGAGAAGGTACGACCCCACTCCTCCCTGCTTGTTTATGTACCACATCGTGGTAGTATTGTCCGTTAGGACCTGTACCGACTGACCACGAAGGGAAGGGAGGAAGGCCTTGAGAGCCAGACGTACAGCCCGTAACTCTAACAGATTGATGTGAAAAATCTGTTCCTCTGGAGACCAAAGACCTTTGATCTCCAGATCCCCCAGATGAGCTCCCCACCCTAGAGTGGAAGCATCCGTTATGACTGTGGCCACTGGTGGCGACTGCTGGAACGGCTTTCCTTGTGAAAGATTGTTGCTTGCAATCCACCACTTCAAATCCACAGCAGCATCTCTGGAGATCTTGACAGTACCCTCTAGATCCCCTCTGTGTTGAGACCACTGCCTTCGGAGGCACCACTGAAGAGCCCTCATGTGCCAGCGAGCATGCGTGACCAACAGAATGCAGGAGGCAAAAAGACCGAGCAGACGAAGGACCTTGAGGACTGGAACTACCGCTCCATTTCGAAACATTGGAACCAAATCCTGAATATCTTGAATCCGCTGAGGCGGAGGAAAGGCCCGACCCAATGTTGTATCCAGTACTGCCCCTATGAACAGGAGGCGCTGAGAGGGCTCCAGGTGAGATTTGGGCTCGTTCACCGAAAAGCCCAGGTCGAACAACAACTGGGTTGTTGACTGCAGATGATGCAACACAAGCTCCGGGGACTTGGCTTTGATCAACCAATCGTCCAAGTAAGGGAATACTGCTATCCCCTTCCTTCTGAGCTCTGCCGCAACCACCAACATCACCTTCGTGAAGACTCGAGGTGCTGAAGTAAGACCAAACGGAAGGACCGCAAACTGGTAGTGTTGCGATCCCACCACAAACCGGAGATACTTCCTGTGTGACTTGAGTATCGGGATATGAAAGTAAGCATCCTGCAAGTCGACAGACACCATCCAGTCTTCCATGTTCAACGCCAAAAGCACCTGTGCTAGGGTCAGCATCTTGAACTTTTCCTGCTTGAGGAACCAATTCAAGATCCTCAGGTCCAGAATTGGTCTCAAACGACCATCCTTCTTGGGAATCAGGAAATACCTTGAGTAAACTCCTTGACCCCTTTCCTGCTCCGGGACCAACTCCACCGCGCCCTTTAAAAGGAGGACTTCTACCTCCTGTCCTAGCAACAGGAGGTGTTCTTGTGAACAATACGAAGGGCGGGGCGGGATGAGGTGCGGAAACTCCCGAAAGGGAAGGGTGTAGCCTTTTCCCACAACACTGAGAACCCAAGTGTCCGACGTAACAGTCTCCCATTTGGTGAGAAAATGCTGTAATCTTCCCCCTACAGGAGAGGAGTGAGTGGGAAATGGTGGAAGCCTAAGGCTGCTTCCCCTGCTGCACCCCGCCAGAGGATGAGGAAGAGGCAGAGTGCTGCTGAGAGGCTCCCCTGGTGCGGACCCTACCCCTCCCCCTAAAAGATCTATAGGGGTGGGAAGAGGCAGGTTGCTGATATCTTCCCCGAAAGGAAGAGGAGGAAGAGCCACGCCCAAATCCACGAAACCTCCTGAAGAATCTGGAAGAGGCCGTGGAAGAAGGAGCTTGGAGTCCCAACGACTTAGCCGTGGCCCTGCTCTCCTTAAAACGTTCCAAGGCCGAATCAGCCTTAGCCCCAAACAGTTTGTCCCCATCAAACGGGAGATCCAACAATGTGGACTGTACATCTGCCGAAAAGCCCGAGTTACGGAGCCAGGCCTGTCTCCTTTCCACCACAGTTGTGCCCATTGCTCTGGCTACCGAGTCGGTGGTATCCAGTCCCGTCTGGATAATTTGGGTCGCAGCAGCCTGGGCATCAGAGACAAGATCCAAAAGACCCTGGGGAAGCTCTGTAAACGAAGAGGAGATGTCATCCATCAGAGCATGAATATACCTCCCCAGGATACAGGTCGCATTAGTGGCCTTTAACGCCAGACTGCAGGACGAAAAAATCTTCTTCGACTGCGCCTCTAGCTTTTTTGAGTCTCTGTCCCCAGGCACCGTCGGGAAAGAACCAGGCGCTGACTTGGACGAACAGGAGGCCTGCACTACCAAGCTCTCCGGCGTAGGGTGCCTAGATAGGAAACCAGGATCAGTTGGAGCCGTCCGATACCTCCTGGCCACGGCTCTGTGAACTGCTGGGGAAGATGCCGGCCTCTTCCACACCTCTAAAACCGGATCCAGCAGAGCGTCATTAAAAGGTAACAGAGGCTCCGCCGCGGCTGAGGCCGGATGCAACACCTCCGTCAAAAGGTTTTGTTTTGCCTCCACCACCGGCAAAGGCAGGTCCAAAAAACTAGCTGCCTTCCGTACCACTGTATGAAAGGAAGCAGCTTCCTCAGTATATTCCCCCGGGGACGAAAGGTCCCACTCAGGGGAAGTGTCCAGCCCACTGGCCGACTCCAGTCCACGCAGCCCATCACCCGAGTCCTCTAGCTCTCCTTCCTCTAGGGCTCGTTGGTACTCCTGCTCTTCTAGTACCCGGAGAGCACGCCTCCTTGAATGCAGTCGTTGCTCAATCCGCGGAGTCGACAATGCCTCCGCCGAAGTCGGAGATCGGCGCCGATCTTCCGAAGCCACCGACGCCGCATCCGGCGCCACGGGTAACTTCGGCGCCGACTGAAGAGCAGCTGAAACAGATGGACCCACCGGAGTCACAGGTCGAAATCTCGACGTCGACGGGATGGAAATCCCTGGGGCCAATCCCTCCGAAGCCACCGGAGCGGCCACCGGCGCCGACACTGGCGCCGAGCCCACGTTCCCAAACGGGAGAAAGGGCATAAAGGGTGCCGGCCGAAGAGGCGCAGGATCACCCAAAGAAAAGGCCAAAGGCCCAGCCGGAGCACCCCCTGGAGCCATCTGTTGGAAGATGGCATACATCGCATTCAAGAATGCGGAACTATCGGCTCCAGGGGTGGGAAAAGCCGGATACTGGGGTGCCTGTCTCGGAGGCGACCCCGACTCCGGCCTCGGCGTCTGCGCCGGAGAAAACACTTGAGGCTCCAATACCTCAATCACCAACGCCTGTCCAGGCGAAGTTGGTGACGCCGGAGAGGGCAACGGCGTCGAAGGATGCGGCGTCACCGTGGGGCTGACCTCCCATGTCTTTCGGCGCCGATCCGGAGACCTGGAACGAGCCTCCCTTGAATGACGCCGAGATTCTCTACGGCGCCGGGAGTCTCGATGACGCCGATGTTTTGGAGAAGACTTCTTGTGATGCTTCTCCTTTGACTTGGCCATAAACAGCTTCGCCTCACGTTCTTTAAGGGCCTTCGGATTCATGTGCTGACATGAATCACAAGTCGAGACGTCGTGGTCGGAGCTCAAACACCAAAGGCAATCGGAATGAGGATCCGTCACCGACATCTTGCCTCCACACTCACGACAAGGCTTAAATCCAGACTTTCTCTGCGACATTATTTCCACAGAGAAAGAGTACGCAGCAAGATATACACTGTAACCGCAAGAGTAACAGTTGCTCCCTCGAAGATAACCGTTTGGAATGCACGGAAAAAAGGGAACTGACGTCCGCACGTCGTCGAGGACCTCTTATTGCCTGTATGACGTCAGACGGCGTCGCGTGCGAGACAGTGACGTCCTCGTCGACGTGCAGAGACTAGTAAGAAGATTTCCGTAGAATGCTGGCGCCATGGGAGTATTCATGAGGTGAGGAATCCACAGGTAGTTGTATCCATCAGAACACATATTATCTTATCCTAAACAAATATATATATATATATATATATATATATATATATATATATATATATATATATTTTAAGATATATATATTTTTTTTATACACATAAACCCCAACATCAAACACACTCACCCACCCACAAAAATAACACATGTAATATTATAACCCCCTCCACCCCCAACTTACTTATACTAACTAAACTAACAGCCTTATTCTAACCTAACACTAAGCCCCCTAAACCCACTAAATATAAGAACCAGGAAAGAGGAGGGAGGGGAGGGAATCATGGCTGAGGGTCACAAAGTCACAAGTTTGCCCTCCGCAGGATCTTCTTTATTCCACGCAGTCTCCTGCTATTGCGGGACACCTCCTGCAGCAGCCTGTCCATCCTGCGCAACATCCATTTCATGTCACGTCTCATTTGTTGGAATTCTGCATTGTCTATGACTGCAGTAGGGGTTGTCTGTGTGCCACTGGTGGTAGGTAGTGCTGGTGCCAGTGCCGTGCTTGGAGGGGGAGGTGCAGGAGCTGCTGTCTGTGGGCCTAGAGCTGATGAGGTAGAGGGACCTGCAACAGTGGGTGTCATCCTTGGTGCGACTGTGGTCACAGTGGTTGTGCTGGTGGTGGTGGCTGTTGAGGGCAAGGATGGTCCCCCTTGTGCAAATGCCCTCCAGACCCCTGTGTCTCTCTCATGCCGATAACGCCATGCAATACTGCGGAACCCAGACTCCACATCCAGTATGTGGCGGTAACGCATCACCCGCCTCTGGAATTCCCTGATCTGATGGGCATTCATGTTGGCAGCTGTAAAAATATAGAAAGCCAAACATTAGTGACATTATTGTGTGATACATCTACTGATGATATTCTAACACTTCCTCAAAATAAGCTTAAACAGTCCAAATCAAAGTACAGATCATAGATTGTCCCTGAGGAATGACATACCAACGCAGCTTACACATCTCCTATCTAACAGCCCAGCAATGCTCAAAAAAGCTGTGTACCTACTTAAATGATATGTGCATCATTGTTCTGCCATTAGTCACAGAACAAATGCTGCAAGTACTCCACATGTGACAGGCCAACTAATGAATATCTTCTGGATGACAATCAAGGCCCACAAGATCTGTGATTTGTAAATTGAATTGGCTGGACGAAAAGCAGTTGCAAATCATGAGGGGGTATCCTAGGTTGGAACAAATGAATGTTGGAATTACATGCCTGTCTGATACACTGGGATCCTCACACCTAGGTACGCATATTTCATAACCCAACCCCTGTGCCTTGGGGGTGATGAACATGCAACTCATACTTTCAAACATCAAGGACAGCCAGGAAGCTTTGGACAGCTGTCCATGGGTTTAGTCAGTCCACCACAGGTAAGGAGGCCTGCCAAATAGGATTGACTCAAACACTGGACAATCACATCCACATTTATGTTCCTAATTGCGGACAATTGTCAACATCATTTGATCTCACTAATGCCTTTCCAAAAACAAGCACATAGATGCAAGCACCCATCTGGGCTTGAGCTGCATGCACACCCATGACATTCTACTCAGGTGCCACATAAACGTAGCACAACATGTGGAGCCAGATGCTGCTAGGAAGTCAAACATACAGTCCTACATGCTCATTAGTTAACAGGGAGGCTCAAGTCTGTGGGTAATACTTCAGCCTCACCGGTCTGTGTGAATCAGGGCATGACTTACAGACTAAACCATGAACATGGCCACTTCCTAATTTATCATTGGCATAAATGTAGCAAAAAATATCACCCTGTTCACCTGCCCATGCCTATAGCGCAGCACTAGAATCCCAAAATCTGACTCTCCGCCACTGATTGTCCAACTCAAACATGGAACAAAAAGTCAAACGGCAGTCAAGTCACATATCAGATCATGTGCCAGCACATCATACCTTGCAATGAGTCCAACACACAGGAGTCAATCACACAACAGATGCAAACACCACACAGAACTAACATATCAACACTCACTGGATATGTCTGGGTCTGCAAATCGAGCCACTTCTCCAATTGTGTAGGGGTCTGGTCCACCTGTAACACATGGAAGGGTGAAATGTGCTCAATGTCTGCTCACTGTACAAAACTTGGAACAAAAAATCACTGTGTGTGACATTTTAGATGATAGTGCAGCACCTCAGGCATTTAGACATCCCAACAGACATACCACTGCAAACATGTATTGACCCTGTCACTCCAGTGATTGATAGACACACATATGCACACAAGCACTGGCACTAACAATTATGTGGTGACAAACATGGTTATTCAATTTTGTGCAGAATTATTTCTAGAAGGTACTCCAATTCTTCATTTGTTGTTATGAGAGACATGCAAAGCCACATTCCTGGTGCACTGCAATACCAGTCACTCAGGTATTGTGGTTGTGCATCAAGGGACAATCAGTTACTGTGTGATGCTCATGTGGGTTGGGTTTAGTTCAGGAATTATTGTGCTTTCTATGGTCCATTGTATGTGGGCCTGTGTTGTCTGTAGATTACATATGCCACATTGCCAGTGTACTGACAGCCGTATATGCCCGCTATGACACCATGATGGCAGGGATCCTGTGTGTTACTTGATGACAATGTTACGCTAAACATGGATTGGCCATTTATCTAAATCAAAACAAAAAATAAATATATGCTGACAGTGTCTAATTTGACCATTCATGACAGAATGCATGGGTACAGGTGTAGTCATTGCACCTGAAATGTGTTACTCAAGGCCCTGTGTACCTATATCAGGTATTGTAGATCAGTTCCCAACCTGTGGTCTGGGGACCCCTGGGGGTCCGCGAAGCCTTCTTAGGGGGTCCGCGAGAGCCAGAAAATTAAAAAATATTAACACATGTTGACAAATTAGGTCCCCAGCTTCCAGTAATGACTCAGGTGGGGGTCCCCGGATTCCCATGATGATTCAGTGTGGGTCCCTGGGTGCCATTAATGTTAAAGTGGGGGTCCACAGAAATCAAAAGGTTGGGAACCACTGTTGTAGATCACAGTTAGCCACATTCATCCTCTTACATATGTCAGGTTGGGTGATCTGTGGTTATACAACAAACTGACACTGTCCCCTAATTGAAACATGGTTTAGCAAATGTCCTACTGTGGCAATCTTGATGAGGTAGGTCTCAATTTGTATGCGCCTTGGGAATGGCAGCAGTCACAGAAATGCTGGTCTGCCGGTCTTAGCATACACCCAGGTAAGTGATAGCCTTCATACTGAGAAGTTAACTATTGTACATATGTAGCACTAGATCAGCAGGGGTGTACCAAACGTAAACTAGCAAACTAATTTGTCACTTTGAATGTAGGATAGAAGCAGTCAGGGCTCCCTTGCACAACATCATTCAAATTCACAAAGTTCAGGGATCCCATGATGACCCATTAACTTATGAAAATTGCTCGGCTATAAAGTGACACAGATGACAAATGCATCAGCTCTGTACCATCAATTGTGCCCATGGCAAATGAAAACACACAGGAACAACGAACATAGGGGCAGTTTAAAAAAAAAAAATATGTGTAGCATTTGCTTCCTGTTTTTACGCTACAGCTATGGAAAGTAGCATCAAACATTTAGCTATTATCCAGTGACTATTACTTTGGCATCCATGATTACTTTAAATGCTGCACAAACCAAGTCAAAATATCAGCCTAAGATATTACTAGAGGTTAGGAAGATCTTTGTACGTATGGACATGAATACAGTTCAGACATGTATTCACAATAATTGGGGACTACCTTCATTCCTTGCTTTAGCATGTGAAATACATCTCATTCCTGGTACACTCACAGACCATGAATAAAACATTTGTTTGTGCCGCATTACCATCATCTATTGACGTCAATGCAGCACTAATTTACAAGATCAAGTTGTCTTTTGTAAGTTTGTGCAGCTTTTGCGTCAACAAATGACGGTAATGCGTAGCAAATATTGTATAAATCAGGGCCACTGTATGTTCAACTTGCATTCCACATGTCCACAAACCTTGCATGTAGCATGTCACCAAATCTGCTACTGTCACTACAGAGCATTTTACTGTACACATTAGTCTGATTTGTACTCACCAACAGGGCCACCAATCACCACACCCAGGTGGTCCAGCAGGTCTTGCTCTCTGGCCACAAGGTCAGCCCAGCGATGTTTGAGTTTGTGGTCGTTGCACTGGCTGTTGAATACCCTCTTCAGGTGGAACATCACCTTGGACCACCTGAGCCTCCTCGCCTCGGTGAGATACCCCTGTATCACCCTGCCACCAGCCTCTAACATCAGGGGGAGGAAGTGGCACACCAGCCAAATGAAAGCCCCCAGTTCCTCCTCACCCATTCTACCCAGATGTGGCCTGCCCAACATCACAGAAAATAATAGGGATAGGAAAGGGAAAAGAGGGAAATACAGGGAAAGGAGGTATGAAAATGAAACTTAAAGAACCCACAAACAACTCAACAATACCATAACTAACAATACCCACTACACACTCCTAACAGTAAAAAGACAAAATTAGACACCAAAAATGACCAAAACACACTTACACTGAATTACAGAGACAATTACAAAAACAACAGATGACAATTGGAATGGCACACAGGAGACAAAAGCACAATTTGGACAGACACAACTCTCAACACCGCCACAAAGTCTAGAAGAATCACAGACTGCAAAGTGAAAGTGAAAGTACACCCACTGTACCATTTCTGTAAACAGGATATCCTATTACATCACTTCCTGTCTCAAATGTGGTGCGTTTTTATTATGATGTGTGAAAATTTATGACGCTCACGGGCTCTGTGTAAAACTTTATTGACGCATATGCTTAAAAATTACCCCGCATACAAAGATCAATATTTTTTTGGGGGATAACCAATTTCATGGGGTGCAGTGTTGGAATTAACGCTAGGGACCAATCGATGTATAATGGCTGTAAGTGTCATTTTTTAATGCCTATGCAGCATTTTTTGATGCATATGCATCATTTCGGATGTGTTTGCGTCAAAATATCTGTCTTTAACTGTGTTTGTGTCATTTTTCTCATTTTTTACTTACATGAAAGCTATAACTATACAAAGATAGGCTGTTAGGGCCTGCTGTTTGTGTTCCAGTGTTTGGGCACATCTGGCAGACCACACTACTGCGGACCATAATACTCATGTTGTTGTGCCGGGTTAGCACTCTTAACTAACGCAACAGCAACCCAAACATTCAGAATTAAAATTTGTATTCCCTAGTTTGAGCAGGTGGCGCGTCAATAGAGGATAGCAAGGCTACGCAACTTCAAAAATGTACACATGGCCTGTGTGTTTATGTATGTGAATTGTCTATTTCAATTGTTGTTGTGCCTCTGTGTGAACGTCACAAGACGTGCTTGCATAATGTGCTTATATGCATGTGTTGTAATTGTGGATAACCATCAGATGCCATTCATTGAGGTACATCAGTCAGGATATGTGTTTGTCATACCCGTAGCGTCATATACTGTGTGAACTTCCCTGACTTTGGGGACGAAACATCTCCCATGACAAACTATACACAGGATAGATAGAGGACGATTGATAAAGGCAACGTTACAAAGGTAAGCCGTCACATGTACTGGAATGTTGGATACCACTTCATGCTCACTTGTGTGTATACTACCCATGAGTCAGGCATTTGAACATGCTAGGTAGGTACAGTGTTTGTGACACAAAGTCCCAACTCCAATCCAAAGAAGTTATGGTACACCACAGTTTGAGTCATGTAAATGACCTATGTTTCTCCTGTGGCTGTGGAGGACCAGCAGACCATGCTGCATGTGTTCACATATTTCCAGTGGTTGATTGCACAAAGGTGTCCAGTTCAAGTGTGTGGCCATGTGTACCCTGTGTCAGTATTGGCCTCCATATTGTCACATTTATGTGTAGGTCTAGTCATGAGTCTGTGGAGCCAACCCTTGAATTAACAGAGTATCCTTCAAAGCAGATTTGACCTAAAGCCAAAGATCAACTAATGACACACAGGGGGATAGTCCAGCTATAGCACTGCAGACCTTTAATAAGGCTGATGACGGGGCAACCTTGGTGTGCTTAAAAACAGTTTGCATCAGTAATAGGAAACAGGCAGGTTTCATCACAACATTTGTACACAGGGTGGCCTCTACAATTTCCACTGCAACAGGGAACATCAGTGCGTCTGTGCTGATTAATGTCACAGCTACTCATCACGCAAGCCCCATCAAAAGGTGGCGGCAGAAGTGAATCTGTGTGTGAACCGTCAGGGCACAAACATGTTTTGTCCTTACATACACATTGGCAAACCTTGTTTGTTGTGCTGGAGGCACCATACCGAATCCATGCATACAGCCGTGGCACACTGCCACTGTTTGGCACTAATGAATACATGCAAAACCAGGTAAGGGATGGGGGCTAGATTAGGCTATATGAATACATGTCCCAGAACAGACTTCTATAAGGAAAATGATTAAACTATACTATATATTTAAGGATTCATCGTAGACCTACCAGACACAATACCCTGTGAGGAAAGAGAGGGCATGGAAAGCATCTATGAGACAAATGTAGCCAGAGGGACCCTCTATGGTTAACGCAAGACAGGAACCAGTCAGGCTAACAGGATACAGGATCTGTCAGGAACAAACATGAACAAGGCAAATACACAGTGAGCAGACTCTGACTGGGAAGAGCTGGAACAACACTGTGGGATCTAAAACTGTATTTGTGCTGTGGTCTGCAACGTTACACAATCCCCCAAGGGCTCTGTTACACAAGTGATTTGTACGCCAATGCACAACAAGGAGAATCAGAAAATGGTAGCTTCTAAGCAGTTCCAGGCAGCAGCAATGGCAGGGCTGGTTCAAATGGCTGGTCTGCATGGAAGTGCTCACAGGTGTGTGCAGCTTCAGTCTCTCACAAGTCCTGGAGTTGAGAATCAAGTTCAAAGGGCCAATTGGACCTTTCACATGGGAAGCAATGGACAGCTGATTACAAGTCCTACCAACTACCAGGCAGTGCATTATTGGACCTGTAATCCATGCAGACTGATGAACTATGACTATGGCATGCCATACTGAAGAGGGAAGCACACAGGAGTCAGAATGGGAGTCTGGGTGTATGTAGATGAAGGTTATCAAGGTGCAGATACTCCATTTACAGGGCCCCCTAGAGAAGGGTGAGGAGAGACTTAAAACATGGCAGTGGCAGGACTTATTACCTGGGATGGACTGCACAGGGCATGTCTTGTGAGCAATGTTTGTCATACCTGGGGCACTCGTGCTATCCATTTTAAGCTTAGATGGACTCCTTCCCACACATGCTCATTGCAAAGATAGCTGATGTCACACTTGTAGGAAAGTACCATCTTGCCCGGCATGTTACCCCCATTTTTACTTGTATGTCAGTTTGTTTTCACTGTCTCACTGGGATCCTGCTAGCCAGGACCCCAGTGCTCATAGTTTGTGGCCTGAATGTGTGTCCCTGTGTAGTGACTAACTGTGTCACTGAGGCTCTGCTAATCAGAACCTCAGTGCGTATGCTCTCTCTGACTTTAAAATTGTCACTGTAGGCTAGTGACCATTTTTACCAATTATATTTGGCACACAGGAACACCCTTATAATTCCCTGTTTATATGGTACCTAGGTACCCAGGGTATTGGGGTTCCAAGAGATCCCTATGGGCTGCAGCATTTCTTTTGCCACCCATAGGGAACTCAGACAATTCTTATACAGGACTGCCACTGCAGTCTGAGTGAAACATCCACGTTATTTCACAGCCATTTTACACTGCACTTAAGTAACTTATAAGTCACCTATATGTCTAACCCTCACTTGGTGAAGGTTAGGTGCAAAGTTACTAAGTGTGAGGGCACCCTGGCACTAGCCAAGGTGCTCCCACATAGTTCAGGGCAATTTCCCTGGGTGTGCACTACATATATGTCAATACCTATTTGTAGCTTCACAATGGTAACTCTGAATATGGCCATGTAACATGTCTAAGATCATGGAATTGTCCTCCCATGCCAAATCTGGTATTGGGGTGCCAATCCCATGCATCCCCTGGGCTCCAGCATGGACCCCGGGTACTGCAAACCAGCTCTCTGGGGTTTTCACTGCAGCTACCGCTGCTGCCAACCCACAGACAGGCTTCTGCCCTCCTGGGGTCTGGGCAGCCCAGTCCTTGGAAGGCAGAACAAAAGATTTCCCCTGAGAGAGGGTGTTAAACCCTCTCCCTTTGGAAATAGGTGTTAAGGGCCTGAGAGGAGTAGCCTCTCCTGGCCTCTGGAAATGCTTTGAAGGGCACAGATGGTGCCCTCCCTGCATAAACCAGTCTACACCGGTTCAGGGAACCCCCAGCCCTGCTCTGGCGCAAAACTGGACAAAGGAAAGGGGAGTGACCACTCCCCTGTCCATCACCAACCCAGGGGTGGTGCCCAGAGCTCCTCCAGTGTGTCCCAGACCTTTGTCATCTGAATCCAGAGGTGCGAGGGTACAATGGAGGCCTCTGAGTGGCCAGTGCCAGCAGGTGACGTCAGAGACCCCTCCTGATAGGTGCTTACCTGACTAGGTGGCCAATCCTCCTCTGAGGGCTATTTAGGATTTCTCCTGTGGGCTTTTCCTCGGATAACGAATGTAAGAGCTCACCAGAGTTCCTCTGCATCTCCCTCTTTGACTTCTGCCAAGGATCGACCGCTGACTGCTCCAGGACACCTGCAAAACTGCAATAAAATAGCAAGAAGACTACCAGCGACATTGTAGTGCCTAATCCTGCCGGCTTTCTCGACTGTTTCCTGGCGGTGCATGCTCTGGGGGCTGTCTGCCTTCACCCTGCACTGGAAGCCAAGAAGAAATCTCCCGTCGGTCGACGGAATCTTCCCCCTGTTAACGCAGGCACCAAACTTCTGCTTCACCGGTCCTCTGGGTCCCCTCTTATCATGACGAGCGTGGTCCCTGGAACACAGGTGCTGGATCCAAGTGACCCCAACAGTCCAGTGGTTCATGTGTCCAAATTTGGCAGAGGTAAATCCTTGCCTCCCCTCCCCAGACAGTAATCCTGTGTACTGCGTGAACTGCAGCTACTAGGGCTTCTGTGCACTTTTGCAATGAATCCTTCATGCACAGCTCAGCCCAGGTGCCCAGTACTCTGTCCTGCATTTCTCAACTCGCTGAGTTGACCACCGGCTTCGTGGGACCCTCCTTTGTAGTGTTGAGACGACCGCCGTGCTCAGTTTTCTTGAACCCATGTTCAAGTACTTCTGCAGGTGCTGCCTTCTTCTGCATGGGCTCTCTGTGTTGCTGAGAGTCCCCTCTGTCTCCTCTTCTAAGTGGCGACCTCCTGGTCCATTCTGGGCCTGGGCAGCACCCATTTTCTTCAACTGCAACCTTTGCAGCTAGCAATGCTTGTTTGCGGTATTTCTGCAAGGAAACAACTCTGCATCCCCCAGCATTCTGTGGGACATCTTCTGTGCAAAGGAGAAGTTCCTGGCACCTTCTGTTGTTACAGAATCTTCAGCTTCTTCCACCCAGAGGCATCCATTTTGCTCCTTCATCCAGGGTTTAGTGGGCTCCTTCCCCCCCTGGACACTTTTGTGACTCTTGGACTTGGTCTCCTTCCTTTACAGGTCCTCAGATCCAGGAATCTGTCTTCAGTGCTTTGCAGTCAGATGTGGTCTTAGCAGAATCTCCTATCACAACTTTAGTGTGTTTCTGGGGAAGTAGGGTCACTTTACTCCTACTTTTCAGGGTCGTGGGGTGGGGTATCTTGGACACCCTTTGTGTTTTCTTACACTCCCAGCGACCCTCTACACACGGGGTCCCTAAGTGGTTCGCATTCCACTTTCTTAGTATATGGTTTGTGTTGCCCCTAGGCCTATGGCATTCTATTGTATTCTACAGTGTTTGCACTACTTTTCAAACTGATTATTTACCTGATTTTGGTTTGTGTGTATATTTTGTGTATTTTACTTACCTCCTAAGGGAGTATATCCTCTGAGATATTTTTGGCACATTGTCACTCAAATAAAGTACCTTTATTTTTAGTAACACTGAGTATTGTGATTCTTATGATATAGTGCTATATGATATAATTGGTATAGTAGGAGCTTTGCATGTCTCCTAGTTCAGCCTAAGCTGCTCTGCTATAGCTACCTCTAACAGCCCAAGCTGCTAGAATACTACTAATCTACTAATAAGGGATAACTGGACCTGGCACAAGGTGTAAGTACCATCAGGTACCCACTATAAGCCAGGCCAGCCTCCTACATTGGTGGTGCTGCGGTGGGATAAGTACTTGTAACTGCTTTACCACTTTGTCATTGGTGCTTTTCATAAGAAAAACATATTCCAAATACTTAAAAATATACACAGTTAACCTAAACAGTTTAATTTTATTTCTAAAAACTTTCTAAAAAGTTTCTAAAAAGTTTTCAAAAGTTTTAAAAAGTTTTTCTCTTTTCTTTAAAAAGTTTCTAAACTTTTTTCTCTCTATCTTAAATTCTTTCTTACAACTATGCCTGCAGTACAGCTTACTCCCTCAGTTGTCCAGGCAACCTATGGTAGTTTAAACTTTAAAAGTTGGAGGGGTCTCTGCATTGAAAGAGGTTTAAGCATTGGTAAGAACCCTACCAAAGATCTTCTCCTTAGCCTTCTCCTGGAAAGTGACCAGGACCAGTCTGGCCCATCCCAGGATCAGGAGGTAGAGGAGGGGGGTACCCAGCAGGAATCGCGGGAAGGCACTGAGGACTCTGGGGAGGGTTCATCCAAAGACCTGTCAGCTAACAGGCCATCTAGTGAAGCTGGTAGTGGGAGGGGGGTCACACATCAGTAGGGCACCTTTCACTCCCAAAGGCCAGGTAACTAGAGTCCAGCCAGTTAGAGACAGGTCCACTTCTGCCAATTCCCACATTTCCTCTGTGTCTCAGAATTCCTAAGCCTCCCACCCTGAGGATAACACCCTAGACAGGGAACTCAGAAAGCTGAGGTTAGAAGAGGCCAGGCTGAAGCTAAGACAGCTGCAGTTGGCCTTAGACAGGGAATCTCTAGATGTAGAGAGGGAAAGGCAGAAGTTGGGGTTAGTTCCCCATGGTGGCAGCAGCAGTGTTCTTGATAGTAATCCTGTAAGAGAACAAGATTCCAGGAACCTGCACAAGATTGTCCCCACTTACAAGGAGGGGGATGACATCAACAAGTGGTTTGCTGCACTTGAGAGGGCCTGTATGGTACAGTTGGTCCCTCAAAGGCAGTGGGCTGCTATCTTGTGGTTATCATTCACTGGAAAGGGTAGGAATAGGCTCCTTACTGTTAGAGAAAGTGATGCCAATAACTCCAAAGTTTTGAAGGATGCACTCTTAGATGGATTTGGCTTAACCACTGAACAATACATGATAAAGTTCAGAGATACCAGAAAAGAGTCCCCTCAAGACTGGACAGACTTTGTAGAATGCTCAATGAAGGCCTTGAAGGGATGGTTACATGGCAGTAAGGTGACTGACTATGAAAGCCTATATAATCTAATCCTGAGAGAGCATATTTTGAATAATTGTGTGTCTGACTTGTAGCATCAGTACTTGGTAGACTCAGATCTGACCTCTCCCCAAGAATTGGGAAAGAAGGCAGACAAATAGGTCAGAACAAGAGTGAACAGAAAAGTTCATACAGGTGGTGACAAGGATGGCAAGAAGAAGGATGGTAAGTCTTCTGACAAGGGTGGGGACAAAGATAAAAAGCATTCTGAGTCTTCAGGCCCACAAAAATCCTCTGGGGGTGGTGGGTCCAAATCCTCTTTTAACAATCAAAAGAAGCCATGGTGTTATTTATGTAAAAGTAAAGGCCATTAGGCAAGTGATTCCACCTGCCCAGTAAAAACACCAAGGGACCTACTACCAAAACCGCAACTGCGTCCTCTAGTGCCCCTAGTTATAGCAGTGGTGGTGGGAAGTCTACTACAAATAGCCAATCAAAGGGTGTAGCTGGGCTCACCATTGGTAGTGTAGTTGGAGTTGGTCTTGTTAGGGAGACCACAGAGGCTGTTTTAGTCTCTGATGGTGGTATTGACTTTGCCACCTTGGTTGCTTGTCCCCTTAATATGAGTAAGTACAAGCAACTTCCCCTAATAAATGGTGTTGAGGTTGAGGCTTATAGGGATACAGGAGCCAGTGTCACTATGGTGATTGAGAAACTGGCTGACCCTGATCAACACCTACTTGGTCAGCAGTACCAAGTGACTGATGCTCATAACAACACTCTTAGCCACCCCATGGCTGTTGTAAATCTCAACTGGGGGGGGGGGTTACTGGTCCAAAGAAAGTTGTGGTAGCCACTGATTTACATGTAGACTGCTTACTAGGCAATGATTTGGAGACATCAGCTTGTGTTGAAGTGGAGTTGGAGGCTCATGCAGCAATGCTGGCCATTCAAGGGCATATCTTTGCTCTCACAAGGGCTCAGGCCCAGAAGCAAAGAGGACAGGGAAGCTTGGATCCTGGAACAATGGACCAAGTGCTCCCAAAAGCTAGGGGTAGAAAGGGTAAATCCTTGCCCACTATCCCTCCCTCTCCAGAAGATTCCTCTTTTGAGGAAGAGGAATCCTCTCCCTGTGCAGAACCTACACCAGATGAGCTGCCAGCAGACACTGCTGAGCGTTTGGGTGCAGGGGGGCCTGCTAGGGAAGAGCTGAGTGTGGCACAGCAGACCTGTCCCACACTAGAGGGTTTGAGACAGCAAGCTGTCAAACAGCAGAATGGGGATATCACTGATAGCCATAAGGTCTATTGGGAAGATAACCTCCTTTATAATGAGTCAAGGGACCCTAAACCTGGAGCTACCAGGAGATTGGTCAGCCCTTTGCAGTATATGGAGTTTCTTGTGACCTTGGCACATGATATTCCTTTGGCTGGGCATTTGGGCCAGAGTAAAACTTGGGACAGACTTGTTCCATTGTTTCACTTGCCTCACATGTCAGAGGGTACTAAGGAGTTTTGTCACTCCTGTGTGACCTGCCAAGCCAGTGGCAAGACTGGTGGCACACCTAAGGCCCCCTTAATTCCACTTCCTGTGGTTGGGGTGCCCTTTGAAAGGGTAGGGGTTGACATAGTTGGCCCCCTTGACCCTCCAACAGCTTCAGGCAATAGATTCATCCTTGTGGTAGTGGACCATGCCATTAGGTATCCTGAAGCAATTCCCTTAAGGACCACTAAAGCTCTTGCAGTGCCAAAAGCCCTCCTGGGAATCTTTTCCAGAGTGGGTTTCCCTAAGGAAGTGGTGTCAGAGAGTGGTAGCAACTTCATGTCTGCATACCTCAAAGCTATGTGGAAGGAGTGTGGTGCATTAACTTATAAGTTCACTACTCCTTATCATCCACAGACAAATGGTCTGGTTGAGAGGTTTAATAAAACTCTCAAAGGTATGATTATGGGACTTCCTGAAAAACTCAGAAGGAGATGGGATGTCCTGTTGCCTTGCCTCCTTTTTCCTTACAGGGAGGTACCCCAAAAAGGAGTGGGCTTTAGCCCCTTTGAAGATCTCTTTGGGCACCCTGTGGATTATGTACTTGGCCTAAGATCCAGAATGGCTGAGTACATGAAAAAGGCCAGTAAAAACCTTCAGGTCAGCCAAGAGCTCTAAAAGCAATGAGATGACCAGAAGTCTGTCCTGACCCGTACCACCCAGGACAGAGGGTGTAGGTATTGGAGCCTGTGGCCCCAAGAGCACTCCAGGACAAATGGAGTGGACCCCAAGTCATTGTTGAAAAGAAGGGTGAGGTCACCTACTTGGTAGACCTGGGCACTGCCAGTCCACTTAGGGTGCTCCATGTCAATTGCCTGAAACCTTACTTTGACAGGGCTGACTTAACCCTGCTCATAGCAACTGATGAGGGGCAGGAAAAAGAGAGTGAAGCTCTCCCTGACCTCTTCTCCACCACTGAAGCTGATGGCTTAGTGGAGGGAGTGGTGCTAGCAGACTGCCTTACTGCTGAGCAGAAGGACAACTGTATAAATCTCCTAGGCCAATTCTCTGACCTCTTCTCACTGATACCAGGTACCACTACCTGGTGTGAGCACACAATCAACACTGGAGACCGTTTACCTGTCAAAAGTAAGATTTATAGGCAGCCTGACCATGTCAGAGATTGCATAAAACAAGAGGTACAGAAAATGCCGGACCTAGGAGTGATTGAGCCTTCAGAGAGCCCATGGGCTAGCCCAGTGGTGCTTGTCCCAAAACCTTGCAGTAAAGATGGTAAAAGAGAAATGAGGTTTTGTGTTGACTGCAGAGTTCTCAATCAAGTAACCAAAACTGATGCTCACCCTATACCCAGGGCAGATGAGCTAATAGATACACTGGCTTCTGCCAAGTATCTAAGCACTTTTGACTTAACTGCAGGGTATTGGCAGATTAAGTTGTCTGAAGATGCTAAACCTAACACTGCATTTTCCACCATTGGAGGGCACTATCAGTTCACTGTTATGCCCTTTGGTATGAAGAATACACCTGCCACTTTTCAGAGGTTGGTGAACACAGTCCTGCAAGGTTTGGAAGCTTTTAGTGCAGCATATCTAGATGATATAGCTGTCTTTATCTCAACCTGGGATGAGCACCTGGTCAACCTATGGAAAGTTTTGGAGGCCCTGCAAAAGGCAGGCCTTACTATCAAGGCTTCAAAGTGCCAGATAGGGCAGGGGAAAGTGGTTTATCTGGGCCACCTGGTAGGTGCACCAGATAAACCACTGCAGGGGAAGATCCAGACCATTATGGAATGGGCTCCCCCCTACAACTCAAACCCAGGTGAGAGCCTTCCTAGGCCTCACAGGGTACTATAGGAGGTTCATCAAGAATTATGGCTCCATTGCAGCCCCTCTTAATGACCTTACCAGCAAGAAGATGCCTAAAAAGGTATTGTGGACAGCTAGCTGTTAAAAGGCTTTTGATGAGATGAAACAGGCCATGTGCTCTGCACCTGTCATAAAAAGCCCTTGTTACTCCAAGAAATTCATAGTCCAGACTGATGCTTCTGAATTAGGGGTAGGGGCAGTTCTATCACAGCTTAACACTGAGGGCCAGGATCAACCTTTTGCTTTTATCAGCAGGAGGTTGACCCCTAGAGAAAAGCGCTGGTCTGCCATAGAGAGGGAGGCCTTTGCTATGGTCCGGGCACTGAAAAAGTTGAGACCATAACTTTTTGGTACTCACTTTATTGTTCAGGCAGACCACAAACCTCTATTATGGCTCAAACAAATGAAAGGTGAAAACCCTAAATTGTTGAGGTGGTCCAGCTCCCTACAGGGAATGGACTATACAGTGGAACATAGACCTGGGAGTACCCACTCCAATGCAGATGGACTCTCCAGATATTTCCACGTAGACAATGAAGACGCATCTGGGCAAGGTTAGCCTTATTGTCCCTCGTTTGGGGGGGGGTTGTGTAGGAAAGTACCATCTTGCCTGGCATGTTACCCCCTTTTTTTACTTGTATGTCAGTTTGTTTTTGCCTGTCTCACTGGGATCCTGCTAGCCAGGACCCCAGTGCTCATAGTTTGTGGCCTGAATGTGTGTCCCTGTGTAGTGACCAACTGTGTCACTGAGGCTCTGCTAATCAGAACCTCAGCGCTTATGCTCTCTCTGTCTTTAAAATTGTCACTGTAAGCTAGTGACCATTTTTACCAATTATATTTGGCACACTGGAACACCCTTATAATTCCCTAGTATATGGTATCTAGGTACCCAGGGCATTGGGGTTCCAGGAGATCCCTATGGGCTGCAGCATTTCTTTTGCCACTCATAGGGAGCTCAGACAGTTCTTACACAGGACTGCCACTGCAGCCTGAGTGAAATAACATCCATGTTATTTCACAGCCATTTTACACTGCACTTAAGTAACTTATAAGTCACCTATATGTCTATCCCTCACTTGGTGAAGGTTAGGTGCAAAGTTACTAAGTGTGAGGGCACCCTGCCACGAGCCAAGGTGCCCCCACATAGTTCAGGGCAATTTCCCCAGACTTTGTGAGTGCGGGGACACCATTACACGTGTGCACTACATATAGGTCAATACCTATATGTAGCTTCACAATGGTAACTCCAAATATGGCCATGTAACATGTCTAAGATCATGGAATTGTCCCCCCATGCCAAATATGGTATTGGGGTGCAAATCCCATGCACCCCTGGGGCTCCAGCATGGACCCCAGGTACTGCCAAACCAGCTCTCTGGGGTTTTCACTGCAGCTACTGCTGCTGCCAACACACAGACAGGCTTCTGCCCTCCTGGGGTCTGGGCAGCCCAGTCCCAGGAAGGCAGAACAAAGGATTTCCTCTGAGAGAGGGTGTTACACCCTCTCCCTTTGGAAATAGGTGTTAAAGGCCTGAGAGGAGTAGACTCTCCTGGCCTCTGGAAATGCTTTGAAGGGCACAGATGGTGCTCTCCTTGCATAAACCAGTCTACACTGGTTCAGGGAACCCCCAGCCCTGCTCTGGCACGAAACTGGACAAAGGAAAGGGGAGTGACCACTCCCCTGTCCATCACCACCCCAGGGGTGGTGCCCAGAGCTCCTCCAGTGTGTCCCAGACCTCTGCCATCTTGAATCTAGAGGTGTGAGGGCACAATGGAGGCCTCTGAGTGGCCAGTGCCAGCAGGTGACGTCAGAGACCCCTCCTGATAGGTGCTTACCTGACTAGGTGGCCAATCCTCCTCTGAGGGCTATTTAGGCTCTCTCCTGTGGGCTTTTCCTCCGATAATGAATGCAAGAGCCAACCAGAGTTCCTCTGCATCTCCCTCTTCAACTTCTGCCAAGGATCGACCGCTGACTGCTCGAGGACACCTGCAAAACTGTATCAAAGTAGCAAGAAGACTACCAGTGACATTGTAGCGCCTAATCCTGCCGGCTTTCTCGACTGTTTCCTGGTGGTGCATGCTCTGAGGGCTGTCTGCCTTCACCCTGCACTGGAAGCCAAGAAGAAATCTCCTGTGGGTCTGTGGAATCTTCCCCCTACTAACGCAGGCACCAAACTTCTGCTTCACCGGTCCGCTGGGTCCTCTCTCATCGTGGCGAGCGTGGTCCCTGAAACACAGGTGCTGGATCCAAGTGACCCCGACAGTCCAGTGGTCCATCTGTCCAAATTTGACGGCAGTAAGTCCTTGCCTCCCCTTGCCAGATAGTAATCCTGTGTACTGCGTGAACTGCACCTGCTAGGGCTTCTGTGCACTTTTGCAAGGAATCCTTTGTGCACAGCACAGCCCACGTCCCTAGCACTCCGTCCTGCATTGCTCAACTGGTTGAGTTGACCACTGGCTTGGTGGGACCCTCCTTTGTAGTGTTGAGACGACCGCCATGCTCAGTTTTCTTGAACCTGTGTTTAAGTACTTCTGTGGGTGATGCCTTCTTCTGCATAGGCTCTCTGTGTTGCTGATGGCCCCCTCTGTCTCCTCTTCCAAGTGACAATCTCCTGGTCCTTCCTGGGCCCGGGCAGCACCCATTTTCTTCAACCGTGACCTTTGCAGCTAGCAAGGCTTGTTTGCAGTCTTTCTGCAAGGAAACACATCTGCATCCTCCAGCATTCCGTGGGACATCTTCTGTGCAAAGGAGAAGTTCCTGGCACCTTCCGTTGTTGCAGAATCTTCAGCTTCTTCCACCCGGAGCCAGCCATTTTTCACCTTCATCTGGGGTTTAGTGGGCTCCTGCCCCTCCTGGACACTTCGTGACTCTTGTGGTCTTTGCAGAATCTCCTATCACGACTTAAGTGTGTTTCTGGGGAAGTAGGGTCAATTTACTCCAACTTTTCAGGGTCGTGGGGTGCGGTATCTTGGACACCCTTAGTGTTTTTTACACTCCCAGCGACCCTCTACACACTACACTATGCCAGGGGTCCCTAAGTGGTTCGCATTCCACTTTCTTAGTATATGGTTTGTGTTGCCCCTAGGCCTATTGCATCCTATTGTATTCTACAGTGTTTGCACTACTTTTCTAACGGTTTACTTACCTGATTTTGGTTTGTGTGTATATTTTGTGTATTTTACTTACCTCATAAGGAAGTATATCCTCTGCAATATTTTTGGCACATTGTCACTAAAATAAAGTACCTTTATTTTTAGTAACACTGAGTATTGTGATTCTTATGATATAGTGCTATATGATATAAGTGGTATAGTTGGAGCTTTGCATGTCTCCTAGTTCAGCCTAAGCTGCTCTGCTATAGCTACCTCTATCAGCACAAGCTGCTAGAGCACTACTAATCTACTAATGAGGGATAACTGGACCAGGCACAAGGTGTAAGTACCATCAGGTACCCACTATAGGCCAGGCCAGACTCCTACAACACTTACTGCTGTCAAGGGTCTGGTCAGACATCCTTGTTACCAATGCAATAGCACATCCACTGCCTCATGTAGGAAACACTTTTTTACTTTATGATTGATAGTGCCTTAGTTGTGTTTCATGTGCTGCAATGAACCATGTTGGCAACATGAATGTGTGTCATAGCTGTGGTCCTCTGATATTGGCCTTCACATGTGAAATAGACAGGACATATGTCATTTACACTGTGTGTGATGTTGGCTGTACATTCATACCCATCAAATGTGATGTGGCTTTTTCAGTATCCTAATCTGTATTTCTGCAATGCTTCATGAGGCTAAACTCTGATTATGATTCCTAGGGATCATGTGATGCATTAAAATTACCCAGAGCATGATTGAGTGATAAAGGTAGGTGTTTAATGACATATGATAACAAAGTGGTGATGGTGACTATAGTTAGAAGACGTTTTGTACAATGTGTTGTCTCCGACGCAATCCTGCTGCAGTGTTTGGATGGTCCCCCTCATGTTCACGAACAGCATCCTCCTCTTCCTCCTCTTCAGGCATTTGTGGGTCTGGTTCATAGAGAGGAATGTTCCTCCTTACACAAATGTTGTGCAGGATGGCACAGGTCAAAATGATCTTGCAGACCATTTCCGGTGAATATAGGAGGCTGCCTCCGGTGATGTCGAGGCACCAGACTCTGGACTTCAGGATGCCAAAAGTCCTCTCTACTATGGTGCGTGTCCTCCGATGTGCCTCATTATAGGCACGCTCTGATGCTATGCTTGGGTTGGCAAATGGGGTCATGATCCATGGCTGGATCCCATAACCCTGATCAGCTGAAGGACATAATGAGTGTAAATATTTGGATGTTGGTTGCACCTTGATTATCACTTTGCATGGCAGTTGTTATCTTGTCGTTTGTGACTCATCTGTGTTTGTGTAATTGTATGGGATCCTAGGGTTCTAGGATTTTCTTTCAGCATTGGGTTGTTTAATTATCAAAACTGGTGTTTGGCTGATTGACCAGATATCAGCAGTATATTTGTAAACTTGCAGCTCATTGTGTATCTCCGATGCATTATGTCATATGAAAAATGTGTCCATGTGCATTCACTGGAGGTGGCATGATACTTCCACACACGGAATTGATTCCACTGTGGTGGTAACATGGTTGCACTATATGGGCTGAACATCCCATCCAATTCAACATATGTAATAGCATGTGAAAATCAACAGTGAGGCCCTTTGATTTGGCTAGGTGACAATGTACAACACATCTCCAGAAATTGGCAGAACTGAAGTGTTCACATTTGACAATGCACAAATATACCATGTGTGACAAGTTATATGCAAACCCATATTTTGTGGCCTTACCCAGTTGGCTCATGTGCAAACATGTACCTACACTACTGAACCTGCTCCAGGTAAGCTGGCTAACGTGGTTGTTGGGGGTGCAGGTGTAAGTGTCAGAGGGTCCATGTGTCTGTACATCTGTTGTGTATATGTGTAAATGTCTTAATCCATAGTTGTAGCAGTGTGTACTTTGCAATATTGTCACATCAATATATGTTCTTAGCACAGTCCACTTGCTTATTGGTAGCGGGCAATGTCACACCAGGAGTGATGTGAGATGTTGGTACTGCATCAATGATTCCATGTCCCCTTCATTAGAGTCAGCATCATCATGCTATGTGTCTCATGGTGTTTGACCTGCAGCGAAACACATTACACACCCATTACACAGTACGTATTGCTTGGAAGGGTGTGTGATTGAGTGTTATTGATGTGATATTGGAAGAGTCATCTTCCAAGTTGTACTGCCAGTTAAGGCCATGTCATTGTCACTGTGTGGTTTTAAATTTGTTGTTATTTGCATCTGTCATTTGTCCATAGGTGTGTATCCCATTGGGTCAGGATATCAAACATGACTACCAGTGTCACAACCTCAGTGCCTTCCTGGCCAAGTGTCAATGTAGTGGTGCATGTGTTGTGTGTCCTACAGGGTTGCTGTGCAGTGTGTATATAACTAGGTTTTTGTACTTACCAACAAGTAGGCCATTGCCATATCGTCCATCCTGGAAGTGTTGATTGATGGAGCAGTGGCGGAAGATGAATGAATCATGTAAACTCCCAGGATACTTTGCCACGATGTTGGTGATCAATCCCCAGTGATCCACAATTGCCTGTACATTGATGGAGTGTGTGTGCTTCCTGTTGCGGTATAGATGCTTTGTTGCAGCAGGTGGCACAATCCGTACATGTGTGCAGTCAATGGCACCAAGCATGTGTGGGAAGCCATTGATTTGACAGAATCCATGTTTAGTCTCCTGCTGCTTCTGCTGTGTGTTGGGGAAGCTGATGTGGTGGGGTGTGAAGAAGAGGACGGCATCCAGTACCTTGGGTAGGAAGGCAGAGAATGAGGGCTGTGAGATACCGACAACCAGGGCACCAGTGTTTTGAAAAGAGGCACTTGCCAACATGTGGAGGGCAGCTAGCAACTTGGTCTCTGGTGGAATGATGTGGGGTGTCTGCAAGCTGGGTGCCAACTGTGGCTCAATGTGGCGCAGCAGCTACTGTATGGCTTGCCAGTTTAGTCTGTACCTCTGGATGTTGTCATGTTCCCTGAGGCCCTGAAGGGTTGTCCTGGTCTGGAATATCCTCTCCTGCCTTTTGCATTGCCTTTGGGGTCCCTGTTGGTGTGGTGGAAGCTGCTGCTGTTGCTCCTGTGCTCTGCGTCTTCGTGCATGCTGGATGAATAGCACCTCCATGTCTTCCTTTTGGAGCTCTGATGTTGCTTCTGTGGGTTTTCCTTAAGTACTGGTGTGTTTGCCCCATTTTAACCCCTGCCCTGAACCAGGCGTTACTTTTTTACGCAAATCGGGATGTGCGTCATTTTCCGCAGTTGGATAAATATGGCGCACAGGTGTTTAAGTCATTTTTTGGATGGGAATGCCTACCTTGCATGTCATTAACGCAAGGTGATTTCACGCATCCAGAAAATGACACACACTGAGATATTTTTACGTTAGCGGGGTCTAGCGTCAAAGTATAAATATGGTGTTAGTTTTGCACCGAATTTGCATTAAAAAAAATAACGCAAATCAGGCGCAAGCAGAGTATAAATATGGGCCTCTATTTACTTTTTAAACAAACCTCTGTCTCCGCGCTGAAAGTGCCTTCATTCTGCCCTGTTCATTCCGTGAAAGTAAGCTGCCTGCGACTGCAGCCACAACCTCACAGCCCTGTAATTGCTTATTGATATTTGGTTGTGCCTGCAGTCACCACTTTAAATGAAACTCAAGCATGCCTCTGTGTTTCTCTGTTTTCGTTAGTTCGATCTATGCTGAGAACTCCCATAAACAATTACAAAATATCATGCAACAGATTTTATAACCACTTATTTGGTTATAAAAATACTTGGAATCATCAGTTCCCTAATGAGGAATCTCAGCTTCTCTTAAAAAAGCAGAGACTTGCTTGCATTTCATTTAAAGTAGAGGATTCCACAACAGTCTAGCAGCAGGTAAAAGGCTGTAGGTTGTTGTCTCAGTCACAGGCTGCTCCCTCTTAAAGAAGGAACCTTGTCTCATAGGCCTTAGCAACTAAGAAGGATTTAAGTGCCTTAATCAAATGGAATCGTTTTTTCAATAGGCTAATTTATGCTTTAACAGTGGGGCATATCTAAGAGCCACTAGCTCCACTCCAACGCCACATTAGCGTTATTTTTTTATGCTAATGTGGCATTAGGAGGCCAAAACTGTCACGTCATATTTACAAAGTGGCGCAATGCATGCATTGCAACACAAAAAGATGATGGACGGAGTGCTAAAACCTTTCAACCACTCACCCCCAGTCACAGATCTGGGTTTAATCCATTGGTATTTTGCTCATCATACGACCCCAGTTTAGACCCAGAGATATGCACTTCAGTCTTGACCCTGCTCCCCAAGGGAACAGTCCAGCCTGAACTCCCAAGCCAGGTCCTCCCTGGACTGGAAACAAACATCCTGGGACCGGTTTCAGGGTATCACAATTCATCAGCTTGAATTCAGTGGCATGTTGAGCAAGGAACCCACGTCTGGGCATACCCTTCCCACTTAGGACAACTTTAGCAACACAAAAGGATGATGGATGGAGTGCTGAAACTTTTCAACCACTCATCCCCAGTCACAGATCTGAGTTTAATCCATCATTCTTTTGCTCACCATGCCACCCCAGTTAAGACCCAGCCACATGCAAATCCGTCTTGACCCTGTCCCCCTTAGGAACAGTCCAGCCTGAACTGCCAGGACAGGTTCTCCCTAGACCGGAAACAAGCATCCTGGGACTGCTTTTAGGATATCACCCTTCATCAACCAGGCTAGCTTGAATCCAGTGGCACAGTGAGCAAGGGATCCATGTCTGGGCACATCCTTCATGCTTAGGGCAACTTTAGCAACACAAAAGGATGATGGACGGAGTGCTGAAACTTTTCAACCACTCATGGATCCCGTGCTTGCTATGCCACCAGATTCAAGCTAGCCTGGCTGATGAAGGGTGATACCGGTCCTAGGATGCTTGTTTCTAACCCAAGGAGGACCTGGCCAGGTAGTTTGGGCTGGACTGTTCCGGTCAAGACTGATTTGCGTATGGCTGGGTCCAAACTGGAATGGCATGGCAAGCAAAAAAACTGATGGATTGAACCCAGATCTGTGACTGGGGGTGAATGTTTGATTTGTTCTGCATTCCGTCCATCATCTGTTGTTTTTGCAATACATGCATTGCGCCACTTTGTAATCTTTGCACTACATTATCCCTGCACCAGGCATAATATATGCAAAGGGGGCATGCCCCCATTAGGGGGGGGCAAAAAAATGGTGCAAGGAAATCTAAGAGATTTTCTTGAGCCATTTTTTTCAGCACTTTTAACAACTGCTCGGAGCAGGCATTGAAAGGAGGTTTCCATTGCTTACAACAGGCCTCTGGGTGCTTTGCAGGATTAGTGTCAGAATTTTTTATGGGAATCCTGCACAGCACCGGACTAGCGTCAAAGATTCAGACGCTATTCCCCTAGCTACTGTCATGCTGTACCATATTTTAAATATGGTGCACACATGGTGGCGTGGGGGCACAAGAAAAGTGACACTGCACTATGTGCAGCGCCATGTTTCTTAAATATGCCCCACTGTGTCTAAATACTGCAAATAGTGCTTTGCTTTGCACGTGGCCTTGTGATGTCATTATTGCATTAGGGTTTCCAGGTCATTGAGGTCCACATCTAAACAACTTTAACACAATGTTGTCTAAAATATTATGAGCTATGTTTCGTAAGCAGATTAAAATTGGTTTTCAAGTAGGTATCACTTTCACCATTGTCAAAACTGGTAGTTGCACATATAACTATTGATAAACATCTAGGCGCAAACAGTAGGTTGGATAAGGTAAAAATTACGTAAAATAGAAACATGATTTAAAGACATACTTTGAGCCAAAGAGATCATAACTAAAATTGTCCTTGAAGGAGTTCTGAAAGAAACAAACAAGCCTTCAGTAGTTCCAAACCGGCTATTTTTGGAGTTAGAAGAGTAAGGGGGTAGTAATATCTAAGATTATTTGGTATGTAAATGGGGTCTGGTTGCTTCAGGAATCTGCGAATGGCACGTGAGATTTGAAGTGTGAAAGAGTGCATGGTCTTTTCAGCAAATACCTCTGGCACAGTGCTGAAAAGCCTTATAGGTTACATAAACTGTAATGAAGATGGAGGTTGCTTCTGTAGTAATCCAGTGGAGCGGTATACGTAAAGGCCATATTGGCGAGTAGTTGACATGAACGACTGTACTGGACTGTGTGGTAGCATTTCTACACCACTTCCTACTTTGAGCATGCTACCCCATGTAAGGTGTGTGGTTGGAAGGGTGTTCTCCTTTTTGAGCCTATGTGGGAAGTGTTTTCATGTTGTGCTTAATGGCCTCCGACACGTGGTAACTGTGCTATGAGATGCAATGTCTGGTAGTGTGATGGGTCAAGAAATGTGAGAAATAGACACATATTTTAGAGTACTGTCTGATGCTGGCAGCACAGGTTAGCTCTGCAGGACCCTTAACTGTGCTTTTTTTATGTTCTCAAACTGGAGTTGTGTGCGGGCTGTGGCAGGAGGTCGTCATGTAAAAGCACTCTGGGTACATCAGTAGTGCAGAATAGGCAAGAATAAAGAGTCAGAGATCTGTCCAGAAGACAACTGTTACAATCCTCCTTTATACGATTGCCCCAATGGGCATCAAGTTGAGCAATTTGCCAAGATCCATTGCATTATATTCACAGTTAATATCATTGAGTCTACTGTATCATAGTATGTGACTACTTGGGATCTGCAGGGGGGACTTAGAGTTCCCCTGTGACCAGCCATGTGGCACATCTGTTCGATCATAGTGAAACTATTAGATGGGCATTGAGTTATTAATTGTATTGATAGCGGGGCCTGGCATTACATACATTATGTGCGCTAATTCAACAGTGATATTATATGAAGTCAACCCATGTGTGAAATAGGACTGAGCATCCTGCAGGGACTTTTATGGAAATAGGGATATTCCATGGCGTCAACCAGGAGTCACACAGGTCTGTCCATTCTTTAGGCAGTTTCACACAAGCAGGGATAGTAATTGCTGCTGCATTCCGTATTGGTTTAAGCAGCTACATTTTCTGATTTTGGGCTCTTGTGAATAATGTTTCTACACTTCAGCCCGAAGAGGATGTGTGTGGATGCAACTGAATTAAATACAGCTTAATGTATAGAGTAACATTTCTTTATGTTCCATGGTGTGGCTGGAATTGTGGACTGTAACTGTCTGCTAGATGTTGGGTTTGAGGTGTAGTTTGGGATCTAACAAGAACCTAATATTTTTGGCACAGCATATAACAGTGGTTGAGATTTCACTCATGGTGAGTGTGGTGAGCCTGCTCTGAGATGATAGTGTGGAAAGCCTGGATGTCACTGATTGAACATCTTCTTTTGTCAGTAGGCATTCAATAAAAAGTGATTTGCTCTTTTTGTTCCCCTTAATCCTGGGATTGCGCACCTTCCAGATATTGATCAATAGTGATACCCAGCCCCAGACATTCGATCAAGGCACCGAGGAGGTACCATGTACAGATTAAAAAGCACTGCTTGTAGAAGGGAGCTCAGAGGAACTTTGAATATTTTTGGCTCTTGTGCAGACGCCGAGTTTTTGTTTTTTTAGAGCTCTGTTGGAAACTTATTATGGAATTTACCACATGTATGTTCTCATGTGGTTAACTGGCATTTTGTTGTCGATGGTGCTAAAAGTGGAAAAGTTGCACAACAATATATGACCATTTACATTACTTTCTGCAATGTAACTGGGTCTTTACTGCAAACCTGTCTGAAAGCCGACTGGTGCCCCCATGCCAGGCATTGCTGATGTCACACCTCATTAGCTTGCTGTAGATTAATGTTTCAGCAGTCTTCATTTTAAAGGTGATGGTAGTAATCGGATAGGCAAAACTGAGATTTGCAGGGTTTAGTTTTTTTTTTAGGCAGGGCAGTTAGTTACTTGCTGGAGTGAGGTTAGAGAAGGCTTCTCCTTGTGCAAAGAGAGTGTGTTAATCAGAATAAGAAAGATGGCAAGGTGATGGTGAACAAAGACTTATTTGACTCGAGAGGCTCGGAAGAGGATTTGCAGTACCCCGAAAATAAGTTGGTTGCAGTACTTCTGTTAAGTAAGATTACAACTGTTTGAAGCGCGCCACTTTCTCTCTGGTTCAATACTTTTACTGTGGAACAAATCAGCACGACTTTAACACGCAGGATGAGATTTTGGAAGACAGAAATACATTTTATAATTATATGTCTATTTTATATTAAAAAAAGAGGGGGGTACACAGTTAGTTATCTGTCTATCTGCATCCTTATTATGCAAGTTCGTTCATAAAACGAGCTGTAAAATGTACCATTTTGCCCTTTAGATTTCAAAAATCTTCCTGAGGGGAAAACCATCCCCTTGTGTACGTCTAGTGTGCTAGCTAAAGTCGCTCGCATCGTGAACATTTAGAAAATGTGCGCCCTAACATTTAGAAAAACAAGCATTTGCAATGCAACGGGTCTCGCATTATGTCGAGTTAGAGAATTTAGCGTTGTTAACACCTAAATGAACTTTTCTTGCCACATTAAATGAAAAAAAAACAAGCATGCTCACAGCGCGATCGCGCTGCGAAATAAAGAGAAAAAGTAGTCCAAAAACCATACAGAAAACATGGAGCCTCGTATGTTTCCAGTAGTTTACCGGTGCTATCGAGGAGGGATAAACACCAGAAAAGGCACGACTTATGCATGCCTTTCACGAATGAAAACAAGCAGATTTTAAAAGGCAAGCCCACAAGCCAATGAAAGTGACAGACGTAGCATGGACGTGGTTAAAATCCCCATAAAGAGAAATTAGAAGAGGGACTGAGCGCTTTGCGCTCATCCCTAAAAAATTATGACTCAACACTTTCAAAGATCTTGGAGCACGGAGCACTGATTTACAATGATGGTCAGTTTTCAGGTGGCCAGCAGATGTCACTGTTGAGCCACGGCGGTGTTTGAGAGTGAACTGTCACTGCAGGGTTACTTGTTTTTTGTTTGTTTTCTTTGCAGTTGTATACAGCGCGAACTAGACCCAAGGGTACCGGAGCGCTTTACATGAGTATCAGTTACATTACACAAGGATACGTTCATTTTGGTAGGCACTAGGAGAGTAAGTGGCTTACCTACAATCACAGGATATTGAGGCGATGCCGAGACTTGACCCTGACTTCCCAGCTCCAAAGTTGGCAGTGACCTTTAGGTGGCACCCTCAGCAAAAATGGCAGATGGTGGGCCGGGGATGGGGGGATGCCTCCATGTACTTTGCAGGGGGCCCCCTCAACTTACGCCACTGCCTGATGCCACGTCCTTTTTCTTCTGCAGAGTCACAATTCATACCCAAGTGTTAGCCCCAACAGTTTGCATCACCTACAGATAACCAATCTAAGAAAGCAAACTTTACAAGAGTAATATGTTAAGATATCCCGACCCCTGCTTTGATGTGGTTTAAAGGAAGTTTTCACATCAAGGGGTCAGCTCTACATCATCCAGCCAACAGAGGCGTAAAGTAAGATAATGGGTACCCTGCAGCAGAATGTGATGAGCCCCCACCCAAAGTCTCACATATCTTACAGATATGCAGTGGCCTTAGGCTGAATGGGGACCCTTGAAGGGTTGGTGCCACCTCTGGGGCTGTAGGGTCTTTGTTACTCCCCTGTCACCCAAGGTTTCTCTTTACCCTCCTTGCTGCAGACCTGAGTCCATTCAAAGACCTTCTGCATTACCTGTAATTAAATATTGCTCTGGAGCTATAAGTATACTTCTATTTCAGTTTTTAATTTTCCATCAATAAGAGATTCAATTAAAACACCTCAGTGAAAAAAACAAAACCACAAAAATACATTTATTCATATTTGGGGCATATTTATACTTTCTTTGCGCTGAATTAGCGTAATTGTTTTGACGCTAATTCAGCGCAAACTGAACTCCATATTTATATTTTGTCACTAGACCCGCCTAGCGCCAAAATATTGGAGTTAAAGTCATTTTTGGTTGCGTGAAACCACCTTGCGTCAATGAGGTAAAAGATAGGCCGTCTAAATAATGACTCAAAGCCCCTAGCGCCTTATTTATCGTCCCGTGCAAAAAAGGTGCACGGGGGAAGGTGGGCCTAAATAATGGCGCTAAGCCTGCTTTTGGGGACCTGTGGACCCATTTCCATGGTCAAACACCATGGAAAGACCCCACAGGTGCCCACCCCAAGCCCAAGGAATACCCCCACCCACACCAAGGGGACACCACAGGATGGGGGGACCCCATCCCAGGTAAGTAGGGTAAGTAGAGGGAAGTATTTTAAAAATTATTTGAAGGCACCATTGGGGCCCTGAAATGGGCCCTCCTACATGGCACTGAATGCAATGGCCATGCCCAGGGGGCTTGTGCTTGCCATTGGGGTGGTTGGCATGACTCCTGTCTTTTCTAAAGACAGGATTCGTGGTATGGATGGTTTTGCGTCAGGAAATGACACTAGGCTTGTTAAAGGCATTTTATTTGCCTCTAACCAGCCTAACGTCATTTTTTGGTGAACTAACCCCCTTCCCCCATACCGCCACCTCCACCCGGCTAACGTCATTTTCTAAGACGCTAGCCCACTCTTTGTGCCGGCTTATGGGATTCCATAAATTTGGCGTCCAGCTGGTTCTGCCACAAGTAAGCACTATATGTTTTTACACAAAACTGTGTTTGTGCAGTTTTGCATCAAAAAGTATAAATAGGGACCTTAATGTGCAAAGGAAACTGTGAGTGATGCAGCAGTAGAGATGTGGGCAATATTAGGGCCAGGTTTAAAATGCTGGTAAATGTTAAGCCAAAGTTCCACCTAGGGATGGAGTTAGTGGTAGGTAAGGCTCAGAATTAGTAAAAGAGTGATAATCAGGTGTGGGGCGTTATGTAAAAACAAAATAAAGAAACCATAATGAACAATGTCAAAATTAACAATTCAAATTGAAGACATGTGAGAAATGAACTTTTAAAGAAAAAAAAAAGAAAAAAGAAAGAATGAAACAAGATAGCCATGCAGCATGTCTTAACATGCATTGCCAAAGCCAACAGCTCTGGTTTTGGCTAGCTGATGAGATGTTTTTGTATTATTGCAAGCATATGCCACAAAAACTAAAACGAAAAAAACAGTGTTGGCTATAAACTTGATGGCCATAGGACTGCAACAAAAATTTAAATAAAAAAAAGTCGCTTACATTTAATGGAACAGTGAGGGTGCTTCTTACCAGGCTGGTGCTTTTAAAATAGGCATGGAAACTCAAAACGTTTTAAATGAACAGCACAGAAACATGTTTCTTATTGGTGGCAAAGGGTACTATTGTCTTTGAAGTACTGTAACATGAAGATATAATTTAAATACACAAAAAATACTTTAAAAAGGATAACGAATTGAAAGAAGAAAACATTGGCAAAGTAGAGAATTGCCCTATTAACCCTTGCTCTGAAATGCACTTCTTTTTAGGTGGAAGTGCACATTTGCAAGAGAAAATGCTGTCATTCATAGTGCAAGAAAGCCAGTTGCTGAAGTGGGCTGACCCATATCCCCACTCTGTATGCTGTGATGGGCAGAAGCAAAATGGGAACGACAGTTATACAAACCAAGGAGGACCCCAAACCCCTCTATTTTGTTTTGCAGTTTTATATAGAGCAAACTCGACCCGAAGGCATTGGAGCACCTTGCATGAGCCCCAGTTGTATTACACAAAGACACATTCATCTTTTTGGTAGGCGCAGGTAGATTAAGGTCCTCATTATGACATACTGACTGCTGTCAACATACCGCGACCACGGCGGTATACCGATACGGGTATTATGACCCACACATAGAAATCCGCCACTATACAAACACACACACAGGTCCGCCAGCCCAAAAGTCAGTGATAAACTGGCAGTACCAAAACCCACACCGTTATACCAACAGAAATATGCCCACAGCACCATGACCCACGAATCACCGGGGCGAACATTCAACCGCAGTAAACCATTGGCGGTACACACTGCCGTGCTGAAAATACACAGACACTAACAAAATTACACCACATTATACAATTCAAACTACACACACCTGACACACATACACACACCACACCCACACACCCACAACACTATAAAACACACACTCGTTGGGAGGCTAATAAGTTGGGTTCAAGATCATCAGGTCCTTTCCCCATTACAGGCGGGCTTTTGCCCAAAAACTAGCACAGTAGATCAAGTTTTTAGGTTGGCCCTCTTACACTGGAAATATGTAGTCCTCGCTAAGCAACATTTATTTGTTGTTTTTGTGGATCTACGATCCGCTTTTGACTTGGTCCCAAGAGAAAAACTGTGGAAAGTACTACATATATTGGGAACCCCAACTAATATAATTCATTTGTTACAGCGGTTGCATGAAAATACATATGCACAAGTGCAATGGAGCAATCAAGGCAAGCTGACTGAAAAAATTCCTATTCGGAGGGGAGTTCAGAAGGACTGTGTGTTGGCTCCGATTTTATTCACTTTATTTATTAATGAGGTGGTACAGGTTCTGACTTCTTGCCAGAATTATGCTCCTTCATTGAATGCTCAGAAAGTCCCTATACTCCTTTTTGCCGACGATTCGCTTCTCATCTCTAAGACACCGATGGGCCTTCAAACCCTTGTTGATAGATTTAAATCATTTTGGACAGACTATGGCGGTCATTCTGACCGCCGCGGGCGGCAGTAGCCGCCCGCCATGCGGTCACCGCCATCTGGCCGCACCGCGGTCAAAAGACCGTGGCGGCCATTCTGGCTTTCCCACTGGGCCGGCGGGCGCCCGCCAAAGGAGCGCCCGCCAGCCCAGCGGGAAAGGCCCTGCAACACAGGAGCCGGCTCCGAATGGAGCCGGCGGTGTTGCAGGGGTGCGACGGGTGCAGTTGCACCCGTCGCGATTTTCACTGTCTGCTAAGCAGACAGTGAAAATCATGCTGGGGCCCTGTTAGGGGGCCCCTGCACTGCCCATGCCAGTGGCATGGGCAGTGCAGGGGCCCCCAGGGGCCCCACGACACCCGTTCCCGCCATCCTGTTCCTGGCAGTAAAAACCGGCAGAAACAGGATGGCGGGAAGGGGGTCAGAATCTCCATGGCATGGAGATTCAGCCCAGCCAGGGGTAATCCGGCGGGAAACCACCGGATCCCCTTTTCTGACCGCGGCTTTACCGCCATGGTCAGAATGGGCAGGAAAGCACCGCCAGCCTGTTGGCGGTGCTTTCCGTCGGTCACGGCCCTGGCGGTTTTTACCGACAGGGTTGGAATGACCCCCTATGTGTTGGAGTTGAATATTAGTAAAACCAAATTGATGGTGTTTTACTCTGGACTTTGCAAGAGATGCACCATTAAATTGGATGGAGTCTCTCTAAGTAAGGTTAATTCAACAGATTACCTGGGTGTGAGGTTAACAAGCAAATTACATTGGGAGGATCAGATCAGTAAAAGCGTGGGGCTTCTTCAGCATAGAGCGGCTGCTATCCTGCGTTTTTACTAAAGCTCGGTGTGAAAAGCTGTATTTCCAGCTATTAAGATTTATTTGGCAAAGATGCAGGGAGCGGCCGCCTTTGGTGCTGAGATATGGGGATTCTCTAACAGTAAAAGATTAACTGTGGGGAAAACAATTTTGCCAGGGCCCTAATTGCATGTCCTCGCAGTACACCTTTCGTCCCAATGTTTTGGGACTTGGAGTTTAATTGTGTAGCTGATTTGATAGTTTTCAGACCCTTGCTTTATTGGAAAAGGATTTGGACTGTTCCCGAACTTGATATATTTAGGGTCTCACTACTTGACTTATTAAAGAGACAGAATGTGGCAACCATTCCTTGGGTTAGACATGTGTCTAACTGGTTTCGTACCTTGGGCCTGGAAAGCTTTTGGGAGAACCCACATAAGTTGGAGAAATCCCATAAAACTATTTTGAAATCTGCATATTGGTCCCATGTAAGGAACGATTACATTTGTTGTAAATCACACGGTCGACTAACTAATTTATTTATCGATTTTAAGTGGTACCCACAGTATGAACCATATTTAAATATAATACCAGATTTATTGGGTAAAGGTTTATACGCCCATTTTCATTTTGGTAGCTTACCGCTGATGTCCTTAACAAGTAGTTGGGGATCAACTGCTACCTCTGATTTATGTCCAGCATGTAGTGGTAGCTCAGAAACTGTTGAACATTTTATGCTTTTTTGCCCTGCCTACTCCTCTCCTCTGTCACAATGAATTAGTAGAAACTGCCGCGAAATGGACTTGAATCAATGTTGTACAGCGATAAGGGTTTTAAAAAGTGATAGTTCTAATGATTTAATTCTTGCAGTCAGCAAGTTTTTAGTGGCAGCATGGCATATACGCAATCATATTTTAAATAATCTTTTATGATGGAGCACTAGGTGGAAGTATTTAGACCTGAGAAGCTCAAGATTCTATGTATTTATTAGTTTTATCTTTACAATTATATAGGGTTTTAAAAAAATTTATTTGGATTTTAAATTGTACTGTGATGCTTTGATGCTTATTTGACCGAATAAAGCTTGTCTTGTCGGATAAAGCACACACTACCACAACCCTTTACGACTCAAGAAAAATCTACAACAGAGAGAGAGACACCAGAGCCACAGAACACCATCACCCATACCCCATCCACGTACCTCACAGCACACACCCCAACATATCACCCCCCTCACCCTCACACACACCACTCACACTACACCCATGGCACCACAAAGACACCCCAGGTTCTCTGAGGAGGAGCTAAGGGTCATGGTGGAGGAAATCATCCTGGTAAAGCCACAGCTATTCTGATCACAAGTCCAGCAGACACCTATTGCAAGGAAGATGGAGGTATGGCGGAGAGTCGTGGACAGGGTCAACGCTGTGGGACAGCACCCCAAACAAGGGATGACATCAGGAAGAGGTGGAATGACCTACGGGGGAAGGTGCGTTCCATGGTAGCAAGACACCAGATAGCTGTACAGAGGACTGGCGGTGGACCCCCACCTCATCCCCCACAACTAACAACATGGGAGGAGCAAGTCTTGACGATCATGCATCCTGAGGGCCCGGCAGGAGTAGCAGGAGGACTGGACTCTGGTAAGTCAAATCTCTATTACTATCAGCCCCCTACTGGCATGCCATCACATACCCCCACCCCTGCCCTCACCCCCATCACTCCACCACCTCACATATACCCCACTATCACAACCCACCCATCCTAATACCAAGCCCTGCATGCAACACCAATGCATGGACTCCCATCACAGACCTGCATGGACACGCATCACCACAGCATGCACACTAGTGACAATCACTTAGCCAACCAAATCACAACTCACACAAGCCAAAGCTGCCTTGCTAATAATAACCATAGAGGAAAACATACCCGTGCACAAGATGACACACGCAGAAACAATAACACTGCATTTACATCCCCACAGGACCCCCACACAATAACACTGCATTTACATCCCCACAGGACTCCCACACAACGTCACAGGAGAGGAGGTGCCACCAACATCCAGTCCCCCCCAGAAGAGGCCCACAGTGATGACAGCAGCTCTGCACGCCTGGATCAGGATGACCAACCTGGCCCATCAGGGACCTCTGGACAGTCGGTGACCCAGCCACAGTCCCAAACCACCACAGAGCTGCCCCCTCAGGAAACACCAGCACAGCACCCACCCAGTGGGCCCATACCTCTGTCCCCAGGCACATCAATCGGCAGTGTGTCCACCACTACAGAGACCCCAGGCAGCCCCACAACCACAGGACGATCAGGCCAGTGGCAGTGGGCACACGGTTCAGGGGACAGAAGCACAGGACAATAGGGAAGCTGGGAGAACTGCTGAGTGACAGGGGGAGGACAGGCCCAGGGAACCGCCTCTCCACGAGGCACTCACCAACATTCTGGGAGCATACCACCATTCCCAAGAGACCATGGGCCAGATACTGGCCAAGCTGCAGGAGACCCAGCGGCTGCTGGAGGGACAGTACTGGGGATCAGGGAGGACCTGAGGGACATCCACACTACACTGGTCACCATTGCAGGGGTTCTGAAAGACATGGCCAACACCATGAGGGAGGCAGTGGCACACCATCGGGCCCCTGACACTAGCCACACCGAAGAACAGCCCTCCACCTCCGCCAACGCTAGTGGACAGGAGGCCCCGCCACAGGAACAACAGGCCACCAGCACCCAACCCTCTGCAGAAGGAGAACCATGCAAAAAGTCCCTGCGATCCAGGCAGAAGCCAGAGAACATTGGCAAGACCCCGCCAGGAAATAGGACTCCACTGATTGTCACCCTTGTGTCCCACCCTGTCACCCTGTCTACCTTTAACTGACATTGCTCCACTTCCTATGCCCCCTTGGACAATGCATCTGTGATACCAATAGACTGGACTATATCCTGGACAGTTCTCCACCATTAACCCAGCCCATTGCACATCCCCATTTACTTCTCAGCACTGAAATAAACACCCTTGGAACTAATACAAGTGTGTCAATTGATTGAACTATGTATTAGTTTAACAAGCTGCAAATATTGCAATTCAAATGTACTGCAATATTTACATAGGTATGACCTGTAGTAAGCAGCAGTAAACACACCAGGACCCAGAGTGGGGCACAGATATCTGAAAACAGAGATGCCAAAGGGTACAGTAAGTGGCCATAGAAATAGGGAAATCAGGCTGCCATGTTCAATGTCAAACACAGAACTGCAATGGAAGGTGAAGTTACAGTGTCTTACCTGTGTGTCACTGGAAGTAATGTTGAATTATTGTAGTTCTGTTGCTCACATCCTATTCCTCTGCCTCCTCTTTGTCACTGTCCACAGGCTCCACCGCTGCCATACGACCATTCCCAGGCTCATCCTCCTGCAGAAAAGGCACCTGGCGTCTCAAGGCCAGGTTGTGCAACATGCAACATGCAACAATGATCTAGCACACCTTCTTGGGTGAGTAGTACAGGGATCCACCTGTCAGATGGAGACACCGGAATCTGGCCTTCAGGAGGCCAAAGGTGCGCTCGATGATCTCCTTGTTCGCCCATGTGCCTCATTGTAACGTTCCTCTGCCCTTGTCCTGGCATTCCTCACTGGGGTCAGTAGCCATGAGAGGTTGGGGTAACCAGAGTCACCTGTAAATATCAAGGGATACCCCTTAGCCACACACTCACCCTTAGGGCCAACACCACACCCATATACCTACATCAACTGGGTGGGGACCATGGGCTCACCTATTAGCCACACCCGGTGCCTCTGGAGTTGAGACATCACATATGGGATGCTGCTATTCCTCAGGATATAGGCATCATGCACAGACCCAGGCTACTTTGCATTGACATGGGAGATGTACTGGTCCGCCAAACACACCATCTGCACATTCAGAGAGTGAAAGCTTTTTCAATTTCTGAACACTTGTTCATTTCTCCAGGGGGGAACAAAGGCAATATGTGTACCATCAATGGCACCAATGGGGTTGGGGATATGTCCCACTGCATAGAAGTCAGCCTTCACTGTGGCCAAATCCTCCACCTGGGGTAAAACGATGTAGCTACGCATGTGTTTCATCAGGGTAGACAACACTCTGGTCAGCACGTTTGAGAACATAGGCTGTGACATCCCTGATGCCACGGCCACTATCGCTTGGAAGGAACCACTTGCCAGGAAATGGAACACTGACAGGACCTGCACTAGAGGGGGGATCCCAGTGGGGTGGTGGATAGCTAAAATCAGGTCTGGCTCCAATTGGGCAAACAGTTCTTGGATTGTGGCCCTATCAAGTCTGTAGGTTAGGATAATGTGCCTGTCCTCCATTGTCGCCAGGTCCACCAGGGGTCTGTACATGGATGGATGTCTCCATCTTCTATTCATCCTCAGTGGTTGAACTCCAGGGTGAAAAACGGTGAGCAGAAGGTCATATTCAAACATATTCTCAGATTAATATGCAATTTTTGCTTTACAAAAACAGTATGTGAACTTGTAAGTCAGTTAATGTGCCTATGTCTGCTGTGACGCAGTTAGGTGTCATGGCCTGTGCCCCCCTGAAATGGCGGCTGCCTGATCTGTGAGGAGGGACAAGTGGAAATTAGGTAATTCTGCTGGCATTGTGCGCCGTTCCGGTTGGTGCTCGACGACCGCCGTGCAACACCGCATTGGTTATCATTGGGGCTTATGGGTTCCAGGAGTCAATGGTGATGTACGCTGGCGGTGACGGTATGCACCGCCGCGGACGTGACTGCCATTTTCTATCTGTTCACTCACTTGCTACCTGACCTTCAACAGGAGAGGACCTACACTGCAAGTGCTACTGTGACCTGTGTCTGGAAGTGACAATGGCTTGAATGTCTGGGGAAAGGGCACCTGCCTTCACTTCGGAGGAGTTGGAGAGACTGGTGGATGGGGTCCTACCCCAGTACCCTTTACTTTATGGTCCTTCAGACAAACAGGTGAGTACACTTTGAGCATGATGTGTGGGGCATCAATGTATGGAGTGCTGTGTGTGTTAGCCGCGTGTAGGGTGGGGGTCTAAGGGGTCCTGGCAGAGTGCTGCATGTGGTCAATGTATGTGCAGAAGGGGATGGGAGGGATATGGTGGGCCATGAGTATAACAGTCCGGACGGTATGACTAATACCTTTTCTGCTGTATTTTTTCTGCAGGTCAGCGCCCATCAGAAAAAGGGTATTTGGCATGCCATCGCCAAGGAGGTGCGGACCCTGGGGTCTTTGACAGGCGGAGCAACCACTGCTGCAAACGGTGGGAGGACCTGCGACGCTGGGCAAGGAAGACAGCGGAGGCCCAGCTGGGGCTGGCCTCCCAACGAGGAAGGGGTGCCCGTCCTACCCTGCCCCCCCTGATGTTCCGCATCCTGGCGGTAGCCTATCCGGAGTTGGATGGGCGCTTGAAGGCATCACAGCAGCCACAAGGGGGTGAGTACAGATTCAGGATCATGACTTTGGCCGCGTTAAGGTATTACCTGGGTGGGGGATGTGGGCTGTGGGTGCCCCTAGGCCAGGGCGAACATGGCAGGATAGGTTCCATGATGGTCAAGCTCAGATGCACTCCAAACCCAATTATGTTAGTGGGCATCTACTACTGGGCAGGGTCCTGTGGGTTTCAGGTGTGCAGCTAATGGCGTTAGGCATTATACCCCATGGCCTGGTGACTAACATTGTAACTGGTAGTGCATGGCCTAGTGCACAGGGCTGTTCCCTGTGAGTTGTGTACACCAACTGCAGTGTTGTTGCTGGCATTGACCAAGTGTATCCTCTCTTCCCCCCCTTTTTCTTTTGTCACCCTGTCCTTGTGTGCATCAACATTATCTGACGGAGGAGCAGAGGCACCGGCAACGGAGGGAGCTGAATCCCACATGGGCCTGGAGGCCGAATCCGCTGATGGTGAGGGCACCAGTCGGACGGAGGGCGAGGGGAGCATCACGACGGAAACAGGAGGGGACAGTACCGACAGCGACTTCTCCTACGATGGAAGCTCCCTGGCGATGGTGGATAGCTCTGTGCCCGCCCGAACAACAGGTACAGCCGCCCCCCTGTACCAGCACCGCCCTCCCAGCAGCCCCTCATTATGTTTCCCGTGCCCACTCACCCAGGAGGGTGGGCATCTCCTTCGCCCCAGGCACCTCAGGCCCTGCCCCAGTCATCCCTGCTGCCCTCAGTGAGGAGGCTATTGACCTCCTGAGATCCCTCTCTGTTGGGCAGTCAACCATACTGAATGCCATCCAGGGTCTAGCAGGGCATTTGCAACAAACAAATGCATACCTGGAGGGCATTCACTCTGGCGTGGCAGCCCAACAGTGAGCATTCCAGGTTCTGGCCAACTCCCTGATGGCAGCCATTGTCCCTGTCTCCAGCCTCCCCCCTCCAACTTCCTCTACCCAGTCCCAATCCCCTCAACCCCAGCCTATCCCAAGCACACCTGCAGACCTGCATGCACCCAAATCAACACACAGAAGTGGCTCAGGCAAACACAAGCACCACACTTCATCCCACAGGCACTCACACAAGCACCATCCAGATGCAGACACAACAGCATCCACTGCCTCCACTGTGTCCCCCCTCCTCGCCGTCCACCTCCCTCCCAGTTGCATCTCCACTCACACCTGCATCCACTACATCCTCATCCACTACCTCCATCACCAGCACGCCTATCACTACACGCCCCTCACTGGCAGTCACCACCCCCACATCCATGCACACGTCCCCTGTGTCCTCTCCCACTGTGTCTGTGACCCCTCCTCCCAAAGTACACAAACGCAAGCACTCACCCAACGGCCATCCACCTCACAACAGCATCCAGTCCATGCACCTGCACCCAAACACAGCAGACAGACACCTCCTACAACCACTCCCTCTTCCTCCACTCCCAAACCTTCACCCTCTTCCCACCCCAGTGTCCCTAAGAAGCTTTTCCTCGCCAACATTGACCTATTCCCTACCCCTACCCCCGTCCTTCACTTCGGGCCAGGGTGGCCAGAACCCAGCCCAGCACTTCAGCCACCAAGTCCACGGCCACTGTGGTTTCTGCAGCTACTGCAGGTTTGTGTGGCTCCAAGGAGGCACCCGTCAGCACAGCCAGTGTGCCAGCACCACCTGCCAAGGCCAAGAAGGGGCGGCCACCTGCCAAGGCCAAAAAGGGGCCACCACCTAGCAAGGGGAAGGAGGCACCACCAACCAGCAAGGGGAAGGAGGCACCACCAGCCAGCAGGGGCAGGAAAGGAACACCAGCTGGCAGAAGCAAGGAGGCACCACCATCTGCCAAGGGCAGGAAGGGGCACACAACACCAGCCATGGCACTGCAACCGTCCGAGGCTGCAGGGGAGGGGCTGGAGCCTCCACCCATCACTGCCAGCACTGCCACCTGCACTGCGGCCAGCACCGCCACCTGCACTGCGGGCAGCACCACCACCTGCCCCACCGCCAGCAGCATCACTGGCAGCAGCAGCAGTAGCCCCAGTGGGCAGCCGTCCGAGGCTGCAGGGGAAGGGCTGGAGCCTCCCCCCAACACTGACAGCACCGTCACCTGCACAGCGGGAAGCACCGCCGCCTGCCTCGCCACCTGCCCCGATGCCAGCAGCACCACTGCCAGCAGCAGCAGCAGCAGCTCCAGTGGGCAGCCGTCCGAGGCTGCAGGAGAGGGGCTGGAGCCTCCCATACCACTTACAGCACCGCCACCTGCACCGCGGGAAGCACCGCCACCTGCCCCGCCACCAGCAGCACCACTGCCAGCAGCAGCTGCCCCAGTGGGCAGCTGTCCGAGGCTGCAGGGGAAGGGCTGGAGCCTCCCACCACCACTGGCAGCACCGCCACCTGCAGCGAAACTGCCATCCACTGAGCAGCTGTCACCGCCGGTGAGCAGTGTGTAGTCGTGACTACATGGACTACAGTGCGTCCTGGCCCCTGCAACACCTGTAGGTGTGACACCCAGGTGAGAGACTGTGACCTTGCACCATCTAGGATGAAGCACACTGGGCACAGAGCCCCTTCCAGAACCAGTGGAAGAAGGCATCCTCTCACCCCCTCCTTGGCAGGATGAAGCACACTGGGCACAAAGCCCCCTCGAGCACCAGTGGAAGAAGGCATCCACTCACCCCCTCCTTGGCAGGAGTAAGCACACTGGGCACATAGCCCCTCCAGAACCAGTGGAGAAGCCATCCACTCCAGAGCCTGTGACTTTGCACTCCCCAGGACCAAACAGTGGGCAAACCACCCACTTGAGAGACTGTGGCTTTGCACTCCCCAGGACCAAGCAGTGGGCAAACCACCCACTTGAGAGACTGTGGCCTTGCACTCCCCAGGACCAAGCAGTGGGCAAACCGCCCACTTGAGAGACTGTGGCTTTGCACTCCCCAGGTCCAAGCAGATGGCAAACCACCCACTTGAGAGACTGTGGCCTTGCACTCCCCAGGACCAAGCAGTGGGCACGGAGCCCCCTCCAGGCCAGTGGTGTTGTAGCATCTTCCGGCTGAGGTGACCCCCATTCCCCATCCCCCTGAGGTGCCTGTGTTTTTTCGACCTGATGCCCCTGCAGTGTTCTCTCCGTATTGAGGCACGAGTGAAGTGTGGCTTGGCCTATGTGTTATGGCCCCGTGGGCCATGGACATTTTGGAGTGGGCATTGTCCCTCCTTTTGTATATATTGTACATACTGTTTATTGATTTAAGAACATATTTATCTAAAATTGTGCCATTACACTCATTTTAAACCATTCCATTTGTTCTTGCGTTATTCCTGAGGGTTACGGGGTGTATATGTAATGTTGTTGCATCTGTTTGTGTGTATGGTGTTGGGTGTGAGGGTGGGGGTGTTGCGTGTTGCGTGTGTGTGTCACTCATTTTTTCCTCCCCCACTCCCTTGTGTGCTAGGTGCAGTATTCACCATGGTCGTCGTCGCTGGTGTTCATGTTCCTGGTGTATGAGGAGGTACACCAGCATTGGAAAAATATGCAGCTCGGGCTCCATGGCGTCGTGGTTCTTCCTTGAGTGTCGAGAGGTGAGTCGTTTCCCTTCAGAGTACTGTTTCTGCCGTGCTTTTGATGGCGTTGGTACCACCCCGGAAAAAAGCTGGCGGATAGACCTGCTGTAATGCTGTGGGTGGTACATTGTCTTCCGCTTGGTTGTTGGCAGTTACCGCCACTATGTTTGTTGCTACCGCCGTGGCAGTCAGAGTGTTAAAGTGGCTGTCTGTGTTGGCCGTTTCCGCAGTGGTCATAATTTCATTTTTGTTACCACCGGCCTGGTGGCAGTATTGCTGCCACTTTATCACCGACGGCCAGGGTTGTAATGAGGGCCTAAGTGATTTGCCCAGAATCACAGGATGTTAAACCGATGTCGATACTCAAACCTGGTTCCCCAGCTCCAAAGTTAGCGGCTCTGGCCATTAGGCCCCATTCTCTCGCTCTATATGTTAGTATTTTTTATACATGTATTTTTTGATGAAAAGACATCCAAATCTGTCTCAAGACCATGCTTAAAATGCAGAAGATTTGAAATTGGGGTTATAAATAGAATTAGGTTTATGAATACATGTGTTTTTGTGAATTTGAGGGTCAGGTTTAGGCTTCATGCTACATTTTTGTAATTTGGATTTTTTGGTTTATTATGAGTTTGCCATGATTGCAGACTTGGTGTCATTTTTGTAAATTATCATTGCTAACTCTTCTTACATGTCATTGTTGCATTTCTGGAGTGGAGATGAGTGGTTTGAGATGGGTTCGGGTGATGTGTAGGTGCCAAGCTAGGGACCATTTCAGTATGTAGGCCAACTTTAGAGCAATGGTTAGAGTCGGATTGTGATAGGGTAAAGCCTAGGGACAGCTTTAAGATAATGTTAGAGTCAGCCTAAGGGACAAGGGTAAGGGTGGTGTAACTGTCAGGGTTAGGATTAGTTATAGCTGAGAAAAGGGTTATCTTGGGGTTTGTGTAAGCATTGCGAACAAGGTTTGAGGAAGGTTAGGGTTAGAGTAGTATTACCAATTTGGCTGTAGATAAATCGTTGCATACGAGTGGTGTTTCAAGGTATAGCCCAAAAAACATTTTAGAAAAATATACAAAATCATATTGTACTAAACATGAAGTTAAATTTTATTGAAAATCATTTTAGATTAATGAGAGCTTTCAGCATTAAAATGTCCAGTTCAATGTAAGAGACTCATATTTTTCACTCAAATGGTTTTCAATTACAATTACCAAGGAAATTAAATTTCTGTGAAATTTACTTCCATGAAATGTCACATACCTGGTGTTATAACATCAGTGCAAATCGGGCCATGCCTGCCCAATCCCTGGAAAGGCATATCCCTATTTGTGTCACTACCAATGTCATTTCTGTTCTGTGCCTACCCTTACCCCCCAAAGTCCCTCCATTTCCATATATGAATGTGCTCAGACCTGGCATGGTCTACCAAAGAGAAGTACTCCATGACTTTGGACCCATTACTACCCTGGTCACCTTGGTTAATGTGATATCACAGTGGGCATCTCTTTTCCTCTACCTGCACATTTTCCTCTCTCCATACTTGCAGCTTCCCCAGGGCCTTAGGCTCCCTTCTCTTAACCTCTATATTCAGTGTTCTCCTCAGCAGAGGGTACACCCTCTGCATAAACTTGTACACTGTCACTGGAGTCTTTCTAAGGCATTAGAATACATAAGCTGAGGAGTGCTCTGTCTATAATTACCTTCTGTGAAGTAATACTTCCCCACTGGGTACCCCTGATGTCTTGACACTGGCCCCTGTGCCTCTGAGAGATATCTAATAATTTGCCTGACTCTAAATAGAGGTGGACCATCACTCTTCCTGCCAAACTCTAATTAAGGCTCTTTGTCTCCAAGATCACCTGAAAGCATCCCGAACCCTGCATAGCTGGAGAATCCATTATCTTATTTGTTAAATCTGAACTGTCCACAGTCAAATGCCTGCTATTCACCTGAGGACATCAATCTTGCTCAAATTATTTCCTGCCAGACATGCACTTGGTAAGTATTTTCTTCCTCTGAACCTCATCACGGTTACCAAAATTATCACATTACCTATACTGTTATAATCCAATATTCTCATTTTTTTCCTCCAACAAAGTCTACTGCCACAAACACCAAAACAACAGTTACAGCATGGAAATAACTTGCCTTATCCCGACAGCTGCAGTTCAGCAGTTTTACCACTGACTGACATTATCCCACTCATGATCTTCACAACTTTCAATCAATGTTGGAAAACAGGTTCAATAGCACTAGAGCTAAAAATTCTCAAACCGAACAAAACATCTTTGGAAAGACAATGAGATCTTTGGAAAGGCAATGAGTCATCAAATCAGAAAGAAAAACACACACTGTAATATTATTCAAGAATCCATAAAGCTATGGCCAGAAGGGCAAATAGACTTCATAACACCAGGCATGTGAATCTAAGTACCCAACTAAAGAACCTATCAAGATAATGGCTGGATTTCAGAACATTGAATGTCGAGCTTCCCAAGTCATTGCTCAAATATCTTAACTTTATGGTAGATCACTAAGGGCCAGATGTAGGTACCCGTTTGCAAGGTGCAAACTGCGAAAATCGCAGTTTGCGCCATGCAAACAGCCTAACACGATGCTCATTCACAAATTGCGAGTCGGTACCGACTCGCAATTTGTGAATGCGACTCGCAAATAGGAAGGGGTGATCCCTTCCTATTTGCGACTCGCATCGCAATTCAGAATTGCTTTGTGACTGCGAATACAGTCGCAAAGCAACTCGCAGTTACCACCAGTGTCAAAAAATATTTTTTCAGAGCAGGCAGTGGTCCTATGGACCACTGCCTACTCTGAAAAAACGAAACCAAATGGTTTCGGTAGTTTTTTCATTTTGCAACTCGTTTTCCTTTAAGGAAAACGGGCTACAAAATGAAAAAAAAAAACTGCTTTATTTAAAAAGCAGTCACAGACATGGAGGTCTGCTGACTTCAGCAGGCCACCATCCCTGTGAGTGCAGGGACTCGCTATGGGGTCGCAAAATGCGACCTGCCTCATTAATATTGATGAGGTGGGTCTTTGCGACCCCATAGCGAGTCGCAGACGGTGTCTGAGACACTGTTCTGCATCCAATATTGCGACTCGGAAATTGCGAGTCGGACAGACTCGCAATTTCCGAGTCGCAATATCGGACTTTACAACATGTGGCCCTTAATTCCCAAAACAGGATATCTGGGAAAATATCTTGATACAAAACCAAGGAGCTGCACAACTCAACTCAAACCTTACTGTTAGAAATAGGCTCTCTAGTTGGCAGTGGTCTGCACCCTGTCCAAGTAGGAACCCTCACTCTAGTTGGGGTAAGATGGTCACACAGCTAAGATAACCCCTGCTCACCCCCTTGGTAGCAAGGCTCAAGCAGTCAGGCTTATCTCACAGGCAATGTGAAAAGTATTTGTACATGCACACACACAGTAACACAGTGAAAACACAACAAAAGTACTCCACACCAGTTTAGAAAAATAGTCAATATTTATCAGAGACCAAAACAACAAATATCCAACATACACAAGTAAAGATGCAAAGATAAGAATTTTCAAAGATTAAATGTTAGTAAAGCGTTTAGAAACAAAATAGCTCCAACTAGGGCTGTCATGGCTTCTTGACGGAGTCATTCCCAACAGTCCAACACCACTCGTGGGAAGTGTGGGCCAGTTGTGGAGACGCACGGACCCTAGGTACAGCTCCTTAGAAAATGATGAGGAGTCAAAGATGCTACAAGGAGTTGGGGAGATGAAGTGTTGCTGGAGCCAGTGCGTCATCGGATTCTTAATGCTACTGGTGTGGTGAGGCATTGTCTCCTTACTGCTAGGCCCGGGGAGATGAGGCGTCAGTTCCTTACGGTTGCAGGGAAGGTGATGCAGTGTTGGTTGCAAGGTGTCAGTTCCTTATGACCCGGCGGAGTTGATGAATCCAGCAGGTCAAGATGCAAGGTGTTGACTTTGTGATGTCATGATCACACCACGTGGCCACAGGTGCTGCGGCGGAGTTGGGTGTCCCGGATGTCAGGGACACAGCACTTGGGATTCACGCTGTGGCATTACTTTGGAGGCACTGCAGCTGCGTCGTGCCTGTTTAGCAGGTCGCAGTCGCTGCACTCAGCGGGGACCACTGCTCCAGTACAGGCAGTGACGTGGGGTCGGACAGTGGCGCCGGTTCCGAAGTCAATCTGGACTCGATGTGTTTAGTTTGCTCTGGGTTGCAATAGAGCTTACTTCCAAGGGCCCAGGAACTGGATTTGGCACCACTTGGCAAGTCAAGACTCTCAGCAAGAAAGCCCAGGTGCTGGCAGGTGAAGGCTTTGATGCTCCTGAGACTTCTTAACAGGAGAAAAGCTCAGTTCAAGCTCTTGGAGAACCTTGGTAAGCAGGATATAGAAAGAAAAGTCCAGTCCTTTCACTCCCAGGACAGAAAGAGAAAGCATCAGGCCACCACAACAAAGCTGCAGGAATAGTGGCAATCCCTCCTACAGCATCCAGCTCTTCGTCCTGGCAGAATGTTCTCTGTCCAGAAGTATTCTAACTTTGTGCTGTCAGAGGTCCTTTTCTGTCTTCGATTTGGGCAAACTTCAGAGAGAAGTCTTTGAAATGCACAAGACCCTGCCTTTCCCTGCCCTGGCCCCAGACACACCCAACGAGGTTGGAGAGTGCTTTGTGTGAGGACAGGCACAGCCCTATTCAGGTGCAAGTGTGAGGTCATCCCACCACTCTAGCTCAGGAAGCCCCATCAGGAAATGCAGGCCACACATCAACTCCCTTTGTGTGATTGTCTAGAGTGAATTTACAAACAGCCCAACTGTCACCCTGCCCCGGATGTGCATTCCACAGACAAGCAGAGGCGCTCAATGGTTAAGCAAGAAAATGGCCACTTTTTAAAAGTGGTGTTTTCAAACTTACAATTCAAAAACCAACTTCACCAGAAGATGTATTTTTAAATTGCAAGTTCAGAGACCTCATACTTCATATCTCTACCAGCTACCAATGGGAAATTACACTTAAAAATATTTCAAGGCAATCCCTGTGTTACTAAATGGAAGAAATAAGTCTTGCAATAGTGAAAACCGACTTTAGCAGTATTTCAGTATCAGAACATGTAAAACACACCATTACATGTCCTACCTTTTAAATACCCTGTACCCTGCCCATGGGGCTACCTTGGGCCTACCCTAGGGGTAACTTACAGGTAAGAAATGGGAAGGTTTGGGTCTTGCAAATGTGTGTTGTTGCCAGGTTGATGTGGCAGTTTAAAATTACCTACACAGACACTGCAGTGGCAGGTCTGAGCCATGTTTACAGGACTAATCATGTGGGTGGCACAATCAGTGCCGCAGGCCCACTAGTAGCATTTGACTTACAGGTACTTTTGACCAAGTAAGTCAAATATGCCAATCATGGATAAACCAATCATCAATACAATTTAGACAGGGAGCACTTTCACTTTAGCACTGATCAGCAGTGCTAAAGTGCCCCAAGTGCTAAAGCCAGCAAAAACGAAATGCAACACACAGTCAAGAGCAGGTCAGAGGCAAAAAGTTTGGGGATAACCCCGCAAAAGGGGCTATTTGAAACACTTACCTTGACCTCTCAACCTTTTTTGTGATAGACCTTGCTCCTTCAACCCGTTATCTGTAGATATTAAGCCAACCTCACTAAAGAGTGTGGTACTACAAGATTTCCAGCAGAACTATGTCAAGGCACAGTCCTTCATTGGACTGCTTCCTTCCTCTCCAAAAGATCAACCATACTCTCACTCACACTTTACACTCAAGGATGCATCATCACTCCTCTCCACTTTAAAGTCTACCTTTGCTCGCTGATGGAGCTAATCACCTCCTTCTACCTCAACTGCTACAATCACATGAATGGCAAACAAATTATACAAAACCTTGAGAATCCATCTGATCTTGATTCCTGCGCCACTGTCCAAGCCCTAGCAGCGCTGACCTTAGAATTCTAATGTACTACCTCAAACTGAAGAAATCAAAAGCTAGCCTGTGGTTAAAGAACCATCAACCCCCTTTTCACCATCTGGCCAAAAAGGCTTAGCTTGCATCCAAATCCATCACACCATGTAAGGAATTTAGGACAGATTGTGGACTGTAATCTGCTTTTATGTTTCCAAATACTACACATTGATTGAACTTTATTTTATCCAGGTTTCCCTTAAAGCATACAAGTCACCATCAACCTTGTACAGTTCTATCTACATTATACCTACAGTATATATCTTCAAGCAATTTTATATGATTCAGTTCTACAGAGAATCTATACCACAGGTGTGAGACAACTTATTCACCTTAATACGAGATCTAGCATGCCATATGCCCTACTGTCTCTACACTGCTGCCTCAGGCCAGACATATTACTTTCAAAGCAATATGCATAGCTAAATGTGTCTACGAACTCTCTTGTTTTAGCACAAACTTCATATCCACCACCAAATCAGAGGTCTTCGATCTAGGTTGGCTTCTTCCTGACCATACCATCCTTCAAAGATATTGCCCCATTGGAGAATTTTCAGGTCAGATAGTCAAAATACAGAACTTGGTCCCTCCTAGAATGAGGCTAATTTACAAGAATGGGCTTTGCCACTTTCCTCCGAACCCAGCCTGTCATCTCTACGTCAAGCAGATAGGTGATGATAGCCTATTGTTCAGTGCATGTATTTTCCGAGTTGATAGAGTGTACATTTTAGCTCTGCCCCTGGTGTCGCAAAAGTCATTAGACTGTGGGAAGTTTCAGTTCATAAACTTAAATAAGAGAAAAACTAATGTAGAAAGCTGAACTGACACATTTTAAATGTGCAATGTGCTTGTATTTCACAGTTCGACATAGGTGCCTTTTGATTAAATCACATGCTAGAAGGCTAAAGTTGATGTTAAAACGTAATTTAATCTCCTGTGTTTAATGAAAGAATAATGACTTTAAAAGTATGTGCAAGTGAGAAAATGCAGTACTCAGCTATACCTCATGTAATGCAATAACAAAGCTTTTCCATGTAAAATTAAATGTTTTATTTATACTGAGGATATATTATTATGCTGAATTTATAAGTTTGCATATGATGTCTGTTTTATTAACAAGTATTAAATCAACTGCATTTGATATTTTCTTGTGTTAGCATAACTGAGGCCTACAACGCTTGCATTTTTCAGTCATGTGGTGAATAATTTTTTCATAACATGAAGTCTTCTTTCAGATTTAATTCCAATGAGAAGCAAAGTCCCATTTGTAAAAAAAAAGTCTATTGTTTAATTGTAGAAGAACTGTACCCATTTGGCCTTGAGAGTTTTGTAGTACAAGAATATGGACTGAGATTGTATACAAATGTTTCACCCTGTCTGGAATCACACAGAAAAGATATGTTCCCATGACATACTTGTGAAAATGTCAACTGTTGCAACCTGAAGTCTGGAGACCGGTTTTAATTGAATGATGCCTCTTCAATGTAATATGAACTGATACCCTGGACACATCGGAACACATTATGTGGATTAATATAGCGTTGGACTTTTGAACTTTGCTCAGAACAGAGCAGTCCAGGCTCAGAGCAGACCTAGTTCTGTCTTGGTCAGAGACAGATACTTTCCTGATGCTTGCAGATGCCTTGCTGACCAGATGCTTTGCTGATGAAGACTCCCGGAATGCTGTATCCCTTGGAGAGGTATCTTTCTCTCTGCTGATTTTGCCATTGCCCCTGGAAATGCCCGTTTATGTTACAAACTCCACCATGATGACGCTTATTTTCTTTTTTTTTATTTAGCTACTGTTCTGTAGCCCAAGCTATTCCTTTTTCCAATTTTTTTTGTCCTATTTGTATTTTGTGTTTTGCCCACGTGTTCCTCCCCACACATGTATTTCCCTAATTGGGTTAGCTGAAGGGTTGACCTGTGCCCAGCCAAGGCTTATTGACTGCTGTAATTAATTTTACTAATGAGTGTGCTGAGCACCGTGTTATATCTGTGTCACAGATATTTCTATTGATTTTCTGTTTCATTCTTCTTGAACGCTTAGTTTTACTGATGTTAGTGCGATCGTGAATTTATTTAGTCGTATTAGGCATCCCTTGTTGATTATGTATCTCTATAACTTGGTTTTGTGCATTGTCTACTTGATTTTGGGCTTGTGTTTGTAATAAATATTTGAACTATATTCCTGATTGGAGTTCTCCTTTTCATGGTGTCTAAATTATTTGGGTGGTGTTGAAGTAAATGTTGATGTTTCACCACACATCTTTCTGGGTCCAAGGGTCCATCGACCCCATTGTGGATTTGATTCCTCCGAAGGATGAAAAATGCATCCACAGTTCTGGTAGCAGAGCCATTGTTTCGTCCGAGTCAATCAATCAAGGATTTGTAAAGCACAGCTAATCACCAATAGGGTCTCAAGGAGCTGAATGAAAGCGTGCTGTGGGCGAACCATATTTTTGTTTAGTGTTAGGGAGTTAGGATTGGCCCCATGTCATTGCCCAGTCCAAGAATTGCCCAGACTGTAATTTGTCTCATGGTCCGATACAGAGATTGATGAAGTTCCAGCGTTGTGACTACAAGTGATGTGTTGCATGAGTATATATAGGGTTTTGTGCTTGAAGATTGTGGGGAAGTGTGATGTTGTGAAGTGTTTTGCTGTGTCGAAGTACTCGAAGTGATTGTGACGCTTTGTGCTAAAAAATGTCATAAAGCCATAAGATTCCCGGATAACACACAAGTGTTAGAGACAATTAGTTAATTTATTATCTGCTTTGAGATACTTGTCTGCAGTGAGATGAGGTGCCATTGACAGTGCCAGTAGTTTTTCTTGAGTGAGTGTGAGTTGTTGGTTAGTATTTAGTGAATCTGAAAGGCCTAAGGAGGATCTATATCAACGAAGGGTGAGAATTCCTGGTCAAGTTTCACTTATTGTGTAATTATGAAAGCCATAGTAGGAACTGTAGCCGGTACAGCTTTCAAAGTGACTTAGGCCCTCATTACGACCCTGGCGGGCGGGGCAGAAGTGGCAGTAATACCGGCAACAGGCCGGCGAAAAAAAAAAAATGGAATTATGACCATGGTGGTTACCACCATGGTCATTCCCCACTTCTCCACTTCGACCGCCAGGGCAGTGACGACCGCTAGGCTGGAGACTTCAGTCTCCAGCCCGGCGCGGTCACCAGACCGCAGGCGGTATCAGGACCCTGCATACCACCATGGATTTTGGGTGGTTTGGAACTGCCATGAAATCCATGGCGGTAGGCACTATCAGTGCCAGGGAATTCCTTCCCTGGCACTGATAGGGGTCTCCCTCTCCCTCCTCCCCCACCCTGAGTCCATCCCCCCACACCACCCACACCCCTGCCACCCCCAAAGGTGGCAGGACCCCCCTCCCCACCCCCACCCCCAACATGCACATACACACACACCCTCCCCACCCCCAACATGCACATACACACACCCCTACATGCACACATACACTACAACACATACCTGCACACATACAAACAGACATGCACACAGACCGACCCGCACACATTTCCCATACACACAGCACACCCCCGCATACATACAAGCACTCACACACCTCCTCTACATACTCACACGCACACCCCCATGCACGCACACAACACACAACACCCCCCACCCCCCTCCCCTAACGGACGATCAACTCACCTTGTCCATTGATCCTCCGGGAGGGGACGGGATCCATGGGGGCTGCTACGCCGCCAGCTCCCTGTCACCAGAACACTGCCACGCCGAATCCTGGGTTGGAATTCCGTGGGCGGTGTTCTGATGACGGGGCGGTGGAGGTGGAGCATCCTCCATTTCCCCGCTGACCGCTAGTATGGCTGCTGGCGGCTCTCCGTCTGAAAAAGGACGGAGGGCTGCCAGCAGTGATGATTCACTGCGCGGAAAACCGCCTACACTGGCGGTCTTCAAGACAGCCGTACCTCGGCGGTCTTGCAAAAAGACTGCCGAGGTTGAAATGAGGGCCTTAGTTCCTACCCATAGTGTGCAGACAGGTTGTTAGTTTTTGCTTGCAATATTTTGCATTAGATGTGAGTGAGCGATTGTGTGAGAGACAATTGCAAAGCGACTGCGCTGCTGAGAGAAATGAATATGACATAATTCTGTGCCGTGCTGGTATGGGTCAGTGGTGTGATGCCATGCTGGTATTGGTGGACGGTACTGTGTTGTTACTGATTGAGAATAGCTTGCGAAAATGATTTTGGGATTGAATTTACTTCCTGATTTGATCGAAATTTTTGGGGTTTATCTAATTTGTGTAAAAAGGACATTTTTCAAGGCATTAAGAAGTGCACTAAGAGGAGATGTGTTTGTTCCAGTTAGAGAGGATGAAAAAGTTGCACCAGAGGGAACACCAGCTTATGAAGTGTCAGTAACAAAAGAAGGTTTAGCTTGTGTATAGCTTAAACAATGGTGTAAAATAACTGAAAAGGAGGGTTCATTAGCTTTTCCTTCTAATGGAACATTTAATCAGAGAATTTTAGACAATTTGAGGAGAGTAATGTGCAAATTAATGCCTCCTCCAAGACCCGCACAATTTAAAGCCCTTGCTATTTGGGAGCTTGTTCCAAGACACAAAGAAACAACAAAATATGAGAACAGAAAGCAGTTATGACATTAGCGGAAGCTAGATGGGATTCAGAACAAAAAAGGTGGAGAGTAGAAACATAAGATGGAGTGGGAATGTTTCCAGCTATCACAGAGGAAGGTGATGGGAGACAAAACCTAAGACAAGAAAGAAAGAGACAGCAAACGCAGGACAGCAGGAGATGACGATAAAAAGACAGTCATATGAATGTGATTCAGAAGATGAGTTCATAAATCGAGGTAGAAATTAGCAACAAAGCAGTACAGAATGTAGCCCGAATGTGCCTACTGCTCCAGTTGTACAAACTCTGATTCAGACAGTTCCAGGTACACCAGCAAATTCAGTGACAGAAGTGCCAGTGGATTATTCACCAGTTCCGACTGTTGATACAGCACAGTCAATTACAAGCCCAGTTATGAATCAGGCAATACCAAGTCCTAATTTGAATCAAATGGTGCAGACACCTGATTTGACTACGCATGTGCAGAACTGTAATCAGAATCAGCCTATGTCTATGTATACAGCAGTGCTGACAATGTCAAATGTTACCCTGAATCATACAGGACAGACTTTCAGTACTGTTTTAACAGGTCAAAGTACTGAAATGGCAATTCCACAGTCAGACAAATTTGATAGGTCCCAATGTACTAACAGTTCCTGTGACTACAGGTTCAGTTGTTCCATTGTATGCTTCAGGTAACGCTGGAATTAATGTCTAGTCAATGAATGTTTCAGCAGTTCCTGAAATGCCAGCAGCATCTGCTGGTATATCATCAATTGGTATGGAGAGATCAGTATATTCAAACAATTCGGAGATGGAAAGAATAGCTTCTTTTGCCACAACTTTGACCTCTACTCGAATTGCAGAACCTAACCAGATACTAAATCTACCAGTTCTTGATGCAAGGTTTCCTCAGAGAACCCCTATCCTTACATGCCCACACCAGTTCAGGTTACGAGTGCATATTGCAGTACCCTGCAAGATGTGCCCCAGAAAAATAATATTAGTTTCCAAGGTCTTTCATCACAACAGTTAATTGATTGGTTAAACAATCTGAGCCTGCATGGTGTGCAACAGGTGGAACAAATGGTAACGGTGATGGTGATGGTAGATCAGAAGAGACACCAGAGAGAGAGAGAACAGTGAATGTGCCCAGATTAAAATTAGAGTTAAATGAATTGATCATGGGAACGGTGGAAAGGGAGCAATTAGAAACATACACAGAAGGTGAATTGTGTGTAAAGATGTTAGTCAACGTGCAGGACTGACTTATGAGAAGTTAGCAGAATAGGCTGAGAAATATGAAGTACATTTAGAAAAATCTAAAACCTTAAAGAGGAGTTACAGATTAGAGTTCAGTAACAAAGATATTCTTAACATGAGATTGCCCGGAATGAGAATGCACATTAAGGGATTAGTAACCTACATTCCATCATGGGGAGCATTAGACAAATGAGAAGGCACATCAGGTATAAAGAAAAGCAAGGGTGGAGATGCCACAATGCTTGCACATCAACAGAGGTTACAAATTAATGTCCTTGCAGTCAATCCTTAGGAAAAACAATATAGAAGTCCAGTGGGTGCCAAAACCAGCCGGGCTCTTCCCACCACAGGTGTCCAGAATCACTAACTACTGGGTAGTCAGTGAGAATATCAGATATGTAAGCAACAAGCCAGGGCACACCAACAAATTCCAAGTCGTAGATCCAAGTGGTCAGTCAATGAAGATAGGAGTCCAAGAAATAGGTAGCAGCCAGACATTTATTGGAGGATACACCAGTGTGGTCAATATTCAGATCAAAGACCACGTGTAAAGCACAAGATCCAGCACGAACAGCCGACACGTGTTTCGTCGTCTAGACTTTGTCAAGGAAGAGTAGGTGTAGCGGGTATGCGTTCCATGGGAGGCATATGGTCATCCCAATATAGTAGAAAAGTATAGACTGGCGATGGAATGAAGAATATCAGGCCATGATAAGCCTAAGAAAAGATGTCTCCGTGCACCCGACGCCATGAGGCACGGAGACATCGATTCATGCACATTATGAGAGATTGCTGCAAGCTTTCAAACAGCATAGTGGTACTGAAAACATTGAGCAGAAAGATATGGGTCATTATGTGTTTAGATTTGTGCACGGATTGAAGCCAGACATTAGTGCAATGATTCAGCAGCATTTGATTTGTTGGAAGAACAAGCCTGTTAATGAGATCCTGCATTATGCAAGGTACTGTAGTGATGACATTAAATTGAAGCAGAATAAGTTGAGGGAGACGTTGATGGTGATGCAATTGAAGGCTGCAAGTAAAGGAAGTCAGAATCTATCAACGATGATGAATACAAGTGGAATGCAAGGAGTGCAACAGAAAGTTAACAATGTGGTTCAGTGTAGAGGTAGAGGACATGGTGTTCATGTAGATCAGAGAGGAAATTTGGCTTGATGTTCAGTCATGTCATGCTTGCGTAAATGATGGTCATTGGTGCAGGGAATGTCCATATAATAATAATGTGAATAATTTGGTACAGATTGCTGGAGTTGCTCAGACTCAAAGTAACAATCAGGTTCAGATTCAGAGAGTCCAAAGTCCTCAAATTCTGAATGTACATGTATCCTCAGGACAACAGATGCGAATACCACAAGACCCAATGACACAGCAGCAGATTATTGTTCCTCAGCAAAACATGAATCAGATGGCAAAAGTAAACATACATCAATTGGCAAATGCAAATGTGAATCAGATAGTTTCACGATTTTCCTTAATTGGTTTAACTGATGAGGAATTCTTAGAAACACTCTACAGTGATAGTTCTGATGATGAGAATTGCATGTTAGCTGCATCCTTAGAGTTATATCAACATGCCCTAGGTAATTGCCTGTGACAGAACATGTTCCAGGGAAGATAGGTTCTTTTTAAGACAAACACCAATTTGTGGTATGGGATTCAAGTCCAGTAAATCTGTTAGGATGTGACCTGGTGAGTAAACTAAACTGTTCCATTAGCTGTACACCCAAAGGAATACAAATACAAACAAATGAGGGAGAAGATGTCCCTTGCAAAATTGTAGAACAGTACCCACTTGTCTACTGCATCCAGTGATGAAATGCACTGATTTGCCCAAAGAAATGTGAGAAACAGTTATTTCTGAAGTTTGGGATTTTTTAGGAAAGGACATTGGTCTCATAAAAGGAGTTGAGCCAGTCAAAATAACAGTGAAGCCAAATGCAGTGTATCCGAGGATACCACCTTACAGCATGACTTCATGGATAATTGCAGGAATAACACCTTTGATTGAGAGTTTGATTGAGCAAGGTCTTCTGAAGGAAATTTTGGGACGCCCTTGTAATTCCCCTGTTTTAGGATTGCGGAAGCCCAGTGGAAAATACAGCATAGTTCAGGATTTGCAAAAAATGACTGAGTTTGCCGTTCCATATTATCCTGTGGTACCGAGTCCAGCAGTGATTTTATTTCAGGACCCTTGTAAAGAATGGTTTACAGTCACTGATTTGTGCCAAACCTTTTTCTCTATTCCCTTGCATGAGGAAAGCCAATTCCTTTTTGCCTTTAAATTTGGCAGTTGTATTTAACAAGGTGTTGTACTTCTCAAGGATATATGGACTCACAATCAATCTTTAATCAGAGTTTGAAGAAGAACTTGGAATCCCTTAAAGTACCCTATCATTCAGTGTTATTGACCTTTTGGTTGCATCAAATACTTGAGAAGCATACAGAAGAGATAACATAGCTCTCTTGAATCATTTAGGAGAAAATGGGCATAAAGTTTTCCCAACAAAGTTACAGTACTGTAAAAAGGAAGTCCGATATTTAGGTCACCACAATGAGAAAGGTACAAGAAAGGTGTCCCAAGAGAGAATTTCAGCAATCATGCAGATGAATCCCCCAGTTACTCAGAGGAGAGTCAGAATGTTCCTGGGAATGGTTGGCTGCTGCCACCATTGAATTCAGAATTTTCCCTTTCGTCCAAGCCCTTATAGAGATTGATACACAAGGATGTGTGTGATCTGGTACCATTTGAGGACGAATGCATGAAAGCCTTAACTGAGCTGATAGGAAGATTGGGCCGAAACTCAGCTCTGGGAAGCCTCATTACAACAAATGTTTTTCTTTGTTTTGCTGTAAGAGAGATGGATGTGCTCTTAGTTTTGACACAGTTACATGGAAATGCCAACAAGTCTGGCATATTTTTCAGCCACACTTGATCCTGTAGCTGGTGCGTTGCCCGGCTGTTTAAGATCCATGGCCGCATTGAGCATCAGCATCAAGCAGTGAGAACGCATTGTTATGGGCCACCAACTGAACGTTTTCATTTCCCATTCAGTGGAGATTTTGCTTACCCGTACCAAGGCCCAACACCTAACATGTGCCCGTTTAACCCACTATGAGAAAATAAAACTTGGTACTTTTAACGTTAACATTAAAAGACGTAATGTTCTGAATGTGTCTACTCTTTTGCCAGATCCTGTTGAAAATGCAGGAAACCACAAGGATGAGGTTCATCATGACTATCTTGATATGATTGAACTGTGCATCGACCCAAGAACTAATATTCAAGATGTTCCCTTGGACAAAAATGGCTATGTTCTTTTCAATGATGGCTCCTGTTTATGAGATGCTGAAGGTACCCTGAGAGCTGGGTATGCAGTTTCAACAGTCTCAGGTGTGATAGAAGCTTCTTGGCTCCGATGAGTCTTTTCTATCCAAGTAGCCACATTGATTCCTCTTACCACAGCATGCTGTGCTGCTGAACAGTTGTTCAAATTGACCATATTTACTGATAGCCAATATGGGTTTGGTGTCGTTCATGACTTTGGAAGTTGTGATCCTTCTTCTGAATCAACTATCCAAAACGGTGACAAAATATATAAATTGCTGAAAGCATTATAGTTAGCTGTGAAAATTGTAGCTGGAAAATGTGCAGCTCACTAGAAATCAAGTGATTACATATCCTTAGGAAATACCTATGCTGTTGAAGTTGTGAGTTATTGTGTTTTACATTCCACTTCCCTTAATGAGGAACTGAGTTATGCAAGTGACAATGAGATAAGTCAAAATTTATTTAAGACAGCCATTGATACCTAGACAGAAGTCACAAGATTGTAGGATGAAGTGACTGAAGAAGAAAAGCAGGGTTGGATCAGAGCAGGATGTGTCCATAGGAATGAGGAGGATGTTTGGCTTTTGAGTGATGGTAAAGCAGTGATGCCAAATAGCTTATTGTTCCTAATGGCAAGATACTACCATGGGCAGGCTCACATTGGTAGAGATGCAATGATTAGAACATTCAGACAAACATGGCACAATCACAGATTCAGACTGGTAGCAGAAGCAGTATGCCATGGATGTGTAACATATCAGTAGATGAATGTAGAAAAACAAACAGTTATTACTGAGTTATATAGGCAGATTAGGAGGACCATTCAACAGAATGCAACTTGATTTCATTGAATTGCCAGTTTGCAATATGCTGGGATATGTGATGGTGTGTGTATTCTACCACTGGGTAAAGGCTTACCCAACTCGCAGAAATGATAGCCTCACAGTTGTAAAACTGCTATTGAAGGAGTTCTACCTAGATTCGGTTTTCAGACTTCTCTGGAATCAGACAGAGGAATTCATTTCAGTAGTGAGATCTTTAAATTATTGTGTGCGGCATTACAAGTTGAGCAACGGTTGCATTGCAGTTACAGACCAGATGAATCAGGTCTGATAGATCAGATAAATGGAAAAGTCTCGACTTGCGCAAAGTATGTGCATCTACAACACAGCAATAGCCTGATGCATTGTCTTTTGCCCTGATGAGTATGCACAGCACACCCGAGAGAAAGACAGGCTTATCACCACATGACATTGTTGTGGGCGAGCTACGAGATTGCAAGCAGTGCCTGAAAATGCTCTTGGAAACCTTACAGGTGACTTGTGTTAGAAATGGGGTCTCTAGTTGGCAGTCAGTTTGCACCCTGTCCAAGTAGGGACCCTCACTTTAGTCAGGATAAGGGAGATACCCGCTCAGATAACCCCTGCTCACCCCCTTGGTAGCTTGGCATGAGCAGCCAGGCTTATGTCAGAAGCAATGTGTAAAACATTTGCACATAACACACAGTAATACAGTAAAAACACTACAAAAGGACATCATACCAGTTTTAGAAAGTTAGCCAATATTTATTTATATAAAACAAAACCAATACAATCAAAATCCAACATACAATAAATAAGATATTAATTTTGCGAGAATTACTTAAAAAGACAGTTCCTTGAAGTCAATAGCTTTGTCTGGGGTTATCAGGGCGTCGTGAACAACAAATCCAACAGTTCAAGCCGGCCGCGGCATCGCAGGCCAGCTACGGTGTCGGGGAGACCCACAATCAGTACCCTGGAAATGCAGGGCGTCATGATCTGCGCAATGAGGTCCAGAGAGCGGTGTCGCTGGCATCGCGGTGTCAGTTCCGTTGGTCGGTGCGGGGGTCCTCGGGCCCCAGAAATCACAAGAGTTATAGATTGAATTCCAGGCGGATGAAGTCATGGGCGTGGTGCGAAGCGGGACGATGTGACGTGTGGTATCCACAGGTCATGGTGCAGGCAGCGGCTCAATGACTGCATCCAGTGGTGTCGGTGAGACCAGGACTGCAGTGCGAAGTGGGGCGGCGCAACGTGTGGTGTCACCAGGTCACGGTGCAGACAGCGGCATCGACGTTGCTGAAGCGCTGTCGTCGGTAGGCCCAAGTCGGCAGTGCGGCATGGGACAGCGGTATCCATGGGTCGCGGTTCAGACAAGGATGTCTGGTGATGACACTTGAGTTGGTGGACCGGGGCTGCGGTGCAGGGCGGTGTTTTGTGTACCTCACAAGCGGTGTCCAGAGGTCATGGTGCAGGCAGCGGTGCTGGTGTCTGCAGGAGCGCCGTTGTCGGGGATGCCTAGGCTGCGATGTTAGCGAGGCGATGCCGGTGTGCGGGGCCCACAGGTCACGGTGCAAGCAGCAGCTCAGTGGCGGCATCAGATGGCGGCATCGGTGAGACTAAGGTTGTGGTGTGAACCGGGGCGGTGCAGCCCCGTGCATCGTCGGCAGGACACGGTGCAGGCCAGTGGCATAGTTGGCGGCGGTGCAGTGGTTTTTCTCCTTGAACAGCACAGAACACACAGTTCCCAGTGCTGCAGCCAGATGAAAGTGAAGTCTTTGGTATCCCTGAGACTTCCAACAGGAGGCAAGCTCTACTCCAAGCCCTTGGAGAACTCTCTCAAGCAGGATACACAGCAAAGTTCACCCTTTACTCTCTTTTAAGGCAGAAGCAGCAACTGCAGGCCAACCCAGCAAAGCACACACAGCAAAGGGGGGAGTACTTCCCCAGCTCTTCTCCATGGCAGAGGTTCCTCTTGATCCAGAAAGAGTCTAAAAGTCTGAGGTTTTGGGTCCACTACTTATACCCCTTTCTGCCTTTAAAGTAGCAAACCTCAAAGGAAAGTCTTTGTTGTTGACAAGATCCTGCATTGTCCAGGCCTGGCCCAAGACACTCACCAGGGGGTCAGAGACTGCATTGTGTGAGGGCAGGCACAGCCCTTTCAGGTGTAAGTGACCACTCCTCCCTCCACTCTAGCCTATATGGCCCATCAGGATATGCAGGCTACACCCCAGTTCCCTTTGTGTCACTGTCTAAAGGGAATTCACAACAGCCCAACCTTCAGTCTAACCCAGACGTGGAATGCACAAGCAGGCAGAGGCACAGAATGATTTAACCCCTTCGCTGCCAGGCCTTTTCCCCCTCAGGTGCCAGGCCTTTTTTTGGCTATTTGGGGCAGTTTGCAATTAGGCCCCCATAACTTTTTGTCCACATACGCTACTCATGCCAAATTTGTGTCCTTTTTTCCAGCATCTTAGGGATTCTAGAGGTACCCAGAGTTTGTGGGTTCCCCTGAAAGAGACCAAGAAATTAGCCAAAATACAGCAAAAATGTAATTTTTTTCAAAAAAATGAGGAACAAGGGCTGCATCAGTAGGCTGATGTTTTTTCACTGAAAATGGCATCAACAAAGGATTTGCGGTGCTGAAATCACCAGCGTCCTAGCTTTCAGGAACAGACAGACTTGAATCAGAAAACCCAATTTTTCAACGCAATTTTGGCATTTTACTGGGACATACTCCATTTTTACTATTGTTTGTGCTTTCAGCCTCCTTCCACTTAGTGACAGAAATAGGTGTGAAACCAATGCTGGATCCCAGACAGCTAAACATTTCTGAAACGTAGACAAAATTCTGAATTCAGCAAGGGGTAATTTGTGTAGATCCTACAAGATTTTCTTACAGAAAATAACAGCTGAAATAAAAACATATTGAAATTGAGGAGAAAAAAACAGCCATTTTTCTCAATGTTTTACTCTGTAACTTTTTCCTGTGATGTCAGATTTTTTAAAAAAGTATACCATTACGTCTGCTGGACTCTTGTGGTTGCGGGGATATATAGGGCTTGTAGGTTCATCAAGAACCCTAGGTACCCAGAGCCAATAAATGAGCTGCACCTTGCAATGGATTTTCATTCTATACTGGGTATACAGCAATTCATTTGGTGAAATATAAAGACTGAAAAATAGGTATCAAGGAAAACTTTGTATTTCCAAAATGGGCACAAGACATGGTGTTGAGAAGCAGGGGTTATTCGCACATCTCTGAATTCCGGGGTGCCCATACTAGCATGTGAATTACAGGGCATTTCTCAAATAGACGTCTTTTTTACACACTGTCTTACATTTGGAAGGAACAAATGTAGAGAAAGAGAAGGGGCAATAACACTTGTTTTGTTATTCTGTGTTTCGCCAAGTCTCCTGATAAAAATGGTACCTCACTTGCATGGATAGGCCTAATGCTCACGCCATGAAAACACAACATGGACACCTAACATTTTTACATTGAAATCTGACGTGTTTTTTGCAAAGTGCCTAGCTGTAGATTTTGGCCTCTAGCTCAGCCGGCACCTATGGAAACCTACCAAACCTGCAAAAAATGTTAAAGTAGACACGCAGGGGAATCCAAGATGGGGTGACTTGTGGGGCTCTCACCAGGTTCTATTACCCAGAATCCTTTCCAAACCTCAGAATTTGGCCGAAAAACACTTTTCCCTTACATTTCGGTAAAAGAAAGTTCTGGAATCTGAGAGAAGCCACACATTTCCTTCCACCCAGCATTCCCCCAAGGCTCCTGATAAAAATGGTACCTCACTTTGGGGGTAGGCCTAGTGCTCGCGACAGGAAATGCCCCAAAACACAACATGGACACATCACATTTTTCCAAAGAAAACAGAGCTGTTTTTTGCAAAGTGCCTACCTGTGGCTATTAGCCTCTAGCTCAGCCGGCACCTAGGGAAACCTACCAAACCTGTAATTTTTTTTAAAGTAGACACGCAGGGGAATCCAAGATGGGGTGACTTGTGGGGCTCTCACCAGATTCTATTAGCAAGAATCCTTTGCAAAGCTCAAAATGTGACCAAAAAACCCCCGCTATTTGCTCACATTTCGGTGACAGACAGTTCTGGAATCTAAGAGGAGCCGCAAATTTCCTTCCACCCAGCGTTCCTCCAAGGCTCCCGATAACAATGGTACCTCACTTGTTTGGGTAGGCTTAGCGTCCGCAACAGGAAATGCCCCAAAACACAACGTGGACACATCACATTTTCCCAAAGAAAACAGAGCTGTTTTTTTGTAAAGTGCCCAGCTGTGGATTTTGGCCTCTAGCTCAGCTGGCACCTATGGAAACCTACCAAACCTGCGCAATTTTGAAAAGTAGACACCTAGGGGAATTCAAGATGGGGTGACTTGTGAGACTTTCACCAGGTTCTGTTACCCAGAATCTTTTGCAAACCCTAAAATGTGGCCAAAAAAACACTTTTTCCTCTCATTTTGGTGACAGAAAGTTCTGAAATATAAGAGGAGCCACAAATTTCCTTCCACACAGCATTCCTCCAAGTCTCCCGATACAAATGGTACCTCACTTGTGTGGGTAGGCCTAGCGCCAGTGACAGGAAATGCCCTAAAACACAACCTGGACACATCACATTTTCCCAAAGAAAATAGACCAGTTTTTTGCAAAGTGCCTAGATGTGTATTTTGGCCTCTAGCTCAGCCGGCACCTAGGGAATCCTACCAAACCTGTGCATTTTTTAAAACTAGACACCTAGGGGAATCCAAGATGTGGTGACTTGTGGGGCTCTCACAAGGTTCTATTACCCAGAATCCTTTGCAAACCTCAGAATTTGGCCGAAAAACACTTTTCCCTTACATTTCGGTGACAGAAAGTTCTGGAATCTGAGAGAAGCCACACATTTCCTTCCACCCAGCATTCCCCCAAGGCTCCTGATAAAAATGGTACCTCACTTTTGTGGGTAGGCCTAGTGCTCGCGACAGGAAATGCCCCAAAACACAACATGGACACATCACATTTTTTCCAAAGAAAACAGAGCTGTTTTTTGCAAAGTGCCTACCTGTGGCTATTAGCCTCTAGCTCAGCCGGCACCTAGGGAAACCTACCAAACCTGTGCATTTTTGAAAACTATACACCTAGGGGAATCCAAAATGGGGTGACTTGTGGGGCTCTCACCAGGTTCTGTTACCCAGAATCCTTTGCAAACCTCAAAATATGGCTAAAACAACACTTTTTCCTTACATTTTGGTGACAGAAAGTTCTGGAATCTGAGAGGAGCCATACATTTCCTTCCACCCAGCATTCCCCCAAGCCTCCTGATAAAAATGGTACCTCACTTGTGTGGGTAGGCCTAGTGGCCGCGACAGTAAATGCCCCAAAACACAACGTGGACACATCACATTTTCTCAAAGAAAACAGAACTGTTTTTTGCAAAGTGCCTAGCTGTGGATTTTAGCCTCTAGCTCAGCCGGCACCTGGGGAAACCTACCAAACCTGGGCATTTTTGAAAACTAGATACCTAGGGGAATCGAAGATGGGATGACTTATGGGGCTTTCACCAGGTTCTGTTACCCAGAATCCTTTGCAAACCTCAAAATATGCCTAAAAAACACTTTTTCCATACATTTCGGTGACAGAAAGTTCTGGAATCTGAGAGGTGCCACAAATTTCCTTCCACCCAGCATTCCCCCAAGTCTCCTGATAAAAATGGTACCTCACCTCTGTGGGTAGGCCTAGTGCCTGCAAAAGGAAATGCCCCAAAACCCTATGTGGACACATCAGAATTCTCAAATACAAAACAAACAGTTTTTTGGGGAGGAGGGGCACCTGCGTTTTTGGTCCTGGGCTCAGCAGCCATATAGAGAAACATACCAAACCCAAACATTTCTGAAAACTAGACACCTGAGGGAGTCCAGGGAGGTGTGACTTGCGTTGATTCCCCAGTGTTTTATTACCTAGAATCCATGGCAAACCTAAAAAATGTGGCTAAAAAACACTTTTTCCTCTTATTTCGGTGACAGAAAGTTCTGGAACCTGAGAGGAGCCACACATTTCCTTCAACCCAGCATTCCCCCAAGTATCCCGATAAAAATGATACCTTACTTGTGTGGGGGCCTGCAACAGAAATAGGCCAAAAACCTGTAGAGATTGAGGGGATAGCACAGCGAGTTGATTAGCACATATTTTTCTTTTATACATCTTTAGGCTGACTCTGCTTTCGGGATCCACACAAGTGAGGTATCGTTTTACTTGGGAGACTGAGGGGAACGCTGGGGAGTAGGAAATTAGTGCTGGAGCAGTGATCCTACAAAGAAAAGTGAGGAATATATGCTTTTTAAACCAAATTTTGAGGTTTGCAGAGGAGTCTGGGTAAGAAAATGTCGGGGGATCCACGCAAGCCACATCTCCCTGGACTCCTTGGGGTGTCTAGTTTAAAAAAATGTCTGTGTTTGGTAGGTTTCCCTAGACGAAGGCAGCGCCCGGGACCAAAAACATAGGTGTCCCCTTCCCCCAAACACAGGTAGTTTTGTAATATATCAGTTTGATGTGTCCACGTACTCCTTTTATGTTACAAACACTAAAATTGTGAAAAGAAATGCACTTAGGTTATGTTAAAATGACCCCTCACCCACCAACCAAGTTGGTGGCATGCTTCATCATCGGGGTCCCACCTAGGACACTTAGCGTGTCACAGGTGTGCTGCGACGCCTGATTACAGCAGAGCAAGTTTAGTCATTTTTACCACTCATACTGTTTGGATTTGGCACGAGGGTGAGTGATGGTTCAGTAGGTCAAATTTTATTAACAAATTTTATGGCCAAGCACCACTCCACACACACCGCCAGCCAGGTGCCACCCCACGAACACTGCCAGCCAACCGTCACCCCAAGCACACTGCCAGACAAGCACCACTCCACACACACAGCCAGCCAAGCGCCACTCCACACACACCGGCAGCCAAGCGCCTCTCCATGCGCACCGGCAGCCAAGGGCCACTCCACGCACACCGCCAGCCAAGCGTCACTCTACACACACCGCCAGCCAAGCACCACTCCACACACACCGCCAGCCAAGTGCCACTCCACACACATGCCATCACTTTTTTTTTGTTTATAAACAACAAAGAAACCACTAACTAATGATAAAATAAGTACAAAACTACAAAAAACGACAAAACTACAAACACAAAAGCTCTAACGGAAAACATGACAGAAATGTGAAACTGAACATCTGAAAAAATAAACAGGCAGTTTATGCTCACTGTATTTCCCCAAAAATGTTTTTGGTATGGTAACTCCTGAAACAGCCGGCCACACACTGCCCAGGCAATTGGGGCAGTACATCCGGCTCTCCCTCCCGATACCTCTTCGGGCACAGACTCTACATTTCTTAGTTGGCAAGTCTTTTTTGGGAGTGGGAGGAATGTGATCAGGAAAGTGGCGATCTTTCAATCTAGCCACATCCTCCACCACTGCTACTCTAGGAACTCTTGCCTGTTCCACCACAATAAGGCTCTCTATCACTGACTCCTGAAATTTAACAAATGTCATCCTTGACTCGGGTGAACAATCCTTGAACACAATAAAAGCATTAAAAGTTGCCAAATGAAATAAAGGTATGGCCAAATTTTTATACCACACGTAAGACTTACGAAGAGCAGTGTAAGGTTCCAACCTCTGATCCACTCTATCAACACCACCCATGTGCTTATTGTAGTCCAAAATGCACGCAGGTTTACGCACTTTGGCAACCTGACCCCAAACAGTCACAGGGGAAGTACCCTCATCATGGATGGTAGTTAGCATGTACACATCACTCATGTCTGAAAATGTCAGAGCTAGCAGCTTATTATTCCGCAAGGCACTGCACTGTCCCCTCTCAATTTTTTTACAGACAAGCTCCCATGGATAGCCTTTCCAGTTAGAACGGATTGTGCCACAAGCAACAGTGTCCACTCTAAACAACTCCTTGATCAACTGCACTCCAGTGTAGAAATTATCTACATACAAATGATGACCTTAGTTAAACAGTCGTCTACCAAGTTCCCACACAATTTTCTCAGTAACTCCAAAAGTGGACGGACAACCAGGGGGTCAATACTGGAATCCCTACCAGTGTAGACCCGAAAATTATACATGTATCCTGTACTACTTTCTAACAGCATATACAATTTAATTACATACAGTGCCCTCTTCCTAGATATGTACTGCTTGAAAACCAAACGCCTATTGAACAGGACCAAAGACTCGTCCACACTTATCTCTTTGCCTGGAACATACATCTCTGAAAACTGATCTACAAAATGATCAAGGACAGGCCTAATATTAAAAAAACTGTCAGAATCAGGGTGATCTTGTGGCAAGGCTAAAGCATTGTCAACAAAATGCAGCATCTGAAGAAGAAGCAAATAGTGATTACGAGTCATGGTTGCAGGAAACATAGCCGTTACCATCAAGGGACTAGTAGACCAATAAGAAGCCAGTGACGGCTTCCTTATCAACCACATTGAAAAAGTCAAACCTAAGAACTTTTTAATCTCTTCCAGATTTGTGGGAACCCACTGGGTAGCTCTAGACTGAGGCCTAAGTCTGGCAGTATTGTCCCTCAAATACTGCTCCCCATACAAATTAGTCTGCTCAACAATCTCTTCCAAAAATACATCGTCCATAAACAAGTGAAAGAAATTGACAGGCAAAAAGCTTTCCGTATTGACTCTACACCCTGGGAGACCAGTGAATGCAGGTAACAGTGGCTGCTCCATGTTTGGGGCAATCCAGGTGTCAGGTCTTCCAATGGGAAACCCTTCAGCCCCAGGCTGCTGCACTCTTGCCACATCAATTTCCTCCTCTAAAACAGGCCCTTCATCTGCACTGAGTGGCTTCCTCATCAGAAGAATCCTCTTGGACAGAAAACTCACTGGCAGAATCTCTCACTTCCTCCTCTGCCTCAGATGCAGAGTCAGTCTCATAATCTTGGTCAGAAGACGACTCAAAAAGCATGCCAACAACCTGCCGAGCGGTCACTCTGCGACTAGCCATGATCCTTTCTAACAACAAATGGATCGGCAACAACAACCAGCACTGTCTAAAATAAGTAATAAACAAAGTGTGGCTTTACCACAAAGAGTTATGTACTAAGAAACTATACCACTCACTTACCTGAAAAAGCTAGACTTACCAGCAGCTACTCTGCACAGACACAGCAATCACCAGTGATATCCCACTAAAAAGAAAAAAAGAAAAGCAAATTAGACATAAGACAACACAAATATCACTGTGCACAAATCTAAGGACAATTTCACACACAATCCTGCATTTAGTACACCACCTACAAACATGTCATTTATGCATGTCAACAATACTCCTTTGGAGTACATTGCTTTTACTTACCTAAACAGCAGGTAAACTACTGCCAAAACCACAAGGATCCATAGCAAAGGAAGCAAAAGCTTTGAACTAGAACAAAAAGAAGAAATAAACTGTTATAATCACAAATACAAATACTTCTGCAGTTGACAAACACCCTGCCACCAAGAACTTACACATTTTCCCTGGTGCCTAAGTGGCTTCTGCCCCCCTTGGGGGCAGATGGCCAAAAAAAAAGGCTGATGAAATAGCCATCAGTAATGTTCCCCCTTTGGGTGTGACCCTTGCCAAAGGGGCCACCCCCCCATAGAAAACACACACACACAAGATCCCTGGTCCCTAAGTGGATTCTGCCCCCGTTGGGGGCAGATGGGCCTAACAAAATAGGACGATCTGCCCCCAAGTGGGCCAGAAATGGTCAACAGCTTTGTGCCCCCTTTGGGGGGGCGACCCTTGCCAAAGGGGGCGCCCCAGCACAAAAAAACAAAGGGGAACAAAAATAAAATAAAATCCCTGCGGTCTTGGTGGTTTCTGCCCCCCTTGGGGGCAGATGGGCATAAAAAAATTAGGCCAATCTGCCCCCAAGGGGGGCAGAAATTGCCATCAGTAATGTGGCCCCTTTGGGGGGGGGGCGACCCTTGCCAAAGGGGCCACCCCCCCACAAAACATACACACACACACAAGATGCCTGGTGCCTAAGTAGATTCTGCCCCCCTTGGGGGCAGATGGGCCTAAAAAAATAGGCTGATATGCCCCCAAGGGGGGAAGAAATGGCCAACAGCTCTGTGCCCCCTTTGGGGGGTGACCCTTGCCAAAGGGGACGAAAGGGGACGCCCCAGCACAAAAAAAACAAAGAGGAAAAAAAACATTCCCTGACATCTTGGTGGCTTCTGCCCCACCAAGGGGACAGATGGGCCTAAAGAAAATAGGCCCACCTGCCCCCAAGGGGGTTAGAAATGGCCAACACTAATTTCTCCCCTTTGGGAGGACGACCCTTGCCCAAGGGGTGCCCCAAGACACACAACACACAATCCCTGGGGCCTAGTGAGTTTCGAGCCCCGCAGGGGCGAGATCGGCCAAACACATGGCCGATCTAGCCCCGGGGGAGGTGAAACATATAAAAAAGTATTGCCCCCAGTGCAGCAACCCTTGCCTAAGGGGTTGCTGCCCGAAAACATTATGGCAAAACATAATCCCTGGTTCCTAGTGGGTTTCAACCCCCCTCCTAGGGCAGATTGGCCAAAAAAATGGCTGATCGGGGGGGGGGGATGTCGAAACACGGATCTGATATTGCCCCCAGGGGGGCGACCCTTGCCCACGGGGTCGCTCGCCAAAATAAACAAACAGAACATCCCTGGTGCCTAGTGGTGGATTCCTGCTCCACGATCGCAGGCCTCGTCTGCGATCGTGGAGCAGGAATCCATTGAAAACAGTCACAGCGGGAAAGGAAAAACTCTTTCCTTTCCCCCTGTGTCTATTTTCCACTCCCAACTGCCTCCCTGGGGGATAAGCAAGAAAATGCCCACTTTCTAAAAGTGGCATTTTCAAACTGACAATCTAAAAAACAACTTTACCAAAAGGTGTATTTTTTAATTGTGGGTTTAGAGACCCCAAACGCCAGATTTCTATCTCCTCTCAAGGAGAAACTGCACTTTAAGAATATTGAAAGGCAGCCCCATGTTAACCTTTGAAAGGGATAGGCCTTGCAACAGTGAAACACGAATTTGGCAGTATTTCACCTTTAGGACATGTAAAACACATCAGTACATGTCCCACCTTTAACATACACAGCACCTTGCCCAAGGGGCTACCTAGAGTCTACCTTAGGGGTGCCTTACATGTATACAAAGGGACGGTTTAGGTTTGGCAAGTGGTACACTTGCCAAATCAAACTGGCAGTTTAAAACTGCACAAACAGACATTCAGTGGCAGGTCTGAGACATGTGTACAGGGCTACTCGTGGGTGGAACAATCAGTGCTGCAGGCCAACTAGTAGCATTTAATTTACAAGCCCTAGGCACACAAGTGCACTTTACTAGGGACTTGTTAGTAAATCAAATATGCCAATCATGGATAAACCAAACACCAACACAATGTACATAGGGAGCACTTGCATTTCGACACTGATCAGCAGTGGTAAAGTGCACAGAGACAAACCAGCAGAAACAAATCAGAAAAAATAGGAAGAAGAAGGCAAAAAGTTTGGACATAACCCTGCAAAAACATCAATTTCCAACAACTTGGTTCTGGATTATTGCAAAGGACTAGCTGATGTAGTTTGTTCTTTGTGTAGCCAGGTTGGAGATGCAACTTCGCAAATGCAACAAGAACTTTGTCACAACCTGACTCCTGGCACATGGGTGCTAGTGAAGAAGCATGTAAAAAAGACATGCTTGGAGCTACGCTAAAAGGGTTCGTACCAGATTGTTCTAGTAACAACAGCTGTGAAGTGTGCTGGTCTTACAAATTGAATTAATGCGAGCCACACACGCGAAACTCCAAGTCCTATTGAGGAAACAGTGCCTGATCCTGAAGGATCGGTTACACTGAGTGAAAGGGTCCAGGTTACCCAAGCTGTGAGGGCTGGACAAGTGACTAATGAAGAGCATGCACGGTCTGGTGAAAATCTCGGCACGTCAACAGCAGTTGAAGGTACAGAGGAGTTGAGACAGAGTCAGGCAACTGCTGCTAGATCATTTAACATTGAAACCCCAGCTGTGCAACAGAAAAGAGTTGTTACCGGAGATCAGTGGCCTGAGAAAAACCCAGAGCCAGTGATAAAATTGCCTCCTGCTATTGTGGAAGTAACTGAAGAATCAGACCAAGTGACAGTGAAACTGAAGGTCGTGTGACAAAGAGGTCAAAGAGAAAAAGAGTGCCAAATCGAAGATACTCTGCTCCTGAATAGATATATTTCACAACTTATGACTGAGGGAAGTAGTTTGTTGCCTTTTATGTTAACAATTCGAATTCAGCTGAATATTTTGGAACTTGAGATTGCTTTGGAATTGGATTTTGAAATCTCATTGCCGCTTGACAAACAGAGACACTATTTCCTGGAAGTACTAATCAGTGATTATCAGATGTTTTATCATTAGAGACATTTGCACTTTTAAAAGGAACTTTTAATTTTTTTTAAATAAGAGAGACTTTTGTTGAACTTTTAAAAAACAAATTGTTTCAGAAAAGAAAAAAGACTGTTTTTGAATTTGCTTCGTTCAAACAAAAAAAAGAAGACTTAAAGAGACCATTTTTCCATTTTTGATTTGAATAAGAAGTACACTGTGGTCTGAATCTAGACAAGTCATGAATTCTGATTGAACTAAGAAGAGTACATGTAAGTATGTGTGTTTAGGTTTACCAGTAGCATGTGTGATTTTTATCATATTAATGACTATTGGATTGAGTTTGCATGCTAAAAATGAAACTGAGAAAACTTCAGTCACAAATGCCCCACATTTAGAAGGTTCACTAACAAATCAAGGTCCCCTATATGAGTATGAGAACCTTTTACACATAGATAGTTCTAAGTGAGATTTGACATCCAATGTATATTACAAATTATCATATGGGTACATTGAAACCATGGAGGTGCAAAAGTGGTATGTCTGTACGAAAATTCCATTGTCACTACAGGAGGTAATCACTTATCACACCTTGCCACTAACATATGGAATTTCTTGTAGTATGTTACTAACATGGCTGTATGAGCAGGGGTATTACCAATACTTCTATTTAAACTATGATCTAGTGTTTTCTTTCGTGCCTGCCATGAAGCACCTGAGTAGTATCACTGAAGCAAAAAACATTGACATTGTGGGAGGATTCTTTGAGCCTGCCCTGACATTTGGAACAGCATATGTCCATAAGAATAATTTGACCTGCATACTTAGCTCAGTAGAAAAAGAGTTAATTGGACAAGTTGATGATAGGAGGGCAATGCAAGCGAAAATAGAAAAGGGAGTAGTGTTGTACAATTGGGAAAAAGATAGAACACATTCAGGCCCTCATTACGAGTATGGCGGTCAGTGGACCACTGCGGTGAAGGTGGCCGGTCAGACTGTCATGGGTCCGGTGGTGAAGACCGCCATATTACGAGTCGGGGGAAGGCAACTGCAGAACACAGCCAGGTTTCTGTCTGAACCGCCAGTGTGGATGGACCGGCGCAGCCGGTGGCACGCATCTCCAAGCAGGCGGTCAGGCATTTTCCCACAACCCTATTATGAGGCTGCACACTGCCAGGATTTCTGGGGTGGTCTCACTGCCACGAAAGCACAGCGGAAGTAAACAACATAAAAGGGAACACTCACCTTCAGGAACACAGACACGTTCATAGGTGCCATGGCATGCAAATTGCCAGTCTTCTTAATGTTCCTGCTCGCCATTGACTTCCAGGAACAGCGACGCCGACCAAGACACCAACCGTAAGTACATCAGCCTAGCAGACAATGGAGGGGAGGACATTAGTATACACACACAACACATACACACAGCACATCAAGCCAAGTCCACACACACACACACACAAACACCCATACCAACACACACAAACACATGCCAAATCGCATAACTAGACAAGGGGTTGTCTCCATCGACACCAAGGGGTAGTGGTGCAGATATAATAAATAATTTAAATCCAAAAGACACTATGTACAATGAGGCTCAAGGGCCAGTCCAAAATTTTCCATTGTGTCCCAACAACATATGGCACAGAATGAGGCCGCAACTTGACTCCTGACTGAAAAGTGCTGGCCTCCACAGGGCAGGGGCATCAATGGGACATGCAGGCACCTCAGGGGTGGGGTGGGGTCCTTTGGACTAGGCTTGGCTGGGTTTGGAGGGGGGGTCCTTAGGCTTTCCCCTGGATGGTGGTGGTTTGGGCCTGGGCCTGGAAGTGGAAAGGGTACGCTTGGCCTTGGCTGTGGGAGGGTTAACTGTGGACTTGCTGGGGGTGGACATCTTAGGCGGGTAGGGGCATGGCGACAACCAGTGGAGGTGGAAGGCAGGGGTCTGGGAAGGGTAGCAGAGAGCATGGGGGAACAGGGACTGGGCCAGTGGTGGAAGAACAGGACAAACTCTGTCAGGAAACGTTTTTTAGGGGCACAAGGTAGGTTGAGGGAAGGACGTTTGGGACTGGAGGCAGAGTGTATGGTTTAGAGGTGTGTACGTGGAGGTGCCGTGGGTGCAGGGGCGTGGGTGTGTGCTATGTGTGTGCTGGGTGGGTGTTGGGTGGGTGAGTGTGGGCATTTAGGTATACTGTAAGGAGGTGTGGAGGAGATACAGGTAGGTGGGGGGGATGTGTGAGTGGTGTCTGCAGGTAGGGTGGATGTGCTGCATGTAGGGGTAATGATTGTTGTGTGTGTGCATGTGGTGTATGGGGTGCATGTATGGGGGGCTGTTTGTGGTGACGGTGCAAGTGAGGGCACATGTGGCAGCATCTGTGATTGATGAGGTGCTGACTGCATGTGTGAGTGGTGTTGTGACTGTGATGGGGAGGTGGTGGAGGAGTCGGTGAAGGGAGTGGCCGCTGACATGTCTGCATCTGAATGTTGTGTGCGTGCATGGCGGTGGTGGCGTTTTGCGGTGCTTGTGTCTGTCCTTGTGTACTGTGTCTGTTGGTGTGGATGCATGTGGGTCAATTGGATGAGTGAGGGGAGAGGGATGTGGGTTTGGAAACAGATAGCTGGAGGGGAGACGGAAGAAGAAAGGACACTGGCTGCCGTTAAGGAGGAGGCCAGAGCCTGAAACGATCTCTGCAGGCCAGATAGGGCACTGTGAATGCCTTCCAGGAACGCATTGGTCTATTGCATCTGGGATGACAGTCCTTGGATGGCATTGATGATGGTTGTTTGCTCCACAGAGATCGACCTCCGGAGATCAATAGCTTCCTCATTGAGGGCAGCAGGGCTGATTGTGGCAGGGTCAAAGGTGCCTGCGGTGAAGGAGATGCCCACCCTCCTGGGTGAGCAGGCACGGGCAACTGGGTGCGGAGCTACAGGGAGGGCGGTGCTGTTAAGAGGGGTGGTGGACAAGGACAGTGCTGGGATGGTCCCAGATGGGTCTGTCACCACTATAGAGCGTCCATCGGAGGAGGAATCTGAAGATGGTGTTGTCGATCATGTCTCCCCCGTGGCACTCCCCACTCACCGGTGCCCCTTCTCCTTCGCCAGATGATTCTGATGCACCATGTGGGGAGGTTGGGTGGGAGAGAGAGACAAGGGGCCAATCGGTCAATGCCAGCAGAACAGTCACACAGAGTAACTACAACATCTACTGATGCCATGTCATGACACGCCATGCCCTCACCTACACATGCTACAACAATGGAACACCATGGAGGAAACCACAGCAATGCACATGTATGCTGGTGACGCTGATACAGATGCAATCATGTACATGATGAGAGGCATACCCGTCACAACTGCCCAGGACCTGCTCTCTTTACATGTCCGTAGAGACACACTTTTCCTGGTCTACAGAACCAATAGAATCCTGCATGGCTAGTTGGCATGCCAACTAGGCCATTGTCAAATTGCACAGTGACACCTTGACCCACCCTACCTCACTACACATACAGTAACTGACAGCAGATTGAGGACTTAACAGTCACCCTTGGCACAGTGGTTGGCATCAACTGATTACAATGGCCTGACACCACAAATGCTATGATCTTGTTGGGATGTGCATTTTGGTAGTAGGTGACAACACAGATACCACATTGGAGCTAACTGCACCTCCATTCACAGACTGCATGGCCACACATCCATGATGCGAATCCTGCCCGGCTGGCTAACACCCATAGTGGACATGAATACACCTAGTACCCATGCTACAGCATCCCAATAGTCACACCCAGAGCCACAATGACAAAACACATCGTGAGAGTGTGTACTCACCCCCTCATGGCTGCTGTGCTGCCCTCAATCCACCTCAGGGTAGGCCACCGCCAAAATGTTGGTCATCAGGGGGGGTCAGGGTCCGATGGGAACCCCTCCCACATTGGGACGACGTCCCCAGCTGGGCCTCCGTGGTCTTCCAAGCCCAACGTCTCAGGTCCTCCCACCTCTTTCTGCAGAGGATGCTCCATTGGGCATAGACCCCCAGGGTCCCAGTTTGCGATGGCACACCATATCCCCTTTTTCTGATGGGCGCTCTCCTGCATGGGGGACAGACAGAAGGACAAATTAATGTAGAGTGGCATCACAGGGACAGCAGTGGACAGCACACATTTCACGACCACACTCACATGTCATCAATCCACATAGGCTCAGACGCCTCTCCCATGTCCATTCTCCAGTCACACTGACCTGTCCCAAGGTCCTCATCCCCATACGCACCACTCAAAGACAGGACAGTCACATTGGCCTCACCTGCTGCTCCAATGCCCCATAAAACTGTCCATAAAGGGGTAGGACCTCCTCCATGAGCTTCTCCAATTGCTCCTGGGTGAAGGCTGGGGCCCTATCTCCTCCAGGACGTGGCATCTTGGCTACCAGAGTTAGAACACAAGAACAAAGCAGCACACTCAGTGGAGGTCTTCTGTGCATGACTGTTAAGGGTCAAGTGAGCATGAGCACATGAAATGGCAGTCACGGCCGCTGCGGACATCACCGTCAATGATCACCCTTGGCTCCTGTCTCCTATAGGCAACCAGGTTAACCAATGAGGAGTTGCACGGCGGTTTAGACGGCCTACTGCCATGATGTGTTACAGCGGCGGGATGGGCACACTTCCATCTGTCCAGTGCATGCAGGACAGGCGGCCACCATTTTACATGTACAATGTGTATTCAGGGTGCATTTAAGGTGCGTCTGGTGACATTTGTTGACCTGTGCATGCTGAAATGCATCCACAGTCACTGCTGCACATCATGATTTCTACTCCCTCCCATTTGCATGTACGGTGGAAGGTTGAGGATGAGGAATGCTCCGGTGTACAGGCCCCTAGTCGACCTTGCCTCCCTGAAAGAGAGACAGGTCATACAAACCTATTGTATGAACTGTCAGACCATCATGGAGCTGGTGACCCAGCTGGAGCTGGAACTATTGTCTGCCATTCATCATCCCAATGCTATCCCTCCCACAGTACAGGTGTCCTCCACTTCCTTACCTCAGGGTCCTTTCAGATGACAATGGCTTTGGCTGCAGGGATGTCACAGCCCATGTTCAGCAACATCATGAAGGACGTCCTATGTGCCCTGCTACAACATATGGCCATATACATCAGGTTCTCACTTCGTGCTGATTTGCCCTCTATGAAACCTGCTTTCCACAATCTGGCACGTCCTTCATGTGATAGGGGCCATAGATGGCACCCACATTGCCCTGGTGCCACCCAGGAGGAGTGAACAAGTGTATAGGAACCATGAAAACTTCTATTCCACCAATGTGCAAGTGGTGTGTCTGGCTGACCAATATATGACGGCCAGGTTCCCTGAGTCTGTGAATGACTACATTCCGTGGAACAGCACCCTCCCACATATGATGGCACCACTACAGAGGGACTGGGTCTGCCTCACTGCTATGTATCCTCACATATGTGTGCCCCTCTGCTCTCAACTATCTTCACAACCTACGCTACACCCTCTTGGTCATGACATGGCTCTTACCTCGGTGCACACAGGTGTCTCTGGCTATGCCAACCTTCCCTGGTTACTGACTCCCGTCAGGCATCTGACTACAGCTGCTGAAAACAGGTACAATGAGGCCTACGGTAGTACAAGACGGGTGATTGAGCGGACCATTGGCCTGCTGAAGGTCAGATTCCGGTGTCTGCACATATCCGGAGGTGCCCTACTCTATACACCACAGTAAGTGTGCCAGATCATTGTTGCTTGCTGCATGCTACACAATCTGGCCCTGAGACGTCACATCCCATTGCTAGATGCAGAGGAGGTGGCAGATGTACTAGTGGCTGATGAAGGGGACATCAAAAGTGATGATGAGGAAGATGAAAAGGATGCAGCTGACTCTAGAGCAGAGATGATACGACAATACTTCCACTGAGATACAGGTATGTGTCATATGTATGGTATATGTCCAGTTCTACTGTCTGCCTTGTGCCATGCCACCCCTGCTGTCTGTAATAACTGGAGATGTTGGAGCTCTGAGTCTAGGTAATTTGTGTGGAGGGGGGGGGGGAGTTACATGTGGCCATGAGTTGTTACTGTGCACAGGTCAGTACTATTCTCATCCTGCTGTTGTGTTTCTGCACTTGTGACATCTATGTGAGGGCCATTGTTCCCTGAACTGCCTGATACAATGCAATATGTGTACTACGCTAGGTGGTTTCCTCTGTATTGCATCCTGTACTGGGATTTGACATTGGGAGGTAGTGCAACATTACTGTTCGTGGCAATGTGAATTGCCTAATGTGTGGCTCCATTTGCTGTGAGGGAGGGTCCATTTGGGCGGTGCCTTGTGAATGTGGGGTTGGTATGGCCATATGTTTTTGGACTTGACTTGCCATCTTAACATTGGCTTTCTGTACTTACAGTGCATGTATGCTGATTTGGCATATGTGATGCCTATAGTAATTAATGTCCCTGTGCTGTTCTACTTTCAGGACATTGTTGTGGTGCACTCTGGTCCCTGTCTCACCTGTTGCCTCCCTTGACCCATCTCTCCAGCCACTGCCTGCTCCACTGTAATCCTTGCTACATATCGCTCTGTCACTCACACATACATTGGCAGGACATTGGGTTAACTGTTGCACATGTAATGGCTGTATCTGTTGTGCTCATGACAATAAAGACGTAGGCAGTAATTGTGCTCAATGGTGTTTATTTAGGATGTATAAGTGCAAGGGGCGATGAGTGGGGTCATGGCGGGTGGGCTCATCAGAGTACTTGGGCCAGCTGTGGGTAGTCGGGGTACAGTATGGTGGTCATGGGAGTACGGAGACATGACGGTGGACAGTCAACGGGGTGCCTCGGTGACACACAAGGGAGAATGTTCAGGAGAGTGTCACTTCCTGGCAGTGGCCTTGGCATCAGTTCTGGCAGGATGTCTGGTTGGACGTCCTCGCGTGCACGGGGGCTCATCGGTTACAGGGATAGGGGTGCTGGTGTCCTGTGGGTCTTGTGGCAGGGCCTCCATTCCACTAGCTGCCGCTGACATGGAGGGTTCAGATGTGATGTGGTTAATGGAAGGGGCCTGCTGGTTAGAGATGGACTCGTACAGGATGGTGGTGAGTTACTTCAGCACCCCTGCCATGGAGGCCACGGTCGTATTATGGGTCTGCCACTGCTGCAAAGCTTCCTGATGGTATTCACTCTGCAGCTTCTGGGTCTCCTTCACAGTGGCAAGGATCTGTGCCATGGTGTCCTGGGTTTGGTGTTTTGCACCCAGGATTTGGGTGAGGGCCTCCTTGGCAGCCAGTTGCTGTGTCTGTCCCATCCATTGGGCCACTGATCCCCCCCACTGCCACTAGTCCCCTGTTCTGTGCCCCTGGCACAGTGTGCCCACTCCCAGTGGCACCAGGCCCTTCATTATCTTGGGTGTGTGCCCTTGACTCTGGCCCCTGTACTGTGGGGCACACTTCTGATTGACAGGTCCCTGAGGCACAGGTTTAGGGAGGAGGCACTGGCTGAGGTGTTGTAGCCACATGGGATGGGGAGTCCAGTGTGTCCAGGGTGGGGCTGCTGGGAGTGGACTGACCAGTCGCCCCAGATGGCCCAGGCAACTCGTCCCCATCCAGAAATACACTGGGGCCTTCATCACATGACGGCTGCCTGACCCTGGTATCCTCTGCTGGGTGGCAGTGGCAAGGTTACTGTAGTATTTTACGTGTCTCTTTAGGGCCTATAAGTGTTGGAACACTCTCCAAGTATGTAGTAGTCCGCATGGATGGGTTGTCACGGTGGCCTGAAATAATTATTACTTCTGAAGTCACTTCTTTGAAGGTAGTAAGGTTTTTGGCAGAAGTGTTCGGAAGGGAGGGCAATCCAAGATACATTTTGTCAGATAATGGTGTACAATTCACGTCTAAGTTAATGTGTGAGTTTTTGAAGGAAAGGGGCATCGTTCACAAAAAATGTGCTTTATACCATCCAGAAACCAATGGGATGGTGGAACGTTTTAACAGGATGTTGAAAGAAACCATGCAGTTGGCAAATCAGTTAGGGGGTTATTGGGAGAGCATGGTTAAGCATAAAGTTGAGGATTAGAGATTTACACCTCACTGAAGCACTGGTCAGTCTCCTATTGTCATCTTCAGAAAACACGTTCCTCACACAAAGATAGATCCGCCATGGATTAAAAATTATACTAAGGAACAATTTGACTATGAGAAGCAAAAAAATATTGCTGTGAGCAGACATTTGAGTTGTCAGAGGAACAGAAAACTTGTGTATGATGTAAGCAAGTCTGTGAAAGAAATACATGTTAATGTGGGTGATTCTGTCAAAGTCAAGTTGCCAGGTAAAACGAGCAGTGGACAGTCTCACTACAGTAAAGTTTTTAAAGTTATCAAGGTGTTTAAAGGGGCTGTTACAGTGGATGATGGACGTATTGGAATCTTAATAGAGCTGTTGAGCTAAAATAATATGTTTTCTGGTTCGTTCTCTCTTATATTGTTATTAATGTTTTTATATTTGATAGATTTTTTTGTTTTTAATGGGGAAAGGTGGTGTAGTATTTTATGTGTCTCTTTAGTTTATATTTTATTTTAACCTTTATTTTGTTGTAAATCTTATTTTATTCTCAGGAGATCTGTTCCTTCACATTTAATGTAATAGTTGGTATGTTCTGGCTGCCCCTGCTCCAGCTTTTGTACTGTCCTGAATGCTTCTGTGGATTCTGAGTAGTTGAAGCTGGAGGAGCTGTGTGCAGATGTGGCTGGAGTTTCTGTTACCTTCATCTCATCAAAATAAAGAAGACTCTTCTAAAACAATTCAGACTTCATCTTCTTTCATCTCTTAGAGAAGATACTACAGTTACCTGTGGATGGAAAGAGGGAGAGTTTGTATGTGGGTGTGTAGTTGTCATTTTCATGGTGTGGTGCATGCAGTGGTTTCTTTTGCTTCCCAGTGATGGCAATGACAGCTGCAGCACTGCAGACATTGATTGGGTTATGGGGACTGTGCCATGGTTTCTATGTGGCATGGTGGGTTGTGGATGGTGGTTGGCATTGCTGTCATTGCCATGTGTTGGGAGGCAGTAGTAGCAAACAGTAGTGTGGGCTGTGATATGGTTGTCCGGCAGGTTATCCACTGTGAAGTAGTACAGCAACTTATAGCTATGTGGGGTGTAATGCTTTGTGGGAGTTGTGGTTCATCACATTGTATTGTTATCTGTGCACTGGGGGGGGAGTGTGTGGGTATGGTGGGAGAGGGATGGTGTGGCATGTAGGGGAGGGGAGTGGGGTGATTGGGGGGTTGCAGTAGTGTTGGATGGGTGGATAGGCGATTCATAGGTGGTGGGTAGGCATGCTGGTTAGGAGTGGTTGTTGCCTGGGGGGTATTGTTGCCTTACCAGTGTCAAGCTCTCCATCAATTCCAGTGAGTCCCTCTGGATGCGTGATGACCAAGACCTTCTCCTCCCAGAATGTTAAGTTAAGGGGTAGAGGTGGGGGCCCACCGCCAGTCTTGTTCAGGGCAAACCTGTGCCTGGACGCCATGGAATGTACTTTTCACCTCTCCCTGATATCCTTCCTTGTGCGTGGATAAGTGCAGACTGAATTGACCATGTCAACGATCCTCTGCCATAACGCCATTTTCCTGGTCAATGAAGTTTGCTGGTCCTGGACTCTCATCAGTTGTGGCTCATTCTGACAATCTCATCCACCATGACCCGCAACTCATTGTCTGTGAACCGTGGGTGCTCCTGGCGTGACATGTTTGGGGGGAGGTGGGTGCTGTGTGGATAGGGTGCAGTGCGGGGTGATTGGTGGTGTGGGGGTGTTTGGAAGTGGGTGCTGGTGGGTTGTGGTGTGTGCAAAATGTGCAGGTGTTTGTTGTGTATGGGGTGTGGCTTACGTCTCTCTGGCTGGTCGTGGTAATCGCACAGGATTGTTGGTGTGTAGGGGGGATGTTATATGGTGCCGTGAGCAGGTGTGTGTATGTGTTTCAGGTGTGGGGTGTTCGAACTGCCCAATCTGGTGTTGGCTATTATTGACGTTGCATTTCTGTTCCACGGCGGTGCGGACCGCCGGTAGTTTACCGCTGTGCATGTTCCGCTGTGCTGAAAAATGACTCATAATAAGGCGGTCGGAATGGGGTCGACGTGGCGGGCCGGCAGTAGATCAGTCAGCATTTCACCGTTGGACGGCCTGGTGGTGTTGATTTTGTGGCTGTACTTGTGCGGTTTGTTCCTTGAAACTCATAATACAGCGGTCGCTTTACTACCACCACTGGCGGTATGGTGGCGGCATTTCGAATGACGGTCTTGCCCGAAACCGCTAAAGTCGTAATGAGGGCCTCAGTGCCTGAAAGTCAACGATTCTTAACTTTAGATGGGCAACATGTAGGAAAATTATCTGTGTATAGACCGAAGTCATAGACATGCACATTTTTGTAGGTACTTGTGAATGTAGACATGTTTTTGTGTTTAAATGTACATGGACCTTTATGTTAAATGGATAGGATCCCGCAATACCAGGTGCTTTTTTTTTTTTAAATATCTGGGGGAAAAAACGTATTACAAGCTGCCGAAATGCTGGTATGGAACTTGTTACCTGGGAGTAGTTTTTCAGAAAATGTATAATATGGGCAGCATTAATTAACCAGTCTGAGATGAGAAATGAAACTCCAGAGCCTCAGAGTTAGTGGGAGGTATATTTGGTGCCATAATTCATCACTGTGAGTTATCTTGAGTGATCTCAAGATTAGAAAGTTGTCAACAATAGTAGATAAGCTGTCTACTGACACTGCAGGAGCTATGTTATTAATGGACATGGAGACGGTTGCTTGAGATCAATGGTTCTGCAAAATCATCTTGCATTAGACATCTTACTTGCAAAGGAGGGCGGAGTCTGTAAAACGTTACATGCGCAACATTGCTGTACATACATACCTGCCAATAGTAAGGAGATAAAAAAGTACATTGAAAACATGACTGATCTGAAAAAATCTGTCAGCCACCGGTAGATGGAAAACTATTGGAAGTGTTTTTTCAGCTTTGGAAAATGGTGTGGAGACATGGGAAAGGGCATAGTAGGAACCATCTCAAGACCCGTGTTGATTGTGGCTTTGTGTACACTTGATTTTACAGGATACTGAAAGAGAAAGGAACAGAGAACAGGCAGATGAAAGAGGAAATATAGAGAAAAGAAGAATTTATTAATGTAATCTTAAGAAAATGGAGAATTACAGCAGACCTTATCGAAATAAGACATCAAAATTCTGAACTGTCTCATTGAAACGAGAAGCTGGCCTTTTTGTGATGATGTATTTCGCCATCAAAGGAGGGACTGATAGAGCGTAACTTTTAGCTCTGCCCCTCATGTCGCAAAAGTCATTAGACTGTAACAAGTTTCAGTTTATAAATGGAAATGAGAGAAAAAATAACATAGAAAGATACACTGACACCTGTGCAATTTGCTTGTATTTCACAGTTCGACACAGGTGCCTTTTTTGATTAAATCACATTCTAGAAGGTTAAAGTTGATGTAATGTAATTGTAATTTGTAAAATGTAATTTTGACTCTAAACTAATAGCTCATGTTGAAACAAATTTGAATCTCCTGTGTTTAATTAAAGATTAATGACTGAAAATATGTGTAAGTGAGAAAAAGCAGTTCTCATCTATACCTAAAGTAATGCAATAACAAAGCTTTTCCATTTAAAATGAAATGGTGTATTTATACTGGTATACTATTAATAATGAATGTATAAGTTTGACTAATATGAGTTTTATTAACAAGTGTTAAATCAACTACATTTTATATTTTCCTGTGTTAGGATAACTGAGGCCCACAGTGCTTGCATTTTGCAGTCATGTAAAAGTGTTGAATTATTTTTTCCATAACGTGAAGTCTTCTTTCAGATTCTGTTCCCCTGAGAGGAAAAGTTCCATTTGTAAAATGTCTGTTGTTTAATTGTAGAAGAACGGTACCCATTTCGCCTTGAGAATGTTGTAGTACATGAACATGGACTGAGATTGTATACAAATGTTTCAATCTGTTTGGAGTCACACAGAAAGGAGATATTCCCATGACAGGTTTGGGAAAGCGTCAAATTGTTGCAACCTGAAGTCTAGGGGTCGATTTTAATTGAATGATGTCTCTTCAGTGTGATATAAAATGATGCCTTAGACAAATTGGAACATTTTATGTGGATTAATATAGCACTGGACTGTCAAACGTTGCTCAGAATAGAGAAGTCCAGGCTCGGAGCAGAAGCAGCCCAGTGCTGTCTTGGTCTGAGCCAGACACTTTCCTGATGTTTGCAGATGCTTTGCTGACCAGATGCTTTGCTGAGGAAGACTTCCTGAATGCTGTATCCCTTGGAGAGGTATCTTCCTCTCTGCCCTTTGCCACTGCCCTTTGAAATGCCCTTTTTAGGTTACAAACTCCGCCATGATGGGGCTTCTTTTTTTTTTATTTAGTGTCCTGTAGCCCAAGCTATTACTTTTTCCAAATTATTTTTGTCCTTTTGGTATTTTGCCCACATATGCTCCTCCCACACGTGCATTTCCCTAATTGGGTTGGCTGAAGGGTTGACCTGTGCCCAGACAAGGATTATTGACTCTGCTGTAATTGAATTTACTAATGATTGTGCAATCTGAGCACTGTGTTATATTGTCAGATATTTCTATTGATTTTCTGTATCATTCTTCTGGAATGCTTAGTTTTACTGATGTTAGTGTGACTGAATTTATTTTGCTGCCTTGGGCAACCCTTGGTGATTATGTATCGTTATAACTTGTTTTTGCCCACCGTCTACTTGACTTTGAGCTTCTATTTGTAATGAATCTTTAAGTTTTATTCCTGATTGGAGTTTTCCTTCTGTGGCCGCATTGGTCATGGTGTTGCCAACATTTTGATTTCTGTGGACCCCCCCCCTTATCATTACACAAACACAGGGATCCCCACAAAATCATAATTGGAAGCTGGGCACCCTTACACCCCCCCACCCCCTACTGAGTCATAATTGGAAGGTTCGGAACCCGGCCTTAACATCGTTGATGATTTGAACCACAAAACAATACACATAAAATACAGATGCAAGCATTCATCAAACTCATACACAAATGACAACACATTTTATTTAATATGCAAACAAATATAAAAATAAAAAAATCAATTTTAATTTAATAGGAAGGTTGTAGCTTTTTTTAGGTTCAATTGAAGCCGCACATCGTCCATACTATATACTGTTTGAATCACTTGCACTGCTTCCACAAACCTGAGGTATCTGAGGATACCAATCAAATTTTTAGCCTCCAATTCAAATTCCTTGTCATTTACAAGACGTTTTAAAATTTTCAATTGTACATTTAGCCACTTTATTTATATACATTTTATTAATATGTTAATATTATTCAATTTTCTAACAAGTCACAGACATCCTGAGGAGGCTTCACAGACCCACAGGGATTCCCAGACCACAGGTCTGAATTACTGGGGTGGAGTTGGAGTAATTGTTGATGGCTCACCACACATCTTTCTGGGCCCAAACGTCTGTCGACCTCATTGTGCATTTGAGTCCCGCAAAGGATGAAAAATGCGTCCAGAGTCCATGTGGTTCAGGTGATGTTTGTTGTTTTCAGTTTTTTATTTGTAAAATAATAAGTGCTGGGTCCCAACGGTTTGCTCAAAAGGCTGCTGCTGGTGATTGTCATGGTTGTGAATAGCAAAGCTGTGTAGTCTTTACTCCACCTCATGCCTCTTTAATCCACCTCTAGTTACTCCATGCCTCGTTATGGCACTCCTGCAGGTTCTTTTTTTATCCCTGCTTCCTCCCTTCATTGCTGTTTTTGGCACAGTTATTTTCCTCCTTCTTTCCCACTGTTGTGCTTTTCTTCCTCTTGGTTTGAGGAAAAATAAATGCTGGTCCCCAAACATTAGCGCTGGTGGGCCACACCTGCAACTATCAGTTCAAATTATGCCCTGGTTGTGTTCTATCTTTGTGATCCATCTAGTCTTGAAGTTGATTCAGTTGTGCTTACTTGGGAATGGTCGAGGTGGTGTTTTGTTGGACACTTGGTATAATTCAGTGTCTGGTGATTATAATTTACTTACCTGACAGATCTCAGTGTGATGTGGTGTGGTGTTAGTCTTGTGAGATTGGGTCTCTTAACGAGGAGGGAGTATTGTGGTAGTATTCTGGTGAGGGGTGTAGTGATGTTTACAGGTAAACTCTATGATTGGTTGTCATGAGGAAAAAGGGTGTGATATGAGGTCAGTGGTATAGTGTAGTGATTGTACGAATCCTAGTTGTTGTTTAAAGCGATAGACTGTATATGGTATCAAGCAATATGTGTTATTTACAGCTTTTGCTGAGGGAGACTTTGATTTGTTAACATAACTTGGTGCTGTGTAAAAGCCTGCAGTATGTATGGTGTGCTTAGGCCTGCCTGGTGTTGTGCGAGTCATTGAGGGACACAGCAAAGTGATTTGGAGTGTACATAGACGACTGGTATGATGGAGTGTTTTAAGGATGCTATTGTGTATAGTGTGGTGACTTCTTAGGAGTGTGTTGTGTAGTAGTGAATGATGCAACATAGAGCTGGTGCATAGTGTGTATTGTGATGCTTTGGTATGTGGTGTACTGTGAATGCATGGTGAGGTGGGTGGGTCAAGTGTTAAATGGTGTGGTCTGTGGGTCATGTGCACTTACTTAACAGATTGTTGGTTTTGTGAAGTGTGATGTACTATAATATTTGCTGTAAAGCAGTAACTGTGTTTCTTATGTATTGCAGTGATAATCTACTTCATATACATTGTCTTGTCGTGTGATATTTGGTGTGCTACAATTATGGGTGACAAATTGTCTGGTAAGGGGTATGTTATGTTACAGGCTTGTCTGGCGGAAGTAACTAATGAAGTGTAAAAAGTGACCAAGACAGAAGGGTGGCTTTGTAAGTAAGCTTGCCAAAATAAAAGAGCTTTCATCTTGAATTTGGTTGAACACTAATGGTTCATCAATTTCTTTATGTTTTTTTGGGATGGTGTTCCAGAGTGCAACTGCACATACTGAGAAGACTACACCATCCCCATTCGATTGGTATGTACTTTGGGATGGTCAGCATAAACTTGCCAACTGATTTTGGGTACGTTGTGGTTTGATATACTTTGAATCTGTGCAGTTAAAAACATGGTCCTTTTTTCTCCACAGCTTTGTGTACCAGCAAGAGATTTTTGTTTATACTACAGCGACAAGAAGGCAATGTAGTGATCACTGTGAAGATGTTATATCATCTCTCTACTCAAGTTGCGTGCTGCTACCTCCTGACACTGCAATTAGACTCGAAGGTTCCTACTGGCTCCTATGTATGCATGTTTTCCAGGACCAAGTAGAAGATTGCTACTGGCAGACTGACTTGGTCTCGCTGTGCCAAGATAAAACACTTAAAAAAATCCAGCAGGTGTGGATGGCGAAAGCCTACCTTCACCACTTTAGAGATGTGTTCTTTCTTCGTTAGCTCAAAATCCATCTAGATACCAAGATTAATTGTACACTTTTTAAAGGCAAGAGTTGGAATCAAAACCAGGGCCTCTGGCCAGATTTCCTTCGGCCAGGCCTTTGGAGGACTTTCAACAAGCATTAACTCAGATTTGCTGCGGCCCAGTATCAGCTGATTGTGCACATCCAGCAAACGATTTCTAAAAAAAGGTACCCATCAAAACCACTTCTGTCTCTAGTACTAGGTAGAATTTTAAGGGTAAGCTGGGAGTAGTCAGCATAAAAATTGTACAGGACGTTCCCCCTCCTGGGTAATAACTTCAACTGGTGCAGGAAACCCAGGTATGTATCAAAGACAGTGGTGACAGCAGCGCTCTGACGGATGGCACAGTTCAGAGGGTTCCAGCTGGAGGTACAGAATCATCCCCTGGGGGATTGTGATTTCTCCTGAAGAAATGAATCTATCCAAGCCAATGTCGTGTCTGGTATTATTCTATGACTGTCTGTGCGAAGCCCACTGACAAGTCTACTAAAATAGGGATCCCACCGCCAGCATCAGGCAAAGGTCTCCTGAATGCCAGGTTAAGCATTCCGTACTGTGTGCGAGTCAGAAACCAGCTTGTTGTCGAAAATCACATTTATCTCAACATGACTTTAGCTGACATGCTACTCATTGCTACAGAGGCTTAGACATAGAAACAATATTTGCAGGGGCTCTACAACTTGACTTATCAGGTAGGTCTGCTTGCACTTTCTTTAATGGAGGTGTAACTACTGCCTATTTCAGACAGCGAGTGACTGCCCCAGAAGCTAGCGAGTGGCTGATGTCAAGGGTCAGAAATTGAATAATTGCCAAGTCTTTACCTTATCTACTACAGCCCACACGGAGGGCGCAGAGGCCGGAGCACTGCCAAGAGCAGCATTGGCGTTGGTCTGGGTGCGGGTATCAGTCTCTGTAATGATGTGCGTCAACATCTATTACTTCTATTTTAGATCTGGTCTTCATGGCCCACCCTGTCACTGGCATCAAGTCTTCTCGGTGTTTTGAAGGAGGCTGGTGAGACTGTTCTTTGCCACACTTGTCTTGGCCCTCCTGTTTGTACATCTGATTTCCTGCAAAGCCAAACCTATTGGTTTTGCTATTGATTGTTATTTAGAAACTGTTGAAACAATTATTATATTTGCTGGAGCTTTGGTAGTGTGGCTAACCACTATGGATTATGCTTGCATAGAATTAGGTCAGGTGCACAGTATTCAGGAGTGTCTCTGTAGCTTAGCCTTGCAAGGTATTTTAGAGCTAGGGCTTGTCGGGGAAAGTATAAGTTTAGCTTTCTTGAAGCGTCTATTTGTCTCGTGGATTTCCTGGTTGTGTATTTTTTCTTTTATTTTTCTGTTTAAAATGAAAGACTGAGGGCCAGATTTAATAAAAAATGATGGTGCACGGCGCTGTGCCAAAGTTGGCAGCGTCGCACACTGTCATTTTCGAAACGCAGGGATTGCCTTATTTACTAGAATACGGCACGGTCATGTTTCCCCCTGCACCAGCGCTAAATTTGCTGTTGTGCGCCAACGCAGCAACCCTTGCACCATAGTGCAAGGATGGCTGTGTTGAGGGGGAGATTGTTTTTGTGCAGGAAGAAACACTTTCCTGCACAAAAACAATCTTAAATGGCGATTTGCTCTTTCTATGTGTGATGCAGAATGCAGCACACATAGAAAGAGCAAAAAACGAGGAGCAATGAAAGCATTTCTCCTTGTTGTGCCATGGTAATGCCAACCCTCGGGTGGAGTTAGATTTTGGCCCTGCCTCAGGTTTACGAAAACTCAAAAATCTGAGGCAGCGTCAAAATGCAATGGGTGTTGCTGTGGCACGCCCACAGCAACACCCATTACACGCCCCTTCCACGCACAATGCTGCGTGGGAAAGGGGCTGTATTTACAAAGTGGCGTTAAGCTACAAAAAGTGGCTTAACACCACCTTGTAAATATGGTGCAAGGCATTGTTCCACCGGAGCATCACGAAAAGTGGCGCTAGGGGCTCTTATATATGCCCCTAAGAATTTCAAAGGGATTGGTCAACATAAAAAAAAAAATCTTCTTGCACTCGTAGGACAGAATGTGACTTTCTCACCAGTGCCATTTCAGCTTGGAGTGTGCCAGATAGGTAATGGGTGAGGTTGAAGCAGCTTGGAATCACGTGCGTCTGGTTCTGGCACCTCTGTTGTTTCTCACTGGTGCAGCCGGTTTATCACAATGTCCCGTGGGCATCTCACTCATCTACCACTGTCTTCCTGGAACACTTCCTAGCACAATCATGACAGTGAAGTACATTCCGGAGGTAATACAGGTCACAAGACAGTCATGAACAAAAATAGTGAATTTCATTTTACTTTACGTTAACGGACTTTATGATAAGCTTCCTTCTCCACTAACACTTGTGTATTATGACTGAAGTGACTCCTCTTGGTGGTCATGCCATGTGAGCAGTTCCGTATGTAGGGTACCTACATAGTAAAGTCCAAGCTGGGGAACAACAGAGTGCCGAGCGGAGGCCAAAGCGCCAAGGATAAATCATTTAAAATAAGGCGGGCAGCTTGTAGGTACCTACTGTATAGGGTAGCAATGTGCTCTGAAGAAACAAGTCTTCTGTGTTTAGAGAGAAATGTTTAAAGTTGCATCTCTGGGTCAAAAAGCAGGCATAACACGTTTCTCAAGGCACTTGCTGGTACATCAGTAAATCACATACACCCAGTTCATGTTTCTTTGATTTTCTTACGACTGGCATCAACAACCAAATGTGGAGTATGATGTGAAGTTGCACCACAAAGGATGAGCTTGTAAGGTCTGTTAATGTTACCATATTTTTCTAGTATGGTGCGGCTAGTTGTTATGGCCGGTAGACTGTTGTGCACAGGTGGGTCATATGATGTGTTGGAAGAAGCTATGTTGCACATTGGCATGTGGTGAAGTGTGGTGTGCTTTAGTGTGCGTGTGTCTTGTGTAAGATGTTAGTATTTGTTGGAAATGGAATGGGAACATTGACTGGGAAGAGAAACTGGGTAAGTGAGGATGCCCATGATGTGGAAAAAAAGGCTAGGTGAGGGGGAGTGGCTGGGTTTCCGAGGGCTTGAGCAGGGAATTTGGGGAACGAGGGGACAGGTAAGGGATGGAGGAGAGAGGGAGGATGGAAAGCACATTTGAGTTGACCACTTGGAGTGGGTGGGAGGCAGGGCTGGCATGAGAGTGGAGAACATAGGCATCTAGTGATGGACAGAAACTGTGGTGTAGTAAGAAAAAATACGGGAGGAAGGAGAAGAGGGTGGAGAGGAGAGCGTGTGTGGAGTGAGGGAGTAAGTCATGGAGATGAAGTGGTAGAAGGCTGAGGAAGAAAGATTAAGAAAATATGATGGCAGGAAGGAAGAGAGGAAAGGGGAATTTTATGGAGGGGTCGTGAGGTCATTACAATTATATCAAAGGACAGACATGAGAGGGGTATAGTGAGTGTGTGAGGAATGATCAAATGATTAGAACAAGGGAAAGGCTTGGAGGATTTGAAAGACAGAGATGCAGTGATGTGTGAGGACATATAGAGAGAAGAGATGTAGTGGAGGGAGTAGGCAGGAGGGTGGGAAAAAAGTGGAGCAGAGATGGCAATAACAGGTTGGGAAATGAGTTAATGTGGGAAGATGTTTAGAACATGGGGCAGGAACAGTGGTAGGTGGGTCTAGACAGGAGGATGAAGGACAGAGGGGGAAAGGGGAGCAGTGGACAGGGAAGAGGAATGGGGTGGCAGCTACGAATCAATACTAAATGGCAAGGAGGAGCGGGGCATAAGGTAGGGATGGTCTGGGATGTGTAAGAACGGTTCATTTAATTTACACAAAATTTTACGTTGTTTCATCTGTCAGGGTACCTGCTACCTACTTGCGAAACACCAGGCTGTAAATCCTTGTTGGTGTGGTGCAGTTATTTACCTTCTTCCCTGTGTGCATAGATGTTTGAGGGGGTCTTAGTGGAGGTGAGTTAGGACTTACTGAGTAGATTTACTTGCTCTGTACACTATGTTGGCTGTCTTCACATTTATTCTGGGCGCTGAGATTCATAATCAAAAACACAAACTGTTATTAAGAGGCACAGAGAAGAATCTCCTCCAGTTGAATATCTTTTATTAATTTGTTTTACAAACGTAAAGGCTCTGGGCATGATCACACTATTATTCACTGAACCAACAGAAATAATTTATCTTATAGAACCATGCAGACAATGTCAGGATATCATGCGGATCTCCTTTATACATATGAAAGAACTGAATTTGCGAAAAATAGAACAATTACATCACAAAGCTATGGGGGTTCTGAAAGGAGGAGCATGGCCTTTTATTCAGAAAGCGCACCAGACATTTGAGGATGCAAATGTGCATGTAAAGGTAATAATGTTCAAATTTTCGCACATGGATCACACAAACTACTAGGAGGAAAGTGGCTGTCTGAGTGTGAGCCATTTACCTCCACCATCAGGTCACCACCCATGTGGTAAATGCAATGTGTGCCAATTTACAAAAAAAGACAACTAGTTTGAACTTAGGCATGCACACCCCTTGAAAGCTAAAGATGTTTTCAAACTGCAACAGCGAGAACGTTGTCTATATGATTAGATGCCCGTGAAAACTCAAACACATTGGAATGACAATAAGAAGAGTTGTCACATGCATTTGTGAGCATAGGAGCACGATCCGCTGCTAACGTAATGCTACCAAACTTACCAGCCACTCTATTAGGTACAACCACTCGGCTGATGACATGGAGTGGTATGTTATTGACAAACTGAATCAAACAAAAGCTGACATAAACTAACAGCTCATGCGATAAGAGCAGAGGTGGGTTGGCGGCTACGAACAGATATTAATGGGCTGAAGGATGAAACACAATGGTCAATGTTGCATAGTTAGAGCTAGAACCCTTGGACCGCAATAAACTAATCACTTTAGGCCGTATGATACGTAGAGACATCTCAGTACCTTTGGCCTCTTCAGCCTCATCATGTAGCAACGTCATTGTCTACTCCAACGTCTTCACTGGGCTATATAGAAAATCATATCAAATGAGTGTGACTATGACAACCTCTCTTTCCAACCTTACCCTCCCCCCATCTTCTTTTTATTTATTTCTTTTGCTTCTTCTTTTTCATATTTCTGTCTTCATGTGTCAACCCTTCCCTCCTTTTCCTTTACCCTCTTCTGTTCCCTACACCCCTTTTCTTCCTCACTCTGTGCCTTTCTTCCTCTCCTCCTTTCTCAGGCATTTTTCATTTTTTTCTCTTCCCCTCTCCTGCTTCCCCTCCCCTCTCTCTCCCTCACTTTTTTCCCCTCCTCTCCCCCTGTTCTTCCTTCCTCCCCCTTATATAATCAAATCTCTGATTTTTAAGGATACTAGCACTTGCCAATGCGCTTCTTGGATCCTCGTATGTCCCAACGGCCCGCAATCCAGGGCCATTTCTCATCGGACCACATTTCCCATGAGTCCCCTCTCCAGGGACGGGCAGCGATGACGCGTCTTCCACACACCCTGGTGAATGTTGATCAGACTTTGACCGGCTTTATAACAGGGCGCTCTGCACCAAACCGCTGACACAAGCGGCTGGGAGGGGCCCCGAATAGCTGTTCCAGATGACTGCTCCCTTAGATGAAGTGCCAGGGTGACCGCATTCCGGAGGCTCTTTGGGAGTATTGTAGCCCTGTGCTCCAAGTGGGAGCAAGATGAGCCTTTTTTCCAGTTTGCACCATAGGTGGCTTACTACAAAAAGGCATGTGTGGTTGAGGAACTCGGTAGAGCGGGGGTCTGATTTTACCCCTGCTGAGGCTCAATTGAAAACACTCTTGATCCAGCATGACAAAAAGTGGGTTTCAAGTAAGTAATACAACAAGGTTTGAATGTGGGCCGCCTTATTTTTTAACTTACACAGACGCCCAGTGTGCGAGTTTGCTTATTTATTTATTTATAATGACCGCTGCACCCTTTATGATTTCATAGAGAGACTGGGCATCTTGTATTTTCCCGCATTTAACTCCTGCCAGAGCACACATGCCACTGCTTCGATGGGAGGAAGTCGGGGAAACTGCTAAGAGTGTAATACCACCTTGTGGCATTTGTTTTTCCTTTCCCCTTGATCTCTTTTACAGTGTGTGTGACTATAAGGGACATCATTCCCACTCCAGACCAGGGGCTAGTTGCCCTTAAAGTTTAGGGTAAGAGGAAAAAAAAAAAAAGTTATTTTTCACTACATATGGAGTGGATGCAATAAATAATGTTCTTAGGCACTGCATCCACAACAATGAATAACTGCATGGTTGTGATACCATTATTGGCATGCGATTTGACACCTTGTTTGCTGTGGCTGTGTGATAGATGTGTTCACATACATACAGCTATTTGTGCATGCCATATCTAAAGCTTTCTCCCTCTTTCCCTTACATAGGCCATCCAGATTTGAGTAAATACTCAGGTAGGCCTTGAGTGTGTTACATATTAGACTAGATCCCGATATTATTGAGAAAAACATAATTTCAGCACTCCCTCAGGGCTCATTTAACCACAAAATTGAGTCCGCCCAGGTGGTATTGTCCTACCTGGGTGGGGGTAGGTGGCCAAATAATGAAGCATGACACTATAATGTGTATAAGACCACCTATTCCGTAAGGAGGAACCCTTGAGATAGGTCCCTAATATTTGGTTATCACAACCATGTGTCATTAGACTGGACCACGGAAAAGAGTGGTTCTACCTCAGGTTGATAAGCTCCTGTGTGTTTGTTATTTTACCACCCCCCCCATACTTTTTGTGTACACGTTGTTTGATTTGGGGAGGCAGTACGGGTACTATAACCTTCCTTGTCTCTCTCTACGTATAAAGAATGAGTGTGCTTTATAACTGAAAAAAGTTGGTAGGCAAGGTTGATGTTTTTACTGGATTAAAGGGTTATATGAAAAAGAAAATGCCCTTACTTTCACAGTTTTGTTGTCCAGATATGGGTGCGTTTGATCATGTAGGTCAACCTTGACAGTGCAGCTGTCAACCCAATTCAGCCACTGGAGCTGCTTAAATGGGAAAAATAAGTGCAGGTATCCATCTAATTCAGCTGTGGGATAGGAGGAAAACTTAATGGGATTATGATTTTCTTGGTGTGCATGAAGAGCAAGACATTTCTGAACTCTGGTGAGTGTATCTGTTGGGTTTGCCTGTACAAAATGATATTGTTAATATTCAGTTTCAAATAGGTGCAGATTTCCTCTGCACATGAAAGAGATTTGAATTTTGAACATTATGTACAATTGCGGATACAATGGGCAGTTTCAGAAAGAAATCTGGATAATGATATACCATGACCCAATTCTACTTAATAGATAGTTTAATTCCATCCAGCCTCATCTATTTAACATCCTTGAGATTTCCCTTTTATTCAGTGGAATTGCTTTATTTAAAGTACTATTTGCGATTCTCTTGAACTCCCTGCCTCAGTGTACTAAAATCCCTTACAAAAGATAAGGTTTAATCAACTGATGGGGAGGAAATTAGTTTAAATATCACAAATAAGGTATTACATTGATATAAAGTATTTAAACAAAAAGAAGCTGAATGTTACAAATGATTAAAAGTGATTGTGGTAATCACAGAAATAAAACAAAATGTCCATGTAGACTTGGAGGGTGAATTTTCTTGCACCTCATTGCATGAGCGACTAGCTGGCTCATCAATGTATCTTCTCCCCACTTTAACCATCTAGAACATCAGGGAATGGTTCGAATCTTGGATAGGCGGACCAACACACTTCAAAAGCAATATTAATGTATCTAATACTATGTTCACATTTACAAGTATTTATTGTTTCAGGTGGAGTGGACATCAGTAAAAAGGTGCCTCTGTGTTTCATGTCGCCTTTGAGCATTTGAAAGAAGCAAGTAATATTGGGGAGAGAACGGAGAACAGAAAGAAGGGGGTGAACTGAAAAGACTGTGAGGGGATATACATGAAAGCAAGAGACCACTACAGAGAGATAGGTGAGAGACTGAGACAAAGATAGGGCATGTGCTTGCAGGAGACAGAGGAAGAGATTAGATACATCGGACAAGTGAAGGGTAGGAGAAAGATATAGACAGGCGTGAAAGAAAGTGAGATAAGTGAAAGAGATAGGTGACAGACAGAGACAGGCGACAAAGAGGTAGAGTTGAGTCAGACAGAGAAGAAGACCAGGGAGAGAGGACAACAACATGAGATATGTGATAGAGACAGATACAAAAGAGCTGGCTAAGAAAGAGAGAGAGTGAGACAGCTGTGAGATAGATAATTGAGAGGGAGGTAGTTGAGACATTTTAGAAAGATTTAATTTAGAGATAAGATAAGACATTAAGGGCCTGATTATGACTTCGGCGGAGGGTATTACTCTGTCTCAAATGTGACGGATATCCCACCCCCAAATTACTAGTCCATTATATCCTATGGAACTCGTAATACGGCGGACGGGATAGCCGTCACATTTGGGACGGAGTAATCCCATCCGCCAAAGTCGTAATCAGGCCCTAACTAACAAAAAGGTCAGTTGAAAGAGTGGGAGGGTGGTAAGAGAAGCACAACTACAGAGAAATCGGACAAAGTTGTATCTTGGCATTGAAGATGATGAGAAGAATAACACCATTCTTCTGTAACACCACATTTAGTAATAATACCCAGGAAGTGACTATACTGTCAAGACCAGCATATTTTGCAGTCTCTAAGGAATGACGTTTTTAGTCAGGAGCTGCAGCTGAAAAATGTTGGTGTAATGAGTAATAACTCAGCCAAGTATCTTTGACACTACTTTCAGTGGAAGCAACACAGTGAACAGAAAGTTTTGTCGTGGTGACAAGGAAATACTGCTCAAAATCTTTAGTATACTGTTTCACTTCTCTTTGATTATTCAGAGGCATGATGCAGAATATATAACTTATCAAAGTAAATCTGGAAGTGATTTAGCCCACATATTGCACAGCTAGGTGGAAGTGTTAATTGATATAGTGCTGCCCATATAAAACCTGAATCAAACCCCAACCTACCCCAAAGTATAACGGATGCACCATCACAAAGCCAAGGGAACCAAACACTCTTGAAAAATAACCTCATGAAAGCCAAGCTAGTGTAGTCACCAAATAACAGCGGTAATGATACAGAGGCTGTAGTGCCATATACTCCTGTAAGTTTAAAAAAAAAAAAAAAAAAGTGTGTACTACGAAATAATTTTCAACATCAGCAAACAATCAAATATCAGGCACTGATTTTTCATTACATGTGGTCTAAAATGTCAGCACATAAATGGTTAACAATAACCTGGTCCATATTAAACCTGAGAAGTTAGAAACATCACTATACACAAATGCATATCAACAAATGGCCAACCATGTATTCCTATTGTGCACAATGTACGAACCATATGGCATGTTGTTTCCTGTTCTGCAGTATATATCAGATTTGTATGACTGGTCAAACTTTAGCTCAAGGAAGAGGGTGCCAGAAAGCCCACAACTGAGTGCGGCTCCACCAGCTAGGGCACATAATCCCTCATTAATCCTATTAATCAGTGAGCAATTATCTCTGCAAAGGGAGTGATAGCAAGATTGGAGTACTGCTGTGCAGGATGTGTCCCGCTAATGGTGAGAAATAAGCAGGAGAACACAGAAAAAGTTACGTGGAGCGGCTGGTACGTTCCTGATGCTGGAGTCTAAGATGGCGCCCATGTGGGGAGAGCGCGCTGCCGATATCAGCAGGCTGTGCTGCCTGTGAGTAGAGACTGTGGATACCAGAGCAATTATTGGCAAAGTGAAGCGCAGCGTGGAAGATCGCAGGACCAAGAGTTGCCAGCCTGCTAGAGTTCCAAGTGGTGGCATACTCTGTGAGGTTGTGAGGCTCACCCAACCACTGAGCGCCAAGAACATAGACCGGAGATGGATCAGTGGCAGGTTGGTCAGCCTCCCTCCCACTTCACAAGGCTGAAAGAACGACAGAAGGCTCCGACTGGTGAGCGGGTAGGAAAATACATGTTGACTGCCTGAGAGGCGAGGCGAAAAGCAGTTTTCACGAGGCCCACCGGCACATGAACTGTAACCCATACAAACAGATTCATTAACTGTAATTTGAGCAATACCAGCGAGGGACAAGCCAGCGGCTGGATACCGGAGGCAAAATGGAATACATTAATTTGAATTGAGGCCAGGTGGTAACAGGGCAGCTAAAAACAACGTGAGACTAGGCAATGAATCATAGAAACTACACTGCTGGCCATGCAGCAGGGTTTACAATCTATAGACAGGAAAATAGACTCCTTGAACACCCGCATGGACCACATGGCGGCTAAGATAGATAAACAAACGGCTCAAATTATGGCTGAGGAACAACGCATATCCAGTGCAGAAGATGATCTACAAGGTATCTCCACTAAGTGCTTGACTATGGAAAGGGTTATAGCGGTCATCCAGGCCAAGAATGAGGATCTTGAACCAAGATCCCGTTTGAACAATCTTCGAATTACTGGCATCCCAGAGTCCACAAATAGAGGAAAAATTTAGCAATTTGTTGAGACCATGCTATGCAAAATCATTGGCAATAAGAGTTTTCCTGCCATCTTCGTAGTAGAAAAAGCACATAGATCCCTGGGGGCCAGAACGCCACTGGGAGCGCCACAATGCCCTATAATAGCCAAACTGCTTAACTATAGTGACAGGGATGCTGTGATCCGACTAATGTGAAAAAAGGGATGAACAGTACAAAGGCTGCACTGTTTTCTTCTTCCGGAATTCATGGCGGCAGAGCAGGTGGCACAGAAGGAACACCTCCCTGTTAAAAAGTAGATGCAACAGGCAGGAATATCTTATACTATGCTCTACCCAACTAGTCTTTGTGTTAACTATGAGAGAAAGCAGAAGATACTCCCCGACCCAAAAGCAGCCATGGCTTATCTGTAAGTAACCACATCATAAAGATGTGAGCAGACTGCATCGGACATAGACAAACCAGAGGACTGATTATTAAAACTCACAACCAAATAGAACTGATAAGTGTACTCTGGGTCAGACAGGCGGCTGTTTGCTCGTCCCAAAACAAACTGGCCTAGTGCACTAAAGATTACATACAAAAGACTGATATCATGAATGGCATGGATCTGTGGACTTGAGTTCGCCTGGCACAATATGGGTGGCAGCGCAATATCTGCTCAGGAAGCTGGTGAAGGGAGGCAACCGGAGATTACCCAACCTCAGATGCATTGTGGAGCTCCATAAAAATAATGATGCCGATGTTGGTAATCTATGAGGCTCCCAGCCCTCTCTGGTTCCTTGCAGAGGAAGAGTTGGGCCTCTGTCTGACCCCAAATGGGTATAGCCATGTATGGGCCAAATACAGATGACCCTGAATTTTACACTTGTCTGTGGAATAGATTACACACACTCCAGTCATCTGCTATTATATTTGGGGGGTAAGAGGGAGGGTAGGGGGGCTAAACATCTACTTGGACCCCCTGCATCTAGATCGCTCCACCACTGGAGACTGGCAAGGCAACAAGATGCTTGGGTAATCCAGCAGGGAATGCTTGACGGAGGGATCATAAATGTTTGGAGGCTGAGGAATCCCATTGATAGGGAGGGCACTTTTACCTCCTCAGTTCCTGGCACATGGTCGAGGTTAGATTACTGGCTGGTTACCCGAGAGGTCAGTACTTGGGCACAAAAGGTACAACACCCACCACACACATTGTCAGATCATATACCAGTAAAATTAGAGGTGACAATACCCACATACGCACCAACTCTGTTTACCTGGAACCGACAACCCACAACTCTATTAGATCCTGTACTCCGGGAAGACGTACACCAATTATTGCTTATTTCAGGGAAAATATGGGTTCTGTGGAGAAAGTAGACACTATTTGGGAGGCATTTAAAGCTGCCATTAGAGGGATATGCATTGGTTCTCGGGCAGGGGTGTTGAGGGCATTAAAGATGCAAATGAAGACTAAAAAATAGAAACTACATGATATAACGTAGCAGCTATCAGAAATCTAATTACTGAATATAATGAGATAGCAGAGCAAGGGGTGTGGCACCTCTCAGGACATGGACATATGGGCAGGGTGGGCGCCAGGGCCCTAGCCAGACGATGAAACAACATCAATGGGCACATAATTATGTCCGTGACCACTCTATCGGGTGAGCCGTATCACAACACTCCAGTCATCCTTCATGCTTTTGAAGACTTTTATACACAATTATATGACAACCGGATACAGCGTTGAAAGCTGACACTGCTGCATACCTAGAGGATATAGCACTGACTTGGCTCTCGATAGGGCAAAGAGAATATTTAACACAACCTTTGACAGTAGCTGAAGTGAAAGATGCTATTCGCACCACAACAAATGGTAACCTTTCCCCCCCCCCCTTTCCGGAATGGATAGCCTGTCCAAAGAATTTTACAAGTTTGCTGACCAACTTGCCCCACATTTACATGCAGTATACATAGAAGCGTATGACACACAGACCCTGCCTCCGTTGTTATGTGAAGCCCTTATAGTAACTCTCCTAATGTCTGACAAGCCCCCACATAGATGTGAATCCTATTGGCCACTGTCGCACATCAACACAGATAACAAGCTCCTGCCTAAAATATTAGCAAGTAGGTTTAAACTACTGCTTCCCAATATGATGTTGCCGGATCAATTGAGTTTGACAACACACAACCTACAAACTATTTTTGTGCTCCTGCATTATTTAGATCCCTCTATGCAGGCCGTGGTGGTTCTGTTAGACACTGCCAAGGTGTTCGATTTGATAGAATGGAATGATATGTTCACAATTTTACATCAAATAGGGATGCCACAGGCCTTCATTTGCTGGATATGACTGTTATATACTAATCCAAAGGCAAGAGTGAGGAAAAATGGGAATATATCTGAACCACTACACAAATATAGAGGCACACGTCAGGGATGCCCACTGTCGCCACTCTTATTGGCATTGGCATGTGTGATTCGCCAGTGGCATGCAACTGCGGCCCTACGATTCCGTCAACCACCCCCCCCCACCCCCACCCCCGGCGATATCGTTATATGCAGGCGATATGGTACTCTATGTAAGTGAACCACACAGGTAACTGACGCAGGTCATACGCGAGTATATCAGATTTGAACAGTACTCAAGCCTCAGTATTAATTGGGCAAAGTCCACTGTCCTTCCTCTGACCCTCTCCACACTCCCACATCAGCTGGACTTTCCTTTGGAGTGGAATATGGACACGATCAAATATTTATGGATATGGCTTCATATAGTCCTGGACTTAGCATTTCGATATAAATATGGCATGACAATCACAAAACCTAAGGATCAGATTTCCAAGATAGTACACCTCCCATTGTCACTAGCCAATCAAACAGCAGTCAGGAAAATGATCATATTGCCCAAGTTTTTATACTTGTTTAAAAATATACCCATTGTCCTGACAGAATTTTTTTTTCAAAACTATTTGTTCACTACTGGTGAAACTTCCCTGCACCGGAAAACAGCCCAGAAATAATTGGGACATACTTACACTACCATAAGATAAGGGAGGATTTGGAGCGCCATATCTCCATCTGTATTATTTATGCACCAAAGCACATTTCGCCCACTATTGGTACTGGCCTCCTCCATTTCTACCACATCTAGCAATAGAAAATGACCATGCCTACCCCATGCCACTCGCTACGCTACTTCCGCATAGAAGGGCAGAGACTCAGAGGTGTAATCAATCCCGTCACTTGCACACTAAGAACGTGGAGGATGTTGGGTGCCAGAGCAGCCTCGTTTCTGCTATTTGCCCCAGCACTTCCACTGCGCAACCACCGCGAGATCTCAATGACAAAAGAAAAACTTGCTCTCAACCTCCTAGGTGAGATAAAGTTAAAGAATATGGGGGAACTCTACCAGGCTGGGATGTTTGTGAACCTGACGGATCTAGCAAGGGGGGAAGTGCCGACTACACTTACATCGTAAGTGTTCACATACTTCAGGCTGCGAGCAGCGATGCGAGAACTCTACCCCCAATTTCCTGCAAATTGGGAGATGGTGGAAGAAAGACAAAAAAGAGATAATTGGGAGTCAGAAAGAAACAAGAGAGAAAGAGAATTAGAAATAGGGATAATCTGAGACGTTATAGACAGATATGAAAAGAGGAAGAAATATTAAGTGGATAGCAAAATGAGGGAGAATAAGAGAAAGCAAGAGACAAGCCACATGACAGTTTTTTCTGTCTCAGGTATTGTTTTTTGTCTCTTAGAGCCAAGTCGACCCCCGTCTTGGCTCTTCTTCTTCACTTTCTGACTTGCCTACCTCTTCAATCAACCATCATAAAAATTACTTGTTTCGTTTGCAGCGAAGCAGTATTAAACAATGCACAGATGTTTGATTCATTTATTTACTGGAGGGTGTGGCGACACTACAGTTTTAAAATGTGGGATTACACAGTACAACTAATAAAATACTTAAAGTACATCAACATTGGTACAATGTGAATAAGACAATTAATACAATTCACGGACTGAACAGGGACTCCGGTGCAATTACAGAGAACAAGAACCACACCACTTCATCTAGTTAAGGCCTACATGTCAAGCAGAAAAACAGTAGGGACATTCTACTGGCTAAGAAAAGGCCAAATGAATCGAATTAGCACCCTAAATCACAAAACCTCAGCTGAAAAGGCTAAATGGAAACAACACAGCAATTATTTACATGGACACTGACACATGGGTGCAAGCATACACAGACATACGCAAAGATCTGCGTGGAGGCACATGAGGCATGAGCATATACAGAGACTTCATACTAGAGGCGCAGACATGCACACACACACACACACAATGACAAATGACCAAAGGTAGGTGAACGCGCACGCGCACACACACACACACAGAAATGCAACCACTTGGGGACACAAACATATGACCAGGTGTATACACAAAATCACACCACTGCAGACACACAAATACAATCTTGGACCCGCAGCCACTCACACAGACATGCACATACAAGCATAGCTACGCAGTGACACAGTGACACACAGATATACATACACATGGAGAGACACAGACAGACACAGATACCCAAGACAGAAGGCAAACAAAAAGACATACACAAAAGACCTAGACGATTACAAGTACAAGCACATCCATCCATACACACACATCAGCACTGACACAGCCACACCAACATACGTGTACATTAACATACATAGCAAATACAAACACATGCAAAGACCCAGACACGTGCATACACATGACACAAAGACACAATACCACTCGCACAGACAGACTTCCAACCAAAAATACACAGGACTGAAAGCCCTCAATGACATATGTATATACACCCTTACACATTTAGCCACACCATCACTAATATAGTTAGACTCGCACAGAAACAAAAACATACGCAAAATGACATACAAATACATACATATGCTCAAACAAAGCCACTTCATCTGAATTTTTTTTATAAAATCAAAGGAACATTTTAACTTTTCTTGTGCAAGCGTGCAAATTGCTGAGTGGTGGAGTACAAAAATAATTCATAAATTTGATGGGCTGTGGGATGGGATGGGTGAACGACTGGGCGCAAAGATAGTTGAACGAGTGAGAGCATATGGAAACGGGTGAGTGAACCCATTGTCAGGTCGATGGATAAGCACATGGACAGACAAATGGACAAGTGATTGGATGGGCACAGCAATGACTACATGGATGGCCACAATCATGCAGATCACGAGAGGCTATTCATTATGCCACAGCACCTACTAGCTCCGCTCACAAATTCATTCATCCCTGCACCTAGTCAGTCACCTTTTCATTAACACCCTTAGTAATACATCTGGATAACACAGGCATTCCAGGTCTCTCTCTCCCAATCAAGAATCCCACTCAAATATACAAACTCTACAATCAATTGCCAATTATTTTCACAAATACAAACCTAGACCTATTTGCCAACACTAGCATTTAATTAACAGGTGTGTTGTTCCAACAAATGTTTGAAATTGCCACATGGACTCAAGGCTAATAGATCAAATCCATAGGCTATTACAGATGCACCAAAGCTCTGCTGTGGAGGTCTGGTCTTGTGAAATTATATATATTCATCCTTGTTTGCAAAAAACACTATCCATGCCAACAAAGCCCCTGAAACAGTCTCCTCTTGCATGGAAGACGTTTCCAAAGTTTTTGGACATGGTAATGAGAGGCCCTGTAGCCTGTACACTTGCACTGTTAGTTGTTGTGATGGGTGTTTAACTGTAGACATTTGTGTAATTTTGCACCTTTTACGTCCACACAGTTTTCCCTTCCCTGTTTCTAAGTAGGGTGACTTTTCGTAGTTAACTAACGCATAGGTTTGAGAGGTTGGGTGGTCGTCTGATTTCAGATAGTAGAGACAGAAGACATGTTATGCACAGGTTCTTAAGTTGTGCAAGCATAGGCAGCCGATCGTTGCTCTCGTTTTTCAGTGAGGCTGTATGAATTAAAATAACGAGCAAATAATTATTGCTGGCTACTGAATAAAGAACCTCTTAAATGCTCAAGCAAGTCGTCATCGCTGAATTCTATCTACATGCAGTAGATGTGAACTTGAAACTTTCTTAGAAAGCCTTGGGGGTGTCCAACATTGGTTTATGAGCAACTGTGCCCTGCCAGATTTGCAGGATAACAGCTATGAAAATGATTCCCCTTGTAGGGGAACTGAATGTTTATTTATGAACTTTTACTCTAGGGGTACCCCGAAACTCTGTAATGGACCCAGCCCTCTTCGACCAAAGCTGGGCAACCTGTCTCAGAATTACCCATTTTGGTGCCATGGCATGTGTCCTGCAGCTCACGCTAACAACATGAACAAAGCTCTGCAAACCAGCCTCCTATAACAAGGACTAAATGGCCACAGGCAAAAACTACAGACAACAGTAAAACTTCCCACCACAAGCCCAGACGAGAGTTTTTCTCTTAAAAAGTATTTAGAATGTGGAGGACCTGGGTTGAGTTTTTGAGCTGTTGCAGTTTAAAATTAAAAGAATGGCAATCTGCAAAGGTAGAATTAACGGTAATCTCTGCACTAGGTGCTGAATAAATTATTGGGCTAAGGCCTCTGAGTAGTCTTACTAATCATCAAGTCATAAACATTTGAGATAATAGAAGTGAATGAAAGATGGCCAGAGGTGACACGCAGAGGTATTAGATGGGTGACTATATGCAATATGCTAGCACAGTAGGAGGGTTTTGCAGGTCATGACTGACCGTCACTAGCAGAGCAGAATGTGGGTTCCACCTCTGGACAAACAGGAGGTACAGGCAGTCAAGACTGTGGACAAACAGGAGGTACAGGCAGTCAAGACTGAGCAAGTCTTTGGTGGAATGATGGCTATATGTGGGTCTCATTAACGGAGTGGCAGGTTGTGCTGCGTGTTAGAACTGAGGTACGCCGGAGGCTGTCTTGGGGTCCCAGCACAGGAAAAGCATGTGGCGCTGCAGGCGAACAGGTAGAAGAATTGGGAGATGTGCACGGGGGCCCCAGTACAATAAAACAGCTTTTAAATTAAAAATCTGATAAAGCAGAATCACCCATCCGATCGGGCATCAAACAATGTTTTATTGATTCATTCCGTCCACGGATAGCACCATTAAATGCCTCTCCGCGGATTTTTATCAATAGTGGGAAAGGAGATGTAAATTCTTCAACCCTCGCTCTCCCTGGGCTCAGGAGCAAGAAGCAAACATTCTCAGGCGAGTCGGCTCAGTGCTGTAACACAGTAATAAAAATATGGTTCAAGACAAAGCATGCGCGTATGAATGTTTCACACAGAAATTATATACAACCTAGCCTGCTGGAAGGAGAGCAAACTTGCAGGCACCGGTTATTTTGGCAACACTTCTTTCTATCTGTGGTGATTATAACTGACAAAAACAAATTGTTTAGAGACACTTTGAGCATTAATGAATCATATTTGGTTGGTAATGGATAATCCTACTATTTCTGGATTAGTCGGGGTGTGGCTCAATGAGGCTCCATGCAGATGTGTCCTTGTTAAGCTCCAGGCTGCTTCCCTCGGGCAGATACCTATCTAGAGGCACGAATGTGACCATCAGTGGGGAGTGAAGGAGGTGGATCAGTACCTAATGACTGCCAAGACAGTGGTAGTGGAGGCACTGGGACACCATTCAATGGACCAGGATGTGACACCCCCACGCCTCAAGGTCAGAGAACAAGACGATAGCCACTGCTAGAAGAAGTGGAGGAAGGGAAAGTGCTGAGAGCGGAGTGCTGGAGGGAACTGATCAGTGGGGGCACCCGGGCCTGGCATAGCTGGTGTCAGAGACAAATAGCCAGGGGAGGCGAGAGTGGCATGCATTTGTTGGGCTGCAACAGTAAGAAAAATCACACTGGTTATCGCTCAAGAGGTAACCCCTTGCAGAGTGTCCTGCCTGCTCTGATGACTGTAGGAGGTGTGGGGGTGGTCAGGGCTGCAAACCTGTGATCCCTCTGCTGCCCCTCCTACCACCTGGCGCTCAAAAAGGTTTGCTGAGCAGACTGCTCGAACCCACCTTTCTTGACAAAGGTATCAATTTACCAGCTTACTGACGGCCTGTACATGCATTGGGGCAAGCAAAACTTGCATGTTAAAATCCTCCCCCTTCTGAAATCTGGGCCAGCCACTGGGGGGTACCCACATACAGAGTCCTCCCACTGGGGGGTACCCCATACAGGGTCCTCCTTGGGCGGTATGTCCACCTTCGGATACAAGCAAGAACAAGTAAGAACTCTGTGGACATAAGGTGTGACTCACCAGTGAGGTGTATGAGGACAAAAAAAAAACTTGCATGTTGGACTGACACTCCAGAGCCCCTCCAAGTACTCAGCCCTGTGACCTGGATCAGACCGAGCTTCTCAGCATTCGTGCAATTATAAAGAAGTTTGAACATTTCATGGGTCCAATATAAAGCAATCAAAGACATGTTAACTTCTTTGAAACATAAGCCCTAATCAAGCAGATCACAGATCTTGCAGCGCGGGGACTTCAAGCCTGAGCAGGCAACAGAAGATAGCATAGATGCCCCAAGTACTGGTGGGTGGTGGGGGGAGGGGGGGGGGTGTTATCCTCCTCCTTGTATCTGAATTAAAGTAAGAAATGGGGTCTCTGCACCGAGAAATACTAAAATTGCTGCAAAACTAGACCTGAGGGTTGACTAACTTGAGATGGTGGAAGGCACCCATGAACCAGACACACTCGAGACCAGTGTGGAAGAGATGGAGCAGCAATATAAGGAACTCTTGCACTAACAACATTGAAAGTAAGTGTAGATGCTACAACCTCTATCAGGGAATTCCCAAAGGAAGGATAAAATCAAAGAGAAAACCCTACAAGCTGCACGGAGAGCTGAACCAATAACACACAAAGACTTCTCCATTTCACTGTTTTTGGATATATTTGTAGCCATTTGTACCTGGTTGGAGAAAGCATGCACAGGCTCCCAGTCTTCTAACGCTGATCTGAGCAGCGTCAGGATCAGCCGCAGGGCAGGCTGGGAGCCTGTGCCTACAGCAGAAAAGCAGCTGGAGCAGGGCGGTGGGGTGATCCAGGTAAGTGTTTGTTTATTTTCTTATTAAATAATTTTTTATTCCCCAACCCTCTCCCCTTATGCACGCTGCGAGCTGCAACTGGAAAAGGGGACATTCAGACTTGCATCCCTAGTCACAAAATCTCGAAAAACATATCCTAGAACTTCTGTTGCCAATCCTAAAGTGATGTGGTTCCAGTAGCAACTGGATTACCCACCGCTCCTCCCCACTCTGGCCTTTGGAAGGGCCACAGTTCACGTGCCGAATGTCTGGCAGTATAGAGGTGTCTTCAGCAAAGTTTCCCCAGTTTTTACTGTCAATAATGTTAAGCACCAAAAAGAAAATAGCCTAAATCGGGGAGTAAAAAGAAAAATCTATAAAACTGATTTGTATGAAATATATTCTTTAGAGTGACAGCTTTAATACTACCCTGATTAAATGACACTGGTAATTAAAGAATCCCTCCCAAGAATATAAAGCGCCCTCACGCCCTGCACACTTCTTGTGTGCACAGCGCTCAGCCCAGAAAGAAACCAAGGTTCTGGCAAACTCTTGGCGTAGAAAGACAGTCTGTCGTGACTGACAGTGTGAAAGTATGGTGCACAGGGCTTTAAGTGGGATGAAAAAACTGGAGGGACTCTCAAAGGTCTCGGCTGATGTAATCAAGGGAATACCTTGAAACAAAAACTAAAAAGCTGTGCTTCGCATAGTGTGCCGCATGACTTATTCTGCTGCTTTTTTCTATCATTGCATTCAGATATAAAATACAAGTAACATTACACATACAACAAGCCAAGACTATTGCCTTTGAAAGTGGCTGTTAGTTACAAAAGATATATAAGCATCAACAATGGCTTCTTTGTATAAAATATATTGAAAATTCTTCAGTTCTGAAATGATGAGACTTTGAAAGAAAAGTATAACGAGTCTCTAAAAGGCAGCACAGGGTGGTACTGCTGCAAAGGCAAGATTGTTTTTCACCCTGAGGGTGAGGGCAAAAATGCAGAGCCTGATAGGGACTATTCTCAGCACCTGCTTTTTAGGACCTGGCCCACTTAAAGCCCTGACGGTGCAAAGAGATTAAAGTGTTGTGGGAGAAACTGTCACTGTCTGTTGCTGGCCCTGGGCGAGATGCATAGTAGTTGTAAAAGCAAAGTAACTCTACTTGGTCAAGGCACTGTCAATAAAATGACTGGACATTTCTAAGACACTAGAACTCCCTAAGTGAGTCTTCTTGCACACTGCACACTATGTAACGTACATGCAGCAAAATGAAACCAAATTAGAAAACATATAATTTATTACTATAATACAAAAGATTAAATCACATACAAAATTACAAATAACCCCCCTATCAAAACCTTAAAATACAGAGGACAGAAAAAAGTGCTTCAGAAATAAAGTGCACGTGATTTTGAGAAAGCAGGACAAAGAAGTCCACCCAATAACCACAGAAAAGAAGAGGAGCCTGCTGTTTCAACTTATTACTTATTGAATCATTCAAATAAAATCAGAGGTAATGAATCCTCATTCAAGTCCTCGCTATATACTAAAGGAGAAACTACATCCAGGCTCAAACACACTATCGTCGACGTTTCGACGCATCCAGTTCCCGGGCTATATCCAGGCTCACATAGGGGTCTTCATCAGGACTAAAACGATAGGGGTCTATTGAAAAAATCAAATAAATAAAACTCAATCTTAATCTAATCTTATGAAAATAATTTGATTTCATTTTTACTTATGCTGCAAGATCAACTGCATCCATTACATTGCAGTATGTCTTTTGGAAACCTTTAGTGGGTATAGGTAAGGATATAAAGGATTGTTATGTACTTTCTATGATTAATATAACTTTTGGACGGCATGGCCCTTGTCTGTTATATTGATCCACATCTAATTTGAAACTAGGTTGTTGTATTTAATGAGGATTAACTATGTTAATGCCTTGGAGACATGACTGTGTGGTTCTTATCTGTATGAGTATAATGGTATTTTATCAATTTGACATAGAGTTCCATATTTATTGAGGTATTATCTATTATGGTGTGATTAATGATGCCTAGGGTGAGCTGCAAGTGTAAATACATCAAAGTTTAATAACGATTTATCCTGATTTGGATAGGTCGAAACGTTGACAATAGTGTGTTTGAGCCTGGATGTAGTTTCTACTTTAGTATATAGCGAGGACTTGAATGAGGATTTATTACCTCTGATTTTATTTGAATGATTCAATGAGTAATAAGTTGAAAAAGCAGGCTCCTCTTCTTTTCTGTGGTTATTGGATGGACTTCTTTGTCCTGTTTTCTCAAAATCACGTGCACTTTATTTCTGAAGCACTTTTTTCTGTCCTCTGTATTTTAAGGTTTTGATAGGGGGGGTTATTTGTAATTGTGTATGTGATTTAATATTTTGTATTATAGTAATAAATTATATGTTTTCTAATTTGTTTTCATTTTGCTGCATGTACGTTATGTGTTCCGGATTGGGCATTGTAGTCTTTTGCTAATCATTACCCAGCCCCTCCTGGGTTTATAGGGTGACCCTCTGTGGTTTTGTAATACACTGCATACTATGAGCAGCTGCGTCCAAGACCTCTGGTTTATTTAGGATTGTAATACGAATTGTTACAAATGGATGAGGTTGGAGACCAGGGGCCCTGCTCCCGCAGGCAGCGATAATTTCTCACACTGCCAGCCAGAGTGCTTGAAACTACCTAATCACGATAAAGGGGTCCTTATATTCCACGCCACTCAATCCCTGGACCTGCCACAGAGACTGATGATTTTAAGCCGATTTTGTTGGTGGTAAGGTAAAGCACATTACTCCTTACCATGAACAGTGTGACCTCAGCCAGTCTCTAATCACTCCGCACAGTGACATGCACCCGGTGCCAGGCATTGCTCAACACACCTCTCAAGTTCCAGATTGGTGCAACAGTGTCAGGCTGGACATTGTAGCTCGAGTCCACAGCTTTGCATATAATATTCAATTCCGAAACTTTGTCAGGCAGAGGTGCCCTTAGCTCCCAGAGTTTCCAGGCCCAGGCACGGCCAGACTTCTGCTCCTGCCCCGACAGGTGGGCAACTTGCCATGACTGACCACCGTCCAACGAAACATCCACACGGACCACCTCGCGACCACCACCACTCCATGCGTAGCCTTTCACTGTGATGTTGTTCTGGTCTCCAGTCATCACATCACCATTTTTTGGCTCAGTTATGGCTGACTGGATGGGCAGCTCTTGGATGGCAGGGGATGTCTTAAAGTCCACAGTGTCCCAGTCCACAGAAGGAGAGAAGCCTTTATAGTCGTTCTGCTGCCAGTGGCTCTGGCTCTCCTCTGGGCCCACGGAAAGTTTGCCTAGCCATTTAACATTCCTGGCACCCACCACGCCAGGCACAACAACGCGGATTGGGAAGCCATGGTCATGTGGCAACACCTGCCCGTTCATCTCGTAGGCCAGCAGAACTTCGTGCTCAGGGCTAATGGCCACACTGAAAGGAATAGAGGCGCCATACGCTGTACCAGTCAGATCTTTGTCCAGCCCTTCAAAACACACATGCTCCGCTCCTTCCATTTCATCTTTAAACCCCGCTTCAAGCAGCACATCCCGAAGCCTTGCTCCGCCCCATGTTGCGTTGCTGATGGCTGCTATACCCCAGCCCAACCCCTTCACTTGTTTGACAGCATTCATTTCCGAGCGGCGGTTCCCAGCACACTGCAGCGTGGCTGTCACCTCGTGCTTGGGGAACTTCGTCTTGAGATCAGCTAGAGTCAAAGCAATGGACTGACCCCTAGGGCCCTCAATTTGCAGTTTGTACGAACTGGCATCAATATCAGGCACTGGCAGGTGGTTCCTCTTGAAGAAAAACTCGTTGGGTGTGATAAAGTTCTCAGATAGGATCTCAGCAGGTGGTTCTGCATTGAACGGCTTCAGACTGTTGACGCTCAAGGCTGGATGACGCTGGGGGTCCCGGGAGTATGGGTCAGACACATCAGCAGCAACCTCGGCTTCATCTTGAGGGCTCAGCTCCCCAACTTTGTAGGAATTAAGTATTTCCAAGACATGTTCTTGGTTGTGAACAGCATACATGGCCCAGAACGGCTCAAGGGAGCCCCCTGCCGCCAGCATGATGCGGCTTCCGCCAGGGTGCAACTCCACAAATTCTGTGATGTCAAACACGTTGCGGCCGTAAGTCACCCACACACCGTCTGCCACTGTCTTGTGCTTTCGCACTTCCTCGCGGGTGTAGATCTTAGGGGGCAAAGAGACCGAGTCACCTGTCTCTCTTGGTTGGTGCTGGGACAGGACAGATTCCGCCTGGGCCACCTCCTGCAAAACAAACATTTTAAAATTATTTTTTTAGCAATTACAAAACAATGAGTCATCCTGAATGTACAGATCATAAGCTGGTCAGAGCTAAGGTGCACCATAAATACTGGTGAATAATTGTGTGAAAACAGAGTAACATGTTTAGAAAGGCTCAACAGACCTAAGTGGTGCAAGGATGTTATTTAATGTGTTCTTGACCGTGCTGTGACTAGGCTGCTCATAATATCCCTGTGTGAGTTCAAAGAACAGTTCTTCACAAGCCTCAATCTTTTCCTGCTGTAGTGAATACCATTGTGTAAGCTAAGTTTCTAAGTCAAAATCCAGGAAAGGTCAGATGATTAGGCTGGACTCTTGGAAGAACAATAAGCCAGTTTAATCTTTTCTGGTAGGAGATACACAAACTCACGTTGTTTACCCCTCCTTGTCCTGAAAATTACCCTGGTATTGAGTATTCTCGGTAAAACGCAGACTGTGCCCTTTTTGGACTAACTAGTTGAATCTTTTTGTACCACTTGTTTACTAGTTATTTATTAAGAGGTATTTACTCACACAAATACGGCATCAGCCAACTTGACTCTCTTTTTTTCACATCTACAAACACTACTGAACACTGCGACACAGAAGCAGCTTTCTAGCACATTTTTTTGCCACAATAAAACGTGTTCTGTAATCATACACATTTATGAACGTTATGCTAATCTGAGGTACCGAAATGTACAACTTATGTGAAAGAAACACCAGATCCATTCCAAATGAAAAACTGTTGCTGAATGAATCCAAGGAAACCATTGCATCTCAATGTGTCTACATACTCAGGTTCCATTTCCGGATTATATGGGAGTTGTGGAAACTTTGCCCTTTCTGCAGGGTCCCCCCAATTTTTTTTGCCTTTTTGCAGAACTCTATTTTGTTTTGGCTACGAAACCCTGTGCCGTTTACCCCTCCTAATCAGTGGTAAAGTGTTTGTGCTCCTCCTTTCAACATAGTAAAATTGGTATACTCCTGATTTACATATTTAATTTACCTATGTGTTCCCCAGGATATGGTAAAAAGTTGTAATCAGGGCCTCTAAGTTCAATGCCACAAATTGACTGCAGCATCCATTGCGCCATCTGCTCCAGTGACAATGTGAACATGATTACAGTCCTGCTACCAGTAGCTTGGCTGTGCAGGTGTTAACTGCAAATTCGATCTGTCAAAACAACCCCTTTTGATAGGCCTAGATGTTTCTTTTAAATAATTATGAGTCACCCCTAATCAGGCCTAACTGACCATAAAGGCAGGGCACATGGTATTTAAAAGCGGACATGTAGAAGTTTAATGTTTATGTCCTTAAAGTAAAAACGCTCTCACAGCTATTTTTATTGTAGCAGGTTAGGCTGTTCACTATGCACTATGATTTCATATTAAATATGTATCCTGTATCTCGGAAATGGGACTAGCTACGAAAACAATTCAACACTTACTTGTAACAGATGTTAAAAATCCAGTACAAGGGTGAAGTTGGATTTGTTCTAAATATTATAGAAAGGTAATTTTAAAAAAAGACTCGGTGATGCTCCCACTCCAGCTGGGCCTGTCTGTGTCTGTTCCAAGACTAGACCGGATCACCCCTCTTTTGCCTCCTATTCGGTGACCCATCCAGGATGGGCAAAGGTAAGTCTTTTGCTTCGTCTACTAACTCTGAGTTTCAGAAGGAGGCCACTAGCAAAACCTCTACAATGAACCTTTTCATTTCAGCTGTTGGTGCCCTTAAAGAAGGAGTCACAATTGTAGAGGTGGAGCTGGGCTTACATTCCCGTGTCTCAGCCCGTAACTGCCTTGTCTGCTTGCACTAGTAAAGTGAAGCAGTCCTTGGCCTCCATAGTGTCTGGCTCTCAAGATGTGGGGGTGGCAAGAATTACAGTCTTGGAGAGCCAAGCGAACCCTGTAACAGAGGACTCGTTTTCAGACACTGAGCCCCCAGCCCGCAATCAGAAGGAAAAAGAAGGTCCTATCATGGCTACGGTAAACCATGCAAGTTAAGACCTCTTATCAGCTGAAGGAAGTTATCAAAGGGGGCCCTAAAAGTCTGCGAAACCAATGTTTGAACTTTTAATGTACAATGTTGCCGCTAAAACTGAATGCTCAAGTGAGAGTTATTTTGATTTGAGTTACCAAAAGTTGGGCAGTACTGAAACGGCCTTTGTCACATTGATAGCAATGGGAGGGGCGTCCCTGGGGCCGGCCTGCAGGGGTGTCATGTCAGGGTCTACTGGGGTGGGTTACATGGAGGGGGTTATATCTCAGTGTTCAAGCTTGGGCACAGGTGATCTAACGAGTAACACCTCTGATGTTGTGGCTGGTGCAACACATGTGTTGTTCTTACCTACTTCAAAGGTTGTGCCGCCTCTGCTGCCCCTGACCCTCCCTAGCCATTCTGTTGCAGGCCTCTCTCATTGCTTTGTCTCACTGTGTCAGGTTTCTTTGGTGGGCGTTGAGTCAGTTGACCCCCATGAAAGCCACAATGGTATGGCTGTTTCCCTCGCAGGTACAGTCCTAAATCTGCCACGTGATGTTAAACCAAATTTCGTTTTTTTGGTTATGTGCAATGTTTGCCAGATAGAGCACAAGAAGGGAATTCATAACTGAAAAACAAGGTTATGCATTATATTGAAAATGTCACTTACCCAGTGTACATCTGTTCGTGGCATTAGTCGCTGCAGATTCACATGTTTCGCACAGTCCGCTGCCTGGTGTTGGGCTCGGAGTATTACAAGTTGTTTTTCTTCGAAGAAGTCTTTTTTTGGTCACGGGACCGAAGGACTCCTCCCTTTTCGGCTCCATTGCGCATGGGCGTCGACTCCATCTTAGATTGTTTTCCCCGCAGAGGGTGAGGATGGAGTTGTTTGCTATAAATAGTGCCCATGCAATGGAGTGAATACGTATGTACATAAAAAGTTTATAATAATTATTTACAAATGTACAAATGTTTAAGATTTAAGATCTACTTCTAAACGGCTACAGGCTTCCCGGGGAGGCGGGAGGGCACATGTGAATCTGCAGCGACTAATGCCACGAACAGATGTACACTGGGTAAGTGACATTTTCAGTTCGATGGCATATGTTGCTGCAGATACACATATTTCACATAGACTATAAAGCAGTTACCTCCCCTAAAAGCGGTGGTTTAGCCTGTAGGAGTTGAAGTAGTTTGGAATAATGTTCTTAGTACAGCTTGGCCCACTGTAGCTTGTTGTGCATTTAGTACGTCTACACAGTAGTGTTTAGTAAATGTATGAGGCGTAGACCAGGTTGCAGCCTTACATATTTCGCTCATAGGAATGTTTCCTAGAAAGGCCATTGTAGCACCTTTCTTTCTGGTTGAGTGTGCCTTTGGTGTAATAGGCAATTCTCTTTTGGCTTTAAGATAGCATGTTTGAATACATCTGACTATCCATCTAGCAATGCCTTGTTTAGAGATTGGATTTCCTATGTGTGGTTTTTGAAAAGCTATGAACAGTTGTTTTGTTTTCCTGATTAGCTTTGTTCTGTCAATGTAGTACATTAGTGCTCTTTTGATGTCTAATGTATGTAGTGCCCTTTCAGCCACGGAATCTGGTTGTGGGAAGAACACTGGCAATTCTACTGTTTGATTTAAATGGAATGGTGAGATTACTTTTGGTAGAAATTTTGGATTTGTTCTTAGAACTATTTTATTTTTGTGTATTTGAATAAATGGTTCTTGAATGGTAAATGCCTGTATTTCACTTACTCTTCTGAGGGATGTGATTGCAATGAGAAATGCGACTTTCCAGGTTAGATATTGCATTTCACAGGAATGCATGGGTTCGAAAGGTGGACCCATGAGTCTTGTTAAGACGGTGTTAAGGTTCCATGAAGGAACTGGTGGTGTTCTTGGTGGTATAATTCTTTTTAGCCCTTCCATGAATGCTTTAATAACTGGTATTCTAAATAGAGACGATGAATGAGTAGTTTGTAGGTAAGCAGATATTGCTGCGAGGTGTATTTTTATAGATGAAAAAGCGAGATTCGCTTTTTGCAAATGTAGTAAGTATCCCACTATGTCTTTTGTAGAGGCATGCAATGGTTGGATTTGATTGGTATGGCAGTAGCAAATAAATCTTTTCCACTTAGATGCATAGCAGTGTCTAGTGGAAGCTTTTCTAGCTTGTTTTATGACCTCCATACATTCTTGTGTGAGGTCTAAGTGTCTGAATTCTAGGATTTCAGGAGCCAAATTGCCAGATTCAGTGATGCTGGGTTTGGATGCCTGATCTGTTGTTTGTGTTGTGTTAACAGATCTGGTCTGTTGGGTAGTTTGACATGCAGTACTAGTGAAAGGTCTAGTAGAGTTGTATACCAAGGTTGTCTTGCCCATGTGGGTGCTATCAGTATGAGTTTGAGTTGGTTTTGACTCAACTTGTTTACTAGATATGGAAGGAGAGGGAGAGGGGGAAAAGCGTATGCAAATATCCCTGACCAACTCATCCATAGAGCATTGCCTTGTGATTCGCGGTGTGGGTACCTGGATGCGAAGTTTTGGCATTTTGCGTTTTCTTTTGTTGCGAACAAATCTATCTGGGGTGTTCCCCAAATTTGAAAGTACTTGTTCAGAACTTGGGGGTGAATTTCCCATTCGTGGACTTGTTGGTGGTCTCGCGAAAGGTTGTCTGCTAGTTGGTTTTGGATCCCTGGAATAAATTGTGCTATTAGGCGAATGTTGTTGTGAGTCGCCCACTGCCATATTTTTTGTGTTAGGAGACACAATTGTGTTGAGTGTGTTCCTCCTTGTTTGTTTAAATAATACATTGTTGTCATGTTGTCTGTTTTGACAAGAATGTATTTGTGTGTTATTATGGGTTGAAAGGCTTTTAACGCTAGAAATACTGCTAACAGTTCTAGGTAATTGATATGAAATTTTGTTTGGTGTACATCCCATTGTCCTTGAATGCTGTGGTGATTGAGGTGTGCTCCCCACCCTGTCATGGAAGCATCTGTTGTTATAACGTATTGAGGCACTGGGTCCTGAAATGTCCGCCCTTTGTTTAAATTGTTGCTGTTCCACCATAGAAGCGAGAGGTATGTTTGGCGGTCTACCAACACCAGATCTTGAAGTTGACCCTGTGCCTGTGACCATTGTGATGCTAGGCACTGTTGTAAGGGTCGCATGTGTAGTCTTGCGTTTGGGACAATGGCTATGCATGATGACATCATGCCTAGAAGTTTTAGCACAAATTTTGCTTGTATCTTTTGGTTTGGAAACATAGCACTTATTACCTTGTGGAATGCTTGCACTCTTTGTGGACTTGGAGTGGCAATTCCTTTTGATGTGTTGATGGTTGCCCCTAGATATTGTTGTGTCTGACACGGTTCGAGGTGTGACTTTGTATAGTTGATGTAGAAACCCAGTTTGTGAAGGGTTTGTATGACATATGTGGTGTCGTTTGTGCACTTTTTTACTGTGTTGGTCTTGATTAGCCAATCGTCTAGGTAAGGAAACACATGTATCTGTTGTCTCCTGATATGTGCTGCTACTACTGCTAGACATTTTGTGAATACTCTTGGTGCAGTCGTTATTTCGAATGGCAACACTTTGAATTGGTAATGTATTCCTTTGAATACGAACCTTAGGTACTTTCTGTGAGAAGGGTGTATCGGTATATGAAAGTACGCATCTTTTAGGTCTAATGTGGTCATGTAATCTTGCTGTTTGAGCAGTGGAATGATGTCTTGTAGTGTGACCATGTGAAAGTGGTCCGATATGATGTAGGTATTTAGTGTCCTGAGATCTAATATTGGTCTCAATGTTTTGTCTTTTTTTGGAATTAGAAAGTACAGGGAGTAAACTCCAGTGTTTTTTTGTTGTACTGGTACTAACTCTATTGCATCCTTTTGCAGTAGTGCTTGAACTTCTAGTCCTAAAAGTTCTAAATGTTGTGGTGACATTTTGCGTGTTTTTGGAGGGATGTTTGGTGGGAATTTGTGGAATTCTATGCAATAGCCATGTTGGATTATTGCTAATACCCAATTGTCTGTTGTAATCTGCTGCCAAGATTGGTAGAATTGGCTTAGTCTTCCCCCCACTGGTGTTGAGTGAAGGGGTTGTGTGACTTGAAAGTCACTGTTTAGGTGGAGGTGTTTTTGGAGTCTGGAATCTTCCCCTACTCCTTGGGAATTGACCCCCTCTATATCCCCTGAAACCTCCTCTTTGGAATGAACCCTGATATGGTGTGGTTCTTGTTTGTTGGCTGGTGGTGTCTGTGGGTTGGCCACGAAACCCCCCTCTAAATGGAGTTTTTCTAAAAGAGCCTCTGCTCTGCGGGGAGTAGAGTGCGCCCATGGCTTTGGCCGTGTCTGTGTCCTTTTTAAGTTTTTCAATGGCTGTGTCCACTTCAGGGCCAAAAAGTTGTTTCTCGTTGAAGGGCATATTAAGGACAGACTGCTGGATTTCAGGTTTGAAGCCTGAAGTGCGGAGCCAAGCGTGTCTCCTTATGGTGACAGCAGTGTTGACTGTTCTCGCTGCAGTATCGGCTGCGTCCATTGAAGAGCGGATTTGATTGTTTGAGATCGTTTGTCCCCCTTCAACTATTTGCTGCGCCCTTTTTTGGTATTCCTGTGGAAGATGGTCTATGAGAAGTTGCATCTCATCCCAGTGTGCGCGGTCATATCGGGCCAGCAGCGCTTGAGAATTTGCGATGCGCCACTGGTTGGCTGCCTGTGATGCTACTCTTTTTCCTGCCGCATCAAATTTTCTGCTTTCTTTGTCCGGAGGTGGGGCGTTGCCAGATGTATGGGAATTTGCTCTTTTGCGAGCTGCCCCTACTACTACGGAGTCAGGTGGTAACTGCGAAGTAATAAACACTGGGTCTGTGGGTGGTGGTTTGTATTTCTTATCCACCCTTGGGGTGATGGCTCTTGATTTTACGGGCTCTTCAAAAATTTGTTTTGCGTGCCGTAACATCCCTGGTAGCATTGGGAGACATTGATATTGGCTATGTGTAGCCGAGAGGGTGTTAAATAAAAAATCATCCTCTATAGGATCGGAATGCAGTTGGACATTGTGGAATTCTGCTGCCCTAGCCACCAGTTGCGAGTATGAGGTACTGTCCTCTGGCGGTGACGGCTTTGTGGGGTATGAATCGGGATCATTGTCCGGCACTGGGGTGTCATATAGGTCCCAAGCGTCTTGATCCTGATTATCTTGACTTATGGTAGTTTGCGCTGGTGAGTGCATTTGTGGCGGTGTTTGTGCCGGCGATGCCTGTTGTGGTGGAGAGGGCGGAGGCGTGACTTTTTTAACCACTTTGGCTTGTGGTTGTGCGTCATCCTTGAGAAGTCCGATCCTTCTTTTTCTCATTATTGGGGGAAGGGTTGATATCTTCCCTGTGTCTTGCTGGATGTACAGTCTCTTTTGTGTGTAGTCTGATTCTACACTTTGGAGCTCTTGTCCAAATCTGTGCATCTGGCCACTTATTCCTTGTTCCTCTGTGTAGGATGGAGGTGTGGAACTTTTCGGCGCCGAGAGAGAATCTTTTTTCGGCTTCGGCACCGACAGAATTTTTGTGGCTTTCGGCAGTGTGTCTCGGTGCCGATGTTTTTCGGTGCCGGCATCTTGTTTTTGCCTCTCGGAGCCGCTATCTCGGCTCCGAGGTTGCTCCATGGCGGTCCCTCGACCGGAGTCGGGTGTCTTCGCTATGGGCGTGCCCTTTTTCGGCGCCTTCGACGGCTCGCCGGTTTTATGGGTCGAGCCATGGCCTGTTGGCAGTGGCGTCCCCTGGGCTTTTGTCTTCTCGATGGTTTTAATTTTCGACGTCTTACTCACTGTTTGTTGCTGTTGTTCGACGTCGGAGTCTCCGGATTCTGATTCCGGAACCGAGAATGTTTCCTCTTCGTCGTCGAAACGTTGTTTTGTCGGCGTGGACGCCATTTGTAGACGCCTGGCTCTTCGGTCCCGGAGTGTTTTTCTGGACCGGAAGGCTCGACAGGCCTCACAGGTATCCTCCTTGTGCTCGGGGGACAAGCACAAGTTACAGACCAAGTGCTGATCTGTATAAGGATACTTACTGTGACATTTTGGGCAGAAACGAAACGGGGTCCGTTCCATCGGCTTCGATGTCGCACGCGGTCGGGCCGACCAGGCCCCGACGGGGGATCGAAGCTACCCCAAAGTCTTCCTATGATCGGTGTCGATGTACCTAACTATCCCGATACCGAACGGAACAATACCGACGCTTTCTTCTGAGATTCTGACTAACTTTCCGAACCGAAACACGGAGCGAAAAGGAATACGTCCGAACCCGACAGCGGAAAAAAACAATCTAAGATGGAGTCGACGCCCATGCGTAATGGAGCCGAAGAGGGAGGAGTCCTTCGGTCCCGTGACCAAAAAAAGACTTCTTCGAAGAAAAACAACTTGCAATACTCCGAGCCCAACACCAGGCAGCGGACTGTGCGAAACATGTGTATCTGCAGCAACATATGCCATCGAACATCAACATAATGAAGAGCGCAAGTTGGACTGAAGGTGGACTTAAGTGATTTAAGAAAGACTGCCTAGTTGTCAACTTTCACCGCCTAAGGGTGGCTGCCTGTGTGTTGGTGCAGGCACCTTGGACTCATAGAGCCTCCTCTCTCATTGTGGAAATACTGCTGGTGGCCTGAAACGGTGAAAGATACCCCAGAAGTCGACAAGGCGGATACAAAAAAATCCCATTCCAGTTCCAGCCCTGCAAATCTGTGATTTGCTAAATACCCACATGTTCAATATCCATACATCAAAGTACGGCCCGCGGGCCGCCAGCGGCCCCACGGACCTAGCTTGGTGGCCCGCGAGACGTACACCAAATGCCATATCATAATGGCAGCAGTATGTAAACATAGAAGAGGGCCGCGGGAGCATGCTCCCGCGGCCCTCCTCTATGTTTACATACGGCGGCCATTGTTTATGGCGTTGCCCTGACGATCCTGGAAGCCAAAGCCCCATAAAAGTCAGCGCTTGCAGCTAACTTTTATGGGGCTTTGGTCGTCTGCTTCCTGTCACCAGCTCCACGTCTGCTGCCCGCCTGCCTGCCTGCTGTTCCACATTTGTGGCATCTTTACAGTGCTTTGAGTCAGGTAAGGCTCTTTGGTTATTTATTTATTTGTTTTTAATGTAGTGTGTGTTACTGGGGTAGGCGTGAGAGCAGATTGCGCTGTGTGTGTGCGCTGTGTGTGTGTGTTACTGGGGTAGGGGTGAGAGCAGATGGCGCTGTGTGTGTGCGCGCTGTGTGTGTTACTGGGGTAGGGGTGAGAGCAGATGGCGCTGTGTGTGTGCGCGCTGTGTGTGTTACTGGGGTAGGGGTGAGAGCAGATGGCGCTGTGTGTGTGCGCTGTGTGTGTGTGTTACTGGGGTGGGGTGAGAGCAGATGGCGCTGTGTGCAGATGGCGCAGTGTGTGTTACTGGGGTAGGGGTGAGAGCAGATGGCGCTGTGTGCAGATGGTGCAGTGTGTGTTACTGGGGTAGGGGTGGGAGCAGATGGCGCTGTGTGCAGATGGCGCAGTGTGTGTTACTGGGGTAGGGGTGAGAGCAGATGGCGCTGTGTGTGTTACTCGGGTAGGGGTGGGAGCAGATGGCGCTGTGTGCAGATGGCGCAGTGTGTGTTACTGGGGTAGGGGTGAGAGCAGATGGCGCTGTGTGTGTTACTGGGGTAGGGGTGAGAGCAGATGGCGCTGTGTGTGTTACTGGGGTAGGGGTGGGAGCAGATGGCGCTGTGTGCAGATGGTGCAGTGTGTGTTACTGGGGTAGGGGTGAGAGCAGATGGCGCTGTGTGCAGATGGCGCTGTGTGTGTTACTGGGGTAGGGGTGGGAGCAGATGGCGCTGTGTGCAGATAGCGCAGTGTGTGTTACTGGGGTAGGGGTGAGAGCAGATGGCGCTGTGTGTGTTACTGGGGTAGGGGTGGGAGCAGATGGCGCTGTGTGCAGATGGCGCAGTGTGTGTTACTGGGGTAGGGGTGAGAGCAGATGGCACTGTGTGTGTTACTGGGGTAGGGGTGGGAGCAGATGGCGCTGTGTGCAGATGGCGCAGTGTGTGTTACTGGGGTAGGGGTGAGAGCAGATGGCGCTGCGTGTGTTACTGGGGTAGGGGTGAGAGCAGATGGCGCTGTATGTGTGCACGCTGTGTGTGTTACTGGGGTAGGGGTGAGAGCAGATGGCGCTGTATGTGTGCGCGCTGTGTGTGTTACTGGGGTAGGGGCATTGTTTTGAAAAAGGGGGTGGGGTGGTTGTTCCCCCTCTAAGCCCCGCCCCCTCTAAGCCCCGCCCCCCCCCGCTGTCACTTCAGTGCGGCCCTCGGCCGCAAACCATACTGCAATTTTGGCCCCCGAGAAAAAGTTTGTGAGTACCCATGATCTAACCAGTTTGAACCACTGAACCTTATGGGAAGTAGTGACTGACTGCGCAGACAAACTCTGGCTTCCCATCACTATAACTATTTCCTAGATGGTGTGCTTTCCAAGTCTGATATTATGACTCACTGATACATTGAATTCGCTGGAATATCGTCAGTATGAATAGTAAGCAACATGACAGAATCTGGCTGAATTATATTATATAATAATGTAAGGTGACATGTCTGCAGTAAACTTGGGATTTGTCCAACTCTTCATTTGGATGGGGTTAACTTGATTGTTTTACCTACGATTTCCTGATCTTCTGGCAGACCAAAGGGGGGATTGTTAACAATGATTGCTCTCTCTTAAGTGCAAGCTTAACAAGCTTCACACGGGGTCCCCTAATTTGCATGCTGAACTGTTTACTTTTTCTAAACAAATGAAATTTGTATTATTCAATTTTTCTAACACTAGCCCTGCAGGTAAAAAATCTTAAGCTTTAGTCATTATCAGCCAAAGACCGGTTGTACCCTAGTTGGGGTTTATCAGTTGAGAGCCAAAGGAGCCAAACTGCACCCGAGTCCAAAGCCCTTATCATGGTGAAACCGGTCTTGGGCTGCTTGTGTTTCAGTTCAGAGAGGATCTGACCTGGCAGGTAAGGCTGCACTGCTCCTATTGGAGCACAATGAAGACTGATTTGCATTCGTCTGGGTTCAAACTGAGGTGGCAAAGTGGGCAAAAGAACGATGGATCAGAATGCCACCGAGAGAAACTGTCAGTTGTTAGACTTCTTGTAAAACATCCTCTTATAACCTGCAGGGAAACTCTGGGTGCACTGGGAACAACTGAGGAATCTGCTCTGCAACTGGAGCTCTGGAAAGAGACTGACATTGTGATGCCCTTGCTTCATCTCTTTAGATGGAGACTGGTGGGGCAGAGTGGAGTCCTGCTTCACTTTCTTGTACTTATGTTTGGACTTCGCCTTGACTTACCAGCGAACTTTGAATTTGATGTCTAACATTAGTGACCCAGGGAGCGGGTCCAAGCTCTCAACTTGGAGTAGAAGTCACTCAGGGCCTGCAACTTTTTCTTGTGTTTGGCGAAGCATAGCTTCACTTCTCTGTCCCAGATTACCTTCGGGTGCATGAGGGTACACTTGTTGCACTAATTTGAATCATGCCGGAACCCAAACACCAGAGACACACTTCGTGAAGGTCTGTGACCGACACCTGTTTTCTACAGTCGCTGTATAGTTTGAAATATGTAGTCTTCGTGCGGTAACATAATTTCGTAGCTCACTGGAATTTTCTGTTTTACGAGTCATCAGCCAATGAAATTGGGAATGGAGCTTTGGATCCACACTAGAAGGCGTGGGAATAAAAGGAACTTATGTAATTGTGCATTTGTTATTTATATGCAGCTTTACTCCTTCATTTTTGTGGTGGTTGGAGCTAGTGTTAAGCCACGTGGTACCCCTTAGCAGCACGCACTAGCATTGCTGACAGGTTTTCAGATCTAGTCTGATGCCTGGGGAATATCCTAAAGTTGAGGAATCTGCAGCACAAAATATTCACACCAACATAATTTTGCCAGAAGCTTCAATCCTATTTGATTCCCAATCAGGAGGTGTTGTGTGGAATAAATTAGGAATCACTTAATTGGTTGAGGCCTGAATCACAAGGTTTTATGGAAAATAATGTTTGGTAAGAAAATCAGGATCAACAGGAGCCGGCCTGTGCCACCTGTCCAGCTGCATATTTACCAGGAGACAGGAACAGAACTTAGACCAAGTGACCATCAAGGTATTGGGTGAAGGCCTTACTAAAAGGAGCAAGGGCTCAGAAATCTGGTCCAGAATTTATAGCTTCTGTCACGGAGCAGATGGAAATCGAGAACCTCAGCTGCTCTCCGGCCCACCAAGGATGCTTCCTTCGTTCAGGGGTGTCATCAACCCCCGCTTTGGCAGATACATCAGGGGTGGGTTTTTTGATGGGCCTCTTCTGTCTGCACCTTCGGAAAAGAACACTCACAATTAACGAGAAAGGGTGGGAAGGTAAGTGAGTGAAAGGATGGATGAAATGGTGGATGAATAGGTGAGTGAATGGGTAAATGGATAGATGAATGAATAAAAGGATGGAAATAAGGATGGATGAGTGAAAGGATGGATGAGTGAAAGGATGGATGGATGTATGAAAGTTGAATAGATGATGAGAGAAAGGATGGCTGGATGAGTGAGTGAAAGGATGAATGATGAGTGAAAGGGTAAACGGATGGCGGATGAAGTTAAACAGTGGATAAATGCATGAATGGATGTATGGATGAAAGAATGAAAGGATGGATGCAAAGACAGATGAGTCAAAGAATGGATGAATGAAAGGGAGGATTGATGGCTAGATGAAAAGGTGGTAGAGTGAGGGGGTGAATGGTTGGATAGATGAGTGAGTAAAAGGATGGATGGAAAGATGGGTGGATGGATGAATGGACGCAAGAGTAAAAAGGTGAATGGACAGATGCTTGGATGAATGATTGAAAGGGACACATGAGTGAAAGGGAAGAAGAATGGAAGAGTGAAAGGGTGAATGGATGGATGATGAAAGTGATGAGAAAATGATGGATGAGTGAAAGGATGAACTGATGAGTGAAAGGGTGGATGGATGGACCAAGAGTAAGGGTAAACGGATGGATGAAAGGATGAGTTAAAGGATGGCTGCAAGTGTGGCTGAGTGGAAGAACAGATGATGAGTGAATGAGAGGGTAGATGGCTGGCTGGATGAAAGGGTGGACGGATAGCTGGATGAGTGGATCAAAGGGTGGATGGATGAATGAAAGGATGGATGACTGAGTAAAAGGGGGTGGATGGGTGTATAGAGTGAAAGGATGGATAGGCGAAAGGATGTATGTATGACAAAGGATGGATGAATGAATAAAAGGGGAATGGAAAACTGAAAGGATAGATGACTGAATGAAAGGTTGGATATGTTTGATGGATAGGTTTGAAGACAGATGGATAGATCGGGATGGGCTTACAGATGGATGTAATGGTGACATACTGAGACCCTCATTACGGCTTCAGCGGTCTTTTTTCAAGATCGCCAAAGCCACTGCAGCCAGGATACCGCCAGTGCTGGCGGTATGCTGGCCACCCTATTAGGAGTTTTCCGCTGGCCCAGCGGAAAACTCACCACAACATTGATGGGGGCTCGAAATTGAGCAATGTTGTGGTGCGTTGGGTGCGACCTCACCTGTTGCACAGTGAAATGCATGACAAGGCTGTCCATGGGGGCCCCTGACGCCCCCTTTCTGCCAGCCTATGCATGGCAGTGAGACCGCCAAGCAAAGTCTGGCGGAAAGGGGACTCATAATCCCCAGCCCTGGCGGATTGCGACTGCCGAGACCACCAGGCTGTCGACAGGTGGCAACCTGCCGGTGCTGGCAGTCAGAACTTGGCCCATCTGCCACGGTCATAATAGGACGGTCGGACTGCCCTGTCTTCGGCGGTCCGACGGCCATCGCGAGTGTGGCGGTCTTGAGACCCTTACACTCGTATTGAGGGCCTGAATGGATAACAGAATTTAAAAGTGAAATGGTGATTATCAGCGGATGGATAGAAGGGTGAACAGATAGATGCTTTGATGGAAGAGACAAGTAAGCTCTTCTGGGCAGAGTCCCGATGATTCGCTTTGTATGCTTGCTACCATAAGAGCTTTGGTTCAAAGTGGGAGGTATTTTAATTTTCTGGCTACTGTGGTGAATGAAGCCCTACCTCAGGAAAGGTGACAAGGCCACTCGCGTCTTGCAAATCTGTTTAAAAGGCATCACCTGGGTAGTGACAAGGGGAGAAAGCCATCCCCATCACCACCGTTATTTACATCCTGGGCTATCCCTTGACCTGAATCAGAGCCAAAAAGATAGAGGAGCCTCTGCTTGTATATGCACTCTGGTAGAGGCACCAAATCAGTGCATCAATGTGGAATAAACTGTTGAAAGTCCTAGAGTGGAAGTCTGTACTGATATCAATACGGGCCCAAAGTGGATCCCAAGCGGCCAAGTGGTGAAGAACACAGATTTGCTAGCGGTAGCTCAACCTGGGCCCCAATGGTCCCTTGGGACCCTAAGCTGCGCCAGAGATAACCAGGAGTACACATAAAATCTACAGCATAGCTTCCTTGAATGCTTCAATCTGCTGTGGCATAGCCAATAGCCTGCAAGACTTAGGGCATCCCGTGATCAGCTCCATAACTTTAGACCTCAAAAGGTGAACAACTAACATCACAAACCAGATCAGGACTTTTGCAAAGGCCACAACTTCTTCCTGTGTTCAGAGACGTACAGCTTCACCTCTTGTATTGCCTTCAAATGCAGAGCAACACATTTGTAGCATACCTTCGAGTAATGGCCCGAGCCCAAGCATGTGGCACTCACCTTGTGCGGGTCCATGACCAACATCCATTTTCTGTAGATACAGCATGAGTGTAACCTTAGTTCTAGTTGGGGGACATTGTTCCCTAGAACACTGGAATTTGTTTGTAGAAGTCACTGGAAGATCAGTGAACGGGGAGCAGAGATCTGCATCGGAAAGTGAGGAAAGAAAGGAACTGAAGCCAGCAAGAAGGAGTGATGCTTATATGCTGTTCCGCTTCAGCACATGCAGGGTAGTACTAAGAAAACACAGAGCCACACAGTGCCACCTAGTGGTGCGCAGGAGCACAGCTGAGAATCTGGGGTTAGAACTATCCATCAGAAAATGCAGTTCTCTTAGTGTCTTTTAATTACTGAAATGGAGTACCATTGGTGACTGGAATTAGGGTGTAAAGAGCATAGCTTGACTTTGTAACAATGGCTACACATGGTTAAATGTACAGAAAGTTGTAGAACAGAAATGACATTTCTTAAAACAGTTTACATTTCTCTTTTTGATAATATTCTTATAAGGATCCTAAATGCATTAGCATACATCTAGCTTCTCCAAGAGGACATCCATTAGAACTCTGTTTCACAGTCACACAGAAGGTGATTCAGAGGGTCTAGCGCTTCTTCTCAACACAACTACAAAGTCAATTTAAGGAGCTATAGACGACATTACTCAAGTTTCCAGGCCAAATTATATCTGCTACTTTGTGATCCCGTAACAACAATTCCTGATTTTCCGTTGTAGCTTTACAGAATCTTGGCGGAGCACCCCTTCACCAATCTGGGTATGTGCTGTTATAAATCAGAATCCCCAAACATTAACAAATGGCTCTCACTGGAAGAGTCCTCTGAAGTGAAAATACACGACAGAAGCCTTCACGGTGATATACAAAGTCGACTCTGTGTTAATCAAAGCTAACTATGGTTTGAAAAAATTGGAGACACTTGAAAAGGATGGCATGTCTTATATCCGTTTAAAAAAAAAACTGGAGGAAAAAAAAAAGAAGAAAACATTGGACAAAAAATGTGACGGGTATTGGTAAGTAAAAAATATAAGGTGAAGAGTTATTGTTAAGGTATTCTATATAAAGTAAGGGAAAGGTTAAGATTAAATGGAGTAGAGAAAATTCGACAGTGACCACGGAATTGTAAACTCCCTCAAAAAGCAAGCTGGAATGTTGGCAAAGTAATTTAAAATAGTAATTTGGGATTAATCACCATAATTAATTTCAAAGTGATTAATTAACCCTGAAAAAAGATCATAGCGCCCTCGAAAATACCCAAGACATTGAACAGACGGTAGGAGCCTCAGTTCCAGTGGTTTGGAGAAATCTCTTTAAGGTGAGAGGGATCAATTAGAGTGCGATAGAGGGAAATTATAAATCGAAAGTTAGTCTGAGATGATAATTTCTGGAAATATTATTTTGGGAATAATTGTGTTATATCAGAGCCATCAGCTGCATTCTTTACCCGCCTCCGGTGGGCTCCATACGCCACCACCGCCCCCAGGCCCAGCAGTGCTCCCACAACGTCCCATCTCTGTCCTTTAGAGCTGCTCCGGGCTTCACTACTTTGCTGGCGGTGCGAAGAGGACCCCCATGTTGCAGAAATGCAGGATACGTCGACTGCAGCAGGGGCCAATGACCTGCAATGGAAAATAAAGAAAATGATCACCCTGATTGTGGGTGTGGACCACCAGATCAACACTGATAACTATCGATGTGTGCACTGTATTCGCAGAATACATGTACCAGGGCCAATCAGATCATATAAACTGGGCATCCGCAGTGACGCACAAAAGGCCCCAGGAGCCCCTGCAGTGCAGGAGGATGGGGGACAAGCTCCAGGGGGCCCCCTCAGCACAGTACACTGGGCACAGGCGGCAGGCCCCTGACTGGGACCAGTGGGGAGGAGGCCCCCTCCAGGTACTTTGCAGGGCCATCCCCCTCAAGTTTCATTACACCACTGGGCATCAGCATGACGCATAGTGTTTACAAAACTATTAAAGTTAGAAAACACAATTTTCTACAACAGTGGTTCTTAACCTTTTGACTTCTGAGGACACCCAGTTAATCATTACAGAAATCTGGGGATCCCCACTGAGAACTCATAAAACAAATAACAAATGATAAAATAATTTATTTAATTCATAATCAAATACAACAAAAAATCAAAATTGTAAGTTTTACTAGGAAGGTTGGAGCGTTTCTAAATTCAATTGAGGCATCTCATTGTCCATACTCTGGCCCATATTCATACTTTTTTTGCGCCGTATTTGCATCATTTTTTGACCAAAAAGCGATGCAAACTTAAAAAATACAATTATATTTTGTAAGTTTGTGCCGCTTTTGCGTCAACAAATGACGCAAAAGCGGCGCAAAAAAAGTATAAATATGGGCCTCTATTCTGTAGGATGCACTGGCAATGCTGTAACAAATCAATCTGAGGATCTTAACTTAATTATTAGCCTCCAATTTAAAATTTCTTCACATTTACAGAACACTTTAAACTTTGAAATTGTACATTTATCTTCTTTATCTCTATACACTTTAATAATTGGTTAAGATTATTTCATTTTCTAAGTAATCGCGGATCCCCTAAGTGGGCTTTACGAAACCCTAGGGGTCCCCAGACCACAGGTTGGGAATCACTTTTCTACAATTTAATACTTCATTAGTTGTCACAGTAAGAGAGTTCCCAGTAGGCAGACCTAATTGGGTGTAGAGTACAGGGTACAGTTTGTGCTAGTGTTAGGTTAAAGTTAGAGGACTGGGCCAACTGATTGCAATTCTAGACCTCTCATGACCGCCTGAGGTCTATGAAATAGGACCAGCACAGAGGCCCTTATGGTGAATTCCCCTGTAGACTGAAATTCACATATGGGTTTCCAGAGCTTTCTCTGCAGGCCATAGCGTGTGAGAAGGCAGTCAGGCAGGATACAGCCATTGTTGCAAATTAGGTAACAGATTCAACTTCAACCACACCAATCTTTTAAAAGCACCATTCTCACACATGACTTATGTAGCCCACAAGCATGGTACTGGAGCATGGGAAGCAGGGTCAAGACTGATTTGCATATGGCTGGGTCCAAACTGTGGTGACGTGGCAAGCAAAATAACGATGGATTAAACTCAGATCTGTGATTGGGGGTTAGTGGTCGAAAAGCTTCAACACTCCGTCCATCATTTTATTTTGTGGTGTTGCATGGTACTGGATTGGGTCACCCCGGAATGACAAGTCTAGGAGAGACTCAGACCAGCCACCAAATGTCTTTGTAGGAGCAAGCAGCCCAACTTAGTAGTATGGTGCAAAGGTGACCTGTATTCCGATGGAATCCATACATAAATACAAATGAAGCATCAATCTGTTAAAATACAGATTTAAAGCATAACAACTTGCAAAACGAAACTTCCACAAGAATGGCTTTGAAGTTGTTGGCCTTCATTTTGCTGGGAAATGTGAATTTTGAATTACATTAAACCATGCTCATGCAACAGTGCTGAAGGAATGAAGAGGAGAGAGAGCAGTAAAGGTGCAAAGTGGTAAAATGGCACACTGCCTGGATTTTTTCAGATTTGTGTGTGGTGCTTTATCACCAAAGACTGTTAAGCGCTCATTTTTCTAGCTAATTCAGACAACAAACAAGAATTGCCCAATTAAATATACATTTTCTGCAGAGAGATGGTTTTTGAAGGAAATGAAAAACTAATTATGCGAAACTGCAGAACTGAAAGAGATAACACGTGAATTTACTAGGAATAGCTTGGGCCAATAATTATTTATTTACAGTGCACACCGATGCCTGAATGTCCAGAAGAACAAATGTTATCAAACTCTTTTTGAATTGGTCTAATCTTGAGGCGCCATAAAGATATTGGTAAAGGGTTTCATACCTCGTGGTGGAAACCAGCCTTTTTCAGAGATATTAAAAAGACAAAGCAATAATGGAAAACTAACTTACATATATGATTGACAGATTTGGAATAGTCTTTTATGTCGGAAAATGTGAAGAAAATAAATAGAAATCAATAAACACAGTTTAATTATGCACACCAGGCCTATCTCACCAAAGCTAGCACAGCTAAAATGTATCTGTGGGCCTCTGATATTTGCCCAATCTTACTTTTACCACTAGGTGTGGGAGTATGGAATTACAGGACAATATTGGAACCTGATTCTTGATAAAAATTAGCAAGCTGGTCAGTATGAATTTGCAGGTGCCCCTGAGTGCCGCCTGCTCGGCAAGCTGACTGGAAAGAAAGGTAATAAGCAAACATGTAAGATTGTGAATTTGGCCGTTGTCCTGACAAAGGGCGGGATGTTATATGTATTTCTACATCATAGAACTCACCCGGGATAGTATCATGGCACTGAGGCAAGAGCTGAAAAACCAGGTCTTCAGGTTCCTGTGGCATATAATAACTGAATTGGAGGCTCTGATGTGCAAGGGCAGGTCGTTCCAGGCTTTGGTAGCGAGTTAAGAAACGGCCCGACTACTGAATCTGGTTCTGCATATGGAGGCTGTGTGTGCAAGTAGGAGTTTGGCTGAGTGAACGTGTCTGGGAGGTTTGTGTAAGTTTATGCATTTTTAGATACACGGGCCAATGATGTGTAAGGATTTGTATGTGTTCATGAGGAGTTTAAAGACTGCTCATTTGTGGATTGGGAGTGAGTGTAGCTCTTTGAGGTGCGCAGTGATGCGAGTTGGAAGGATGAGAGTGGGCCCGGCCACAGCGTTTTCAATAGTCTGAAGTCATCTGGTCAGTTGAGCGTTGATTCCAGCATAGAATGTGTTGCTGTAGTCCATCTTCCTGGTGATTAGGGCTTGGGTGATGGTTCTGCGAGTGTTGGTGGGAAGGAATTTGAAGATCTTCTTAAGCATCTTGAGTGTGTGCAAACAGGAGACTGAGAATGCATTTGCTTGACTGGTCATGGTGTGTTTAGAGATTACTATTCAGAGGCTCTCTGCCTGCAATGCTGGGAGGGATGTGGGTCTGAGAGCAGCAGACCGCCAAGCAGAGTCTCAGAATGGGGTGTCGTCTGAAGATGACTACTTCTCTGTTTTGTCTGTAATGACAATGAAATGGAAAGAAGAGACGACCCCATTGTAGAGGAATGATTGCAAGATGTACAAAAATGGGCTGGGGCAGAATTTGCAGCAATAGTCGCACAATGAAGGGTGATTGGTAAGTCCATTCCCTAAGAGGATTGGGCTGTACACCTAGCCAACCTGGACACTGTCTAATGATATGAACCCTTTTAAGTATTAATGTTGAAGGAGTCCTGTTAGGCCTGGTTTCATGGGCAACAGGGCACTCAGATGCCACTAAGCTCCAATTGCATCAACTGGAGTGTTCCCTGCTGGTGTCCTGGGGCCTAAAGCTCTAAGACATGCATGATTGTCATGTTCACTGAAGTAGGGATCTAGAAACCATTAGGTGACTTGCCTAAAGATCACCATAAGGCAAGAGCAGCACGCTCTCCAGAGAGAAGCAGAAGACTTACCATGCCAACATATGCCCTCCCAGAACAGAATGGCCGGTGCTTACTCCAAAGTGGGAGAAGCCCAGTCATCTGATTGGGTAAACCAGCAGGAAAGGCCATCGGCACTGCTGTGGTGTAAGCTTGCTCATGTTCCACAGCGAAATATAGTCCCTGCAGAGATATCGACCACCTGAGCAACTCTGGGTTCACCCCCGTCATTGCCATGATCCACTTGAGGAGTTTGTAATCAGTATGTACCAAAAACTTTGCACCAAACAAGGCCTGAATCTTCGAAGGGCACACATTACAGCAAAGTATTCTTTTTCAACAGCAGACAAGTTCTGCTCCCTTGGGAGTAGTCAGCGGATGATAAAAGCCACCAAATGCTCCCTTCCCTTCTCACTGAGCTGAGCAAGAACTGCCCAACTCCCTTGTCCTAATTATCTATCTGCACAATGAAGGTCCGACTGTAATCAGGGGCCTTCAACAATGGTGCATTGCATAGTGTTGCCTTCAATTTATCAAATGCCTTCCGGCATTTTTCAGTCCTGATCACCACTCTGGGCTGCTTCTCAGAGGTCAGGACTGTTAAAGGAACAACTAGGGTCCCATAGTTTGCTACAAAGTTTCGGTAGTAACTAGTAAGGCCCAAAAAGGCCCTTACCTGGGTCTGTGTAGTGGGAACCTCCCAGTCCAGCACCGCCTTGAACTTTAGCCTCCAGGGGGTAAATCTTCCCATTACCCACCTGACGTCCAAGATAAACAACAGAGGACTGCGCACCTTGACACTTGGTTGCCTTGATGGTCAGCTTGGCTCCATGTATCCTCCCCAATGCCTGCTCCAGGTGTTTCATGTGGTCCTCCCAGGACTTGCTGAACACAGCAATGTCTTCAAGGTACGCCACAAAGAACTCTTCCAAGCCTGACAACACAAGGTTAACTAGGTGCTAGAAAGTGGCAGGAGCATTCTTCAATCCAAAAGGCATACCTTTAAATTGGTAGAGGCCCTCTAGGGTGGAAAATAGGGGTTTCTCCTTGACACTAGTGGTTAAGGCAATATGCCAGTAAGTGCTGGTTAGATCAAAAGTACTAAGGTACTTTACAGCACCCAATCTATCCACTAGCTCATCGGCTTGGGGACTAGGATGGTCCTCTGTTTTTATCGCAGTATTTAGACTGCGATAGTTCACACAAAAGCGCAGGTCAGCTGACCCTTGCTTAGAAACTAACACCACTGGACTAACCCAGGGACTATGGGAAGGCTCAACAACACCCAGGTCCAGCATCTTGGCCACTTGATGCACTCTTGGTGTCCGGTCTGACATCCTATAGGTCTTGCTCTTAACAGGCAGTGTGTCTCCTGTGTCTATGTCGTGGACACAGACAGGCGTCAGCCCTGGGGTAAGTGAAAAAAAGATGAGAAAAGCAACCAAGGATCTCTTTACACTCCACCTGTTGTTCCGGTGTCAGTTTGGAGGCGAGCTTAACTCCCTCAACTGAACCTTCTTTCTCATCACTGTGCAATAAGTCAGGGAATGGCTCACTCTCCTCTTCCACTACCTCAGCCATTGCACGTAAAGAAACCATGTAATCCCTGCAAAGATACAGCTTCAGCTGACTAACATAGAACACCCTTTGGGGCTCCAGTGCAGCACCTGTATCAACTTAAATGGTTGAAATCAGAATTCTTCCCAAAAACTTTGTAGAGGCCACACCACTGGTCCTCCAGAACCCAGGGACAAATCGGCTTCAGGACCCACACTTCCTGGTACCAAGTCAGCATAGCCTTCTGGTCATACCACTCCTTTATCACCTCCTGGTTGGCTTGAAGACTGTCCTTTGCTTTACTCATGAACCAGGCCATCAGCTTACAGAGGCCCAGGACATTGTCCACCACATCATGGGTAGGGAACTTAGGATTAACCTCCCAGCCCTCCTTGACCAAAGTCAAGGGACCTCGGACAGGATGCCCAAAAAGAAGTTCAAAGGGACTGAACCCTACTCCTTTCTGTGGTATCTCCCTGTAAGCAAACAACAGGCATGGCAAGAAAAGATCCCACTTCCTTTTGAGGGGTTTAGTCTCCCCATCATATTCTTTGGGGTCTTACTGAAGCGCTCCACCAAACCATTAGTCTGGAGGTGGTATGGGGTAGCGAAGTAAGTCACACCTACCTCTTACCACATGGCCTTCATATAACAGGAGATGAAGTTCGTCCCTCTATCGGATGTATTTGTTGCCTGAGGATGATGGAGCGTCAAATGGACCAATTATATTAATTCCCACCCTCTCAAAGGGTACCCACACGACAGGCTGTGGCACCAAGGGTGCCTTTGTCTGGCCACCAGACTTGCAGTTGGCCTGACAGACCAGACAGGTACGGCAAAACGTCTCCACATCCTGGCCAATAAAACAAAGGTGCAAACCTGTCTTTTTGATGCCCAGGTGACCCACTAAGGGTACTTCCTGGGCTAGCTGCAACAGGATATTCCTGTGCACCTGAAGAACCACCAACCTTTTGCTGGCTCCTAATTCCAGGTCAGCAGGCTCATTGTAAAGGAGTCCATCTTCCCAAGCTACCTTGTGCTTTCAGGCTACTCCAGTAGAGACCTGTTCCCGAGCAGTCTTCCGCAGACACACAAGTGTAGGGCACTCCGCCTGTGCCTTGCAAAACTCCTCACTGGATGGTCCTGCTGCCACAAGCAGCTCCAGCATCTCTGGCAGGGACGCAGACTCCTTTACCTTATCCACCTCTGGATGCTCACCCTCCTCTCCAACTGCAGCAGGAGGTGCAGACACCAGGACAGGTGTCTTCTTAGAATCTGCTGTTAATTTTTTTTTTCTGGCCTACTCCCCTCTAGTTTCTCTTTCGCTACAGTGGCCCCCACCTCACTAGAAAGTGGTTTTACAGCCTGCACCCTAGTGAGCACAGCTGATGAAATCCAGGGCATATAAGCTTCAGGGCCTGGTACTAAATCGGGTTCAACCAGATCATTTCCCAGAAAGCACCCAGCGCCATGCTTCTCTCGGATCCCCACATCAGCCATGGCTTTTTTGCCAATGACCTCTACCTTCCACTCTAGCCAGTAGGTCCATGTCATCACCACTAGCTACAAGTCCATACCCATTTGAACCAGGGATGATGTCCTCTGGTTTGAGATGATTCAGTTCAACCATAGTCCTGTGGGCACCAGTATCGCTCATGGCAGGAACCTTCCTTCAATCGATACTTACTACATTCATACACCCCCTCGAGTTAGGGTGAACATGCACAAGGGCCTCTGGTTCGAGTTCCTAGATGTCTCTTGAGACTAAGTTAAACTCAGTTGAGCCTCCCTTCAGGTCTGTCCCCACAAAGTACACTTGCTATCACAGCTGCCACTGGTACCACGTCCTTCACTGCGCAGTCCGGCTTTAAGTGTTCCTCTCGATGACAATAATAGCATTTAATCACCTTGGGAATGAAAGGACCCTTCTTTCCTTTCCCCTTCTGGTGCCAACTAGAGGCCCTGTTCCCCTTGGACACTGTTCTGGCCCTTCCCCTCTGATTTAGGGCCAGGTTGCTGGGAGTTCTTCACTCCATTGGGCTTGGAACTGTGGTGCTCCTGCTCCTTGTTTACTCTGTTGGCAAGCCACTTAACAGCCAACAGTGCAAGTTTCTCAGGATCCCTCTCAGCAAGGTCAGACCAATACTCTCTGAGTGGGTTAGAGCACTCCTCCTGGGGGCGGTCTGCTATCATCACCTTATTCAGGGACTGGTAATCATTTGCTTCCATCCCTCTCATCCACTCATTCCAGTTTCTCACTATGTCATGGACCCAATTCTCAAAAGAAATTCCATCTCTCACAGAACCTCTGCAAGTACTGGGCTGGTTTCAACCCAAACCGTCTAATCAAAGCATCCTTCATGCACTCATATGTTAGACTGTCCTTCTCAGGCATCCTTTCAATGACTTCAGTCCCTTCCCGTGGGAGGCAACTCAGTAGAGTTGCTGCTTTGGACTGACCATTCAGACATTGAGCCTTACATGGAAGATCAAAAGTACGCATCCAGCTGAGAATATCAGTGCCTGGTACATACACGTGTATCAATGTCTTAGGTACCTTGGTGGTGTTTTCCTTGTCCATGGACTCTGAAGAGGACTCACTGTCTTCAGAGCCAAGTCCTATCTCCAATGCTAACTTCAGCTTTTCTTTCTCAAGGGCTATTCACTCCTTCTCTAGTTCCCTATCCTTTTCTTCTGCCTCCTGCCTTTCCCTCTCACTCTCCTGCCACTCTCTCTCCTTCCAAGTCCACCCTTAATGTCTGGCCCTTCGCTGCTCCTCTTCTGCCTGGCGGGCCATCATTAGCTTCTCCCTCTAAAATCCCCTTGCTTTTTCCTCTGCTAAATCTTTAGCTTCTTTGAGTTTCAGATGGAGTTTGTGGTTCTCATCTAGCTAAGACCCTCCTAAGGAGGTGAATCCTGGGGCAGGGGAAAAGTTAGCTCTAGAGATAATGGGGAGGTAAAAGTCTAAGGGCAAGGGTAAGGGAAAACCTAGGGGAATGCTTAGGGCAGGTGTAGGAGGAAACCTACAGGAAAGCCTGCACTGCACTGACGGAATTGGCAGGGTCGTGACAACAGTGCTTTCAAACGTCTGCACTGCAATGACCTCCTCCTCAAAGCACTTTGTCATGTGGCTAATCAGGTGTTCCTGTCTTTAGAAGTTGGGGCCTTCCACCCCCTGTCAGCACACATTTGCTTTAATTCCTCTATGGTCAAGTGCCGCAGTTCAAATTCCTCTCCAATGTTATCTGCCATTTTACATTTATCTTATGAGTACCTGCTGGACTTATCAACTGGCATCAGTGTCCACTGCGCCTGAAGTCTAGTGATCCAACACTGCTTGTCACCAATGTTAGATACAGTTTCCTGGGCACCAGGGCACTCAGGGGTTACTATGCTCCAATTGCATCCACTGGAGTGTTCCCCTCTGGTGTCCTGGGGCCTCGGTACTAATAGACCCAAAACTTGATAACCAAGTACTCCTCTCCAGCACTTGACTCTCTCAGGGTAGCGAGACAGAGCAGTCCAATGTTTACTGAAGGAGGTGAGGTGGGTTTAGACATTTAGAATACAGTGCACACCGTACAACCAGCTAATAAGATTGATGTCCAGTAAGCGATTTACTTTTTAAAAAGAAAAGTACTTTAATACACATAAGAGAAATATCCTATCCATATAACTAGGATAAACAGTGAAAAACAGCCATCTCTACAACCCTCTGGACCAAAGTTCTGACCCCAAACACTATTATAGCGCTTAGACACTAAGGGGGTGATTCTGATTCTGGCGGGCGGCGGCGGCCGCCCGCCAGAATTCCGCCCCCATTATACCGCTCCGCGGTCAGAAGACCGCTGAGGGTATTATGAGTTTTTCCCTGGGCTGGCGGGCGGTCTCCAAAAGACCGCCCGCCAGCCCAGGGAAAAACTCCCTTCCCACGAGGATGCCGGCTCGTAATCGAGCCGGCGGAGTGGGAAGGTGCGACGGGTGCAGTGGCACCCGTCGCGTATTTCAGTGTCTGCAAGGCAGACACTGAAATACTTTGCGGGGCCCTCTTACGGGGGCCCCGCGACCCCCCCTACCGCCATCCTGTTCATGGCGGCTTTCCCGCCATGAACAGGATGGCGGTAGGGGGGGTCAGAATCCTCAAAGAAGGATTCCCCCAAGCAGCGGTAAGTCGGCGGGAGCCCGCCGACTTGCCGCTTCTGACCGCGGCTGAACCGCCGCGGTCAGAATGCTCGTGGGAGCACCGCCAGCCTGTTGGCGGTGCTCCCGTGGTCGGTCAGAATGACCCCCTAAGTATTATAAAAAACAGTTAGCATGTAGACACACAATTAGCATTGCATATTATAGAGCATGTTGCATAGGGTTGCTCTCATTCGCTAATGCCATGATATCAATCCTTGTATTGCAATGATATAGTTTCAGCATATGATGTGAAGTCAAATGTTCCAGATCAGCCCCAGAACCCATCACCCAAAGAACAGAAGTGCCCTTCCATCCTTAGAGAGGACGCAGCTCTAGTGGCATCAGGGATTTGACACAAGATGTCTTGGCACAGTTTACTGGAGTCCCACTAGTCCAGTAGCCACTGGCTAGCTGTTGGAGATAGTGGCTGGTCAGAGTGCCAGTACACCCTGGTACCCCCAGGTGTCACAAATATAGGGGGGGCCTATACCACAGGACACTCTTCCCAAGCTACAGAAGGTAAATGGAAGTATCACACAGGCTCCTACAGCACAGGGGAGGGGTCTGGGCAAAGCAATCTCACCTCTCAGACTGGGATCAAGCTTCTCCATCTCCCTCTGTCTCTGTTGATGTGCTGAAAGCTTCCTTATCTTGAGCAGCTGTATGCAATTTCCTTGTCTCAAGCGGATGCTCTACAACCCTCACACCACAACTGGCTCTTTGCATTCAGGCAGCTGACTGCTGCCCTTGGTCCTCCAAGCTGGCAAATCACTTTGCAGCAGAATCCACCCATCACAGAGAAAACTCTCTCAAGTTCAGATGTTGTGAGCAAGCTTCTTTACCTTTACACTGCAGTTCCACTGCTGGCTTCTGTAGATGCTTGTTAGAACCAAAGACCAGTCTTGAACAACCATTGACCACTCAGACCAGACTTTTATCACCTCTTAGGACAGACTGATTCAATCAGAGGGTCTGTTACTTTTGAATCCTTGGTGCCTCTTCAATCGTGAGGCACATGTGTCATGCTCGCTGCATGTGCAAGGCATGAAAGGATGAGTAGCTTTCCTTCAGGTATCAGCCCGGGCTATACCCCAGAGAGGAATTGTAAGTGACTCCAGACCAGGAGGCACTGACCATCACCCAACAGAAATGGGGGAGGGTCCCTCCTAGCAGAGTTAGTGCAGCTAAACACAGGTAAGAGCAGTTGTCTACCCCCACCCCACCAAGCTTCTCCAAGTAACAGGGAAGGGCACAGGGGAGCTGGAATGTCAAGCAGAACAGCTCGGCTCACATTAAACATAAAGGCTCACCTCACCATTCTTCCCTAGAGAGCCTACTGGCTCTCAAACACACATCCCAGGTAGAGAAAGGCAACAGGACTACAGGCAAAGAAGAGTGCACTGACTTGATCAGTGGGGTAGCTACCGCAACCTAGGATACAGGTATCCCCGACTATAGATTTAATGCTGACACCACTGTCACTAGCATTGCCTTGGTAGAGAGGGTAGTAGCCACTATCTGTGAAATAGGGGTGCACTATGTATGCCCTCCTTGACCTCAGAGCTAAGCTCTAGGTCTCAGTCCATGTAAACAAGGAGATGCTCAGCGGACATGCATGATTGTCATGTTCACTGAGGTAGGGATCTAGAAACCATACAGTAACTTAAGTGACTTGCCTGGAAATCCCCATGAGGCAAGAGAAGCACGCTCTCCAGAGATATGAAGAAGACTTACCGTCCCAACAAGCCCAAAAGTGGGTCAGGTTTAATTATATCACAATCCATTAAAGACTTTCATTTTGAAATTCGCAGAAGGTATGCTTAAGGGTAAGACAATGTTTATATAATAATTCCCAAGTGAACCCCAGGCTTACTTTATTGATATAAAAATATCGAAAGAAAATAATCCCCTACAGCTCGTCTTTCAATAGTTTTTAAATTATTATTAGAGATTACTTATAGTTGTATGCTTTTTCTTTATGAACATGAAAATAGCTCAAACCGATAGGACAACTATTGGTATGCTACACATAATACAGAGTTGTTTGGTACTTTTACTAGTACAGATGAGACACAGGTACATTATGATGTGTCACTTTCATTGTCCAACCCAGATGGAGATGTAATCTACCATGTAATCCTCAAAAATGTATAATGTATTTTCCTGATGAACAGTGGCTAAAGAAAAGCTAGTAAGTGGGGCTAATAGTCCAAGGAGGCTCCTAGTTTAAGACTGCACTCCCCCCCCAATCCCCAAAAAAACAAAATCAAACTAACCAATGTTAGGACTAGAAACTCTCTTAGGTTTGAGTACACACAGGTTATGTTTACCATCTCACAGAACATAAAACCAAAATAAAAAGAAAACACTGTAATCAAGAATTTCACAACTGTAACAGTGATGAGCAATTATCATGGCATTCCAATCATATTTCACAACAAATTACTCACTTCCACCTAACAGTTCGAGCTTCCTAAATTTGTCTAATTGTCTGTATCAGTTTACAAGTTCTGATTGCATGATGGGTTACACAGTATTTCAGTCCATTTTCTATCTAACCTATTACACAGGTGAAATCACTTGCAACACAATTTGTTTATAGGCTCTTCCTTTGAAAAACTGCTGCCACAGGGGTAGTTAAAGTTAGCCCTATTATGGGAAATTAATTATCAATACTCAAGACGACACCTTGGACTCTTAGGTTTAAGTTAAATAGTACAAAAATGGAAGTACCAAAGAGTCAACTCAGCCCGCTGCTTTTGTCCCTACTTCAAGGAGTCACTTGGACATGTCCTGTGTGTGTCCAGTTGTTTTTGAGAAAGAAAGAAACTCCTCGAATCATCTTTTTGCAAACTGCACATGAGGACCTGCACAGAAGCCATATTACATGTTTCCAAGGAATGGATGACAGGTTAAGAGCCAGCTTTATCACCATACTCCCTGATACAATGACCAAACTGTATGATATTTATTCTGATGCCAATGGTCAGTCACTTTAAGAGACAGTCTTTTATTAACTACAGTGGTATATATTTCAGAAATGTATTTATTATTATGATTGTGTTTTACTTAGTTGAGCATTTAATTTGGAATGGTTTTAATTGACTAGCTAATAATGATTGTATATAGACCTGCATCACTTGAGGGTCTGTCTGTGATCTCCGCCCAACAGACAACCTGTTATCAACCAGCTTCTTCCCATCACCAGGTACTAAGGGTCCCCCATGCCATGAGACCGGCGACTATGATCCCACCCCTATGCTTCTGTGTGAGTAAGCACCAGTCCTAGCTGTGCAAGAGAGGATGAACAGAAAAACCTTAGATAGAGGTGGAGAAAGGGGATCAACAGATTTGTTGGTACACCATGCCACAAATTTGTTCCAGCGTCAGGCGTATACTGTTCTGGTGGAGGGGCGCCTGGCTGCCACGATTACATTGCAGACTTCAGATAGAAGGTTGAAAGCTGTCAACTGCTGCCACTCAATTTCTATGCAAGGAGGAGACTGGACAGGTTCAGGTGGAGAACCGTCCCCTTCTGGTGCAACAGAAGATACTCCCAAAGAGGCAGTCTGATCGGAGTATCGATGGCCATGCTCAGAAGCTCAGGATACCATACTTTGTGCCGAGTACGGAGCCACAAGAATGAGTTGGGCCCGGTCGTTCTTGAGCTTCTTCAGAAATCTGGGCAGAAAGTGGTATTGGTGGGAAGGCCTAAAGGAGGCCTGAGTTCCACTCGAGACGAAAAGAGTTGCCAAGCGAGTGCTGCCTTGGAAACTTCAACACGCAAAACAGCTGACATTGTGCGTTCTCTGCAAAGGCAAACAGATCCAACCAAGGCTCTCCCCACTGCTGAAAGAGACCTTGCGCCACATCCAGATAGAGAAGCCATTTGTGATCTAATATGCATTGACTGCTGAGTTCATCTTCTCTGGCGTTCAGGGAGTCCGCCAGATGTTGAACCACCAGCGATATGCCCAGGCATCCCAACCATGTCAAAAGGCGCACAGCCTCTTGACAAAGGATCCACGACCCCACTCCGCCCTGTTTTTTGCAGTATCACATGGTAGTGGTGTTGTCCATCAACACCTGCACCACCTTCCCTTGGAGAGAGGGAAGGAATGCTGATCGCCTGATCGCCCTGAGCTTCAGAAGATTGATGTGGAGTCCGGACTCCGCCTGAGATCAAACACCTCTGATCTCTGCCTCCCTCATGTGGCAGTCCCATCCCAGGAGTGACCCATCTGAACCACTGTGAGATCTGGTTGGGGATGGGAGAGGAATCCGTCTCTTACTCAATCGCGATTCGAAAGCCACCACTGCAGAAAGTGAGCAGTTCCCTCCGAGATCTGGACCATGTCGGAGAGATTCCCCTGATGCTGCGCCCACTGGAACTTCAGGTTCCACTGCAGAGCCCGCATATGCCATCTGGCATGTGTCACCAGCAAGATGCAGGAGGCCCAGCAGCCTCAGAGTTATTCTCACTGAAACCCAAAATAGAGGCTGAAACATCTGTATCATAGCCTGAATGTTTTGAACTCGCTTTTTGGGAGGATAGGCCTGAAACTGCACTGTGTCCAGAACAGCTCTGATGAAAGGGAGCTTCTGAGAGGGAGCCAGGTTTGGCTTCGCCATGTTTCTAGCGAACCCCAGTGAATGCAGGAGATTCGCCGTAGTCTAGAGGTGGGAGACGACAGCCTAGGGCAAACCTGCCTTTAAGAGCCAGTCATCAAGGTAGGGAAAGATTGAAACCCCTAACTGGCGCAGATGAGCTGCGACCACCGCCATTATTTTTGTTAACACCCGAGGGGCACTGGTAAGGCTAAAGGGTAGCACAGTAAATTGGAAGTGCTTGTGAACTATCATAAATCGCAAGTAACGTCTGGGGAAAGGCAGGCTGGGGACATGAAAGTAGGGATCCTGCAAATCCAACACTACCATCCAGTCTCCAGGATCCAGGGCAGATAGGACCTGAGCCAGAGTGAGCATTCTGAACTTCTCCTTTTTGAGGAAGAGACTGGGGAACCTGAGGTCTAGGATAGGACGGAGGCCCTTGTCCTTTTGCACCAGAAAGCAGCAGGAACTACAACCATGACCTACTTCTGGCACAGGGTCCCTCTTCTATGGCTCCCTTGGCCAAGAGAGGCGTAACTTTCTCGCGGAGAAGTGCCAGGTGATCCTTTGTTACCCGATCGTAGGATAATGGCATGGCTGGAATAGTCTCAAAAGGGAGGGAGTAGCCCCTTCAGACTATTTGCAAAAGCCACCTGTCCATTGTGATGGATTCCTAGTAGGACAGGTAATGGCGGATCCTGCCGCCAACTGGTCCAGGATGGAACGACGGACTAGGAAGGTTTGGAGACTGAAGCGGGGGCAGAAGTGGACTGGGCAGTCCGCTGTCTCCCTGATCCACTAGTACGTGGAATCCAGCGTCCACGGCCTCGCAGAGACTGTGCAGCATGCCTTAGCATGATGGCTGGATGGGAATGGACGTGGTTGGGCACCCCTTCTGGAGCCACGAAAGGGGCAAAAAGCAGACTGTGGAGGGTAAGGAGCAACTGTGAGGCCAAGGGATCAAGCCGTAGCCCAGGACTCCTTAAAGCGCTCAAGCGCTGAGTCCGCTTTGTCTCCGAAGAGACCGGTGCATCGAAGGGCATGTCCACGACTGACTGCTGGACATCCCCTGAAAAAACAGGTATCCTCAATCGGGCGTGGCGCCGTCAGGCCACCGTCGACGCAACTGATTTGTCCAGTGAGTTGGTCGTATCCAGCCTACAACATATAGTGAACTTGGCTGTATCCCTCCCTCCAGCAACAGCTTGGGAAAGTATGGCCCGGGTCTCCTTCAGGACCTGTGGTAGGACCTGCATGACCGTGTACCATAGGGTATGAGAATAGCGGCCCAAAAGTCATCACAGACCACAATGCCAGACTGGAGGAAGACAACATTTTCTTTCCAAGTTGATCCAGTCTCTTTGACTCCCTATCAGGGGATGCGGATGGGAATGTGCCTGTGTCAAAACTAGAATGGATGACAAGACTCTCAGGCGTAGGATTTTTGGTAAGGAATTCAGGGATGTTCAACACAGGCTGATGGCTGCGGGCGATCGTCCTGTTCACAGGAGCACTGGTGCTGGGTTTGGACCAGGCACCCAGGAGGATAATCGTTTAGGGCTTCATTGAAAGGTAGAAGGGGTTCTGAGGCAAAGCCCCAGGATGAAGCACCTCAGTCAGGAGGTTAGTCCTGACTGCCACAGAAGGTAGCTCAAGGCCGAGAACCTCAGCCGGCCTTCCCACTGCCACAGAATACAACGCTCCCTTCTACGTAACCACGGTAGAGGGAGAAAGCATGGCATCGTCAGGAGAGGTATCCAGACCACTAGCTTCGCCTAATTCTTGTGCCAAGTCCCATTCTGGGTCTTTCAGCTGGAATTCTAAAGAGTCCAGCGACCCCTCCACACTTTACCCGTAACCGTACCCATGAGAATAAGGGTCAGGATCCAACCTAGGGAATGTAGAGCCCGTCAAAAACGGAATCGGCTACGAGGCGGAGTCTGGTATAAGTATGGGCTTGATGTCAATCGTGGGCCCAACCGACGACGCAAGCATCGACGTTTTTGCCGGCACCCTGGCAGGTCATATTGGCACGACTGGCACGTATCTGACAACGGATCCCGAGGGGCCCTCCAGAGCTATAGCTGAAGCCGCTGGTGTGGAACCCAGGGTCCCCCTCTGGCTCCACTGGGCCTGAAGGCGTAGTTCTGCTCAAACATGAAGTGCATGGCCTCAGAGAGTTCTTTAAGTTGTGCAGGGGTTGCTCCGGCTCCCGGAACCTCAGGGAGGAACGGAGTAAGCCCAGAAAGAGGCGCAGAAGACAGAGCCCCAGAGCGTCGATGCTCTGCCTGCGTTGTATCATCCGGGCGACGGGGCAAAGTCGAAGAACGTTTGGTCTTCTTCGACTTCTTCTTGTCACTCGAATATCCCCAAGACTTCGAATGGGACGAAGAAGAGTGGTGATGGCTCCGTCAGGGACATGCTGACACTCTTAGAAAATAACCCCAAAAAGATAATACGTACAATAATAAAAAAGATTCTAGCTATCACGTCAAGAATTTTAGATTCTATTAAGGACAAGGAGGCAAGGATTATGCCTCTCTTTCTTTACTGACATAAAACACAGCAGCCAATCACAATACAATAAAACTTGAAACTACATATCCCAAGAGGCCAATCACAAGGCGTCACTGCCATATATATTCCTGAACCAACAATGTCCTTCCTCTTTCTTTGCCCATAAACAGAGCTTATGATAAAGTTCAAAAGTCTGGACCCTCAACAACCTCCAGTAGACGAACCATGTCCCCCGGAAAAGAACCGAACTTCACTTTTCACTCTTCTGGAGCGTAGTGTTCAAGCAACTTTGCTGTCATTGCCTAAGGGATAGAAAAAATTTAATACTGCCAAGAAAACCACCATCAGAAATCAACATGGTGGGAATTAAATTGAAAATATACATATTGATGTAATAACACAGATAATCAATTATGAATTACATATGAATAACCCTGGGTGGGATAATCCTCGCCTGTGTGTCCGTAATAGAATATAAAATTCTTGACGCAATAGCTAAAACATTTATTAATTCTATATCAGGACCAGAGGTTTTGGATTATGCTAGTTTAACTTTGTTCTACTACCCTTGTTGCACCATCCACAATTGGTTTATGATAGAATACTTTAAAAGTAGAGTCAGAAGACTCTGCAGCCGCCATAATATCTTCCAAACGAGTACCCACTGAAAAGGTCTTAGATGCCATATCTGCTTGAACAGAAAGAGCACCTAAAAGATTGGTACCCACAACAGCTTCTGTTAATAACCATTTAACCCAAGGGGCCAGAGTTGCAGAGGAGACCGGGTGGAAAGGTTTCTGTAAAGAAATAAGTAATTGACCGGCCAAATCTCGTCTAAATTCAGGAGTACTGTCTTCGTATGCCCTTAAGCATTTAACTACACACAATTTATGGTTGTGAGGAAATGCAGGATCGGAAACACAACATGATGCAGTTTTTGTATGCTTAGAAATAGTAAAAGACCCCCCAGAAGGTGTAAATACACTACCTGCAATATCCAGCGCCTTTACATCCGATACCCATCTGCAGGATGTCAAACATAATAAAGTGGTTAATTTTGCTGATAACTGTTTATGGGAAAGAGTTTCATTAGGAGGCCAATTTCTCCGAAACGACCAAATCACATTAACGCTCCACAACACTGAATATTTAAGCTGAGGAGGATGAATTAAACAAATACCCTGTAAGAGTTTACATACAATTGGGTGTTCACCAACTGGTTTACCATCAATATGAGGATGGCATGATGAGATGGACTATCTATAATTATTCACTGTCCTGTAAGCCAAACCCTGACTTGCTAACGCTGATAAATTTTTTTTAAAAAAACAACATTTACTTGAATTCCAGCCCCCAAGGAAGCCACAGCATGTTCACAGGACCAACCAACCCAGTGTCGCCAGGCTGATTCATTTCATTTGTGGGTATAGGGAGCCCAAGATTGTGTGAGGAAGAACATTGCTTCTTCTGAAACTGCAGGCACTTGCCAACGTCCCCTGAAAGTCTCCATAAGACGAGAGACGGAAGGCCCTACACCACCATCAGATGAGGTCAACCCATTGGTTCCATTAGCAGATTTGGAAAGGAACAGGCAGGAGGCTTAAGTCACATGACAACATCATCGCTTCTAGGAAACAAGGTTGGGCCTTCCAACAGGGAGACACTATGATCACTTCTGCTTTTTGGCGTCTGATCTGAACCAATACTCTTGGAATCATGCAAAACAGTGGGTATACATAAAGGATCCCCGATGACAAAGATTGTAGGAATGTATCTAAATTAGTCACCAGAGGATCCGGCTTCCAACTGAAGAAGGTCGGGAGTTGCGCATTCAGTCTGGAAGCAAAAAGATCTATCAGACACTGACCCCACTGAAGATTGATGGCCTGAAAAATCCTGGCATGTAACCTCCAATCGCTGGAGTCTCAAAGGAATCTGAGTTCAAGTCCATTCTCACATTGGATTTGCTCAGAATGTATCCTGCAATTACTGAGATATGGCGATCCAGGCAATAATGCCAAAAGTCCTTGGCTATCTCTGCCAGAAGTCTGGACTTCGTACCCCCTAGGCAATTTATTTACCGGACTGATGAGATATTGTGCCTTCTCAGGAGTATGCAACATTTCACTGAGTTGGGGGAAAGGGACCCGATTGCAAACACCCCCGCTATCCAGGAACATTTGAGGATGACAGAATGTTAAAATGGAGTGTAAGGGTACAAATGGAGAAGCATGCATCAACAAAGGAGAAACAGTGGTGAGATGCCTATATACCAATAAGAAAAGAATCAGTGAGAAAAAAGATTGTGGAAACGTTCCTGGATAGGGATTTATTACGATAACTGTTGTATATATCTTGCAGCCTTGAAAAAAAGTCACCTGTTGTGACGAAACACATGTTGGCTTGCTTATCCAACGATGTTCATCCAGTTGAATACGATGGCTGTGGTTAAGGAACAATGATCACTCGATGGACTTATGCTGATGTCTTCTAATAAAGGAACATATTGCAACTGCACTTAACTGAAGGACTGATTTATCTATGTACTCCTTGAGTGCGGCGGCGTCTGTAATCAATATTGTGAGGTGTGTTTAAGAAACACCAAATTAAGCTCTAGGGTAGTGGAGTGCACTTAACCGCATTGCACCACAGCTTTTTACTTAATACACTACATTCATACTTATACCACATTTGGGAAGTGCACCTTATTCACCATCACTACCCAGCTTGCTTTGTGTAAGTGCTAGACAATTGATTTGATATCTGAGCTCTTCCGGAGATCAACGGCCCACTGTCTCCACCGGACCACACTGAGATCCACAACCCCAACTGCTGGCATCTGATTCTATGATCTCTTCCGGCTGTGATGCAAAAATGACTTTGCCGTTCAAGGCATCCATATGATCCGGCCACCAGGAAATTTCCGTCCTGGCCGCTGTTGAGAGCATGATCTGTTCGAGTAAGCTAACCCTTTCCACAGATGTAAACCCTTCAGGTGTTGCAGTGCTCGATAATGAAGGGGTCCCGGAAAAATGGCCTGAACAGATGATGCTAGGAGACCCATCAGACGAGCTAAAATCTTCAATGATATACTCTAAGAGGCAAGGGCTCTCCTCGACTTTTCTTGATAGAATTCCTTTTGTGAAGGGGCAGTTTCAATTGTGCTTTGATCGAGCCTATCTGGAAACCTAAGAACTCGATTGTCTGAGAAGGGCATAGACATTACTTTTTGTGGTTGATGATGAAGCCTAAATCTTGAAGCAACTGAATTGCCCAAAAGAGATGAAGCATGACAAGTTCTATGTTCTGTCCCAAGATTAGAATATTGTCGAGATAAATAATCAGTCTCACTCCGGGTTCCCTGAGATACTGGACGACGGGGCAAAGTAACTTGGTGAAACACCAAGGAGCCGAGGACAGATCAAAAGAAAGGGCTGTGAACTCGTAGTAAGCCTGACCCCACTGAAATTGAAGGAATGGACGATGGTAAGCAAAAAATGGAACTGACAGGTGTCTTTTAGATCGAGACTACCATCCAATATTTCCCTTGTAGCAGATCTCTGAGCAAAAGGATACCCTCCATCTTGAAATGGCGTAAGCTATCCATGAATTAACATTTTTTAGATTCAATACAAGGTGAGAACCTCCACCTTTTTTCTGTACCAGGAACACTGTGCTGATGAAACCCTGGAGATGAGAGATGAACTCTACCACAGCCCCTTTTCGAAACAGAGCTTCGACTTTGTCGGTTACGAGTTTGCTCTCGCTTAGGGAAAAAAAGGAGAGGGTTTGGAGGAAAGGACTGATTCGGAGTGGAATAAAACTCTAGATGAAAACCCTGAACTGTCTGCAGTACCCAAGGTTATTGTGTAATGAGTGTTCAATTGTCCACAAATAACTGAATCCTTCCCCCCAATAAGACTTCAGAATCAGGAATCAAATTTACCTGCAACATCAGCATCTGCTGCATTGCATCCTCCTCGATAGCTTCCTCTGCAGGACCTGCCTCGTCCCCCTCTGTATCTTGTGGGATAGAAGTTTGAGGAAGAACTTCTGGCTCTGTAAGTGCCTCTAGAGATCTGCAGGAAACCTCGGCCTGGCATTTGTCCTCTATAACGCTCGGCCCTGAGAAAAAGGTTGTTGTTGAATATTTTTTTAATTGACGTCTGGCCTTATCTAAGGCTGAAAAAGTGGCTACATCCTTTCCAAGTTCTTTAACAAGCTTATCTCCAAATAAGAGGGCATTAGCCAAGGAACCAGCCTCTTCAGATGCTTAGTCAGCCAATTTGAGGTCAATCCGCATGAGGAAGGATATACTTCGCTCAGCAGACATGGCGCAGTTACCGTTTCCAAGCATACAAATGGGCAGTTGAGCCCATTCAAGGATGTCTTCAGGATCTAAGCGTGAATTATTCTCTTTCGCTTGAACAGCAAGTTCCAGTATTTTTGGCAGGGGACCGGATAGGTCTAATAACTTGTCCTGACACCCACGCCAGGTGCGGTCGAGACCTTTTTAAGGATCTTTAGCAAATTTTCTCAGAAAAGTTGTTATGTTAGGGTCCAATTCTGGTGTGTCTGCCACTTTACCAAGAAGAGACAGTCGAGGACACTCAGAACGCAGGGTAGTACGAAAACTGCATTCAAAGCTCTTGCACAATTTCTCTTGAACATAATGGGCTACTTCTGCACAAGGGACCCACTTGTCGCGTGGGCTCTCATTATTCTAAATGAGACTACTGGATTTCTAGGTAGCAGGATCGATAACGGTGTGGGGGACTGAGTCTGACCCACGTGTAAAGAACTCCCCTAAATCCGGTTTTTGCTCCGGCTAACTAGCAGTGCCTCATTTCTCCCATGTGGAAGGAATGATTTGGCAGCCGAGCGCATGACTTCTTTGGAACTTCTCAGGGAAGTCGTGGTTACTCAGATCCAAACCAACTCTCTTATTTCCAATATGATCTCATATACAAATGACAAAGACAGTATAAGTTTTATATAATGTTTTAATAAAACGACTGTATTTTAGATATTAAGGCGTGAGCCGCAATAACCAGAACGATACAACACAGTAGGATTGTAATAGTTACCAGGAGAGTAAAACATAAAAACAAAGCTATCATGTTGTCAAACAGTTTTTACTCTCCCTCTGCTTGTTCTATCTAGAGCACAGCATGTTAAGCTTCTAGCTTGCCTATTAGAATCACCGTGGAGATATCAGCCCTCATACCTGAGCAAAGACCTGTGATCTTGGTTCAGCATCTGCAACGAGGCAGTCAGCATCAAGTTGTGGTTCCCTGGTCGGAATCTCCCTCTTGCGTGTTTTGGGACAAGGAAGTGATTTTATAACTAACATGTCATCGTGATCACAAAATGTCCCTATGCAGGAATGCCGAGTCTAAACTCTTACCACGTCTATCGGCAATGTACCAGACTGTATCCTTGACTGAAGCACAGAGTAAATATGTTATAGAGAACTCCAGTGCTGAAGTAGGCAAAACAGTGTGATATGAATAAAAAACAACACCGTAGAACTGGCTATTTGAAAAATAACAGTACGAAGCCTAATAAAAAGCATGTAGAGCAAAGTACACAGAGGCTCTAAGCTGTCAGCAAATGAATAAAACATATTCAGGGCAAAGTGCACAAAGGCCTAAAGCCTGAAGCTAAAGCGCAATGAATACGTAAAACTAACCACACTACATCCTCCCCTTGTCGGTAGCAAGTGGTTCCAATAATATAAAAGGATGCCCTAAATATAAACAATACCTAAAAAACTTATTTCGACAAGGTGAGAAGACAACAAAGTCATAAATTTAGGTAACATGTGACCATAAAGCCAAATTCAATATAGTGTCAGTTTCGTAAAAAATCCAATCGTCAGATAGAAGCAATAGAACGCAGGAGTTCCTCCACTTCGATATATGTCAATATCGGAAGATCCACGCCACAAAGTACCATGGAGCAGGTGTGATCCAAAGCCCCAAAACCATTCAGGGCGGCACCCCGTGCAGGGCCTATGAAAGAGACAATACCATCTTCCTCCAGGAAGGGAATCTCATAAACTGCCTCACAAAGCAAACGCATCCGTAGTGCACAAGTCTGGGAATGAGCCCTAATCGGGAACATCAACAGATCAGTATCGACCATTGGAGGGCGCTGCAATGAGAGACAGAGAGCCAGTGCATGTTCAAACGAGCACCAAAGGCATCGAAACACGGGTTGCACACAATCCAAAACCGGTCTGAATGACAGAGACCAGTCGCACTCCAAATGTCCCAGGAGTGTCGCTCCAAAATGCTGCATCATGCGTTCACGACACAGCTGCGCTGATGGGAGTAGCAATACAGAATCTCGTCGTGACGGGACAGCCATTGCGAAAAAATAGCAACAACAGCAAGACTCCAGCCAATAAAGCCAAAGTAATCGGGAAACCCCCAAAAATGCTTCCGAAAATAGAATGTATAGCCGAAGGTATCAAACCGAATATGGAAGAGAAGGTATGAGCAAAACCAACACCAACGACTTTGAAAAAATGTGCAATACCAGCAGTGCTGGATGCATTAAATATACGTCCCACAAGTTCACCGAAGTGATTTGGAAAGTTTGTATTCAAAAGGGACTGTATCTCCGCCGATGACCTCGCCACCTGAAGTGCGTAGGTTTCGCTAGCAGATGTAAGGGCCACATGCTTCTGAAACAATAAAGCTTTTAGCCGACTCAACTTGTCGAAATCAACCTTGGAAGTAGCAATATAAGGCCAAATGTCCGCTACCTCCCTAAATTGAGTGGGGGAAACAACACATTCCCGCAGCACGTAACGGCCTTGTTGACAACGACGATGTAAACTATTCCGGCACGCATGCCACAGCAGCGTTTGCTGTTAAGAACAATGTAACTGCCGTTAGAAAGCACCTGGAAAGTGTTTTTAATAACCGGGACTGGAACTCCCTTCAGATAATAAGCTAAGTTAGCAATCGAAGCGTTACACGCCCCGTGCAAGGACAGCTGTTTACAAACCATTGAATGGCTGACAGAAGCTTCGCATTCGCTGCCGCTAAGAAAAACCTCCTTCAAACCATTAACACATCTGTACTGAAAGGGAAGGTCCCACACCTCGTGTATGTAACTGTCTCCCAATAGTTCATATCTACCCACCGGAATGTGCTTCAAACACGAAGTAAATTGCAAAGTAGAGATAGGCAAATTAATAACCCCATGGATCAACCATTCAGCTGACGGAATCTCAGCTACCGTGAAAGGCAGTTTCTCTAATTTCTCAATATTTAACATAACAAATGTCGCTTCCTTTTTAGCCATCAGTTGTTGTTGACGAGTCAAATTAAAAGAGATAAAGATCTCTCTGGCACGAACGTGCTGCCATGGAACGCGACCCGCCTTCAAGGTCTGAAGAGTCCAACCCAGCTGCATGATGGACCGCGTCTGACTCTGCCCATGATATAAAGAAGACATGTCCGATTTAATAATGTCAATGGCAGAGGAAACAATGCTGTCAATCGTGTAAACACGTTCAGAAAGGGTATGCATGCCATTATCAACAACAGACAAAGTCTGCATCAGATTTTCTTGATCAATCTGCCGCAAGAGGCTGCAGCCTCTTGTTGTGAAAGCTTCCAAATCTCATTATAAACCTCGTATAAGAACCTTTTCTTCTGTGGTACTTTGGGACCTGACAAAAAATCTTGTAAATCAGTATTATTAGACAGTAACATGAGATGTGACTTAACTGCATTCAGCGTGGATGACTTCAACCATTGCTGACAAAGCTTCCCCACACTGTATGTAGTTATAACATCAGCATGTTCTGGTGAAACGTAACGAGGGTCTGCCCTACTAGTCCTGAACCCCCCTGAAGAGGTGACAAAACGTTGATGACACATATTAGTGTCTACAGGCCACAATAACCACCCGCCTGAATGTAACGATGAAGTGTTAAGCGTACCATTCTGGACCCAATGTGTAAAGTCACTGAAAGTAGCATTTACATAGTGCTGCCAATTTTTTTATTTAGAAGGGACAGGTATACTAGGCAAAGTCAACTCCCTAATTGTCGCTAAGCCCAAACAGCTAGTCTGTTGTACTGTGTCATTGAGGAAAATCATCTGCACAGGGATAATACATGCTCTAAATAACGTGTCCCTGCCTTGCATCTGCCAATTTTTCGTACCCCAAACACTTTTCAAGTCAACAGTTTTGAACCAGTATTCATATCCCTCGACCGACAGTTTAGATACAAACAAATTGGAATACAGTAATTTAGTATCGGTCAATATCATTTGCTTATTAGAATACGGTGTAACTTTAAAATAGTAGGACCTAGCATTACGTGGATCATGCCCAGCAAAATATGCAAATACGTTTTTGAACTCCCTTGTGGAGGAGTCGAGCAATGTTCCCATTGCACATAATTAAACATGGGCTTAGGGCTACTAGCTTTATGAATAAAGTGGTGTCCATAATAGTTGTAACAAAACATGTCACCATGATTATCTCTAAACTGGTAAGCATCTTCATCGTCATAGACAGTATAATATTGCAAATCCGTTAGCATAGAATCTACTGTCTTCACATCCCAATCATCAGAAACAATGCCAGGTATAACAATATCATTCATTGATAATTTGAGGACATACGGTATTTGAATCAATTCAGTGGGACCATATATATCAAACATTACTTTATCCCACATTATTCCATCCGGAACTGGTATAGCAGAAATGTTCACTGTGGACAAGTCTCTTCGAACCATATGAGACGAAAAATGTGGTTTTAACACAGTCTCCACATGTTCAATGTCAGATCGATCAGGAAGAAAATGACCATGTATTATCAGAAAAAAGTAACCACAAATCCCAACCATAATAAAATAGTCATCACGGCCAAAAACAGCCAAAAATAGTTCCAAGGAAAAACAAAATACGTTCGTTTAAGCCATCCCAGCAGCCGTCGTGGACCGTGGACAGAAGACATCGAGGATGAGGAGCCGGACCCATCATTATTAGCGTCGTTGAAGCAGCCAGAAGCAGTTCTAGCAAAAGGTGCAACTGTGAACGAAGAAGCAGACGGAGGCTCTCGCCGTGGCACGCTATAAACCACATGTTCAGAAACGTCTGTAGAACGTACAGCAATTTGATCACAAGATTCCATATTAATCGTCGTCGGTGGAACAATCGCAAGATCATCATCCACCCTCCCCAAGCTCGGAGAGGAAACAGTGTCGGTGAAAATCACCTGCAGCGGGACTTCTTCCCCAGTAGTGAGAGGGATTCCGGAACTACTGGGTGTCCCTCTTGGTCTGCTGTGCAGAATCGGCCACATGTTGTAACTTGACATTATCAATGGAAACAAAGCGACTTCCTTTGGCCCCTCGCAGCAGCGGTAAAATCACAGTTCTCGTGCCGCTCACCCCTAACACAGGGACAGGTTCTCGATAAGAAGGACCAAATTATTTTTTAACTGCGACTTTTTCACGCACTAGATCCCCAATCCTGGGTATCCAACCAGAAGGTGTTACTGGTTTATCCTTAATTCCTGAGGAGGCAGCACTGGCAGAAGAGTTATCTTCACGGAATTGTTGTAAATCCTGCAAAACAGTGACACGATCATTTATGTCAAAGGGCGTATCTGCCGCCTCCACACCAGGACCATCTAGATCAGGAACATACATTTGTGTTCCAAACAGGCACTCATATGAAGTACGACCCCCCAGTGACCTCCTAGGCAAGTTATTAAGTGCTCTCTGTACTCCATATAGGTGGGCTAGCCAACCACGACCCGTACCTATAACTCTGGCCGTTAAGGACTGCTTTAAATCACGATTTAAACGCTCCACGACAGAATTTCCCTCGGGATGAAATGGAGACGAGAATTGGAGCTGGACCCCCAACGAAGCCATGGTGTCCCTGAATGCCTTAGAGGCAAAAGCAGGGCCCTGGTCCGAATGAAAAGCCGCAACTGCAAATATATCGACAAAGATGCGCAAATCTTTAATAACAGTTCGAGCGTCAGCCGAGCGTTGTGGCCATACCCATACAAATCTGGAGCACGAATCTACAGCAACCAATATATATTTGTATGCACTATCTGGTGTCAGCGGACCACAATGATCCAAGTACACACACAGTGGTTTGTTTGAAATCAGAAGGGGCGTCTGCTGCGGGCGTCTAGCCGACGATGCCTTAATTTGTTGACAAACGTCACAACAAAGGACATACTGCTTCGTCTCTTTATAGAGACTATGCCACCAGTAACGAGCCTGTAAAAGTGAAATTGTGGCAGCCACCCCAGCATGTGCAGAAGCCACCCCCTCATGTGCTGCAGAAATCAATTGAGGTCTCTCAATTTTATTAGGAATTTCACGTACACCAATGCCTGGAATTGTAACAGTAGCATTTAGCACACTATTCAAGCAGTAACTATATTTTGAAGGAAATCCTTTAGGAAAAGGCGTGCCATCAGCCGTAGCCTTTATGGCAGCTGAAATTTCTGTGTCTGGTTTGAAACTCGAACGAGTCACTGCGGCCACAGTGGCGACAGCCACTGCCGATTTCGCGGCTTCATCAGCCAAAGTATTCCCAGCAACGTGTATTCCAACGCGCTGGTGTCCAAGTGTATGCACAACATGGACTTTAGGAAGCGTTTCCTTCAGATCCGCAACCTTACCCCACAACATTTTATGCTTAATGGTGTTGCCTTTAGAATCTCTGAACCCATTCATCTTCCAATAGTGTAAATATTTGTTGAAAGACTGCACACAGTAGTAGGAGTCACAGACCAGCAAGGTTAAAAGTGCTGGATCCGCGTGCTCCAACGCGAACAATAGAGCTTTGAGCTCAGCCAGCTGTGCCGTGCAATCTCCCAAGGTTTTAGTATAAGTATGTCGGGGGCAGAACACTTCCCCCTCCATAGTGCCGCTCACCACCGCACATGCAGCAGAATACCGTTGTTTAGTCCCAACCGCTGGTTGCGCAGAGCCATCAGTATACATGACCACTTCATATTGGTCAATAGGCAATGTACCAGCAGGAACAGGGTATTCTATTTCGTATTGAAGAAATTCTTGAGTCTGCAGTTTAGGGTCAAACACATAATCTACATCAGTGGCTGTCAAAGACGTAGCCCATTGTATCCATCGCGGGTGTAAAGCTTTCGAATTAGGAACACTCGCTTTTGTAACAGCCTCTAAGGCCGGAACCGGGGAAACGACAACTATGCGTTGACCCTGGGCCAGCGGTCTTTCTTTAATAACAGCCATCTGTACTGCAGTGAGAATTTTCTCAGTTTGTGCAAAACGTTGCTCTGCAGCAGAATACAAGTGAGACTTGTATGCAATCGGGACAGTCTCCCCTTCATTAAAGGTGACATAAGTAAACCCAACAGCCCCAGGTATCACCCTGATCACTAAATGTGTCTTATTGTCCCGTGTGTGTAAGTGTTTAACTGCTAAGAGATCACTCTGTAATTCTCGCAGTATGTGTGTATGTTCAATCGTCCAAAATTTACTCGAAAAATTCGGGCGAATCAACTCGTATAAGGGTTTTATACGCGTTGCATAATCAGGAATGTAAGTTCTGCCAAAATTCAGAAACCCCAACAATGACTGGAGCTTCCGAACCGTATTAGGAGGCTGAAATAAAGCACATTTCTCCAAAAAATGTGGCGCTAGGCTCTTGCCCTCACTCGATAACTCATATCCCAGGAAAATGACGCTGAGGAAGGCAATCTTTGATTTTTTTAAATTAAACTTATAGCCAATATCAGCAAACCCCACAACAATGCGCGATACGCGCCTTAGATGTTGCTAAATCTCATCATCTGTCAGATATATGTCATCAACATATGATAATGCTTCAGGGTCGAACTCATGCAGCATTTCAGTTACACGAGCCGAAAACAGTCCTGGGCTATTCTTATACCCCTGAGGCAAACGACAAAATTTTTTCTGAGAGCCAAACGCACTGAAACAGGTATAGTCCCGACTCTCGGGCGCTATATTCTGGCAGAAAAATCCATTCGAGATATCTAATGTTGTCTTATATTTTTTACGCACTATATTATTCATAAGCGCTGCGCTGTGTGAATTCTGTATTGCATATGTGCGTGTATGACTATTCAAATGTCGGTAATCCACCACTATCCTATAGGAATGGTCCGGTTTAGCAACTGGAAACAAGGGATTATTCATCGGCGAGACACAGGGCTCAATTACACCCTGATACTCCAATTGTGTAAGAATTTTCCTAACCGATGCCCTAGCTTCAAATTTGATAGGATATTACGGTTGTGGCTGAGGTTCGCCCTTTATCGGAATTACATGATAAGGTGATTGCCTGTCCCACCCCACGTTATTCCTATACAAGGCGGGAGCCTGTGCTAGAGCCCATGATTTACTATAGGACTCCGCGAGTTCTCTCGGAACAAGTGGTGAGAAGGAAGGTGTAATAACCTCCTCCCCAACTGGACAGTCGCGAACAAAGTCAGGTGGCCAATCTTGTTCGGCCAACAGAACATCATATGATTTTACCACATGGTCCCAAAAAATGGCGTTTATAATACGGTCAATGTCCCCTTCCAATCGCAGAGTCACTTCATATACTCTATCAGGATCAGAGACACGCATATCCGCCGTCTCGACTTGTATGCAGTCATCAGTTGCTTTCACCTCCAGATGCTCTTGAAGACTCCGGCAAACTATTGTGACCTCTGCCGCGCTGTCTAACAGTGCTAACGCCCATGTCTTGTTCGTCAAGAGAACTCTCTTCTTGAGCGGCATGTCTAACTGAGACAGCTGCCACTTTCTTCTTTTTAAATTGCTGTTTCTGTTGCAGCGGTTTCTCTTCTTGTTTAATAGAAACATCCGCTGAGCGTTGTGAATCCTGTCTCGGTTTCACGTACTCCGTCCTCCGCTCTGACCGCCCACCTCTCTCACTTCTCTTTTCCGAGGAGTCCTGAAAGGAACGAGATTGGCGTGTATCAGTATATTGATATCTATCAGGCGTCTTCAAAGTATCCCTATTCCTGAGATTATACTTATTCTGTGGGGTCTCCGGTTGCGGAGACTGCCCACCATCTTTCTTCGGTGTTTGCTGTTTCTTTTCCCAGCGCTTTTTCGAACCCTCAGGTTGTTGCTGTTTAGCATTTTCTTTATTATTTTTACCCTGTAACTGGGGTTTTTGTGGTCTAGCCCCTAGGCTATCACGACCAATACTAGAATATGTTTCCGCTATTATTCTCGGAAGCTCCCGCTCCTGATTAAGCAGCGGTACATCCCGAAGACGCATACGCACTGCTAGTGCTACTGCCTCTCCTTTGAGATTACTCAAAATAATAGAAGAAACTGTGGCAAAATTGCCCAGCAACTGCATGCCCAAATCCAAGGCAGGGGCAGCCCCATATTCATCCTGAATCTGTTTAAGTACGTCCGGTAAATTAGCTAATGTCGGTGTACCATGTGCCGTAGTGTAGAGTGCGGCAAACACCGTGCCCCAGGTATTACAAAGGTCCACCGGAGGAACCATCCCGTACGGCAAACACATTGTCAAAATTCTATGTTTATCCTGAGGTCCCGTATGGGGAAATACTGCTTCCAGCGTATTAATTTTTTGCGCCAGCCAAAACTGAGTCTCCTCTCGTTTAGCCGGTACTTTACCCATAACCGAGTGTACAGTGGCCGGATTAATACCCGGAACCACAGCCTGTGGGTGCGCTGGAGCAGCACGCGCTGCATTCGTATTTAATGTCTGCATCACAAACTGAACTAATCATCTATATGTAGCCGTTAATTCTGTATATAAACGACGAACTTCAACCACTGCCAATTGAGCAACCGCAGGATGTGGTGTATATGTAGCCAATAAAGGCCAGGTAGGACCATCATTACTCAGTGGACCTAACCTAACTTGTGCTATTGAGTGTGGGAGGGCGCCATCAAGCCAATTATGGTGTTCTTGATAAGATAGAGGTATTTCTAAATAAGCGTAAGCCCTGTATTGTCCAGGGACATTCGCAACTGTGTATTCGTGAAAAGTATTTGTTCCCCCATCCACCGCTGGAAATGCGACCCAAGAATAAAAAAGTTCCGTTCAATAGGCTGCATGGGCGTCCACCACAAAAGTGACTGGACCCCCCTGGACTGTCAGTCCATGTGTCAATAGATGTCCCGTGAGCGGATCTCGCATATTAATTGCTATGTTCACTACATTAGGATTCGCCATTTTATAAAAAACGGCTTCAGGTCAGAGAAGGCACACCAATATCGGGGTTTTTTCCTTTCAAAGTTCAAGCTTGAACAACCAACCACTAAGCAATAGGAAGCACCTATGCCGTGGCGGCGGAAACCCTCAGCCCCACGGACGTCTCCGTATACGGAACCGAGGAGTCAAAATATATATGAGACCAAGAGAGTCAGTCGGACCTAATCATTAGAGCCAGACCAAACGTTGGCGGCGCCATGTCGCGTGGGCTCTCATTATTCTAAATGAGACTACTGGATTTCTAGGTAGCAGGATCGATAACGGTGTGGGGGACTGAGTCTGACCCACGTGTAAAGAACTCTGTCACCCTAAATCCGGTTTTTGCTCCGGCTAACTAGCAGTGCCTCATTTCTCCCATGTGGAAGGAATGATTTGGCAGCCGAGTGCATGACTTCTTTGGAACTTCTCAGGGAAGTCGTGGTTACTCAGATCCAAACCAACTCTCTTATTTCCAATATGATCTCATATACAAATGACAAAGACAGTATAAGTTTTATATAATGTTTTAATAAAACGACTGTATTTTAGATATTAAGGCGTGAGCCGCAATAACCAGAACGATACAACACAGTAGGATTGTAATAGTTACCAGGAGAGTAAAACATAAAAACAAAGCTATCATGTTGTCAAACAGTTTCTACTCTCCCTCTGCTTGTTCTATCTAGAGCACAGCATGTTAAGCTTCTAGCTTGCCTATTAGAATCACCGTGGAGATATCAGCCCTCATACCTGAGCAAAGACCTGTGATCTTGGTTCAGCATCTGCAACGAGGCAGTCAGCATCAAGTTGTGGTTCCCTGGTTGGAATCTCCCTCTTGCGTGTTTTGGGACAAGGAAGTGATTTTATAACTAACATGTCATCGTGATCACAAAATGTCCCTACGCAGGAATGCCGAGTCTAAACTCTTACCACGTCTATCGGCAATGTACCAGACTGTATCCTTGACTGAAGCACAGAGTAAATATGTTATAGAGAACTCCAGTGCTGAAGTAGGCAAAACAGTGTGATATGAATAAAAAACAACACCGTAGAACTGGCTATTTGAAAAATAACAGTACAAAGCCTAATAAAAAGCATGTAGAGCAAAGTACACAGAGGCTCTAAGCTGTCAGCAAATGAATAAAACATATTCAGGGCAAAGTGCACAAAGGCCTAAAGCCTGAAGCTAAAGCGCAATGAATACGTAAAACTAACCACACTACACACTCAGTGGACCTAGGATGAATGATATTTTCTGGCTCAACAAGTAAATTAAGCCCCGCTGCTTATGGGACCTCTGTAAAGGAATGGTGTGATTTCCGCTTCTTTTTGTGAGGCTCACCATCTGATTTGTCAGACTGTGGTGTGAACGGAGGTGTCGAAAGAAGTGTCACCTGAGCCAGGAACAGATTTAATCCCCGAAGGGACTTCGAGTTCAAAACCTTGGTACTCATGGTCCCTGAGTACTGAGGCAGCCATCTGCGCCAGGATATTGGCAGAAGAACCACCCCCGGCCAAGGGTCTCAAATGCAATTCTGATTCTTGAAATGGTAATTGAGAAACATTCTGACTGGAGTTTCCAATAAGATCTCAATTGCCAAATCTCACCAAAGACTGAGTAAAAGGCTTAAGGACCTTGATTAACACCCAATTTACGGAATCTTGCACATGATAACTCAGTGCTTCCACGAGATGCCCTTTCATTTGGTATTCATCTTGATTCTCATGCAGATCCATCTGAGGATCCTCATCGGTGTAGTACGCCATGATATGTTGTTTATAGAGGAGAGGAAGGGGTTCAGGGAGGATAGCCCCAAACAGGTAGTATAAATTCAGGTGTGATAAGAAGTCCAAACCACCTTAAAATTATCAATTTGCAATACTAGATGAGGCAGGAGCACCTGCATAAACCGTGGGCCAGGCCTCTAACGTTTTTGCGCCACGTCGGGCATTCTGGGGACATGAAATGAGCCAGTGAACACAGGCGCATGTGTAGCCGATCTGACAGATAAGGATTTTTCGAGCAGGCTACAGTGAGCATGCGCAAGCGGCAAAATAGAAAGAGGACTAAGTCCTCTAGGAAGAAGACACTCTCCCCAGGCCCGCTACCGCTCCACTGATGCGTTTCAGCTAATAAGCTGAACAAACAAAATAACAGTGTATTGATGACATTGCTAATATTAAAAATAATAATAAGCCACGAAACAGGGCGCATGACACGGCTAATATAATTACACAAATGATGTAGTGCTTATCTCGGCTTGCAGTAGCAAAGAAAGAGGAAAGACATTGTTGGTTCAGGAATATGTATGGTAGTGAAGCCTTGTGATTGGACAGTTAGTGCTGGGGCTCTTGGGATATGTGGTTTAAAGTTTTATTGTATTGTGATTGGCTGCTGTTTTTTGCGTCAGTAAAGAAGGAGAAGCATAATCCGAAGCCTCTGGTTCCGATATTGAATCAGTGTGAGTACGACAAGCTCCCACCACAGAGGAATGCAGACACGAGGGCAGCAAGGGGTGTCCTCTCAGAACTTAGAGAACCAGGTGCAGGCCTGATCAGTGCCCCCTATTATAGAGAATGTACTGTCCACAGGGTAGCTCGAACTTGCACTTGCCCTGAGGTCAGTGCGTTAGTGAAAGACAGACTGTCTGTTTGAAACAGCCAGTCTGTCTTTCACAACAGAGGTGGGCAACACATCCTGCTTTTAAAAAGGGCTTAGAGATCCCTCTGCAGGTGGGTGCAGTGAGGTACTACACCCACCTGCAGAGGGATGTCTGCAGGGTCCATGGGACTCTCTTCTTCCCATTCAAAGGCAGCTATCCGGGGCACACTGACTATGAGCAACCTCTTGTTGTACACACTCAGTGTGCCTCATAACTGCTCCTTTGCCTCTGCGTCATGGCATGGGTGGAGAGGCAAAGTGTTTCCTCCTTTCAATAGGGTCACTCCCCTATGGAAATGAGGTAATGTACCCTTAGGGTTATGAAATGGCATGACCTGAGTTCTAAACGGGGACGCACAATCATCTAAGGCTCCTTCTGTAATACCAAAATGCACCAGGGGTGCACAAGGTGTACGCACATTCCTGTTGCAACCCAAGACACTTTGAGTAAGATAGCCCTTGGGCGTCAAAAACAAGGCCCAAATCAAAAGTAACCCATGATTTTAGATAGGCAACCGGATGGGCGTGGAGTCTAGCAATTCTGGCTGAAGGATGGTTTGGTTGTCCATCCAGAGGAGTTAGAGAATACCACCTAGTTCTCCTTCTGTCTGAATTCAGTTTTAGGCGGTTGGTAAAAACTAATTACTGTAGAGCCCCCAGTCACACAAGCGCTGATTGTATTAGAAGAAGCCTGATCAAACTGTTAGGAAATGCTGGATATCATCAGCATATCAGTAGGTCTGGAAAACAAGGGCCCTCACTAGTTTTTCTAGTGGTTATATCTTAAGGTGAAAAAGGACAGGTGAAAAGGCAGAGCCCCGAGGGTCACCGCTGCTATGTTTTGACAGCAGAAGTTTGGAAATGAGGAAAAGAAACTGCTTGAGTACAAGTAGAAGAACCAAAACTTTCAGCACTTGCCCCTTAGGCCATCTGAATTGGGGACAGTCTATTAAGATTTTGTGTTTGATCATATCAAAGGCAGTTGAAAGGTCAAGCACGAGCAGATCCCCAGTCAGGCTTTAACTTTGTTTGATAAGTTTGGCAACCAGCTCAGTACTAGAACTGTGACAAAAACTTGCCTGTGTTTCGCCTAAAAGTGCCTTAACTCTCAAGGTACCTGGTTGCTACCTTGCTGGATGTTTTGCCATTAATTAGGAATTGGCCTGTAATAAAGTAATAGAGTAATAAGTTGGCAGTTTTTCAAATCTGCTGTATCACGATTTTATTGCTTGAGTAAATGGGTCACAGTACCACTTTCTCTGTAGAAGGGAACAGTGCAAATACCCTGGGATTGGTTAACCAACGAGCAGATTAGCTTACAAGCACAGAACCCAATGCCCGAAAAATGGACCCCGGACATTGATCGACCAGGGACCCAAACCTGAAGCTCAGGAGCTTGGCATTAGTGGGACAATGACCACTTCCAGAGAAGTAGAAGTGATTGATACAGGGGGCCTTCAGTAGTGGACACCAATGATGTTTTCATACATTTTAGTATTCTTATACTAGAGAAAGCCACCAACTTGTTACAAAGGTCTTAAGAGTACTGGATGCTTGAACATGGATATAGAAAAGAGCTTATGTTAGTAAATAGTTCACTCTGGGTGCAATGATATCGTAAGGATTTGTGGGGCCCCAAGCAAGATTCATTTTAGGACACCCTGTTTGGAAGAAATTTGAATTTATTACCTCTTTTCAGCTTGTCCCAAGCCTTTGTATTTTCAAACAATATTGAATTACATGTTAAACGTCCAGAAACATGGGCCCACAATAACAGTTGAACGCTTAACCTGCATGGTTTCCGCCAGTCAAACAGTACCAAAAAAAGCTTGAGCAATCACTGAATGAGCCATTTCTTTTTGAGTCTTTACCTAGATTTTTTTTACTTGTGTCAACTACATTTTATGTGTGATTCAGCCTCTAACCAGCCTATTACTCACATTGTAGAACATGCGTATCTACAGCGACAGATGCCATCGAACAACATGTTACGGGTGACTTGCTAGATGTTTAGTGGATTTGTGCTTACAATTTAGATAAAGCATGTGCATATCGCATTTAGCTTTAGCTCCCAAAAATTTGTAATCACAAATATATACTGCCTCACTGCTGGGGTTCTTGCTGCAACAGTGAAAATCAAGCGCTGCTCTTAGGATTTTCACTGTTCCGTTGGTAAAAATGTAATACCTTTCTCCTAACTTTTCTTTTCCTTCCTTGTCCCTCTTCTCATCTTTCTATGTATGCTATTTTCTAGCTAGAAAATTACCTCTATCCGTGCTGAACAAGAGAAATGTAATGAAGCAGGATACAGGAGATGTACCGAGACAAAGAGCACAGTATAGCAAGAGACGTGAAGAAGAGGTAGACACAGTAGAGAAAGAGATGATGTAGTAAAATATGTAAGGTAAAGAGACATAAAGATGAAGTAGCCATAAAGAAATATAAAGAGATGTAGAATGGTGATGAAATAGGTCAGGTTTTAGAGTATGGTAGCAAGGAATAGAGAAAGGGAGCAGGAAATGTACAGAGAGGCAGAAAAATACAAGACTGCAAGGGATGAGGCAGAGGGAGGCGAGGTAATGTAGAAAAAGCTGAATTAAAGAAAGGCAAAGAGAGTAAGAGGCAGAGAGGCTTGAGGTAAAACAAAGATGTGCAAGACAGAGAGAGCAAAATGAAACTAGGTGTAGAACAAAGGTCAACCAAAAGAATAGCATGGAAGAGAGAGAAATGTAGAGAGAGTGGCGAAAGCTAGTAAGAGATCTAATGGAGAGCAGAAAGAGTAAGTTGCAAGACGTGTGCTAGAAGAGAGTAAAGAGTTGTTAAGCAGAAAACACAAAGACAGTTTTGTCAAAAAGCGACAGTGATGTAGAGAGATTTATAAAGAAAGAAGTTGAGAGAGATTGTTAAATGGAGGGGCGACTTAAAATGTGGAGATCTAGAGGAAAATATGTGTTAATGAGAGAGAAAGTGTAAGAGACAGACAGAGAGAGAGAGAGAAGAGTTGATAATAGAGAGAAGGGAGTACCGGTAGCCATAAATGAGTAAGATATGTAGAAAGGTGAAGGAAAATAAACAGAAGTATAATGAGAGAAAGGAGAGACAGAGCGATCAAGTAACAAACTAATAGTGCGGTAAATAAAGGTTAGGCTGTGAGAGAGCGGTGGTGTAAGGTGAGGTAAAGAGAAAAGAGTAAGGGGTGAAGGGGAGTGGTGAAGCAGAGAAAGGACAGAGAGAAGTAAGGGAGTAGAGACACAGAAGAAGCATAACAGCGGGGAGCAGAAATTAATTTGTAAAAGAAAGTGTTGGTGTGCTTAATTTCAGGGCTACGTAGTCTTGATTACACCTCATTCCTCTTTAATACACAGCCAGGCATTCCTTGCCCCTTTACCTCACCCTCTCATGTTCTTTTTCACCATTTCTTTCTCCTTTTGTCAATGAGATTCTGTCTTTCTCTTCCTGCTTCTTTCCACCTTTTGTGTTTTTCTATCTTTTGCAGTAGATGAAAGCCTGTTGGGGGAAATAGGTGCTGGTCCCCAAACTGACAGCGGGTGTGGCCCCACCTGCAACCACTGGCTCAAATTAAGCACTGGGGGAGGAGGGGGTAACGATTAGGTTGTATGAGAAGCAAAGAGGTTAAAAGAGAGATACAGGGAGGTCAGATTGAAAGAGAGCAGTAGGGTACGGAGAGGGGTGAGGTGGAGGGAGGGGATCGAGGGTGATAAAGATATAACCACAAAGAGTGATAGAAAGAGGGTGAGAGTCATGCGAGAGAAGTAGAGAGATGAAGTCGAGAGAGGTATACTGGGTATATTATGAAAGAAGAGAGGTGAACAAAGGTGAGGCAGAGAGAACAGATAGGGGGGAAAAAGGGACAGAGAAAATTAAAGAGAGTGGGGGGGGAGATTAAGACAGAGGGTTATGGCAGAAGAGGTGAGGTGAAATAAAAAGAGAAAAGACAGAAATAGAGTATTTTTATATAATTGCCACAAACTACTTGAGAGTGTGATATTGTTAAATTGAGCAGGCCAGACAGGCGCACCAAGGGGCAGATTAAATTATTTTAGCGCAAAGCAGCACTGGGTGGCATTGTGCAGGGGCAAAACAAGTGCAGATTTGTAATAAGCAAAAACGGTATGCTGCTGCTCGCTGTCTCTATAGACTTCATGTTTCCAGCACCAGCCTTTCATTCTTTATGCTCTCTGAAGTATTGTGTCTACAAAGGTAGTGAATCGCATGGTAACCGTAGGCTTGCCCTCACGCGTATCTTGGTTCTCCTCGTTGCCTCGGATATCACCTGCAAATTCTTATCAGTCGACCGGCGATTAGATACGCGGCGCCCCTGGCCTGCTGCACGGAAGCCGCGTCTTATCAGGGAACGTCCAGGGGGAGATAAGGGGCACCGGGCCTCCGAGTTTATACAGTGGCCATCTCTGAAAACACGTCCGCATTCTGGGCCCAGGAGTCCATTTAACAAATACAACGAAAGGGAGCGGGAAACGCGTGACCTATATTGGTTAAGTGACATTTTACGGAGAGAAGGCGGTGTTTCTATGGGCTTCAAAGAGTAGGCGGGGCTACCAAACAGCATATTATTTTCTCAACTTCTGTAGCCTGTTCGTATTGGCTCTGGGTTTAAGTTAGCACCAAGCAAACACCTTGGCCTGTATGAACGCTCCGAAAAGGGTACACAATATAACGCCCAAAACCCTGTAGTCTATAGTGACCAACGACACAAAAAGGTGTCGAACATGTGAGTAATTAAGCATAACTGCTCTGCTATAGGGCGTCCATTGCTTTTAATTGCGTACCCAAAGGTATAACAATTAACAGCTGCTAACGCACCACAGCAGGTACGAAACATGGCAATTAACACCCTCTATTCACACCCAGTACAGACAGACAAAGAAGCCGCACGGCCCTGTCTCCATTATGTCCTCATGTCAGTCCCTCAATTAATTAGAATGCAGGCACCAAACCGTAACATTGTCAACATTCTGACTGGATGAACCAGTCTTAGCTTCTAAATAGGGTGATGTGGCTATCTTATTTAAGCATTGCTTACTAGACACCACAAACAGACCGCATGTTATCGGAACGGCGCAGGAGCTACAAGTCTTTCACGGGCTTCCAAGATTAGATTAGGCACACTTTGAAAACAGGTGCCGCGCCATGGGCCGGGAGCTCGTGCAGAACAAATATATTAAGGAAAGGGCTAAAAATCAACAGGTAAGAGAGAAAAAAAACACAAATTAAAATTTTAAATATACAATTCATAAAAGACTTGCTGTTAAAGCATGCAGGTTCGAAAATTCCATAACTATATGAACTATTACCACCTATTTCGTTTGAACTCGTTTTGTGGGACTGTGTAGGAGAATGTGGGGAACAAATATTGTATCAAAATAGCACATAAAATTACGGACTATCAAATTATCATAACGGTGAATTTATCTATTGCTAAGTATAGGTTTATTATACTTAAAACCACACTTCAATGTACTTTGATTATATATATATTCACTTTAAAAAACAAATGTTACAGGGACCTTATAGTTAGGCTCAGATTTTAAACGTACAAAACCATATAAATTCACCAGTTACAGTCAGAGCTACCTCAAGTAACCATAACTCATACCCTAAGGTAACTATAGCTAGAGCCCCCACATGCACAGTTTTTTCATCAAAAAATGTACTGAAAATATTACATTGATATTATCAATGATGTTATCAAAGATGTTATGAGTGATGTAATTTGTGGGTTAATTAGCAGTGCATGGCAGGGGGCGCAAGTTATAGTTACCTTAGGACAGGAGTTATAGATACTTGAGGTAACTAACTATATAACTGGTGAATTTCTGTGGTTTTGCGAGCCTAACTACAAAGTCCCTGTAACCTTTGTTTTTTTCAGTGAATTTCTTTGTTTAAAAAAAAAAGCTATTTCCTAGCTATAACATCCCTGTAAACGTTTTTTAGTCAATTTCTATGTTTTTTTAACGTTTAGTAATTTTCATTACTATACGTTAATCCAACCACCGCAGCACACAAGCAAAGACACCCAACCTTGCACCGTGCACAGCCCTCGCCTGTGTGCAGTAGGGGTTGCCTGCAAGAGCTGGTCTGCAGCCAGTCCCTGCAGCCAACAACCCTAACCACCCAACCCCATGCTTTGCACAGCTCTTTTGCCATGTGCGGCAGAAGTTGCCCACGGCATCTCTGGGTGTCAGAATAGGTGTGAGAGGGTGTAAAAGGGGATGAGAGTGGCTGTGAGTATCTGGGTGTGTGAGTGCGTACATCAGTGTTTTAGTGGATGCATCAGTGTGTCGTGGGTCTGCAAGAGGGTGCATGAGATCAGTGAGTGGGTGTGTGAGAGTCTGAGATGGTCTGTGAGTGGGTGCAGGGGACAGAGATGAAAGCTCCAGTTTTTGACGGCAAGACCTGCTTTACAGATCCTGCTATCAAAAAGTTGAGTGTTTGCTGTGGCTTGGCAGCCAAACCACAGCAAACAGCTATATCCCAAGGGTGGGCACCCAGGACATAGCAGGAGCCGGCCCTGAGAGGTGGTGGTCTTCAGGGCCACCAGTGGCATCACGAGGGGGGGGGGGGGGGGCGCGCAGGCCCCCACCCCCCCAACGTGACGATTGCCCCGGGAGTCCCTGGGGCCCCCACACTCAAAAATATTATTGCCCCTGGGGGGCCCATTGAAAAAACTATTTTTTTTGTTGCAAATATCATGAATCTGCAGAAAACCATAAAACATAAAATGCTTTTTTGCTCTGTGGGGGTACCTCTGGGATACTGCTGCCAGAGTGCTAAGCAGTCAGGGTGTCTGTATCCTGGCCACTTGTCTTCGGGTAAACCACGTGCGAGGTGTGGGGGCGGAAGTACTATGAGGGGTGAAGGTTGCGGCGACGTGGGCTGGCGGACGGATCCGGCCACGGCAAACTGGTGGGGGGCTATTTAAGAGCTCCCCCAAGAAGGCTCGTCCTTCTTTTTGTTTCTGGCGGACAGGTTCGTGCGGAGCCCGCAATTGTCCCACCCACCCGACCCTTAGTTACATTGGGAGTTTAGGCATTTTAGCAGAAATTGAGATATACAAGTGACTAGAAATAACAGGGGGGGTCCCCATGGTTGGAGCCCCAGGAGGACACCAGGGATAGGATCCTGAAGTTCTGAGCCAACCTGCGGACGTACACACCAGATCAAGGGGTAAGGGAGTTCAGATCGCTTGGGGGGGCCATGGGGCGCCCAGCTCTTGGCCGCCCCGGTACACCCCGAGTATGATTGGTGCTTGGAGGGGGGGCGGAACCCTGGGCGTGAGGACAAGGAACGGTGTAGTCAGGGTAACCGCCCCTCCTAGGGATACAGGTGAGATACAGGTCACCTGTGTGGTCCAATGGTGGTTCAGGACAGGAAGGGATCCTGTCAGAAAGATTTATGGTCACTAATTAACAGGACTTGTAGTTATTGTAAATATTTGTGCAATGTTCTTTATGCTTGACTTATGACTATGTTTGCTATAAAGAAAATAATTGGTGTTGAAATAAAAACCACTTCCAACAAATTAAGCTTGTCTGTCTGTGTATAGCTGGTGGGGGGAGTGGGGGCTACCTGGAGGCCTCCGGATCCTATCTTTTTTTTGTTTACTTTTCTACTGTGGCTCGGGTCTAACCAAGTCCCAAGATGTCTGCTAACACTTATTGGTTTGAAGTGTTGGCAGCCAATCAGAGCTGTGCATTTCCCTGCACAAACTAGTCTTTTTTCACAAATACTTTGTGGCCAGAGGTGTACAAATTTGGATTTCCCTAAATTTCTCCAAAACGACTCAATAAATTTACACACAATAAGTGAAAACGTAATCTGCGTACCCAAGGTCCTTTGTGAATTAACATGGGAAAAGCAACATTTTGTGATTGCCCTTTTTCTCAGCCCACGCTTGACGGATCACCCAGAAACGTTCTGTTCGCAACAAGAATCACTGCAACACTTTTTCCAGAAAATGTTGTGAAGATACATCAAAGAGCTCCAAACATATAGGCATGTCAAAACCCACTTTTTCTATGGAAGCATGGTCCTAACTATATCTAGTGGCGGCCGCCACTATGAGACTATCTCCAGACTGTTCATAGGGAGAGCTCAGGCAACAGCCAAAAGTTGAGATCTGAAAAATCATGTTGGTTGTGTTGGGTGGAGGTTAGCATGTTGGTTAGGGTTGTTGTAGTGGTTAAGGTAGGGTGGGTATAATGCTCGTGGTGGGGGTAGGGTGGTGGTAGGGTGAAGGTAGTGGTGGTTAAGGTGGTGAAGGAGGTGGTAAGATGGTGGTGATAGAGTGAGGGTGGTGATCTTTAAGCATATGGAAGTAATGGGTATGGTGTTGGAGGTTAGGGCAGGGTGGTGGGGGCTTGAGTTAGAGAAGTAAATGGGGTTACGGTGGTGGTGCTTAAGGTTAAGGTCCTGGGTAAGGTGTGTGGTGTTAGGAGTAAGGCTGTGATATGATAGTGGTGATAGAGTGGTGGTAGTTAGAGTAGTGGTGTTGGTGTTGAAGGTTAGGGAGGTGTTGGTTTTGGTGTTGGGGCGGGTGTGGTGGTGGTTAGGGTGGTGTTCATTAGGTTAGGGTAGTGATGGTGGCTAGGGTGGTGGTAAAGGTGGTGATATTATGGTGGTAAGGGTGGTCCTGGTGTATAGGGTGGACTGGTGGTGGTTGTGGTAAGGGTGGTGGTGGCTATGGTAGGGTGATGGTGGTTTGGGTGAGTGAAGGTGATTGAGGTGGTGAAGGTTTTGGTTAGGGTGGATGTGGTGATTAGAGTAAGTGGTGGAGGTAAGGGTAGTGATGGTAGGATGAGGGTGGCAAAGGTGGATAGTGTGGGTGTGGTTAGGGTTGGGTGGTGGTGGCAGTCCGGGTGTTGGTTAGGGTGGCTGTGGTTTAATTGTGGATTGGTGGTTAGAGTCGGGCTCTGGTTGTGGTTATGGTGGTGGTGAAGATGGTTGTGGTTCTGGTGGTGGTGAAGATGGTGGTTGTGGTTAGGGTGGTTCTGGTTAGGTTTGGTGGTGGATACAGCAGTGGTGGTTAGTAGGGTGGTGGTGGTAGTATTAGAGTGGTGGTAGGATAGTGGTGGTAGAGGTGTTTAGGGTGGTGGTAGTTAGGGTAGGGTGTTGGTTAGGTGGGGTGGTGGTGAATAGGGTGGGTACGTGGTGCTTAGGGTACGCAGTGGTTAGGCTAGGGTGGTGGTGTTATGGTAGTGGTGGAATTGTGGGGGTGATGGCAGACGTAGGGTGGTTGTAGAATGTTGGCAGGGTGCTGGGAGTTAGGGTGTGTGTTAGTGGTTAGGGTAGAGGTAAGAGGATGGTGATGGCTTTAGTGGTGTTAGTGTGGTCGTTTTGGTAGAGATGGTGGTTAGGGTGGTGGTGGAGGTGGGCAGTGTGTGGCTTAGGTGGTCAGGGTTTCAGTTAGTGTTGGGTGGTGGTACTTAGGTTAGGGTGTGGGGTAGAGGGTGGTAGTGGTTAGGATGGTGGTGGTATGGTGTTGAGAGTGGTGGTGATTAGGGCAGAATGGTGGTGGTGAAGGTAGGGTGGTGATGGTTAGAGTGTTGGTGGTTAAGGTAGAGTGGTGGTAGTTACAGCCGGTCGGTGGTGGTCTGGTGAGGGTGGTAGTGGTTAGGTTGATGGGAGTTATGGTAGTGGTGGTTAGTGTGGTGGTGGTAGGGTAGATGTGGTTGGGTGAAGGTGCTGGTGAGGGTGATGGTAGTTAGGGAGGAGTGGTTGTGGTGGTTAGGGGGTGGATAAGGCAGGGTAGTGGTGCTTAAGGTATGGTGGTGGGTAGGGTAGGATGGTAGTAACTAGGGTAAGGTGGTGGTTACGGGTAGAGTGATGGTGTTAAGGGTGGTAGTGGCTGGGGGGCAGTGTTAGTGGTAAGGCTGACGGTGATGGTTAGGGTTGTGTTTGGGTTGGTGGTAGGGTTGTGGTGGTAGGGTGGTGGTAAGGTGGTGGTTAGGGTGTGGAGGGCAGTGGTGAAGGTGGCTGCGATTAGAGCAGTGGTTGTTGCGTGGTGGTTAGGGTTGGGTGGTGGTGGTTAGGGTGATGGCGGTGGTTAGGGTAGAGTGGTGGTTGTTAGAGTGGTGGTTGTGATTACGGTGGTGATGGTGGTAGTGATGGCGGTAGGATTGTGGTACACATAGTTATGCAGGAGGGGCACAGGAATCAGGCAGCAAGGACAACAGAAGAACAAAAAAACAGGCATTGGCAAAGCAAATAGTTTTCGCCTATGCAAGAGGTACTGGCTTTGCCAATGTATTTTAGCCATTTTGTAACATAGGATGGCTAAAATGTTAGGGGTGTAGAGGAAAGTGGCGTGGAGTGGATTAAACATCATAGAGTGGAGTGGCACAGAGTGGAGAAGAGTGTTATACAGTGGAAAAGAGTGTTACAGAGTGGAGTGATGTAGAGTGGAGTGGAATGGCATTGAGTGGAGTAAAGAGTCATGGAGTGCGGTGGAGTAGAGTAGAGTGACATGCACTAGAGTGTCAGAGCAAAGTGGAGTAAAGGGGCATAGAGTGAAGTGTCGTGAGGTAAACAGAAGTGTTGTGGACTGGAGTGGCATAAAGTGGAGGGGTGTACAGTGGAGTGGCATAGGAAGGATTAGAATGCTGGAGACTGGAGTGGCATGGAGAAGGGTAGAGTGGAGTAGAACGTCATTGACTGGTGTGACAGTGGAGTGGAATGTCAGAGTGAAATAGTGTAGAGAGGCCCTGTATAGAGTGGAGCTGTATAAAGTGGAGCTGTGTGAAGCTCCGTACAGTGTTGTGTACAGTAGAGTGCATAGAATGGAGCAGAGTATCATAGAGTGGAGTGGCATAGAGTGGAGTATGCATGTTATAGTATCCCACCAACATTCCATGCAACACAATTTCAATTGAAATTACCATTGTATTTGCAGACATACAGTTTTATTGATAAAACTATATAGTGCACAAATGATAATGGGAGGAAACCGGCATCGCCTAGTAAATTGATTTGTTTTGACCTTATTAAAATATTTGTTTCCACCACACTTCACAGTTACAAAAATGTGCTTCATTTGTGCTTTCCAAATTATGATGTATTCTGAATTGATTGTACAGTTCATTCACGGTATTTAAATTCTTACTGTGTTTTAGAAAAAATTAACAACCCGTAGCCTTTCCTTTCAACCCTCAGTACCCAGCAAGATTGTCACAAAAATCCATTCCCTTTGCAGTCAGGGAAAGAAAAGTAAACACCATCCTCCTTCAGAAGAGAGAGCTTAAAATTTGATCTCTGTCTTTCCACAGCAAATGTGGCAAGATAAACCAAAATGTTAAGGCCTCTTTATTGACCTTTCACTCCTGAACTTCAGCACAGTTATTTTGTTGTTGCTTCAGCAACCCCCAATTCCCTACTCCCAGCTGCTATGGCATGGGGTGAAATTAAGGAAGAGGATTGTTTGTTTAAGTTATGCTTTTAGAATAGAGCATTAACCAAAATAAACAAGCTTGTAGATAGCAATTGTTCCTCATATGCATGCAGGATTGATGTACTGCCAGAGACAAATAGAATCAGCCAGCAGAAAGACAGGAGGCACAAAACCTTTTCAATGAAATACAGCATGTTTACTGTTATGAACTAACATACAGAAGGCAACTGAAAACACATGAACTCTCCTAGAGAGCATCACGAAAAAGTGAAGAGCTCCCAGAAAGGGAGCAATCAAGGAAGAATACAAGGAGCTAGTCAAAGCGGTAGTAAACAGGCTAGGCTCCATTGGGGCGGACAGAGACATGCTAGAGAGCCTAAAACAAATAAATCTAGCAAAGAGAAAGCAAGCAAATGTGAGTTACAAAACATCAAGTCAATGGTAAGCGATGGGTGGAATGTATTCCTAGGGAAGATTTCAGCATGACACCAATTTGTCTTTGCATCCAGGCAACTGTGCTGTCTGGTAGGTTTCAACCTAACAAGTACCTCAATCCCAGCGTAAGCAGTGGAAAGACACTAATCAAAAGGACGCAATCAGTACTTGATACATTCTCAATGGAAGGGTGAAAAGAACAAGAGAAAGTGAAACCAGACACACTGACCGATCATGAGCCAGCAAATAAGAGTGGCAATTAAGTCAATTCTATGTCAGGACCCAAGGCGAGGATTATGCTGTCTTTCTTCGCATTTTATTAACAGCAGCCATCCACAACACTTAAAAAACTATAATTCTTGTGAACCATTGGGATAGAAAAAAAAAAAGAATAATAGACTAAAATGCCATGCGACCCCCAATCAGGACTCGGCAGCCTTCAACATACTCTCATATCTGTATTCCCTTGTCCTCTTTCTTCGCTGCTCGCAGCCAAGTTGCATTCTTTTTTTCTCTTAACTGTGTGAATTTTTAGCGATTGGGTTCACTGTTGTGTCCTGTTGTTGTTTGCTGTGTGACAGGTGTTTGGGCATTGGGCAACACAATCATACTTCTTCACAGCCGACAACTTAGTGCGGCTTCCCTGTAGTGCGGTCGTCTGCCCGTTTGGTGGCGTGTCTCCGAGCTGCAACGTGCAACTTTCAATTCCGTTCATAGCGGGATTGAGTCGTGCACCACCAGCCTCCTTCCCTACCTGGAGAGTGACGCACCAGTTGGGGTCAGTAACAGTTTCTCAGCTCCTTGATCTCCTACTGATGCCCTGCTCGGCAGTGTCGGTATTGTGTGTGATTACTGGAACGCCCGTGGGATTTGTATCACTACTTATGTATACCTTATAGTGACGCCCTGAAGGGTTCCTAATATCATTCACTGTGCAGAGATTATTTGGGACAGCCTCCCAAGCATGTTTGCCGCTCAGAATCTGTGCACCAAGGGGGTTAGTGTCCCAGGGTATAGACCTACTGCAGTGAGGCTCTGCTAACTCATAACATTTGGTTGTCACTGCAGCCTAGCGATCTGCCTGCTCTTCTTTGGATCTCAGAAATTGTGCTTGCCTGTCATAACAGCACGCTTCGGCCCGTTCCTGCAGGCCCTCCACCCACTCCTGTGTTCGATGGGGATGTTGGTGTACCCTGAGAGTTGTATTGATTCCCTACTAGGATCCTACTGATGGAGGTCATTATCCAGGAAGAGGAGGACACTCTAGCATCCCTCCCTAAAAGATTACTTTTACAAAGCAGTAGACACCTTAATTTCCTGTGTGGTGGGGGACGCTATGGGTCCTTTGAACTCCGTCTCTCGCTACAGATTGCACTGGAATGCGCTAAGATCACTAAACCCAGCCAGGGCCCATCAGATACCCCAGTTTCTTCAGAACCCTCGCAGCCACCAGGATCTGAGGTTGTGCTGGCGAAACATCACTGTGAAGAAGGGGTCGACCTTGACGCCTTTGCGTGCCTTAAGCAGGCTCTTTTAGCACAAGCGTCCCCCCCCCCCCCCCCTTCTTGGAAGCCAACTGGACCCATATCTGATACTCATACTCCCTCCTCTGACCCAGAGGATGACACCCACAGGGACACAGATGACGATGCCGGCCCTTCTGGACCATGGCTGTCTTTCTTCACACCCAACCCCACTGAACCCCCAATCCGAATACAGGATCAGACATGCTGGACCCTGATGATATTTTCCACCCTGGGTCTTCTGAGTAGGCATCATCTGAGAAGGTGGCGAACTATGTGGCAGGCCATATTCGTAAGCCACTAGAGAAAGATGACCATCAAATCAAATCAAATCATTAACATTTATAAAGCGCGCTACTCACCCGTGCGGGTCTCAAGGCGCTAGGGGGGAAAGGGGGGGTTATCGCTGCTCGAACAGCCAAGTCTTTAGGAGTCTCCGGAAAGCGGAGTGGTCCTGGGTGGTCCTGAGGCTGGTGGGGAGGGAGTTCCAGGTCTTGGCCGCCAGGAAGGAGAAAGATCTCCCACCCGCCGTGGAGCGGCGGGTGCGAGGGACGGCAGCAAGTGCGAGGCCAGCAGAGCGGAGGGGGCGGGTGGGGACGTAGAAGCTGAGGCGTCTGTTGAGGTATTCCGGTCCCTTGTTGTGGAGGGCTTTGTGTGCGTGGGTGAGAAGACGGAAGGTGATCCTTTTGCTGACTGGGAGCCAATGCAGGTGTCTCAGGTGTGCGGAGATGTGGCTGTTGCGGGGTACGTCGAGGATGAGGCGGGCCGAGGTGTTTTGGATGCGTTGCAGGCAGTTTTGGAGTTTGGCGGTGGTCCCGGCGTAGAGGGTGTTGCCGTAGTCCAGGCGACTCGTGACAAGGGCGTGGGTCACGGTTTTTCTGGTGTCGGCGGGGATCCAGCGGAAGATCTTGCGGAGCATGCGGAGAGTGAGGAAGCAGGCGGAGGACACGGCGTTGACTTGCTTGGTCATGGTGAGAAGAGGGTCCAAGATGAAGCCGAGGTTGCGGGCGTGGTCTGCGGGGGTCGGTGCGGTGCCGAGGGCCGTGGGCCACCAGGAGTCGTCCCAGGCGGACGGGGTGTTGCCGAGGATGAGGACTTCCGTTTTTTCAGAGTTCAGCTTTAGGCGGCTGAGCCTCATCCAATCTGCGACGTCCTTCATACCCTCTTGTAGGTTGGTCTTGGCGCTGGCGGGGTCCTTGGTGAGGGAGAGTACAAGTTGGGTGTCGTCGGCGTAGGAGGTGATGATGATGTCGTGCTTGCGTACGATGTCGGCGAGGGGGCTCATGTAGACATTGAAGAGTGTCGGGCTGAGCGATGAGCCTTGAGGTACGCCGCAGATGATCTTGGTGGGTTCTGAGCGAAACGGAGGGAGGTAAACTCTTTGGGAGCGGTTAGCGAGGAAGGAGGCGATCCAGTCCAGGGCCTGGCCTTGGATCCCGGTGGAGCGTAGGCGGGTGATTAGGGTGCGGTGACAGACGGTGTCAAAGGCAGCCGAGAGGTCGAGGAGAATGAGGGCGACTGTTTCACCGTTGTCCATCAGGGTTCTGATGTCGTCTGTGACTGAGATGAGGGCGGTTTCCGTGCTGTGGTTGGTTCGGAATCCGGTTTGTGAAGGGTCGAGCAGGTTGTTGTCTTCCAGGAAGGTGGTCAGCTGTTTGTTGACGGTCTTTTCTATTACCTTGGCTGGGAAAGGTAGAAGAGAGATGGGGCGGAAGTTTTTCAGGTCGCTTGGGTCAGCCGTAGGTTTCTTTAGTAGGGCGTTGACTTCAGCGTGCTTCCAGCATTCGGGGAAGGTAGCAGAAGAAAAAGAAGAGTTGATGACGGTCTGGAGGTGCGGGGCGATGATGTCGTCGGCTTTGTTAAAGATGAAGTGCGGGCAGGGGTCCGAAGGGGCGCCGGAGTGGATAGAGTTCATGATGGATTTGGTTTCTTCCGTGTTGATGTGGGTCCAGTTGTTGAGGGTGATGTCCGGGGAAGCGGGTTCAGTGGTGTATGGTTGGGTCTGGTGTCCGAAGCTGTCGTGGAGGTCGCTGATCTTGCGATGGAAGAAAGTGGCGAGGGATTCGCACAAATCCTGTGAGGGCGTGACGGCGTTGGCGCTGGCGCTGGGGTTGGAGAACTCTTTGACGATGCTGAAGAGTTCTCTGCTGTTGTGGCTGTTTTTGTCTAGTCTGTCGGTGAAAAAGTTCCTTTTGGCAGTGCGGATCAGGTGGTGGTGTTCGCGTGTAGCGTTCTTGAGGGCGGTCATGTTGTCAGAGGTGTGGTCCTTGCGCCAGGCCTTCTCAAGGGCACGACAAGTTTTCTTTGATTCTTTGAGGGTGTCAGAGAACCAGAGAGGTTTTTTGGTGTTGGTCTGTCGATGCGTGCGTTTGAGGGGAGCAAGGTTGTCAGCGCAGTTGGAGATCCAGTTTGTGAGGTTGAGAGCTGCGTCGTTGGGGTCGGTGGTGAGGGTGGGTTGGTTGGCGGCGAGAGCGGAGAAGAGTTGCTCTTCAGGGATCTTGTTCCACTGTCGATGAGGGATGGGTTGAGTGCGGAGGTGGGAGGTCTCGCGTCGGAATGTGAAGTGGACGCAGCTGTGGTCGGTCCAGTGTAGGGCAGAGGTGTGGCTGAAGAAGACGTGTTTGCTGGCGGAGAAGATAGGGTCGAGCGTGTGTCCGGCGATGTGGGTGGCGGTGTTCACCAGTTGTTTGAGGCCGAGGTTGGCGAGGTTGGCGAGCAGGGTGGTGGTGTTGGGGTCGTTGTTTTGTTCCAGATGGAAGTTGAGGTCGCCTAGGAGGATGTAGTCCGGTGAGGCGAGGGCGTGCGGGGAGATGAAGTCGGCGATGGCGTCGCTGAAAGAGGCACGAGGTCCGGGAGGACGGTAGACGAGGGATCCTCTGAGGGTGGTCCTTGGGTCGGTGCGAATCTGAAAATGCAGGTGTGCAGCGGCGAGGGGGGGGGTCTTCGGTGGAGGTGGTGACGCTGATGGAGTCTTTGAAGATGATGGCGACACCTCCTCCTACTTGGTTGGTGCGGTCTTTTCTGGAGATCTTGTAGCCTTCGGGGATGGCGGGTAGCGATGTCTGGAGCAGAGGAGGCGTTCATCCATGTCTCCGTGATGAAGGCGACGTCCGGGGCTGTGGAGTCCAGGAGGTCCCAAAGTTCAACGGCGTGCTTGTGGACGGAACGAGCGTTGATCAGGATGCACTTGAGGTGGTTGATGGCGCGTGGGCTTGTGGTCGTGGTAGTTGCGTGGTGGAAGATGCGTTTGCAGGAGTTGCAGGCGAAGGGTCCATGGGTGCGTTTGGGGTGAGCTAGGAAGCAGGTTTTGGAGCGCCCTGGGTTGAGGGCGTGGAGGGTGGTGGGGTTGTAGCGGATCAGCGGGGCTTGGGGGAACTGGGGACCAGGGGTCGTGGCGCTGGGCGCGGGCCAGGCGCGGACGGGCGCAGACGGGCTTGCCTCTGGCGCGCCTCTGGCGCGCCAGCGGCGTGCCCGCTGCGCGCGCCCGCTGCGCAGTCGCGCAGCGGCCGCCATAAGAGGTAGGAGGGGGGGGGAGGGGTCAGCTGGGGGCGAATGGGAGCTGGGGGGCGGGGGCGTGCAGGAGGTCGCGGCGGGAAAGCGCGAGGGGGGGGGGACAGGTAGAGTGAGAGGAGCTGGGGGAGGGGGTTTAGGGTGGAGGAGGGTGAGTGTTAGGAGGTTTGGAGATTAGGGAGAGAGATAGGAGTAGGGTTGTGAAGATAGGGGAGGGGGGGTTGTAGAGGTGGGTGAGGGAGAGAGGTAGAGTGAGAGGATAGGGAGATAGGTAGTAGAGGGGGTGGCGGGAGGGGGGGAGAGATAGAGAAATAGATAGAGAAAATAGATAGAGAAGTCGATAGATAGGGAAATAGATAGATAGACAGATAGGTAGGTAGGAGGAGGTGGAGAGTGGGGGAGTTAGATAGTGAGATAGGGAGCTAGAGAGATAGGAAGATAGGAGGAGTGAGGGAGGTAGATAGCGAACGGGTTAGCTAGGGGTGAGAGAGGGGGAGGCGAGTGAGGGAGGGGGATGAGGAAGGAGCAGGAGGGCAGGCTCGGGGGAAGAAGACGGAGGAGGTAGAAGAGCCGAAGACAGGAGAACAGAAGACAGAAGAACAGAAGACAGAAAGACCGGAAGAGCGGAAGACAGAAGAACAGAAGACCGGAAGAGCAGAAGACAGAAGAACAGAAGAACAGAAGACAGAAGCACAGAAGATCGGAAGAGCAGAAGAACAGAGAAGAACAGAGAAGAACAGAGAACACAGAAGAACCGAGAAGAAGAACACAGAAGCACAGAGAAGAACAGAGAAGAAGAACACAGAAGACCGGAAGGACACAGAAGAACAGAAGGGAAGAACAGAAGAACAGAAGAGAAGAACAGAAGAACACAGAAGAAGATTGCAGAGGGGGAGCGAGGAGGAAGAGACAGAGAGGAGGAAAAGAAGCAGGAGCAGGAGAGAAGGTGAGTGGCGCGGGGCAGGGCGAGGGGCTGGGAGGAGGGGGGTACTTACAGTTAGGTGGGTCTCAGGAACACAGGAACTCGGGAACTTGGAGGAGCTGCAGCGGCAGGGGGAGCGACCTACCCTTGGGTCAAGGGTCGCTACCACTGTCGCGCAGCGGCCGCCATAAGAGGTAGGAGGGGGGGGAGGGGTCAGCTGGGGGCGAATGGGAGCTGGGGGGCGGGGCGTGCAGGAGGTCGCGGCGGGAAAGCGCGAGGGAGGGGGGGGGGGACAGGTAGAGTGAGAGGAGCTGGGGGAGGGGGTTTAGGGTGGAGGAGGGTGAGTGTTAGGAGGTTTGGAGATTAGGGAGAGAGATAGGAGTAGGGTTGTGAAGATAGGGGAGGGGGGGTTGTAGAGGTGGGTGAGGGAGAGAGGTAGAGTGAGAGGATAGGGAGATAGGTAGTAGAGGGGGTGGCGGGAGGGGGGGAGAGATAGAGAAATAGATAGAGAAAATAGATAGAGAAGTCGATAGATAGGGAAATAGATAGATAGACAGATAGGTAGGTAGGAGGAGGTGGAGAGTGGGGGAGTTAGATCGTGAGATAGGGAGCTAGAGAGATAGGAAGATAGGAGGAGTGAGGGAGGTAGATAGCGAACGGGTTAGCTAGGGGTGAGAGAGGGGGAGGCGAGTGAGGGAGGGGGATGAGGAAGGAGCAGGAGGGCAGGCTCGGGGGAAGAAGACGGAGGAGGTAGAAGAGCCGAAGACAGGAGAACAGAAGACAGAAGAACAGAAGACCGGAAGAGCAGAAGACAGAAGAACAGAAGAACAGAAGAACAGAAGACAGAAGAACAGAAGAACAGAAGACAGAAGCACAGAGGATCGGAAGAGCAGAAGAACAGAGAAGAACAGAGAAGAACAGAGAAGAACACAGAAGAACCGAGAAGAAGAACACAGAAGCACCGAGAAGAACAGAGAAGAAGAACACAGAAGACCGGAAGAACACAGAAGAACAGAAGGGAAGAACAGAAGAACAGAAGAACACAGAAGAAGATTGCAGAGGGGGAGCGAGGAGGAAGAGACAGAGAGGAGGAAAAGAAGCAGGAGCAGGAGAGAAGGTGAGTGGCGCGGGGCAGGGCGAGGGGCTGGGAGGAGGGGGGTACTTACAGTTAGGTGGGTCTCAGGAGCACAGGAACTCGGGAACTTGGAGGAGCTGCAGCGGCAGGGGGAGCGACCTACCCTAGCATAATGTCCTCGCCCTCCCTGGATGGTAAGTTAGCCGTAACGCCCGAATTGGACCTCTGAATGGCCATCTTCCTTGCCAAATTTCTGAAGACCCAATGAAGAGTATAGATAGGTCCTTGATGGTGTGACAGGATAAGCTGTTAGATGCACTGGGTCCTTTGTTGAAAATACTTGATATGGCTGAGGATGCCAAGTCTTTGGGCTCTCTGATCTCCCTAGAGGTGCTGTCTGGATGGGCGCACCATGCTATTATCTTTCTAGGTAATGAAAATTGCGCACTGTCCACTGAACACGGATTCTCTCTGTTAATAAAGGTGGACCCGAAACTCGAGGACATAGCAGTCTCGGAGACAGAAAATGTAGCCCAGGCAGGCCTCTTGGAGAGCCTTTTATTAGGTAGCTGGGAAAATGTGTCAACACATTCACGTCTTTAGACAAAGCTCAATCATCAGTCAAAAGAGTGTTCATCCAACAGGTTTTCCATGGGGGTCAGTCGAGGAAGGGGCCGCTCTTCCTTCTGAGCAAATCCCCAGTACCAACCTGGAGGGCAAGGCTCCAGGTGCGACCAGTATCAAGATCAGACCCGCTTTGCCAGTTTCTACCCAACCCATGGCCAGCGCTTCCGGGGCAGAGGCGCTGAAGCATTCAATGCTGTTTCCTCCTGTGAGTGCTTTCCCTTCTTCCCTTTCAAAAGTAGATGGCCATCTGGTAAATTTTTTCCACTTCTGGAGATCAATCATATCAGACGCCTGGGTTTTTGCAAACGATTCAAAGGTTTCAAATAGGGTTCTATTGCTCTCGCTGTTAGGACTCCCATTCCAGACCCATTCGTTTTTCCAAGCAGGAAGCTGTGCTGGTAGATGTAGAAGTATTTTCTCTCCTGGAAAAAGGGGCTATTTGCCCCCCAAGGTTTCACCAGCAACCTTTTTCTAGTAGACAAAACCGATGGGTCAATGTCCAGTCAGCAGCTTATGCAAGTTGAACAAATGCCTGGTCGATTGTCATTTCAAAATGGAGGACATCCACCTCCTGCAGGATGTCCTGCGCCCACTAGACTGGATGGTCCGACTGGCAGTATCCCCCAGGTGGTACCTCTGGTTCATTTGGTGCTAGCAAATGTTTGAATTTTCCAGTCTGCCTTTCGGTCTCATTTCCGTCATCTGCTGCTTCACGAAGGTTCTCAAACCCACCGTGGAGCACCTGCAGGCACAAGAGGTATGCCTTATTGTATATTTAGACAACATGCTCCTTCTAGGTCAGTGCCCAATACAGCTGTTGTCCCAGTTTACAGACAGCGGGCACCCTTCTGCAGGACCTCAGCTTTGTTATAAACGAGAAGAAGCCTGTGCTAATCCCTTCCCAAAAAGCAAACTTCTTGGGCTTTGTGATAGACTCAACAGAGGCCATGCTGAGTCTCCCCTCTAGGAAGGTAGCAAAGATCCATCACAAGCTGCAGTGAACGTTGGTCAAACAGTGAGCTTCACAAAGTCAAATTGCCCGTCTGGTGGGGCTACTCTTGTCTTCCACTCAGGCGATCTTTCCTGGTCCCCTTCACTATCAGGCCTTGCAGCATCTCAAGCCAGCCGACTTACGCAAAGACCTCACCTACTCTCAACTGGTCATCCTCGCAGGGGCGTGAGGTGTGGAGAATTTTCCACAAGAGGTTTGTGGTCTCCTCAATAACAGAGATTGTATTTCAACTGTTTGGAGTTTCTAGTAGGGCCTTTGCAATCCGGTGTTAGATCAGGGACAGGTTCCAATTGTGCATCCTTTTGAAGATGGACAATATATCAGTGGTTTAGTATATGAACCCCATGGGGGGGTACCTGATCCAAGACCGTTTCCAACCTGGCAACCAGCTTCTGTCAATGTTATATGAATCATCAGGGTTTGGTGATGGCCGAATAGCTCCCGGGCCAGGTGAATCATGTGGTAGACTGGCACTCATGTCATTTTCGGGATTCCAGTCTTTGGAAACTCCATCTAGAAGTTTTTGCCGCATTACAGGGTAGATGGGGTCTGTTCTTGGAGGACTTGTTTGCATCCAGGCTGGAAGAACTAACCAGATTTTTCAGTTGGAAGCTAGAACCAGTGGCGGTTGCCATAGACCCGTTCCTCCAGGATTGGAGCCAGAAAAAGAATATGCCTTTTCCCCATTCCCAATGATCACTCAGGCTTCGGCTAAGATCAGGTGACCGAAGGTGGCTGTGGTGATGATCACTCCTGTTTGGCGATCTCAAGTGCAGTTTCCGATTCTATTGGAACTTTCCTATTTTTTTTCCATACGTCTCCCCTCGTTTCTGCCTCTGCTTCTCAACCCGGATCAGCTTCCACATCCGATGGTTCTGGAAGGGTCCTTAACACTGATGGCATAGAGGAATACAGGGGACGATGGGCAGTCCTGTGCCTTTCAGGAGAAGCTGAAGAACTCCTATCCAGAGCCTAGACTGACAGCACACTTAAAACAGCACAGATCAGCATGGACATGCGGAACCCATTGGTGTGTGCGACAAGGTTTGGATCCTGTGGGCATGGACATATTCCAAGCGCTTAATTTTTGGGCTGATCTAGCAAAGCAAGGTCCGGCATATCGCTTTATCAATACCTTCCGGTCAGCCATATCTGCAAATCATGTTCCAGTGGAATGCTCCCTGATAGTGGAGCTTCCTTTTGTATGTCATCTCCTTCGGTGGATTCGTCAGTCTCTCCCTCCAGAACCACGTTATTTGGCAAGCTGGGATGTCAATTACGGGCTTAACCTTTTCTGATCTTGGCAACCCAACAGATTCTGGTCTAGAAAGGCGCTGTCTGCGAAGCTAGCTATGCTCTTATGCCTGATTTCCTGTCGATGGGTTTTTGATGTACGAGCCCTAGCTACTACTGGTAGAACCTTTTCTCCACCTGTAGTGTCCTTTATAGTGAGTAGATAGACAAAGTGTAATACTAGGGTTATTTCTTATCCTGCCTTCCTAGATTCTCCCAAATTGTGCATTGTGCAATGCCCCAAAGCTTATGAGGAACTGTCTGCAAAGTTTTGTCTACCTGAAGAACGCCAGCTTCTAATTCTCTGCGAAAACTGCATAGAGTGGTGTCATCTCCCACCATAGCTCGCCGCGTGAGGTGGGTGATGTAAGAAGCCAGAATCGATTTGAGGTTCTTTGGAGTGTCCTTGACTTGTGGGGCAATGGACCTTGAAAACCTTAAGTCCCAGTACTCGTCTGGAGGATATCATGAACGCCACAGACTAGTCTTCACACTCTACCTTTAAGAGGTTTTATTTCAAGCCAGTGTTGGATATCTGGTAGTAGGCAAGCTTTGAACATGCATAATCCTCGCCTCGGTCATGACATAGAATGCAAAGTTTCCTAGCTATAGTAACGGAAAGTTTCAATTTTATTAAGGACACAGAGGCAAGAATTATCCCACCCAGTGGATTCTGATCTACTTGACCCTCCCTATGACTAGTAAGTATTGAATTTTCATGATTCAACTAATGTACTGTAATTAAGTGCACGCTAATGTGAACTGATGGTTGTTTTATACCTATGCAAACTTTATCTTCTCTGAGATTTCTGGTTAATTGCTCTCTTATTCCTAGGGACAGAGCTGGATAAACAGGAGGCATGATCCTAGAGTATCGGCAAATCTCACTGGACGAAAGAGGATGGGGGAACACAGATGAGGGACTATGTTGAAGGCTCTCAAGTTCTGATTGGAAGGTTGCATGGCTTGTTTGCCTATTGTCTGTTTGACTTCTGTGTTTTTATTCCCAATGATTAATGGGAATTATAATTTTTAAGTGTTGTGAATGGCTGCTGTAAATAAATTGCAAAGGAAGAAAGCATAATCCTCATCGTGTACATTACAGAATGAAACTTTCTGTTACAACAGCTAAGACATGTTTCATTAATGGTAAGTAAAATGTGGGCTAAAAGACGTTCTAAGTAAACTAAACCTCTTGCAAGCGACAGCCTATGCAAGACTTAAAAAGAAATACCACACAGCGAGAGGATTCAAATTGTTTCAAAATATCCAATCCTTAATTCGATTTTATTTACGTTAACAGTAAATCTCATTTCTTTTCCTCATTACTGTTCCTTCTGAATTACGCATGTGCAAATTCTTCTAATAAGCTCCGCAACTGTTTCAAACATTCCACTTATTGGCATGGAATAGGTTGAATGGTGTGCAAGTTACCCTTTGTATAGGCCAGTTTTAATTGTTATACAGCTCCCTTATGCTGCAAACGCCAAGCTTGTTCTCCTCCCTCCTAATGAGTGTTGTTTGCCAAACCAAAGTAGGAAGAGTCTTTATTTCCTGGAACCTAGGCTGGTGTTTGTAGGATACCCTGCTCCTGTGTGGCAGGGTCAGACAAGGAGTTACATCTCTGTTTCTAAGCGTTTTACACAAACTGGTGCTGCCTCAACCCGGTACCAGTGATTGAGATGGGGAAGCATCATATCTAGTGACCATGGACTGGAGTTATTTTTTATACATGAGTAAAAATAACATTTTTATTTTTTTGGCTGCAGCTGACCCACATTTAGAAGCTTTTGCATTTTAAATCAATATTTTGGAGGGAAAGAGGGATGGCAAGGGTGATGGGCTGAACTCTATTTGAGATTGTCAACCCATTTGGGACAAGAACCAAGCCAGAGCCAATCTCTAGTCTTGCTTGGTTCTCCCAGCTCTAATGTATATCTCCATCGTAAACAGATGCGGAGTTAAAAAGTATATGTTACTTACCTTATATAACTAGGTTTTTGGTTCTTGGACATTCCTCACCTCATGAATCCCCTGAGGTGCCAAATTAGATAGTGCACGTGGCACCTTCATGGTTGTGACATCAGAAAGCGGTCTGTGGCACAACCCCAGTGTTCTGACATCAGTTCCTGTCCTTTTCGTAACTCCCTAACAGGCACAAAAAGACTGACAAAGGTCACAAAAATGTTTATGTTGTAATTAGCCAGGCACCAACAAGATTTTTTAAATCAAATTCGAATCATCCAATATATCTTTCCAATAATGCCTTTATTTTCTTCAACAAACAAGAAGACAGCCAAAGCGTTTCATTCACCATCTGTGAACTTCCTCAGGGCATAACAAATCTCTCAGCAATGTGATAACCTGCAATCAACACATATGCCAGACCTCACAATCAAACATATTCCAGCATAATATGCCTGAATATGTTTGATTGTGAGGTATGGCATACGTGGTGATTGCCTGTCCTTGCGTAGTAGGTGATTCGCTGACCACAGCACCCATATTCCAATAAACCTCATTACACAGGGTGTACACCTTTTTTAAATTATACCACGAAGGTGCAAAACTACCCGAAATAGGTCGACAACCCAATAACAGCTCAACAAATGCAACAATACATGCAAACCCAAATGCCATCAAGAAAAACAATGCAACATATAATACTGGGAAATGCCAGGTGGACCAATCTCCCTCACATGTCTTTGCCCCCCAGAAGGGGAGTCAAGAAACCCTGAAGAAAAAGAAAAAGCAGAACATTGCCAATGCAGTGGTAATATCACACCAGGCTCAAAACCCCCACAATCAGGGTAAAGCAGAATCCAGCAAGCCCATAAGAAGAAGAAAAGATCCAAAATTTGACAGACTAAACAACACCCCAGCTATCATGAATGGAAGGACATATTTGAAGAAAGCAAAACATAGAATTATACCTCTTCATAAAATATCCCCCTTTTGGCGTGCAGAAGGTAAGACCCTTCACAATATACATACACCCTTCCAGCATTGTAAGCACCATGGTGATGATCTCGGTGGAGAAGTGTGGCTCAATGGTTAGAGCGGCAGACCCTGAAGCAGAGATCTGGCTCAAGACCAGGGTTCAAGTCCCGCTTCGGCAGGTCTTGTGCTCAATTCCCCTTGACCAGATAATTCTTGCCTCAGTGCCTAATCTAATTCATGGGTCCCACTCTGCAACTCTGGGCAATAGCTTGCTTAATCTCCACAACGGCCTCAACAGCGCTTGGATGCCTGGCTTCACCTTGGGGGTGCTCAGGAGTGGGCGCCTCACAGGGAAAAGCCAGGAGGGGTTCCATAGCGGTATGAGTACAGCGCCTTGAGACCCTAACGGGTGAGTAGTGCGCTATACAAGTGCTAATTTACTCAAAACGTTCTCACCACTACCAAACCCTGGATTCAAAAAGGCAAGAAACAGAAGTGAGAAGCTAGCCTTCCTATCAAGCCGTAATGATAGACAATTGAAGAACAGAAGACAGAAATAGAGGGTAGAACCGCATAACACCACCGAGTGCCTCTTGCTGCAGTAAGGGCACATGTCAGATTCCATGCAACATGTGCAACCTCGGCATGGAAAGGAAAACAACTGTGTAGCTGGAAGAGAGGTCCAGCCTTGAGAAAATCTGGGCATCAACAGATTTAAGTAAAATGACTGGGTTCATCTATGAAAAAACAAACACAAAAGGAGCAGTTGGAGATGCAACAGAACTCCAATACAGGCAGGTATTCCAAACAACAACAAGTTGAAGGGAAGTTTCCTAACACCTGCCCTGTGACAGGTAAAGTAGAAGTGTCCAAATCACCTAACCAATCTACCCCAAATGTTTACTTTTGAGAATCGGACAGTGGAACCATGTTCTACTCCAACATGTTTAAAGCACATCACCCCCAAAAGATGGCAGGTGACCTAAGTACCAACACTCCTAAAACATTTGAGAAGACCCTAAAATCCAGAGATATTTGTTCAACCTCTATATGTACAAGAGACATAACACATAGGCTTGGAGAGAAGACAGCCCAGAGTTCAAAATCTCACTGTTCAAAAAAACTAACTATCATGCCTGATTAGCAATACAGTTCTACCAGCACATCCCTTGTAGTTCAAACTTTGGACATGTGTATTCGTTTACCAAAACAACTGCCAGAGGGCCAAAAGCCTCAATAAAACGAAAACTGAGCTAGGAACCAGAGTAGAACTATATAACATTCCTCACTGGAGAGGAAAACTGAAAGTCAAGAAGAAATATTTCACCAAGACCAAACATACTCAAGCGTGAGGCAGGTTTCCAATCAGAAACCCGTGGGAAAAGGGAAGTCACTCCCTTTAAGAGGAACGAAAATTGTTGCATCCCCTTGCCTGGGAACTACATAGCAATTATATAATGCAGCTTGAAAAGCAGGCTCCGGAGTAGGGATAAACCACGCCCGCTACCACCTGCTTCTCAGGCACCAACTCTCCAAGGAGGCTTCAAATAAACTAATAAAGCATAACAAGCAAAGCTGAGGATGAAGATGAAAAAATGTCGCAATTCTGTTCTCAGAAGATGAAATGTGCTACTTCTCAGTGCCCGCCTCACAGTTATGGATCAGTGGAAACAGCTGATGATCACAGTGGGAGTGTTGGTGATGTCTGTTTGGCCCCAGAGTTTCAAAGCTCAGTGCCTCCCATGCTGTCAACTGGACATGCTAGGAGCAGATGGTAACCCAAAGATCAGACGATAGCTGGTCTCCTAGTATAGCTATCCATGCCCTGGAAAGCGTTTTCGCCAAAGAGATGAGAACCATCAAAGGCCACATCCAGCAGATTTGCCCAACCATCTCATGTCTTGAAGGCCTAAGGAACCCAACGTAGCATGTATACGAAAGATCATATACGAACTCACTGACCTGGCCATCAAATCCACAGTGTCAAGACTGGATCTAGTGACTCTAGCAGACCCAAAATCATCCTCAACTGCTACAGTACAAAGATCTCTCACAGGGTCCGGCAAGAGGGGGACCACAAGCTGTGTCCTCTTCCAAACAGCATAGTAGTAACACCAATATTGATATGGTTTCATAGGAGTGAAGAGTCTAACTCCCAGAGGAAAACAATTCCCTTTCCATCAACTCTGTCATTAAAAATTCCCTGTCACTAGATAAGGGGACAGAGGGACCAGCACCAAATCCTATACATCCAGGAACCTGGACCACTAGGCTTTGTGTGGCCCAGAGACAGGAAAGAAATGACAGCTTGCTTGAGGTTAAACAATGACGATCAGCCACACCACAATAGATGGCCTGTGCAGAAGCTTATTTACTCTAAACAGACATCGCGGATTCAAACACCACTTCAGTATGAGGTAATAAGGCTTCTAACACTAAGCAACCAGTCTGAAGAATTTCGGTCAAAATGTTGGTCTCCGAAAAGGCAATGGCAGGTCCTCTGCTTCTTTAGTTTACATTGCCTTTGAAGACATGAAGACCTCTGACGGAACCGCGAAGGGGCACTAAGGAGAATCTGCACCAGAAGTGCTGATGTCATTTAGATTTTGGAAATCCTACAGAGCAAAACCTCTTCAGAGTCCAAACAGAAACCGATTGAGTTTACTTCATCATCGACCTTGTGGACGTTAAAGCCCTTAAGTGAGGCCCACAAGATATGTGAAAGGCTTTAAAAAACATATCCCCATAATCCCAGAAAACTCAGCTGGAGTTGGAGCCGATGTGAAAACATTACCATAAGAGTAGGTGGAAACTAAGACAAAATAGGCCTCCACCATCACTCGAGCTCTGTACTTAGACACATGAGTTATTTAAATCCCTCTAGCACAGCGTTTCTCGGCCGATTCTGGTGGGTCAGAAAAATCAATGCAATAAATAAAGATGCCTTTAAATTCTGTTTTTCTTGTGACGTTTATCGTACTTCAAAGACAGAGGTCACGTGTCAGGTTATGTCTTCTGACAAACTGCTGCTTATGTTACTATGGGGCTGATGTTTACTTTTCTTTCTCTTACTGCAAAGTGAATTATGTGACAATCTTACTGGAGTAAATGAAGTGTGAAAGAAAAGGCTGTAGGTCATTTTTTATGAAACACATAACAAAATGTGAATGCCAGTAAATAAACTGTATACATTCAGTATTTAGGAAAGCAAAAATGAAGCACCCTTGTTTTTTTAAGTCTGAAATATCCTGGAAACAGATTTTAATAGGAACAAAACAAATCAAGACACTTTACTTGGTGAGCAGAAATGATAAACATTCACAGAAACCCTATTTCCAAACATTATCACAATGCTTCCCCAAGTGCTGTATTAATGCATCAGGTATGCAAGTCCCTCTATCATGTAACTACTCTTCCTCAAAGCACTATTTTCATCATTGATATATTTAGGCCCATTTATTTTATTTCCACTCAAGCTCTGCATTTTTCGCTCTCACATATTAAATCCCTGTATCTCTTTCCCCCTTCCAGAGTACTCCATTTATATCTATGATATATTTAAATCCCTCAGTAATATCTCCTCTCTACCTCCTGCTCCGCATTTACACCTATACGGTATTTATTGCCCTCAAACATGTCTTGCCTTCCTTCCAGAGGTCTATTTATCTCTATAACAGGGGTGTGGAATTTATTAAAATATCTACTTGTCCAGGGGACAGGTTGCTTCTCAAATCTACTTGTCCTGTAAAAAGATCTACTTGTCCCTTTGGTGCCATGTAGTGTGGCGACAAATTATGGCAGCAATTAATAGCCTCTCTGATTATGCCAGGGCTACTACCATAGTAGGGCTTGAATACTTGGAGTTTCAATCCCCACTGTAGCAATTTCCTTATTTTGCCACCTTTCTGCAGATCTGCATACTGGGGCTGGAGGAAGCAGTAAGCAATAGTTCCAGGGCTGGAATGCCTTTGAGTCTGCAAACCAACTAACCTGCATGTTTTAAAGATTTTTACCAGCTTCTCTCTAATATTTTCCCATAATAAGAAAGGTTTGACATTTACTCCTGACAATGGCAGAATTAGAACTTCTTCCAGGGTTGGGAAGAAAGTGCTGGAGGGAAAATGAACTTGCAAATGCTCAATAGATTTTCACATGAGCAAATCTACACATCGTATTTACCCACGCTAAAATACAGTTCACAAATATTTTATAGGGGTACAACATATACCATGGGTGCACTTTTGTGACTTTCTTTAAGAATGTGGGGCCACAAGTAGGTAGGTTCAGATTTGTGACCTGCAAATTGCGAGTCGCAAATCCGAATGTAGGATGTCCTTGACACCATCTGTGATTCGCAAGGGCTTCGCAAATGCCCACATCATGAATAATCATGAGGTGGGTCGCAATTTGCGACCCCCTCACGAATGGTGGCCTGCTGGAGACAGCAGACCACCATGTCTGTGACTGCTTTTCAATAAAGCAGTTTTTTGGGGTTTTTTTTGTAATGCAGCCCGTTTTCCTTAAAGGAAAACGAGATGCATAACAAAAACGAAAAATGAAACGTTTTCGTTTCATTTTTTCAGAGCAGGCAGTGGTCCGCAGGCCCACTGCTTGCTCTGAAAAAATGTTTACAGTGACATTCACAATGGGAAAGGGGTCCCATGGGGATCCCTTCCCTTTTGCGAAAGTGTTAGCATCCATTTGAAATGGGTGCAAACTGCGATTGGTGTGCGCCCGCGGTCACAAAACAATCCTACATTGCACTGCGAGTTGCAATTAGGAAGGGAACACCCCTTACTAATTGCGAGTCGCAAACCCATTTTGTGATTCGGTAACCAGGTTACTGAATCGCAAAACTGGGTTTGTGCATCGCAATGTGCTTTTTGCACGTCGCAAACAGCGAAAGTCGCTGTTTGCGACATGCAAAAAGCTACCTACATGTGGGTCTTGGTCCCTAATTAGGTCTGGTGTTAACAAAGACATTTTGTTTTTATTAAACTTCTATTTCTCTCTCTTTCGGCTGGCTTTACTGTGAGTGATCGCATTCTGCTCTTCCACAAGGAGCATTTTGCCACACAAAGTAGTTTTGTTCAGTGTCAGGAACTACAGTGGCAATCAGTGACGTAACGAAACTGGAGGGTGCCCCTTTGCAAAGAACATGGAGGAGCCCCCTCTCCAGACTCACTCAGGGCAGGTGCTGTGCTGACGGGGCCCCCTGGAGGGCGGCTGTGGGGCCTTTGTTATGCCGCTGGTGGCAAACGTGTGCTTTAAGAGTTCAAAAACTTTTTGGGGGGGGTTTGCCAATGTTTGTTACAATGTTGAGGGCCTGGTAGCTCCCACAACAATAAAGTGTTACAAAAGCCATGTCAAAACAAGACACGCATTGATGAAACTAAAAGACTTATAAAAATATGTCAGATCAGTTGGCTTTGTCAGTGTTTGTTTATTTTCATGCTTCCCATAATCGTGTTGAAAATGGTTACACTGATTTTCCATTAGAAATATTTTTGGGAAATACTAGCATGCATCAACACATTTTACTAAATGACACTTCATTTGCATATAATCAGAGAGCATTCTGGGAGCATTATACTTAGCCTCTTAGCCTAAACTTTTCAAACATGTGTGTACACGTTTTTGTTTTTTTGTACTGGAACCAACGTCAGTAGTGAAGTGTGTCCTTAAAACATTTATTTACAGCACGCACCCTAATAATGTAGGCTTTCAAATAATGAACCATAAATACAAGTTCGAACAGCATTATCTTTTGGAAACACATTACCTCAACTGCAGAGAGTTCAACTCTCTGTAAACAGGCAGCCAAAGGGTTTGTGCTGCAGGGGGTTGGGCCTACTTGTCCCAAGGACAAAGTAAACATAAAAACTTGTTGCCCTTGACCCCAAACAAGATGTCCCGGGCGATAGGAATTCCACATCCCTGCTATAAGGTGTTTAGATTTCTCAATCATATCTTACCTCTTCCTGTAGTCCTCCATTTATACTTTGGATTTGCAAGCCCTCTAGTTATACGGATGAAGTATTGAAATCTGTCTATCATATTTAACTTTTCCCCAAGCTCTGTATTCACATCTATGATATACTTAAATCCTGTATCTCCCTTCTCCTTCCAGCTCTGTGTTTATAAATGTGAGGTTCTTCAATCCCTCTATCCAATTGTGCCTCTACCTCCAACTCTGGATTTGTAACTAAGAGTTATTTAAATATCTTTAACATGTCTCCATCTCCCTCAGCCAACACATTTATAGACATATGCAGTATTTAAATCAGTCTATTTTATCCCACTTCTTAATCCACCACAATTTTAATGTATGAGGTATTTAAATTCTCCCATCATATATTCACTCTCCTGCCACATGGCATTACATTCCTTGTACCATAAGTTCTCCTTCCCTCTACCAGTGTTTGTACATGAGATATTAACATCTTTCTGTATTACCTCCTCTCTTTCTGCAAGATATTTAGGACCCTGATGTATTTTAATGTCTTTATCTTCTGTTTATGTTCAGGAATTTGTAGAGCATGCAAATACCTAAAACGTGTCATGACACTGAGAGACTGGGAAGAAGCACTAAATGTCAAAAAGGTCTATATGCAGACACACTGCCATAATACCCAAAGTACAAGGAGAGAAACTAGATCACTGCCCACAACCATGTTTTTATAGTTTTTCCAAACTGAAAGAGGGATGTAATTTTCCTGATTGTAGAAGGCAGAGTGCTCCATAGTTTTGCAGTCACTACAGAAAAGGCCCTTACCCTAATTTGACACTACTAAGGCTGGGCAATGGTAGGAGCAACACATCCTGAGAGTGTCAAGTACACATCAACACACAGATGCAGACTGTCATCCTCCAACAGGAAGGACCAGAGTGATAAACAGCCAATAGCCCTTGTCCATTATGCAAACTGATTTAAAGGTAATCCTCTTTGTCACATGAAGCAAGTGTAGTTTGTCTAAGGCAGAGGAGGAGGAGGGAGACCTAGGGTATCCAAGTGCTAATTTAGAAGCTGCATTTTGGACGTGCTGAAGCTTCTTCAGTACACCCAAGGGAGTACCCAAAAAAAGAAGGCTTACAATAATCAAGACAACTGAGGATAATGACCTGGACCACCATCCATCAGGCTCAAGAGGGAAGGAGTGGGACACTTTTTCTTAGTGTCCTCAACCAAAAGAAGCAACTGGAGGTCAGGTGGCTGGCTTCTTTCTTCCAAGACAAACTGTCTTGCAAGAAAAAAAAACACATTCTCAACTGACCTTACTGGGCTTAAAGGGTCCCTCCAGGATAGGAACCAGAACATCGAGGGCAAAGGGCTAGTCAGATACATGTAGGAGATCTAAAGAACTCCAGTCTTACTGGATTTGAATTTCAGGAAGTTTATTTGAAGCCAAGGAGTGACCGCAGTCAAGCACTGATGGAAGCTGTTAAATGGTGCCAGCCCTGCTAATGACCAGCTGTGTGTCGTTTGCATAACTAATGCATGCATGCATGTGACATCGTAAGACCTGACCAGAGTAATCAAAAGACAGATGTGAATGTTGAACAGGGTCTGACTGTTCTATTTTATCTCGCCCTTTTTCTATATTTACATGTGCAAGGTAATTACATTCCTCTCTTATTTTCCTTTTCCCTCAATCCTTCTATCGCATCTTCTCCCAACCGACCACCACATTTATACATAATCTTATCATAGTTGGACTCTCTCTCTGAGGCGAGAATGCTGGTTTAGGGATGACAGCACTTTAGTTTGTAGGTGAGTAAGCCAATCCTACAACAAGTCACAACTGTCGGCCCAACCATCCCAGCTCACAAGCAGTACCTCACCAAAAACGCAAAAGGTAAAAGGTGATTTCTGGCTGCCTTTATGTATGGACTCAAGATTGCAACATCTCAGGGGAATTGTGGTTAAACGGAGAGTACTCTTTTCTAGCATAAGCAATACGTCTCAGTCACACACAGGCAATGAACGAGGTGCAGTAAAGTTTTCAACAGATGTATTAACAAGACTGCAATCTACTGTAAAATGCATGGGCTGCAATGATTAGGATAATGAACAATGCAAATAAGCAGAATTGTAAAGACGAGAGTCGTGAATACAAAGACCCCCACCATCTTGCAATAACATGAAATATAAAATGTTAGACCTGACAGCCTTAGGGGGCCACCCCCAACGTTTTGCCTGCCTCCCTCCACTTTGTGACACTGCTTTTGCTCGTTTTAGGACTCTGCACACTTTACCACTGCTAACCAGTGCTAAAGTTCATATGCTAGCTCTCTTAAAACATGGTGACATTGGCTCATACCCAATTGGCATTTTTAATCAACATGTAAGTCCCTAGTAAAGTGCACTGCATGTGCTCAGGGCCTGTAAGTTAAATGCTAGTAGTGGGCCTGCAGCCCTGATTGTGCCACCCACATAAGTAACCCCTTAACCATGTCTCAGGTTGGCCATTGCAAGGCCTGTGTGTACAGTTTCACTGTCACTTTGACTTGGCATTTAAAAGTACTTTCGAAGCCTGAAACTCCCCCTTTTCTACATGTAAGTCACCCCTAAGGTAGGCCAAAAAGTCTTCATCTCTGCAAAGGAACTCCTTGTGTGGCAAAAATCGATGCACAGCCTGCCTAGCACTGAAAGAACCACCGCATCGCCGATCCGGAACAATGCAGTCCAACTTCCTGCAGGAGGAATCGACGCAGCGCTTGTCGTGCTACAGAAACGCCAATGCATTGCCCATCGAATCAACGCAGCACCTGTGACTTCGCCCTGCACGCCCAGGATTTCTACGCATCGTCCCTGGGCACTAAAAGACCCCGTGTCGCAAAGAGGATTCAAGCCTGCACGCCGGAACTCAACGCAAAGTCCTTGCCATGTGTAAAAGAATCAATGCATCATCTGTGTGCGCCTGGAAATCCAACGCACACCCTTCGTTTTCCATGCATCTCCGCCTCTACGATCTCCATGCATGTAATTTTGATGCACACCAGGTACTCTGTTCTTGCAAGAGACACTTGTTGCTTTTAAAAGACTTAAGACTCTTATTATCATTACAAAAGTGATATTTCAACTTGTACTTATCAAATCTTGATCATTTTGACCTTACTTCATTCAACATGGTGTTCTCACTGTGTTATTGCATGATTTATTGCACAAATACTTTACACATTGCCTTCTAAGTTAAGCCTGACTGCTCAGTGTCAAGCTACCAGAGGGTGGGCACAGGATAATTTGGACTGTGTGCGATTTACCCAGACTAGGATTGTGGTCCCTACTTGGACAAGGGTGTATGTACACCTTTGCCAACTAGAGACCCCATTTCTAACATAAAATATCCCTAAAACCCTAGCATGGAGAACCTAATCTCTAACCTAAAGAGAGCTAGGTGTGATAAACCTAATCTGCCAGTACCATGTCCATGAGAAGCACCCCCCCCAACCCTTGTTACCTTGGGATGAGGTCTCAAGATCAGACTCCATTATGACACGAAGGCTGGGTCTGCATCAAGGCGATGATAGCATCTGGTGGGAATCCCTCCGACGCAGGCATGTTCCCGAACAATAGAGAAGGATGCTTGCTTGGGGCGGCAATTATATAAACAATCCCCTCCAAAAGTACATTATGTTCCTGTCACACTTTAGTGGGAAAGGGGCATGATGTGACTACCTAAGTTTCTCACTTAACTTTGACGCGATAGTGGAGCCTTCACAGAGTGGCACTGATAACTTAAAATCAAAAAATGTCACTGACTATAAACATAGCAGCCATTCTGAAAGACGTAATTAAATCTACAGGCTAAGAAAGAGCAAGCTAAGTAAGTTAAATGTCACTAGGTGAAGGGGGTACAGGCCTGCAAGCCAGAAGGCTCAGCTAAACTCCTGATTCCCATTAAAACTAAACAGGACCCAATACAATCTATTTAAAAACCTTTTGGCACCCAGTTTACAGCCCTGAGGTATTTAAATCCCCCAATCATATCTCCTTTCTCCCTCCAGTGGTGTATTTATATGAGGTATTTAAATCCCTCCATCATATGTGCCTACTCCCTTTACCTATATATTTACATTGGCTATAAATGTAAATCTCCCTTTAATGTAGCCCCTCTAAGCCAGTGATGAATTTATAGATGCAGTTTTTAAAAATCTTTTATTTATAACACCAACAACATTCTCCAATTGGAGGATACATGTAAGTCATCTTCCACATATGACACCTATGTCATTGTTGAGTACATTGATTACATTACATTTGGTGAAGTCCGTCTCCGTGTATTCAAATTTTACAGGCAGGGAACAGCATGTACCATATTTTCCTATCTCCTCAGCTTAACAAGGTACAATGTCCATTAGCACTCCACCCTCTCAGTCAGACTTCACTACTTCCCAGTACCCCTCCCAGGACCCCACATTTAGCAACGATTCAAGCAGCTGCCTTTTCCTGTTGCACAGGATTAACACCTTCGGCCTTCCCGGTCTCCTTACCAATCAAATATGTTTGATATGGACCCCAGTAATTCTTTGTACGGATTTGCGGCAGAGTTAATTTATTATATATTTCTGTTCGGGTGTTACAGTAGGACATAACCTGGTGCCAGTTGCTAAATGTGGGTAGTGGTCCCCGGTCCCATCTTATCGCTACACAGCGTTTTTCCAAGAGCAGGCCAATGGCAATCAACGTCCTCACCTCCTTCCCCACCTCTCTATCATATCACAACAGTGCCAACATTGGTGTGGCCTCAAGCCCTATGTTCGTTATCTGTTCCAGTTCTGCAAACACTTTTGACCAAAATTTGTGGATGCCTAGGCAATTTCATGTCATATGTAGCAAATCCGCTTCCTCAGCTCCACATCTTTGGCACTCCGCCGAGTCACGTAGGCCATACCTCCGTAGCCTTGTAGGGGTATAATATATGCAGTTAAGATATTTAAAGTGGATCAACCTATGCCTCCCATTTAAGGATATGGATCTCGTCTTCGAGCAACAGTATTACCATTGATCATCTGATAATGTGATACCCATGTCCCTCTGCCATTCTAGTCTGGCCTTTAATAACCTGGGCTTACCTGCCTCTCGCGCGAAAGCATATAGTCTAGTCACTAATTTTGTCTGCGTTGTCGCATGGATTAACCAAGTGAGAGCCGGAAGCTCGGGGGCTCCTGAAGGTCATTTCCGACTATCTCTCGGAAAGCATGCTGAGTTCTATAATATTGGTATGCCATGAGCAAAGTCTTCGGTGTTGTGTGGGCAGTGTAATCTTCCCAAGGGAGCAGGATGCCAACCTGAACAAAAGTCACCCATCTCATGTATACTAATCTTACCAAGTGTCCCAACTGCACCTTTATCTTGTCTTAGTGATAAGTGCCTGTCGAGTCATTAATTTATGCCAAACATGCGTGGTGGTGTTCAATGAGTCAAAAACCCCATACTGCCTCTTAGGATGAGAAAAAACTGCGTCTGCAATCGGCTTGGTTTTGAAATATCTCTCGCAATATATGCATGAGGTGCATCATGTGGACCATGTATCCAACTATGCGCTTTAATGGAGCGCAAAACCTCATAAAAACTCTCTAAGTCTGGTGCCCTCGGCTCCCCCAGTTTATATGGTAGTTGAACACATGCAAACCCTGGGTTGTTTCCCGGCCCAGGCTAACCAGACCAACAATGATCTCAGCACCCTGAATTTCGTTTTGGGAAGCAGTATAGGTACATTTTGGAACAGAAAGAGAAATCTCAGGAGAACTACCATTTTCATTAAAGCTATGCATCCCAGGAGGGAAAGGGGAAGTTTAATCCATCTGTCCGCAGCCTTGGACAATTTTTGTATCGCACTGCCATAATTCTCAAGTTGTACCACCGAGGGATTGGTATGTAACGGAATCCCCAAATATTTGGAGAAATCCTCCATCCACACTAGTGGGAAGTCCACTGGCGCAGGAGCCATAGCGGGCTTGAGAGATTATGATAGATTTGCTTGCTCCAGTTTATATCTTTAAACCGGAGTAACCTCAGATTTGAACCACTTCCCGAAGTAAAGGAAAAAGACTGAATTGCGGCTTGCGTACCTACAGCAAAGTATCATCTGCATAAGTAGAAATCATCGACGTACACCCAGGAAATCAGATACTTCTATGTCCTTGATATTCTTGTAAGGCACACGCCAACGGTTCGGCCACCAGGTCATATAAAAAAAGACAGGAGCCACCCCTGCGGAGAGCCTTTGGTAATTTCCATAGTCGTGGAAACAGACCTGTTGACTCTCATTCATGCCAAGGGCTTCATGTAAAGGGTCCTCACCATTTGGAGGAACACCTCTCCCACTCCGATACGATGCAGCACCGCAAACATAAAATTCCATTCGACCGAGTCGAACGCTTTCTCTGTGTCTAGGAACAGAGCAGAAGCCCGCACCGCGGGATCTATGTGCTTCAAAGTGCCAAAAATAGTTCTGCAATTCATTGTTAGCGAGCGGAATGAAGCCCGACTGCTCCTCTCCGACCAACCGTGAAAGAAGGGGGACCAGTTTATTTGCAAGACTTTTGGCACATATTATTGTGTCTACGTTTAATAAAGAAAGGGGCCTATATGAGGAGCAGTGCTGGGGGGGGGAGGGGTGTACTTGCAAGGCTTGAGTAGGGTGACAATTAGGGCTTCCCTCATAGTCGGTGGCATGATGGCATCAGCAGCAATTTCTCAGAACAGGGTCTGCAAGTGAGGAATAAGGATCTCTTGGTACGTCTTGTAAAATGTCACTGTAAGCCCATCCATGCCTAGGGCCATACCGGCCGCCATTTTCTGTATTACTCTACGAATTTCAGTTGGTTGCAGTGGGGACATTAGACACTCTCTATCTTCATTGGTGAGCCATGTCATAGTAACGTGTTCCAAATAGTCCCTGAGTTCTAGGTCGTTATGAACTGAGTTAGCTGCATATAGGTCCTCGTAGTGGTCCCTAAATCTACTAATGACTCCTAGCGGGTCATTTACACATTGACTGTCTGCAGCTTCCAATTCCAAGATCACCTCAAAGTCTCAATTAGGCCTCATCATTCCTGCCAACACCGCCCCTGGTCGCTCACCCTCTCCATAAGTTCGGGCTACAGCATATTTACCCATATGTTTCACTTCAGTTTGGGCAATTACATGATACTTTCTCTCTAATTTGCCCCAGTATATTCACATCAGCTGAGTCACGTGTTCCTTTTCTAAGCCCACTATTTCGCCCTCTAGAAAGCTCAACCTACCCCGCATAGACTTCAGTGCCCCGGCGGGTGTAGCTATGGGGACTCTTCTGATGTATGCATTAAATGCCTCCCATATTATACTAAATTTACTGACCTTCCCTACGTTATTGCAAAAATATTCTTCTATTGCCTGTTGTAACTCAATTTTGAACACTTCATCCAATTATGAATAAGGTGGAAATCGCCCAAAAACGGGCCAGCCTTGCCTCCATATGTTTACAGTGTTACTACCACAGGTGAGTGATCATAGAGCGTTCTAGGCATCGTCACACAGTCAGCAAATCTCGAGGCTAAGCTTCTAGATACTAGATAATAATCAATGCATGTATATAAATTATGAATTGCAGAATAGTGTGTATAGTCTCCAGAAGTGGGGTGCCTATGCCTCCATATATCTATCTAACCCACCTCTGCTACTATCTTGCGTAGTGCTCGAGCTGTCGCTGAGGGGTGTCAGGCAGGTCCAGCAGAACAATTTACCACTGGATTCAACACACAATGGAAGTCTGACCCCAAACCTGTGGTGTCCCCCCCCCATTTTGCCAACAGTGTTGCCAGGTCCCTGTAGAACTAAGATCATAGTTAGGGCCACAAAGGCCGATTAACAAGAACATTAAGTTATTCCCTGTGCAGCGGGCTACAAGATATCTGCCATTTGTGTCTCAGGCCTGTTCTTGCATCCATCCCCCTGATTGCTTACCGGTCCTTATCAAGACCCCTCAAGAGTGTGATGTAAAGCCTGCCGCTATAAAACAGCCCTGTAATCTACAGGTAGTGAGCATCGGACTTTAATGGGCTAAATGAGTTTCTTGAAGTACAGCAATATCTGCATGATTACACTGAAGATATGCAACTACTGCCCTTACCTTCCTATGGTAGTTGAGGCCCCTAACATTCCAGGTCAGCAGCCTCAAGGACCCACTGGTGGAAGTGTTATCCAGCTCCGACTCAACCCCCGCCACGAAATTTACATGTGCAGTGTGGTGGCCCATGCAATGTCTGACACAGTGTCAATTGTGTACGTGTGGTGTAAACAACATTAACAGTCAAAACTCCCCTGGTTACCCTCCCACGACAAGCAATCCCACAACTGGCATGTCAATTAATGCATATCCCACCCGGATTCCTCCCGGCTCCTGTTCAACTTGAGCCATCAACTTCTGCAGTATACGCATGAGGGCAGATGTTTCCATGGAGTAATGTCGTAAGGGCTCCTCAGTGTCGATATCTATCATCAAGTACAGCCCCAAATTAAGAGTTGAATAAATTCCCCTGAAACACTGTGCTATTAGTACTCCAATATAATCTAGTCGCATATATTGCTCTCACATGAATTCCATAGTGTACTTTAACACCCGCAATCTCTTCATCGCCAACTATTTTCTGTTTCCGTTAATCTGCCTTTCTTACAAATGTCTTTACTTAGCGAGCTGTCTCTAACTCAAATTACTCCCCATTTCAAACCAGGTCTCACTTCTAGGTGCCTGGGCGCACAGAGCACCAGTCAACATGTGTGCACCTCCCAAGGCGATGGCCGCCCGCGCATTTTGTTTGTCACCGGCCATCTCTCTTTATTTGAGAAATTGTTGCTACTGCTTAAGGTCTGTGAAAAGCAGCGATTTACCATCTACCATGATCTTGAGTTTGGCTGGGTACAGCTTGTGGTATTCCAAATGAAGTTTCTGCTGTTTAGCTGGTATGAACAGTCTCCGAGCCTCCTGTACCTGCTGTGTGAAGTCTGGGTAAAAGGAGATATCCGACCCCTTATACTGTAATATCTTAAGCTCCGCGCCCTTCACAGGGCCTTATTGCAGCCTCTATAGTTCAATAGTTTGGCTATCACCAGTCGAGGCACTGCTCCCAGTGGTAGTTTAGGCACCAGCGAGCGGTGAACACGCTCCACTACGATGCTCACCATTCGTATGTTATTTCTGCAGGAGCGGGCTTCTAAATCCTCAACCTTTTCCAGGACTGTCTTATCCATTTTTGTTTGTGTTTGGAATATCACATTGTAGTCACCTTCGACCACTGAGATTCTCCGTTCCGCCTCATCTACACGCTCTACCTGCTTATCTAGCCGTTCAGACACCCTGTCCATCCAGTAGGATAGCAAGTCGATTTTACCATCAATTAAGGCAAAACTGTTTTGCATTGTCGCTAAGATATGACGCAGCTCTGGTTCAGCTTCACCTGCACTTTGTCTGCCTTACCCATCCTGCAAACGGCGGGAGCAAACTCCTATCAATTGTATGGAGGCGCAGACCTCCAGGTCCCCCCAATACAGGCGGTGTCTGGAGTTGCAACCAATCTGTCGCGCATGTCAACTCACAATCCAGGCAAGAAGTCGGGCCCACCTCAATGCAGAGTTCGTGAGTGAAGGTCTCTCAGCCAAAGGCAAATCTGGGCCCGGAGGGGCAGGGGAGCACACCAGGCCTGGTGGGCACCCCCTAACTCTCCCACACAAAGAAGGTCACGGGGGGCACTCACCAAAAGGCTACAATCTCAGTCCCCAGCTGGACGCCAAGCTCAGACTCCCCTTTCCCAGCAGGCAACTAGACCAGCTGGCCTCGCGTTCTCCTGATCCTCAAAGTGGGAGAGGGGGAGTTGCGCGCCAGGCCACACAATCGCTCACCTGACACCGCAGCTGCAGCACCTGGCAGTCATGGGCAGGTCGACCAGCTAAGCGCCGCCCATCCGTTCCTAGTCGGCTCCGCTGCGCCACCAACATGCGGCCGATCCAGGTGGGTAATCTCTGATGCCGCAATCCGCTCTCCTCTATTCACCATAGGGGGTCTGTGGGCTCACACTGTTCCTCCACACCACGGGTGCAGCCGCGGCCCAGATCCCGACTTCGCTAGCCCAGATCTCCTCACCAGTGCTCGTTGCGGCTGGGTCGATCCACCCACAGGCCGTGCCTCTCTATTTTCGCTCTCTCCACTTGGGCAGTGGCAATCTGCACACCCAGTCGTGTCGCAGCTATGGCAGAGGCACATTTCATGCTTTTTGGGGGTGCACGTGCGTTATGGGGCTGTAGGATTTTGCAGGATGGTGATGCGGCTGTGGGAGCTGTGTTAACTTGCAGACATCTTGTTACTCAGCAAGCTCTACCCCATATAGATGCAGTATTTGAATCCAACTACTATATCTTCCCTCTCACCCCGGTTCCTTGGTTGTACTTACAAGTTTTTAAAATCTCTCTGTAATATTGCCCCTCTCCCTCCAGCTCATACCTCTTCTCTCCCACTCGATCCATATTTACAACTATGATACCTAAATCCTTTTCATATTTCCTTTTGTCCGCCAGCTTTGTATTTACATCTTTGAGATAATTAAATACCTCTTGTATATGTGCCATAGCCCTACAACTTTGTAGTCATGCCTTTGCAATATTAAGATTATTGCATAACATAAATGCATATTTATATGTTAATTTAGTGACAATGATTGCCTCATTTATTTATTAGGTTCACCTGTTTATGTGTCCCTCTAACAGGAAGGTGTCCAAATGTACAGCATAACAATGTTCAGTTGTAAGGCAAGAAAAGCATCTTCTTGTTCTCAACAAAAATATACTCTAGTAGTTAATTTAGTGAGGGGAGCAATTATAGCACAGAAAGATTGAATAAACTGCCCATAAAAATGGCACAACCAATAAATCTATGGACCTACAGGAATAGCCCAGAAGCAAAGATTCTCCTCAGAATAGGCAGGAGCATTAGAAATCTGGAAACAACCCAGCACCATCTTGGACTGGGCGCAGATGCTGACATGTAGTACCTCGAAACCTCCCTGTCCTTCCCAGTCTCCAAAACAACCACTTCCTTGTCACACATTAAGGTGTCCTTCTTTCATGGTGGTGTTGTGTTTGCTGGTACTGCGAGATGCTGAACTGTCCAGTGAATCCTAAGAGATACATGTTCTAGACAGTTATGTAAACATGTTATTTTTAAATATAGTTGGGTAGCATCAACACATTGGTAGATCGCCACCTCTGCCTCCTCTATTAAGGTTCTTAGTGATTCCACATACATGTTAAAAAAACAAGTGTCAAGATTTAGCTGAGCATATGGCTTTGATGGGATCAGATGAGATGCTACATAGATAACCAACTGTTTACAGTTCTTCAGAAAGTGAAACAAGCAAATACATAAAACATTCAACCACAAAATTAAGACTCATCGTGACCAAGAAACAGGTAGTATATCCCCAGAATAGCACAGCTGAATCCTTGTATAGCACTGATGCTAAGGGTGTCCAGCACAGGTCCAAAAGCACTGGAGCGAGAGAATAACCACTGATTGTGATTATACTGAACTAAAGTCTCTTTTGGGGTTACATGTCTCTGGGACACTATCCCACTACACAAAGCAATCTTAATACATCAATCTGGCTACATAAACGAGCTCAATAAAGTTTTGACAGTAAGAAAATTCATTTTGTAAAAATCTAGTTGGGGTTGGGCCTCAAGACTTACTTTGGACTCCGGTGGTCTAGGAAGAGCTACCCAATGCAGGATTTAAATCTAACACCGCCTTTTCCTTGAATACGAACCAAAGTCAATATTTTTTTTTAATAGTCTTTGTATATCTAAACCCACCAACAAGCAAAATATATGGGATCTTCATCAGTCCACTTCTGAGCCACCAAGAACCACCTTTGCAAAAATATTGGGTCATTTAGTTGCACCACCAAGCACCATTATTTAGGTGTTGACATTAATTATATGAGCAGTAATTAAACTAATTCCTTTTTTTCTTAAATGTCAACGTTGTAGTAGAGTTGAACATATAGCAAACATAAGTATCCCAACAGTCTCAAGGTTGGACACCTGGTTCATTTCTGGACCACCTTGTGTCAAACCTTAAACTTAAAGGGAGTGTCAGAAAAATCCATCCGAGACTAGCATTGTTTGTTGGATTACCAGGACTTTGTGGTTTTACAACCATAGCTGCAAATGTATTTTTTCAAGATGGACACATGTAGCAATACAGCCCATCCATTTAAGATAACAAGCAGTAGTATAAAATAACTTAATAAAATATAAATGTTGTTGAAATTGTTGAAGTGTAGAGTGTATGTAAAGGATAGTCTATGTGAAAGCAATCAGTGCCCGGCGTGGAAGAAGGAGGAACTTTCATAGTTATTTCCAAGAGGATTAGAAAAACAAGTTACTTGCCTTCAGTAACATTCTTTCTGGTTGACACTCTCACTGCAGATTCTTCAACCTTTAAAATATTCTACAGGCACTAGAATGGATCTGAAAATGTTCATAGCAGTACTCCTGCAAGCTGCTAAGTGGCCCGTGTATCTCTGTATTCACTTCACTCCACCCTGGAAGTGACAGAGCAGAGCCGCATATAAGTACCATCAGTGTGCCACTGTCAGTTTTCTTGTTGTCACTTTCTTCATGGTTGTAAACAGAGCTCAAAGCAATTGAGAGTACCAGTGTGCAGGTTGCTATCTGGGACCTCATTAGATGATAAAAGATGCTACTCTGCAAACAGGGAGGCGGGAAGGGTAGTGAGGGATCTGTATTTACATAGTGTATCCACCAGAAAGTGTTACAGAAGATACCATGCTCTTCTGGTGGGTACTTCAAACCGCAGAGTCCTCACTTTTAGAATAGATATCAAAAGAAGTACCACCCCAGGTGGAGGGTCTGTGGAGTGGATTAAGACCAAAAACTGCTGCAGTAGCAGACAGGCAAAATGCTCTTCCCATTTGACCTGGTTGTCAAGGAATTAGTGCTTTGTGAGCATGTGTAATTGATGCCCTCATCGCAGTCTGACAGATGTCAAGGGTAGAGTGTTAGGAGCCTTGACCCTTGTGGAATAAGCTCCAGGTCCTTTCAGAGGCTGTTTCTTGGCAAATGTGTAACAGGTTTTAATGCAAAGGGCTATCCACCTTACACAGCCTTTTCCTGCACCATCCCTACATTTCTTTGCCACCACAAAAATTTTATTGTCTGCCCGATGGTCTTTTACAAAATCAATGTAAAAGGTCAAGGCTCTTTTGGGGTCCAGTCGATGCAGTCTCTTCTCATTGTGGAGCAAAGGTCATTGGAGCAAAGTTCATTGGGAGGGTGATAAATTTCATAATGTGAAAAGGCATGGGGTGGAACTGTGGGATTGTTATAATTATGTTCTTTGGCAAGAAAGTATTCACTTGACAGTGAAAGGTGGACAGATCAATTTATCTAAAGGTCTTGTTTTTAATTTAAAGTTTGTTGCAATAGCAGTGTCAGTGACAAGAGAATCGAGAGGCTGAAGTAAATCATATGATGGTCAGTCCAATTAAATAGATGGTGTCTCATCACATTGAGGTTATGAGTTGAAATTATTGCATTAAGATGATGCCCAGCTGTACGAGTATGATCGGAGATTAGTTCTCCCGAGATTAGCCAGGAAGCATTTAGCCTGGCATAGTACCAGTCTGTCAAATGGGTGCTGAACAGTTGCGAAATGCTATGTTTGAGATGTTTTAAGGTGATCTCCAAGACAAAGACCAAGAAGGAATCAGCAAGTTCTTAGCTATATTGAGGTGGTCTATAAATCAATAGGAATGGGGATGTGAGGTTTGAAGATGGAGTGCATTGGGTGTCTACAGACTTGCAATCTGGAGCAGCAGATTTTTGAAAGTGGGGAGTTTTTGAAGTTAATCTCTAGACCCCCCCCAGGTCTTCTTAGGGCGACAATTTCTGATAAGTGGTTTGTTACCTGAGGCTGTGGCTTTGTGCAGGACAGGTGCAAATCGCCACTTATTCAAAAGTTTGAGATGAGGTCAGGGTAGGCTTATGCTACCATTTCTTCATCTTCAGAGGATTTTTCTTGCTTTATCTTGCACTTGAGAGGATATAAGAGATGATGAGTAGACTTTAGAAGTGGGACTGTGAGAACAGTTTAGGGGGAGGGTTGGCAGAGAGGAAGGAAAGGAGATGTGGGTCACTATGTTACTTCAGCATGCTAACCAGCAAGGTTATTACAGGGTTGGGAAGAGGTGGGGGAAGCAAGCTGTAAGGGGATTATGCCTGCAGGAGCGGGAAACAGTGGATAGTTGGTGTTGACTAACAGGTTGAAGGTGAGAGAAGAAACAGCATTGAGCTGGTTAAGAAACAAGGGGGTAAGGAAGGAAAAAGAATGGGGAAGAATTATTTAGGGACGGCATTAGGAAACATGTTCAGGCGGTTGTGCGAGGGGGGAGATGGCTGCTAGAAATGGAAGACTAACTTGTGAAAACAGCTAATATCAGAGTCGTGTGAACAGGGTGATGGCATAATGGGAGGAGGCAAAGCGGATTGCTCATGACGGATAGTGCAGAACAAGTAGGTAGGTGAGAAATTGTAGCAGTGGAGGCTACATATAAAGATGTATTAGGAGAAGAAGGGTAGTAGGTCAAAGATAATAAGTAGAAATGGACAGGGAGAAAGAATAAGAAGGGTATAAGTGGAGACAAGGGATATTGATGAAGGAAAGTTGGCAGGCATAGGTAGAGCGAGGAACAGAGCTTAGGTAGAACAAGAACTGGGCGAACTAGTGAAGATGAAAGTAGATGAGGGGGAGTAAAATAGGTAGGAAATACATTCCTCCGCGGCTTGAAGTAATAAGCATGAAAGTTGAGATTTTTTACTAATTCTGCCTGTAGGAGGACCTGATTCTGGGGCTTTCTGGGGTTATTCAGGGTATGCATGGTTTCAAGGTTTCGTGGTACGATGGGGTTAATGGCTTGCTCTCAATTAAATGTTAGGATCAGTTTCTTTAGATATGCACAAACAGACTAGGAGCAGTGAAGCTCAGATTCACTGAACCACTTGAACTTGAAGTACGGGTTCAATGCACGGTGTTTCATGGTAGTTACTCGGTAATGTAGCACTGGCATTTCTAGGAAACACTTGCCATGTTTAAATCATAAAGGTGGGAGAGTATTAAGGATGAGGTACCAATGTATTTAGCAGAGTGGTTCCCAACCAAGAGGAACAAGGGCAAAAGTCTACAATTACAGTTTAGCTAGTCAGACAAGAGCGGAGTGCCACTTTAAGGGAAGGGAGGTTCACCCAACATTTAACAGCATGAAGTTGAGCATAACCAGCTTGAGTTCTGCTTCTAGGAGCAAACTGAATCGCTGCCTATCAGAGAAGTGTACAGTAGGACTATATTAAGGTGAGTCTTTAAACCTCCAAGTTTGGGTCTATAAGAAAACACAGGAAGTGAAGTCAACCAACAGGAATGGCTCTACTTTAAAGGGTCAGTTAGGAGACCGAAATCTCAATCTCTCATACACAAAGCAGACGTCAACACAAGGACATTCTGAAATACTAATTATTGGTGACAGCTTTTGTAGGAAAGTGACTCTTTTGACATGGTCACCCTGCCCACACACACACACTTTTTGCCTGGCTTCTGGTGTAATTTTTACTGAAAGTGCACTGGGTTCCTGCTAACCAGGGCCCCAGTGCCAGATCTCTTTCCCCAAAACTGCACAGTTGTTTTTCCCCAATTAGCAAAACCGTTAGCACCCATTATAAGTCCCTAGTATATAGTACTGTTGGTACCTAGGGCCAAGGTACTGAAGAGGGACCCTAAGGGCTGCAGCACAAATTGTGCCACCCTAAGGGACCCCTCACAAAGCACATGACCAGCTGCTACTTTAGGTTGTGTGTCTAGGTGCAGACAAAAGTGAAAACACGACTTCGCACACAGCCCGTGTGCCTTGTCTTCTAACCCTGCATGCAATATATGTAAGTCACCCCTCTAGCAGGTCTTACATCTCTAAGGCAGGGTGCATTCGATTACATGTGAAGGCATATCTGCGCAAACAGATTCGCCTGTGCTATGTCTGTGTCGATTCTTAGACACAGTAAGTGACCAGGGAAGCCATTTTAAAAGCATCTGCCAGACACTGGTCATTACGAGTTTCCCAGCTACACGATGGCTTATCTGAATGAACGAGTTACTTACCTTCGGTAACAACTTTTCTGGTGGATACATTAGCTACCTGTGGATTCCTCACCTAATGAATACTCCCATGGCGCCAGCATTCGACGGAAATCTTCTTCCTAGTCTCTGCACGTCGACGAGGACGTCACTCTAGCCCACGCGACGCCGTCTGACGTCATACAGGCAATAAGAGGTCCTCGCCGACGTGCCAACGTCAGTACCAACATTTTTTACGTGCATGAGAACAACAACCCAATGCAATGAAAGAGCAAGGCAACATCCCATAACACTGTAAAATACACAACATTGCAATAAAATGGCTGTAGATTTAATATAACTCTCTTTTTTTGTTTTTTTGTTTTTTAAACCAACAAATATATGCAAATCATGTATATACACAAAGATATATACATATATATATACATATAATTATATACAAGTATCCATATATACAACATCTATTGCAACCTTGAAGACCAAGAGGAGCGCACTCAAGGATTACTTGGTAAGACCAGAAAGGCAACGGGGAGGCGGGTGGGACCGTGAGGAATCCACAGGTAGCTAATGTATCCACCAGAAAAGTCGTTACCGAAGGTAAGTAACTCGTTCTTCTGATGGATACAACTACCTGTGGATTCCTCACCTAATGAATAGAGTCCCAAAGCAGTACCACTCCCGGTGGTGGGTGCCGAAATGGTCAAACCAAGAAATCCTGCAGCACTGACCGTGCAAAATGGCCGTCCCTTCTGACCTCAGAGTCCAAACAGTAATGCTTCGCAAAAGTGTGAAGGGACGACCAAGTTGCTGCCTTGCAGATGTCGACCACAGGAACACCTCTGGCCAAGGCCGAAGTGGCCGACTTAGCTCTGGTGGAATGAGCTCTAATGCCACCAGGAGGATCCTTCTTTGCCAAAGAGTAACAGATTTTAATGCAAAGAACAACCCACCTGGAGAGTGTTCTCTTGTGGACTGCCATTCCTCTCCTCTTGCCCACGTATCCGATGAACAGCTGATCCTCCAGCCTGAAGTCCTTCGTTCTATCAATGTAGAAGCTTAACGCCCTCTTTGGGTCCAACCGATGTAGTCTCTCTTCCTCCTTTGAAGGATGAGGCGGAGGATAGAACGTGGACAAAGTAATTGTCTGAGCCAAATGGAAGGGTGAAACAACCTTCGGGAGGAAAGCAGCCTTGGTCCTCAACACCACCTTATCCCCATAAAAAGTTGTATAAGGGGGTTTTACCGATAAGGCTTGCAACTCACTCACTCTCCTTGCAGATGTTATAGCCACCAGGAAGACTGTTTTAATAACCAAATACCTTAAGGGGCAAGAATGCATAGGCTCAAAAGGGGACCCCATAAGGAAAGTGAGGACCAAGGACAAATCCCATTGAGGCATAACGAATGGTTTTGGAGGATATTTATTTAGAAGACCTTTCAAGAATCTGAGAACAATAGGGGATTTAAATAACGATGGTTGATCTGGAAGACAAATGAAGGCTGACAGGGCAGACAAATAACCTTTAATGGTAGCCACTGCACAACCTTTCTGCGCTAGAGACAGAGCAAAAGACAAAACATCTGACAGATGAGCATGTAAGGGATCAATCTGTCTCTCTCCACACCACATAACAAATTTAGACCACCTATTAGCGTAGATAGATTTAGTAGAGTGTCGCCTGGCCGCTAATATAACATCCACTACATCAGGCGGGAGAGAGAAGGAACTCAGGTTGCCCCGTTCAATCTCCAGGCATGTAGGTGTAGACTCTGGAGGTTGGGGTGTAAAACCTGCCCCTGCGACTGCGAGAGGAGGTCTGCCCTGAGAGGGAGACGGAGCGGAGGGCACAGCGAGAGTTGGAGAAGGTCGTAGTACCACACCCTCCTTGGCCAATCCGGAGCTATTAAGATGACTTGGGCCCGGTCTTGGCGAATCTTCCTCAACACTCGAGGAATCAAGGGTATGGGGGGAAACGCGTTTAGCAACCGGTCGCACCAGGTTATCTGAAACGCGTCCCCCAATGCTCCCTGCACCGGATACTGGAGGCTGCAGAATAACGGACAATGCGCGTTCTCCCGAGTGGCAAACAGATCTATCCGAGAAAACCCCCACATCTGGAAGTTTAAACGGACTTGATCTGGATGGAGACGCCACTCGTGGTCGGCCGAGAATTGGCGACTGAGACTGTCCGCACGTACATTCAAGACCCCGGCCAAATGATTTGCTACCAAGCAAATTCTGATGGTCCTTTGCCCAGGACCATAGTCGAAGAGCTTCTCTGCAGAGAAGGTACGACCCTACTCCTCCCTGTTTGTTTATGTACCACATCGTGGTAGTATTGTCCGTCAGGACCTGTACCGACTGACCACGAAGGGAAGGGAGGAAGGCCTTGAGAGCCAGACGTACAGCCCGTAACTCTAACAGATTGATATGAAACATCTGTTCCTCTGGAGACCAAAGTCCTTTGATCTCCAGATCCCCCAGATGAGCTCCCCACCCTAGAGTGGAAGCATCCGTTACGACCGTGGCCACTGGTGGCGACTGCGCGAACGGCTTTCCTTGCGAAAGATTGTTGCTCGCAATCCACCACTTCAAGTCCACAGCAGCATCTCTGGAGATCTTGACCGCACCTTCTAGATCTCCCTTGTGTTGAGACCACTGCCTTCGGAGGCACCACTGAAGAGCCCTCATGTGCCAGCGAGCATGCGTGACCAACAGTATGCAGGAGGCAAACAGACCGAGCAGACGAAGGACCTTGAGGACTGGAACTACCGCTCCATTTCGAAACATTGGAACCAATTCCTGAATATCTTGAACCCGCTGAGGCGGAGGAAAGGCTCGATTCAATGTTGTATCCAGTACTGCCCCTATGAACAGGAGGCGCTGAGAGGGCTCCAGGTGAGATTTGGGCACGTTCACCGAAAAGCCCAGGTCGAACAACAACTGGGTTGTTGACTGCAGATGATACGACACAAGCTCCGGGGACTTGGCTTTGATCAACCAGTCGTCCAAGTAAGGGAATACTGCTATCCCCTTCCTTCTGAGCTCTGCCGCAACCACTGACATCACCTTCGTGAAGACTCGAGGTGCTGAAGTAAGACCAAACGGAAGGACCGCAAACTGATAGTGCTGCGACCCTACCACAAACCTGAGATACTTCCTGTGCGACTTGAGTATCGGGATATGAAAATAAGCATCCTGCAAGTCGACAGACACCATCCAATCTTCTTTGTTCAACGCCAAAAGCACCTGTGCTAGGGTCAGCATCTTGAACTTTTCCTGATTGAGGAACCAATTCAAGATCCTCAGATCCAGGATCGGTCTCAACCGACCATCTTTCTTGGGAATCAGGAAGTACCTTGAGTAACAACCCCGACCCCTTTCCTGCTCTGGAACCAACTCCACCGCGCCCTTTGAAAGGAGGACTTGAACCTCCTGTTCTAGCAACAGGAGGTGTTCTTCTGAACAATAAGATGGGCGGGCGGGAGGGGGGGCGGAAACTCCCAAAAGGGAAGGGTGTAGCCTTTCTCCACAATACTGATAACCCAAGTGTCCGTTGTAATACAGGGAGTGCAGAATTATTAGGCAAGTTGTATTTTTGAGGATTAATTTTATTATTGAACAACAACCATGTTCTCAATGAACCCAAAAAACTCATTAATATCAAAGCTGAATATTTTTGGAAGTAGTTTTTAGTTTGTTTTTAGTTTTAGCTATGTTAGGGGGATATCTGTGTGTGCAGGTGACTATTACTGTGCATAATTATTAGGCAACTTAACAAAAAACAAATATATACCCATTTCAATTATTTATTATTACCAGTGAAACCAATATAACATCTCAACATTCACAAATATACATTTCTGACATTCAAAAACAAAACAAAAATAAATCAGTGACCAATATAGCCACCTTTCTTTGCAAGGACACTCAAAAGCCTGCCATCCATGGATTCTGTCAGTGTTTTGATCTGTTCACCATCAACATTGCGTGCAGCAGCAACCACAGCCTCCCAGACACTGTTCAGAGAGGTGTACTGTTTTCCCTCCTTGTAACTCTCACATTTGATGATGGACCACAGGTTCTCAATGGGGTTCAGATCAGGTGAACAAGGAGGCCATGTCATTAGATTTCCTTCTTTTATACCCTTTCTTGCCAGCCACGCTGTGGAGTACTTGGACGCGTGTGATGGAGCATTGTCCTGCATGAAAATCATGTTTTTCTTGAAGGATGCAGACTTCTTCCTGTACCACTGCTTGAAGAAGGTGTCTTCCAGGAACTGGCAGTAGGACTGGGAGTTGAGCTTGACTCCATCCTCAACCCGAAAAGGCCCCACAAGCTCATCTTTGATGATACCAGCCCAAACCAGTACTCCACCTCCACCTTGCTGGCGTCTGAGTCGGACTGGAGCTCTCTGCCCTTTACCAATCCAGCCACGGGCCCATCCATCTGGCCCATCAAGACTCACTCTCATTTCATCAGTCCATAAAACCTTGGAAAATCAGTCTTGAGATATTTCTTGGCCCAGTCTTGACGTTTCAGCTTGTGTGTCTTGTTCAGTGGTGGTCGTCTTTCAGCCTTTCTTACCTTGGCCATGTCTCTGAGTATTGCACACCTTGTGCTTTTGGGCACTCCAGTGATGTTGCAGCTCTGAAATATGGCCAAACTGGTGGCAAGTGGCATCGTGGCAGCTGCACGCTTGACTTTTCTCAGTTCATGGGCAGTTATTTTGCGCCTTGGTTTAAACACGCTTCTTGCGACCCTGTTGACTATTTTGAATGAAACGCTTGATTGTTCGATGATCACGCTTCAGAAGCTTTGCAATTTTAAGAGTGCTGCATCCCTCTGCAAGATATCTCACTATTTTTGACTTTTCTGAGCCTGTCAAGTCCTTCTTTTGACCCATTTTGCCAAAGGAAAGGAAGTTGCCTAATAATTATGCACACCTGATATAGGGTGTTGATGTCATTAGACCACACCCCTTCTCATTACAGAGATGCACATCACCTAATATGTTTAATTGGTAGTAGGCTTTCGAGCCTATACAGCTTGGAGTAAGACAACATGCATAAAGAGGATGATGTGGTCAAAATACTCATTTGCCTAATAATTCTGCACTCCCTGTAGTCTCCCACTTGTGGAGAAAATGCCGTAATCTTCCCCCTACAGGAGAGGAGTGAGTGGAAAATGGTGGAAGCCTAAGGCTGCTTTCCCTGCTGCACCCATCCAGAGGACGAGGAAGAGGCAGAGTGCTGCTGAGAAGCTCCTCTGGTGCGGGCCCTACCTCTCTCTCTAAATGATCTATAGGGGTGAGAAGAGGCGGGTTGCTGGAATTTCCCCCGAAAGGAAGAGGAGGAAGAGCCACGTCCAAATCCACGAAACCTCCTGAAAAATCTGGAGGAGGTAGAAGAAGGGGCTTGTAGTCCTAATGATTTGGCTGTGGCCCTGCTTTCTTTGAACCTCTCCAGGGCCGAATCTGCCTTGGCCCCAAACAGTTTGTCCCCATCAAACGGGAGGTCCAACAGGGTCGACTGCACGTCCGCAGAGAACCCTGAGTTGCGAAGCCAAGCCTGTCTCCTCGCAACCACAGCCGTGCCCATCGCCCTAGCCACTGAGTCAGTCGTATCCAACCCAGATTGGATAACCTGGGTTGCAGCAGCCTGGGCATCGGAGACGATATTCAAAAGCCCTTGGGGAAGCTCCGTATGTGAAGATGTTATTTCGTCCATAAGAGCATAGATGTACCTCCCCAAGATACATGACGCGTTGGTGGACTTCAACGCCATGCTGCAGGATGAGAATATTTTCTTGGACTGTGAGTCCAACTTCTTGGAGTCTCTATCCCCCGGCACCGTCGGAAAAGATCCAGGTGCAGATCTAGAAGAACAGGAGGCCTGGACCACCAAGCTCTCCGGCGTAGGGTGTCTAGACAGAAAGCCAGGGTCAGATGGTGCAGCCCGATACCTCCTGGCCACAGCCCTATGAACAGCCGAGGAAGATACCGGCTTCTTCCACACCTCCAACACCGGATCAAGCAAAGCCTCATTGAATGGTAAAAGAGGCTCCGCTGCAGTAGAGGCCGGATGCAGGATCTCAGTCAACAAATTCTGCTTCGCCTCCGCTACCGGCAAAGGCAATTCAAGAAAGTTAGCTGCCTTTCTTACCACAGCGTGAAAAGTGGCTGCCTCCTCAGTATACTCCCCTGGAGATGACAAGTCCCACTCAGGGGAAGTATCCAGCCCACTAGCTGTATCCAGTCCATGAAGACCCTCGCCAGAATCCTCTATCTCTCCTTCCTCCAAGACCCGTTGGCATTCCTGCTCCTCTAAGAGACGGAGAGCACGCCTCCTAGAATGTAGCCTCTCTTCAATACGCGGCGTCGACATGGCATCCGCCGAATTCGAGGAACGACGCCGATCGCCGGATCCATCCGACGCCATGTCCGGCGCCACAGGCAGCTTCGACGCCGAGGTAGGAGCCGGATGCAGAAAGGCGCGTCTCGGAGCCTCCGATGGTCCTGTCGGAATCACTGGTTGAAACCCCGAAGTCGACGGGATGGAAACCTCCGGGGCCAAAACCTCTGGGGCCACCGGAGCGGACACCGGAGTCGACACCGGCGCCGAGCCCACATTCCCTAAGGGGAGAAAGGGCATGAAGGGTGCTGGCCGTAGCGGCGCCGGAGCACCCAAGGTGAAAGCCAACGGCCCCGAAGGACCAGTTGGAGCACCTCCTGGAGCCATCTGCTGAAAGATGGTATACATCGCATTCAAAAACGCGGTATTATCGGCTCCAGGGGCAGGAAAAGCCGGATACTGGGGTGCCTGGATCGAAGGCGACCCCGACGCCAGCCTCGACGTCTGCGACGCCGGAGAGAACACCTGAGGCTGCGTCACTTCAATCACTGAAGATGTCTGCCCAGGCGAAGTCGGAGAAGCCGGAGAAGGCAACCGCGTCGATGAATGTGGAGTGACTGTGGGACTGACCTCCCAAGTCTTACGACGCCGAGCCGAAGGCGACCTCGATCAAGACCTCTGGCTGGAACGGCGCCGTGAATCCCTACGGCGCCGGGAATCTCGATGACGCCGATGAGTCTTCGGCGAGGAGGACTTCCTATGATGCTTCTTCTCCTTCCTCTTCGACTTCGCCATGAAGAGTTTAGCCTCTCGCTCTTTTAGGGCCTTGGGATTCATGTGTTGGCATGAATCACATGTTGCGACGTCGTGGTCGGAGCTTAAGCACCATAAACAGTCCGAGTGTGGGTCCGTAACGGACATCTTGCCCCCACACTCCCGACAGGGCTTGAAACCAGACTTCCTCTGAGACATAGTAACTCTCAGATAAAATCACGCAGCAGAAAAACACACTGTAACTTCGAAAGCAACAGTAGCTCCCTCGAAGATAACCGTTTCGAATGCACGGAAAAAAGGGAACTGACGTCGGCGAGGACCTCTTATTGCCTGTATGACGTCAGACGGCGTCGCGTGGGCTAGAGTGACGTCCTCGTCGACGTGCAGAGACTAGGAAGAAGATTTCCGTCGAATGCTGGCGCCATGGGAGTATTCATTAGGTGAGGAATCCACAGGTAGTTGTATCCATCAGAAATAGGGATGTTTGGTGTCAAACATATGAGATTAAAAAACCCTCACTGATGCCAGTGAGGGATTTATTGATAACTGCACCCAGATGCTAGTGTATTGATTGACTGGTCCTGACCAGTTAAGCCACCCTAGACACGTTGCCGGCCCCCTAAGGTGACAGCCAATGCTCTCAAGGGCCAGAGGTAAAAGCCTGCACTGGGTGGAGGCGTTAGCACCTCTACCAGGCAGGATGGACACTCCAGGGCGGGGAGCTTCAAAGGTCTAGCTGCTTTTGTAATGCAACCCAAGTCTCTCTAGATTGTGGAGGGAAACGACCCCCCTGTCCTGACCCCACTTTTGGTGGCTGCACAAGCAGGAAACGTAGTCAGATTAGGAGGTGTGCTCACTTCATGCCCGTCCCACCCCTAAGGTGGACGAGCTGAAGGGGACACAACTTTTCAAATTCCTCCATCTCGTTTGGAAGGAATTAGGCCACTGACACTCAAATCTGGTGAAACAGCCCCCACACAACAAGCAGATTATTTACAACGGAGTGTGTCCCAGTGAATGTCCCCTTCTAGCAGGCCAGGCACAGCTGGTCCCACCAGCAGTGACACACACAGTCAGGGCTTCATGGGCAGTAAAGATCCAAAGGATCTCCATTGAACAGACCTTTTGTCATTCAGGCCTACCCATGGCTATGTCCAGAGGCATGACAGACCACAATGTACAGGACCTTCTCACACGATCTGCCAACCCTCCACCAAAAAGGGCCCAGCACTGACACACAGAAAACCTACAACGGACCCAGTACATGACTCCACACTGCTCACAAGGGCAAACATGGAATTCCTTTTCAATTCCTTGACAGCAGACCTGCAGACACTAAAGCGAGACCTCTCACAGGAGCTACATGAAGTGAAGAATTAGGAAACAGGGTGTTCATGCTGGAAGACAACAAAATAGCATGCGGCTAGGACCTTGAACAACTTCAATGTTATGACTGCAAGAACAACAAGCTGACATCCAAGCTCATGCTGAGCGTTTAGAGAATTGCGAGCAAAGAAACAATATCAGAAAAAGAGGGGTGTCGGCAGGCGCTGAGGGGGCAGACAGCTGGATAGCACCCAAAGAGTGAATCACTCTGTGGGCAACAATACAAGACCATTGGACATTTTAGCTTGTGTTCATGATTTTCAGATGAAAGAGGAAATCCTTAGGAAAACGTGGAACACACACCCACTCACCTTTGAAGATTATAACTTAATGCTGTTCCAGGACCTATCCATGATAACGGTACAACAACTCAGGAATTTTAAACCAATTACTAATTACCTATGGAGTATAGTTGTCTCATATGGCTGCGGATACCTGTCCCTCGTCATCTTCCAATGGAATGGCCTACTGCACCAAATCAGATCGAAATCTGAGGCCCACCGCATGCTGGGGTTTCCTGAGGAAGACTCACGCAGTACATCCAAGAAATCAGGACTGGATCCTGGCCAGACGCACCTATCAGTGGCAGCAGTCATCAAGAACACCAAAGGAGTTGTGGCCTGACCCCAGAATTATCACACAACAGTGGCAGGCAGTTCTGGACAAACTGTCAGAGGAGACAGACAGTCAAGAGGCTGGCCTGCATAGGTGACCGTTGGCGAGACACCTAACGGAGTGTAGGCATACATGTTGTGGATGCTGGCACAAGTAAGACATGTTCGGGATGGGGGAGAAGATAAGGGGGTCACTTTTGCAATGAATGATGGCCACACTCAAATCTGGGCAGTGTCCACTGGACACAAACTGTTGTTACCTATTATGAATGGACTTCTTGATGGTTATAAAATCCTTGTTTCGGTTTGGATTTTGTTCAGGGTCTACACTCATAAAAATGCACCCAGTCTTGCCACACAACCCACTCCTGCAGCTCTCCACAAATCCCTACAATACGGACATAGTGTGTTTTTTACCTACTTTCCACCAGCCTCACTCAGGCGGCCTCCAGGTCAGACATGCAGTATCTAATTCATTTCCATCAATATCAAAATAATCAGTCTCAAAGTAAGACGATTAAATAACCCGACCAACGGGGCTGTGTTCTTATCCTTCCTGAAAAAGAGCAGGGGAGATTTCTGTTTACTCCAATCCCAATTGCTCTGGCAGAAGGTACTCCTACTATGCTCTTGATAGGGTAGACAGTAACAGATAGGAGTGTACCAGCACAGTTACACTATCATGGTTACACTGTTTATCTTTTTCACCATTTTAGTAATGCTGAATACCATGCTTTGTTTTATTTGTCTAATAATTGCAGCTCATGCTTTTTATGCAAGAATATGATGGTTGCAATAAATATTCAAAATACATTTTTGTATCTTTCCTGTGTCTTATCTTAGGTATGCATCGTGACAACAAAAGGGTAGATCAGTTTCCACGATTTCCTGGGGAATTTGAGTAGTCCTGTTCGAGAGTGCAGATACCAACTGGTACCAGTGAGTTTAGGGGTTGAGATTGGGCACTATGAGGTAGCTATGAACCATGTCAACATTTCCGGATGAAATAAACAGACTGAGTCCCTATAACCTGAAGATTATGTTTACCTGATACACAGTCCTACTTAATTCGTAAGAGGCATATAATATGTTGGGGTATAGTCTAGTTGTCAGTTTGCTGGTCAAAGCCTCTGCCTGTTTATTAAACGTTTCTACCTCGGAACAGTTACGTATACTTTGGAGATCTCTGAAGGTTCTCTCGCAGTGCTCTTGGATGGAAACTATAGAATTGTAGTAGACCAATTTTATCTGTTGGTTTTTCAAAGACCTTTGTGATGAACTGATTATCATATTAAGATCAAGAAATGTAATGTTTTTATGCCCAATGGCCTGGCTAAACCGAAGGAAAGGATCAATAGTGTTAACCAATGTAGTAAAGTCAAGCGCAGAATTCTTGTCACCCTTCCAAATGAAGAGGAGGTTGTCAATGTCTTTGGGCTGTAAAAGGCTTGGTAGGTGAACAGATGTGGTTGATCTCAAACTGGTGTACATACAAACAGGCCAGACTGGGGGGAGGAGTACTGCCCAAAGATGTCCCTTATATTTGATGGTATCTTATACCATTAGACTCAAAAACGTTTTAAGTTACGGCAACTCTCACACATTCCATTGCAAATCTGTGGTTCATTCAGCACAATTAAGCCCCTCGGAGCTGCTTTGGCACGCAGATATTCAGTCATAATAGCACCAATCAGTGCTGTTTTGATTTATTTACGTTTCCTACCGATAAAGGGGAAGCAATTGTGGTTATGGACAGGGAGCTGTATGAAGTCGAATGCATCTGTCTTCTATCTGATAACAAGACTTAGCACTGACCCCACTAAAAAACACAGAAGCACAATTCTTAACATGACTAACTAGCCCGTAATGTGACTATTGTCTTTCCATTGTTTTATATCTGGCACCAATAATAATGCATATATCAAAGATTAACTCCAAACAAGTCTAAAAACAGACATGCAGGACTCCAATTCCCATGAGTCATGCAAATCACATGACCGCGTACATAGGTATACCCAAACGCATCACGTGACGGTGTGCATACGTATGCATGCATGGCTTTCTTCTTCTACTGATGTTTCTCTTCCCCTTACATTGTTGGGAGAAGACAGACGCCATGGTAGGTGGCAAAGCAGGATGCACCCTTTGGACGACATGAGTAATTTAATCTTGTCTATCATGGGCTTTCCCACATTTTTTGGGAATGTACGAATTGTAGTGCTTTTTTACTTTTTGCAGTGTTTGACTAAAAGGCCACCCTCATCGTACTCCTCCATGAGTCCTTCCCCTAATTTAGTTTAGGGTACGTGAAGATATGTTTTATGTGACAATATCTGCATGCCTGTGTGCGATCAATACTCACATATTTTGCACACCAATGTGCAATTTGTTACGGAAAGTTCACTTGTGTTTCTTCACAGGTGTGTTCTTAATGAATATGCATTGGACTGCAAAACACAATAGACACATGTGCAGCATGATCCTCCATTTTCAGCTGGAATTCAGCTTAATACAGGGGAAACAGCCTCCAAGTGATGGTCCTTTGGTTTACTTTTGCTTCTCAGTTTAATGTTTTCTGTCTTTTCTGTCTATGTCATTACAGGACCTCCTAAATGTGTGCTGACAAAGAATTCTTCTACTTAACAGAAAAAGGATACATATATTAAAGGCTATTGTGGTTATGCCTGCTGTGTGTAGAATGGGCTTGTACAAGTAACTAGAGAATAAGGGATCCTTGGCCCTGAGGAAAGACACAGACTCCGAATGGAGCCACAGACTGAAACATGTCAACCCACAGATGCAGGAGTAATTATGACTCCTAGACAGTGCTTTGCTTTTAACCATCGTATTTCCTCCCGACACAATAAATCCTGTTTCTGACTGAAGGACACCAAAGTTTTTCGCTCTTATAGTCCTGGATCCCAACCCCCAATCTTCATCTATATGAGCTCCCTATAGATTCACAAGTGAGCCAGCCCACCACTACAAAAATTCTCTGGCGAGCAAGGATGGCTGATGATGAAGCATGACACCCAAGGAGTGAGTGAGGCCATGCCTTTCAATTTTTTGAACTGACTCTGACAGTACAATAAAAATATTGATATACTATAGATCCATTATTGACCAAAAAAAACTGTCAAAGTTCAGTCTTCTAAAACTTATTTTGTCTTTAACTTGAGGTGTTGTGTGAACTCACACTGAGCCAAAGAGAAAACCTTGAGAAACCCATTGGGGTAGACAAAGATATCCACACCATAGCTAGGCTGAAACTCCTTAAATCTCCATAGGCTGATGGCTTCACAACACTCTTCAATTAACCTTTCTGCCAGACCCTAACCCTCTCTTTATGTCTTTCATTGTTTTGCAAACAGAGGGACATTTGCCCAATCCATGCTAGAGGCCTCCATCATGGTCCTCCCCAAGTCAGAAAAGAATAACCAGCTCTGCAATTCATACAGACATATTTCATGAATTATTATTGATGTGAAACTTTTTACTAGCGTGCTGGCCACTAGAATGAACTCCTACATGCCCTCCCTGGTGGACCCTAACCAGCCAGGATACAAATCGAATAGAAACAGGGTACAATACCAAACATCTTATCAATAGGGTCAAGAGGTCCTAAAGAAAGGCTCTGCTGCTCACTCTCGACAAAAAAAGGCATTCAATAGGTCTCAAGAGTGTACATAATTAGTACTCTGAAATACTGTGGCTTCAGGAACAGGTTCTGCCAGTCGATCCTGTGTGGATACAATTCCCCCAGTGCAACAGTGCAGGCGAACAGGTATGCCCTGGCTCCTTTCTCATACAGACAGGGACATGCAAGAGTACTGTTTGTCACTGTCCCCATTTGCTTTATATACAGAGCCACTGGCCCAAAACATGAAGACAGATGAAAGTATTACAGGGATACGATTTGGCGGAGAAACTCACAAGCAGATGATGTGATTGTGGCATTAACAGACCATCTTGCCTCACTGCCTACTTAAATGAACAAGCTTTATCTCTTTAGGGATGTTTCGGGCTTTAAAGATAATTTACAGAAATCCAATGTCCTGAAGTTAACAAGCTCACCAAAGAGCACAATATGGAATCATATGGGCCAAGACTTCCATCCCATATATAGTCATACAACTAACCGCTATATTCTCAGATGCAGCAGAGATTAATTACTGTTTGCTCCTCGGACAAGTGAAAGCAGATTTATCGACCTGGCACCAGTACTGGCTCTCTAGGTTAAGGAGAACTGCCACCTTAAAAATGACCATCTTCTCTAAAGTACAATTTGTGTTCCAATCCCCTCCACTGAACCCTTCTCATAACAGCTTACAAATATTGCAAACAGAAATAAACAGGTTTGTATAAGGCAGAAAGAGGCCCAGAAGAACAGCAACTTGATTTACAGACCTACCAATGAGGGAGGACTGGGAGTGTCCAAATAAACACAATACTACTAGGCAGTACAGCTCCAGTATATGGTGGAATGGGGCTGAGCAGGATCTGTAAAGCACTGGTGGTACACACATTTGGAAGGTCTCCTCAGTGGCATAGGACATGGAGTAAGCACTCCTCGCTTGTATGTAAGACCATTCCAGCAGTGTGGGATAGTTGCCGTGAATAAAGGGCTAACATCATACCCATCTCCAATGATCCCTATTTTTGCTAATCCAGACTTCAGACTAGGCCTCCAAACAGACCACTTCATACATTAGCAAGTAAAAGGCTGCAAAAGAATTGGCTGTATGTTGAATACAGAAGGGATTATTTCCTTTGACAAATTGAGTACGATCTACCGGAGTTAGACCATACGCAATACATACAAATCAGGTGTTGGGTGACACAACATTCCATTAAGACGCACACAAATGGACCACTTGCCCCATTCAAGAAACGATGGGAAACAGAACTGGGAAGGACGTTTACACACAAGAAATAGGAAGTAATTTTCTACCACGCAAGGCATACTACAGGGAGTGCAGAATTATTAGGCAAATGAGTATTTTGACCACATCATCCTCTTTATGCATGTTGTCTTACTCCAAGCTGTATAGGCTCGAAAGCCTACCACCAATTAAGCATATTAGGTGATGTGCATCTCTGTAATGAGAAGGGGTGTGGTCTAATGACATCAACACCCTATATCAGGTGTGCATAATTATTAGGCAACTTCCTTTCCTTTGGCAAAATGGGTCAAAAGAAGGACTTGACAGGCTCAGAAAAGTCAAAAATAGTGAGATATCTTGCAGAGGGATGCAGCACTCTTAAAATTGCAAAGCTTCTGAAGCGTGATCATCGAACAATCAAGCGTTTCATTCAAAATAGTCAACAGGGTCGCAAGAAGCGTGTGGAAAAACCAAGGCGCAAAATAACTGCCCATGAACTGAGAAAAGTCAAGCGTGCAGCTGCCACGATGCCACTTGCCACCAGTTTGGCCATATTTCAGAGCTGCAACATCACTGGAGTGCCCAAAAGCACAAGGTGTGCAATACTCAGAGACATGGCCAAGGTAAGAAAGGCTGAAAGACGACCACCACTGAACAAGACACACAAGCTGAAACGTCAAGACTGGGCCAAGAAATATCTCAAGACTGATTTTTCTAAGGTTTTATGGACTGATGAAATGAGAGTGAGTCTTGATGGGCCAGATGGATGGGCCCGTGGCTGGATTGGTAAAGGGCAGAGAGCTCCAGTCCGACTCAGACGCCAGCAAGGTGGAGGTGGAGTACTGGTTTGGGCTGGTATCATCAAAGATGAGCTTGTGGGGCCTTTTCGGGTTGAGGATGGAGTCAAGCTCAACTCCCAGTCCTACTGCCAGTTCCTGGAAGACACCTTCTTCAAGCAGTGGTACAGGAAGAAGTCTGCATCCTTCAAGAAAAACATGGTTTTCATGCAGGACAATGCTCCATCACACGCGTCCAAGTACTCCACAGCGTGGCTGGCAAGAAAGGGTATAAAAGAAGGAAATCTAATGACATGGCCTCCTTGTTCACCTGATCTGAACCCCATTGAGAACCTGTGGTCCATCATCAAATGTGAGATTTACAAGGAGGGAAAACAGTACACCTCTCTGAACAGTGTCTGGGAGGCTGTGGTTGCTGCTGCACGCAATGTTGATGGTGAACAGATCAAAACACTGACAGAATCCATGGATGGCAGGCTTTTGAGTGTCCTTGCAAAGAAAGGTGGCTATATTGGTCACTGATTTGTTTTTGTTTTGTTTTTGAATGTCAGAAATGTATATTTGTGAATGTTGAGATGTTATATTGGTTTCACTGGTAATAATAAATAATTGAAATTGGTATATATTTTTTTTTGTTAAGTTGCCTAATAATTATGCACAGTAATAGTCACCTGCACACACAGATATCCCCTAACATAGCTAAAACTAAAAACAAACTAAAAACTACTTCAAAAAATATTCAGCTTTGATATTAATGAGTTTTTTGGGTTCATTGAGAACATGGTTCAATAATAAAATTATTCCTCAAAAATACAACTTGCCTAATAATTCTGCACTCCCTGTATACACAATTCATCTAGTAAAGAAACTGCCACCATGATTGTATTGTATGAGTACTTGACTCCAGCCGGGGTAGAGACATGGGCCCTCATTCTGACCCTGGCGGTTCTCTACCGCCAGGGCCAACGGGGGCGGGAGCACCGCCGACAGGCCGGCGGTGCTCCCTTGGTCATTCTGACCGCGGCGCTTTGGCCGCGGTCAGAACGGGAAAACCGGCGGTCTCCCGCCGGTTTTCCACTGACCCTTAGGATCCTCCAAGGCGGCGCAGCTCGCTGCGCCGCCGAGGGGATTCTGACCCCCCCTACCGCCATCCTGTTCATGGCGGGAAAGCCGCCATTAACAGGATGGCGGCAGGGGGGGTCGCGGGGCCCCTGGGGGCCCCTGCCGTGCCCATGCCCATGGCATGGGCACGGCAGGGGCCCCCTAACAGGGCCCAACTAGGCTTTTCAGTGTCTGCGATGCAGACACTGAAAAGCGCGACGGGTGCTGCTGCACCCGTCGCACGCCTTCCACTCCGCCGGCTCGATTCCGAGCCGGCTTCCTTGTGGAAGGCGCTTTCCCGCTGGGCCGGCGGGCGATCTGAATCAGATCGCTCGCCGGCCCAGCGGGAAAGTCAGAATACCCCTTGCGGTCTATTGACCGCGGGGCGGTATTCAGGCGGCTTCCGACGGGCGGGCGGCAACCGCCGCCCGCCTAGGTCGGAATGACCACCATGGTGTCCTGCATGTAGCAAAAATGTTGGTGGGGCTGTGAAGGTACCGGATTTCTGCTGCACTTGCTACGGAATTGCTCAAAACTGTCCGGAAAATGGGAGAGGGTTTTGGGCGATACACATTTTTTGATACACAGATTCCGCATGTCCCTCATATTAGGTTTGTCTAAGCAATTAAAATATTCACTCGAGTCCTTAAAAGACTAGCAAATGACTTTAGCTTTGGGAGCAGTACAACAACCTATCCTATCCTTATGGGGTTTGGACAGAATCCCGGACTACACTACATGGCTTAAAAAAATTGGCGCCTATTGACATTGAAAAAACTAAACCGCTCCACAGATCCTATCACAGAACTTTACCAAGAGATCTGGGCCCCCTAAATTAATCTTCCTTTATCTGAATTTAATGAGCTGGCCTGCCCCAAAAACCTCAAACTATTACATCCAATTTCCTCTTCACAAGGAGTCTCGGAGGACACTTGCTGATGGTGCTATACAGTGTGGGTGGGCTGCGGTGTAAGGGATGAACAGCCGTGGGGTCCCATGGGAGGGCGATACGGCGGTGACACCTAATCTAGCTTTTAGAATGAGCGTAAAGAGAGAGGGCATCTGAGGGAGCATGGCTGTTTCATGTTTTGGGTCTTTAATCCTCCTTTTCCGACAAAGGCCTTCGGATTGTAGGCATCAGAGATGTATGATTGTCTTCTTTATTACTTGGGTGTTTCAAGTTTTGCAACTCCCTCCAAACTCCACTTTTGCATTCCCTGTGTCTGCTTTGTCTCCACACATCCATATTGTTGTATATTTATGCCCTTAAGATGGTGAAAATAATAAGTTACTTACCTTCGGTAACGCTTTTTCTGGTGGATACAGTAACTACCTGTGGATTCCTCACCTAAAGAATTCACCCCTCGCGCCAGCCTCGACGGAAATTTCTTCTAGCTCTGCACGTCGACGATGACGTCACAATCGCCCGACTCCACGCAACACCGTATGACGTCACCTAGGCAATAAGAAGCCCTCGTCGACGTGCAGACGTCAGTTATCACCATTTTTTACGTGCCATAGAGGCGAACAGGTTAATCTTAAAGAGATCATAGTCACATCAAATAAATGAAAACAGAACATTTATTATATACAAAAGTAAAATATGTCATTCAAGTCCAAGCATGTTTTCCTTGAACTATCTAAATTAGAAAAGAAATGTATATACAGATGCCACAACTATATACATGATTCAGGTATATACAAATATACAAGGCAAAGGATGCTCACCCATGGATTTCATGGTATGACCAGTCAGGCAACGGGGAGGCGGGTGGGACCGTGAGGAATCCACAGGTAGTTACTGTATCCACCAGAAAAAGCGTTACCGAAGGTAAGTAACTTATTCTTCTGATGGATACACCTACCTGTGGATTCCTCACCTAAAGAATAGAGTCCCAAAGCAGTACTACCTCCGAAGGTGGGTGCCCGAATGGACAAACCAAGAAATCCTGCAGCACCGAGCGAGCAAAATGGCCATCCCTCCTAACCTCAGAATCCAAACAGTAATGTTTAACAAAAGTATGGAGGGACGCCCAAGTCGCTGCCCTGCAGATATCAGCCACAGGAACACCCCTAGCCAAAGCCGAAGAAGCAGCCTTAGCTCTGGTGGAGTGGGCACGAAGCCCCACAGGTGGATCTCTCTTCGCCAAAGAATCTTAATACATAGAATGACCCACCTGGATAGCGTTCTCTTGTGGACAGCTCTACCTTTCCTCTTCCCCACATATCCAACGAAGAGCTGATCATCTTGCCTGAACTCCTTTGTCCTGTCGACATAGAAGCTCAGCGCTCTTCGTGAATCCAGCCGGTGGAGCCTCTCTTCCTCCTTGGATGGATGAGGTGGAGGGTAAAAGGAAGAGAGAATAATAGACTGCCCCAGGTGAAAGGGTGTAACAACCTTCGGGAGGAAAGCCGCCATGGTCCTTAATACCACTTTGTCTCTATAGAAAGAAAGGTATGGGGGCACTACACTAAGAGCCTGAAGCTCACTGACCCTTCTGGCCGATGTTATGGCCACCAGGAACACAGTCTTGAGAACTAGCAACCGCAAAGAGAAAGAATGCATCGGTTCAAATGGGGACCCCATTAAAAATGTTAATACCAAATTAAGGTCCCACTGAGGCATAACAAATGGTAATGGTGGAAATTTGTTAGTAAGCCCCTTTAGAAACCTTAAAACAATAGGAGATTTAAACAAGGAAGGCTGATCAGGAAGGCACAGAATAGCCAACAGTGCAGATAAATAACCCTTGACTGTGGCAACCGCACAACCCTTCTGTGCCAGGCAAAGAGCAAATGACAATATGTCAGACAAACAAGCCTTTAAGGGATCAATTCTATTCTCTCCACACCAGCATACAAATTTAGCCCAACGACTTGCATAGATCGATTTGGTGGAGTGTCGCCTGGCCGATAAAATAACATCCACCACTTCTGGAGGGAGAGAAAAAGCACTCAGATTGCCCCGTTCAATCTCCAGGCATGAAGGTGCCGGCTCTGGAGGTGGGGGTGTAGAATCTGCCCCTGCGACTGCGAGAGGAGGTCCACCCTGTAAGGGAGACAGAGCGGAGGGCACTGAGAGAGTTGGAGAAGGTCTGAATACCACATCCTTCTTGGCCAATCCGGAGCTATTAAGATGACCTGGGATCGGTCTTGGCGGATCTTCCTCAGAACTCGAGGAATCAAGGGTATGGGAGGAAACGCGGAAAGCAACTTACCCTTCCAGGACATCTGAAACGCGTCCCCCAAAGCTCCTTGCACCGGATACTGGAGGCTGCAAAATAGCGGGCACTGCGCATTCTCCTGAGTTGCAAACAGATCTATCTGTGGATATCCCCACATCTGGAATATGTACAGAACCAGATCTGGATGAAGACGCCACTCGTGGTCGACCGAGTTGCGTCGACTGAGAAGGTCCGCACGCACGTTCAGAGCCCCGGCCAAATGATGTGCTACCAAGCAGAACTTGTGATCCTGAAGCCAGGACCAGAGTCGAAGAGCTTCTCTGCAGAGAAGATATGATCCCACTCCTCCCTGCTTGTTCATATACCACATCGCGGTAGTATTGTCCGTTAGGATCTGGACTGACTGACCGCGAATGGAAGAGAGGAAGGCCTTGAGAGCCAGACGTACTGCCCGCAATTCCAACAGATTGATGTGAAATATCTGTTCCACTGGAGACCAAAGGCCTTTGACCTCCAGGTCCCCCAGAGGAGCTCCCCACCCTAGAGTGGAGGCATCCGTTACCACTGTGGCCACTAGTGGAGGCAGCGAGAACGGCCTTCCTTTTGACAGGTTGTCGACCGCTGTCCACCACTGAAAATCCACTGCAGTATCTCTGGAGATCTTTATCGATTCCTCGAGATCTCCCTTGTGCTGAAACCACTGCCTACGGACGCACCACTGAAGAGCCCTCATGTGCCAGCTTGCATGAGTGACCAGCAGTATGCAAGAAGCAAACAGACCGAGCAGACGAAGGACCTTGAGGACTGGAACTACCGCTCCATTTCGAAAACATTGGAATCAACGCCTGGATGTCCTGAACCCTCTGGGGCGGAGGAAAGGCCCGATTCAATGTCGTGTCCAATACTGCCCCTATGAACAGGAGGCGTTCAGAGGGCTCCAGGTGAGATTTGGGCACATTGATTGAAAAACCCAGGTCGTACAACAATTGAGTTGTCGACTGGAGATGATGCCGCACGAGCTCCGGAGTCTTGGCTTTGATCAACCAATCGTCCAGATAGGGAAACACCGCTATCCCCCTTCTTCTGAGCTCTGCCGCTACCACCGCCATCACCTTTGTGAAGACTCGAGGTGCTGAAGTAAGACCAAACGGGAGGACCGTAAACTGATAATGCTGCGATCCCACCACAAACCGGAGATACTTCCTGTGCGATCTGAGGATCGGAATATGAAAGTATGCGTCCTGCAAATCGACAGACACCATCCAATCTCCTTCGTTCAACGCCAAAAAGAACCTGTGACAGGGTCAGCATTTTGAACTTTTCCTGCCTGAGGAACCAATTCAAAGTCCTCAAGTTCAGAATTGGTCTTAACCGACCATCCTTTTTGGGGATCAAGAAGTATCTTGAATAACAGCCCTGACCCCTCCCCTGCTCGGGAACCAACTCTACTGCGCCTTTTGCCAATAGGGACGACACTTCCTGTTGTAATAACAGAAGATGGTCTTCCGAACAGAAGGATGGGCGGGGAGGGAAGGGATGAGGGAAGCCCTTCTTCACAATGTCGATGACCCAAGAGTCCGTTGTTATAAACTCCCACATCAGAGTCAAGTGGACAGGGAGTGGTGGAGGACTACTGCTGCTTTCCCTGCTGCACCCCTCCCGAGGAAGAGGAAGAGGCAGAGTGCTGCTGGGTGGCTCCTCTTGTTCGGACTCTGCCCCTGCCCCTGAAGGATCTGTATGGCAGGGAACTTGCAGTTTGTTGTGGTCCTTGAAATCTGCCACGAAAGGAGGAGCCACGTCCAAAACCCCTAAACCTCCTATAAGATCTAAAGGAGGATGAGGCAGCTGACCGAAGTCCTAGCGACCTCGCTGTGGCTCTGCTCTCCTTAAATCGTACAAGAGCAGAATCTGCCTTTGTTCCAAAGAGTTTTTGCCATCAAAGGGCAGATCCAGGAGAGGCGCCTGTACATCTGATGAAAAGCCAGATGAACGCAACCAAGATTGTCGTCTGGAAACTATGGTCGTGCCCATAGCTCTTGCCACTGAGTCTGAAGTGTCTAACCCAGACTGGATCACCTGGGTTGCCGCCGCCTGAGCGTCCGTCAGCAACTGTAACATTTCCTGGGACAAGTTTGGATGGCCTTTCGGTTTCTCCATAAGGGCGTGGATATAACGTCCCAAAATGCAGGTCGCGTTGGTTGACTTTAAAGCCATGCTACATAAAGAAAAGGCCTTTTTGGCAGAATGGTCCATTTTCTTCGATTCCCTGTCCGCAGGGGTTCCGGGAAACGAGCCAGGAGAGGATCTGGAAGAACAGGAGGCCTGAACCACTAAGCTCTCTGGTGTCGGGTGCTTGGAGAGGAAGACAGGGTCACCTGGTGCCACCCGATAGCGACGTGCCACCGCTCTGTTGACAGCCGCTGAAGACACAGGTTTTTTCCAGATGTCTTTAATAGGATCTAGAAGAGCCTCATTAAAAGGCAAGAGAGGCTCTGCCGTCACAGAAGATGGATGCAACACCCCCGTCAACAGGTTCCTCTTCACTTCCGCAGCCGGAAGAGGGAGATCTAAGAAGTCTGCAGCCTTTCGTATTACTGCATGGAAAGAAGCAGCTTCCTCAGTGTACTCCCCAGGGGAAGCTAGATCCCACTCAGGGGAGGTGTTGATGCCACTTGCAGTATCAAGTCCTTGAAAGTCACCGGAAGGCTCCAAGATCTCACCCTCTTCTAGGTGCTGTCTGCTGTATTCTTCCTCCTCCGGAAGTTCAAAGCCAGACGTCTAGATCGAAGCCTAGATTCAAGACCCAGCATCGATAAGGCGTCGGCGCCGAACCTGGAATCCATCCGACGCCGGACCATCCGGCTCCACAGGAACCTTGACTGTGGATTGGATCCGAGGTGAATCCATCGGCGCCGTAGCAGGTGTAGCAGGTCTCCTAGGCGACGTCAAGGGCATATAAGACACCGGAACACCTAAATTAAAGGCCAAAGGGCCCGATGGACCTGCCTGTCCTCCACTCGGCGCCATGGTGGAAAAAATCTTAAACATGGCATTTAAAAAAGCCGCAGGATCCGTACCCGGCGCCGGGAAAGCCGGGTATTGCTGTTGCACCGGCATAGATGCCGTAGATGGGCCAGGCAACTCCTGACTTGGAGAACCCTCTGGTCTCTGAAGAGGCTCGACCTCGAAAACCGACCCAGGTGAAGTCGGAGTCGTAGGAGGTGGAGGGGTGACGGTCAGGCTAATCTTGAACGTCAGACGGCGCCGCGCTGACGAAGATGCCGATCTGGACCGGGACCGTCCCTTATTCGATAAGCGTCGTGACAGCGCCGAGAGTCACCATGACGATGATGAGCCCTCAAGGATCTTGAAGAGGACTCCCTCCGATGACGCCTCTCCTTCTTTTTCTTGGAACGGGCCAAGAACAATTTTGCCTCCCTTTCCTTGAGTGCCTTCGGGTTCATGCGCTGGCAGGAGCTGCATGACTCGACCTCATAGTCGGAGCTAAGGCACCAGAGGCAATTCTCATGGGGATCGGTAACCGACATTCGTCCCCCGCACTGGTTACATGGCTTAAAGACGGATTTCCTTGGCTGCGACATTGTAACCGTTGATTCGCAACTGTAGCTCCCTGTGAGCCTCGAAGAAAAACCGTTACTCTGAGGCACGGAAAAAAGAGAACTGACGTCTGCACATCGACGAGGGCTTCTTATTGCCTAGATGACGTCATAAGGCGTCGCGTGGAGTCGGGCGATTGTGACGTCATCGTCGACGTGCAGAGCTAGAAGAAATTTCCGTTGAGGCTGGCGCGAGGGGAGAATTCTTTAGGTGAGGAATCCACAGGTAGGTGTATCCATCAGAAAGTTGAATTTATTCTGCTCTGCCTGTCATCTAAAAGTGGAATATTTTATTGTTGATTTTAAATCTACAGGCCATCTCTCTAATGGGTGTTTGAATGTCTTCCCCATGTGTCGCCCAATCATGCACTAAATTATTCTTATCCGAAAAACATCTATCTTTATGGGGTTTGCACTGCAGAAACAGCTTTATCTTGGTAGCTCTCATTGGGGAGTGGCCTCCAAAGCGGGACTCAGTAAGGCTTAGGTGGCCTCGAGAATCCTCAAAACTGAGTGTAGTACTTCAGATGGACGCTCAACTTCATAGAAGTCAGGCCACCTCATCTGTTATTTAAAGACTGAGTTTGCAACATGCCGCACAAGCTTACCTGCACCTCTTCTGCAGGATTCGCAGGACAGGCGTGGTTTGTCTCAGGAGATGCATTCCAGGAGAGCCTGTAGGAACAGAGGGAGGGTGAGAGCAGGAGATCACAGAGGGAGGAATAAGAAACAAGAATACTGCACTGGTAACACACAGCTCTAGCAGTGGACTCAGCATCTGGATTAAAACCAAGACCCCTCCCCCCCCACACACACACATAGCTCTCTAAATGCTCCTCAATCCTGATCTACAGAGTCCTTGCTATTTCAATAATGAAAACTCTACATTTCTCTGACAATGCACCTCAGTTCCTATCTGGAATGACCCATTCTATTCCAGTGCTGGGACCCACATGTAAATCTACCAATGAAACTAAATCACACCTTTGAATTACGGCACCCCACCCAGCTATTTAGGAAGAGACCCACAATCAGTTCTACCAATGCACCTCAATTTTCACCTGCTGTTCCTGTACTTATTCCCACATTGCACCTCACACCAGATATGTGTTTTTCGCAACTCCAGGGTCTTCAGACGGGAGAGTGGTGCAGGCCAGGAGTCTGCTGGGCAGGGGTTGGTCAGGTGACACACACCAAGGTGGCACTTGAGGGTTGAATGGTTTTAGACAGAGAGGGGGAGGTCCTCTTTAGGTGAGCACACTCTGGCCACAGGAGCTATATAGAGTGTTGGCAGTAATTTGCACAGTATAGAGATACTTAGTATGCCGTGGAGTGGAATTGAAGTTAGAGAGATGATGGTGTTTTTCAAGAATAGTGGCCAACGAAAAAGTTATTGAAGCTCTGCAGACTCTGTAGTTGGTGAGGAGGGCCAAATTAAAGTTGGGGCTGTTAGAGCATGACTGCGTGCCTCAGATCATAAGCCAGACGAGGCACATAGGGCAGGGTGTGGGAATAGCGGCTGCAGTACTGGCATGGCCGCCACCCAACGCCAAAGTGAAAAGAAAGTGTCTCACTCTAACACTGGAGCGAGCTTGTGATGGGTGGATAGGCCCTGAAGAGTCGTCGCACAGGTGTCCAAGGGATTAAAAGCCTTACTGGAGGTGGGAGAAGTGGGTCCGCTTACAAGCAGTCTGTCCGGCTTTGCTGTGGCAGTTCGCAAGGCTGTAGTGACTTTGGTGCCCCTGCAAGAGCCACTGAGCTGGAATGTGGGGGCGGGATGGTACTCGATGCGGGCACACCCAAGTGTGCCTGTGGCCACACCCCCAGTCAAGAGCCTACAGTCCAAAATGTGAACAATAACAATTGGCAATACGTGTTTTTTTTTTTTGGAGTGTGGTGGATGCTGACCTCCAACAGCACAATTTAGAATGGCTTGGTCAGGCCATGGAGGTTGTGGGAGCCCTCATATTTACTTGTGAATGCTGCATTTTTGATGCTTTGTGGGACCTGTTTGATGAAGGTAGACAGGGGTCTGGCAACAATACCAGGTGCGGGGGCAGTGGGGCAAAAAAAAAAAAAGCTTTGAGCCAAGCGATAGGAGGAGGTCATGATGATGAGGTGGGGAAAAGAGGGAAGGAAGATTGTGTGGGACCTTGCGAAGAAAAGTGGGTCTGGTTATCAGATGAGCAAGCTGAGGGCCGCACACAGGGTCAGATAAGGCAGTTTTTAGGTGGCACAGCAAGCCAGGCAGGGCTGGAAAACCGTATGTCATGTGGACGACTGAACAGCATCACTGGACTGCCATGGAGAGGAGCACAGTGGGCTTTGGGCAGTCCCCTCGTGTAAGCATGTATTCCTGGAGGACCATAACTTTGATGTTTTTAGTATTGGAGATGTTGGAGATGGAGAGAGGCCAAGCACGAGTGCTGATCAGGTTGGAGCAGAGCCATGGGGGCCTATCTTCGACAACACTGATTTGGGCTACGAGAAGGAGGACATGGAGCTTAAGGAGAGCGAAGAAACAGACCAGGAAGTGGCAGAATATGTGAAATAGCAATAGTGGCAATGGTGGGCTGATGATTTTGGGAACGATGCGAGAGAGGGTGAAGGTAACTAAGAGAATTGGTGTGTTACAGGAAAAATAAATTGATACAGAGGACGAGATCTCTGGGGGTGGCACATAAAACCAGGGCTGAGCAGACAGCTTAGGAACATGCCTCTATCCTCTGACCTGATGAGAAACATACAGTTCATGTTAACTGAGCAGTACATTCTGTAGGGATTGGGAAAGGCAGAGGAGGGGAACAAAATGCCACATATGTGGAAAGGTAAAAATGTGGCAGGTCAGGTTACAGTGACTGAAGATGCCAAGGACAACAAAGACGGCAAAAACAGTAAGTTGGGAGAGAAAAAAAGAGGGCAGAGGAGAGCAGTAAGGAGGACAGCGAGAAGGTACAAGAGTTAGGACAAGGTAAGTTAAAAAGTAAGGAGGGCACACATAAGAAACTGTCCAATATGGCTATTACTTAACTTGGGAGCACATCTGATGACAGTTGTTGGTGGGAATAGCCCTTTTGGAGGGTGTAGGAGGTGGGGGTGTGCTAGCGCGGAGTGACGATGCAAAGAATAAAAATACTCAGAGCCAGTGATACGGTGCTCAATTATGGTGGTTTTATTTCTCTTATATGATATAGTCTTTAGTCCCGTGCCTGGGTGAAAGTCTCTGAGTTTTTCTATCTTTAGGGTCGTCTTTGGGTCCTGTTAGTTTCTGTACGTTGTAAATTGTCATAGATTTCAGCTTGGTCTTTTCTTCTTTCTCTACAGGCCTTCTCTCCTGTGTTGTTGGATTCACGCTTCAGCAGGCTCATAGGAAACAGCGGTGTGGTACGGTGGAGTTGCAGCGAAAAGTGGAGAAGAGAAGGTAAGTTTGGATTCTCTGTTTTTTTGGGATATTATTAGTAAGTGGGTATAGCGAGGTGGGTGAGGGTACCAGGGTCTTTCCTTTTGACCACTCCCAAACCACCACCACTTTGTTGAAGGAAAATCAGGGATTATTATCTAGTGAAGTCTATGGGTGTGCTCTGGAAGGCTGTTATCCTCACAGACCTTCGGGTGGGGTTAGTATCGTTAGTCCAAAGGTTTATAGGCGATGACGCCCACTTTATTACAATAGAGGCATATAGGATCATGCAAAAAAAAAAACACATGAGTTGCCTCCCTCTCTCTCTCCTTCGGGCCTTTGTGATATTGCCCGTTAGGGAGCAGGTGGGCCCCTGGGAGGGTCAGGCGTCCCGTTCTGTTCCCACCCCACACCCACGTCTCTCCCTCCCCTAGATAGGGACATCTCCGAGCCCCGACTGGTAGGGTATTGTGACAGATAATCGGCATTTCTCAGCTGTACCCCAGGCAGGTGTTTTACCTGAAATGAAAAGGGTTGCAATTCCATAAACAAGCGAAGAATGCGAGGGTTGGTGTTTTTATGCCTGGACAACCACGTAAGGGGAGCGTGATCCGTATATAATTGAAATGTATGACCCAGAAGATAATATTGAAGACTCTTAATTGGCCACTTGATCGCCAAACATACTCTTTAGATTATGGGGTACCGTTGTTCACGGGGCAAGAGTTTGCGGCTAATGAATACTATGGGGTGGTTGGCACCTCCCTCATCCTTTTGGAATAACACGGCGCCTACGCCCACGTCAGAAGCATCCGTCTGGAGATGAAACTGTTTTTGAAAATCAGGACATTTCAATACTGGTTCAGTAGTGAGGCTATTTTGTAAGAGGGAGTAGCAATGTCGTTGAGTTGGGGTCAGGCTTTTTATCTTCGTGGGTTGCCCTTTTCGTAAAAGATCGCTCAATGGGGTGGCTTTAGTACAGTAATGAAGAGTAAACCAACGGTAATAGCCCACCAACCCCAGGAAGAAGCGTAATTTTTTTTTGTAGATGGGGAGGTACCCGTAAAATAGCTTCTACTTTGCTCATTTGGGGTTTGATTTGTCCATCTCCTATATAATAGCCCAGGTACGCAATTTCATTACACGCTAGGCGACATTTTGTTGGGTTCGCGGAGAGCCATGCCTGTTGTATTAGGGTAAAAACATTGTCTAGATGAGTTAAGTGTTCAGCCCATGTTTCACTGTAAATCACTATGTCATCCAGGTACGTGGCAGCATACGAATTATGATGCCGTAATAGGGTGTCCATGAGCCTTTGGAAGGTTGCTGGTGCCCCATGTAACCCGAAAGGGAGCACAGTAAAATGATAGAGACCTGAGGCGGTGGAGAAGGCTGTCTTTTCTTTGTCCCCAGGTGCCAATGGAATTTGCCAGTACCCCTTAGTGAGATCTAGGGAGGACATGTAATGGAAAAACAACAAGTGATGGACGGAATGCTGAACATTGTCAAACACTCACCCCCAGTTACAGATCTGGGTTTAATCCATCGTTCTTTTGCTCACCATGCCACCCCAGTTTGGACCCAGCCATATGCATGTCAGTCTCGACCTTGTTCCTCACGGGAAGAGCAGGGCAGAGCTCTGTAGCACTCCTCACACCAGACTTGAAGCACACTTTGCTGAGTGCTATGTCCTACATACACACCTACCAATACACCTCAATCCAGACCTGCAGAGCCCGCTTACATGTGCAGCAACCAACGCAGCTATGTCAGTGCACCTTACACAAGATCTGCAAATGCACTATGCTCTGGCTTGCAAACCATACACAGCTCTGCTAATGCACCCCCAGAGTGACCTGCAGGGCCCTCTGCTCTATGCTGCCACCAACACACAGCTCTGACAGTGTACCTCAAACTAGAGCTGTAGAGCAATGGCACAGCAAGGGTGACACGGCCTAAGTGCACGCAAGGAAAATGAGTCATCTGGCTGTTGAATAGAAAAATACAGCACTTTTCAGGTTTCCTAATGCCTCTGGGTCCAGGTGCCACTACGCCAGCTGCACCACTGATAGCTACACCATCCCTGCAGAGCGCCCTCTGTTCTGGATTTCGCCGTGGCTAGAAGCCAAAATGCATCCTAGATGGCATGCTATAAATACACGCAGCCTCACCCCCAAAAGGTTTTTATACTGTGTGCTTTTGGTAGTTACCCCCGTCACCAGCGGCCTTTCCGTGTGACTCACTGACCCGGGGTTATGTTATGGATATGCCTGTGGGGTGCTCTGCCGGGGTCTAAACTTCAGGCAGACCTGTACAGTAACTGTTTTTTGGATTTCAGAGTTTGAAAGGACCTTTCAAAATCAAAGAACCATACGTTTGATTCATTACATATTACCTTGATCGGGAGGTAAATTTCTAAAAATACACCGCGTCAGGATGCACCTCCCCATCGTTTGTTGTTGTTTTCAACTCCGATCACAAAAACGCAAGCACTTATCCCTTATTTTCTCGCATTTCTTTGGAGATCCCCGTAAACCGTAATTCACAAAAGTTCCTTTGAGTACCAGAGTTAGTCCTCTTCTTTTCAGGGCATTAACGTACATGAGGCCTGTCTATGCAGGGCCCTATCAGCGACAGCCTTTATCGATCATGCTCACGATATGATATGCTACAATTCGTGCTCTCGGATAAGATTAAGACCTTCTGGGAGAAAAACTCGCTATTCCCTTCACTCAACAAATTAAATAAATGAAAAAGTACAAATACGTTCAGGCCGTGTTATCTCTGAAACAGCCTTAGGCAGGTCCTCGTCAGAGCCAGGGTCCTTACTTTGGTCTTATTGTACCGTAAACGGCCTTTTTCAGGTCCAAAAAGGACAGAGTTCTTATCCAACTTTATCATTCCAGTCACATGCGTTATCATAAAAGAGACGGGCCTTATCGTACCAGAGAGAGTGATAAGAAACGTGCATCACGCGATTGTGCGTCTTCTTGCCTTTCACCTCTGAATTCTCCCTGCTTGCGACATCTTCACCTGTCCACCCCCAGTGTGAGCTCTAATGTGCCACCAGGCAGTTCGGTTCTTCCAGCTCGAGGAGTATACACATAACTCCCCCTTTATCCTCTCCGGGTTTACGGCTCCCGCAAAGATCGGTGATAACGACGGAAAAAATCCGGGGTCCCGATCTTCCTTTCCATAAAGGGGTGTGGACTATCGACCACTGAATTAAATCCACCCTAGCTACCGCTGCACTTGAACTTTTTCGTAAGTAGTATAAGAAAGAAAGTTTGTGCACACGCAAAATGGATCATCCGTATACTTGAAACCTCAGGCTTCAGGGATGTGTGCTGAAGAGACCGTTTCCCAGCTTTATGGTCGCCAGTAACACCTGTGTCCCAGAGTGGCATTTTAGGTGGCCCCGATTTCACCCATGACTAGAAAGAGCTCATCGGTTCCCTGTTCACGTTGTCCTCCAAACGTTGTTTTTACTAGTGTCTGGCTCTGGGGTCGAATACACAGGGCACTATTCGCCCAGCCAGCTCCAGCACCACAATTCTACCAGTGCTCCGGTTTAGGGGGCCTGTGAATCCAGCGTTGTGCTATAATACCACCAGCCAGGAATTTCAAAGTATATGTTCACTGTATGAAAGCGAGACTCTTATCCGACTCTTTGATAAAGACGTACATTGGATTCATGTGCTCGGTAAGACAGCTTCTGACCACTTTTGCCCACTTTGACTTGTGTGTTGGTTCTCCCCATGGATGTTTTGAACTGTTGCCCCCCTCCCCTCCAAATGCTACACCAATCTGATCAAAGGTGTGCCTAAGACACTGCCTGCCAACTGAAACGATACCAGGACAGCAACCACCCTCGAAGGAGAAGACAACTAAAATACAAGACTGCCTACATGTTGTGCCACCTTCGCCAACAACAAACCGATTAACCAAGAAGGAGCCATTCCAATGAAATAACCTCTTTAATGAACTCCAGGTAGGACAGTCCTCCTTTGCCAAAAGCGTCCAAGCTTCCTCTGTCCACTAGGGGTGGCCTGCGGTCAATAGACTGTTGGTGGACTTTGAGGGTCAATGAAGAGATAGATATAGGGGTCTGGGTTCTACCTTCATATTTATTTGACATCATTCTAATTTCGACTATTTTGCACCCGAAGCCTTGAAATATGGCTCAAAAGGCTGTCCCAATAGCAATCCAAAGCCTGAAGTGTCTCACCAGGGAACAAATCCTTCCACCACAAATGGTGCACCTGGAACGATATGTCTTGAAGTCTCCACATTAGTCTGTGAGAACTGAAGTTACTCCTTTCTGCAGGCAGGAGTGAAGATACATTACAAAACAAAGGAAAGGAGCCAATGTTACAAGAAGGTGGTAGGAATGTCTGACCACGGGCAGCGTCCATCCACTTCTGTCTTGCTCCACCCTTTGTTTAACTAGGTGCTCGCACACACTCATTGTGACATACACATTCCACAGGCCATCACAGCACAGGGTGAGCAGAGTAGAAACGACACATACGCAGAAGGATGTCACAATACATCCCATGAACCAGAGCTGGGCCATCAGAGCCTGGTCCTTCACAGATGCGCATCTTCAGAATCTAGATTCCCAACGCAGAGTGTGCAACCATAAGAGCTGGTACTTATCTGGTCATACCCAAGCCAGACCCTTGTATCATCGGAACTGAACAGCGGTCGTTATCTGTCAAGAGGTACCAGGAACTGCCAGAAGAAAAACATTCATAACACGCCAGCTACGACCTACGGCTAGGCTTGTGAAAACATCTATACACTACATAAAATGGGTCATACAAACCCACATCACACACTACAGCTTTACCAAAGCATGTGGGCATCACTGCTGTTTATGTTGAGATATCACACCACATGTTTATATCCTACCTGGGGCTCTGACACATTCCGATACTTCCATCGACTGCAGGCCACCTGCGTGCAGCCAGGCTGTTCCCTGCTCGGGAACACGTACACCTCTACCTTCCTAGCCAAGTGACACAAGCGAGGAAGGAGCAAGAGTCAAACCAGAAACCCCAAAGAAGTACAAGGCGCATAGAGGAGGTGACTGGCCATGGGATGGGCAGTGCCCTGAGGTTTTCCACTAAATCCGCTTCTTACAATGCAAATGCCCCGGTCATGCAAAAAGGAACTGGTCTTCATATTTTGACAAGTCATTGACAAATCTTGGACCATTGCCACATTACAGCACTGCTCTGAAACATTACAGATTTAGAGAAAGTGAGGTCAAAGAACGATGACCAGGTCCACGCAGCCCACCAGTTCACCACCTAACGCCGCAAACAGAAAACATCTGGCCTCTGAACTTATCTGGGCAGCTGTCCAACTCTATTAGGGCCCGTTCAGTGACTGCACCGGTTTCGATAGGCCTTGCTCAACTCATTAACCTTTGCACAGAAGAAAACGTTTGAAACAGATGGTAAAAATACGTTTTGCACAAAATGAACCACACCCTCGCTCACCCTTTCGCCGTTTTCCCCCACCCTCCCACGCTATCAGAGCTTCACTGGAGTCTGGCTTTCTGCTAATCACGGCCGCGCAGTGAGTAACCTAGGGAGCGAGGAATGATCTAATTCCAAAGAGCCAAGGACTCTGACCCTGCTGACACAGGATGATCTGAGGTGCCCAACCGCACCAGAGAAAACATGATCTAGAGGCAGGGCTGTGGTGAATGTGTTTCAATGCTCAAGGTTCCAATGGAGTCAGCACTAGAAAGTTAACAAGTGTTAATGGCCAGCCCGTGCCTCCACACCAGCCTCAAGATAAGAGCTTACATATACCTCTTTACAGTGACCAGTGTAGTCGCTTCAAGCGGAGGGCCATAGGATATTCTTACTAGACGTGGTGGAAAAATGATCTCAATGGTAGAGGTACACAAATCCTAGCCCTGGCCAAACTGCTCAGAAGCCAATGACTTCTTCAATGCTGGACAACTGGCCGAATGGAGGGATGACTGACCAAACCCGTTCAGTACAACTTAAAAACATCAATGGTTATATGGGTAACAGGCGGCCCGGATCCCAATCCAACTCATGCCGTCCACTCATGTCCAGGACTCACAAATATTGAATACACGTTTGATAGTCCAGAGGGTCCAAATGAAATAACAAAGACTACAAGTCCTAGGACACACTGGTGTGACAAAATTATGCTATGTTTTGGTTATTTGTAGAGTACACAAATCACTGGGGAAAGTATCCTTGGCACTATAAAACAGAGGCTGCGCTAGCAATATCTTCAACCATGTCTAGCTGAAAAGCCAGGTCTTCAAGTTGGAACTCGAGTACTGAAGAGACAGCTATAATGTGCAGGGGGAGGTCGTTCCAGGCTTTTGGAGTGAGGCAGGAGATGGCACTCCCACTGGGCTATGGTTCTGTGAATGTGGGGGATGTGAGTGAGCAGGAGCTCGGCTGAGCAGATGAGTCTGGTGATTATGTGCCAGTTGATGCGATTCAGCTGTTCAGATAGGCAGGGTCAGGTTTTCCAGAGCTTTGTAAGTCTGTATGAGGAGTAAAAAGAGTGTGAGTTTGCAGAAGGAGAGCCAGTGAACGTCTTTGAGGTACAGGGTGATGTGAGTGTGCGGCTGAAGCGGATTCTGGCTGCTGCGTTTTTGATAATCTGTAGTCTTCTAGTCAGTAGGGTGTTGATTTCTACATAGAGTAAGATAACGTAGACCACCTTGCTGGTAATGAAGCCTTGGGTGACAGTGCTATGAATGTTGAAGATATTATTGAGCATTTTGAAATTGTGGAAGTAGGAGGAGGTGACAGCTTTTACTTGGTCAGTCACAGCGAGCAGGTTATCAATCACTAATCTGAGGTTCTTTGCTTGTGTTGCCGCACACGGTGTGGGTCCAGGAACAGGCCACAAGGTGGAGTTCCATGGAGATGCATCTCCGGTGAAGGGTACTACTTCCTTTTCTCTGTGTTAAGTTTTAGGCAGTTGGTCTTCATCCATCGACTTCGGACATGCAGGGAATGAAGCTGGTCCATATGCTTGGTGTTTTGTCTGAGAGGATTAGAAGGGTATTAATAGCATGTGAGACGATATTGATTTAGTCAGATTAGATGAGGTTTGTTAATGGGGTCATGCAGGTGTTGAACAGTGTAGAGCCGAGAGATAATCCTTAGGGTGTTCCGTAGACTGGGATGGTGGAGACCAAGATGTAAGGAGGCAGGCTGACTGGGTGTGGTTTGTTAGGAAGGAGCAGATTCAGCAGAGTGAGTCTTTGTATGCTGTCTTTGTGACAAAGGTGAATGAGGATGGGGTGGGACACTTTGTCAAAGGTGATGGACAGCTGGAGTAGGAAGAGGGCTGCGGTGTCTTATCTGTCCACAGTCCGTCACATGTCATCTGTGAATGTGATGAGGATGGTCTTGGTGATGTGATAGGGCCTGAATCTGTACTGTGTGGTGTCGAGGAGGTGGCTGTCATTGAGGTGGTTAGCTACCCATTTGTTGATGATTTTCTCCATGACTTTCGCCATGTAAGGTAACAAAGCGATCAGGCGGAAGTCAGCCAGTGTCTTCAGGCCTGCTGAAAGTTGCTTAAGAAAGTGGAGTATAAAAGAAAACCTAGGCCTGGAAACCGGGCGTTCTCATCAAACTGAGCCATTTTGTAACCCTACAGAATGGCAAGCATAAGGAATCCCCTGTGCATAAGTCTACATTTGAGCTGATGAAAAATATGTGTGTAGTGCAGAATGAAGCCGCTCGTATGCAACAGGAATGTGTTTGGAGATTTATATAGTGCGGATATGCGTACCTGTCTTGCACACGTATCCATGCCCAACTTTGTCAAGAGTCAGTTAGGGGGAAGTCAGCAGAGAGCCTGGTTTCAAGTACAGGTTTCTAAGAGGCACTCTTAAACAAGGCACCCGGTACAGGAGACTACTTGCCACTAATAGTCTGAAGAAACCACTGGTATGCCTTGCCTTACAAATTCACTCAAACGCCTAGATTTGCTTTTTTGACTGTTTTCCTATCTCACATACAGAGTGCGGCGTACAGCACTACAGTTCTATAAAAAACAATGAAAATCGTGACTGAATCTGTGGTTTTCTTTTTTTACGCTCGATTGGCACTTTCTCTCTAACTAATCCCTCCTGGCTTTTACTTGAATTGTTTCAGGGCAATAAAGATACAGCGTTATCCGTTGACTTATAAACACATTTTTCAGCCAGAGCTTACACACCTTTTGGACCAGCAGTCACTTAATCCGTCTATGTCAACCGATCTGCAGGTTTCAATGCCGTATTTCTTGCCTTCTCGTTTGGATGGCAGTTAGATTCGAATCAACTTGAACTCAATGGAGTCTCTCCGACTTGACCGTGGCCTGACGTAATAATTTTCCCTAACACTCGCTGAAATGTAAGCATGCACTACAAATTCCCCTGAAATGCAAACTTCAGTCACACAACTCTCAAAGAAATTAACATTAAAACTCAAGACATTTCCCCACAATTAAGCACTTCAAAATCTCTCTGGAACGGCGGCAGTTAATTACCCATAAATATGTGTGAAATACTTATAATCCTCCCAAATATACCTAAAACTGAATTAATAAAAGCAAAAAAAAATGCACTTGACCTAACTATATGACACCTTCCAGCTGGGCAACAGACAAAACAACAGTTCGAGATTACTGTATGAATGAAATTATAAAGTTCTTCGGCGCCGTAGCCGAGGATTTATACTTCAACTTATATATTGAACAGTCTCATTTTCGCCTCACTGACGGACAGCAACAGTGGATCAGCAAGAATTCGGTAAATAAAAACAAAAACTCAAAAACATGCTGAAAAGGCACCGGGATTCCAAAGGTGCAATGAGACTGGAAAGGTACTGTAAAATGCTACTAATATAACATAACACTGGAATAACAAAGACATGTTTCTTAGTCTGAATTTTTGTTGGATGTGCTTGCAATGCTGGGACAAGACGTGAATGGCATATTTAAGACTGAAACATATATTTTATTGTATAACTCCGACAGCAACATTTTTACCAAACTCCTGTTCACACAATGTGCCAGATAAAGGCACATTCCAGGTACACTATACACCTTATTGAAAATTAAAAAAACATTGCGGGTTCGAGTTGCTCGCTTGGCAAAATGCTGAAATCGAAGCAGTTCAACACTGCACTGACAACCACTGCTTGAAAGGATGGGTGTGGAGCTCAGAATGCAAGGTAGACAAAAGTTACTTACCTGTAACAAGTTTTGATTCTTGAAATTATTCTAGATTCGCATGCTGTGGATTACTTCAATATCTTGTGGTTGTGCTCAGGAAAACCATCTGGGTGTCGAAAATAGGTTGAGTTAATATGAGTCATGGTGATCTCTACCCAAAACCAACCTTGACGATATGAATGTCGACCAGAGAGTTAAGATGTGTGGACAACGCGGCCCTATAGAGATCCAGGAAAATAGCAACTCTGGCCAGTCGCAATTGCCCATTTACAAGAGAGGACTCTTTGATTGTTTATTACAGGGTTTTAACAAACTTCTGAACCAATAAGAATCTCATTCACTAAGAAGATCTTAGTTAACTTCGTAAGACCTTTACTCTGCGAAGACCACCACAGGAGAGAATGATGGCTAGAAGGAGAATCCTTCTCTGGGTGCTAGCTGAAAACACTACAGGCCTCTCCCTTCCAAGAAAGAAGAACATTGAATGTTCAAGATTTCTGGACCACTCTGGTCAAATGAACTGGCTGCTGCTGCCAGGCAACATGCATGTCCATGAGAAGGGGGTTTCACCAACAAAAAGTAGGAGTAGCAGGAAACCCTGTCACAAACGAAGCAACTATTTACATATGTGTGTAGAATAGTGTGGTAGCACGGATTTGAGATTTAGGGCCACATGTACAAAAGTAATACCAAATAGAAATGGTTTGCCATTCACTATTTGGTAATTGCAAACACCAATCTACAAATGTGTCTGATACATTTTGTGTTTCCCAGTAGGTCGTAAATAGACCAACCTCATGAATATTAATGAGGTAGGCTTCAGTTTGGGACCCACTAGGAATCACTAAAATCACAGGGATGGTGGCCTGCTGGGGTCAGCAGTATACTATGTCTGTGATTGCTTTTAAATAAAGCATTTTTTTAAATGCAGCCATTTTCCTTAGGGAAAACGGGATGCATTTAAACAAAAAAAAAATTTAAAAAAATTATACGTTTTCTTTTAATTTTTTAAAGAGTAGGCAGCGGCCCGTAGGACTACTGCCTGCTCTTATTTTTTTTTTAAAAAAACATTAACAAAGGGGAGGAGTTCCCTTGGGGACCCCTTCCCAATTGAGGTGGTAAAATGAGAATGTTTTTTGACTGCATTTCAGTTGCGGGACATTCACACATACACCTGCGATTCGGTATTAGGAATGGATGCCCTAAACACGCCCCTTCCTAATATTGAATAACAATCTCAACTGCGATTCGGTAATAGGTTACCGGATAGCAAATAGGGCTTTGTACATATAAAAGGGCCTTTTTGCTTTCGTAAACAGGCCCATTCTGTAAATCAGCCGTTTTGTGACCACAGAAAGCCTTGGTACACACGGCTCTTAAGTGACCCTAAGAACAAGGTGTATATAGTGCATGACTGGATTAGACAGCACCACTCGAACTGGCCAGGTAGTGCAGCAATAAGCGTCTTTCAGTGCATGCAGGTCCACTTTGTTTAAACATCAACCACTGCACCAGCTGGCATCAACTTTTGATTGCTCTCAGGTACACCGTTTTTTCCCCAGCACTTTAAGAGACTTCACTGTGTGGAATGAAGCAATCTCCCATCGCCCACTCAGGCTCCAATAAAGTCATCGCACACCTTTTCTTCTCTGAACAAAGGAGGCCAAGATTAGTTTGATATTTCCCTTTCACTTCAGTTTGCACGATCAACATTTGCTTTTCGCTGATTATTTTTACTCAGAAGGTTATTATGCTGTGGATGGTGCAGAAAGGAAAGGGCTCGTCTCTTGGTTACTGAACGAAAAGGGACAACGATGCGTGATAACGGGCGTCATGGTAGGATGTGCCGCAGACCCAGGTTTTTATAGAGTGGGCCCTTGGTCATGATGTAGAGGCGCAAGAGGGGAAACCCCCAAAGCAGAAGTATAGAAATAACATTTAAAGCGTAATCTAGAACTTCCATTAATGATGCTGGCTTCGGACTGAAATCCACCTTACGAAAAGACATTTTATTTCTTATGTTTAACACCTTTTTATTTAAACTGTTGACGCTAGCCAAACCTCATACAAGATCAATAAATGCACACAAACAAACAGGATGATAACCTAGTGTTTACAAATGCTTGTATACGTTATTCTGCCAGGCCCATTGTCCATAACATAAAAAAAAATATTATTTTTTTATTTTCATTTTTTTAAAATTGTTTTTAACACGTTATCATTGTTCCCATTTCATGACTAAAAAATATATGTTTCAATTCTCTGTGATGGGCTGTCACAGAGGCGGATAATGCCACTCACAGACACACCCACAGGATTATACTGGATAACGAGAATGCTGCCTAGCACTGAGAATGCAACAACAACCATGTTAAATTAGTCACCCTTGCCTGTACCTCATTTAACGGAGAGCCATACCCTCAATATTGATAATTCCAAAATAGCAAATTGTCACTTATGACTGCCCTGCGCCATTCATTTTGAATCTTAATCTCAACCCTTTAGTCCATCTTTCTCATCTCACGGAGCTACCTCGCCGTTTTAGTAAAGGACGTGCAAAACAGTGAAAGTTACTCGCCCTAGCATGACCATGGCTTAACCCTGACAGAAGGGGTGAAAGGGCACAATGGCCTCCATATTTATTCAGCCACTGTCTTTCCTCCGGAAACGTTCCGCAAGTGATGGGAGGGGTTACGAAACCCAGGCAGGATGACTCGAACCACTTACAAGGAAAGTCAGACAAAGCAGGCAAAGAGAGCAAACTAGGCCTGATATGGGGCAGGGGCAACAAAACCTGAAAAAGCATGTAGGCCAGAGAGAACACGGGCAGGAGGAGGAAAAGGGCCAGATTTCGGCACTGCGATTAAACAGATAAATACAGAAAGTGATTTGAACGTTCAGGTCTGTTGACCACAGCATCAGTGAAAGAACCAGCTCTTGCAAAGTCCCAAGAGCTTTATTAAGGCATGGAGGCCAAGCACACAGCATTTTTTTTTAACAGTGCATTTTTTGAATGAGCACAAACAGAAGTAACCCTGAGCACTGAAAACCAAGGCCGGCTGCAAAACAGAGGAACAAGTGGGAGTGAGACGTGTCGCCCACAGCTTTGTCACACTTGAGGCCGGCCAAGGGCCTGAACATCGGGGAACTTGGTCCTGCAGACCAAAGAAGGACGGCTTGGCGAGCCAAGGCCTGACCAGCCCCAAAAAGGCATTGAAGAGTACCTGCCTGGATACGAGAGACCATGCGAACAATGCAAGTACGGGTCATCCAGTAAGCGGAACTTAACGGCCGAGACCTGGACTGGACCCTGTCTGCAGACATCCTGTGTGTAAAAAGTGTGGGGGCACAATGAGTCACCCCCGCACATTCTGAAAGCTTTCAACCGGAAAAGTGAACTTGGGTTACTGCAGACATAGTGCAAAATTCCTACTGCAATAGACAGGGAGTGTGCAAACTACACGATCCTACCAGAGCTAGCTGATTTCTGTACATTTTCAGTAAAATGATGATTTTGCTGAGAGCACCACTGCTGAACAGCAGCATTCCATCTCTTCAGGCTTTACTCCTGGACATGCAGGAGTACTCTGGAATGATCATGTAAGATCAACGGCATACTTGCTGCTTACCTGTAGGATGTTATGCAGGGGTCTCCATCCTTTTGGGTAATAACAGCTACTTCTGTTCAATGAACATCATGCCGAGCTACAGGTATTACTAGTGCTGCAACAGTGATCACATCAGACACAATTACATTAGTGGCCACCCCATGCAATATATACCTACATTAATAATCTCAGTCCATCAAGCAAAGTTGCCAGCAGTAATGTAACCAAGCACTGGCAAAGCCAACAGGTTTGGCGTATGAGAGCGCTCTTGGCTTTGCTGATGTCTTTTAGTCATGTACACCAGAGAGGAGTAAAGCAGAGTGGAGTGGCATGGCATGGCGTAGAGTAGTGCGGAGTGGCACAGAGTGCAGTGGACTAAAGTGACGTAGAGAGACGTACAGTGGGGTGGAGTGGCACAGAGTGGAGTACAGTGGACTGGTGTAGAAAAGAGTGGTGTAAAGTCCAGTAGCGTAAAGTACAGTGGAAAGGGGTACAATGGAGTGTCTTGCAGTGTCAATGAATGGAGTGGTATAGATTAGAGAGGAGTAAAATGATACTGTAGAGTGGCGTGCAGTGGAGTGGCATACAGTAGAGTTGCTTTAGAGTTGCGTACAGTGGAGTGGAATTGTGCAGAGCAGAGTGCAGTGGCACAGAGTGTAGTGGGATAGAGTAGAGTGGTGGAGAGAATAATGCAGTGGTGCAGAGTGGGGAGGCCTAGACTGTAGAGTGGAGTGTCGTAGAGTACAGTGCTGTACAGTGGTGCAGAGTGGAGGACGCATAGAGCAAAGTGGGGTAGAGTGCAGTAGTGTAGAGTGGAGTGGCGCAGGATACAGTGGCGTGGAAGGGTGTAGAGTAGCATGGAGAGGTACAGAGTGGAGCTGAGTGGTGTAGTGGAGCGGTGCGGAGAAGAGTGGCATAGACCACAGTAGCATAGAGTAGAGTGGTGTTGAATGAACTGGAATAGAGTGGTGTATAGTGCAGTGGCGTAGACTGGAGTGGTGTAGAGTCACATAGAGTGCAGTGGCATGGAGTGGTGCAAATTAGAGTGGCGTAGAGTGGTGCAGAGTAGAGTGACGTAGAGTCCAGTGGCTCAGAATAGAGTGGCGTAAAAGCAGTAGCGTAGAGTGAAGTTGCATAGAGTAAAGTGGTGCATAGTAGATTGAAGTGGCATAGAGTGGAGTTGAGTAGAGTGCAGTAGGGTAGAGCGCAGTTTCATAGAGCGCAGTGGCATAGAGTGCAATGCTCCAGAGTGGAGTTGCGCAGAGTGGAGTGACATATGCTGCAGTATAGAGTACAGTAGAGTGATGTAGAGTGAAGAAGAAGAGTGGTGCAAAGTAGAGTAGAGTGGCGTGGAGTAGATGCCATAGAGTGGTGCAGAGTAGAGAGGCACTGAGGAGAGTGGAGTAGAATCGAGTAGTACAGAGTACTGTGGTGTGGAGTGGTGCAGAGTAGAGTGGGAGTGGTGCAGAGTAGAGTGAAGAGACAGAGTGGAGTAAAGTAGAGCACTGTGGCATAGAGTGCAGTGGCATACAATGCAGTGGTAGAGAGTAGAGTGGCACAGAGTAGAGTGGTGCAGAATGCAGTAGTGTAGAGTGGGTAGTGCAGAGTAGAGTGCAGTGACGTAGAGTGGAGTGGTACAAAGTAGAGTGCAGTGCCTTAGAGCAGCATGGAGTGCAGTGGTGCAGAGTGGAGCAGACTGGAGCGGTGCAGAGTGCAATGGCATAGAGTGGTGCAGAGTAGAGTGCCCTGGTGAAGAACAGAGTGTCGTAGAGTGCAGTGGTGCACAGAAGAGTGCATTGGCATAGAGTGCAGAGGCGCAGAGTGGAGTGGTGCAGAGTAGAGTGGCATAAAGTGCAGCGACGTAGAGTACAGTAGTCTAGAGGATTGCACTCAAAGGCTTAAGTCAGAGCTTTAGTTCAAGTTCTAAAGTATCTTTAATCTCTGAAGAGAAGCCACTCTTAGGGGTTTAGCTAATGTTTCACAGAGGCACTGCACTGGTCTACTTTGCATTTTGGATAAAGTAGAAGAACTCAACAGAAACAATCTTTGGCACAGTAAATGATTTCTGGAAGGACAAGAAATAATGTTGCAGCATTCATTATTTGGGAGGGTCATTGTCATTTGCAGTTTTTTAGTTGCGTAACTCTCGTAGGCTTTCCTTCCTTTATTGAGTTAGCTCTTCCCATGAGGAAGGAAAATCACATGTGTTCTTCCCGGTCTTTGTTTTTCCGTGTCTGTTTGCAATGCACTATTATTTTTTAATAAGTGCTTTGGTATTAATCTTGGACATGCAATGTGTTTTTCTACTTTTAACATAGGTGTCTGGCTTCTTATTTTTCATGTTGCTTTCACCCTATTGGCTGTTTCTATGGATGCTTTAGCCGCTACACACACAAATGTACAACTCAATGTCACCCTACACCACCACTCCACTCTATTCCACTCCACACAATGCCACTCCACTCTACACCTCTTCAATGCACTCTAATCTATGCCACTTTACTCAACTCTATGCCACTCCACACAATACCACTCTATTCTAAGTCACAGCAGCCCATTCACACCACTTCAATGTAGTCCACTCCACACAATGCCACTCTACCTTATGCCGCTCTGCCCACACCACTCTAAGCACACCACTCAGCTCTATGCCACTTCACTCTACTCCACCCCAATCTACTCCACACTACTCTATACAACTCCGCTCTATGCAATTCAGCTCTATGCCAAGCCACTAACTTTTAGCCATGCTGAATAGTAGCCATGCTGCTGTATAACATGGCTTACATACATTGGCAAAGCCAATAGTTCTTACATAAGCAACATTTGTTGGCTTTGCCAATGCTTGTTCTATTTTCAGTATAACTGAAGAGATCCCATCTTGCAGCTTGCTTGTCCTCATGGCAACCATCCCTCACAAAGGCCATACAACTTGTACCCATGGTGTTCTCTGGCAAGAAATCAGGCAGCTGGTGCTGTCAGTTTTACAGAAGGGACACTGGTGCCAAATGAAGACAGACTTCAGCTACAGGGGTCCATTGTGAGAAACCTTTACCATGTATCCTTCCAGGCATGGGTTTGGCAGAATTTTTTGATTCAAAACATTACCTGAATGGTTGCGCAGTGAGCTCTCGTTGCATAGGCTGCCTTACTCGGTTTTGGACCCTTCACCACTTTAAGCTGTTTTCATAATTTATCTGAATTATTCTACATTTCATCCACTGTGCCTAATCACATTAAGCAAGATATACTTTGGAAAGCAGCCTGGGCAGCCATCATTTTATTTTTCATTGTATTGCATTTTATATGTACCTCTGTTACCCCTGCTCTTTTGAAAACAAGAGCAAAACCTGGCCAGCCTACTGCAATTTGGCAACTTTATGCAGTTGATTTTTACCAGTCTGATCTGATTTATATCACACTTTGGAACATGACTCGGGGGGGCTTAGAATTTCTCCCAGGCTTCAAGTCCTAAAAGGGGAAAAAGAATGCCCCTCAGCTCGTGGCCAAAGGGGGATACAGAGACACAGTACTTGTAAACTGGTAAAAAACAAAACCCAGACCCTGCAAGTACTTCATATATTTTTGGGAGAGGAAGGCAAGATGGGGCAAACCTACACACTCGCAATTGCAAATCCTTAGAGAAGAGGAAGTAAGAGAAAAGCCTGGAGGTAAAAACAAGCACTGACAAAGCATTAGGTCTCGCCTATGTGAGATCATTTGGCTTTGTCAATTTTTTTAGCCAGATTATGCAGCAAGACGCGAGTGCCACAGGAGTCTGGAACGATATTTCCTGGGTTTTGAACCACTACTTCATTGTCTGTTTTCAAGGACGAACTTGAAACCTAGTTTTAATTAGGTTATCTGACCATGATTCTGCCTGAGGTTTCAACACTCTTCCTACCAGGGACTCTGAACATCTCATTTTGAAAAACCTTGTTCCTGGCTCTGATCATCTCCTCTTTCACCAGTCTTCCACCAGTTCTTTGCTTTGTGACATACTACTCCACCTTACCTATCTGTCAGACCCCTGCTGCATGTTCACTTTTACCTCGTAAGATCTTTTTTCTTGCTACTCTCACTGAACCTGGTTAATATCTTCTTTCCTTATCTCTTATGAGATTAGCGAGGGATTATTGCTGAATAATGGAGGCACTGTGCTATACTTATTTTGCTTTCCTCCCACTTTCTTCATTGTGTATTCAACTTATCACTAGGGTGCCCAGATTGGTGGGTTAGCTGGGACATTCAAATTTTTTCGCCACTTGTCCCAACAAAGTTCAATAAATTCAGCACGTCCTGGTTATCAGAGAGAGTTGACTGAACAGAAAAGAGGGCACGTTTTCACATATTCCAGTGCATGATTAGTTGCCAGCACACAGGTGTGGAATTTTATAAAATATCTACTTGTCCATGGGGAAGGTTGCTTTATAAATCTACTTCTCCTGTAAAAACAAAATCCACTTGTCCCGCTGGTGCCATGTAGTGCAGCAAAAAATTATGGCAGGAATCTCATTATATAAAAGCTCTGATAGTAGTCTCTCTGATTATGCCAGGTCTCAGGCTTTTGTAGGATTTGAATACTAGCATTTCACTTATTTTGCACCTTTCAGCTGATCTACATGAGGGGGCTGGAGACAGGCGTAAGCAATAGTTCCAGGGCCAGAAGGCCAGTCTGTACATACCTATTAACTTGCATGTATTAGGGGTTTTCTTCAGCTCTTCGCTGAACTTTTCCCATACTTAGAAAAGTTGGAAATGTACTCCTGATACGGACAAAAGTAAAACTTTTTCCAGGGTTAGAAAAAAGAGGTAGGAGATTTTCGCACGAGCAACTCTACACATGCATATGGAGTACGACTTCCTAGCTTACTTTTGTACATTCTTGTGAATTCATGAAAGCTGTAAATCTGCACTAATGCAAGGATGTATACCATGGGTGAACATTTGTGCTTTTCTTTAATAATTGGGCACCTAAGTGGTTATACAAGACTTCTTGTTTTTATTATTCTATCTCTATTTATCAGCTGGCTTCACTAAGAGTGACAGCATTCACCTCTTTCACAAGGAGCATTTTGGCATATAAAGTAGTTTTATTCAGTGCCAGGAACTATTGTGGCAATGTATCTTTTTTTAAATCAAAATATTTTGGTTTTTGACAATGTTTGTTATGATGGTGAGGGCCCCGCAGCTCCCACAACAATAAAGTTTTACAAAAACCATGTCAAAGCAAGACACGTATTGACAAAACCAAAAGACTGTCCACCAATCTCAGATCTATTAGCTTTGCCAATGCTTATTTCATGTTTCCCATAATCTTGTTGAAATTGGTTACACAGTTTTTTCCATTGAGAATAGTTTTTTGAAACTACTAGCATGCATCAACATTTTACTAAATGACGCTTCAAAGAAAGGGTACCTAAAATTTCACAGTAGATAAGCAAAACATTTTTTCCTAGTTGCATTTTTTATGAACATTTTATTTTGAAAGCAAAGAATCACTCTTGCTTTAAACCTTCTGCAAATATTTGCTCCTAACCAGAAAGCATTCTGGGAGCATTACTCGCAGCCTCCGATTGTTAAACTTTGCAAATGTGTGTACACATTTTTATAATGGAACCACTATCAGCAGTGCAGTCCGAGATTACAACATTTTCTTAGAGTGCTCAGCCTAATAATAAAGGCTTTGCATGAATGAACCATAAATACAAGCTCAAACTGTATCAACATATGGACACAAATATGACATTAACTGCTTACAGTGCCCTTCCTTGATCCATTATGTGGTACTGTAAACTTGCAGCCAAAGTGTTGGTACTACAGTGGGTTGTCCCTACTTGTCCCAAGGACAAAATAAACATGAAAACTTACAGTATGTCCTGGGGGTCGGGTTATAGGAATTCCACACACCTGTAGCACATATCAGAAAGCACCTTGATTAACATATAGGATATTGTGCATAAATGTTGCAATTAATTACTCCTTAGTGCATTAACTGTTTTCTATCTATGTTAGTGAATGCTGTAAATGTAGTTATTCCTCACCGGAAGAACACAAAGTCTACCTGCCACCATTCACCTCTGAACCCAAAGAAATAGTATGTGGAGTACCCAAAGGCTCATTGTTCAGCCCCACCCTCCTCAACACCTACGTGACCCCACTGGACAACATTGTCATATCCCACAGTGCTCAACATCATCTGATACGCCGAAGTCATGCAATTCATCCATTCCGAAGGCTCCACCACTACCACGACCAGCATCAACAAATGCATGATCAGCATCGCCAACTGGATGAGGAACAACTGCCTGAAGCTCAACACGGCCAATACCAAAGTACTGTTCTTCAGGAACAATCGCTCCAACTGGGACAACTCCTGGTGGCCCGTGGAACTGCGCATGGCACTGACCCTGCTCTAACACACCAGAAACCTCAGAATCATCTTGGCATCCCAGGTCAACGTCATCTCCTTCTCCTGCAAATAATCTTCAATGGCTATCACAGAGCTCAACTCATCACCACTCAAACCCTCATCACCAGCCAGCTGGACTATGGCAACAATTCAGTTCCCATTGGTCGAGCCAAAATTGTTTTTCTCAGACTTTTGAAAAGGAAACCTGGAAAATGTATTTTGTGTAGGTCGTGTGCAGTGTGTACAGGCTGTGAACAGATTCTGTGTACAGTGAACCTGTACCTGTTTTCCACAAGCTGGTTGCTGAGTTTACAGAGGCTGGACATGCCGAGCTTGTGGAAGGGTGTGCACTATATGTACAGAGCTTATGTAGAAGTTGAGTGCAGATTGTGTGCAAGTGGTGAACCCGTTGCATGCAAAGCTTCGGTACATAATGCCTTCAAGTTACGTGACGGATGTGTCAAGAACTTGCTACAAATGGGTCCTAGGTGTGCTTGGAAATTGTGTGCAAAGGTTTGAAACATGGTGCACAAGTTGTGTGCAGTTTGTGTAGAGGCAAGGGCGTCATCAACCACCCCACTTTCACAGCTTGAACAGGGGGTGGGTACCATGGGGCAGTTCTATTTAATGGGAAGCCTATAATGTTTTCTTTAAAGCTCTTTTTCACTTTGATTAGAGAACAGGAGCTCTTAAAGAACACTGTAAGCGGATAGTATGATGCAGCTGTGGTCTGGAAAAAATAATGAAAACGAGCAGTTGAACGATAGCTGGAGAAAAGGATGGCTGGGGAGAATGAATGGAAAGATGCAGAATGTATGAATGACAGAAGGATGAATAGATTAAGAGACTAATAGGTGGAAGGATTAAAGAAGAAGGAAGGAAGATGGGTGGAGAGAAGAAAGAGCAGAAACATGGATATATGAGAAAAGAGGAAAAAAGACAGACAGATGAATGATAAGAAGGAAGAATGGATGGACAAAAAGGATAGCGTAAACGAAGGATCAGTGGATGGATAAAAAAGGGCTTAAAGAACGGTGTAGAAAAAGAAGAAAATAAAGGTGGAAAAGAACCAGAAATAAGGATCCAGAGAAGTAAAGGAGGAAAACAGATTGAAAAAAGGATGTGCGCCAGTAAGGACATTTCAGAATTCTCACTGGGAAAGCTCTTCCCTTAATGCCTGTTGGGCTCGCTCACTTTATTCATTTATTGATTGCCAAACGGTACATGGTTCAAAGTGGAGGGCATTTTATTTTTCCAGCTACTGCCTTGCATACAGGTTGGACTTTGTGTGCAAGTTGTGTGCTGTGTGCAGAGGTTGTGTGCAGGCGTGCAAAGCGTGTCTGCGGAACACATGCAGGCTTGTCTACAGGCTGTACGTAATGCACGAGAAGGGCTTGCACAGAATATATATAGGTGAATGTATGTAGAGGCTATGCGCATATGTTGTTAACAGGGTACGCCTTGGCAGTTTATGTGTAGGTTGTGTTTAGACGAAGTATAGTGTGTAGTACAGTTCGAAAGCGGGGTGCATACAAACTGTTGTGGCTGAGCAGTGTACACATTTTTGATAGCTTATTTACCGGTTATTTTTGGAGCTTTGAAGAGGTTGTTGGCATAATCCATGTACAGGATGGGTGCAGGTTGTTTGCAATTAGCTGCTAGTTGTGCTGAGAAACTATAAAGCAGTTATGTGCAGAGATTATGTAAAGAGTATACTTGGATGTAGGTTGTACACTGGTTGTGTAAAAGTGTGCAAAGCTTGTGTAGAGGTTATGAGGTCTGGATGAAAAACATGTACCAACTGTCTTTACGTGCATGTGCGTAGTGGTTGTGCACTGGTTGCAAGTGGCGCTGGTGTGTCCATTGTGCCTAGGCAGCTTGTGTTTAGGTTGTAGCTCGTGTGTGTGAAAAGTAGAGGAGAGATAGCTACGGAAGGCTCGATCCAGGGTCCTGGCTCTGGCTGTAGCCCAGCTCGAAGTCCTCTTGGATTTCCAAGCCCAAAACTAGCTGAGCTTTAATGTGGCTTCTACCTGCCATCAGGAGCAGCTCCTCTATTAGGGCACAGGAGCGTCGCCTCCCTGCCGGCAGCAGCAGCTGCCAAACCTTTACAAGAAAACGATAAACTGTGTTTATTGTTTTCTTGTAAAGGGGCAGGGCCACGGTCGTGACGAGCAGTGGGGGGGGAGTGCAAAGCACCCCCCTCAAAACGCATGTGTGTTTGGCCGGCCGTCTCGGTCCGGCCAAACACACATGCGCAGTAGGCTCTCTCCAGCCCAGTAACACAGTTGCAGGGCTGGAAAGACCATGCACAGGCTCCCAGTCTACCTGGGGGAGCCCTGGCTGGGTGTTCCCAGCCAATCCTGATGCTCCTCTGAGCAGGGTCAGAATTGGCTGTAGGGCAGGCTAGGAGCTTGCTCCAGCAGCGACGAGACGGAAGATCGTAGTTTTTTTTGTTTTTTTTAAATAATATAATTTTTATTCCCCCCGCGTGCAGCCACGTGCCTTCCGTGCCCCGCGACTGCCTGCCTTCTGCATTGTACCATTATACTCCAAGATTTAAAAACAAAGCATAAAAATTTGGAAGTAAAGAGGCGAGTAAGAGGTAGCCATCTATTGAGTGAAATGTATAATGTGAAACCAGAAAACCTTGGACCAATCCTGGCTTCCCAGCTTTCCCAAATTGGGTGATCCTAGGCCCATAGCTTATTTTATAGATCTTCCTTTTCGTTGTCAGATGTGGGAACAATTTTCAAAACACGAGTTCAGGGTCTACGCTGTACAAAAATAATCTAGGGCCAGATGTAGCAAAGGTTTTTACCCATTCTGTGTCTATGGGAAAAAGTGTTCGTACATATGGCCCCTAGTGTTTTTAGATGAAACGCTTCTTTGTGTATGTTAAATATATTTCTTAATTTTAAAGAGAGCATCATATTTTCACTTGATGTTTGGTGCATGATTTAGATGCCAACTATTGCCAGGGCTCGGCTGGAGCATGGGCTGTAAGAGCCCAACCACACACCCTTTGCTCGGTTCTGGTTCGGCTCCCCCTGTTAATGTATTGGCTCGTCCATCTCTAGTAAAAGGTGTGTGGAGGGTTTAGAGGTGGTGCGCAGGACCTGTCAGTCGCCTGTATGCAGTGCACATGTAGAAGGTGTACACCGCTTGGTTACAGCTTGTCTGCGGAGCTTATCTGCATGTTGCCTGCAGAGGTAAAGTGGGGGCTGTGTGCAGTTTTGTGAGCAAGCTGTGTGGTCGGTATGTGCACGGGTTATTTGGGAACCTGCATCAGTGTTTGTGTGCGGAACCTGTGAACAGGTTGTCTGCAAATTGTGCGAATATATGGTCTACTGGGTGTGTGCAGCAGATTTGTATATTAATTTGACGGTGCGCGCCTCTGGGCTTCCCTCCCCACTCTTTAGCAAAGTCTCCTCACTTCAGCCACGCAGCAAGCGCTGTAACCTGAAGCTCCGCGCAGAAAGTAAAGTAAACTTCGCTTCTTTCAATTCTCGTAAATCCGTCATTTTTGCCGCTCCTCGAGACCAGGCTATGCAAATAAACTCAAGAAACGAACGCTTGGAGTTTTAAATACCTCGCACTGCCGGATCTGGTCTGCCCTGTCGTCGATGGTGTGGCCCCAGCCGGTCGTCGCCTCGCTAGTCCGCCGCTTATCGGCTGCTTCGGTTCTAGTTCAGCAGCCAGCAGGATGCAGCCGGGCGCCGCCTCCCGGCACAGCCAATCTCAGGGCTCGGGAGGCCCCGCACTCAATCACTCGGGCTACAGCCGGCTTGACAAACCCAGGCCAGAGCCTGCAGAGGCAAACTATCAGGCAGCATTCAAGGCCACAGGGCCCTGCTGCCCTCGAACTCGAGGCAATGCTCCGCCTAAGTCTGGTGGCTGCTCCCTATATGGGCAAAAGGCCATGGTCGGACTGGGGCAGCAAATATGCCCGAACACCAAAATAAAAGTGGCTTCCGTGTGCAAATCAGACAGCTAAAAAATGGACATCTGCAAATTGGAGCCATCTTGAACTTGCAAAGACATGCAACAGAGGTGTTTTCCAAGATATGGGTTATTGTCTGGATTTGCGCTTGCTGCAGGCAATTGTAATATCAGGGACTCAACAGTAAAACAGGCCCACAATATCATAAAACAGACCCACAAACAGACAAGCACAGGCCAACATACTGGCCTTCCATTGGGCACTGCCAGATTGCTCTATAGGCCCGTCCAACACTGCAAAAGGCTTCTCCAGAGGACGGGATAGGGCTACTCCCGAGTCAGATCAAAGGTCTCCCAGAAGCTTAACCCATGGCTGCTCCAAACAATGAGCCAGGGCTGCTCAACAACTTGGCAAATGACTGCTCCTGTGCTCCACTCAATGCTGCCCTGATGCTTCGGCCTCCAAACGTCCATAGAAGGCTGCCCAACTTACACCGACTGTGTGCTATGGCACTCAACTTAGTACTGAAGAATGAGCTAAGGCTGCAAAGAATCTCAGTTGATGTCATGCTTGCCGAACCTAATAGTTCAGGTGATAGGCTACTGTTGTATCAGCAAACTTAGAGCCCACAGACTTATAAGTCATCCTGTCCCTTTTGGTGAAGCACTCAAAGGTCACTAATTTACGTCATGCCAATTATTTGTTATGTTGTCATGGGAGGCACATTATTTCTGTGATCAAGGCCCCATGTAATTTGATGTGCTTTCCTGAGGTCATCACATAGCAAAATGACAATTGATGTAATTTCCAGTTATGTCATTATTACTCTAAATAGGGGCAAAAACCTTAACCAATAGCATATTTACATATTATGTTTAGGTTCTTATGTAGTGCATCAACACCATGGGCACAGGGTGGAAAAGAGCATTACAAAGAATGACATAGAATTAACAGTGAACAAGCAAAGAAATAACCATATCATAAAAGTTGGTTTAGGTCTTTGAACAAATCTAAAAGTATTGCTCTATTTACAGTTCAGGTCTGGGGAGACAGGTGACATTAGCAGCTTTGAACACTGAGCTAAGTCTGCTCCCAAGCGCAAATGGCACCACATCTGCTCTGCACCTAGACCAGTGGGTTTATTGTTGATTGACCTACTGAGCCAAGGCTGCTTCAGAGCTCAACTTATGACTGAGCTGGAGCTCACAGATGACTGCTACAAGATCAACCAGCAGGTGTGTGACAGGCCCTGGGGAGGGATTCAGTCTACTAAGGAGAATATGGGAGTCAATACAGGACAGAATCAGATAGATGGCCAAGGATGTTTACTTATTTTTTTATTATCACATAACAGATAAGTGAGGCGATGTGGGTGTTGCTCCCCACCAAGGCTTGATTCTCCTTTCTTTTGTCTTTTCTTTTAGGTTTCCGGATCTCCTGGACCACCTCCTGGGGTATGTGCCTTGTAAAACCGAAAGGGAAAAGGACTCAGGTAATTGTTTTGGTGCTGAGGTATTTTATTTCTGGGAGTGTTGATGAGGGGAAGAAAAGGGAAACACCTGTGTGCCGGTTTTCTCTACTTCAGCCGTCACCACTTTCACGCTCAAGTTCCCCCATGCGATTATACATACATAAAGAATGTCACAGAGGTCCTGGCAAGCTTTAGATCTGTGTGGATGTCATTTCCAGAAGGTCAACAAGCCCAACCATTTACCGGTGTTGTCCCCTGTTATCCCGTCCTGCTCGTTCCTCCCCCCAGCCTCCTGTATTGGCCCTGTATGCAAGCTTGTACCTGAGCCAACCCCGTTCCTCCAGGAACGTGGTGGGGCGCCATGCTGTGTCGGTGGCCTCCTAGCTCTATTCTTGCATCATCCTCTATCCTCCAGCCCTTGAATTCTCCTGCCGCCTCTTCCTCGTTCACCCGTACCGCGTCCTCTGCCTCTGACTTTCCTTCCCGCACCTCCACAACCTCCTCACTCTTCCTATGAGTGGCTGCCACAAGATTGGATGGTGTGTCCAGGGAACCAGCTGGGGCGGCAGCCGGCTGCTCAAACATGCACCAGGGAACCCGTTGACAACATTCTCTGTTTCTGCTGTGCTGCCACACTTGCTTCCGGATCTCTCTGCGGCTGCTCTGTCACAAGGTGCTTCATAGCTACACCAGCAGGTGTTCTGCATGGTCACCGACAGCTATCTTCAGCTCACACAAAGGTAGCTTCAGTTGTTGACTTATAGCAGCTTTGACTATCAAGATACAGTTGCTCCTCTGACCTCGACCAACAGCTGCTCAGAAACTAGGCCATCAGCTGCTCCAGACCTCAAGCAGTTACTGCTCTGGAGCTCAGCCATCCATTCTCCAGTGTGCAAACTATGCAGAGTTGAACCCATGGTTGCTCTTGTGTCTTAAGCAAAAACTTCTTGGTAGCTAAACTGATGGCTACTCCGAAGCTCAGTGGACCAGTGAGCCAGAGCACAAAGGCCAGATGTTTGTAACGACATAGGAATGTTTCAGTTCAGCAATCTGTTCTGACTTTGCACAGATGGTCACTCTTGATGGACAGAGTGGACTGTGGCCTTGTCTCAGGCTCTTGGATACCCTCCTGAGCCCCAACAGTAACAGGTACATACTGGCCATCATGGACTATGCTACCAGGCACCAAGAAGCAGTATTCATGTTAGAAAGCAAAGTGTAGGTACCCAAAGTAATGATGGCAGTTACTTGCAAGGTGGACTCTGTTGCGAGGGTTGTCACTCACAGATCTCTGCTTCTGAGCCAAGTGACACACAATCTATGGCATGCCTGCTGGTAAGTAGTTTGCTTAGGATTAGTTTGTACTCATAAATAAAATTATTCACATAGCACTTCAGCTCTGTTGGAGGTAAATAGCGAGAAAAGTAATCCCTCCTACTGTTCCTTCCCTAAGCTGAGGTACTCACAGAAACACACCGTAACAACCCATTTGAACTTAAAAGACAATCTTGATTTGAACAGCAAGTTGGTAGGTGCAGTGCCCCATCCAGAAAGCCTTTTGCTCTCCTATAACCTAATCTTTAGGCAGAGGATGAAAATACATTAAACTTGCTATACTTAGCCTCGGTAAAGCCAGAGACTGAAAGCACACTGCTATCACCTGCATTCAGATATGTCTTCTGCAACCTGATGTACGAAAACACAAGATGCACAACATCAAGCAGCCCTACTACGACAGGAATGATTTCACAAAGAGTGGGGCAGTGGTGGTAAAGGTAAGGCTATAGAGTTTGTCAAACTGTGGGACGAGACCCACTGGTGTGTCGCAAGTCAATTTCTGGTGGGTCGCAAAAGTGCAAGCAATTACCCCTGTCACTTTGCTGAATTGTGTCAATTTTGCTGGAGTACAAGGAGTGTGGAAGGAAAGGTTAAAAAATGTAATTTTCTGTAACACACAACAAAATGCAAATACCTATAAATGAACTGTACACATTCAGCAGTTGGAACAGCAAAAACGAAGCATATTTTTTTTGTAATTCTGAAGTGTGGTGGATAAAAAGATTTTAATAGGATTAAAACATATCAAGACACTTTAGTTGGTGATGGATAAATAATAAACACTGCTGATAAAGGCATCTTCAAATCAGCCCTAAGACGCTGAGAGGAGATATGGAACACAAGTGCACAGCTCTTGCAGATCGCATCAACGTCAGCACTAACAGCAACAAGGAAATCTTCGCCATCAAAGATATCACCTCACCCGCTCCAGCAACATCAACCCCTCACAAGACCTATTGCAACAAGCTCTCAGAATTCTTCTTTAACAAACTCACCTCCATATACAGCAATTCTGACCCTCAACCAGACCCCATTACTGTTGCAACTCAATTGTGGTTGATGAACGAGCCCAGACCTTGTGACCCACCGACTCTACCATCGAAATCACTAGCCACACTTTCCAACTACAGGCCCATCTCCTGCCTCCCTCCCTCCTAGCATACCTTGCAAAGGTCTTAGAGAATCTAATCAACCAACACCTCACTAACCACCTCAGCAGTCACCACTTCCTCAACGCTACACAGTCCGGACTCAGGCCCAGTCACAGTACAAAAACAGCAATCATCGCCGCCATAGAAGACATCAAAATTCTTGACAGATGAGACAAGCTTACTCAATGGCATCTTTGGAAAACACTCAAGTCTTCTACCTAGACTGGCCCTTCCACATATTTTGCCTATCTGAGGTGCAGGACACGATCAGCGGGCCAGTATGCCTGGGGAGAGGGTGAGCACTTCAGCCAGCCAAGTGGCCAGGGGTAAACCAGTCTCACTGAAACTGTGGTGGAACTATATCTATCTGAGTACCCACAATCCGTGTCTTTAATGCATGCTTTTCATAGGTTAGCCTGACACTACAACAAGGAATCCATTGCACCACGAGAGAGCAGCACTGCTCAACTGGGCACTTTGGGAGAAACCAGAAAGTTCTCACCACTGAAAATAAAGGTTTTGGTTTGCTCTAGGTCTGCTAAAACTGCAGCTGTCCTTTTACACTTCGGAGTTCACTTTCCAGCTCACACCTTTCTTAAGCAGCTGGAACCAGACAAGAATTCAAAATTATTTAAGCAGTTACTGTTTTTCGGGCCAAGAACATGGTGTTAGTACTTGGATAGGACTGGAAATACAGGATTCAGGGGGTGTAACATCACAGCTTTCATCGAGCAAAAGTCCTTTTGGTCATATCCATTACAGAGGTGGCAATGTAGTATAAAGTATGGAGGTGCATCGGTCACCATCTATAGTAAGGGAATTGGAAGGCGTGAACTTTGTTTACACTTATTATGCCTAGCACTAACTTCACCGGCACTTCACAGTGACTTTAAACCAACTGATCCCTGCTTCCAGCATGCTAAGGGAGGGTGATCTTTCAGCTTTCATGACAATTCTGATTTTGTTATCAGCTCATGCCTTTTCATACTCATGGGCATTTAGCACTGAGTAAGTGCATGCTAGGTACATATGTGTTTGTTGGAAAGATGATGAATGCAAGATAATATGACATGGGCCTAATCAGAAGATTTAACATTAATCAGGGCAAATGTGCCTCCTTTAAAAAAATTAAATTGTGTAGTTTTGTTCTAGGAACATAAAATGGATGCTATCCCCAACTAACCTCTCCCAAAAAGAGATCACACAGATCTGTTTTAAAGATCAACATTGTGCCAGAATACTATGCATACTGAACGACAGTTGGTCAGTGGCACAGTGACTATTTGAGCCCTCAATTCTATGAGGGGGTCTCAGTCCCACAAATTCTTTCACTGATTTATTTAGTTTAACTTGGGTAAGGCTACAACAGGAAGGTCGGTCTAGGGATGCAATAATGTGGATACTATATCGGTGGGGAAGCAGTCATAACAGGAGCTACCGCTTGGGGCAATGACATACATCCTCGATGGGGAAGGGGTCAGTGTAAGGACACCTGCAATAAGGTACAGTTATAGCTGAGCTACAAATGAGCAGAGCTGAACCAGAGGAAGCTCAAATGTCAGAGTGGGCAGAACTATGGGGAATGACATGCCTGTTCTTTTTTAATTTTACAAACACAATCCCAGTACTTTTTGTTTTGCGTGTACTCAGGTGTTTCTGACTGAAAGGAAAGGCTGTGGAAGTAACCTGAACTGTGAAGATGAAGAAGTGACTAAGCGCTAAAGAAGAAGCGGCATTCTTGCCATGGTGCCTGCAACCTGATAGAAATGTAAATGTGTGCAACTGGTGCAATACAGTGTTTTATTGATGGAGTTATAAAAAGCTTCCTGGTGACAAAGATGTATTCTTTTTAAAAGAAAGTAAGAGTTGACAGATGTGGTCTATATTGAGATCTTTAAAAGGACACATGGAAAAAAACATTCACACTTGATGCAGATCCCATAAGTACAGCGTGACTGTGCGTTATTGAAATATGTATTAAAAATACATCTTTTTGCAAATGTTACAGTAAACTACCTTATCCTTTCTGTAATGCAATTTGTAAAATGTCCTCTATATTCACAGTGCTTTTTGTCACAGGATGGTGTAAAAAAGGGATCCGCAGATAATGTGTCATCAAAGTCTTTTTATTGTAATCCAGAATTAATATCCCATCCACAGAGATTAGCCCAGCAGCTCTGCTCACTTCATCTCCTTCTCCATCTCTCCAGTCTCAACCCCCACAATCTAGAATCTCATCACCTGGACATTCCATGTATTGAGAGATGCAGGGCTACCTTCACTGTAGATACCACACACCTTTCCCCCAATGAAAACATCGTTCAACAGATGTAATTAAAATAAACCCAACATAACAAACTATATACATAAAACGTAAGAAGAAAATACATTTTGAAATGTGATAAAAGAAAGATCGCAGAGACAAAAGAGTTTCCATAAGAAATGACGAAGAAAAATCAAACATTTTTTTTCCTAGAAATCACAATTCGATTAAGATTCCAAATTCTCCCATCGCTAACTTTGACAGCATTTTTGAACAATTTTGTTACACTAAACAGGCCCCAAAATTTGCTCCCACTCTTACCAAAAATTGGTTTCTTAATCAAAACTTTATCACCTACATTTACCTTCACAGCACATGCTTTTTTCATTCTGTCAAAGTATTCCTTCCTCTTTTCCACTGATTTCTTTTCACAAATCCTATCATGCCCCTCCTGAGACCAAGAGACAGCTTTATTCTTATCCCCGGTAACACAACCCAGAACCAGCATAGTATTGGCCTTCATTCCCCTGAATAACTCAAAAGGAACTGCTCCAGTGGTCAAATGTGGAGTAAAACGGTAAGATATTAAGAATTTTTTCAGACCTTCTTTCCAGCATCTCCCTGCTGCCACTTCCAACTGCACACATTCCTTTACACACCTGTTATACAATGAGCACAACTTGGGCTTGATCCCCAATTTCTTCAGATAGTCCTCCATTTCCTTGGACACAAATTGCAGACCATTGTCTGTTAGAATAGCATTGGAAAAGCCTTCTCGAGCAACAATTTCTTCAAGAAGACTGATTATCCTTCTGGTTTCCACACTATTGACTATACCTATCTCAACCCACCTGGAAAATTGATCAACTAACACTAAAATATAACTGCTTTCTCCTCTACCATAGATTGGTCCCACAATATCCATAGCCACAACATCCCACGGTCTGTTTGACAGACTCCTGATACACATCGAAGGTACTCTTGTTTTATAGATTTTATTGCTGTTGCAACAATCAGGACAATCTCTAATCACTCTTTCTATACTCAAATCCATCCCCGGCCACCAATAGTTCAGTCGAATTCTAGCTTTAGTTTTACTTATCCCTTGGTGCCCAGTATGTCCCAGTTGAATAATTTTCTCAACCAAAGCACTCGGGACTACTAACCTTCCACCACGAAACAATAACTCTCCAGAGACCGACAACTCATCCTTTACCTTCCAGAATCCTTTTAAAATTTCAGAACTTCTTAAACCTTCAAAATCCCATTTGTTCTTGAGGAAACCACATACGCGTTGCAGAATTGGATCATTGGCTACCGCACGTACCCACTCATCATGGTCAATCACGCCTCCTGTTACACTGCACACACTGAAATCATCCTCTTGGCTTATATTCAAGTCTTCTTCTGAAACAGAGGCAAGCCTAGACAAGCAATCTGCAGTATTATTGTAAGCTCCGGGTACATAAAATATTTTGAAATTGAAATCCTGGAGATTAACCACCCACCTACTTATTCTGGACGAGATTTGATCCCAACCTTTTCTCATGAAAACTTCAATTAAAGGTTTGTGACCCGTATAAACATGGAAGAGCCTTCCCCACACAAAGTTCTTAAATTTGTTAATAGCCCAAGAAACTCCTAATGCTTCTTTCTCAATTGTGGAATAATTTACCTCTGAGCCTCTCAAGGTTCATAAACTGTACATGACTGGTCTCCACTCATGGCCATCTCCTTTCTGTAAGAGAACTGCTCCCAAACCTCTTGTGCTCGCATCAGTCATGATTACACACAATTCGTTCGGACTGAACGATTTCAAACACCCTACTTTAGATAGTTCACTTTTAACAACCTTAAACTCATCCTCGCACTTCTCACTCCACACAAATTCAACTCCTTTTTTGAGCAGCCTTCGGATGTTCTCAGTTTTCGAAGCTAGGTTGGGAAGAAATTTGCAGTGAAATTCAACCATACCAAAGAAGGTTAGTAATTCCTCTTTGTTCTCTGGGGAATGTAGTTTCAAAATGTTCTCAATTAAGTCCTGTTTCGGGTACAGCCCAGTAGAGGTAATTTTGTGTCCGAAATATTGTATTTCTTCTTTACCAAAATAACACTTACTCAGTTTCAATGTGAGCCCATGATCCCTTAAGATACTCAACACCTTCCTTACTCTCTCTTCATGTTCCTCTCTGGTCCGTCCAAATACTAGAATATCGTCCGGAAAATACTTCACACCTTTTTCAGAACCAAACAGATTATGCATTAAACGTTGAAACACAGATGCAGCTGACACCAGCCCAAATGGCATCCTTACAAACCTAAATGTCCCAAAAGGCGTGATAAACGTGGTGAGATCCCTCGAATCTACATGCAGCATCACTTGATAAGATGAAGCTAAATCTAATGTGCTGAAATACTTTGCTCCATGCAATAGAGTTACTATTTCCGTGATATTAGGCAGAGGAAACTGGTCACTAACGACAGCCTGGGTAAGATTTCTCAAGTCGACACACAGTCTGATTTCGCCAGAGGATTTACGTGCGACAACTATGGGAGAAACCCATTCTGAAGCTTCTACAGGTTCTATAATACCATCCTGACATAATCTGTGTACCTCTTTCTCCACATCGTCTCTCACTGATATGGGTATGGGTATGGGTCGTACTTTACAAGCCACAGGTACTGCACCATCTTTGAGTTTGATGCGATGTACATATTTGGTAAGACACCCCAAAGTGTCACTAAACACATCCCTGAACTCATGCACAAAGTCTGGTACTCTTTCCACATTAACGTCAGCAGATATCTCACACACACCACTAACGGCCCGCACAAAGTCTTTCTTAAGTAAGACTGCTGTAGAATTATTAGGATCCAAAACGACCTTCAGTTCCCTCTGATGAGGCCAGCTTAAGACACTGTCCCCTTTTACTGGAACATAGATTTTCGCAACAATAGTGTTAGACTTGAAGGTAATCTCCGATTCAAAGTATCCCCTCAACTCTATGGTTTGACCACCATAACCCCCCGGGATTACATCAGGGTCTTTCAACTTCACACAGTAACTCAAATATTTATCAAACATCTCATCAGACATTAAGGTTAACCATGCTCCTGAGTCAAAGAGAACTTCACACTCAATCCCACACATGGCCACAATGTCCTTTGGATACTTCTTCTTTCTTCCTTGTTCATCCACCATCAAAATGCAGTCTTGTACCATTTTGACTGAAGTTGAAGGAAAATCCTTTTGCGACCTACAGCATTTGGCAAAGTGTCCACGTTTTCCGCATAATTTGCAGACGGCACTGACAGCAGGCCACTTTTTGTAAGACGCAAAATGTCCCAGATTCCCACAGAAGAAACACTTAGGCCCTCATTCTGACCCTGGCGGTCTTTGACCGCCAGGGCGGAGGACCGCGGGAGCACCGCCGACAAGCCGGCGGTGCTTCAATGGGGATTCCGACCGCGGCGGTAAAGCCGCGGTCGGACCGGCACCACTGGCGGGGTCCCGCCAGTGTACCGCGGCCCCATTGAATCCTCCGCGGCGGCGCAGCTTGCTGCACCGCCGCGGGGATTCTGACCCCCCCTACCGCCATCCAGATCCCGGCGGTCGGACCGCCGAGATCCGGATGGCGGTAGGGGGGGTCGCGGGGCCCCTGGGGGCCCCTGCAGTGCCCATGCCACTGGCATGGGCATTGCAGGGGCCCCCGTAAGAGGGCCCCTACATGTATTTCACTGTCTGCTGCGCAGACAGTGAAATACGCGACGGGTGCAACTGCACCCGTCGCACAGCTTCCACTCCGCCGGCTCGATTCCGAGCCGGCTTCATCGTGGAAGCCTCTTTCCCGCTGGGCTGGCTGGCGGTCTGAACGAGACCGCCCGCCAGCCCAGCGGGAAAGTCAGAATTACCGCCGCGGTCTTTCGACCGCGGAACGGTAACCTGACGGCGGGACTTTGGCGGGCGGCCTCCGCCGCCCGCCAAGGTCAGAATGAGGGCCTTAGTATCCTTATATTTAGATTTTTGAATTTGAGCTAGTTTTGCCTCATCTTTTCCTCCATCTGCTTCCGATGTGCGGTCATCCTGTTGTTCATTCTTTTGAGATATTTTATTTACAGGAGGGCACCTGCTTTTCTCCAACTCTCCCACACAAGCTAAGGTGTGCTCCACACTCTTAGCAATCGTCACTACCTCTTGTAAAGAAGGATCATCCTTACTCCAAAGTTCCTGCCTAATTTAGTCACTGGAGCACTTTAGCATAAATTGATCCCTTATACGTTCTTCTAGCGTTATTCCAAATTTACATGTAGCCACTAGTTTCCTTAACGCTGTTATGTACTCCTCAATAGATTCACTTGGTCCTTGTTCCCTCATACCAAAATGATAACGTTCTAAAATTGTGCTGATCTTCGGAAGATAATGCAGATCCAGTTTTTTTAAACAAAGTTCAAATTCATTTAAACCTGTCCCATCATCCTCCGGTTCAGGTAACGTCTCAAAAATCTCCAGACCTTCACTTCCCAAACAATGCATAAGAAGAGAAATGTTCCTTTCATTAGATAAAGAGGAACCACACACCCTTGTATAGGGAAGAAAGGACTTCTTCCATTTTGACCATATAATAGGTGCTTCCCCTGGTACAGTCAAGAAAAAAGGAGGTGGAGGTATATTTTGCATTTCCGTCGGTTGGATAAAATGTTGAGAAAAGATATTCTCCCCTTTTCTTTTTTTGCTTTTTTATTTTTATTATTATTTAAATTTTATTAGATATTTTGTAGCCTTTTACTCTCCTTAGTAAAAGATGAAGCAAGAGGGCCGTTTTCTAAAGGAAATCTGGCTTGTAGTTCTCCTACATGGATTATGTGAAGAACAATTCGTCAGACTGCAAAATCCTTTTTCCTGATTATGTGTCTCAACCCCCACAATCTAGAATCTCATCACCTGGACATTCCATGTATTGAGAGATGCAGGGCTACTACCTTCACTGCAGATGTAGGTACCACAGATGGGACCTCGTAGGACTACAAATACACATGCCACTATTCCCCACATTGGCCATCAGGATTACATTTTTTGCTCTAGCTACACATACAGACATCTACATTAATCTTGTTAACGTAACGTCACAGTCCTGCCAAGTACCACGCATCAGGGGTTGAACTAACGCATTTTTTAAAACTAGACACCTGGAGTAATCCAAGATGGGGTGACTTGTGGGGCTCTCACCAAGTTCTGTTACCCAGAATCCTTTGCAAACCTCAAAATTTGGCCAAAAAAACACTTTTTCCTCTCATTTCAGTGACCGAAAGCTCTGGAATCAGAGAGGAGCCACAAATTTCCTTCCACCCAGCGTTCCCCCAAGTCTCCCGATAAAAATGGTACTCCACTTGTGTGGGTAGGCCTAATGCTCGCAACAGAAAATGCCCTAAAACACAACATGGACACATCACATTTTCCAAAAGAAAACAGCTGTTTTTTGCAAAGTGCCAGGCTGTGGGCTTTGGCCTCTAGCTCAGCCGGCACCTAGGGAAACCTAACAAACCTGTGCATTTTTTTTAAACTAGACACCTAGGGGAATCCAGGATGTGGTGACTTGTGGGGCTCTCACCAGGTTCTGTTACCCAGAATCCTTTGCAAACCTCAAAATTTGGCCAAAAAAACACTATTTCCTCCCATTTCAGTGACCGAAAGTTCTGAAATCTGAGAGGAGCCACAAATTTCCTTCCACCCAGCGTTCCCCCAAGTCTCCCGATAAAAAATGGTACCTCACTTGTGTGGGTAGGCCTAGTGCCCATGAAAGGAAATGCCTCAAAACACTATCTGGACACATCAAAATTATCAAACACAAAACAACCTGTTTTTTCAGGGGGGGGACACATGCGTTTTTGGTCCTGGGCTCAGCAGCCATACAGGGAAACCTACCGAACTCAGACATTTCTGAAAACTAGACACCCAAGGGAGGTGTGACTTGCGAGGATCCCCCAGTGTTTTCTTACCCAAAATCCTCAGCAAACCTAATATTTAGCAAAAAAAATCACATTTTTCCCACATTTCTGTGTGGGATCACCGCACCGGGACAAATTTCCTACCACCCAACGTTCTCCTCAGTCTCCCAGTAAAAATGTTACCTCACTTGTATAGGTGGGCCAAGTGCCTGTGACAGGGAAGAGCCAAAAACATGTTGAAATTGAGGGGGACCCAAAGCGGGTCCAAAAGGGCAGTTAAAAAAAAAAAATTCTAGGCTGACAAGTGGGGCAGAATTTTTATCGGTATAGATGAGACAATGCTGGGTGGTAGGAATTTTGTGGATTACTGCAGATTCCGGACGGTTCCATCTCAAAAATGTGGGAAAAAATGTGTGATTTCCAGCAAAGTTGGAGGTTTGCAGAGCATTGTCTGTAAGAAAATGGTGCGGGGTGCATGTGAAGCACACCACTCTGGACTCACCCAGATGTTTAGTTTTCAGATGTGTCTAGGTCTTGTGGATTTTTCTACATGGCAGCGTCCCAAAGTCCGAAAAAGTGCAGCCCTCACCATTCCAAGTGGGACGATTTTGAGAGTTAGCCAAGCTCTCATGGCCCAAATGTAAAACCAAAACCCAAAATAATCAAATGTCCTCTTGCATGCCGTGGGATAAGATGTTTTAGTGTGCGGGGGATAGCTGAAAGACTGTTACACCCTTCAGTTGGGGTGGGGGCATAACCATGCCCATACTGGTTGGTAGCCACCACCCCACTATTTTTTTTTTAATTCCCGGGTGAGGATCGGGGGTAGTTGCCCCATCTGCCCACCGGTGGGCAAGACAACTTTGGCCCCATTTATTTAGGGTGGGGGTATGGCCATACCCCACCCTCTTATTTTGGAAAAAAATCTTCCCTGGTCTCTGGTGGGCTTTCTGCCCCATTGGGGGCAGGTGTGCCATCCAAAAATAGGCCAATCTACTCAACTCAAAATTTTGCAAGCTCTGTACTCCTACAAATCTGAGGGGTAGGGTATGATAAAATAATGCCCAAAGTGGTGTTTTGAGTCACACTCTTGTCTTCACTGGTACAATATACCCTGTGCAGAAGAGTAGAAGGGTCTTGGGCTCTGTCGGACTAGTCTAGAGAAAGAAAATGTAGGGTACTTGTGAGCATTGTGTAACCACAGCAGGATTGTTGCATTGAGGCCATTTTGTAGCCTGTGTGTGAATTCTCCTGGGAGGAGGTGAACTGCCTGTGGCATGTCTGTGGCCATTCTGAGAAATTCAACACAGTGACAAGGCCCTGCTGGGAAAGGTGTAGTAGGGGTGCCATGGAAAGTGATGCAAACAAGGGAAATCCCTCCCCCTACCCCCAGTGATATGAAAAACTGCTTTAAGTGGGGTGCAGTCTACCCATCACACCTCACTTCTAGTGCAGGAACTATGAGAGCTAGGTACCTACTGCTAGGGAACCAGCCTGAGCAGCTGAGCGACCGGGACCTCAAAAGATTGATTACAATAACCTTTAAAAGGATAATGTTGGGGGACCCGTGTCTTTTCCAAAGCGCAGTCTCCACAGAATTATAGGAAATTAGAACAAAAGTTAAGTATATTTTGAATATGATACATTATTTTAATAAATTATAGCACTGCCAGTAGGTGGCATATATATATATTGCTAAACTGCCACTTCTAACATTTCAGGACACCCATGTTAGTAAAAGAAGGTGGGTTGGAGTCATTATCTAAATAATGCAGAGATTCACAACTGCTTAAAGGTGATTCAAGACTACGACTGTGCACAAATGTAATTGTTTGCAATGTACATTATTACATGGACATAACTGCTATGTTCTAAATAAGATAAAGTGTCACTCAAAGTGTCACACAAGGTAACGAAATGTCACACATAGGCTCACTGAGAAGATGAAAATGTCACACATAGACAAGAGAAACTTGGCAGCTATGACATAGAAGAGTGCATGTCCCACCAATTTGTTTACCTTGGATTCATATTTCATTTAAAGTGGCTGTCTGTTACTGTGTTTAATTACTAGACGGTGAAAGTCTAACAAAATAATGGCTGAATATTTTATTATTTTTAGCCATGTCTTTGACCCAGCCCCACACTTGCTGACACCATCTCCATTGCCCTCAGGATCACAGTCCCCATACTTTTATTTAAGCGTGTCAAACCTTGAGGGAGATACACCAATAGAGCTACACTAGTGGTCTTTTATTAGGAACTTTACACAGGGGCTATCTGGCCATAATAGGACAATTGTGCTTGGGCCGGAAAGAAGAGGGGTATGCTCAGAGTTATAAAAGAGGAGTTACTTGGAGGTATAACTTGACACACCAGAGGGAGGCTACAGCAGAACAGCTTTACTAGGGGCCATATAGGCAGCGGTGGAAGTGCGTTAAAAAAAGTATGGAAACGTGATGCTGCATGCAGTGGGGACGGTGAGCGTGGTGGAGGGGTCAAAGGTGCGGCTAAAAAAAATCTAATATTCTGTACTTTTTTTGGTCTTTCACCATTAGGTCGCTACATATGAAATAACATGCAGCTTACATAAAAAATAAATTTAAGAAGTTGTTACTCATTGGGAAATGCACAAAAGTACAGAATGAAACTTCAATTAATGCACTGCAGGGGTCCGTGTGTAACCAGAGAGCCACTGAACTAAGTCTTGGTTGGTGTAGTGAAAAAATGGGCTGTGTACTTTTAGTGCTAAGAGGTCCCAATCTGTGACAGAAAGCACTGTGAATATGTAATCTATTATTTTAAACTGGCGTTACACACAGTATTAGATAAACTACTACAAAATGCACAAAATGTTCAGGATAAAATGGTGCTTCCAAAATACAGATTTTAGTAATATCCAGTGTACATAAGGCATTTTTTACATTACTGTCCCTTCAACATCTTCAGGTGTCGTAGTATAAACACAATTACAATTTAAAGCATGCGCTTCACAGTTCAGTTGTTAACTCTTTGCCCTACCACTCACAAAGAATAAATCTTCGTCATCATAAAGCTTTGAGTGATTATGTCAATTAAAGCCAGTTACGGCTCCAAAGCAACCTGTACATTTGCAGATTAACTTGTAGCGCACATTTGTGTTCTTCCCAGGCAAGCAGGCACCCTGGCAGGAAGACATGTTTAGCTGTCTGCCCAGCTTTGTTTTCACTGCACAGGAGACGCACTGAATGACACTTCAGCTGAGTCATTTAAACTATGGGAATTAACTGTCCTGGGACATTTGCCTTTTTACAAAAAGTAGAGGGAACAGTGTTTCATAAATCATAAAAGTATGAGCATGTCGTGCCCCTCTGATCACGCCTATTTGGCCCACTGGCCATAGGACAACGACGATGCTAAGGGTGCTCTAAAAGGGGTATGCTCTTGGGGACTATGACAACACACGTGTCAACATTTTAGGAGAGGAAAATGGGAGATTCTTAAAAAAATAATCTTAAATCAGTATTTTCCCCATTGCCTTTTACTGAAGGAGAGGCAATTTGAGATAGTAAACGGTAAAAATAAAGCCATTTTGACTTCAAAATAGAGAGCTTCCCACCTCAAACGGGCCAACTGGAATGTACGCTGACAAGACATATGTAGTAATAGCTGTTGTCGCGCTCTCTCCCTCCTACCTAAAGTTCCACAGGCACACCTCCTCCTCTGCAACTCAGACCCTGCTCGTGCTCTCTACCGCCCTCTCTCGCCTTTCTTTCCAGCAATGCAGTGTGCCTCGGGGTCCGCCCCCAATGTGACATCACAAAACAGGACGTAATAGCCGCACCGCCCTCTGAAGGCGCGTACAGCAAGCCGAACTGAAGACACGCCTCGGTTTGAAAATAACGACGGCTCGTTCTTGCGCCGTTAGTGATGGGATTAGAGTGCTCATTCACGCTTGGGTGTACCGTGTATCGAAGTGCTTTGCGACCCAAAACATACGTCACGCAAAACATTCGAAGGAGGGCTCAGTATTTTATTTAGTGGTGTTGTTTGCTATCTGCAGCTTGTTAAACTGCTGCTGAGCCTCCAAGGACAATTAAGGATTTTTTAAAGTTTATAAATCTGAGCTAACTCATTTTCTCCTCCCCAGGCAACCCGCATATACGAGCGAGCATATCTATAATGGATAACATAGCATTAATTTCGCAGAGGTGGATGAGGAAAGATTCAGAATGACGAGAGGTTTGACAATGAGACAAAAGCCAATACTGACAAAATTAGTAAATTGAGCTTTTCGATATTGAAAGACTTAGCAGAAAATAAATAATGGACAGCACAGATATATCAAGAGCAGCATCAGTCCAATAGTTTCTGTGTTACAACATCCCAAAACTGAACCCCCCCCCCCAAAAAAACTGCAGCGATTGTCACATGTCTCCACAGGCTGCTGCTTTAGGGTTGTGTCCAATTCTAAAGACGCAACCCTGCTAAGTGTCATGCATCAGGGGTTAGACTAAGTGTGGTGTGCACATCACTGCACTAAAATGCATTACTCAGTGGAGGACACTGCAGTGCCCTCACGTGGACCCAGCGGTGGTGCCTTGCATTTTTCGAGCAGGCACCACCTAACTCTGACCAGGCCCTGTTTGCTTGGCCCCCTTAGAAAACAAGCATTTGCAATGCATCAGGTCTCGCATTACATCGAGTTAGAGCTATTAGCGTTGTAAACTCCTAACCGGACTTTTCTTGCGATATTAAATGGGAAAAAAAAAAAAACGAGCGCGATCACGCTGCAAAATAAAGAGAAAAAGTAGTCCAGAAACCATACGGAAAACATGGAGCCTCATATGTTTCCAGTAGTTTAGCGGTGCTCTCGAGAAGGGCTAAACACCAGACAAGGCAATGACGTATGCATGCCTTTCACAAATGAAACAAGCGGATTTTAAAAGGCAAGCCCACGAACCAATGAAAGTGACTGACGTAACATGGGTGTGGTTAAAATCCCCCTAAAGAGAGATTAGAAGAGGGACAGAGCGCTTTGCGCTTGCCCCTAATGAGGTGGCGACGGGCAGCTTTGTTTTCCCAGGCAGACATCACTGCCTTTTGGTCAGGGCCCACGATATAAACAACTCATCTGCCCTCTACATGTGTTGGGAGGGCAGTGGGAACACAGGCTTGTGTCTGGTGATGAGTGCTGCACTGCTGCTGTCTTTAAAAGGCATGGCTGACAAGTGTAACAGACTCAGCTCACTATTGACTGCAGCAGCACTGTCTGAGCCACCCACTCAGTCCAGAGAAAGATGCTCAAAGCTTGCCTATCTGTGCTCTGCCAGCAAGGGCAGAGAGTCCAGTGTTGAGCACCACTGCAAGAGACTACTATAGCTGAGCCCAGCATTTCCCATCAATGGGTAAGTGGCCACTCCAGAAGGGACACACCCTGGTTAGAGAGCGATAGCTCTTTGAAGAGGTGTAATGTGGTATTTACCTATGAAAGGAAGAGTTAGGGTTTAATGATACGCCTTTTGTTAAGGTGTATATAGCTAAACATGGTCTGGCAATTCTACATTGGGGCTGCAATGTGATTTGTCCATGGTACTGCAAGCAGGTGCAGTGGAATACCTACAAATGTAGGATGTGTGGAGATTGTCCAAGTGTGTAGGAGCTTTTTCGAGGAGATTGTTTTGGATCATTTTATGAAAGGGCAGGAGATCAATGACATTCCATTTCAGGTGTTTTGTAGCAATTTTAAGATCTCATTGCTCAAGTGTCATTTCTGAAATTCCTTTCCATACACTTAATTGCTTGCTTTTACTCGTGGGAACGTGTCATACGTTTGGTCTGTGAATAATAAACTAAACCATTTAAATGTCACACATAAGTAATCTGAAAACTTGGCAGCTAGGAAGGAGTCCTCTAGAATGATGCATTGAGGACTGGAGGAAACCGCTGGAATGTTTTGTCCAGTTCTCGTAGATTTTCTGAAGTATTGTGTCCAGTACTGAAGGCCACATGTGGATTAGTGTGTAATGCTGTGAAAACTACATGTGAAGTATTGTGTCCCACTCTGCAGGTCTCATGTTAACATTATTTACAGCTTCCAGGGCCTCATTTGGCGGATGACTACTACTTTTAGAAACCATATGCCTCACTGTGTTCTGTTCTAGTGGTCATCTTTGAAGTGTTGCATCCATTTTTGGAGACCACATTTTAAGTGTTTTCTGCCCAATTCTGAAGGCTTGTCTGGAATGTTGTGTTCAGATCTGGATGCCCACCAGAAGTTTTGTATCAAATTATAGGTGTTATGTCCATCAATTTGGGTCTAGCAATATGCTAAGGATGGATTTCACATCTACTGCATCTATATAACATTGGACATTGAAACTGTGAAAGCTGAATTAATTACTAACAAATTTGCATTCATAATTTGCTGAAGAATTTACATGATTTTAGCTAACATAGAAAATATTGTGGGGGTCATTCCAACCCTGGCGGTCGGTGTAAAAGCGGCGGCCAAAAAAATGGAATTCCAACCCTGGCGGGAACCGCCAACACAGCCCGCCACTTTAACACTCCGACCGCCACGGCGGTACAGACAAGCAGCGCGGCAGTCACCGCCAACAGACAGGCGGCAGACAATGTACCGCCCACCCTATCACAACTCACCAATCCGCCACCTTTTCCGGGCCGGGAGACCCGCCGATAAAAACACGGTGGAAACAGACTTCGAACGGAAAAACGCTCACCTCTACACACTCCACGAGGAATCTGGACAGCATGGAACCCGAACTACACATCCTACCAGCTATTGTCTACCTGCTCCTCTACCAGGAGCACGAACGCCGGCGCAGAAGACAACGGTGAGTACTGCACCTACGACACAGGGGAGGGGGGAGGCAAAAAATTACGGGGACACACATACGCCACACACCCACCCCCACCCTCACCCACTACAACACACACATCAATGCAGAGCAACAAGTCAGAGTGACACTCCCCAACCCCCCCGGAAGAATGCAAAGACAAAATAAAATGATCATTAAAAATGAAGTATATTATAGCATAATTGAAGTTAAGTGAGATATGAAATATATAAATAAAATATATTACATCATGAACAATATATACATAGGTCAAAAGTCCGGGCCATATTGGCTATCATCCATTGTTCGTGGGCCAATGGGCCTAAACACATGGGCAAAGCCCACCCACGAGACCCGATTCCATTGGAGAGAACACTGCAGGGGCATCAGATAGTAAAACTACAGGCACCTCAGGGGGAAGGGAAGGGGGGCACCTCAGCCAGTTGAGTCCACGACGCCAGATCCACGAGGGGCCTCCATGGCCACTGTACCATCCTGGGGAGTGCAAAGCCACAGTCTCACAAGTCTCTACAGTGGGTGGGTTGCCCACTGTACCATCCTGGGGAGTGCAAAGCCACAGTCCATCAAGTGGATTACAGACTCCACTGGTTCTGGAGGAGGCATGGTGCCCAGAGTGCTTCGTGAAGCCCTGGCCGACACAGATCCGGCCCTGCCAATGGGCCAGCGGTGCTTGACAGGAAGGGCTCAGCGGAGCGGTGCTTGAGATGAAGTGCCCAGCGGAGCGGTGCTTGAGATGAAGGGCCCAGCGGAGCGGTGCTTGAGAGGAAGGGCCCAGCGGAGCGGTGCTTGAGATGAAGGGCCCAGCGGAGCGGTGCTTGACAGGAAGGGCCCAGCGGAGCGGTGCTTGACAGGAAGGGCCCAGCGGAGCGGTGCTTGAGAGGAAGGGCCCAGCGGAGCGGTGCTTGAGATGAAGGGCCCAGTGGAGCGGTGCTTGACAGGAAGGGCTCAGCGGAGCGGTGCTTGACAGGAAGGGCCCAGCGGAGCGGTGCGTGACAGGAAGGGCCCAGCGGAGCGGTGCTTGAGATGAAGGGCCCAGCGGAGCAGTGCTTGAGATGAAGGGCCCAGCGGAGCGGTGCTTGAGATGAAGGGCCCAGCGGAGCGGTGCTTGACAGGAAGGGCCCAGCGGAGCGGTGCTTGACAGGAAGGGCCCAGCGGAGCGGTGCTTGAGATGAAAGGCCCAGCGGAGCGGTGCTTGACAGGAAGGGCCCAGCGGAGCGGTGCTTGACAGGAAGGGCCCAGCGGAGCGGTGCTTGACAGGAAGGGCCCAGCGGAGCGGTGCTTGAGATGAAGGGCCCAGCGGAGCGGTGCTTGAGATGAAGGGCCCAGCGGAGCGGTGCTTGAGATGAAGGGCCCAGCGGAGCAGTGCTTGACAGGAAGGGCCCAGCGGAGCGGTGCTTGACAGGAAGGGCCCAGCGGAGCAGTGCTTGAGATGAAGGGCCCAGCGGAGCGGTGCTTGAGATGAAGGGCCCAGCGGAGCGGTGCTTGACAGGAAGGGCCCAGCGGAGCGGTGCTTGACAGGAAGGGCCCAGCGGAGCGGTGCTTGACAGGAAGGGCCCAGCGGAGCGGTGCTTGAGATGAAGGGCCCAGCGGAGCGGTGCTTGACAGGAAGGGCCCAGTGGAGCGGTGCTTGACAGGAAGGGCCCAGCGGAGCGGTGCTTGAGATGAAGGGCCCAGCGGAGCGGTGCTTGAGATGAAGGGCCCAGCGGAGCGGTGCTTGACAGGAAGGGCCCAGCGGAGCGGTGCTTGAGATGAAGGGCCCAGCGGAGCGGTGCTTGACAGGAAGGGCCCAGCGGAGCGGTGCTTGACAGGAAGGGCCCAGCGGAGCGGTGCTTGAAAGGAAGGGCCCAGCGGAGCGGTGCTTGAGAGGAAGGGCCCAGCGGAGCGGTGCTTGAGATGAAGGGCCCAGCGGAGCGGTGCTTGAGATGAAGGGCCCAGCGGAGTGGTGCTTGAGATGAAGGGCCCAGCGGAGCGGTGCTTGACAGGAAGGGCCCAGTTCAGCGGTGCTTGACAGGAAGGGCCCCGTTCAGCGGTGCTTGTCACGGCGGGACCCTGTTCAGCGGTGCTTGTCACGGCGGGGCCCTGTTCAGCGGTGCTTGTCACGGCAGGGCCCTGTTCAGCGGTGCTTGTCACGGCGGGGCCCTGTTCAGCGGTGCTTGTCAAGGCGGGGCCCTGTTCAGCGGTGCTTGTCACGGCGGGGCCCAGTTCAGCGGTGCTTGACAGGAAGGGCCCTGTTCAGCGGTGCTTGTCAGGAAGGGCCCTGTTCAGCGGTGCTTGTCACGGCGGGGCCCTGTTCAGCGGTGCTTGTCACGGCGGGGCCCTGTTCGGCAGTGCTTGACATGTGTTCCCAGGGAACCAGATCGGGCCAATATTTTCCGCTCAGTCGCCATCCGACCTTTCGCTTGCGGGGCCCTCCTGTGCTGGAGTCCTGGGCCCGTGGGTGTCCTCCTTCACACCCGAAATGGGGCTGGTGGGGCCCTCCTGGGCAGCTCGCCTGCTGCCGGAAATGGCCGCCCTGCTGCCCTTGCCCTCCTTCGCCGATTCTCTGGGGCCCTTGCCTCCCTTTGTGGATGTGCCAGGTGACGGTGCCAGGGTAGTGCCTTTGGGGGCTGCCGTCTCTGGCCTCTCGCGCCGGCCCTTCCCTTTTTTTAGTTTTTTTCCCAGGGGGTGGGCTGGCTGTCCCCTTGCTGCTGGCCGATGTTGCTGCCCTAGAAGCTGGTGGACTCCAATAGCCCTGGACTATGGTCCTTGTAGGTGCAGGGCTTGTGGTGGCTGAGGTGCTGTTTGGACTCTTACGAGATGGAGGGGGTGGGTCAGGTGATGCAAAGAGGTTAAGTTTGGAGAGGAAAAACGTTTTAGGAGCAGTGGGAAGGGTGGGTGCAGTAGGTATGGGAGTGGAGGAAGAGGATGTGGTTGTAGGAGAGTCAAGTGTGCTGTCTTTGGGTGCAGGTGCTTGTGACGGAGGCTGTCGTGAGGTGGATGGCTGTTGGGTGGGTGGCTGCCTGCGTTTGTGTGGTTTGGAAGAGGGGGTGACAGACACACTGGGAGAGGACACAGGGGACGTGTAAATGGCAGTGGGGGTGGTGACTGCACGTGTGCGGAGTGTTCTGGTGGGTGTGCTGGTGATGGACGTACTGGCTGATGGTGGTGTGCATGCAGGTGTGAGTGGAGACGTCACAGGGAGGGAGGAGGGAGACGAGGAGGAGGGGGACACAGAGGAGGCAGTGGCTGTTGGCATGTCTGCATGTGGATGTTGCATGTGTGAATGCTTGTGTGATCTGTGGTGCTTATGTCTGGATGAGCTGCCCTTGGGTGTTGATGTGTGTGCAGGCTGGTCTGTAGGTGTGGCTGGGATAGGCAGAGGAACAGGGGAGTGGGACTGGGATGAGGAAATTGGAGGGGGGAGGCAGGAGACAGGGACAATGGCTGCCGTCAGTGCTGAGGCCAGAGCGTTGAACGATCGCTGATGGGCAGCCTGACCCGAATGAATGCCCTCCAGGTATGCATTGCTCCGGTGCACCTCCCTTTCTACACCCTGGATGGCATTCAAAAGGGTAGACTGCCCAACAATGAGCGTCTGGAGGAGGTCAATGATCTCCTCACTTAGGGCAGCAGGGGTAACTGGGGCAGACCCTGAGGTGCCTGGGGCGAAGGAGATGCCCGCCTTCCTGGCCGAGCGGGCACGGGGCGAACGCTGAGGGGCTGCTTGGAGGGCGGAGCTGGTGCGCGGGGTGGCAGCTGTACCTGTTGTAGCGGTGGGCACGGATGTTGCCGCCACCACAAGGGAGCTCCCTTCCGAGGACGTGTCTGTGTCGCTGACGTCTCCACGGGTCCCCGTTGTGGAGCTCCCCTCGCCCTCCGTCTCACTGGTGTACTCAGAGTCGGTTGCATGGCCCTCCGGGGCCATGTGAGATGCAGCTCCCTCGTGCTCCGATGCCACTTCTCCTCCGCCTGATGATGCTAATGCACACATGAACAGGAGGACCACAAAAAAGGGGGGGGGAGAAAAAATGACATGTTGAGTGCATGCATTGGCGACACAGTTGGCGGAGAGGACAGACACAGAAGCCCCCTGCACTACGCCGCGCACTTGGTGTACACTACTCAATTATTGTGACTTGGCCTACAAGCCTATGGACGACAACTGCACACATAGGTGACCCAGGGCCATGGATAGCTGTACTTAGCACCCTACAGAGGTGGGGGGCGGGGGCACAGGGCCATGCCTTACGGAGGGGACCAGCCTACAGAAGTCGCCCTGGCCTAGAGATACCCACAGCCCTCCTCCCCCACCCAGACACCTCCACTGTGCGCTAACATAGCAGAATGTGCTGGTACTCACCCCCTTGTGTCTGCTGTGATGTCCTCACGCGCCCATCCAAATCGGGGTAGGCCACCGCCAGGATCCGGGACATCAGGGGGGTCAATTGACAGGAGCCACCCCTCCTACGTTGTGAGGCCATCCCCAGCAGAGCCTCCGCGGTCTTCCTGCTCCTGCGGCGGATGTCCTCCCACCTCTTGCGGCAGTGGGTGCCCTGTCTGTTGTGGACCCCCAGGGTCCGGACGTCCTTGGCTATGGCACGCCAAATGTCGATCTTCTTATGGGCGCTGACCTATGTGACATGGACAGGGTGGGAAAATAAATATCATCATTTTCTGCATGGTCGATGTGAGTGGCCCCCCCTCTCCCCAACCTTGCCATATGGCACATGCTCTCATCTGTCGTGCGATGCATGCCTCATTCGCTCCCCTCCCCACCATCTTTCATCCACCCCACTCAACACAGGCATTGCCCACAAAGCATAGTCCCAGTGTACTTACCTGTTGGTCTGGAGGACCGTAGAGTAGCGCATACTGGGGGAGGACCCCATCAACAAGTTTCTCCAATTCCTCAGATGTGAAGGCAGGGGCCCTTTCCCCAGTCGCAGCAGCCATTGTATCTTCCAGACCGAGGTCACAGCAGCACTTGCAGTATAGGTCCTCTCCTGTGGATGATCAGATCTCGAGTGATTAAGCAGATAGAAGATGGCAGTCACGCCCGCGGCGGTGCGTACCGCGGCGGTGCGTACCGCGACCGCCGGCGCACATCGTCATTGGCTCCTGAGACCCATAGGGTTCAATGTTAACCAATGCTGCTTTGTGCCGCGGTCTTCAACCGCCTACCGCCACGGTGTGCCACGCCAGCGCACTGACCTCACATCCCATTGTCACACTTCACAGGTCAGGCAGCCGCCATTTCAAGGGCCCACATGGCTTAATTTGTACTGCGTCACACAGGCCTAGGCCTTGCATTGCCACTCATACAAGCCATTCAATGCATAGCGAATCGTGTTCTGTGCAAGCTGTGGTTACGTACCTGTGGGTTGCTTGACTCTGTGCTCCATGTTGTCCTTCCTAGGCACCGTCCGCTGGGACTTGCGAGGAAATGGAGGAATGTTCCCGTGTACAGACCGCTGGTGGACCTGTCGACAATGGAAGAAAGACATGTCATACTGACATACAGACTTGACCGAGCCACTATACAGGAACTGTGTGCCCAGCTGGAGCCAGACCTGATGTCCCCATTCGCCAACCCACAGGGATTCCCCCTCTGGTGCAGGTTCTGTCAGTACTCCATTTTTTGGCAAGTGGATCATTCCAAACAACAGTGGCCATATCATCAGGGATGTCTCAGCCTATGTTTTCTAAGGTTTTGTCCAGAGTGTTGTCTTTCCTGATGAAATACATGCGGAGCTACATCATTTTCCCTGAGGTGGGCGATTTGGCTACAGTGAAGGGTGATTTCTATGCCCTTGGCCATATCCCTAACATCATTGGTGCCATTGATGGGACCCATGTGGCTTTGGTTCCCCCCAGTGAAAGTGAGCAGGTGTACAGGAACAGAAAAAGTTATCATTCGATGAATGTCCAGGTTGTCTGTTTGGCTGACCAGTACATCTCCCATGTAAATGCCAAGTTCCCTGGGTCAGTGCATGACGCGTACATCATGCGAAATAGCAGCATCCCTTACGTGATGGAACAGCTACAGAGACACCGTGTGTGGCTAATTGGTGACTCTGGTTACCCCAACCTGTCGTGGCTACTGACCCCAGTGAGGAATCCCAGGACAAGGGCAGAGGAACGGTACAATGAGGCCCATGGGCGTACTAGGAGGGTGATCGAGCGGACCTTCGGCCTCCTGAAGGCCAGGTTTAGGTGCCTGCATATGACAGGTGGATCCCTAATGTACTCACCAAAGAAGGTGTGCCATATCATCGTGGCCTGCTGTATGCTTCACAACCTGGCTTTGCGACGCCAGGTGCCTTTCCTGCAGGAGGATGGTCCAGATGGTGGTGTTGTAGCAGCTGTGGAGCCTGTGGAGAGTGAAGAGGAAGACGACGGGGACGACACAGACAACAGGGACACAGTGATACAACAGTATTTTCAGTAGCACACAGGTACGAATCAACCCTGCCATTTTACATTTACTTAAAGTCTCCTGCCTCTCTACTGTCTGTGTTTCCCCCCAGTTCCTGTTAACTGAGTTGTGACTTTCCCTTCCGTTTTCAGAGCTGTGGGCCCCACTGCGTGACCTCTGCTTTCTTTGCCCATGGACTACAGCTGTGTGACCGTGGTATGTTGTCATCACAATGTAACTGAACATTTTGGCAACGTTATGTCTAATACATTTGTTCAAAATACAAGCAGACTCCAGATTTTTTAAGTGCAATAAGTGATTTTATTAAAGTGCTAAATTTAGGGACATGATTGTAAAACGGTGATGGGTGATGGTGGAGTAATGTCCATGGCAGAGTCCAGTTTTCAGTCTCACAGGTGCATTGTCCATATGCCTGTGGAAGGATGGAGCAGGGGCAGTTTAAGTTTGGACAGGGTGACAATGTGGGACAGTGGGATGACATCAGGGGGTATCGTTTGCTGGCGGGGGTCTTGGCATCCTACTCTGTCTTCTTGTGAGATCTCAGGTACCGCTTGCGGGGTGGTTCTTCTTCTGCAGGAGGTGGGGTTCTGGTGGCCTGTCGTTGTGTGGGGGCCTCCTGTGCACTAGCGCCAGCGGAGGTGGTAGGCTGTTCCTGGTCCATGCTAGTGACAGGGGCCCTTTGTGGTGCCACATGGTCCCGCAATGTGGTGACTATCTGGTTAAGGGCCACGACGATGGTCCCCATTGCGGAACTAATGTTTCTCAGTTCCTCTCTGAACCCCATGTACTGTTCCTCCTGCAGTACCTGGATCTCCTGGAACCTGGCCAGTACCGTAGCCATCGTCTCCTGGGAGTGGTGGTATGCTCCCATGATGGAGGAGAGGGCCTCTTTGAGAGTCGGTTCCCTGGGCCTGTCCCCCCCCTGTCGCACAGCAGCCCTCCCAGTTCCCCTGTTTCCCTGGGCCTCTGTCCCCTGGACCGTGTGCCCACTACCACTGCCCCCAGGTCCCTGTTGTTGTTGGGGTGGTGGGTCAACCTGGGTGCCCTGTAGTGGTGGACACACCGCTGATTGACGTGTCCTGGAGACAGAGGCATGGGCCCGCTGGGTGGGAGCTGTGCTGGTGTTCCCAGAGGGGGTTAGGTCTGCTGTAGCCTGTGGCTGTCTGTGGGGAACCGACTATCCCGAGGTCCCCGATGGGCCGGGCTGGTCATCTGGGTCCAGGGAGACAGAGCTGCTGTCATCACTGGGGGCCTCTTCTGGGGGTGGGATGGACATCTCTGGACCCTCCTGGGCGGTGTGGTGGCGTTCGGGTCCTGCAGGGGTATAAGAGTATGGTTATTGCTTCTGTGTGTGCCATTTCGTGTAATGGGTGGGTGGCCGTGTACCCCAGTGCTGGCATTCCCTTGTGGGGGCTTTTGTGACGGTGGCTTGTGGGGGAGATGGGTATGTGCAGTGGGCATGCTTTGGTGATGGGTGTCCATGCTTTGGGGAGGCATGCAGGGCTAGGTTTTGGGATGGGTGGGTTGTGATGGTGAGCCATTTGCAAGGAGTTGGTGTGATGGGGGTGGGGGTATGATTTGGCATGCAGGTGGGGTGGGGGGAATGAAGTAGTGAAGATTTGACTTACCAGAGTCCATTCCTCCGCCTACTCCTGCGAGGCCCTCAGGATGCAGGATGTGCAAGACTTCCTCCTCCCATGCTGTGAATTCTGGGGGAGTAGGTGGGGGTCCGCCGCCAGTCCGCTGTACCGCGATGTTGTGCCTTGATACCATGGAACGCACCTTCCCCCGTAGGTCGTTCCACCGCTTCCTGATGTCGTCCCGATTTCGTGGATGCTGTCCCACAGCGTTGACCCTGTCCACTATTCTGCTCCATAGCTCCATCTTCCTGGCAATGGTGGTGTGCTGCACCTGTGCCCCGAAGAGCTGGGGCTCTACCCGCACTATTTCCTCCACCATGACCCTGAGTTCGGCGTCAGAGAACCTGGGGTGTCTTTGGGGTGCCATGGGGTGGTGTGGATGAGGTGAGGGGTGGTGTATGTGTTGTAGAGTGTGGTGAGTGTGGTGGTGTATGGTGTTTTGTGCGTGGATATTGTGTGGGTGATGTTGTGATTTGCCTCTGTGTGATGGTCTACTCTATGCTGTGCTGTCTCTCTCTGTCCTTCAGTCTCAATTGTGGTTGTAAGGGTTTGTGGGTGATGTGGGTGTGTGTTTTATATTTAATTGGGTGTGTGGGAGTGGTGTGTGTATGTGTCTCAGGTGTGTGTATTTTGAATTGTCCAATGTGGTAGTGTTTTGTAAAGGTGTGTGTATTTTGACCGCGGCGGTGTGTACCGCCAATGGAATACCGCGGTTGAAAGACCGCTGCGGGGATTTGTGGGTCGGAATGGCATGGGCGTATTTCTGTTGGCGTGACGGTGGAGGTTTGGTCATCGCCAGTTTTTCGCTGGCCGTTGCTGTGGCGGACTTTTGTTGATGTCGGGTTTTTGGCGGTTTGCCAGTTGCGGGTCAGAATGACCGTGGCGGTTTACCGCGACCGCGGCGGTGTTATGGCGGTCTTCTGACCGGCGGTAAGCGCCTTTTACCGCCAAGGTCAGAATGACCACCTGTGTGTCTCGGAAAGCGTGCCCACTTGAGTGGCCACTATAATGCACAACAATCATTACGGAATTCACATTTTATTTTAAATGAAGTGCATATGTAGAAATAAAGGCCCTCATTCCAACCCTGGAGGTTGGTGATAAAGTGGCAGTAATACTGCCAATAGGCTGGCGGTAAATACTGCCAAATTATGACCATGCCGGAAACAGCTCAGACAGACAGCCACTTTAACACACCATCCACCAGGATGGAATCAACAGGCACCACGGCGATAACCTCCTACAGCCAGGCAGAAGACAATGTTCCGCCCACCATATTATGAGAGTCCAATCCGCCACCTTTTCCAGGGCGGTACCAACAACATCAAAAGCCTGGCAGAAACACTGCACAGAAGGGAAACGACTCACCTGTGGAGACCCAGGGAATAACCACGCCGCCATGGAGCCTGAGCTGCATGTCTTCCCCATGCTCTTCTACGTGCTGCTCCTCTACGAACACCAACAACGGCGAAGACGACCACAGTGAGTACAGCCGCCTAGCACACAGGGGAGGGAGGAAAAAGAGAGTGACACACACATGCAACACCCCCCCCCCCAGCACCACACACACAAGCAGATGCAGCAACATAACATACTGACCCCGTCCCCCTCAGGAATAATGCAAGGACAACTACAATAGAGTAAAAAGAGTGTAATAAGATACAATAGTAGCAATACGTGCATCCAAATCAAAAAGTATATACATATTTATAAATGAAGGGACACTGCCCAGTCCTCAATGTTCGTGGGCCACAGGGCAACATTACAAAGTCCAAGGCCCCACTTCACTCCTGCAACAACACGGAGAGAACACTGCAGGGGCATCAGTTGGAAAATAGGCAGCCACCTCAGGGGGACAGGGAACGGGGGGCACCTCAGCCGGAAGATGGTACAATGCCACTGGTCCTGGAGGGGGCAACATGCCCATTGCTTTGTCCTGGGGAGTGCAAGGCCACAGTCTCTCAAGTGGATGGCTTCTTCACTGGTTCTGGAGGGGACATCGTGCACAGTGATCTTCACCCTGGAGAGGATGGGGTGAGTGGATGGCTTCTTCACTGGTTATGGAAGGGGCATTGTGCCCAGTGATGATCATCCTGGAGAGGATGGGGTGAGTGGGTGGCTTCTCCAATGGTTCTGGAGGGGGGCATTGTGCCCTGTGATTCAGATCTTGGGGAGTGCAAGGTCACAGTCTCTCAGTTGGGTGTCATACCCATAGGATTTCAAGGGGCCAGGCCGCACAGTAGCCCATGGATGCAGGACTACACACTGTCCGCCGGCGGTGACGGCTGTTCAGTGGTGGTGGTGGTGCTGCTGGTAGTGGTGGGGAGGCTCCAGCCCATCCCCTGCAGCCTCGGACAGCTGCCCACTGGTGCTGATGGTGGTGGGGGGAGGCTCCAGCCCATCCCCTGCAGCCTCCGACGGCTGCCCAATGGTGCTGGTGGTGGTGGTGGGGGGAGGCTCCAGCCCATCCCCTGCAGCCTCGGACAGCTAGACACTGGTGCTGCTGGTGGTGGGGGGAGGCTCCAGCCCATCCCCTGCAGCCTCAGATGGCTGACCACTGGTGCTGGTGGTGATGCTGGTGGTGGGGGGAGGCTCCAGCCCACCCCCTGCAGCCTCAGACGGCTGCACCACCATGGTTGGTGGTGGGGTGTCCGACTGAGTCCCAGCATAAGGCCCCTTGTCCTCACTGCCTGCTGGTGCAGGCCCCTTTCCCTTCCTGCCAGCAGCGGGGCTGGCTCCTTTCCCTTCCTACCTGCAGCACCTGGGGCTTGCTCCATGCCCTTCCTTCCTGCAGCACCTGGGGCTGGCTCCTTGTCCTACCTTCCTTCCTGCAGCATCTGGGGCTGGCTCCTCGTCCTTCCTTCCTGCAGCACCTGGGGCTGGCTCCTTGCCCTTCCTTCCTGCAGCACCTGGGGCTGGCTCCTTGCCCTCCCTTCCTGCAGCACTTGGGGCTGGCTCCTTGCTCTTCCTTCCTGCAGCACTTGGGGTAGGCACCCTTTCCGTCTGGCTGGCTGGTGGGCGGGATCTTTTCTCACCTGGAGTTACTGGAGACACTACTGTGCCCGTGGACTGGGTGGCTGAGGTGCTTGCTTGGGTTTTGACCACCCTGGCCTGACGTGAAGGACGGGGGGGAGGGGTAGGGAAGAGGTCAAAGGTGGAGAGGAAAAGCTTCTTAGGGACATTGGGGCGGGAAGAGGGAGATGGTTTGGGAGTGGAGGAAGAGGGAGTGGTTGCAGGAAGTGACTGCTGTGTTTGGGTGCAGGTGCATGGGCTGGATGCTGTTGTGATGTGGATGGCTGTTGGTTGTCTGAGTGCTTGCGTTTGTGTACTTTGGGAGGAGGGGGCACAGACACAGTGGGTGAGGACACAGGGGACGTGTGCATGGGTGTGTGGGTGGTGGCTGCCAGTGAGGGGTGTGTTCTGGTAGGTGTGCTGGTGATGATGGTAGTGGATTAGGATGTAGTGCATGCAGGTGTGAGTGGAGACGAAACTGGGAGGGAGGTGGAGAACGAGGAGGAGGGGGCCACAGTGGAGGCAGTGGATGTTGGTATGTCTACATCTGGATGGTGTTTGTGGGAGTGCCTGTGGGATGAAGTGTGGTGCTTGTGTTTGCCATGTCCACTCTTGTGTCTTGTCCTGGGTGCCTGCTCGTCTGACTGTGTGCTTGGGATAGGTTGGGGTTGAGGGGAATGGGATTGGGTGGAGGAAGTAGGAGGGGGGAGGGTGGAAACAGGGACAATGGCTGCCATCAGAGAGGAGGCCAGAGCCTGGATTGATCTCTGTTGGGCTGCCAAGCCAGTGTAAATGCCCTCCAGAAATGCATTGGACTGTTGCATTTGGGCCGCCAGTCCCTGGATGGCATTCACAATGGTTGACTTCCCAACAGAGATGGATCGCAGGAGGTCAATAACCTCCTCACTCAGGGCAGCAGGGCTCCCTGGGGCAGGGTCTGAGGTGCCTAGGGCGAAGGAGATGCCCACTGTCCTAGGTGAGAGGGCACGGGAACCTCGCTGAGGGGATGCTGGGTGGACGGTGCTGGTACGGGGGTGGCGGCTGTACCTGCAGCTGGGGTGTGCACAGAGGTGTCCGCCACCATAAGGAAGCTTCCATCGGAGGAGGTATCCGTGTCTGAACTGTCCCCTCCAGTCTTTGCCTTGATGCTCCCCTCGCCCTCCGTCCCACTGGTGCCATCACCGTCGGTGGATTCGGCCTTCTGGGTCCTGTGGGATGCAGCTCCCTCCGTCGCAGTGCCTCTGCTCCTCCGCCAGATGATGCTAATACACATAAGGACAGGATGACAAAACAAAAAGGGGGGGAGAGACAAAGGATACACTTGGTCAATGGCGGCACCAACACCACAGGTGGCGTACAAAACACACTCACACACAGGGAACAGCCCTATGCACTAGGAAATGCACTACCAGTTACAATGCTAGTCACCAGGACATGGGTAGGGACAGATACTGCCAACTGCAGCATATCTGAGACCCACACACCCCTGCCCAGTAGTGGATGCCTACTAGCTAAGTTGGAGGAATTTCACATCAGAACCCTGCCCAACATGGTACCTACTCTGCAATGGCAGGCCTGGCCTAGGGGCACCCACAGGCCCACATCCGCCACCCAGATACCACCCCACCAGGCGTAAGTAGTAATTAAGGGCACTGTACTCACCCCCTTGTTGCTGCTGTGATGCCCCCAAGCGCCCATTTAGCTCCGGATAGGCCACCACCAGTATGCAGGACATCGGGGGGTCAGGGCTCGACCGGTACCCCTTCCTCTTTGGGAGGCCATCCCCAGCTGGGCCTCCGCCGTTTTCCGTGCCCAGCGTCTCAGGTCCTCCCACTGGTTCCGACAGTGGGTGCTCCACCTGCTGTAGACCCCCAGGGTCGGCACGTCCTTGGCGATGGCATGCCATATACCCTTATTTTGATGGGCGCTGACCTGCAGAGGAAATATACACAGGGAAAGGTATTAGTCCGACCGTCCTGCCTGTTACACTCATGGCCCGCCATGCCCCTTCCCATCCCCATTAGCACAGACATGACCCAGCATACATGCTGCACACTGCCCAGGGCCCATCCACCAATCCTCCCCTACACGAGGCCTTCACACACAGCACTCCATGCATTCATGCCCCATGCATCGTACTCACTGTGTACTCACCTGTTGGTCTGGAGGCCCATACAGCAGTCGGCATTAAGGTAGGACCCCATCCACCAGTCGCTTCAACTCCGCTGAGGTGAAGGCAGGGGCCCTTTCCCCAGTCACACGCACCATGGTAGGTTCCAGACACAGGTCACAGCAGGACATGCAGTGTAGGCCCTCTCCTGTTGCAGGTCAGGTAGCAAGTGAGTGAACAGATAGAAAATGGCGGTCATTTACGCGGCAGTGCGTACCATCACCGCCAGCGTACATCACCATTGGCCACTATACCCCTTAGGGCCCAATGTTAACCAATGAGGAGTTCCACGGCGGTGCTCGACTGCCTCCCGTAACTACGCACAACGTCAGTGGAATTAACTCATTTCCACCTATCCCTCCATACTGGACAGGCGGACGCCATTTCAGGGAGTGGGGGGCATGCCATGGATCCTAACTGCGTCACAGGTCACAATTTCACAATCTGGACATATGCCACCAAAATATTTTAACAGTCAGAATATGCATTGAACTGTAGTGGTTACAATGTACAGATAATGACCAGCTGCTCACTCTTTTACACCATAGAATGCAACCGCTGTGGATGAATAGGAGATGGAGACATCCCCGTGTACAGACCCCTGGTGGACTTGGCACAATGGAGGACAGGCACATTATCCTCACCTATAGACTGGACAGGGCCACAGTCACAGAACTTTGTGCCCAATTGGAGCCTGACCTAATATCTGCTATCCGTCACCCCACTGGAAACCCCCCTCTTGTGCAAGTCCTATCTGTGCTCCATTTCTTGGCAACTGGTTCTTTCGAAGTGACAGTGGGCTTGGCAGCAGGAATGTCACAGCCAATGTTCTCAAACGTGCTGACCAGAGTGTTGTCTGCCCTGATTAAACACGTGCAGCTACATCGTTTTCTCCCAGGTGGAGGATTTGGCCAGAGTGAAGGCTGACTTCTATGCAATGGGACATATCCCCAACATCATTGGTGCGATTGATGGGATACATATTGCATTTTTCCCCCACCCCCGGCAAAATTAATAGGTCTTCAGAAATCATAAAAGTTATTACTCAATGAATGTGCAGAGGGTGTGTTTGGCGGACCAGTACTTCTCCCATGTCAATGCTAAGTATCCTGGGTTGGTGCATGATGCTTGTATCCCAAGGAATAGCAGCATCCCAAATGTGATGGGCCAACTCCAGAGGCACAAGGCATGGCTAATAGGTGAGCCCTGGTTCCCCCCCAGTGGATGTTGGTGTATGGGTATGTTATGGGCCATAAGGGTTAGTGTGTGGCTAACAATTGTCCCTCGATACTTGCAGGTGACTCTGGTTACCCCAACCTCTCATGGCTACTGACCCCTGTGAGGAATCCCAGGACAAGGGCAGAGGAACGTTACAATGTGGCACATGGGTGAACAAGAAGGATAATAGAAAGAACCTTCACCCTCATGAAAGCCAGGTTTCATTGCATCCATCTAACTGGTGGATCCCTGTGCTACTCACCCAAGAAGATCTGCCAGATCATCGTGGCATGCTGTATGTTGCACAACCTTACCTTGCGACGCCATGTGCCTTTTCTGCAGGAGGAGGAGGCTGGAGATGGCCGTGTAGCAGCAGTGAACCCTGTGGACAGTGAAGATGAGGAGGCAGAGGATGAAGATGAGGACAACAGAAGTGCAGCTATTCGTCAAAACGTCCAATGACACACAGGTAAGACAGTGTTATTTCACATTTCATTAACAGTTTGATGTGTGACATTGTCACTAGCAGGCTGTGAATTCCTACTTCTATGCCCACTCACTGTACCCATTGACATCTCTTTTTGCAGATGTTGGTGCCCCACTATTGCTCTTGGTGTGTTCAGTGCAGCCAACTACAGGTCTTTCCATTGTAAACATTACTGTACATTTGAATTGCAATGTTTGATCCTTGTTAAACGAATACATTTTGAAATCATTTGACATGCTCCCTACTTGCATTTTTCCAAAGTGTGTTTATTTCAGTGCTCTGACGACAAGGGGGAAGTGCGATGGGATGGGGTGATGATGGAGGAAAGTCCAGGTTAGAGTCCAGTCTATTTGTAACACTGGTGCAGTGTCCAAGGGGGCATAGGCAGGGGAGCAATGGCAATTCAAGGTGGACAGGGTGACAGAGTGTGACACAAGGGTGACAATCAGGAGAGTCTCATTTCCTGGCGGGGGTCTTGGCAATAGTCTCTGGCTTCTGCCTGGATCACAGGGAACATTTGCAGGGTGGTTCTCCTTCTGCGGGGGAAGGGTGCTGGTGGCCTGTTGGTCCTGTGGTGGGGCTTCCTGTCCACTAGCGGCAGCGGAGATGGAGGGCTGTTCAGTAGTCTGGCTAGTATCAGGGGCCCGCTGTTGTGCCACTGCCTCCCTCATATTGTTGGCCATGTCTGCCAGCACCCCAGCAATGGAGACCAGGGTGGTGTTAATGGCCTTTAAGTCCTCCCTGATTCCCAGGTACTGTCCCTCCTGCAGCCGCATGTTCTCCTGCATCTTGTCCAGGATCTGGCCCAGCGTATCCTGGGAATGTTGCTATGCTCCCAGGATAGCGGTGAGTGCCTCCTGGAGGGTCGGTTCCCTGGGCCTGTACTCCCCCTGTCACACAGCAGTCCTCCCAGCTTCCCTGTTGTCCTGTGCCTCTGTCCCCTGAACCGTGTGCCCACTGCCACTGACCCCAAGTCCCTGATTGTACTGGGTTTGTGGTGTGCCCTGGGGTCCCAGTAGTGGTGGACACACTGCTGATTGACGTGTCCTGGGGACAGATGTATGGGCCCACTGGGTGGGGGCTGTGGTGGTGTTTCCTGAGGGGGGAGGCTCTGTGGTGGTGTGAGAGTGTGCCTGGGTAACCAACTGTCCGGAGGTCCCTGATGGGCCAGGTTGTTCATCCAGATCCAGGCAACCAGAGCTGCTGTCATCACTGTGAGCCTCTTCTGTGGGGGGACTGGATGTTGCTGGCACATCTTCTCCGATGACATTGGATGGTGTACCTGTGAGGATGTAAATGCAGTGGTATTGTTTCTGTGTGTGACATATTGTGCATGGGTGGGTTGCCCTCTATGGTTGTTATTGCCCTGGCAGCTTTGCCTTGTGTGAGTTGTTACTTGGTGGGCTAGGTGATTCTCTCAAGTGTGCATGCTGTGGCGATAGGTGTCCATGCAGGTCTGTGAAGGGTGTCCATGCATTGGTAAAGCATGCATGGCTTGGCAGTGGGATGAGTGTGTTGTGATGGTGGTGTGTGTGGGAAGTGGTGTAGTGATGGGAGTGAGGGTAGGGATGGGGGTATGTGATGGCATGCAGGTAGGGGGGGTGATAATAGTATAGAGTTGACTTACCAGAGTCCAACCCTCCTGCTACTCCTGCCAGGCCCTCAGGATGCATGATTGCCAAGACTTGCTCCTCCCATGTTGTTAGTTGTGGGGAGGGGGTGGGGGTCCACTGCCAGGCCTCTGTACAGCGAGCTGGTGTCTTGCTGCAGTGGAATGCACCTTCCCCCGTAGGTCGTTCCACCTCTTCATGATGTCATCCCTTGTTCTTGGGTGCTGTCCCACGGCGTTGACCCTGTACACGATCCTCTGCCATAGCTCCATCTTCCTTGCAATGGATATCTGCTGCACCTGTGATTCAAATAGCTGTGGCTCTACCCGGATGACTTCCTCCACCATGACCCTTAGCTCCTTCTCAGAGAATCTGGGGTGTTGTTGTGGTGCCATGGGTGTAGTGTGAGTGGGGTGGGTGAGGATGTGTAGGGTGATGTGTTGGGAAGTGTGATGTAAGGTGCGTGGGGGGTGACAGGTGATGGTGGTATGTGGCTCTGGTTGTGAGTGCTCTTGCTGTCTCTCTATGCTGACAATTTTTTGTAGTCATAAGGGGTTGTGGGTAGTGTGGGTGTGTGTTTTATAGTGGTATGGGTGTGGTGTGTGTATGTGTGTCAGGTGTGTGTAGTTTGAATTGTCCAATGTGGTGTTGTTTTGTATGTGTGTGTGCATTTTGAGCGTGGGGGTATGTACCGCTAATGGTTTACCATCATTGAATGTCCGCCGTGCTGATTCGTGGGTCATAATGTTGTGGGCGTAGTTCTGTTGGCGTAACTGTGTGGGTTTGGATACCGCCAGTTTATCACTGACCTTTGGACTGGTGGATTTGTGTGTGTGGCTTTATGGTGATGGAGTACTATGTGTGGGTCATAATATGGGTAAGTAAGTCTTGGCAATCATACATCCTGAGGGCCTGGCAGGAGTAGGAGGAGGACTGGACTCTGGTAAGTCAAATCTCTATTACTATCACCCCCCCCTACCTGCATGCCATCACAAACCCCCACTCTTACCCTCACTCCCATTACTTCACCACCTCACACACACCCTAACATCACAACCCACCCCTCCCAATACCAAGCCCGGCATGTAACACCAATGCACGGACCCCATCACAGACCTGCATGGACACCCATCGCTAAAGCATGCACACTAGAGAGAATCACCTAGCCCACAAAATAACTACTCACACAAGGCAAAGCTGACAGGGCAATAACAACCATACAGGGCAACACACCCATGCACAAGATGACACACACAGAAACAATAACATTGCATTTACATCCCACAGGTCCCCCAACCAATGTCACCGGAGAGGAGGTGCCAGCAACATCAAGTCCACCCCCAGAAGAGACCCACAGTGATGACAGCAGCTCTGGATGCCTGGATCTGGATGAGCAACCTGGCCCATCAGGGATTTCCGGACAGTCGGTAACCCTGGCACAGTCCCATACCACCACAGAGCCTCCCCCCTCAGGAAACACCAGCACAGTACCCATCCAGCGGGCCCATACCTCTGTCCCTACGACACGTCAATCAGCAGTGTGTCCACCACTGCAGGGACCCCAGGCCACCCCACAAACACAGGACGATGAGGGACCTGGGGTCAGTGGCAATGGGCACACGGTTCAGGGGACAGAGGCACAGGACAACAGGGAAGCTGGGAGGACTGCTGTGCGACAGGGGGAGGACAGGCCCAGGGAACCAACTCTCCAGGAGGCACTCACCAATATCCTGGGAGCATACCACCATTCCCATGAGACGATGGGCCAGATACTGGACAAGTTGCAGGAGACCCAGCGGCTGCAGGAGGGAAAGTACCTGGGATCAGGGAGGACTTGAAGGACATCAACACCACCTTGATCACCATTGCAGGGGTGCTGGCAGACTTGGCCAACACCATGAGGGAGGTAGTGGCACACCACTGGGCCCCTGACACTAGACAAACCGATGAACAGCCTTCCACCTCCGCTGCAGCTAGTGGACAGGAAGCCCCACCACAGGAACAACAGGCCACCAGCACCCCACCCCCTGCGAAAGGAGAACCAATCCGCAAACGGTCCCTGCGATCCAGGCAGAAGCCAAAGACTATCACCAAGACCCCTGCCAGGAAATAAGAGTCTCCTGATTGTCACCCTTGTGTCCCACTCTGTCACCCTGCCCACCTTGAACTGTCATTGCTCCACTTCCTATGCCAACTTGGACAATGCACCTGTGATACAAATAGTCTAGACTCTATCCTGGACACCATCACCCCAGTCCATTGCACACCCCCTCTACTTATTAGCAGTTAAACACAATTTGAATAAATACAAGTATGGAGTCTGTCAAATGATTGAGCTATGTATTTGTTCTATCATGCTTAAAACACTGGAATACAACTGTACAGTAATGTATACATAGGATTGACCTGTAGTTGGCTGCAGTCAGCACACCAGGAGCGATAGTGGGGCACACATATCTGAAAATAGAGATGCCAAAGGGTACAGTAAGTGGCCATAGAAGTGGGAACATCAGTCTGCCAGTGACAATGTCAAACACAAAACTGTCAATGTAAAGTGAAATTACAGTGTCTTACCTGTGTGTCATTGGAAGTATTGTCTTATTATTGCACTTCTGTTGTCCTTATCCTCATCCTCTGCCTCCTCATCTTCACTGTCCACACGGTCCACTGCTGCCACACGCCCATCTCCTGCCTCATCCTCCTGCAGAAAAGGCACCTGGCGACGTAAGGCAAGGTTGTGCAATATACAGCATGCCACGATGATCTGGCACACCTTTTGGGTGAGTAGTACAGGGATCCACCTGTTAGATGGAGGCAACAAAACCTGGCCTTCAGGAGGGCGAATGTCCTTTCTATTATTCTTCTTGTTCACCCATGTGGCTCATTGTAACGTTCCTCTGTCCTTGTCCTGAGATTCCTCACAGAGGTCAGTAGCCATGAGAGGTTGGGGTTACCAGAGTCACCTGCAAATATCGAGGGACAACTGTTAGACACACGCTTACCCTTAGGGCCCACAACATACCCATACACCAACACCTACTGGGTGGGAACCAGGGCTCACCTATTAGCCACACCCGGTGGCTTTGGAGTTGAGCCATCACATATGGGATGCTGCTATTCCTCCGGATAAAGGCATCATGCACAGACCCAGGATACTTTGCATTGACATGGGAGATATACTGGTCCGCCAGGCTCAGTATCTGCACATTCATGGAGTGAAAGCTCTTTCGATTTCTGAACACCTGTTCATTTCTTGGGGGGGGGGGAACAAATGCAATATGTGTACCATCTATTGCCCTAATGTTGGGGATATTTCCCATTGCATAGAAATCAGCTTTCACTGTGGGCAAATCCCCCACCTGGGGGAAAACGATGTAGCTGCACATGTGTGTAATCAGGGCAGCCAACACTCTGGGCATCACTATTGAGAACATTGGCTGAGACATTCCTGCTGCCAAGCCCACTGTCACTTGGAAGGAGCCACTTGCCACGAAATGGAGCACTGAGAGCACTTGCACAAGAGGGGGGATCCCGGTGGGCTGACAGATAGCAGATATCAGGCCAGACTCCAATTGGGCACACAGCTCTGTGATTGTGGCCTTGTCCAGTCTATAGTTGAGGATAATGTGCCTGTCCTCCATTGTTGCCAAGTCCACCAGGGGCCTGTACACGGGGGATGTCTCCATCTCCTATTCATCCACAGCGGTTGCAATCTAGGGGGCAAACGGTGAGCAGCTGGTCAGTATTCCATATTTCAAAACACTACACTGCAGTGCATGTTGTGGCTGTAACAGTATATTGTTGGATAGGCCCAAATGGTGCCTATGTGTACTGTGACGCAGTTAGGTGCCATGGCCTGCCCCCCCCCGAAATGGCGCCCGCCTGTCCTGTATGGAGAGACATGTGGAAATGAGGTCATTCTTCTGACGTTGTGCGCCGTTGCGGGAGGCGGTCGGGAACCGCCGTGCAACTCCTCATTGTATATCATTGGGCCCTATGGCGTACAGTGGCCAATGGTGATGTACGCCGGTGGTGACGGTACGCACCACTGTGGACGTGACCGCCATTTTCTATCTGTTCACTCACTTGCTACCTCCCCTTCAACAGGAGAGGATCTACACTGCAAGTGCTGCTGTGACCTGTGTCTGGAACCGACCATGGCTCGTGTCACTGGGGAAAGGACCCCTGCCTTCACCGCTGCGGAGTTGGAGAGACTGGTGGATGGGGTCCTACCCCAGTACCGAATGCTGTATGGGCCTCCAGACCAACAGGTGAGCACACAGTGGGCACGATGCATGGGGCATGAATGCATGGAGTGCTGTTTGTGAGGGCCTCGTGCAGGAGGGGTTGGTGGAAGGGCCCTGGGCAGCGTGCTGCATGTATGGTGGGCAATGTCTGTGCGTAAGGGGATGTGAGGGCTATGGTGGGCCATGAGTGTAACAGGCAAGACAGTCTGGCTGATACATTTTCCTATGTGTATTTCTCTGCAGGTCAGCGCCTATCAAAAAAAGGGTATATGGTGTGCCATCTCCAAGGACGTGCGGACCCTGGGGGTCCACAGCAGGCGGAGCACCCACTGTCGGAAACGGTGGGAGGACCTGAGACACTGGGCATGGAAGACGGCGGAGGCCCAGCTGGGGATGGCCTCCCAACGAGGAAGGGGTGCCCGTCAAACCCTGCCCCCCCTTATGGCCTGCATTCCGACAGTGGCCTATCCGGAGCTAGTTGGGCGCTTGGGGGCATCACAGCAGCCACAAGGGGGTGAGTGCAGTGCCCCAATATACTACTTGCGCATGGTGGGGTGGCATCTGGGTGGGGGATGGGGGCCTGTGGGTGCCCCTAGGCCAGGCCGGGCATTGCAGGGTAGGGCCCATGTTGGGCTGGTTCTGATGTCAACCTCCTCCAACCAAGCTAGTAGGCATCCGCTACTGCGCAGGCGTCTGTGGGTCTCAGGTATGCTGCTATTGGTGTTAGGTATCCCTGTCCATGGGCTGGGGACTAGCATTGTGACTGTTGCATTGCCTAGTGCATAGGGCTGTTCCCTGTGTGTGTGTGTGTGTGTGTGTGTGTGTGTGTGTGTGCTGTGTACGCCAATGGTGGTGGTGTTGCTGCCATTGACCAAGTGTATCCTTTGTCTCTCGCCCCCTTTTTGTTTTGTCACCCTGTCCTTATGTGCATTAGCATCATCTGACAGAGGAGCAGAGGCACCGGCAATGGGGAGAGCTGCATCCCACAAGGCCCAGGAGGCCGAATCCACCGACAGTGAGGGTACCAGTGGGACGGAGGGCGAGGGAAGCACCATGGCAGAGACAGGAGGGGACAGTTCTGACAGTGATACCTCCTCCGATGGAAGCTCCCTGGTGGTGGTGGACACCTCTGTGCCCACCCCAACTACAGGTACAGCTGCCACCCCCGTACCAGCACCGCCCTCCCAGCAGCCCCTCAGCGTGTTTCCTGTGCCCGTTCACCCAGGAGAGTGGGCATCTCCTTCACCCCAAGCACCTCAGGCCCTGCCCCAGTTAGCCCTGCTGCCCTGAGTGAGGAGGCTATTGACCTCCTGCGATCCATCTCTGTTGGGAAGTCAACCATTGTGAATGCCATCCAGGGGCTGGCAGCCATTTCCAACAAACAAATGCATTCCTGGAGAGCATTCACTCTGGCATGGCGGAACAACAGAGATCATTCCAGGCTCTGGCCTCCTCCCTGATAGCAGCCATTGTCCCTGTTTTTAGCCTCCCCCTCCACCCTCCTCTGCCCAATCCCGCTCCCCTCAACTCCAACCTATCCCAAGCACACAGGCAGACCAGCATGCACCCAGGACAACACACAGGAGTGGTTCAGGCAAACACAAGCACCATACATCATCCCACAGGCACTCACACAAACACCATCCAGATGCAGACATACCAACATCCACTGCCTCCACTGTGTCCCCCTCCTCCTCCTCCTCCACCTCCCTCCCAGTAGCGTCTACACTCACACCTGCATGCACTACATCATCATCCACTACCACCATCACGCCTATCACTACAAGCCCCTCACTGGCAGTCACCACCCCCACTTCCATGCACACGTCCCCTGTGTCCTCTCCCACTGTGTCTGTGCCCCCTTCTCCCAAAGTACACAAACGCAAGCACTCAGACATCTAACAGCCATCCACCTCACAACAGCATCCAGCCCATGCACCTGCTTCCAAACACAGCAGACAGACGCCTCCTACTACCACTTCCTCTTCCTCCACTCCCAAACCTTCACTCTCTTCCCGCCCCAATGTCCATAAGAAGCTTTTCCTCTCCACCATTGACCTCTTCCCTATCACTCCCACCCCGGCCAGGGTGGTCAGAACCCAGGCGAGCACCTCAGCCACCCAGTCCACGGCCACAGTAGTGTCAACAGTTACTGCAGGTGGGAGAGGATCCCCGGCACTAGGCAGCAACACTGACTGGGTGCCTGATCCAGGTGCATCAAGGAAGGGCAAGGAGGCACCACCAGCTGCGACAGGGAAGGACAAGGAGGCACCACCAGCAGCGTCTAGGAAAGGCAAGCAGGCACCACCAGCTGCAGGAGGGAAGGGCAAGGGGAAATCCCCGGCTGCTGACAGGAAGGGAAAGGGGCCTGCACCAGCAGGCAGTAAGGACAGGAGGTCTGTTGCTGGGACTCATTCTGAACCCCCACCATCAACCATCGTGGTTCAGCCATCCGAGGCTGCAGGAGAAGGGCTGGAGCCTCCCCCCACCACTGCCATTACCACCACCAGTACTGCTACCAGCACCACTGCCAGCAGCAGCAGCCTCAGTGGGCAGCCATCCGAGGCTACAGGGGATGGGTTGGAGCCTCCACCCACCACTGCTAGCACCACCACCAGCACCGCTGCCAGCAGCAACAGCCCAAGTGGGCAGCTGTCCGAGGCTGCAGTGGAAGGGCTGGAGCCTCCCCCCACCACTGCTAGCACCGCCGCCACCACCGCCACCAGCACCACTGCCAGCAGCAGCAGCCCCAGTGGGCAGCCGTCCAAGGCTATAGGGAAAGGGCTGGAGCCTCCCCCCACCACTGCTAGCACCGACACCAGCACCGCCACTGCCCTCACCGCCGGTGGACAGTGTGTAGTCCTACCTCCATGGGCTGTTGTGCGTCCTGGCCCCCGCAAATCCTTTGGGTCTGACACCCAGATGAGAGACCGTGACCTTGCACTCCCCAAGATCCTCATCACTGGGCACAATGCCCCCTCCAGAACCAGTGGAAGAAGCCATCCACTCACCCCATCCTTCCCAGGATGAAGCGCACTGGGCACGAGCCACCCTCCAGAACCAGTGGAGAAGCCATCCACTCGCCCCATCCTTCCCAGGATGAAGCACACTGGGCACAAGGCCCCCTCCAGAACCAGTGGAAGAATCCATCCACTCACCCCATCCTTCCCAAGATGAAGCACTCTAGGCACAAGGCCCCCTCCAGAACCAGTGGAGAAGCCATCAACTCACCCCATCCTTCCCAGGAGGAAGCACACTGGGCACAATGCCTCCTCCAGAACCAGTGGAAGGAGCCATCCACTCACCGATCCGTCCCAGGATGAAGCACACTGGGCACAAGGCCCCCTCCAGAACCAGTGGAGAAGCCATCCACTTGAGAGACTGTGGCCTTGCACTCCCCAGAACCAAGCAGAGGGCAAACCACCCACTTGAGAGACTGTGGCCTTGCACTGCCCAGGACCAAGCAGTGGGCAAACTACCCACTAGAGAGACTGGGGCTTTGCACTCCCCAGGACCAAGCAGTGGGCAAACCACCCACTTGAGAGACTGTGGCCTTGCACTCCCCAGGACAGCACACAGGGCATGTAGACCCCTCCAGGACCAGGGGTGTTGTACCATCTTCTGGGTGAGGTGCCCCCCCATTCCCCGTCCCCCTGAGATGCCTGTGTATTTTTGGCCTGATGCCTCTGCAGTGTTCTCTCCGTGCTGTTGCAGGAGTGAGGTGGGGCCTTGGCATATGTGATGTGGCCCGGTGACCCGGACTTTGAGGTCTGGGCAGTGTCCCTACATTTGCAAATACTTCTTCATGTTATTTTATCGTATTACACTCACTTTCTTCAAATAATTTTGTCCTTGCATTATTCCTGATGGGTACGGGGTGGATATGTAATGTTACTGCATCTGGTTGTGTGTGTGGTGTTGGGGGTGGGGGTGTTGCGTGAGTGTGTCACTCTCTTTTTCCTCCACCCTCCCTTGTGTGTTAGGCAGCAGTACTCACTGTGGTCGTATTCGCCGGCGTTGGTGTTGGTGTTCATAATGCAGGAAAAGGTAGATGAGCATGGGAAATATGTGCAACTCGTGCTCCATTGCGTCGTGGTTGTTCCCTGAGTCTCCATAGGTGAGTCCTTTGACTTCTGTGTTCTGTTTCCGACGTGCTTTTGATGTCGTTGGTACCGCCCCGGAAAAGGTAGCGGATAGGCCTGTCGTAATAGTGTGGGCGGCACATTGTCTTCCGCCTGGCTGTTGGCAGTTACCGCCGTGGTGCTTGTTGATACTACTGTGGCGGTCGGTGTGTTTAAGTGGCTGTCTGTCTGAGTGGTTTCCGCCGTGGTCATAATTCCATTTTTGTTAACGCCGGCCTGTTGACGGTATTACCGCTGCTTTATCACCGACCACCAGGGTTGTAATGAGGGCCTATGTCTCCCTAAGAGCCTATCATGACTTTCCCAAAACCTTGGGGTTTGCCACTGCTTGTTTGAAGATGTTCTCAGCATTTCTAGCAAGAGTGTGAATGAATAGGTTCTACGCTTGCAAAGCTTAAGCAAATCACAGGTGAATAGTGATGTTTCTGAGAGAATAGGGAGACTGCGTACTGCAAATGAAGTTGTTTTAGGAGTTTGCGGACTCCAAAGAAATTGGTTAGGGTGTTTGCGTACTCCAAAGTGTGTGAGTAGGGAAGTCGTTGAACTTCACATGTGTGTGGCGCTTTGTGCTCAAAATGGCCCACATGGTTGTTGGAATACGAGCCCTGCGTGGTCTAAGACTCTGGGGTATTGTATAAGTGTTTGAGACGCTTGGTTTATGTTGTAATTTGCCTGTTTAGTAGGTCAATGGGGCGTGGTTGACAAACTCAAAGTGTGCATTAAAGCGAGTGATAGTTTTCAACAGAGATTTGGTGAGTCCTATGTGCACCAGGAAGATCCAGTGAAATTTGCTGATCGAATTTTGCTTGCTATTCAGGGAAACTGAGAAAGAAGGAGTATCTGTTAGAGCTAAAAGCCACAGTTGAAAATTCAGTAAGGTTTCTGAAGCTATTGTGTTACCTACCTGTAGTAAGCAGGCAAGTTGTATGTTGATTTTTATTTAGTGCTCACAATATTTGCATTTAGTTTGGCGTGGATCTGATTTGAGGAAGACAAGCCAGAGGGTTTTGTCAGCCGCTGTATGTGTGACGTCACTAGAGCTGCTCTGGGATAGGTTGGTTAGTGAGAAAACGGATTGGTGGACAACTGTGAAGCAGAATTGGTTGAGAAGGTAGACGAAAAGGATTTTGGGTTTGAAATTTACTTTCTGGTTCGATTGAAGTAGCATAAATTACAGAAAATGAAATTTTTCAAAGCATTAAAGAGTGACCCAAGTTGAGATGTGCAAATTCAAGTTAGAATAGGAGAAGTTACATCACCAGAAGGTACACCTGCAAATATCGTATTCGAGGAACAAGGTGCTGCGCCATGTCTTTAGCTAAAACAATGGTGCAAAGAGTCAGAAAAAGAAGGGAGCTTAGCGTGTCCTGCCCACAGAACATTTAATTTGAGATTTTTTGAGAATTTGAGGAGAGTACTGTACGATTCAAAACCTCCTCCCAGACCTGCACAATTTGAAGCATTAGCTATTTGTGAGTTAGTGGCCAGACAGCAACAGAAACTGAAATTTGAGAGGAGAATGAGAAAAGCTGAGAAAACTCTAGCTGAGGGAGATGGGACAGTGAGCAGACATTTTGGAGAACTGAGACCTTAAAGGGAATTAAGATGTTTCCTGCAAATACACAAGAGAACGAGGGCAAGACCAGAAAAAGTACCAATTCGAGGTTTGTGACTCAAGTCCGGTTTCCTTACTATGAAGGGACTTGCTATGCAAAACTAGATGTTACATTATGGGCCTGATTCTAACTTTGGAGGACGGTGTTAAACCGTCCCAAAAGTGGCGGATATACCACCTACCGTATTACGAGTCCATTATATCCTATGGAACTCGTAATACGGTAGGTGGTATATCCGCCACTTTTGGGACGGTTTAACACCGTCCTCCAAAGTTAGAATCAGGCCCTATCTGTTCAAATGATGGCATTGCCATTCAGACAAAAAGTGATCATGAAGATAACCTGCCTGAAGGAACGGATTGTGACTCAGTGAGTGAGGAGTACCCCTTGATTAGTTTCTTTCCACTTTTCACAAAACGAGATCTTCCTTTTGACTTACAGGAAACGGTTATGATGAAAGTGTGTGATTATACAGGGAAAGACATTGGTCTAATCAAAGGAGTTGAGACAGTTAAAGTCCCAGTCAAGCCAAATGCAATTCTCCCCCAGATTCCCCAATACCACATGACACAGGATACTATTGAAGGGATTGCACATATAATTGCGGAATTTGTAAACCAAGGTGTTCTAAAAGAAGTAGTGGGCAGCCCATGCAATTCACCTATCATGGGTTTACGGAAACCCTGTGGGAAATTCGGATTGTTCAGGATTTGAGAAAAATTAATGATACTGTGATTAAATGTTGTCCAGTAGTGCCAAATCCAGCAGTGATATTGTTTCAGATCCCATGCGCTACTGAATGGTTCACCGTAGTGGACCTATCACAAGCATACTTTTCCATACCTCTTCATGAGGATAGTCAGGTTCTCTTCTGTTTTCCTGGATCGGGTCTGTTGTTGGTGCAGAATTCCTGAAGGATTTTCAGAGTCACTGTCCATTTTCAATCAGATACTGAAGAAGAACCTGGAGTCATTGGAAATGCCTTTCCAATAGACCTTGGTACGTTAGGTCGATGATTTGTTTGTTGCTTCTAAGACAAAGGAAGCATGCAAGTATGATACTATTGCCTTGTTAAATCATTTGAGAAAGAATGGACACAGTGTCCCTGGCAAAATTACAGTACTAAGGAACTGAAATATTTGGGACACAAAATTGAAAAAGGAGCTAGAAAGATTTCCAGAGAAAGAGTCACAGCTATATTGCAGATGAGTCCCCCTGTTACGCAGAAAGATGTCAGGATGTTCCTGGGAATGGTGAGCTATTTTCACCAGTGGATTCCCAATTTTTCAGTAATTTCAAAGCTATTGCATAAGCTGACGCACAAATAAGTTACTGATCCCCTAGTGTTAGAACAACTGTATGAAAGCCTTCGCTGAGTTGAGAGAGAGTCTGTGCAAAGCTCCGGCTTTGGGAATGCCTGACTACACAAGACCATTCATGTTGTTTTGTCATGAGCGTGATGCATGTCCTTTGTCTATCTTAACTCAAGTCCATGGTGGTGTAAACCGCCCAGTAGCATATTTTTCATCTACTTTTGACCCGGTTACAGCAGCATTACATGGCTGTTTGCACACTGTAGCAGCGGTTGGATTGAGCCTCACTCAGAGTGAGAGCATTGTGATGGGACATCCTTTAACTGTTATGGTCCCTCACTCCATTGAAGTTTTGCTCACCCGAACCAAGACCCAACATCTAACCAATGCAAGACTGACTAGATATGAGACTATAATTTTGGGTTCTCTGAATGTTACTCTGAAAAGATGTACAGTGCTTAACCCAGCAACTTTGCTCCCAAAAGAAAATGTTCTCACTGACAAATTGAAAGACGTTGAACATGACTGTCTGGAAGTGACTGATTTGTGCACAAAAACAAGACCTGATATCCGGGATACTTTATTGGAAGAAAATGACCATGTAAGTTTTGTCGATAGTTCATGTTTAAGAGATAATATTGGAACATTGAGAGGAGGATATGCTGTGTGGACAATTTTTGATATACTTGAAGCTTTCTGGCTTCGAGGAGTATATTCTGCACAAGTGGCTGAATTAGTGGCTTTTATTAAAGCATGCCATGTCTCTGCACAGCTTAAAGTTACTATTTATACTGATAGTCAATATAAATTTGGAATATTCCACAATTGTGGTCAGCTTTGGTCACAGAGAGGTTTCCTGACCTCTTCTGATTTACCAGTTAGAAATGGTGAAGGAATCCATGATTTGTTACAAGCTTTACAAATGCCTCAAAAAAGAATGCTCTGGTGAAATGCAGTGCACACCTGAAATCACAAGATTTTGTATTAATGGTAAATGGATATGCAGATGAAGTCGTGAGGTTTTGCGCATTGAATTGTATATCCTTCAAAGACAAATGGGAACTATTACCTGAAGAAGGCATATGTACGAATTTTGCTTTAAATGTGATTGACACTTGGGAGGAGCTGAAAGTACTTCAAGAAAATGTTGACAAAGAGGAAAAGAAAATGTGGGTGAAAATGAAATGTGTGCAAAGGGATGCTGATGTATGGGTATCAAGGTAAGGCCAAATAACTTGCTGACTCAAATGGCTAGGTATTATCATGGTCAAGCACATTTTGGGAGGGATGCCATGATTCAAATTTTTAAACAGTTCTGATTCAATCCAAAGTTTAGACAGTTGCCGAAGAAGTTTGCCACCGTTGCATCATCTGTCAGCAGATGAATGTGGGAAAGAGGGATGTGGTCAATAGGAGCCACTTTGGAAGAGGGGAAGGTCCATTTAGCAGAATGCAGATGGATTTTATAGAGATGCCTATGTATGGAGGATTGAAATATGTGCTGGTGATTGTGTGCATTTTTATAGTCACTGGATTGAAGCCTAAACCACACGAAGAAATGACAGCCTTACTGTAGCGAAGTTACTGCTTAGGGAACTGATACCTCATTTTGGGTTTCTGGTCTCTTTAGAATCAGATAGGGGAAGTTACTTCAACAGTGACGTAATTAATTAAATTGCACTGTTCAGTCTTAAACATTGAGCAAAAGCTGCATTGTCGTTATCGCCCCGGAGCATCAGGGCTTGTTGAGCAAATGAATGGTACTTTGAAGTCAGGGCTTGCAAAAATGTGTGCGTCCACAAATCTGAAATGGCCAGATGCACTACTGCAAGTTCTGATGAGTATGAGAAACACACCCGACAGGAAGACCGGATTGTCGCTGCATGAAATCCTCATGGGGAGACAATGAGGTTGCCAGCTGTTCCTGCCAATACTCTTGTGAACATAACAGATGACATGGTGTTGGACTAATGTAATGATCTGGCTGATGTGGTTTGCTCTTTCACTCATCAGGTGGAAGCCACCACTGTGCAACCGTCCCAAGATCAAAGCCACAACCTGAGAGCTGGAGACTGGGTTGTGATCAGAAAACATGTGAGGAAGACTTGTTTGGAGCCTCGCTAGAAAGGCCCTTACCAAGTAGTACTGGTTCCTACTACTGCTGTGAAGTGTGCAGGAGTTCCAAACTGGATTCATGACAGCCATACATGGAAAGTACCCTATCCTTTGGACAATGAAGATGAGTTGTTGAGAGTACCATCAACATATGGACAAACTCCAGAAAAGGAGAAGGAAACTAAAGAATCAGAGACTGATTTTGAGCAGACCGAAGATAATCCAAACAGTCTTGTGAGAGACAAAGCAGAGACATACAGGAGAGTGAAGGTGGACAAACCTCAACTGAGGTAGCAAGAGAGTCTAGTCAGAGGAGGGCTCTCCCAGAAACAGACAAACTTGAAGGACAAACAGGGCAGACCACACACCCTGAGGAGGAAGGAGTTGAGGTGGATCAAAGTCAAAACGATCTCACTGCTCTAAGTAAAATTGCAGGTACATCGAGTCAAAATCCTGCAGAACTAGAAAGAGCTGAAAGTCCAACCTTGAGAAGAACATTAACCAAGGGTCTACTGAAAGGAGATAAGTGGCCGAAATCACAAGCTAAGAGAAAGGAATCAATTACAGTGCCAACAATCGAAGAAATAGACACCACAAGAAAAGAAGATTTGAGTGATGGAGAATTAAATGGAGATAGAAGACTGAAAAGAAAGCAAATTGCAAGCAGAAGCTACGCAGGTCCTGAATGGGCGTATGCAACAACTAGTGACTGGCAAAGTGAATTTTTATCTTTTTGTTTTGATCGTAAAATTCCGTGCCAATATTTTGGCACATGAAATAGGTCAGTGAACTGAACTTTGAAAAGTTTGTGAAACTGGGAAAAGAAAAGGAAGCAGTTGAAAGTAACTTGAGGAGACTTTTTGAATAAAACTGATTTGACAAGATGCTAAACTGATTTTGGCATCAGTTACCAATTTTGACAAAGAGGTCCTGGAAAAGAGACTGAAAGCTGTAAATATTTGCAAAGAAGATTTGTATTTTGCTGCATAGGGAGAACAAATAAAACATTCATCCCCAGTCACAGATCTGGGTTTAATCCATCAGTTATTTTGCCTGCCATGATCCAGTTCAGACCCAGCCATACGCAAATCAGTCTTGACCCTGTTCCCCATGGGAACAGTTCAGCCTGAACTGCCAAGACAGGTCCTTCCTGGACCAAAAACAAGCATCCTGGGACCGGTTTCAGGGTATCACCCTTCATCAGCCAGGCTAGCTTGAATCTGGTGGCATAGCAAGCATGAGGCCCACATCTGGGCATACCCTTCCCACCTGGGGTGACAAATGCAAAAACAACAGATGATGTCCGGAATGCAGAACAACTCCAACATTCACCCCTCAGTCAAAACTGATTTGCATATGGGTAGGCCTAAACTGGGGTGACGTGGCGAGCAAAAGTTTCAACACTCCATCCATTATTTTTTTGTGTGATGTTGCACAGGAATAATTTGACATGCTTGCTTACACCAGTAGAAAAGAGCTTCTTTGGTCAAACTAATGACAGGAGAAAGACATTAAAGAAGAAATAAGTTAAGGGCTTAGTTAAAAGAATGTTTAGAAATGACTATGCATTTAGTGAAATAAAAAAAACAAGGGAAGTTAGCTTTAGATGCACAACACAAATGGAAACTTTGTCTATATAGGCCTAAATCTAAAACTGACACATTATTTGTGGGAACAAGTGAATGTAGACATGTGTTTCTTTTCCAGGGTAAATGGACTTTTATGTTAAATGGACAAGATCCATCAATTTCAGGGGCTTATTATATATGTGGGTCAAATGCTTATTACCGCATCCAAGAGGATGGTATGGCACATGTTACTTGGGGATAGTCTTCCCAAAGATTTATCAACTTGAGAACCTGAAAGGGTTACATCTTGCTAGACCAAAGAGAAAATCTTACACTGGCATAGTTGGAGATATATTTGGAGCAACGATTCCCTCAGTGGGAGTTATTCTGAACTCAGTGAAAATTCAAAAGTTGTCTACTATTGTGGATAATATGCTGACTAGTTTTTCAGGAGCTATGATCCTAATAGACACATAAATGGCTGCCGTGAGATCTATGACTCTTCAGAACCATCTTGCGTTAGACATATTTTTAGCAAATTAGGGCAGAGTTTGTAAATTGGTACAGTCGCAACATTGTTGTACTTTTATCCCGGACAATAGTAAGAAGGTTAAAAGCTTTATTAACAATTTGACTAATATCAGTTCTGAATTAAAAGATTTGAAAGAACCTGGAGTTTGGGAAAAGGTTGGCAGAGGGTTTGTGTAGCCGGTTGTCGAGCACACCTTCCCAGGATGCATCCGTTTGGCGCTGCCCGCGCGGCACCCACAAAGGAGACGAAGGCTGGCCCCGTTGCCGGGATGACGAGACCGGATCCACCCTTGAGAACCCAGACATCCGGGTTCCCGGGGGAACAAAAAGTGAGGACGGACTGAAAGGGGGCGAGGAGGAGGACGCGGAAGAAGCGGACAGCGAGGAGAACACCGAAAGCCCAGGAGAAAAAAAAGAAGAGAAAGAGGACGCCAACCGGAGACACTGGAACAGCGGGGTTCCCAGAAGAGTTGCCGAGCAAGGAAGGAGGGAGGAAAACGGAGACGTGCTTGCAGCCCGCCACGCCCCAGGAGGGACATGGCTGACGAAGGTACGGTCCTTCTTAAAGGACAGCCTTAAAATAAACCGGGAGGGTAGTGATAGGAGGGGAGAGGGGAGGGACAGTGCAGGGGGAGGAGGGGGAGAAGCCAGGAGGGGACAGAGAGGTGAGGAGGAGGACTAAAAGACAGGAATTAGAAAATCTAATCTCCACTTATAGCAACAGTACCCTAAAAGAGCACCTAATTCTAATTCATAGGCATTGTGAACCACCCAGAGGTGACTTTACACGCTCTTGCTCGCATCACCCTATCTAAACACCCGGGAACTATCTCTCTCTCTCTCTCTGTCTCTCTCTCTCTCTAGCTCTCCCTCCTGTCTACCCTATTAGAATCTCGTAACATATATAACCCTGCCTTACTGTACATTTCGTTCCTTTTCCGGTACGACGCAGAGAGCGGTAGACCATCTATGCCGGTCAAGAGGGTACCTAGGAGGAAAAGACAGGAAGGACACTTTTATACACTCGTGATAAAGTAAAAGACTATAATGAACTATAAAATAAATTCACGCTATCACTCCACATAAGCCTCAGAGTCCTTATTATCACCTGACCCACTATTACAATAGTGTCAGAAGTGGGATTTTGAAAGGTGATAAAAGGCTAACAGCACCCAAAGAAACATGGGGGAGAAACCGACACTGGAGGACATGATACAGCAGCTGGCTGAAGGGCAGAGACACCTTCAGCTAGTGTGGGAGGCCTATCAGAGAGAGGCAAAGGAAGACCGGGAAGCCTTACAGAGTGCACTAAAGAGCCAAGCCACCATCATGGCCAATAACCAATTAGTGCACGAGACGGCCCTCCAAAAACTTACGGATACCACAGCAGCTAGTAAGGTCCACCCTAATGTCCCTATCTCTGTGCTACAAAAATTCCAAGACGGTGAGGACCCTGGCTCTTTCTTCACCAACTTTGAACGAGTGGCCTCCTCTGCCCAGTGGCCAGAAGAGCGTTGGGGCCAGTATATCGCACCTCTTTTAACTGGTATCCTACAAACGGCATATCAAGCCGCAAACCCGGGTGGCACCACACCCTACAAAGAGATCAAACGAAGTATATTAGAGCGAGTAGGTCATGACTCTGAATATTATCGCCTACGCTTTCAGAAGATCAGGTGGGGACAGACCGAGGATCCACGGACCTTTTATTTTAAAGTCAAACACCTAGGACTGAAGTGATTGGGCTTCTGTGGGAAATTGACTGGGCAACCTAGGGAAAGGTATAATTCTGAAAATAATAGAGATAATATTGATTATTGTAACTTGTGTAATTGGATCATGGGGAATTTATAAACTGTATAATGTGATTAGAATGAAGATGTTGAAAAAGTATCAGAGGAGGAAAGAAATTAAATTGGAAGGATACTTTAGAGAAAATTTGCACCAAAAATAAAAATAAAAGGTTATAACGAAACAAAATTTGAGGTAAACAAAAATTTGTGTGAGAGGAGATAAAGGGGGTCATTCTAAGTCTGGCGGGCGGCGGAGGCCGCCCGCCAGACTTCCCCCACCAAAATACCGCTCCGCGGTCGAAGGACCGCTGAGGGTATTTTGGGATTTGCCCTGGGCTGGCGGGCGACCGCCAAAAGGCCGCCCGCCAGCCCAGGGCAAATCCTCCTTCCCACGAGGACGCCGGCTCAGAATTGAGCCGGCGGAGTGGGAAGGTGCGACGGGTGCAGTGGCACCCGTCGCGTATTTCAGTGTCTACATAGCAGACACTGAAATACAAAGTGGGGCCCTCTTATGGGGGCCCCTGCAGTGCCCATGCCATTGGCATGGGCACTGCAGGGGCCCCCAGGGGCCCCGCGGCACCCCCTACCGCCATCCTGTTCCTGGCGGGAGACCCGCCAGGAACAGGATGGCGGTAGGGGGTGTCAGAATCCCCATGGCGGCGGAGCGCGCTCCGCCGCCATGGAGGATTCACATGGGCAGCAGAAAACCGGCGGGAGACCGCCGGTTTTCCGCGGCCGAACCGCTGCGGTCAGAATGCCCTGCGGGGCACCGCCGGCCTGTCGGCGGTGCTCCCGCAGAATCACCCCCAAAGTGTGATGACATATTTAGTCTTCAGAGGAGGGATTGTGAAAGCTGAATAATCACTAACTAATTTGCATTTATTATTTGGTTAAGAATTTACATGATTTTAGCTAACATAGAAAATAATGTGTGTCTTGGAAAATGTGCCTACTTGAGTGGCCACCATAAATTTACGACGATGTAAGAGGAGAATAGGAGCAAATCATCGACGTGTGAAAGACTGTTTAGTTATATCTTAGATTCAGGGTTTTGTTTTTATTGGGTTTACTGTGAACATATGATACTCAATGACCAATGACAGCGTGAGAAAATGCTTTAGGGAATTTAATATATCCAGAGTACACTTAGTAGAGAGAGACCCATTTCTTCTTTTTCATTTTTGATGCCATTTATACCCCCATAGCAGGCCCGTTCGAGGAGCTGAGCAGTTCCTGATGTTCCCTTTTCCTTCTTAACCTTCCTCATAGAGGAGTTGCATTAATGCTGGTTCCTAGCTTGATAACTATCCTCATAGAGTAGTTACGCTAATGCAGATTTTTAGCTTGATGTTCCTTTTTGTGAATCAGTTAACTTAGAGCCCACTCGTGGCTGAGCCATTCCTTTTCACTGCCCATTGCTGATGCTGACCAGACAGATGTGCAACTGACGAAGAGAAGTTGCAGCTTGCTGATCCAGCTCAGCAGATGTATACAAAATTTAGATTGTTGTTCTTTTCTTCCAGCTACCAACCGCTATTTTGATAGAGCACTAGCTAGATGTTTTTCAAATTAAATTTTGACTAAATTGTTTTGCATGAAGTCAAAACATGATGTTCTAATTGGAGATTAGTTAGTAGGCCCAGATGTTGACAAATGTTATTAACCAAAAATTGATTTGCTCACCTGTTGAATCTAGATGTATGCCATCTTTATTGTCAGTTATTGTTGCTGTTGATTTGTACCGTTACTCTTGAATGCTTAACTGCTAATGCTTTAGTTAAATTGAGATTCTTTTGTCACCTTTGTCAGCCTGTATTGTTCATATATGTGTATCATTTGGTATTGAGACTAATTTACGTGATGTTAGCATTGTTAATATAGGGAAATAAACTTTCTAACTCATACCAAAGGCATGGTTATTCATGTCCACATGGGTCATGGTGCGTAAAGATTTATGATAATTGATTTGTTGCATATGCTATTGCGGTTGATTAGATTATGAGCTTTGAGGATAAATATGGTGGAATCCCTCTAAGCGCAGTCAAAAGGTCCATCAAACCTCTAACGCTTCCCCTTATAAATAAATTATAAAAGACCAAATAAGGCCAGACGCGCTTGGAATAGTGTCAGTAACTTGCTGTCTCCTTTCCTTTTCTGTTTAAGACATGACCAGCTTTACCTGTTCGAAAAGTTGCAGGGTGAGCATAGCTGTTGACCATACCTCTTCTATGCTTGCTCTCGCATGAGAGAGCCTGCCCGACTGATAAATCACTAAGCTTGAGACACCTTTAAATTATTTTTATCCAGCACTCACCGAAATCTCGAGAACAGAGGATTTGACATCTCACATTTGACCTTGATGAATCACACCTAGGGTCCTTCTATAGAGCCTATATGCTGGTGAGGGGCCAGCGGGTTGGTAAAGAAAGGCTACTACAGAAAATAAACCAAGTACGAGAGCCAAGTTTAGTTTCTGTTCCTGCTACGCATGACCTTAGAGACCAAAGTAGAGAAGTCAAGCAGCTACTGTACGGGAAGCTTGGTGTAGCAGCCTCTACCCCTGGTTGAAAGCCATCTTTTTATCCCTTCTCCTTCAGATTACCATTGTAATATCAGGCTAATACAGGCGCTACCGGCCTCAACCAGTTACTTTTTTGTGTTCTCCGTGAGCTGGTGAAGGACTAATTCCCTTACTAACACAAAAAGTGGCTGAGTCATACAGACATGGTAAAGCTGTGTTTTCACTTGAACATTTTAAGTGCAAGGGACCAGTTTTCCACATTTATCTAGGTGAAACCGTTTCCAGGAACTGGACAAGCCCAAGAATCTAAGACTTTAACTCCGAGAGTCACCATATATGGACACTTTAAGTGGTTATATTTGTCAAATTAATTAACAATAAAGGACCTCACACTTCAAATAGCTGCAAGTGTAACATGTATTTTTGCTACTATTCATTAGGATCAACACCCCTGATCTTGCTGCAGATACTCTGTCCTCAAAATTATCTGTTTTGAAGGTTGGAACTCTGATTGATTTAATGCTGTTGCTGTAACACTCATGTCTGAGGGCATCGCAGTATTCTGATCAGAAGTGAGCAGCACCTCACCTGATGCTCTTTGATACCAGAATTTCCCAGAACATCGAGATTCAAAGGATCCTATGACTATGAGGGGGATGGGTTGGCAGAAAAAATCTACAGGCCATACTTTGTAAGGGTTTAAATTTAGTTTAGGTTAAATGATATTTATATAGCACTTATTACCCCATACAAGGCAATGAAGCATTTATAGCGAGTAGCACTCTACCCGCAGCCCAAAGTTAGTGGTCATTCGATCAGTTATTGGGGTTATTTTTGCACACTAAAGGAAACTATGCATTCGTTTCTTTATGATAAGTAGTGACTTAGGTGTGTCATGAGGTTATTTTAGCAGTTACATAGGCACATTGTTTTAGCTCTAGGACTGCGGTCTGTGCCCTTTCACCTAGTTTCATTTAACTTTTTTCCTCTTATTATTTTAGCACAGCTACGTTTTAGTGGAGATGTTTTATTATTTTTTATCGGTTGCTCATGCACGCAGAATTTGTTATTAATTTCTTTGCACAACATTTTTATACTGTGCCCTACCCAAACCTGCATATGATAGTTTTCCGGGTATTGCTGGTAAAAGTGAACGATGTCTACCCTACAAAGGAACAATATGTGTTGTCACATCTGGGCAGTTCTTGGAACATCAGATGTTTTATTATAAAACACCACACTGCCCCTACCATCTTAGAGGGGGCGTTCCAACCAGCTTGCCATCTCATGCTGCACGTTGTTGTTGCAGTTTCTGCTGAAACTCAGCACCTTCTCTTCATCTATGTGGGAGGGCTCCCAGCAGACCAACACACCTCTTCTCTACCTATAGTACAGGTATTGGGATTGGGTGTTCTTCGGGGGACTAGATGGGCAGATTGGGGCTAACACTACTATTGCTCTCATGTAGAATCTTAGTAATGCAGGTAGGGATTTTAGAGTCATTATTGTGACAGTATGGTGGGACTTTTCCTTTGTTTCACCTTCCTAGTCACTGCTCTAATGGTAATGTGTTTCATTGTCCAAATATTCACAATTCATGCATTTCTACATAGAATGCTGTTGCTTCAGTAAATGTATTGAATCAAATCCTGCTTCTGTTTGTCTTTGCATGTATGAGGAATGTATGACTGAGAGAAAGGGGTATGACCAATTCCACTACGACTTCCCTGAGGAGGCTTAGAATGTCATGCGATAGGCTGCCACAAATGACCTTTACTCACGGGTTCTGTTGAGGTGCTGCAAGCTAGCTGAAAGGGTTGAGCCGACAGCTGTCAAACAGTGTGGGATCAGACTCAGTCCCCCACGCTCAGTGATGCTACCACCCAAAATCCAGCAGTCTTGTTGGTACAACAAGAGTTCTACGACAGGTATGATCATTAGAGGGGGCCTATGTGAGAAGCAAATGCTTGCTGGAATTTATAGAGATTGTCATGTTTCTAAAAAGAGCTTAAGATAGACTTGCATGAGACTTAAAATAGAAGAGGCGGGCAGAATGTAGCAGGGGAGCAAAGGTGCATTAAAAAATAAGGAGTGGAAGTAAGTTTAATTAAATTTTTCCCTTAGAATTTTAAAGAATATAGCAAGTAGAGATTTTTTCACATGCAATCTGTGGTAGGAAACCTGTTGAAAGAAACAGTTTTAAATTCTGCTCTAAAGGAATGTAGCTTTTACAATTGTTCTAGAGGTACTTAAGAGGTGGAACAGATACTTCCCATACTGAAATAAGTAAGCCCGGTGCTTGATGAGACCCTTTTCCAAGTAATTGTCAAGCAGTGCAACATTTACCACATCCATCCCGTTACCCATAATTACAATTTGAGACCACCATCGTCCCACTGTATGTAATGTAAGCAAAACTTTAAAACCCAGAAGGACCCCATGTGTACCTATTACAGCAATATATTCAAAACCAAAGTATTATGCCTGTTTATGCAAATCATTTGCACCATACTCAAAATACACATATAATATAAAACATATGTCATGTAAATTCCCACCAATTTAAAATATAACAATGCAATAGATGGGGGGGCATGGCCAGGCCGGCCGGCGTTCAAGGTGGCCGCACGGCACTAAAGCTCTTGAGGATTCTCCCAACCCTGCTGTCATAGGCCGCAAAAGGATGGCATCTACACCAGCCACTTCACCACCCTAGATGCCTGGAGCGCCCTGTTACCCTTGCAGCCACGACATTTGTGGCAGGGGACCCCATGCCAGCCACTCACAGCCTGACTGCCATGCCCTTGGAGGCCGAGCCGTGGCATACAGGGCTTGAACACCAGTGGCCCTTTGGCGATTGCGGCATATTGCCTGAGGCGAGACGAGGTGAAATTCCTCATACCGCGCTATTCGCCCAACAGTTGCTGCCTTGTGGGACGCCAACACTGGGCCCACCATTGCACACGCCATGAGGAGCTGGAGGACCACGCAGCATCTCTGGGCCTGGGCGTGACCGTCTTCACTGGTAAGTTCCGTAGTAAACAGTTCCTAGCCATGCTACATATTCTCTGGACTCCAGCGTGATGTTTGGTCGCTGGCTGCGACTCTGCCCATGTCCAGCAATGCTACTTTTCTGTGCTGCGCTGCCCTGCCCTGCTCAGCTTGATTGCTCCCTGCTGGCCCCTGTTTCTATATGCTATATCAGGCACAATAAGTGGCAACACTGCATGAACAATAAGGAACACCACATCACATCCCAGCCCATCATCAAGAGCCGCGTGTATGTAATATTTGATGTGATGACTTACCCTAAACCTGAATGCAGGTAAGGCCTGCTTCTTGGGCCAATTGATCCTGCATTCCCTCCTCAATCATTCAGAGTGCTCTCTGCCTCAGTATCCTCTATCCTGCTGCCGCAAACTCTTTTCGTCCCCACCGCTGTGCACTTCTGACAACTGCCCTGCTCTACATTTGATCCTGCACATCCCTGCTCGAGGTTCTGATGGGACATTAGCCAGGTCAAACTTGTACACATCATTCACACCATTCGCAAGCCAGCAGACTGTAGTCACCAATGCAGCAATCCTGGGCCACAACAATTCAAAGCAGAAAAAGCTATCTTTTGGTATGGCCAGAACCCCACAGCAACGGTGCACCTCCTCAGATGTAGAGGACCCATTGCCAAGTGACAATGACAATCGCCCCCACGGATAGAGCTGTGGCTATAATGACTGAACAAAATCGGTATCCCAGGAAACTTAGTGCATTTAATTCAAAGGTTACATGAAAAAACATTTGCACAAGTTAGATGGGGCAATCGGGGGGAACTCACCGACAAAATAGATATTAGGAGAGGAGTGCGCCAGGGCTGTGTTCTTGCCCCAACTCTATTCACATTGTTTATTAACGAGGTGGTGCAAGTCGTTACCAACTGCCAAAATGATGCTCCATCCTTGAATAACCACAAAATTCCAATTTTGCTATTTGCTGACGATTCCCTCCTGATTTCCAGAACTCCTATGGGTCTCCATGTACTTGTGGATAAGTTTAGTTTGTTTTGTGATGACTATGGACTTGAACTTAATCAGAGCAAAACTAAACTTATGACCCTGGGCTGTGGCCCCACTTAGAGATATTCAATTTTCTATAATGGAACCCCCCTAGGCATGGTAAGCTCCATAGATTATTTGGGGGTGAGAATTAGCAACAATCTGCATTGGGGGGCCCAAATCGATAAAAGTTTAGCTCTTTTGGCCCAGAGATCTGGGGCTATTCTACGCTTCCACAAGTCTACCTCTGAGAGAGTGATTACTCCAACCATTAAAATCTACCGAGCTAAGGCACAGAGTGCTGCGGTCTATGGGGCAGAAATCTGGGGGTCCTCGAACACTGGCAAGTTGGCAGTGGGGGAAAACAACTTTGTAAGGTCAACTTTGTCTTGTCCTCGTAATACCCCACTGCTGCCAATGTTCTGGGACCTTGGCCTGTCATGCATCTCAGATGTAATTGCCCTACAACCATTGCTTTTCTGGGTCCGTGTATGGACCACCCCTGATCTATCCACATATAAGGAGTCTATTCAAGACATTCTAGATAGACCAAATGTTCTTACCATTCCTTGGTTTAATCACATCTCAAAATGGTTTTATAGATTGGGTCTTAGTGAGTTTTGGAGCCATCCAGAAAGTATAAGGATGGATCAGAAGAACCATTTGAAAACTGTTTACTGGATATAGGTCAGGGAAAACTACCTGATGTGCTCAACACACAGCAGATTGACCTCACAATTTTTTGACTTCAAATGGTATCCGTATCTGGAACCATTTATGGATACAATTCTTGATCCATTAAGTAAGAGTTTATACATTCAGTTCAGATATGGTTGCCTGCCTCTTAAATCTTATGGTAGTACACATAGTCTGATTACAAGATCTGATCCCTGTCCTAGTTGTAATCACACTTCTGAATCTATTGTACATTTTATGTTTATATGCCCTGCATATATGACTGCGCGACGGAAGTGGTTACGACCTGTGTGTAGAAATATGGGGATAAGACACTGTATGGCTGCCTTGAGGATCATGATGAGGGATACTTCCCTCTCTTTATCTTGTGCGGTTAGCAAGTATATTGTAGCTGCTTGGCATATTCGTATCAGTACCCTGGGGAAAAAATGATGATGAGGAACAAATTATTTTAGCTGCTAAATTTTAACTATGCACCTAAGACTGAAATAAAACCCTATGTTTAATTTAAATGACAGATATTAGGGGGTCAGGAGCATTCTTGATGGAATGCAATTTTATGTGTTTTAAGGTTGAACATATGTTATTCTATTTTATTCTTATCCCATTTTTTAACTAAACTTCTTTTTCTTTTTTTATTCAATTGTTGGTTGTTTGCTTTTATGGTTGAAAGTAACCGAATAAAGCTATGTGAAAGAGAGACTGAATTACGTGCAGGCTTCACATCAATAAAGGCATGATTCGATTCACTCACTAGTCACTTGGATCGAGTGGGCGAATGATTGGAGCGACATGCAGTCTGACTTGATGGTGCTGAGCACACAATTTCAGAGGTAAGAGGTGACTCAACTGATACTCGAAAATGTCTAGAGAAGGTGGAACAGCTTCTTAAGACTGCCATAGCTAAAAATAAAGATTTAGAAGATCCATCATGTCGCAACAATATCAGAATAGCAGGAATAGCTGAGGCCACAAACATGGGGCACCCAGATGATTTTGTGGAGAACTTACTGGTTACACTGTTTGATAGGCAAGTTTTACAGGCACAATTGTGGTTGATACGGCGCACCGATCACTCAGCTCGTGCCGGGGGTACAGCTGCCCCAATAATAGCCCGACTACTCAACATCAGAGACAGGGATGCCGCTCTACATCTGTCTCGTGAGTGGGGATCATTAAATTATCAAGACATGACACACTCCATTTTTATGGATTTCACACAAGCTGTGCAGGAGAAGAGACACATATTTGCAGATGTAAAACGAACACTTCACAAACTTGGTCTCAAATATGGAATGCTGTACCCAGCCAGGCTACACGTTGAGGCACATGGTCAATGTCATATATTTCAAACTCAGCTGAAGCCGTTGAGTTTTGTAAGCAATACAAGGGCAGTGCTCTCCTGAGACAGGCAGAGTGCACACTCAACGCAGCTCACCGCCCTGTGTACCACTATAGAGTCACTACTTGTGCTGTCAAGCCTTCCTTTGACCTGCTGCAGTAGCGCCACCTACGTCTTCGGGTCTCTACGTCATTTTCCGGGTGATGGAGCTCAGCTATGGCCCAACTGTAGACTTTCCAGCTCCTTACCAATCCTTCTCACAGGAGCTCCATTGATGGCGTTGCTTCACTGCCATGGTGTACACCACCATGTTTGATTGTCTGCTTTCTTGTTATTATTTTGGGATTCACCAGTTGCCTCTCTTTTGGTGTGGGTTGATTGTTATGAATGTTGCTGTTTTTGCATACAACTCTTATTCAGTACACTGAATTGCTTCCAGTCCGACTGAAGCACTCCCTATCTACAGGCCTGCACACAATGACAACACATAGGCCCTCATTACAACCCTGGCGGTCGGTGTTAAAGTGGCGGTAATAACACCCACAGGCTGGCGTAAAAAAAAAATGGAATCACGACCATGGCGGAAACCGCCAAGATAGACAGCCACTTTAACACTCCGACCACCACAGTGGTAGAAACAAACACCGTGTTGGTAACCGCCAACAGACAGGCGGAGGACAAAGTACCGCCCACCCTATCACAACAGGCCTATCCGCCACCTTTTCTGGACCTAACAGACTTGCAGAGGGAGGGTCTACCTGCCCACTATAATACACACAGGATGCACTCAGTTCGAATTAGTCATGTTTAAAGATGGCCGCTGGTTTAGTCAAAGTTCAGACACTCGTTTAGAAAGGGGAATGAGACACTAAAACATTTTCTAGCATATGGGTCAAGAATTTTCTATTTTATTAAGGACATGGAGGTGAGGATCATGCTTCTACTTCTTTGCATTTTCAAACTCAGCAGACAATTAAAAACTATTTTTTTTCCTAAACTACAATACATCATAACATCAGCACCAATCACAGCACACCATATAATATATAACAACGAGGAACCATAAATCATCCTCTTTCTTTGCTCTCAGGTGGATAAGGCCCTCATTACAACCCTGGCGGTCAGTGATAAAGCGGTGGTAATACCACCAAAAGGCCGGCGGTAAAAAAAATTGAATTATGACCACAGAGGAAACCGCCAACACAGACAGCCATTTTAACACTCCAACTGCCACGGCAGTAGCAACAAACACTGCAGGGGTAACCACCAACAGCCAGGCGGAAGAGAATGTACTGCCCACAGCATTACAACAGGCCTATCTGCCAGCTTTTCCGGGGTGGAACCAACGCTATCAAAAGCACGGCTGAAACAGTACACAGAAGGGAAACCACTCACCTCTCGACACCCAACGAGGAACCACCACGCCATGGAGCCCGTACTACATATCCTGCCTATGCTGCTCTTCCTCCTGCTCTATCAGGAGCAGGACAGACGCCGTCGACGACTACGGTGAGTACTGCACCTACAACACAGGGAGGGGGGAGGGAAAAGAGAGTGACACACACACGCAACACGCAATATCCCCACCCACAACAACATACACACAAATACATGCAGCAACATTACATATACACCCTCCGCCCCTGGAAGAACGCAAGGGCAAAGGGAAATTATTGTAACGATTGTAATAATGAAAAATCTGATAGTCAAAATTCAAAAGTCAGTATATACAAATATGTCCAACTACACAAGTCCGGATAGTGTACCAATCATTGTCCGTGGACCACTGGTCCCCAAATGCATGGAAACGGAGAGAACACTGCTGGGGCATCAGATCGAAAATAAACAGGCACCTCAGGGGGAGGGGGAGGTGGGGCACCTCAGCTAGATGAACGCACGACGCCACTGCTGCACGAGGAGCACTCCCTTTATCCTGGGGAGTGCAAAGCCACAGTCTCTCAAGTGGATGTCATTCTCCACTGGTTCTGGAGGGGGCATGGTGCCCAGAGTGCTTCATCCTGCCAAGGACTGTGTTAGTGGATGCTTTTCTCCACTGGTTCTGGAGGGGGCTTTGTGCCCAGAGTGCTTCATCCTGACAAGGACTGAGGTAGTGGATGCTTTTCTCCACTGGTTCTGGAGGGGGCATGTTGCCCAGAGTGCTCCACGTGCAGTGCGGCCGATACCATTCCCTCACCTGGGTGTGTGTGCCACAAGCTTGGCGAGGAACAGGTAGCATGATACGCCATGGAGGCAGCAACATACCCCACACTGCTGCGGCTTCGCCTTCTACCTGCAAGTGCAAACAGTGATGGAAGTCATGGAGCATGGAAGCTGGCCAGGGTCCAGGAAGTCTCCTCCAGCCTCGGACGACCACTTGGGATGGTAGCCATGTCAGCAGTGGTTCACTGTCCAAGCACGTCGCGGGGACGGTGGCGGCGTCTATGGCGGCGGTGCTGGCAGTGGTGCATGGGTCAGCACCTGCTGAGAGACACAGCAGGACATCTCCTGCAGCCTCGGACGGCTGCCCACTGGGGAAGATGCTGGGGACTGTCGCTGAGGCTGCAGAGGTGCAGGTGGCTGTGCCAGTGGCGGTGCAGGTGGCGGTGCTGGTGGCGGTGCTGGTGGCGGGGCAGCTTGCGGTGTTCGCCGCCATACAGGTTGGTGTTGTCGTGGACAGAAGGGGTGACACTGGTCCCTCAGTCGGTGCAAGGGTGCCCTGTCCTGACCTGCCCTTCTGCTTTTGTCCCTTCCCTACCTTTGATGTTGCCGCAGGTGTCTTGCCACTATCCCCTTTTGTTTTTGCGGAGCCCTTGGTGGCTGGTAGGTGCGGCTTCTCCCTCCAGGATGTGGGCACCTTCTTCACCTTGGCAGGTGGCGGAATGTCCTTGCCCTCGCTACGTGGCACACTGGCAGCCCTGATGGGTGGCGCACTCGATGACCCCGCAGTTGCTGGCACCACTGTGTTGGGGATTTGGTGGCTGAGGTGCTGGGCTGGGACCTGGAAAGCCTGGCCCTAGGGGAAGGACGGGGGAGGTGAAAGGAAGAGGTCAAGGTTTGCCAGGAAAGGTTTTTTTGACACACTGGGACGGGAAGATGGAGTGGGTTTGGGAGTGGAGGAAGAGGTAGTGGTTTTAGGAGGTGTACGTTTGCTGAATTTGGGTGAAGGTGCATGGGCCGGAGGCTGTTGTGAGGTGGATGGCTGTTGGGTGGGTGTGTGCCTGTGTTTGTGTACTTTGGGAGGAGGGCTTACAGACACACTGGGAGAGGACACTGGGAATGTCTGCATGGTAGTGGGGGTGGGGGTGGTCAGTGCACCTGAGCAGTGTGTGGTGATGGGCGTGCTGGTGATGGAGGTAGTGGATGAAGATGTAGTGCATACAGGTGTGAGTGGAGACGAGACAGGGAGGGAGGAGGAGGACGTGGAGGAGGGGGACACACTGGAGGCAGTGGATGTTGCTGTGTCCGCATGGGGATGGTGCTTGTGTGAGTGCTTGTGGGATGTGTGGTGCTTATGTTTGCCATGTCCACTCTTGTGTGTTGATGAGTGTGCATGCTGGTCTGATGGTGTGCTTGGGATAGGCTGAGGTAGAGGGGATTGGGTCTGGGTAGTGGAAGTTGGAGGGGGGAGGCTGGACACAGGGACAATGGCTGCCATCAGTGCTGAGGCCAGAGCCTGAAATGCTCTCTGTTGAATCCCAGAATGAATGCCCTCCAGGTATGCATTTGTTTGTTGCAAATGCCTCCCAACACCCTGGATGGCATTCAAAATGGTAGATTGCCCAACAGTGAGGGATCTCAGGAGGTCAATAGCCTCCTCACTGAGGGCAGCAGGGCTTACTGGGGCAGGGCCTGAGGTGCCTGGGGCAAAGGAGATGCCCACCCTCCTGGGTGAGCTGTCACAGGACACACGCTGAGGGGCTGCTGGGAGGGCGGTGTTGGTAGGGGTGGTGGTGGCTGTACCTGTTGATGCGGTGGGCACAGAGGTGCCTGCCACCGCAAGGGAGCTCCCATCAGAGGAGGAGTCGCTGTCATTGGTTTATGCTCTTGTCCCTGTCGTGCAGCTCCCCTTGCCCCACTGGTGGCTTCAGACTCCGTTGCTTCACCCTCCAGGGCCAAGTGGGTTGCAGCTCCCTCCTGCTCCGGTGCCACTGCTCCTCTGCCTGATGATGCTATTGCACACAAGAACAGGGAGACAACAAAAAGGGGGGTGAAAGACAGAAGAAAAACATGTTCAGTGCATGCAACACTACTACCGTCGGCGGACACAACACACAGGGAGCAGCCCTCAGCACTACGCCATGCACTAATAATTCCTAGCAAATTCACATGCCCATGGGGTATGAGGCCTAAGCCCAATTGCTGCACACCTGGAAGTCACAGGAGCCTGACTAGGTGTAGATTACCACTAGTGGGGTTGGGGTCCCACAGAGCCTGCCTCACAAGGGACCTTGCCTACCAAGTTCGCCCTGGCCTAGGGGAACCCACTGCCCACCTCCCCCACCCAGACACCTCGTAATGAGCGCAGAGTCAGCTGAATGAGAGTGTACTCACCCCCTTGTGGCTGCTGTGATGGCCTCAAGTGCCCATCCAACTCGGGATAGGCCACTGCCAGGATCCGGTACAACAGGGTGGTCATGGTGCAACGGGCACCCCTTCCACGTTGGGAGGCCATCCCCAGCTCGGCCTCCGCCATCTTCTTGCTCCAGCGGTGCAGGTCCTCCCATCTTTTATGGCAGTGGGTGCTCCATCTTTGGTAGACCCCCAGGGTCCGGACGTCCTTGGTGATGGCACACCAAATACCCTTCTTCTGGTGGGCGCTGACCTAGAGGAATGGTACAGGGGGAAAGGAAATTACTCACCTGTCCGGACCGTCATACTCATTGCCCACCAGTTCCCACCCACGCCCTGGCGCACATACACTCAACATCCACACATGCAGGCCTCAGCCCCACCCCCATGTATCTTTCATCCACACCACTTAAAACAGGCATTGCCCACGCAGCATGATCACAGTGTACTCACCTGTTTGTCTGGAGGACCGTACAGTTGCGTGTACTGGGGGAGGACCCCATCCACTAGTTTCTCCAACTCCTCCGAAGTGAAGGCAGGGGCCCTTTCCCCAGACACTGTAGCCATCGTCGCTTCCAGACACAGGTCACAGCAGCACTTGCAGTGTAGGTCCTCTCCTGTTGAAGGTCAGGTATCAAGTGAGTGAAAAGACAGAAAATGGCGCTCATGTCCATGGTGGTGCATACCATCACCGCTGGCGTACATCGTCATTGGCTCCTGGGACCCATAGGGCCCAATGTTACCCAATGCAGAATTGTGCCACGACGGTGTACAACACCAGCGCAGTTACCTCATTTCCCCTTGTCCCACCTTACAGGTCAGGCAGCCGCCAATTCAGGGGGCCACATGGGATGGATACAAACTGCGTCACACCTATCTAGGCCGGGAATACGGAGAGATACCGGGACACTGCAAATTACAAACGTTTCTGCAAAAAACACATTGTGATACCTCAGTGTTGGATGACTCTCTGCTTGCTGTTATCCTCCATAGGGCTCGTCTGCTGGGGCAGGTGATGAGATGGCGGCATCCTCCGGTGTACAGACCCCTGGTGGACCTGTCGACAATGGAAGAGAGACACATCATAATCACATACAGACTTGATCGAGCAACAATCCAGGAACTGTGTGTCCAGTTGGAGCCAGACCTGATTTCAGCTATCCGCCATCCCACAGGAATCCCCCCTCTAGTGGAGGTCCTGTTTGTACTCCATTTCCTGGCCAGTGGGTCTTTTCAAACAACAGTGGCCATGGCAACGTGTTGTGCAGAGTGTTATCTGCCCTGCTAAAACACATGCGCAGCTACATCGTTTTCCCTCAGGTGGAGGATTTGCCCACAGTGAAAGGTGACTTCTATGCCCTTGGACATATCCCCAACATCATTGGTGCCATTGATGGTACACATGTGGCATTTGTACCCCCCCACAGGAATGAACAGGTGTACAGAAACCGGAAAAGCTACCATTCTATGAATGTGCAGATGGTGTGTTTGGCAGACCAGTACATCTCCCATGTGAATGCCAAGTATCCTGGCTCAGTGCATGAGGCTTACATTTTGAGGAATAGCAGCATCCCTTATGTGATGGGGCAACTCCAGAGGCACCGTGTGTGGCTAATAGGTGAGCCCAAGGTCCCAATACAATTGACATAGGTGTCTGGGTATGGGGTTGTCCATAAAGGTTAGTGTGTGTCTAACAGTTGTCCCTCGACATTTGCAGGTGACTCTGGTTACCCCAACCTGTCATGGCTACTGACCCCAGTGAGGAATCCCAGGACAAGGGCAGAAGAACGCTACAATGAGGCATATGGGCGAACTAGGAGGATAATAGAACACACCTTCGGCCTCCTGAAGGCCAGATTCCGGTGCCTCCACCTGACAGGTGGCTCCCTATACTACTCACCGAAGAAGGTGTGCCAGATAATCGTGGCCTGCTGTATGCTGCACAACCTGGTTTTGTGACGCCAGGTGCCTTTTCTGCAGGAGAATGGGCCAGATGGTGGTCTTGGGGCAGCTGTGCAGCCTGTTGACAGTGAAGAAGAGGAGGCAGAAGAAGAGGATATCGACAAACCGAAACAACATCATCATGCAATACTTCCAGTGAGACACAGGTAAGAAGATGTAATTGCTTCCCACATCTCATACTACTGTTGGAGCTAGCATAAATCTGTCATTTTCACTCAGTGTATGGACCCTGACTTGTCACTTTGACTTTCCATTTCACAGATCTGAATCCCACTTTGTGCCCTCTTCTATGCTCACTGCTGGCCTACAGCTGTGTTACATTGGTATGTAAACAAGTACATTGACATTGCTATATTCCATAGATATTGCAATTACACATTAAAAGTCAATGGTATACTTACACCCGCCTTCCCCATCACCAGAGGCATGCATCGGGGTTGTCTGCTCTCCTCCCTACTTTTTGTTGTCGCAGTGGATACACTGGTTAGACACCGCAAGGAGAGCTACATGAACTGGGCCTGCAGTTTCGGCATGGTCCACTTTTAGCATCCTTATATGCGGATGATGTCCTCCTATTCATGCAAGACACATCTGTTAATCTTGCTTTCCTTGTCACTGAGAAAGTGCGCTTTGGCACTTTCTCTGGCCTGCAGATAAACTGGAGCAAATCAGAACTGGTCCCACTCACGGAGACCACTACCCCTCTCAACTTGGACTATCCAAGATACTGGTGCACCAACTTCAATAAATATTTGCGTATATTTCTACATGGAGCCAAGGCAGAGATTATTTGCAAAAACTACAGCCCAGCCATGGGCAATCTTACCACACATATAGGATGCTGATCAGGCTCCCACTTTCAGTGGCATGCCGGATAGCCTTCATTAAGTTGGCTGTCCTGCTTTGTTTCTTGTATTTATTCCTTAACATTCCTATACCATTGATTAATTCTTTTTTGCCACCTTATGGAGCTTGCTGACACCTTTTATGGGCTGGGTGCCGGCCCCGAATTAGGTGGGAGACCCTGACACTCCCCTACGAACAAGGCAGCTTTGGGGTCCCGGATACGCAACTATATTATCTAGTGGCCCAGTGTCACAATGCATTCTATTGGTACCACCCAAATGCCAAAGTACCCTACCTCAAGCCAGAAAAAGCGTCTGCTCCCAACACCCCCTCTCTCCTTACTCCCCTTGGGCCTACCACAAGACCCTACAGACATGCAGACACTTTACACCATATGCTGGCCCTGTTCAAACTCCAGATATGTGGGTGGCGAAACCCTGTACTCCCTACATGTCACTCTCTGGAATAATCCATGGCTTCCTTTAAAACAGGAATGTGCAACACAATGTGCATTTACTGCGCATAAAGTCCGTGTTGTGGGTGAACTCTTTGCGAAAGGCAAAATTATACCCAGAACTGACCTGATATATGAGACCTCCGCTACTCTAACGGACAGATTCATGTTCCGCCAGCTACATCGTTCTATGCGCTACACTCTCCACATACCCTGAGGAGCCCCCAGATTTCCCTCCCTTGTCCACAGTGATCTCCTCGCCAGATGCCAGCAGGTTGTTTTCCAGTTCATACTATGCATCACTGCAGTTAAAACCGACTAAAAAACCCAGCGTAGCATAGGAATGGGAGTTAGGGCATCACCTCCCTGATAAAAATTAGTACTATTGTTGCACACAAACTACATTAGTATCCAATACCAGAGACATAAACTGCTCCACTGTGAATTTCTCCACCGCTTTTATGTCATACCCAACATGCTGACCAGGCTTGACTCTACCAGGCCACAGGGTCGATTTACCACACCGCACACCGGATATGCGGCGTTTTTTGACGCAATAGCGTCAAAATTCCCCGCGAACACAGCCATTTCAGCAGAGGAGAGCTAAAATGGATCCCAGATGCCTGTACAGACCCCAGGAAGATGACAACAGACCAGGAACCAGCCAGGAGGACCCACACAAGAACCAGGACACTTTTAAGAAGAAAAGAAAGTGTTGCATCAGTGCTGAGGAGCAGGAAATTCTGGTTAAAGAGGTGACGGAACACCAGCACCAACTGTTTGTCACCTCAAAGTTGCCAATCAGTAGGAGAGAGGCAGTATGGCAACAAATTGTTGACAAGATTAACAGTGTGGCAGAAGTACGCAGAACAGTCATCGAGTGCAAGAAACGCTGGCATGACTGCAAGCGCAGGACTAAGGAAAAGATGGCCAGGAATAGGAAGGCAGCACTGCAGACTGGAGGTGGGAGTCCATCACAGCAGGAGGCCCTGGACCACATGGAGGTGATGATCGCAGCCATCATCCCTGAGGAAATTGTCAGAGGGATTGAAGGACAGGACAGCGCAGACTACCAGGAGACAACGCACATGCAGGGTAAGTCGCATGGGGAATTAAAATGCACTAATGTCAACTGTAAGCAGGGGGGGATACGGACCACAAAATGCATGGAAGTCATCATATACATGGAGTGGCATGGGTAAAGGGGTATGGCATGGGGGCATGGCCTGCACAGAGAGAAGCTGGGGCACACCATAACACTACACCAACAACAGTCCCATGGGGGCATGCTGCCATGCCAATGATGGAGCAAAGGTAAAGCCACGCCAGGAGGGAAGGGCACAATGTCAAACTGACGTCCTGTCACACGTCAGCCACCATACCCCCTACAAGAACTAGGGCCCAATTAACAACCTCTAGCTATACCGACAACTGGAATGTAACAATGACAACAGTTGCCACTACCACCTCTGCTCTGTGTGCAGCTCAAGTAGCCAATGGCAGTAACGTCCCCATGGATCATACAGACCTAAATTAGAGGGTTGAGGATTACAACTTCAATAATCCCCTGAAACAAGACAAAGGCTCCAGTCCTGTCAAATGTGAATGCCCATAGTTGTCACAAACATCAGCCAATGTCATCCACATTAGGAGCTACACAGCACTAAGGTCACACCCATGCTGCATATGTCAGGGTCCATCCTGTCCCGGGGTCACAATGCAACATCCCAAATGTCATACTGGTCAGGCAACAGCATTGAGGGGGAGGACACATGTAACTGGTCACTGACATACACCTGCAAAGTCAGAGGAGGAAATAGGACACTGCTACGACTATCAGGGCAATCCAATGTACCACACATTCCCTAACATCAGCTGTACACATTACCAATGCCAACATCCACATCGTGCCATAACAATGCATAGGATGCGCTACATGTCAACTACATATAAGTGGATCTGAAAGATCCAGATTGTTAAGTATGGTGCCAGTGCCATCAGAGCACCCACAGCCAGTGAAAGGTCTCACCATGAGAATGGATGTAGACGGAGGCCTGAGTAGGACAAGAAGGTGGCAATTCACTATTTGGCCTAAAAGAAGTCTAGAGGAGATGATGCTGAGAAGTCCAATAACTTAATACTATACATGTGACATGCAGGATGGGCCATAGGCCTGGGAGAATGCCCATCTGAAAGACTGGAGCAGTGAACAGGAAACAAGATCACAATGTGAAATCATCACAAGGCAGGCATGTCACATCACAAATGCCACAACACACACACTAATTGTACCCCATTTCATTTCAGAGGAGGATGGATTTCCTGCGGATATGTCTGTCTCAGAATACCCTGATGACATGGATGATGAGCTGACAAACATTCCCCAGCAGACCATCCAAGATGTCCTTGGAAACCTCCAGACCCCAACTTCAGTCACAAGGAGGAGCACAGAACAAGCAGCCATCGCAGAGGATCCACCCACCACCCCAATTGTAAGACCTGCCAGCTCCAATACAGCTGAGGACTCAGACGACACAGGCACCAGCTTTGAGAGAACTGTAGTTAGAGTACAGCGGAGCTGGCCAAGGAGGTGCGGGTGGGGATGCAAACTATGGCAGCCAGCCTAGAGGGGGTGCGTTCGTGCATGATGTCATCTGCAGATCAGGCAGCAGCTATGCAAGCCCTAACATCCATCCTGAAAGAACTACAAGAAACTGTCAAGGAATTCACCACTGCAGTAAGGGAGCTGCCACAACACCTCGCACCCCAAACCTTCCACTGCATTCACGAATGCAATCATGACCCCCTCAGGGCCGACCTGGCTGCCTACCATCATGATGTGGCTGCTATTCTTAAGAATCAGCAGATCCTCCTTGCAGCAGTACTGCCCTTAAGACCTTCACAGGTAGAAGTGGCCGGGATGTCTGACTCCACGTCTTCTAACACTGAGGTGTGTGTTGCCCCTTCACAACCACCACCACCAAGGACAGAGGAGGCAACACACACATCAGAAGAAGAAGACATGGAACAGATCACATTCACACGAAAAAGTACCCGGAAGCACTAGTCCCTTCCACATGGCCAACTATTACCAAGGTCCAGCGCTTTGTAACATGCCAGTCTTACAACAACTGTATTCAATGATTGTTCTGCAAACCACTGTATATCTTGTCAGCCTGTGCAGTGCTTGTCTCTCTCTTACTCATTGGCAAATCATGTCCCTCTGCACTGTCTGACACATCACCCCAGCATGTCAAAAGCATTTTCCTTTACCACTTGTGTAGGATCACAATGAAAGATGTCACTATAATGGACTCACGATCATGGACAATGTACATATAGCACTACAGCACTTTCCAATAAATAGCACTTGCACAACAGATTTGTCTCTGTGTAATGCGACACATCAACTGTGCAGTCGATAACTGAAATGTGCCTCCTGTCACATTACATAGCTTGACAATACAACTGTCCTGAAATTATGTAGTCAGATAAATTTACACAATGGCCAGGATTGCATCATACTCTGCCCTTCCTGAGGGTAATATCTGATGAAGTGAGAAACCATACACCATCATGCTGTGTTGGACAGAATAATGCTTCCTCAAGGGATATCTAAGTCATCAAATAGTGGCAGCTAAATGTTGTCACCATGCAATACTAACACATATAACAGTGCACACAAATCTAAGCAAACGCTCCAAAAACTGCATGAATGAAGGTGTCTGAGTTTACATCCAAATAGGTAATCATGCTGAACAGTGTCACAAATGATCTATGTGAGTCATGAAGACGATACTACAAGAGTGCTTACGACAACTCACCTTATAAGGGTGTCCTTGAACATCACACTGCAGTCAGGCCTAAAACAGTTCCCCCAATACCAAATCTGGAAGCACTGTTTGTGACTTTGAAAACATACTTATTGACAAAAACACTTTGGGATCCATATTAACTGTGATTGGTGGTTGCAATGAATGGTGGAATCTTTGCAAGGTAGCTCTGGGGTAGCTGCCAATCTTACAGCTCAGTTGGGATTTTTTCGTAGCATAGGACACAAATGTAATAGAACAAAATTAATGTACACTAATGCCAAGGCCCTGATCAACAAGCATTTGACACATACTGTAAAGGGTTCACTATATATTTATTAAACCGTAATCACAGAAGAGGAAACTTGGGTAAAAGTCCTACCTACCCTAATCTACCCTAACTACTCATTACCCACAACTGTCCCTAACTAACCTAATCTAAACTTACTTATCACATGTAATGAAACGTTCTAAACATCAACCCCCAACCCCCTTATGAGACGGGACACATGGAGGACAACAGATACTAACTTAAACACATACTATACTATCCTAAACAAATATATATTTTTTTTAAACACACAAGAACCCCAACATAGCACCCACCCACCCACATACTTAAAAAGTAAAAATAGAAAGAATCAGGACCCCTCCACCCCCCACCCACTAACACTAACTAAACTAACATCCTATACTAACCTAACACTAAGCCCCCTAAGGCCACTAAGTATGAGAAAAAGGAAAGAGGAGGGAGGGGAGAGAATCATGTCCATATCAAAAGTCTAGAGGTTGGCCCTCCGGAGGGTCCGCTTTATGGACCGCACACACCTGTTAATATGTCGAACATCCCGCTGCAGGTGACTGATTTTCCGTGACACACGGTCCATTTTTCGTTCCATTGCCTGAAAAGCTGCAGGGTCAACTGTAGGAGCTGGGGCAGTCTGGGTACCGACGGAGGATGTTTGTGGGCGTGTAGAGCCAATGCCTGTGGGCTGCCCTGAAGGTGTTCCATTGCTGGGGCCTGGAGCAACTGCAGACGTTGGGACAACATTCCCAGCTGTGGGTGGTGCCACCTGGGTGGAAGTGGTGGTTGTGCTGGTTGTCGCTGTGGTGGGCAAAGTAGGGCCACCCTGTGGGAAAGCCCTCCATGCTCCGGAGGCCCGTTCATTCCGGTATCTTCGGGCCATCCGTCTGAACCCCAACTCTACCAGCAGGATATGCTGGTACCTCATAGCCCGCCTCTGGAACTCACAGACCTGGATGGGTGTCATGTTCGCAGCTGTGAAGACAAAGGCAAACAATTTACATTAGGAACTGCATTGTGTGAAATGGCACAAGAAGTAAATCAGACAGTACATCTACTGCACTTGTAACAGCTCATATCATCATACAGATCATTGAATGTCCCTGAGGAAGTACATGGCAGGGCAGCCTACAAAGGTCATTTCACACATAGCACATCCAAACCCTACAAGATGGGTAACAACTGGCATTAATTTGGCATCTGAGTTCTGCCAGTTGTCAGCAACCATGCTGCACATCCTCCACCAATGCCTGGGCTACAGATGTCAGTGTACGGGATGGAAATCTAAAGCCACATGGTCTGCAAGTTGTAATTGGACTTGCTAGTATAGTACTCATGTGCTATACCTGAGTGTGTATACTAGGTTCCGACCAAACATTCGCTTATTCACATGTCTGTGTAACATACTGGTAGCATCAGTCCTAGGTACCCTATTCACAAACCCATGCCTGTGTTTGAGGGTGGGGGGGGGTGGAGAAACAATGAACAATTCCAAACAACATGGACACCCAGGAGTCTATAGAAAGCTCGACATGTGTTTGGCTCTACACACACACACCACAGGTAAGGTCTATCAACAAATAGGAGACAGCAAACCCTTGACCAATCCTAGCGCCACACATGTCAGGAAATGCAGACCTTTGTCCACATCATATACTTCCAGTAAGGCATGACTTACAACAGACACAGAGTTGCAAGAACACCCATAATCATGATTTGCATGCACATCTAGGCCATTGCACTCAAGTGCCACATACTTGTAGCACTACATGCGGAACTACATGCTGCTAGGAAGTTCTACCTACATTTTAATAAGTACTTTGGTGAATAGGGAAGCAGAAGTCCGTTGGAAAGCGATTTGCAGTCCCAATCTGGGAGAATGTGGGTCTGAGAGGCAGACTAAATATGAGATGAGTTCCAGTGCGACTCTTGTTGATACAAGTGTTATCCACATGACTCACCCCAGTTCTCATTGCGGGGCCTACAGGAATGACCTACAATCCCTAGATAATACAATAGGATAAGCATTGGCCAACTCAAAAATGTTGAAAAACTGAAATCCCACTCCTGGAACAAGACAAATGATTAGCCAGCGCATCACACCTTGCTATGTGTTCAACACACAGATCACCAGCAAACACAACACATAACAGACATATCAATACTTACTGGAGTGGTTGGGGTCCTCAAATGTAGCCACCTCTCCCACAGTGTAGGGTGCCGGTCCACCTGTAAGGCATGGAAGGAAGAAATGTGCTCAAAATCTATGCACTGACCAACAATTCCAAAGACAAAAACAATGTGTAAGATGACATAAGTAATGAAAGCCATTCAGACATGATGATACTGTATCTGATATATCACGGCTAACATGCACATAGCATGGGTCTCCTGTGACAATTACACACATATCTGCACACATGCAGTGGCCCTAACTATCATGTGGTGGCAAACATGCTCCTTCATTAGTGAGCAGAAATAATAATGGTGTGTAATCGTCTCATCATGTGCATCCAAGAGAAACATCCAAAGCCTGGTTACTTGAGGACTGCATTACAGTCAAACAGCCTATGTGGCCATGACACATTTATGACACATAGGTACAATGTACAGAGGGGTAGGGACTTTTGTAAGCCCTCATGTTGTTACAGTTTCTTCATTTGATGTGGCCCAGCAATGGTGATTTGCACCAAACATAGAGATATGAACCCATGTGCATACCTTTGGACTGCCATCCCTAATTGGAATGTGGCACAACAAACTCCAAATACCAGTCTAAGATGTTAGCTGAGGGCACCTTACACCTTTTCCGATGTTTTCAAATCCAGATCTGACATGTATACAAAAAGATGAAGGACCACAATAATCCCTAACATTCATAGAACTTCCAAAAACGCTTTCCTTAGACACTCACCAGACACACATGAGACATATGTCTGGGCCACATTGCTATCATCAATTGACGTGAAGCCAGCACTCATTTTCTGCATCATGTAGTGTTTCTAAAGTCAGTCTAGCTATTGCGTCAACAAAGGTTGCCAATATTTTAGTAAATCTATACTTCACTGGCAAATGTAACCTATATAGACATGATTGGCTCCTATTTTGTGTTGCTGTCTGACACAAAGGCGGCACCAAATTACATTAAGCAAAAGTATTCTGTAAGTTTGCAGAGCACGTGCTTCCTGACAGCTAGCAATTGTGGTCCTTCACATAGTCCATTAATGACCCTGTATGTTTCCGCAGCATTCCACCCAGTCAGCAACTTAGCCGGCAGATATTGTACAAATCATCTGATGTCACTACAGAGCTTTTAATTGCGCACATTTACATGATTTGTACTCACCAACAGGGCCACCAATCACTATTCCCAGGTGGTCCAGCAGATCTTGCTCCCTGGTGATGAGGTCAGCCCAGCGGTGGTTCAGCTGGTGGTCATTCCTCTGGCTCCCATACACGCGCTGCAAGTGATGCAGCACCTTTCCCCACCGGATTCGTTGCGCCTCAGTGTGATACCCCTGTATCACCCTGCCTCGATCATGAGTGGGAGGAAATGGCACAGCAGCCATATAAACCCCCCAAGCTCCTCCTCACCCATCCTGCCAAGACGTGGCCTACCCAACATCTCAGCACTGAAAAGGGGAATAGGGGATAAAGAAGAAGAAAGGAGAAAAGGGGGAAAGTAGAAGTACAAAAAAAAAGTAAACTCAACAACTAAAAGAGCCCAACTATCCCCAAACTAGCACTACCCACAACAGACTCCCACAAACAACAAATACAATACAATACCGGACAATTGTAAACAAAACACACTCAGACAGTATACAACAACAATATTTATTTCACAAAGTAACAAGTAAGTTAGCACACAGGACACAAAAGCACAAAATCACTGGACAACACTCTGAACACAGCCACACAGTCTAGAAGATTCACAGACTGCAAAGTGAAAGTACACCCACTGTACATATTCTGTAAACAGGATATCCTATTACATCACTTCCTGCATAAAATGGCTGCCGTTTTTATCATTATGCGTCATATTTTTCCACGCATACAGATTATGCGTCATGTTTTTCGACGCAAAGGAGTGAAAATTAGGCCGCATCCAAATAATAGTAAATAGTCTTTACAATTATTTGGATGCGGCCTAATTTTCACTCCTGTGCGTCTAAAAATATGACGCACAATCTGTATGCGTGAAAAAATATGACGCATAACGATAAAAACGTAAAAATTTCAGGGCATGAACTGGTTTTGGGGACTTTTTCCATTTTAATGTTATGTTACATTTTGGACACAACTGAGATAGGCTGATTGCACCCACTTTGGTGTTGATGGTGTATGTTCACATGTGAGACATCATACTGCAGCGGACCTTGACCCGCTACTTCCTTAACAGGATTTTGATGCTTGGCTGACACACTAGATGGCCATATGTGTGGCCTACATATATGTATTGCACAATTTGGGCATGTTTGGCATCAGGAGAGGATAGCAAGGTGACGCACATGAGTACGATACCTCAATGCCTATGGCTCAATGTGTGTGCAGTGGCTACTAATGTATTAGTCGACCCAGTGTGTGTGCATCACAAGATGAATTATTGCAAATATGCTTGTATGAATGTGAAGTCAATGTGTCCAAACCTTAGATGCTAGTCATTGTGGAAATGAGAGAGGACATGTGTTAGTCATACATGTAGCAACATCCGTTGTGTGCACTTCCAAGATTTTGGGTAACGTAGACAACACAATTGACAAAGCATGCACCAGATAGATGGCTGACGCTTGTTCATGTCAATGGTCCACAATTTGGCCATCCCATGTCCTAGACTTTTGGTAACTGCTTCCTAGGCACTTGTTGGTGAATCCCACAGTGAGTCAGGCACATGCATAGACAAAGTGGGTACCATGTAATTGGCCTAGACAGCCAAAGGTGAACCACAAATGTAATATGACCCCACAGTTGAGGTCATATAACTGAGCCACAACTCTCCAGTGGCTGTGGTGGACCAGCAGACGAGGCAGCTCGTGTCTACATTTTTCCAGTGATCAATTGCACAGAGGTGTCTTGTTCATGTGTGTGGTCCAATGTTGATCCTGTATATCTTTAGGGGTGTATGTTGTCACAGTTATGTCCAGGTCTCATCATGAGTCAGTTGCAGCTATTCCTTTATCTACTGAGTATCCTTCAGGGATCAATGTGAGTAAAGTCAATGAGGACATGAGAACCTATATGGGGATGGTCCCACCCTGTCACTGAAGACGTGTAATGAGATTGTCAACAGGGCAACCTTGGTGTGCTGAGTGAGTTAATGTCTCAGTTGTCATGTTCCAGCAGGTGTCATTTCAACATTTGTACACAGGTTGGCCTCTAAAATTCCCACTGCATCTGGGAACATCATAGCCTCTGTGCTGATCATTCTCGCAGCTTTTTACCACGCATGGCCCCTCAATATGTTGTGAGCAATGTGATTCAGCGTGTGAACTGTCAAGGTCCTAACATGTGTGGACTTTTCATGGACATTATCAGAGGTAGCTGGTTCTGCTGGAGGCACCATACCCAATCTCTGCATACGGCCCTGGGACACTGTCACACTTTGTTGATCATGCATACAGGAGACCCAGACAAGGGATGGGCCATGATTTTGGTATTCAAAGACAATTTAACAAATATGGTACAATTAAAAGGCAGATGATGCTATACAATGTATTTGGGTATGCATTGATGAAGCACATGACAAAATACCCTCTGAGGAATGAGAGGTTTGGTAAAGCAAGTGTGGTACATATGTAGCCACAAGGAATCTTTAGGGTAAGGCACAGACAGGTGCCAGTCAGGCTGACAGGATGCAGGGTCAATCAGGATCCAGCAATTTCACAAGTTACATAATCAGTGGTCTGACTAAGACTGGTCAGAGGAAGAACAAGACAGTTGACATGTAAAACTGTGTATGTCCTGTGTTTTTGAAGGTGACACATGAACCCAAGGGCTGTGTTACACATCTTAATTACTAGCAATGCATAACAGTGTATTTGACAAAATAGCAACTTCTATGCTGTTCCAGGCATCAGCAGGGGCAGTGCATGCTTAGATGGGTGGTGTGCATGGAGGTGATCACAGGTGTGTGCTGCATCTGTTTCTCACAAGTCCTGTATGTGAGATTTGCATTCAAATGGCCAACAGTACCTTTCACATGGGAAGCAATCTACAGGTGCTAACAGGGCTTAATAACTACAAGCCAGTGTATTAATTGACCTGACGTCCATGCAGTCAGATGTACTATGACAATGGTATACCATAGGAAAGGGTGTAGCACACTGGATCACTATTGTTTGTCTGTGTGTGTAGAGGAGGGAATATCGGGGTACACATATTACTATTCCAGGGACCTCTTAAGACAGGTGGGTTGTGACCAGGAGCATGGGTGTGTCAGGAGTTAGGAAATGGGCTGACATGTACATGGAATGTCATGTGCGCAATGCTTGTCATATGTGTGGCACTTGTGCTGTCTATGTTCTGCTTATATGGAACTCTAGTCACAGATAGTCCTTGCAAAAATTGGATGCAGTTGGACTTACTGCTGTCAAGGGTCTGGTCATACATTCCTGTTACCAATGCAATATCACATCAACTGCCTCATGTATGAGGCTTGTTTTCCCCTTATTGAGTGATGGTGTCTTAGTTGTGTGCCATATGCTGCAATGAACCATGTTGCCAACATGTATGTGTGAAATAGGTGTGGTCCTCTGCTATTGCCCTTCAAAGGTGAAATGTACAGGACATATGTCATTTACAGTGTGTGTGTATGTGACTGTTTTATGATACGCATCACAATTGCTCTGGGATTTTCTGTGTCCTGATCGTTATATCAGCAATGCTCCATGAGGCTACACTCTTATTCTGATAGTTAGAGATAAAGGTGAGCAAAAATGATTAGCCAGACCATGCTATGGTGATTATTATCGGTGTTTATTTACATTAGTTAATACCGTGGTGATGGTGATTATTTTAAAAATAAATTGTTCACGATATGTTGGCGCCTACGCAATCCAGCAGCGGTGTTTTGTTGTTCCACCTCATGTTGCAGGCCACCATCCTCCTCTTCCTCCTCTTCAGGCATGTGTGGCTCTGGTTCTAAGAGGGGAATGTTCCTTCTTATGCAAATGTTGTGTTCGAATTATCTTACAGACCATTGCAGGGGAATATAGGAGGCTACCACCAGTGATGTTGAGGCACCTGAATCTCGACTTGAGGATGCCGAAGGTCCTCTCAACTATGCTGCTGCTGCGTGTCCTCCTATGTGCGTCATTGTAGGCATGCTCTGCTGCAGTGCTTGGGTTGCCAAATGGTGTCATTATCCATGGCTGGATCCCATACCCCTGATCAGCTTAAAGAGAAAATGAGTGGGATCATGTTGATGTAGTTTGACCCATTGATATCACCTTGCATGGCAGTAGGTGTCTTGTGTTGTCTGTGACTCTTTTGTGTTATTGTGTTGCATCCTAGGCTTGTAGGATGTACCATCTGCACTGTGTTGTTTCCTTGGTTGAACAAGTGTTTGCCTGCTGACCGGTTGTAAGCAGTATGTTTTGGTATTTGCAGTACAGTGTGCATGCCCTAGCATTGTGACTTGTGATACAGGTGTCCCTGTGTCTTCACTGGGGGTGAGATGATAGTTCCATACACAGGTTAAATTTGACAGTGTTGTTAACACGTTCACATCAATGTACCCTGAACATCCCAATCCTTTAGACTTATGCAATTGATTAATTTAAACATAATTGAGACACTTACATTTTGCGAGGTGACAATTAGGCAAACCACTCCAAACGTTGTGATCATTGACGTCTTAACATTAGACTGTAAACTAATTTCAGATGTGTGACAGGTTCAATGGTGACCTATGAAACATGGCTAGCGATGTCACAACCTCAGTGTGTTCCTGTCGACATGTTGCTGTTGTGGTGTATGTGTTGTGTGTCTTAGAGGGTTGCTGTGCAGTGTGTATATAAGTAGGTTTCTGTACTTACCAACAAGTAGTCCATTGCCATACCATCCATCCTGGAAGTGTTGATTGATGGTGCTGTGACGGAAGATGAATGAGTCATGGACACTCCCAGGATATTTTGCCACTATGTTGGTGATCAATCCTTGGTGATCGACAATGGCCTGCACATTGATGGAATGTGTGTGCTTCCTGTTGCGGTAGAGGTGTTCAGTTGAAGCAGGTGGAACAAGGCGTACATGTGTGCAGTCGACTGCACCAAGGACGTGTGGGAAGTCACTAATGAGGTAAAACCCCTGTTTTGTTTCTTGCTGCTTCTGCAGTGTGTTAGGGAAGCAGATGTGGCGGGGTGTGAGTCCAATGATGGCATCCAGTACTTTGGGCAAAAAGGCAGAGAATGATGGCTGTGATATTCCGGCAACCAGGGCACCAGTTTTTTTAAAAGAGCCACTTGCCAGTATGTGAAGTACGGCAAGCAGCTTGGTTTCTGTTGGGATGGTGCGGGGTGTCAGCAAGGTGGGTGCCAACTGTGGCTCTATGTTGCACAGCAGCTGCTGAATGGCCTGCCAGTTCAACCTGTACCTCTGGATGATGTCATGTTCCCTGAGGCCATGAAGGGTTGTTCTGGTGCGGGATATCCTCTCCTGCCTTCTGCACTGCCTTTGGGGTCCCTGCTGGTGTTGTGGTAGCTGCTGTTGTTGTTGCTGGGCTCTGCGTCTGCATGCACGCTGGATGAGAAACACCTCCATGTCTCCCTTTTGCTGCTCTGCTGTTGCTTCTGTGTGTTCTTATTAAACACAGGTGTGTTTACCCCATTTTAACGCCTGCCCTGACCCAGGCGTTAAATTTTGATGCAAGTCGGGCTGTGCGTCATTTTCTGGCTCTGCCTTCCCGCTGTGCGTCATTTTTGCCCGAAAGCATAAATACGACGCACGGCCGGTTAAGTCATTTTTTGGACGGGAACGCCTACCTTGCATATGATTAACGCAAGGCGGGTTGCCACATCCCAAAAATGCTGCACACTGCGGGATTTTGACATCCGCGGGCTCGGGCGTCAAAGTTTAAATATGGGGCAAAATTTGCTCTGAATGTGCGTCAAAATTTTTGATGCACATTCGGCGCAGACGGAGTATAAATATGCCCCTAAATTTGAATAGTGATCACACAGACACGGACTAGCAGGTAAGACATATATGTCCTGTTAACTTTATATCATCTATTGTGCACTGCCTGGTGTGTATGCATGTATCGCTATGTTATACCTCTTTTGACGCCCTTGGAGTATGCTGATAGCATTTTTTCCCCCTCTCATTCGGTATAATGTTATTCACATGTACGGTCTTTTACCATTTGACAGCATTTATGCACAATTTTTGATTGCTAAAAATGATAAATAAAGTTTGAAAAAAATAAACAATGCAATTGATAAACACATTGCAAAAATCATTAGTAAATTTGGTGCATGTCTGAGAACTCCCACAGAGCAGACACCGGTGCATGTCTGAGAACTCCCACAGAACAGACACCTTTTCCTGCAGAATGGACATGTTGGAGTTTATCTTGACCCTCCAGCATAATTGAGGTGTATATTGCTTAATGTACTTTTACACTTTTTGTGAGTCAGGCCCTATATTGTATATGTGCCAAAATGTTTACATTTACATGGAAATAACACTCTTTTAAGTACATGTCGCTTGGTGACCATGTTATATGTTATTCTTTTGTGGATTAGACCCTTCCATGTATATTTTTAAATTAACCTGGACATAAAACCCTCAAGTGTTCTTGGGCAATGACAGTCAGGATGCTTTTCAGCTTTGAAAATGACCATTCCTGTAACTCAAGAGAAACTCAAAGTCCATACCAACTTGTATTCATTGACACCAGCTGGAGTGTACATGGTTTTAGACAGGAAGTCATTTTCATACTTTACAGTGCAGTAAGGGAGTTGAGGCTGGGGATTCCTTGGATAAGAGTTGGCTTCAATCCACTTTAGCATTTTTTGGAAGTGTCCAATTTAATCAAAATGAATAATGGTCAGTGTCTTCATGGCCGGTCCTAGGGTTTGTGGGACCTCGGACAGAATTGGAACATGCGAGGCCCCTCTAAGATGTGGCATCATAGGAAGGGCCATCAATTGAACATCAGTGTTATGATATTGCTAAAGCCGCTTTGCAAGAAGCTACTTACCTAGTGTGGCTATCACTAATATGGCAAAAAATATGAATAATAATCCTAATAAAATAAATATTTATATTTTAAATCTTTATTATGTGGAAATACACCACATTAATCAAACTCGTTGAAGAAGCTAAGCCTAGGCTTCTCTGAAACGATATGATTGCTACAATGCTCACTAATTGTTTCCAGATAAGGACGTGGGTAAAATTTCAAGTCAGATTGTCCCAGAACTATACAGCAAGACTTCAAGTGACTCCCTTGACTCTCATTACGCACTTGAAGTTCAAGATAAGGCATTTGGTTTTCAACAAGCATGAGGGATCAATGAAAACATATACGTGCTAGATCAGGTGAGTGATGATCAAGAGCTGCAGCAAACAACAGAAAGCACAGGCTCCAAAAAATAAAAGAAGGAGACAGCACAAGTGTCATACATAAGTGAGGTAGCCAATAGATTGGCAGGCAGAAGCTCCTAAGTCTGGACCACATCTGCACACTGAGCACCTAAACACAGCAATTAGTCTCAAACTCCATTTGTAAGGGATGCAAAGAGCTGAACTAACAAAGATACACAGAAGAGATGGCAAAAAGGGAAAAAGTTTGTGGCCAGGGGAAAAAAAGACTGCCAAAGCTATACTGGGAGCCAGTCACTAATGACATACATTAAGTCAACAAAACATTCTGTGCAGGTTACAGCTATTTGGAAAGAAAATGTAGCAATGTAGATAGGCTGGGGGAAGTGGTGCTAACTTGTAAAATTACACGTAAGTAATACCAGAGACTTACAGTTTAAAAAAGTGTTACATGTCCTTAATATCTGAGAAGACACTTGCTAAATTGCAAACTGACCAGAACCATGCAGCTCAACTCATATTTAGCTTAGGAAGTAATGACCAAATTGCACATGCTTTCAGGAAAAGCCATGGGATCTTGGTTAAATAGATAACTGAATGCAAGTCCCTTCCAAGACCATTTCCATCACCCACAAGTAGATCCAGCCACTCCTCAAGTATCTAACCAAACATTTTTGATCTTTCAACCATGAGAGCAGTGCACAATTTGCCTCCCTGAACCCACTGCCTACTTTCTTGAATAGGCTCAGTATCTGGCAGATCACTCCATGTGCACTGATGTTCTCTATGGACTGCCCCCTTGCTTCTCAGCTGGCCTCTCTCCCCGCAGCCCCACCGCCTGTTCACTCCTTTGTCCCCTCAACTCCCACAAGAGGCCAATTCTAACTGTGCTTCAAAAAAGCATTCAGTTCCCCAGGCTGTGCTGTCACTCCCCGAGATTTGGGATTATTTGTTGTGGGAGGAGACCCACATCATACTGTGTTTGCCCAGTCCACACCATTGCCGTTCTGCACATAACAACAAGCTGGCTGGCTGTGTGAGCACGGTCAGACTAACTGCATATACCAACCTTAAGGCTGCAGCAGCGTTTTGGGTTGTGTGACATAGGCCAAGCCAGCCTAGCAAGGACCCAGTATATCCAGTCATAAAAACATAATTTCACCAGTTGGCCCGGGCCATAGGCCCGTTGATTAATTGTGGATTCCACCTTTTCTACTTTAGCCTAGCCCATTCCATGGGCCTCACAGTACTTAAGTCTTGCAGGCTGGACTACTCTCCTTTATCACTTTGCAGGACACTTTGCCCACACAGAGATATTGTAATATGTTTGTTGGGTATCCAGGGACTATTAGAAAGAACACAATCTTTGGTGTTTCATTCCACAACCACCTGCTATAAATCAGTCCCTTTTAAAAGCATAGCTAGGCTGGTTGGATAAGGTGGTAATCGGGTATGATTAATACGACATACTCTATTTGAAGTCCAGTACCGTTATCACCTTTTGAAGAAAGCGATGACTGTAAGTTTTTAAAAGGCATAGCTCTTAACCAAATGAAATAACTGAAACAGCAATTGTAGACAACAGTATCCTCTACAGATGCTGCCACTTAATCACCTATTGCCTCTGACCCAATTAGAGATCTCACAATATACTTTTGCTTTTTGCTGTTACAGAAATATATTTCAAGGAAAAGGTAGTAAAGAGATATCAGAAGCAGGGGCAGCTCATCCATTAGGGCAGAGGAGTGTTGCCAGCAGTGGCAGCTGCAACCCTTTTACCAAAAAACTATAATAAACTGTGGTTATTATAGTTTTTTGGTAAAGGGGCGGGGCTACAGACTGTGATGAGTGCGCATATGTTTGGACGGCCGTCTCAAGCCAGCCAAACACACATGCACAGTAGGCTCTCTCTATCCCAGCAACAGTCGTGGATTGGAGAGACCCTGCACAGGCTCCCAGTTTGCCTGGAGGGCCGTGGCTGGGTGCTCCCAGCCAATCCTGATGCTGTTTTGAGCAGCGTCAGGATTGACGCAGGGCAGGGTGGGAGCCTGTGCCTGCAGCCAGCAGAGGAGCGGATGGAGGGGTGCGGCGGCGGCCGAGGTAAGTGTTTCTTTTTTATTATTTTTTATTTAATTTTTATTCCCCCCTCCAGCCCCCCTTTCTACTTGCCGCAAGCCATGACTGGTCAGAAGATGTGGAGAGATTTTAAGCCTGCTGAATGTTTTTTGAGCAGAGGAGCAAACAGAGTTTGTTTTGTTTTTACACTGGTAGGAACCTAGGTTGAGGCAAGCAAAATATTGCAAAGGGAGTTCAGGACAAGAGAAACAATCTCTGGATCTCCAGTCAGGACACAGGCAGGAAAAGGTACCACCTGGAATGAGATTTAATAGAAAGGTCAAGAGGAGGAGTAGAGTACACAGACAGCAGGTTGAAATTCAGCAGACACATTGAGGATGTTTCAGGATCAAAATCCTTTGTTTGTGAAGGACGTTACAAGCATCTCAAAACTAAGACTTTTTTTTACATTGTATTACAGGAAAATAAAGAGATAGGGAATTGGAAACTTTTACAGAAGGCTCAATGGCCTTAGTAGCAGGCACTGGATCAACAACATTGTTATCTCTTCTCCAGCCTCTTACTTTTTTTTTTGCTGATTCTGCCTTCCTATATCCACCTCTCCTCTATATGTTTTACTTTTCACCTCATCTCTTGCCCAACCAATTACCTACTCTTGCTGCTTCATAACCCTCCTATATCCACTTAACCTCGGCATTATCTCCTAATCACTTATCTTTCACCAGGCATCTAACCTTCTCTGTCTGAGTCTGCCACACTTACATTTGTAGTTCCCCTCAATTCTCTACTCCTTTCCTCTCTTCCTTTCACCCAGCCTCTCACCTTCCCTTGCCTCAATGTTTTTGCTGATTCTCCCCCTTTTACATCATTCTCTACCATTTCCCCAACCTTTTTGCTTGTTCTGACACTCCTACCTTCACATCTTGCCTTCATGTGCTGCTGTTTACCACTTTTTTTTCGCCCTAGCCTCTAACCTTTTTATGCAATGCTCACACACTCTGAACATTTTTGCATGGATTCTGCCCCTCCTAACATTAATCTTTTTTGCATGCTATTATAGGTGGTCAAGCCACAGAAAACTCGAATCAGAGGCCTGGCTCTGCTCAGCTTAAGGTCCTCTTGGAACCTCAAGCCCAAAATGAGCCGACCTTTCACAGGAGGTGATGTGGCCTAGTGACCACAGCTGCCCACCATACATCAATGGGAGCCAGGCTTCAATCCCGGTTTCAGTCAGGATCATGTTAATTCCAGGCATATCTCTGTGTTTGAAAATAATTACTGTGGTCTGTGTCTGTTGCGGCGCGCTCTTATGCCCATGGGCAAAATTTTTGCTATATAAAGCTATCTCAAATACAATGTGGATGCTGCCTGACTATTAGACTCTAGTCTCATCCTCCAAGAATAAAAGATTAAGTATTAGGCTTTAATGCCTTAAACAAACATATTGTTGTGGCTGCAGGACTACCCTAGCCCTCCACAGCATGGCAATTCTCTGATGGCCGTGGCCCATAAGCGCTGGCATCATTACAAACGTGGCAGGGGTTTGATCCCACCCTATTCACCCAGGATTCCACTACTGGCCGTCCAGGACGTAAGGAAATTAAACGCTTACCACACCCTCGAACCATGGCTAGAATTGGGAATACAAACAATAGGGGATCTATTTAGGGAGGGTCGCATTATGATATACACCGAACTCGTTGACTCATATGGTGTAGGCTTAGGACGGTTCATAACCTACTGCGCATTGAAACAACTTATACAAAAAGTCGGGTGAAACTGAGACATTGAACCCATAACCTCACCCCTATTACATAATCTACTAACTGGCCTGGGATCACACCACACTATATCCCAGTTGTACAGCATCCTACTTGGGAATTCTGATGATGCTCAAACCAGAGTGAGGGCAAGATCGGATGACGTTCTCCCTGAACCTCTGTTGCAATCTGCATGGACTACAGCGCTTCGCACGATAAAAAATATCAAGTAATCCACGATTTTGCCATACTCAGTTTAATTATTTGCACCAAACCTATTTATTCCCACACTGGCTCCAGCGCATGTTCCCTCATACTAACTACGAATGCCCACGTTGTGACATGGACCTGTTCACCAGTCCTATGGTCCTGGCATGAAATAACTTCCCTAACAGCAGAACTGGTTGGTCACTCAATATCCCCCACACTGGATCCTGTCTGCTTGATGTCCGCGCTAGGTCCATGAAAGAAAAACAAATACACAGGTGCATAGATATGGCATTTGTGCTATTTAAACGCCTTTTGGCAATGCAATGGAAGGCACAGAATGTACCGGACACGTGCCGTTGGCTAGGTGACCTACTGAAATGGGCGAGGGCAGAAGCACAAGCTCTTCACTCACTCCAGGATAGGAGGGTGACAATAAAGGGACTGAGACTATGGGATGATTTTATATTAACAATTGAGGCCAAGAATGACATCCTCCCCCCTGAACTCATAGAGGAGGTCTCATGCACGTCAGGCTTACACCCGGGCAATGATGACAAGATGGCATCTAGATAGGGGGTGAACGAGTGATTCTCAGACCATGAAGCAATACACTATGCGCCACAGACCCTCACAGTCATACATCCTCACATTAACGTAGGACAACACAGTGCCCAGATGGGATCCCGGAGGGAGACCCTCTGCTGAGGGCCTGCATGTACAAATTGTAATCACCACATTAGGGACAACTACTGCTACTCATAGCTGAATGGGTGATTACTAGGCATTTACAGACGTGACGGGTGCCTTGAACACCCAGGTACTAAGAGAGCTCTGCTGTTGTAACATGTGCTGCGGTGAGACCCCAGAGTTTTTGCCTTCTATTGTAACTTGACTGTGCTTACGGAGGGTCCACATTGCATGTTAATAAATATGATGAGATGTGATCTCCTCCCTCCTTCCCCCCTGCTTGCGACCTCCCTTTTTTCTATCGTACGTTGATCCTGTTATGATATGAATGCAGTAGCCCGGTCGGCTGTCGATTGAACAAGTTGTTGTTTCTCACATAATAAAGAGATTTAAAAAAAAAAAAGCTTTAATGCCTTAAAGAGATACCCATATATTGGCGGAATTTTACAATAAGAAACTGGAAAATCTAGGATCAAGCCCTGCTTCCCTGCTTGACCAGATTGTGTGATACTAGGCAAATACTTTATTTCACCAACCTCCATTTTGTTTATTATTACACATCACATAGCACATTCTAATACAGGCAGTCAGGGTGTGTGCTGTACAACACTTCTTGTGTTTGATGTAATAGACTATACGTTTATTGCCTATTTAATAAGAATCTAGCCCACATATAGGGTACAATTGAACGCTGACACGCAGCTCAGTCAAGGCCACTGGCATTATTTGAATTTGTGGTCGCTGTTTTCCTTTTAATTATGGATTTGATGCATTTGCCACATAGGCTATCTGCTGTATAATCTACAGCTTTTAACAATAAAATATTTTCGCTCAAATGTTACCAAACACAGTGGCCCTCATTCTGACCCTGGCGGTCGGCGGAGAGGCGGCGGTCGGACCGCGAACAGACCGGCGGTATTAAAAATGGCATTCTGACCCTGGCGGGAACCGCCAACACAGCCCGCCAACTTAACACTCCGACCGCCACAGCGGTACAAACAAACAGCGCGGCGGTTCCCACCAACAGCCCGGCGGCAGACAAAGTACCGCCCACCCTATTACGACCCACCAATCTGCCACCTTTTCCGGGGCGGGAGCACCGCCGATAAGAACACGGCGGAAACAGACTACGAACGGGAAAACGCTCACCTCTACGCACTCCACGGGAGATTCCGGCAGTATGGAGCCAGAGTTGCAGGTCATCCCCGCACTCCTATTCCTCCTCATATACCAGGAGCACGCCCGGCGGCGCGGAAGACATCGGTGAGTACTGCACCTACGACACAGGGGAGGGAAAAGATTACCGGCACACACCCACCCACCCACACCCACTACAACACACACATCAATGCATTCCCACAGATCACTGTCACAACCCACAAACCACCCCCCTCCGAAATAATGCAAAGACCAAAAGAAGAGATCAGAAACGGGCAGATATATTGAAATAAACTATGTACAAAATATATACAGCTACTAAATGTAGTCCAACCACTGTCCGTGGATCACAGGGGTCCTGTGCAAAGGGGCAAGGCCCAGTCCCACGACAAGAACTCCACGGAGAGAACACTGCAGGGGCATCAGAAAGAAAATAGGACAGGCACCTCAGGGGGAAGGGAAGGGGGGGCACCTCAGCCACTTGAGTACACGACGCCAGATCCACGAGGGGACTCCATGACCACTGGGCCATCCTGGGGAGAGCAAAGCCACAGTCCATACAGTCCATACAGTGGGTGGCCTGCCCACTGGGCCATCCTGTGGAGAGCAAAGCCACAGTCCAAACAGTCCATACAGTGGGTGGCCTGCCCACTGGGCCATCCTGGGGAGAGCAAAGCCACAGTCCATACAGTCCATACAGTGGGTGGCCTGCCCACTGGGCCATCCTGGGGAGAGCAAAGCCACAGTCCAAACAGTCCATACAGTGGGTGGCCTGCCCACTGGGCCATCCTGGGGAGAGCAAAGCCACAGTCCATACAGTCCATACAGTGGGTGGCCTGCCCACTGGGCCATCCTGGGGAGAGCAAAGCCACAGTCCATACAGTCCATACAGTGGGTGGCCTGCCCACTGGGCCATCCTGGGGAGAGCAAAGCCACAGTCCAAACAGTCCATACAGTGGGTGGCCTGCCCACTGGGCCATCCTGGGGAGAGCAAAGCCACAGTCCATACAGTCCATACAGTGGGTGGCCTGCCCACTGGGCCATCCTGGGGAGAGCAAAGCCACAGTCCAAACAGTCCATACAGTGGGTGGCCTGCCCACTGGGCCATCCTGGGGAGAGCAAAGCCACAGTCCATACAGTCCATACAGTGGGTGGCCTGCCCACTGGGCCATCCTGGGGAGAGCAAAGCCACAGTCCAAACAGTCCATAACAGACCCCACTGCCACTGGAGGAGGCAAGTTGGCCAGAGGACATCCTGCAGCCCTGCGCAAGATAGATCCTGCCCTGCCACGTCTGCCAAAGGGCCAGCGGTTCTTGCCTTGAAGGGCCCAGTCCAGCGGTTCTTGAGACGGCGGGGCCCAGTTCAGCGGTTCTTGCCTTGAAGGGCCCAGGTCAGCGGTTCTTGAGACGGCGGGGCCCAGTTCAGCGGTTCTTGCCTTGAAGGGCCCAGTTCAGCGGTTCTTGAGACGGCGGGGCCCAGTTCAGCGGTTCTTGCCTTGAAGGGCCCAGTTCAGCGGTTCTTGCCTTGAAGGGCCCAGGTCAGCGGTTCTTGCCTTGAAGGGCCCAGGTCAGCGGTTCTTGAGACGGCGGGGCCCAGTTCAGCGGTTCTTGCCTTGAAGGGCCCAGGTCAGCGGTTCTTGAGACGGCGGGGCCCAGTTCAGCGGTTCTTGCCTTGAAGGGCCCAGGTCAGCGGTTCTTGCCTTGAAGGGCCCAGGTCAGCGGTTCTTGAGACGGCGGGGCCCAGTTCAGCGGTTCTTGCCTTGAAGGGCCCAGGTCAGCGGTTCTTGAGACGGCGGGGCCCAGTTAAGCGGTTCTTGCCTTGAAGGGCCCAGTTCAGCGGTTCCTGAGACGGCGGGGCCCAGTTCAGCGGTTCTTGCCTTGAAGGGCCCAGTTCAGCGGTTCTTGCCTTGAAGGGCCCAGGTCAGCGGTTCTTGAGACGGCGGGGCCCAGTTCAGCGGTTCTTGCCTTGAAGGGCCCAGTTCAGCGGTTCTTGAGACGGGGGGGCCCAGTTCAGCGGTTCTTGCCTTGAAGGGCCCAGTTCAGCGGTTCTTGCCTTGAAGGGCCCAGGTCAGCGGTTCTTGAGACGGCGGGGCCCAGTTCAGCGGTTCTTGAGACGGCGGGGCCCAGTTCAGCGGTTCTTGAGACGGCGGGGCCCAGTTCAGCGGTTCTTGAGACGGCGGACGGTCTATGGCCAACTGCTAATTGCATGGTGGTGCCCTCCTGGGCAGCGGGGATGGTGCTCCTTCACTGCCCACCTGGGCTGTGGGTGGTGGGGCCCTCCTGGCCAGCTGGGCTGGGTCCTCCCTGGGCAGCGGCTATGGGGGTGGTGGGCTCTCCCGGGGCAGCGGCTATGGGGGTTGTGGGCTCCTCCTGGGCAGCAGGCCTGCTGCCTGACCTCTCCAACTTGCTGCCCTTGCCCTCCTTAGTCGTCGGCCTGTGGCCCTTGCCTCCCTTTGGAGCTGTGGCTGGTGACTGTCTCTGGGTGGTGTCCGGGGGGGATGTAGAAGGCGGGCTCCTGCGGCGCCCCTTCCGCCTTCTGCTCCTCTTCCCAGGGGGTGGGCTGGCTGTCCCCTTGCTGCTGGGTGAAGATCCAGACATGCGGGCTGGCGGGCTCCAATACCCCTGCACCCTTGTCAAGGGGGCTGCAGGGCTGGTGGTGGCTGAGGTGCTCTTCTTACCCCGACGAGAAGGAGGGGGGGGCTCAGGGTCAGGAAAGAAGTTAGTAGTGGCGAGGAAGAGCTTCTTGGGACAATGGAGAGTGGTAGGTACAGTGGGAATGGGAGTGGAGGGAGAGGATGTGGTTGTAGGTGAGTCACGTTTGCTGTCTTTGGGTGCAGGTGCAGGAGGGATAGGCTGTCGTGAGGTGGATGGCTGTTGGGTGGGTGGGTGGCTGCGTTTGTGTGGTGTGGAAGAGGGGGTGACAGACACAGTGGGAGAGGACACAGGGGACGTGTAAATGGCAGTGGGGGTGGTGACTGCACGTGTGCGGACTGGAGTGGAGGGTGTGCTGGTGATGGAAACACTGGCTGATGGTGAGGTGAATGGAGGTGTGAGTGTAGACGTCACAGGGAGGGAGGAGGGAGACGAGGAGGTGGGGGTCACAGAGGTGGTAGTGACTGTTGGCATGTCTGCATCGGAATGTTGCGTGTGTGAATGTCTGGGTGATCTGTGGTGCTTATGTTTGGATGAGCTTCTCTTGGGTGTTGAGGTGTGTGCAGGCTGGTCTGATGGTGTGGGTGGGACAGGCAGAGGAACAGGAGACTGGGAGGAGGGAGTTAGTAGAGGCAGGCAGGAGACAGGGACAATGGCTGCCGTCAGTGCTGAGGCCAGAGCCTGGAACGATCGCTGATGGGCAGCCTGACCCGAATGAATGCCCTCCAGGTACGCATTGCTGCGATGAACCTCCCTCTCCACCCCCTGGATGGCATTCAAAAGGGTAGTCTGCCCAACAATGAGCGTTCGGAGGAGGTCAATGACCTCCTCACTGAGGGCAGCGGGGGTAACAGGGGCAGGGCCTGAGGTGCCTGGGGCGAAGGAGATGCCCGGCTTCCTGGCAGAGCGGGCACGGGGCGAACGCGGAGGGGCTGCTGGGAGGGCGGAGATGGTGCGCTGGGTGGCGGCTGTACCTGTAATGGCGGGGGGCACGGATGGTGCCACCCCCGCAAGGGAGCCCCCTTCCGAGGACGTGTCCGTGTCGCTGCAGGCTCCAGTCGTCCCCGTCGTGGAGCTCCCCTCGCCCTCCGTCTCACTGGTCCAGTCTGACTCTGTGGCATGGCCCTCCTGGGCCATGTGAGATGCAGCTCCCTCCTGCCCCGATGCCACTTCTCCTCCGCCTGATGATGCTGATGCACACAAGCACAGAAAGACAAACAAAAAGGGGGGGGGAGAGAGAAATAAAGGGATATTGAGTACATGGATCTCCGGTACAGTTAGCGGACATGACAGACACAGATGCCCCCTGCACTAAGTTGCGCACTTGTGGTCCGCTACGCATTCCGTGGAACATGCCCTACACGCCTAGAGTTGTCAACTGCACCCATGGATGACACGGCCCAGGGATGGCTGTACTGACACACTACTGAGGGTGGTGGCTGGGGACACAGGGGCTTACGGGGGTGCCCAGCCTACAGATATCGCCCTGGCCTAGGGGGACCCACAGCCCTCCTCCCCCACCCAGACACCTCCACTGCACGACAACAGAGTAGATGATGCTTCTACTCACCCCCTTGTGTCTGCTGTGCTGCCCTCACGCGCCCATCCAAATCAGGGTAGGCCACCGCCAGGATCCGGAACATCAGGGGGCTCAGTTGACGGCAGGCACCCCGCCTACGTTGGGAGGCCATCCCCAGCAGAGACTCGGCGGTCTTCTTTGTCCCGCGGCGGATGTCCTCCCACCTCTTGCGGCAGTGGGTGCCCCGTCGATGGTGGACCCCCAGGCCCCGGACTTCCTTGGCGATGGCACGCCAAATCCCAATCTTCTCATGGGCGCGGACCTATGTGACACGTACAGGGAGGGAGAAATACCACGTTCAAGTTACTCAGCATTTTCCTTTCCAGTGGCCCAACGCCCCCCATCCCCGCCAGGCCCCCCGCCAGGCCCCCCGCCATGCCCAACATGCACCCCATCCCCGCCAGGCCCCCCGCCAGGCCCCCCGCCATGCCCAACATGCCCCCCATCCCCGCCAGGCCCCCGCCAGGCCCCCCGCCATGCCCAACATGCCCCCCATCCCCGCCAGGCCCCCCGCCATGCCCAACATGCACCCCATCCCCGCCAGGCCCCCCGCCAGGCCCCCCGCCATGCCCAACATGCCCCCCATCCCCGCCAGGCCCCCGCCAGGCCCCCCGCCATGCCCAACATGCACCCCATCCCCGCCAGGCCCCCCGCCAGGCCCCCCGCCATGCCCAACATGCCCCCCATCCCCGCCAGGCCCCCCGCCAGCCCCAACATGCCCCCCATCCCCGCCAGGCCCCCGCCAGGCCCCCCGCCAGGCCCCCCGCCATGCCCAACATGCCCCCCATCCCCGCCAGGCCCCCCGCCAGCCCCAACATGCCCCCCATCCCCGCCAGGCCCCCGCCAGGCCCCCCGCCATGCCCAACATGCACCCCATCCCCGCCAGGCCCCCCGCCAGGCCCCCCGCCATGCCCAACATGCCCCCCATCCCCGCCAGGCCCCCCGCCAGCCCCAACATGCCCCCCATCCCCGCCAGGCCCCCGCCAGGCCCCCCGCCATGCCCAACATGCCCCCCATCCCCGCCAGGCCCCCCGCCATGCCCAACATGCACCCCATCCCCGCCAGGCCCCCCGCCAGGCCCCCCGCCATGCCCAACATGCCCCCCATCCCCGCCAGGCCCCCCGCCAGGCCCCCGCCATGCCCAACATGCCCCCCATCCCCGCCAGGCCCCCGCCAGCCCCAACATGCCCCCCATCCCCGCCAGGCCCCCGCCAGGCCCCCCGCCATGCCCAACATGCACCCCATCCCCGCCAGGCCCCCCGCCAGGCCCCCCGCCATGCCCAACATGCCCCCCATCCCCGCCAGGCCCCCGCCAGGCCCAACATGCACCCCATCCCCGCCAGGCCCCCAAGCCAGCCAGTGGCCCCAAATCCAGATAGAATTACACTCACTTGTTGGTCTGGAGGACCGTAGAGTAGCGCATACTGGGGGAGGACCCCATCCACAAGTTTCTCCAACTCCTCGCCAGTGAAGGCAGGGGCCCTTTCCCCAGTCGCAGCAGCCATTGTCCCTTCCAGACCGAGGTCACAGCAACACTTGCAGTATAGGTCCTCTCCTGTGAAAGTTCAAGTCGCAAGTGGATAAGTAGATAGAAAATGGCGGTCACGTCCGCGGCGGTGCGTACCGCGGCGGTGCGTCCCGCCACCGCCGGCGCCCTTCGCCATTGGCTCCTGAAACCCATAGGCTTCAATGTTAACCAATGCGGCTTCGCGCCGCGGTCTTGGCCCGCCGCCCGCCGCGGTGTGCCACGCCAGCGCATTGACCTCACATCCCATTGTCACACTTCACAGGTCAGGCAGCCGCCATTTCCAGGGCCCACATGGCTCAATTTCAACTGCGTCACACAGGCCTAGGCCTTGCATAGCCACTCATACACGCCATTCACTGCATAGAGAATCGTATACTGTGCTAGCTGTGAGTACGTACCTGTGGGTTGCCTGACTGTGTGCTCCATGTTGTCCTTCCTAGGCACCGTCCGCTGGGTTGGGCGAGGAGACGGATGAATCCTCCCGTGTACCGACCGCTGGTGGACCTGTCGACAATGGAAGAACGCCACATTATCCTGACCTACCGTCTTAACCGTGCCACTATCCATGAACTGTGTGCCCGGCTGGAGCCCGACCTGATGTCCCCCATCCGCCAACCCACAGGGATTCCCCCTCTGGTGCAGGTCATGTCAGTACTCCATTTCTTGGCAAGTGGGTCATTTCAGACAACAGTGGGAATTGCTTCTGGGATGTCTCAGCCCATGTTTTCAAAGGTGTTATCCAGAGTGTTGTCTGCCCTGATGAAATCCGTGAGGAACTACATCATTTTCCCTGAGGTGGGCGAATTGGCTACAGTGAAGGGTGATTTCTACGCCCTTGGACATATTCCCAACGTAATTGGTGCCATTGATGGGACCCATGTGGCTTTGGTTCCCCCAAGAGACAGGGAGCAGGTGTACAGGAACAGAAAAAGTTACCATTCAATGAACATCCAGGTGGTGTGTTTGGCTGACCAGTACATCTCGCATGTAAATGCCAAATTCCCAGGGTCAGTGCATGACGCCTACATCATGCGGAATAGCAGCATCCCTTACGTGATGGAACAGCTACAGAGACACCGTGTATGGCTAGTGGGGGACTCTGGGTACCCCAACCTGTCGTGGCTACTGACCCCAGTAAGGAATCCCCGGACCAGGGCAGAGGAACGGTACAATGAGGCCCATGGGCGTACTAGGAGGGTGATCGAACGCACCTTTGGCCTCCTAAAGGCCAGGTTTCGCTGCCTGCATATGACCGGGGGATCCCTAATGTACTCACCTAAGAAGGTGTGTCACATCATCGTGGCCTGCTGCATGCTTCACAACCTGGCTTTGCGCCGCCAGGTGCCTTTCCTGCAGGAGGATGGTCGAGACGGTGGTGTTGTGGCAGCGGTGGAACCTGAGGAGAGTGACGAGGAGGAAGACGACGGGGCTGAAACAGACAACAGGGACAGAATCATTGAACAGTACTTCCAATAGGACACAGGTAACATTTCAAAGATAATTTAGTAAAAGTTAACTACTCTGCAGCATCTCTGCTGCCTGTCTATTTGCCCCAGTGTATGATGACTGAGTTTTGGCTTTTCCCTCCCTATTTCAGATCTGGGGTCCCCACTACGAGTCCTGTGCTTCGTTTCCCCATGGACTACAGCTTTGTGGCAGCTGTTTGTTGACTTCACCATGTACAAGGACATATTTGCACTGTCATGTCAATTACAATCTATTGAAATCACAGCCAGACTCCTGATATTTTGGTGCAAAATAGGTGTTTATTGAAGTGCTCAAAATGGGATGGGTGGTTTCAAGTGGGTGGGGGCTATGGTGAAGGAATGTCCATGGCAGAGTCCAGAGTAACAGTCACACAGGTGCATTGTCCAGAGGCCTGTGGAGAGATGGAGCATGGGCAGTTCGAGGATGGACAGGGTGACAATGTGGGACAGTGGGATGACATCAGGTGGTATCCATTGCTGGCGGGGGTCTTGACATCCTACTCTGTCTTGCGAGATCTCAGGGCCCTCTTGCGGGGTGGTTCTTCTCCTGCAGGAGGTGGGGGTCTGGTGGGCTGCTGCTGTGCGGGGGCCTCCTGTCCACTAGCGCCGGCGGAGGTGGATGGCTGTTCTTGGTCCCGGCTAGTGGCAGGGGCCCTTGGGTGTTGTTCAGTGTCCGCCCTGCTGTTTACGAGGTCCTGCAGCAGCCCTACCATGGTAACCAGGGTGGTGTTGATGGCTCGGATGTCCTCCCTGTACCCCCGATAGTGTTCCTCCTGCAGCACCTGGATCTCCTGGAACCGGGCCAGTACCGTCGCCATCGTCTCCTGGGAGCGGTTGTATGCTCCCATGATGGTGGTGAGGACCTCGTGGAGAGTGGGTTCCCTGGGCCTCTCCTCCCCCCCCTGTCGCACAGCTGCCCGCCGAGTTGGCCTGTTTCCCTGGGCCTCTGCCCCCTGGCCGGTGTGCCCACTACCACTGCCCCCAGGTCCCTGTTGTTGTTGGGGTGGTGGGTTATCCTGGGTGCCCTGTAGTGGTAGACACACCGCAGATTGACGCGCCCTGGAGACAGAGGCATGGGCCCGCTGGGTGGGAGCTGTGCTGGTGTTCCCAGAGGGGTTAGGGTCTATAGTGGCCTGTGCCTGTGTGAGGGGAACCGACTGTCCAGAGGTCCCCGATGGTCCGGGCTGGTCATCGGTGTCCAGATCGACAGAGCTGCTGTCATCGCTGACGGCCTCTTGGGTGGGGGGTGTGGATAATTCTGGCCCCTCCGCCGCGGTGTGTTGACGGTCGGGTCCTGCAGGGGTATAGAGGTATGGTTATAGTTTCAATGTGTGGCATATGGGTGTATCTGTGGGTTCCCGTGTCCCCAAGTGCTGGCATTCGTGTGTGGGGGCTTTGGTGAGGGTGGCTTGTGGGGGGGGATGTGTATATGCATTGGGCATGCTTTGGTGATGGGTGTCCATGCTTAGTGGACGCATGCAGGCCTAGGTTTTGGGATGTGTGGGTTGTGATGGTGAGACATTGGCGGGGAATAGGTGTGCTGGGGGTGGGGGTGAGGATGGTGGTGGGGGTGAGGATGGTGGTGGGGGTGAGGGTGGGGGTGAGGATGGGGGTGAGGGTGGGGTTCGAGGATGGGGGTGAGGGTTGGGGTCTGATTTGGCATGCAGGTGGGGGGGAAGCAGTATTGAAGCTTCAACTTACCAGTATCCATTCCTCCGCCGACTCCTGCGAGGCCGTCAGGATGCAGGATGTTCAAGACTTCCTCCTCCCATGATGTGAATTGTGGGGGTTGAGGTGGGGGTCCTCCGCCAGTCTTCTGCACGGCGATGTTGTGCCTGGATACCATGGAACGCACCTTCCCCCGTAGGTCGTTCCATCGCTTCCTGATGTCTTCCCGATTTCTGGGGTGCTGTCCCACTGCGTTCACCCTGTCGACAATCCTCTGCCATAGCTCCGTCCTCCGGGCAATGCTGGTGTATTGGACCTGTGTGCCGAACAGCTGGGGCTCTACACGAACGATTTCCTCCACCATAACCCTGAGTTCTTCGTCTGTGAAGCGGGGTTGTCTTTGGGGTGCCATGGGGTGGTGTGTATGATGTGTGGGGTGGAGTATGTGTATTTAAGTGAGTTGAGTGTGGTGGTGTGTGTTGTTTTGTGTGTGGATAGTGTGTGGGTGATGGTGTTGAGTGGCTGTGGCTGTTATGTTTTGGATCCTGGTGTCTCTCTCTTGCCTTCTTTACGATTTTGTAAGCGTAGGGGTTTGTGGGTGATGTGGGTGGGTGTTTTATATTGTATTGTGTGTGTGGGAGTGGTGTGTGTATGTGTATCAGGTGTGTGGGATTCAAATCGTCCAATGTGGGTGAGTTTTGTTCGTTGGTGGGTATTCTGACCGCGCCGGTGTGTCCCGCCAATGGAATACCGCGTTTGAATGACCGCCGCGTGGATTCGTGGGTCGTAATGGGATGGGCGTATTTCTGTTGGCGTGGCGGTGGAGGTTTGGTCACCTCCACCTTTCCGCCGACCGCTGGTCTGGCGGTCTGTTGTGGCGGTCGGATTTTCGGAGGTTTGCCTTCTGCGGGTCAGAATGACCGTGGCGGGTTTCCGCGACCGCGGCGGGATTATGGAGGATTTCTGACCGGCGGTAGGCGCCTTTTACCGCCGAGGTCAGAATGACCCCCAGTGTCTGTTGCTGCACAGTGGAAAGAAAGCCCTTTGCAAAGGTTAACTGGTCGTCTTTCTGTTGCTTATTGAAATTAAAATTATGAGCTAATACTATCACAACATATGTCCCAGATGCTACATAATTTGCCTTTTCTTGCCACATAATTTAGTAAACCTTTCAGCCCAATTTGGTCTTTTCTTGCCACACAATTTCTGTGGCCTTGCTTTTAGTTTACTAATACCATTATCATCAGAGCAAGGGCAACAGTGTTCTCAGTTGAAAAACTCTCACTTTTACTAAATACATCTCAGTGCAGTGATATAGTCCCATGTACTAAGGTACTAAGGTAAAACACTTTTCTGTGTTAAAGAATTTTTTTTTTTTTAATATTGATGACGCCTGTTTCCCTTTCCTGCATCCTAGGTGAAGGGATATGTTGCTCTTTCTTTGTTGTGAGCTATGCAGGACACCCTGCTTTAGATTCAAACAGGGACAGGGCTCACTTTACACCTATGGGCACTTCAAATGTCCATCTAACCGCTGTTATCATGCCGATGCGATTAGATTTCTGAAGCTCTTTCAGGCCATGCTGAGTGAGGCTCAGGGGAGGGGGCTGCTTCCTGGGCCTCGTAACACCGGAGTCTCTTGAATGGCAGTGTGGCACCCCTTTGTTGTGAGCAGGAGAGGGGCCCTGGGCAGCCTAGCGCCGGCATTGAGTGTCCCTATGGACCAAATGCTAAAGCAGAAATTCTCCATGTTTTATTGAATTGTTTTAATATCTCTTTGCAAAATGTACTTGTGTCCATTTTCATGCTGCAAAATTATTAATCAGGCAGAGGCAGCAAATGTTTGGTTTAATAGTTGAAATTGTCAATTTTTAATAATGTTGAATAATTTGTACCAATGATTGTTAATTTTATGTCAAGACCAGAGTCTTCTATTATGCTTATCTTTCCTTGCTTTAATTCAACAGCAGCAGTCAACTATAACAACTACAAATCTCAAGTGGCAAGAGAAGAGAGCCAATGGGAAGGAAAAGGTAGTTCAATAACAGTAACCAATCATAAATGCGTACACGTATTATGATGTCACTTGACTGCGAACAGCCCTCTTTTCTTGCTGCTCGCAGTCAAGTTAAGTACTACTTCGCATGCTTACGTTATTATTTCAGTATTCATATTTATTTATGTGTGTTTATTTAATTGCTTATTCCATTTACTGTTTTAGTGATGTGCGCTGCTTGGACTGAGGCTTTTCTAGTCAGCACGTTGCCGCTCTGTCTCGAGCGCGCCTCCCTCGCGCTTCCTTTTATCTCTGCGACGGTTATAACCGTTCCTCTCACAGCGGCCGCCATTTAGCGCCGCGTCTGAGGAACAGCTCGCACGCTCACCTTGGTGTCAACACCAGGTTTTCTCTTTGTTTTTCCATCCGTTTATATTCCGTTCGGTATTTCCATAATGATGGCCTCTTCTTTCCTCCTTCTCTGCTTGCCGCCACACCCTCGTCCTCCCTCATACACACCCATAGGTGGGGCTTTCTTAAATAAACACTCCCCTGTGCGCCCGGCAACAAATGTTCAACCCAAAAAACTTAAGGTGGCGCTATTGGTTGGTGAGGTTTCCTCACGCAAGGCAGAGGACGCGACTCCTCACAAGCCTGCTTCCAAAGAGGATGATATCCATGAAAAACAAAACATTTTGGCCAAATGTTCATCAAAAACTAAACATATTCCGTCCCCTATTCTGGTCTTCTCCATTCCGGATACAGATGATGACTTGGTCAGTGTAGATTCAGATGATTATGCATCTGATAATGACAATGGTGGACTCTTAGCTCCTCCAACTAAATCAACGTCCTCTCACCAGGAAGATCCCAAACCAATGGTTATTTCTGACTCTGATGGGGTGCCTATGTTTGACCCTTCTCACATTCACCATCCTAATTCTACAGAGTGGCTTCCCACTGATCATGTGGGTGACTGCATTTCCTCCAGATTCCCATGGAAAAACAGTCTAGATCCAAATTAAGACCAGAATGCCCCTGTCCTTCCTTATCCAACAAAATTACGCTCACTCCTTCCATTGATCCTGCAATTGTTACGTTTTTTTCCAAATTTAGCAAAGACCCTCCCAAGGCTGTGGACAAAGCTTGGTCCTCCTGTCAGGACAAACTTTTAGACATGGTTGGTCCTCTCACACGTATTTTTGATCTGGCAGAATCGCCCAGACTGGATAACACTTCTATAGATCCTGAGGAACTTTTCTCTTTGGGTTCAACGTTCGTTTTGTCTACTGGGTAACGCTAATTCCGCCATCACGCATGAACGAAGGAAAGGACTCCTTCTCAAGTTGGATCCCAAATTAGGCAACTTGGCCACCGTGGATCCTGGCGTCAAAGCGAATGGGTTACTCTTCGGAGACTCTTTTGTCAAGGATCTCAGTAAAAATGTCTCTACTTTTGCCTCACTTGATAAGGCTCAACAATCCCTCAAGAAGACCTTTTCCCAATGGGTTTTTGCCAGGGCTGGCAGAGGAAGGAACCACTTTGCTGGCCGTGGTTACAACAACCAAGGTTCCAGAAGCTCCTTCAATAGCTCCTACCAAGACTACAAGCCTCACTTCTATCCGCAAAGAGGCAGGTTTAACTGCGGCAGAGGCTCCAGGGGATCCTGCTACTCAAACCAGTCAGGTGAGTGTACATTCTGGCCTTCCTATTCCCATTGGGGTCCGTCTTCGGTATTTTCTCCCAAAATGGTTGTCAATATCAGCAGACCCTGGGGTTTTAAATACAGTTCAAGGTTATGTTATCGCACTCTACTCAGAACCTTTTTAATCCTCCCTTCTTCTTTCCCCAAAGTTCTCAAGAGACATGTTCAACCTCAGGTTTTAACAGCTCCATCTTCTTGGTTCAAAAGAAAAACAAAAAGATGCGACCAGTGACCAATCACAGGTCATTCAATCAGTTCCTAGTATATTGTCATTTCAAGATGGAAACAATCTTGCATCTCAGAGACTCCCTTCTTCAAAACGACTGGATGGTTCATTTAGATTTACAAGATGCCTATCTATCCATCCCTATTCATCCAAATTACACGAAATGTCTGCAATTTCAATGGCTAGGTCAATTCTTTCATTTCACATCCCTTCCTTTCAGACTTTCTTCAGCTCTCTAGTGTTTTACCAAATGAATGAAGCAGGTTGTAGCTTTTCTCAGAGCTCAGGGTGTAAGACTTATCATCTACCTGGATGATATACTTTTAATGAACCAGAATATCCAATCTTTTCAATCCCAGATTTCCCTTACTTGCTCTCTCCTAAACGATCTTGGTTTTGTCCTTAACAAAGAAAAATCTATTCTTTCCTCAACTCAGCACATAGAGTTTCTCGGCTTTGTAATAAATTCGGTCTCCGTCTCTCTTCACCTTCCTTCAGCAAAAGTAAAATCTATAAAATCAGAAATTCTTCAGGTCCTACGCAAGTCCTCTTTGTCTATCAGGGCTCTTGCCCGCATAGTGGGTCTTCTTTCTTCCTATATCCAAGCCATCTTCCCAGGTCCTCTGCACTATCGTTCCCTCCAAAAGTTAACAATTCGACATTTAAGAAAGGGCCTCGTATACTCAGACTCCATCTATTGGATCAGGATTCTCGTGCAGATCTTCAGTGGTGGCTCCTCCATCTAGATGCCTGGAATGTAAAGGCAATTTTCCCATCAGCCCCAGATCTTGTGTTAGAATCAGATGCAAGCCTATTCGACTGGAGCTACATGGTCTTTAGAGGAGTCCAGATTGCATATAAACTACTTAGAAATGCTTGCAGGCTCCTTTGCGATCAGAAGTCTTGCAAAGGACAGAGTTCACTGCACTATTCTTCTCAGAATGGTCAGTTCGTTCGATAAACCACTTAGGGAGTATGAAATCCAAGCCCCAAGCGGAAATGGCCAAAACCTTCTGGGAATATTGCCTTTCCCACCATCTTTCGGTTCGTGAAGAATATCTTCCGGGCGACCTCAATTCACTGGCAGATTGGCACTCTTAACACTTTCGGGATTCAAGCGACTGGAAGCTTCATTCTCCGATTTTTCAGTCCATCGAGGCCAAATGGGGTCCTCTGTGGACAGATCTTTTCGCCTCCCACTTCAACTCCCAGCTTCCTCAATTTTACTGTTGGCACCCGGATCCTTTGAGGCTTGCTTCGGATGCTTTTTCTCAGGACTGGTCTGTTTCTCTGAATTATGCCTTTCCCCCCTTTCTTATGATCAGCAGGTTACTCGCGCAGGTTCGACGCCAAAAAGCAACTCTATTTCTCATAGCTCCTTTCTGGCAATCCCAGGTTTGGTTCCCAACTCTTCTAGAACTATCCATAGATTTTCCTTTGCTCCTGCCGTCCTTTCCCCATCTCCTCTTGGATACCCTCAACTGTCCTCACAATCTAATACTGGACAATCTTTCTGCGTGGAAGATTTTTGGAATGCCCACTCTCCCCCTAGCATTTCGGCAGAAGCTTCTAAATATATCACCCAGTCCTGTGCTCCAGGAACCACAAAAGCCTACAAGTCAGCTTGGTCTTTATAGCATAGCTGGTGTTTGGGAAAACATACCAATCCCATTTCAGCGGATGTGATTTTTATTATCAATTTTCTCACATCCGAAGCCAGCAAAGGAAAATCCTTTCGAACTATAAACCTTGAGAGGTCAGCGATTTCTTTGAACCCATCTTTTGTCAACAGAAAACCAGTGGGAGAACATCCCCTTGTTTGTCGTTGCTAGGCAGCCAAAAGTGTGGCAGCGCAAGGAAATGACAGGAATGCGCTGTATGATGTTAAATATGATGCATTGCTGCCCTTTCACACAGCACAGTGCAACAATGTAGTTTGCTGCATTGCGTTGTGTGAATGTATGATAAATATGTTGTGAATAATACAACTTATGAGCACCTGTCAGAAAATTAGTTCGACAGTCAGATGAACAGTCCTAGCTTGTGAAAATTGCAGAAAGATGAATGACCCAATTAGATGATGCTCCCAATATTTAGGACAGGGAAAGAGAAGACAACACATATTCTTCGGTGAGTAACACCTGGTGTATCTTCTAACAGTAGATGTATGACCCACATCCATCAGAGCACTCACGAAACCAAAAAGATACTAGTCAAGGATGTCAGAGGCAGCTGTCACTGACAGTGATGCTGTTACAATACTTGTATGATAGCTAGGTGAAAAACTGCCATTTTGACTATAAACTAAGGTAAACATTTGACAGTGGTAAGAATGACTTCACAGTAATTTCAGGGTTTCTGCCTTTTGCTGTTTGGAATGCAGTACCCGCCAGAACCCCCAGAACACCTCACTGGCTTGTGGGGAAGCTCGAATAGTGTGGCAGTTTCACTGTTCAGAAATTTAGAGTGGCGATGGTGTGCAGCACAGAGCTGAGAGTCTCACTAAAGCTATGCAGGCAGGGCTGCTGTGTATCTGATGGAACCTGCAAGAGAGCACATACAACTTCAGACAACGGAACCACAGCCTTTGCTGGAGGACAGCACTAAACTCCACAACAGCTACTGTTCTGCCATCTCACAGACACGTTCTTCATCTAAAACTCCAATAGGACGAAACACATGTCGGCTGGGATTATCTATGAGAAATCAACAGCAACACATCCACAAATTTCCATCACAATAGTTGTGTCTGAACCAATGGAATGATAAAAATATGTTTGTAATAATGCTTTCAAATAATGGTACTGAAAATGGTTGTATGAACTAGCAAACATAAGAACATGATGGATAAATGTTTCTGAAAATTGGGTTGCAGTAAAAGAAAAAGTAACCTATTCTTGAATGTCTGAAGTAAATTTGTATAGTGACTTTTTGAATCTGAATAATTCAAGAACAATGACATGGACATAAAAGGTATTGAACTAAGAGTACAGTAGAGAAATACACACATTGGGTGCTCCACCAATTTATAATTTGTAATTGACTGGCCTGGGTCTCCAGGTTCCAGCTCCACACATCTTGGCAACAGATGTGTCAAAGTGTTAGAGTACTATATTTTTTCCACAATATAATGCTCAAATTGGAAGGAATACGCAGCTGAGGAGTCACTGTTGCCATTTTTTGTTGAAGACAGTTTTACTCTAAGTCGTTCGTGCTGAGCAGTCTGTTTTCAGGCCAACTACTGTTTTTTTAATATCCCTTCTGTATGTATTAAAGCAAAGGCAATATTATCCTGTCCCTCTCAGTGATGTTGGCCCTAGAAAAGAGGGAACCCCCAAGTCTTTATCCAGTCATTTAAATGTATGGAATAGGTTTTTGTTTAGCGTGGACTGTACCCAAAAAGGTTATATATACACCACTTAAGATCAGTGGCGTAGCGTGGGTTGTCAGCACCCGGGGCAAGGCAAGTAATTTGCGCCCCCTAACCCGGGTCAAGGCAAGTAATTTGCGCCCCCTAACCCGTGGAATTTAGCACTCGACTCTCTTCCAAGATGTTGCGCCCGGTGCGGCCGGCCCCCCCTGCATCCCCCACGCTACGCCACTGCTTAAGATGAAGGCAATATCTGAAACAGAGATGACAGAAAAAAATAATATTAAATAAAAGGTATAATAAATAAGAATAGCAAAATAAAAAAAAGAAGTTTCAGGAGAATTATACAGTCCATCTGTGGTATATATGTATATGAAAAACATATTGTAATATTTTTTGATGATGGGGAACGATGGGCCCCATTGAGCAGGTCATTCCATCTTAAGTGCATTTTTAGCGAAGGATTATTTTAAAGTAGGCTTCTTCTCGAAGGATAGTACTTCTGGAAAGGAAGGGTGTTTTCATTCTGAGATGTTCCATAACACCAGACACTGAGTTTGTGTGCAAGATTCTTTAGGGTGTGGCATTGTACTGGTATTTTTACACAACGTACCAGAAGGAACAAACACAGCAAGAAAAGAATTTAAGTCATGTGGCGGAATGTTTCAGTATCAGATATATGGCCAGCTGCTGAGGTGAACACCTACTTGAGTAATGATAAACAATCTAATGAAAGTCTTGTTCTCAGGGCATTTCCACAGTCAATACATAAGATGCCAAGTGATTGGATAGCAGGTTTTAGGTCAGCCTTGTGGATGAAATATCTACAGTGTCTAAGTTATCTTAGCTGGCATTTAGCATTTTTTTACAGTTTGTTTATATTGGAGTTTAAATGCAGCCTGGAGTCTAGAATGCTACTCAAGCATTGGGTAGATGTTATTGGATTTGGAGATACTGCAATAGATTTATTTAATCAACCCATTCGTTTTAGTAATCAAGTCTATGTTTATACGAGAAGCAGAGAAATTTAGTTTTTTTGGGATATTGTTGAGTTTAGGTTAAATTTGAGACAAGCAAACTTTTAACTTCGAAAGACAGATGGCCGAGGTGTTAAAACTGATCTTACTATCTTACTAATTATCTCCAGGTAAAGCTGCATGTTGTCAGCATGGAAGGGGATTCTAGGTTTATGTAGCAGACTGCCAAGTGTTTTAACATACAGGATGCTGAGAAAGGGGCAAGGGTGAACCATGAGGTACCCCGAATGGGCCTGGAATGGGCGTTGAAAGTGAGATTGCAATTTTCATTTAGTGGAATTTGTTCTGAAGGTATGATAAACGACTTGAGAACAGAGCCAACAGAACGTTTTTCTCTTAGTATATGCAGAAGCATTTCTAGTTGAGCATGTCAATTGCTGCAGATATATCAAGTAACATAAGGAGACAGACGTCACCTTGGTCAATGATCTGCAACCTATCATAAGTAACCTGTTGGGATAGAAAAGTCCTCTGCATTGTAAAAGACGTGTACCCCTGTCCTGAGTGCCCAACTGTACTGTCGTCTTGATTCCTAATGCTGATATTTGTTGACATAGGCAAACATGGATCATGCACGTGTGCCACAACATAGGCCTTTCTCACAGATTCCGGTCTTGTTGGACCGGGAGTGCCACCCAAAGCGCTACCCTCATAGTGGTAGAAGGCAACCGCCTTCACCTGGAATTAAGCTGTACAAGCTTGTGGTGGCAGCATAGCATGTAGTGATCAGTAGGAGTGAACAGGTCCCTTTTACCCTGTGACACTGGAGTGTGTCTTAAAGACTCACTCAACTTTTAAACATTCTGCTGCTGTGTGCTAAATTCACCCTTGACTTACATCAGGTGGATGTGGAGTGCTGCGCAGCGCAGGAGTAGTGACTGTGCTGGCTGTATGTGAGCCTAGGAAAGGGTAGAGTACAAAGGTAGAGCAGTACTGTATACTACATGTGGGTTTAGTGCATGTGCTGAGTGTATATACAGGGAGTGCAGAATTATTAGGCAAGTTGTATTTTTGAGGATTAATTTTATTATTGAACAACAACCATGTTCTCAATGAACCCAAAAAACTCATTAATATCAAAGCTGAATATTTTTGGAAGTAGTTTTTAGTTTGTTTTTAGTTTTAGCTATGTTAGGGGGATATCTGTGTGTGCAGGTGACTATTACTGTGCATAATTATTAGGCAACTTAACAAAAAACAAATATATACCCATTTCAATTATTTATTATTACCAGTGAAACCAATATAACATCTCAACATTCACAAATATACATTTCTGACATTCAAAAACAAAACAAAAACAAATCAGTGACCAATATAGCCACCTTTCTTTGCAAGGACACTCAAAAGCCTGCCATCCATGGATTCTGTCAGTGTTTTGATCTGTTCACCATCAACATTGCGTGCAGCAGCAACCACAGCCTCCCAGACACTGTTCAGAGAGGTGTACTGTTTTCCCTCCTTGTAAATCTCACATTTGATGATGGACCACAGGTTCTCAATGGGGTTCAGATCAGGTGAACAAGGAGGCCATGTCATTAGATTTCCTTCTTTTATACCCTTTCTTGCTAGCCACGCTGTGGAGTACTTGGACGCGTGTGATGGAGCATTGTCCTGCATGAAAACCATGTTTTTCTTGAAGGATGCAGACTTCTTCCTGTACCACTGCTTGAAGAAGGTGTCTTCCAGGAACTGGCAGTAGGACTGGGAGTTGAGCTTGACTCCATCCTCAACCCGAAAAGGCCCCACAAGCTCATCTTTGATGATACCAGCCCAAACCAGTACTCCACCTCCACCTTGCTGGCGTCTGAGTCGGACTGGAGCTCTCTGCCCTTTACCAATCCAGCCACGGGCCCATCCATCTGGCCCATCAAGACTCACTCTCATTTCATCAGTCCATAAAACCTTATAAAAATCAGTCTTGAGATATTTCTTGGCCCAGTCTTGACGTTTCAGCTTGTGTGTCTTGTTCAGTGGTGGTCGTCTTTCAGCCTTTCTTACCTTGGCCATGTCTCTGAGTATTGCACACCTTGTGCTTTTGGGCACTCCAGTGATGTTGCAGCTCTGAAATATGTCCAAACTGGTGGCAAGTGGCATCGTGGCAGCTGCACGCTTGACTTTTCTCAGTTCATGGGCAGTTATTTTGCGCCTTGGTTTTTCCACACGCTTCTTGCGACCCTGTTGACTATTTTGAATGAAACGCTTGATTGTTCGATGATCACGCTTCAGAAGCTTTGCAATTTTAAGAGTGCTGCATCCCTCTGCAAGATATCTCACTATTTTTGACTTTTCTGAGCCTGTCAAGTCCTTCTTTTGACCCATTTTGCCAAAGGAAAGGAAGTTGCCTAATAATTATGCACACCTGATATAGGGTGTTGATGTCATTAGACCACACCCCTTCTCATTACAGAGATGCACATCACCTAATATGCTTAATTGGTAGTAGGCTTTCGAGCCTATACAGCTTGGAGTAAGACAACATGCATAAAGAGGATGATGTGGTCAAAATACTCATTTGCCTAATAATTCTGCACTCCCTGTATGCCTGCGAGTAATACATTACATGAGAGATGTAGTGCTGTGTATCGTGTGCACAATGAAAAGCATGTGCTGGGTGTATGTGTGTTTGCAAGAAGCACTGTACATAAAGGGTGAAGTGTTGTTCAGCGCACACTGGATGAGTATGTGAGCTGGCAGTGTCTGTGTTTGTAAATAGCACACCCTGGTACAATACAGAAAGGCTACAGTACCGAAAAGTGTGCACAGATTTAATGTGTGTGCTAAATATATGCTTGTTTGTAGTGGCACACTGAATGCTGGACAGTATGTGCGTTGTAAATGCACACAGACGGTAAATGTGTCTGCAATGGTACATTGCATGAACAGGTCTAAAAAAATCATAGAAATATTCCTAGACCTGCAGGTCTAGGGACTTAAATAATCTACTCAACCTAACTGTAATGCTTTTAACCAATAAACTGGTTTCAAATGATGTAATCTGGGCAAATATTTTAATTCACTGAGCCGCTATTTTCTTCATTATCACATATGATAGCACTTTTAAATATGTTAGTGCAGCATGTCTGCTGTACAAAAAAAAAAATCCTGGTTAATAGATTAAGGCGGTCATTATAAACATAGCGGTTCGGCCCGGCATGCAGGCAGTGGCGGCTGAAGCCGCCAGCCGGCATGGCAGGCCGAACCGCCACATAATGAAATGGATGACGGCCGCCAGCGGCAGCCGTCACCCACCGATGAAAAACCATCCGCCAGGGTAGCTACGCTACCCTGCAGATAATGTTTCAAATGCCGCAAGCCTTTTCCTCCGCCAGGAAAAGGCTGGCGGAGGAGGGGACCCTGCACTGCCCATGCACCTTGCATGGGCAGTGCAGGGGCCCCTGTGCAGGCCCGGTGCTACTGCACCCGCCGCACACCAACATTGGAAGCGGCTCCTCATGGAGCTGCCCTCAATGTCGCGGCCGTGTTCCCTGCCGGGCCCGCAGGCGGAGACAGTGTCTCCGCCCGCTGGTGTGGCGGGGAAAACATAATACGGCCGGCGGGTTTTCCAGGAGGCTGGCGGTCGATGGAAGGACCGCCAGCCTAAACACGGCGGGAAATCCCGCCGTGTTCAAAATGACCGCCTAAATGTTTGATCCATATATAATACAAATCTAGCTACATATAGGATATACATGACCCCTGACTTACCTCTTAATCAGGGCTGCAGCACCATTTGCCACATAATCCATTATCTGCTGCATAATCTACAGATTTTCACAAAAAATGTTCTAGTTCAAATGGTTCAAAAGTTACAAAATATGTGATGACATGTCTTACTGCCAGTGAAAGGCCCTTTGCAAAGCTGGACAAATCACCTTTCTGTTGCTTATTGCTATATTTGGGTGTTAAATTGGTAATAATCAGGTGCACGCAATGCCCAGCTGTTATGCCAACTTTAAAAAAGACAAAATAATGAAGTAATATTATTGCAAAATATGCTGCATTATGCTGCATAATTTGCCTTTCCTTGCCACATAATTTACTCAACCCTGCCACATAATGTGGACCTCTACTGCTGCATAGTTTCAGTGGCCCTGCTCTTACTTCATTACCAGCATTGTCATCGGGCGGTGCAAGACTGTTTATACACTTTAAAAGAAGGAGAAACTCAACATAAAATTTTAAAGACTCAGACCATAAATCACATTTGGTGTTTGGAAAAGGACTATAAGAAGGGGAGGTTGAGACCCCAAAATGTATCCCCTGCCTAGCAGCCAGATGGGCTGTGTGAAAAGGGGAAGCTCTGCAAGACCTCTGCCAGTGACCAGGATTGGGCGCCAGTGCCTACTAGTCTCCCTGCTGGGTGAGGGGACATCACCCAGGGAAACCAACACCACCTGCCTTGGAGCCTGGAGCACCAGCACCTGCCTGCTTGACATGAACTGCATGCTCTGTGAAGAGGAGGGCAGTAGAGGGAGCGAGGTCCTGTGCAAAGCCTACGAGCAGGACTCCCTGAGAGAGGTGTGAGGGAATAACTGTGCACCAATTAGAATGTTGCTTGTGTGCAATGTTGGCTCAGCGACCCCCTTATGCCAGGTGATGGCCGTCGTGGACTGAGCCATGTACTAAGCGTCGTGTGGGATTTGCCAAGCCCGCATTGCTGTGTTGCGGTGAACTCGTATGCCACCGTTGAAGTTACTGCTGCAAGAGCTCTGAGACTTATAACCACCATGGTTGGGGGTTTTTGCAAAGGAGGAGTTTACACTCAATTTGTAAAGTACCTCGGCAAACCCGTATGCCAGAAGGGACTGCCTGTACCAACATTGCCAAGACATTTGGGTCATCACTGGCAGAAAGACTGAGGCAGGTTGAACCCACCCAGTAAGAGAGCTGCCTTGACTGGCCCCGAGGACTCTATAGAATGCAGATGATGACATCACACCCCCACTGGGCTCCAGTCATGAGCTGGAGGACTGGATTCGCCCCCCCACCCCTCAGGTGGGGAAGATTGACTTATCACATCTTTGCAGGCTGGGAGCATCTCTTGTCACTGGGGAACCAGCAGTGCAGCTAGGGAAGAGAGCCTGTACCTGCTGAGTGCCGTTACATGTACCATGAGCAGCCCAACTTTCTGGAACACGGTCTGAACTCTCGAGGGTCTGTGGCTAGGGCACTCGCCGCAATACATAACACTTCCATTCTGCAAGAGCATGTAAGACCAGAACTGGGCCCGCTGGTGACCATGTTGCTGCACCATAGACACTTTGACTAATTCTGAAGAGTCAAAGTGGAACTCTTTAGTACGGCTTAGTAGTATGCATTCCCTGGATGCAGCCACCAGTGAATGGGGAATTACCCCGACCATGTTACATGGAAGAGGTTAGGACAGGGATTTGCCTGACAAACGGTAAATCCCTGACCTCAAGGGGATTCTGTTGTTGTAAATGTAATTCCTTTGCATGTTTAGAGTTAGAAATAACATTCTTCTTTTTCTTAATTCACTGGACATTGATGTAGTGACAATACTGTGGGCGTTTTTAGTTATGAGTCATGCTCACCTATCTGAATTTACACTTCTCCCCTCACCTCCCCTGTACTCCCAAGGGAGCCTTTGACTTCTCATACATATCTATCAGTAAGAGTCAAGTGCAGAAGGGGTACTTGGCCCAGTTGCTCAGGATCCATAGGAGGTTGGGTCCCAGACCATCAGGCGTTCCAGGCCTCAACTACCATGGTTGGATCCAGGAACCCCTGCATGTCCCATTGCCCTCTGAAAGGGGTTCTGACTCTGTTGCACCTGGCCCTTTTGTCCAAGGTCATCCCCAGTCTTTTTGCCTCTCTCCACCTAATGTTTCAGACCCGTTTTTGTTGGCTTTAGGACTCTGGGCAGTTTACCACTGCTAAAACAGTGCTAAAGTGCATATGCTCTCTGTGTAAATTGTAGTGTTGATTGATTTATCCATGATTGGCATATTTGTTTACTAGTAAGTCCCTAGTAAAGTGCACTAGAGATGCCCAGGGCATGTAAATCAAATGCTACTATTGGGCCTGCAGCACTGGTTGTGCCATCCACATTAGTAGCCCTGTAAACATGGCTCACACCTGACACTGCAGTGTCTGTGTGTGCAGTTTTAAATTGCCAATTCGACTTGGCAAGTGTAACCACTTGCCAGGCCTAAACCTTCCCTTTTATTACATGTCAGGCACCCCTAAGGTAGGCCCAAGGTTGCCCCAGGGGCAGGGTGCAGTGTATGTTTAAGGTAGGACATATAGTAGTGTGTGTTATATGTCCTAACAGTGAAATACTGGCAAATCGGTTTTCACCGTGCAAGGCCTATCTCTCTCATAGGTTAACATGGGGGCTGCCTTTAAATATCCTTAAAGCGCAGATTCCCTTTGAGAGCAGATCAAAATTTGGAGTTTAGGGTCTCTGAACTCACAATTTAAAAATACCTCTTTTAGTGAAGTTGGTTTTTAAATTGTCTGTTTGAAAATTGTACTTTTAGAAAGTAGGCATTTTCTTGCTTAAACCATTCTGTGACTCTGCATGTTTGTGGATTGTTTGTCTGGGTAGGTTTGACTGTTGGTATGTTTTGCACCTCTATAGACAGTGACACAAAGGGGGGCGGGTGTAGCCTGCAAATCCTGATGAGCCATCTCAGCTAGAGGGGAGGGAGGAGTGGTTGTTCACACCTGAAAGGACTGTGCCTGCCCTCACACAATGCCGTCTCCAACCCCCTAGTGTGTGTCTGGGGCCTGGCCTGGACAAATAAGGATCTCGCAAACACTTGAGACTTTACTTTGAAGTTGGCAAACTTCAAAGGCAGAAAGGGGTATAAGAAGACCCAAACCCCCCAGACTTTTAGAATCTTTCTGGAATCAAGAGGAACCTCTGCCCAGGAGAAGAGCTGAAGGAGGAATACTGTCCCTTTGCTGTGTTACTTTGCTGGACTGGCCTGAAGTTGCTGCTTCTGCCTAAAAAGAGTGCAAAGGGTGGACTTTGCTATGTGTTCTACTTGAGAAGGTTCTCCTAGGACTTGGAGTAGAGCTTGCCATCCTGTTGGAAGTCTCAGGGACACCAAAGACTTTAGTTTCCTTGACCTGCAGCACTGGGAACTGTGCGTATTGTGCTGCTCAAGAGGAGAAACCACTGTGACGCCACCAACGACGCAGCTGGCCTGCACCGTGACCTGCCGACACTGCACGGAGCCACACTGCCCTGCTTCGGACCGCAACCCTGATCTCACTGACACCATCATCGGACGACTTCACCGAGCCGCTGCTCGCACCACGACCTGTGGGCCCTGCACTCCGGCATCGCCTGCTCACACCGCAGCCTGGGCATCCCTAAGGCGCCACTCCTGCTGACACTGGCGCAGCTGCCTGCACCGTGGCCTGTGGATACCGCTTGTGAGGTACACAAAGCACCGTCCTGCACTGCAGCCCCGGTCCACTGACGCCGGCATCAACGATTCCAGTGTCGTCACCAGGCAACCTGCCCACGCCGTGACCTGTGCACACCGCTCATAAGGGTCACGAAGCACCGTCCCATCCTGCCAGCTGCCTTTGGCCTACCGACGACATCACTCAGCAATGACGACGATGCTGCCTGCACCATGACCTGGTGATACCGCAAGCTGCACGGCCCGCTTCACATCGCAGCCCTGGTCTCACCGACGCAGTCACCGAGCTGCTGCCTGCACTGTGACTTTTGCGCACTGCACGTCACATCGTCCGGCTTCACACCACAGCCCTGACGCCATCCACGCCAGCGCTCCTGACTTCATCAGCCCAGAGTTCAATCCGCAACTTGTGTGACTTCAAGGGCCTGACGACCCACGCACGGACTCCAGAACCGACACCGCGACACCCACTGCTTGGTCCTGGGGAGTTCAAAGCCACAGTCTCTCAAGTGGGTGGTTTGCCCACTGCTTGGTCCTGGGGAGTGCAAAGCCACAGTCTCTGGAGTGGATGGCTTCTCCACTGGTTCTGGAGGGGGCTTTGTGCCCAGTGTGCTTCATCCTGCAAAGGAGAGGGTGAGTGGATGTCTTCACCCACTGGTTCAGGAGGGGGCTTTGTGCCCAGTGTGCTTCATCCTGCCAAGGAGGGGGTGAGTGGATGCCTTCTTCCACTGGTTCTGGAGGGGGCTTTGTGCCCAGTGTGCTTCATCCTGCCAAGGGTGCGGTGAGTGGATGCCTTCTTCCACTGGTTCTGGAGGGGGCTTTGTGCCCAGTGTGCTTCATCCTGTATGGTGCAAGGTCACAGTCCCTCACCTGGGTGTAACACCTACAGATGTTGCAGGGGCCAGGACGCTCTGCAGCCCATGTAGTCACGACTACACACTGCTAGCCGGCAGTGACAGCTGCTCAGTGGATGGCAGTTGTGCTGCAGGTGGCAGTGCTGGCAGTGGTGGAATGTGGGGGAGACCCTCCTTGGACCTCTCCATGTAAAATTCCCAAAGAGGCCGCTGCCCACGAGAATGTGGCACAGAGGCTTGCACCAACACCACCTTTCTCCTTCAGGTGGCTGGGCGGTCTGCAAAGGTAGTGGGGACCACCTTAAAACTCCCCATGGGCCCTCCTCTGACGTATAGAGTAGCTTTAGAGCAGGGAGCAGCCATGCGGGTCTGCACGAGGCCACTCTGGGGTTTCACAGCGTGCCAGAAGGTACCAGCATGTACCGGGGAAATTTCTCTCTTCAGTGAGGTGCGGCTGGAGGCAGGCTGCTGCTCGGGAAAGCTGTCTGCAAGACTGTATGTGGCTAGGTCCAAACTGGGGTGGCGTGGTGGACAAAAAAAGATGGATCAAACTTGGATCTTTGGGAGTGGGGGTGAATGTTTGCATTGTTCAGCATTCCGTCCATCATCTGTTCTTTTTGCCTTTGTTGCCCTAAGTGGGAAGGGTATGCCCAGAAGCTGGTCCTGTGCTCACTGCGCCACTGGAATCAAGCTAGCCTGGCGGATCAGGGATGATACCCCAAAACCGGTCCTAAAAAGCTTGTTTCTGGTCCAGGGAAGACCTGGCATGGCAGCTCAGGTTAGACTTTTCCCATGGGGAGCAGTGTCAAGACTGATTGGCGTGTGGCCGGTCCAAACTGGGGTAGCGTGGTGGGCAAAAAAACAATGGATTAAACCCAGATCTTTGTGACTGGGGGTGAATGTCTGCACTGTTCAGCATTCCAGCCATCATCTGTTCTTTTCACTTTCTAAAAGTGGCATTTCTAAAATAGTAATGTAAAATACACCTCCACCAGTAAGCAGGATTTCTCACTACCATTCCAAACATACCAAACATGCCCATGCTACTTCTTACAGATCAGAAATTACCACTTAGGCATATATAAGGGAATTCCTAATGCAAACCTATGAGAGTAGCGGCACTCACAGGAATGAAAAACGGAATAGGCTGTTTGTCACTACTAGGACATGTAACACATAAAAATATATGTCCTACCTTTTACATACACAGCACCCTTCCAATAGGGCTATCTAGGGCATACTTTAGGGGTGACTTAGGTGTAGTAAAAAGGGAGTTTAGGCCTTGGTAAGTAGTTTGACATCCCAAGTCAATGTGGCAGTAAACTGTACATGCAGTCACTGCAATGGCAGGCCTGAGACAAGTCTGAAAGGCTACTTCTGTTGGTGGTGCAATCTGTGCTGCAGGCCCACTAGTAGCTTTTAATTTACAGGCCCTTGGTAGATGTTATACCACTTTACCAGGGACTTACAGGTAAATTAAATAAGTCAAACCCATGTAAACTAACTTTACTAAGTTTTAGGGGAGGGAGCACATGCACTTTAGTACTGATTAGCAGTGTTAAAGTGCCCAGAGTCCTAAAGCCAACAAAAAGAGGGCAAGAAAAATAGGAGGAGAAAGTAAGAGCTTGGGGATAACCCTGCAGAAAGGGTCATTTCCAACACTAGGTCTGCATGTTTCCTGGTATAAATATCTCACTTAGGTAGATGCATGTATGCAACATATTCTCATTCGTAGGGGTGGAGAAACCCATCAGGTATTGTTAAATTGAGGCTGATTATGTTTTCCAATTTTCAGAAGGGAACTATATTATGAATTTACAGGTCACTTGGAGACAGATTGGGGTCCAAAGGAACAGGGGTGGTCCTGATGAAGGCGTTTCACATTGAATCGTTTGTGTAGCCACTAAAAAGATAGGTTTAATCAATGCACCCACCAAATGAATACGATGTATTGATATTACCAGGAAGTATATGCCTCTTGCAGCTATTATGACTAGATGTTCTTGTAATCGAAAAATGAGAAAGGAGACACAATAGTTCTAATTGGCAATGGAAGAACAAAGTAATCATATATTGCGAAATACTCTATGGTAGTGCTATAGATGCATCTTAGTGAGTCTTGAAAGAAGAATACTGAGTCTTTAATGGTTTTAGATACAAGAGTGTGAGTGTGGGACTGAATGGAAGAAAGAGTATTTATGTGAAATGACTGATAGTGAATGGGCTAGTGTGTTTTTATACTAAGCTATCTTTGTTATTCATGTGCCCATCAGTTGATTAATTGATGGTTATTGTCTCGTACTGTGATATGAATTATGGAAATGGTATCAATTAAATCATGATTTCTGAAATTAATTATACTTTTGAATAAAGCAAGAGATAAAAGAAAGAGTTCCTCTGGGCCTTATACAAAGTGATGATTTTAATGCATGAGTAATCTGAGAGGGAAGACAGGGGTTGATTATATTTAGGTGATTGTTTTTCCCTACCCTGGCACCATGTCTAAGCAGGGTGTCCCTTTTTGAATTTTGCTGGAAGAGGCGGGTCCACTGGAGCCTTGCACTAGCAGTCGGCAAGATCTTGGTGCAAACAAGCCTGTTTGCGGTCATGAAAAGCTCACAACTTCAGGATTTCTCCTTTTCTTCAAGGAGGAGCTCAGCTGATGCCACACCAACAGTCCAAGATCTGGGAGGCACCACATGGGGAGACCTAGCCTACGGGTGAGATATATATATATATATATATATATATATATATATATAGATATATAGATATATATATTGACAAGCATCGGCAAGGCGAGTAGGTTTCGGCAGTCCAAGAGCTATTGGCATTTTAAATGACAATGGGGGTTATTACAACTTTGGAGGAGGTGTTAATCCGCCCCAAAAGTGACGGTAAAGTGACGGATATACCACCAGCCGTATTACGAGTTCCATAGGATATAATGGACTCGTAATACGGCTGGTGGTATATCCGTCACTTTACCGTCACTTTTGGGACGGATTAACACCTCCTCCAAAGTTGTAATAACCCCCAATGTCTTTTAGCCATGTGTTATGCAGTGGATGTATGTAGTGTGGAGTGGAATTGTGTGGGTTACTCTGGAATTGCTTGCTGTGGAATAGTGTGGTGTGGAATTGTGTGGTGCTAAATGGAGTTATGTATAGTAGAATTATGAGGCATGGTGTGCAGTGGATTTATGTGAATAGTAATTATATGGTATTGAGTGTACTGGAATTATGTGGAGTGGGATTGTATGTTATGGAGTGGCATGGAGTTGAATTATGTGGTGTGATGTTGAATTTTTGTGACATGATGTGAAATTCTGCGGTGTGGATTAGATGTATGTGGTGTGATGTGTGGTGGAATTGTGTTGTGGCATGGAATTATGTGTGAAATTATATGGTGTGGAATGGAAATGTGTGGAGTTGATTTGTGTGGCTTGAAACTGTGTGGTGTTTAGTGAAATTATGTTGAGTGTAATTATGTGGCATGGTGTGGAGTATATTTATTTGAATTGTTGCTATGTGGCATAGAGTCAATTTATGTGGGAAGTATTTATGTGGTATTGGGTAGAGTGTATTTATGTGGAGTTGAACTATGTGGCATTGAGTGGTATTATATGGAGTGTAATTATGTTGTGTGGTGTAAAATTGTGTGGTGTTGAATTGTGTGGTGTGGAATCATATGGCATGGTGTGAAGTGGAATTATATGGTGTGGAGTAGAAATATGTGGTATGGTGTGGAGTGGTATATGGTGTGTAATTATGTGGCATTTTGTGAAGCTGGCCTTTGTGAAGTGTAATTATGTGTTTTGGAATTGAGTGGATATATGTGGAGTGCTTGGACTGGAGTGTAATTGTGTAGAGTGGAGTGGTATGTGAATTATGTGGCATGGAGCGGAGTGGAAATATGTGGAGTTTAATTTATTGGTTTGTAAGTATGTGGTCTGGAGTGGAATGATGTGGATAGGAAGTGTGTATAGTTGAATTGTGTGGCATGTAATTATGAGATGTGTAAATGTGTTGGGTGTAGTGGAATTATGCAGCGTTCATTTGTGTGTTGTTGCATTGTGTGGTGTTTCTTCTAGCCGAGACTTAAAAAGAGAAAGTCTGAACCTGCTGAAGTAATCTCAGGCCCTGGTGGAAGATTACCTCTGCAACTGCCAGATTTAGTTAATAGTAGCGTGCACATAGTTTCATAATGTACATTTTCTACAAATGTATGATCTAGCAACCTGCTACCAAACGAAGGCGTTCAGATGCGTAGTGATAAAGCAAATTATATCTCTAGGGAGCGGCGGCTCCCTAGAGATATAATTGGAGTAGTACGGAGGTGCAATCCTGAATAAACAATCACTGTTTCTTTTAAGTTATGTTTGATACGTATTTATATGTTGCTTTTCCACCCCCTACTGTGGCCTCAACTAATACAAATAATCTGTTTATTCCTGACTCAAGGCCAGCCTCGTTCATTTGGTTAATTTTAATAACTCGCTTCTTCATCTGAGAGAACGAAGGTCTTCCATACATTAGATACTGAGTCATGTCAATGAAAGCATTTTCACATAAGTGTCTATGACTGCGCTGGAACCAAATAAAACCACAGACACACTTCCAAGCATTCGCATTGTTGTAATATAGTTCATCAAAATATATATATGAAGTTCATAGGTAGTACTTTCACTAGAGGATAAGTACTAATAGGAATATTGCTGTAATAGTATATAAGTTAACAGAATGAGATTACACATAATTAGGAATGGTAGATCCTTCTCCCCTGTTCCTAACTTGGCATGTCCGGAATGTTGGGTACAGGAGGGCAGAATAGAATGTTGAGATTCTGTGAGAGCTGGCTAACTAGAGAGGAGCTGCCAAGAGGAGCTGTTGAAGAATATGACCATTGAAGCAGTGGAGATGCGAAATAAAGCCTTTAACTTGAACAACGATTGTGGAATCGTCTTTATATCACTGGCGACGAGTTGGTGCGTAAGGGGGCACCTCCATCTCCACCCCTTGGAAAGTATCACTTCAATTGGTCCAACTCTTCATACCAAGTAAGACTGTCAGTGCCTTTTCTATACCTATGTAAAGTGCAATTCCATTATAACTGGCACCTGTCAAACGAAAACGCTGAAAGGCACTGCTTGCTGTTATTCAAACTTCGTGATCGTGAACAGAGGACTGTAATTACCTCATAGGGAAGCGCGTCATACCTTTTGAAACGTCTGACTGGTGGACTGGCGGTAAACAACGAATGTATAAGGTAGTTTGGAAAGTACAATTGAATACATGCCTGTTTGCGCTTCCGCTGACAGGCACAGCATAATCGCTGTGTTTTCCTCAACATTTCCGCCTGAACAATACACACACTGTTGGAAAGGCGACCCTTTTCAACACTTTCAACACTTTCAATACAGGCATTGTGTATTTTTTTTTTTTTGGGCGTTCCTCATTGTTAAGCAGCGTTTTTTTTTACAAACGCGGTCTTTTTAATTTTTCTTCAGCGTGTCTAAAATAGCTTCACTGAAGAAACGCTTCTCTGCACGTCTTCAGAACGCGGCCTCGGCGCGTATGAAGAGACAGTACACGCGTTTTGCTGTCCTTGGAATTCTCTTCAGCGTGACTGAAGGATCAGAACACGCGCATCACATCGCTTCTCTAAACGGCTTCAGGCCTCTTCAGTAAATGCGCGTTTCTTTTTTTTTTTTTAAGCGCGTCCCTTTGAATTTGCCTCCTTGCTTAAAGGATTGTAACACGGACTCCGTGCTCCGCCTCGTGGAGAGAACTTCATCTTCAGACAAGCTCAGGAATGAAAATCACCTGTCAACGCTGACAGGCACAGCTTCCTATTATTCACAGTTAAACAATTTTTTATTTAAATATTAATAACGATATAGTTCCTACATCATATTACATGTATGACAAAATTCTGTGGGCTCAATTGAAGTAATCCAGTGCAGCACAAGTGTTTTACATCATATTATATGTATAACAAGATACTGAGGGCCCAGTTGATTTAACCTTGTGCAGTACAAGTGTAAAGTGTATTTTATTTAGTTGTATTTTAACAATTGTCGTTAGTATGGCGGCTGCTGGTATGTCTCAACCTATTCCTTTCCTAAATGAATTGGAAGAACCTAATGTCCCATGGAAGGAGTGGATTAAAATTTTTGAATCGTATTTGATTGCTATTGGGGGGGATAAATTCAATCCTATCAGGAAACAACATATATTGTTACACAATTTAGGAACGCATGGTAGGAAAATCTATGAATCTCTTCCGGAACCATATGTACCTGAGGGTCAAGCACAGGATGAATATGTCACCACGTATTTGAAGCTAGAGAAGCAATTTGGTGATAGGATCAATGTAGTATTGGAGCGGCACAAATTTTTCTCTCACAGCCAAGGGAAACAGGAGAGTGTAACCAACTACATTGCTGCGTTAAGGGGTCTAAGTTCCAAGAGGCTATTGAAATAGCAAAACCCATTGAACATACAGCTTTATGCCTACAAGAAATAAGATCCTCTCCTGCAAATGAACACGTTGGTGAAATAATTGATAACACAGCTGATGACAAAGTTTTAAAGATTGGGGGCCTGATTCTAAGCTTGGCGGTCGGCGGGAGCCGCCCGCCAAGCGGGAACCGCCAGAAGACCGTCCCGCGGTCAAAAGACCGCAGCGGTCATTCTGGGTTTCCCACTGGGCTGGCGGGCAACCGCAAAAAGTCCGCCCACCAGCCCAGTGGGAAACACCCTTCCCACGAGGAAGCCGGCTCCGAATGGAGCCGGCGGAGTGGGAAGGTGCGACGGGTGCAGTTGCACCCGTCGCGAATTTCAGTGTCTGCAAAGCAGACACTGAAATTCTTTGTGGGGCCCTCTTACGGGGGCCCCACGACACCCCATACCGCCATCCTGTTCCTGGCGGGCGACCCGCCAGGAACAGGATGGCGGTATGGGGTGTCAGAATCCCCATGGCGGATTCCCATGGGCAGCGGAAAGTCAGCGGTACACCGCCGGCTTTCCGCTTCTGGCCGCGGCTGTACCGCCGCGGTCAGAATGCCCGGCGGAGCACCGCCAGCCTGTTGGCGGTGCTACCGCTGACCCCCGCCCTGGCGGTATTTACCGCCAGGGTCAGAATGACCCCCTAGGTCTGGTAATAAGTTGACACAGAAACAACTTAATTCTAGGAATACTTTGTCATGCTTCCGTTGTGGAAGCACTAACCATTTAGCAAATTCCAATTTGTGTCAGGCTAAATCAGCAATTTGTAGGAAATGTAACCTAAAAGGCCATTTTGCTAGAGTCTGCAGGAACACATTAAAGGTAGAAAAGGAATTGGACAGTAAAAGGTCAGAAGAGGGTTCTCAATTAATTAAGAAAATAGTACTCCAAGTTACTACAGAAGGTATTCCCATACCGCTATACCCAGAATGCACGATTTCCATAAATAACAGGATGACCAAGGTATTTGCAGATTCTTGCTCACCATTCACCATTATATATGCTGCAGATTTCAATAATGTGGAAAAGGATAACAAGATTGTATTAATAAGACCAGACATTAACCCTAAAGGGTATAATAAGGACCCGATCCATCTTCAGGGCATGTTCAAAGCAATTATTTCCTTTAAGGGCCGTTCCACAGTGGGGAAGGTGTATGTAGTAGAGGAAGGGTCAAGTCTTCTAGGGTGGCAGCACCAAAAAGAACTGGGAATAAAATTAGACCGCAATGATCCAGAACAAGTACTGAGTGTAGACACGTCCAATTCAAGCAATCAAATTGTCCAAGAATTCCCTGAAATATTCTGTGACAAACTTGGCCTGTTAAAAAACTTCCAACATAAAATCAAACTTAAACCAAATTTCAAATCGGTAGTGCACAAAACTAGGCCCATTCCTCATTTACTTATAAATGCAGTCAAGGAGGAGCTTGAAAGACTAGAATCTCTTGGGATTATACAACCTATTGAGTGTTCAGAATGGTTGGCCCCCGTAGTTATTGCTAAAAAAAACAACGGCAATAATATTAGGATTTGTGTGGATTTAAGGGACCTAAATAGAAATATCTGGGTCAAGAGACACCCTCTTCCAAAGATCAATGAGTTACTAAGCACAATGAGTGACGCTGCATACTTTTCGGTTCTTGATCTCTCAAGTGCGTATCACTAAGTTGAATTACATCCAGAGTCCAAACCACTAACAGCTTTCACTACGCCCCTTGGCACATTCATGTTCAACAGAATGCCTTTTGGGCTCGCTTCAGCAGCTGCTGTATTCCAAAAGATCATGCAACATATCTTGGAGGGGGCTAATGAAAGCTTATGTTTCCAGGATGACATTTTGGTTTATGGGGCCACAGAAAAGGAACACGATAAAAATCTGAAAGTTGTTCTCAACAAATTGAAAATAGCTGGTCTTACTCTAAAGAAAGACAAGTGTTGCATTGGGGTAAAGACGGTGGAGTACCTGGGGCACATCATATCTAAAGATGGGTTCAAACCTAAAACCTCCCTTGTGGATGCTGTAAAGAACGCTGAAGCACCAAGAAACAAAGACGAGTTAAGATCATTCCTGGGTCTTGCAGAACTCATGGCAAAGTATGTTAAGAACTTTTCTTCAATATCGTGTATTCTCAGGGAGTTGCTGAAGAGTCACGTACCTTACAATTGGTCAGAACACCATGACCATGCATTCAAAGAAATTAAAATGGCTATTGTGTCAGCACCCTACCTCTGCAATTTTGACCACAACAGAAAGACTATTCTTACCACAGATGCCAATAATTTGGGGTTGGGCGCAACACTATCTCAGATAGTAGATGGAGGTGAGAAAATCATAGCTTTCGCTTCCAGAGCCTTAAGTAAGGCAGAAGCTAATTATTCGGTCATTGAAAGGGAGGCGTTGGCTTGCTACTGGGCGATAAACCATTTTAAATTCTTCTGATGGGGTACTCAATCTGATTTGCGGGCGGATCATAAGCCTTTGATTTATGTGTTTTCCACAAAAGGGTCCTCAAATAGCACGCCTAGGATTGCCAGATGGATTTTAGGCTTAGAAAAATTTTAGTTCAAAATTGAATATCTACCTGGCAACAAGAATACAGCAGCTGATTTCTTGTCCAGAGTTCCATAGAAGATTGAAGAAGACTTTGTAATTGATGAACACCCTATAATGTTGGTTGACATTCCTTTGGTTAGTAAGGAGGAATGGATTTCGTCATCCCAACTAGATGATACACTAGCCTTACTCGGATCTAAAGCCAAGATGGGGTGGTCTTCGTAAAAAAAAGATCTTGAAGAAAGTATTAGCAGTTATTGGGAGGTAAGATACGAAATCAACGAAAACTGAAATTTTGTGCTCAGAAACGATAAGATCATTCCTCCTCAAAGTTTAATACACAAAATCATAACACTGGCACATGAGGGACATCTAGGCAGAAGTCTTACTAAATCCAGAGTAAGAGAAAGATTTTGGTTCCCGAACATGGACTCGTTGATTCAACAAAAAGTCTAAGGTTGCTCCATTTGTGTGCTTAGTGACAAAAGTAAAATAGTCTGCAAAACCCCTATATCACCTGTTGAGGTACCAGATAAACCTTGGATTAAGCTAGCTTTAGACATTATTGGCCCATTAAATTTAACTGGTTTGTCAAAAAGATTTGCTTTAGTTTTAATAGATTATCATTCTCATTGGATTTCCACCAAATTTGTCAATCAAATTACTACTGAGTCTGTTGTAAATTTCTTTAAGGATATCTTTGCCATAGAGGGCATTCCAGAAACCCTCATCACTGATAATGGTGTTCAATTAACCTCCTCGGTGATAAAGGATTTCCTTGATTCCATGGGTGTTAAACATTTTACAACGGCTCTATATTGCCCCAGAGCTAATGGTTTAGTAGAAAGGGCAAATCACATGCTCAAGGAGTGTATTCAATTAGCCAGCATCAATCACCTGAACGTGGAAAATGCAATTAGGGATATGTTATGGGCATATCATACCACTCCTAATTCGATCACCAAAGTAGCACCATTTTCAGCGTGAAAGGGCAGGAAACCATGCACAAAATCTTTTCCTGTCTGGTTGGGGGGAGGGGAAAGAAGTGAGCATTCCATTCCTCTTAGCAAGGACAGGATTTCTAAACACCAAGACAAGTACAAGTACAGATATGATTTTAAACAGGGTACTAAGAAACAATTGTGGGCTATGAATGACCTAGTGTATGTAAAGAAACCAGTAGGTGGAATGCATTCAGGCACAAAAATCACCAAGTTCATGGGTCCTTTCCGTATTAACCGGGTAAGGAAAAACGTGGTCATTTTAGAAAATGGTCAATGTTGGAGTATGGATAGACTCGCTAAGGAACCACTTTCCAACTCACAAAAAAAGAATAGGGAAGACGTCGAAAGGTAGCCTGTACCTGAAGAAAAGCCGAAGGACTCCTCAAAGTATAAACTCCAAAGGGACATAAGTCAACGACAAATTAAACCTCCAGCATGGCAGAAGGACTATGACATCACCACCTAAATCTCCATCCTTTTCCAGAAGAGTACAACCAGCGTACTCATGTCACATATTGTGTATATATATACGTTTTAATATTTGTTAAGGGGGAAGATGTGTTGTAATATAGTTCATCAAAATATATATATGAAGTCCATAGGTAGTACTTTCACTAGAGCATAAGTAATAATAGGAATATTGCTGTAATAGCATATAAGTTAACAGAATGAGATTACACATAATTAGGAATGGTAGATCCTTCTCCCCTGTTCCTAACTTGGCATGTCCGGAATGTTGGGTACAGGAGGGCAGAATAGAATGTTGGGATTCTGTGAGAGCTGGCTGAGTAGAGAGGATCTGCCAAGAGGAGCTGTCTGAAGAATATGACTATTGAAGCAGTGGAGATGTGAAATAAAGCCTTTCACTTGAACAACGATTGTGGAATCGTCTTTATATCACGTATTATAGCTGTTTCTTTTTATTCAATTTTGCTTGTTGCTTTGAACTGGTGCTTTTTTTACACAAACTTTATTGCTTACGGATTCTTGGCTTGGACAACTTTAAACATCAGAATGTATATGTGTTTGTTACTGTTTCCCTTCTGAATTAAACACAGACCGGGGTGAAATTACACCAGTGCATGTCATTGCCATTAAACTCAAGGCTACTTTATATTTGATATTTATGTAGTTTAGGTTTTAACAGGCAGCAGCTCTCAAAATCAGAGTGTTTGTGTGTGTCAGGGCTATCGAGCTTCCCATGCCTTAGAAGCTCACTCAGTCAAGGTTTTTGCTTTGCATACTGGTATATATAGTCCTACTTATACCATTATAAACCGGGACCACCAGTCCCCGAACGCAAAGAAAAAACACTGTACTGGATGCGCTATTCGAGCTTCAACCTGTCAAACCTTGTGTGGTGTGGTGTAACACCAGCCAACACAGGACACAGCTATGTGTATTCCAAACTTCCAATGGGCCTGCTTCTATGTGTGATACACTTAGCCTGGGCCGCCTCTTTAGCCAAGACCGCTTGTCATGCCGGAAGTCTTACAGCTATGAAAACTGTAACGTCAAGTCCAAAGATGAAAAGAGATGATGGTACAATGCAAAGACCAGATAAGTAGTTGTGCTTAAAAAGTCATGAAAGAACAATGCATATCTCGGAAGAAGCTACTATGATCCCACCCTCCATTCACCCCAGTAGACACAACTTTCCTCCCAGAGACGTGTGAGTGCGTTTGGCCTTATTTGATCTCTGGTAATTTATTTATAAGGGGACACGTTAGAGGTTTGATGGACCCTTTGACTTCGCTTAGAGTGATTCCACCATATACACAATCTTTACCCATAAACTAACCAGCAACCACATAACGTGTTCAACAAATCAATTATCAGAAGCTTTGAGTCAGAAATCTTTACTCACCATGACCCATATGGCCATGAATAACCATGCCTTTTATTAAAATTAGTTTATTTCCCTAAATTAACAATGATAATATCACATAAATTAATCTCAAAACCAAATGATAAGCATATACAAACAACTCAGGCTGACTAAAGCGTTGAAAGAATCTCAATTTAACTAATGCATTATTGATTAAACATTCAAGAGTTACAGTACAAATTAATAGCATCAATAACTGAACATCAGAGATAGCATACATCTAGATTCTACAGATGAGCAAAATCAATTCTTTGTTAATAATATTCGTCAACACATTGGACATACTAACTAACCCTCCAATTAGAATAGCACGTTTGGGCTTCATGCAAAAGCAATTAAGCCAAAAGTTCATTTGGAAAACATTTAACTAGGGATTTATGAAAATTGCGGTTGGTAGTTAAAAGAAAGGACAAAATCTACAACAGAAACGAGAACACTTCGTATACCTCTTCTGAATGGATCAGCATGCTGGGATTTCTTTGTCAGTTGAACATCCATCTGGTCAGAGTCAGCAATGGACAGGGAAAGGGATTGGCTCAGCCATGGTTGGGCTCTAAGTTAACTAAATCAACTTGGAAAACATTAAACTAAGGAAACAGCATCAGTAGCACTAACAATTAAGCAATAAAGCTAAAGTTAGGAAAGACACCAGGAACGGCTCAGCTCTTTGAACGCGACTAGACAAGACTAGAATGAATGAACAACTGAACTGAACAGAAGACAGGGAAAAATGGGCTAGCCCGTCTAAGTGCAGTCGGGCTAAATTAAAACTCCATAAAGTATCTTCTCACGCCGTCATTGGTTAGAATATTGTACGTTCACAGTAGGACCAATAAACACTAAATTCTAAATCTAAAATATAACTAGACAATCTTTCACATGTCGATGATTGGGTCCTCTTCTGCCCTTCCATCACCAGCTTCGTCAGGTAACGTTTTTGTTGTGATCCTAGCTCCAGTTTGTGCGGTCATTGTTAGATCCTGGGCACATCTTTTTCTCACGCATCAAATCTACAAAGTATCAACTTCTAGTACAGGATGTTTCAACAAGCAGTTCTCATGAGAATGTTTAAGACATTTACAAATTGCTTAGTCAGCTCCGTGTGAACAATGAACAATATTAATTCTCTGCTTTCACAAACCATGTACAAACATTGATTTTATGCCATGGAACATGGAACATGAGGCTTTGTCGACTAAGCCCAAACCTCTAAATTAATCAATGCCTAAAATTATTAAAGCAAATACATAATACTAATACGTTAGTATGATCCATTAATACATTTTACTCTTCATGTGCACATTATTTAACTATACGTGTGAATTAATTATTAATTGTCGTACACGTAATGGTGGCCACTCAAGTGGGCATATTCTCTAAGACACACCATTTTCTCTATGTTATCCTAATTTATGTAAATTCTTAGCTGTTAATCAATGCAAATGTATTAGTCATTAGTTCAGCTTTCACAGACGCAAAATATTATTTATCGTATTCCCCACAAAGAAATCAACCGCATTTATTTCCATATAAAATTCAAACACACAAATAATTAATCCACGTGAATAACTTACCCATGAGGCAGTTGCTTCTTTCCTGAAGGATGGTGTCTCACGGATGCTGCTGAGGTACTAGTATGGCATCACACAAATAAACCAATGGAGAGCCACATGTAAGGTGGGACTACGGTACACTGGGACACTAGACATATTCCATGTACAAGTTACACAAACAACATTTTATATATATTCTGAGTGGAGTTTCCAGTGTCCACATAGCATGTACATCATGCCTTAATTGACTCGCTCATGAATACCATAGATACAAGATTACCATGCCAGGGCTTGCTTGTTGTACTGCATGTTCTCTAGGGATGTGGGAACATCTCTATTAGTAGCTGACCTGTGAAGAGACAGTTGGGAATTCAACCTTGTATTTCTCTTTGTTGGTAGCAGCTATGCAATAGGGCAGCGTGTCTATGAACTTAGAGTGCAGAAAGCATGGAAAACGCTGGAGAGTTGCAGGTTGTAAGATTACAGTTATGTAGAAGAAGCACAATGCACTGAGAATACTTTGACCATCATTACGATGTGCTTGGTTAATTGCAACATGAGTGCATGACATATAGGTATGGGCACGGCTCACGCTGCTTTGCCTTCACCAATGCGCGCCATCTAGAGCCAAGACCTAAGAAAGGCTTTTATCACTGTTGCCTGCCTCGGACAGCAGCTTCTCCCCCCCCACGGTGAAGTCCTAACTTCCCCTATGTGCAACATTTCAGTCATGAACTCACAGCTCCATATGTGTCTGGGTGGCACTGGAACATTCTGCAGACAGGGAGACTGTGAAAACCCTAATAAATTCAAATTGTGATTGGCAGACAAAC